>NC_086115.1:27964261-30464261 GCF_963921235.1 Mobula hypostoma | reverse complement strand
AATCCTGTTTTGAGTACATTTGTTAATTTGCATAAGCTAAGCAATTTCACAATAGGAGAGATGCAGAATTCCAAAGATGAAGTAAATGTCCTAGGTGTGTAGAACAAGAGAACTCAAATCCTCATTTTGAAATGCATATAATTTGTGATCTTAACTTCTGGGTATTCAGTAAATCACTAGCTGTGAGGTTAAGGAATAATGCAATGGAAACATTGTTGTTTTTTTGTAAACAATTTCTTACATATCAAAATAGCTGGGTGCTGTTAATAAAGATGGCATTAACTCTATTTCTCTACAGTCAAGCATTCTCAGTATTAAAATCCACTTGTTTTACATTAAAATTAAAGTTTTAAAATGAATATGCTCCCATTAAAATTAGCAGACATTCATTAATATTAATATGGTCTATATTAAAATTAATGTGATTTATATGAAAATGAGCACTTACTATCACTGTGCCAAGAATTGGTATTATTATGCTAAATATTAATATATAATCACCTTACTAAAAGTGTGCTTAATGTTGGTTTGCTTGATATTAATATTGTATTCAATATTAATATGTGCAATACTGAATCATAGTTCATATTAGTATCAAGAAACAATATTACAATACCTGTTATTAATATCACCATGCGATTGATATCATTGCTGTGCCACATATTAATATTAGTGCAAATGTATTCAATATTAATACACCGTTTTATATATGCTCCCAAAAGTATGCCATCTGTAATGGCAATTTATTTTTAAAGAATGCCGCAACATTTGATTATCTTAACATTAAAGAACTCTATTTTCCTGCAAAAAAATTACTAAAAACACTAACATTAAAAATGATTTGTTTGATAGTTTTAATTATCAAATACTTATTTTTAAAATTATTTGCTTGATAGTTTTAATATGGAATATTCATTTGAAATAACACTGTAATAAGTACTCTATGATTTTGATTATGGGTGGACCAAAGAGATAAGTTTTATATTTGTTGCATTTAAATTAAAATTTTGGCTTAGAATTTGCTGGAAAAGTAACAGAGTTAAAAGGGCATTATTAACATGTAACAAGTACAGCGGAGTGGTGAGTGATTTAAAGGGGAAGGAGAATGATTTGTAAGTGTCCGCATTTTTGGATCAGTCTGCCATTAGTCTTGCCAAAGCCAGCACCCAGAGCAGCTGCAATAAATACAAATTAGCTTTTCCACTGAAAAATAGGGCTGCTGTTTTATAGTACAAAGACTTGTAAATCAAGAAATTTATTTTCCTTATATGTCAGGTCAATGTTAGTAAAGGATCAATTGAAACCGTTGAGTCTTACTCTTGCAAATAATACTGCTCCAAGAGTGTTTTTTTTATCCTAATGTAATGTTTTAAAGTATCATTTTTGTATTTTCCTTTTTGCCTCTCATCTGTTACATAATTCACACTTTTTTATGTTGTCCTGACTCTTTATCTTTTATGGCTGCAAGGCAGTTGACTGCATCGTTTACCAAGGTTTTAGCTATTCTTTGCTTCCCCATATTATTACCACATAGAATTTTGCAAGCTTGATGTAAAAATAAATGGAATTGAAGGGTGAGAAAGAACTTTCATCGTTGCATGCGACTTTGGTGCAGCTCCGAAGACAAGTACTGTATCTCACTATAAATTTTGCCATCATTCTGCAGTACTTGATTAAGTTGCAGATATCATTATAATTATTTCCTTCTGCTTTTCCAATTATTCATATTTAATCACACAGTGCAGAATAAAATCACTGTGTCCATCATACTTCTTTAAAAGGATTAACCAATTAGACTCACTGTCCAACTGCCTTCAGGTTTTTTTACCGTCATATCATTATCCCCATTCTCTTTTTAAAGTTTCATCTAAATATACATCCATCACTTTTTGAGGCCATCTGGTCCAGCTCCTAAATGCTCACTGAGTAGAATAGTTACCCTTCCATTGCCAATTATTTGCATTTAGTTATCTCATGATCACAGCAAGTTTCTCAGTTTTACTATGTAAGACATCAGCAATGTTAACATCCCTATTAAATTTCACCTTTCACCTACAGTCTTTTACAGTTCTTCCTGTTCCTTTACACAAATCAATTCCCTGGCATCATGCAGTAAATCTCCACGAGACTCTATGATTCTGATATTATTCTGAAAGTGCAGTATCCAGAATTGGATGTAATACTCCACCTGAGGCCAACTGTGATTTATGAAGGTTTAGAACATACATAAATATACCTTCTCCTCCTTCCCCCCATATTTCCTCAAATTATTGGTAGAGGTTGTCATCAACAGAATGTAATTTCACACCATTGAGCCTCCAATGACCAGAGCAGACAGTCATTAACAATGACCTCGCCAGGCTCATTGACTTCCGTATCATTATCTCTCAGCAAAATAACAACTCACAAACATTCTCATGGGAAAACACCATGTCTTATTGTCCAATGGCAAGAAAGATGTCACCACCAGAAATATGTTCCATTCATAATATTTACCATGAGTAAACTTCACAAAAAATTGTTATATTTGATGATTTCAGCAACTTGCAATGATACCATCTCAGGACTGTAGCTCCTTGGGAGCTGGATAACATAAGATTAACTTTTTTTTTGTCACATGTACATTGAAACATCAAAACTTACAGTGAGATGCATTGTTTGTGTCAAATCAACAAGGATTGTGCTGGGCAACCTGCCAACACAGCATTCCCACAATTTAGTAACCTTAACTGTATATCTTTGGAGGAAACTGGAGCACCTGGGGAAAACCCACAGGATCATGTACACATCCTAACAGACGGCAGAGGGAATTGAAACATGATTTTACAGCTAGTGCGCTGTAAGTAGTTGCATTAACTGCTATAGTACCATGTCGCCTGCTGTAATAATTATCATTCCTATCATGCATGTACGGTATGTTCCACACACAACATATGAATCAGAATCAGAATCAGGTTTATTATCACCGGCACGTGACGTGAAATTTGTTAACTTAACAGCAGCAGTTCAATGCAATACATAATAAAGGAGGGAAAAATAAATAAATAATAAGTAAATCAATTACACTATACATATATTGAATTGATTAAAAAGTGTGCAAAAAACGGAAATACTGTATATTAAAAAAGTGAGGTAGTGTCCAAGGGTTCAATGTCCATTTTGGGAATCGAATGGCAGAGGGGAAGAAGCTATTCCTGAATTGCTGAGTATGCGCCTTCAGGCTTCTGTGCCTCCTACCTGATAGTAACAGTGAGAAAGGGGCATGCCCTGGATGCTAGAGGTCCTTAATAATGGACGTTGCCTTTCTGAGACACCGCTCCCTGAAGATGTACTGAGTACTTTCTAAGCTAGGACCCAAGATGGAGCTGACTAGATTTACAACCTTCTGCAGCTTCTTATGGTCCTGTGCAGTAGCCCCCTCATATCAGATAGTAATGCAGCCTGTCATAATGCTCTCCATGGTTCATCTATAGAAATTTTTAAGTGTATTTTGTTAGAGTGAGTTTTTTTTGGGTAGATGATTTGTTTACACTTAAATGACTTTAGCCAGCAGACTTCTATTTGACTATTTGACAAAGTACCGTGGATTCAGTCCACAACAATGCGCTTCCTAAAACGGTGTGAATACCAGGTGCTTCTGGCGCTGTAGTTTGACCTGATGCTGTAGTTTCGAAGACAGTATTATCCATACATTATAAATATTAATTGTCTTCTATGTTGGCACGTAAAATGCCAAATAAATGTATTGTGGGTTTAATTGCATTCCTAAAGGCTGTGGATACCAACCCAGACATGTTAGCATGGGAAGGAAAGGATGGAGTTAGGTGGTGTGATATTTCGTATGTAGCTTCAATAGGAAGCATTGCCTATGCATTGTCTATAACTTTTTAACAAAGTACCTTTGTGTTTAGTATATAAATATCAAGCCCACATTGGGCTAGCAGACCTTTCTACCAAAAACGTCTCCATCCATAGATGCCTGCTGTAGCTTGTTGTGTTGAATAAAGAAGCTGCTTTGTATCTACCAGTGACTCTGTCTCTCCGGTGATTTCATCCACGCTACAACATATTTGTTGACATGCCAAATCTCTTCAAACTCCTAATGAAGTATAGCCACTGCCTTGCCTTCTTTATAACTACATCGATAAGTTGGAACCAGGTTAGATCTTCAGAGATCTTGACACCCCGGAACCTGAAACTGCTCACTCTCTCCATTTCTGATCCCTCTATGAGGATTGGTATGTGTTCCTTTGTCTTACCCTTCCTGAAGTCCACAATCAGCTCTTTCATTTTACTTATGTTGAGTGCCAGGTTGTTGCTGTGGCACCACTCCACTAGTTGGCATATCTCACTTCTGTACGCCCTTTTGTCACCACGAGATTCTACCAAGAATGATTGTATTGTCAGCAAATTTATAGATGGTATTTGAGCTATGCCTAACCACACAGTCATGTGCATATAGAGAGTAGAGCAGTGGGCTAAGTACACACCCCTGAGGTGCGCCAGTGTTGATCGTCAGTGAGGTGGATACATTATCACCAATCCACACAGACTGTGGTCTTCCTGTTATGAAGTCGAGGATCCAATTTCAAAGGGAGGTACAGAGGTCCAGGTTCTGCAACTTCTCAATCAGGATTGTGGGAATGATGGTATTAAATGCTAAGCTATAGTCGGTGAATAGCATCCTGACGTAAGTGTTTGTGTTGTCCATGTGATCTAAAGCCGTGTGGAGAGCCATTGAGATTGCATCTGCCGTTGACCTATTGTGGCGATAAGTAAATTGCAATGGGTGCAGGTCCCTGCTGAGGCAGGAGTTCAGTCTAACCATGACCAACCTCTCAAAGCATTTAATCACTGTCGATGTGAGTGCTACTGGGCAATAGTCATTAGGACAGCTCACATTATTCTTCTTAGGCAGTAGTATAATTGTTGCCTTTTTGAAGCAAGTGGGAACTTCCGCCCGTAGCAGTGAGAGGTTGAAAATGTCCTTGAATACTCCCGCTAGTTGGTTGGCACAGGTTTTCAGAGCCTTACTAGGTATTCCATCTGGACCTTCCACCTTGCGAGGGTTCACTCTCTTTAAAAACAGCCTAACATTGGCCTCTGAGACAGAGATCACAGGGTCATCAGGTGCAGCAGGGATCTTCACAGCTGTAGTTGTGTTTTCCCTTTTTAAATGGGCATAGAAGGTGTTGAGTTCATTTGGTAGTGAAGCATTGCTGCCATTCATGCTATTGGGTTTCGCTTTGTAGGAAGTAATGTCTTGCAAACCCTGCCAGAGTTGCTGTGCATCTGATGTCACCTCCAACCTCGTTCGAAATTGTCTCTTTGCCCTTGAAATAGCCCTCCGCAAATCATACCCGGTTTTCTGGTATAGGCCTGGGTCACCAGACTTGAATGCCACAGATCTAGCCTTCAGCAGACGACGTACCTCCTGGTTCATTCAGGAATGTACAGTAAGTCTTTGTAGGCACACACTCATCCACACAGGTTTAATGAAGTCGGTAACAACTGCAGCATACTCATCCAGATTCAAAGGTGAATCCCTGAATACAGTCCAGTCCACCAATTCAAAGCAGTCCTGTAGGTGCTCCTGTGCTTTCCTTGTCCATACTTTCTTGGTCCTCATTACTGGTGCTGCAGTCTTCCGTCTCTGCCTGTACTCAGGGAGTAGAAGTACAGCCAGGTGATCAGACTTCCCAAAGTGAGGGGGTGGAATAGCACAGTAAGCATTCTTGATGGGGGTGTGGCAATGGTCCAGTGTGTTGTTTCCTCTGGTATTGCAAGTGATTTGTTGATGGTAATTGCTTTGTGATTTTTTTCAGACTGGCCTGGTTAAAATCTCCCAGCCAGTCCTGGGGTTAGAGGACTTTGTATGTGCGTGGCTGGATCAGAGGGAGGAACAGGACTTGTTTTGCTGTTGTTGCTTTGTTGCTTAGTATATTCTGTTATTTTCTGTGTTTTGTGTTGTATGGAAATTTGGACGATAACATCAAAGAGTCATGAAGTATGGAAACAAAACTTTCAACTCAGATTGTCCATCCAAGCCACCAAGTAGCCACTTATGCTCATCCCTCTTCCCAGCAATTGGCTTGAAATCTTCCATTCCACAGCATTTCAACTATCTGTCAAAATTCTTCTTAAATGTAGTGACAGGACCTACTTCTATCATCCCTTCAGGCTATATGTTCTACAAACGTCTGTAGATTTCAGTCACCCTCTACGTAAAAAGAAAAATTTTTCTCAAGTCCTTATAAATCTCTTACTTTAAACCTCCAGCAACTGACACCAACTCCAAGGGGAAAAGTTTCTCATTATCGACCCTATCCCTTATAATTTTGTGTGTCTCAATAAGGTGCCTCCTCAGCCTTCTTTGCTCCGTGTCTCTTCTCAAAGCCGAAACATTTTCATGACACAGTATCACGATGAATTGCCTCTGCAGTCTCTCCACCGTAATCAGGTGCCTTCTGTAGTGTGGCGACAAGAGTGGTACACAGTTCTCTAGCTATGGCCAAACCAATGTTTCATAAAGCTGTACCATAACCTCCATGCTCATAAATTCTATGCCTTGGCTAATGAATCACATACTTCCACATGCACTTCACTATCTTACCTACCTATGCTACTGACTTCAGAGATTCTTGAACGTGTACACCAAACTCTCTCTTCTCAGTACTTTCTGGAATCCTACTATTCATTACCGATATTCTAATCATATTAGCCTTTGTAAAATGTGTTAACTTAGATCTATCAGGATCAAGTTCCCATATCAGGCAATATTATGCATCAATTCATATATCCTGGTGCACAATCTTGCCTCCTTTGCCACATGCTGATCACCATGGGACTTAATCCAAGATGTTAGGGATTCCCTTAATGGAGAGCACGAATGCATGACTTCGCTTAATGTGGGGAAGCTAATTCGTGGGCATCCATTGCACAGTCCCTTACAGATTGGGGTCAGGGTCCAGTAGAATGGAATACCAGGTGGCTGGGGACATTTCACTGCTGCAGCCTTCCTCCACCATCACTGCTGCTGTGATATGTCATCATCTTTTGCCTGCTCCAACTTTGAGGTCTTGGTTGGATCGCTCTTTGTCTGGAAACTTTCCTTGACCTTACTGCCATGGGTGAACCTACCAAGAGTAAAGCTCCATATGGCTAATCTCCAAATGGCATCACTTGATCTCAGGAACACTCAAGCCTCTCCACCACGACAAGGTGATTACCCTGGAAAAAGTTACCCCTATGATACACCACTGGTCACAGACTTTCCATTGTAAAAACAACATTTGCTCATCTCTCTCTGCCTCCTGTCCATTGCCGCACTGCCTGAGAACAAGTAGAATTTGTTCCTATAGTTCTGCACCAGAATCCTAGTGAAATAGGTTAGGTACTAACCTTCGTTGTTCAGGATCCATTTGAACTGCATTCAACACTTTCCTTCTCATCTCCTCCACCCCGACAACACTAACTTCCAGCACTAACACCACTCATCCTTTCTTAGCCACAGGACTGCCTGAGTTCTGGGTTCCAATCTGCACTAGAGTGGATAGCCAGAGAACTTTACTGAAGGTGCAGATGGCTAATATGAGTGGCCACAATTTTAAGATGATTGAAGGAAAGCATAGAGGGATGTCAGAGGTAGGTTTTTTACACTGAGAGTGGTGGGTGCGTGGAACACCCTGCCAGGGTAGTGATAGAGACTGATAAATTAGGGCCATTTAAAAACTCTTTCATAGACACATAGATGATAAAAAAATGGATCACTATGTAGGAGAGAAGAGCCTCAGGTCAACATCAGACAGGCTCTGGAAGAGCTAAGCACCATAATCAGCAGTCATGAAACAGCACACTATGATGCCTTCCCTACCCCTGTGGGGATTTTCAACCAGGTCAGCTCTGAACAATTACCACCCGATATATCACCTGTGAAACCAGAGGAGCCGACACACTTGACCACTTTTATACCACGATCAAGAATGCTTACCATGCCGACCTATGATCACACCTTGGAAAGTCTGATCACCTGGCTGTACTTCTACTCCCAGCATATAGGCAGAGCCTAAACACCACAGCATCACTGGTGAGGACCGGGAAGGTATGGTCAAGAGAGGTGGAGGAGCGTTTACAGAACTGCTTTCAGTCAGCGGACTGGACAGTTTTCAGGGACTCATCTTCGAATCTCAATGAATACGCCACAGTTGACATCAATTTCCCTTAGAAACTGAGTGCCCCCTCGTGGGTGTAGTTAGGGAGAGAGATGACACTCAATTTCTCCTTAACGCAGAGGGACTGGCTTAGAGGACTTTTATCCATATGATTAGCAAACTAATGAGCAGTCCAGAAGAGGGAGACTGGATATTTTCTCACAAAGATTATTAATGGATAGAGGAGCAATAATCTCAGCCCTATAAAATGTTCCACTTAACCTATAAACTAACCCCTCTCTCACCCAGTCTCTCTTCTCTTTCCCAAGCATTGTCCGACTGACCTTACATAGAAAGCCATCAGATTTTCCCTCTGATCAGCCTGCTCATGCTGGTTGAGTGCCGACCAATATGTGACATTGTATTAGACCATTCTTAGAACAAGAAAACGCCCTCTTAAGGCAGGGGTGATGCCACCTTTTTTTTTCTCAGAGTGACACGGCTTTTCCTCAAAAAGCAGTGCAAGCAAGTCTTTGGATACTTTCAAGGTGGAAGGAAACATAGTAGATAAATTACCACGTGCTGGTTCTAATCTCAATGTTGTCACCCACCAGCAATACCCAGAATGTCGCCCTCTCCCACCACACCCCTTTAACCTCAGCTTCGAGTGAATACCCAGAGGCATTTCCCAGCGTGGACAGAATTTTTTGGTGACTGGAGGAAATGTCAGAGGTATTTTTTTTACACAGAGACAAGTGAGTGCATGGAATATCCTGCCGGTGTGGTGGTAGAGACAGACACATTAGAGGTGATTAAGAAACTCTTAGATAGACACATGGATAATAGAAAAATTGAAGGCACTATAAGAGGAAAATGTTAGATTGATCTTAAGAGTAGGTTTAATGTCGGCACAACAAAGTGGACCAGAGGACACGTACAGCCTTATGCTGTTCTATGTTCTTTATTTTATGGTGAAAGACGGCCAGGAGAATGCAAAAGTACTGAGTAGAGGTTGCATCCAATCAGCTGTAACCTACTGAATGTTGTAGTAGGCTCAAGAACCCAGAAGACGTTCCTGTTTTGTATGTGTGCAGTTCTCAGATGTAAAATTGTTCAGCTTTCCATTAAATCTGCCAGCCAACTACCATAGACCACCCTTATTTCAGAGAAGATTTTGGAATTGACTCCAAAATTTACATCCAAATATTACATGAAGTTAGATGACGTTGATCAACTTGTTGAATGGTGTCGCACCAACAACCTTGCACTTAATGTCAGTAAGACCAAGGTATAGTTTGTGGTCTTTGATAAAAGGTAGGTTCAGGGATCACACGACAGTCCTCATCGAGGGGTCAGCACTGGAAAGGGTGAATAGCTTTAACTTACCGGGTATCAATGTCTCTGAAAACCTATCCTGGGCCCAATAGATGTAATTTTGAAGAGGACACACTAGCAGCCACATTTCATTAGGAATCCGAGAGATTTGGTTTGTCATCAAAGACTAGCAAATTTCTACAGATGCATGGTGAAGAACATTCTAACCAGTTGCATCACCTTCTGGTATGGTGGGACCACTGCACAGGTTCTGGAAAAAAGCCTCAGTGGGTTGTAAAATTGGCCAGCTTCATCATCAAGGACATCTTCACAAAGCTAAGCCTCAAAAAGGCAGTATCCATCATTACGGACCCTCACCACCCAAGAATATTTTCATTACAGCCATTAGAGAGGAGGTACAGTCGTCTGAAGACACACACTCAACATTTTCGGAACAGCTTCTTCCCTTCTGCCATCAAATTTATGAACAGACAATGAACCCATGAATACTACCTTTGTACTTTTGCACTTCTCATTTATATAGATAAACATATATAAGTTTCAAAATATGCATGCATTAACATTAAACATTTGATCTTATTCCAATAACCTTTCGTACTGTAAACATAAAATTATTTTGGCCTTTTTCTATATTTGATTGTTTTATAATGTTATGATGGTATAACTAGAGAAATCTCCACAAAGAGGGGAGATGCAAAATAATTTGATTATTAGTGATTATTTCTCAGGTTTCACAATAACAAATGCTGGAAGATTAGTTTACTGTTTCACTGCAAATACATGAGGGAATGTTTATGCTGCAGTGTCAATCATCACTTCCCCATCTTATTATACAAATAGGAATAAGTGCCAATCACTGTTCTTATAAGATTCATTATTCAGTCATTTAAGCGATGGTTGCACTGATTAAAGTTAACAGATTAAAACTGATTGTTTCCATTAATATTTTTAGCACATTTGAAGTATAACTTGATGACTGCCGCCATAATAAAGGTTGAGATTTGTCATAGTCAAAAGGCAAAACATTTTGCAAACTTGGGAATAATTCCATCACTTGTAAAAAACACACAGCTCCACAACGTTGAAACCTTCGTCATCTGACTGTACTCCACAGGTGGCTCTTGGCTTGGGGCTGCAGAATTCCCTTTCAAATGCACTTTATTAGGTACACCTACTTATTAATGCAAACATCTAATCAGCCAATAATGGGGCAGCAGCTCAATGTATAAAAGCATGCAAACATAATAATAACTTATGTATAGAGCACTTTTCATATGCACAATGTAGTTCAAAGTGCTTTACAATGTTTGCTGTTGTGTGCTGGGGCAGCAGGCTGAGGGTAGCAGACACCAACAGAATCAACAAACTCATTCGTAAGGCCAGTGATGTTGTGGGGATGGAACTGGACCCTCTCACGGCGGTGTCTGAAAAGAGGATGCTGTCTAAGCTGTATGCCATCTTAATCAATGTTTCCCATCCACTACATAATGTACTGGGTGGGCACAGGAGTAAATTCAGCCAGAGACTCATTCCTCCAAGATGCAACACAGAGCGTCATAGGAAGTCATTCCTGCCTGTGGCCATCAAACTTCACAACTCCTCCCTTGGAGCGTCAGACACCCTGAGCCAATAGGCTGGTCCTGGATTTATTTCATAATTTACTGGCATAATTTACATACTACTATTTAACTATTTATGGTTCTATTACTATTTATTATTTATGGTGCAACTGTAACAGAAACCAATTTCCCCTGGGATCAATAAAGTACGACTATGACTATAAAATGCAAATAAAAATAAAAGACAAAATGCTGTTAGTTAAAAGCAAGGTTTTGAAATGTTTACAAGTGTTAACTGAGTTTGTATCTCTTATAGCTTTAGATACTGTGTTCCAGAGTTTACGAATGTAGTTAAATAAAGCTATCCTGCCAATTTTCTCTTGAGGTAGAATTTTTAAGTTTAAGGGACTGGCAGAAGAAGGCCTGTGAGTTTGAGCAGGATTATAAAACGAAAGCAATTCTGTGAGGTACTCCGGTCCCAGAGCATTGACAGCTTAAAAACAAGTAAGAGAACTTTAAAATCATTTCTAAAAGATAGAAGCCAAAGCAGGTAGTTAGATCAGGAGTGATATGTTGCCTCATCCTTGTTTCAGTTAGAAGTCTAGCAGCATTGTTCTGAATGACTTGAATTTGTCAATGGATTGTCAATAGATGATCAGGAGGTTCAGTTGCTGTTCAGATCAAACATCAGAACAGGGAAGAAATGTGTTCTATATGACTTTGACTCAGGAATAGTTGCTGATGCTGGACGGGGTGGTCGGAGTGTCTCAGTATTTCAGAATCAGGTGATCTCCTGGGATTTTCAGGTATACCAGCTCTAGAGGTTATAGAGAATGGTGCAGAAAAAAATATGGTGAACAGCAGTTCTGTGGGCAAAAACGCATTGTTAAGAAGAGAGGTGAGAGGAGAACAGCCAGACTGGTTCAAGCTGACAGGAAGGTGACAGTAACTCAAATAACCACACATTACAGCAGTGGTGTACGGAAAAGCACCTCTGAATGCACAACACATCGAACCTTGAAATGAAGGGGCTACAGCAGCAGAAGATCACAAACATACAGTGACCAAGTGAACATACAGAAGACCCCAGTGGCAGGAAATACAGGCGCGACACTATTACAGCTCGGGGCATTCCAGTGTTTGGAGTTCTCTAAGGAGATTCTGTACCATTTAGGTTAATTGGTCATTGTAAATTGTAGATTATACTAAAATTAGATAAAGTTAGATTAATAATAGATTAGGGTTAATCAGGTTTAGGGGGTTGCTAGGGTGGCTTGGCTCGAAGGCCCAGTCTATTGTATCGCCAAATAAATAGCAGATTATTTTAGATAAAAGCTAAATACTGTAAAAATATAATTTGCTCTGTGGTATTAAAGTGTGTGCTACACACAAACAAGCCATTTGGCTCCGTTGATTTATAACAGCACTTGCATTTCTTCTGACCCGAATTCATCAAAACCAATCAACATATCCTTTATTATCATTAATTAGAGTTCCTTTGATGGTGTGCCCAGGGCAGACAAAACACGAGAATGTCAACACTTTCTGTGACAGGCATAACTGTCTGCTTGCAAGTGGCAGGCTTATTGAAATGCAAATCAACCTAGATACAGTTGCTTGCCTCGAAGGGCTTAATTGAATTAGTGGCCCGGGGAAGGACAATGGCGATTTGAGTTGCAGCGTCTAATTAGGTATAAAGAATAGTTTAGTTGTGATCAGCTGGCAAAACCAAACTGAGCACAGATGGCTGAGCTATTCATTCCTTAGGTACTTGGTGATGGAAACAGTTAATAGCCTAGTTCTGTGCCCGTTAAGAAGAATCCATCTGCTTTGAAAATGTATTTCCTCAAGATCAAAGAAAATACAAAATAAAATAGCCGTGCCGTGATTCCTGTCCTGCCTCACATGGTGCGTGAAATTATAAAAGCAAAGTAGACAATTATTATCACCCAGAAGAAGGCCATTTGGCATAGGACATTGTAATTCAGCCCATCATATCTATTTTATTCTCTCTCTCTCTCTCTCTCTCTCAGTGTAGAGCGCCCTCCTGCTTCAAAACATCCGCCATTGTCCCTGTACCTAAAAAGACCAAGGTAACATGCATGAATGACTGACATCCTGCGCACTCACTTCAATAATAAGCAAATGCTTTGAGAGGCTAATCAGGACTACATCTGCAGCATACTGCTACCTACACTGGATCCCCTACAATTTGCCTACCGATGTAACCGATCAACAGATGACGCAATAGCCACAGCTCTACACACAATCCTTACACACCTGGAGAAGAGGTTTGTACATGCGAGAATGCTGTTCTCAGACTACAGTTCAGCATTCAACACTATAATTCCCTCTGGGCTCGACAAGAAGCTCGGAGACCTCGGCCTTCACCCTGCCTTGTGTAGCTGGATCCTGGATTTCCTGTCAGATTGCTGGCAGGTGGTAAGACTGGGCTCCCTCACCTCTGCCCCTCTGACCCTCAACATAGGTGCCCCTCAAGATTGTGTACTAAGCCCCCTCCTTTACTCTCTGTATACCCATGACTGTGTCGCCACCCACAGCTCCAATCAGCTAATTAAATTTGCTGACAACATTACACTGATTGGCCTAATCTCAAATGATAATGAGGCAGCCTACAGAGAGGAAGTCATCACCCTGACACAGTGGTGTCAAGAAAACAACCATTCCCTGAATGTCACAAAAACAAAGGAGCTAGTTGTGGACTACAAGAGACAGGTCTAAATGGAGACAGGCTAACCCCTATTGACATCCATGGATCTAGGGTTGAGAGGGTGAACAGCTTGAAGTTCCTTGGCATAAACATCACCGAGGATCTCATGTTGTCTGTACACACTGGCTGTGTGGTGAAAAAGGCACAACAGTACCTCTTTCACCTCAGATGGCTGAGGAAGTTTGGTATGGGCCCCCAAATCCTAAGAACTTTCTATAAGGCACGATTGAGAGCATCCTGACTGGCTGCATCACTGCCTGGTATGGAACTGTACTTCCCTCAATTGCAGGACTCTGCAGAGAGTGGTGAGGACAGCCCAGCGCATCTGTAGATGTGAATTTCCCACTATTCAGGATATTTACAAAGACAGGTGTATAAAAAGGGCCGGAGGATCATTACAGACCCGAGTCACCCCAACCATAAACTGCTCTAGCTGCTACCATCTGGGAAACAGTACCGCAGCATAAAACCCAGGACCAATAGGCTCTGGGACAGCTTCTTCCATCAGGCCATCAGACTGCTTAATTCATGCTGATGCAACTGTATTTCTATGTTATATTGAATATCCTGTTGTACATAATATTTATTATAAATGACTATAATTGCACATTTCACATTTAGATGGAGATGTAACGTAAAGATTTTTACTCCTCATGTGTATGAAGGATTTAATTAATAAGGTCAATTCAATTCAATTCAATGTTGCCTCTTCGTGGAATGATCCGGGTAATCCCATTTCCATGCTCTTTTCCAAACTCACTGTTTCCACGAACACGAGAAAATCTGCAGATACTGGAAATCCAAGCAACACACACAAAATGCTGGAGGAACTCAGCAGGCCAGGCAGCATCTATGGAAAAGAGTAAACTGTCGACGTTTCGGGCCAAGGCCCGTCATCAAGACTGAAAAGGAAGGGGGCCTCAGTGTAAGAAGCTCGAGGACTAAGTACAAGGTGGCAGGTGTGAGGGAATAGTGAAGGAGAGGAGGGGGGGAGCAATAACCAGAAGTTTGATAAATCGATGTTCATGCTATCAGGTTAGAGGCTACCCAAACAAAATATAAGGTGCTGCTCCTCCAACTTGAGAGTGGCATCATCATGGTATGAGAGGAGGCCATAGACTGTCATGTCAGAATGGGAATGGGAAACAGAATTGAAATAGGTGGCCACCAGGAAATCCCGCTTTACACTTTTTTTCAGGCAGTGAGTTCAAGCTCATAACACACTTGTTATGACATGCTTTTCCTCACAATAGGCTTGTACTTTTTAATCATTTTTATTCTGCATTGATTGAACTTGTGTTACTGTGAACAGTTACACTCTGCTTACCTACCTACCATGACCTTCTGTGTCTCTTCCCTCTCCATGCAGAGGATGGGAAGAGAAAGGATGAGGGAAAGTCATACAATTATAGCCCCTTCAGCTCAACTGGTCCATGTCGAACATGGTTCCCCTCTAAGCTAGTCTCATTCATCTCCATTTAACTTAAACCACTCTACATTACTTTTCTATGTACCTGTCCAAGTACATTTTACACAGTTGACATATTGCCTTAAAAAAGGCATAGAAAGGAGTAGGGGTGGGGAGAGGATGGGAAGAGAAATCATTGGGGAAAGCATGGAAAGAGTCAGGATTGGGAAGAGTATAGCACAAGAAGGTGTTGGGAAGAGAATGAGAGAAGATAGGTTTTGGGAGATCACACCAGGGTAAGGCTTACAATGTGAATGAAGGGCACTGAGAAGTGCAGTAGAACAAAGGGATCCGGGAATGCAGATCCATAATACCTTGAGAATAGCATCACAGGTAGATGGCATCATAAAGTGAGCTTTTGGCACATTGGCATTCATAAATCAGGACAATGAGTACAGGAGTTAGGATGTTATGTTGAAGTTGTACAAGATGCTGGTGAGGGCGAGCTTGGAGTTCTGCAGTCATCATAACCTACCTAAAGGAAAGATATCAATAAGCTTGAGCCACACAGACAGGCAGCATCTACAGAGGGGAATAAACAGTCAACATTTTGAGCAGAAACCCTTCATCTGGACTGGAAAGGAAGGGTGCAGAAGCCAGAGTAATCTTGGGAGATAGGAAGGAGGAAGATGGCAAATGATAGCTGAGATCAGGTGAAAGAAGTAAAGGGCTGAAGAAGAAGGAATTCCATAGGAGCGGACATTGGACCATGGAACAAAGGGATGAAGGGAGATGATGGGTAAGGAGAAGAGAAGGAATGAGAGGGGTATAAGAATGAGGAATTGACAAAGTGAGAAGGAGGGACTGGGTAGAAATGACTGGAAGTTAGAGAAATCATGCCGTCAGTTTGGAAACTACCTGACAGAATATGCGGTATTGTTTGTCCAACCTGAATTTAGCCTCATCTTACCAGTGGAGGAGGCTATGGACAGACAGTAGGGTGAGGGAGGAAGGGAGGAAGGGAGTGAGGGAGAGAACGTATAAAAGGAGCATATTCAGATGTGCAGTCTTTTTCAGCAGTGCAGGCGTAGTAAATGTCAGCGTTAGAGGCCTAAATTCAGCTGCAAATAAAAGGAAGGTAGGGTCATGTGGAGCAGCCAGTGATAGAATGGGAAGGCTTTGGCTTAACAGACTTTGGCGTGAACAAGTGGAAGCACAGATAAAAAGAGGTAAGCCTTTTTCTTAGTACAGAGTAGTCAGGATGGAATGTCCTCCTGTCAGATGTGGGCATTCAGGATACCTGATGGTTTCCCTGATGACTACATCTGTGGGAAGTGCATCCAACTTCAGCATCTGCTGACAGTGTCAAAGAGTTGGAGCTGGAGTTGGATGTAGTCAAGATCATTTGGGAGGCTGAAGATATTATAAGTGAGACTTTTGAAGAGACGGTCACACCCAGAGTACAGGCTTCAGAGAGTAGATGGGTGACCGCCAGGAGAGGTAAGGGATTAGAAAGTCATTGCAGGGTTCCTCTGTGGCCATTCTCCTCAGCAACAAAGATACTGCTGTGGGGGGGGGGGGGGATGTAGAATGACCCATTGGGGTATGGCAGCAGCAGCAGTATTGAGGCTCAAAAGGGAAGGCATTACGGTAGTATATGGAAGACTCAATAGTTAGTGAGACAGAAAGGAGATTCTGTGGCTGCAAAACAGACACCAGGATGGTGTATTGCCTTCCTGGAACTAGAGTCCAGGATATTCTCAAGGGGGCGGGTGAACAGGCAGAGATTGTAGAGCACACTTGCAACAACGACAAAGGCAAAAAAGGAGAAGAGGTTCAACACAGTGAATATATAGAGTTAGGAAAAAGGCTGAAGAGAAGGGCCTCCAAGATTGTAATCTCTGGGTTATTTCCTGTGCCATGAGCTAGTGCAGGTCGGATCGGGGTGATAGCACGGAATGAGTCACTGAGGAGAATGTGCAGAGTACAAAGTTTCAAGTTCCTGGATAATTGGAACCTTTTCTGGGGAAGGGATGACCTGTGCAAGAGGGATGGGTTGCACTTGAGCTTGATGGGAATCTTCATCCTGGCCAGGAGGTTTGCTAATGTTACTCGGGAGAGTTTAAACTAGTTTGCACAGGTGTGGGAATCAGAGCACTTGGTCTGTAAGGGAAGGATCACACCAGAAGGTAGATGTCAGGGAAAATATTGAAAGGCAGAATCAAAATAACAGGTATTTTGGGTCAGATAGTCTGACAAGCGTATATTTTAATGCTAGGAGTATTATGGGTAAAGGTGATGAACTTAGAGCGTGGATCGGTACATGGAACTATGATGTCGTAGCCATTACTGAAACTTGGTTGAGAGAGGGGCATTAATTAATGTACCAGGTTTTCAAAGTTTTAGATAAGATAGAGAAGAATGTAAAAGGTGGGGGAGGGTGTTGCACTACTAATGAGAGGTTTGTATGTTTGCAAATGATATCAAGACTGGTGGAATTGTGGATAGTGTAGAAAACTGACGATATGGGCAGAGAAATGGCAGATGGAGGTTAACCCAGATAAATGAGATGTTGCACCTTGGTAGGGCAAATGCAAGGAGGGAGTTAAGGGTAAGATCCTTAACAGGGTTGCTGAGCAGAATGATCTTGGGATCCAAGTTCATAGCTCCTTGAAAGTGGCTACACAGGTCAATAAGGTGGTTAAGAAGGCTTAAGAATGCTTTCTTTTATTAGTCAAAGCATTGAGTTCAGAAGTCAAGAGTTTATGTTGCAACTTTATAAAACTATGGTTAGGCCACATCTGGACCATTGCATATAGTTCTGGGTGCTCCACTGTAGGAAGGATGTCGAGGCTTTGGGAGGGTGCAGAAGAGATTTACCAGGATGCTGCCTGGTTTAAAGGGGATGTGCTATCATAAGAGACTGGAGAAACTTGGGTTGTTTTCCCTGGAGTGGTGGAGGTTGAGAGGAGATCTGATAGGGAGTCATTCCTGCCTGTGGCCATCAAACTTTACAACTCCTCCCTTGGAGGGTCAGACACCCTGAGCCAACAGGCTGGTCTTGGACTTACCTCCTGGCATAATTTACATATTACTATTTAATTATTTATAGTTTTATTACTATTTAATTATTTATGGTGCAACTGTAACGAAAACCAATTTCCCCCGGGATCAATAAAGTATGACTATGACTATGACTACGACTATAAGATTATGAGAGGCATAGACAGAGTAGACAGGGAGTATCTGTTTCCCGGGATTGAAATGTCTAATTCCAGGGGACATGCATTGAAGGAGAGAGGAGATAGGTTCAAAGAGGACGTGAGGGGTAAGTTTTTCATTCAGAATTTGGTGAATCGCTGGAATGCGCTGCTGTCTGGTATGGTGGTAGAGGCAATACATTAGACGGTTTAAAGAGACATTTAGATAGGCACATGGATGTAAGGAAGATGGAGGGATATGGACATTGTGCAGGCAGGAGGGATTAGTGTTTGGGTGTTTTTGATTTGCTTTTTAGCTGGTTCTGCACAATATTGTGGGTCAAAAGGCCTGTTCCCGTGCTGTATTTTCTATGTTATGTAATGGGAATGGGAATTTGAATTGAAATGGATAGCCACCAGAAGATACTGCCCTTCGTGATGGATGGAATCAAGGATACTCCACAAAGCATCCCCAATCTGAGTCAGGTCTCCGTGATATAGAGAAGGCCACAATGTGAGCATCAGATATAATAGGTGACCTGATACACTTGGAGGTGAAGTGTCATCTCTCCTGGAATGACTTTTTGCGGCCCTAAATAGTGGTCATGGAGGAGTAGTGTTTGTGAATGAGGGGAGATCTTGTAGAGGTATACAAAATTATGACGGGTATAGATAGGGATAGATAGGGTGTAGGCTTTTTGCACTGAGGTTGGGTGAGATTAGAAATAGAAGTCATTCTGTAAGTTTAGAATGAAAGTGAAATATTTAAGGGGAATCTGAGGCAGAACCTCTTTACTCAGAGAGTGGTGAGCGTGTAGAACAAGTTGCCAGCAGTAGTAGTCATGAGTTCAATTATAATATTTAAGAGAAGTTTGGATAGATACATGGGTAAGGGAGGTATCAAGGCTATGGTCCAGGTGCAGATAGATGGACCTGTCAGAAGACCAGGCAGACATGGACTAGATGGGCTGAAGGGTCTACGTCTGTACTGTGGTGCTCTATGACTGTATCATTGGAACAAGCAGTGTCATGGACTTCCAGCTCCCTAGTGACAAAAGTTAGTTTTAAGTTACACAGAAGAGGAGGAAGTAATGATAGGACAAAGGGAATATTCTATGACAGGTGAGGGCAATGTGCTTTTGGCATACTGGCCTTCATAATCAAAGTATAGAGTACAGGAGATAGGATGTGTGTTGAAGTTTTATTAGATGGTGGTGAGGCCTAATTTGGAGTACCGAGTGTAGTTTTGGTCACCTATGTACAGGAAAGATGTATATAAGGTTGCAAATTTGCAAAGATGTTGCCAGGCCTGGAGGGCCTGAGTTAGAAGGAAAGATTGAATAGGTTAGAACTTTACCCTTTGGAACTCAGAAGACTGAGGTGGGGTTTTGACAGAGTATACAAAATTATGAGGGGGTATAGATAGGATAAATACAAGCCGGCTTTTCCCATTGAGGTTGGATATGACCACAACTAGAGGTAATGGTTAGGGTGAAAGGTGAAAAGTTTAAGTGGAAAATGAGGGAAAACTTCTCACTCAAAGGGTTGTGAGAGTGTCGAACAAGCTGCCAGCATAAGTGATGCATGTGAGCTCGATTTCAACATTTAACAGAAGTTTGGATAGGCACGTGGATGCTAAGGGTATGGAGGGCTCTGGTCTCGGTGTAGTTGATGGGAATATGCAGTTTAAATAGTTTGGCACAGGCTAGATGGGCTGAAGGGCCTGTTTCTGTGCTGTAATTTTCTATGACTCTATATGATCTCTCTGTATCAGAACTGATAATTGTGTTATAACTATGATAGGTTCAGAACTTCCTCTTTTTAACACAACCTGACATGAACTGCAGCTCTGAATTTTGCACCTTTTCACGTTCCTATGTTACATAGAAACATAGAAAACCTACAGCACAGTACAGGCCCTTCGGCTCATAAAGTTGTGCTGAACATGTCCCTATCTTAGAAATTACTAGGGTTACCCATAGCCCTCTATTTTTCTAAGCTCCATGTACCTATCCAAAAGTCTCTTAAAAGACCCTATCATATCTGCCTCCACCACAGTTGCCGGCAGCCCATTCCACACACTCACCACTCTCTGCATAACAAACTTACTCCTGACATCTTCTCTGCACCTACTCCCAAGCACCTTAAACCTGTGCCCGCTTGTGGTAGCCATTTCAGCTCCGGGAAAAAGCCTCTGACTATCCACACGATCAATGCCTCTCATCATCATATACACCTCTATCAGGTCACCTCTCATCCTTCGTCACTCCAAGGAGAAAAGGCTGAGTTCACTCAACCTGTCTTCATAAGGCATGTTCCCCATCCAGGCAACATCCTTGTAAATCTCCTCTGCACCCTTTCTATGGTTTTCACATCCTTCTTGTAGTGAGGCGACCAGAACTGAGCACAGTTCTCCAAGTGCGGTCTGACCAGGGTCCTATATAGCTGCAACATTACCTCTTGGCTCCTAAATTCAGTTCCATGATTGATGAAGGCCAATACACCGTATGCCTTCTTAACCACAGAGTCAACCTGCGCAGCTGCTTTGAGCGTCCTATGGACTCGGACCCCAAGATCCCTCTGATTCTCCACACTGCCAAGAGTCGTACCATTAATACTATACTCTGCCAAAATATTTGACTTACCAAAATGAACCACTTCACACTTATCTGGGTTGAACTCCATCTGCTACTTCTCAGCGCAGTTTTGCATCCTATCAATGTCCCGCTGTAACCTCTGACAGCCCTCCACACTATCCACAACACCCCCAACCTTTGTTTTATCAGCAAACTTACTAACCCATCCCTCCACTTCCTCATCCAGGTCATTTATAAAAATCACGAAGAGTAAGGGTCCCAGAACAGATCACTGAGGCACACCACTGGACACTGACCTCCATGCAGAATATGACCTGTCTACAACCACTCTTTGCCTTCTGTGGGCAAGCTGGTTCTGGATCCAGAAAGCAATTTCCCCTTGGATCCCATGCCTCCTTACTTTCTCAATAAGCCATGCATGGGGTACCTTATCAAGTGCCTTGCTGAAATCCATATACAATACATCTACTGCTCTTCCTTCATCAATGTGTTTAGTCACATCTTCAAAAAATTCAATGCTGGTACTCTCATTCTTCTGATATCTCTGTAATTTGTCTGATGGGAAAATACAAACAATGACTCTGCAAAAACATCAAAGCTGACCACAGCCTGGTATGGAACATCCAATGCACAAGACTGTTCCTCACCATCATGGATATTTCCAAAAGGCAGTGCCTCAAGAAAGCAGCATCCATCACTAAGGATTCCCACCATCGGGACATTCCCTCTTCTTGTAATTAACATTGGGGATGAGGGTCAGGAGCCCGAAGACCTGTATTCAAACGATTCAGTAACAGCTTCTTCCACCCCCCCAACCCCACAATTAGTTTTCTGAACAGTTCATGAACCAATATATATTCTCTCTTTATTAATTTTTTCACTATTCATTTATTTTTGTTATTTATAGTAATTTTATGTCTTTGCACTGCACTGCTGCCTCAAAAAAAAGTCATGCCATTATTGTTAGTAGTAATATATCTGATTCTGACTCTAATTCAGAAAGGTAGGACTGGAGTTGCACGGCAAACTTTCTACTAATTGAAAATGCAAGAATCTGCAAAAATTGAAAAAAGGATCACAGATAAAACAACTAATTCTTCAGAGGCCCTGTCCTGCCTATTATTTCCTCAAAGGATTCCAACAGATTTGTCAGGCAAGATTTCCCCTTAAGGAAAGCATGCTGACTTTGGCCTATTTTATTGTGTGTTTCACAGTACCCCGAAACCTCAACCACTGGAGTTAGGTTAACTGGCCTATAATTTCCTGTCTTTTGCCTTCCTTGCATCTTAAAGAGTGGAGAGATAACTGGCAATTATCCAGTCCTCTGAAATTATTCCAAGATCTTCTTCTTGAAAGATCACTACTAATGCCTCCACAATCTTATCAGCTACCTTTTTCAGAATTCTGGGCTGCAGTCTATCTGGACCAGGTGACTTATCTGCCTTCAGACCTTTCACATTCCTAAGCACCTTCTCCTTAGTAATAGCAACTACTCTCACTCTTGAATTTCTGGCATTTGCTGGTGTCTTCCACTATGAAGCCTGATGCAAAATACTTACTAAATTTGCCCAACATTCTTTAT
Source organism: Mobula hypostoma (assembly GCF_963921235.1). NCBI lineage: Eukaryota > Metazoa > Chordata > Chondrichthyes > Myliobatiformes > Myliobatidae > Mobula > Mobula hypostoma. The sequence continues at coordinate 30,441,699 of NC_086115.1, read as the reverse complement.
CACCCATTACCACCCCTCCTCCTCCAAGAGACTTCAACCTTGTCGTAGGGTTTGGAGGCTTCCATGCCTCAATGACCTGGTGAGCTATGTTAGATGGAGTCAGGGTTTTATGCTTTGGTTCTTGGTAGGGTACCCATGCCAAACAGGTCAAAGGATAGAGGCAAGACTTAAGGCTGATTTATGCTTGTGCATCAAATGGACACTGTAACCTACACAAGTGGCCTACGTGCGTTGTGAGCATTTATACTTGTGCGTTGGTGTGTCTGCGTTGCTCTGCAATTTGGGCACGTCACGCATGCACACACACCTGCCCGCGCAAGGCTTCATGGTCATGGTATCCTTTCTCGGGGTAAACAAGTTTAAAGCGAGCGTCTTTTTTCGTAAAAGTGAAATGCGTCCTCCATAATTTTGGAGGTCTGTAAAGCTGTATGGAAAGCATTACAGCCAGAGTTCCTTCCCTGCCCTTCAGTCACCCAATAGCAAGCTATTGCAGCGTAGGAGGAAAAGCGATGCTACCAAGCGGACCAATCACAGCTGCTGCGGTCTGCGTTGCCACAACGCGCAGTTACATTTTGGGAGAGGTGCACGTCAGGCTACGGCATAGGGATCCGCGTAGGCTCTGCGTAGGGTTCGCGGCTATGCTGTACGTACGGCGTCGAGTTGACGCAGAAGTATAAATCAGCCTTAAGAGTGGTCCACCAGTCCTCCAGGTTTGGGTGTTCAATTCAGGGCTAACAACAAAACTATTATGGAAACAGCACTGAAGAACACTTCTACATCTGAGTGTGACGGCATTTCTGAGTTTCTACCCATGACTTGCATGATTGAAAGTAACTAAAATCGAACTACTGACATGATGAAGGAAGTGCTGAACACCATCAGAGATAGAGGACCTTCATTGCTGCCCTAAGTGCCAGTGGTGTAACAGGCCATAGGTGACTACCTCCCCAGCGTCATTTTCCATCAGTCCAGTATCTACTCACATCTCTCTTTTACTCTTTATATATCTGAATATAAAAACCCTGACAACTTTTTACCTTACGCAACACTATGACCAGAGTCACCCTGTTACAATTAAAGCACTCCTATCAAAGCATGACCTAGTTGAAGTCAACCAGTCTGAAAATTGAGCAGAGCTCTGTAGGTACAGTAGGTTATGTAAAGCTCTCAAATCAATGACTCAGCTCAGCTCTGACCTCCATTTTCTGCTTTCACAGCTCACTGAAAATGACAATGGAACATTATTTTTCAGCATAGCTCCATCAGTCTGCAGGCCGGTTGGGTAAAGGTTAGCAACTGATAAGTGATATTATTGAGGTTCAGACTGATTGTAGTGTGGTTGAGAAGGTTATAATTTCATGCATGGTTTGCATCAGAGGTTGATTGTCAGTCAATCAAGCTTTAAAACAAGCATGTTTATTACCTTTATCACTACCACTCCTGTAGTTTATGCTGTAGAATAATATCTATCAACCACTGTGGGTATTAGTTAACATAATAATTTACATAAAATAAATTACACTTAATAAGACCATTTAACTCAATGAGTGTTTTTTCCTGTTTCTATTACAAGGAAGTCCTGACCCATTGAAGAATATATTGTAATTCACTAAACTATTCTATTCTATAGAGTTGCAACATTATCTCCAAGAGCCATGAGATAACATTGCAGCTCTACAGAGTTCTGTTTAAACCACACCTTGAATATTGTGTTCAGCTCTGGTCACCTCATTTTAGAAATTATGTGGAAGCTTCAGATACAGTGCAGAGGAGATTTACCAGGATACTTCCTGGATTAGAGAGCATAGCTAATGAGGATAGACCATAACACCATAAGACATAAGAGCAGAATCAGGCCATTCAGTCCATCGAGTCTGCTCCACCATTCTATCATCCCAGATCTCACTCAATCCCATACACCTGCCTTCTCACCATATCCTTTGATGCCCTGACCAATCAGAAAACTATCAACTTTCGCTTTAAATATACCCACGGACTTGGCATCCACCACAGTGTGTGGCAGAGCATTCCACAGATTTACCACCCTTTGGCAAAATAAATTCCTCCTTACCTCTGTTCTAAAAGGTCACCCCTCAATTTTGAGGCTGTGCCCTCTAGTTCTGGATACCCCTACCATAGAATTTGTCAGGCAAGATTTGTCTGCACAGAAACCATGCTGGCTGTGACTTATTTTATCATTAGTTTCCAAGTACCCCGAAACCTCATCCTTAATAATAGACTCCAACACTTTCCCAACCACTGAAGTTAGATTAACTGGCCTATAATTTCCTTTCTTTTGTCTTCCTCCCTTCTTCAAGAGTGGAGTGACACTTGCAATCTTCCAGTCCTCTGAGACCATGCCAGAATCAAATGATTCCTGAAAGATCATGACCATTGCATCCATTATCTCTTCAGCAAAATCTCTCAGGACTCTGGGATGTAGTTCATCTGGTCCAGGTGACCTATCCACCTTAAAACCTTTAAATTTGCCTTGCACTGTTTCCTTTGTAATAGCAATGGCACTCACTCCTGCTCCCTGACAATCATGAACCTCTAGTGCACTGCTAGTGTCTTCCGCAGTGAAGATCAATGCAAAGTACTCATTAGGTTCATCTGCCATTTCTTTATCCCCCATTACTATCTCACCAGCATCATTTTCCAGTGATCCAATATCAACTCTCATCTTCCTTTTACTCTTTATATAACTGGAAAATCTTTTAGTTTTCTGCTTTATATTATTGGCTAGTTTATCCTCATATTTCATCTTTTCCCTTTTTTTGCTTTTTTAGTTGCCTTAAGTTGGATTTTAAAAGCTTCCCAATCATCCAAATTCCCACTCATTTCTGCTACCTTATATGCCCCTTCTTTGGATTTTATGCAGTCCTCAACTTCCCTCGTCAGCCACAGATGCCTACCCCTGCCATTTGAGAACTACTTCTTCTGTGGGACATATCTATCCTGTTCCTTGTAAACTATTCTCAGAAATTTCAGCTGTCTCTGCTCTGCAATCATCCCCACCCATATCCCCTTCCAATCCAACAGGGCACGCTCCACACTCATGTCTCTGTAATTCCCATTATTCCATTGCGATATTGATTCCTTTGATAAGGTGCCACCCATGAGGCTGCTTAACAAGATAAAAATCCTGTGGTGTTACAGGAAAGATACTGGCATGGATAGAGGAATACCTGACAGGCAGGAGGAAGTGAGTGAGAATAAAGGGGGCCTTTCTGGTTGGCTGCCGGTGACTAGTAGTGTTCCTCAGGGTTCAGTATTGGGACCACTACTTTCACATTGTTTGTGAATGATTTGGATAATGGAATTGATGGTTTTGTGGCAAAGTTTGTGGATGATACAAAGATAGGTGGAGGGGTAGGTAGTGCTGAGGAAGCAATGCAATTGCAGCAGGGCTTAGACAAATTGGAAGAACGGGCAAAAAAGTGGCAGATGGTATACAATGTTGGGAAATGTATGATAATGCATCTTGGTAAAAGGAACAATAGTGCAGACTATTATCAAAATGAGGAGAAGGTTCAAACATCAGAGGTGCAGAGGGACTTGGGAGTCCTCGTGCAAGACTCCCAGAAGGTTAATTTCCAGGTTGAGCCTGTGGTAAAGGCGGCAAATGCAATGTTGGCATTTATTACAAGGGGAATAGTATATAAGAGCAAGAAGATAATGCTGAGCCTTTATAAGACACTAGTCAGGCCACACTTCAAGTATTGTCAACAGTTTTGGGCCTTGTATCTCAGAAAGGATGTGTTGTCATTGGAGAGGGTCCAGAGGAGGTTCAGGAGGATTATTCTGGGAATGAAAGGGTTAACATATGAGGAGCATTTGGCAGCTTTGGGTCTGTATTCACTGTATTTAGAAGAATGTGTGGGGATCTCATTGAAGCCTACCGAATGTTAAAAGGACTAGATAGGGTGGACGTGGCGAGGTTATTTCCTGTGGTGGGGGTATCCAGAACCAGTGGACACAGCCTCAAAATTGAATGGCGACCTTTTAGAACCAGAGGTAAGGAGGATTTTTTTTTAAGCCAAAGAGTAGTGAATCTGTGGAATGCAGTGGAGGCCTAGACCATGGGTATATTTAAGGTGGAAGTTGATCATTTCCTGATCGGTCAGGGCATCAAAGGATATGGCGAGAAGTATGGGGTTGAGAAGTATGAGTGTATGGGGTTGAGTGAGATCTGGGATCAGGCATGATGGAATGGCAGAACAGACTTGATGGGCTGAAAAGGCTAATTCTGCTGCTATGTGTTATGGTCTTATGTGACTTTTGCTTCTCCCTCTCAAATTGCAGTATGAATTCAATGCCTCCTAAGGGTCGCTTTATGTTAAGCTCCCTAATAATATTGGGTAATTACAGAATATGCAATTGAAGATAGCTTTTCCCCTAGTAGGTTCAAGTGCAAGCTGCTTTAAAAAGCCATCTCATAGGCATTCAACAAATTCCCTCTCTTGTGATCCAACGCCAACCTGTTTTTCCCAATCCCCTTGCATATTGAAGTCCCCCATTACAATTGTGCCATTACCCTTATTATACACCTTTTCCATCTCCCTTGGCAATCTCAACCCCACATCTTGGCTATTATTTGGAGGCCTATATATGATTCCCATAATGGTTTCGTACCCTTGCAGTTTCTTAACTCCATCCACAAAAATTCAACATTCTCTGACCCTATGTCAGAGAAAGCTAGGATAGGTTGAGCAAGCTAGGGCTTTTCTCTCTGGAGTGAAGGAGAATGAAAAGTGACTTGATAGAGGTGTACAAGATGACAATTGTGACGAAAGAGGGTTACAAAAGTACACATAGACTAAGATGTTAACGGTCCTGTGCTAGCACCAGTGGGATCAACAGTTGATCTTCCACCTGTCTTCAGGAGAGAGAGATAAATAAGGCAAAAGAGCAGCATTTGGAAATGTTAATGAAGAGACGAGAGAGATTAACGGAAGGAGACACCGGTCTGATATTGTCAAGACCGGCTCCTTTTGAACCCTGGGATCAACAGTTGATCTGCCACCTGTCTTCAGGAGAATGAGAGATAAGTAAGACAATGGAGCAGCATTCGGAAATGTTAATGAAGAGACGAGAGAGTTTAATGGAAGGAGACACCGGTCTGAGTATTGTCAAGACCGGCTCCTTTTGAACCCTGAACTGTTTGAAGTGTGATGGACAGGCGATACCCCAGCAGGGGGATAAAAAGGGGCAGGTTCGCTAAGACACCACACACGACGCCACGAGGTAACGAGACCCTGGAAGTGGTGCGCCCCCACAAGTCGGTGGGAGTTTTTGGAGGTCTGATCGCGGGACCAGCCATAGACGCACAGGGTGGAAAGATACGGTCGGCGGGAACCTGGTGTGTGTCCACCCTTGCCTGGGTGCCGGGTTCACCGCTGAAGAACGATCATGTCTGGAATGGAGGGGTCACAGTCGGTGACCTCAGAAGACATTACAAAGGGCTCGCCCGAAAGCTAACTGCGAGGAATATCGAAGGTCTGTTTGGAATCCAATTTGCATATTCATTCGTTCTCTCTCTCTCTCCAACGGCACGACGGCGATTACTGCGAACTGAACTAAACTGAACTCTGTCACTTGTGATTGATCATCTTACCCCTAGACTGCGATAGAGCTTGATTGACCCTATTATCCTAGTTCTGTGTACATGTGTGTTTATTCATTGCTAACCTGTTGCATTTATATCCTTACTATTAGAGTACTGTGTTGCTTATTTCTTTAATAAAACTTCCTTAGTTCCAGTAATTCAGACTCCAACTGACTGGTCCATTTCTGCTGGTTTGGCAACCCAGTTACGGGGTATGTAACACAATTGATTCATTTTGAAATTTGGAGATACAGCGTGGACTAGGCCATTGACCCTGCAAGTTGCACTGTCAAGTAAATCCCAACACCCTGATTTAATTCTAACCTAATAACAGGACAATGTACCCAATACTTCTTAAGACTGTGGGAGGAAGCTGGAGGACCCAGAGACACATTCCACAGGGAGGATGTACAGAGATTTCTTGCAGAGGACGCCAGGATTGAACTTTGAACTCTGACGCACTGAGCTGCAATAGCATCGCACTAACGGCTACCCCACTGTGGCAGCTGATAAGAGGCCTAGATTGGGTGGATAGCCAGAGAGTTTGTCCCAGAGTGAAAATGGCTGATACGTTTTTAAGATGATTAGAAGCAAGTATAGGAGGATGCCAGAGGTAAGTTTTTCATATAGAGAATGGTGGGTACATGGAATGCTGTTCCAGGGGTGATGGTAGAGATACATTCAGGGGCATTTAAGAAACTCCTAGATAGGCACATGGATGATCAAAAAATTGAGGGCTATGTGAGAGGGAAGGGTGAGATTGAGATCCCAGAGAAGATTAAAAAGTTGGAATAACAATGTGGAGCAAAGGGCCTGTACCTTGCTGTAATCTTTTATGTTCTATATTCTAAATAAAGATATTACATTCATAGCATTCCTGATGTCAAAAAATCACATAGATGTCAACTATTGATAAAATATGTTCTAATAAAAAATAAGTACAGCAATGAAAATATTCAATAAGTCAGGTAGCATCTGCAAAGAGAGAAACAGAGTTAATATTTCAAGTCATATCAGTGAACTTTTGTACTGTCATAAATGAGGCCCAATGGAAGTTTGAGGAACTGCTCTTCATCTTCTGTCTGGACATTTCGTTTTTGGACTCAGTAATAAATTTTACAACTTCAGGTAACTCGATTTCTGTCAGAATCAGCCATCCATCTGGAATATTAGTTTTGCTTGTTTGTTGTTCTGCACCCCCACACCACCACCATCACCCTTTTTAAAAATATTTTTTCTACTCTTGGAGTGGAGTACATGATCTGTCTTTTCTGTATTTTGCGAATACTCCTTTTGCCAATGTTCTCACTTTCTAATTGTCCCTATCCACTTAATGGTCAAATAACATTACTTACAACTTATCTCCATGGTCAATGTAGTCACAAGAATAATGGCTTGCACACCAATGAGATTCATTTAAACAATATTGTGCACACTATTGAGATTTTCTTAAATAATGGTGTGATCTCTTGTCACTGTGACTAAGCCATGCAAGTATATTGGAAACAACACCTGCCAATTTTACAACATAAAGTTTTCAGGGATGTGGTATGCAATTAGAAATAAGAATTGGGCTTTTCTGCACCTATATAAAAAGAAGAGCTATGGGACTTTGTTTTGGGCTTGACTGAGGACCAACGTCGCGACTGGTGGTAGAATGAGTAAATTAAAACATGATCTGAAAATTGGTGCTGTTGTTGATAGTGCAAAGAATAGTATTAGGTTACAGGACAATACAGTGCTTTCTAGTTAATTGTGACACGTTGGGACCAGTACATTTTGGCCCAATTAGGTGGCTGTCACAATTAGCCAAAGTTTGATGGAAATAGATAAAATCTATATAAAAGACAAACTACTGTTTATCTGAGTAATGAATTATGTATTTAAATGAAATACAAAACAAATTAGAAAGGAGTCATGTTGGGCATGGGACTAGCAATCGCATCCTACAAAAGCCAGGCTACAGAAACGCCAACAGAAGCTCCAAAGAACTCATCCCTGGAAAATGAAGGATCTTTGCCTAGAAGAGGGGCTACATCTGGGAACAACTTGAAAGACTGACCCAGGGCAGAGTTGCTCTCTCTGGCCTATCCCCCACTAGGGGAGATAGATTTATTAAGAAGTTAGGAGCACTGTGTGCAGTTCTGATCCTCACAAAAAGTATGATCCGTATAAGAAATACCAGATTACATTGCAAAGGGTGCAGGAAAGAATACCAGGATTCTTTAAAATGTCTAACTACAATGTCCATGCACCTTAAGAAAACTAATGATAAGTATTTATTTAAGAGTTTAGCTTCATCTTTTGGCTTCACACACAGATTTTCCACTTCACGGGTCCTAATTCTCCTGGTCTCCTGCTTTGGAACTTCCTTTAATCTTGTCTGCCAGTGATATTTTGTGCCATCTCTTTGCCTTTCTAATTTAGTTTTTAAGTACTCTCCGACACTTTCTATAACCTTGAATCCCCTTGACATTAAGGGATTCTTGGAAATGTTGGCCTTGTTCTTCTGCTATTTTACATTTAATGACTCCTACTTGAGGAACTCCTTAAAAGTAAGCTGTTCCCCATTTACATTTGCCCCATTTACATTTACCAGGTCCTGTCTTTGATATTGGGGTTGAACTTCCCCAAGTTGTCCCTTTCAAAAACTATCTTGAGTTATGGTCGCTAATGCCAAAATGCATCAACCTGATACTTCAGTCGGTTGCCTGGCTATGTTTCCTACGATTAGATCTAGTATTGCCCCATCCGGAGTTGGACCACCTACCTGCCAACTCAAAGAGCTTTCCAGGATACACTTTAAAAATCCCACTCTTGTCTAATACTATACCACTAAGACAATCCTAGTTAATAATGGGGTAGTTAAAATTCCCTACTTATGTAATCTCTGTTCTTCCATGTTTTTGTGATTTGCCTGTATACTGATCTGCTCCTTTATCTTATTCCGTATTGGTTGGTCCATAGTATTCCTACAGAAAGCTGCTTATTCCCTTCTTTATTCCTAAACTTGGCCCAGCCTCATTTGAAGAGCCCTCTATAATATCCTCCCTCATTTCTGAAGTAATGGACTCATTACTTTTTAATACTGCAATGCCCCTTCATTTTCTTCATTCCCCCCCCCCCACCAAACTCTGCCCAGAATTCTATACTTGGAACTGTCGCCCAATGCGGATATAGCCCAAGTGCGGAGCAAGAGACACGGAAGCAGGTCGATAGTTCACAGACTTTAATGTGAACAGTGTTAAAGGGAAAAGAAAACAATAAACTCTAGGCCAAACAGGGCCATTAACTAAAACTCTCAAATGGAAAACGAAGCCTACACTGCGGCTGAAAAGAACAACTAGGAATAAAACAAATACCACTAGTCTTCAGAGTCAGTTGACTTGACAGTTCAATTTCTCAGGCAAGGCAGACTACAAACAAGCAGCAAAGCAGTGGCTGTGCCCAAGTCTTGACAAATACTACGATGGAATGAATGGAGTTAAATACTATCACAATAAAATAATAATTCGCTGACACGTGCATATTCACAAGCGCAATTGCCATAACTACTGCGCTGCCAAATCCGTGGTTGTGACAGGAACATTGATTTGCCAATCCTGCCTTGTAATCAATCATGTTTCTGTGGTAACAAAAATATCATATTCTGATGTGCTGATCAACACTCTTAAGTTCATTGGCCTCATTAGTCAAACTTCCTTAATTAAGATAGACGCTGTGAGGCTCTCTGTTCCGCTGATGAGGCTTTCCACACCCAAACTCTGCCTGCTCTATTGACCTATATTTCCTTCATTGGAAGAAGTTATAGTCCAATTTATGCATCATCCTGATTTGGAAATATATCACCGTTGCTTCACTGTTGCTGGGTCAAAATACTGGAGCTTTATGGGTACACCCACACCTCAAGGACTGTAGTGTTTCGAGATGGCAGTTCACCACCACTTGCTCAAGGGCAGCTAAGGATGGGAATTAAGTACAAATGCAAGTGATTCTGCAGATGCTGGAAATCCAAATCAATACACATTTAAGGAGGGGAATAAACAGTCAACATTTCGGGACAAGATCCTTCCTCAGGTCTCATGGGAATTAAAATGATGGTTGGCCTACAAAACTCACATAATTGAATGAATACATAAAACAATGAAGAAACACCTCCACGAGGTTTTATATCTGCTCTACGTGAGCTAATTACCTGATGATCTAACCCTTGCAGGTCCTACCTTCCCCAGCAACAGTTGCAGTGATACAGAAATAAATCCTCCTACACCATCACTGTAGCCACACATTCATCTGACCTCCCCTCCTATTCCTATACTCCCAAGCACATGGCACTTGAAATAATCCACAGATTACAACTTCACTGGTCTTGCTCCTTTGTTTGTGACCTAGCTCACTGAATTCATGTTGCAAAGCTCTTTAAACCAATGTCTTTGGTGCCATTGTTAAAGCAAGATATCTGGCTGTTTGCCTTTCCCCTTTAGAATATCCTGTAAACGTCCTTAACCCTAGCACTAGAAATGTAACATATCATTGTGGATTTATGCCTACAGCTACAGAAGCACATGTCTATTCTGCTCGCTTTAAGATTTCTACCCTTCAATAAGGGTAAGAGACTACCTACTGGGTATTTGCTCCTCTTCCCTTGTGCAGCTGAACCACACACAGGACCATGATCTTGCCTCTGGCTAGACTCTTCAGATACTTACACACAGCACTATTTTCCAAATGGAGATGCAGGTGCTTACCAGGCAATCTGCTCAATTTGTTTTCCTTGGAGTAGAGAAGGTTAAAAAGGGCCTGAAAGGGTAGATGTTATAACATTTTCTCTGTGGCAGAGGTGTTTAAAAACAGAGGGCAATGGTGCAATGTGAGTGGTAGGAAGATTTTGAAAATCTCGTTTTCCCTAGGATGGTTGGAATCTGGACCATACTGCATGAGGGTATGGTAGAGGCAGACACCCTCATAAATTTAAGAGGCATCTGGCAAGCAATTGAATGACCAAGGCACAGAAAGCTACTGGCCAAGTATTGAGAAATGTTACTAATACGGACAGATGAGCACTTGTTGATTGGTCTAGTCATGGTGGGCCAAATAGCCTATTTCCATGCATTATGTCTGAATGACTCAGCAATAATATTTCCACGGACAACGGCTGGAAATCTGGCATTGACTAGTCCTGGCAATACACGCAAAAATCAACAGGACAGTCTGCCTTCAATACACCCCTTTCTTATTATAATCGTGACAAGCTTATTGTAAAGTTGGTGGGATGGGAAGTTGCTGGGCCGGTAATCCCTGGAGTTTAGAAGAACGATGGTGGATCTCATTTAAATATATCAAATATTGAAAAGCCTAGATTGAGGTGGACATGGACAGGATGTTTCCTCTAGTGGAGGAGTCTAGGACCAGAAGGCACAGCCTCAGAGTAGAAGGATGTCCCTTTAGAAGACAGATGAGAAGGAATTTCTTCAGCCAGGGTGCGGTGAATTCACAGATTGCAGTGCAGGTCAAGTCATTACGCATATTTAAACCTGAGATTGATAGATTCTTGATTAGTAAGGGTGTTAAAAGTTACAGGGGAAAGGCAGGAGAATGGGGTTGAGAGGATTAACAAATAAGCCAAGATAGAATGGTGGAGCAGACACAATGGGCCAAATGACCTAATTCTGCTCGTATACCTTATGGTCTTAAAACACCGTGTCTGCATTCCAATTTAATAGATAGCCAGATAATGAAGGTGATTGGCTGTTGGATGAAAAACCTGCCTCAACTACATACTGCTATGAAATATGACTGATCATCAGGATTCCTTTGGAAAAAAATCTAACCCTAACTTCATCCATGCTGTTTGCTGGTCTAATTAATTTATAGACCTCTTGCCATTGAATTATGATGTGTAGTAGCAAAAAGAAATGGCTTCCACTAAAGTCTTCAATCATTAGGCATTCTTTGCAAACTGTAATAGACTTAATAGCAGCTTTACCAGTGGCATCAATAAATCAGAATGACTTCTGTTTATTTGTACAGATGCTATTCACACACAAAATGTATTAATTGCCATATAAATAAGCTGCGTTGGTAAAGATTTTCAATAAAGAATTTGAAAATATATAGTACATTTCAATTAAAATGTGTTCAGGCAAGGCACTAGGACTGATTTATCCGAAGCCACATGCTGATATAAGGAGATTTACTGATCCAAGCTGCTGACAATAATCATATTTTATCATTTTCTTGTGCTTTTTTGCTGGTTTTGGTAACACATCCTTTGCAACTGTAACTTTTATAATTCAAGCTAGGCTATAGTAGAAATGTGCTGTGGGCAGCAACAATTGGGCTGTGTTCTTTGACTGACATTTCTGTGTTATAGAGGTGTAGAGCACAGAAACAGATCCTTTGGTCCTCAAAGTCTACACTAAAATGTCATGGTATCAGTAGCAATTAATATCTAATGTTAATAGAGGCGGGATTTTTGTACAAAATGCAAGCTTGTGCTCATAAAGGGACGTTCAATGTTTTAGAGCCTCTTAGAGTGTTTCACAGACAATGGACCACTTTGACAGGAGAGTCACTGTTACTGTAAAATGTAGGAAGTGCAACAGTCCATGTAGCTGGAGAACTGTGGATAGTTTGGTGTCCTTGCATGAAAAGAAGAACGTAGCTGGCACAGGCAGATTGCAACAAAGATTCATTAAACCGGTTCCTGAAATGGCCGCATCACAATATAAAGATTGAATAGAGAGTCTATCAAAGTGTCTTCATCCTGAAATGTTAACTGTGTTTCTCTTTTTCCTCAGACGATGCCTGACCTGCTGAGTGCTTCCAACCTTTTCTATTTGTATTTTTGTATTCTCTAAACACTGGTAGAATGAGAGGTGATCTCTTTGAAACTTATAAAATTCATCCTGCAGGATGCAGAACAATGCATGATGATGAGAACGTAGAGCAAGACGCTGCAGTGTCAGAATAAAGCGTTTAGGATTGGAATTAAAAAAACTTTTCCACACAGGGTGTGATCCATCTTTGAAACTCTTCACCATAGAGTCTCGGCCACTGAGTAGACCATAATAAGGCCATAAAACATAGAATCAGAATTAGACCATTTGGCCCATCAAATCTGCTCCATCATTCTATCCTGGCTAAATTATTATAGCTCTCAACCTCATTCTCCTCCCCTCTCCTTGTAACTTCAGACACTCCTACTAATCAAGAACATTAACAACTTCTGCTTTAAAGATACCCAATAACTTGACCTCCAGAGCTGTCTGTGGCAATGAATTCCACAGATTCACTACCTTCTGGCTAAACAAATTCCTCCTCGTCTCCACTCTAAAGAGACGTCCTTCTATTCTACGGGCTATGCCCTCTGGTCCTAGTCTCCCCCACTACTGGAAAAAACCTCTCAGCATCCATTCTACCTAGGCCTTTCAATATTTGATAGGTTTCAATGAGATTCCCTCCACCCTCCATTCTTCTGAACTCCCGAATCATCAAGTGCTCTTCATACATTAACCCTTTCATTCCCAGGCTATTCTTGGGGCCCAATGCTGATCACAATACTCCATATACAGTCTGACTGCAAAGTAAACTGAGTAAATTCAAAGCACAGCACAATAGGCAGATGTTCAGAAGCTAAAGGAATTGAGGCAATGGGAATAATGCAGGAAAATGAAAGTGAAGAAGAAGATCAGCCAGAGCAGGCTCACGGGCAAGATGGTCCACTCACACTCCTAACAGTAAAGAAGTAACAAATTTCTAATGCATCCTTTAATGGGTGCAGGAAGCTAAATTGCAGGCTGCCTCTGTGAATGACATTCATTCCTCCAGCACAAGGTTAGAATGAGGGTCAGAATCACAGACCTGATCAGGACAGTTGGGTGGTTTTGTGATCAGGTACGGGATTTAGGGATGCTGGTGAGAAAGTCCGGGATTGGAGGTGGGGCTGGATGATTTGCATGGGTCAAGGGAAGCTTCTATTGTAGGTTTGAGGAAAGATCGAGAGTCTGTGGACCAGGTGTGGTTCTTGATGGCACTGATGGAAGAGGGCAATGTAAAGGTACATATGGGATTCAGCTCTGCTGGTGTGTTGGGTTCCAATCTAGTAATGCACTAAAAAAACATACCATTCCCAAAAGTGGCCAGTTATGACTGCACAAGGAACAATGCCATCCTTTCAGTACTGATAGAGGAACTAGACTAGTCAGCTATGTGATGATGAATCACAACTTGAACTCCATAAATGTGTGGACATTTGAATACATAGTGCAAAACAATCTAGAAATCACCATAATAAACTTCAACTCTTGGAAATAAAAGTTTAAAAAAAGGAATATTAATTTTGGGATAAATAAAGGTAGGATTTGCACCTATTCAATTCTTCAAATTAGTGGAAAGGGATTTTTAGCATCCATTTATAAGGACAGAAGACATTGACACTTTCTGGTGCCATGCTACAATTTCACACAAAGCTTGAAATGTCTGGTTCCGGGAGAATGGATGAGTACTTTTAAAATATGACAGTGCGCTCTAGTGATATTATAGAAAATGTCTTCCATGCAGAGATTTACTGGAGCATGGAATTAATTGGTGGTTGATGAAGCTGAGATAGCAAACACTAAGGAAAACCAGATAAATATCTAAAGAGCAGCAAAATATAGAGTTATGCCTGAAGATGAGTAGTTTTAGGAGAAATGTATTCAGTAAGTTAAACTGCAGATTAAGAATAGCTTTATTTGTCACATGTACATGGAAATATACAGTGAAATGCTTTGTTTGCATCGAATCAAATCAATTAGCATTGTGCTGGACAGCATGTGAGTGTCACCACGATTCTGGTGCCAACATAGCGTGCCCACAATTCACTAACTCTAACGGTAAGACTTTGGAATGTAGAAGGAAACCAGAGCACCTGGAGGAAACACACAAAGTCATGGGAAGAACGTACAAACTCGTTATAGGTAGTGGGGAAATTGCACCTCGATCTGTAATGGCTGGCTATATATAGCAATGTGCCAACCACTACACTGCCATGCCACCAGTGCTTCATTTAAATTTATTAACATTACTGTCAATTTTGTTTTAATTAACTAACCAGAGATAACCGAGAATGACTTAGATTCTAACCCTGTCAAATATTATTAACATTTTACTGTGCAAATTTTACCCTAAATTTCAGTAATACAGATTGCCTACCTGTATTTGGACAATCACAGTAGCTAGACCTGGAGGCATGCTTCCCCCACCATCCACTGCCTCAACGACAAAAGTGTAGCTTGCATCTTCAGTATCCAGAGTTTCATAATCCGTAGACTCTAAAATTGACAATTCTCCTGTCCGGGGATTGACAGAAAATAACTTCCTGGCCTCCACAGATCTGATGCGATACGTTGTATTTGGACCAAGGTCAGCATCTGTTGCCTGAAGTGAAATAAAATGATGAAAACAGTCAGTCTGCAGCTCTATTGTCTAAGATCTTATGAGAGAAAGCTGCTTTTATGTGTAAATTGATTTATTTATCTTTATGAAGGATAATAGTCCCAAGGCAGATAAGAAATATTGCTCATTTAAAATCACAATAAACATTTGAGTTATTGAAAATAATTGGTTAAAGGCTGTGGGAACATATTCAAACTTTGAAACAATTGAGACCACGTTTTGGACAAATTTTAAACAGATGCCAATCAAGGTAGCAATAAACCATAACTTCCCCTTGGTAAGTTTTTTAATGTAAGTTTGGTTGGACAATTGAACTTGGTAAGGAGATGGTAGATTCAGGCATTCGTTGCAAATAAGGCATATTGATTAAGATATAATGGTTCTTCAGGTCCCACTTTAAAGCTGAAATCATGACATCACTTACAGCAATAACAGAAGAGTAACTCATTAGAGTTGCCTGCAGCACTACTTTTAACAATTAATTGAATCAATTTAAGTGATATAATTGGTGTCCACTTCTATTCATTGAGAAGAATAGTGTATCGTGATATGGAATTCTTCTGCAGAAATGAGAAAATCACTATTTAAATGCATGTTCAAACGTTCATTAATGTGCAGTTGGGACTTACCCTTTAGAAAGGAATAATTTGAGTTATAGTGTATTAGAGCACTACAGCACAGAAACAGACCCTTCAGCTCATCTAGTCTGTTCATTTGATCATTATAATGGAATTATAAAGGAAGTTATTGTTGGAAAGAGAAATAGAGCTCATGGGTTAGAAGTTCCTGCTAGCAACGGACTGTTCGTAGCTGTAATTTGGGTTAAAATTACAGCTTTTCAGTTCTCTCATGTCAACGGGGTCTTAAGTGTCTGCTCCAACCTGGACAACTAGACCCTGGATAACGGGTGGACTGTTGAGCACTTAATGCCACCATATGGAGGCGAGGTGAGGCAGAATAATATGAAACATCCGAAGAAACATTTGACAGCTGGTTAAACCACCATACCCTGCTTTACATGGTTGTCAAGATTTATATATCAGAAATATTCGAAAGCTAAAAACAAATCTGAGAAGTATTGATAGGAATGTTTGAACTTTGAACATTGTTGCCATTAGGATCCAATGGATCTATTTCTTTGCTTTATAGCTCTATTTAATTTAATTTTAAAAAGAAAAAAGGAAGAAAAATTACATTAAAACTAAAACCTTTAAAAATATCTGACTTAATTCAAAAAAATGTCAGCTATGCATTGTTTGCTTTGTTCCCTCACAGCAGCTCCTCTCCATTCAAGCAAATAGAGCAGTGTCCCTGTACCAGATAAAACATCTGATGTGTTCAGCAGGCAGAGAGCTATAGATTCTATATCACGGGCACATCCTTCCCCACCAGTAGTAGTATCGACAGGAGTTACTGCCTCAAGAAGGCAACAGCTATCATCAAAGATCCTCACACTCTGGGCCATTGCATCTACTCGCATCTACCCCTGAGCACAAATACACAAACCTGAAATCCCACATTACCAGGTTCAAGAGCAGCTACTTTTATCAACCATTCAGTTCTCAGACCAACTGGCAAAAACCTAATAGATAGATAGATATACTTTATTAATCCCGAGGGAAATTTGGTTTCGTTACAGCCGCACCAACCAAGAATAGAGCGTAAATATAGCAATAAAAAAAACCTCAACAATCAAACACCAAAATGCAAACTATGCCAGATGGAAATTAAGTCCAGGACCAGTCTATTGGCTCAGGGTATCTGACCCTCCACGGGAGGAGCTGCATGTTCGATGGCCACAGGCAGGAATGACCTCCCGTGCCACCAAGTGTTGTATCACAGTGGAATGTGGCCGAAGTCCAACAGTAAAAAGTTCAATATCCAGTCTGCAAACATGTTCCTCGATTGTAATATACCCTGGATTGCACCGTCCGTTGTTAGCCAGAACAGTAAGCACCCAGTTCCTTTACGCTTACCGTTCTCAGTGCACTTCCGATCAGCCGGAACAGTATTACCCACCGAACTCCTCTTCTCCAAAAGTCTCTGTTGTCTCGACCCGGTCCTCTTTCCTCGGCTTTGTGATCCCCCTCTGCATCCTCTGTGTGTTTTCCTCCGGATTTCAGCAGGGTTTCCACCGCTCTGTTCGCTAAGCCAGCCAATCTTTGTTGGTCTGTGGAATACACAATGCGACCTTGCTTCTGTCCCGCGTGTCGGGATGTAACCATTTCCAGCGCTAAAGAAAACCCTAATAAAACTCTCTCTACCAGCATGTTAGAGAGGGTGCAGCTTCGACGTTACAAAATCACTGAAGTTTAGCAACTTTATGAATATTTTGATCACTTTGCACAAAAAAATACTTTTTTGTTCTAATTGTGTATAATTTATGTTTTTCTTGTGAATGTTCCTTATATGATGCCATGTGCATCATATGCTGTAAATAAGATTTTCATGCTGCAAGTGATGCTGCTGCAAGTAAGATTTTCATTGTACCTGTGCATGCATGTACTCCTGCATATGACAATAAACACAACTTTGACTTTGACTTGCCAGTTGAGAGTACTGGGAAAATGTAACTATATTGTGGTCCACTGTTGACCTTATGTGAGGAACAACATCAAAGCACTTTGGAGAACATCCGTGAATCCCATAGTTGCTGGCAATTACACACAGGAATGCTGGCAGTTCTACATGGCACTGTCTGCAATTTTCTGAATAAATCAGCCTAATGCTTCAGGTCATTGACCCTTAATTAGAAATTGTTTCTATGAATTACCTAAAAAAATTAAATTCACTGTATTTTCAATAAAAAAATTAGTGACAAAATTCCAAATTAGCATAAAAATTATTGGCAGGAAACTGAAGCTAATTGTGATCTTAAAATGCAGTTATAAAACTGTATCACATTTTATCAATTTGAAATGCATTAAATGAAATTCAGACAGTTTCTTTCAAGCACGACAAGTTAATGTAGAAGGCTGCTTTGATCCAAGGATTATTGCAGAGTTCTGTATCTTTACTTGGTTGTTAACCAGGGTATCAACAGCAATGAAACAGCACAATAATTCAACTATGAATTCCAGTTCAGTGCTAATGTGTATTCAAAAGGGCCACTTAATGCATCTGTGACAGTTATTTTTCTGACATCTTATATTTTAATGCTGAAGTAATATTAGAAGTGATTAAGCAGAGATCATGAGACATGCAACCATATCGGGCATTTGATTTCACCAAGCTTGATGACAACCTGATCTTTACTTCAACAAAAAAAACATTCAAAAGCAAGCTATTTTGCCAGTTTCCAATTCCTTTCCTATCTTGAGTGCCTGAATTACAATGTTTTATAAAAGCTGATGTTATATATATCTCACTAGGGAAGACTCACAGAACAAAAACAAGTTGCTGATATAGGGCTTATTATGTTGTCTCGATAATGGATTACAGAAAAAGACGGCCAAAGTGCCTGCTGGGTAACACACAAAATGACTGCACAGTTTCTAAGTGCATCTACTGCATCGAAGGTGCATTAAAATCTCCACATAGCATTGAACCTGAACTACACATAGTTCCAGCTGTTTCGGGAGACTGAGCCTTGCACAGAAGCACAGTGCATTTGTAACTTTTACTTTCATTTTGGATTTACCTAGGCCTTAATCCTCACATTAATCATGTATTAAAAATCAGGTCTATAGGGAACAAGTTTAGTCACAGCATATAAATCTCAGAGGCTGGACTTCCATGAATTCCTGCTTTGCAATATGTTTCACCCCTGCTGCTGAGGTTGAATGCCTTTCCATTTATTTCTTCCTCCTCCTTTTATCACTCATTGTCTGTGCATTTTGGCAAGTTACCAAGACATAACATCTGGACTCAAAAATTTACTATCAGTAGCAAAGTGATGGTACTCATTGCCGACCTCAAAATGACCTGTCTGCAAAAATCTAGCAGTCCCTGAGATGTGGATTTCACCCTTCTCAATGTTAATGCACTTCTGATTTCAGTACAAGATCCTTGGGTTCCAACAACTGTAATGCCAGCCAGCAGCAGTCACAAGGAATAAGCTTGGAGACTGTATAATAGGAAATGGCACACAGTTTCATCATTCACTTAGTAGAATTATAGGGAAAATAAAATAAAGATAGGAATATATATGCAGTTAAGATAAAAGCTGAAATACCATTTTAAAAACTTTCAGAATATGGATCAGGCATTCAACAAATGCTTTGGTTAATATTTTAAGGCTAAGAAGTTTGTTCAAACGTAAAATAACACAATTTCCATACTCAGCTGCACCTCATCAACAAGGCTTAACTTGTTTACTTTTCTTGAAAGAGATATTTCACAAATGAGTCCACAATTCTACAATACACTATGCAGGGATGAGGTATCACTAACAGCAGCTCGGCAATTTGCAATTAATCACGCTAAAAGTACAGTACCTGCTGACATATTTCCCACTTTTACAAAATCCAAACCATAATCTCACACGTTTCAGTGTTTTAACACCTATATTAAAACAATTGAACATGGAGACTTTACGAGGGGTGATTGATAAGTTCGTGGCCTAAGGTAGAAGAAGTCAATTTTAGAAAACCTAGCACATTTATTTTTCAACATAGTCCCCTCCTACATTTACACACAGTCCAGCGGTTGTGGAGCATATGGATCTTGGACCTCCAGAAAGTGCCAACAGCAGGGGTGATTGATAAGTTCATGGCCTAAGGTAGAAGGAGATGAGTTATTAACTTCAAGTTTTCTGCATAATCACTCAAAGAGTTGAACTGCATTATGCATGTAACGAGCTGTATAACTCTATCTCCTTCTACCTTAGGCCACGAACTTATCAATCACCCCTTGTATATAATCAGCTTTCAGCATTATTTCTTTATTACTGTGTTTAAATTGCACTGAAGAAACAGCAGCACAGACTTCCTCAGGTATCAGTACAATCCTCTCATTTTACCTAACATATTCAGCAAATAAATATAAACATGCCATATTCAAGATTCAAGTTTATTTATCACCTGTACATCAAAACGTACGGTGAAACGTGTCATTTGCGTTAACCAACACACTCAATGGTGTGCTGGGAGCAGCCTACAAGTGTCACCAAACAATCTGGTGCCAATGTAGTATGCAAAAAACATTATCAGATATTGATAGAAGAAAATGCTTAAAGACCTAAAAGGAAATGGTGTAAGCCATCAGCCTACTTCTATTGGAAGTATGTAAACTTACAAACTGATGATCACCAACAAACAATCTTCAGGAGGAGCTCACTGGGTGAAGCAGTATCTATGGAGGAAAAGGAAATTTCACCACAAACAGATTCTGTTTGAGAAGTTTCAAACTTTGGGCCTCCCTTTGCTATCTCCCTCTGCAACCGAAACCTTGACTTCCTTATCGGAAGACCACAGTCAGTGCAGATCAGTAATAATGTCTCCTCTTTGCTGACAACCAACACAGAAACACCTCAAGCATGCATGCTGTACCCACTGCTCTACTCTATACTCAGGTCTGTGTGACTAGGCACAGCTCAAATGCCATCTACAACTGTAGGCAGAATCTCAGATGGTACCAAAGAGGTGTACAGGAGTGAGATACATCCGTTGGTTGAGTGGTGTCGCAACAACCTCACACTCAACATCAGCAAGACAAGGAAGTGATTGTTGACTTCAGGAAGAAGTTGGGAGATCACACACCAGTCGTCATTGAGGGATCAGTGGTGGAAAAGATGAACAGCTTCAAGCTCCTAGGTGTCAACACCTCAGAGACCCTATCCTGGGTTCAACATATTGGTGCAACCACAAAGAAGGCATGTCAGTGACTCTACTTCATTTGGAGTTTGAGGTGTCACTAAAGACTCTTACAAATTTCTACGGACGTTCATTGGAAAGCATTCTGAATGGTTGAATCATAGCTCAGTATAGATCTTCAAAGCACAGGAACACAAGAGGCTGCAGAGCGCACAAACCTCCCCACCATCGAGGACATCTTGTTACGTACCCCGTAACTGGGTTGCCAAACCAGCAGAAATGGATCACTCAGTTGGAGTCTGGATTACTAGAACTAAGAAAGTTTTATTAAAGAAACAAGCAACACAGTAATCGAAAGGATAATAAATGCAACAGTTCAGCAATGATAAACACACATGTGCACAGAATTAAGATAACAGCATCAATCAAGATCTATCGTTGTCTAGGGCTAAATGACCAAATTTCAAAGTGACACAAAAGTTCAGTCCAATTTAGTTCAGTTCGCGGTAATCGTTGCCATGGCGATGGACAACGTGGGGGGAGGGAGAGAGAGAAAACGGGAACGACTGATCATTCAGAACGGCTTCCACTCACAGACCGATGATATTGCTCACAAGCAGCTTTCGGGCAGGTCCTTGGTGATGTCGCCTGAGGTCACCGACTGTGACCCCTCCTCCAGATGCGATCGATCCTCTGCAGTGAACCCGGCACCCAAGTGAGGGTGGACACACACCCGGGTTCCCGCTGATCGTACCTTTCCACCCTGTGCGTTTAAGGTGCGGTACTTCCCACCGACTCGTGAGAGGCGCACCGCTTCCAGGGTCTCGTTACCTCGGGTGTTGTGTGTGTCCTGCCTTAGCGAACCTGTCCCTTTTTATCCCCCTGCTGGGGTATCACCTGTCCATCACTTCAAACAGTTCAGGGTTCAAAGGGGGAGCCGCTCCAGACAGCTCTCTCTCCCGTCCCTTCATTACACATCTCCAGATCGCCTGTCCATCACTTCAAACAGTTCAGGGTTCAAAGGGGGAGCTGCTCCAGACAGCTCTCTCTCCCGTCCCTTCATTACACATCTCCAGATGCTGCTTCATTGTTCCTTATCTCTCCTTCCCCTGAGGACAGGTGGCAGACCAACTGCTGATGCCACTGATGCTAACCCAGGCCAGCAAACATCTTAATTTTATGTGTATTCTCGTCACAACCTTCAAGAGGAGCATCCATCATTAAAGATGCTCATCATTTGAGACACAACCCTTTCCACGTTACTGTCATCAAAGAGGAGGAACAGGATCCTGAAAACCCACATTAAACATCCTTCTTCCCCTTCAGCATCAGATTTCTGAACAGTCATGAACCCATGAACACTACCTAATTATTTGTCTTCTGCACTATTTATTTATTTTGTAACTTATAGTAATTTTTATGTCTTGCACTGTACTGCTGCCACAAAGCAACAGTGATAATTAATCTGATTCTGTAATGCCTTCTTCTGGTGTATTATCCATACCCCTCCATTCCTTCTTGATTCATGTCTCGATCTCAAAGTCTCCTTCACCAAAATTGCCTGCTTCCACTACTACCCCTGTTAACACATTCCAGACACCTCCTACTTTCTACACAAAAAACACTTGCGACTAACATCACCTTTATACTTCTCTGTAGGAAGAGTGAGGAGGCCCTACATAGTGAGTTCAGGGAGTTAGGTGTGAAGCTGAAGGGCAGGACCTCCAGGGTAACAATCTCAGGATTGCTACCTGTGCCACGTGTGAGTGAGGCGAGGAACAGAAGGACTATACAGATCAATGCGTGGCTGAGAGGATGGTGCAGGAGGGAGGGCTTCAGGTTTTTAGGTAATTGGGCTTTGTTCCAGGGAAGGTGGGATCTGTTCCGACGGGACTGTTTACACCTGAACTGGAGGGGTACTAACATTCTTGCAGGAAAGTTTGCTAGTGCTGCTTGGGGGGGGGGGGGGTTAAACTAAATTTGCAGGGGGCAGGGATCCAGAATGTGAGCGAGGATAGCGAGATGAAGTATAAAGGACAGGTGGGGACTACACGGTTCCGGAATATTAAGTGTGAAGTAGAGAAAGGTGAGGCGGAACGAGTGATAAGGAGGATACATGTGCAGAGGGATGGTCTGACGGAGCATGGAGTTAAATGTGCAGAAAGAGTAAGTAAATTTAAGAAGGACAACAAAATTCAAGGGGCATATAGCCCAGTGAGCGTTCGGGGAGCTGGGTTATGCACAATAGGCAGCGATTTAAACAGAGAGAGGAGAAATGGGTTAAAAATTCTATATCTGAATGCACGAAGTGTCAGAAATAAGGCGGATGAGCTTGAAGCTCAGGTGCAAATGGGTAACTATGATGTTGTTGGGATAACGGAGACATGGCTGCAGGGGGATCAGATCTGGGAATTGAATGTACAAAGGTATACGTGCTATCAAAGGGACAGAAAGGTGGGCAGAGGGGGTGGGGTGACCCTGTTGGTGAGGAATGAGATTCAGTCCCTTGCAAGGGGGGACATAGAATCAGGAGAAGTAGAGTCAGTGTGGATAGAACTGAGGAACAGTAAGGGCAAAAAGACCCTAATAGGTGTTATCTACAGGCCCCCAAACAGTAGCATGGATATTGGGTGCAAGTTGAATAGGGAGTTAACAATGGCATGTGGCAAAGGAAATGTCGCAGTAGTTATGGGGGATTTCAACATGCAGGTGAACTGGGAAAATCAGGTTGGTACTGGACCCCAGGACAGGGAGTTTGTAGAGTGCCTATGGGATGCATTTTTGGAGCAGCTTGTACGAGAGCCGACCAGGGATAAGGCTATTCTGGATTTAGTGTTGTGCAATGAACAGGATTTGATAAGTGATCTTGAAGTAAAGGAGCCATTAGGAGGTAGTGATCATAATATGATAAGTTTTTATCTGCAAGTTGAGAGGGATAAGGGCAGATCAGAAGTGTCAGTATTGCAGTTGAACAAAGGAGACTATGGAGCCATGAGGGAGGAGCTGGCCAAAGTTGACTGGTCGGATATCCTAGCAGAAAAGACAGTGGAACAGCAATGGCAGGTATTCTTGGGAATAATGCACAAGGTGCAAAATCAGTTCATCCCCCAGAGAAGGAAGGATTCAAAGGGGGAAAAGTGGCCACAGTGGTTGACAAAGGAAGTCAGAGATAGCATAGCATTAAAAAAGAAGTATAACAGAGCTAAGGTGAGTGGGAAGACGGATGATTGGGAAATTTTCAAGGAGCAACAGAACTTAACTAAAAAGGCTATACGGGGAGAAAAAAAATGAGGTATGAACGCAAGCTAGCTAGGAATATAAAGGGGGATAGCAGAAGTTTTTTTAGATATGTGAAGAGAAGGAAGATAGTTAAGAACAATGTTGGGCCCTTGAAGAATGAATTGGGAGAAATTGTTATGGGAAACAGAGAAATGGCAGACGAATTTAATAAGTACTTTGGATCTGTCTTCACTAGGGAAGACACAAGCAATCTCCCAGATGTATGGATGGGCCAAGGACATAGGGTAACAGAGGAACTGAAACAGATTGACATTAGGAAGGAAACGGTGATGAGTAGATTGATGGGACTGAAGGCTAACAAATCCCCAGGTCCAGATGGCCTGCATCCTAGGGTACTAAAGGAGGTGGCTCTGGAAATTGCAGATGCATTGGTGATCATTTTCCAATGTTCCTTAGATTCAGGATCAGTTCCTGAGGATTGGCGAATGGCTAATGTTATCCCACTTTTTAAGAAAGGAGGGAGGGAGAAAACAGAGAACTATCACCCTGTTAGCCTAACATCAGTAGTGGGGAAGATGCTAGAATCCATTATTAAAGATGAAATAGCGGCGTATCTTGATAGCAGTAATAGGATTGGGCCGAGCCAGCATGGATTTACCAAGGGCAAATGATGCTTGACTATTGGAGTTTTTCGAGGATGTAACCAGGAAGATAGACGCGGGAGATCCAGTGGATGTGGTGTACCTTGACTTTCAGAAGGCATTTGATAAGGTACTACATAGGAGATTGGTGGGTAAAATCAGAGCTCATGGCATTGGGGGGAGGATGTTGACATGGATAGAAAACTGGTTGGCAGATAGAAAGCAAAGAGTAGCAGTGAATGGGTGTTTCTCGGAATGGCAGGTGGTGACTAGTGGGGTGCCACAGGGCTTGGTATTGGGACCATAGCTGTTTACAATTTACGTCAATGATTTAGAGGAAGGCATTGTGAATAACATCAGCAAGTTTGCTGATGATACCAAGCTGGGTGGCAGTGTGACATGTGATGAGGATGTTAGGAGAATTCAAGGTGACTTGGATAGGCTGGGTGAGTGGGCAGAAACTTGGCAGGTGGCGTTTAATGTGAATAAGTGTAAGGTTATTCACTTTGGGAGCAAGAACAGGAAGGCAGATTATTATGTGGAGTTAGGTAAGGGAGAAATACAAAGAGATCTAGGAGTACTTGTTCATCAGTCTCTGAAGGTGAAGGAGTAAGTGCAGCAGGCAGTGAAGAAGGCTAATGGAATGTTGGCCTTTATTACAAAGGGAATTGAGTACAAGAGCAAGGAAATCCTTTTGCATTTGTACAGGGCCCTGGTGAGACCACGCCTAGAGTATTGTGTGCAGTTTTGGTCTCCAGGGTTAAGGAAGGACATCCTGGCTGTGGAGGAGGTGCAGCGTAGGTTCACTAGGTTAATTCCTGGATGTCCGGTCTGTTTTACGCAGAGAGGTTAGAGAGACTAGGCTTGTACACGCTGGAATTAAGGAGATTGAGGGGGGATCTGAGTGAGACATATAAGATTATTAAGGGATTGGACAAGATAGAGGCAGGAAATATGTTCCAGATGCTGGGACAGTCCAGTACCAGAGGGCATGGTTTAAGAATAAGGGGTAGGTCATTTAGGACAGAGTTGAGGAGGAACTTCTTCTCCCAGAGAGTTGTGGCGCTGCCTCAGAAGGCAGTGGAGGCCAATTCTCTGGATGCTTTCAAGAAGGAGCTAGATAGGTATCTTATGGGTAGGGGAATCAAAGGTTATGGGGACAAGGCAGGAACCGAGTATTGATAGTAGATGATCAGCCATGATCTCAGAATGGCGGTGCAGGCTCGAAGGGCCGAATGGTCTACTTCTGCACCTATTGTCTATTGTCTAATGTTAAAAGCATGCCCTCTGGAGTCTGACATTTCTACCCCAGAGAAAAGATTCTGACTGTCTATCCTGACTGTGCCTCACAAAATTTAAAAACAACTAACATGTCTCCCCTCTGCCTCCAGCACTCTGTGAAGAACAACCTAAATTTATTCAACCTTTTTTTTAACGCATACTTTCAAATCCAGGCAGCATTCCGGTAAACCTCTGCTGCACCTTTTGCAAAGTCTTCAGATCTTTCCTAGTGACTAGAGTGACTGGAACTGCACACAATACTCCAAGTGCAGTCTGACTGAAGTTTTATAAAACTGCATGTTAAATGTGTGGGAGAATTTGGTAAAGTCAAATTTCTGTACATCAGCTCATCTGTAACCCAAGGACACCTGTACATAGATATAATTGTTTAAAAAAATTCAAGATGGGACTTGGGGGGTCAACCTCATGAGCAAGGGTATCTGCAAATAGTAAATCAGTAGATTATGATGACTGAGTGTACAGTCGCAATTGCATCTGTTTTAAATTGATTAAGTCCTTAATTAAAACAGCAGACAGAATCTTTTCATATAAATTCAGAACGTGTTTTTTTGGTCAAGAGACTAGTGAAGGCAGATGATTGAATAGAGATGATTAAAATATTGACTTTGTTTTAATTCTCATTAAAACAAATCAGAGAAAATAAAAGCAATACATTTTAATATTATAAATTGTCACTAATAAAATTTACTTCAATAATTTCATTAGGCTAAAGCCACATACTGAGCTACTTTAAATTCTGCTGAAATAGTTTATGCATTCACCTAAAATCCCATGATATATTATTTTAATACAAATCTCTGAGTATTATAAAATGTCATTTTATACATGACACCTAATAATTACCAAGTGGACTAAATCCTGCACTTCAAGGTTCCCCAATGTGGACTTTTTATTGCCAAAAGTAATGATATGTGCATGAGTGTAGCATATGTCATCTCTCCCCCTTTATCCTCCTCAACTTAAGTACCACTTCTAGCTGAATGCGATTCTACTTCATCTAAACCATCTTCTTCGAATGCCTCTCCACTATCTACAGCTGGCTTAAGCCAGAGATCCTACTGCCATCTGTCCAGTCATAGCCAGTGTATGAACTGCAACAAGTTCTCTGTGTCCATATTACTAATTCTAATGTTCCCTAAGGACCAATACATATCTCACCTGATATAAAGTGATAGCAGCAGTTCTACCTCATTGTTATCTGCTACAGTCCTTACATTGTCTCCAAGTTGTCAGGCTGCTTGCCTAAAATCTAGCACCAGATGAACAGGACTCACCGCCAGTCAAGAACTTAGAAAGACTGTAGTCAATATATTTCCTGCATTGTGTCAACCAGGCCATTGACTTGATAGCTCTTTCTGGCAAATGCCAAATACTGAATCAGGTAGTTCATATTTGGCCTCAAACTACTGACAATTTATTACAGGCATTGCTAAGGCCATACATTTAACCTCTGAAATATTGTCTCACTCCATCCCTGCTCCTACCTCATATTCTGCTCAAGGATTTGTCCACATTTTTGTGGCATTCTCCAATATACTCCTAGCCGGTTTTTCTCATTCCACACTCAGTAAACATCAGTTCATTTAAGAACCTGCTGCATAGACCAAACTCACCCCATTCACAATCACCCATTGCCTTTTGATCTACAGTAGCTTCCGGTTCACTGATTCCTTGATGTAATAGAATCATAAAAAGGTACAACATAGAAAGGAGTTCCATCAGCCCACCCTAAACATGCTGATATGATGCCTGTTTATACTAATCCTGTTTGTCTGTATCAGATCTGTATCCCTCTATGATTTTCCTATCCAATTATGTGTTTCAATGCCTTTTAAATGTTGGACATTTGAGATTAAAATATATTACTATTTTCAGCTGTCTTCCTGCCCTTTCACCTCGCTAATCTTCTTCAGTCTCACCTTCCAGGCTCTTGATCAGTCTCCTGTTTATCCATGCATTCAGATTGAAGAGAAGTAGATTTTGTAATCCTTTTCTAAATTCTCCTTTTCTGTGCTTCCTCTTTTCCTTCCATAATGACGCTCCTTGAATACTATTTCTGATCAAATGTTTCATCATCTACCCTAAAGTGTGGGTTAACACCAGAATATGCTTAAAATACCTTGGGACACTTCCACAAAAAAAGATGCTTTCTTAATATAAGTTCTCAATCATGGTGTTGTAATTGTATCAGGCATTGGAACACCAATGCCTTTGAACAGAAAATTCTCCAAAACGTAATGGATTTAACCCAGTACATCAATGGGTAAAACCCTCCAAACCATTGAGCACATCTATATGAAACACTGTCATAGGAAAGCAGCATCCTCATCAAAGATCCTCACCACCCAGGCCATGCTCTTTTCTCACTGTTGCCATCAGGTAGAAGGTACAAGAGGCTTAGGACTCACACCACCAGGTTCAAGAACAGTTACTACTCCTCAACCATCAGGTTCTTGAACAAAATGGGATAACTACACTCATCTATTGAGATGTTCCCACAACCAATGATCTCACTTTAAGGACATTTTATCTTGTTATTTCATACTTTCATTATGTACTGCTATTTATTTATATTTGTCCAAAGGAAGAAGAATCTCAGGGTTGTATTTGGTGACATTTATGTACTCTGATAATAAAATTTACTTTGAACTTCAATCTCCTAACCTAAAAGACTTGGGCAAAACTAACAACTTAAAAATGGAAAAGAAGAAAACCTTAGTGTCGACGACTCCAATCCCCTCCAACAACAGTACAGGGAGATAAAACAAGTTTGGAAATGATCAAATTACATCAAATGAAAATGCTGAATGAATGGCCTCCAAGTTTTTTCAAACTTAATAGAAGGGTCATAAACTGCACTTCTAATTTTCTCCAAATTCAAACACACCATAGTTTGTGAAAACCAATGAAATACAGTAGGAGGGTTGATCTCTTTCCAATTCAACAAAATGGACTTTCTAGCTATTAAAGTAAGAAATGCAATCATCCTTCATGATGAAGAGGTTAAATTATTTAAGTCTATCATTGGTAGTCCAAAGACAGCAGTAATTGGATGAGGTTGTAAGTCTATATTTAGGACCGTTGAAATAATATCGAAAATATCTTTCCAATATTTCTCCAACAAGGGACATGACCAGAACATGTGGGTTAAAGAAGCTATCTCGGAATGACATTTGTCACATATAGGATTAATATAACAGTAATAACGAGATAGTTTATCTTTGGACATATGAGCCCTGTGCACTACTTTAAACTGTATCATCCCCATCTTTGGGGATGGGTTTTTTTTTTGTTTTGTTTTTTTTTTCTTTTTCATTTTTTTTCCCAGTTTTTTTTTTATTTTGTATTATCCGTGGTTAGTTCTACATGTTTGGGAGCTTTGTTAATTTCCACTATTTGGTTTTGCAATTAATCTTTTTAAATGTAACATTACATCTCCTTCTATTTGTATTATGGTTATGTTCTGTTTCTGTATTTTGAAATTAATAAAAAGATTGAAAAAGAAAGAACTTCAATCTCATGATGTTCCCAAAAGCAGCAGGATTCTAAACACAAGAGATTCTGCAGACGTCGGAAATCTAGAGCAACACAAACAAAATGCTGGAAAAGCTCAGCAGGTCAGGCTGCATCTATGGAGTGGGAATAAACAGTCAATGTTTCAGGCAGATACCCTTCATCAGGACTCTTTTGATAGAGGGGTCATGTGGGTGTTACAATGTTTAACCAACAGGCAATACACTTCAAAAGCTGTGGTAGGACGGACCTTTAATAGAGTGATTGCAAATCTTAACATTCGAGCTCCACTAAAAATATAACATTGTTAAGACTTTTAGTAAAAGTTTCTTTTTTGTTCATTGAATCCATCTAAATTTTGTAATTGCCCTGAATCTGCTTTGGGCAAAAAAGGAATTGGGAATTATTTTCCTTCCTCATAAAATTTTTGTAGAGTATTAATAGGGAATTCATGAATACTGTACTATAATTGGAAATACAATAAGAGTTTAATAATGAACAGCTAGCAATGTATGCCTCACTAGTATCTTCCCAAGGGCAATTAGGGATGTTGGCCTTGGCAGTGAAGCCAGTACTGTATTGCGAACAATGAAGTTTTGCAGACCTGTGTGCGGTTGACAGAATAATGGGACTGAATCCAATTTAACATATGCACAGCAGATTTGGATGTTCAAGGTTATAACACCTGGAAGACTTCAGGATTACAACTGGATGTTGTCTGTTCTCATTGCCTTAGTTGTATCCAATGCTCTGTGCCATTTTTTGTTATCATATGGATGGAACTAACTGGAAGAAAACTGCCTACTGTGATGCTGAGAAAGTTGGGAAGAAATGAAGATCGAATGTTCACTTGCTGAGTAAAGTTGTGAATGTTTCAACCTGTCAGTTGGCTTCACATGTCAGAACCCACCATCACTGAGGCTGCCCAAAACCCAGAGTTCTGAAATTCCCTCCCTTAAACTTTTTGTCCTCTGTGCTCACTTCTCTTTTAGAATGTAACATTGTTTCTTTCTCTTTTATATATTTTTTATGACACAGAAGGAGGTCATCTGGTCCACTGATTCTGTGTCATCTTTACTTTCACTTATCTCCTTGTAACTTATTCTCTCTCCCATGCTCATTAAGTTTCTCAACCCCACAATTTTCCTGTCATCCACCTATATGAGGCGTAATTTATGGCAGCTAATTATCCTTCCAACTTGCATGTCCTTGCGCTGTTAGAGAAATCTGAAGGATATTGGGGGAAACACACACAGTCACAGTGAGGACTTGTAAACACCACACAGACAGCATCCAAGGTCAGGATCGAACTTGGGTCAGAGGAGCTGCAGAACAGTGACACTAACTGTTGCACAAGTCACTAGTCCTTCATTTAGCTCAGGGGTGGTCAATCTTTTACATTCCATGCGTCAACTTTTTCACTCACCAGTTCAGATGCGCCATACAATTCTTGTACCCCCATTCATTTCTTGTAAAAATGTGTTAATATAGAACTCGTGCATGAAAAAATTGCATCAGAACTGGTGCGTGAAAAAATTGGCACATGGAATGCAAAAGGTTGGCCACCCCTGATAGGTCATCAAATTTTCAGTTACATTCCTGTGGGGTCTCTTGGTAACTTTAACTATGTTAATGGTGCATGCTGTTTTGCTTTATGTAGAATGAGTTTGCATTTCAACATGGATCTCTCTGACAGTTTGAACTGTGCATATTTTATTGCTAGGAGTGTTATGGGTAAGGGTGATGTACTTAGAGCATGGATCAGTACATGGAACTCCAAGGTTGTAGCCATTACTGAAACTTGGTTGAGAGGGTGGCAGTAATGGGTGATTAATGCACCAGGTTTTCCAAATTTCAGAAAAGATAGAGGAGGAGGTAAGGGTGGGGGGAATTGCACTACTACATCAGGGAAATATCACAGCTGTACTCAGGGGAGACATAATGGAGGGATCAGACATTGAGTCCATTTGGGTGGAACCCAGGAATAGGAAGGGTGCAATCACAGTGATGGGATTGCACTACAGATCCCCTGATGGCCACCGGAATATTGAGGAACAGATATGTAATCAGATTAAGGAAATCTGTAAAACTAATAGGGTTGTCATCATGGGAGATTTCAACTTCCCTAATATAAACTGGGACCTTTTTAGTGAAAGGGGTTTAGATGGGGCAGAATTTGTTAAATGCATCTAGGAAGATTTTCTAGATCAGTATGTGGACGGTCCAGTGAGAGGAGGGGTTGAGTAATGAACCTGGCAGGTGACTTTCAGAGGGTGAACAGTTAGGGAACAGTTCCCTAAAGAAAACGTAGATGGGTGGGTTAGTAAATTTGTGGATGATACCAAGATTGGTAGAGTTGTGGATAGTGTAGAAGACTGGCAAAGAATACAGCACGATATAGGTCAGTTGCAGATACAGGCAGAGAAATGACAGATGGAGATTAACCCAGATAAATGTGAGGTGTTGCACCTTGGTAGGGCAAAAGCAAGGAGAGAGTACACTGTTAACGGCAAGATCCTTAACAGTGTTGCCAAGCAGAGAGATCTTAGGATCCAAATTCATAGCTCCTTGAAAGTGGCTACACAGGTCGACAAGCTGGTTAAGAAGGCTGATGGAATGCTTGCTTTTATGAGTGGAGGCATTGAATTTAAAAGTTAGGAGGTTATTAAATGTTGACTCTAAAATTTTTTCTAAGTTATTAGCAAACAGATTAGAAAAAGTACTTCCTTTTATTATTTCAGAAGACCAAACGGGTTTTATTAAAGGTCGTTACTCTTTTTATAACATTCGTACACTGTTAAATATTGTTTATACCCCCTCACAAAATGTTCCTGAGTGTGTTATCTCTTTAGATGCTGAGAAAGCTTTTGATAGAGTAGAATGGCCTTACTTATTTAAGGTGCTTGAAATGTTTAATTTTAGCTGGAAATTTATATCCTGGATCAAACTGTTATATCATTCTCCTGTGGCCTCGGTCTGTACTAACTCTCTAAGCTCACCTTTTTTCCCTCTTTTTCGAGGTACTCGACAAGGTTGTCCTCTTAGTCCTTTATTATTTGATATTGCATTAGAACCTCTTGCAATTGCCATTCGAGAATCTCCAAATATTACTGGGATAACTCGGGGCTTAAAGTCCCATAAAATATCACTCTATGCTGATGACTTACTTTTATATATTTCTAATCCTCAAAAATCCATCCCTGCTGTTTTAGAGTTATTAGCACAATTTAGTCTCTTTTCAGGTTATAAATTAAATCTTAGTAAGAGTGAACTTTTCCCAATTAATAAACAACTTCCCTTATATCATAACTTTCCGTTTAAATTGATTAATAATTATTTTTCATATCTTGGGATTAAAATTACTTGTAAACACAAAGATTTATTTAAGATTAACTTTTTACCCTTAATTGACCATATTATTCAACTTTCATCTAAATGGTTTCCTTTATATTTAACTTTGATTGGTTGGATTAATGCAGTTAAGATGTTTTTTCTGCCAAAATTTCTATATATATTTCAGGCATTACCGATTTTTGTTCCAAAATCTTTTTTTGATAAAGTTGACTCAAAAATTTCTTCATTTATTTGGCAAAATAAAAACCCGAGACTGGGTAAAATACATTTACAGAAAGCTAAGAGAGATGGAGGTTTAGCATTACCTAACTTTAGATTCTATTATTGAGCAATCAATATTCGACATATGAAATTTTGGTTACTTGACCAGGATATACTATCCATTCCTAAATGGGTAGCATTGGAATTACAATCTGTTCAGGGCAATACACTTGGCTCTATTTTAGGTTCCTCTCTTCCTTTTGATTTGAAACGCCTTAAACAGGTATCTAGCCCGATAGTTAAATATACCTTACGTATTTGGTTCCAATTCAGAAAATTTTTTGATCTTAACCAATTTGGGCTAGCGATTCCTATTTTAGGTAACATATTTTTTCCTCCCTCTTTTACGGATCGTGCTTTTCAAATTTGGAAGACTAAGGGTATTTCACGGTTTTTGGATTTATTTTTAGATGGTTCCCTTATGTCTTTTGAACAATTATCTAATAAATATAATTTATCAAGAACACATTTTTTTAGATATCTACAAGTTAGAAATTTCCTAAGTACTATACTTTCTTCTTTTCCAATGCTTCCTCCTACATACATTTTAGATACTATAATTAACCTTAATCCATGTCAGAAAGGTGCATAGGCTATGATCTATAATATTATTATGAAACTTAGGAAAGCTCCATTTGATAAGATTAGGGTAGATTGGGAACAGGAATTGGGGTCTATCATTTCCGTGGATGACTGGGGGCAGATTTTACAATTAGTCAATACTTCCTCTATCTGTGTTAAACATTCCCTAATTCAATTTAAAGTTGTTCATAGAGCACATATGTCCAAAGATAAATTAGCTCACTTTTATTCTCATATTAATCTTTTTTGTGATAGATGTCCAGGGCAGATAGCCTCTTTAACTCATATGTTTTGGTCTTGTCCTACTCTGGAAACTTTTTGGAGAGACATCTTTAATATTATCTCAAAGGTATTGAATATAGATATCTCTCCTCATCCTATTACTGCTATCTTTGGACTACCTAAAATTTCCAGTAATCTTTCTCCTTCAGCCCGTAGAATGATTGCATTTCTTACTTTAATGGCGAAAAGATGTATCTTACAAAATTGGCAAGAGCTTAACGCTCCAACCACCTTTTTTTGGTTTTCTCAGACAATATTATGCTTGAATTTGGAGAAAATTAGAAGCAATCTTTATGATTCCTCACTTAAATTTGAACAGACCTGGAGATCTTTTATTCAATATTTTCATTTAATGTAATTTTTTTTCTTCTCTTTTTTGCTCCATATTTATATACCCTTCTTGTTTTTTTTTTACTGTTTTTAATGGAGGTCGGGTTTGAGGACGTGATTTTAAGTTCTTTAACTCTATTTGGTTCCAAGTTAGCCCATTGCTTTGCTTTGCTTTTAGTTTAGTTGCACGGTGGGTTTTTTGGGGTTTTTTTTTTCCTTTTCTCTATTGATATATATATATATATATATAAATTAGTATTCTATTATGTTACCTTAGTATGTTATGTTTAAATTACATTGTTTGTATCACTTTTTTTCTGTATTAATATTTCCTGTAATTTTATTATATTCTAACAGTGCCTATATGGCTTACCCTTTTGTATACTTATTCAATAAAAAGATTTAAAAAGGAAAAAAAAAGTTAGGAGGTTACGTTGCAACTGGATAAATTTGGGTTGTTTTCTCTGGAGCATCAGAGACTGAGGGGAGATCTGATACAGGTTTACAAGGTTATGAGAGGCATAGATAGAGTGGACAGTGAATATCTGTTTCCCAGGGTTGAAAAGTCTGATACCAGAGGGCATACATTGAAGTTGAGAGGAGGTAGGTTCAAGGAGGATTTGAGGGGTAACTTTTTCACTTTGAGAGTGGTAGACGCCTAGAATGCGCTGCTAGGCATGGTGGTAGAGACAAATACATTAGATGCTTTTAAGAGACATTTGGATAGGCACATGATTGTAAGAAATATAGAGGGATATGGACATGGTGCAAGTAGGAGGGATTAGTGTTTGGTTGTTTTTGATTTGTTTTTTAGCTGGTTCAGCACAATATTGTGGGCAGAATGGCCTGCTCCTGTGCTGTACTGTTCTATGTTCTATGTGGATGAAGGGTCTTGGCCTGAAAAGTTGACTGTTTATTCATTTCCATAGACACTGCCAGACCTGCAGAGTTCCTCCAGCGTTCTTCCAGCATTTTGTGTGTGTTGCTCTGGATTTCCACCATCTGTAGGATCTCTTGTGTTTGCATTTATCAAGCACACTTTACAACTCCAAACCATTCAGAAGAAATTTACAACCAAGTATTTTTGAGTTTTAGTGATTTATAATGAGGAAATCAAAGAGATGCATTCATATAATCCATAGCAAGGAGATTAAACAAACCAGCCATAATTTCCCTGGATGACTTTATTTCTTAAATACCTTATGCTAGTTAACTCTCTGAAGAGACATTGTAAAATGGACCATAAAATGCGTAGTTTGTCTTTCCATTTGAATAGTGTACACAGACTACAAAAACAAATAGGAAGCATTCTTTTGTACATTTATCAATTTTACTGAGAGCAGAGTAACTTTTAGAGAATGGTTGCTCCATTATTCAAAGGCCTACATTTCTCGGTAAATTGTATTTGACAGTGTAGAAAGATGCTGCTCTTCCAGCTGCATGAGCACTGAACTAAGAACAACTGGTGGGACACAGTGTCCAAAATGTTCAACATGCTTTTCCCTCAACTGACAAGCACAGAATTTTATCCACATTGAAGAAAACACAAGAGTTAAACATATGCAACACACACAAAATGCTGGTGGATCGCAGCAGGCTAGACAGCATCACAGTTGACGTTTCGGGCCGAGACCCTTCGTCAGGACCAACTGAAAGAAGAGATAGCAAGAGATTTGAAAGTGGGAAGGGGAGGGGGAGATATGAAATCATAGGAGAAGACAGGAGGGGGAGGGATAGAGCTAAGAGCTGGAAAGTTGATTGGCAAAAGGGATACAAGGCTGGAGAAGGGAGAGGATCATGGGATGGGAGGCCTAGGGAGAAAGAAAGGAGGAAGATGGAGAGAAGGCAAGGAGTAACTGTGAGAGGGACAGAGAGAGAAAAAAAAGAGAAAAAAAGGGGGGAAAAAATTAAAATATAAATAAATAAATAAATAAACAAACAAACAAATGATAGGGTAGGGACAGGAGGAGGGGCATTAACAGAAGTTAGAGAAGTCAATGTTCATGCCATCAGGTTGGAGGCTACCCAGACAGAATATAAGGTGCTGTTCCTCCAACCTGAGTGTGGCTTCATCTTGACAGTAGAGGAGGCCATGGATTTGCCACCTCCAACGGGATCCCACCACCAAGCACATCTTTCCCTCCCCGCCTTTCTGCTTTCCTCAGGGATCGCTCCCTTCGTGACTCCCTTGTCCATTTGTCCCCCCCCCATCCCTTTCCACTGATCTCCCTCCCGGCACTTATCCATGTAAGCGGAACAAGTGCTACACATGCCCTTACACTTCCTCCATCACCACCATTCAGAGCCCCAGACAGTCCTTCCAGGTGAGGCGACACTTCACCTGTGAGTTGGCTGGTGTGATATACTGCAACCGGTGCTCCCGGTGCGGCTTTCTACATATTGGTGAGATCCGACGAAGACTGGGATACTGTTTCACTGAACACCTATGCTCTGTCCACCAGAGAAATCAGGATCTCCCAGTGGTCACACATTTTAATTCCACATCCCACTCCCATTCTGATATATCTATCCATGGCCTCCTCTACTGTCAAGATGAAGCCACACTCAGGTTGGAGGAACAACACCTTATATCCCGTCTGGGTAGCCTCCAACCTGTTGGCATGAACATTGACTTCTCTAACTCCCATTAACGCCCCTCCTCCCATTCTTACCCCATCCCCCCGCCTCTCTCTATCTATTTTTATTAGTTTTTATTTTTTCCTTTTTTTAATCTCTCTCTTTTTTCTCTCTCTGTCCCTCTCACAATAACTCCTTGCCTGCTCTCCATCTTCCTCTGGCACTCCCCTCCCCCTTTCTTTCTCCCTAGGCCTCCCATCCCATGATCCTCTCCCTTCTCCAGCCTTGTATCCCTTTTGCCAACCAACTTCCCAG
Source organism: Mobula hypostoma (assembly GCF_963921235.1). NCBI lineage: Eukaryota > Metazoa > Chordata > Chondrichthyes > Myliobatiformes > Myliobatidae > Mobula > Mobula hypostoma. Next base: position 30,404,503 of record NC_086115.1, on the reverse strand, counting down.
CTCTTAACTCTGTCCCTCCCCCTCCTGTCTTCTCTCGTTTCGTATCTCCCCCTCCCCCTCCCACTTTCAAATCTCTTACTAGCTCTTCTTTCAGTTAGTCCTGACGAAGGGTCTCGGCCCGAAACGTCGACTATGCTTCTTCCTATGGATGCTGTCTGGCCTGCTGCGTTCCACTAGCTTTTTGGGTGTGTTGCTTGAAATTCCAGCATCTGCAGATTTCCTTGTGTTTGAGAGTTAAACGTATATTCAGGAAGAATCATGCAATGAAAGAAAGAAAAGGCAACACAGCCTTTAAATTCGAAGCTCTCAGAATTAAAGAAATCTGAATTTTACGCTCAATGACAGATGGTCAGATGTTAAATTATACCCTAAATATGATTTGGGTGACTTCCAAAACCAGCAAGGGACCCATGCATGTCTGAACATCATTTCAACGATCTGCTAATTTGTGAAACCTCAGTAACTGCATTTCTTTTTTTCTCTTCTTCCTTCCAGTAAATAAAAAGGCAGGTTATGTCATTCATCATCAAAGCGCAGAGAATGCTAATTAAGGAAAATGAATATGAGACAATATGGCAAAGTTTGTTTGTTTCAGAAAAGAAGGATCTTGGCTTGAAACATCGACTGTTTATTCCTCTCTATAGACGCTGCCTGATCTGCTGAGTTCTTCCAGCATTTTGTGTATGTCAGTCAGGAAAGACCAGATTATTTTCTAGCCAAAAGATCAGACTGTTTTGTTTTATTGATCTAGTTATTAGATCTGGTCTGATTGCAAACTTTCTCTGGAGTTAGGTGTCAAGTTGTCCCAATTTTTATCTAGATTTATGGATGAAAATTGGCTACTTGGTTGGCATATCAGTAAATTCAGTACACAAGGAAAAGACAGCCCTTCTGGAGTTAATTTTTCATCAAAGAATGAGGGAGACTGAAGACAACTGTTGCTAAATTAAGCATCACCATTGATCAGTGAAGACAAACATTTGAGAAATAACACATACAAAATGCTGGAGGAACTCAGCAGGAACTGACTCTTCGTCAGGACAGGGTCTCAGCCCAAACTGACCTGCTGAGTTCCTCCAGTAGCTTGTATGTTGCTTTGGATTTCCAGCGTCAGCTTTGATACCTTGACTGCTGAAACTTAACTAGACACACATAATGCAAAACAAAGACAGAACTCTGTATAAGATGATAAAGAGCAAGTGGCTAAAGGAGAATAAAATACTCGATAAATTTGGTGAAACTTCGCCTCTGATTAGTTGTGCATTTAAATCTAAAAGTTAGAAGCGAACTGTATGTCCGTTGTCAGTGCATCTGAACTTCTGTTTAGCCATTGGACTCACTACTGAGAACAGCAATAAAGGTCTGATAGGTTGAGCAAAGAGGCTGGAGGAATTTTGCATCCTTTAGCCTTACACCAGGTTTGGCTGGCATATGGTAAAACTGTCACCAAACTTTTAAAAAATCACTGATTTTGAGGAAAAAGGTAATTCATTTGTTGACTTTTCTTAATCTTAATGGTTTCAATTTACCTCTTTAACTTTAAAGTGTTTTCAGTTAAATTTATTATGTTGTAGGTTTCAAATGTTTTTAATAATTTTAAAGATATTTAAATCTTTTGGAATTATTTTTACATGAAGATCAGAGAAGCCTTATTCAGGTAATGAAACATTAATGAGCATCCTTAGCTGGACCTGCAAGGACCTGGACCAATTGCATTTGCCTATCGGCACAGTACGTCAATGGCAGATGCAATCTCAATGGCTCTCCACACGGCTTTAGACCACCTGGACAACACAAACACCCATGAAAGGATGCTGTTCATTGACTGTAGCTCAACATTTAATACCATCATTCCCATAATCCTGATAGAGAAGTTGCAGAACCTGGGCTTCTATACCTCCCTCTGCAACTGGATGCTTGACTTCCTAACCGGAAGACTGCAATCTGTGCAGATTGGTGATAACATGTCCTCCTCGCTGACAATCAACACTGGTGCACCACTGCTCTACTCTCTATATACACATGACTGTGTGGCTAGTCATAGCTCAAATACCATCTATAAATTTGCTGATGATACAGCCATTGTTGGTAGAATCTCAGGTGGTGACGAAAGGGCGTACAGGAGTGAGATATGCCAACTAGTGGAGTGGTGCCGCAGCAACAACCTGGCACTCAACGTCAGTAAGACGAAAGAGCTGATTGTGGACTTCAGGAAGGGTAAGACGAAGGAACACATGCCAATCCTCATAGAGGGATCAGAAGTGGAGAGAATGAGCAGTTTCAAGTTCCCGGGTGTCAAGATCTCTGAGGATCTAACCTGGTCCCAACATATCGATATAGTTATAAAGAAGGCAAGACAGCGGCTATACTTCATTAGGAGTTTGAGGAGATTTGGTATGCCAACAAATACACTCAGAAACTTCTATTGATGTACCGTGGAGAGCATTCTGACAGGCTGGGTCACTGTCTGGTATGGGGAGACTACTGCACAGGACTGAAAGAAGCTACAGAGGGTTGTAAATTTAGTTAGCTCCATCTTGGGTACTAGCGTACAAAGTACCCAGGACATCTTCAAGGAGCAGTGTCTCAGAAAGGCAGTGTCCATTATTAAGGATCTCCAGCACCCAGGGCATGCCCTTTTCTCACTGTTACTCAGGTAGGAGATTAGGAGATACAGAAGCCTGAAGGCACACACTCAGCGATTCAGGAACAACTTCTTCCCTTCTGCCATCCAATTCCTAAATGGACATTGAACCCTTGGACACTATCTCACTTATTTTAAAATATAGTATTTCTGTTTTTTTACATGATTTTTAATCTTTTCAATACACATACACTGCAATTGATTTACTTTAATTATTATTTTTTTCTCTTCTATATTATGTATTGCATTGAACTGCTGCTGCTAAGTTAACAAATTTCATGTCACATGCCGGTGATGATAAACCTGATTCTGATAGCTTCTACAATCTGAAGTTTATTTGCTACTGTGGTCCAGCTGATTTTATATAAGTATGGAGATGAGCTCAGTTGACCCTCCATGTCCAACAGGTTGATGAATGTGGGTTGCTGCTGATCACGGTGAACTCAATATAGTTTAATTCAGAACGTGACCTGTGGCTGCTGCCTGTCTTCTTGGGTAAACAATAATAATCACTTACACCTTCTCAAAGAAAAAAAATAATACTGGTATCCTGGTCCATGCTTATCCCTCAATGTATAAAAAGACAGCATCTGATCATATCTGTATTCCAGTTTGCAGTAGGACCCTGTGCATAAACTGGCTGCCCCATTTTCTGAAACACTGACCACACTTGAAAAAATATTTAATTGATTATAGAGCATTATTGAACACGCTGAATAGGACAGAAACTCTCAATTTAAATGCAAATATTTCTTTTGTCCTGGACTTTATTTGAATGAAAGTATAACAGCAAAGAATTGAACTGGCAAAAATCTATCTCCACTATCAGAAACCTCACACAAAATGCAAAATCATTCAATAATTTTGACATGTAGAGAACTTAAAAAGTAAAGAATATGTTACTAAAATATAGCTGAAGCGATAGTCACAAAAACCTCTTGGACCTCTTTAAATTACGTAAAACCATTTCAAAAATATGATTAGCATTCACAATTAGCTCAAGAAAAAATTATTCTTGGTGAAAAGTACTTAGTATCAACTGTCTCTTCTCGTTATCCTGATGTTGTCAGTGCCACTGTTATTAGAAAAGAAAATTAAGACCTTAAAGCCATCAATAGGCAGCTGGATGTGGAAACACGATTCTCTTTCTGGGCACTATGGTAGCCTAGCGGTTAGTGCAGTGCTATTACAGCTCCGGGTGTCGGGAGTTTGCAGTTCAACTCCAGTGTCATCTGGAAGGATTCTACATCCTCCCTGTGCAATGTATGGGTTTTCTCCAGGCCCTCTAGTTAATGGGTCATTGTAAATTGTCCTGTGATTCAGTTAAGGTTAAACCAGGGTTACTGGGGGTTGCAGGCTGAAGCCGCTCAAAGGGCCAGGAAGGTCAATTCTGTGGTGTATCTCTAAATCAAATAATTAATTGCTTCAATTAATTAAAGAACTTTATAATAAAATCGGGCTAGAAATGGTGTGCAGTTATTTGATGTCAGTATGTCAGCGCCTGAAATGTTGTCGAGGATCTCGACCATCCATTCCACAATCTTGTTAACCCACTGCCATAAGGAAGGCAGTACAGGATCATCAGGACTGTCAGACTGGGTAATAGTTTCTTCCCCCAGACCGTGAGAATAATGAATACCCTGCTACCAGTGAGGTTTCGACAATAGGACAGTGAGTTGTTACTGTACTACTTATTGTTTACCTGTGCTGTGCACTTTGCATGTATTTTGAATTATATTTATTAACTTATTTTAATAATATACTGTTTCATGTGCTGTGTGTGATATATGTATTGTGGATGTACCATGGTCTGGAGGAAAGTTGTTTTGTTTGGTTGTGTATATGTACAGTCAGATAACAATAAATTTGAACTTAATTTAATTGCAAATAGTGGCGCATTAGCGGTGGACCAATTGATTCGCAAAGAGAGAAAGAGCTGGTTGGGGAGAAGTGTTTGTAAAAGGAGCATTCTGCGGGCTTGGTGCATCAGTGGAAGACCAATAGATTAGCAATTCATTAGCAGGAGTAAATAAAAGTAAAGCAGGGTCAAAGCAGAGTGGCCATTCTGTGAGTGGACTAATGTAGGAGTGGGAACTTGAGGCTTTAGCACAAGAGGCTTCAGCGTAGAGGCACAGGTGAGTAGCAGGTAAGGCTTTTGTAGTGGTTGAATAAAAATTTACTAAATTACAGCTAATTAAATAAAGTAGGGATGATGCAGGATCAGGTGATGTGCTGTAGTCGCATGATGTGGGCGCTGGTGGACTCCATTGTGGTTCCTGGTTACATCGGCCGCAAGTGCTGGATGATCGAGGAACTCCGGCTCAAAGCTGATGACCTGGAATCTGAGCTTCAAACACTGTGGCACATCAGGGAAGGAGAGAGTTACCTGGATTCTCTGGTTCAGGAAGTAGTAACAGCCATCAGATCAGCTACCTCAAATTTGGTCTGTGGTCAGGTACAAGAGGGTGTGACTGTGAGTGAGGTGGGTAGTGGAATCCAAGAGACAGTGCTGGAGGAGCCTCAGCCCTTGAACTTGTCCAACAGGTTTGAGATTCTTGCTCACTGTGTGGATGAGAGTAGTGACAGTAGGAAGTATGAGAGTTGGGGTAGTAGGAAGGGTGAGCACTAATTGTGGCACAGTAGTTCAGGGAGCCATTCAAGAGGGGGAAGAGAAGAGAAATGTAGTGGTAATTGGGGATAGTATAATCAGGGGAACAGAGAAAGTTCTCTGACGTTGGGATTGTGCATCTTGAAGGCTGTGTTGTCTGCCTGGTGCCCAGGTTCAAGACTTCTTATTTGACCTGCAGAGGAATTTACAGTGGGAGGGGAAAGATCCAGTTGTCACGGTCCATGTGGGTACCAATGACATAGGCAGAACATAGACATAGATATAGACATACTTTATTGATCCCGAGGGAAATTGGGTTTCGTTACAGTTGCACCAACTAAAAATAGAGTATAAATATAGCAATATAAAACCATAAATAATTAAATAATAATATGTAAATGATGCCAGATGGAAATAAGTCCAGGACCAGCCTATTGGCTCAGGGTGTCTGACCCTCCAAGGGAGGAGTTCTAAAGTTTGATGGCCACAGGCAGGAATGACTTCCTATGATGCTCTGTGCTGTATCTCGGTGGAATGAGTCTCTGGCTGAATGTACTCCTGTGCCCAACCAGTACATTATGTAGTGGATGGGAGACATTGACCAAGATGGCATGCAACTTTGACAGCATCCTCTTTTCAGACATCACCGTCAGAGAGTCCAGTTCCATCCCCACAACATCACTGGCCTTACGAATGAGTTTGTTGATTCTGTTGGTGTCTATCACCCTGCTACCCTGCTAGAATGAGGAAAGAGGTTCTGCTGAGAGAACTTGAGCAGCTAGGGACTAAATGAAAAAGCAGAGCGAAAAAGGTAGTGATCTCTAGATTACTGAGCCACATACAAATTGGCATAGGGTCAAGAAGGTTAGAGAGTTAAATGTGTGGCTCAAGGATTGATGTGGGAAAAGTGGGTTTGAATTCATGGGAAATTGACACCAGTATTGGGGAAGCAGAGAGGTGTACCAATGGGACGGGCTCCACCTGAACTGTGATGGGACCTGGATCCCAGCGAATCATATAACTAGAGCTATGGATAGGGCTTTAAACTAAGTAGTAGCAGGTGTGGTCAACAGATTGGAGAAGTTTGGATAAAGTAGAAAAGAAAAGTGTGGATAAAGATAAAGAAAAAGCAAAAGGTAAAAGGGAGAAAAGTAAGAGTGGAGCGAAGAAAAGTCAAGTGCAAAATAGTAAAAGATTACTAGATTTTGAAAGCACAATAAGTGTAAGGGCACTTTATTTGAATGTAGTATTCGAAACATGGTCAGTGAACTTGTGGCTCAAATCAGTACAAAGGTGTATGATTTAGTGGCCATTACAGAGACATGGTTGCAGGATAGAGAGCATTGGGTATTAAATATCCAAGGATATCAGGTAACAGAGAAGGATAGGCAGGAAGGTAAGGGAGGTGGGGTAGTGCTCTTAATTAAAGATGAGATCAGAGTGATAGTGAGAGACGATGTAAGATCTAAGGAGCAGAATGTTCTATCCATTTGGGTAGAGATTAGGAATAATAAGTGGAAAAATCATTGGTGGGAGTTGTCTATCGGCTACCGAATAATAACATTACAGTGGCACGGGTAATAAACAGAGAAATATCCCAGGCATATAAGGATGGAACCCCAGTTATCATAGGAAACTTTAACTTGCACATAGATTGAGTGAATCAAGTTGGCCAAGGCAGTCTTGAGGAGGACTTCATAGAATGCATCCGTGCTGGCTTTCTTGAACAGCATGTTATTGAACCTACAAGGGAATGTGCCATCTTAGATCTGGTCCTGTGCAATGAGACAGGTAAAATTAGTGATCTGGTAGTTAGGGATCCTCTTGGAAAGAGTGATCACAGTATGATTAGAGTTTCTCATACAAAATGAAGGGTGCAATAGTTCGATCTAAAACAAGTGTATTATTCCTAAACAATGGAGACTGGGATGAGTGAGAGAGGATTTGGTGAGTGTAGACTAGGAACACAGGCTATATGGTGGGACGGTTGAGGAACGGTGGGACGGTTGAGGAACAGTGGAAGACTTTCAAAGAGATTTTTCACATTGCTCAACAAAAGTATATTCCAGTTAAAAGCAAGGACAGTAAGGGTTGGGGAAGGCCAGCCTTGGATAACCCAGGAAATAGAAGAAGGCATCAAACTAAAAGCTCGTGCATACAAAGTCACCAAGAGTAGTGAGAAACTGGAAGATTGGGAAAACTTTAAAAAGCAACGAAGAACCTCTGAGTGAGCAATAAATAAAAGGAAACTAGATTATGAAAATAAACTAGCACAAAATATAAAAGCCCAAAGTAAAACGACGAACTTACTGGAGTTCTTTGAGGATAGTGGGGAACAGATGGATGTTATGTACTTGGATTTCCAGAAGGCGTTCGATAAGGTACCGCATAAAAGACATCCATAAGATAAGGATGCATAGAGTTGCGGGTATATTAGCATCGACAGAGGATTTGTTAACTGACAGAAAGCAGAGAGTTGGGATACATGGATCTTACTCTGGTTGGCAATCAGTGGTGAGTGGTGTGTTGCAGGGGATGGTTTTGGGCCTGCAACAGTTCACAATGTACATTAATGATCTGGAAGAGGGGACTCAGTGTAGTGTATCTAAGTTTGCTGATGATACTAAATTGAGCGGAAAAGCAAATTATATAGAAGATATGGAGAGTCTGCAGAGAGATATAGATAGGTTAAGTGAGTGGGCAAGAGTCTGGCAGATGGAGTACAATGTTGGTAAATGCGAGGTTATCCACTTCGAAAGGAAAAATGAAAGAGCTGATTATTATTTAATTGGTAAAAAAATTGCAGCATGAACGTGCAGAGGGACATGGGAGTGCTTGTGCATGAATCACAAAAGGTTAGTTTGCAGGTGCAGCTGATTATCAATAAGGCAAATGGGATGTTGGCTTTCATTGCTAGAGGGATTGAATTTAAGGGAAGAGAGGTTATGCTGCAACTGTACAGGGTACCGGTGAGGCCGCACCTGCAGTACTGTGTGCAGTTCTGGTCTCCTTACTTGAGGAAGGATATACTGGCTTTGGAGGCAGTGCAAAGGAGGTTCACCAAGTTGATTCCAGAGATGAGTGGTTTAGACTATGAGGGGTTTAGACTTTAAATTACCTGGGACTGTACTCGCTGAATTCAGAAGAATGAGAGGAGATCTTATAGAAACATATAAAATTATGAAAGGGATATATAAGATAGAGGCAGGAAAGATATTTCCACTGATAGGTAACACCAGAACTAGGAGACATAGCTTCAAGATTCAGGGGAGCAGATTTAGGATGGAAATGAGGAGGAACAGCTTTTTCCAGAGATTGGTGAATCTGTGGAATTATCTGCCCAATAAAGCAGTGGAGGCTACCTCAGTAAATACATTTAATACCAGGTTGGATACATTTTTGCATAGTAGGGGAATTAAGGGTTATGGGGAAAGGCAAGTAGGTGGAGATGAGTCTATGGTCAGATCAGCCATGATCTTATTGAATGGTGGAGCAGACACGACGAGCCAGATGGCCACTCCTGCTCCTATTTCTTATGTTCTTATGTTTAGTGATCATAGATTATATTGTGCTAACCAAAACAAAATCATTGTGAAATAAGAATTGAATTTGAAATTCTGGTGTGATTTTTATGTCATATTTGTATGTCATTCTGAATTAACTGTGTATCAACCACAAAAGAATTTAATACAGAATTCTTTCAAGATTCAAGATTCAGTTCAATTTATTTATCACATGTATTTTGAAACATACAGTGAAGTGTGTTCTTTGTGTTAACAACCAACACACCCAGTGATGTGTTGGAGGCAGACTACAGGTGTCACCATGTATTCCAGCAGCAATGTAACATGCCCACAGTACAGGGTAGATTAAGATAGAACATAATAAAATGGAAAACAACAAGCAAGAAAACAGCTTTAGCAAAGCAATTCCCGCTCCTCCCTCACACCCCGCACATACCCTGATACAGGCTGTATTCTTTGGCCTCCAGCCTCCCAAGGACTCTTAAACTAAAAGGCAAAATGTTGGGACAGGCAGAAAGTTGTATTCTGGCATATTGGAATGAGGAGATGAGGTGCTGCTCCTCAGGCTTACCTTGAGCTTTATGGAACAGTAGAGATAACAAATATGAAGTGTCAGAAGGAGTGGGATGTAGAATTAAAGTGAAAGCTTGGGGGCATAGTTATTGACTTCAGGACTCAATATTGCATTGAATGATTTCAGACAATTAACAATTTCAGACATTTTCAACATTTAGTTTTTTTTTCTCCTCTTCTGAAATTTCAGTCATCCCCTCCTATTCACACCTCCCTCCAGGATCAGTGCAATTCTATTAAAGCTTGGGGCGTCAGAGTTTGGAGTTCAAATCCAGCGCTGTCTGTATGGAGCTTGTATGTTCTCCCCGTGACTGCGTGGGATCCCTCCTGTTGTCCAAAGACATACAGGTTGGGTGGTGATTGTAAACTGCTTTGTTATTCGGCAAGGGTTAATAGTTGGGTTGCTGGGCAGCACAGCTCATAGAGCCAGAAGGGTCTGTTCCACTCTGTTTTCTGAATAAAATGAAATAAATATCTGAACTACTCACACTCAGACAGAAAAACTATTATTTGTGTCATTCAAGTCTTATCCTCTTCTCCATCCAATCACAGACCATCTGTCCTTCACTCTCCTCTACCGCTCCCTCATTTTACCACATCTTTGTATATGCTTCATTTCTAGTTTTACCCAGTTCTGATGGAAGATCATCTCCACAGATGCTACCTGACTATTTCAAAAGCTCCTTTTATTTCTTCAGCTGTAGTGCCAGATGTAGCCATCTGCAGGGAGTTGGCTTCCGACATGGCTCAGTGCAGAGTATTTGAATGTGAGAGAGCAAATTTACTGAGAGGATGATTTTGACAGCTAGAAATGCCTTGCTCCATGTTCATGGGCTGTCAAAATATTCATTGTTGTTTAATCCTTTTACAAACATTTGAAAACTCCTGGGAAATATGTATACTCATGTCAAAAATAATTAAAAAACTAAATAGTAAAAACTTGCATTTGTAAAAATCTAATTAATCTATCTAAATAGAATCAAATATACTTGCAGCCTTATCATTTTCCCGGCAGCTAGTTCTCTACCTTGTCCCATTATTATTGAACCTGGTGTAACATAATGCAGGCTGTTGAATAGATTTTCCGGAGTAGAACTGCTGAACTCTGTGGAGGTTTGCTCTTCCCAAATTAATTCTATGAGAAAGTCCTGAGTATTGGCCAGTTGACAGGGGCGAAAATGCTACTGCCAGTTTAAGCTCATGCCAGCTTTGGCTTTCAGTACCTTGTTGGAGCAGCGTATATAAGCCCCAGCAGAAAAGCTGGAAGACCCGCTGCATTGTATTGGTCTTCATGAAATCACCATTAGATCCAATGTTGCCTTCAGCAAATGATACATTTAATGTGTTATAAGTAACATCTCTGTAATTCATTTTATTGCAATTGATGAATGGTCAGCAGCATTTGCTTGCAATAGGTGGCTACCCATGATAAGCATGGATGGTGTAAGTGGAGGAGATTGTAGTACATTAATTGTCAAATGAAACCCAAAGATAAGGCAAGTCAATAAATGATGTACTTCAGTCAGAAATTGATGAATGTTAAGCCAGCAACCATGTAGTTTACGTGATAGTAAGGCTGAGACTGAACAGAGAAATGTAAATTTTAATCCTCAGGTTGTTTGAGAGTCAAGTCTGGCTCTCTCATTTCACTTGTCATTTCACAGCTCTATTATCGGCTGGAGTAGCTTAAAGGGATCCATGAATTATGTACCTTTGGAGAGGAGAAAGAATGGGAAAATAAAGAGAGGGACAGCAAATCAGATAGATCACACTCAGTGAGAAGTGGCTGCTTCATAGACAAGAATTATTTAAATGTTGTGAATGATGTTTTAAACTCCTGAAACTGCAATATTGCTGGTGCTCTCTAGTGTGAGCTCCCGTTCACTATGTTGATATGAGTCCTTAACTGCAGTGATAATATTCACGATTTATTAAATATGAAAAATAGCCACTAGAGATCTTGATATAAATATCTCAATAGGTCTGCTTCCTTCTTTTATATATTGCTTGTGGACTGCATCATTAGGAGGGAATAAATTCCTGTTCAGCTGATAGATAGAGAGCCTGAACACACATTCTCTACTACTTTATGTCGAGGATGTAAACCAGTGGAGAAGTGTCATGAGATAACTGACACTGGTTTTCTATGCGTTTTCAGTCATCAATACTGTTCTTCACTTTACATGACAAGCAGAATCAAGTATGCCACACTTTATGGAAAGTGAAGTGGATATTTCAAGCCTGTATACCATTCACAGAATATGGCCTTGAAAACGAGGGGGGGGAAAGAGGGGGGGGGAGAGGGGAGAGAGAGGGAGAGAGGGAGGGGGTACAGAAAGAAAGAGAGGGACGGAGATAGAGACAGACAGAGAGAGAGAGAGAGATGCATGAACTGATACATTCATATAACATAAAACAATACAGCACAGTACGGGCCCTTCACCTCACGATAATGTACTGACCTTTTAACCTACTCCAAAATCAACCTATTCCTTCCCTACAACATAGCCCTCCATTTTTGACTCTGATATATTTGCCTCTACCTCCATCCTGGTAAATAACCTCGAAACACTTTATAAATCTTCTACATCATTCCTATAATGAGACGACCAGAACTGAACACAATACGCCAAGTGTGCTCTAACCAAAGTTTTATAGAGCTACAACATTTCCTTGCGATCCTTGAACTGAACCCCCTGACTAATGTACGCCAACACACCATAGGCTTTTTTAACCACTTTATCAACTTGCACTGCAACTTTAGGGAGTCTATGGACACGGACCCCAAGATCCCTCTGTTCCTCCACACTGTTAATAATGCTGCCATTAACCTTGTATTCTGCCTCTAAGTTCAACTTTCCAAAGTGAGTCACTCCATACTTTTCTGGATAGAATTTCATCTCCCACTTCTCAGGCCAGCTCTACATCCTATCAATGTCTTGTAGCCTGGGACAACTTTCTATACTATCCACAACACTACCAACCTTTGCATCACCTGCAGACTGACGAACCCATACTTTGACTTCTTCATCCAAGTCTTTTATAAAAATCACAAAGAGCAGGGGTCCCGGAGCATATCCCTACGGAACACCACTGGTGGCCAACCTCTAGATAAAATATGTTCCATCCACTATCACCATCTGCCTTCCGTCGGCAAGGTAATTCTGAATCCATGCAGCCAAGTTTCCCTGGATCTCAAGCCTCCTGACTTTCTGAATGAGCCTACTAAGGGGAACCTTGTCAAATGACTTACAAAATGCTTTACTGTTCTTTTGATTCGTTCAAAGAAACAGGCTAGCTGAGATACTCAGGGGAGGCAACTCTGATTTATACTTGCTGGGCCAATCTGCACTCCTGATTCGGCAGCTAGTGTTCCATTGACTTGCATAGCTACGGGCTCCACTACTGCTTTTGTAGTCTGTTGCTTTTGCTCTGTGAGGAGATCTTTGGAAAGTGTGTAGCTGTGAATGAGCTGTGATGAATGGTGCTGTGTCTGTGCACAATTACATATCAATGAAATAAAAACATGGACGTGGGAGTACACTTTAACTGATCTATTCACATTGCAAAAGAGAGAGAGAGCAAGAGCATTGTGCATGCGTAGCAATAGATTAATACACATGCGTAGACAACAGTCCATACATAGTGCTAAGGGGAGTCATTGCTCTAAAAGAAATAGATCCATACATTAAACTTACCCCCCCTTTAGATTAATGCAACATAATATTTATTTGTGCAAAACATTCTATTTCCCTTTCATAAACCATATTCCAAATAAACATATGTGACAGCCTGGAAAAGGTTTCACTGCTAACATGTTGGTCTTTCTGTAGAAGCAGCGTTTGGGTTCTAGTTAGAGATTACAGGTGCTTTGCAATGTGAGCCGGCCAATGAGGCAAGTGTGTTTTTGTGTTGTATGCCTGACATTGGTATGAGCGGGGGTCTTTTGTTTGGCGGGAGATGAAGAACGAAGACACTGGGGAGAATTGATCGTAGGATTCGACCCAGTGGGAGAACAGTTTGTTCGAGATGGATTGCGAGCGACGTTCAGAAGGTGATGTATGGTTTCACGCAGACCAAGGGCCCAGCGCATGAGCGACAGAGAAGGTCGAGATGAGCTCCAACTTGTGCACCCCTCCCCCCGTCCCTGAACTGTTAATGCAGTTTGTGATATTTTCTGACATACAGGTTTACACATGTCACCAATTTGTTGTGTCTGTGCACAACATACCAAGTAAATAAAAACGTGCACATGGGAGGTGGCTTTAACTGGTGCATTCATATTGCAACGAGAGACAGAGAAAAAAGAGTGCACATGTGTTGCCAACAGATCAATGTGCACGTGTAGACAACACGTCAATATGCATGCATAGACAACAATCCATACATAGTGCTAAGGAGAATTATTGCTCTAAAAGAAATAGATTCATACATATTCATACATTACACTTAACAGTTCTCCAATTGTTCTAAATATCTGAACCTCTGCTCTTCATGACGATCACCTTTGCTGCAGCATGTGTTTCACATTATACTTACTTCAATCTCCCTGCCTGGCACAAAATTAAACCCAGACTAGGACAGGGGAAGTCTGGGTTGCTTGGATATTTGCCTGTTTGATAACATTTATGTTCTGAGTCTCAGACTGCAGACTTAAGTACATAATCCTAAACCTCCAATGAGCTGTTGAAATAGCTGAAGGTCTGAACTGTGAAATAAGATATCCAACAAAACGCGCGTTAGCCGATTCGGTTTAGGTGGCACTAAAGATCACAGAAACACGAGGGTTTCTGTGCTGCCACACTTCAATATTCCTCTTTTAAATAACCTCACCAAATCAGATCTGTCATTCACCGTTGTGCTTCCATTCATCATTCATTGATGTACACAGTGACCACAGTTCAAAGCAATATCTGCGCTGTTCTGTGTTTAGGTTGCATTTAGATGCACACCAGGAGAGTTGAAACCCAAGACACTTGTATTAAGTCTAAAACATTAAAGTTATAAATCAAAACTACTGACATGCTATTTGTGTGAACTGGGAGTCACACTCGGTTCAAAAGTTCTGATGCAGATCTACCACGGACTCTTGGTTGATAACTGCAGTACTGACGGAGTGCTGAGAGGAGTGATATGCTGTACAAAACAAATAATACTTCAAAACCAGGAACACAAAGCTTTTTAGAATCAGAATCAGGTTTATTATTACTGAAACCTGTTGCTTTGTGGCAATACTACAGTTCAATACATGAAAATAATTGAAGTTATAATAAGAATATGTAAAAAATAAATAAATGGTGGAAAAGAGAGCGAAATAGTGAGATAGTGTTCATGGATTCATTGACTCTTCAGAAATCTGATGGTGGATGGGAAGAAGTTGTCCCTAAAACGTTGAGTGTGCGTCCTCAGGTTCCCGTACCTCCTCCCGATGGTAGCAATGAGAAGAGGGCATGTTTGGAATAGTGAGGGTCCTTCATGATTGGTGCCGTATTCTTAAGGCATTGCCTTTTCAAGATGTTCTCAATGATGACGAGGCTATTGCCTGAGTCTACAACCCTCTGCAGCCTCTTTTGTTCCTCCATCTGAAATGTCAATGTCCACTGCAGAACGTCCAAGGTCACACGTTGTAATGGGGGGACAGGAAGGTAGGCAAAGGGAGTGACATGGCTCTGTTGGCAAAGAATGTCATCAAATCAGTAGAAAGGTGTGACAGAGCATTGGAAGATGTTGAATTTTTGTGGGTTGAGTTAAGAAACAGCAAGGGCAAAAGGACCCTGATGGCAGTCATATACAGGCCTCTCAACAGTACCTGGGATGTGGACCACAGATTACAATGGGAAATAGAAAAGGCATATCACAATGGCAATATTATGATAGTCATGGGAGATTTTAACATCCAGGTCGACTGGGAAAATCAGGTTGGTAACGAATCTCAAGAGAGTGAGTTTGTTGAGTGCCTATGAAATGGCTTTTAGAGCAGATTTTCATTGAGCCTACTAGGGGATCAGCTGGACTTGATTGGGTGCTATGTAACGAACTGGAGCTGATGAGTGAGTTTAAGGTAAAAGAACCCTTAAGAGGCAGTGATCACAATATAATTGAGTTCAACTTGAAATTGGATAGGGAGAAAGTAAAGTCTGACGTAGCAGTATTTCAGTAGAGTAATGGTTTGAGTGAGGAGTTGGCCAAAGTAAATTGGAAGGAGGTGCTGGCAGGGATGACAGCAGAGCAGAAATGGCACGAGTTTCTGGGAAAATGAGGAAGGTGCAGGATAGATGTATTCCAAAAACAAAGAAATACTCAAATCGCAAAATAGTACATCCATGGCTGACAATGAAAGTGAAAGCTAATGTAAATGCAAGAGAGAAGGCATACAACAAAGCAAAAATTAGTGGGAAGATAGAGGACTAGGAAGCTTTTAAAAACCTAGAGAGAGCAACTAAAAGAATCATTAGGAGGGAAAAGATGAAATATGAAAGAAAGCTAGCAAACAATATAAATGTGGATAGTAAAAGCTTTTTCAAGTATATAAAAAATAAAAGAGAGCCGAGAGTGGATATAGAACTGCTAGAAAACGAGATCGGAGAAATAATAACGTGGGACAAGGAGATGGCAGATGAACTAAATGAGCATTTTGCATCAGTCTTCACAGTGGAAGACATTCGCAGTGTGCCAGATGTTGAAGGGTGCGAGGGAAAAGAAGTGAATGAGGTTGTTATTACAAGGGCGAAGGTGCTCAAAAAGCTTAAAGATCTAAGGGTACTTAAGTCACCCGGACCAGATGAACTGCACCTAGGGTTCTCAAAGAGGTAGCGGTAGAGATTGTGAAGACGTTAGTAATGATCTTTCAAATATCATTGGACTCTAGCAGGTGCCAGAGGACTGGAAAATTGCAAATGTCACTGCACTCTTTCAGAAAGACAGACAGCAGAAAATTATAGACCAATTCGCCTGACCTCTGTGAAAGATGTTGGAGTCAATTGTTAAGGATGAGGTTATAGAGTACTTGATGACACAGGGCAAGATAGGACAAAAGCAGCATGATTTCCTTAAGGGAAAATCTTGAAGGATTTAGACAGAGTAGCAGAAAGTGGCAAATGAAAAACAATGTTGGAAAATGCATGGTCATGCTTTTTGGCTGAAGAAATAAATATGCAGACTATTTTCTAAATGGGGAGAAAATCCAAAACTCTGAGATGTAAAGGGACTTGGGAGTCCTTGTGCAAAACAACCTAAAGGTTAACTTTCAGGTTGAGTTGGTGGTGAGGAAGACAAAGCAATGTGAGCATTTATTTCAAGACGTCTAGAATACAAGGGCAAAGATGTGATAATGAGGCTTTATAAGGCACAAGTGAAATCTCAGCTTGAGTACTGTGAAGAGTTTTGGGCTCCTCATCAAAAAAAATGTGTTGGCATTGGAGAGGGTTCAGAGGAGGTTCACAAGGATAATTCGGGGAATGAAAGGGTTATCATACGAGGAATGTTTGATGGCTCTGGGTCTGTACTCGCTGGAATTTAGAAAGATGAGTGTTGAAAGGCTTAGACAGAGTAGATGTGGAAAGGATATTTTCTATGGTGAGGGCACCTAGGACAAGAGGGCACAGCCTCAGGGTACAGGGGTGTCCATTTAAAACAGAGGTGCAGAAAAATTCCTTTAGCCAGAAAGTTGTGAATTTGTGGAATTTGTTACCACAAGCAGCTGTGGAGGCAATGCCGTTGGTGTAATTAAGGCAGAGCTTGAAAGGTTTTTGATTGGACATGGTATCAAAGGTTACAGGGAGAGGCTGGGGAGTGGAGCTGAGGAAAAGGAAAAAGCATCAGCCGTGATTGAATGACGGAGCAGACTTGATGGGCCATATGGCCTAATTCTGCTCCTATATCTTATGATCTTAATGGAGATGATAATGTAACTAGTCAGAATACTCTCCATGGTACATCTGTAGAAATTTACAAGTCTTTGGTGACAAGCTAAATCTCCTCAAACTCCTAATGAAGTATAGTCGCTGGCCTGCCTTCTTCATAATTGCATTAATATATTGGGCCTAGGATAGATCCTCTGAGACACTGATGCCAAAGAACTTGAAGCTGTTCACCCTTTTCCACTGCTGACCCCTCGATGATGATTGGTGGATGTTCTCCAGACTTTCCCTTCCTGAAGTCCACAATCAATTCTTTGGTCTTGCTGATGATGAGTTGTTGTTGTTGTTGCAACATCACTCAACCAGTCAACCTATCTCACTCTGTGTGTCTGTTTGTCACCATCTGTGGTTCTGCCAACAATGTTTGTGTCACAGGTGAATTTATAGATGGCATTTGAGTTGTGTCTAACCACACAGTCATGAATGTCGAGAGAGTAGAGCAGTGAGCAAAACACACATCCTTGAGGTGTGCCTATGCTGATTGTCAGTGAGATGTTATTTCTGCTAAGCACAGACTGTGGTCTTCCAATGAGTAATATGTTCAATGTGGAAAGTGCTTTATAAATTTTGCCTCCTTACAGTCCCTTGAGATCAGGGAAACTTATTTTCATTCTCATTATGTGGGTTCTGAGAGAGAGAAAAAAGCTACTGTGGGAGATGAAGACTCCGCCATGGGCAGAGCAGGGGCAGGAATCACTTGACAGAGCAGCCGTTGGGGGACAGTGAGCTTAAAAGATAGTGCACTCCTGTCTCTGCTAACTGTGTGTCCAAAGGCATCCCATTTTAAAAATTATCTATCTATCCATCTATTTGTTTGTTTATTTATTTAGAGGTAAAGCATGGAACAGACCCTTCGAGCCTGGCAGCTAGTGCCCCCTGATTTAACCCTAGCCTAATCATAGGACAATTTACAATGTCCAATTAACTGACTAGTCGGTGCGGCTTTGGACTTTGGTGGGAAACTAGAGCATGCAGGGGAAACCAATGCATTCCACGGGGAGGATGAACAAACTCCTTACAGTGTACATTGGGATTGAACTCTGATGTCCAACGCCCCGAGCTATAATAGTACCACATTAGCCGCTACCATGGCGTGCAGTGCTCTAACATTTCTCCAGTTCTCCACATTTTAAGTGGATTCCAACAAGTAACTGAGGATTTTCCCAGAAGAATTTGAAAGCATCCTTGAAGCATTTTCTCAGTCCTTTCAGCATGACTTGCACTGACAGAAATTGAAATAGAGCCCCTGTTTTGGGTGTCCAACATCAGTATCAGTATCTGTGGATGATATAGTACTAAGTAGGAGTTATTAGATCCTCAACAATATGAGGATGTGATTCTGGGAGAAGATGCTGACATTGCTTTGCTTATCTTGAAAATTAATTCAGAAGATTTTTTGGAGACAGTCTCTCCAGAGCTTTAACATGTTGGCTGTAGGTGGCCCAAGTCTCTGACAGAACAGTGGCACTGTTAGGAACACTACCTTTTTTTTCTGTAGTTTATAGATTTTTGTTTTTGCACTATACTGCTACTACAAAAGAACAGATTTCATGTCATATATCAGTGATAAATCTAATGCTGAACATAAGCAAGAGAAAATCAGCAGATGTTGGAAATCCAAGCAACACACAAAATGCTGGAGGAACTCAGCAGGACAGGCAGCATCTATAGAAAAGAGTAAGCAGATGACGTTTCAGGCAGAAACCCTTCATCAGAACTAATCCTGAATCTGATTTATATGATATCTTGACTTGACTTAACATTCCACAATTCTTAGAGAAATGCAGGAAGCAGCATTAACCATCAAATACGTATAGCCTACTTTGCTCTTAGGAAAGACGTACTTTATAAATTGAGAGGACCATGGAGAATCCGTCTTACATTTGGTTGGCCACAAGTGACTTAATTCCAGTGCAATCTCATGTCAAACCAGACAGTATAATTTTTTCAATGACTTTCTCAACATTTCTTGCCACGATACTGCATTTCAAATCTAACCAGCTTCCTCTGGAGTGAAACTAATCTACAGAACAAATGGGTGTAGGTGATTGGGATGACTTTAGTCACTTCAGCTCCAGGACTCCAGTCATCCCAATACCCCAACTCCGTCACTCATTCATCTGCTACAGGCACGTTTCATGTAAGTACACATTTGGAGGCAAAGCTCATCATTGCACTATTGAAGCATACAAGAGAATAGGTTTTAAACTAAACGTGCAAAATAAATACATGTTCTTTCACTGACTGCAAATTCTAGTAAATATTTCTTTAGATTTCAGAGATAACACAGAACGATAAAGAAACATAAATCAAATGTTAGGTCTTTATTCTTTGGAGCGTAGAAGGTTGAGGGGGGACTTGATAGAGGTATTTAAAATTACGAAGGGGATTGATAGAGTTGATGTGGATAGGCTTTTTCCATTGAGAATGGGAGAGATTCAAACAAGAGGACATGAGTTGACAGTTAAAGGGCAAAAGTTTAGGGGTAACATGAGGGGGAACTTCTTTACTCAGAGAGTGGTAGCTGTGTGGAACGAGCTTCCAGCAGAAGTGGTTGAGATAGGTTCGATGTTGTTGTTTAAAGTTAAATTGGATAGATATATGGACAGGAAATGAATGGAGGGTTATGGGCTGAGTGCAGGTCGGTGGGACTAGGTGAGACTAAGAGTTCGGCACGGACTAGAAGGGTTGAGATGGCCTGTTTCCGTGCTGTAATTGTTATATGGTTATATGGTTATATATAAATGTAGATCACATTCAAGAATCACTTCAAGAAAAATTTAAACAGAAACTAGAACTGACTTTGGAATCAAGTGACTGGCATTGGTGTTATTA
This sequence comes from Mobula hypostoma, assembly GCF_963921235.1. Classification (NCBI taxonomy): domain Eukaryota; kingdom Metazoa; phylum Chordata; class Chondrichthyes; order Myliobatiformes; family Myliobatidae; genus Mobula; species Mobula hypostoma. The sequence goes on along the minus strand of NC_086115.1, from coordinate 30,384,400 downwards.
CGGGGTATGGAATAGAGTAGGTTTGAGGTGAATAGAGATTGGTTTGAGGTTAGGTTTCCAGAATATATTTTTTTAAAAGTCACAGTAAATGTCTGGAAAGGAGCAAGTCTATTGGTTCTGAAGCAGGGGCATGATTGCAGTCAGAGCATGAGTCAATAGAATGGGGTCCTAAATTCTTCTTGGTAAATGTGGCTTCTCTATTTCCCATGATGCTCATTTGAGATTGGTCAGAAGACTTTGATTACAAATCTCTTTTCAGTGAACATAATAGTTGTCCCAGCATATGCTTTCCGTGCAGAAACATTTGCAAGGCGATAAATGTTGTGAATTCATGCCATGCACCAATTAGGTTCAGCTTACCTGTAACTGCAGAATAACCATTCCAGCTTCATTGTTCTCTGGCACAGACACAATATAGGTGGATTGTGAGAAAACAGGACTGTTGTCATCAACATCAAGGACTCTGATCGGGACAGTCAAGGTTGAGCGACGAGGATCCTGAGCTCCATCTGAAGCTTCCACAAGCAGGTCATACCTATCTTTGGTCTCTCGGTCCAGTGATGTCATTGTGTAAATGCTACCGTTTGATGTTATCCTGAAAAGGTTATTGAAGTTTCCCAAACTGTAGTGAATCTGCCCATTAATACCTGCATCTGGATCAGTGGCCTGAGGAAGAAGTAACATAATTATTTCAATATGACATGCAGTCCTTGTTGCATTGTTGAATGCATTTATGTATTTATTTACTTATTGTATTTCTTTATTTTTCTGTAAATGCCTGCAAGTAAATAAATCTCAAGGTAGTATTTGTTGACATAAATATACTTTGATAATAAACTTACTTTAAACTTTGAATACCTCTTTTTTTAAACATTGAACAACATACGTCCAGTCTAGGCCTATCATTTGCAACCATACACATCCACCCTTCCCTCGGTTGGATGTGACCACACTGAGCTTCCATACTCTGGGGTTTGGCAGTGTGGTACAGAGGGCAAGGGGGATGGGGGGGTCAGGACCCTAAGTTTCTCAGCTAATGATAGAAGGCAAAGCCATTTGTGCAGCCTGTTAGCATGGCATTCAGAGATGTACAAACCATATTAAAATTCATTTAAATAATTAACAAAAAGAAAAGGTGCTCCAGAAAAATTGATCTCCTCTTACTTGATACAGCATTCTTAATCCTTGTTCTTATTCACATTATCAATCCAAAACAGTTAAAGAAAACAGCTGAAACATTTTTAAAACAAAATGACTTTTTTTCTTCATCCCAAAGTTACGGTCTCACAAAATGCAGCCATGTAAAGCCATCCTCAATAATTTCTCGTGCTCAGTCAGTGGCTGAAGGCAGTAACACAGCCATTAGAATACAATATATGGTCTGATGGAACATGGCCAGATGAGGATATACTTAATCATAAAGTGATCACCTTTGAAAAAGATTGTGACTGATATGACAGTAACCTTAACTCCTACCTCCTACCCACATGATCTTTCACCCCCTGAATTTCAAGAATCCATTTGTGTTTGCCTTAAAAATATTCACATCACACTTTCAGGAAAAGAGTTCCAAAGATTTTCCAAGAGAATGAAAATACCCCTTACTTCTTTCTAAAGTAAGATTGGGCAGGAGGTACAGAAACCTGAAGTCCCACAGAACTAGCTTCAGGAATAGCTTCTATCCTACAACCATGAGGTTCTTGAATCAGCCTACACAGCCCTAATCCTGCCTTTGCAATGGAACAATGAACCTCCTTGTACACTATCACAGACTTGTTTTCCTCCTCCACAAATACCTTGTTCAGTACAGTTTGTTTTCTTCACTGACAGTATAATATATTTGATTTACAGTATGTTTTATGTGTTGTCAAAATGTCTGTTATGCTGCTGGAATCAAGTTTTTCATTATACCTGTACCTCACTGTAATTGTGCTCATGACAATAAATTCCACTTGACTTGACTCCATATTTTTGAACCGTAATTTTGTAGTTCTAGCTTTCCCACAACAGGAATTATCCTCTTCCATATTCATTCTGTGAAGACCCCTACTGGATTTTGACATTTCAATTAAGTATCCTCTTACTTTTGGACACCAAGAGCAGATTTCCCAAAATTAAATCTTCAAAGCTGCAGCTTTGTATCTATAAGCTAATCAACTGAAAGACTCTGAACATGGACATATGACATGACTGCAACTTTTATTCCTCTCAAGAAAATAAGGCCATTTCCATTAGGTTGGAAGTAATTTGCAGGCTCCATTATGACTTCAGCAATATTAGAAAACAATGTTCTACTTTCTGTGCACGACTTTGAAAGAGAAATGATGCCCATTAATTTAGGTAAAATTTTCAAGCCTGTGGTAATTTGATCTAGGCTGACAGATATTGATTGTAAAATCACATTGTTGCAGTCACTATCAGAAATAATTTTCTTTATATTTTGTTTAATATTCATGAGAGTGAATGTAGTGCAAGAAGCTTATTCCTGATACCGTATCTGCATGTTGATTACAATATTTCTGGCTCAAGAAATCTATAATTTCCCAAACTGGAAAATCAATTCAGGTGATAGCGTGGCGTGTGTGGAATACCAAAAACAAGGAGAATTCACAGTCCTCTGAATAATCTCTCACTGCTTGAAGAGTTATATTCAAGACATGCCTTAGGGGTAACGATCAGCCATTACACAGAAATTTATTAAAGCTCAGCTTGCAGAAGACAGAATAAAAGTCTAAAATGCATATACCATTTTACCATAGTTTTGCACATTTGCTTCTTAATGACCTTTCTTGAATTATAAGGCTAAAAGTAAGGATGATCTCTGATGAATGCACGATATTCAATGCAAGAAATTAGCAAACAGAGCAGCCATAACCTCTATAATATGATAAGTGATAAATAGCAAGTGACATTCATGTCACAAAAGTGTTAAACAAGGACTTTATCCAACAAGACAGTGCCTAACCACCTATCCTTCACTTTCAATGGCATTAGACATTGCCAGGTGCTACACCATGAAGTTCCTAGGTAGGGGTGGGATGGGGGTGGTGGGAGCCGGCATCACCAACCAGAAACTTAATCAAAACAAATGCTAGGTTTCATGTGAAGAGTGCCTCTGTTCCCGAAATCACAGATCCTTTCCAGCAATTGAAAGTCAGGTGTGTGAGGGAACGCTCTGCAACCCTTGGGAATATTGATGATTCCACTCACTGTATAAGATCAATAGTTATTTCTGCATCAGACACTGGTCTTCCTACTCCAGATCTAATTTGATATGACACAAATGGGCAAGTTCAGCCTACACATATGGCAACTAAATGACCTTGAAGCAGTGGATAGTAATATATTCCTTGCGACAATTAAGGATCTTGGATACAAAACTTGAATATGAATTGTGCTGTCAACAATGGATAAGATGAAACTAAATACAGCGGCTCCGCCCAATGTTCAGAGGAGCAGCTAAAGAGACTGAGTACTTCATCTGAAGACTGTAATGCAGATGACTATGGCTTCATGGCATTCTGGAGAAAAGGAGCAGGAGGGTAACTGTCAATGCCCAGGCCAAGACTTACTGCTCAGATTGCCCAGAAAACTTACTGCTTCCTTTACCACAGCAGGAACCACCTTTGAATTGTTATTACCCTGCAACCATCAGGCCCCTAAACCAGTATGAACGGCTTCACTCACCTCAACACTGAACTGATTCCACAACTTACGGACTCACATTGAAGGACACCGCAACCCATGTTTTCAGCATTATTTATTTATTCATTATTGTATTTGCAGTTTGTTTTCTTTTGCAGATTGGTTGTTTATCAGCCTTCATGTGTAGTTTTTCATAAATTCTATTATATTTCTTTATTTTCCTGTAACTGCCTGCAAGGTAGCGTATAGTGATATATGCGTACTTGGATAGTAAATTTCCTTTCAGTTTGTTGGATATCCTTCAGTACATGCCAACCTTCTCATTCAGAAGGTTGTGTATAAAGGCCCAATCCAGAGAATTGGGCCAACAATCTACTTCAGTACTCTAGGTGTGCTGCAACTTGTTTGCAGAATGGAGTTATTTTCAACATTCAGTCCATGCCACTCAGGAACTAGTGCTAATAATTTTTTATGACTGTATGTGCTATTGCTATTGTTACGATATCAAGACTGTTTAATGTCATTTCGTGTACACAAGTGCATAGGAGAATGAAATAATTGTTACTCCAGATCCGAAACAGTACAAGAAAACAATGCAAAAGATGATGCATTTCACTGTATGTTTTGATGTTTCAATGTACACGTTACAAATAAAGCTAATCTTGAATCTTTTATTGCATTGTAAAGGATAAGTAAATAGCTTTTTAAAAATGTTTTGTGACTATTGTAACAGAGGAAAAGTTTCTGCACCAGTTGATAGTGTGGTTAGGAAGGTGTATAGTGTGTTTACCTTCATGGGTCTGAGGATTGAGATCAAGATTCATGAGTAATGTTGCAGGTCTATAAAACTGTTTAAACCACATTGGAATATTGTGTTCAGTCCTGGTCTCTTCATTATAGGAAGGCTGTGGAAGCTTTAGAGAGAGTTCAGAGGCGATTTACCAGGATGCTACATGGATTATGAAGATAAGTTGAGCAAGGTGGAGCTTTTCTCTTTGGAATGAAGGAGGATGAGAGGTGACTTGATAGAGGTGTACAAGATGATAAAAGGGATAGATTGAGTGGATAATCAGAAACTTTTCTTAGGGCAGAAATGTTTAATACAAGGCATCATAATTTTAAGGTGACTGGAGGAAAGAACAGGGGAGGACATCATAGGCCATTTCTTTACACAGAGTGATGAACATCCTGCCAGGGGTGAAGGTAGAGGCAGATAAATTAGGAGCATTTAAGAAACTCTTAGATGGGCACATGGATGAGAGAAAAATGGAGGCCTATGTGGGAGGGAGGGTGGGTTAAAAGCTCGGCACAACATTGTGGGCTGAAAAGCTGTACTGTGCCTCAGTGCCTCCAACTGTGCTGCTGCTGGAATAAAGAACACAATAATATTTTTTTAAAAACATAACAAATATAAATACATAAGATAGCTTATTTACACAGATTGTATGGCCATAAAGTGTCACTAAGCACAGGAATGTCTGTGCAGAGTGGTGGTTGGGGGTGTGGAGTGTTTGATCAGTCATATTGCTTGGGAAAAGTAACTGCTTTTGAGTGTCGTGTTCCTGGCGAGGATGGTATGTAGCCTCATTCCAGATAGGAGTGGGACAAACAGTCCCTGAGCAGGGTGGGTGGGGTCCTTCATGATGTTACTGGTCCTTTTCCAACATCTTTCTGTATATATGTCCTTGATGGTGAGTAGGCTGGTGCCATTGATGCTTTGGGCAGTTTTGACTACCTGTTGTAGAGCCTTTCCGTCCACCGCAGCGCAGTTTCCATACTAAGCAGCGATGCAGCTTGTCAGGATGCTCCCTACAGCGCACCTGTAGAATGATGTCAGTATGGATCATAGTCCAGCTCTCTTCAGCCTCCTCAGAAAGTAGAGTCATTGGCGAGCTTTCCTGATTGTGTAGAGTGTATACCGGAACCATGAGAAGTTGTGCAGGATGTGCACTCCCAGGAGTTTGAAACAACTTGCAGTTTTCACCGCTGCGCCACTGGTATAAAAAGGGATGTGAGTGGTGTGAGTTCTTCTGAAGTCGATAACCATTATTTTCCCGGCACCAGGCCCTAAGGTTTTCCACCTAGTCTCTGTAATCGTTGTTGGTGATAGGCACCACCATTGGCAGGTGTATTTAGAGACATTTTTAATCTCTCCCTCTCTTAGTGCAGAGTACCCTCTTGCTTCAAAACAACCATTGTTCTGGTACCTAAAAAGATCAAGGTAAGATGTCTAAACAACTGGCGTCCTGTTGCACTCACCTCAATAATAGGCAAATACTTTGACAGGCTGGTCAAGGACTATATCTGCAGTATGCTACCACCCACACTGGACCCCTACAACTCGCCTGCCGGCACAACCGATCAACAGATGATGCAATAGCCACACCGTTCTTACACACCTGGAGAAGAGGGATGTTTATATGAGAATGCTGTTCTTGGACTACGGTTCAGCATTCAACCCCATAATTCCCTCTGGACTCAACAAGAAGCTCAGAGACCTCTGTATTCACCCTGCCTTGGGTAGCTGGATCCTGGATTTCCTGTCAGATTGCCACCAGTGGTAAAAGTGGGCTCCCTCACCTCTGCCCCTCAGGGCTGTGTACTAAGCCCCCTCCTTTACTCTCTGTATACCCATGACTGTGTCTCCACCCACAGCTCCAACCAGCTCATTAAATTTGCTGACAACATTACACTGATTGGCCTAATCTCAAATGATAATGAGGCAGCCTACAGAGAAGTCATCACCCTTACACACTGGTGTCAAGAAAACAACCTCTCCCTCAATGTCACAAACACAAAGGAGCTAGTTGTGGACTACAGGAGGAATGGAGACAGGCTAGCTCCTATTGACATCAATGGATCTGGGGTTGAAAGGGTGAAAAGCTTTAAGTTCCTCAGCATAAACTTCACCGAAGATCTCACATGGTTTGTACATGAAGAAGTTTGGTATGGACCCCAAATCCTAAGGACTTTCTACAGGGGCACAATTGAGAGCATCCTGACTGGCTGCATCACTGCCTGGTATGGGAACTGTACTTCCCTCAATCACAGGACTCTGCAGAGAGTGGTGTGGACAGCCCAGTGCATCTATAGATGTGAACATCCCACTATTCAGGACATTGACAAACACAGATGTGTAAAAAGGGCTTGAAGGATCATTGGGGGTCCGAGTCACCCCACCACAAACTGTTCCAGCTGCTACCACCCGGGAAACGGTACCGCAGCATAAAAGCCAGGACCGATAGGCTCTGGGACAGCTTCTTCCACCAGGCCATCAGACTGAATTGCACATTTAGATGGAGACGTAATATACAGATTTTTACTCATGTATATGAAGTGTGTTGTAAAGTCAATTGAATTCAATTCAATTCACCGCTGTGTCATCGATGAACTTGACAATGTGATCACTCAGGTGTTTGGCCGTGCAGTCATGTCTGAGCAGAGTGAACAGCAGTGGGCTCAGCACACAGCCCAGAGGGGCACCTATGTTGAGAATAATGGGGAGGGAGGTCTGTTGGTTAGGAAGTCCAGCACCCAATTGCACAGCGATGTATTTAGACTGCGGAGTAGGAGTTTGCTCATCAAGTGTCGTTGTTTTCTAGGTGTGTCAGAGGCAAATGCATGATCAAAGCTATGGCATCTGTAAAGCAGTTCTGTCGGTAAGCATATTGGTGAGTGTCCAATGTGGCAGGAATTGAGCTTTTGATATGTGCCTTTATTAGCCATTCAAAGCACATCATGATGATTAGCATCAGTGCCACAGGGTGGTAGGCATTTAGTTCTGAAGATGTAGAATTCTTTGGTACAGGGATAATGGTGGCAACGTCCCAAGGTTTTAGTATGGAGCACACCTCTGTGTTCAGCTAGGGCTTCTGGTCGTGCTGTGAGATGACCGTGAATGAGGTACCAACATCATCTACAAAGCCGGTGACAGATGAGGACTATTCCTCAAAGTCTGCATCTTCTCCATTTGTGGCTGACTCTTTGGACCTCTTTAGTCCATTCAAAACAGTCCTGAAGCAGAGATTGCCTTGTTAGGCCAAAGAGTCTTCTCAACTGGTTTCTCCACTTTCAGTGGTCAGTACGCTGGGATTAACATTATGGACCTGTGGTCAGAGTCGACAAGATGAGAGAATGGAAGGGGTGGGAAGTTCAAGGGGGATATTAGAGGAAGGTTTTTTACTCATAGAGTGGTTGGTATGTGGAATGCACTGCCTGAGTCAGTGGTGGGCAGATACATTCGTGAAGTTTAAGAGACTACAAGACAGGTATATGGAGGAACTTAAGGTGGGGGGTTATATGGGAGGCAGGGTTTGAGGGTTGGCACAACATTGTGGGCCGAAGGGCCTGTAATGTGCTGTACTATTCTATGTTCTATGAATGGCTTTGTAAGTACCGCCTCTGTTTGTATAAACATGGTCCAGTCTGTTTGTTCCCCTAGTGGCCATAGTGATGTGTTGGTGAAGTTTGTGTATAATGTCCTGCAGGTTAACATGATTGAAATCTCCAGCATTTATGAAGAGACTGTCCGGATGCTGGTTTTGTAAAGAGCTGATGATATATGCTGTGTGCGACTGTATGCACTGTGTTTTGCATCTTGTCCCCAGAGGAACACTGTTTCATTCAGTTGTATACATGTTTCTTTGATATGTGTGTGGTAGAATAACAATTAAACTTGAACTTAAACTTGATCTTTTTCAAATACATATCTGACAATATTGTTTTGAACTTAGTGGAATAGAACAGTAGTCACATTCTGATCCTGGATCAAAAAGAAAAGTTTAAGTCCTCCACTCACCTTCCAACCCATTCACTCTCACCTGCTCTTCTGCCCCATCCCCTGTCATTTTACTCATGAAAAGGCCCCTCACCACTGAAGAGACCTCAAGGTCCTCTGATCTCTGCCACTGAGTTTTCAATTTCACCCTCTGATTAATCGAGGATCAGACCAGGTTCAACTCGGCCACACAGGTAATTCACTAATGGATGTCTCCACTGCTGAAATATTTTAGTTTCTAGACTCCTGTATTCCGTACCCAGCATCCCTTTGAAGTTGGAGCCTTGGTCAAACAACCATGATACCAAAAGATATCATGAAGATCTCATTACTGGATAATACTTGATTATCAATTTGTAGATGCTTTAGTAAAGCATGCGGGTGGTATTGTTTGCTTTTCCATATTGGGAGGGGCGATTGAAAATCTGAATGAGTAGTGCCACATAACTTCTCATTCAACATCAGCAAAACCAAAAAGCTGATTATTGACTACAGGAGGAAGAAGTCAGGGGTTCATAAGCTAGTACTCATTAGGGGATCGGTGTTGGAGAGGGGCATTATCATAACAGAGGACCTGCACAGAAGTGTCATTTCAAAGAAAGCACAGCAGTGCCTCTACTTTCTTGGAAGCTTGCACAGATTCAGCATGTCATCTAAAACTTCAACAAACTTCTATGGATGCACAGTGGAAAGTATCCTGACTGGTTGCATCATGACTTGGTATGGAAACACCAATGCCCAAGGACAGAAAAGCCTACAAAAAGTAGCAGCTTAGCCCAATTCAATGCTATTGAGCACATCTACACAAGCGTTACCACACAAAAGCACCAAGGATCATCCCCACCCAATAAGCTTATACTCTCTTCTCGTTGCTAATATTGGGAAAGAGGTACAGAGCCATAGGTCCTACCCAACCTTTCTGAGCAAAGATCTTCAGTTGGAGTGTGCATGTCGACATATAGGGACCATGACCTTGTAGGAAGTTTATACAATGACAAACTGTAGACTTGCCTCATAGACCAACACTCACTGAACATTCAGTTGAGTTACAACCATGTACAAACTGTTTGTAGTTAAACTTCCCACGGTTGACACTAAATATTTAGAGGTTGCTGACTCAGTCATTATCTGTCAGTCCACAGTACCACCACACTGAGACCTCACTCTTGGGAAACATGGGCTATTCTTGGCTCTTCAAGGCTAGCAAGTGTTGAAATTTCACTAATTGCACTGATCTTCAGGTATCCTGTGATAGCCTCAAAGAGGGCTGCTGTCTATTGTGTGGTCCCCTGTCTGGTCATTATGGTGATTCAGCCATTGTCTTAAAGCAGAGACAAGTGGAGGAGGAGGGTTAAGAGTTGGAGGGGGGGGGGTTTGTGGAGGGGGGAGGTAAATAGCAGAGATAGATAGAGGAGCATTTCACACAAAAATGCTAGAGAAACTCACAAGTCAAGCAGCAGCTATGGAGAGGAATAAACAGTTGATTTTTCAGACCAAGTTTGTTATTCAGAATGCTGGATTTCCAGCATTTACCGAATCCCTTATACTTAGAGAGCAATGTCAGATCCTTTTGAACATAATACCAAGATGTGTTTACGAATCTCGAGATTTTATTTTGGTCACTTGTTGTGTCTCTAGGCATCAAAGGCAATTAAATGTGGCAACACCAAACCATATAGACACAGCACAGTTTTGGGATTATATGAGCAAGTTACCATGGGAGCAGTGCATTGGTGTCAGTGAGACAAAGTGAATATGTCAAACACAGGCAGGAAAGGTGTAAATAAGGTCGAAAAAATACAGAGAAATTTTACAACAATGTTGCCGAGTCTGGAGGACCTGAGCTTTAAGGAGATATGGAGTAAGTTAGGATTTTATTCACTGGAACGTAGATTTAGAGGAGACTTGATGGAGGTATACAAAATTATGATGGGAGTAGGTAGTTTAAATGGTTAGGCATTGATTAGATGGGCTGAAGGGCATGTTTCTGTGCTGTACTTTTCTGTGACTCTATGACTCTAAACACAAGAGTCATTTGTCAGAAGTACTAACTGTGGACAGGCTGAAGGATTTGTCACCTCCACATGCTTGTCCAAATCATGACCAGTATCAATGTAGCAGGCTCTAAGCAATCTGCTGGATCCTAACATAGAGACCATAATCATCTGCCAGAGATTTGTGATTCACCGGCTGCCAATGGAATTTAATGAAGTAGATGGACAGTAGCAATGGTTCTCATTTACAATAAAGCCATAGAAAGTCATACAGAAAAAAAATCAGGCACTTCAGCCCATCCAGCCCATGTTGACTATCTAGCACCCATCTACATTGTTCCATTTGTTATCCCTATATTCCCATTAATCCCCTGATACTACGACTCATCCACACACTATGGACAATTCACAATGTCCAGTTACTCTACTTAGCCTCATGCCTTGAGAATGTTGGATCAAATTGAAGCACCCAGTGGTCACAAAAAGACCATGCAGACTCCATATGGACTGGCTTTACCAACTGTGTCATTATGCTATCATGTCTTTAAAGATAATTGGCTTATGAACAACCACACCTTAGGAAGATTCCATGTAATACTCAGAAGATTCAGTAAACAGTTCTAATAAAAAAATCCTGCACCTAAAACTTTAATCTTTTCTCTGTCCACAGATGCTGCCTGACCTGCTGAGCATTTCCAGAATTTTCAGTTAATTTTTTTCTGTTGACCTGGGAATCACCCTTACACAAATTTAAACCAATAAATCACATCATCAAGAACTAAGTGTTGGGTTTGGTATGCACAGAAGTACATCCTTGCCAAATGACCTTGCTCTAGATGTGGTTATATGGACCCTGCACTGTATTCATTTGCTCCACCACAACATTAATCATTTAACAGTACTGTGGGCAACATTGGGCACATAGCCACATATGTTCTGCAGGATGGATCCATCCTGCCCACCTGCATTTGACACAATGTTTGTTGGGTTAATGTTTCCATGTCGGTTGGCTGGAAGAATGGGTTATCACCCGAACAGCCCCGTCAGGAAGAGTGCCTAGCACTGCAAAACCTGCACAGGGCCTACTTCATGGGCTTTATAAGGACTTGCTGCCCCTTTTGTGATGTTTTGAAGGGATTTTTCAACAATAAAGCCTTCTTCATCACTAGCTCTACTCAAACACTTCTGAAAACATCAAGGGAGACATGTTGTAGTGGAAAAGAGTGATAGTGGTGTAATGAGGGTGGGGAGCAAAGAAAGCAGTGGAGAAGCAGTGAAGGACACCAGCGATGAAGTGACTTTATTGTACTAATTTAATAATTCATTATCAGTTCTGCATTTGAAATAGCAATAGCAATTATGATATCATAAATATAACCAAATCTAGCTAGGCATAGTTAAAGTGTTTCTCATGAGCAGCCCCACTGAGATATTTTGGATCATCATTCTAACTCTCCCTGCATTATGGTTGTGTACCACTGCTTTTTATGGCTCTGTAGCAGCAGATATCAAACACAAGGCTAAGGAAGCATCTGTCATAGACATACACTGATGTAATCCAGTCCTTTGGGTCTTTGTCTCCAGTCACTTACCTCCCACTTGCAACATGCCCGTAAATGCTGTAAGTCACTCACTAATTTAACTGCATGGGAAACAATGCAAAAAAGCATTGATATATTTTGAACCCTATAGCTGCTTGTCCTTTCACATGCTTTGGCCCACTCAGTCTTCAACATGAAACACTACTTCCATTTAATATGCTTCACATGGCCATCGACTCTACCTTGCCCACACAAGAGGGGGAATTTAGAGTAGAAAATTAACCTACCAAACTGCACACTATTGGGACATGGGAAGAAACTGGGACACTTGGAGGAAATCTGTTGTAAGTAGAAAGTGTAAAGTCCACACAGGCAGCAACAGAAGTCAGTTTTGAATCTGGGTTATTCGAGCAATGAGGCAGCAGCTCTATGTTTTGTGCCACAAAGAGAAATGGAAACTTCCCGCTCCTTGCTCCTCAAGAACTGCAGTTGTGGGCCATCATGATAGCAAATGCCCTTCTGGACCAGGTGCAGCTGCCTACTTATCACTGAACCCAAGGTCTCAGACAACACTACTTGGCGTTGTTCAACTACTGCATATTAAGGATAATATAGAATTTTCTTCAATATTCACTGATATGCAAGTGCTATGGAATTAGCTGCATCAGCTAACATTTCCAAAGGGCAGGAAAGTCATCTCTTTACATTAGAGACAAAGATGCACACTCAGTGACAGGGCCAAAACAATGATGCAGTTTTCTTAGGATTAAAATGTTAATACATATGTTAACCTGAGGCACATCACTATCAGAGGTAACTTCTTTTGGACAAGAACTATGTAGGGGAATCATCTGCAACACAATGCAATTTTCTGCATAATATAGCCAGCATTCTTCTTTGATATGTCTGGGCTTTCTTGGTCTCGCTCTCACACACACACACACACACACACACATTGAATTAAGGCTACATTCAACCTAAACAGATTCAGAAGTACCATATATAATGCCATCTTACTGAGGGATTGAATATCACCCCTACTACACACTTCAGTGAAGCCTGGATTCAGCAATGACAGGGAAGTGATTAAACAGAAACAGTGGTAAGTAGAGTAAAGGGAAATTTACAGCTGATAACAGAAACAAATCATCCTTTGGTGGCAGTTTGGCAAGTTGGCTTGACAGACCTGTTTACCATGCAGTGCTTACCCTGTGATGGCAGCCAGGTTGAAAGATGTATTTGGAATTGGATTTTGAACTGGGATTGGAATTGGTTTATTTTTGTTACATGAATTGAGATACAGTGAAAAGCTTGTCTTGCATATTGTTCCAACAGATCATATCATAACATAGTGCATTGAGGAAGAACAAGGTCAACCGGTAACAATACAGAATAAAGTGTAACAGCTACAGAGAAAGTGCAGTGCAAGTAAACAAATAAGGCACAAGATCATAATGAAGCAGATGACGAGGTGAAAAGTCTAATTTATTGCAGTCGGATTTCTTTCAGTGCAGATGACGCTGACAGAACACTGGGAGCTCTGGGCCTCAGCAGAGTCTGCATTTTCTCAGGATGAACAGACATAAGCTAAGCGAAACATTAGCTAGGCTAAGGCATAAGCAAAACATGTACAAGGGCATTGATGGAGAGGCAGTGTGTGGTCTGAGTACTGTCATCCTGAGAGAGGTAGCATCATCTTGCGCCACAGAGCTGTTGGAATACTCCTAGTACCTGACGGTCAAGATCATTGCAATGCAGTGGATGAAAAATTGTTCTGCTTCCTCTGACCCTCCACTGACACATTATAGCTGCTTCCCTTGATGTATCGCTGCCTGTTCTTCAATGAGTGTAGTTGGCAGATCGCTAATGAGGCTCAATGGGCAGCAGAGAGGCACACCCGGTCATGCTGCTGCCTCACACTTACAGCAACTCAGGTTCAGTCCTGATATCTGGTGCTGACTGCATGCAGGTTGCATGTCCTCCCTGTGACTGTGCTGGTTTCCTCCAAATGGTTTGGTTTCCATACACATTCCAAAGACGTGCAGATGAGGAAGTTAATTGGGCAGTGCAATTTACAATTTAGGTGAATGCAAAAATGAAGTGGTTGTTTATAGGTAGATGAGGCAAATAAAATAGGATTAGTGTAAAGGGGGATGGTTGATGGTTGGCATGGACTGAAGGGCCAGCTTCGATGTTGAGCAACTCTATAGAATTCCAAGATCTAACAACATTGGAGAGCAAACAATATATTTCCCAGTCAGAATAGTGCTTAACTTGCAGAGAATCTGCAGTTAATGGTGTTCCATGTACCTTCTGCCCTTGTCCTTCCTGGTGGCAGAGCTGAAAGGTTTGGGACCCTGAGCAAGTAAAGGCAGTGACACACAAAAAGCTAGCGTAACTGAGCCAGTCAGGCAGCATCTATGGAGGGAAATGCACAGCAATGCTTTGAGTCAAGACCCTTCTTGTAGATTGTACGCACTGCAGTCAGTGTGCATTTGCTGTTGAATGAAGGAGTGCTTAGGGTGGTTGATGAATTGCCAATCAGGTAGGCTGCTTTGCAATGGATGGTGTTAAGCTTCTCCAAAGATATTGGAATGGCATTTATTCGAACTGGAGAACAGTCCTAGTAAAATGATAGCCCAGACTTGTGCCCCATGGATGTGAAAAGGTTTTGCCATATTAAGAGTTGAATCACTTGTCATAAAATCCCCAGTTTCCAACCCATTGTTGTAACTAGGGTATTTATGTAGCTGCTCCAGCCGAGTCAATTCTGGTCAATTGTAATCCCTGGGATGCTGACACTGGAGAATTTAGGAATGGAGATGTCATGGAAAATGAATGCCAGCTGGTTAGAATTTCGCTTTTTGGTGACAGTCACTGCTTGGTACTTTTGTGATTTCTATGATTCTTGCCACATATCAGCTCTTATTTGAATGCCATCTAAGCCTTGCGACATGCATGGGCTGCTTCATTCACTAAAGAATTACAAGTGAAATTTAATATTCTGCAGTGATCAGCTAACATCCCCCCTTCTCTAAAAGATGACTTGTCTGGAGGAGAGGCCATTGATGAAGTAGCTGAGAGGGCTGAACGCAGATATTGTCCTGAGGAACTCTGGCAGTGATATCCTGGAGCTGATATAACGGACCTCCAACAATCTCACCATCTTCCTTTACACATGGTTTGGCTCAAGGTATTTTCTCTTTAGTGCTGATTGATTTCAGTGTTATCAGGCACTTGATTGTCAAAGTTCATCAAAAGCTGCCTTGATATCAAGGGCATTCACTACACCTCTCCTCTGGAAGTACACCCTTTCTTCATGTGTGGACCAAGGTTGTGAGCAACGTGATTCTGAAAACTAAACATCAACAAGCAAGTTGCTGGGGAGTAAGTGGCATTCAGCGGCACATTTGGTGCTAACTTCCATTATTTTGCTGCTGACTGAGATTGATTTGGATGACATAGTATTGTAGCAGTTAGGGCAAGGTTTTACAGCAGTTTGCTGTGAGATCGCGGGTTGATTCCTGCCACTGCCTACAAGGAACTTGTATATTCTCCCCATAACCATGTGGGTTTCCTCCCACATTCCAAAGATGTACGGTTAGGGTTAGTGAGTTATAGGTGCTGGAAGTGTGGTGACATTTGCGGGCTGCCCACCACAATTTTTGTTGATTTGGTTTGACATAGATGGCATGTTTCACTGGATGTTTAGATGTACATGTGACATATCAAGTTACTCTTAAAAATAATCAGCTGAGTTGGAATTGTCAGGCTTTGTTTGTGAACAGGACGTCAACAGTCGTCTGAATAAACTACCAAAACATAGACTCTTTATTCCTCTCTATAGATGATGCCTAATCTGCTAAATTCCTCAAGCATCGTGTGTGTTTGAGTTAACCATGTCTCTAGCTCACACGTGTTGGAGTGCCATCAACATCTGTGATAATGATGACTTCACACTCACCATCTGTGAAGATAGAGGCATTTTTGAAGCTTCCTCGTGGGATTACTCATATATGTAATCTCTTGAGTCTCTTTAATTAACAGTTGACATTAAATCAGGAATAATAGGTAGGATTACAACACTATGCAAACTAATTTCAATCCAAAAACTTTTTAGAATTTAAGAAATCCTATAGGACAAGAGGCAGTTAAATTGAATTGACTTATTACTTATATCCTTCATATACATGAAGAATAAAAATCTTTATGTTACGCCTCCATCTAAATGTGCAATGTGCAGTTTATAGTAATTTATAATATATAGTATGTATAACAGGACAGTCAATATAACATAGAAATACAATTGTATCTGCATGAATTAATCAGTCTGATGGCCTGGTGGAAGAAGCTATCCAGGAGCCTGTTGGTCCTGGCTTTTATGCTGCAGTACTGTTTCTTGGATGGTAGCAGCTGCAACAGTTTGTGGTTGGGGTGACTTGGGTCCCCAGTGATCCTTCTGGCCCTTTTTACAATCTCAGTCTTTGTAAATGTCCTGAATAGTGGGAAGTTCACATCTACAGATGTGCTGGGCTGTCTGTACCACTCTCTGCAGAGTCCTGTGATTGAGAGAAGTACAGTTCCATACCAGGCAGTGATGCAGCCAGTCAGGATGCTCTCAATTGTGCCCCTATAGAAAGTTCTTACGATTGGGAGCCCATACCAAATTTCTTCAACTGTCTGAGGTGAAGGAGACGCTGTTAAGCTTTTTTCACCACACAGCTGGTATGTACAGACCACTCTAGATCCTCGCTGATGCGTATGCTGAGGAACTTAAAGCTGCTCACCTTCTCAAACCCAGATCCATTGATGTCAGTAGTAGTTAGCCTGTCTCCATTCCTCCTGTAGTCCACAAACAGCTCCTTTGTTTGTGCGACATTGGGGAAAGGTTGTTTTCTTGACACCAGTGTCAGGGTGGTGACTTCTTCTCTGGAGGCTGCCTCACTATTATTTGAGATTAGGCCAATGAGTATATTATCATCAGCAAATTTAATTGATTGGAGCTGTGGGTGGTGACACAGTCATGGGTATACAGAGAGTAAAGGAGGGGGCTTAGTACACAACTCTGAGGGGCACCTGTGTTGAGGGTCAGAGGGGCAGAGGTGAGGGAGCCCAGTCTTACCACCTGCCAGCAACCTGACAGGAAGTCCAGGATCCAGCTGCACAAGGCAGGGTGAAGGCTGAAATTTCTGAGCTTCTTGTCAAGCCTGGAGGGAATTATGGTGTTGAACGCTGATCTGTAGTCCAAGAACAGCATTTTCACATAAGCATCCCTCTTCTCCAGATGTATAAGGAGAGTGTGTAGAGCTGTGGCTATTGCGTCAATTGTTGATCAGTTGTGCTGGTAGGCGAGTTGTAGGGGCTCCAGTGAGGGCGGTAGCATGCTGAAGATGTAGTCCTTGTACTTATTTGGTTCAGAGAATAAGCTGCTGGAGAAACTCAGTGGCAGCACCTGTAGAAGATCTATGTTTTGGGACAGGACCCTTTAACATCTACAGTCTCCTGTGTCTTCAGTCATTTGGTTCAACAAGCTTGTAATGGCCCAGAACGCCCATCAATTCATTTCCACTTAATGTTCTCTGCAGTCCTGCTAATGGTTTCTCATTTGTTTATCCAATTTGGTTTTGAAAGTCCCTGACTGAATCTGTATCCACCTCTCCTAACAGAAAACCAGTTCAAGCTTATGAATGCCCCTATGTAATGATACTTCATTTTCATCTTACATCTTTTGACCCCACTTCAAATCTGTACTTCCAGGTACCTGAGCAATCTCTCATGGAAACAACTTATCTCTAAATAAAACATGGTCTTCTGCACCTCCATCAAATCTTTTCTAAATCCCAGATTCTTCAGCCATGTCTTGTAAAAGAAACCATTCACCCATTCTACTTCTACAACCTATCAAGCACCTTCATATTCTTCCTGAAGTGTAGTGATTAGAATCGAGCACACTTTAAAAGTTTGCCATTTAGTCTATATGCAGTGGGCACTTTATTAGGTACCTCCTGTACCCAATAACGTTGCCATGAGGGTATGTTCCTGGTCTTCTGCTGCTGTAGCCCATGCACTTTAAGTTTCGACGTTTTGTATGTCAGAGATGCTCTTATGAACATCACTGTTGCAATAAATGGTCATTTGAGTTAGTGTTGCCTTCCTGTCAGCTTGAGCCATTCTCTTCTGCCTCTTTCATTAACAGGACATTTTCTCTCACAGAGCTGCCGCTCACTGCGTGTTTGGTTTTCACAGCATTCTCTGTAAACTTTAGAGTCTGTTGTGTGTGAAAATCCCAGAAGATCAGCTGTTTCTGAGATACTTGAACCACCCTATCTGGCATCAGCAATCATTCCACAATCAAAGTCACTTAGATCACATTTCTTCCCCATTTTGATGTTTGGTCTGAACAGCAAAAGCACCTCTTGACCATGTCTACATGCCTTTATGCTCTGAGTTGCTGCCACATGACTGGCTGATTAGATAATTGCATTAATGAGCAGATGCACAGGTTACTTAATAAAGTGGACACTATGTGTATTTTGTCTTTCCACCAGAGTGTGTCATTTCCCTTTGTAACGTTTCAGTTGCTTCCTGCCTGCCCATTTTGCCTGCCTGACTTTTTCCTCCAAGTGCTCATTTACTGTTCTCTTCATTATTTGACAAGCCTCTAGGATTTGAGTCACCTGGAAATTTCTATTCTGGATATATCTCCAAAATATTATTGCATAACCAAAAAAATCTTGGCGCCCCAGCCACAGTCCACGAGAAATACTATTCTCTGCAATCTACAGTTTGAAAAGCAACCACCTTACCAACCTGAACTGCCTCACTCCCTTTTAAGCTAATTTTCTTTTCATGTGTGGCTGAGTATTTTATTTAATATCATTCGATTCTGCAAAGTAACATCTGTGAGGAGCTTTGTCAAGCCGTGTTCTCTGCTGAATTGTACATTATAGATCCTCACTGCAAGATGACTTGGAACACACAGCGTTCACCAATGGCTGCTTGTCAGCTCTGAAGGAATAATCATCCTCTCTTTTCAGGAAATAAAGAGCGCTGCACAGATCGTGAATGTAATCATTGTTATCATACTCAAAGGGTGTACTGTACAACTGGTAAAAATGGGATGCTGCTGCATGTTGATGTAAGGTGGAAGGACGTATGGAAGGAAATATGAGAACAAGCCCAGCAGTCCTCTTTGCTGTTGCAGGCAGATTTATATTTTGTCTCCATTTATCTCTCTCAGATCCTTAACCATTGACAGTTTATTTTACCAATCATTTTTTCCCGTAATGTTGCAGAGTAAACTAGTGATCTGAGACTTGGACATCACCCTCCCCCTGCCCCCCAGCACCAGTACTTTGTGGACATACAATCAATCTATGTATATAAACTACCTTAGGTATTTATATTTATTGTGTTTTTTTGTGCTGCATCGGATCTGGAGTAACAATTATTTCATTCTCCTCTACACTGGCCGTGTGCTCAGAGTCTGTGCAGGGCAGTTGTCTGGGGCCTTCATGGACTTTTTCAATCTGTCCCTGGCCCAGGCAGTTGTCCCCACAAGCTTCAAGATCGCCACCATCGTGCCAGTGCCGAAGCATTCCACTGCCACGGGCCTGAATGACTTCCGCCCAGTTGCACTCACCCCCATCATTGCAAAGTGCTTTGAGAGGCTGGTTCTATCACATCTGAAATCCTGTCTGCCCACTATCCTGGACCCCCATCAATTTGCCTATCGCATCAACAGGTCAACAGAGGACGCCATCTCCATGGCACTTCACTCTGTTCTGACCCACCTGGACAGCCCCAACTCTTACGTCAGAGTGCTGTTCATTGACCTTAGTTCGGCATTCAGTACTGTGATTCCCCTCCAAGCTGATCGCCAAACTTCGCCAGCTTGGTATCAGCTCATCCCTCTGCAATTGGACCTTGGACTTTCTGACTAACAGACCCCAATCAGTTAAGTTAGACAACCTCTCCTCCCCCACTATCACCCTGAACATTGGCGTGCCTCAAGGCTGTGTGCTGAGCCCTCTTCTGTACTCCCTGTTCAACTATGACTGCGTTCCTGTACATGGTTCTAACTCTATAACCAAGTTCACAGACGACACCACGGTGGTTGGCCTGATCAGAAGGGATGACTAGACAGCCTACAGGGATGAGGCCCAGCACCTGGCTGTTTGGTGGGCCAACAACAACCTGGCCCTTAACACCCAAGACCAAGGAGATCATTGTGGACTTCAGGCATGCTAGGAGCCACACTCACGTCCCCATCTACATCAACGGAGCTGTAGTGGAGTGTGTATCAAGCTTCAAATTCCTTGGTGTCCACATTTGCGAGGATCTCACCTGGTCCCTGAACTCCTCCATCCTGGTCAAAAAGGTGCAACAGCGCCTTTATTTCCTGCGGAGCATCAAGAAAGCTCACCTCTGTCCCAGGATACTGACGGACTTTTACCGCTGTACCATTGAGAGCATACTCACCAACTGCATCTCAGTGTGGTATGGCAATTGTCCCGTATCGGACTGCAAAGCACTCCAGCGTGTGGTGAAAACTGCCCAGCGGATTACTGGCACCCAATTGCCCACCATTGAGAACATCTACCATAAATGCTGCCTGGGCAAGGCGAAAAACATTGTCAAGGATGCATCTCACCCTAACCATGGCCTTTTTACTCTCCTCCCATCCGGTAGGCGCTACAGGAGCCTCCGCTCCCGCACCAGCAGGCACAGGAAGAGCTTCTTCCCTGAGGCTGTAGGCTGTGACCCTGCTGAACCTCACATCACAGCGCTAAGCAGTATTGCACCCATATTGTACTGTCTCAGTACTTTTATAGTTGCGTGCTGTAGCACTTACTTTTTATTCGCAGTTATTTTGTAAATAACACTATTCTTTGCATTTCTGGTCAGAGGCTAACTGCATTTCATTGGCTTTGTATCTGTACTCGGCACAATGACAATAAAGTTGAATCTAATCTAATCTAAAACTTGTGTACTGGAAACGTCATTACACAATCTTCAATGAGGAACCTAAGCACATTCTATCAGATACAAACTCGGTGCCTTCTTCTATTTTATTTCAAGATTCAAGATTCACTTATTGTCAAGGAATGTATAAATTATACAGCCTTGAGATTTGCTTGCTCACAGGTAGCTACAAAGCAGGAAACCCAAGAAAACTCAATTAAAAGAAGAAGAAAAAAATAAAAGACCAACACTTGATGTGCAAGAGTCAAAAAAACAAATCATGCAAACAACTGAAGCGAACAACAGTATTCCGAACCAAAATTGAGTCCTCATATCCAAATCCTGGAGCTGCCTGGAGAAGGCTCAAAGCCTCGCTTATCAGTTCATCATATTAGTGGGTACGGAGCACAGTAGCTGGGGCATTAATATCCTTTAATGAAAGGACAGTGGTGTAGCAGTTAGGGCCACTGACTCACAGTTTCAGGGACCAGGGTCAATCCAGAACTTGGACACTATCTTTGTGGAGCATGCATTTTCTCCCCACCAGATAACATGAGTTTCTGCCTGGAGTTCTAGTTTCCACCCATATGCTAAAGATGTTTTGGTACATTGATTGGCACATTGTACATTTATCCCTTTGTATAGATGCTAAATGGCAAATGAATGAAAAAAAGGGGAGCTAAGGGCTTGGGAGAGAGTAAGATGCAGGATGTAGGAAAGTAAGGGAAATAGGAATGGAATGTTGGGACAATTTTCTTGGGAGATGCCATGGACTCAATATGGCAAATAGTCTTCTGCTGTATCATGATAAGTATGTAAGCGAGGCAAGTTATGGGAAAGAATCCAGGAAGATGATGTCACAAGCTCTTATACTCATTTGCAAATTCCATGAATTTGTGGGGTCCACTGCTATAGTGTTCCAATGTAACTAGACTTCTTCCAAATGCCCACCATTATAATATCTGGTACGATGACCATAGAAGCTATCGAAATATTCCTGAAGGCAAAAATTCCTCCTTCATTCAGTCTGCTCTAGATTAATAAAATGCTTTACTCCTGGTTTTAGATAAGGAAAATAAATCCCTAGTGGAAATGTAGTAAATGTATTTAAATTTGAGCCAAGTACAGAATAAAGTTTCAGCACCAGTTACGAACAGCAAAGAGTTTAGGAGATGGATATGGATTAAAGACTGCCAGGCAAATATAAGGAGACAAAATAACTTCTCCCAGTGTACAGGTAAATACTAATATTGTAGCACCAGTGGTAAGAACCAAAAAAGTATAGTCAAGGGATGCGGAATGCTTATAAGACTGCTTTGAGTTGGTAGACTGGACAATGCTCAGGGATTCATCCTTGAATTTGAATGAATATGCCACAGTTGTTATCAAAACCTGTGTGGATGAGTGTGTGCCTTCAAGAACATACTGACATACCGAAACCAAAAGCTTGTGGATGAATCAGGGGATTCATAGTCTGCTGAGCACTAGATCTGTGGCATTCAAGACCAGTGACCCAAACTATACAAGAAGTCTACGTACGACTAACAGAAGACAATTTTAAGAGTGAAAATCAATTCTGATTGAAATTAGAGACACAATCGAAAGCACATCATCAGCTCTGGCAGGGTTTGCAGACCGTTAATTTCCACCAGGCGAAACCTAACATCATGAATGGCTGTGATGCTTCACTCCCAGATGAGCTTAATGCCTTTTATGTATGTTTTGAAAGGCAGAATAAAGCTACACCTGTGTGAATCCCTGCATTATCTTGTGACCCTGTGAGGCAGGGTAGAGTGATCTTGGAGGCAGGTATCAGAACATCTTTTGAGAGGGTGAACCCTTTCAGGGCATCAGCCCCTGATGGTGGACCTGGTAGTGCACTAAAAGCCTGTACAAACCAGCAGGCAGGTGTGTTCAACACCATCTTCAACCTCTCACTGATACAGTCAGTGGTTCCCACCAGCTTCAAAAGGATGAAAATCACACCAGTGCCCACGAACAGCAGGGTGAGGTGCCTCAATGACTATAGCCCAGTTGCACTTACATCTACTGTGATGAAGTAATTTGTGAGGTTGGTCATGAACAGAGAAAATCTCCTGCCTGAGCAAGAACCTGAACCTGCTGTAATTTGCCTATAACCACGATAGGTCTACAGCAGATGCAATTTCACTGGCTTTCCATTCAGCCTTGGGTCACCTGAACAATAGCAATACCTATGTAAGTCTGTTGTTTGCTGTTGCTGATTACAGCTCAAGAACCGTCAGGGCTGCGGAAAGGATTATTGGTGTGAAGCTGCCCTCGATCCAGGACTTATATGCATCTAGAGTCAGGAAGCGAGCAAGCAGCATCATTGCAGACCCATCACACCCTGGACATCACCTGTTCCAACTCCTTCCTTCTGGTAGGCACTTTAGATCACTGTATGCCAGGACAAATAGGTACAAAAACAGTTTCTTTCTGTATGCCAGCAGTCTTGTGAACACTTGAATTTTAGTCTATTATAAACCAAGTCCACCTGTACATACACAGGTATATCTCAATGTATATAGTTCACGATTATTTGCACTATTGTTTTGTTTGCTTTTTGATTCTGTACAGCGCGAACTCGGAAATCGGCATCAAATTCCCTGTATGTGTCCACATACTTGGCGATAATAAAGGATTCTGATTCTGATGTTCAACACCATCATACCCTCAGAAGGTGGTACACAGGCCTGAAGACACACACTCAATATTTTAGAAACACCTTCTTCCCCTCTGCCATCTAAATGGAAACTGAACCCATGTATACCACCACAAAATCATTTTTTCCCTTTCTTTTTGCTTATTTCTAATTGTAATTTATAGTTTTATTATGTATTGCAAAACAACAAATTTCATGACATATTTCTGTGACATTAAATCTGATTCTGATTTCTGACAAAGTTAGTACATTCAGTTCTAATTCACAAAACAAACCCAGATTGACATTTAGCCACCCACGGAATGCAGCCCTAAATGCAACTTGGGTCACAGGTGGTGAAATCTAAATTAAACCATTAGCAAAATGACCACTACTGTATTGGATTTTAGGTGGTGGGGGGTGGTGGAGGGGGAACCCTTGACTGAACTAAAACCTGGTTTAAAATTGGACTCCCAAAATGATCTTGCACAAATTACTGCCCAGGTAAAACTTACATATACGTGAGCTATTCTAAACTTCCCATACTTCAAGACTGACCTCTCTTGACAAACTTTACTTGCAACACCACATGCCCCAATTACATTCTTCAACATTAAGGGTGGATGACTTCTGAAAGTTCTGTCAGGTTAGATGTAGAGGGGATTCTCATTGTAGGTATACAAATGAAGCTGATGGGACAGACTGGGGATGGAATTGGGAAGTCCGACGAAACTATTAGTTATTATTATACCCATTAGAACTATTAAATGTGCCCAAAATAGCTTCATATACAATGGAATATTTTAAACTCCAATTGCTGTTGTTGCAACATTTTGCCTCTGCAAGGTTAGTGCTGGTTTTTCAATTTTTGTTGCTTTAGTTCATATAAAAATGTTACACAAAACAGTTGGCGGTTTTCCAACTCTGAATGAATGGTTTTGACAGGCAAACTTCATTTTCCCAGTGCTTCGATATATCTGCATCCTCATGGAACCAAGCAACCAAGAGAATACTACAATATTAATCTTCTCTTGGCAGATCAGTGTGCCAAATATGCAGGTGCTAAGAATTGATCTACCCAACCATCTTTCTAATCTAAATAATAATCCATAATCTTATAATGATGTCTATAAAAATAAATCATATTCATACTATATTGTAAAAAAATGCAATATTTAGTTCCCTGAATCATACTGGGCTTTGCCTTAGGAAATCTTGTGGTCATTTGGCTTCCTGAGCAAAACCAGGTGTCTCTCTATTTTGTGCCAGGTTTGAAACTGAGCTGGGGCTGTGCAATTAATGATTATTGCTGTGAGGTTGTTGAAAAAAGATTGCTGGCACTGTCCAAAGATTTCCCCAAGCTTAACAATTTTTACAGGTGGTATGACTGAATTTTAGGAAGATTACATTGACCATCCGTTGTATGTCCTGTAAACTGCATAATACCCGTAACTTGCTCTGGTACAAGGAAGCACATGAATGTTGCTGAACTTGTTAAAATAAATCACCATCAGAATAGGTGGGCATTAGATAAGTAAGAGAGCCATGCAACCTAGAAGTAATTGTAAGTGGTGAAATTGCTAACTTATAGCACCAGCAAACCCTGATCGATCCTGACATTGAGTGCTGTAGAGTAGAGTTCTCAATCTCCCTGTTAGTATCTCGGCTTCCTCTCACATCCCAAAGCCATGCTGCTAGATTCATTGACTAAAAGAATTTTCCTGTAGTGTAGCTGGGTGGCAGAGGAATCAAGGGGAGTTGATGGTCAGTGTGAAAAGAAACCTGTTTCAGGAAGATATGTGGTGAAGAGAACTCACGAATCCTCTGAAGCCATCAGGGAGTCGATAGGCTTACAGACCTCCAACTGTGTTGCAAGTAAATAATATGAAATTTAAAATATGGGATAATCAAAGGAAGTTCATTATATTTGTATAATCATTAAGATATTAATGATAGAGGACTGGATAGAGTTTCAATTTTTCCTGTATTAACATAATAATTTTTCTGGTAATAACACAATAACACTGATAAAGGTACAGTAACCTTGTCGTGCAAAAAAGATCTGCTGAAGGAACTCAGCAGATGGAGCAGAATATGTGGGAGTGTGTGAAGGGAAGGGGCGGCGGGAAGGAATGGCCTATGTTTCAGGTTAAAATCCTGTATCAAGATCCTCTCTGCCTCCCCCACACCTCCGCACGCACACAGATGCAGCTCGACCTGCTGAGTTCCTGCAATTGATCACTTGTTGCTCCAGCTTGCAGCAACTGCCGTCCCGTGTGTCTTTATCAGTGATGCATTTTATATGTCCACACAGGAAAACGCTCTGTGCATCTTCAGGTGCTTATCTAGTGCTTCAGTTTTAAAATCCTACTATTGCATCCATGGCTCAAAACAGCAACGTGGACTGGCAAGGAAGCAACAAATATTCTCAAATGTATGAATTTAATTTATGAAATGATTGAAATACATCAGAAAGTAAAAAAAGCTTTCAAGTTACATCATTTTTATAGAATAGTAACAATGAACAGTTAACTCATGATTAATACAATGTATTAAGTTTTGGGTTCCCTTGGATAGAAAGTTTTGAACATAGGTTCACCCAAATAACAGCAAAGAAAGGAAACATTACTAGTAATTTAAGATACTGGGGGCATTTCCATTAAGCAGAGAAGATTAATAACAGACAGTGTAGCAGAGAAGATTAATAAGAGACAATATAGTTTTAGCAATGAAAGGGGCCATGAATTTCTAATGTGCATTTAATGCCTTCAGGTCACAATAACTGCCTATGAAGTAGTTTTTAAGTTTTATAATGCAGGACAAAATAGTGCGAAATTTGGGTAAATAAAGTCCCACATACTGTAGATGACCAGGGAGCTTGTTTTTGTAAAGCATGTTAAATGTTGGGCACAGAAGGATCCCTCCTCCTACATACCACCATTACTATGCTCGTCATTATGATGTAGCTTTTTAAATTGAAGGATTTTGATAGTGATGAAAAGCTACTTCCCTTGATTACAGAGGTAATCAAGATTTTAAACTTTGTCATTAAGAGAGTAAGGAAAAGTGCTAAAAGAGCCTACAAGGATTTGTTGGAACATGAAAAGCTGTATCACAGAGAGTAGTGTCAGAGATAATTATTTCGATAAAGTTGATAAATATTGATAATAATTGAAGCTGGGGAGGCACAGAGACCCTGGGGAAAGAAGAAGCAGTACTCCTGTAAAAATAACACACTCAAAAAGTGGGAGGGTGAAGGAGTACAAAATGGCAGGTGATAGAGGTGAAACCAGATGAAGGAGAAGGTAGGTGGCTGAATGGAAGGGGTGAGGGACTTAAAGTGAGAAGCTGGAAGGGGATAAGTGGCAAATGTAAAGGGCTGAAGAAGAAGGAATCTTATTGAAGAGGAATGTGGACCATGAGTGAGAAGGAAGGAGGAGGGGCACCAGAGGAAGGTGAAAGACAGATGAGGAGAAGAGAAGGGGTAAGAGGGGAGTCAGAAATTACTAGAGGTTAGAGGAATCGATGTTTATGCTATCAGGCTGAATTCCAGTAAGTAAGCAGTTTAGGCATTGGGATCTAATAACTTCTGCGCTATAAACTACATCTGCTGGTTCTTAGTTCTTACTCTTAACCACATTGGTATCATTGTAAACTATCAGTAACAACTAGTGACAGCCTGTGCTGTGCAAGCTTATTAAGGGATATAAGATTCTTTAAAATATCATCTACATTTCCTTCCTCCCAGACTTTATTGTTGTTAGAGTATGAATTTGTGGGTAGGATCAGAATCACAGTGGATTTAATTTGGCTTTTTTGACACTAATCAACAGAAGAAGACACTTCCGTGTCTAAGTGAAAACAGACCTTTACAAAGTGATCTAAATTAATTACAAATATAAAACACAAAATAACTGAGTGCATTAGTATTCACCTGCTTCAAGTCAGTATTTGGCAGCAATTACAGCCTGTGTGGATAGACCTCTATCAGATTTGCACATCTGGAGACTGCAATTTTTCCCCATTCTTCGTTACAAAACTGCTCAAGCTCTGTCAGGTTGCATGGGGATCCGGAGTGAAGAGCCCTTTTCAAGTCCAGCCACAAATTCTCAATTGGATTGAGGTCTGGACTCTGACTTGCCCATTCCAGGATATTAACTTGGTTATTTTTAAGTCATTCCTTTGGCTTTATGCTTGGGGTCATTGTCCCGCTGGAAAACAAATCTTCTCCTCAGTTGCAGTTCTCTTGTAGACTGCATCAGGGTTCCCTCCAGGAATTCCCCATTATTTTGCTGCATTCATTTTACCCTCTACCTTCACAAGCCTTCTAGGGCCAGCTTCAGTGAAGCATCCCCATTAGATAATGTCATTAGTGAGTGCCATGAAGGTACAGGAGGAATCTATCCTGACCTCAAGTATTATACATTCAAGAATTGACTTTAGACATTTGGAAAATAGTTTGGATTTTCCATGGCCTCCATGATAGTCACTGATAGCATTCTATGAAGAGGCAGTAAGCTGATGATGCGCCAACCCTGAGAAGTCACAAGAGGGGAGGAGGAGGGGGAGGAGGAGAAGAAGGAGAAACATTCCAAACTGGAGTCAGGTTATTCACGGAGCAATTCCCCAGCACAAATTTTATTGAGGAACAACATGAGAAATTTTGCACTTCAAATAGGCTATCTTCACAGATGTAAGTACGTTGCTGCAGCCACCATTTCATCCCTAATGTAGGACAAAAACTTCATTTCCAGAGTCTGGAAAAATGTCAGATTCCATCCATCATGCAACGTCTCGCAATATGTCACCTATTGCTATATAAGTGATGTCACTATTCTAGAAAATGCTGATTTAATCTGTTTTGCCAGAAGGTAGCAGACTAGGTATGGATTGCTATCTTCACCATGATGTAAAACACCATTAAGTGCATGCACATCATTAGATTGGAATGCATTTGAAATAAGAAGTAATTTCATTCTTGCATTGTTATGCTGGAATATGCATGAATGGTGCAGATCAAACACTGTTTTTCCAGTAGCAACACAACGCGTTCATACTATATCAGTCCACTACTCAATTGGCACTGAGTTACATTTGTAGACAGGTCAGGGTGGTTGCTTGTTTAAAAAAAGAGGCCATCTGCCAATAAACTCAGTGCAATATATTGGTAATAATTTGCTGTAGATGCTGGAAATTTCAGATAAAATTAGAAAATGGTTGCACCAGTGTTATCCATCTCTGTCTGCCTTCTACTTAATTATATAACACGTTCAGCAAGAGAGAAAAATGCAACACATTCAGGTAAAATACTCTTTGAGGTTGCTTAAGTAACATAGTAAGCAAGCTGTGTCCTCTGGGAAAAAAGGTTTGCAAATATTTTTTGGTAGGAACATATGAAGGTTAAAAATAAATGTAAAAGATTCTGCAAATGCTGGAAATCCAAAGCAACACACAAAATGATGCAGGAACTCTGCAGGCCAGGCAGCTTCTACAAAGAGGAATAAACAGTAAAGGTTTTGGGTGGAGGCTGTTCGTTAGGATTTGAAAGAAGAAAGAACTCAGAACAAGAAGGTGGGGGAGGGCAAGTTAGCAGGTGGTAAATATGACTAGGTGAAGGGGAAGGTAGTTAATGGGGGAGGAGGATTAAGTGTGAAGCTGGGAGGTGCTAGGTGCAAAAGGGAAAGAATTAAAGAAGGAATCTGATAGGAAAGATGATGGACCATGGGAGAAAGGGAAGGAGGAGGAGAGACACCAGAAGGAAGTGATGGGCTGATGGGAAGGGGTAGTAAGAGGGGAGCCCAAACATGGAATTGAAAGAAGAGAAGGGGAGGGAGGGGAGAAATTTCTGAAATATAGAGAAATCAATGTTCATGCCATTAGGCTAGGAACTACCCAGATGGAATATGAGGTTTTGCTCCTCCAACTGGACATCACGGCAGTAGAGGGGGGCATGGTCCAACGTATCTGAATGAGAATGGGAAGGTCAATTAAAATGGGTGGCCACTAGGAAATCCCACCTGTTGTGGCAGACAGAGTGAGGGTTCTTGATGAAGCGGTTCCCCCATCTACATAGGATCTGACCGGTGTAGTGGAGGCTGCACGGGGACAAGGTTAAGAATGTCCTGTTTGCTAGAATTGTTGGTAGTTAAGTAATGTGAGTGTGATCCGTTGAACAATGACTCAAGCTTGCATTGGGATATAATGTTCTCTGACCTTTTACTGCTTGCACAAAATGAGGAAATTTCTTGTGGCACTGTGTCCAAATCATTGAGCCTTTGCATTGACAAACACAGCAGGTCCTACTGACAATGAAAAGTTTGTCAGTAAACCCCTAAGCGAGATCATATCTCCCTATCCACCGGCTATCGACCCACAGTATTGAATTGACTTTGTTTCTTACATCCTTCACATATATGAGGAGCAAAAATCTTCACATGACATCTCCCTCTGAGTGTGCAATGTGCAATTTATAGTAATTTGTAATAAATCGTATGTACAACAGGACAGTCAATGTAGCATAAAAATACAATTGTATCAGCGAGAATTAATCAGTCTGATATGGAAGAAGCTGACCCAGAGCCTTTTGGTCCTGGATTTAATGCTGTGGTATTGTTACCCGGATGGTAGAAGCCGGAACAGTTTGTGGTTGGAGTGACGTGGGTCCCCAATGATCCCTTGGGCCCTTTTTATACACCTGTCTCAATAAATGTCCTGAAAAGTGGGAAGTTCACATCTACAGATGCGCTGGGCTGTCCGCATCACTCTCTGCAGAGTCCTGCAATTGAGGGAAGTACAGTTCCCTACCAGGCAGTGATACTGTCAGTCAGGATGCTCTCAATTGTGCCCCTGTAGAAAGTCCTTAGGATTTGGGAATTCATGCCAACTGCTTTCAATCATCTGAGGTGAAAGAGGCATTTTCGTGCTTTTCCAACACACAGCCGGTAGGTACAGACCAAGTGAGATCCTGGGTGACATACACGCCGAGGAACTTAAAGCTATTCACCTTCTCAACCCCAGATCCATTGATGTCAATAAGAATTAGCCTGTCTCCATTCCTCCTGTAGTCCTCAACCTGCTCCTTTGTTTTGGTGACATTGAGGGAGAGGTTGTTTTCTTGTCATTGCTGTGCCAGGATGACACCTTTCACCTCAGGCGTATCAAGAACCTACTCCAGAATAGAAACTCTAGCAGCCTTTTTTCACTCACAGATCCAGTATTCAAAAAAACAGGAAGATTTACATTTGAATATGCTGAGTGTGCTTCAAGAATAATAAACTCCTATCTTGAAAAGCCTCGGCTAATGTTACTCTGTGATACTGTGATAGCAAGCTATTTCTGGTGCTCACTACTTACAATAATGCCCCTTTTCTTAAGAAATACAGCCAGTTGCAGCATTGTAAGCACTGGTTGGATTCAGAATCATGGTCAGTGGTTAGGCAACCCAGAATTCATCTGAAACTTACACCTCATGCAGTGTTCATTTTGAGGGAAGTTTGGACAGGTTTGTGACTGCTGCAGTGTAGAAGAGTGAGACGGGACGAATGAAACATAAAAGATTTCAAGGTAGATGTGGGGAGGTTGTCTCACTTCTGGATGAATCTAGAACTAGATTAAAAATGAGATAATACCCATTTTGGACAGAGAAGTTTTGGAGCATAGAACATAATGAATAACAGCAAGTTGTTCTGCTGACCTTTTTACCTACTCTAAGGTCAATCTAACCCTTCACTCCCATATAACCCTCGGTCTTTCTGTCATCCATGTGCCTATCTACAAGTTTCTTCAATGTCCCTAATGCGCGTGCTCTATCATCACCGCAGTAGGCCCTTCCACACACCCATCATTCTCTGTGTAAAATACTTATCTCTGGCATTCCCCCATACTTTCCTCCAATCACTTCAAAATTATGCCCCCTTGTATTAGAGCCACAAATCTCTAGAACTTTCCTCTGCAAAGAAGACCATAAGATATTGGAGCAGAATTAGGCCATACAGCCCATCAAGCCTGGTTGGCCGACCCATTTCCCTTTCAACCCCAGAGTTCTGAATATTTTTTAAAAAATTAGAATACAAAGGGGTGAAAGGTTACCACATGCATCCTTGAATGCAAAATTGAATTTATAATCAGGTCAGCCATAATCTTCTTAAACAGCACATTAGGTTCAGGGATCGAATGTTATTTTCGTTCACCTAATTCAGATATTTGCATTACTCATCCATTAATTTACTCTTGCACCGTTCAAGAGTTTTACTCATCTCAGTTTTAACACTTACCTTACTTTAGCCTTTACACCCCCGTCTTCCTTTATTCCAAAAGGCTAATAATTTCCCTAAGGATTTTTATCAAATAATTACATTGCTCTTTTTTATTTTTGTCTGTCATCTTTTTACCTACTCAAATTCTAAATTACATCATTTTTTTTAAAGAGAAAAAGAACAACAGCAACCGAAAGAGATTCAGAGAGAGAGAGAAAGTGAGAGAGACAGAGAGAGAAAGAGAGAGAGAGAGAGAAAAGGCAATAAACTATGGCATGCAGAAAGAATGAACAGGGTGCACAATATGTAAATTTAAAATGAGCTGAAGTCATCAATTATGTCAATTGCTCAACACAGTAGCAGAATATATATGAACATGAAATGAGGTCTCTAATTAATTAAATAGAATCATCCTGCACAAAATCCAATCAGATATAAAAGATATAGGAAGGGAAAAGGACAATAAAAACTAATAAAAAAAATAAAATAACACATTAACTACAAGCCTTAAGACAATGCATACTAAAGAAGACAATTCACGACTGGGATAAAAAAATGAAATAAATTGCAACAATTATAATCAGATTGAGGTCAACTAGTGTACAATTACAATGATGAGCAAAATTAATTTCATTAATTAAAATATGCATGAAATTTAATCTATTTTATATTATGTCATTCCTTATTTTTAAATCAATAGTCTATTTATTTTGTCTTACTTCCAAGTAGAATGTCCATTACTCAAAGCATAATCTAGAAAAAATGGTTTGCCTGACAATTGTAACACTGGAAATTATACTTCAATATTGTTGATCTTCTTCACAGCTTTCTCAGATACAGTTGTGATAATCACTGTGTTAAATAGTTGAAGACAGAAGCAGCTAACTGGCAGAATAGGGGCATGCCTGAACCAGCTTGCTGTTATGAAGGAAGTGGTGCCTCATTCCTAACCCAGCAAGCTGAGGCCACTGATGATGACAGTATTTTCATATCTTCTCCTTATCACAGCGTACTCCATTCCTCAACTCGTTCCACATTCATGTCTCATTTAGAATAGGCAGTTCTATTCTAAATAGAATAGAGTAGGCATTTAGAATTTAGATCCTAAGGGTCACCAATATCCAGAAGTTCAACTGTGACTGTAAAAGCTTTGGTATCATTGTTTTAATCTTTTTCTTTTGGAAGCTGTGTGTTGCTGAAAAGGTCAGTATTTATTGTTCAAAACTAAACGCCTTTGAGAAAGTGTTGGTGAGCTGTCACCTTGATTTGCCGTAATCCTTCTGGTGAAGTGCTGTTAGGTAGGTCATCCCAGGATTTAGATCCAGTAATGAAGAAGAAAGGAGATATTTCCAAATCAGAAAGAAGTCTACGTCATATGCGCATGTACGTGTACACAGAAGTACAACACAAACTTACTTGCAGCAACATTACAGGCACATAGCATCAGATACACAAGATTCACAAGGAAAGCATAAGCTACACAAATTGTATAAGAAGGAACACAATTAGATAAAAAAACCATTGTATGCAAATAATGGTTATGGTGGGTAATGGTGTTGCTATACTTAGGCAGTGATTAGACTATGCCATTTAGTACCGGAATTGAATGGTTGAAGGGAAGTAGCTATCCTTGAACCTGGTGGTGTAGCACTTCAGGTTTCTGTGCTTCCTGCCTGATGGTGGCTACAAAAGTATGTAGATATTATCCATAGTTGTAGATAGAAATTGTGGTGTTGGTAGGTGCAAATTGAGTTTGGAAGCTGGAGTCCATTTCATAGATGGTGCATTTTACACACATGAGATGCTGGTGGTGGAGAAGAAGTTTAGTATTGTGGATGGGGAACCAATCAAGTAGGATTCTATGTCTGGATGGTCCAGGTGCCATTAGTGATGTTGGTGTTGTACTCATCCAGACTAGTGGGGAGTACTCCAAATACTCATTTATGCCTTGGAGATGGTGGAAAGGCTCTAGCTGTCACAAAGTGGATTACTGGAGGATACTCAGCCTCTTAACTACTTTTGTTGCCACAATAAGACTGTGGCTGGTGCAGTTGAATTTCTGGTTGATGGTGACTGCATTATGTTTCTCAGCAACAGTAACAGAATCAAATGTCAAGAGTAGGCTCTCCTACCCTGTTTAGCTATGAAAGACATAAAATCTGTTAAACAGCTAACTGGTTTGAATCATGGTTGGTGGAAGCAGACAAGAAATGTCTTTGCCATTTCCATGTGATAGAAGGAAAGACAGCTGATATTTCGAGACTGCTCTAGAGGCCATCATGTTGTGAACTGATTCTTGTCTTCTGATACCTAATGAACCAAAGATTATTTCCAAATAAACATTTTTGTGAGGCATTCTTTGAAAGTATCTAAAAAATGCAGACTTATGAATGAGCAGTCTGTACCTATGAAGTATCCTGAGCCCAGTGAATAGCTGGAGCTAGGTGTAACTGGCTTGAATTGACCTGACTCAGTGAAGAGAAGGAAATGACGTAGGAAGCAAGTTGCTATTTGGGAGAGCAGCAATGAGGCAAGGCTGCCTACAGCATTAGGCTGGAGCCAATGAAAGCCTACAAAAGCTATCCAGATAAGCTAGAACCAGTGGAGTTGAGGCAGAGTGCTTCAGTACCGATCAGGAAAGAGAGTAAGAATGAAGGATATTAGTAAGAACACTGGAGACTAACGGTCACAAGGTAGACTCTCATTCCCTTGTCAGGAAGAAGAATGATCAATCATTTTGTGAAATGGGAGATCGCTTATTTCGGTGTTAAGTTAGGGTGATGGTCTGGGTGGATATTAGTGCAGTAGGAATGGTAGCTTTTAGGATGCTAAGTAATCTGTGTGGATACTTATGTGAATATCATAAAGTGAGAACTTTGAACTAATTCAGATTTGTATAGTAATTTACCTAACCCATGTTCGTGGTCAGTGGCTGGGGGTTGGT
The DNA here is from genome assembly GCF_963921235.1 of Mobula hypostoma. NCBI lineage: Eukaryota > Metazoa > Chordata > Chondrichthyes > Myliobatiformes > Myliobatidae > Mobula > Mobula hypostoma. The sequence goes on along the minus strand of NC_086115.1, from coordinate 30,349,618 downwards.
TGGGGGGTAGGTGATCAACAAGAGCGACTTATCCTCCTGACACCCCAAGATCTTTCCACCATCTCTACTATGGATGCTGTGAAGTGGGACAGAATAATATCTACTTGTTTGAGTGACTAGGTGCTAGATACCAGTTATCCTTGCACCTATCAAAACCACAATTTCTATCTACAACTATAGGTAGCGTCGAGCATGCCCATGAATTAGCATCCTACCTGTCTACCAAACATTTATTCCCTCCACCAATGGTACCCCACAGATGCACTTTGTGCCATCTAAGAGGCACTGCAACTATGTGGTCCAGGTGGCTTCTTCATAGTCTTTCAAAACCGTAACTTTTACCTCGTGAAGAAGCCAGGCCAGCAATTTTCCATCAGTTTTCTTTCCACTTTACATACCATCTTGGCTTTGAAATAAATCATGACTCCTTCATTGTGAGTGGGTCTAGACCCTAGAAATGAGACTTCTACAGCACTTTGGGAGTATCTTCACCAGCAGAAATGCAGCAATCTAGAAGTTCATTTAAGATGATGAGGGACACTGATCATGTGGATAGCCAGAGGCTTTTACCCGGGCCTGAAATAGCTAACACGAGGGGGCATAGTTTCAAGGTGCTTGGAAGTAGGTACCTAGGGGATGTCAGGGGTAAGGTTTTCCACACAGAGAGTGGTGGGTGTGTGGAATGCACTGCCGGCAGCAGTAGTGGAAGTGGATACAATAGGGTCTTTTAAGAGCCTCTTAGATAGGTACGTAGAGCTTAGGAAAATAGAGGGCTATGCACTAGGGGAATTCTTGGCAGTTTCTACAGTAGGTTACATGGTTGGAACAACATTGTGGGCCAAAGGGCCTGTAATGTGCTGTAGATTTCTATGTTCTACGTTCCCACCATCTTCTCAAGGGTAATAAAGGATAGCAAAAAATGTTGGTCATGTCAGTGACACCTATGAGTCATTCTATTTTAATTTTATATACTGTATTTTAGAGATAAAGCACGGCACCTGGCCCTTCTGGCCCAATGCTTTCCACGCCATCCAATTACACCCATGACCCAATTAACCTGCTGACCTGTACGCTAATAGAATGTGGGAAAAAGCCGGAAGTACCCGGGGGAGGGCGGACACACTTAGGTATGAGGCGCACACACACCAACTCCTTACAGAAAGCAGTAGGATTGAACACAGGTTGCTGGTGCTGTAATACTGTTGCATTAGCTGCCAGGCCACTGTGCTGCAACCCGCTCCCGTTCTGCCGCCATATTAGGAGGGGCTCATGGATAAAACACACATGCCTGTGAGTAACTAGTCTTAAAGTTATTATAAAATTCCTGAGCTCCTGTCACTCCTTGTAGACAGTATCCATGGTAACAGAACTAAATGCACTACATTGTGACAGTGACGTCAGCCACTTGCTATCAACAATTTGGTTCAATTGATTTCAATGGAACTACATTTTGACAGCAAAGAGGAACATGCAAGCAATGGTGTTGCTGGTTCAGGGTGATTTTCTATGGTGGTCTACGAGAAATTAAACACTATTCAAACCTACTCTCCATAGACATTGACCAGTTACTCATCCCTTTGAATAATACCATTCTGTCCGTTGGTAAACATTATATTCTGCATGCATAGTGAGCACATGATCTTAGAGTTCAAATTTGGCAACACTGGCATTAGTGTTGTACACTGATTTCCAGCACTGTCTGTCTTCTTTAAAATTGTTCTGGCATGCAGGATCGCTCCCAATGTCATCACTGTTAGCATATTGACCGATATCACGAGTCTCTTACACTAAATTCAATTCAAATTGGTATAGGTATTTCTCCATTTCTTCTATTCTAGTTAAAGATTTTAGCTACTGACCATTTGGGGTATTGTTTACAAATATACTTTCGGCCAGAGTTCAAAGTTCAAAGTGAATTTATTATCAAAGTCCGTATGTCACCATACAGCAAATCACTCTTTACCCATAGAAAAACACTGTACCACAACATCCACGATTCATCTTTTTTTGATTTATGAACCTCCTCTGAACAAAATATTTTCCAGAAATTGATTTCTTTTGTTAACTGAGGAAATGCTGCACCAGTTGTCCAAAATTTGAAGCTCCTTTCTCTCAACATCAAACTGTTTATTTTGATACAGATGAACAAAACCCTCCGTATATCATTCATTAGAGATCATTGCAATTCCCTGCCAACAAGATTCATGCATGAAGCAGAATTCCCAACCTTGCTGGCTGTACTGCACCAGTAAATTCATAACTACAGTATATTGTAATATTAGAGCATTCATGGAGTTCACTAGCAAAGGACAAATTTGCAGAAATTCCCAGCATTTACACGGAGGGTATCTATCTGATATTCCTGCACTGGGTATAATGCATGCAGAAACATATCTAATTGCTTAAATGGAGAGAAATGATTGTGAGAAAGACAAATAAATATGAGTTAATTGATATTTCTAAGTTAATTTAATTAATAATTTTAATAGTTTTAAAGTCTTGTGCTTTGTTTCTTCTTTAATGTTGTAAATGCTTCTAAATTAAGGATTGACAGCTAGTTAAACCAGGCTTAGAAAGCTGCCAGTGTTTTTTCTAAACACAAGGGATTTTGCAGATGCTGGAAATCTTAAGCAACATACACAAAATGTTGGAGGAACTAATCAAATCAGGCATCATCAGCAGAGGGGGATAGACATTTGACATTTCAGACTGAGACCTTTCATCAAAGCTTTCTTAGCTGCTTAGAGGGACTTGTTCTGAAGATCTCTACTTCCACATCTCTCACTGAACCCATCCACTTCTTCCCATAATCCTCTTTCCCCCTCCATATTAAAGCACTAATCCAAATAGGGCAAAATTCAAATTGGAATCCAATGCAAGGAGTTTACAGCCAAGAAGCATGCTTCTCAGGTTGCAGAGTATATTTATCATGCTTAAAAATACTTTCAGTCACAATGTTGGTTCATGAATCTTACTTAAATTTCCCATGTTACAATTCCACTGTTCAATATATTTGTGATGTATTGATTAATGAGTTCAGTTAATTATTTTAACAAAGTACACAACAAAATCTTTTCATGTAATTGTGCTTCCTGTACAGTTTCAATCACTTGCCTGCTGACATAATATCAGATCCTCTGTTGTTACCAACTGCTGCAGTTCGAAATAAAATTTCTGACCACTAGCAAGATACCTATTATGATGAAAATCAATTAAAAACTAATTTATAAAGCTTAATGTAATTCAGTTTTATGGTGGGACCAAAGCAATTTCAACATTCTACAGCTGAAGCATGTACAGGTTGAGTACCCCTTAGCCGAAATGCTTGGGGCCAGAAGTGTATTGGATTTCAGAATGTATAATTAGATAGCTTGGGATCACTATCATTTCGAACTCTGAATCTATATGCTACCAGTAAGCAGTTTTTGTTTTACACATGCTCATCACACATATGTACTTAACGGGAAAAAATTATTACATTCCATTAATATAATGAAAATATATAGTGCAGGGTAACAAAAGCAGCATGGCAGCATCGGGAGAATACCTGAATCGTGAACAACAATAAACAATGGCAGGCTTTCAGTCTCCTCCTATGATGTCGTGTTTTGATGAAAAGATGTTTTGATCAAAACCACTGTATTTATGTTTCATTATTTTTTAGGTTTTATGTAAGGCATAAAAACAATGAGCATTGTAGACTTGTTCTGGTGTTATGATTCTCATCAGCAAGAATCTTTGCAAACTCATCAATGAATTTATTTGCTGCTTCATGATTAGCAGATGCATTATCTTTATTTTTTTTTAATCTCAAAAGATTTAATGCTGTGCCTTTTCTTAAATTTCTGCAACCATCCTGCTGAATATTCATAATTACCTTAACATTTTCAGTTTGTCGTGATAGATCTTTGCTTGTTTCATTATCAGCATATCGTTAAACGGTATATTTTCACTAACACTGATGAATCCATTCTTTCAATATATGTGCAAGATCTTCATTTTTTCGCTTTATTCAGTGTTTTCCCATTTTTCATTCATTCTGTTCATTACATATGTGAGGTCACTTCTGAGAATTGACTGTCATGTGCAGAGACCAGTGCATCGTCGTAGCACTTTGTCGAATTTTCCATTTGTGGTGTCGTGTCAGTGCTCAAAAAAATTTCAGATTTTGGAGGTTTTTGGATTTTGATATTTTGGATAAGGGATACTTAACCTGTACTTAGAACTTCGATTTAAGGCAGTTAATGAACCAAAAGTATCTAGTTTATATCATTAACATTGAGTATTTTCCTGGAAAATAAATCACAAAAGTTGGCAAAAAAAATCTGTTACATTACACAAAGGTATTTTGCAATTTTTTGGCAAAATGGAATCTGCACTGTTATACGCAACAGGTACGTTTGGATACACATTGTTGTGCACTAATTCTACAAGGAAGTTAGGCCTTAAAATATCCATGCCAGGACCAGCAGACTCAAAAACAGTTACTTTCCCTCAAGTTGTCAGGTTGATCAACATCTCCACCCATTAACCCACCTCACCACCCTCCACCACCACTACAAACATATCACCGGGTGTCACATTATTTTCAATCAGTCTATGTAAATAGCAGTTACTTGTACATTATGTTTTATAGAATTGCTTTTACATATATATTTATTGTGGTTTTTTTGTTTTTCATTTTGTTCTTTATGCTTATTGTGTTTTTATGCTGCATCGGATCTGGAGTAATAACTATTTCATTCTCTTCAACACTCATGTACTGAAGAGTGACAATAATCCTAAATCTTGAATAAAGGCACTCTACCCGGCAAGCACAGAAAACAGCAAGGTACAATATACCAGTGTCAAGAGTTTTCAGAGGGGAAAAGGACAGGAAGAGAGCACTGTAGTTCACCCAGCGCAATGTGGAACTACTAATTAATGCCATAGTCCCGTAATCCCGTAGGGACCAAGAGACTTGATAATGTTCTTGTTGGTTGAGGTTTTCAGTCATAACCAAGAGCTGTGACCTGCTCAAGAAATCCTATGGCTGGGCCACCATTATGTGAGTGGGTGAGTGGGGAGATGTCTGGTCACAGCTGCACTCCTGTAACACGTAGCAAGAGATGTAGACAGACTGCTCTCGAATAAATTGTCCTCTCTAATCCAGCAATGAGCAGAAAACTGGGAAGCAGGACAGATGTACTGCAGACTTGAGGAAAGATCTTATGCTCAACAGACTGTCAGTCAAGATGATCTAGGTGGAGAGAGCATTGCTGATCTGAGAGCATGGTCAAAGACCTTTCCCAAACAGGTCATATCTCTTAGTCCTGACTATCTTTGAAAACCCGAGTCTACAAAGATGTTCATTGTCACAGAGATTTACGTAGGAAATGTTTCAATAGACAATTTGGGAATAAGATTTTTTGTTAAGCATGTGTTTGTCTCTTGGAACAAGATCCCCATCTCACACTGTGAGGCCAGTTATCAGCCTGTTATTCTTTCAGTAATAAAAAAACTTCCATTCAAAGGAATAAAGAGGTCTTCACGAGTAATTGTGCAATTAGACACAGGTTACACCACAGTGAACTTAACAGATTCTGTGGGCTGCAGATGGTGTTTGAGAAGTTATCACATGGCCAGACAAATGTCAGTGGTGTCTTTAAACTACAAAAAAAGCTGCAAAGTAGTGAATTGTATTCCAGCTGAACTCTAAGTTAGCTGAGTACAAAAAACTCAAACTATGTCATCAAAAGAATAAAGGGAAATGTGCACAGTGATGATATCATCAGTAGTGTGCATTATCTCCAAGACTGCTTTCTGTGTGAAAGTGGTTAGATCAACAGCCACTAGTTCTAATGAAAATCGGCACAGTCGCTTAAAACATACATCACATATCTTTCTACAAAAAGAAGAGTTTCTAATTGGTCCAACTGCCAGGCAACTGTTTGCAAAATGAGTTCAAATGTCTTACCCTCACTTGTCCAACGTAGATATTTGCTTCTTCCTCCAACACAGTGAAATTCTTAAGAAAGATGGCATCAAACTTTGGATCATTATCATTGACATCAGTAACCATTATGTTGACGGTAGTTGTAGAAGTCTAAGGAAAGAGAAACTATTTTCAACAATGATCATTCACAGCAGAAAACAATTTGAAAAAATATGGACACAATTTATGCATCTTTTGACTTCAAAACAAAAGCTACAAAACTGTTTCTTTAAGCAGGGGGCATTAAAAAGCTGCTTCTGGCATAAACATTAAGTGTGAAAGTAATCTAAAATATAGCCTTTTAAAATTTGCAAATATTTCCCTGCATGATCACAAGCAGAAAAAAATGAGATAATTAATCAAACCCTCTAGTGAATCATGTCCAGGTGCACAGTGGTGACAGTAATTTTTTTCTTTAACTATATATACATATAATTTGCAAAGCATTCCTGATTTTCTGGTCCATGTTCATTAACTCTTCCAAACTTGCTCTCAGAATATAAATGCTTTACAACTGACAACAAAAAATGTACTTTTCTGTGGTTTATTTCTGCTGAATACCAATGTTAAAACTTTCAATTTGCAAGCTTTTTATTGCCAGCTTGTGTAATTTATTTTACAAGCTCCTCAAAATAATTTACTCTCTGCTGGGGCCTTTTTAAATAGGATATGAGCTAATAGCTTAAGTTATAAAGCAAGTTACAATTCATAAAATTTCAGAAGGAAAAAAAACATGAATGTAACTGGGTGACCGTCGGATCTTATTCAGTATCGTTAAAAGTGTACTTAGGCATCCATCTGGGTAATGCTAGAATAGTTGTTTGTGCCTTTAAGGGAGACGGTGATGTCATTACGCATGCGCGGGATAGTCGGGAGACCATTTTGCTTTCTGCTGAAGATGTGGTAAGGCGTTGGAATTGGGTTCTTCCCAGAGTGTGCTGGTCATGGTGAGGAAAGGTGAGCATTAATTGACAATATCCATGTGAATTCATTTATGTTTGTTGGTGGATCGAGAATATCGGTAATTTGACATGTTTTACATGTGGATGCTTTAGATTTTCTCCAGTAAGTGACTCAACGCTGGATTGCGCGGCTTGGGCAAAGTTCCTCACCAGCCAAGTAGGTCAGTCTTCCTGTAATTTAACTACCAGGCAATACCTTATAAAAGTTGTGCCAAAGTGTACCTTTCGTCTAACATTATTGTAGCAGGACTGATTGTGCATGTAACCGCGTAACATGAATGTTTAGTCTCTGTTCGGAAGTTCAGCACGTGTGTACGTCTTACATGAGATGAATTCGCTTACATTTTTCGCTGTTATGTATAAGATGCAGGGTGGGTGGGATTCTAATGTTGTTTGTATTGTGTTCCTTCAGGATTGCCACTACCGTATTTGTACTGTATTAGTACTGTATTTGTACCGTATTAGTTCTGGTATTTTTTATACTGCATACGCAATTCTGTCCATACACAAGGGTGTGGATCGAAAGTTAAGCTGAGATTGTAACGGCAAGAACTGGTTGTAAATGCGTTTGTTTTGTTTCGCGATCCTCTTTTGGCACTTAAACATTGAAAACCGATAAAGGAGTTAAAACCCGAAAAAGTATTTGTTGTCCTGAGTGTGTACTTTTCCCCAGGCTACATGAAATATATTGAATACTTCAGCTATTCTTTTCCTACTTCTATTTCAGAACTAATTGCATATATTTGTCCTAAACTTCAAATTCATCAATCCTCAGCTATTCAAGGCCAATCTATTGCCTATGCTCTTCTAAAAGGTGTCATCTAAACAAGACCTGGAAAGGAATTACTAAAAGCAATAAATTAAGCATATCAGTTCTTCATCTTTCCAAAAATTAGGTGTATGATTTCCATGTATAGCATTTCTTCTCAAATAGTCACTTGAAGTTGGAAATCTTATCTACAGGGAAACTTGGGGATGAATCCTTGTACTATCACATGTTCCACAGTAATATTAAGTAATGCTTGTCTATGTTTTTGCTTTGTCATTGTTTGTTAAAGGTTGCTAACACCTTTCTTGGTCCCCTTGGGTAATACAACAACTGCTGGAAGATCAATCATTTGGAATTTCATCTTGAAAACCAATGAATCAGAATCATTTTGAGGTTTATTATCACTAGCATATGCCATGAAATTTGTTATTTTGCAGCAGCAGTACAATGCAATACACACAATATTCTACAAATTCCAATAAAATATTTTACACATATACATAAAGTGCAAAAAGAGAGCAAAAATAGTGATATAGTGTTCATGGGTTCATTACTTTACAGAAATCTGATGGCAGAGAGGAAGAAACACACACAAAATGCTGGAGGAACTCAGCAGGCTGGCAGCATCTATGGAAGAGAGTAATGTCAACGTTCAGTCCTGCCAAAGCGTCTCAACCTGAAACGTCAAATCTACTCATTTCCATGGATGCTGCCTTGCCTGCTGAGTTCTTCCAGCATTTTGTGTGTGTTGCTTGGATTTCCAACATCTGCAGATTTTCTCGTTTGTTTTTGACAGAGGAGAAAATGCTCTGCTCTTAAAATGTTCAGTATATGTCTTTGGGCTTCTGTACCTCCTCCCTGAGTGTAGTAATGAGAAGAGGGCATATCTCAGGCAGGGGAGAGGGGGGCTTAATGATGAATGCTGTTTTTTTCAGGCATCACTTTTTGAAGATGTCCTTGATGGTGGAGAGGTTTGTGCCTCTGATGGAGTTGGCTGAATTTACAACTGACAATGTAGTTCTTGCTCTGCTTTGTGGTTTTGATGTGAATTGAACAGACAGCACAGCTCAGTAAGGATTTTTGTACTATAGTAGAAATGCTTCACTCAGTGCTCCAAACTGAGGCTCAGGTAGGAGAAATAAACACTGAACAATGTAGGTAAATAATTCAGCCATAGACGGTTCCAAGCCTGGCTGTAAAAAGAGGAAGGTTAAACATGGGGGCTAGCAACCCCATTCCGTAAAAACAGAAGGAGCAACAGAAACTCCAAAGACCTCATCCTGGGAGAGGAAGATTCTCTGAAGATGGGCTGCATCTGGGGGACAACTTGAAAGGCTGGCCAACGATAGAAGACTCTGGTGAGCTGCTGTTAGTGGTCTATGTCCTAGAAGGGGTGATGGGCTTAAAGTTAGTAAGTAAGTAAGTTTGGTAAAGGCTCACTGAGAGTACTCTTATTCCCCAGTTTTCTCCTCTCAGTAGATGTCATCTTACAATTGCGGTTACTGCTTATTTTTCTTGTCATCTGTATTTATATGCACACATTGATGAGTGACAACTAATGCAGAAATCATACATTACTGAAAGCTCTCATGGAAAGGCTGCACCTTTCCTCAGAAAATTTCATAATTTCAGCCAAATATAGAAAGAATAATAGTCCCTGCAACTGGTAAAAGCCAAAAAGAAAATTTTACCAACAACTGATCAATGAGTGGTTGATGATCCCCTTAAAGAGGGCTTAAAAGGGATGGTCATTCTAGCTCTTGAACATGTGCTCAGACCATGCCTATTATAAGAAAGAATGTTAATTGTGGCATTGAACTTCAAAATGTCCCTCTAATGCCAAACTAGCATTGCATGTGAATTATGGTCTCTGAACTCATTGTATCAGCCAGAGATCAATAAATAGCTCTCACTGATTGTAGATACAGCAGGGCAATGTGCACCACTATAGACAAACTTTAACACCCTAACGCAATGCAAACAGCAGAAGCAACCAACCAGGTTTCACACAGCAAATTGTTAGCTGATCTACTGAAATGTAATTCAAGAGAATTCCTCTAGTATCATAAGCACTAATATCTACTCCTATAATCAATCAGATCAAATTCTGCATAACTACTGTTTAGGGACTTAAGCGCACATCAAGATATTCTCTACTGTTATGACAGTGGTATTTTCGTGCGTAATGTTTGGAATTCAATAGATAACCCTGCAAGTTTAATGCTAAGAAGTATACATAAAAGATACTTTGATATCATTACTGAAGAACCATGAAGATCGACAGCATACAGAAGGGCCATTCACTCCCTCTAATCCATGGTGGCCAAAGTGAAATTCAGGTTAATCCCACATCCCATCCCTTGGTCCATTACAATGCAGTTAGTGGCCATTCCATTGATCATCTTGGCACATTTTAAATGAGGTTGGAGATCTACCTCCATTAGGCTTTGAAGCAATAAATTTGAGACCCCTTCACCCCACCACAACTCGCTGGGAGGAATTTTTTTTTGTTCTTAGCACATTATTCAAGACCACTTAATGTTCTGAGAATTGTATGTTAAACACATCTGCATAATCACCTGTGCTTTGTACCTGTCCTGGAAATATCTTGAAGTAGAGTAAAATGATGTAGTGTACTAATAAATAAAGGGCTCTCCAAGTTATGGGAGAGATAAACCGTTGGGGTGCTAGAACAGACAGTTTGGTCCAGTTAGCTACTGTGGTCAGAGAAATGCACCAGCCATCATGGACGTGGATTGAATTGTCTGCTTGGATTATGTGTTACAGAGAACTGAAACTTTGGCCAAATAAGATATCCAGACACCACTGAAGCTTTGGGGTGCAGTGGCCTCTACACAAAAAAAAATAGCAGTAGGTCAGGTGGGCTTTTGAGGAGTCGCAAAATCTGTACCTATTGGTAAGGGAAGACCAGAGCCACCTGCCACAGCTCTAATAGAGGTTGAGGAAACTGAGAATATGATGGCTATTGCTTCACGACCTAAGAAGGAATTTAACTCAGAATGAGAATATGTCAAAGACAGGTAGCTTTGTTCACAAGGGAAGTACTGTGATGAAGATACAGGTAGTGATACACTGAATTCATGAAATTCAACCTTATCAATGGCCTATGCTCCACTGGGAGCTAAGAGCCCATGAAGAAGATGTACATACAATGGGCACTTTATTAGGTACATCTGTATGGCTGTTCATTCATGCAAATATATAATCGGCCAATCATTTGGCAGCAAATCAATGTTTTATGCATACACGATCAAGAGGTTTAGTGATTGTTCAGACCAAACATTGGAATAGGGAAGAAATATGATCAAGGAAACTGCAGAGCTCCTGGGATTTTCACGCACAACAGTCACTAGTTTACAGAGAAAGGTGTGATAAATGAAAAATGTCCAGTGAGTAATGGTGCTGTGTGTGAAACCACCTTGATGCTGAGAAAAGTCAGAGGAGAATTCCAGACAGGTTCAAGCTGACAGGAAGGTGACAGTAACTCAAATAACCACACATTACTACAATGGTGTGCAGAAAAGCATCTCTGAATGCACAACTCAACAAACCTTGAAGTGGATAGGCTACCACAGCAGAAGACCATGAACATACACTCAATGGTTACTTTACTAGGTATAGGAGGTATATGTCATCATATACTAACCTCAGATTCACTTTGGTGTAGATATTTACAGAAAAATAAAGAAATACTGTAGAATTTGTGAAAAACTATATACTGTACAAACAACCAATGTGCAAAAGAAGAAAAATTGTGCAAATAAAAAATAAATAAATGTGTACAGTTATTGAAAGTGAGTCTGTAGGTTGTGGAAGCAGTTTGGTGTTGAGGTGAGTGAAATTATCTGCACTGGTTCAGGAGCCTGATGGCTGTAGGGTAATAACTATTTTTGAAAGGCAGTTTTTGAAAGTGAGGTGTTTGCAGCAGTGACTGGGTCTCTGCCAGTAAGGGATGGGCACATGTCCACCTCTTTGTAGGGTAGCAAATAAGACAAGTATTGTATCCTGATGCCTGTGAAAGATACTGGAAAGGAAGCAACTAAAGAGGCCACTACAAGACTTCAAAACAATCCTGTAACTAAAGGTTACAAGGAACCAGAGAAGTACAAAGGGATGAGATAACCCCCTATGAAAGAAAGTACATTCAGACCATTCTGCCCAGAATGCCACTTAGATAATGATTTAGGATTTTCAGGAGAATGGGAAATCACACAGTGCTGGAGAGGAAACACTTCAGAAGACGAGCCTGTGATATGTCAGGACAATACATGAATTCTTTGGAATGTTTGGACAACAAATGAGTGAGTGCAAGGATCTACGGGTAAGGTAGAAGGCAAGTAACTTGGCATGAGTTGCTGTAGCAAGTTCAGCAAGTTAACTAGCTTCAATAACAGATGCTTTTCCTTTAATAGATTTATCCACATCACTTACTTCTGCAGGTGAGAATACAGACACTACCATGAGGAAGATTTTCAATTGACTTTTCCCCAGTTAACTAGGAACTTGCTATTATCTTTATATGTAACTTAATGAGCAACCTCCCTTCCCTCTGACTTCTCTGATGCGTTTTAAATTTATACATGATATGGAATTGCCATCAATTTAACTGCCTGAATGCTGTCTTGGTAATTGGTAATCAGCTTCAACAATCTACTGAACACTTGAGTTGGAAATGCGTGTTTGTCAAAATGAAAAGTTCTGGATGCTGGTCCAAACGTAACCAATGCCAAAAATGGTGCAGTTACTCAAGAGTAACTGTGATTGATGCTGACAACAGAAGAAAGTGAAGGGGAAAAGAAAACACAGGGAGATGATTAAAAAATGCAGGAAGGACTACCAGTTACAATGATAGCTATCTCAAAGGAACAATGATTCTGTCATGCTAGGACAGATTTCTCTTGTCCAGAAAGAATAGCAAATAAATCATACCTCTGCTTTACACCAGTCGAGTGGGATAGAGAGATAAACCAATCTAAGGACATATTAGAGTGAAAATAATCTATACTAATTTTCCCAGGAAAATATTAAAAATACATTTGTTTATACCTAACTGAAGTCTGAATTATACATTTAAAACACATTCCATGTTGAAATACAAATAAACATAAGTGCTCTTTACTTCAGTTAAATAAAAATCTGATTCTCACAAAATACTCTGTTGAACAAAATTACATTGCAGCCAATCTCATTGCAAGGAATTTCTGAACGAGATGTTACTTACAAAAATTCTAATTCAAGCATGAAAGGTTTGCAATTATTCCAGTTTAATATTTAGCGTGAACTGCAGGGAATCCACAGGAACGATGACAACACAGTTTCGACTCAGTTAATGCAGAATGTAAATGTGTAGCACATACTTCCAGGAAAGCATTAGCAGAGGACTGGATCAGCAAATTTCGGATAGAATTGATGATTTATTGAAAGAAAATAAAGTAATGGAAGGAGATGCGGGATATATGGAGTATGATTTTTCTCAAACTAGACTGATGATGATGGCCCTTTACATTCTTGTCATTTGCTGCAAACGGAAGTTAAAACACTGCAGTAAAGTGATCAGTCCAGAAAGGTGGCATTTCAGGGATGCTGGGCTGTCTGGAGCACATTGGTGTGATGACACAGCTCATCAGGGAGGCCAGGGAGAACAAGGGCAACCTGTCAGTGTTGTGGCTCGACCTGGCAAATGCATATGGCTCCATTCCGCACAAGCTGGTGCAGCTCACACTGACCAAATATCACGTCCCCAGCAGAGTCAGAGACCTTATCACTGATTATTACAGCAACTTCAGGATGAGTGTCTCTTCAGGAGCAATTACATCAACCTGGCACAAGTTGGAGATTGGCATCGTCACAGGGTGCACTATATCAGTGACACTGTTCTCCCTAGCCATGAACATGCTCTCTAAGTCTGCTGAACCAGAGTGCAGAGGGCCCAGAATGAATTCCACTCAACGGCAACCACCTATCAGGGCATTCATGGATGACGTCACAGTCACCACAGAATCAGTCCCAGGTTGCCAGAGGATTCTGCAAGGGCTCGAAAAGCTGGTGAAGTGGGCCCAGATGCGTTTCAAACCTGCCAAATCAAGATCGATGGTGCTGAGGAAAGGAAAGGTGGAGGACAAGTTCCAGTTCAGCATCGCAGGCACAGCCATCCCAACCATCACAGAAAAGCCAGTCAAGAGCTTAGGCAAAGTTTTTGACAGCTCTTTAAGGGACACAACATCCATTCAGGCAACCTGCACCGAGTTGAATGGCTGGCTGAAATCTGTGGACAAGTCTGGCCTACCTGGGAAGTTTAAAGCCTGGGTGTATCAGCATGGCATTCTTCCCAGAATCCTGTGGCCCCTCCTCGTCTATGCAGTTCCGATCTCGACAGTCGAAACCTTAGAGAGGAGGGTTAGCCACCACCTCAGGAGATGGCTGGGGCTGCCAAAGAGCCTGAGCAGCATCGCACTCTATGGACACCACAACAAATTGCAACTGCCCTTCAAATCCTTGGAGGAAGAATTCAAGGTAACAAGAGCCAGAGAAGTGCTACAGTATAGGGACTCAAGTGACCTGAAGGTGGCTAGAGCAGGGATCCAAGTAAGTACTGGCAGGAAGTGGAGGGCAGAGGAAGCTGTTCAGGAGGGAGAGGCGAGGCTGCGTCACACGAGGCCGCTGGGAGTGGTCACACGAGGCCGAGCTGGGCTAGGATCCTTTCCAACTCCCCAAATAGACACCAGAGGGAAGGAAAGGTGTCGTCTAGTTCAGGAGGAGGTGAGAGCAGTAGTGGAGGAGATGAGAGCCTGCAAGGCGGTGGGAATGAAGCCACAGGGAGCTTGGACAAGATGGGAGAATGCGGTTGAAAGGAAAGTGACCTGGGCTGATCTTTGGAAAGCTGAACCACACCACATCCAATTTCTCATCCAGGCAGTGGACGATGTGCTTCCAAGCCCATCAAACCTGCACACATGGGGCAAGGCAGAGTCATCTGCGTGCCGACTGTGCTCCAAGTGAGGAACCCTGGAGCACATCCTCAGCGGCTGTGCAAGGGCATTTGTTGAGGGACGGTACAGGTGGAGGCATGATCAGGTCCTGAAGACCATCGCTGAAGCCGTCAGCGCAGGAGTTGAGTGGGCGAAGCGGTCCTGACCCTCCAAGCAGACCATTGCCTTTGTCAGAGCTGGGGAGCAGCTAATACCTGCCAAAAGAACATCTGCAGGCATTCTTACCTCTGCAAGGGACTGGCAGCTGTTGGTGGACCTCGAAGGGCAGCTGAAGTTCCCCAACCATATCGCAGCCACCACCCTGCGACCAGACATTGTCCTAGTGTCTGAGTCGACTAAGCAACTGGTGCTGCTGGATCTGACAGTCCCATGGGAAGATTGCTTGGAAGAGGCCTTTGAAAGGAAGCTCTCCAAGTACGCAGGACTGGTCAGCAACTGTCAGCAGGCTGCATGGAGAGTGAGGTGTCTCCCAGCGGAGGTTGGTTGTAGGGGATTCGTAGCCCATTCTTTAGTTAGAACCTTCAGCATTTTGGGCATCGAGGGAGAGAGGAAGAGGAGAGCCATCCGCAGTACCACCGATGCGGCAGAGAGGGCCTCAAGACGGCTGTGGCTCAAAAGAGGGGAGCCATGGAGTCATAAGTAGCTAGCCATCCGGACACAAGCTGCGGTCTGATCAGCCCCGGCTGGGTCACCTGGAGGAGGTCGTATGATGTTGAAAGACCCGAAACACCCAATGATTCCAGGAACATCACTGAAGATGTGTCCAGAAGCATCAATAGATGTATGTACACAACACTTCTATTTCTAGATCTAACTGCCAAATGAATTAGTTGACCAAAGCAGAAATTAAGTAAATTGGCTAACTTAGTTGCCACAAATTCTGGTCCAATGATATTTGGATTTAGCCACGATGCAAATAACATATACTTGATTAACAGCAAAAAAATTTAAAGATAACTTTTTTTCTGCCTTATGTCCAAGTAGCAACTGATAAAAGAAGCCCTGAAATGAATAGCATTCAGAAGCTGAACCAAATCAACTTTAATTTCAAGGAAGTACCCTCCCACAATGTGGCTATTCTTTTTCTTTACAAACTGAGTCATTGTAAACACTGTGGCTGTAAAAGTAGAACTTCACCAGTTAGGAAGCAATAAAAAGTGACCCACGATTTTATTCTAATCAATGTGCTTTTAGAATGCAGCATCAATACATTTCGGATTGTTTATAATTTGACGGACCCAAGAACTGCACAGCTTCCTAACAAGAACTTTCACTTTTATCCTGAAACAGTCAGAAGAGCAGCGGTGATTCATGTAAGTAAGTAAAATCCACAGTGGTTATAATCGCACAGACAGCTTGGACCTTTTAGGTAACTCACTTATGGCAATTTCAATGCCTACTGCTGTACTCTTTCCAGATCAGCTTTGTATTTATCCCATTTGAGAGAACTAAGCAAAATAAAATGTCATCTACTCTTATAGTGTGGTTTTGAAGATATGTTCCAGTGTCAGGTGCCTTTTCTCAGACAGGTCATTAAACTGAAGTCCTTGCATTTACTCAGGTGGAAGGCAAAGTTCCTACAGAAGTCTACTCGAGATGAGAAAGGGAGTGACATCAGTATTGAAGCTAAATGTAGCAGCAACTCAAACAAACCATGCTACCACTGACGACCCCATGGGTAGTTATCCTTGTATGACATGACTCCCCCCCCCACCCCAAGATCAATACAATGATAATGCCCCACAAAGTCAAAGTAATGTATTCAATTCTTTATTGACAGGTAGCAAAACATACAATCTTGAAGCGATGAAACTTATGAAACTAAAACTAGCGATATTAAATGTACTTAAATAGACCTAATTGAAAGTAAGAAGAGTTATGCAATTTTAAATGTAATTAAGCGAAGTTAAGTGTAATTAAGCTGTCAACAAAAGATATGACATTCATTGGTCCCCAGCTCTAAAATGCCCAGAATAAAGCACAAATACGTAACTAATTTCCTTTGCTTATACCATGCCCCACCCATGTGGCTAACTACCATAATAAATATGCAATACAGACTACAATGCAGATAGAAAACAGATGTGTAGCTCCTACATTAATAATTGTTTCACACTTAGAAAAAGTAAGCATTATTATTATACTCAGCAGGCCAGGCAGCATCTATAGGAAGAAGTACAGTCGACGTTTCAGGCTGAGACCCTTTGTCAGGACTAACTGAAAGAAGAGATAGTAAGAGATTTGAAAGTGGGAGGGGGAGGGGGGAGCTCCTCCTGTCTTCTAGCATTTTGGATCTCCCCCTCGCCCTTTCAAATCTCTTAGTATTTCTTCTTTCAGTTAGTCCTGACGAAGGGTTTCGGCCCAAAACGTCGACTGTACCTCTTCCTATAGATGCTGCCTGGCCTGCTGCGTTCCATCATCATTTTGTATATGTTGCTTGAATTTCCAGCATCTGCAGATTTCCTCATGTTTGCATTATTATTATACTGCTCTTTTGCATGACCTTGCTTTGTGCAAATTGCATTATTTTCCACACAGTAATGCTAACTAAATTTCAAAATGATTCTTTTGTTTGAAATAGCTATGCTCTCTTCTCACTACTACCATTGGGCACAAGGTACAGAAGCCTCAAGTTCCACACCGCCAGGATCAGGAACAGTAAGTCCCCTACAAACATCAGCCTCCTGAACCGGTCTGGATAACTTCATTCACTTCAATTCTGCACTGATTCCACAACCTACAGACTCACTTTCAAGGACTCTACAACTCATATTCTTGGTATTATTTAATTTCTATCTGCACAATTGTCTTCTTTTGAACATTGGTTGTTTATGTCTAGATTTTCATAAATTCTACTGCACATATCTTCCTGTAAATGCCCGTAAGAAAATGAATCTCATATTAGAATAAAGTAACATATACATACTTCGATGATATATTTTACTTTGACTTTGAAATACTTGAGATATTCTGAAGTCAATAAAGCCGATATGTAAATGCAAGATTATATTCTTTTATGGAAGCTGAAGGGTTTGCTCTTCAATGATTCTTGCAATGTTACCAGATTTTGTGTGTATCATCATGGCACAACGTGCAGAGCACATTATCAACCAACAATCAGCTGGAAGAACTCAACAAGTCAAGCAGCCTTGGGGGTGGGTAGGTGTGGATTGGTGCTGTAGGAATGAATTGTTGCCAATTTAGGTCAAAACCTTGCATTTACCCTCATGCAGGACACTTTCTATCCCCACAGATGCTACTCTGCTGTGTTCCTCCAGTAAAATATATGTTGTTTCAGATTCCAGCATCTACAGGCTCTTGTGTCATAAAAATTAGGTCCATATTCGAATCTGTAAGTGGCATTTTGATTGGGAGTAGTATCGTGAGTAAATGCTAATATCACGATTTTAACTGCTGGCCACTAAGCTGTGTAATTGGCAGGCAATCTAAGAGATCACATACAACCATAGTGTCATAGAGCACTACAGCACAGAAACATGTCCTTCAGCCTATCTTGTCCATGCTGAACAGTTATTCTGCCGACTCCCATTGACTCGCACCTGGATCATAGCCCTCCATTCCCCTCCCACCCATGTACTCATCCAGACTTCTCTTAAACGTTGCAATACAACCTGCATTCATCAATTCCACTAGGAGCTCATGCCACACTCTCATCACCCACTGAATGATGAAGTTCCATCTCAGGTTCCTCTTAAATATTTCACTTTCACTTTTAACCTATGACCTGTACTTCGAGTCTCACCCAACCTCAGTGGAAAAAGCCCGGTGCATTTACCCTACCTATACCCCTCTTGTGTATACCTCTCTCAAATCTCCCTTCAATCTCATAGAAATATAGAAAACCTACAGCACCATACAAGCCGTTCAGTCCACAATGCTGTGCTAAACATGTACTTACTTTAGAAATTACCCAGGGTTACCCATAGCCCTCTATTCTCCTAAGCTCCACGTACCTATCCAACAGTCTCTAAAAGACCCTATTGTATACGTCTCCACCACCATCACCGGCAGTCCATTCCACACACTCATCACTCTCTGCATAAAAAACTTACCCCTGACATCTCCTCTGTACCTACTTCCAAGCACCTTAAAACTGTGCCCTCTCGTGCCTGCCATTTCAGCCTTGGGAAAAAGCCTCTGACTATCCACACAATCAATGCCTGTCATCATCTTATACACCTCTATCAGGTCACCTCTCTTCCTCTGTCGCTCCAAGGAGAAAAGCCCAAGTTCACGCAACCTATTCTCATAAGGCATGTTCCCCAATCCAGGCAACATCCTTGTAAATCTCCTCTGCACCCTTTCTATTGTTTCCATCTCCTATGCTCCAAGGATTAAAGTCCTAAGCTATTCAAGCTTTCCCTGTTACTCAGATTCTCAAATCCCGGCAAAAACCTTATCTACTGTGACACCAGTTTCAAGGAATTATGGGCCTGTACTTCCAGATCCCAATTTTCCATGACACTGTTCAGTGGCCTACCATTCACTGTGTATGTCCTCCCCTGGTTTGTCCCCACCCACCAACGTCCAACACCTCACATCTGTCTGCATTAAATTCCATCCGCCATTTTTCAGCCCATTTTTCCTGCTGGTTCAGATCATGCTGCAAACTTTGATAGTCTTCCTTGAAGTCCACTGCATTTCCAAATTTAGTGTCATCAATAAATCACTGTTAACAGACAGCCCATCCACTTTATATCCCATGTCTTTAGTGGGTCTGCAGAGGGCTATTTATAAGCTTAATTGACTTTTTTCAGAGCTGGGTTCTGCCAGCGACAGACATTGATCTCTGGGGTTGTTGAAAATATGTCAGGAAGATAAGCCAGGAGTAAGCAAGCTTTCTGATAACGTGAAGGAACCAAAGAGTGAACCGCTTCAATTCAGGGGAAAGAGTTTGACAATACAGTATAGATTTTGTAGTGGGGTAATGTGAAGCGATAGAGACCATGACATCATTCATAAGCTTCTAACTCCTCCGTAAGAGAAGGTTTAATGAATGAAGCAGCTTCCATTTTCTGCATTAGAGAGAGCACAGCACTTCCACAAATTCCATCTTCAGTGTTCTTGTCTTCTGTCCTTCTCTCTCAATCACAAAGTAAAATCTACGAGGTGGCTTTTCAGAGAAGCGTATCCTTGAGCCTACTCGGGGAAAAGCTACCTCAGACTGGATGTTGTGAAATAAACCAGATCTTATTAGGGTGCTTAATATAAAGAAGCCCTTGGGAGGCAGTGATCATAAAATGATTGAATACATATGCAACTTGAGAGAGAAAAACATAACTCACATGTATCACATCAATAAAGGGAATGACAGGCATGACAGAGGAGCTTGCCCAGGTGGATTGTTGGAGGATACTGGCGGGGATGATGGCAGAACAGAGTTGGCTGAAGTTTCTGGAAATAGTTCACTCTGTGCAGGATAGATATGCCCCACAGAAGTTGTTCTCAAATGGTAGGGGTAGGCAATTGTGGCTGATAAGGGAAGTTAAGGACTGCATAAAAGCCAAGGAAAGGGCATATAAGGCAGCAAAAGTGAGTGGGAAGTTGGATGATTGGGAAGCTTTTAAAATCCATCAAAAGGCAACTACAAAAGCTACAAGAAGGGAAAAGATGAAATATGAGGGTAAAGTAACCAATAATATAAAGCAGAAAACTAAAAGATTTTTCAGTTATATAAAGAGTAAAAGGGAGGTGAGAGTTGATATTGGACCACTGGAAAATGATGCTGATGAGGTAGTAATGGGGGACAAAGAAACAGCAGATGAGCTTAATGGGTACTTTGTATCTGTCTTCACTGTGGAAGACACTAGCAGTGTGCTAGAGGTTCATGATTGTCAGGGAGCAGGAGTGAGTGCCATTGCTATTACAAGGGAAAAAGTGCTAGGCAAACTCAAAGGTCTTAGGGTGGATAAGTTACCTGGACCAGATGGACTACATCCCAGAGTCCTGAGAGAGGTTGCTGAAGAGATAACCGATACATTGGTTATGATCTTTCAAGAATCACTTGATCCTGGCATGGTCCCAGAGGACTGGAATATTGCAAATGTCATTTCACTCTTGAAGAAGGGAGGAAAGCAAAAGAAAGTAAATTATAGGCCAGTTAGCATAACCTCAGTGGTTGGGAAAGTGTTGAAGTCTATTATTATGGATGAGGTTCCAGGGTACTTGGAGACTAATGATAAAATAAGTCAATGTCAGCATGGTTTCTGTGAAGGGAAATCTGGCCTGACAAATCTGTTAGAGTTCTTCAAGGAAGTAACAAGCAGGGTGGACAAAGGAGAAGCAGTGGATGTCATTTATTTGTATTTCAGAAGGCATTTGATAAGGTGCCACACATGAGGCGCTTAACAAGGTAAAATCTTATGGCGTTACAGGAAAGATACTGGCATGGATAGAGGAATGGCTGACAGCCAGGAAGCAGCGAGTGGGAATAAAGCGGGTCTTTTCTGGCTGGCTGCTAGTGACTAGTGGTGTTCCTCAGGGGTCAGTATTGAGACCGCTACTTTTCACATTGTTTGTTAATGATTTAGATAATGGAATTGATGGCTTTGTTGAAAAGTTTTCAGATGATATGAAGATAGCCGGAGAGGTAGATAGTGCTGAGGAAGCAATGCGATTGCAGCTGGAGTTAGACAAATTGGAAGAATGGGCAAAACAATGGCAGATGGAATACAGTGTTGGGAAATGTACGATAATGCATTTTGGTAAAAGGACAATAGAACAGACTACTATCTAAATGGAGAGAAAGTTCAAACATCAGAGGTGCAGAAGGACTTAGGAGTCCTCATGCAAGACTCCCAGAAGGTTAATTTACAGGTTGAGTTTGTGGTAAAGAAGGCAAATGCAACATTGGTATTTATTTCAAGGGGAATAGAATATAAAAGCAATTATAAGACATTAGTCAGACCTCACTTGGAGTATTGTCAACAGTTTTCGGCCCCATATCTCAGAAAGGATGCGTTGTCATTGGAGAGATCCAGAGGAAGTTCACTAGGGTAATTCCTGGAATGAAGGGTCAACATGTGAGAAGTGTTTGGCAGCTCTGGGTCTGTACTCAGTGGAATTTAGAAGAATGAAGGGGCGGGAGGGGGTGGTGGTGGGGAATCTCATTGAAACCTGCCGAATGTTGAAAGGACTAGATAGGGTAGATGCGGAAAGGATGTTTCCTATGATGGGGGAGGTTACCCAGAAGAAGAGGGCACAGCCTCAAAATTGAGAGACGACCTTTTAGAATAGAGGTAAGGAGGAATTTTTTTTAGACAGAGAGTAGTGAATCTGTGGAATGCTCTGCTGCTGACTGTAGTGGAGGCCAAGTCCATGGGCATATTTAAGGTGGAAGTTGATAGCTTCCTGATCAGTCAAGGCATCAAAGGATATGGCAATAAGGCAGGTGTATGCGGTTGAGTGGGATCTGGGATCAGCCATGCTGGAATGGCGGGGCAGACTCGATAGGCTGAATGGCCTAATTCTGCTTCTATGTTGTATGGTCTATACCACCTCTGCTCTCAGTCCAAGCTCACACCCACTTGTTGCCTGCCTCCAACACAATTCTGAATTCACTTGTTGGGAAACTATAAAATAACCATCTCACATTTTTAGAGCATAGAACATTATAACACAGCACAGGCTTTTCAGTCCATGGGGTCATGCCAACATTTTTACTTACTCTAAGGTCAATCGAATCCTTCCCTCCTACATAGCCCTCCATTTTTCTAACATCCAGGTGCCAAACTAAGAATTTCGTAAATGCCCTGTTTTAGTTTGACAACATCGCAATTCTTTGCCCTATTCTATGTAAGCTTGCTTCTCCTTCAACATACACATCATATGATGTGGAAGTACACTTATGCTCCGCTCTTTGCAACTGTTCTTCGATAAATATTTTCTTTATTGACCGGTAAATGGATCACAAATCAGAGCAAAGGAGCAAAACAATAAGAGGCAGATATTGTTTGAAATGGTAATGGTACTTTGCAATAATTTGCGTACATGATGCAACAAATTCCATTTTCAAAAGTTGGTCTGCAAGTTGGGCCATATCATAGTATTTTAGCTGATTGCATTCAGTGTTGTAAAGTTGTTACACATGCAGTGTGTATAAGTAAGTTCGTAGGGCTTATTATTACATGTTATTAAAGATGCTGATTGAAGTTTCACTGAAGGCATATTCTGGTGTCTAGTGAGACTGTTCATAAACTTTAATATGGGAAGAGAGTTTTTAACATATGCCTATTGGGATTTAATTATGATTCTGTCCACCACCTTGGCAAAGATTTAAAATCAGTTTATTCGAACAGATTACTACCAGGCTTTAGAATCAAAATTCTATTAAAATATCCCAGACCAATGGGTCTAATTAAGATTGATACAAAGAAATTAAATAATTGTGTTATTTTTTAATTTGATGCCTTTTGGCATTATGAGTAGATTTCTGGAGGATCAAACCATTTTTAGCTTATCATAGTGTGGAACCTGCTAGAAACTGCTATGAAAGCTTAGAGTCTCTGAATACCTGAGGTTTCTTATCTACAAAAACATTATATATCACATTTTTCATGTTGTTTCATTTTTGCAGAAATATCAAGATATACAGATGAGATATGGGGCTCTATAAATTTAATTATGCTTAATATGTTTGCTTAAAAGCGGATATTGTGCTTCTTTGGACAGCAATTCCCTACTTTATCTTTTCCCGACTATTCTTCAGTTTTGTTATTGAGGATGATTTTCTTCATCAATCCAGATATATGGTAGACTCACAGACCATGACACAGGTCAACAGGAGATGGTTGGTGGGGTAGGTGGGTGACTTTGGGGGCTGACGCCCTCTCACTGGCATGTGTTGTAACTTTGCAGCAGCAGTTCAATGCAACATATAACATAGAAGAGGAAAAAAAAATAAGAAAATCAATTACAGTATACATATATTGAATAGACTAAAAATCATGCAAAAAAACAGAAATAATACATAATAAAAAATGAGGTAGTATTCACAGGATTCAATGTCCATTTAGGAATCAGATGGCAGAGTGGAAGAAGCTGTTCCTGAATTGCTGAGTGAGTGCCTTCCAGCTTTTGTACCTCCTACCTGATAGTAAGAGTGAGAAAAGGGCATGCCCTGGGTGCTGGAGGTCTTTAATAATGAATACTGCCTTTCTGAGACACTGCTCCCTGAAGATGTCCTGGGTACTTTGTAGGCTGGTACCCAAGATGGAGCCGACTAAATTTACAACCCTCTGCAGCTTCTTTCGGTCCTGTGCAGTAGTTCCCCCATACCAGACAGTGATGCAGCCTGTCAGAATGATCTCCACCGAACATCTTTAGAAGTTTTTGAGTGTATTTGTTGCCATGCCAAATCACCTCAAACTCTTAATTAAGTATATTTGCTGTCTTGCCTTCTTTATAACTGTATCGATATGTTGGGACCAGGTTAGGGCCTCAGAGATCTTGACAGGCAGGAACTTGAAAATGCTCACTCTCTCCACTTCTGATCCCTCTATGAGGATGGGTATGTATTCCTTCATCCTATCCTTTCTGAAGTCCAAAATCAGCTTTTTCATCTTACTGATGTTGAGTGCAATGTTTTTGCTGTGACACCACTCCACTAGTTGGCATATCTCACTCTTGTATGCTCTCTCATCTTCATCTAAGATTCTACCAACAGTGGTTGTATCATCAGCAAATTTATCAATGGTATTTGAGCTATGCTTAGCCACACAGTCACATGTATAGAGACAGTAGAGCAGTGGTCTAAGCACACACCCCCAAGGTGCACCAGTGTTCATCGTCAGCAAGGAGGAGATATTATCAGTAATCCACACAGATTAAGGTCTTCCAGATAGGAAGTCAAGGATACAATTGCAGAGGGAGGTACAGAGGCTCAAGTTCTGCAACTTCTCAATCAGGACTGTGAGAATAATGGTATTAAATGCTGAGTTATATTTGATGAACAGCATACTGATATAGGTGTTTGTGTTGTTCAGGTGGTCTAAAGCCATGTGAAGAACCACTGAGATTGCATCTGCCATTGACCTATTGTGGTGATAGGTAAATTGCAGTGGGTCCAGGTCCCTGCTGATGCAGGAGTTCAGTCTAGTCATGACCAACCTCTCAAAGCATTTCATCACTATAAATGTGAATGCTACCGGGCGATAGTCATTAAGGCAGCTCACGTTATTCTTCTTAGGCACTGATATAATTGTTGCCTTTTTGAAGCAAGTGAGAATCGAGCATATTCAATCTCTCCTCATAACAGAGGTGCTCCATCCCAGGTAACATCTTGATTAATGCCTTCAACATCCTCTCCAGAGCAGTCATGTCTTTCCTGTCCACGTTTTCCAGAGTCTCATCATGGACTTTATATCACAGGGGCAGCATTGTGCAATAGCAGTAGAAAATTTGGTTTTATGTACAAAGCCTATTTACTTGTTTGCCTCGATGAATGAGTCAACAGCGGCCTGGAGTTTGCTTCCAAAAACACATTTTGCCTGCTTACTGCAGTTTGAATACAAGTTGCAGTGACCACTAGCATGGAGATAACAATGAGTTTGAAAAAATTTACTGTTTGTCCCTGGAAGAAATCTGTTGGAGCTGACATGCAACATTGCAGTGAGAAATACAGGGGAAGTAGTTGCAGCAAAGCCACTGTGCTGTTTGACTCCATTTTGCACTGGGATTGTGTCTTTGGTGAATCTGCTGGTTAGAATCCCATTTTCCATGTTATCATGTACCAAACACAGAATGGAGATGAATTTCTGATGATAGCCATGGCCTCTCTTGTTTGGCTGAGCAGAAATGTTTTGGAGATTGGAAAGCATATATAATGGTTAGTTTTGCTCCCTAAAATTTCATTGGCATTGTTTCACACTGAAGACCATGTCCACGGTACCTCTCAATGGACTAAGACTGTTTGTGATACAGGAAACAATTTATTGGTCACTGGGAGAAGGAAGCAGAAATGAATCATGTGATAAATTTCCCTGTAGAGATCTGTCTGTAGTTACCACAACTGGATTTTGTTTCCTTCCTTGAAAATGGTCACATCCACAGCATTGTTAAAGTTGTTATGTGTCCTTTTCTTCTAAGATATGTGAGTATCAGACCATGAGATAATGACTGGAACCTTCTTAACCTTCCTTTAGAACTTCAGCAGGGATATCAGCTGCCTGGTGTTTTTCAGTTGACTTGTAGCCATTAGCATTTCTTATGGTCAAGTAGCAACAAGACTATACCAGTTTTCTATGGGAAGGTGTTTAGGACACTCACATTAAGGGGCATCATCTCAGCTAAAAAGATTTTTGAAGTGCTCCTTCCAGTAGGAAAAGTTTGCACTATTGTTAATAGGTTTTTGTCTTTCTGGACTGGGCCTGTAGTTTGTAGATGGTCTTTAGGCTGTCACAAAGTCCATTCATGTTATAGTTACCAAAGAATTGCTTGATCTGCTTTCGTTCCAACCACCCACTTGCTTGGTAGGTAAAGATTTTCTTGTTGGACCACAGACTATCAGTGCCTGTGGACATGCTTACTTTCCTCCTGACATATAGCATTGATTTACAATCAGAGAACACCGTGAATTTGTGGTTAACTAGCACCTAGATCTGTGGACATTCATATCAAAACATTCCAGGTCTTTTCTGGTGGAGCAGCCAAGAATCTATTCACAGCTCTTCACAATAATTGCGGACCAGGTCTGTGCCCTGAGGAAGGATCTCATCCTGAAACATCGACTGTTTATTCCTTTCCATTGATGCTTCCTGAATTCCGCCAACATTTTGTGTGTGTTTTGCTCTCGACTTCAGGGCGGTCCAGATAGTGTGATCCTTTAGAAGTCCTACTGGTTTATCACAAGATGTAAGTAGGTAACCGCTGGGAAGCAGATCTGTACCATTTCTTCTTATTAGCAAGTAAGCTAGCTGCATGTTTCCATAAACTAAATGAAGTTGTACACAGTGAGAACATGATGTACCACTTCCTAACCAATGACAGAAAATTAAGCTACTGATTAAGAGAATTCTGTTCTTTGCTATAGTTAGGAAATTGTGTTCATGTTACTTGTCAGACAGCAACAACTGACTTACTGCCACCAAAATTATCTTCCTGACCAAGTAAATAAACTCTTGAAATAATTTACAGTAAGCATTCCACAGCCTGTTTTATTACAAGCCAAACATTAAAAGACAGATGAGATTATCTTTTTTCTCTCAAAGTGTTGCATTTCTTTGCAAGGGGGTGATTGGTTACTGTGGATTGGGTGAAATAAAGAAAGGAAATTACTACCAGGTTGTCCATGATCCTATTAACTGGTGGAGCAGGCTCAAAGAACCAAATGGATCCTACTTGTGGTCCTAATTCAAATATTCATCTGCACATTGTGAGTCCAGGTAACATTTCCTCATAATTTATAAATGAAACATCAATTCCTTCTTTCGAAATTCAAAAAAACTGCTGATGACGGATATCTTAAAACAGAAAATGGTAAGCAAGAGAAACAATTAACATTTCAGATCTGTGAACTTCACCTACTTCCATCCAACCCTTCAGCATTTTAAATACAATTGGGACCTGCTAATTTATTTCAAGCCAAGTAAGTTCTTCATGTGCTGAACTTGCCAGTCCAGGGCTTTTGACTCTTAGTTAATTAGTCAGGTATTCACAACATTGGGTGTAGACCTTGAAATTGTTCTTCTTATTACTGAGAAAAAATCTCAGATTTAATGGTGCAACTTTTAAGTGTTTACCTTCTGATATTCATCCATTCATTTCAACCAAGTTTATGATAAAGAAGCAAGGAAACTTTGTCAAAATACTCTATCCATTGTCATTAATATGACTTATGTAAATCACTATGTTTGACATGTTGTGTCAGCACCTGCAAACTAGCCAAAGAAAGAATGACGGAATATCTTTTATCAGCAGTAGCCAGATAGCTTTGTTCTGTCATTTTGATGATCAAAGTGATGAATGATAACCAAAGGACTTGTAATTGAAATTTGCTTAACTAAATAATGCCGGGCTATTGAAACAAACTAACTTGTTGAGCATAACTTTATCAAACTTCACCACAGACTGAGGAAAGAGAAATAATTTTTTAAATGATAGAAGTTTAAGTTAAATTTGATTGCCTAAACATACTTAATAACTGTCTCGTGTCATACGACGGGTGATTGATAAGTTAGTGGCCCAAAGTAGAAAGAGTCAATTTTAGAAAACCTAGCACATTTATTTTTCAACATAGTCCCCTCCTACATTTACACACTTAGTCCAGCGGTCGTGGAGCATACAGATCCCCGCTTTGTAGAAGTGGTCCACAGCAGGGGTGATTGATAAATTCGTGGCCTAAGGTAGAAGGAGATGAGTTATTAACTTCAAACTTTCTGCATTATCACTCAAAGGGTTGAACTGCACGTGCATGTAACGAGAGTGTCTTGGACCTCTAGGTGGTCCACAGCAGGGGTGATTGATAAGTTCGTGGCCTAAGGTAGAAGGAGATGAGTTATACAGGTCTCATCACATGCATGTGTAGTTCAACTCTTTCAGTGAAAATGCAGAAAGTTTGAAGTTTCTCCTCATCTCCTTCTACTTTAGGCCACAAACTTATCAATCACCCCTGCTGTGGACCACTTCTGGAGGTCCAAGACACAGACTTCTACAAAGAAGGGATCCGTATGGCCCACGACCTCCGGACTAAGTGTGTAGAGGTAGGAAAAATAAATGTGCTAGGTTTTCTAAAATTGACTCCTTCTACCTTAGGCCACGAATTTATCAATCACCCCTCATACGTATAGATGGAATTTGAAGCATTTGAAAATTAATCCCAAATTCAAAAGACAACCTATGTTTTAAGAGGAAGATTAAAAGGTTATTTATTTTTGTTACTTAGAGATGCATCACGATAACAGTCTTTTCCAGCCTAACAAGCCCACGCTACATAATCACACCCATGTGACTAATTAACCTACTAACCTGTATGGCTTTGGAATGTGGGTGAAAGCCAGAGCAGCTGGAGAAAACTCGCATTCGCTATCACGGGGAGAACACACAAACGATCAGAGACAGTGGTGGGAATTGAACCCTGATCACCAGCACTACACTAACGGGTATGGCTGCCATGTCACTCAAAGATTACCTTAATCTGTCACATGTACATTTAAGCAAACAGTGAAATGCACTGTTTGAATCAAATCAATCAGCAAAGATTGGGCTGGGAGCATCCACTTCAGGTAGCACCATAGCATGTTGCGACAAAGGCCCATCACTGATTACAGACGGCACATGACGCACTCAGTAAAACACTCACCCCCAGCAGTAATAGTGACTGGGTCTGAAACAGAGCTGCTGCATGGAGCTGTCTCATATAGAGGCAGCAGCAACCTGCACAGGTGTGCTGATGGTGGAGAATACCATCTTTAATTGGATAACTGAGTTAATTAGCTTTTGGTTGGTCTAGGGGGAGGGGCTTAGCAGTTATAAACCTCAGGTTACCAAGGCTTTGGGATTTGTGGTGGTAATGCACCATTAAGCTGGATGCTGACCGCTGTAAAACAAGATACAGACAGACAGGCTTTGGGATTAGTTTTCTTTGGTGTTTAGTCTGAGGGTGGCTATTTATATATATATTGTTTTTTACTCCCCAGTTTTTGTCTTGTTTTGAGGTAAATAAAAGCACCTCAATTTATTTTTGTGAGTCAAGCCGTCTGGTTATTTTTCTTAAACAATTGACCCACAGTTTTTTTTTGTGACACATGTCCAGAACTCACTACCCCTAACTGCACTTCCTTAGAAAGTGGCAGGAATCTGGGGAACTCACGTGATCACAGGGAGACCAGCAGGAACTGAATCCCAATCAGTGATTACTGGCACTGCAAAGCGATTGCGCTAACCACTTTCCTACCGAGTGAATGTACAAGTTATTGATGTAGGTTAAAGCCTTGAGAATATAATCTAAGGGTCACAAGATTTGAGCAAGAATTGCAGGATGCTGCCAGTAGCCCTGAGGGTCACAGGAAGGAGCAGAAGATAAAGGCGCCAAAGAACACAAAGAGACACAGTCTGCCAAGCTGGGCAGGCAATTTAGTGGAGTCTGTAGGGGAGGTTTACATTGTAACCAATGTCACAGGAGTCGAGCAATCTGCAAACAAATCCCGGATGTAGGAATTTTTCCAAATATGGCCAAGGCTAGACAGAGGTAAAGGTAAACAGCTGGACGGGAAGCTGAAGACTACCTTGAAAAGGCAAGGCTCTTTCTGGCTTTCAAGACATGTATTTGCCTCTGTTGGTGGCAGATACTGTCTCCATTTGTGTGCCTTGTATTCTGAGACCAATGTGGCAGAAGTTGCATTTCTATCAGGCTCACAATTGATCTCTTTGATTTCTTAAATTTCGGCAGAAAAACTTATATACGTTATTCAAACTGCTGCTCAAAAGAATACACAAGTCAGGTTATCATTGTAGTTATAGTCATAGAAAATGACAACACAGAAACAGGCCCTTTGGCCCATCCAGTCCATGCTAAACTATTAATCTGCCTGGTCCCATATACCTATACCAGGACAATGGCTCTCCATACTCTTCACATTTACATATCTATTCAACTTTCTCTTAAATGTTGAAAATTGAGCCCATATCCACCACTTCCATTGGCAGCTCGCTCCATCATCTCACAACCCTCTGAGTGAAGAAATTCCCCTTCATATTCCCCTTAAGCAATTCACCATTCACACTGAACTCATGACCTCTAGTTCTAATCTCACCCAATATCAGTGAAAAAGGCTTGCTTGCACTTACCCTATCTGTACCCTTCATAATTTTGTATGCCTCTATCAAATCCCCCCTTCTATGATCAAGGGAATTCAAGATGGCGGTGCTTTCAAATGCAAAGACCACTTCACCTCCGGGTGTCATAGTTGTTTCATGTCCTGTACATCTCTGTTACAATCAGAAATGCTGCTGGCTATTAAATATACTGTGCACAGCAGTTTCACCTTGTTAGTGACCTGTTGGACTGCAGAGAAACTCTGCAGCTTGGATTTATTGCTTCTGATCTCAGTGGGTGACGCTGTAGGAAGAGGTACGCAAGGAAGCAAAAAGTAGAAAACGTGCTGGAATCCAGGAACGATTTAGGCCAAAGCCCGTCAGGCCGCTCTCCCCCTGTTCTTACTGGCAAGCGTCCACTCACTTGAAAATAAACTGGACTACCTGTGCCTGAGACTGAACCGGAGATAGAAAAACATCTGTGCACACATTCACATGGAATCCTGGCTTCATGAATCCATCCCAGATGCAGTCATCCAGCTGGAAGGTTTCAGCATGTTTCGTGCTGACAGGAATCCAGCGATCTCAGGCAAGACCCGCGGTGGTGGTATCTGTAGTTACATAAATAAGAACTGGTGTACGGATGCTTTAGCAGTGGCATCCCATTGTTCACAGGTTAAAAGTTAAAGTCTGTCCTGAGCCTTTGTGACCGATCAGGCTGGTGCTTATGCCGGTTTCTGTGGCGTTAAGCAACTGGAAGTATGAGACTCCCCCCCCCCCCGCCGGATAGGACACCAGTCTATCATGAAATTAACCCCCAGCATTTTGCTGCTACCCATTTTCAGCTGGGTGGACTGGAGCAGTGTGTGGTTAAGATCCTTGCTCAAAGACACAACACGCTGCCTTGGCTGAGACTCGAACCCACGACCTTCAGATCGTAAGCCTAATGCCCTAACCACTTGGCCACACGCCACACTTTGTTCACAGGTGATTGAGTTTCTTTTTGTGAGGTGCAAACTGTTTTATATACCAAGGAACATCACTACAGTTCTGTTGGTAGCTGTATACAGCATATCCCTGCCTCTGCTAATAGTTGGCGAGGCACTGCGCGAGCTCTACAGATTCATCAGTGACTCTCAAACCAAACATCCTGATGGCACCTTCATTATCGGAGGCGATTTTAATCAGCAAACCCAAAGACAGTCCTGCCTAAATTCCATTAGCAAGTTGATTTGGCTACTAGAGGTGAAAATACACTAGAACTGGTTTACACTAACATACCAGCTGCCTATAAAGCAGGCCTTCGACCACTCATTGGACTCTCAGATCACTTATCTGTAATGTTAATTCCAGCATACAAACCAGTGATCAAAAAGGGTCAAACCAGTTCTAAAGGTGGTGAAAACCGGGCCTGAGGGTGCAATCTCCACACTGCAGGACTGCTTTGATAACAGGAACTGGAGAATGTTCAGGGAGGCTGTTACCTATGGCAACCATGTTAACATCGAGGAATATGTGGATTCTGTGACCAGCTACATTGAGAAGTGTACTGAGGATGTTACCATCACAAAAACACATTCGGGTGAGGGCAAATCAGAAGCCATGGCTTACATCAGAGGTCCGTGCCAGGCTGAGGGATCATGATGATGCCTTTGGATCAGGAGATGTGACAGCTCTCAGGAAAACAAGAGCTGTGCTTTCCCACTCCATCTGGAAGGCGAAGTGGGAGCATTCTCAGAGAATTTACAGCCACTTTTGCGATACCACAGATACGAGGCGCATGTGGGAGGGAACTCAGGCGATTACAGACTACGTCTACCCTGCGTGTCAGTTACTAGGAAGCTTCACTTTCTGACAGACTGAGTTTCTTCTACGCCCAGATTGATGTGCAGAACAAAATGCTGGCAAAGACGGCACCCCACCCTCCAGGGGAACAGACACTCCATCTGGCTGAAGCTGAGGTGAGGAAGTCCCTGGCCAGGGTCAACCCATGCAAAGCTGCGGGGCCCGATAATATACCAGGTTGGGTTCTGAAAGTCTGTGCAGCCCAGCTGATAGAGGTGCTGACGGATATATTTAACATCTCTCTGGAACAATCCATTGTCCCCTCGGATTTCAAGGCCAAAGAAGGTGACAGTAGCCTGCCTAAATGACTATCGTCCGGTGGCATAATATCAAGCATTATGAAAATGCTTTGGGCACCCAGCCATGGAGCACAGTAAAGCCTTTCTCCTGGCTACACTGGACCCTCTTCAAGCATCACACACAAAATGCTGGAGGAACTCAGCAGGCCAGGCAGCATTGATGGAAAAGAGAACAGTCGACGTTTTGAGTCGAGACCCTTCAGCAGGATTGGAGAAAAAAATATGAGGAGTCAGAGTTAGAAGGTGGGAGGAGGGAAGGAAGAAACATAAGGTGATAGGTGAAACCGGGAGGGTGGAGGGGTGAAGTAAAGAGCTGGGAAGTTGACTGGTGAAAGAAGTACAGGGCTAGAGAAGGGAGAATCTAATAGGAGAATACAGAAGGCCATGAAAGCAAGAAAAAGGGGGAGGAGCACCAAACAGAGGTGACAGGCAGGCAAAGGATAAGATGAGAGAGGGGAAAGGGATGAGGAATGGGGGTAGGTGATATTACCAGAAGTTCAAAAAATCCACGTTCATGCCATCAGGTTGGAAGCTATCCAGATGGAATATGAGGTGTTACTCCTCAACCTGTGTGTGGCCTCATCACGACAGTAGATGAGGTCATGGATGGACATGTCGGAAAGGAAATAGGAAGTGAAATTAAAATGGGTGGCCACTGGGAGATTCCACTTTTTCTGGTAGACAGAACATAATTCTACAGCGAAGCAGTTTCCTAAACTAGGTCAGGTCTCACCGATATACAACAGGCCACATCGGGAGCACCGGATGCAATAGGTGACCCCAACAGACTCACAGGTGAAGTGTCACCTCACCTGGAAGGACTGTTTGGGGCCCAGAATGGTAGTGAGGGAGGAGATGGAGGGACAAATGTAGCACTTGTTCCATTTGCAAGGGTAAGTGCCAGGAGTGAGATCAATGGAGAGGGACAAATGGACAAGGGAGTTGGGTAGGGAACGAACCGTGAAGAAAGTGGTGGGGCGGGGGGGAGAGAAAGATGTGCTTGGTGGTGGAATCCCATTGGAGATGGTGGAAGTTATGTAAAGCTATGTGCTGGACTCGAAGGCTGGTGGGATGGTAGGTGAGGACAAGAGGTAGCTTATCCCTGGTGGAGTGGTGGAAGGATGGGGTGAAGGCAGACGTGTGCAAAATGGAAGAGGTGCGGCTGAGGGCAGCATTGATGCTGGAGGAAGGGAAGTTCCTTTCTTTGAAAAGGAGGACATCTCCTTTGTTCTGGAATGAAAAGCCTCATCCCGAGTGCAGATGCAACAGAGACAGAGGAATTAAGGGAAGGGGATGGCACTTTTGACCCGTTCCAGTTTGCTTATCACTCAAATTGATGCACTGACAATGCAATTGCCTCTGCCCTCCACTCTGTCCTGCCCCACCTGGAAAATGGGGTTTCATATGCCAGACTGCTGTTTTCAATAGATAGATTAATCCCTCCCTTCCTTCGGTGCCAGAGTAAATTATTCTTAAAATCATTATTTGCATTCACATCCACAATGGCTGTAATGGCATGTGAACGATAATCTGCCAATGCAACGAACTTCCAGCATGGGTTAGAAAGAAACCTGGATTTTGATTTGAAGTTACAACAATTTAAAACATCACAGGTATGTTTCCTGATGGCAAACCACAACTACAATTACAACTGGTTCATTCACACCAAAATGAAAATAACCATCAGGCTAATCAAATAAGGGAACTGTTTGCAAAATCAGATCTACATTCAGGAGGGAAAAATATAGGGCCATGAATGGAGTGAGTTAAAGAACTTTGCATTTTATTATGCTGACTGATCAGTATACTTTAATTCAGTTGTTTCACTGCTGCATTAAAAACATATATAAAATAAATCATATGCTCAGAATTCATTAAAAAGCTATTTCAAGCTGTAATAAAATATATGGTTTTTTCTAATGAATACAAATAAAGCTAATCAAAATAAAGGTAAAATTGAAATGTAGAGGATGACTCTGAAATAAAATACTATTCAATTTGTTATTACAGCTTTGGGGAAACTATGTGGATCACTAGCAAGGCTGGCATATCTTATCTATCTCTGGTTGTCCTTGAGATAGTGGTGGTGAAATTTTAAAGTGTTGCTGGGGCTGTACCCATCCAGGCAAGTGGAGATTGCCCCATTATACCCTTGACCTGTTCCACACAGAAACTGGACAGGCTTTGGAGTGTCAAGAGGCAAGTCACTTGCTACAGGATACCCAGTCTTCGACTTGAACTTGTACCCATGGTATTTATGTGGAAGCTGCAGCTGAGGTTCTACTCTGTGGTAACCCCCAGTACGTTGACAGTGGAGTACATGGCAACGATAATGCCATTGAATGTCAAGGGCTGGCTCTCTTGGTGGAGAAGGTCAGTGACTCAGACTTGAATGTCACTTGCCACTTGTCAACCTATGACAGAATAAGCTTCACACCCTGACCTCAACACCTCCTTGTGCAACTGGATCCTCGATTTCCTCACTTGCAGACCCCAGTCCATTCAGATTGGCAATACCTCCTCCACAATCTCTTTCAGCACAGGTGCACCACAAGGCTGTGTGGATAGCCTCCTGCTCTACTCACTTTACATTTCTGATTGTGTGGCTAAGACAACTGTGCAGCTCCAAAGAGCGTTATAAGAGGTCATGCTTACCTTGGCCATTAGGCTCTACAATGAGTCAACCCATAGCTGGGGAAGTGATGACTCCCTCCTGTTAGACTGCTTGTGGGAACTATTTTTATTCTTTCTACTTCTCGTCTAATATTTATATCAGTGCACCTGTAATGCTTCTGTGACAAAGTAATTTCCTTTGGGATCAATAAAGTTTCCGTCTATCTATCTATCTATCTAAGTACAGCTCCAATGCCATATTCAAATTTGCTGACGACACCATTGTCATAGGCTAATTTAAGGGTGGCAATGAATAAGAATATAGGAGTGAAACTGAAAATCTGGCGGAGTGGTGCCACAACAATGTCTTACTCAATGTCAGGAAGATCAAGGAGCTGGTTATTGACTTCAGGAGGAGGAAACCATAAGTTCATAAACAACGCAAACACGAGGAATTCTGCAGACGCTGGAAATTCAAGCAACACACATCAAAGTTGCTGGTGAACGCAGCAGGCCAGGCAGCATCTCTAGGAAGAGGTACAGTCGACGTTTCAGGCCGAGACCCTTCGTCAGTCCTGACGAAGGGTCTCGGCCTGAAACGTCGACTGTACCTCTTCCTAGAGATGCTGCCTGGCCTGCTGCGTTCACCAGCAACTTTGATGTGTGTTGTAGTTCATAAACAAATCTTCATCAGGGGGTCAGAACTGGAGGTGGGCAGCAACTTTAAATTTCTTGGTGTTATCATTTCAGTTAGCTGGCCAGTGGTGTAGTAGCATCCACATCAGACTTCAAGGTGAGTGGTCTTGGGTTTGAATCCGGCCAGCTCCTTGCACACTTACCATTACACATACACTTCACACGTAATACACTCTCATGCCATCTGGATGCCACTACAGGTCCCTGCCCATCAGCACCAGAAGAAACTTACCCAGATTTATGCCTTCCTCCGTTCGCCTCCTGAACACCCAATTTTGAATATATAGTATGCATAGCACCTTTGACAGTAAAAACGGTCAGTTTTGTTATGTGTGTTTGTATTTTAAATTACATGCATTAACTTTTAGTATTTATTATCTATTGTGAGCATTTTATATTGGGTACATGTAGTATGGTGTTGTGTATCTTAACTTCTGTGATGTTGTCCTTACCACTGCACAAACTAAGCTCCTCATGGAAAATAAAGTGAATTGAATTGAATTAAATCGACGCAGGGTTGAGCATCGAGCTAGCAACTCAGCCTCACATAAAAAACAGACAAAAATGCTGAAGAAATGACAAGGTTGCCACCCGATGTTCCACAGGGCAAGGAAAGGATCAAGAATCATTTTGGAGAACTTGTCCTGGGCCCAGCATGTAAATGCAATTATGAAGAAAGCACAACAGCACCTCTACTTCCTTAGGAGATTGCGAAGATTCGCATGACACCTAGAACTTTGACAAAATTCTTTGGATCTGTGGTGGAGTACAAAGCCTGGCATGGAAGCACCAATGCCCTTGAACAGAAAATCCTACCAAAAGTAGTGAGTACGGCCCAATCCATCATAGGTAAAGCCTTCTTCACCACTGAGCACATCTACATGAAGCATTGTTGCAGGAAAGCAGCATCCATCATCAGCAATCTCCACCACTCAGGTCATACTCTCTACTCGCTGTTGCCATCAGAAAGAAGGTACAGGAGCCTCAGGACTCACACCACCAGGTTCAGTAACAGTTATTACCCCTCAACCATCAGGCTCTTGAACCTACTCTTGAAAGGGATAACTTCATTTTGCCTCAGCATTGAAATATTCCCACCACCTAAGGACTCACTTTCAAGGACCCTTCATCTCATGTCCTCAATATTTATTGCTTATTTATTTAATTATTATTATTATTCTTTCTTTTTGTATTCACAGTTTGTTGTCTTTTGCATATTGGTTGTATGCCCAGTTGGTGCGGTCTTTCATTGATTCTATTATGCTTATTGGGGTTATGGAGTATGCTTGCAAGAAAATGAATCTTAGGTGACATATATGTAATTTTACTTTGAACTTTTAATGTCTAGGTTTTACTGCATGGAGGCATGGACTATTAAGAAATACCAAGGAAATGAGCACTGTGTAATCAGTAGCAAATGTCCCCATTTCTAACCTCATATTGGTTGATAGATCACTGTAGATGGTTGGGCTAAGGACACTGCCCCAAGGAGCTTCTGCTGTGATGTCCTGGGAATTAAATATTTAAATTCCTTTGAATATTAGAAGGTCGAGATAGAGTGGACCTGAAAAGTGTGCCTAGGATAGTGAGGTGTCTGGAACAGAGATGAGGAGGAGCTTCTTTAACAGGAGGGTGTTGAATCTATAGAATTCATTGCCAGAGACAACTGTGGAGGCCAATTCATTGGCTATGCTTAAAGTGGAGGTTGATAGGGTCTTGATTAGTAAGACTGTCAAAGGTTATGGGGAAAAGGCTGGAGAATGGGGTTCAGAGGGATAATAAATCAGCCATGATTGAATGGCGAAGCAGACTCGATGTGCGAAATGGCCAAATTCTAGTCCTACGTCTTATGGATACATGACACCAATAATCTATCAGACCTCCTCTATGAGAGGAACGGTTCCAGCCATTGAGGCTTTTTCTGCTTAATGTCCATGTACTGCAGTTTTAGCTGATGCCACATTTGATCAATTGTTCTCTCAATATCAAGAGCAGCTACTCTATGGAAATCAACTGTCAAAAACACCTTCCGCCATCCTGCTAAATGATAAGAGACTGGGTGGTAGGAAGAGGGACTGGATTTGTCCTGTTTTCAGTGAACCAAACACATCTGGGCAATTATTAACATTGTCAAGTATAAACAGTAGGTGCCACTATTATAACTGTATAGGAACAGGCTGGCTAGACATTTGGTGAATTCTATGCCTTTGATCTTTAACACCACAGGCTGGGATATTATCTGGTCCCATAGCCTTTGTTGCATCCAGTGCTCTCAGCCACATCTTGATTTCGTGGGGATGTCAATTGATTATGGACTTCTATGATGCTGGGGATCTCATGAGGACTGGCCAATTACTCACCTGCCTGTGGTTGAGGATAGGGATTTTTTGGAGTCTCTCCCTCCATTTCATCATTTAATTGTCCATCACTGCTCATACCTATCAGTACTTCAATCTGTTCCACTGGTTAGGATATCATCAGCTCTGCTTTTTGCTTGCAATATTTAGCATGCAGGTAATCTGAGTTGCAGATTCATATGGCTGCTACCACATTTACAGGCATGCCTGGTTTCTCATCTGCCAGTTTATTTTCTATTCCTCACTGTAACAGGATCAATCTCCAAGCTTCAGTTGAATGGCAGTGTAAGGGATATACTGGGACACAAAGTTGAAATTTATCATGGTTTACATTTCTGTTGCTGATGATAGTTTCCAGTTTTCAGTTGCCAGATTGATTCTAATTTATTTAACATCATGATAGCAGCATGTAATGCAATAGAGGGTGTCCTTGGTGTGAAGATGTATATCTGTCTTCACAAAGACTGTGTGAGTTGCATCTGCCAAGGGGAGATTGATGAGGAAGAGTCAAAGAGGTTTATCACTCACATTGGTTCACTGAATGTCTGCCACAGGCCTGTTCTATGCCTGTGCTTTGTATTTCAAGACTCAGCCAAGTGCAGCACTTGCTGATGGAATATTGATGATCCCTAGGCACTTGCTTGCGTCCTTGCTACTTTTAGTGCATTTCCCTAGTGTTGTT
This sequence comes from Mobula hypostoma, assembly GCF_963921235.1. Classification (NCBI taxonomy): domain Eukaryota; kingdom Metazoa; phylum Chordata; class Chondrichthyes; order Myliobatiformes; family Myliobatidae; genus Mobula; species Mobula hypostoma. The sequence continues at coordinate 30,310,640 of NC_086115.1, read as the reverse complement.
TAGCAGGGAAAACAGTTAGACATAATAAGGAGGCTTTCTGCCCATGCTTGACTCAAATACCATGAGTTCTGATACAGTCTGGAGTCAGAATTGAGTATTCACCACTGGATACTTCCACCCGGATGTCCGTCCCACTGGTGAGACAAGGCCACCCAGGGATTATAATTGAGGAGTCCTTCATTTTACAAGTTATGATTTCCCAGGCTTTTCCGTGTTCAACTTCATTAATATTGTGCGATCTGTCTTGTTTAATTTTTTTTTCAATGTCATAGTTATGGTACAACTAAATGGATTACCAAGGCCTCAGGTCAGCATTGGAAACAGTGAGCAGTTTTATGCTGCTGGGCATCAACATCGTGGAGGATCTATCTTGGGTCAATGCACTGATTCAATCTTGATTGAAAACACGCCAATGGCTCTACTTCAGTAGAGATTTGAGGAGATTTTGTTAGTCACCAAAGTCTCTAGCAAATTTATACAGATGTATCACGGACAGCATTGTGACTGGCATGGAGACTCCAAAGTGTAGAACTGAAAGGAGGGATTCCCAACCTGGTGTCTATGGACCCCTCAGTTAACAGTAAGGGTCTATGGCATAAAAAAAGTTGGGAATCTCTGCCGTAGAGCAGTGCCTCAAGAAGGCAGCATTCATTATTAAGGAGCCTCAACATCCAGGACATGCCCTCGCCTCATACCTCTAGGTACACTCAACTTTTCAGGAACATCTTCTTCCCTTCCACCATTTAATTACCAAATGGTCTTTAAACTCATGAATTCCACCTCTTTTGCACTATCTATTTACTTGTTTAACTTCTAGTAGAGTCTTGCATGGTATTTCTGCCGTATAACGACTAATTTCATTTCATATGTCATGATAATAAACCCGATTCTGATTCTGAGGGCATTTTGACAAGACTTGTAAGAGGCAGATTCAGATTAGTTTATGTCATATAGATCGGGGGAAGTGAATTCCTTGCTTGCACAAAGCTTACAGAATGAAGAGAATACATGATGGTAATAAATACAGGGAGGAGGGCAAAAACAATGGAATGGTATATAATACTGCAAACTGATGGAGAACAAAAATAAATGCTGAACTGATAATAATAGAAGAGGCGGAATTAAAGTCTCTGAAATGTGGCAGCACTACTGGGAAGTCAATTTGAAAGAGGTAATTGGTTCAGAAATCTGATTGCAGTGGGGAAATGCTGGTTTTGAGTTTGGTCGTCCAGGCTTTCAAGAAGGTAGAAGCAAGAAAAAGAAATGGCTAGGGTGGCAGGCAACCTTGATGATACTGCAAGGCAGTGTGAAAGTGGACTGAATGGAATGATGTGATAAGCCTGTGATGGACTGGGCAATTTTTAACCACTCATTGCAGGTTCCCACAGTCCGGAACAGAGCAGTTGCTGCATCTGTTGGGATAGTTCCTGTACACTCTGTAGATGTTGGAGAGAATCATTATGGACAAATTGAACCTTCTCAGATATATGCTGCTATATACTTTCTTGTTCATTGCATAGCATAAAGCGACTAGGAAAGGTTGCTGGTGAATATGGATGCCTAGAAACTTGAAGCTGTTGACCATCTTTACAGCAGCCTCATTAACTAGTGGGCTGGAGTCATCTACCATGAGTCATGTAAAGCCAAATTGAATAAGAATATCAATTTAACTTCCTTGAACAGCATTAGTGAACTAGATGAGATTTTACAACAAGATTTGTTGTCGTCATTAATGATTATGAACTTTTTTATAAATTCTGAATTATTAATACCAGAGCTGCAACAGGGGAACTTGAATTTGTGTCTCCCAGTTGTTAGTTCAGGCCTCTAGATTACGAGTCTGTTTGCTTAACTACTACAACAGAACTGTAAGCAATGATTAATGAACTGCACTTTTACTTGCCAATGAAAGGTTCCTGAAAGGATATTAAATGGATGGCATTTATGATGTGCAGGTGGTCAGACTGAGACAAATCGACTGCTGTGGTTGGTGCCCTGCAAAGAGATGTATTTTTCTACGAAGCAGGCAGAAAAGAGCTGACATGGTGATCAATTGCTCATTGCAACACTCAGAAATCCTGGCTGTAAATGTTAAAGATAATATCAGATTTCAGTGAAGATGCCAAGTTTTTTTTACCCTGAAGATTTCTATAACAAATTTTTATCCCAAATATGAACCATCTAACCTTATTATTCCAAAGCTGTCACTCAGCATTGAGGCTCTTTAAACTGTTGTAGTGCATGGTCAATAAAGTTGCGAATAACATTTATAACATTAATGGACATCAATAAAGTAATGTTCTTCAAACCTCAGTTATTGTATAAGTTGCCTGCTATTTGGGCTCCTTTTGAAAATAGAATCCTTCTAGCTCTTACCACCTCCTCCCCCCCCCGCACCCCGTGACCTAAAATTGTCCTTTCAAATCTCTCTGTATTCTGGAGTTTGCAGCTTCATCTTCAATTTCTTTTTATCCATTACGAGCACAGAAGCTACTGCTTTCTGCCTTACAACAGTGATAGCACTTCAAAAATATTTAATTGGATGTAATCCAGATTATAGCATCTGGGTAATGGGCTGGAGCACACCAAGTTTTACTTAGGGACATGTAGAAAACTGGCTCAAATGTGTAAATCAGCTTGTTTCTGGATCTCTACGCCTATGCATGGAAGTTTGGAACGAGGTGAAGTTCAGATGCCATGTCAGAACATAAACGTCTTGAGTCTGGGCCAAATGGGCTTTGCTTCCAATCTTACATTAGTCTTAGTATGTATGACATATGGCCTCATTCACTTACCTGCGATTATTGGAAAATGTAAGTCCAGGCAAATTGTTTTATTCAGTTTATATTATTTAATCTTAATGATTTAAAGTAGAGTTATTACTTACAGTTTATTAATATAATATTTTAAAATTAGTTAAATCAATTTGAACAGTTTGATGTATTTTTAACCATTCAGATGAATTTAATAATTATTCTAAGTTCTTTGACTTCAGTGCAGGGCGTTTGATAGTGCCACTTGCAGCCTTGTTGCCTCTCCTGGCTAATTTCCTCCAGCATGGCAGCTACAGTAGCAAGGCTTCAAGGATGATAGGACCTCTGAGTCAACAAACAGTAAGTGTGGCTGTGCGACCAAGTAATGGCAGGTGTTGATGAAAATCTTTTTATAAGCTCTCTTTGATTAAACTTTCAGATACTCCTATTGACTCACAATCAAAGACTCTACAACCCGGAATTATTTATTTACTTTTTTTCTTAAATGCCTTTTCCCTCTATTACAAATTCAAGATGTACTATTTTCTACCTTACAACTGTGATAGCACTTCAAAAGTACTTAACTGGCTGTAAACTGAATTAGAGCATCTGGATAGTGGGGTGGATCACACCAAGGTTTACTTACAGGCTATCAACTGGCTCAAATATGTAAATTAGCTTAGGACAATATAGAGATCAGATGCGAGGGGTCAGAATGTAAATACCCTATGCTTACAATTTGTCCTCTTTTGCTTATTGGATATTTGTCAGTCTTTGTTAACTATAGTTTTTCATAAATTCTTTTGTATTTCTTTATTTTCCCGTAAATGCCTGCAAGAAAATAAATCCTAAGAAGTACGTGGTGACGTATATGTATATACTTAAATAATAAATTTACTTTGAACTGTGAACTTTGGTCTTCGACTAACAAAGAGGGAATATAATTGACATCAAAAAGTTTCAGAAAAATTAGTTGAAAAATTAAAGTTAGTTGATTAACAAAGAAATTATAGAACATTTGGTTTAATTCTTGGCATTTATATGTTTGTATCTGTCCCCCACCCTTAACTCCTTACAATAAACTCCAGCTGTTCAAATGAAGCAAATGGCTCCCTTTGATACTATAGAAATATATTAGGACATCATTTCATAAAGAAAATAATAGCTCCCATTTTTATGATGCTTTTTGTGACTTCCAAACATGTTTTGCAGCTAATTAGAGAATGCAGTTATCATGTAACATAGGAAACACAGCAGTTTCTTTGCACACAACTTATTCCTGCAAACATAAACAACCAGATATGCCGCTCTTGAGGAGATGTTTGAAAGATAAATGTTGGCCCTGTAATTAGAAAACCTCTCCAGGTTTCTGATTATTAGCATGCCCAAATGTGAGAGCAGATGGGTATCATCCAAAAAGACAAGCACTGCATTCCCAGTTTACTGCATAAAAAACATCAGTTTTGATTGTCTATCTGTTCAAGGGTCTGCAGTGGAACTTGAACCCACAACCTTCTGACTCAGAGACACTGATGCTATAAATGAGGTTAAGTGTATTCAATCCTGCTAAATCTTTTCAACCAACTAAACTGACCTATTCTGTAAAATTGCTGGTGTCTGTAATGTTCATGGGCCAGCAGTTCTTAGGTCTCTAGTACTGCAACTATCTCTGAGGCTCAGAGGGAAAGGGTGCAGTCAGGCAGGGCGATAGAGTTAGGACAATCAATAGTGAGGGGGTGAGGCAGGAGGTTCTGTGGCTGCAGAAGAGATGTCAGGATGGTGTGTTGGCTCCTGGGTGCCAGGGTTAAAGATGTCTCAGAGTAGCTGCAGAAAATACTTCAGGGTAAGCAGAGGTTGTTGGACATTTGGTACAAATGATATAGAACAAAGGATGAGGTACTATAGAATAAGTACAGGGAGTTTGGTAAGAAATTGAGAAATAGGACCTTGAAGATACTGATCTCTAGGTTTCTCTCAGTATCACATGATAGTGAGGCGAGTTCAAAGTTCAAAGTAAATTTATTAGCAACATGCATATATGGCACCATATACTACCCTTACATTTGTTTTATTGCGGGCATTCACTTAAATAGAAAGAAACACAATAAAATTAATAAAAAAATGCAAACGACCAGTGTGCAAAAGACAACAAACTATGCAAATACAAAACAGGAAGAAAAAAAAACAATACATATAGAGAACATGAGTTTTAGAGACCTTAAATGTGAGTGCATAGGTTGTGGAATCAGTTCAACTGTCCCTGAAACTGGTGGTGTAGGACTTCAAGCTCCTGTACCTCTTTCCCGATTGCAGCAGTGAGAAGAAACCATGATGGCCTGGATATTTGGGGGTCCCTGATGATGGATGCTGCTTTCCTGGAATAGAGCTCCTTGTACATTTGCTCATTGGTAGGGAGGGCCTTGCCTGTGATGGACGTGTGTCCACTACCTTTTGTAGTTCTTTTCCATTCAAGGGCATTGGTGTTCCCATACCAAGCCATGATGAAGGACAGGCTAGCTAAAACTGTGGCTAAGGAGCTGGTGCAGGAAGCAGGGGTTCAGGCTGTTGGACCGTTCGGACCTCTTCTGGGATAGAGGTGACTTCTACAAGAGGGATGGGTTGCATTTGAACCATTGAGGGACCAACATCGTTGCAGGTAATTTTACCAATGCTACACAGGAGAATTTAAAATAGATTGGAATTGGGATTGGGATTGGCAGGAGCAACTCATGGATAAAGCAGTGCTCAGTGAGAACAGGTTTAATAATCAGGAGAGGCAGGGAAACTGTAAAGGCAAGGAATGGAATACCTGATAAAAAAAACTGCATTTATTTCAGTGCTTAAGGTTTAACAGGTAAGGCAGACAAACTTAATGTGTGTATTGGCTCTAAGGACTGAGATATAATTCCATAAGATACAGCAGCGGAATTAGGCCATTTGGCCCATTGAGTCTGCTCTGCCATTTCATCATGGCTGATCCATTTCCCTCTCAGCCCCAATCTGCTGCGTTCTCTCCGTATCCCTTCATGTCCTGACTAATTAAGAATTAATCAACCTCTGCCTTAAATATACTCAATGACTTGGCCTCCAAAGGCATCTGTGGCAATTAATTCCACAGATTCACCACTTCCTGGCTAAAGAAATCCCTCCTCATTTCCATTCCAAGTCGATGTCCCTCTGTTCTCATGCTGTGTCCTCTGGTCTTAGATTCCCTCACCACAGGAAATACCCTCTCCACATCAATTCCATCAAGGTTTTTCAATATTCGATAGTCTTAAAAGAAATCCCACTTCATTCTTCTAAATTCCAGTGAGCACAGGCCCAAAGCCATCAAATGCTACTCATCTGATATGCCTTTCAATCCTGGAATCAATTTTGTGAATGTCCTTTGAACCCTCTGCAATGCAAGCTCATCCTTTCTAAGATAAGAGGCCCAAAACTGCTCACAATACTCCAAGTGAGGTCTCACCAGTGCCTTATAAAGCCTCAACATTACTCCCTTGCTTTTGTACTCTAGTCCTCTAGAAATGAATGCTAACATTGCATTTGCCTTCCTAACCACCAAGTCAACCTGCAAATTAACCTTTAGAGAATCCTGCCTGACAACTCCCAACTTCCTTTGCAACTTAGATTTTTGAATTTTCGCTCCATTTAGAAAATAGTCTACGCTTTTATTTCTTTGACTAAAGTGCATGACCATACACGACCCCACACTGTATTCCATCTGCCAATTCTTTGCCCATTCTCCTAATCTGTCTAAGTCCTTATGTAGCCTCTCTGCTTCCTAAAAACTACCTGCCCCTCCACTTATCTTTGTATTATCTGCAAACTTGGCACAAAGCCATCAATTCCTTTATCCAAATCATTGACATATAACATAAAAAGAGCCCTGTGGAACACCACTAGTCACTGGCAGCCAACCAGAAAAGGCTGCCTTTATTGCCACTTTTTGTCTCCTGCCAATCAGCCAATGTTCTATCTATGCTAGAATATTTCCTGTAATGCCACGGACTCTTAACTTGTTAAGCAGCCTCATGCATGTCACCTTGCCAAAGGCCTTCTGAAAATCCAAGTACACAACATCCATTAATTCTCCTCTGTCTCTCTGTCTTGTTATTTCTTCCAAGAATTTCAAATAGGTTTGTCAGGCAAGATTTTCCTTTAAGGAAACCATGCTGACTATGACCTATTTTATCATGTGCTTCCAAGTACCCTGAAACCACATTTTTAACTGTCGACTCCAACATCTTCCCAGCCACTGAGGTCAGATTAACTGGCCTATAATTTCCTTTCTTCCGTCTCTCTTCCTTCTTGAAGAGCGGAGTCACATTTGCAATCTTGCATGCCTCCGCAACCATTCCAGATCCATTGATTCTTGAAAGATCATTATAGTCATAACAGAAACATGGCTGAGAGAAGGACAGGATTGGTAGCTTACTATTTCAGAATACAGATGCGTCAGTTGTGACAGAGGACTGAGTAAGCAAGGAGGGAGGTGTTGTCTTTTTGTAAGGGCGGACAGAATGACATTACTTAGGGATAACATTCCTGGGGAGCTTCTAATGAGGTTGTAGAGATAGAAAGGAGAGGGTCACTCCAGTGGGATTGAATTATAGACCTCCCCCCCCACCGCAGTAGTCAGTGGGATGTTGAGGAGCAGGTGTGTAGAAAGATTACTCATAGCTGCAAACGTAATAGGATTGTATTAGTGCAAGGTTTTAATTACAGTGGTATTGATTGGACTGCCCAAAGAATTAAAGGCCTAGACTGGGTGAAATTTGCAAAAATGTGTCCAGGAAAGTTTCCTGAGTCAATATATGAAGAGCCCTGCTCAGGAGAATCCAAACTGGATCTCCTCTTAGGGAATGAGGCAGGGTAAGTAACTGAAGTGGCAGTCAGGGAGCAGATTGCCATAAGAAACTATAATTCTATTTGCTTTAAGATAGTATTGGAAAAGTGTAGGATATAGGAACATAGGTTAGGGTACTAAAGTGGAGCAGGGCTAAATTTGTGTGAATTAGACAGGATCTTGCAGAGGTCGATTGGATGTGCCTTTATGAATGGAAAGGAGTAAATCGCAAGAGCGACGCTTTTAAGATATCAACAGGCCAGGAGCAGCATCCTCCTGTTAGGGTGATGGATAAACTTGGCAACTTTAAGGAACCTTGGCTGATGAGATATATTGAGGCTCCGGTCAAGAAAAAGAAGGAAACATAAATTGGGTTTAGGTGATCAGAGGCAAGTCAATCCCTTGACGACTATAAAAAAAACTTAGAATACTTTTAATCTTTGCATTGTTAAGGGTGAGAGGCAAAAGATTTAAAAGGGATGTGAGGGGCATCCTTTTCATGCAGAGGGTTGAGTAAATGGAATGAGTTGCCAGAGGAAGTGGTTAAGATAGGTATAATAGTATCATTTAAGAAGCGATTGGATAGAAGGGTGGGCTTGGAAGGATATGGGCTGAACACTGGAAATTGGGAGTAATTGGATGGACACTGTAGTCAGCATGGATTCCTTAGCCCAAAGGACCTGGGCCCTTGCTTTATTGCTCTGATTCTGATGTAAATATTTATGACCAAAGCCACAAGATTTACAACAATCACCAAATCAAAATGTAGCAAAGTTAGAAGAGATTTTGAACAACTAATGTCGTAAATCACAGTCCAATACAAAGAGAACTTCTATTTCTATTCAATATATATCAATTCTCATAAAACTAACATATATAAACCCTTTGTTGAAGAAGAATTTCAATTATTATAAATAATAATGGTGTTTTACTTCATGGAGCTGCACTAAGCAGCTTAAATATAGTTACATTGTGCCTACCCAAGTACATGTGAAAAATCAGTCTAAAACTAAGTATTGAGGGAGCCGGGTAGTGTAGTGGTTAGTGAAACGCTATTACAGTTCTCTCCATCGCTGCGTGGGTTTCCTCCGGGTGCTTCCTCATTCCAAAGATGGACAGTTTAGGGTCAGTGAGTTGTTGATACACTATGTTGGTGCCAGAAGCGTGGCTACCCAGCACAATCCTTGCTGATTTGATTTGACACAAATGACACTTTTCACTGTATGTCTCAATATGCATATAATCAATAAAGCTAATCCTTAATCTTTATCTCCATTAAACACTAAATCCTCAACTTTCCAACTTGCACTCCCGTTAAGTGAGACTATACTCCACAAGCATAGATTTACTAATTTTTTTCAGCTGCGCTTTGTCAAGTAACAGTATAGAAGGAAGTCAATGCCTGAATGCAAGAGAATGAAATAGAATTGAATAGCACTTCCATTTGTGATCATCTGACAATCTATCAACATAGAGAAACAGTGCATCAAAACAATTTTTAAAAATTAACAATTTAGCGAAATATTGATGTCAAGAAACCAGAATAAATCTCTATGGACTGGATATCCAGTGTGTTTATTGCCTTTGCACATATTTGTTTGCTTGCCACAGAACTGCAAAGGAAATATGCAGTCCGGAGCAGAGGCCTACTCTGTAGAAATGGTCAGGGAAGAGTAGAGATCTGGTGGTTCAGAGCTTAGTGAAATTGACAGAAAAGTTATACATGGAAGAGATGGATAGGGGCTGTGGTGCTGGTAGATCTACTCTGTAATGTGGTGCGCAAGTGGAACAGGTCAAAAGCTTTAAGTTCCTCAGGGTCAATATCACAAATGACCTGACTTGGTCCAGCCAAGCAGTTCACTGCCAAGAAGGCCCACCAGCACCTTTACTTCCTGAGAAAACTAAAGAAATTTGGCCTGTCCCCTAAAACCCTCACTAATTTTTATAGATGCACCGTAGAAAGCATTCTTCTAGGGTGCATCACAACTTGGTATGGAAGTTGTCCTTTCCAAGACCAAAAGGAGCTGCAGAAGATCGTGAACACGGCGCAGCACATCACACAAACCAATCTTCCGTCCGTGGACTCACTTTACACCGCATGCTGTCAGAGCAGTGCTCTCAGGATAATCAAGGACACGACCCATCCAGCCAACACACTTTTAGTCCCTCTTCCCTCTGGGAGAAGGCTCAGGAGCTTGAAGACTCGTACGGCCAGATTTGGGAACAGCTTCTTTCCAACTGTGATAAGACTGCTGAACGGATCCTGACCCGGATCTGGACAGTACCCTCCAAATATCCAGACCTGCCTCTCGGTTTTTTTGCATTACCTTACTTTCCATTTTTCTATATTCTATTTATGATTTATAATTTAAATTTTTAATATTTACTTATTTTTAATATTTAATATTTGTAATCCAGGGAGTGGGAAGCGCAGAATCAAATATTGCTGTGATGATTGTACGTTCTAGTACCAATTGTTTGGCGACAATAAAGTATAAAGTATAATAGAGCTTCCATCAGAAATATGAGATGGGATCAGGGAAAGGAGGGAGGCACTGATAGAACCAGAGATGTCTCATTTTGGGGTCTGAGTTTATTTGAGAAGGGGTAGGATGTGGTGAGACTATTGGACGAACAGTTTAGTAATGGGGGAGTTAGAAGTAGAGTATAGGCTTTACATTAGTTGAGATTTAGTTTGGTACAGTGCAATGAAAGTATGGTTGCCCAAGAGTCACAAATATTTGCTGCACAGGACAATATGGATCTATTTCCCAGGCAGAGTAGACATGCACCTTAACAGCTTGACACAGCCCTTATTCTGAAGATGCATCAGAAATGACCACTGTTAAGTGCCCAGTTAAACATGTATTCAAATGCAAGATGATCCAGAAATGATTCTGTCATTCTGTAAAAATCACAATTCAATCACATAACACAACAACAAATCAATTTAATTTATCAGCCCATAACTTCAGTATGAATAACAGAATGGCTGAAAATGTAAATCAAAGAACTTAATTGACTTACTGAATCAGGTTTGCCATCCGATGCCGTGACAATCAATATGTATCGATCAGTACTCTCCCTGTCTAAAGATTTTTCTAAGACTAACAGTCCAGTGCTAGGGAAAAAGAGAATATAAGAAATAGTTTCAATGAACATACTGCAGAAGTTTAAGAGGTTAGAAATGGGCCAAAGTGTATTGAGATTTTAGAATGAATTACTGTAATTTTAAGCAACACTAAAAATTTCAGTCTGTAATACTGTATATCACACACAAATTGATATTATTATACACAGATAAAACATATATTACACATAAAAATTGTCATTATTCTATATAGAAGGAGCAAATTCAGCACACTTCATAATATTTTTGTGAAACCACTGTCTGCTGTTCCTGATTATGCGTTGACTCAATCTCTATTTCCGACCGTTGTGAAATACAGCGGATTCCAGTTAATTGGGACACATCGGGACCAGTGCATCTTGGTCCAATTAAGCAGCTGCCCACATTATCTGAAGGATCATGGAACTAGTTAAAAAGGTATAAAAAAGGCAAACTACCATTTAACTGAGTAACAAATTGTTACGTATTGTAACTTCAAAACATAAAACTAATCGAAAGAAAGGCATGGAGCTAGGAATAGTGTGTCTCCTTCGTTCTTCACTTTTAGTAAGGCACGTCTATATGATGTGGTGGCATAATGATGTATGCCATTCAGGTATTTAGTATATATAATCCATAATGAATTATTTGAACAAAGAATGGTTAATCAAACAATATATTTACAATATTGCTCAAACATAACTAAACTATGAAATACACAAAACAAATATATGTTTAAATGAAGTACAGAACAAATTAGAACACTACTAGTAATGCCCTGGTTAAGATTTCTACTGCTATGCTGTGAGGTATTTCTATTTTAGAGGTTTTCTGCAAAAGCAGTATGTCCTGTTGGTAAGAGTACACAGATATACAAATATTAGAAGAGAAATAAGAAAGAATAAAAAAATGTTACCTCAAACAGTCTAACAGGAGGGGGTCATCACTTCCCCGGCTACAGGTTGACTCATTATTGAGCCTAATGGCCGAGGGTGAGAATGACATCATATAGCGTTCCTTGGAGCAGCGCAGTTGTCTTGGTCCATTACTAAAAGTGCTCCTCTGTTCAGCCAAGGTGGCAAGCAGAGGGTGAAAAACATTGTCCACAATTGCCAGGATTTTCAGGAGAGTCCTTTGTTCAGTATGACTCCTATAATAGAGCCAGCCTTTTTAATCAGTTTATTGATCCTGTTGACATCACCCGTGTTGATGCCATTGCCTCAGCACACCACCGTATAGAAGATTGTACTTGTGACAACAGACTGCTAGAACACGTGATAGGAAGGCCTACATACTTCAAAGGATCTCAGTTTCCTTAGGAAGTAAAGGCAACTCATCTCTTCTTGTAAACAGCCTCTGTGTTGGTGCTCCACTCAAGTCTGTCATCCAGGTGCACCCCCAGGTACTTGTAGGTCCTCACCACAAACAGTGAAAGGGACCAGTGCAGGCTTAGTCTTCTTAAAGTCCTTCACCATCTCCTTTGTCTTACTGATGTTGAACTGCAGATGATTCAGCTTGCACCATTTGACAAAGTTCTCCTGTCCTCCCTACATACACCCAACTATTGCTGAGTCATCAGAGAATTTCTGCAGATGACATGACTCAGTGTTGTATCTAAAGTCTGACGTATACAGGGTAAACAGGAAGGAAGCCAATACAGTCCTCTGTGGTGCCCCAGGGATTAATTAAATTAATTAAAGATAATTAAATTTAAGGTATTTTAATGAAAATACATTTACTTGTATTTATATGTAAATTTTATTAAATCAATATAATTAATATTTGTTTCACTTCATGAGACAGAGGGCAGTGCCAAAGATAAAGACTTTTTAAAAGAAGTATTTGGGGTTTTAGCAGAGAGCAGTACAATCTCAGTCAAGGGTTTCCAAAACAAGAAGGTGCCAGTGACCAATGTGACCAATGACAACATCCTGCAGATAATTCAGGAAACTACTTTTTCTTGGTTTACATATGCTTCTTCTACTAAACTGCATGTGACTGGAGCCTGCAATTTACACTTGATGATATGCTTTAGGGCTGACTGAGCGATCTAGCGCTTTTGGTGTCTCTGGGGGAATTCAGCGAGGTTGAGAGCGGAGTGTGCGGTCTAAAGGCAGAGCACGAATCCATGATCGGCTCCGATACTTCTCGCTGATCAAAACATTGAGCAAGAGTGAAATCAACGAGGATGAGAGCTGAAGGCGAGCAGGTGTTCAGTGCCATCTGCTTGTGTTTGACCAGTCTCCCTCTCCCTCTCACACAATGCTGCCAGAGGAAGGTGCAGGAGTCTTGGATCCTATTTTGCAAGGTATGATCAGGGTGGTTCACCGTGGTGAACTCTTTTTTGCAGGACTCTGCGGTGCATGTTACACGTTTCTGGATTCTGTTTATTCTTTTTGACGCATGTGTGATTTGTTCTATTTTTTAACTGTTGGGTGTTTGATGTTTTCTTTGAACAAGTTCCATGGTGTTTCTTTGTTTTTGTGGCTGCCTGCAGGAGTTTGAATCTCAGTGTTGTATACTGTATACACACTTTGATAATAAATGTACTTTGAATCTTTGAGCAAAAGATTTCTATCTGAAGAACTCTGCACAAATTTATAGAGTTGTAAAGATATGAGAAGAGTTAAAAGGACATTTTAACTCATGAGGTAATAAAATGGTGATGTTGATTTGGTCATATACAAGAGTCTGACTGAGATGCAGTAGTGGATGAGATTCAGCAGTTTCCCTAATCCAACAGATACGAAGTTCCTACTGCTGATTGCAAGAACTGCAGGGGAAATGGGATGTTGTACTCAGTATTATTCAAGTTATAGAGCTAAAGGAATCTGGTAGTGACACTGTCCAGAATATAAGAAAAAGGAGCTTAACAGGGGAATATTGTCCCCTCAAGCCCGCTCCACCATTCAACAACATAATGGCTGATCATCTGCTTTGTTCACTTTCATGCCTGATTCTCACATGCTTCAACCCCCTGCAATGCCTGTCCAGTGGTAGAGTTAAGGATATCCTGCAGTTGACAAAAAGTTTAGAAAAGAACGCAAAGGATCAATTTACTCTGAGCAACGTCGGAGAGTCCTTTATGAGAGCTTGACGAGTGACTTCTAGTTGACTACCCAAATCATAGACAATTTGCAGCAGACCAAAGCAGACTAAATGTAAGGCTGGAAACATGACTGGAAGTGGAATTATAATTGATGGAAGTGATATGGGAAGCAAGAGTTTCTTGGAAAATTAAGTCATAGTTATCTGGGGTGCAGCCATAATTGAGCATCTTAGAATAACCATGTTTTAATATCACTGCTCCTTGAGTAGGCTGGAAACCCCACCCAGGCTTATTCTCTCATTTACATTTTCCTTTTCAATGTAACAATAATAACTCATCACACATCACCTGACACTTCTCATATCCACTTTCTCAAATCAGCCATCTCCCCACTATGCCATAGCCCAACCAAAGCCATCCCTGACTCCCCAATTATTGATAATCATCAGGTCAGAAAATGACCACTGATTCACTAATTTGCTCTCCACAGAGTTCAACTAGTCCTGTTGCTTCTTCTGCTCAAGCCTTGGCTCCAACTTCTTAATTTGACCATCTAACCAAGAAACCATCACCATGGCTTTCCCTATTTGTGACTCCACCTGAGGTCTCAACTTCCCAATTTGAGCCCAACAATACAGCCTTGATCAGTCCCTTGCACCAGGCAACAAATGGTTTATCACATGTCCTCCCAATCACCTGTGTATTTCTAGGGCATAAAATTTACCGGCAGCAATAAAGTACTAATGACAAGGTCACAGCAGGGCAACATTGAGAGTGCCCTAAGAGATTGCACAGAGAACATATAATAAGTTCAATGAATTAACGAATGGAGACAAAGGCTACCCGAGTTCACGAGTAATTCGAGTTGGACATAGATGTTTGAGGTACTAGATCTTCAGTAAATGTTGGCGAACGTAGGAAGTGAGATGGTTCTGAAATGAAAGAATGAGATAGAAACATAGAAACATAGAAAATAGGTGCAGGAGTAGGCCATTCGGCCCTTCGAGCCTGCACCGCCATTTATTATGATCATGGCTGATCATCCAACTCAGAACCCCGCCCCAGCCTTCCCTCCATACCCACTGACCCCCGTAGCCACAAGGGCCATATCTAACTCCCTCTTAAATATAACCAATGAACTGGCCTCAACAGTTTCCTGTGGCAGAGAATTCCACAGATTCACCACTCTCTGTGTGAAGAAGTTTTTCCTAATCTCGGTCCTAAAAGGCTTCCCCTCTATCCTCAAACTGTGACCCCTCGTTCTGGACTTCCCCAACATCGGGAACAATCTTCCTGCATCTAGCCTGTCCAATCCCTTTAGGATCTTATACGTTTCAATCAGATCCCCCCTCAATCTTCTAAATTCCAACGAGTACAAGCCCATTTCATCCAGTCTTTCTTCATATGAAAGTCCTGCCATCCCAGGAATCAATCTGTGAACCTTCTTTGTACTCCCTCTATGGCAAAGATGTCTTTCCTCAGATTAGGGGACCAAAACTGCACACAATACTCCAGGTGTGGTCTCACCAAGGCCTTGTACAACTGCAGTAGTACCTCCCTGCTCCTGTACTCGAATCCTCTCGCTATAAATGCCAGCATACCATTCGCCTTTTTCACCGCCTGCTGTACTTGCATGCCCACTTTCAATGACTGGTGTATAATGACACCCAGGTCTCGTTGCACCTCCCCTTTTCCTAATCAGCCACCATTCAGATAATAATCTGTTTTCCTATTTTTGCCACCAAAGTGGATAACTTCACATTTATCCACATTAAATTGCATCTGCCATGAATTTGCCCACTCACCCAACCTATCCAAGTGACTCTGTATCCTCTTAGCATCCTCCTCACTGCTAACACTGCCACCCAGCTTCGGGTCATCCGCAAACTTGGAGATGCTGCATTTAATTCCCTCATCCAAGTCATTAATATATATTGTAAACAACTGGGGTCCCAGCACTGAGCCTTGCGGTACCCCCCTAGTCACCGCCTGCCATTCTGAAAAGGTCCCGTTTATTCCCACTCTTTGCTTCCTGTCTGCTAACCAATTCTCCACCCACACCAATACCTTACCCCCAATACCGTGTGCTTTAAGTTTGCACACTAATCTCCTGTGTGGGACCTTGTCAAAAGCCTTTTGAAAATCCAAATATACCACATCCACTGGTTCTCCCCTATCCACTCTACTAGTTACATCCTCAAAAAATTCTATGAGATTCGTCAGACATGATTTTCCTTTCACAAATCCATGCTGACTTTGTCCGATCATTTCACCGCTTTCCAAATGTGCTGTTATCACATCCTTGATAACTGACTCCAGCAGTTTCCCCACCACCGACGTTAGGCTAACCAGTCTATAATTCCCCGGTTTCTCTCTCCCTCCTTTTTTAAAAAGTGGGGTTACATTAGCCACCCTCCAATCCTCAGGAACTAGTCCAGAATCTAACGAGTTTTGAAAAATTATCACTAATGCATCCACTATTTCTTGGACTACTTCCTTAAGCACTCTCGGATGCAGACCATCTGGCCCTGGGGATTTATCTGTCTTCAATTCCTTCAATTTACCTAACACCACTTCCCTACTAACATGTATTTCGCTCAGTTCCTCCATCCCACTGGACCCTCTGTCCCTTACTATTTCTGGAAGATTATTTATGTCCTCCTTAGTGAAGACAGAACCAAAGTAATTATTCAATTGGTCTGCCATGTCCTTGCTCGCCATAACCAATTCACCTGTTTCTGTCTGCAGGGGACCTACATTTGTCTTTACCAGTCTTTTCCTTTTTACATATCTATAAAAGCTTTTACAGTCCGTTTTTATGTTCCCTGCCAGTTTTCTCTCATAATCTTTTTTCCCCTTCCTAATTAAGCCCTTTGTCCTCCTCTGCTGAACTCTGAATTTCTCCCAGTCCTCAGGTGAGCCACTTTCTCTGGCTAATTTGTATGCTTCTTCTTTGGAATTGATACTATCCCTAATTTCTCTTGTCAGCCACGGGTGCACTACCTTCCTTGATTTATTCTTTTGCCAAACTGGGATGAACAATTGTTGTAGTTCATCCATGCAACCTTTAAATGCTTGCCATTGCATATCCACCGTCAATCCTTTAAGTGTCATTTGCCAGTCTATCTTAGCTAATTCACGTCTCATACCTTCAAAGTCACCCCTCTTTAAGTTCAGAACCTTTGTTTCTGAATTAACTATGTCACTCTCCATCTTAATGAAGAATTCCACCATATTATGGTCACTCTTACCCAAGGGGCCTCTCACGACAAGATCGCTAATTAACCCTTCCTCATTGCTCAAAACCCAGTCCAGAATAGCCTGCTCTCTACAGATGAAGGCAAAAAACAAAAAGGCTCAAAATAGGTTCGATATGGGGAGTTACAAAATAAGAAAAGACTGAAGGAGGTATGTTATGAACTATTTAACAGTAATCGTAGCATTAGACTGAGCAGAAAATCAGAGGAGCGCACTGTATAAAACGTACATTGCAATGACCTGGGGCAGAGTAGGTAACTATCAAAATTAGGCTGGAAAGTGCATTAGTAAAATGCTTTAAGACACTTTTCTATAATAATGTAGAGCAATCAAGAAAGGAGAGAACTATTTTAGATTGAATATTTATGTAATAAGATGGCGTTAATTAGCAGTCTTATTGTAAAAGATCCTTTTGGAAAGAATCATAGAATTTTCATATTAATCTTATAATATTAATGTTATTGCATATTAATATAAATTAATTTAAAACAAAAATGATTTCTGAGGTTTCAGAACTGTTAATTAGATTAGAAAATTACATTAAAATGATGCTGGTACAGAAAAGCAATGAAAATTCTAAAATTTCTCAATGAGTATGGAGCCTTTAATGAAAATATATTACTACGTGTAATTGAAGGAATTAAGGATTGTATTAGATTAAAAGAAGAATCTCAAATGTGACTAAGGACTGAATTGGTTGATTGCAAAAATTAACAACCAAGTAATTAGAAGAAAGAGGAATACTTAATGAGAATAAACTAACAAGACAGACTAAAAGGATTCCAAAGGCTTTTGTAAGTAGACAACAATGCATAATTTCCTGGGTGACACAGACAGAAGAAATTATATAGAGGAATAAGAAACTAGCAGAGATGTTAAACAAATATTTTGACTCTCTCTTTACAGAAGAGAGTTCGTAACTGGAATTTTTGTGTAACCAAAGGTCTAATGAGTCTGTAAAACATCAAGTAATTCATATTAATGAAGAGCAATTACTGGAATAATTAACAGGACTAAAATCTGACAGATTCCCTTACCTGAAGGGCAGAGGTGTTGAGGTTCATGAACAGTCTCTATGGTTTGAAAATTAATAACTGTAACCTCACTGTTTGAGGAAACAAGGAAGAGTAAAAAAGAGGAACTTTAGGCCAGTTAGCCTGACATCAGAAGCAGGGATAATAATAGGACCTATTATTAATGCCCTGGTAACAGGATTTAGAAATTCACAACATGTTTAGACTGAATTAACATGGTTTTATGAAATCTTGCATTTTGTTTTTTTTTAGGATTTTTGAATGCTGAACTAATGAAATAATAAAAAGAGAACCATGGATGAGCCTTGAATTTTCAGAAGACTTGAGACACATTTGATCTGATCACCTTGGGGTAACACTTCCCTATTTGAAAAAAAAAACTTTTAATGCATTATATTTAACTTTCATGGTGGTTAATTGATGTTACTCACAAATTACCAAAATTTGTGAGTTTGACAGCATGTTATTTAAAATCAAACTTTTAGGTGACACAGTGGAACATAGAACATTACTGCACAGTACAGGGCCTTTGGCCCACGATGCTACGCTGACTTTTGAAAATTAATCTTAAAATCAATCTAATCTATCTCTCCTACATAGCCCTCCATTTTTCTATCATCTGTGTGCCTGTCTAAGAGTTTCTTAAATGTCCCTAATGTATCTGCCTCTACCACCACCTTCAACAGGGCGTTCCACGGACCCACCTCTCTCTACATAAAAGGTATTATTCAATAACAATTTTTATTTTTTATTCCCACCATCATAAGAGTTAAAACCCTGTTTCTGCACTGATGAACCCACAGCAGATACACAACTGATAAATTTACCTACTTCAGCCTATGCGATTGAAATGACTGAAGCCACTGTACACACTCCCAACACAAACCCATGCCCTGCCTCTGACAATATGCTTACGCAAGACTCTACTTGCAATATATTTGTATCATACTAATACTGCCATATAAACTGCAAAATCTTCCATTTTGTCACCTGCTGCTGAACCTTTCACCCCTGTCTTTTGTACTTCTCAACTAACTTGCGGTGTTTTTCTGATCAGGCTTTCATCTTTCATCCTCTGTAGAATTAATCGTCTTTAGAATTCTTCTACCGCCATCCTAACAGAGTCCCATCAGTACATCACTTTACTGCTTTTTCTCTGCTCTGACTCCCGGTTGAGCAATAACTTGATCCTAAAATTCCATAATTCCTACCCAAATCCTTTCAAGATCTTTTCCCTTCCTCACTCCATTATAAGTGATCATGTTTTGCTCCTGATCTCCAGAACTTTCATCAAAAATCTCTCCTTTCTATCTCATTTGTCCTTCAGAAGTCCTCAAAGGCTTGCTTCCAAACACAAGCGTTTACTTATTGCTCTTAATATTGGCCAATGTGGTTTGCTATCACATTCTATTTGTTAATGTTATCATGAACTATATTTCACTTTGGTACATGTGCTTTAAATAAGCAAAACCTTCCTTTTGAGAGCAGGGAATGCATAATTTTGACAAGACTTTAAGAAGTATCTTGACTTTGTTAAGTGGAAGCAAGACAACAAGATTATTCCTATTAGGAAATCCATAAGGTTTACTTCATGCTTTTACTGCCTAATCATAGCCTGATTCTGAGTTCCACCACCGGAAGTTTTGACAGCATGAATCTTCCCAGCAAGATTTTAAAACTAGAACTTTTTACAAAGGCATTTACTGGCACATGTGGAACTGACAACACAAAAGTAAACATATTGCTACTTGCTATTAGTTATGTATGAATGGCAAATTCAAATTCAGACAAGTAACAGATGTGCAGTTAAATAAGGATATCCATTTCCACTTACCTCTGAGTAATGTTGAAAACCTGCTGTGGATCTCCATTTATAATACGATAAGTGACTGGATCTCTCTCACGATCTGTGGCCTAAATATATAAAATGGAAGCAGCGTTATAATTCAATAAGTAAAGGCTATTAACTAAACAAACCATTAATCTGAAATTTTTGAAACCTTTGGAATGTATTTTCTTGTGCTGTTACATTGCATTAATTGTATTAAAGCTATGATACTCTTTACTTAGTAATTCCTGATTACTGTTAGAATCACATTTTAATTAAGTTCAACAATTTCAGGCTTCCTTGGTGTGTGATTGTGCAATTGAACTTGAACACTTGAATTGTCTACTATAGAAAACAAGGCCATTAATCTTCAGGAAAAGGACTGTACAGAAAGACTTACAAGAAACTGTATAGAGTGAGAATATGTATGTCAGTGAGAAGGATATGTCAAAGCACAGTTTAACATCTCCACTGAAATAATGGAAAGTGCACAAGAAACAATTAAACATTTATCAGCTAATATTACACAGTCATTTCAGAATCTCTAATGAACTCTCCATTGAGTATTTCACTGAGCATGCAGTTATTACCACAAATCATAAAATTTGATAGCCACTCCCTAATCAGATGTTTCTGGCAAGAGCAGCACTTAAAACAAAGCCAAGAGAGGAAGTTATTGATTAACAGTACCTAATCAAATGGCTCCATGGAAAATATGTAGGCTTGTTATTTTCTCATCACAATTTCTCACTGGTTTGGATCAAGTTGGCCTCAGTTTGCATCGTGTTAGCCTCTTGTAGGATATCTTTGCTACCTTCTGCAACAGCATAACCTCTAGGATCCTGCTGGCTGTGCTACTGCGATCATTCCATGAGACGGTAAGTTATTCCTGGAGTCAGTGTGGTCCACCATAGGATGGAAGAAGCTACAGCTCAGCCTACTGTGATAAACCTCTAACTGCTACGATTTCAAAAACATAAGAGATTCTGCAGATGCTGAAAGTCCAGAGTAACACACACAAAATGAAGGAGGAACTCAGCAGGTTATACAGCATCGATGTAAAGGAATAAACAGTCAATATTTCAGGCTGTGATCTTTCATCTGGACCTTCATTCTGATGATGGGTCTCAGTCTTAAACAACAATTCTTTATTCCTTTCCATAGATGCTGCCTGACCTGCTGGGTTCCTCCAGCATTTTGTATGTGTTACCCCGTGATTTAAAAAGAAATTTTCAATGTTTCTAAATGTTTCAAAATATCAAAGCATTTGGACAACAATAGAAGAATATTTATATAAATTAAAAGATTTAAAAAAAGTTAAAAATCCATTCACTTTAAACCTGTGTAAATTGATTAGTGTTACTAATTAAAATAAAGTAACACCTTTTTCAGTTGAAGTTGCATTCAAATGAATAGGTTGTGTTATTGATGTTAAGCAGAGGGGTCAGGTAATCAATGTGTCTAACCCATTCAGTCACTTCCTTACAGAATAGTTACTGCACTTAGTTCTGAATCCATCAGCGGAACAAGATGTCTAATGTGCCACCCTGCCACATTCAGTTTCCATATTTCCAGGGCGCAGGTGTGGAAAACTGGAATCCATCCCCAAGATATGGATGCAACAGCTGAAGCAACTTGACCTGTTGAGTTTTGACCAGTTTTTAGAAATTATCGAATTTTAGGACTGCTGAAGAGATGTGCAAAATTCATCAGCCAGGCAACAGAGTTCAGCAAATTCTCCAAGTCTTGGTAATGTACTAGTGAATGTTTGCACAAACACTGATAATTTCAGAGAAGACAGTGAATGCTGGAAATTTGAAACCATTATTGAAAATACCCTAATTATTCAGCAGGTCAGACAGCAGCATGTAGAGAAAAGGAGTCAGCATTTCAGCTCGATGACTCTTCATCAGAGCTTATCCAGAATGAACTTCCTGTCTCTTTCACTGGATTCTACATGGCCTGTTAAGTTCTTTAAGAATTTTCTGACAATACTACCCAGGTAGCAAGGTTCCTGAGTTATCAGTGATGGTGTTAGTGTAAAGCCAGCCTATCCTTTCAGTGAATACCATATTTGGGGTACGATTTCAAGCCTAATGAAGCAAAATGTGACTGAAAAACTTGACACCATTGCTGTTGTTGTTCAGTTGAGGGGAGGAAGAGGTTAATGTTTTCCAATATTTCCACTCCTTCTCTCTGACAATCAGCAAATTGTCAACTAAACCCTAAATATCCATGCGTAGCAAGTGAAGCAGTTGCAGTAATTAACATCCTACCCGTGTGCCAGGCTCTAATGACGTGTTTGTCTTTATTGTAAAGAGAACAAGGTTAGAAAGTCTACCCACAACTATACAGGTTATTGGTGAGATCACACCTGGACTACTGTGTACAATTAAAGGAGGGATAGACTGGGATTAGAGATAGTTCAAAGAATACAAGTATATTACGAGGAAAAGATGAAAAGGGAGCACTATCCTTCCTCTGTTCCTTTTGAGGGTGAAGCTCAGCTTCATTTAGATGCAATGATGTTCGTTCCGGTGAGATTAATGCAACCAGTCCTCCCTTTGTCAGTAATGCCACTTTGAAAGGGAAGAAAACTTCATGTGAAAGGAGGTTAGTGGTTTTGCCAGCTGCCTAGATGTTGTCTAATTTGTGCAAAAGAGAATATGGCATTTTGGTAACTGGTTTTCATAGACAGTATTTGTAGCATTCCATGACAACTCAGTATTTGAGAACAATATCCTTTTCTATTCATCTGTAATAAAATCAGAAATGGATTGGACAGCTTACTCTGCCTATACTATTTCTTTGAAAGCCCTTCTTCATCCCCTTTCTTTTTTCTGCCACACAGCCTCTGACATGTCCCCACTATGATTTATCCAATTCCATTTTCATTTTTAAAAATAAAACACACTGTCCTATTCACGAGATCTCCCTCCCATCCCCATCACTCCTATATCATACACACTCCACAGACTCATAGATTGCTGTATGAGTGTGGTCGGCAACATCTAGTATCCATGGAAAGTTGCCAAAGAGAGGAAGTGAAAAGCCTGTCTTATCCTTCTTTTCCTGTTGCTAAGGAGACGTGTAAATGGTTGCATAAGAAAATAGATAGTCTGTTACATTTCTGGACTGTCAATTAGCTGAAGAAAATGTGTTCCCAAAGGGCATCAAAAAGGCTCTGCTGACTGGAAGTTCAAAACTACTTCGGGTTCAACACCAAGTCTAATTGCTCACTGTGCCTGCAGTCTCCATTGTAACAGTAGTCTATGTCAGTGATAAGCTTCCAGTTTAGTATCTTAGGCACATTGACCCTGCAGTGGTGACTGTGATGGGAGTGTGATCTGTCTGCCCTTGAGAGACCCTGACTGTCAATAATTCTGTCAGTTCTGGCATTTGAAAGATTGGTGCTAGCTGTTCTACCACTCTGTCCTCTTCTGCCACTCACCCACAGCCCCAAGCCTCATCCATCCTGATGTAATCCAGCAAAATAAAATGCAAAGGGGAACAAACTGCTGTGGAAGTTTCAATGGCACCCGTTCATAATCAACGCTGGTTTATAAAAAACATTTTTAAGAACATAAAACAATGTGTCTGAGTACAGGAATCTGCTTTTAATTGATTAATCTTTCACGGTCTAGCTACAATAAAAAAAAAGTAGCTCATAGGAAAAAATAAATTTTATTTTCCAACAAGTATGGCATAGAAACTGAAAATTTCAACACAGGCACAATTCGTTTAAAGTTTCCATAAACATTCATTATTAAATTCCAGTTAAAAGACCAGAGTAATCTTAGAGCTACATGACATCACCCCATTTCTCTCAAAGTTCATTAAACTTAATGCAATTCCTTCTCTTCTAGTTTCTACTGCATTGGTCTGGTTTCTGACCTACCTACATAGCTGAAGCAAGGCAGGTCAGAGATACTAATGACAAATTTGATAGTGGGAGTAATAATACCCATTCATCTTTCAATAGAATTTGACAGGGCAGCATTTAACGAAACCACTAGCTGCCAAACAAATCTATTCAGTTCACCAGGAAGGAAATTGACCATCATTACCCTATTCAGGACTCTAAATCTAAAAACAATCTAGTTGATTCAAGGTTGAGTCAGTTGCAAGGAAAACAAATACAATGATAGCATTCATTTCAAGAGGACTAAAATATAAAAGCAAGGTAGTACTGCTGAGGCTTTATAAAACAATGTCCAGAAAACATATGGAATATTGACACCAACTTTGGACCACATACCTAAGAAAGAATATGCCAGTTGCTGAGGGGGTCCAGAGGAAATCCACGAGAATGATCTCAGGAATGGAAGGCTAATGGATGAAAAGCATTTGATGTCTTTGGGCCTGCACACAAAGGAATTCAGAAAAACGAGGAAGGAATCTCATTGAAATCTACCAGATACTGAAAGGCCTGGACAGAGTGGACATAGAGCAGATATTTCCATTAGTAAGAGAGTTCAGAATCCAAGAGGGCAGGGTCAGAATAAAGGGACGTCTCTTTAAAACTAAGGTGAGGAGGGACTTTTTCAGCTAGAGGTTGGAAAATCTGTGGAAGCCAAGTTATTGGGTGTACTTTAGCATAAATGCATAGGTTCTTGGTTGATAGGGAGATTAAGAGTTGAACAGAAAGAGAGAGAACGGGGTGGAAAGAAATACCAGCCAAGATTGAATGGAGGAGCAGATGTAATGGGCTGTATAGCCTACTGTAATTCTGTTCTTATATATTAAGGTCTTATGATTTATTAGTTCTCCTCTGAAATGATCCAGGAAGCTATTCAACTTTAAAGACAAACAGATGAAGAAAATAAATGCTGGCCAATCCAATAAAATACACATCATATGAATAAGTTGAAAAAAATTCTATTCTAATACATTACCTTATAGAAGGAAAGTACTAGTGATGTAATTAAAACAAACTGTTGAAAATACTGGTCAGGCAGTAATTGCAAGGAGAGAAACAGTTAATATTTCAAGTCCGGGAACGCCTGAAGAGAGAAGTAAGGCTAATATTCAAATTCCATTGTCTGTTGCCACATTTGGGATAGGAAGAGATAAAATGTATGTTAAGATGAGGAGACAGTAGAAAGGCAAAGTGAATGCAGTGGAATCAAGATAGGTGACTACATGGCCAAGTGAAAAAACAAAAGTAGAAAGCATAAACTGAATACAGGGCAGGAAGCAGATCGAGCACAACACAAGAAAAGGTAAGACAATTAAAAATGGCAAAAAGGGCAAGTCTAAAGGGTTTATGTCCAAATGCATAAAGCATTCAATATAAGCTTGTTAAATTAATGGCACAGACAGAGGTGAATGGATATGATTTGATGGTCTTTACAGAAACGTCCATTCAAGTAGATTAAAACTGTAAACACATGCATGATTATTTCATTTGGAAGAATTGGTGGGGAGGAAAAGGTAGCAGAGTAGAACTGTTAGCATAAGGTGAAATAAGAATAGCTGTGAGAGACGATCCAGGCTCAGAAGATATTGGCTCCATTGGAGAGAAGGTAGAAAAACCAAGGGATGGAAGATACTGATAGGAGTAGGATGTAGACCTTCAAATAGTGGCCACACCATAGGAAAGGGTGCTGAATCGACAGATCCACAAGGGTGTAAAAATAGTGTAACAAAGATGGGAGTATTTATGGGTTAATTCAGTTGCAAACAATAGCTTTGAGAACAAATTCTCAAAGTGGGAGGAGAAGATGGCAGCACGCCACGCGTGCGCAGCTCTCCGGTGAAAAATGATGTTGTATCTGATAAATAGGGGCCGTGGACAATTCTGGTTGATGGAGAATGGATGTGAAAGCACAGAGGAACATCTGGAGAAATTTCTGAAATACCCATCCGCTGCTGTCGTTACTATGTGGTCGGGAATCTTTTGGAGGGTAGGCCTCAAAATCCCCGGCCTTGCCTGCTTTTGGCGACCGAGAAGGAGGTAGAATCGTTCAGTAGAGATGCCGCTCAGTACTCAGTGTCAGAGAGCTGATCAGAGCTCGAAGTTTTCGGATGACTCAGAGTCGGATTGTGGTCGGCATGGCAGGAAGAGTTTTTCTTCCTGCTCTCGTCTGCGTGAGATGTGGGACATTTGAGAAACTTTGAACTTTACTGTGCTCACGGACTTTCCTCATCAAGTTATGGTATTGTTACACTGTTTGTATCTATATGTATAATTATGTGGTTTTGTCAGTTTTTTTCAGTGTTGGTTTGTCCTGTGTTTTGTGATATCACACCGGAGGAAATAATGTATCATTTCTTAATGCATGCATTACTAAATGACAATAAAAGGGGACTACGTGTCTTCATAATCTAAAAAAAAATTCACAGAAGGTATTTCAAGATAGTTTCCCAGAGCAACAGGAAAAAGTCTCTGGCTACTCTCAATCTACGTCTCTTACCATCTTATATCACTCTAACAACCTGTCTCTCATACACCTTTGCTGCAAAGAGAAAAAAATCCGAGGTCACTTGGCCTATTCTCAGAAGACATGCCCTCCAATCCATTCTGCATCCAGGTAAGTCTCCTCTGCACCCTCTTTAAAGCTTCCACTCCCTTCCTATAAAGGAGCGACCAATGATAAGCAGGGCAGAAGTGCTGCAAGTGCCAGAATCTGATGTAATGACAATGATATTGAGAACAATTAGGGGAGAAATGAAGGTCAAATAGAACCAGATGAGGGAGTGGATCCAGTGGGTGAAGTGTGAGGGTAGAAGTTGGATGGAGCCAGGAGGGGAAGGGGGATGAAAATTGGTGATCGGGTGGTAGGAGTTTGAAAATGGGAACAAAAAGGGGATTACTGGAGGTGGATTGGAAGGAGGGAGGGAGGGAGAAGGACAGGCAGACAGACAGGTCAGTGTAGGAATAAGAAGGGGAGTTAAAATGACATGACATACAGTCGAGAGTTCGGGATAGCCTCTCTGTCCTAATATGGGGTCTCAATTTGACTCCACTGTTTATTTTTTGCACTAGATCTGTGGTCTATTGTGTCCCCTGACCAGCTGCGTATTTACAACACTCTGTTCTAATTAATGCTTGATTTAATTACTGCTTTTCTGTTTTAATTACTGCCTTCTATATTTCTTCCAAAACCCTGGTTCCTTCTCTACAATAAACCAGGTCAAAGATTCCTTTCACTCTCAATGGTGTCAAGCACCAAAACTACAGAATTATTCCTCACTACAAAACCAAGCCCAAGCATCATCAATGCAACCAAAAGCTAGTACGACTTCTACCGTTATGAGGGAACAGGAGCTGGCTCCTGCAGACCAACCATTTACTGAAATTTTGAACTCATTCAGACCTGGGATTGAAAGAAGTGTGGAGCTAGAGAAGAAGTGACTGCAGGGCTTGACATGGAGAATGGTGGAAGCTGAGATGAATAGCACATTTCTGTACGTCCTCAGCCAACCCATTCATGGCCAGTAACACTCCCTGGAAAAGGACAGATCATTATAGATTGTATTCATAACCACCACCAAAGAGCAGCATGAGCATGGGCAGCAGAAGTGGGAGCCAGCATTGCTTCTTGGGTATATCCATGCTTAAGCAAAGAGCCAGAGTTCTACTTACAATGTAACAATGGATGTTTCGCACACCGTTGAGCTCTGCTGAGAATGTGGCTCAGACTTAGTTGTTTACTAAGTTTGTACGCTTGGCTTTGAGGTCGAGTTAGGGTCCAGGAACAGGAATGTGGATGAGTTTGGGGTCAGGCTTCTACTCCGCACTCCACATTCGAAATCCGATAAGGTAGATGGGTGATGTCAGGCTGTCCTAGGTCAGTGGGCATCAGGAGGCACAAAGACTTGTCAATCAATGCGCCTGCAGTTCGGGATTCTGAATTTGGCTAGTTTGGGTGTTGATATTGAAAATTGAAGGCCAAAGGTTGATTGGAAGTCAGAAGTTCGAGGCCGATGGCCAATGTCTGGGGGCCTGTCCCAGAGCTGAAAGACAGTCTGTATGTGTGCGTGGGTGGGAGGTACGAAAGGGCTTATTTTGCTGTTGCTGTTCTGTTGCTTGTCATGTTCTATGCCATTGTGCTCTCTGCTGTCCTGCCGAGCATTGTGGGCATGCTATGTTGCCACTGGAATGTGTGGTGACACTTGTAGGCTGGTCCCGGTATGTGTTGGCTGTTAAGGCAAATGATGTATTTCACTATGTGTTTTGATATAAATGTGATAAAAAAAATCTGAATCTGAATTGTAAGCGTGTTCCCGGTTCCATTTCATCCCACATCACTCAGTGCACATACGCACACATACACAAACGTTTTATTGTGTATTCTAGTTGAGCCATATTCTAGTTATATTCTAGTTAAGCTCAGTAGCTAGAAAGCAGGTTTTACAAATTGGAACAAATGACCTTTTCACAATACCTTATCAAAGTTCAAAATAAATTTATTATTATCAAAATACGTATATGTTACCAACACTACCCTGAAATTCATTTTCTTGCAGGCATTCAAAATAGAACAAATAAATACAATAAAATCAGTGAACAACTACACACAAAGACTGACAACAACCAATGTGCAAAAAAAGATATCAGATGTGGGAGCAAAGGATTTAATATCTGGACAAACCAAGTCACAAAGTGAGGAACTGTTCCTCAAACTTACATAGAACATAGAACATAGAATAGTACAGCACAGTACAGGCCCTTCGGCCCACAATGTTGTGCCGACCCTCAAAACCTGCTTCCCATATAAGCCCCCACCTTAAATTCCTCCATATACCTGTCTAGTAGTCTCTTAAACTTCACTAGTGTATCTGCCTCCACCACTGATTCAGGCAGTGCATTCCATGCACCAACCACTCTCTGAGTAAAAAACCTTCCTCTAATATCCCACTTGAACTTCCCACCCCTTACCTTAAAGCCATGTCCTCTTGTATTGAGCAGTGGTGCCCTGGGGAAGAGGCGCTGGCTATCCACTCTATCTATTCCTCTTATTATCTTGTACACCTCTATCATGTCTCCTCTCATCCTCCTTCTCTCCAAAGAGTAAAACCCTAGCTCCCTTAACCCCTGATCATAATGCATACTTTCTAAACCAGGCAGCATCCTGGTAAATCTCCTCTGTACCCTTTCCAATGCTTCCACATCCTTCCTATAGTGAGGTGACCAGAACTGAACACAATACTCCAAGTGTGGCCTAACCAGAGTTTTATAGAGCTGCATCATTACATCGCGACTCTTAAACTCTATCCCTCGACTTATGAAAGCTAACACCCCATAAGCTTTCTTAACTACCCTATCCACCTGTGAGGCAACTTTCAGGGATCTGTGGACATGTACCCCGAGATCCCTCTGCTCCTCCACACTACCAAGTATCCTGCCATTTACTTTGTACTCTGCCTTGGAGTTTGTCCTTCCAAAGTGTACCACCTCACACTTCTGTGGGTTGAACTCCATCTGCCACTTCTCAGCCCACTTCTGCATCCTATCAATGTCTCTCTGCAATCTTTGACAATCCTCTGCACTATCTACAACACCACTAACCTTTGTGTCGTCTGCAAACTTGCCAACCCACCCTTCTACCCCAACATCCAGGCCGTTAATAAAAATCACAAAAAGTAGAGGTCCCAGAACAGATCCTTGTGGGACACCACTAGTCACAATCCTCTAATCTGAATGTACTCCCTCCACCACAACCCTCTGCCTTCTGCAGGCAAGCCAATTCTGAATCCACCTGGCCAAACTTCCCTGGATCCCATGCCTTCTAACTTTCTGAATAAGCCTACCGTGTGGAACCTTGTCAAATGCCTTACTAAAATCCATACAGATCACATCCACTGCACTACCCTCACCTATATGCATGGTCACCTCCTCAAAGAACTCTATCAGGCTTGTTAGACACGATCTGCCCTTCACAAAGCATTTTCAGAACACTGAAC
Organism: Mobula hypostoma; assembly: GCF_963921235.1. NCBI lineage: Eukaryota > Metazoa > Chordata > Chondrichthyes > Myliobatiformes > Myliobatidae > Mobula > Mobula hypostoma. The sequence goes on along the minus strand of NC_086115.1, from coordinate 30,280,851 downwards.
ATTTTCAGAACAATGTAAGGCCTGGTGCCAGAGGTTGAGGGTGATGGGAGAATAAGTGATGGAGAAAATCAGACAATTTAATTGACAGAATAGAAGTATTATCAGGTCGTTCAAGCTGTGTTTGGTCTCCCCGGTCTGGTGAGGCTGCAGCAATGAACTACTGGATGTTTCTGCTCAATGTGAAGCAGTATTAACATCCAACAGTTCAGATTGTTCTACCACATACAGAAATTAATGGTGGTGGATATTTCTAACTACTGGTGACAGAATTCAGTATGTGAATATAAAAGACCAAGTTGAAGCATCTAAAATGGTAAATGTCTTTATTTCTGGTAGGCTTCTTCCTGAGAACCCTGCTATCAACAGGCCAGTCTTCAAAAACAATTCAATTCTCTTCACATAATATTAAGAAACAGTTCACTACACTGGATGCAAACAGGATCATTCAACCTCATAGTTATGCAGTAGTGCTTAAGATTTGCATCCCAGAAACAGTCATAAATCTAAGCAAATATTTGCAGACATATTCAAACAGTGTCATCCTGGGCAAGGTAGAAAATTACCCAGGAATGCCTTGAGCCAAAAATTACTTGCCCCAGGGTATTGCCTCAAAGAACACTTAGGGCAATGTTCTAGTACTGATATAAATAACCTCCCAGAACCCCAGCCATTTTTATTGTGGAAAATTTCTCCTGTACTTTCCTCATTTTCCCTCCTGCTCTCCACCAGTTATTTCAGTGCTCCTGATAGCTCAACTCAATTACATAGACTTTTGATGTTCACGAAGTTGCTTCCACTTCATTTCTGGAATTCAGCTCCTCTGTCAATGTTTTGATTCAAGAACATTCATCTCATGGTCCAACCAGAAGCCCTGGCTGAATGCAGAGTTCCATTCCCTACTAAGAGCCCAGGTCGCTGCCTTCAAGTCTGAGGACAGAATAGCTCTCAGAGCAGCCAACAGAAACCTCAACTTGCGCATCAAGAAATGAAGAGGGCAAAGACCACCTATGCACAAAAAATTCAGAAACATCTGTCTGATAATGATCCCTGTCATATATGGCTGGGTGCAAGGAAAACAGCATTGACTGGAACAGTATCAGCTCCCTCCGTTGCTCTAAACAACTTTTATGCACATCTCGATACACCACGATGCAATTGGGTGTTGGACTTCCTAACCAACAGACTTTAGATAATCAGGATGCACACCCACTCCTCCCTCCATATCATCCTGAACACGAGTGCCCGCCGGGCTGTTGCGAGCCCAGTGCTGTGCACTCTGCTCACAGGACTGCACGGCCAGACTCCTGAGTAATCTCATTGTCAAATTTGCGGATGACACGATGAGATGGCCAACAGAGTGGAAAAGCCCAAGGCGTGACGCTGGGCAAATAACCTCTTCCTGAATGTCAACAAGACAAAGCAGATGGTTATCAATTTCAGGAGAACTTGCACCACTCACCCCTCTTTACATCGGCGCCACAGCAGTGGAAACCCACTGCAAGGTTTCAAGCACCTGGCAGTACACATCTCGCATTACCTTTCATGGTCCTTGAACACATCCTACACAATTAGGAAAGTTGATCAACTCCTATGCTTTCCGAGGAGGGTGAGTAGAGTTTGACTATGCACATCTATACTCACGTCATTCTACAGATGCACAGTAGAAAGCATCCTAACAAACTACATCACTGCATGGCATGGAAACTGCACTGCGGTGGAAAGGAAGGCTCTACAACGGGTAGTCAGAACTCCCGAGCACATCACCGGCACCAGCCTACTTGCTACGTTATTATGTGAGTAGATAATAAAGAACATCATTTCCCAGTGTGCAGTGCAAGTAGTTCAACCAGAACCCGAAGTAATATTGGTGAATGGGGCACACACAGACACAGGCAGACATGCTCTTGGTGGGCTGAAGGCCCAGAGTAAAATATAGTTGAGCCTAAGCCATTCTGTAAATCTGTAAATAAAATAGTTCTAGCATTTTTATCCATGCAAGTTTGCCTTTGTTAAAGAACAAACGTAACATGGTGTCAGAAGTCGGCGTGAGGTCTAAATATGGAGTGTAACTGAGTATCGTGAGTGACCAAGAATGAAACACTAGGTTCTGACAAAGTGAAGCTGCCAACAAGAGAGCACCCCCTCCCGAAGTTCACCAAGAAATTGAGGTGAGAGATTAAGAACCCCTCAATAGATAACCTAAATCTTTCCGCAACTATGCAGTTTACCGGCAATCTAGCTGATAATTGGAAATGCTTTAAACAGAGATTCAACATATATCTAGTGGCAAGCAGAGCCGGTGGGGAGGAGGGAAAATTGAAAGCGTCTACCTTTCTACGAGTAATTGGCAATGGTGCTTTGGACATCCACAACAGCTTTCAAATTGATGAGATAGACTTAATGACACTCTAATGACAAAATTTGAGCAGTATTTTGTCCCAAGTAAACTTGTCACATTTGAGAGATACAAGTTCTCCTGTGACCTGAAACAAGGTATCAGTTTTGTTCAATACTTAGCTGAGCTTCTCACACTGAGTAAGTCCTGTGAATTTAGAGACTTGAGAGACTCACTAGTGAGGGACAAAGTAGCTTGTGCAAGCCCAAATAACGTTATCAAAGACAGATTGCTCTGTGAAAAAGATATAACGCTAAAAAAGGCTGTCAAAATGTGTAGGACAGCGGAGACTACACAAGCACAAGCTAAGGACTTGCACAGGGCGGATACAACAGTGCATGCTGTGAAAACAGAGGAGCAGAGCACTGGCCATTTCCCAAAGCAACAGCATAGCAAAGAGGTAGGATCAAACAGTAAATGCAGCAAATGTGTTGGTAGGCACATCCTGAAAAAGTGTCGTGCATATGGAAAGTCCTGCAGTAACGTGGGAAGAGAATCACTTTGCGAAGTGCTGCAAAGCTACCAAGACAAAAGTGCACATGGTTACTGAGGAAATGGAGCATGTCTTTGTAGATTCTCCGGTGTTGGTAAAACAGAATGGACCGTTCCAATGACTGGGAATGAGACAGTAATTCCATTCAAGATTGACAGTGGAGCCCAGGTGAATCTGTTGTCTATGGATGATTGCAAGACTCTCAAAGTAAAGAGCAAGATTTACCCGGTGAAGTTAAAATGACAGGCTATACTGGAGAGAATGTTTCATTAAAAAGAGTCTGTTGTGACCTTCAAGCACAAGGGGCAGCACCTAAAGGCACAGCTACTAATTGTTGAAAAGTGAGTACCGCCAGTACTAGGTCTGAGTGCATGTGAAAGGCAGAACTAGATGGAAAGAGTTTTCGTCATAGCTTCACATACCAAATATGACCAGGTAACACTCAATAAGAAGTATGCAGATGTCTTTGAGGGGATTGGATGTTGACCCGATGTAATTCGAGAAACTCATAACAGCATCCATGAGAGATCCAGAGAGGTTATACAAGAGAAGCACAAGAACCCCACTTTCCAAAGACATCCATACCAGCTAAATCAACATGGCAGTCAGGAGTCAGTACCGAACAGAGTGATTATGAAGAAGTCGTCAGCCTTGATTCCACATCATGCAGCTGTGGTTCCAAATCTATTTCTCATCGACTTCCAGTTAAAGACTGGAAATGAAAAATATTTCCGAGATCCTCTGCAAAGCTGAAGAGAAAAAATAGAAAGGAAGATGGGGAGGCTACGCAGACCCAAAGGTCAGAACAACAGCAACAGCTCAATACAAACCAATAAGAGGGGTTGCTGTCTATGACACACAGGCAACAGGAAGAGCTCTGTGAATTGAGACAGACTTAGTTGGAACTTGTGCAAAGAGTCACAGTTCACATGGATGAAGCCCAGGGCTTCATTACAAGGCATGTGGAATGACTTATGGGCACACAGCAAGGACAAGGACAGAGACAAAGAGATAGAATCTTGGCAGAAGGATGTGAAAGAAATGAACATGTAGATCAGAGTTCTCAAAAGGATACTGGCATTAACCCAGCAAATGAAAGCAAGACATCTGTGGAAACAGACAGCAGACTGAAAGGGATTATTAAGGCACCACAGAGATGAATTGAGAGTGTATGAGTGAATAAGGGACTGTATTTGCTTATTACAATTGAAGCTAATGTAAATATCTTTGTTAGAAAACATTACTGTGTCTTGTAGGTTTTTGTGGACCCTTTTGGTGGGCTGAAGGTTCTGAATAAAATATGGTCAAGCTGAAGCCACTCTGTAAATCTGCAAATAAAATAGTTCTAGAGTTTTTACCCAGGTAAGTTTGTTTTTGTAAAAGAATAGCATAACACTTGCCATCAAGAACATACATACAGAAAGATGCCGGAAAAGGGCCAGTAACATTTCCCCTGTGGTGGTTCACCTACTCTGTTAATGGACTGTTAGTTCCACCCTTATCAGGGAGGAGGCTAAGTAACATCCACACCAGTACCACCATCAAAAACAGTTACTTTCCCCAAGCAGAAAGGCTGCTCAATACCTTTACCCACTAATCCACATCTCTATACAGCCCACCATCACTACTTAATCATTTCCTGTCAGTCACCTTATGTATAGACACTTCTGTGCTTAGAATCACTTTATTAATGTACAATCAATCCATGTATATAAGCTATCTTATGTACATATTTATTGTATTCTGTTTATTATTGTGTTCTTTATCTTACTGTGTGTTTTTTTCTGCTGCATCAAATCCAGGGAAACGAATACTTAATTCTCCTTCACACTTGTGTACTGGAAATGACATTAAACAATTTTGAATCAGAGCAGCAATGAGATTTGGTGCTGAATGATCGCCACAGAGCCAAAGCTAAACATCGGTAAACAGAGTGCAATGGATTCTGGTTAATGGGTCATTGGTTAATCGGGGACATTTATTTGGGACAACTCTTATAAACAAAAAATAGATCCAGAAAATAGCCAGGATTCCCTTTGTTTATTTGGGAAACTATGTCGTCGCTTAATTGAGATAGAAGACTGTTGCTGAACAGTTTCTAACTAGTATCAGCCACGTGCCCTTGCGTGGTCCTTAGACACTACACTGCGGTTAGAGGGATCAGGTTTTAAATAGCATCAGTTGTGAGTGTTTGGATTCAAAAAGCAGTGGTTTTGTTACTGATAGTTGGGGGGGGGGTTGTGGAAATAAGCAATAAAACTATTCAGAACTATTTTCCTCACCATGGTTTAAAACATTCGGGCTTGGAGATGACAGAAATGGCCGGGAGTAAAAATGAAATGATTTCACTACTTCAGTAAGTTAGGATTACAAAGGTATTGACAATCATCTTGAATGTTACAATAAAAATGAAGATTTGGAAGGTACAATCATCTAAAGCATTGCATGAATGCAGTCCATTATCTGCATTTTGTTCATTAGCAGTCAGTCAAAAGAAGATGGCAGATACAAAAATTGCTATTCAGTTAAATGGTAGTTTGTCTTTTTTATACCTTGTAACTATTTTTATGAATCTCTGGCTAATTAGGCAAAAATGTACTGGTCCCAGTATGTCCCAATTAACCAGAATCCACTGTGTTAGTAAATTTTACCTTAATTCCCTCCCATCAACATGTTAATGATAGAAAAATAAGGTATGCCAGTAACTGGACAGATTAGATTTCTTTTGTATGCACACTACATAGGCTATAAGAGTTTCTTAATCAGTACCCTCAGGAAAGTTACCTTCAACAGGTTCAACACTTTTACTCGTTCAAGTTGATATGTGGCGATGTTTTATGATGATTGCAGAGTTCAATCCATTTGCAACACCGTTCATCAGCCTTCTACGTCTGTGTGCCACCAGGTATGGATGGCGTTGAGGTCTGAGGTGATGAATGGTCAGTAAGATTCACACCCAGCAGGTGACCAGTAACAACTACATCCAGTTACAGGGTATCGAACTATCTCCAACTGCTCTAGGCATTCAACAGCATTACTATTTGTTGCATCCTCTATAGTTAGAAATACTACCAATCAGTGTCCTAAATGGAGCAGCCATGAAGTTTTAACTCCATCTTCAAGTCACATGTCTGGTAACTGCTTCATTAATTTCCAACAGCCTGCTTGTCATATAGTAGATCCAACGACACTCGAGAATTTCTGATCATCCAGAACAAAGCAGCTTACCTAATGTTCAACTGAGATCACCACCTTAAATATCTACTTCCTCTCTCATTAATGCACCATTACTGCAGTGTTGCACCATGTAAACCTAATTAGTCTTCTGACAATTGGAATCACAGAGCAGAGAAACAGACCATTTGGCCTATCATGTCCATGCTGGCCATCACATATCTATCTATATTAATCCCATTTAACAGTATTTAGTCTATAGCCTTTTATGCCACAGCATTCATGTACCTACTGGAAACTCTTAAATGTTCCACGATTACCTACCTCCAGGAACCCCGCTCATGCATTGTCATCCAGATCCTAGACGTGATCCTGGTGATAAAATTCTGTCTCAATTCCCTCTAAGCCTTTTACCCTTTACCCTAAATCTATATCATACAAGTTCTATCTATAACACATACAACATGCTGGAGGAACGCAATGAGTCAGGTTGCATGTATGGAGAGGAATAAGCAGTCAATATTTTGGGCTGAGAAACTTCAACAGGACGAGAAATGAAGGAGAAAGGAGCCAAAATAAGATGGGGTGGGGTTGACGGGAAGGAGTGTAAGCTGCTAGGTGATAGGTGAAACCAGGTAAGGGAGTACAAGGAAGTCGATTCTTTCCCTTTTCTTTTCAGTCCTGATGGAGAGTCTTGGCCTGACACATTGACTGTTTATTCCTTTCCATAGATGCTGCCTGACCTGCTGCACTCCTCCAGCAATAACGTCATCATCCAGAACAAAGCAGCTTTCTTAATGTTCAGTTTCATTCATTATCATAAATATTTACTCCCCTTCTAATCAATGCACCAAGGCTGCAGTGTGCACCAATGGGGAGATGCCCCACAGCAATTTGGTCAGTTTTCTGGCAATTAGAAACACAGAGCAAAGGAACAGGCCCTATAGCCCACTATGTGTATTCCGACTGTAGGAAACTCACACACAGGAGGGGTTGAGGAGAATATAGATCAGCTCTGATCCTACTGAATGGCAGGGCAGGGCAGACTTGAAGAGGTGGATGTCCAGTAACACTGTTTTGTTTGGCTGTATTCACAGGGATTCATGTATGGTTGAATGATAATTAAACTTGAACTATGAACTATTCCTGCTCTCTTCTTGTTTTCCACCTTATATACCTGTCCTGCCACTTCCAGGGATTTTTGCACTTGTACATGAAGAATTCTCTATTCTTCAATAGTCTCTTGGACCCAAACATCCACATCCCTTATGAGTCCTCCCAAAGGGATCTGCCAATCTGCCTGGTGCGCAGATTGTCATAGGTTTTCCTTATCCTTGTCTCCAGTGATATTTCATGTCCCCTCTTGTCCTCCTAATTTCCTTTTTAAGTAACCTCCCAGTTGCCATACTTAAAATACCCCTGGAGGGCTTTTTCTTCACTTTAAGCTCTCTGTATCTGCCTTCTACTTCCTGTTTTCTCTTTATTTGACTCTTGGTATTTCTTTGTGGACTTGCTATTGTTAACATTCACCCTAGTGGGACTTATTAGTTCTGAGCTCTTAACGTTTCAATTTGAATGACACCCACTTAGTAGATGTAAGCAGTTGCCGGTCTATTTTTGTCAGATCCGATATTATGATTTTTGAAATTGGCCTTCCTCCATTTCATGACCTGAATCTCCAAACAATTGTTATCCTTTTCCATAATTATCTGGAAACCCTGAATTATGGTCATTATCTCCACAATGTTATCTAATTGGCATTTCAACTTCTTGCCCAGCTAACATTAGGTACAATTCTGCCTCTTCTTTAGAATGGTTATCTATATATTGAATACATTTTAAAAATTCCACTCCCTCCATGCACTTTGCACTAAAGCAATCAATATCAAGGAAGTTGAAATCCTCTGCCACCATAGCTTTATTATTCTTACATGTCTCTGTGATTTGAATACATGTCTGCTCCTCAATATCCTGCTGTAAGACCAGTAGAATATCTCTGTCTAATTGACAATATGTTTTTTGTTCCTAAGTATCTATATGATTTGATCTGAGGAGATTTATTGAAAATTCTCCCTCATAACTACAGTAACAGACCCTATCAATAATCCTGCAATGCAACTTCCTCTTTTGTGTCCCACCTGACCCCCAATCCCCATCCTGTATGAAGTTCCACATCTTAGAATTTTGAGGTGTCAGTCCTGCTCTTCCCTTATGGGCACTGGAATTCGTACTTGACAAACTTGGGGAGGATCTTCCTCAGACAGACTGCAGCAATTCAAAAACTGGTGAGCCACTGCTTTCTCACAGGTCATTAGCTACAGGTAATAAATGACAGCTGTGCCTAAAATGCATACAACTCGCAATGGAATGAGAACAACACTAGATGAAATAATTCAGTTTGGAACAACACACACAAAATGCTGGAGGAACTCAGTAGGTCAGGCAGCATCTATGGAAAGGAATAAAGAGTTGATGTTTTAGGCTGAGACCCTTCACCTGATGTGTACTCTGGATTTTCAACATCTGCAGAATCTCTTGTGTATTTAATTTGAAATCAGCAGCCCAAAATTGACATTGGAGAACAATATGGGTGCACAGCTTTTCCTGATTCTATGAAATCAAAATTGATCAATATTATGCCTAGTTGGTTGTGACCTTCAGTGCTGTCAATCATCCCAGCCTTGAGTGTCTGCAGACATTCAATCGTAATTCCTGCCTGCTACATGAACTATTAAATGTTTCAGTTCAGTGAAGAAATACAATTAAAATCATAGGCATAGCTATTTGATCACTTCCATTCATGTAATGTGCTATATTCAGCAATTTGGGGATTTATAAAAATAAATGAACTGATAAATGAATTTCTGAAAGTTCATCAGGATTGTGGGAGTTAGATGAAGATGTTGCAACTCTATCCAAATGGTATTTTTTAATAAAATGCTTGAGAGTAATTAGATGCATAGATATAATTTGACCTTTTTTCACTAAGTTTGGATATTTTAAAAAACTATGGGAGACTACAACTTTATCTGTCTACCAGTTTATACAGTTGCATCATTCTTACCTGATATACCAAAAAGCCAAGGAAAGCTTAAATCATTCATTAGGCTTCACTATCAAGACAAGTTACATACAATGGTGTGGGCCAAAATATTCAAGTATGCATCCTAGTCTTTTATGCCTTATGCCTCTGAAACTCATCCAGGCTAGTAAGTCTCAATGAAACTGTCAGCATAACAAATGGTAAAAGGTAGAAACACATTTAAAAGCAATTGTACTAAATGTACATCTGCATGTAAAAGCATATTTAATTTGATACTAACTTCATAAATCTCTGACTAATCAATAATATTCTTTTTTTGAAATCAGAATTTAAGTTATTGCAACTTAAAGGACTCCTGTGCTTCAGTTAACCTTTGATTAAATTATCAGGGGCCTCCTGCAAAAGTAAGAAAAGTAAATGAACCAAATATTGAGGAAGCAGGGAAGGACTTGCACAGATTAGGAGAGCAGGAAAAGAATTGGCAGATGGAATACAGTGTAGAGAAGTGCAGTATGTGCCTTTGTACTTTGGTCAAAGGAATTAAGGTGCAGACTGTATTCTAAATGGGGAGCAAATTCAGAAATCGGCGTTGCAAACGGACTTGAGAGAACCAATGCAGGATTCCCTAAAGGTTAAATTGCAGGTAGTACGTATGGCAAATGCATAGTTAGCAATTGTTTTGAGTACAGCAGAAAACAAAAACAAGGATGCAAAAGGCCCCATATGAAAGGACGGGCAGGCATTGGAGAAGGTTCAGAGGAGGCTTATGAGAATGATCCTTGGAATGAAAGGGTTAATATATGGAAGCATTCGATTGCTCAGGGCCTGTACTACTCACTAGAGAGTCTAGGACCATAGAGTCATAGAAAAGTACAGCACAGAAACAGGCCATTTGTTTCATCTAATCCATGATGTACCATTTAAACTGCCTACTCCCATCGATCAGCCCTCCATATGAGTGACAATCCAATCCAACAATAAATACTGCTGATAGTTTGACCAATTCTGTGAAAGATCAGTTTCTTTGTTTTGAAAGATTTTGGAGAGAAGTTTGAAAGGTAGAAACAAGTTCTTAAAAAGTTGTGCTAACAATAAATCTACATACTAAAACATACATTCAGTGGCCACTTTATTAGATACACCTGTACACTCACTTGTTAATGCAAATATCTAATCAACCAATCATCCGGCAGCATAAAAGCATGCAAACATGGTCAAGAGGTTCAGTTGTTGTTCAAACCAAACTTTAGAAAGGTAAAGAATGTGATGGCTTGACACCAACCTACTATACCCTCTACTGTGCCTACTGTCTTGTTTATTATTTATTGTAGTGCCTGCACTGCTTTGTGCACTTTATGCAGTCCTGGATAGGTCTGTAGTCTAGTGTAGTTTTTGTGTTTTTTCTTACGTAGTTCAGTGTAGTTTTTGTATCATTTCATGTAGCACCATGGGCCTGGAAAACGTTGTCTCATTTTTACTATGTTCTGTACCAGCAGTTATGGTTGAAATGACAATAAAAGGTGACTTGACTTGAATGATTGTTGGTGCCAGACAGGGTGGTTTGAGTATCTCAGAAACTGCTGATCTCCGGGGATTTCCATGCACAACAGTCTCTAGAGTTTACAGAGAATAGTGCAAAATAACCCAAAAAATTCTACTGAGTGGCAGTTCTGTGGGTGAAAACATCTTGTTAATGAGAGAGGTCAGAGAAAAATGCCCACACTGGTTCAAGGTGACAGTAACATAAATAACCATACATTACAACTGTGGTGCGTAGAGAGCATCTCTGAATGTACAATATGTCGAACCTTGAAGTGGATGGGCTACAGCAGCACAGTACCTTGAACATTGTGACGGAGCACTCGATAAACACACTCCACACACACACACAAATATACAAACCAAACATTTTCTTGCTATTCAGCTCAAACACAAGAAAATCTGCAGATGCTGGAAATACGTGTGTGTGTGTGTGTGTGTGTGTGTGTGTTGTGTATATCGCTTGTTATTCTGCTGTTGCTGTGCTGAGTGTATACACTGCAATACCTTCCTTGGTATATTCTCACAATGGGTCCTAAATGGAGTTGAACTGAGCTAATGCACTTGGTTGGCTTTATGGTGCCTTTCCCACCATACACAACATTTCATTTCTTTAGTTATGGGGAATATGTTAATGTGTATACTGTATATCTTTTGGACACAGTATTTAAGGTAGACACTTCTGTTTATTTTGTAATATGATTGTAACTACATTGTGGGGTACGTTATATTCTGATTCATGTGCTAACTTTGTGGGAAATTAAAAATAGTATGTCCTGGTGCCTAATAAATGGGTCAAATTGCTCTCAGTGGGAGAGCGAGAGAGAGAGCGAAATTGTCAGGCATTCACAATGAGCAAAATAGTATGGAGATATTACTGTGTTTTCTGGTAGATATCTTTTTGTAAATATTGGCATTACTTCCTTCCAATATTTTTGTTAATTTTTGTCAGTTTGTTTTTTGATACACCTAATAAATACCTGTGCACTAAAGCGCTAAGAGACTTCAGCTGTTTTTTCTTTGGTCATAACCCACATATCTAACAACATACACTCATTGGCTATTAAGTACAGGAGGTACCAATCATTTGGCAACTAAATGTACTTAAAATATCTGGTTAATTGTTTGTTGATTTTAACATTTTTGGAAACTGCTTACTTGCTTTCTGCTGTTATCGGATGTTCAAGAAGAGTGAACTGTGGGTGTACTTCATGCACGAGTTCCCTGTGCCTGGCCATAAATATGAGGGGTGATTGATAAGTTCGTGGCCTAAGATAGAAGTCAATTTTAGAAAACCTAGCACATTTATTTTTCAACATAGTCCCTTCCCACATTTACACACTTAGTCCAGCGGTCGTGGAACATACGGATCTTGGACCTCCAGAAAGTGCCCACAGCAGGGGTGATTGATAAGTTCATGGCCTAAGGTAGAAGGAGATGAGTTATACAGCTCTCGTTACATGCACATGCAGGTCAACTCTTTGAGTGAATATGCAGAAAGTTTGAAGTTAATAACTCATCTCTTTCTATCTTAGGCCACAAACTTATCAATCACCCCTGCTGTGGACACTTTCTGGAGGTCCAAGATCCGTTTGTTCCACGACCGCTGGACTTAGTTTAGGGTATAAATGTAGGAGGGGACTATGTTTAAAAATAGATGTGCTAGGTTTTCTAAAATTGACCCCTTCTACCTTAGGCCACAAACTTATCAATCACCCCTCGTATACCTAAGAGAACACATACATTTCTATTGTCAGCAATGATACCAATAGACCACTCATTAATAGGAGAGGCTTCTACTTTTTTAGTTGGACATGATCTGTAGCTGAAGGCAGTTCTTTATATAGGTGATTTCTAGATAGCCGGGCATCTGTAAAAATTCAAATGCACAGTAGCACATCACCATCACTCATGTATGGATCGTCCAAGAAGACAGTGAGATAGAGATCCCAGTGACTGTAGACATGGCCTTAGATCACAGGAGAATAGGGTAGAATGTTTACATGTACCAGCCTCCCGGTGTGCTGAGAAGTTTGAGAATCACTCTAGAATACTGCACAGCAGAGGGCTGAAATACATGCCACATTAGACAGAGCAATCCTGAGTGAGGAATAGGCAAAGTATGATGTAGGCAATGCTGGAAGAGATGGCACAGAGTCCTGGTGTTGGTGTTGCTGCCTGAAAGCTCTAGAACCTCAGGTTTGACCCTGATCCAGGTTCCTGTCTGTGAGAAGTTTGCACATCTCCCTGTGACCCTGAGCTCTGCTTTCTCTCTATACTCCTCCTTCCTATACACGTCTCAAAGATGTGTAAAGATGTAGATAAATTAGCTACTTTAGATCCCACTGCCTCCAGTACCGATGGGTGACAGCAGAATTGAAGGAATGGACTTGTATGAGGAAAAATGGGATTAGTAAAGGATTAGTGTAAATGAGGGATTGATTGTTCAAGTGCAAGTTTATTGTCAAATGAATAAGTACAGGTTTCCCCCACCATCCGAAGGTAGAGCATTCCTATGAAACGGTTCGTAAGCGTTCGCAGACCCAAAAATAACCTACCAAATCATGCCAAATAACACAGAAAACCTAAAATAACAGTAACATATAGTAAAAGCAGGAATTATATGATAAATACACAGCCTATATAAAGTAGAAATACTTTTCCACAATCATTGCCGGCACTGTTCTCCATAACGGAAATCTCACGCAAGCGCTCTTGGCAGAAATTTTCACGCAAGCGCTGTTGGCAGAAACACTCTCTCCAGTAACCTTTAAGCTATGAAGCTGCCAAATCGTACCAAATAACACATAAAAATACACAGCCAATATAAAGTAGAAATAATGTATGTACAGTGTAGTATCACTTACCAGAATTGGGACAGCACCGAGCACACTGATGATGGTGTGTTAGACTGAGTTGTCGCAGGTTGGGGTGGTGCAGTGGCCCCCACACTCCGGGCCACCGACCGATACATTGCCGCGAAGCACCCAGGGCTCCAGCGGTAGCCGGAACATACCCAGCACATCTTTAAGAAAAAAGCCAAAATAAACATACTAATTAATTAGGTGCCGCCGACACGTAATTGTCGGCCCAGATCAGAGGTAATTGCCGATTGCACCTAATTAATTAGCATGTTTATTTAGGCTTTTTTCTTAAAGATGTGCTGTGTGCCTCCCGGCTACCACTGCATTCTCCGCGAATCGGTATCTGTCCGTGGCCTGAGTGTTGGGGTGGTGGGACACTGGGGAGTTATCTCATCGTCGTCTGTTTCCATTAGAGCAGGCAGCTCATCTTCTCCTATGACTGCGCGCCTCGATGTCGAAGGTCAAGGTTCGTCATCTGTTGTGGCTGATGTGGAAGACTTGCTGAGCCTCGCGCATTTTTCTATCATACAGTTCTTTGTAAGCAGTCAAATCATCCTGCAAATATCCTCTAAACCTATGTACCCTTTCAAAATTAAAGTCGTACATTATCATTGCAGCGAAAATCTCACGCAGTTGCTTCACGTTCATTTCGCTAATGAATTCGGTTTCGATTGCTATCCTTTCCTCTTCCAATTGCATCAGCTCTTCATCTATCAGTTCTTGGTCATGGGATGCCAAAACCTCTTTAACATCATCTTCGTCAGCTTCCACAAGCCAAACTCACGTTGTCCTTACTTCGTTCACCACGATCGAAACGCTGAATTATGTTTAGTTTTACGCTAAGTGTAACACCCTTACGAGCTCTTTCAGGCTTTTCTGACACCTTAGAACTCATCTTGCTCAATGCAACGTGTTTAAGCAATGCCATTCCGAATCCGGGGGACAGCGGCTGCTCGTGGCGCACACTGCCTTTTATCGCGCGCTGGTTTTTTTCATAACAGTGAAAACACCTTCTGTTAGCGAAAACAGTATACTAATGTAGGTCTTTGGTAACAGTGAGGTTTCATAAGGCGAACGTCTGAAAAGCGGGGTACACCTGTATGTGCATGCACAGGTGCAATGAAAAACTTACTTGCATTAGTATCACAGGCATGCAGCATCACACAAGTAGCATCATACAAAAATATAAATTAAACATAAACTAAACTGTGAATATGAGCCCGAAGGCCTGTTCGTATGTTGTACAACTCCGGGAACAATGTGTCCTGCTGCATGGGATGCCAGGGATGTTTTCATCTGTAATAAACTACCCTACACGAATGTTACCAGGATGTGTCCAGCCTCTCTCTCACTCACTACTCCTACCTTCCACAAATAATATCACCCCACCCATTACTATTTAACAGGAGGATGACTAGAGTAAGGGTATGACTGGTAGGACAGATCAGGGGTAGAAGTAGAATCATCTACAAGGAATGGTGCCACAAGAAAGCAGCATCCATTATCATGGCAAACACGAGGAATTCTGCAGATGCTGGAAATTCAAGCAAAACACATCAAAGTTGCTGGTGAATGCAGCAGGCCAGGCAGCATCTCTAGGAAGAGATACAGTCGACGTTTTGGGCTGAGACCCTTCGTCAGGACTAACTCAAAGAAGAACTAGTAAGAGATTGGAAAGTGGGAGGGGGAGGGGGAGATCCAAAATGATAGGAGAAGACAGGAGGGGGAGGGATGGAGCCAACAGCTGGACAGGTGATAGGCAAAAGGGATATGAGAGGATCATGGGACAGGAGGCCCAGGGAGAAGGAGGGGGGGAAACCCAGAGGATGGGCAAGGGGTATAGTGAGAGGGACAGAGGGAGAAAAAGGAGAGAGAGAGGAAGAATGTGTGTATATAAATAAATAACGGATGGGGTACGAGGGGGAGGTGGGGCATTAGCGGAAGTTTGAGAAGTCAATGTTCATGCCATCAGGTTGGAGGCTACCCAGATGGAATATAAGGTGTTGCTCCTCCAACCTGAGTGTGGCTTCATCTTTACAGTAGAGGAGGCAGTGGATAGACATATCAGAATCAGAATGGGACGTGGAATTAAAATGTGTGGCCACTGAGAGATCCTGCTTTCTCTGGCCTCCCTCCCCTTTCTAGATCTTTCTGTCTCTATCTCTGGAGACAGAGGATCATGGGACAGGAAGCCCAGGGAGAAAGAAAAGGGGGAGGGGGGGAAAACCCAAAGGATGGGCAAGGGGTATAGTGAGAGGGACAGAGGGAGAAAAAGGAGAGAGAGAGAGAAAGAATGTGTCTACTATGTAGTGTCTACTGATGTCTCCTATAAGCCTAATGACTCTCACAGCTATCTGGACTACTCCTCTTCTCACCCTGTCTCTTGCAAAAATGCCATCCCCTTCTCGCAATTCCTCCGTCTCCGCCGCATCTGCTCTCAGGATGAGGCTTTTCATTCCAGGACGAGGGAGATGTCCTCCTTTTTTAAAGAAAGGGGCTTCCCTTCCTTAACCATCAACTCTGCTCTCAAACGCATCTCCCCCATTTCACACACATCTGTTCTCACTCCATCCTCCCGCCACCCCACTAGGAATAGGGTTCCCCTGGTCCTCACCTACCACCCCACCAGCCTCCGGGTCCAACATTTTATTCTCCGTAACTTCCGCCACCTCCAATGGGATCCCACCACTAAGCACATCTTTCCCTCCCCCCCCCCCCCGCTTTCCGCAGGGATCGCTCCCTACGCAACTCCCTTGTCCATTCGTCCCCCCCATCCCTCCCCACTGATCTCCCTCCTGGCACTTATCCTTGTAAGCGGAACAAGTGCTACATATGCCCTTACACTTCCTCCCTTACCACCATTCGGGGCCCCAGACAGTCCTTCCAGGTGAGGCGACACTTCACCTGTGAGTCGGGTAGGGTGATATACTGCATCCGGTGCTCCTGATGTGGCCTTCTATATATTGGCGAGACCCGACGCAGAATGGGGGATCGTTTCGCTGAACATCTATGCTCTGTCCGCCAGAGAAAGCAGGATCTCCCAGTGGCCACACATTTTAATTCCACATCCCATTCCCATTCTGATATGTCTATCCATGGCCTCCTCTACTGTAAAGATGAAGCCATACTCAGGTTGGAGGAACAACACCTTATATTACGTCTGGGTAGCCTCCTTGAACCTCCGCTAATGCCCCATCTCCCCCTCATACCCCATCTGTTATTTATTTATATACACACATTCTTTCTCACTCCTTTTTCTCCCTCTGTCCCTCTCACTATACCCCTTGCCCATCCTCTGGGTTTTCCCCCCTTCCCCCTTTTCCTTCTCCCTGGGCCTCCTGTCCCATGATTCTCTCATATTCCCTTTGTCAATCACCTGTCCAGCTCTTGGCTCCATCCCTCCCGCTCCTGTCTTCTCCTATCATTTTGGATCTCCCCCTCCCCCTCCCACTTTCAAATCTCTTACTAGCTCTTCTTTCAGTTAGTCCTGACGAAGGGTCTCGGCCCGAAACGTCCACTGTACCTCTTCTTAGAGATGCTGCCTGGCCTGCTGCGTTCACCAGCAACTTTGATGTGTGTTGCTTCCATTATCGTGAACCCTCATCATCTAGACCATGCTCACTTCGCTCCCCCGGACACTGAACCCAACCTATGTCACTCACTTCCAAGGACCCTACAACTGATTTTCACAATATTATTTATTATTAGTCATATTTGTTTTTTTATATTTGCATGATTTGTCTTCTTTTGCATATTAGTTACTTGTCAGTCTTTGTGTGTTGTTTTTCATTGAAACTATTGTATTTATTTGTTCTACTGTGAATGCCTGCAGGAAAATGAAGACATATATATGTACTTTGATAATAAAATTACTTTGAACTTTAAACATGTCTCTGGAATCAAAGGAGGCTCTTAATGAATACTTTGCTTCAGTAGTCACCAGTGAGAGGGACTGGATCTTGATGTTTGTGAGGACAGTGTAAAACAGGCTGATATGCGAGAATGTTGACATTAAGAAAGAGGCTGCATTCTGACCTCATTGAAGAGTTTTGCCATTTTAAAAAAATTAGGCGGGTAGGTAAACTCCAATCCCGGCGTAGTTGTAGTTTGAAGGCGTTTTGGACATACCCGACCAAAACTTTTCCATGGAAGGCTTCCAGACCGTTCGGGCTGACCGGAAGTGCACTGAGAGCGGTAAGCGTAAAGGAGTTGGGGGCTTGCTGCTCTGGTTAACAACGGGTGGTGCAATCCTGGTCATATTACGGTCAAGGAACGTGTTTGTAGACCGGATATTGGACTTTTTGCTGTTGGACTCTGGCCATATTCCACCGAGATACAACACTGAGCGTCATGGGAGGTTGTTCCTGCCTGTGGCCATCGAACTTTGCAGCTCCTCCCGTGGAGGGTCAGACACTCTGAGCCAATAGGCTGGTCCTGGACTTATTTCTATCTGGCATAGTTTGCATATTGTTGTTTGATCGTTTGTGGTATTTGTATTGCTATATTTATGCTCTATTTTTGGTTGGTGCAGCTGTAACAAAACCCAATTTCCCTCGGGATCAATAAAGTATATCTATCTATCTATTATTGATCACCAACTCGTCACAGTATGCAAAGAGAGTACTTCTTGGCATTTGCAGAAAAGAAAGTTTCAAATCTTGATTAAAATTCCTTTGACTCGAAGAAACTACTAAATAATAGCGACTAAATGAAATGTACAATAATGTACAAAAATGGTCAAGCTGATGCCAAAAGTTAATTGCTTAAGTAATCAACACCAGCAGTGAACAGACAAGTAAGCAGTTAGATCTAGTAATTAGAAATAAAGTAACAAACCAAATTAGGTCAAACATAACAGGATGTGCTGGAACTTTTGAAAAGCATGTGGATGTGGTAAAGTACATTGATGAAGGTAAAGCTGTGGATGATGTATTGGATTTTAGTAAGGTGTTTGATAACATTCTCCAAGGAAGGCTCATTCAGAAAGTCAGGAGGTATGGGATCCAGGGAAGCTTGGCAGTGTGGATACAAAATTAGCTTGTCCACAGAAGGCAGAGGGATGGTTGTAGATTGAGTGTATCCCACCTCGATTTCAGTGATTCAGTTTTAATACTACCATGAGCAAAATATGCCAGTGTCATTCCAGATCATAGATCCTCAACCCTATTCAATTCTTGCTCTGTCATTATTATACTCCCAGACACCACAAGAACTTAATTACCACCACAATCCTGAACAACATTTTCATCTGAATTAGAATTTCACTCCCAGCCACCATTTCTCCCCAATTACCAACTTAGTCCTAGATAACCCCTTGCTTCCAGACATAATCTCATTCCCCTATGTTACTTCACCCCAGTGTAATCAATCCCTTGCTTCACCTCCACCCCAATCAACTTCTCACCTCAAGCTGTTTCAACTGGCCCTTCATCCTCTGAAAGAATTCCTCCTCACCATCAGTTATCCATGCTTTGGGAAGATAAAATTCAGCCTTCAATTGACATTCTCATGCAGTTGAACCTCCCTGATAGAGCATTGCTTTCTTCAGCTCTGCCTAGACTTACTAATTACTTCCATTTATTATTAAAAGAGGAAAAAATATAGATAAAATTTTGTTTGTTCAATGTATATATGTACACTCAGCTGGGTCTTCATTGCATGATAAGCCAATATTTGATAGAGGATAGAAACGATAAGCAGGCTAAATCATTCTTTCAAATGACTAATAGTTACAGTTACTGTTAACATCAGTCATCCAACCCTAAGGCAGAATGACTGATGTATTGAATCTGTCCGTTATGACTCGCTTTGAATTTCAAACAACTCTGCTGCATCTCATTTACAGACTGCTGACTTTATTCAGAAGGCAGCCAACTGCAAACAGAACTGTGGTGGGAACTGCACAGGACAGACTAGCAGCGTAAACTGATAAAGACATTCATGGATCTAAGGTAAGGAATAACACTGGCATATTTGGTTCACATAATAATAACACTGAATCTTCAATACTCATGTTATCAATTGGTGCTCCCTCAGTCACCTGCAGAAGGTCCCTAAACAACACATGTCAATTCCAGAGCAAAGTGGCAATAATTTGCTGGGAGATCAGTCTGATTATGGTGCAGACAAAATACATATTTTTTGTTGTTTTGGTTAAGTTTCTAGAACAATCACATTCAAGATTGATACCTTGGTGAAAGGGGCATGGAGGCAAATGCGTAAACGCAAGAGATTTTGCAGATACTGGAAGTCTAGAGTAACACACAAAGATTGCGTAGGAACTCAGCAAGTCAGGCAGCATCTATGGAAAGGAATAAACAGTCGATGTTTGGGCCAAGACCCTTCTTCAGAACTGAAAAGGAAGGGGAAAGATGCCAGAATGTGGGGAGAGGGTAAGAGTGCAAGTTAGAAGGTGATAGGTGAAGCCAGGGGGTAGGGGAGGTGGGGATGAAGTAACAAGGTGGGAGGCAGTAGATGGAAAAGGTAAAGGGCTGGAGAAGAAGGAATCTGATAGGAGAGAACAGTGTACCATTGGAGAAAGGGAAGGTGGAGTTGCACCTGGGAGAGGCAATAGGCAGATGAGAAGAAGGAAAAGGGGGACCAGAGTAGAGAAATGAAGAAGAGAGTTGCGGAAGACAGTATTGGAGAAGTAGATGTTCATGCCATTAAGTTGGACACTACCTAGATGCAATATAAGTTGTTACTCTTCCAACTTGAGAGTGGCCTCAACATGCCAAAAGAGGAGGCCGTGGACTGACATATCAGAATGGAAATGGCGATTGCTGTTGAAACAGTTGGGCCACTGGAAAGTTGCATTTTCAAATGCAAAAAAACTTTTTTTTAAACAGTGCTATGTAAATCTATTATTATCACAATGAAACACAACTGTCACAAATAACTGTAATAACTTTTGGATCAAATCCAGAAGTTTTACAGGCTATTTCTGATCGCCAATCATCCTCCCAGCAGTTACATATGTGAAGTGACATAATTCCCCTTGCCATTTTTCCATTAGCCCATTACCAAGAAAGATTAGGTTTTGTTTCTCTGAAATGTATAGATCTGGGGCATTCAAGAAGGGACATATTTTAATGGCTCTGCTCCTTAAGCAGTTCCCTGATGATTACCTCAATCAGGCAGTTCTGACTCCTGAATTATACATCAATCTTCTCCTTCCCAATTCCCTTTGATTCTGGCCCAAAATCCTGACTATCCATTCAATCCTGACTCTCAGATCCTAGCCTGACCAAACATTTGATGCAACCCATCAGTAAAACTCTACATCCAACCCTCAACTCCCAACCGATGCCTGTCTCAACACTGAACTGCCATCCTCAGACTTTGATCGGGTGCTGGACTTAGCTACTTCCAACCTTTGCATGCCCTGCAACATCTCAGCATGCAAACTAATATGTGCAAGGTGGCTACTCAGTAACACAGGAGGTCCTGGAGCCCAGGCATTGCTGAGTATTGATAAATCAGACTAAAACTGGGTGTTCACGCATCATGAGTTAACCTGTCAAAATGTCTCTGCCAGCACCAGTAGATTTCTTGGCTGATATCCTTGTGACACTGTTTTCCAAGTATAGTGGCATTGAAGTGATACAACTACTTGACAGAGAAGTAAATTTTAATTTAGAGATACAGCATGGAACAGGCCCTTCCAGCCGAACAATTTGCACCACACAGCAACTCACCTATTTAACCCCAGCCTGCTGACTGGTCAATTTACAATGACTAATTAGCCTACCAACTGGTATGTCTTTGAAATCCAGATCATCCAGAGGAAACCCAAGCTTTGGTTTCATGGGGAGGATGTACAAATTCCTTACAGGTGGCATTGGAAATGAACTCTGAACTCTGACACCCCGAACTGTAATAGTGTTGCGCTAACTGTTATGCTACCCCAACCCAAGAAGTGAAAAGCTAAAGTACTGCAGATATAGGAAACCTGAAATAATAGCAGAAGATGCTGGAGATTCTGTACAAATCAGGCAGCATCTCCGCAGACAGAAATAGTATGGTGTTTCAGGTCAATAGCTTTTCATTAGACTTAAAGCATTAACTTTGCAGATGTTTTATGACACCTTGAGTGTCACCAGCATTTTCTCCTCTGTCCCAGTTAGGAAACATTTATTTAACGCGCCTTCACTACAGCTAACTATTTAATTTATTTTATTGCTCAGAAAAGATTCCATTTGCTACATAGGTCAGGGAAAATACTCAGATCGACTTTCAGACATTGCATTATAGAAGCCAGCAAGATTTAGGTCTTTTTGAACAGGTTAACGGGAATAAGTTTATTCAAGTAACAAACTAGTTAAAATGGGGGAAAAAAGTTCTTCTGAGCACTTCATAAAGTAAAATGGTGAATGACTTTTAAATTTTACCCTGTTTGCTTCACGTAGTCAAAACGAGTATGGTTTGATTCAGAGCCACTGCATCCTTGAAAGGAGGTGATTGACTAGCTTCCGATTTCTCTGACTATCCACAGCAGCTGGTACCCACTGGCCACCAGAGGAGCAACAAAGCACAGGGTTAACAGCATAATATGTGATTGTGGTATTTCTGAAAGTTAAGGGTATCCTGTAACTCCCAATGTACAGAATTTTACAAACTAAGGTTCAAGAGGTTCTGCAAATGCTGGAAATCTTGGACAACACAAACAAAATGTTAGAGGAATTTAACAGATCATGCAGCATTATGAAAGAAAATGACCAGTTGACATTTAAAGTCGAGAACCTTCTCAGGACACTTCAATGTCCTGATGACGGGTCTCGACATGAAAAGTCAAAAGTTTATTTCCCTCCATTGATACTGTCTGACCTGCTGAGTACCTCCAACATTTTGCGTGTGTTGCTCATATCACTAAAGGTTCTTTGGGAACCTAAGCACACAGTTAAAATGAAAGTGAGAAGGGGAGTGAATCTGAAGATACAATAGACTCTAGATATTAGAATCTAGAGAAACACCAGAAGCACCGGAGTAATTTCATGGGCCAGGCAGCATCTGTGGCTGGAATGGATAGTTGCTACCTCATCTGAGATCTTGGGTCTCATCCCAAAACATTGACCGTCTATTTCCCTCCATGGATGCTGTCAAATCAGCCTAGTTCCTCCATCACTTTGTGTGATGAATTCTCCTGGGTTTAATAAACCTTACTGAAAATGTTGTGCGATCGGTAGAGATTAACATGATATTTAGCTGCTGGGGATCTGCGCTTTGAAGGAAAGCCCTTATAAAGGGATTCAAGAGTTTGAAGGAATGGTTATTCAGAAGCTACTCTTTTGACTCACAAGAAGACAGACATTTTAAACAATAACACAATTCTCTGGTTAGTTCTGCCTTGGAATCCCTTTGCTGACAGGTTACTGCAGCCATCCTTTGCTTCCACTGAATGTTCAGGCCTTGAGTCATGAAGTGTACGCTTATTGGAGATGCACTTCAAGCTTGAAGCAACTGATGGCTTTGGATGAGAAGCATGGAATTCAGAGCCACAATCAGAAGGATTCAGACATGAGCAAGTCTTCTGTTCCATTTTAAACACTCGTCTGCCTGATTTCTCAAGTTACAATTTCAGGGGCAGAATTTATAAAATAGGCTTGACAATGCTCTGTCAAGTCCTGAATGTGAAGCTTCAATTGCTGTTCATTTTATTTTTCTCAGCAGAGGACTCACAGACAAATTCCAATTATTATATTTGTAGTTAGATGAGGCATGGCACCTAGATATTCGCCCCAGTCATTTTTATTAAATGCACTCTTGATTTGGTATGCTGTACCCTCCATTAACATCAGTTGAATGCAGAGTACAATGTACTGACATTAAAATTTAGTATCTTCAACACTGGAAAAGTATCCAATGAAAAATCTTTGATCAAATGGATTATATCCTGGACTCAAGACATTAAGAGATATTAGCAAAGTTTTCATTGACAGTCCACAGAAATTTGACAGATCACAGAGTTCAAGCCTAATTATAAATAATGCAAGTTGAAGGGGAAAATGCTTGATGACATTCAACAGAATTGTATAAATGGATTACTAGGACAGTCATCAAGATTTTACGAGGACCAAGACATGTCAAGAGAAACTCCTGAGGGGATATCTAAGCAAATAATAATGTAGTAAATATTCACGTGAATTTTAAAGTAATATTTGTCTCAGTCCACATGAAGTTAGTAAGAAGATTTATGTTTATTGACAAGGCCAAAATGAGATGCAAGTATTCATCACGTAAGGACGTTAAATTGACAAAATGTTGTCATAACACCATTGACTCTAAAGGGAGTGTGTTGATTTGCAGTATTTTATTTTCTAATGAACAGTATGCCACTGTCTGCTCAGAAGAAAATACTGTGCCAAAATTCCCATGATTAATTTCACTTTGTTTTCCGATTTATGACATTTCACTAAACAACATAATTTCTAAGAGTGCAACCTCTTCTGTATTGCAGGGAACATCTACATAGGCAAGGAACGTAAATACATATTTACCTTTAAATTCAGCAAAACAGCTCCTCTTCTCATAGCTTCACTCACTTCAAAATTGTACATCATTTGTGGAAACCTTGGAGGACTCTGATTGTTTGGAGGAAGAACCTCAATATATACAGTTGTAATAGAGCTTCTGTGAAGACCAGAAATGCATGAACACAATCAGTTTGAAACACACTTTGAAAGTACAGGCTGAAAACTATTATTAATGATAAATGGCTGAACAGTCAGCATGATTATGGAGGCTAAGCATTTAGTGTGTTTGTGGGACAGATCTTAACTTCGCCATGGATGGACCCAGGGCTGGCTGCGAAAGGAGGAGGGATAGGCTCGTGGCTAGCAACCCCTTGCTGTAAAAATCCAAAACTACAGAAGCTCCAGAGACCCTATCTCTGGGAGAGGAAGGATCTTCATCAAGAAGATACACCTTGGGACAACTTGAAAGACTTGCCCAAGACAGAGGACTCTGGCAAGCTGCTGTCAATGGTCTATGCCCCATGGGCTTAAGTAAGTAAATAAGTATCTTCTCCATCTATTTTTATTAAAAGGCCAAAGCTTATTTTAAAGATATTAATACTTCCACTTCAATATACAAACGTATCAATGCATACATTTTTTCCATTTTTATATTGTCCAAAATAAACCTGTTGTAGTGAAACTTTTGTGATATCAATTAAAGTCAAGCTCTTTACTGAGATTCCTTTAAAGTGAAACATTAAATCACTAATAACTCATTTGTAAAAATATGTAATGAATGCAAGAACAAGTTGCAGATGTGAGAAGGCTGTTTGAAGATTCTTCTTCTGTATATCATAGAACCAGAGGATAATTACTGCATAGGCAGAGGGCTTTTGCCTATCACTCGTCCCACTCCTCTGTTCTTACCCTCTATCCTGATAGTTTGGAAGTGGAAGATTAAAAATGTTGCATGGACACTGTCCATTAAACAGCTTATTCTGTTGCACTTTATCAAACGTCTTTTGATAGTCTAAGTACACAGCATCAGAATCAGAATCTGGTTTATTATCACCCGCATGTGAAGTGAAATTTGTTAAATCAGCAGCAGCAGTTCAATGCAAGACATAATCTAGCAGAGAGAGAAAAAAAAATAATAATAAATAAAATAAAACATAATAATAAATATAGAAGTAAATCAATTACATATATTGAATAGAGTTTAAAAATTGCATAAAAACATAAATACTGTATATTAAAAAAGTGAGATAGTGTCCAAAGCCTCAATGTTCATTTAGGAATCGGATGGCAGAGGGGAAGAAGCTGTTCCTGAATCGCTGAGTGTGTGTCTTCGGGCTTCTGTATCTCCTAATCTCTTACCTGATGGTAACAGTGAGAGAAGAGCATGCCATGGGTGCTGGAGGTCCTTAATAATGGACACTGCCTTTCTGAGACACCGGTCCCTAAAGATATCCTGGGTACTTTGTAGGCTAGTACCCAAGATGGAGCTAACTAGATTTACAACCTTCTGCAGCTTCTTTCGGTCCTGTGCAGTAGCCCCCCCCCCCATACCAGACAGTGATGCAGCCTGTCAGAATGCTCTCCACAGTACAACTGCATAAGTTTTTGAGTGTATTTGTTGACATGCCAAATCTCTTCAAACTAAGCCATTGTCACCTCATTAGAAAAACTAAAATTAATTAAGCATGAGCTGCCTTTAACATATCTGGGCCATCTTTCTTTTACTAATCTGGCATTGTCCACATGACCATAAATTTTCATCCTGTCATTGATTGTAGTTACTGACAGAAGTTGCCCCACTTCTGAGGTGCAAATGATAGGCCTGATAATTGTCATCATATTCTTAAAGGTATTTTATCATCTGGTGTCAGTAAGAAATGGTTTATGTAGTATTGATGTTGCTTCCGTCCAGAGACAGTGACTTGATCTGACACATCAGGTGTGCAGAGCCACTGGAATCAGTTCTTGTCTTATACTATAATTTATTTATACAAGTTTACCTCATATTAAAATTGAAACTGTTTCATATGGAGATTGAGCTTAAGGTGCCTTACTCATACATGCAAAAAAAATTATGTACCTTTTAAAATTTCCTTTGCATATTTTAACCATTTTAAAACAGCTACTTCAGGAGCTATTCAAGGTGTAAGTATAAAAAATCTACGTTCCACTTGGACTGTTCATTAAGGCGAGTCTCTACACCACAGGGTAAATTGTGTGGAATATCTCATCGGGTAAGATTACTGAAACTGCTTTCACCTAACCCACCTCCCTCCCCCCCCACAAGATGATATTTGAACCACTGACTTCCTCTGGCAGATTGTCTTGTGTTTACCTTTCCTGATGAAATACCTACCTTCTTAGAGCTGGATGAGCATTATCAGTTGCCTTGACAGTAAGAGCATAGGTCTGTCCAACATTTAAAGTCACTCCTGGAGCAATGATGATCAATCCACTGCTGTTATTTATTACAAAGTCCCCATGGTCACCAGTCACAATTTCATAAGTGATTCTTCCATTCTTATCTTCATCAGCATCTGATGCAGTAAGCTGAAACCAGGAAATATCAAAGAGAATGCATTTAATTATTAGGAGTGCTCTAAAGATTTTGTTTTTTTAGCATTGGGGATCACCAATAAGATCTTCATTTACTGCCAATTCCAAACTGCCCATGAGAAGGTGGTGTTGAGCAACTTTTTAAAGAACCACTGTAGTCCTAGTGGAGGTGGATAGGGATTCTGTGATTGAGATTCATTGACAATGAAGAAAGTGACAACGAAAGAATTCCCAAGTCAAGATGAGACTTAGAGGGGTACATGTGGGTACTCAGGAGCCCAATATACACTCAGTGGCCACTTTATTAGGTACAGGAACCCAGTGTAGTCTTCTGCTGCTGTAGTCCATTCACTTTAAGGTTCGACACGTTAATTGTTAAGAGACGCTCTTACACACACCACTGTTGTAATACGTGTTATTTGAGTTACTGTCACTTTCCAATCAGCTGGAAGGAGCCTGGCCATTCTTCTTTAACATCACTCATTAATAAGGCATTTTCACCCATGAAGTGCCACTCACTGGAAGCTTTCTTGCTTTTTACACCATTCTCTGGAAACTCAAGACTGTTGTGTATGAAAATACCTGTTGTTTCTGAGATACTCAAACCACCTCATCTGGTATCAACAATCATTCCACAGTCAAGGTCACATAGATCACATTTTTCCCCATTCTAATGTTTGGTTTGAACAGCAACTGAACTTCTTGACCATGTTTACATGCTTTTATGCACTGAGTTGCTGTCACGATTGGCTGATTAGATATTTGCATTAATGTGTAGGTGTACAGGTGTACCTGCTAATGTAGCCAATGAGTGCATGTTATCCTTGCATTCCTTGATAGTGGAAGATAGGTTTGATAGGCACCTTTGATAAGCTGATGGAGCCGAAGCAAGTAACTGCAGTGAAATCAATAAGACTGTTTTGGCTGGGATGCTGCCAGACCTTTGGGGCAATGGTGGACATTCAATCCATCACACTCATAACTTGTGCTTAGTAGATGGTAGAAAAGAGGTGAGCCACTCTCTGCAAAATACCCAGTCTCTAACCTGCACTTACAATCATCGAAGTATTTATATGGCTTTTCTGATTGAGTTTCTGGACAAGATGTTGATAATGAGCCATCCTTGAATATCAAGGACAGTTGTTTACTCACATTCCTATTCAAAATGAGCATGGTCTGGCAGATTCTTACTGTGAGTATTAGAATCACTAATAAATAAATATGCTGGCAAACAAAGGAATATCAAGCCTTTCACTGTCACATTCACAAAGAAAAGAGATTGACAAGGTTCTTGGTACCACACACATAATGTTGGAGGAACTCAGCAGGCCAGGTAGTATCTATGGAAAATAGCATAGTCGACATTTTGGGCCAAGACCCTTCAGCAGGACTGGGGGAACAAAAGGCTGAGGAGTAGATTTGAATGGTGGGGGAGGGGAGAGAGAGACATGCCAGGCGATCGGTGAAACTTGGAGGGGGAGGGATGAAGCAAAGAGCTGGGAAGTTGATTAGTGAAAGAGACAGAAACCATGGAAGAAAGAAGAAAGGAGCACCAGAGGGAGGTGTGGCTGGGCAAGGAGATAACATGAGAGAGGGACAAAGGGATGGGAATAGCAAAGGTAGGGGTGTGGAGGCATTACTGAAAGTTTCAGAAATCAATATTCAAGTTTCTTGGTAACCATTTTTTAAACTGCTGAATCC
Organism: Mobula hypostoma; assembly: GCF_963921235.1. NCBI lineage: Eukaryota > Metazoa > Chordata > Chondrichthyes > Myliobatiformes > Myliobatidae > Mobula > Mobula hypostoma. Next base: position 30,252,614 of record NC_086115.1, on the reverse strand, counting down.
AAATCTATTCTCTAAACTCACAAAAGAGACCTTAGTAATAAATGGTTTTATGGTTTGTAACTTAGGACATAACAATAACAAACTGGAAATACAATTTGTTATATATCAAGTTCTCAGTTTCTTCATCTCTGCCGCATCTGTTGTCAGGATGGGCCTTTTCATTCTTGAGCATCTGAGATGTCCTTTTTTTCTGAGGACCAGGTGTCCCTTACACCACCATTGATGCCACTCTCATCCACATCTGCTCCATTGCCTGCACATTTGTTCTCACCCTATTTTCCCACCACAATAACACGGATAGGGATCCCCTTGTCCTTACCTACCACCGTGCAAGCCACTGTATCCAGCACATCATTCTTTATAGCTTCCACAATCTCCAATATCTCCAATGGGAAGCCTACCACTAAGCATATCTTCCACTCCCTGTCCCTGCATTCTTTAGGGAATGCTCTTTATGTTACTCCCTTGTCCACTTGTTCTTCAGATTTCCCTTTTGACACCTACTCCTGAAAGCATGACGAATATACACTCCCTACACCTCCACACTCATCACCATTCAAGGCCCCAAACAGTCCTTTCAGGTGAGGCGACACTTCACGTTTGAGCCTATCTATTGTATCCGGTGCAGAATCCTCTACGTCACTGAGACTCGGTGCAGATTGGGGTACCACTTTTGTTAAGCATCTTTGCTCTGTCCACCAGAAAAGGTGGGATTTCAATTTGATGTCCCATTCCCATTCTGAAATATATGTCCACGGACTCCACAACTGCCATTATCAGGCCAACCTTAGGTTGGAGGAGCAACACTTCATATTCCTGCTCGGTATCCTCCAACCTGATGAAATGAAGAGGGATTTCACTATCTTACAGTAATTTCTTCTCCTTCCCTGTTTCTCTGTTTGCTTATTCCTCATTCTGTTTACCCTCTCACACCTCTTCTCCTCATCTGTTTGTCACCTCTTTCTGTTTCCTCTCTTCCATCCCCATCTTCCATGGTCCATTGTCCTCTCCTATCAGATTCCTGCTTTTCTTTTGACATTTTACCTCTTTTGCCTATCCCCTCCTCGCTTCGTAACTTTGTCACCCCTCCCCCACCTGGTCGCATCTATCACCCTCAAGTTTATACTGCTTCCCCTCTCCCCACCTTCTTATTCTGGTTTCTGCTCCCTTTCATTCCAGTCCTTATGATGGGTCTCAGCCTGAAAAATCAACTGTTTATCCTCCTCTATAGATGCTGCCTGACTTGCTGAGTTCCTCCAGTATTTTAGTTAAGATTTATTTATTCAGAGATACCCCAGTCCTTCAAGCTGCATTACCAGCATCCTCGCTTTAAATCTAGCCTATCCACGGGACACTTTACAATGACTAATTAACCTACTAACTGATATGTCTTTGGACAGTGGGAAGAAACTGGAGCACCCGAAGGATACCCACGAATTCCATCGGGAGAACGTACAAACTCCTTACAGAGGGTGCCAGGATTGAACTCTGAACTTTGATGCTCTGAGCTGTAATTGCATCATGCTAACTGCTACACTACCCTGGCACCCCACATTTTCTGTGTGTTGCCATATTAACAGGTTTGACATTGAGTCATTCTTTATATTGATGACACTGCTGTAATTCTTTTGAATCTATGGCTAAATCGTGCATGAATAAAACAGGATGGACAGAATTGGGGGTCATCAATCAATTCACAGTTACAGTAACTTTATAGAGCTGCAGAGGTATACAGTACAGAAACAGTCCCTTTTTCTCACCACGAAAAGTCCATCTATACTCAAATAAAAATATGTTCACCTGGCATACTGCAGGCATATGTGATGACAGACTAGCAATTTTTTGATGACTTGGTGTTACTTTATTTGCACTCCATTATAGTTTTAGTTCATTTTGTGAAAAGATGTTAACACAGCAACATTTCTGTGATTAGATTAGCTTTTAGATTCAGATTTATTTATTACATAAACATACACTGGAATGCAACACTTGCATCAACAACCAACACACCAGTGTTGTCCTACATAGCAACAAAATAACAACAGCAAAACAAGACTTTTTCTCCCCCTCCCACCCAGCCACTAACAGTCCTCCAACTCAAGGACAGGCTACTGGGCCTCCAGTCTCCAGGCTTTGGCCAATGGGCATTGAATCCTGGACTTCGATTGACTTGATAAGACTGGTAATTTTCAATGGAATGTGGCCTACAGAACCAGATATGATTAAAGGGAGTCTGGGAACTGCTGCCCTCGCAAGGCAGCGAAGAACACAAGAACTAGAGCCTCATGGAGTGGAAGGAAGAGTGAGAACTGGAGCTGTGACAAGTGGAAGTGAACACAGGAACTGGTTCCCTGTTGTGTGGTAGGAAGTGTGCGAACTGGGTCCCTGGCAAGTAGTCAAGGAGCATGGGATCTGGTGTCCAGACAGACAGCATGAGAATCAGTGATCCAGTGAGTGGATAGGCAGCACAGGAAACAGGGCTGCAGTGAATATCTGGGGACCATGGCAACTGCAGCCCCAGTGAGCGGATAGAGAATGTGGCAAGCATTACCTGGTGAGTAAGATGCTCACCAGATAATGCTCCGAATAGTCAAATAGTTAGATTTTTGAAGTTTACTCTAAACCTATTGACCAGCGCCTGTCTGAAGCATTCTAGGCTCTGGTAATCTAAGTGCTTCTTTTATGCTTTCACTGCCTTCTCAGAAAGTTCATTCTAGATTTCAGTCATTCTGGGAGAAAAGGTCTTCCTCTGATCCCGTCTAAATCTTTCATTTTTCATCCTAAACCTATTATCTCAAATGATCATCAGTGTGAAAATTATAAACAAAGTTACAACACCCTTTCTTGCTCTGTGCAAATAGAGTCAACTGATCTCAGGCTAGGAATAACAGTGGTGCAAAAGAGATAACATAAAAACCAGTATAACAATGAAAGAGATTAAGTAGAAGATTGATCGTCTCATATTCTTCATCAGCAGGATCAACAACTTCTTTCTTCCAAAGGCTGCTTGGCCTTCTTATTACTTGCAAAGTGTTCATTTTTTCATACTTTCACTGTTTTTTGCTTTTCTTAATAGTATTACATTTGATTCTGGGTTAACCATCAAATAGCACATCCAGCCCAGCTCTAAAACTGCATAATTATACTTCCACAATGCCTCCTAATTTTTGCCTGACTCTGCCATTCAGTATTCATAACTTCACTTCAATCACCTCTAGGCTCAATTTATTTAAATTCCATCAAAATGATGGACAGAGCACTATTATGTGAGCTTTTGTCAATTATTTGAAATGTTGCCAACTATAAGTTCCCATCCATAATCCTCTTGCCTATAAATGTCTCAATTAAAGCAACTCAAAGAATAAGCACCAGACTCAAAGGGGAAATATCTCAATATCACAACATGCTGCACATTGATTTATCCAATAGCTTTGCACAACATGAAATAAATCACAACCAGGAAATTAAAATCAGAAAGATGATCGTGGTGATTCACAAGGAGCAGAAAATAATGAGAGTGGAATCATATCAATGGTGGACCTGCAAGAGTAGCAATCCCAAGGTTTACAGGCAGAATTTCATGGATATTTTCCTTTCCTTCTCTGTGAACACTCTCACCTCTTCAGAGGATCACATGCACTGAATCATTGAATTCTCAGCTGGCAAACAACTAGAATTCTGCAGAAATACTGTAGAGTTCAAGGCTAAATAAGGCCTTATCTGTCTTCTGAGGTGAAGTAAAAAAATCTCATGGTGCTATTTCAAAGCAGGACAGTATGTTATTCTTTAGTGTTCTGGACTGAGTTTATCTCCAAAAAAAAAGCACTAAAAATATTAAAACTTTTGGAGTTTTGCTGTGTGCAATCTGGCTGCTATGATTCTTACATTACATCAGTGACTACATTTCAAAAGAAATGCTATTAGCTAGAATGTGATTTGGCCATCCCAAGGTTGTGAAAGGAACTTAATGTTAGGGCATTTCTGGGGGCTAGGACATACAGCAAAATATTTAACTGTAAACTTCAGCCACCAATGTTCAGATCTAAAAATATATTTTAGATTAAGTTTAAAATGCAGCTCTGGACAATGGGTTCTGAAAAGCCATGAACCACAGTCAACTGGAAAACCGGACAATGCTGATTTACCAGTCATTTGGGTGTCTGCAGTGTGGGTGCAAAGAAAGAGGTGTGAAAGTTATTTATGATTCACAGGAAGGATTGTAGATACATTGTAAATATAGAATTGTCCTTTGATCTTTAGCATATAAAATGTCATGTGATGTTGGATCGAGCAGGCCTCTTCCTCTGAAGGGGTCTCAATATGATGCCTGCTGTGTCTCATTTTGTTGAATAACGAGACGACTTCCCATCTACCAAGTGCATCTCTCCAGTGAATGTGTTCACATGGCAACACTTACATTATCCACATCATTTAATTTAGGCACATCTTCTCTTTTTCTTGTCTCTCCCAAGTGACTAGGGATGGAAACGGGGGTGAAACTGGGGGCCCAATCACTGGTTACTTGTTACTTGTTGACCAGTTAATCTAATAAGCTTGACTCACAAATGACCCAGAACGTCCTCTCCTCACTAAATTAACAGCTGACAACTATTAATATAAGAAACAACCCACAAGAGGAAGTAACATGATAAAACAGAAGCTTTAGATGCTACAGACTGTTGAACAAGTCTTATAAGTGGTTGTTGAAAATTATAGGTCATTATGGTAGCAGGTTCAACATCCTAATACGGGAAAAAATGTATGCAGTTGAAGAAAGTACTCAATAATTTGTTAGGTACTCTTTCTCCCCAAAGCCTGAAGCTCTGGTCCTGTTTTTTTTCTTTTCTTAACTTTCTAATGCACATTGAGATATTGTTATTCCTACTGAAGCACTGAAACAGAACTCCAATACTCATTCACACCCATTCACCTCGCCTGGGAAATCATGAGAGGGAACGCTTAACCCTTGCCCAATCCTTAATAAACACTCAGGATCCATCACGATAAATATATTTTTTAAACAAACATTACTTCTTCAATGTGCTGGTGAAACACCACCACCTAGGGAAGAACAATGTTGATTTGAACACCACTGTATTTCACTCTTTCTGACAGGTTTTGGATTTCCCTCCAAATAATTATGCAAGGTAGTGGCTTTAAGCCAAGAATACAGTTTTGAGTCCTTAGTTACTTGAGAAAGTTGTGAGTTTGAGAACAACATTCACCTTGTGGTGTAGTGCTGATAATGTTTCACTCCTGAGCTTATGCCGCTCATGCTGAGATTAATCTATTGGCACCACCAATATATTGCAGCAGTTGTGTTGTTCACGTTCTACAGAAGTTAGCCCTACTGACTTCACTTTATAACATATTTTAAAAGTGGAGCAGAATTTATAATCATGATCATATAGTCATAGAATAGGTTTAGGGGAGTTGTTCTTGAAGATGTTCACATGATATCCTTCTGCCTTTTCAGTTGGGCAGAAAAGATCCAGTGCCACAACTAAGGAGTGGGAGTGTTTTGCTGATATTAAAAACAATGCATGTTTCCTGCTAGTAGACAGTTTATAAAGACATTTGGCTATTGGTGAGGTTTTGATATGTGCAAACTCCCTGCTGCAATTCCCTAAGCCACAATGGTGAACACACTTGAAAAGCCCTTTACTGACCAAGACAAGTATTTTATATTTTCTCACAATCCCAGCCCAAGATTTGGCCATTTGGCCCACTGAGTCTAGACAGACTCTTGGACCAATTTCACTCCACTTAATTTCCTGCAATCCATCTTCTCTTACATGTCCATGATGAGATAGAAGTTGGAATATTACAGCATAGTACAGACCGTTAGGTCCATGGTTGTGCCAGGCTTTTAACTTACTTTATGATCATTCTAACCCTTCCCTCCTTTATAGCCCTCTATTTTTCTATCGTCTGTGTGCCTATCTAAGAGTTTCTTAATGTCCTTAATATGCAGTACTGTGCAAAAGTCTGAGGCATATATATATATATGACTACAGTCCTAAGGCTTTTGCACAGTACTGTTTTTATCAATGTGACACAGAGAGAGCAAAGGATGTTGGGAATGGTGAGGGTGGGGCACTGTGGGAGACGAGTGGGATAGATGGCAGGGGAAAAAGTGCCAGGGGTAGGGGATGGAGCAGTGCAGAAAAGTCAGCTCTGAAACACCAGGAAAGGTCTTTTGATTCCAAACAATTAGTTTATTGATCATTACACATTATCTCTCTCTTGTTTACTGGTCCCTCCCCTCTCCCTTCTTCTTTCCGCAATCACAAGCCCCCTCTCCCTGCACCCTTCTCATTTTCAGTCCACAGAAGAGGCCCATATAAGAATTAGGTTTATCATCACTCACATACATCATAAAATTTGTTTTTTTGTGGCAGCAGTACAGTGCAATGCATAAAGTTATTACAGTGCTACGCAGAAGTTTCAGGTGCCTGAGCTATATATACATAAGCCTAAAACTTTTGCATAGTACTGTATCTACCTCTACCACCACCCCTGGATGATGTGTTCCACACAGTCACTACTGGTGCTCTGGTTTCCTCCCACAGTCTGAAGACATACCAGTTGGTAGGTTAATTGGTCATTTTAAGCTGTCCAAGAATTAAGCCAGGGTTGCTGGGCAGTATGGTGCAAAGGGCCGAAAGGCCTACTCCACTCAGTATCTCAATAAAATAAAAATACAATGCTGAAAAACCTCAACAGATCAGGCAGCATCTATGGAAAAGAGCAAACAGAAAGAGTAGGATCTCCTGGCAGCCACCCATTTCAATTCTACTTCCCATTCCCATTCCGACAGGTCAGTCCATGGCCTCCTCTACTGAACAATGAGGCCACACTCAGGCTGAAATATCAACACCATATATTCCGTTTGGTAGCCTCCAAGCTGATGGCATGAACATCGATTACTCACACTTGCAGTAATTGCACCCCTGCCCCCCCCTCACCATTCTGCATTCCTGTTTCCCTCTCTCTCTTTATCTCCTTACCTTCCCATCACCTCCTTCTGGTGCTCCTCCTCCTTCCCTTTCTTCCATGGTCATCTATCCTCTCCTATCAGATTAGCCCTTTTCCAACCTTTTATCTCTTTCACCGATCGACTTCCCAGCTCTGTACTTCATCCCCTCCCCCCTCCTGATTTCACCTATCTCCTACCACCTTGTACTTCTTCCTCCCCTCCCCCCACCTTCTTGCTCTTGATTTCTCATCTTTCTTTCCAGTCCTGATGAAAGATCTCAGTCTGAAATGTCAACTGGTTACTCTTTTCCATAGATTTGGCCTGACCTGCTGAGTTCCTCCAGCATTTTATGTGTTGTTTTGGATTTCCAGCATCTGCAGATTTTTTTATGTTTGGAAAAGAATGTCTGTTTTGGCAGGGTCATGTCAGACATATGAGCCAACATGGTCTGGAGCCAAATGAATGCAATGAGGGCTTCAGTTCTGGGGCTATTAAGCTGGGAGAGGATTTGTGAATGCTGCAATGTCTCTTTGCAGAGGCATACTGCCATTTGGCAGCTTAATGTCTGTTAGCTATCAGCCTGCTTTGACTGTGACCAAGGAGCCCAGTGCATGGATCTGCCTCAAACACTTAAGTCATTACCCTACCTTCCCTTTGCACATTTTCTGCTCCTCACCCAAGCCTTCACTCATAACTTCAACCCATATGCTCCTGCACTGTAGCCAGATTGCATCTCCATCCAACCCTACATTCTGGCCAAATGCATCCACTAATTAATTTCCCAAGATGATCCATGGAGTGATGTCTTGCACTTCCCAGGCACCAGCTTCCCAGTCCATTAGTGCCCAGGTTTTACCCTTGACATTTTAATGTTCTCTGCTACTGGAGGAAAATAACTTTCATACATTTTCACTGCAAGGATCAACCTACTGTTCACAACTGGGACATGTTGCATGGATCCTACCCATACCCCCAAAACTAGCACAACACCCCATTTCAGTTACAGAACAATTCCTTGGTCAAGTTATACAATTCTAACACCAACAGAGTCCCCAAAGCTATGATTCATCTTTATTATTTGACAAATTCTATATGCACAGATAATAAGATTAATGTTAAGACTTTCACTGGTTAAGTGCTGACCCTGATGGAATTTCGAGTTAAAAAATCTAACTTCACTATACCTACAATTTTTATTGTATTCATAATAAAATATAAGGAAATTAACTGACTCACTTTGAAGGCTTGTACATGAAGCATTTACAAACTAATCCGTAGTGAAATGTTATTTCCAAAGTTTAATCCAAAGCAATGAATTTCCATTCAAGATAAGAGATGCTGCTTTTCACGTAACTGCCACCAATTTTCATTATTTAGAAATGAACATATTCTCTATTTTCTGTTCTTAAGTCATCTGGAAATGTGGGGAAAAGGAATCTTCCAAATCTGAATGGTTTAAACCATCTACGTTTCAGATCGCTGTATGAATTTTTGTCAAAACTCTTCAGTTTGGGGAGGATATGTGTAAATTTGGATTTTGCATTTGATATCTGAAAATAAAGAAAGAGTGTGCTAAATCCTATCAGCAATACCTCTTAGGCAGATAGAGAATAATTCAATATTGTCCAGTGTGTCTTTTAAATCCCAAGTAATTTAATAAGGAGGCATTGATGCAATACCTCCCTTAGGTACAAGGAAGACTTGCCAAGAAAGAACAGCCTATAATCACTGTCACATCTGGACTGTAATACCAGTTGACTGCAAGCAGATGGCAAGCTGTAAAAACTCTATTGAACTGGATAGTTAATAAGGGATCCATAACTTACAGGCAAGGGTGATGATGCATTTTCCATGCAATACATACCATTGCCTTAGTCATAATGTGCAACAGATAGAGGCCGTTTTCCTTCAACGATAATGTGCTTCAATCTCATAGAAAAGCTTTTGAGAGACGGATGCCGTTAGGGATTATTGAGGAATCATGGAATTATGTGACTGTAGGGATGTTAATTCAAACAAGAACCAATCTTCAGTTCTTAATGTAAATTCCAAGCAGTGATCGGTTTGAAGTTAAAAGGGCACCTTTGCAAATAAATGAACTATCTGTGGAGATATTTATTGCAAAGTGAAATGATTATGAAACATTCTTGTCAAATGTTATGACAATGGTGTTATATTAATTGGCCTGCAGCAAACCAGGCAACTATAACTAAGGTATTTGCACTATTTTAACCAACTTCAGGGAGGGCTTGCAGACCAGACCGATATTATCACTAAGCACATTAAATAGTTGACCTATCAATAGTTGGGAGATTTGCGTACTCAGAGAGTCTGCCCTCACAACACTAATCTTGGGGTCCTGGCTCTCTGTCTTCAGAAATTCTTAGATGATATGTAAATTACTAGCCCCAGCAAAGGTTCTTGAACATTCAGAGATGTCTGCTACTGTAGATATGTAATTCAAAGGAAACATTGTCAATCCAAATTACTGAAGTAAACAATGTTATTGTAACTATTGTAATAGTATTGAATCATCTGGTGGTACCTTTCATCTTAAGGTTATGAAAATGTGATGTATTTTCAGTTTGGGGGACTCTACTGAGAGGATCTCCAGAAGAATGCCCGCTTATTGTGATGAATAAAGACTTCTACATCATCAGCTTCAGTGTTTCTTTGGTGACTTAGATCACAGTCACAACAAATACAGAAAAATATTAATTGGTAAAAATCATATCTGAAATACATTTTGTTTCTTTGTAGATTAACGCTGCTAGTCACACTACTCCCTAGAGCTCAAGCCACCCAGGGTCAATCTCGACCTCTGATACCTTGTGTGTAGAGTTTGAACATTTTCCCCGTGACTACGAGTTGATCCAACTTCCAACCACATCCCAAAGAAGTGCATGTCACTTTGTTAACTGGCCACTGTAAATTACTTCTGATGAGTGTGATAGAACAGAGAGGTCTGGGACTACAGATCCATAATTTGAAAGTGGTGTCACAGGTAGATAGAGTTGTAAAGAGAGTTTTTGGCACATGGTCCTTCATAAATCAAAGTATTGAGTACTGGATTTGGGATATTATGTTGAAATTGTCTAAGATGTTGGTGAGGCCGAATTTTGAATATTGTGTGCAGTTCTGGTCACCTACCTACAGGAAAGATAAGATTTAAATAGTACAAACAAAATTTTCAAGGATGTTGCCAGGACTTGAGGATCTGTTTTATAGTGAAAGGTTGAATAGGTTAGCACTTTACTTCTTGGAGCTTAGGAGAATGAGGGTAGATTTGATAGAGGTACACATAATTATGATAGGTATATATGGAATAAATGCAAGCAGGCTTTTTCCACCAACATTGAGTGAGACTAGAACTAGAAGTGATAGATTATAGATGAAAGTTGAAATACTTAAGGAGAACTTGAGGGGGAATTTCTTCAGTCAGAGGATGGTGCAAGTGAGGAACCAGCTGCCAAAGGAAGTGGTGGATGCAGGTTCAATTTCAACATTTAAGAGAAATTTGGTTAAATACATGGATGAGAAAGGAATGGAGGGTTGTGGTGCACGTCCAGCTTGATGGAATGGGGCAAAATAACAGTTTGGCATGGACTGGATGGACCAAAAGGCCTGTTTCTGTGCTGTAGTGCTCTATGAGTGTATGCATACTAGTGTGTGGTAGCATCTGGGGGTTAGAATGGAATATGTATAAATAGATGCCTGATGTTGGAACATACTCGGTGGGCCAAACGCTCGGTTTTATGCACTATGATTTGCTAATTGCTAACTCTATAGTTTATGATATAGGTGGTGATTGTTACAGTCAAATATTGAGAGTAACTACAGTGAAACCTATGTTTGTTTACCTATATTAACTGATTTGTGCATATCAATAATCATTAACTGAGAAGAGAATATGTGAGGACATAAAGGACTTACAAAATTATCAGTCATCAGATTGGAAATAATGATAATTTCACAAATTATAAAATTTTCATTTTGACTTGTTTTGATGCTTTACCATCAACAAATTCATACCAGGAAGTCTATGATCTTTGCACCATCTGCAGTAATTCTTTGAAATGAAGATATGTCACTTTTACACAAAATAAGAAATAAATGGTTTTGATAATTGATCAGTTCTGACTGATCATCCTGGTTAAAACATTTAATGCATTGAAATACAAAGGAAGTTATTATTACTGTTCGCAAATTTCTTTAATTTTCAAAGTACCACATGATATAATATCACAGAAAAGGACCATGCAATCTATTGTATCTGCACCCAATCCATAGTACAGATGTTCACTGACTCCCACTCCAATGACCCATTCACAAAGCACTTGATTTTTTTTCCACTTTCAGTTTTCTTTTGAAAGCTACCATTGAGTCCACTCCAATGTTCTTTTCAGGCAATGCATTTCAAATCTAAACTTGGTTTCTGTGTACAACAAACAGATAGAATGGTTATTTTTCTGTTATGTCAGTTTTTATGTCCATTGGGGTATGACTGCAATAGTTGCAGTTTCATTCAGTGAATATGACACCCTCTCCTTGATCACCGTCCCTGTCAGATCCGCAGATTTGGTTCAAAGTGCCCTATAAAATTATATTCATTGCTTATTTTAAAACATAAGACATAGGAGTAGAATTAGACCCATCAAGTCTACTCCACCATCCTATCATGGCTGATTTATTATTCTTTTCAGCCGTTCTTAGTAACTTATTTTCCTGTTAAGCATTATAAAGAAACAAAAGCGGTTTCACAAAATGAAACACTTTTTCATTGAACTATATCTTCTGTTTTTTTTTCTCCAACAGGCCTCAGCCACTTTAGAATGGAAAATGTACAGAAAGGGGGGAATCAACAGAAAGCAATAGAAAAAGGTAGAAAGTGAAAGGAAGGAATGATGGAATTAAAGGGAATGAAAATAAAGTAAGGAGTGAAGGAAAGGGGGGAAGAAATGCCAGGAAGGCATGAAAAGGAAGGAATCAATGGAATAGCAGGAAAGATAAGTTGAAAGACAAAGGAAAGAAAGGAAGGGAGAAAGGGGGAAGGAAACAAGTAGGAGGAAGGGAAGGAAGGAGAGGGTAGGGTGGTAGAAAGTAAAATTAAAGGAAAGAAAAAAAAAGAAAATGCAAGGGAAGAGAATGGACGATTAGGGAAGAGAAAGGAAAGGAAAGGGCAATGGGAGGTAATGAAAGGAGATGTAAGGAAATGAAAAAGAAAGAAGGAAATTGAGTGGGAATAGAATGTAAGGGAGAGAAGGGATGGAAGGTAAGGAAGAGAAAGTTAACAGAAACAGTGGAAGGAAGGAATAAAAGAAAGGGTGCTCACAAAGAGAGCGGCTCCATTAGAATGCTGAAGTTAGGGCATTTGGTGACCATGGAGATTCACTAATAAGATTGGATGTTACTTTGTGTTTCTGATACTTGAGGTACCTTGCATTACAACCTTTAAGTATTTATTTAAATTTTGTCTGCTACAAGCAAATGTTATTTAAGGTACGTTATTTGAAGGCAACAAGAAGCGCTATAGACCATTTAACATATCATGTGTCAACTAATTAGTTGGAAAATCATCTGGATAGCATGGAGACCTAAACTAAGTGAAGGTCTAATCATGATGGTGGTGGGGGGGGGAACAATGTGAGGCAGCTGCAACACCTGGGGCGTGGGGTAGCTGAGATCAGTAATCAGAGTTGGTTGAAATCAATGAAAACCCAGAAACTATATCTGCACAATGTGCACTTGAAGAGTCTAGACTTAGTATGATTGAACAGGAGACAAGAGACTGCAGGTGTTTCAATTTAGAGTAAGTGACCTGCGAACAGTGGGTTAGAAGGTGTCCTGGGGTGGTTAGACGGATGATTGACATTTGGGTCAAAACCCCAGATCAGTCCTGATTTGGGTCTCGGCATGGTGTCAATCCTCTCTCTACCTCGTCAGATGTACCTGCCCGTGCTGCCGGGTTAGTCCAGTAGGTTGATTTTCATTACTGAGCAGGAATCTGACTTGCAACCTTTGCAAGGAGCAAAGAGGAATGTTAAACAAGCACTAATCCAAGATGGTATCATTCCACAGGTTAGGTGATTGACTGAATATAGCCAGTTGGCAAGGACAAGAGGGTGTGCCCACCAATAGAGTTGATGCCAGAAAGGTCTCTACCATGATACCATCCAACAGGCTTAAGGTTTTTACAACCTATGTGAAGAGCAGAGGCTGCAAGAAGGATTGGGAAAACTGATCTCTACATAAAGGCCAATTCAGGTGTGGAGTGTGATAGAATGTAGTAATGCCAGGGAAGAGTAGAGCTGGATGGGTAGGTTTCATCATCCAAAACTGCGAGCTTCAACCCCACAGACTGTGTTGCCTCTCTAGTGCTGGAAAACAGCATGTCCTGTTGGCTGAGGAGAAATAAAAGGTGGGATGAAAAGATCTAATATTCATAGTCCACATGGGTACCAGTGACAGAGGCAAAACTAAGAAGGAGATTTGGCTGAAGGAAAATGTTGAGCTACAACTGAACTTAACTGGCAAACCAAAGAGTGCAACTTACAGGCTCAGGAATTGGTGCTGATGAAAGAGATTGCTATTGCACTGGGATAGTTTTATTTAAATCTCCAGAGACCAGTGTCCATGTAAATAAAATAGGCCTGACAGAAGGATGTTAATTTTAAAAAAGACTGGGGTAGGGTTCAGCTTACTTATGTTATTAGGCTGGAAATGGTACAAAAAGGATGTTTTGAGGACTGGAGAGCTGGAGTTATAAGGAGAGGTTGGATAGGCTGGGAGTGTAGGAGACTGACGGGTAACCTTAAAGCGGTTTATAAAATCATGAAGCTTGTAGATAAGAAGGATGCTCACAGTCTTTTTCTTCAGGGTAGGGGAGATAAAGCCAGAGGGCATAGCTTTAAGGTGAGAGGGGAGTGATTTAAAAGAGACTCAAGTGAAAACTTCTTCACATGGAAAAACCTATTTCCATGGTGTACAACTCTAACTCTAAAGGAAAATTTAGGAAGTTAGAGCAAAGACAAGGCAATAACATAGTCTAACAATATGGTTAATCCTCAACAGAATGCAGTAGGAAGGGATAAAGTGCCTAAGTGTAAGATAAGATCAAAGCAAAGAAAAATGGTAACAAAGGATAAGCAAATTTAAAAAGAGGTGGGTACCCTAACAATAACAGAAAATATTGCACTTATCAGATTTCAAGAGGACCACCATTGCTAATTGTGGAAGAAGAACTGTTGCTTTCAATATCCAATATATATTTGTTTCATAATTCCCCATTGTGTTAATTTACAATGTGTGTTGTATATAGTTACCAGAATCTCTGAGAACAACTTCTTTGTGCATACTTTACCATTAAATTTATGTTGCCCTTTATTTCTTCCAACAACCTCTTGGAGAACAACTTGTTGCCATTGAATTTTAAATCCCTTTGGAAAACTTGCCAACAGTTTTTAGTTGTTTACCCTATTAACAAATTAGCCAGTTTTACCATGGGTAAATCCTTCTCTTTCTCTCATTATATGTTTGCAAATTGGATTATATGTATGAACCAGCATCGGAAAAGCTGCAGAAATTTACCAACTCAACCAGCTCCAACATGGGCACTAGCCTCCCCTGGCAGTTTCAAAAGGTGATGTTGCAAAAAGAATGTACCGATCATTAACGACTCCCACCATCCAGGACATACCTTCTTCTCATTGCTACCTTTAACGAGAAGGTACAGGAACCTGAAGACAGACACTGAACATTTAGGGATAGCTTCTTCCCCAGCAGCACCAGATTTCTGAACGGTAAATGAACCCATGTGCTCTACCTCACTGTTTACTTTTTCCTCTCTCTTTTTGTAGTGATCTAATTACATATATAATTGTAATTTAAAGTTATTTTTATTAAATATTACACTGTACTGCTACTTCAAATTTCACAACTTATGCCAGTTGATATTAAACCTAATTCTGATTCTGATTAATCTAGCATCATCCTGGCTGTTGTGTGTTGCTCCCTTCCAAACACTACATTAAATGCAATCATATATGATCAGATGATTCGAGGGAACCAACTAAATAAAGTAGATTATCCATTATTACCTCCAATAAAAGTGGTTCCTTTCAGGATATGTTATAGAAATCTACTCTGAACATATACCATTCACTACCTTTCAGACCTCCATTTATTTCAATATTTATGAAGCTGCCCCTTTTTAACACCACTCAGTCTTCGCACAGAAATCTTTACAATTATACAGTCTACCATTTCATAATTCCAGCCAAGGGTCCTAAAGTTTATCCCTAACTACAATCTTGTCAATGTCTTACTTCCACGTTAAAGACTGCTTACTCTTACTTATATTATTCACCATTGTTGTAGTTATACAATTTGTAACAGGCCATTCCAGACCAACAAGCCCACACCACCCATTTACACTCTCGTGACCAATTAATCTACCAACCTTTTGCATCTTTGGAATATGGGAGGAAACTGCAATACATAGAGAAAACCCATGCAGTCACAGGGATAATATACAAATTCCTTACAGTTGGTGAATTAGAATAATAAAAAGTGAATCTTCAAAATGCTTAATGCTTGCAATGAATTTCTATGTAATAATAAAATTTATATGAATTTGGATGTAATAATAAAACTGCACCAAGTTACCAATCTTAAATGCATCCAGGAGATTCTTTGAATACAGGAAGGAAAATAGTAATTGTTTCAAAACGCTGTCGCATAGCTTTGATTCATGGATGTTCTTATATTTGAGATGTTGAAAATCTGTTTGTGAAAAAAACTGAAAGCCATAATAACTTTGAGAGACAACAGAAAAATGCAGGTGTAGAAGATCTGGCCCATCCATTCACTTCTAGTTCTTTCATAAGATCATAAGATACAGCAGCATGAAAGTTCACACTTTTCCTCACACCCCATTCTGCTGCTTATCCCTCATAAATTTTGATGCCCTGATGAATCAAAAACCTACCAAACTCTGCTTTAAATATACCCAATCACTTTGCCTCCACAGTCATCTGTGGCAATGAATTCCACAGACTCACCAGTGTCTGGCTAAAGAAATTCCTCCTCATCTCTCTTCTAAAGGGACGTCCTTGTATTCTGAGGCTGTGCCCTCTGGTCCTAGGCTCCCCCGCTAGAGGAAACATCCCCTCCACATCCACTCTATCTGGATCTTCCAAAATTCAATAGGTTTCAATAAGACTCCCCCCTCATTTTTCTGAACTCCAGCGAGTACAGTCCGAGAGACAGCAAATAATCCTCATACATTAACCCTTTTATTCCCAGGATCATTCGCATGAACTTCCTCTGGACCTTTTTGAAGAGTTAGTTCTAGATTCTGAATCTTTGTACCTCTGTAATTTTCTTCTTCAAAGATCCAATCTTTTTTATGCTATGCTAAATACGGATAAGACAATGTATTTCAAATCCTAACATCTCATTACGTAAAGAAGATTGTTTTCACGTGGCTTTTGGTTTCATTTATGAAGAACATTGAATCTATGCTCCTGGTTATTGAACCTGTAGTCATGACAAAAATTGTCTCCTTATTTACTCTCACTAAATCCTTTGTGATTTTAAACATTTATATCAAATCTCTCCTTAGCCTTCTCTAATTTAAGGACAACCCCAAATACTCAAGTCAGTCCCCATAACTCATACCCATGGAAATATTCTAATAAATCCCTAATCTATCCTCTCCACAGCCACTGCATCTTCTTTTAAAATGTCACACTCAGAATTGGGCAAAATCCTTCCGCTCAGCCCAGGCTGCTCCCGCTATTGTCAAATATGCTCAAAGCAGGCACTCTGTCCCATTGCATCACATACTTCACTATGAGCAGTGAATTAGGCTATCCTGTAATTGCTCATTGAAAAATCTTTTGAAAGCTTGCTTCCTGCTCAGTGACTCTACTTTCTTTTTATATTTCTGTTAGCCTCTTTATGGCTTTGCTGTGATGCTTATACTTAGTTTGTTTTATTTTTAATACCCATTTGAGGCCCCAAGACTAACTTACTTGTACCTTTCAACTGAACCAGCTGATTCACCAACATTAGGTAATTCTAAGACAAAGTCTAACAGACATTTTGACTCTGAATGTTCCTTCTAGCACCTTGAATTCTCCTGAGCTCAGATCACATTATTAAAAAAACCACCAACCAACCAGTGATCACCAAAATATACAAAAATATTCAAGAGTTGATCCAATGGAGTAGGAAACATCAGGATGTGTCTACGGCTCTATGAAAGTTGGGGGCAAGAGTATGGGGATGTAGTATCTCAAATTCTATGAGATCAATGAGGGAAGAATGATGAGGAAGCTTTATACTCACAAACCATTGTAAAAAATGTGGACTTCCCCAAGGCAACAATAAAGAAAACCATTAGAGATAACATTCACGCAACAGGATACAACCATAGATCTATAGCATTCAAATCTAAAATGATCACTAACATCCGTCCATTGCTCTTAGATAATCATTACCCATAACTAATAAATTGGTAGAAAGCACTCTCATCAAGAAACCAATAAGGAACGACCAACCCAATAAATAGAAATCAATATAAAACAGCTAAGTAAAATGTGAAATTAATCTCATTAGAAATATAAGAAAAATATAAGATGACGCCAGAGGTTTTTGTAGACCCAGGCTACTTCTTCCAGTATGTCTGCAAGACAGCTTATTCTTCTTTTCTCATGCCTTTCTTTTCTTTCCAAGTGGCTGGGGTACTGTCTAAGTTCGTGATCTACAGCTACAGCTCGACCTACAGTTCTCTGTCAGCAGTGGGTTCTCAAATTGGCTATGCAGCCTGACCTTTTGATATCCCCAGGAGCAGTCTAAGAGTTGTGCACCTTTGGGGTGTGTCACTATACGACCCGGTTCCTTGCTGATGTCACTGACTGGAGTGTTGTGGGAGACTAAGACATCAGAACAGTAGGCGGTGATGCTGCTGTCAAAGAAGGCCCTTACACCCAAGTGATCCTCTCTCTCTTTTGGTGATAGCTGAAAGCCTGTCCGTCGTCGAGTTGGGGAGCTCAGAGAAGCAACGGGGAAGATTGAAACGTCGGATCAGTGAGTTGCTGGTCTGCTGCTCTCGCTGTTGTAGGAGCAATCTCTCTCTCCCTCGATGGTGAGAGAAAGCCTGTTTGCGATACCGAACCGCTAAGTTTTGGACTGTAGTTTTTGACGGATTATAGATCAAGGTCTCTTTGGGGACTTCTGCTATCATTTGCATGGTGGGGAAGGGGTTGTCAGTGCTTTTGCTGATCATAGAGCCATAGAGAAGTACAGCACCAAAGTAGGACCTTCGGCCCATCTAGTCCATGCCGAAAACCACTTGAACTGCTTTTTCCCATCGACCTGCACTGTATGTGGCCCTCCATATGCTTACTATCCATGTACTTATCCAAAGTTCTCTTAAACGATGAAACTGAACTCGCATGCACCACCTGTGTTGGCAGCGCATTCAACAGCCTCAAGACCCTCTGAGTGATGAAGTTTCCCCTCATGTTCCCCTTAAATGTCATTTTTCACCCTTAAGCCATGACCTTTGATCGTAGTCACACCCTACCTCAATGGATAAAGCCTGCTTGCATTTACCCTATCTATACCCCTCATAATTTTTTAGTTGGTGAAGGGGAAGGGCGAGGGTTAATGCTTCTACTGCTGCTTGTCTGTGGGAGTGGCTTTGATGTTCGGGTATCTCTGTCATTTATTCTTTTGGGCCTTTTGTTTTGTGGAGGCCTGTGAGGAGAACGAATTTCAGGTTGTATACTGTTTACATTCTCTCATATTAAACTGAACCACTAAACTACTGAACAACTGTAAAAGTTTCATTGGATATGTAAAGCAAAAAAAACCCATCATGTTAAGTAAATAACTAACACAGGAGAAATGGTAGTGAGGGAGAAATAGCAAAGAAAGTAAACAATGATCTTTCTGGTAATTCAACTCAGGGGCAACCAGGATAACATCATTCTTCACACAGTGCTTCTTTTGCTGCAGGAACTTTGTACAGGGGGGGGTCACATGGATGGGCACTACCATCAAAACAGCTTTTTTTCAACCAGTTTTCCAAGCTAAGTAAATATCTGTATCTTTGAGCATTCAACTTCTCCTTCCCTCCCCCACCAATACACCATGATCCCAAACCCTTTAACCCAAGACTATCCCAGATTTCTCCTGTCCCCTGATGTGCTATCTGTTCCAATTCTGCCTGAATCCAACCTCCTACAGAAATATGAGCTGGAGTTCTTACCCATAAGCCCTTAGCTAGCTGGGGCTAGTCTCCTTCTCGCAGTCCCACCCTCATTCCACCCACACCAGACCCAAACACACAAACACATATACTGACAAGCTGCAAATATGTTTCCTAAAGCACTGGCACCACCAATGGGAAAAGAGATAGCTATTCTGTTGGCAAGGGGCAACATTTGAATGTAGTTGGAACTAGTGTCATTAACACTCAAGTAACAAAACATTAGATAACACATATAAAATTCTGGAGGAACTCAGCAGGTCAGGCAGCACCTATGGAAAGGAATAAACAGCTGACATTTCGGGCTGAGGCCATTCATCAGTATTGGAAAAGGGAGGAGGAAGAAGCCAGAATAAGAACGTGTTGAAAGGGGAAGGAATACGTTAGAAGGTAATAACTGAAGCCAAGTGGATGGGGGAGGGGGGTGAGAAGCTGGGAGGTGATAGATGAAAAGATAAAGAGCTGAAGAATAATGAGTCTGATAGGAGAGGACAGCGGACCATGGGAGAAGGGGAAGGAGGAGAGTCAAAGGGGGAGGTGAAAAGCCGGGGGAGGAGAATAGAAGAGGTAAGAGGAAAGCCAGAATGGGGAATGTAAGAAGAGGGAAGGGGAGGGGGGAAAATTATAGAAAGTTAGAGAAATCATTGTTCATGCCATCACGTTGGAGGGTAACCAGATGTTGCTCCATAAACCTGAGAGTGGCCTCAGCGTGGCATTAGAGGAGGTCGCAAAATGACATGGTAGAAATGAAGAGGAGATTGGAATTAAAATGGCTGGCCACCATGAAATCATGCTTGTTGCATATGGAGCAAAGATGCTCAACAAGGTGGTCCCTGAATCTACGTCGGGTCACACCAATGTAAGGTGGGCCCCATTAGCAGCACTAGACACAGAGGATTTTCAGGTCAATCGTTGCCTCACTTGGAAGGACTGGGGCCAGGAATTTAGGTGAGGAAGGAGGTGAATGGACAGGTGTAGTACTTCTTCCGCTTACAGGAATAAGTGCTTGGAGGGAGACTAATGGGGAGGGATGAATGGACAACAGAATCACAGAGAGAGGGATCCCTGTGGAAAGTGAAGAGTGGGGTGGGGCAAAGTAAAGATGTGCTGAATGGCAGGAACCTATTGAAGATAGCAGAAGTTTTGGGGAATGATAGGATAGGTGTGGAGGCTCATAAAGTGGTCAGTAAGGACAAGAGGAACTGTATCCACATAAAGGCAGCAGAAGACTGGGTGAGGGTGGATGTCTGGAAAATGGACGAGATGCGGGAGGGCAGCATCAATGGTGAAGGAAGCGTAACACCATGTGTCTTATGTTTAAAATATTGTAGATAAAGCTTCAAACAAAATGATCTGGATAAAGGTTCTGGTGTGGAGAAATTTAGTGTGCTAAATAGAAAGGATTAGGCAATCATCAAAGATGAAGAATCAACTTTATTCGCCATATATATTTACATGTATTTGGAATATATTGTAATGTGCGGTCAGGGCATGACATGCAACAAAAAAAATTCAACAATTAGAGAAAATAAAGAACAATATAAAAATAAAATTAAAGTAGGAATATGGAATACAATATGCTCAAATACATAAATAACACAAACACGAGGAATTCTGCAGATGCTGGAAATAACACAATGTATTTGTAGTGTAAACAGCATTATGAAAAGTGATTTCAAGTCTTTACGATGCAGTGCAGTGATGGGGGTAATTGACAGAGAGGGGTGGGGGGGGGGCTATCTAGAATGGTTGATTGGATTAACTGCCTAGGGAAGAAACAAAATATTTTGCAAAGTATCAAAATAGATTATGATAACCAGAGGCTTAAAAAAAGGATCTCATGCTTCCCCAGCGTCAGTGAAGAATAAACTTTTCTCGGGCTTCTAGCTGGGTACAGGTATCAATTCTAACTGACATTTCAGTGACAAACTCTGCCACTACATCAGGAAGGATGTCTGGGCAAGTCTAGTCCAGTGGTATTTATACACCTGTTGTTCATCCTTCCTGATTGCTTAGTCTTCACCCATTCAGGTTTCTGCTATCTTACCTTGTTTATAACCAAATTCCGGTTTGTACTTAAAGTAAGACCTTCATCTTTGTTAAAATCCTTTTCCTCAAGTTTTATTTCAATAGCTTCCTTCCTCAGGCGGTCTCAAAAGCCATTGGCGTGGCACAGTAATTTTGTGTTGTTGAAGTCAATCCTATGGCCATTGCAAATGCAGTGTTCTGCTACCACCCATTTCTCCAGGTAACCCAAATGGATATACTTCCTGTCCTCCTTGATACAGGTTTCCACCGCGTGCTCCATCTAGCCGATATGTGCTGCTCTGCATCCAGAGGGAATCCTGTAAATGCCAGCTGTCCTGATTCCCAAGTATTCTTTGACCAGCATAAGCAGTGATTTGAGCTTCCATGCGGGTTTGTGGATGGTATTAATCTGGTATTTATTCAGGATTCTGGCGATCCTTCAAGAAATTGTGGAAATATAGGGAAGACAGGCGGATTGGATCAACTTTGATGACACAAAATTACTGTGCCACACCAACGGCTTTTGTGACTGCCTGGTGAAGGAAGCCATCATTAATAAAATGAAAGGAAAACAATTTTAACAAACACAAAGGTCTCACTTCAAGTAAGAACAGGAATGAATTGTAAACAAGTTGGGATAGTGGAAACCTGATTGGATGAGGTACAGGAGGGACTGATGATGGGGCTATAAATACCACTGGAATAGATATGCCCAGGGATCATCCCTGATGAAGATGGCAGAGTTTGTCATTGAAATGTCAGTTAAAATCCACATCCGTACCCGGCTGGAAGCCCAAGAAGAGTTTATTCATAACCAGAGGTTGTTCCAAAGAGGCACAGTGTAATGGACAAAAAAAAACAGCTTTGAAATTGGAAGCAGCACAGAAAAAATGGTAAGAGGATAAAACTTTACTATTTTAAAATTTGAATGCACACATAATTTGAACCAACCCATGTAAATTAATTAAACACTAATAAATGAGTACAATCTAATAGTTGTTGCAAAGTAACCAAGATTGAGGAAAAAATGTTCAATGACGCTTAACACTTAGAAGAGACAGACAAAATAGAAATGGAAGAGGCGTCACTATGGGAATAAAGAATGGAATAAAGATGAAAGAAGCAATGAATCCAAGGCTAGAATATCAAGAAATAGAGTCAGTTTAGGTGGAAGTGAAAAGCAGGAAGTGGCAGAAACATTGGTGGAAGTCCACAAATGGCACTCAAACTGTAGCGATAATAAAGGATATAGTGTAAATCAAGAGATTAGAAACTTAAAAACAACAGTAACACATTAATCCTGGAGACTTTGACCTTCATGTAGACTAGACAAGTAAAATTAGCAGTATATGTGCGGAGGATAAATTCACATTGGAAGTTAGTTTATAGATCAGGAAGCTGAGGAGCTAGTGAGGAAACAGAGCATTTATGATTTAGTATTATCCAATGCGAAAGGGTTAAAAGGCCTTTAGGAAAGGGTCATCATGAGAATGTAATGCTTTGATTTACACCATATATTATAATCTGTAATATAATATTTTATATTATTTATACAACTTTATATTGTAAGTTGTCGAGTATTGTGTAAATCAAGACACTACAGACTCATGCAAGTGTTTCAATTCAATCAAAAATGAGAAATTTAAATTGAAACAAAACAAGCTACAATGGTTTGAATTAGCTATGGGAGACTGGGAAATAACATTTAATAGTGAACAAGCAATGGCTAAGATTTAAGTAATTAATACATAATTTGAGAATGATCGATCCATTAAGTCACAAAATCCCAGCAGGAAGAGTGGCCCAGCAATGACCAACATGAGGCTAAATAGATTACTGGAAAGTGAAACTTAGGCTTGTATATGGTGTCATATGTGCACTTTGATAAAAAATTTACTTTGAACTTTACACTTTATATCCCGAGATTAAAGAAAAATGTTTATCACGTTGGGGCGGCCTGGTAGCATTGTGGTTAACATAACGCTTTACAGTAGAGGCGACTTGGATTCAATTCCCACCGCTGCCTGTAAGGAGTTTTTGTACGTTCTCCCCTTGACCACATGGTTTCCTCCAGGTGCTTCTGTTTCTCTCTACACTCCAAAGACATAAGGCTGATCGGTTAATTGGTCATTGTAAACGGTCCTGTGATTAGGCTGAAGTTAAATTGGGGATTGATGGGCGGTGCAGCTCAGAGGGCCAGAAGGGCCTATTCCATGCTGTATCTCAATAAATAAATAATGTGATGGGATCTTAAGTTTCATTTGTTATGGACTATGCCTTTAAGGAGAGGGAGAGGGAGAGGGAGAGAGACTGAATACAGTGTTACGAAAAGCAGCTGTCTTCTACTGTTAACTGTCTGAGTTGCTACTGAGAGAGAGAGGGGTAGAGCCTGCCTTTCAGCGTGTTTACATCTACTCTGCACGTGTTTTGATTTAAGCAAGGATACCAACTTTCACACACACACACAGAGATACACAGTTAGAGTCAAGATGGTTACGATCATGGAAAGACACCAGTGACTTTCAGTAGCCCAAAGGGGTGAGTTGAGATCCATCCAGAGTATTGATAAACGACTCTCACAAGTTGCTGCAACTAGAAGAAGTTTGCAGAGAGGAGGGGAGAGAAAGTTTTGAAACAGAAGAAACCTAGTGACAAAGGGATCACTGTTTGGCCTCTCTCCAAGTAGCCCGTAAGGGTGAGGTTGATTCCATTTGAATACGAAAGTGTGATTGTCACATAGTTGATCCACAGGAATGGGTTCCCTGGTGAGGGGAGACCTTTGTGAATACCACATGTGTGTTTACCCTTTGTCTGGATGTGGTAGTTCACTGAAGAAGGCACCCCTGTGGCAAATCACTGTTGGAGTTATTTCGTATGTCATGGAACTGGATAAGTGGCTATCACGTTGTGTGACTGGGGTAACCTTGTGGAGGCTACCAGTGTGTTTACTCTTGCCTGGGTGGTAGTTTTCCCTTGAAGAGAGTCCCTTTGTGATAAGCTACTGTTGATGATAATCGATACGTGGATTCGGTTTGAGCATCTTATGGCCACCACTTTGGGATGACCCATAGCTGAATTCGGATGTAGTATTGTGGTAACCACTTGTGAGAAAGGATATTCTGTGAAGATCACTGTCGGTGATACTTCGTGAGTGGATTCGGAGCTGATGACTGAAGAGCAACGACCTGTTTACTTGTTTATCTCCTATCATGGATTTCGCCTTGGCTTACAAATATCTCTCTCACAACAACAACAACTCCGTGCATTGAACTGAACTTTCAAACATACCATCATAAAACCGAACTCTTGCCACCTGAGGCTGAAGGAGTTTGGGAATTATATTTACACACATATGTTGGGATAACACTGCTAATTCCTGATTTACCTGGTTAAAGTTACTATATTACGTAGGTACTAATAAAATAGTGATTGTTAACAGCAAAACCAGACTCCAGGTGTGTTCTACTGCTGCCGATACTTTGACAGGGTTGCGTGTACGTAACAATAAACATTCAGATTTCATCAAATAAGAACCAGAAAAACTGATAAACAACAGGTAAGTAAAATACAAATTAATCTCATGAGAAGTATAAAAGCAACTTTGAAAGCTTATAACAGATAATGTAAAGAGAAAAAGACATAGTAGTTTAAGTTAATAAAATGCATTATAGATCAAAGCAGGAAAACTGGTAGCAACATTATACTGTCTTACATAAACATGTAACTTGCACTTTATGTCTACCTGTCAAACTTCAGGCCATGCCACTCAGGGACTTATGGTAATATTATTTTGTGACTGTTTGTGACTATATGTAGTGGGTTTTGCACTTTGGCGCCAGAGGAACAAGGTTTTGTTTTGCTGTATACATATGTATGGTTGAATAACAATACACTTGAACTTGAACTTGACTTTATTTTGAATTCCTTTTTGTAGAAAACTGTAAAATTTATTAAAAACATGCCAGGCGATCATTTTGCAGATACAAACTGCTTTAACACAAAATTAAATCATTTGGTCGATTACCTTAGCATAAATTCTATTATTAATACTAATTTTCTTTGATTTCAGTTGATAACAAGATATCAAGGGGAATATTGCAAAAAAAACATCTAGACATTTGTATATATTTAAAATTGTGACTTCCAGATAATGTTTTAAACATGTTAAAGCTCAACCTATTCAAAGAATTCATGGGGCATTGGACTGGCAAAACTAATCTAAGGCAAAAATACTTTAAACTCACTAGACTCACAAAGCCAAATGATTTCACTCAAGGAAAGGCTGAGATGGAATGCAATACAGATGTTTCTCACAGGTCAGTTCACATATAAAAATATGGCACACTGTTGCACTCAGCTCTGGAATAGTAATATTTTAGAGGACTAATAACAAGTGACACCGTATTCAACTGTAATGACATGTCTAATGTTCCACGGATATTTATAATGGCTTAAATTTAAAAATGCTTACACATTCTTGGTACATTACAAAAAGCTATTCTGAACAGTCAGATTCATAAAATAAGACTATAAGTCCAAGGAGCAGAAATAGGACTTTTGGCCTATGAAACAAGCACCATCATTCATCAAAATCATGGCTGATTTACCTCAAAGTTATTTTCCTGCATTACCCCTATATCTGCTGATTCCCTTAAAATTTACACTTATACTTCCAGCTAAGCAATAATATTGTTTCAATCTTGTTTTCAAAATGCTTAATAGCCTCCTGTCTCTCCCCTCTTCAAATTCTGCCCTCTGATGAATTCTCAGTTTTAATCAATACAATGCCAGAATGCAATGAAATTCTCTTCTTTAACATCTTTGTCACTTTGCAGTTTTTTCTTTTAAGATAGTCGTTAAGATTTACCCGTCACAAGCTTTTGGTAAGATGCCATCATGTCGTTTTCCAAGGCTCAGAATCAAATTTCACTTTCAACATAAATTGTATATACTTCATCTCCTGTGGTTAAGCATATATTATACTTTCTTGTGCAAAGATTACGCTTGAATTTTCTGTAAGTTATATTTTGACGCTATGTATATTGACCATTCAAAACACTGGTATAAACCCTGAGCCTTAAACAAAACTATGATTGAAAAAGGAGAGGTAATGACCAGTGATAAATTAAGCACAAAAGTTTGTCAGCATCGTGGAGGTCAAAAAAGTTGATGCTCATTCAATGTGTAAATTATTAACACCAAACTGACTTAATAAAGCAAATTCATTATAATGACACTGAAAGGAACAGTGAATCAGTTCCAGAAACACTGAGTATGCTGCCTCCATTCTTTACAAGCTATAGAGCCTTCTTAGCTAGGAAGAATGTGCATAGTCATTATGTGCCAGGAATACTCCTCCTATCCATGGCAATGGCGACATTCACAACTGGCCCTTCAGAGGCTTTATTAGCTTTGTATCTTCATATAAGAAGGGTACCTATTTGAAGCCATCTGCAATATTAGGTTGCCTGGAACAAACATGGCACCCATCACCCTAACAGTCAATCTTCAGTTACATCTTCAGTCTAGAATCAATGAAATTAGTACCTATCCGTATCAGTCCTGAGGAAAAATCTTGGCTAGAAATGTTGACCGTTTACTTTTTTCCATAGATGCTGCCTGACCTTCTGAGTTCCTCCAGCATTTTGTGTGTGTTGATTAGTATCTATAATATGCTTAATTTGAATATAGAAGCAGGAGGATTCTCTAAAGGTTAAAGTACAATCACTGCTGGTCACCATCATCACATTCTCATCTTTACTCCCAATTGTCTCTGCCAAAACCCAGTGATGAATTGCAGACGGCTTTAAGCATATCTTTTTAATGGATTAGGACATGGAAGGGTGGACCAGAGGAACAGACCCTTTGCCCTATGATGTTGCGCTGAACTATTTAAGCTAATGATGCCTAATTACACTAATCTCTTTTGCCTGTACATGGTTCATATCCTTCCATTCTCTGCATATCATGTGCCTCTCTAAGAGCCTCCTAAATGTCTCTGTTATATCTGCTTCCACCACCATCTCAGCAGCATAATCCAGGCACCTACCACTCTCTGTGTGATTAATAAAACATGACCTGCACACCTCCTTTGAGATGATTATATTCTCCTCTGCAAAGCAAACTGAAATGGTTGCCCTTCTATGTTTCTAAAACTTGGAAAGGAAGAGGAACCTTCAGGAGTTGACAACTTTCCAGAAGAAGATCATCATGTCTCAGCCAAATACATATTAATGGACTGTCATCCAGTTGCAGCAGTATCACTGCCCTTTAACTGTCATGTGTAAGGATGACACTAAATTTAAATACCATTTCAGTTTCTTTGAAAGATAATGAAAGATTCCTGCTACACAGTGTGGAAAGGAAGGAGGAAATTATATGACATCCGTTTTTCACAAAGGATTCTGCTTGCTGACAGCCCTGACCTAAAGCCAAAACTGCAGCAAGACCAACCCAATAAATGACATAAGCAAAAGAAATTCTGTAGGTGCTGGAAGTCAAGAGTAAAATGCTAGAGGAACTCAGCAGATCAGGTCCTGATGAAGGGTCTCTGCCTGAAACATTGATTGTTTATTCTTCACTATAGATGCTGCCTGACCTGCTGAGTTCCTCCTCCATTTAGTGTATGTGACAGTAAATAACAGTCCTTTTAGGATGCACTTTGGAATTACTATAGAAAGTGTTGCAGTACCTTTATCTCCAAGTTACTGCAAATAGTCAGCAATTCAAACAACCACAGTATTTTCTCGAATAAAAGAAAGGTTTACAGTGGTAAGACAGCATTTTCCTTACATTCCAACAGATTTCACACTAAACAATGTTGCAACAACACAGTATATTTCTACCAAATCATGTCACAAATGCTACTTTTATGATATCCTTTACTTAAGTTTTGAAAAAAAAAGAAATAGGAAAACAAAATCAAAGATGAAAAATAACTGTCCAGTCTCTATCTTCATTTTGGAACAAAGTCTTGCAGATGCAGGGGGTGATAGACTGTTAAGACCATAAGATATAGAAGCAGAAGTAGTCCATTTGGCCCATCGAGTCTGATCCACCATGCAATCATGGGCTGATCCAATTCTTCCAGTCATCCCCACTCCCCTGCTTTCTCCCCATACCCTTTGATGCTCTGGCTAATCAAGAACCTATCTATCTCCACTTTAAATGTGGCCAATGACTAGGCTTCCACAGCCGCTCGTGGCAACAAATTCCACAGATTTACTACGCTCTGACTAAAGTAGTTTCTCCGCACCTCAGTTCTAAAAGGACGTCCTTCAATCCTGAAGTCATGCCCTCTTGTCCTGGACTCCCCTACCATGGGAAATAACATTGCATATCTAATCTGTTCAGGCCTTTTAACATTTGAAATGTTTCTATGAGATCCCCTCTATTTCTCCGGAACTCCAGGGAACACAGCCCAAGAGCTGCCAGACATTCCTCAAACGGTAACCCTTTCATTCTTGGAACCATTCTCATGCATCTTCTCTGAACCCTCTCCAATGTCAGTATGTTCTTTCTAAAATAAGGAGCCCAAAACTGCACACAATAGTCTAAGTGTGGTCTTACGAGATCCTTATAGAGCCTCAACATCACATCCCTGCTCTTATATTCTATACCTCTAGAAATGTATGCCAACATTGCATTCACCTTTTTCACCACCGACTCAACCTGGAGGTTAACCTTTAGGGTATCCTGCACAAGGACTCCCAACTCCCTTTGCATTTTGAATACAGTCGGCCCTCCTTATCCGCGAGGGATTGGTTCTGGGACTCCTCACGGATACCAAAAAACGTGGATACTCAAGTCCCTTATTCAACCTGTCTCAATGCAAAGGACTTTAGGTCCCAGCGAAACCTCGGACCTTACTTAACCTGTCTCAGTGTGGTGGACATTATGACCCGGCGGCGGAGCTCTGAATCCACAGTATTTCTGTTCACAAAAATAATCACGATCACGATTTAAAATAAAGTAGAAATAATAAAGCGATTGGAAAGAGGTGAAACTCCATCAGTCATTGGAAAAACTTTAGGCTACAGTCAGTCAACGATTGAAACAATTTTAAAGGATAAAGTGAGAAAAGTCCTGCCTCGATGAAAGCTACAATTATTACTAAGCAACGCAGTGGTTTAATTATTGAGTTTTGGGGTTTTGGGTTTTTGAACCCGACATGGATGGAGAGCGCGCTCGGGAGCAGTCTGTCACTGGATCGAACTCAGGAATTTCCGTTCCCAAGCCCGGTGCTGAAACATAAGTTTCTTAAGTGTTTTAAATACATAGAAAAGTAAAATATATACTATATACTGAGACAAACGTTTGACTAACTAACGCTAAATAATACCGGATGTACCTGTTCCAACTTACTTAGTAAGAGAGCTTCCACTTTTTTTTCGATCCCGATCCACTATAACCTATGCACATCCTCCCGTATACTTTAAATCATCTCTAGATTATTTATAATACCTAATACAATGTAAATGCTGTGTAAATAGTTGTAATACTGCATTGTTTAGGGAATAATGACAAGAAAAAATAGTCTGTACACGTTCGAACAACAAGTGCTGGAAGAACACTTCCGGGTTTTCGCGATTTGTAGTTGGTTAAATTCGCGCATGCGGAACTCGCGGATAAGGAGGGCCAACTGTATTCTCCCCATCTAAATAATAGTCTGCCTGTTTATGTTTATTTCTTCCACCAAAGTGCATGACTATACAATTTCCAACATTGTATTTCATTTACCACTTTTTTGCCCATTCCCCTAAACCATCTCTCGGCAGGCTCTCTGTTTCCTTAACACTGCCCGCTCCTCCACCCATCTTTGTAACATCGGCAAATTTAGTCACAAATCCATTAATCCCATGGATCAAATCATCGACATACATTGTAAAAAGCAGCAGTCCCAACACCGACTCCTGTGGAACTCCACTGGTAACCAGTAGCCAGCCAGAGTAGGATCCCTTTATTCCCATTCTCTGTTTTCTGCCAAACAGCCAATGCTCCACCCACGCTAGTAACTCCCCTATAATTCCATGGCCTCTTACCTTGCTAAGCAGCCTCATGTGCGGCACCTTGGCAAAGGCCTTCTGAAAATCCAAGTACACCACATCTACTGCATCTCCTTTGTCTACCCTGCTTATAATTTCCTTAAAAAATTGCAGTAACTTAGTCAGGCAGGATTATCCTTTCAGGAAACCATGCTGGCTTTGGCCTATCTTGTCATGTGCCTCCAGGTATTCCGTAATTCCATCCCTAACAATCGATTCCAACAACTTCCCAACCACTGATGTCAGGCTAGCAGGTCTATAGTTTTCTTTCTGCTGCTTCCCATCCTTCTTAAATAGCGGAGTAACATTTGCAATTTTCCAGTCATCCGGTACCATACCAGAATCTATCGATTCTTGAAAGATTATTGTTAATGCCTCCGCAAACTCTCCAGCTACTTTCTTCAAAGCCTGAGGGTGCATTCCATCAGTTCCGGGAGATTTACTCACCCTCAGACCATTAAGCTTCCTGGGCACCTTCTCAGTTGTAATTTTCACTGCACAGAGCTCATCCTACCACATTATAGTTCCTGAGCTCTCTCTTTACAGAGCCTGGCACCAGTTACATTGTCTTCAAATAGCATGCTGAATCCATCTTGTCTCTCTCTGCATCCTCCATCGTCTCCTTTTCATGGACATTCAATGTCTCTTTCATTGTGTACTGTATATGGAAATCATTTTTGAATTCTCATTCTGTTTCCTGCAATCAGAGCATTATTGTTTCAGCCACATGTAGCCTTGCAAAATGTTTTGCCTGTACTTTCCTTACTTACTCGGTATTTTCTATATTCTGCCTGTTACCTCAAATCTTCTTCTGCTGGCCATCCAACATTCCTATCTGGTTTTAGCTAACTCTGCATATTTGCTCATCGGTATGTATTGTCTGGGGTTAACAATACCTCATCAACCAGGCTGTATTTCCACAAATAATCCCATCTCTGATGAGCAAGTCTTCAAATCTGGAAGACTACAATTGTCTGCTAACAACTTCAGGTTGGTTAAAAAAGTAAGTAAGGATTCTCTGTGCTCCTGGCTTGCACATAATAGAACACTAATAGTTAACCGTGGAAATCGTTTTCAATGCAATTATACTAATTTCTCTCTATGCGACCAGCAACAACAAATAACATTTCAAATTCTGTCTGATCAAGTTTATCACTATACCTACAGTAGCTCAAAACAGAGTCTGAATGTTCCTTTCCACTGTTCATATTCTTAAGATAAGTTACTTATGTGAAGACCCAGCAACTTAGATGGCTTTAGTTGTTCAATTGGTACCTCAATTGAACCACAAAGCTTATTGTCTCTTCCAATACTGGTGGGTGGGGGGGGGGGAATCATTCCTGACATACACTCCTCCAATTCAGTCATTGTGTCTGAAGTTTATTACAGGTGTCCCCCGCTTTTCAAACATTCACTTTACGAAACCTCACCGTTATGAAGGACCTACATTAGTACCCTGTTTTCTCTAAGAGAAGGTGTTTTCACTGTTACAAAGAAAGGCAGCGCGCGAAAAAATCAGCACGCGATAAAAGGCAACGCGCGCCCCGAGCAGCCGCTCTCCTCCGGATTCGGAACTGCATTCTCGCTGGCTTTGCTTAAACACGTGCCTGTGAGCAGCCGTTAGCAAGATGAGTTCTAAGGTATCAGAAAAGCCTAGACAAAATTAAGCGTTTTGATCGTGGTGAACGAAGTAAGGACTAAGTGAGTTTGGCTTGTGGAAGCTGAAAAAGATGATGTTGAAGAGGTTTTGGCATCCCATGACCAAGAACTGATAGATGAAGAGCTGATGCAATTGGAAGAGGAAAGGATAACAATCGAAACCGAATGAGTAATGATAAAGTACGACTTTAATTTTGAAAGGGTACATCGGTTTAGGGGATATTTGCAGGATGGTTTGAGTGCTTACAAAGAACTGTATGATAGAAAAATGCACAAGGCTCAGCAGTCAAGCAAGCCTTCCACATCAGCCACAGCAGATGACGAACCTCGACCTTCGACATCAAGGCGGGCAGACATAGGAGAAGATGAGCTGCCTGCTCTAATGGAAACAGACGACGAGATGACACTCCAGTGTCCCACCACCCCAACAGCCAGGTCGCGGACAGATACCGATTCGTGGAGAATGCAGTAGTAGCCTGGAGACACACAGCACATCTTTAAGAAAAAAGCTGAAATAAACATGCTAATTAATTAGGTGCCACCCGACACGTAATTGTTGGTCCAGACCAGAGGCGATGCAATCGGCAATCAGCACTGATCTGGGCCAACAATTACATGCCGGGCAGCACCTAATTAATTAGCATGTTTATTTCAGCTTTTTTCTTAAAGATGTGCTGTGTGCCTCCCAGCTACTGCTGCATGCTTCGCGGATCGGTATCGGTTCGCTGCCCGGAGGGTGGGGGCCACTGCACCACCCAAACTCCGACGACTCAGTCTAACACACCACCATCAGTGTGCTCCGCGCTTTCCCAATTCCGGTAAGAGATACTACACTGTACATACATTATTTCTACTTTATATTGGCTGTGTATTTTTACGTGTTATTTGGTATGATTTGGCAGCTTCATAGCTTAAAGGTTACTGGAGAGTGCCTGCGCTGTGTTTTTGCCGATGGCACTTGCGTGAGATTTTCGCTATGGAGAACAGTTCAGGCAATGATTGTGGAAAAGTATTTCTACTTTATATAAGCTGGGTATTTATCATATCATTCCTGCTTTTACTATATGTTACTGTTATTTTAGGTTTTATGTGTTATTTGGCAAGATTTGGTAGGTTATTTTTGGGTCTGCGAACGCTCACAAAATTTTCCAATATAAATAAATGGTAATTGCTTCTTCGCTTTACGACATTCCAGCTTACAAACCGTTTCACAGAAACGTTCTACCTTCGGATGCTGGGGCAAACCTGTATTTCATAAGCCAGCACTTTTGAGACTGCATCTCTCAAAATCCCTATCTGTCTATAATGGGTGAAACGGTAAGTCCAGAAAACAAGACCAGTTGGTCACTGGTTAGCTAGTTTCAAGTTGGGTGAAACTAGAACTAGAGTTCATATGTTAAAGGTGAAAGGTGAAATATTTAAGGGGTAACTGAGGAGGAACTTCTTCATTCAAATGGTGGTGAGAGTGTGGATCAAGCAGCCGGCAGAAGTAGTGGATGTGGTTTGATTTCAACATTTGAGAGAAATTAGGATAAGTACATGGATGGGACTGGTATGGAGGGCTATGTACCATGTGTGAGTCAATGGGACTAGACAGAATAGCAGTGCAGCACTGACTGGATGAGCCAAAGGGCTTGTTTCTGTGTTGTAGTGCTCTATGACTCTAAGGGTATTTTATGGAATATCAAGAAAAATAGTGTCAAGAGTATTTTGCAGGCCAGGCAGCATCTATGGAAAAGAGTAAACAGTCGACGTTTCAGGCGAAGACCGTTCATTCTCTTGACACTATTTTTCTTGATATTTCATAAAATACCCTTAGAGTCAGAGAGCACTACAACACAGAAACAAGCCCTTTGGCTCAACCAGTCCCTGCTGAACTGTTATTCTGTCGAGTCACATTGGCTTACTCATGGTACATAGTCCTCATGAAGGGTCTCAGCCCATAGCATCAACTGTTTACTCTTTTCCATAGATGCTCCCTGGCCTACTAGTTCCTCCGGCATTTTGTGTGTGTGTTGTTTTGATTTCTAGCATCTGCAGATTTTCTCTTGTTTGTCAAGAGAATTTTCTTTTCTGAGACCTTCTTTACAGGATCAGACTGTTTAGCAAGTTCTACACTAAATAATGCAACTACAGCAAGAGTATCTGATTATATTACAGATCTTAATGTGGTTGCAACCAATTTATATGCCACATAAGGGACCGGTGGACCCAAGGTTGTCTGGACAGGAAGTGCCAATAATGCCTTACCCAAATCAGATTTTGGAAGCAGATCACAAATGAATAATTAGATCTTCAGTTCATTTGTTTCTGATTTGATGAGGCCCTTACAACTTTACAAGACTTTACTCAATGGTTGTTCACATGTCTCCAAGGAAGAATGCACCACACAAGCAACTGTTCACCTCATTTCTATCTGCCATGTTTTAACATTGCATGCTGTAAGTATTTCTGTCTCTGGAACAAAGAACATGGCAACATATCATTATTCAAAACACTGGACTATGGCTGGGTTCCTTTTCTGTCACTGCTTACTGTAGGTTGCCTTTTTAATTACCCATTCATGGACTTGTATTTTAAAGAGCCATGTTGTTTGATTACTACTTAATTGTGCTTGCTTATAATGCATAGCTTCTCAGGTACAGCTCTTCTTAGATTTGACCATTGACAAAACCACAAATACCATACACAAATTCTCCACTAGAGGTACAAGAAATGTCAGATGCTGGAATCTAGAGTATTTCATACAGGATTCATGCATGAATACAGGATATTGAACCAAAGCATCGACAATTCTGTTCCTCCCACCGATACTACCTAACTCACTGAGTTCCTTCAGCAGACGGTTTGTTACTGAACAATTATCCAAGTTAGCTCAATGAACTACCTCAACCACAGCACTCCTTTTTTCTAGTCCCTCATTATTATTTTCTTTTGTTCCTATTCTTGAAAAGGAAACACACAGTAACACACCACACACAAAATGCTGGGGGAAATCGGCAGTTCCGGTAGCAACTATGCAGAAGTATAAAGATTTTGATACTTCAGGCCTAGATCATTCATCAGGATTCTGATCATGCCTGATCTGCTGAGTTCCTTTGTGTGTGTGTTACTTTGGACTTGCAGCTTCTGCAGAATTTCTTGTGTTTAAAGAAACACATAAACATTCTTGTCCTCTCAGTGCATCGCACAGGAAGATGAAAGGGTACATAAAACCAACGTGCAAGTATTTTCACTTTTAAATATGCTCGATATTTAAAAGTGAAAATACTTCAATGTGGGCTGACTGCATTTGCCTAGGCTGCAGAGATGTAGCTTCTGACGTAATTACCCTAGCATGCTATGAACTAATATCTTTGAATATTTACACTGAAACTGCTATGCTTGACAAAAAAAAGGCTTAGAACAATAGACTTGCAACATAGAATGGGTGCATTAAATGTGTTTTCTTAAAATACCCATGAAATTATTTGAACAATGACTTCAAGTTGTATAAGATGAATTGTATTTTGTAACACAGCAGTTTAATATTGATTACCTGTATTACAGCTTCTCCAGGCCTCATGTCTGTGTAAACATTCACTTTGTAGGAGATGTTCTGAAAAACTGGAGTGTTGTCATTTGCATCGATCACCATGACATTGACAGTGACGGAGGTACTCTCTTGAACTCCATCAGAAGCAGTCATCTTTGAGATGCAAAAAGGAATCCACTAGTGAGCATTCAAATTCTGACTCCGTATAGCACCAAAAAGCATTTTACTGAAAGTTGTGCCACTTTAAGTACATAAGTAATAGCGAACACATTGCTGTAGCAGCTTCCAACATCAAAATCAGTTTAGCTTTTGATTTAAATGAGATGAAGAATAAAAATGCAGAGTGATCTTAGCTAACTGTTCAGATTGACTGTCTTTCATTTAAATTGTTTTCCCTTTCTGTCAGGTTGCTTATGATTTAGATACAAAGAACAAGCAGTGCATCTTACTGTAAAAGTGTAGTTTTGCTGACGCTCCCGATCAACTGGCTCACGCAAAGTAAGGTAACGGGTTATGCCAAAAGGTGTTATCGTGAAAGCTGTGATGAAGTTGTTCACTGAGATCTGCAGCTTTGGATCTTTCGTCTTTGAAAAAAAGCACAAAGGAAACGGGAATTATAGTGAATTTTAGGAATATATTTTTACATATTCTTTTTGATTTGCTAATGCTGGAGCAAAAACATTAACTATTCATAAGCTTTTGACAAAGTCAACGGGGTTCTATGGTTTTTCTGTAGAAAGCTTTCAGCTGTTTTTACATGAGCTGTTGTGATCTGACAAGTTTCTTTAAAGGTCAAATGTGTCACATTTACCTTGATGTGATAATGCAATCATAATGATATTTTAATAAGCCAAAGATTATGGGCTAGGCATGACCAATTCATGGACTTCAACAAATCATTGCCAACAACAGTCTGACAAGATTCAGTAGATGATTTCAATGGCCAAGGTGCACAGACCAAAGTTGTACAGCACCATTTTGGAGTTGAATCAGTACATGCAATTGGATTCTGCAGCCTGGGTTTAGAAAGGTAATATTATTCACAGTGGGACTATCCAATTAACACCAATAATAGAAACATAGATGCTTAGAATTTTGAAGGTCAAGATTTGGTCTGCTTGTCAATGGTGATTTTCTCAGCCAACTAAATCAATGTGAGACAAATGGCAGGCAATTTAGCAGGATAATAGATGTCAGTCCGTGTCTAAGGAACTGTTGAATGGGCAACACTGTCCAGATTTCCAGCATCTGCGGTTCCTTTTAATCTTCATCTGTCAGGAAAAGAGGAAAGGGGAGGAAATTGGCTGCTAGGGGGACAAAAAAAAACAGTGCCTGATAAACACGTTGGGAATTTGCTTACTGCACAGAAATAGTCTAGATAAAGCAACTAATATACCAGTGTGCTTCACCTCCTTGAAGCACACACAGCTCCTTTACGCTATTTATGCTGTAATTTCTCTGCCACTTTACTGTTTAACAATCATTAGCTATAACTTACATTGTTCTGACAGATAAATATTATTAGTCTAGGAACTCCCAGTGCAGAATTTGGTGCTGGTCTAACTTTCTTTTTAGCAAGTTGCTTATTTATTGGCTTACACTGTTGTCATAAGTTACATGAGAAAATTATTTGGAAAAGGCTTGCAAAACAAAAAAACTAGTCTCTCCAAATCTAACCAAGTTAGAAAGAAATGCCAGGGGTGAATCATCCTTGATTCAAATGCACAACTTCAAAAAGGAGTGAACCACTCAAGTAATTTAGTTTCCACTAATGTTCTTACCATCACCCATCTTTATGTTGTTGTCAAACATGGCACTTTGTTTTAAGGAATTATGCAACTACTCAAAAATGGTACTTACAAATGGCTAGCTCTTGTGCATCAGTTTAAACAGCATCAATCAGCAGCATAATCAAGGTATGTGCAAACTGCTGCTTAGTTTTGTCTTCTTCTGATGAATGCTCATACATACATGCTGTCAAGGGTCACTGAATTGCAATCAGCAATGAGAAATCATAGCTAGCCTTTTTTCATCTATCTCGCTTGAGCAAAGGGACCCAACAGCAAGTTCTAAAAATATATTTACTTATTTAGCGATACATGCTGAACAAGCCCTTTTGGCCCAATACAGCACCTAGCTACTCCCTACTTAACCTTAGCCTGTTCACAGGACAGGTTACAATGACCATTTAATCTACCATCCTATATGACTTTGGACTGTGGGAAGAAACCTGAGGAAACTCATGCAATCACAGGAAGGATGGGTATCGGAATTGAACTTCTAACTCCAACACCCTGAGCTGTAATAGCATCATATTAACTGCTGCGCTACTGTGATGCCTAAACTACTGTAGAGCAAGCCAAGATCAATAATTCATCATACAGTAATAATCAAACATTGTAATTGCTTGATCTAGAATGATTGACACCAAGTCACTCATGCAATGTCTGACATTCTAAAGGAAATATTTCTAACATGTGAAGTGTGCATTATTCATCCTTCTACATTATAAAATTTCACCTCAAATTCAAATTGAGTATGTGGAACACTGCTCCAAATCTTTTGAAACAACACATAGCAAAACCTGGACATTTCATCATTTGAATACATATAGGGAAATCACAGCAGAAGTCAATGGGATAGTACTGATTTACATGAGGGTGGCAAATGCTGCTATATTCCTGCCAATCCCACATATATGTATTAGCAAACCCTAGTATTTGGCTATCGCCTGTATTTGGGCAAAGAGTGCAGTTGGTGGAATCAACAAGCATCAATGCTATTGGGAAATGTTTTCATGTCCTACAATTCTATCCATAATTTACTCTTAATCAGTTTCAGGGTCTTAAACTCTTTCTCTAATCCAATACGCATTAACTAACTTGGCGTATTGGTCCAAATTAAGTTGTACCCTTGCATTCTTAAAAGCATTGCTGCCTAAGGCTCTGGTTGGAATTCAGTAGAACTGCTAAGAATACTCAGCCTCTGTACAATATCTATGATGCATTAAGTAGCTTGAACACATCTACAGGGAGCGCTGTGACAAGAAGGAAGCATCCATCATCGAGGATCCCCACCATCCAAGCCATGCTCTCCTCTTGCTGCTGCCATCAGGAAAGAGGTGCAGGAACCTTAGCTGCCACACCACCAGGTTCAGGAACAGTTATTGACCATCAATTATCAGGTTCCTGAACCAGCATGGATCCCTTCACTAACTTCAGCACTGAGCTGATTCCACAACTTAAGGGCTCACTTTCATGAACTCTACAAACATGCTCTTTACACT
Organism: Mobula hypostoma; assembly: GCF_963921235.1. Lineage (NCBI taxonomy): Eukaryota > Metazoa > Chordata > Chondrichthyes > Myliobatiformes > Myliobatidae > Mobula > Mobula hypostoma. The sequence goes on along the minus strand of NC_086115.1, from coordinate 30,213,806 downwards.
ATTTATTATTATTATTATTATTATTATTATTATTAGTTTTATTTGCATTTGCACAATTAGCCCTCTTTTGGACATTGATTGTTTGTCTGTCTTTGTTATGTATAGTTTTTCATAAGTTCTGTTGTATTTCTTTATTTTCCTGTAAATTCCTGAAAGAAAATGAATCTCAAGGTAGTGTATGGTGACATGTACATATTTTGGTAATAATATTTACTTTGAACTTAGTTTTATCTTTGAATAACCTTTCTAATACAGCAAACAGAATTGTGCACTTCATAACCATTGGCATAGTTTATTGCTTTAGAAATTACATTCAAATTTTAAGGCATTCATTTAATCATCATTTCAAATACTCATCTAGGCCTAACAATAATAATTAAAATATCGGAGCACTGATCTGCTTCTAAACGTATTATTTATTTGTCCTTTTTTAAACATCCATATTCAATTTGACAACAGTTGGAACAAAATGTGCCAAAGAACTTTTTGAAAAGATGACATATTGGAAAGAGATTGTCAGATAAATCCCATCTGTCAAAAGGAAGCTTAAGTTCAGATGATACCTTGCATGGTTATGAAGGCCTGATTCTCTTATTAAGATTCTAGATACTGTGCCAATTTTAAAAAGTGGTTATTTTCCACAGGCAATAAGAACAGTCTGTACGTTTCTAATGATGTGACTATCCCATTATCTGTTAAAATACATGACATGCATGTTCTCAATCAGTCATTATCATCTTTCATTGAGTTTTCATAAATATTCTGCTTATTGGCTTTTTAAAAAATGGCACTGAAAACCAGTGTAAATTACAATAAATAGTGAAAAAATAATTATCATCTGCCATGAACTAGGGAAAAGATTTAGTGGAAGGAGATTGACCTGGGCCAAATTAAAATGCCTGCCCTTGATTGTCTGCAACAGGACAATGGTCATTCATTGTAACTTAATGAAACAGCAAGGTCTTGTAATGTTAGCAAATTACCACAGGAAACATAGGTACACATAAATCACAAATTCATGCAGCTTGCAAAGTTTGGAAGTGGTGGGGGAGCGGAGAGAAGGAATAGGAAGACAAACATAGTGCAATGTACAATACCACCAAATGGAACCCCGAAGACTTCATTTATCAATCAAAATATGGAAAACAAAACTTGACAGGAAGCAAAATAGCATGCAACACATCAAACGGCTCACAAACACACAGATATAATAACCCTAAATACATACGGGAGTAGTACCTGGTGACACCTACAAATAAACAAACAAGAAAAATTGACACAAATGGAAAATGATTTTATTTATTTATTTATTTATTTTTAGCGATACAGTGCAGAACAGGAGCCTCGGCCCTTTGAACTGCACCGCTCAGCAACACCCACTGATTTAACGCTAGCCTAATCATTGGACAACTTAAAGGAGCACTTAAGCTATGAACTGCTACATATTTGGACTATGGGAGGAAAACAGAGAACCCAGAGGAAACCCACAGGCACACAGGAAGGAACGTTAAAAACTCGCTTACAGAGGACGCTGGAATTGAAGTCACCCTGACCCCCAAGCTGTAATAGCATCACACTAACTTTTACGCGACCATGATGTCCCACACAAATCAGCAAAGATTTAGGAAGATGAGTCAAAAGTATGAATTCTCACCATCCTAAAACCATCAAAATGTGTTATAACTGAAGTAGGCTCAGCATGTTCAGAGGGGAAATGTTTTAACTGAGCAGCAGCAGAATGTATGACTTTCACATCTCATCAAGAGGTCGTTAAGATGAAAATCCAGCAAGTGTTAGTGGTGTCATATACATTTACATCATTTCAAAAATGTGGTTTCCTTCATTTTGACCAACGCACTATCAACTCCAGCACTTACCTCCTCCACATCATTATCCAGGGCTACAATGCTTAATGATGTTGTTAAATTCCAGCTATCTGAAACAGTTGTTCCCACTGGAGCAGACTCGATGATAAATCCTTGGTAGGTGGTTTGTTCAAAGTACGGGGCTTGGTTGTTTTCATCCAGAACCTCTATATGCAAATCGGCAAACGCTGGTAGTGGATGTCTGTTGTCTTGTTCTGCCTAGTTGAAAAATGAAGAATCACATCCTAATCACCATGGCTGGGAACGACTGGTCAGTAAATTAGGTTTAACAGAACACACTTTGGTGAGGTACTAAATTGCCTCAATGAGCAGTAACAACTTTCTGCTTCACTTGGCAGGTGAGCTGAAAATGTGAATTGCTTTACAAGCTTTAAAAGTAATTGTGATAAATGTTTTGTAGATTAATAGACATTCTCCCCAGAACAGTATAATTAAGTGGCATTTCACCCCCTTAACAAAACACAGGAAATATGCTGATGTTACAAAACTCAAATATGTTCATGATTTTTATAGATGCTGCCTGACCTGCTGAGTTCCTTTAGCATTTTGAGAGTTTCTCTGGATTTCCAGCATCTGCAGAATCTCTTGTGTTCATGAAAAACATTCTATCAGAGGTAATTATGGATTTAGCTTGCTATGTGAAATGAATAAACTAATTAATTATATTCAAGTGGCTTAGAGTCCTTGGTTAGTGACCATGGAATTCTAAAATGAAGTGCAGCCATAAACGTGGCACAAAGCATGTCAGACATAGCGCAAGTGAAGGTCTACATGCATAAGCAATAAATGCTCACTGCAGTTACACAAAACAGTTTGCAGCTTCCACACCGGCCCAAAGGCTCCAGTTAACTCCATACAATCCTATACAGCGTTTATCTCACCATCAGAGCTGTTGAGGGATAAACAATTTGTAATTTAGTTGCTGACTGATTTCATTTTCATTCATTGTATAAATATTATGTGCATTCTATATGTGTTTCAGGACAGCAGATGTTGGAAGACTTATTCCTGATTTCTAAACTTCTGAACAAGTCACTTCCTCCCAGATTAGATCACAAAATTCATGTCCCTAATACTGAGCTATTGGGAGAAAGAATAGAGGATATCCAAGGAAAATTGTTGAGCTGTGGATTAGGGGAGAAAGCCATCGGCTGGAGACTGTACCAAGAATGTTAAGAAAACAAACCTCCTCGAGCTTCAGTTATGAACCAAGTTCAAGCTGTCTGTGCTTCCAGTAAAAACATCATCATTGAGATCTACCATACACAGCAGATAGTCTACAAATATAGAAAAGGGCAAATAGAGCATTGCTATTGGCTGTCAAGAGGATAGTTAATGTAAATGAACACACCATTGCAAAATTCAAAGTAAATTTCACACACACACACGTGTGTGTGTGTGTGTGTGTGTGTGTGTGTGTGTGTGTGTGTGTGACTGTGTGTGTGTGTGTGTGTGTGTGTGTGTGTGTGTGTGTGTCACTATATACAACCCTAAGATTCATTTTCTTGCAGGTAAACTGAATAAGTCCCGAACACAATAATAACCATGATAGAATCAATGAAAGACCGCACCAACCTGGCTTTGAACCAGTGTGCAAAAGACAACAAACCATACAAATAGAAAAGGAAAGAACTAACAATAATAAATAAATAATCAATAAATATCAAGAACATGAGATGAAGAGTCCTTGAAAATGAGTTTATTTGTTGTGGGAGCATTTCAATGATACGGCAAGGCCAATTGAGCAGTTATTCCCTTTGGTTCAAGAGCCTGATGGTTGAGGGGTATTAACTGTTCTTGAACCTGCTGGTGTGAGTCCTGAGGCTCCTGTGCCTTCTTCCTGATGACAGCAGTGAGAAGAGAGCTTGTCCTAGGTGGTGGGGGTCCCCAATGATGGATGCTGCTTTCCTACAACAGCATTTCATGTAGATGTGCTCAATGGTGGGGAGGGCTTTACGCATGATGGACTTGTAGCATTTTCTGTTCAATGGCATTGGTGTTTCCATACCAGGCTGTGATGCAGCCAGTCATTATACTCCCCACTACACATCTACAGAAGCTTGTCAAGGTTTCCAATGTCATGTCAAATCTACACAAACTAAGGAAACAGAGACACTGTCATGCTTTCTTTGTAATTGCACTTACGTGCCCGATTAGGACAGGTCCTTTGAAATAATAACACTGAGGAATTTAAAGTTGCTGACCCTCTCCACCTCTGATGAGGACTGGCTCATGGACCTCTCGTTTCCTCCTCTTGAAGTCAATAATTAGCTCTTTGGTCTTGCTGACATTACGTAAAAAGGTTGTTATGGCACCACTCAGCCCAATTTTCAGTCTCCCCCCCAAGTGGTGATTCATTCTCACCTTTCATTCGGCCTTTGACAGTAGTGTTATCAACAAACTTGAATATGGCACTGGAGCTGTGCTTAGACCACTTAGAGCAGGGTGCTAAGCACACAGCTTTGTGGTGTACCTGTGTTAACGGTGATCATGAAGGAGACGTTTTTGCCAATCTGAATTGACTGGGGTCTGCGTGATTGCACAAGGAGGTATTGAAACCAAGGTCTTGAAGCTTGTTAATTAGCTTTGAGGGGATAATGGCAAGAATGTAATCGATAAAGAGCATCTTAATGTAGACATCTTTGCTGTCCAGATGTTCCAGGGTTGAGGGAAGCGCCAATAAGATGGTATCTGTTGTAGACCTATTGCTCTGGTAGGCAAATTGGAGTGGATCTAAGTCACAACTCAAGCAGGAGGTGATATGTTTCATCACATAAGATAGGTTACTAAGATTCTTTGTGCAAAGAGAATACCTTTCTTCTTCTTCTTCTTTTTTGTTTTATGGCAGTTGGCAACCAGTTTTCAGTGCATTACTGCCACCTGCTAGACTTCTTATGTTCCAACCAAATATGTCCTGGAGTTCTCTACTTTAGACAATCTAGTTCAGCCTGCAGTTCTCCATTAGCATCACTCTGTAGTTGCAGTTCCTCGTGAATGCTTAATGCGCTCATTAGATAATGCCGCAAACTGCTATTCTTCCCTAGTTTTGTCACGTTTTCGTGTAGTTGCACTACCTCAATTACATTGATTTCATCTACATCACTTGTAAGACTAACATCATCTTGTTAAAGAATAGTAATTATTGCATGTTATGCTTTGAAAATTACTGTTTTTCCAAGTCTATCTGCTTTTTCAGGTTTTCCTTTCCTTGGATCGTAGCCTGCAGTTGTTTACTGAGACCTCGGAGTTCTTCTTCATTTGCTTCCATGTTTTCATTTTATAATCCGAATGTAGATAATTCACTTTGCAACAAATTCCTTCTCCTTTTGTATCCTTGTAATTATTTCCTCCATTTTCCAATCTCTTTCCAACTCACTGTTGTTCTTGTCGGGTACTTCTATTTATTGTTGGAGTTCTACACATTTACCCTGGGCTTCAGCCATAAAATCTGAGGACTTTCCATAAGTTGTGAAACATTTCCTAAATTCTTGACCATTTGGGATAAATATACCGTCATTAAGATTCCATCTCCCCTGCCTGTGAACTGCTGGATCCTCTGTTCAGCATTTCTTTGACTTCTTCCCACCTAATCCCTTTAATACCAAGATAATTTTCTGCAGACTTGACAATAATTTTAATTTTCTCAGTTCTTTTGCTTGTTTGCGCTGAACAATTAATTGCATCCACCATAAAAATCCTTTCTACTCATTATTAGTGTATCCTTATTTTTCATATTACAGCTCATTATTCATAATAAACCAGTTTATTATTCCCTGCAACACACATCAAAGTTGCTGGTGAACGCAGCAGGCAAGGCAGCATCTCTACTGTACCTCTTCCTAGAGATGCTCCCTGGCCTGCTGCATTCACCAGCAACTTTGATGTGTGTTGCTTGAATTTCCAGCATCTGCAGAATTCCTATTGTTTGTTGTTGTTATTACTCCCTGTATTTGTTTGCTTGACAGCCTTTTTTCATCAAATTCTTTCATTGCCTCTGCATAACTGATTCCTTGGGTTACTTTTACATATTGTATCTCAGCCACAATTGCAGCATCTCAGCCTAGCTCCCACTTCACATTTCCCATATTTATGTTCTCCAGCGCATCTCCCACATCTGTGTTTTCCTCTGCAGACCACTGCAATGTGCCCGAATTTCTGACATTTATAGCATCTTAAAGGTGGTGGTATATATATTTAACCGTATAACATATATACCCTAAATAAATGTTAGACAATCTCTCTTCATCAAAGTTAATCACTACCGATAAACTATCACACTTTTTCCCGCTTCTTGTAATTTTCAAATGTTTGGCCTCAATAATTTTTTCTCCTTTTATGTTCTGCTTTATCTCATCCATAGTAACTTTTGTTGGTATCCCTGAAATAACTCCCCTAGTCCACTTTCTATTGTTGGGTATTGAGCATTGTACTTCTTTGCCATCTATTTTACATAATCTTATCACTTTGCCTCGCTGAGCACTATCCTGACAAATCACTAATAGCGATCCATTTCGTAAAATCTTTGCTCCTTTAATCTCGCCTATAATTTTGTTGCGCATCTTCGTCAAACGAATCGGGTTCCAATCACCAAAAGACACCCCGTCTTCACTTAGTTTTATAATTGCTTTAATCTCATCTTCTTTCCATTGTTTTGCTGTCCTGTTTTGATCATCCACTGACTCCTCAGAGTTTGATATCCCATACCTCTGCTTTCTTTTCTTCCTCTTTCCATTCTGTTCCTCTTTCCCGCTGATCTCCATCTCTCGTTCACATCCACTCTCGCCAAAAACTTCCTTCAACAGCTTGGCTCTTTCCTTGATGTTCTCTCTCTCCGCCATTTTCCAGTCACCAGAGAATACATTTCATTCTCACTTGCCAGAGGTAGTTGAAAAACATCTACCATTTTGACCATAAGATATAGAATCAGAAGTAGGCCATTCGGCCCATCTAGTCTGCTCTGCCTTTCCATCAAAGTTGACTTATTTATTTATTTATTTATTTAGAGATACAGCGCGGAACGAGCACTTCGGGCCCATGATCTGTGCTCTCAGCATCTTACCTATTTATTCCTAGCCTAACCACAGGACAATTTCCAATGACAAATTAACCTACTAACCGATACGTCTTTGGACTGAGGGGACACTCAGAGGAAACCCGCATGCTCATGGGAAGGACGTACAAACTTCTTAAGAATTGAATTCTGCATTCCGACACTCCAAGCTGACATAGCATCACACTATCTGCTACGCTACCATGGCACCCTTTATTATCCCTCCCCACCCCTTTCTGCTGCCTTCTCCCTGTAACCTTTAATGTCCTTACTAATCAGGAATCTTTCAACCTCCACCTTAAGTATACCCAATTACATAGCCTCCACAGCTATCTGTGCCAATGAAATCCTCAGATTCATCTTCCCAGTCCCGGTGAAGGGTCTCAGCCTAACGTGTCGACCATTTACTCCTCTCCATAGGTGCTGCCTGACCAGCTGAGATCCTCCAGCTTTTTGTGTCCATGGCTCTCAGTTTGACAGATACATATGAGACCCTGTAACCCACTGTCACAATCACTGTTTCCACTGAAGCATTTAGTGTCTGCTACTTATGCTGTGCCATCAAACATCAGCTTGTGTCTACGGGTGCATGAACAGAATTAGCCACCTTTTCCATGCTGGAAACATTCATCTTCTACACTCTGAGCAAGTCTTGTGCTAAATTGATATTGGACTCTAAGTTGCTTGAGGGTTTTCTAGCAAGCTTCAAAGTGCATTAAGCCTTTCATTAAAAATATCCATCAACTTTTTATTGTAGTCCAACCCATCAAAGTCATCATCAAAGTAATTTTCTGCAGTAGAACTCACGTGGGACCTTGCCATTCCAGCACGTTAACATGTGCTCTGTCTGTGCCTCTAAGCCTAGTTGCAGTCTACGTATCTCCAATGTCCACCAATGAGCAGATGTTACTTACCTGTTTTCCTTTCACTAACATATAATGCCAGTTATATTAGCATGTGCCTGTGAGCTACAAACTGACTTCATCATCACAGTCTTCCTCTACTACCTGGCTTGCCTGCAGATCGTAGGCATCTGAAAATAATAAAGCAACAAATCCACATCAAGTGCTGTGTTTTCACACTACTCACAGCTTGCAAATCAGAAAAGAACGTGTGAAGAGGGTCAGTGAGATATAAGGATGTGTGGATATGTGGATTCAATGATTTCATCCCGCCATTTGCAGTCATCGAAGTGATGAGATAATTGAAATCATATCCTCTCTACCAGTAGGCACGAGTCTCCCTCTCCTATCAGTTTCTGCTACCTACAGCCATGCCCCACCTCACCTTGCAAGGGGACGGAAATATGTTCACCGAGTATTGTGCAACGTGTTCAGGGGGCAATGCTACTGAAGAAATCGCAGTTTGCCTACAGTGCGACATGTTGGGCTGCTTGCGATCGTACTAAGTGTGTAAAGAAGAGAGGAAGCAAATAAAGGTAAGTGGGAAACTGATTAACAGAAAATTCAGTAGGTAAGCAGTGAGATGTGCGGAATTGACAAGTAACAACAGTGAGTTCTGGATTTTGAGCATGCAATTTGCCTCGCATACAAGATTACTGAACCTCTTGCAGTAATACAGGTCCTTTGTGCACAATCTCACGCATTGATTCCCATGATTATCTACCCCTGCTGCCTTCTCAGCATTTGCCTGCTGGCTGGGCATCAACACACGATATTTTTCCTATTTTCTGCTTCTTCTGTCAAGGTTTCCAGTGCGGTCTTCAAATGTCCTGAATCACATTCTTTCCATGTGCCCACTTTCACTCTTTCCAAGGTCCGATTTACTTGCAAAACACTAGCTTGCATCTTCCCAAGCTACAACACACCTCTCCCCTTGAGGGGTTGCTGGTTAGTTTTAACCATCATTAGCCACTCACCATTTTCAACTCTGGTAATGCACCAGCCAATCACTGTTGGTTATTGAAATAATTATAGAAGCAGGAAGCATAAAAGTTAGCATGCTGGCTAGAGTATAATCAATGGGCAGGATTCTTGAATCTGATGCCCATGTCCATTTTTGTGTGCTGTCAAATTTAATTCCTTTCTTCACAGAAAAAAAAAGTTGCTAAAAATAAAGCAACTAGAATCTCCATGCATTTCAACAAAGGCTACAGATGCCAAGGGTTTTACTAAGAAAGAAAAGAAATTATGTCGGTTTTTCGCAAGCTCAAGACTTTGTCAAGATCTCTGAAGAAAGTCTTCATCTCGCAGACTTCCTGAACGTTGTCTCAAGTGGAGCCAGACTGCTCACAACCTCCTGCCGCTGTCTGTAAGGAGTTTGTACATTCTCCCCGTGACTGCCTGGGTTTCCTCTGGGTTATTCAGTTTCCTCCCATAGACCAAAGATGTACTGGGTGGTAAGTTAATTGTCACTGTAAATTGTCCTGTGATTAGGCTAGGGTTAAATTGGGGGTTGTGAGGACATGCAAAGGGCCAGAAGGGCCTACTTTGCACTGTATCTCATTAAAAATAAATTTCAGCAGCCTCTTTGATTTGAATCAAACTTCCAAACACAGTTCTGCTCTACCCGGTTCCACCACAAAAATACCTTACCCTATCGCTCTTTAATGCAGCTGCAGCTGAAATCCTCAGTCATGCCTTTTCCCAATTCAACTATCCTGGGCTGGCTCGAACTTCTCACCGTCAATCAACTAAGCTCATTGAAATCTCCAGTGCTCTCGTGGAAGTTGCAGTTGAAAGGGTAAAAAGGGTGTGCTAACAGAATGGAGCGCAGACACTTTGCACAGCTAATTCTATCTGTGGAAATTCAGTAAGGCAAGAGTCAAGATGGCAAGCTGACATGAGACAGTGTGCAGACATAGTGCAGTCACCCAGGCTGATCGTGGCTCTTGAAAACCTAACTCTGCTTTGTACAGCCTTTTGTTCGAGCCTGGGAAACAAGGTTACCAAGCATACCAAGACAAGATAAAGAAAAACAATGAATTCTAAGGCAACACTTACTTAGTTATTTTACTAATTCTGAGGTATTGTTGGCCTTTAATACATATATTTCATTTCTTATTAACATCTGAAATATGTATTATGACTGGTACTTAAATACACAATTAATGTGATTGCATGTTGAGAAGTGCATAAAGTTTATATTGGATCGATATTTGTATACGACTGGTCCATTTCTGTATAAAAATGGCATTTCTTCGTAAACTTCAGAGCAGTTGGTGACAGGTGCCATCCTGGCTCCCTGTGTATAGATAAATAAAATGTGGTTGAGGAACAAGTCTGAGTTGTCAGAGTCCAGTTAATCAGGAACAATACTTAGATCCTAGTCCAAGTGAAATCCTGTTCACCACCTCTGTGCTCATTGACCCAAAGAGCTCCTAGTTCACCATGTGGAGAGAGCTGTGGTTTGACATGACACCTCTCAGCACTACTCTGGAGTATCAATCCAGACTATCTGCTCAAATCATTAATACACAGCCAAAGAGTAGCTTTAAGAGGAAAAACTACATATTTAACAATTATACAGAGCTAAATGGTACAATGTACACAATGGTACAAAGTGCATTTTCATAGTAATTGTGAAATAGCTCCACAGTTTCAAAAATATCAGTTGACCTTGCAACAATAATTTTGTCACTATAAAAGCATCAACTCTTAGACACTATGAAAACATGTTTGTCAATGCAGGAAACATTACCTCTGTGACAGTTTCTACATTTTATATTCAGCTCACTCCAAACATTACCATTTCTATTCTTGTGCTTATTCTCTGTGGAGGATATCCCTGTTGTGACAGAGGTTTGCTCTGCAATATATGTCTGTCTATATGTCTTTTATGCATTAAAAGACATAATCGAGAAAGATAAAATTCACTATCAGATGTCCCAGTAACTACAGTGTTGGTGCCTTAAAGCTACCTCTTCACATCTCAGTTCCAACTAATATTCAAATCCACCTACTTCCAGATTCATCTGTCTGTTCATTAGAGAATCATGCAACAGCGGTGCCTCCATCATGGCAGTGGGGGAAAAAACCCTAAACAATATATTATTAGAGGGAAAAATAATATAAAAGATCACACTTGCATTCTGAATGAGTTTGCCTGGTGCCCGACTCGTACACTTAATGCCAACAGAACAAAAAAAACCTGGCAGTTAATTGGGTGTCAATATGAGTTCACTGTGCTGAATCTACCAATTGCTCTGCATGAAAACATTGACAAAACCATAACAAAGTAAATTAAAACAACAGGAATTCTGCAGATGCTGGAAATTCAAGCAACACACATCAAAGTTGCTGGTGAACGCAGCAGGCCAAGCAGCATCTATAGGAAGAGGCGCAGTCGACGTTTCAGGCCGAGACCCTTCGTCAGGACTATGTCTCGGCCTGAAACGTCGACTGCGCCTCTTCCTATAGATGCTGCTTGGCCTGCTGCGTTCACCAGCAACTTTGATGTGTGTTGCACAAAGTAAATTAACTGGCTGTGAAGCCCTCTGGGATATCCTGAGATGTGAAAAGTTGTGAATCAACACATAAGTCAAATTCAATGAAAGACAACCAGAGAGTTTTTCTCCAGATGAGTAGACACAAAACATCTAGTTGGAGAGAGTATTCAGGTCTGATGAAGGGTCAGTGATGCGAAACAAAAATTCTGCTTTGTCTGATCGTAGATGTTGCCTACACTGCTGAGTGTTTCCAGCACATTGTGTTTTTTGATCAGACTTCCAGCATAATAGTATTCTGATGTTCAGAATATTCAGAATGGCTTCTTGTCACCTGTCCCTCAACTCTCATACTGAGCTGCAAAAATTCCTGTTCAGCAGACACCAGGGCACATGGATAGGAAACACTTTAGCGATACGTTTCAAAAATGACTCTGGTGATAGGCAATGAGGACCACTTCAGAGACAGGCCACAGTATCTCTCTGCAGACTGGCTGCAGAGACCAATCACTGATTGGTTGTAGGGAACAATCCGATGATAGGCTGTGAGGAACACTCTGATGATTGGCTGCAGAGAACACACCAAGAGGTTGATGGGAACATGTCAGCGAAGCACTTCAGGTGAGACTCCAGTGATAAGCTGCATTGAACACCCTGCTGATTGGCTATGGTGAACACACCATGAACAAGCTGTGAGAAGCACACTAATAAGTTACTAGAAAAACTCCAGTGATAGTCTATGGGGAACAATCCAGAGATAGGCTGTGAAGAACATTTCAATGATAAGCTACAGGAAACATTCCACATTCTTCCCCCACCTTGATCATTTGGGCTTCAGAATGACATACTTCCACTTGTAGGACCATGAAATAACTGGTTGGACCAAGGTAGGATCTGTTGACTCCACCACAAATGGGGCAAGAAGTGCCTGATACAACTGGTAAGTGGGTATTTAATGTAACCAGGTGACCTTTGAATATCCATTTTTTTATTGTTAAAGCATTCGAACAGGATCAGGGAGCATAAAGGGTTACTGTATCTTGTAGCTGAGGATGAGAAGCACGGGGAGTGTTATCAGTTTCTGCTACCTACCAGCTTAAGGAATAAAGTGTGAGGGTATGTATGTGACTCTATGGGCCATCAAGGCATTGAGCGTACTCTGCACTTGTTGAGAAGCAGATGTTTTTGGGTGGGCTTGCACGAGGATGTGGCACAGTGGATCAAAAATCGTTCGCATTGTGTTTTAATTAAAATGCCACACCCTAAGATCCACCCCCCCATGAAATCATTTCTTGCTTCTAGGCCGCTCGAAGTTGTCGCTGTAGATTTCACTGTGCTTGAGCCGGCAGCTGATGGGCGTAAGAATGTTTTAGTAGTCACAGACATTTTTACAAAATTTACTCAAGCCTTCCCAACTCAGGATCAAAAGGCAGATACCACAGCAAAGGTGGTCTTGAGAAAATGGTTTATGAAATATGGTGTTCCTGAGAGTTTGCATTCTGCCCGAGGCCGTAACTTCGAAAGTGAGATCATAACTGAGCTTTGCAAACTGTATGGGGTAAAGAAAAGTCGTACTACACCCCATCATCCTACTGGCAATGCTCAGTGGGAGCGTTTCAACAGGACGATGCATGATCTGTTGCATATGTTGCCTCCAGAAAAGAAAAACAGCGCCTCACGCAACCACCGGATATTCCCCTTATTACCTACTGTTCAGTGATCCCCACTTGCCAGTGGATGCTCTGCTGGGGCAAGGACAGTCTCTGGTCAGGAAATATGACTGGTTAGCCATACACCAGAAACGACTGAGTGATGCTCATGCCTGAGCAAAAGAATGTTCTGAACAGAATACTGCAGAACGCATTGTCTTATAGGAAGATAAAATTCATTGTCCCCAGATTGACGTAAATGCATTAGTTTACCTCAGGGACAGACTATGAGGTTGTAATAAGATCCAGGTGCTTGGAAATCAACTGTCTACAAGGTGGTAGAGGTGCTAGACAACACATATACTGTGGAACCTTTGGAGGGAGGGCCTATCAAGAGGGCAAATAGGGTAGACATCAGGCCCTGTGAGAACGTTCCCACCCCAGTTCCTCAAAGGAGACTGCAAGCTCCTGTAATTCAGGGTAGACCTTCCCTGGGACAGGAATCAGATTCTGAGGATTCAGAGAATGGTGTGATATTGGGACAAGATGTGAACAGGGTGTACATAATCACAACTCTAGCCTTCACAGCAAAACTTCTGGAACTGAGACCATAGCGCCTGTGACAGCTGATACAGGGTCAGATGTTGGTAGTCTTCCTGTTGTAGCACTCCGCAGGAGCAAAAGAGTAAATGCTGGACAGCACTCTAACCCACATCATGAACCAAGGTCAGTTTTAGATGTGGCCTCCATAAGTTCTGCAGTAGTGTCACAGATACTGGCTAGTCTAAGTTCAGTTCTATTTAGAGAAGCAGTTAAAGAGGTTGCAGTGAGTGTGTAATCAAGGACACTTACTGGTATGCAAGGGAGAATGTAACCAGATGACCGTTGAATATCCATTTTTTTATTGTTAAAGTGCATTTATATATTCACCTTGGTAATGCTACATAGTTGCCTGTGCCTTTAAGAGAAAACGGTGATGTCATTTTGCATGGGTGGAGTAGCACGAAGAGCTGCCACATTCTAGAAAGGACGACGTTCGAATGCTTTTCCCAGGTTTTGTGAGGAAAGGTGAATAATATTTGATAATATCCATGTAAATTCATTTATACTTGTTTGTAAATCTAGAATATCAGTAATTTGACATGTTTTACACATGGATGCTTTAGATTTTCTTGAGTAAATTGATCAGCGCTGGATAGCGTGATTGCGAAGTTCCTTAATTGGCCTACTAAGTTAGTTTTTTTCAGCAATTCAACTATAAGGCAATATATTGTAAAAGTTTATTTGTCTTTCTTTATTGTTTCATGATCGAATTTGAGTATAACAGAGTAATGTGAATGTGTTAATCTCTGTTCATGTAGCGTGAGCAAGGAGAACTCATTGAAGGTCTAGACTACATGTGTTTGGAAGTTAAGCACGTGTGTTCCAAATGTAAGTATATCTCTTAGTTGAGATGAGATGCACTTATTCATATTTTTGATGTTGTATATAAGGTACAGTACAGGGCTGGTAGGATTCTAACATTGTTTGTATTTTTTTTAGATTTGCCACTACCGTATTGGTTCTGTATATTTTGTTTTAGTTATTTTCATACTGCATACGTAGCAAGGATATGGTCTGAAGTTAAACTGAGATTGTAATGACGGGAACTGTTTTAATTTGATTTGTCGTTTTTATTTTGATACCCTCTTTCTGCAATAAATCATCTAAAACAGATAAAGGAATTTAAGACCCGAAAAGATATTTGTTGTCCTGCATGTGTATTTTCCCCAGGCCACAAAAATAATGAGGTGGTATGTTCCTTCTGCTGCTCATGGTGGCTTTGCATACACTCCCAACAAATGTACAGTGCCATCCCCTATGTTCCTTCATTACTCATGGGCCAGGGATTCTTATCAAAATGTGGGGATGTTGCATTTTACAAAGAAAATTTGAGAAGATTTTTAGATCATTTTGCATGTCCACTTAACAATCTCATCTTGCAACAGAGCTCAAAAGTGGAATGTATTTTCAGGAGTCCAATATGTGCCTTGGAAACAGTGTGGTCTACTCAATGCAGTCAATACAGAATGTGGCTAGGGACTCAATACAGCAGATACCCCAATACAGGAAGTTATGTTGCAGCTTTATAAAAGTCTAGTTGGGTTACACCTGGAGTACTGCATATTCTTCTAGTTGCCCCATTATATGTCAAGGCTTTGGAGAGGGTGCAGAAGAGATTCACCAGAATGCTGCCTGGATTTGGGGGTATGTGCTATAATGAGAGTTTTGACAAACTTGGGATGTTTTCCTTGAAGCATTGGGGGCTGAGGGGAGATCTGATAGAGGTTTATAAGATTGTGAGAACCATAGAGAGGGTAGACAGACAATATCTTTATCTCAGGGTTGAAACGTCCAATACTAGAGGGCATGCACTTAAGGTGAGAGAGGGTAAGTTCAAAGGAGATGTTTTTACACAGAAATTGGTGGGTGCCTGGACAGATAGTACATTACAGATTTTTAACAGACATTTAGATAAACACATGGATGTGATAAAAATGAAAGGATATGGGCATTGTGTACGTAGGCAGAAAGGATTTGTTTTGACCATTTCATTACTATCTGGTTCGGCACAATATCGTGGGCCAAAGTACTGTGCAGTACTGTTCTATGTTCTATATTGACTTTGGAGAGTATGCTTATTTGTAGAATTTTGCAAAGGCAGACTTGATGCTAGCTCTGCCATGGACAGTTCCAAGCCCAACTGCAAAAGGAGGAGGGCTGGGTATGGAGCTGGCAATGCTATCCCATAAAAAGCCAGAGCTATAGAAATGCCAACAGAAGCTACAAAGGCCTCATCCCTGGGACAGGAAGGATTTTCAAAGATGAGCTACACCCGGGAACAACTTGAAAGACTGGCCCAGGGCAGGGGGATCTGGTGAGCTGCTGTCGGCGACCTATGCCCCTGTAGGGGTGATGGTCTTAAGTAAGTAAGACTTGATGGTACTCACCTAGTGCTTTGAGTCATCCTCTGTACGTAGCCCATGTCTCGGATGAGCATGGGGGTGGCAGTGATCAACAGGTCATGAACATAACAGTGGATTTAACACTGAAGCACTCTTTTCCTCAGATGGCTAAAGGCTACCTTGGTTCACTGGTAACAATACTGAATTCCATCATCAATGGCTGCCTTCACTCAGAAGCAACCACTAGATATGGGTAGTCAACCGTATTTTTCAAGGCCTCATTGTGGGTTTTATTTCCTGAGGGTGGTATTGTATAACAGATTAATGCAGAAACTTCAGTGAACATTCCAGCCACCAGTGATAGAACACAGGCAACATCCCAGTGAAAGGTTGCAGAGAACACCGGTGATAAACAGCAGTGAATACTCCAGTAATATGCCCCAGGGAATACTCTGGTGACAGACTGCAGGAAACCAGAGATGCAACTAAGCTTAACTGTAGGCATTGCAGTGGTCATAAGCCATATAGATCAGTCAATAATTGATTACAAGGAAACTTGCATCCCTAATTATAGGGTGGTGTTACAATGGTGGAATGAGACGAAAAAAATATTTTCTACTTTTATAAAAGCTTTTTCCGAAATGCACTGAACATATATTGATTTCCTGGATTGTTTCTCATAGTGTCCGACATTCAAATCATCTGCTCAGTTTCACAGATCACACTGCACTGGTTCCATTATGACCAGAAATCAGTTACCAATCAAGCTGTCAAGTAGATTTTGTTGTTTTAAACAAAAAAAACAGAAGAAAATGGCTGGATGCTGATGAGACCATCTAGAATCATAGACGGGCCATATTCCATCAGTGCAGAAATAACGTGGTACCTATGGCTTCTCCTACTTATTTACAACTCTTCAGTTGGGCGGGTCCCAGCAGTGGGAAGAGAAACAGAGGTAATGTTTCAGGTTGAAGGCCCTTCATCAAAAGCAGTAAACAAAAGCTTGTTAAACTGCAGGGAAGTGAGGGAGAGGGTACGTCCTGGATACTGTCAAAGTGGGGGTGACCAAGGGTTTAAGCCATGGACAGGATGAATGGTCAGTGGATGAATGTGAACAGTTAGAGTGAGAACGTGGATAAAAGAATGTGCAAGTTGCAATAGGTAGGGCAGAAAGACAAGGCTGGCAGGTCAGAAGGAAATATTTTTTGGGCTTTAGTTAGTCATTTCCATATCAGATTCAGTGTTAAAGTACAAAGGATCCATGGATGGTTTCAAAGGAATGAGGGAATACATGAAAGAAAATACTTATTACATCCATGGAGAATATTAATTTATCATATTGTCAGACAATTCATTTCCATTACGTTCTGAAAGGATAAATGAACTATCAGTCTTAGAGTGCTTTGGAAACCATATACCCAAATGATCTTGCACCTCTTGTTGCTTGCCTTCCGTGGTAAACGTAAAATAAACAAATTCACAATTTAGTAAGGAGCAGAGGAGTTCTATTTGTGTTCTGGTTAAGTATATATGATCCTTTTTGGATAGTATGCCTCAAATTGCTTCTATATTGTACTCTAAAACGTCAAAAACCTCAGTGATAATGAGCTATGATAGTGCCAGAGGGCACCTTCTGCTAGCTCATCTGCGAAAACAGTTTAATTTCTTCCTTCAATTTCTCTTTTTTTCCTTTTCAAGGTGGACGGTGTCCTGTCAGACTCCTTGATCTACATCTGCACTCAAACAGCAGTTCTTTACTGTGCTGATTCCCGATCTGGGCCTCAATGACTGGACATTTTTCGATATCCCAAAGATGCAGCCTGGACGACGTGCGTACCTTCAGGGTTTTGTGGCTCTGTTGTCCTGCGGATGAGTTGATTCCATGCCAATGTCGCCAAGTGAAGCGTCGTAGGAGAAAATGGAGCATCACAAACGGAGGATCAATTCTGTACTCGCTCAGATTGCTTGCTCTCTCTTTCTCCTGATGGTGGGGGAGAGTTTGCTGCCAATTCTCAAGTCAGAGAAACCAGGAAAAAGAATGTGATGTGGCAGATTTAAACACTGGAATCAGTGAGTTGGTTTTGCTTTGTTAGTCTCCCCACTTGTTATGTGGCACGTTTCAGCCGCTTTATTGGGGGGGGGGAGAGAAGAGAGAGAGAGAGAGAGAGAGAGAGACAGAGACAGAGAGAGAGAGAGAGAGAGAGGAGAGGGAGAGAGAGGGGGGGAGAGAGAGAGAGAGAGGGGGAGAGAGAGAGAGAGAGAGAGAGCGAGAGCGAGAGCCTGTGGCATGTCAAATTTGTCATTGGGAATGATTAGTTTTTGATCATGGTCTCTTTTGGGGGCTTTGCTATTGCTTGCTTGGTGGGTGGTGGATACTGATGCTTTTTGCTGAAATAAGTGGGGAAGGGGGAGGATTGATGCTTTGCTGCTGCTTGTTCCTGGGAGGGGGTACTCTTCTGTTTTTCGTGGATGTCTTCGAAGAGCAAAAATTTGAGGTTGTATAATATATACATTATCTGATATTAAATGGAACCATCTGAACCATGTGGAAGTATTTTGAACTTGCACTGCCTCTTTCATGATTTCATGATGTCCCAAAGAGTTCTACAGACTAATTTGCCATGTGAATTCCAATGCAGGAACATCATAACAAATTTATACACTGCAAGCTCTCAAACATGAGTGAGTTAACACCAAGGATGTTTGCTCAATCATAACTATTAACTGGAACACAAGATCTCCTCTGCTTTTCATCAAATTATACATTTGTTTATTTTACATTTACCTCAGAAAGAAAACAAGTGGTGCAAGAGCATTTGAAATATGCTGCAAATTAACTCAGTTCTCCCACACAAAATTTGCCCCTCAAATGCAGTATTGCCTTTATTAAAGTGACTTTGATATGATGAATTAATACACAATCCATAAGCACTTACAAGACAGACTTCAATCCATTATCATTTATGGAAAAATATAAAGGCTTAACAAGGTAGATGTGGAAAAGATAATTCCACTGTGGTGTAATCTAGAATGAGGGGAGCAACACACACAAAATGCTGGTGGAACGCAGCAGGCCAGACAGCATCTATAGGAAGAAGTACAGTCGACGTTTTGGGCTGAGACCCTTCGTCAGGACTAACTGAAAGAAGAGATAGTAAGATAGTAAGTGGGTTAGAATGACGGAGCATGGTTTTAGAAGATCCATTTAAGACAGAAGAGCGAAAATTTCTTTGCTCAGAGGATCATGAATCTTTGGGCCTCCACTGCAGAGAGCATTGAGGTTAAGTCACTGAATACATTCAAGCCTAAAATAGATGGACGTTTGACTCACAGGGGAGTCATGCATTATAAATGAGAAGTAGGAAAGTGGAGCTGCAGCTAAAACTAGATCAGCCATGATCTTATTAAATGCTCTTCCATCCTATAATCATACTAGCTTTATAAACAATTGTGCTTTCCAGAGGGCAATGCCAATTCCACAGATTTCAATCTAACACAATTAACAGCTTTCCAATGTATATCATGCAACGAAGTGCTAAAAATAAATGACGAGAAAGCAAATAAATAATTAATAGCATAATTTAAAATTTAATTATCTCCCAAAATTTAATATTTAATTATGTCCCAAAATATCTACTATGCTACATACAAGCTACAAAATTATGTTTTATGTATATAAAAGAAATACATTTTCTGGTTAATTTTATTAGGCAACACGCATAGTTAGAAAAGTAAAAGGTTATGTTGGTGGCAGATACCTGAAAAGGAATTGAGAAATACTTATTGACTAGACAGCATAAGCAACACTAACCCTTGACAATAAGAGCAAAATTTGTTGATTGTACTTGCATTTAAACAGCAATCAACTCAAGGTAAATGAAATATCTTGGTGCAGACTTCTGAAACTTTTGTCAGGTAGTGACTATATATGGCTGTGTCACAAGTATAAGAACACACATCTCCAAGCGGTTCTTTTGCTATTTTTGCTTTAATTTAAACAAAAATCAGAGAAGTAATGCCACTGTTACTGTTTTAAGAAATTAGCATAACTCTTAAATCATTTTTATTTTGCAATGCATCCAGCACTTACTTAGTTATGTAGCAGTTTAAAAATATAATGCCAAGTGGCCAATATAGAACATAGAACATACAGCATGTTACAGGATCTTCAACCCATCATGCTCTACTGACTCTCCAACCCATTCTAAGATCAATCTAATCCCTCCCCCTACATAGCCATCCATTCTCTTATCATCCATATGCCTCCTTTTCTATTCCCCATTCCCATTTCCATCTCGCACCTATCCCCTTGCCTGCCCATCACCTCCCTCTGGTGCTCCTATCCCCTTTTTCTTTCTTCCATGGTCTTCTGTCCTCTCCTATTAGATTCCCCCTTTTCTAGCCCTGTATCTCTTTCACCAATCCATTTCCCAACTCATTACTTCACCCCTGCCCACTCCCAGTTTCACCTATCACCTTGTGTCTCTCTCTCCTCCCCCCATGTTTTACTCTGACTCATCTT
The DNA here is from genome assembly GCF_963921235.1 of Mobula hypostoma. Lineage (NCBI taxonomy): Eukaryota > Metazoa > Chordata > Chondrichthyes > Myliobatiformes > Myliobatidae > Mobula > Mobula hypostoma. The sequence continues at coordinate 30,193,349 of NC_086115.1, read as the reverse complement.
TTTTTTATCTCCATTCCTGCTGAAGGGTCTCAGCCAGAAACATCAGCTGTACTCTTTTCCATAGATGCTGCCTGGCCTGTTGAGTTCCTCCAGCATTTTGTGTGTGTTACTTAGATTTCCAGTATGTGCAGATTTTCTCTTGTCTCCTCTTATTCTCCTTATCTCCAATGAGAAAAGCCCTAGGTCACTTAAGTTTTCTTCATAAGAGGTGCTCCCTAAACCAGGCAGCATGCTTGTAAATCTGCCCTACCCTTTCTAAAGCTTCTACATCCTTCCTATAATGAAGCAGCCACAGCTGAACACAATATTTTAAATGTGATCTAACCAGAGTTTTATAGAGCTGCAACATCACCTTGCAGCTCTTGAATGCTATTGTGGTCATTTGCAGGGTGCAGTAGCTTGCAAGAAGAGGCAACGTCCCTTATCAAAAGCTACCTGGGTAAGTAGGTTTGGAACAGAAGCAGGAGGGCTTCATACCCAAGAGCATAAGGAGGAAGAGGAAGACAAGAATGAATGCATGGACTATCCATGAGGAACACTCTGGGAGCTACATTTAAAAACTGCCCTAAATCCATAGTCACCAATCATCCCCATCTTTCCAACCCACTGCTACTGAACATCAAATCTGCTTGGACACTGTGCAGAACTAAAACAAACATTCTAAGTCAAATTTAACATTAAATTAAGCCATTCTTTACTCTTAAAATTAACTACTCACGTACATTCCCTGAACACCTATGTGGCCTATAACAGCTGCCGGCCATCTTTTGCACTTATCTTCCCACTGCCAGGGCCTCCAGTACAATAACTGAAAGGCATGCCCTCTCATGTGGTGCCATCCATGAATGTTTCCCACATCCTGCCTGGCTGCCAGCATCTAGTCCAGCTGAAATGAATCTTCCCTGTAGAATGAACAGACTAGCCTGAAGCAATGCAGCTCAGATTTAACTGGAGCTGGCCACACACGAAATCAGACTCCTACTGATGCATCCAGCTAATTAACAGCAAAGTTAGCTCTGGAAAGACTCAGAAATCACTCAAATCAGCAGGCAGCATAAGACGACTACCTTGTCTGCATTGCAATCCTCACATAGTTGCTAATTCTGTATTTAAATCCTTGTAGCTCCATGAGTGAGTATTGATTGTAACCTCATTTGCCCAATGAGTTGAGCTGTACCAGATTAGTGAGGGGAAGTGAAACATCTGGGAGTGATGATAATGTTTTCAGTAATGTCTGGTGAGCAACTTCATAGAAACTGAAATTTAGCATTAGAAAACAGTCTAATCACATCATGCTTAATACGTACAACCGTTTGTACAATTCCAGCCAGTTTACAAAATAAATGTTTCACAATGTTCTATCAGTAAGGAACACAAAAGCATTCTGGATTTACATGCACGAAGACAGTGCCCTTTAGTTTCAGAGAAACAGAGTGCTCAGGAAATTGAATCTTGTTGCCACGGGCGGCAGTGGAGGCCAAGTCATTGGGTGTATTTAAGGCAAAGATTGATTAGCATCTGAATAGCCAGGGCATCAAAGGTTATGGTGAGAAGGCGGGGGAGTGGGACTAAATGGGAGAATGGATCAGCTCATGATAAAATGGCGGAGCAGACTCGATGGGCCAAATGGCCGACTTTTGCTCCTTTGTCTTATGGTCTTATGGAAATTTTAGAAGGACCAGCTAAATTAAATGATACTACGTAGAACGAAAGTACATCTGGTGCAGTTGCTTAAATTAAATTTAAATTAAGATTAGGAGTTCACGGCTAAAAACAGATTTAAGAATAATTACAAGAAGCAAATCTTCTGAAAAAGATTAGCACCCAGACTGATCCTGTGACAGAGGCTGTGGAGAAACCTTAAAGCTATTATGAAAGATTTCATTTCCTCATAAACACAAGTTTATTCTGCAGATTCTGGAAATCCAGAGTAACACACACAAAATGCAGGAGGAACTCAGCAGGTTAGGCAACATCTATGGAGAGGAATAAATAGTCAAGGTCAACTGTTCATTCCTCTCCATGGACATTGCCTGACCTGCTGAGTTCCTCTATCATATTGTGTGCATTACTCATTTCTTCATACTGCAACTCAGGTTTGTAACACTTCGCTTTACTTGAGTACATCCCTGACCCACTGACAGCTGAAATGAAGATGGTATTGAGTATATGCATACTGTACAGATCAATCACATTTTCTGACTTATATGCCATTCATTTAGCTTTGTAGTTTGATACTCTAATAACATTATTGATTATTGCTTTGCCAGATTTGGGTATCTTACATGTTGTGTCTAGTTAAGGGTACTAAATCTCTTTCAATTCTGTCCTTAGTAATTTCAACACCTCAAGTAGGGTATATTAGTTTATAACTCAGTTACTGCTGTCCTGTAACGCGGGACAAAGCCTTATAGCAGTCCAATCCTCAAAGCCTGTGAACTAATACTGGACAGAGAACTCCTGCCTGATCATATTTGATCAAACAATACCATTAGCATCAGTGGCAATGAGCTTAGATCCCTCTAACCAAAGCAGTGCTCAGCTGCGTAGCTCTCAGTTTAAACTGCCCTTCAAAGTATTTGCTTATTTTGATCATAAACTGCCAAAAAATCTACTCTCATTTAAATACAAATTACATTGTTACAACAAACCAAGGGATAGACAATGTCACTCCACCAACTCCTTTGAATATTTAAATAATGAAGAAAATTTAAACAAAGAGAATAAAGAGATAAATCACAACTGTTAAGATTAAATATGGCACACTTTTATAATGCATTACATTTACTTTTGTGTAGTTTCCATTTTCTGCTGAGATGAATGTTTCATGTTGCTATAGATAAAACTCATAAGCATTTTAGACCACTTTCCAAGAATACTCTGTATTCAATGGAACACTTGACACAAAACAATTAATTAGAATTTACCTTAATAACCAAATCAAATTTCTGATGAAAATCCCTATTTATTGGTCGGAGGAGATAAAGCTCTGCGGTGATATTATTCAGATGGAAGTACTTAGCATAATCCTCAGGTGTACCTTAAACAAAACAGGACAATCTTGTATGATTATTTTCTTCAAAATGATTGGCACAGCACTACTGTCAATCAAAGGAAATAACTTATCCAACAGAATGGAATGATTCAGCTTAAACTTTGACATGGCAGCTCATTACATACAATTATAAAATCAGTTAATAAATCTTTGCAAGACAAATAACAAGGTATTTTTCAGTTACCAACCAACGAGAATGCTGTAGACAATCCCTGGTCGATCATCAGTTGGTTTAATATTCATGTCCTGATCAACAGCTAAAATCCGGGGTGTCACATTCACTGGGTTTATCCTTGCCTGAAAGAAAACAAATTAGTGTTACTTGAATAAGCCATATTCAATACAAACATTCTGCTTTTTCTTGCATGTATTAGCATGACTGTGTTTTTCCTGACGTCTGAAGAGTAAACCTTTCATCAAAGCATCATTTGCTGCAATTTGTAGAATGCTATTCAAAGGACAATTTGTGACCTTCAACTATAGTCAAAGAGATTTACCAGTCTTTTTATTGGATGGTTTATTGTGATATGAAGCATTTAACCCTACGTACAACATAAAAGTATAGATTAGTCAGCTTGATTCTATGACCGTTACAGCCACGCTGGGGAAAAGTGATCACAAAGGAATACAAGAATATTTAAGATGAAAACTCAGTACACCTGTAAAAGGTAAAAAGAAGAAAATGGATAAACATAAATTAGGATACTAAATTATAAAATTTCACGACATATGTCACTGATCCTCATTCTGAAAATATTGTAAATATTCAATACCGAAATATTAAAGCTACATTTTACATTTCACCTCAGGAGTATATACAGTTACAAAACAAAAAGTACATTAGCTCAGCAACTAACTGAAGAGGTCAAGAATGGTATTAGATTAAGAAAAAAAGTATTTTATTCTGCTGTCAAGGCTAATAATTGGGTGGTTTAGAAACCAATAAAAGATGACCAGATAGAAGGAGACCAGATAAAACCGGCAAAAAGTTGGAGGAACTCAGTGAGTCAGGCAGCATCTGTGAAGACAGAGGCTCAAGGTATAGTGTGGAGGTAGCCAGAATAAAAGTGAGAGGGGAGGGTGAGGCAGGGGTTCTAGGTAATAGGTAGAATTAAGTTAGGAGAGGGTTGGTGGGCAGATGGAGCTACATGGAACAGGAAGATGGTGGATTTGTGAGACCCTGGCAATTGATGATAGGTAGAACAGGAAGAAAAAGACAGGGACAGATGGAGCCAGGTGGGAAGGGAGGATAGTGGTAGAGACAGGGGCTGGAAGGTGATAAGTAGAAACACAAGTGACAGCAGGTGCTGGAAACTGAGAAGCAGGGAAGGTAGTAAGTGGAACCACATAAGGCAAGGATGATGGGATAATGGAACTAGTTGGAGGTGGGGAGTTCAGAGAAGGAGGAGAAAGAAAAAGACAAACAGGGGATGTGGTTTATCTGAAATTTGAAAATTCATAGTTTTAACAGTAGGTTACAGACTATCCGGGCAAAATATGAGGTGTTGTTCTTCCAATTTGCATTTAACCTCACCCTGGTAGTGTAGGAGAGTTGAGGTCTGACAGGATGAAAGAGAGTTGCTCTGGAAATGGTTGCCAAACCTAGACAAGGCCTCTCACCAATGTACAGCTGTCACATTGAGAATATATTAAAAAAAAGTTCAGAGTTTCTGCAAGTATAGGAAAAGTAATTCTAAGTCTTTCGGAAAAAGGCAGGAGGAACTGTAATATGGATAATGAGAAATGGGCTGAGTTAATAAACAAATTTGCAACTATCTTCAAACCAGAAAAGACAAAACATGGATGAAATAGAAGTCAAATGAGAAGCAGGAAAAATAAATAGCAAAGAGAAATTATTGGAGAGATAAGGAAACTAAAAATCACCAGGTCCCCTTGAACCAAGTTAATTTCTATCCTTCTGAGGCTGAGGCTTTATAACACATTGGTCAGATCACACTTGGAATATTGTGAGTTGTTTTGGGCCACAGCTAAGAAATTACATGCTGGCACTGGAGAGGGTCGAGAGGAGGTTCATGAGAATGATCCAGAGAATGAAAGGGTCAACAACTGCATGAGGAGCATTTGATGGCTCTGGGTATTTAGAAGGATGAGGGGGTATCTCACTGAAAACTATTGAATATTGAAAGGCCTAGATAGAGTGGATGTGGAGTGGATTTTCCAATAGTGGGGGGGGGCACAACCTCAGAATAAATGGACACCCTTTTCAAACAGAGGTGAAGAGAAATCTCTTTAGCTAGGGAGTGGTGAATCTGTAGAATTAATTGCCATAGAGAGCTGTGGATGCCAAGTCATTGGTTATATTTAAATCAGAGGTTGATAGGTTCTTGATTAATAGGGGCATCAAAGGTTACATGGACAAGGCCAGGGGAATAGGGTCGAGAGGGATAATAAATCAGCCATGATTGAATGGTGGAGCAGACTCAATGGGCTAAATGGCCTAATTCTGCTCCTATGTCTTGTGGAATTGGTGGCTGCAGAGGTTATGGATTTTCAGAAATGACCAGGTTGTGGAATGGTCCCAGTGGGTTCTAAAGAATTATACCTAACACTGTTAGTTAAAGGGAAAAAACAAAGAAAATAAGAAACTGCAGATGTATGAATATCATCTGAATACACTATTAAGGATATAATAGAAAACCATCTCAAAAATCCTATCAATGTACAGAATGAATATGTTTAATAAAAAAAATCTTGTAAAAAAAACAATAAGGTGGTTTTGAGGAAATAATCATTATAGCTGATGGGTCTTGGTTAGGAAGGAAACCAATGGATGTATTCTATTTTAAATACAATATTGCACTGGATATCTTTAATAACAACTTTTTGTGTGCTAACATAAGGATTCAGAGATAAGATAATATATTGTCAAGGAGAGAGAATTAGTTGATTCTCAGTTACTAATTGGGGTGACATAGGGATCAGCCCTGTTGCTATTTGCATTTTATATCAATGAATTTAAAAGAAGAATATGTGTGTTGCTCCAATGATATGTTTGTTGATGAATGGTGCTGTCGGGGACATTTCAGGAGTACATGCTAAGGGACGGAGTGAAGCTTGCTGTAGCCAATGCAAAGTCTCTGTGAGGAAGCATAGCAACCTAAGGTGCTGCTGCTACCAGACACTGAGGGACAGGGTCCTGTGTGATAGACCTACAGATACTTGAGGGCTATATTGTTCAAAGAGGCCATTTGAGTTGTGTTCATGTTTTGTACACAGTATGTATTAACTTGATGATATCACCATGTGTAGACTTCCAACATTATGAATGAAGAGACTGGATGACACTTTGAATGCAAAGAAAACCATGTTTTGTATTCCTTGAAAATATTCCTTGAATACATTTTGTTTTTGAAATTTAAAGAGGTGTTCTAAAAGCACCCAACACAATTCACCTCATTATCTGGTTTAATAGATTCAGCTACCAGATACTGGGATGCTTTACAGATATTATAAAGAACAATTCAGATGATGGTTGCCCATATACTTGGCTCTACAGTAAGGGTTGAGCTAATGATAGCTCAGATGCAGACTTCGTAGTGGATAAAGTTGCAGAGGACCCAGGTGAGAATTTTCAGAAGGCACCCAAGAACAAAAACTGTATTAGAGACAACATAATTCTAGGGGCACTGCTGGGTTTGAGGGAAATCTTGTCCAAGAGCAATGACACTGTGGATGCCAGCCTGACACAGAGCTTTGTGTAGGGCCTAGAGGCTACCTTTTCCATCCAGGAAGTAACGACTCATTTATACATTCATGGATCCAAACATTATGAATGTATTATCTGGAGGGGAAGATCCACTGTAGTGAGGGAAGCCACTTAGTTCAGTTTAGTAGCACACAAAGTCAAACAGTAGCGACCATGGATTTGGATAACAGTGTTCAATGGGATGTCATCGTGTTCCAGCAATGCATCCTCCTGCAGATGACCTGAAGATACTGACCAAGGGGAGTGTTAGTGTCTCAATGAATCAGGAATCCACTGTCTGTCTCATTTCTCTTGGCTTGACAAGGGAGGCAAAAATAATAATTAGACAATTACACTGTCAAATTTTAAACAACAGGCATCACCTTTTCTTAGTTAAGCATTCTGATTAATGGGAAAACCAAAATTACATTTCTACTTTAAAGGAACTGCAGTGAATATTGATATTATGATGGCGCTAAATGGTGCCTTCCTTTGCTTGCATCTTCGGAAACAGCTTTAATTTTATCTTTGATATCTCTTTTTTACCTTTTCAAGGTTCTTTTGAAGACCCTGACCTGGAGTTACACTCTGCTTTCGGTGCTTTGTGGGAATAGGACCCGCTCTCAGGCCCTCACAACTGGCCGCTTTTTGATTTCCCAAGGAGGCAGCCTGGAAGAATAGCGTTTCTTCAATGTGCCGGATTTTCATGGCTCTGGAGTCAGACTGATTCTAGGTCGGTGCCCCTGACTGAGACATCACGGGAGAACATTGGGAGCAACGGCTTAACTGCCGGGGGTTGTGTGTGCAGAGACCTGAGCCTTTCCGGGCCGACTCTCTGGGTGCAGAGCTCGGAAAAACCAATGCAACAGACTTTTAACATCATAAATCAGTGAGCAGTTTGTTATGTCTCCCCTCTCGCTATGAATCGGGGACACCTTCTTTCCCCTTAATTAAGGAGAGACAGAGCCAGGTGAATGAGTCGTCTTTGGGGTACTGCAAGTCTGTGTCTTTGCGGAATACTTGAGTGCTCGGTGGAGGGCACTGATTCCTTTTTGTTGGTAGGAGAGGGCGGGGGGGGGTCGTTGCCTTGCTGCTGCTTGTGTGAGGGAGGGGGGAGCTGAGGGGAGGGGTTGGGGTTCTAACATTTAACCGTCATTCATTCTTTGGACACTCCTCTGTTTTCATGTATGTTTGCAAAGAAAAATAATTTCAGGAGGTATATTGTATACATTTCTCTGACATTAAATGTCCCTATTGAAACCTCAGTTATTCGAACAGAGATTGCACATTGCTATCATGCATGAAAAATATCCGCCTTTATTCTCTAAGCACATTAGAGAAATTTAGGGGAACGTTGTCTCAGCCCATGAGAGGCCTGTATCAGGCATTTTCATGCCTTACAAGGCGCAGATTGGAAGTCTGTGTGGGGTGCCACTCCTCGCACAGAGCAATATAAATCTGATGTATTTCATTCAAGTCTGGTGACCCAGGACTGTACCAGAAAACCAGGTATGATTTGTGGAGGGCTACTTCAAGGGCAAAGACACAATTTCGAATGACGCTGGAGGTGACATCGGATGTATGGCAACTGTGGCAGGGTTTGCAAGGCATTACTTCCTATAAAGTGAAACTCAATAGCATGAATGACGGTGATACTTCACTACCATTTGAACTCAACACCTTTTATGTCGCTTTGAAAGGGAGAATATAACTACAGTTGTGAAGACCCCTGCTGCACCTGATGACCCTGTGATCTCTGACTCAGAGACCAATATTAAGCTGTCTTTAAAAAGAGTGAATCTTTGCAAAGCAGAAGGTCCCAATGGAGTACCTGGCAAGGCTCTGAAAACCTGTGCCAACCAACTGGTGGGAGTATTCAAGAACATTTTCAATCTCTCACCACTGCTATGGGTAGAAGTTCCTACTTGCTTCAAAAAGGCAACAATTATACCAGTACCTAAGAAGAATGTGAACTGCCTTAATGACTAGTGCCCGGTAGCACTCACATCCACAGTGATGAAATGTTTTGAGAGGTTGGTCATGACTAGACTGAACTTCTGCCTCAGCAAGGACCTGAACCCATTGCAATTTGCCTATTGCCACAATAGGTCAATGCAGATGCAATCTCAATGGCTCGTCACATGGCTTTAGACCACCTGAACAACACAAACACCTACAGTATGTCAGTCTGCTGTTCATCAACTATAGCTCAACATTTAATACCATCATTCCCTCAATCCTGATTGTGAAGTTGCAGAACCTGAGCCTCTGTACCTCCCTATGCAATTGGATCCTCGACTTCCTAACCGGAAGACCACAATCTATGCGGATTGGTGATAACATCTCCTCCTTGCTGACGATCAACACTGATGCACCTCAGGAGTGTGTGCTTAGCCCACTGCTCTACTTCCCTATACCCATTACTGTGTGTTTAAGCGTAGCTCAAATACCATCGATAAATTTACTGATGATACAACCATTGTGTCGCAGCAACAACCTGGCACTCAGCGTCAGTAAGATGAAAGAGCTGATGGTGGACTTCAGGAAGTGTAAGTTAAAGGAACACATACCAATTCTCATAGAGGGATCAGAAGTGGAGAGAGTGAGCATTTTCAAGTTCCTGCGTGTCAAAATCTCCGAGGACCTAACCTGGTCCCAACATATCAAAACAGTTATAAAGAAGGCAAGACAGGACCATAGTTCATTAGGCGTTTGAAGAGATTTGGTATGTCAACAAATTCACTCAAAAACTTCTATAGATGTACCTTGGAGAGCATGCTGACAGGCTGCATCACTGCTGTCTGGTATGGCGGGGCGGGGGGGGGTGGGATGTGGGGACTACTGCATAGGACCGAAAGAAGAGGGTTGTAAATTTAGTCAGCTCCTTCTTGGGTACTAGTCCACAAAGTACCCAGGATATCTTCAAGGAGTGATGTCTCAGAAAGGCAGTGTCCATTATTAAGGACTTCCAGCACCCAGGACATGCCCTTTTCTCACTGTTACCATCAAGTAGGAGGTACAGAAGCTTGAAGGCACACACTCAGCAATTCAGGAACAGCTTCTTCCCCTCTGCCATCCGATTCCTAAATGGATATTGAACCCTTGAACACTACCTCACTTTTTAAATATATATTATTTTTGGTTTTTTGCACATTTTTTAATCTGTTCAATATACGTATAGTATAATTGATTTACTAATTTATTTATGATTTTTTCTTCTATGTTATGTATTGCATTGAACTGCTGCTGCTAAGTTAACAAATTTCACAACACATGCCAGTGATAATAAATTTGATTCTGATTTTAATTCTGAAATCATCAAAAAACAGACCTAAAGACTACTACACAATTTACGTATATTTCAATATGGCCCTACTGTTGTGACCCATTTTCTAGCACCCATGAACCGGCTCACGAAACAGCGTGCGCAGGCAGAGGGCCGGCCCCAAAAAGGGCGCCAGGCCATCTTCACCAGCAGGGGGAAAATCCCATGCGCAGAAAGGGTCTGGGAATATGCATTCCCCACAGCAGTACCGCCCCAGGGAGGGCAGGAACGGGAAGGCTTTAAAGCAGGCCGCGAAATTTGAATAAATCTCTTTATCGCAACTCCAACTCACCGACTACGTGTTGGTTATTCTAGCGCTGTGTGTAGCATACCCCTCCCTACATTGGGTGACCCCGACGGCCCAAACGATATTTGGGCCAGAGATGACCGACACCGCATCTGTTCACGCAGTTTTGTTACAACTGCCAAGCTTTTGGCCACTGAGATGCCGTCTGTGGTTTGAACAGGCAGAAGCACAATTCCACATTCGGCAGATAACCTCAGAGTCCACTCGCTACTACTACGTGCTGAGCTCTCGCGACCAAGAGACTGCTGCACAAGTTGAGGAGTTTATGCAGTCACCCCCGGAGAACGGCAAATACACAGCATTCAAAGCCCTGCTCATAAGGACTTTTAGACTCTCATGGCGTGAACGAGCACGCCGCTTAATGCACCTGGATGGTTTGGGAGACAGGCCGCCGTCGGCATTAATGAACGAGATGCTGGCCCTGGCTGAAGGACACAAACCCTGCCTCATGTTTGAGCAGGCATTCCTAGAGCAACTGCCCGAGGACATACACCTGCTGCTGTCCGACGCAGATTTCAGCAACCCCCGGGAGGTGGCGGCCCGAGCAGATGTGTTGTGGAATGCCAAGAAGGAGATAGGGGTATCCGTCGCACAGATCACCAAGCCGCGTGCCCAACAACAGACCAGACCGGGCCCGGCAGCAGAGCCCAACGAACAATGGTGCTTCTACCACCAGCGGTGGGGCACAGAGGCCCACCGCTGTAGAGCACCCTGCAAATTCCCGGGAAACGCCAAGGCCCAGCCGCCGCCGATCGCTATGGTAGCTGGCCATCAGGACAGCCTCCTGTACGTCTGGGACAAGTAGTCGGGACGCCGATTTTTGGTCGACACCGGAGCAGAGATCAGCGTTTTACCTCCAACGAGTTACGACGCCTGCAACAGAGAACCCAGACCCACCCTGAGGGCCGCAAATGGCAGCACAATACCAGCTGACGGCACCCGCACGATGCGGCTACAGTTCAGCTCCAGCCGGTTCACGTGGGACTTCACACTGGCCGCCGTGGCCCAACAACTCCTGGGGGCGGATTTTCTGCCAGCCCACAGCCTGCTGGTCGACCTGCAAGGGAAGCGACTAGTCCACGCCAAGACTTTTCAAACGCTCTCCCTGGGTGAAGCAAAGTTGCCAGCCCCACACCTGGACTCCATCACGCTGTCCAACGATGAATTCACCAGGGTCCAGGCAGATTTCCCATCAGTACTGACACCGCAATTCACGGCAGCCATGCCCAGACACGGAGTACAGCACCACATCCCGACCCAGGGACCACCCCTCCACGCCCGTGCTCGAAGGCTTCCCCCGGACAAGCTCCGACTGGCGAAGGAGGAGTTCAAGAAGATGGAGGAATTGGGGATCATACGACGGTCCGACAGCCCATGGGCCTCCCCGCTGCACATGGTGCCCAAGGCAACGGGGGGGGGGGGGCTGGAGACCATGCGGTGACTACCGCAGACTGAACGAGGCTACAACGCCAGACGGCTACCCTGTGCCGCACATTCAAGACTTTGCAGCAAACCTGCATGGCGCAAGGATCTTTTCCAAGGTAGACCTCATCCGGGGATACCATCAAATCCCGGTACATCCAGACGACATCCCCAAAACAGCACTCATCACCCCGTTTGGACTTTTCGAATTTCTCCGAATGCCGTTTGGTCTAAAGAATGCCGCACAGACGTTCCAGCGGCTAATGGACGCGGTGGGACGCGACCTGGACTTTGCATTCATCTATTTGGACGACATCCTCATAGCCAGCAGTAGTCGTCAAGAGCATCTGTCCCACCTCCGCCAGCTCTACTCCCGCCTGAGTGAATTCGGCCTTACAATCAACTCGGCCAAATGCCAGTTCAGACTCGACACCATCGACTTCCTGGGCCACAGGATTACTAAAGACGGGGCAACCCCTCTGCCCGCCAAGGAAGACGCGGTCCGCCACTTTCCCCGACCCAACACAATCAAAGGCCTGCAGGAATTTGTGGGTATGGTGAATTTCTACCACCGTTTCCTCCCCTCAGCAGCCCGAACCATGCGCCCCCTGTTCACTCTGATGTCGGGTAAGGGCAAGGACGTTACCTGGGACGAAGAAGCCGCAGCCGCTTTCGTTAAAACCAAAAAAGCCTTGGCAAACGCCGCGATGCTAGTGCACCCCAGAACAGACTTTCCTACTGCCCTCACGGTGGACGCATCCAACACAGCAGTCGGTGGAGTGCTGGAACAACTCATCGAAGGTCGCTGGCAACCCCTGGCGTTCTTCAGCAAACACCTACGACCACCCGAACTCAAATACAGTGCTTTCGACCGGGAGTCATTGGCACTATACCTGGCAATCCGGCATTTCAGGTACTTCTTAGAAGGTAGGCCCTTCACCGTGTTTACAGACCACAAACCGCTTACCTTTGCATTCACGAAGGAGTCCGACCCCTGGACGTCCCGCTAGCAGCGACATCTGTCCTACATCTCCCAGTACACGACGGACATCCGGTATGTCTCTGGAAAGGACAACGTTGTGGCGGACGCACTATCCAGACCTACCATACAGGCCCTGTCCCAGGGGGTGGACTATACAGCGCTGGCAGAGGCACAGCAGGCAGACGCTGAGATCCCCAGTTACAGGACTGCAGTCTCCGGTTTCCAGCTCCAAGACCTCCCCGTAGGCCCAGATGAGAGGACCCTACTATGTGACGTAGCTACTGGCCAACCCCGCCCTGTTGTCCCAGCAGCCTGGTGCCGGCGGGTTTTCGAATCTATTCACAACTTAGCGCACCCCTCCATCAGGACAACCGTCCAGCTGGTCGCCAGCAGGTTCGTGTGGCATGGGCTGCGTAAACGTGTTAGTGAATGGGCCAAAACGTGCATGCAGTGCCAAACGGCCAAGGTGCAACGGTACACCAAGGCTCCGACGCAGCAGTTCGAACCCACCCGCCGGAGATTCGACCACATCCTTGTGGATATCGTGGGGCCCCTGCCAGTGTCACGAGGAGCGCAGTACCTCCTAACTATGATAGACCGGTTCACCAGATGGCCAGAGGCAGTCCCGCTCACTGACACCACCTCCGAATCCTGTGCCCGAGCACTGATCGCAACCTGGGTAGCCCGCTTCGGGGTACCAGCCCACATTACCTCCAATAGGGGTGCCCAGTTCACCTCCAGCCTGTGGTCAGCTATGGCCAGCCTTTTAGGATCGCAGCTACACCACACAACTGCCTACCACGCACAGTCGAATGGACTAGTGGAGCATTTCCACCGTCACCTGAAGTCGGCTCTCATGGCCCGCCTGGAAGGGCCTAACTGGGTGGACGAGCTTCCCTGGGTCCTGCTCGGAATCCGCATGGCGCCCAAGGAAGATCTGCACACCTCGTCGGCCGAGTTGGTGTACAGCGCACCCCTCGTCGTCCCAGGAGAGTTCATACCAGCCCCAAAGGGGCAAGAGGAAGAACCCACAGCAGTCCTGGACAGACTACGGGAAACGCTCGGTAACCTGGCCCCCATACCCACTTCACAGCACGGACATAGCCCGACCTGCGTACCCAAAGACCTGCAGAACTGTAAGTTTCGTTTTGTACGACGGGGTGGACACCGGGCACCGCTACAGCGGCCCTACGAGGGGCTGTTTAAGGTGACCAGGAACAACGGGTCTACATTCGTGCTGGACATTGGGGGGAGAGAGAGAAGGTTTTCACGGTGGACCGACTCAAACCGGCCCATGTGGACTTGGCGCAGCCGGTCCAGGCTCAGGCACCACGGTGCAGGGGCAGACCCCCCAAACAGAGGCCGATCCAGACTGTGGACACTGGGGGAGGTATCGCTGGTTCTGGGGGGGGGGTTATGTGGCGACCCATTTTCTAGCACCCACGAACCGGCTCACGAAACAGCGCGCACAGGCAGAGGGCCGGCACCAAAAAGGGCGCCAGGCCATCTTCACCAGCAGGGGGAAAATCCCGCGCACGGAAAGGGTCTGGGAATATGCATTCCCCACAGCAGTCCCGCTCCAAGGAGGGCGGGAACGGGAAGGCTTTAAAGCAGGCCGCGAAGTTTGAATAAATCTCTTTATCGCAACTCCAGCTCACCGACTCCGTGTGGTTATTCTGGCACTGTGTGTAGCACACCGTTACACTACATTAGTTGATTTTTTTCACCTCTTTTCTTCTGCAGATGAATTCATACTTCCATTTATTCTATTATATTCTTCCATAACATGCCACACATCATCCCTAGAGCCTTTCTGTTACAATCTTTCCTCTGTCATCAATGCTCCATAAATGCTTTCCTTGGAAGTATGACACGAAGAGTAATTGCCAAAGAAATGGTGTCTTACTATCACATCGTTCAGGGTTTAATATCAAATCTTCTTGCTAAAAATGATCAATCAAACCATTGTACTCTGATTTGCAACTTGAGTGGTTCATATTGTAAGTAGTTTTAATAGTAATTGAATTTCACTTGAATTCCTTACCATGATTCACTTTTTTAACTTTTGAGGTTGGTCATGTTTAATATCTTTCTGCTCAAAGATTAGGATTTTTTTGGCTAGATAATGAAAGGCACTCTTCATCTCAATAAAAAACTGAATATCAATCCCATTAATGCAGAGTTATGAGCTTTTTATATTAAAGTTATGACTCGCTTGGCAAAAGATACCTGCAGCATGCAAACTTACAGCTTAGTTGAAGATGACAGACGTTTACACTGTTTATAAGAGATGAAACTGCGACTCAGTTATGCCTATTTTTATATATTAACATGGAAATCATGAGATTTTGACTACTCAATGCAAATACATCCAGATTTCATTCTAAATACAATGGATTCAATTGATTGGGACACATAGGCACATAGGGCCAAAATTTCATGGAAATAGTTAAAAATATAAAAAGGCAAACTACTGTCTATGTAACAATTTATATACTTAAATGCAGAACGAATTAGAACACGACCAATACCTTCACAGTACTATGAAACTGTGTATTAGTTCCTAATAGTTATCAACGGAGGAATTCATCTTCCGTGTACTTTCGACTGATTTTGAAATGAACAAAATCAACATAGATATCTGTTGTAGATAATGGACTAAATTAATACAAAGCTTTAGACGAATGCATCCTCCAAATCTTCATTTCTAGTGTAACATTCAAGATAACTGTCGCTATCTTCGTAATTCCTAACTTGTTGAGGTAGTGAAATCATTTCATTGTCACTCCTGGCCATTTCTGGCATCTCTGAATGTATGAATCTGCAGAGAACAAAACTGTTCCAAATTGTCTATTGCTTATTTCTCGCCAACTATCTGTAACAATAATCACTGCTTTTCGAACACAAACAGATGCAACTGACGTTATTTAAAAACTGAACGCTCTAAGAATGAGGTAGTATCTAACGGCCATGCAAATGCACATGACTGACATGAGTTAGAAACTGTTTGGCAATAGTCACCTGCCCAATTAAGCGGCATAATTTTCCAAATAAAGAAAGGAATTCCCAGCTACTTTCACGACATATTTTTTGTTTTGTTAAGAGCTGTCCCAAATAAACGACTGCCCTGATTAACTGACGGCCCAATTAATCTGAACCCACCGTATAAGAAATAGAAAGTGTTGAAAACACTCAACAGATCAGATAGCATCTATAAAAAGAAGGAACAGGGTTAATAATTCAGCTTAAAAAAGCCTTGGACTCAATTGTTCACTGTTTCTGTTTCCTCATTTACTATATGACCTGCTGAATATTTCCAGTATCTGCTTTTTGTTTTGGATTTATATGTTTGGGTTTATAGTTCTCAGGTGAAAATAATGAAAATAATAAATTGATAAAAATCTAAGTACAAAAAAAAATCTACAGATTTTGTTAATCCAGAGTAACATACACAAAATGCTGGAGGCACCCAGCAGTTCTGGCCCAAAATGACACCTCTTTACTCCGTTTCATAGATGCCGTTTAACCTGCTGAGTTCATCCAGCATCTTGTGTGTGTAATGATCTGGTTAAGACTCTTACTGCTATGTTGTAGGTATTTCATTATCAGTAGTTTTCTTTAAAAGCAGTGTGCCATACTGGAAAGCATGTTTTGGCTTCTGCTAAGATAAGGACACATGTTGTCCAACCCAGGAAAGTGAGTAAGCCAATCAGGATTGTGTGGAAGTGTTTCCTGAAGGACAGTAATCTGGTTTGGGGGTCTTTTTGACTGGAATTGTGAGAAGACAAGAGGGAAGGTGGCTGAGGACGTCGTCCCTGTTGCACAAGGTGCTTTGGGCAGATGAATGGTTCCAAGGAGCAAGAGCCAATACTCCCATGGGAAAGCCCATTTTTTTAAAATGGATTTCCAGCACCATTTGGAATGTGGTGTGTGCTTTCATGCAGACCATGGGTCCAGCGAGTAAGTAAAAAGGGCAACTTCAAAATGAGCTCTAACTGTATGTGCACATTTAAACTGGGTTAACTGTAATGGACTGTTTTATTTCTTTTTCCTACTAACTGTTCGATAAAGCTAAAATTAGTAAATATACTCTCTTTATAATTTCATGTGGTGTACATTTTGATATTTCTTGCCGATTGTCAATTGTGCATGGGCAGTATTTATGGAGCATTTGCTCATATCGAGGTTTCTTTAATCGGACCATCATGACATCCCTGTTTGGTTGAACTCCAAATCATACTGGTCCTAGATGCCTACTCTTCATGCAAGATGGCCTTCTCCTCGCTGAGTCCCTCGAGACGAGCCAAGTGTCCATATGAGCCAGCTGAGGGGGCTACATGTGTGTTAATGTAGATCTAGCAGTCTTTGCTCATTCAGAGTACCAGACCTGACATGATGAGGCTAGATAATCAGTATTTGTTTAGTTAATAGTAGTAACCATAATGAAAAAATGAAAAGTAATTAAAAGTCATTTACTTCATGAGTATGAAAATCTACCAAGCAAATATCATTGTAAAATTAGCCAAAAGACTCAAATCTGATTTCAAACATAGGACAGCCATATTATTGTGTAACCTTCCAAAATTCAAGGGAAGATGCATAGTTAGACCTGAAAGGATACCTTAGAGGTGGGTATGGGGTGCAGGATGTTATTTGACACAGTACCTAATAATGAGGCCTTGATACACTCTGCAATGTTGGGCATTTCATATCATCTCACTAATCTGACATTCTGTTCCAGGCTTCACCACTGGCTTACCAGATGAAAATAGGAAAAGGATGTATTTAAGGCCACCTTGAGAAACACAACAACCCCACTGACCTCTGGCAATCCCTGGCTCATGACTGCTCAGAATGGTGGAGTCTTCAGGATGTCTTTGAGAACAGAAGCCCTCCCTAAGTGGTGGAAGGAGCCAGCATCCCATAAACTAGCTCCCTCCAGCCCTGTCCCTAATCCCATCAGGTACCACCTGACCTGCCATCTGTAGCTCTCATGTTGGCCTCATCAATCATCCCCGAACCCACAGGATCAAAGTGGAAACAAATCAGCCTCAATCCCATGGGAGTGTCTTAAAAGAGCGTAGAAATTCTTCGGTGCTTGAAAAGAAACTTTAGACAGGACAACAACTCTTTGTTTTGAGGTCCCATCATTTTAAATTTATTTTGGACATGAACCCCCATATATGATGTCCATTGGAATAAACATTAAGTACTTAATACATATATTGGGCCTTACTCTCTTGGAGCGTGTTGGTGGGGCAACAGGATAGTTTGGATGAAAGACCATCATCCACAGAATGTGTGGCTGGAGCAATTGGGAGGAGAAGGAAAGGAGGTGTGTCATTCATGGGTGAGGGAAATCAAGACCCTCAGGATCAGGTTGCAGCTGTTCTGTGGAATAGATGGGAAACTGAATGGACAAGAACACAATCAGATTAGGAATTGTGGCCTGCACATGTCTAGGTGGGTGGGTATATTAATGCACTGGCCCCAAATGCATTGAAGCCTATTAAATATTGAAAGGCCAAGATAGAGTGGATGTGGAAAGGATGTTTCCAATTGTGGGAGAGTTTAGGACAATGTATCACAACCTCAGAATACAAGATGTCCATTTAGAACAGAGATGGGGAGGAATTTCTTTAGCCAGAGGTGAATTTGTGGAATTCATTACCACAGATGGCTATCAAGGCAAGGTCATTGGGTATATTTAAAGCACAGGTTGATAGTTTCTGGATTTATTGAAGCATCAAAGGTTATAGGGAGAAAGCAGGAGAATGGGATTGAGAAGGATGATTAACCAATTATGACTGAATGACGGAGCAGACATGATAGGCCAAATAGCCTAATTCTGCTCCAATGTCTTATGGTCTTACATTAACATGTCAGACACACAGAACAATTGGAATATATATCTCACAGACCTCATGGTGTGTTCCTAATCAAGCTTTGCAATCAGTTTTCTAAATAAGTTTTATCTCAAAGCATACAGAGACACCATAGCATTTCCCCAGCCCGATCTTTTTCTTTCATCACTGCAGATGCTCTTTGTGGATGGTTATTTCAGCAGAGATGAAAAATGGTTCATATCAGATGCATATTCTTTTTAAGATAATAAACAGTAAGATTCATATGGTAAGATTAAGGATATTTAAGGATAACTTTTATTCAAATATCACTTACAAGGATGATGCTGGCAGTGAGAACACAGTAGGAAGCTCTGGACATTCAGCACATTTTACCTGGTGCTGGACAACTCAAATTACCTGACCAATGGATTTTACCAGCATAATGAGATGCTTCATCACATACTGCATAAACCATATACTTCTAAAGAAGATGCTCTTTCTCATCTTCAGATCTAAAATAACAACTATTTCAAATGAACTTGTTTTTCTTGAATGATCAAAGGAAAGAGCTGCAAAAATATTGCAGACATTTGTCCATTTAAACCTACATTCTCCACTATTCTAAAACGGTTTTAAAAATACAAACAACAGGAATTCTGCAGATGCTGGAAATTCAAGCAACACACATCAAAGTTGCTGGTGAACGCAGCAGGCCAGGCAGCATCTCTAGGAAGAGGTACAGTCGACGTTTCAGGCTGAGACCCTTCGTCAAGACTAACTGAAGGAAGAGTTAGTAAGAGATTTGAAAGTGGGAGGGGGAGGGGGAGATCCAAAATGATAGGAGAAGACAGGTTTTAAAAATACTTTGGTTAACTTCTCTTTCTATTCAGATCAAAGTTATTGGATTATTTCTGCTCCCTTGAATATCACTCAGGGGATAGAAGTCAGTCAGTATGTTATCAAAATAACTAAATGATTTATCTATGAAGACAAATGAAGTTTTAACTTCTGCATCATAAACTGGTTAATAGATGGCACTCTACCTATTAAACTACGGGTTAATGCATAAGTATGATCCTGTTGCCTTACCTGCTGAGTTTTTTTAACATCTCTGTTTTACCATCGTATTTTTCATCCTTCCAGTAATGTTTAAAGTTCAACACTCCTTTTATTTCATAGCCAGACATTATTGATATTGGATTTTCATATAGCTATGTGCAGTAATATTTCTAAAATGAACACCATATGCAATGCCCTTTTTCTTTTTTCACTAGCTCCTTCTTGCCCCCACCCTGCAACCACCCACAGTCACACAACTTCGTACTTCTCAGCTGCAGACACAATGAAAGTTGACACAAGCCATGAGGACGAAAAATGCCTTTTCTACTGTGTACACGCACAGTATACTTGCCGCCTACATTTCCCACATTGCTATAGCTCATTAAATTCTTTTGCTCTCTTTGTTCATAAATAATTTTTGTTAGATTAAAAGGATATGCCCAAATTTGGTTTGAATGCCTAAGGCCTAATTTCATTCCATTCCATAGTGAATCATATGTTTGATACATTTAGAAGAATCACTTAATAATTTTGAAAACTGAATCCATATGTTGTAGATTATGGTTTAAATAAAATACTCAGGGTTCAGTGGATCAAGAGAGGCAGAAGAAATTGTGTTGTGTATGTGGCCTGGTTACACAACAATGCTATTAATAAAAATGCTGGAGATGGGAGCTAA
This sequence comes from Mobula hypostoma, assembly GCF_963921235.1. Classification (NCBI taxonomy): domain Eukaryota; kingdom Metazoa; phylum Chordata; class Chondrichthyes; order Myliobatiformes; family Myliobatidae; genus Mobula; species Mobula hypostoma. The sequence goes on along the minus strand of NC_086115.1, from coordinate 30,172,968 downwards.
GGTTCATGGTTCTTTACTGGCAGAAACCGAACTCGGCACACACGTTCAGATCAATACGTGCCTAATAGCGCATGCAATGACATGTCCTTACAACATAAAGTAGTCCCTTATTATACTGTAGGCTATACGGTACACTCCTCCCCTTTTCTTTTAATAGTGTATCAACTGTTTCTTTTTACTGGGGCACTATGCTAAACAAATATGTTTGCCCTTAACATTCAAATGCCTACCATTTGTTTACTTAGTAACTTAATAATGTCAAATTATAACAAAGTAACATAATAATATCAAATTATAACAAGCTTTTTTTTTTAAACTTTTGGTCTAAGACCCATTTATAACTCAAGTCTGGGCTCTTCTCTAGATTGTCCAGCACTGAAGCAAATAGGTCTTCACTCTGTTGTCCAGAATAAATTAAACAATCCACAAATTGGCAGGGTCTAGCCATAAAGAGTAGTCACCTCCATCTTGCAAAAATGATGAAAGCAAAGTAAAATCCATGAAAAGGTGAATGTTATTCTTAAGAATATGTACAATCATCAAAACTGAGATGGATTTGGAAAGTGTCTTCAAATATTGTGTTCTTCGGTCTGTCAATAAACTTGTTTGTTTTAATACAGATTTCTATATAAAAGACATGAAATTTTACCTCTGAGCATAGGGATAAAAAGATATGCGCCTCCAACTTGCTAAGAGTTCTAGGCAGCAGATTGCCTCTGTATAATGAAGACTCCTCTGTGCGGCTGTCCTAGATATATACGCATCATTGTGCTATCACTTGTCTTCCTTACCCATATCTCATTTGTTCCAACTGAGCTAATTACACAGCCAATCTTCGTATTCTCCTTAGATTCCAAATAAATAGCCTGACCTTTATGATACCATCTCTTATCATTATATAACTTTCCATCTTCTATTTGTGCTTCATATCTTTGTGCTGGTGATTCAACAGGAGTGCTGGGAAGATGCTCAGGAGAAGACGGAGATGCTGGTCTTTAAGGAGATTAAAGCTTATTCAGAATTCGCAGATCTTCCATTATCTGTTCATCTGTTAACAAGTAATTTAACAGCGCAGGTGCAGGTTTTCATCTTTTGTCTGTAATTGGAGCAGGGTCATTAGGTTTCCTCCTTAGTTTCCTGGTCATTATTGGCTTTACCTCCATAGAATCTCCTGTGAGTTCCATTGTTAGCCACTCATTCTCAACCATCTTTTTCTTTTCTTCTAACTCAATCTTTTTATCTTCAAATTCCTTCACTGCTGCTTCTTTCTCTTTAATATAATTCCTTTTCACTTGTTCTGTCTCCAGTTGCAGCAAAAGCTCTGCATTTTGTATTCTTTCCTTGTATTGTTGATTTAGTTTCTTCATCCTTTTCTGATACTCCAACAAAGTGCCTTCCTGTAACTGCTGTAGCTGTCTTTTGAGAGACGTCAATTTCTCCTGGTACATCTGCTCTTTAACTTCCGGGTAGCCTTCATCATCCTGTTTATTGGCAATATCTGTCTCCCTTGCGTCCTCTGTATCTTCATCTGAGTTGCGGCCATAGATACCGTGTTCGTCCTCATCATCGACGGTGTCTAGCTCCTCCTCATCGTTGGAATAGTCAACAATACGTGAGAGGAGAGCTGTGGACATCTTCCCCGCCGAGCTGCCCGCCTTTGTTAACACAACTAATGCTTTGATGGTGTGCCAATCCAACTGGATTTTCCTAAGCCATTCACGTCCCAGCAACGGTGGTCCTCCATTTTTCAGTACATAGAGGTTCAGCTGCTGTGTTTTGTCTCCGTAGGTCACTGTCACTTTAATTTTACCTTTGGGACACACTTTCTGTCCTGTGTAAGCCTTTAGCAGTAGTTTAGTTCGTTTCAGAGGTATGTGAGAAAACAGTTGTTTGTAGTTGAGTACAGCGATCACTGTTAAAGCTGAGCCTATGTCCAACTCCATTTTCAGTCTCATGCCCGCCACTTGTGGAGTGATCCGTATTACTCTTCGATCATCTGTCTCTTTCATGCTATGAAGTTGCCGACAAAACAATTCACTTTCATCGGAGTCATTTTCATCAGAACTGCCTTCTTTCATTTTGTGTACCTTGTTGTATTTTCCTTTCTGGGGTTTCTTGTTTCTCTGTATTTTGCCCTTTTTCTGTTGTTGACTAGCTTTGCACACTCTGCCAATGTGGCCCTGTTTGCCACAGTTTCTGCATTCTTTGTCTTTAAACCGACAGTCATCCGGGTCATGTGACATGTTCCCACAACAGTAACATTTCTTTCCTTCATTCCTGTTCAGTGACATTTTATTTGTGGCATATTCCAGAGATTTTTGTTGTATCACGGAAGCACCCCCTGCCACTGTTTCCAATGATATTGCAATGTTTAGTGCTTTCTCGAATGTAAGGTCTCTTTCACACAGAAGCTTCTTCTGTGTGGTTTCACAGTGAATGCCACACACTAACCTGTCCCTCAATGTGTCTGATAGACCAGCTCCAAATTGACAATGTTCCGATAATTTGCGCAATTCAGCACAATATTCAGAAATGCTTTCATTTTTGCTCTGATTCCGATTGTGGAATTTAAATCTTTCAGCAATGACCAGTGATTTGGGGTTTAAATGCTGTTGGAGAGTGCCTACTATTTGCTTGAATGTTTTGCCAGCTGGCTTTTCAGGGGTTAACAAGCTCTGGAACAGGCCATATGTTTTTTGCTCCCGTAATACTGGGTAAGACACTGGCTTTCTTTTCATCCTTAACACCATTACCCTCACAATATAATTCTACTCTTTCAATGTAAGTTGCCCAGTCTTCACTGCCACTATCAAATGCTGTAATGGTTCCAATCATCACCATTTTTGTTATGTTAATTTAGCCCCATTTTCCCCTTATTTTCCTTTTTGACTCACTTGTCCTTTTTGCTAGCGCCACAGGCGCACTCCGTCTAGATGTGTGTGTGTCGTTCCTTTTCATCTCCTGTCTGGGGCAGGCAGACCCTCAGTCCCTGGGGGTCAGCACCGTCTGTGGTCTCGACTGGACGTGCTGCAGCTCCAACTGTGTCTCTTGGTCTCCCAACGTTCCCAACCCCAGCTGTGCTCCCGCTTCCTTTCAGACGCAGCCTCGCTCTGCCTCCTTCTCCCGCTCCTTGGCTCGTTCCGCTCTTCTTCTGAGTGACGTTATCAATTAAAACATGGCGTTCTGATACGATGTAGGTTCATTAACCTCATCGCCAATTTGTTGTGTATATGGCCTGGTTACACAACATGCCATTAATAAAAATGCTGGAGGTGGGAGCCAAGGTTCATTGTTCTTTACTGGCAGAAACAAAACTCGGCACACACGTACAGATCAATACTCGCCTAATAGGTCATGCTCAATACGTGCCTAATAGTGCATGCAACGACATGTCCCTACAACATAAAGTAGTCCCTTATTATACTGTAGACTATATGGTACAAACTGGATATGCTGGAATCTGGAGTAATACTTAATGTGTTGGAGAAAGTGAGTGGGCCAGGCAGTATTCTTGGAGGGAAACTGAAAAGATGAAGTGATACAACCTGAAATGTCAACTATCCATTCCCCTCCATGGATGCTGCCTGACTTGTTGAGTCTCTCCAATATTCTTTGTATTTCTGGGACCAGCCCACTGACCATATTTACATAATTTGGACATGGTGGCGGAGGGGAGAGGGTGTTGTGTGCATGATGATAGCTTCTGTACCCAAGAGTCCTTTGACAAAGTGGAGCAAGCTGTGACAAGGCTCCAGGTGAGGGAGACTGAGGAAATGTATCTGCCCCTTCAAATATCTGATTGTCTTTCACTTCCATCAAACACCTTTGAACTTGTTTTCAGTATCTCTCATGATAGACACTTAAAAAATACTCGAACGGTTTAAACAAATTAAAATTTAAACAATGCATTTCATGGAAAGCACTCTGAAATTAAATAGAAACATTAAGATATATAAAATAAAAAAAAACAAGCCACTTATTGTACTTACATTTATATTAACAGTAACATGGTATTTACACCAGGCAAAACTGAAGGGAGGAGCCAGATGTGAAACACTAATGATCTGAACTGGTGTCCAGCTTCGGCTTAGTACATCATTGCTACATAGTTAGGCTCACAAGTGAGTCCGACATGTGAGTAGGAAGTCAAAAACATCATCTCTGACCTTTGCTATGCAATATATAGAGGCAGAAATTTCAGAGAAGCTGACACAGCTGGTATTTTTATATGATCCACCACATTCTGTTTAAAAACAATACGATCCAAAAATGTTGTTTGTATTTTAACTAATCTTTTTAATGTTACTTTAAATCTTTTTTATTTTAACAAGTCATTTATTTTAATGTACTGGTGCATTTATTTTAATGGGGTCGAAGATTTTGTGATTTGTCTGCCTCCTTATCACCAATGTTAATTCCCAGTTTTCCATCTCACCACAGCTATTAAGAAAAGTCATACTAGTGTAACAGTTTAACACAAAAAATACTTGGCTCATTGGATCACAAATGCAGTTTTTAATGATTGGCATTTCTATAATGAACACCTTCAAAAGGGTGATCTCAAATGTAGATAGAAGATTGGTAGAGTAACTTAATATGATGCCATAAATATTAATATTGAGGATAATATTTTGATCTTAGGTGCATTCATGCTTCATGTTACAAATGAAGTTGTGCATAAATATTACACAACGTTCATAAATTCACTGCTGAAATATAAATACTGTATATGAGATACCAATAAAGTGATATCATTTACAGAAAGATCTATTTCAAAATCTGTTGTTAACTAAACTTTAATCAATTGAATATTGTTTTGTTTTCAACAATGTCATGTAATCTGTCTCAGGATAATTTATCAAAACCAGTGAAAGCAGTCTATATGAGCAAACTTATTCTCTGTGTAAAAGAAATATAGATGCCTTACAAGTGTGCTAGATGCAGAGTCATTTTTTAAATAGACTACCATGAAACTAAGAGAAACTACCATGGAGGTGGGGGATTGCTACCTTGTTGGTGTGAGTTAGGAGGTCAAGCAGCTAGTAACAGGGTAGGAAAAAGAAAAGTTTTCTTGCATGTTAGTAATTTTGCACTAGGTTGTTAATACCTAGTTTAACTTAATGTAGATAAACAATGAGAATTGGAGTGTATGGATCAACTTGGTGCAGACCACATATCAAATCCATCATCTGACCTCAATGACATGCTCAGTGGCTATCCAGTACTAAATGCACTGCTGCTGGTCTCAGCATATTTCTATAGGTTTCAATTGTTAGCATTGGGTATGAACGGCTACATCATTTTCGTTCTTTGTGGTTAGAGCTGAGAGTGGAAATCATTAAACTGCCTATCTGGAAAAACAAAACTATAGTTGATTACGGTTGACAGCAAACGCCCAATTTACTGATGCACCTTGGTCAACCTTGATAAGCCAAAAATAGAGAAAGAGGTACTCTTTGCATGAAATGCCATCAAATCTCCCACTTATACAGTTACGTGGCAAAACGTACTAACATATAGAAATAACATATGAATCAATGTGAGTAAAACTTTATCCAAGGGTGGACAAAGCTAATAAGAGGAGGCATAACTTTAAGATAGTTGGAGGAAAGTATGAGGGGTGCTTTCAGAGGTCAGTTTTTCACACAGAAAGTAGGGAGTAGTGCCAAGGCTGGTGATAGAGGCAGATACATTAGGGACATTTAAGAAACTCTTAGATTCTTCTGAATACAGCAGAGCAAATTTAATGGCCTCATGCACATAGTATAATATTATCAAGTTCCCATCTGCTCTCAACTTCCCCACTTGCTTCATGCACTGAGACAAACAATTTAAATCATTACGGGCTTCCCATTAACATTGAAATGCCCTGGGATACCCTCATAGCCTTAACACTAACTCCAAAATCAAAATACTGCAGATGCTGATAATCTGAGATAAAATCTCAATATGCTGGAAATACTCAGCATGTCAAACAGCATCTGCAGAGAGCAAACCAGGGTATGGTTGATTGTTTGAAATCATTCAACGATTTCAGTTATCAGCCAATTTGTATTTCACATTTCAATGTTTGTTTGTCATCTTCCCTTGCCTCTTCTAGTTTCTCAGGTTTCCGTCAGCACCTTCTCCTGACAATACACATTTACACATTTCAGTCAAAAAGGCATTTATATCCCCTGGAATCTCCACTAGCCTTCCCTTTTGACCCCCTACTCCTCCTCACTGTCTCTTCAACAAAAAACTCATTCCACTTCTAACTAAAGGTCACAACATGAAACACTAACTGTTACTATTTCCACAGTTGCTGCCCAACTTGCTGAGTAGTTCTAATATTTTAACATTTTTATTTCAGATGCAACATTTTATTGTTTTTTTTTAATGGAGGCCCTTTAATGCTAAATCTATAATCATATCCTAGGGCATTTAAGACCATAAGATTGTAAGACATAGAAGTATTTGGCCCATCGAGTCTGCTCTGCCATTCCATCACAGCTGATTTATTATCCCCGTAGAACATTAGTTGGAGTTCTGACTGATTCAAATTACAGATATTTTCAGTATACTCTGACTTTATTCCACTACCACCAGCATTACACCTAAACTGTGCAGATTCCATATATTGCCAACAATTCAACCATGATGCACACATCATCCGAATGCATTTCAAGACTAACAAAAACATTTCCATCTCAGTAAGTACATTTGTGAGAAAAGGGTGCTGGCCCTTATCGGAGAGGCTATGACGCCTGTGGTTTAGCATTGTGCAGAACAGTGGAGATAATGATGAACTCTTGCCCAACTCTCCTTCTCCCATTCCACTTGCCCCATCACCCCACATTAACATCTGATTTACCAATGGTATATGACATAAGGACGCATCTTGCTGCTGTATCACCCACTATCTTCACCCTTTCTTCCTACAGGTAGCAAAGAGTTTTCAGCTACATGGGCAGCAATGTCTCAGCAGCAAGAGAACCATGAATAAGATATGTGTTATTTAGTCTAATATTGGCAGCCCACACTGGTATTCTGCAGATCAGGCCTGGATCATGTTATATCATTTGGCATGAATGGTTTGGGTGGGGTTAAATATACCCAGGTACTGGCACCCCAGAAGGAAAGCTCACATGGAGTCTGTTATGTTTTGTAACTTCAAGACATTAAACTAATTCAAAGGAAAAGAAGAGAGCTGAGAGATGCAAGTCTTAATTTGTTCTTTATCTTAATCGAGATGTGCACTTATCTCTTGGTAGCATCATGACATATGCAATTCACATTTTTAGTAACCATAATGAAGTATATAAACAACAAAGAATGCTTAATCAAATAATATATTTACACAATTACTCAAATATTACTGAAATATCACATATACAACAGATTCCACTGCTGATAACGTAGACTGCAAAGTGAGTTTGATTGATAGACACAATGACATTATTAGCTGCTTGAAAGCATACATAGAATATCAAGGAGCACATGGAAATCCAGTCTAAACTAGAACAAGGGTTTGTATGGAGCCTGGAGCCTATCCTTACCATCATGAGTGACGTGGCCAGCTCAGTTTCCTCACGGTACCCTACTATTATACTGATCATTGCCAATCCTTCCCTTTAAAGCCACTTTCCTCCATTAATCCACTATTCTGTGATTCCCTTAATATTCAAATTTACTAGTCTCAGTTTTGAGTTCTCCCCAAGGTGAAGAATTTCTTCTCATCTCTGTAATGAATGGCATATTCTTTAGTTTGCATCTGTGATCCCTGATTCTGGACCAGCCAGGGAAACATCTTTCCTGTCAAAACCCATAAGAATTTTCATATTTCAATGAAATCACCCCTCATTCTTTAAACCCAAGAGTACAGGGTCAGTCCTCAAAGAACTAATCCCTTCATCCTAAAATTTAACTGTGAATCTTCACCACACACATTTCCAGCTGTAGTCTCACCAGGACCCTATATAATTGGAGTATCTGCTTTCTTATTAAAATCCTCTGACAATAGAGGCCAACACATCATTTTGCCTTCCTGGTTGCTGTATGTGCCATGACTACTAAGTGCTTAGGTCTCCCTGAACACCAACAGTTTTCAATTTCATATCACAACATTTATTTCTCACTAACAAAGTTTCTATACTATACTATATTCTATACATTTTTCTATACTATATCCCAACTGTCATGTCATCATCTATTCACTTAGTATGAGTGCGTCCCACTTTCATCTCTTTTCATTCTCATCCCCACTCACCCAACATTTTGATCATCAGCTACAGTCAGTTAGATATTAAGATGATCAGCAACAAGAGAAAAGTAAAACAGGAACTGTGATGGAGTGGATGTTGTGTTTAGTTACTTCTATTCATCTATGGGATTGAGAGCATCACGGCTTTGCCCAGAACCTAATGCTCATCCCTAGTTGCTCATAAGAATACAATGGAGATTTGAGTTCTGCACTAATTAATACTACAGTACTCCCAGAGTGCTGTTAAGTAAGGAGTTTCGTGATTCTGGGCAAACAGCAAAGAACTTCCTAAGTAGTCCTTGTCTCCATAGTTACATTTTATTCATTCATGAGATACAGTCATCACAGGCTAAACCAATCCCGAATTGCTTTTGATAAGCTGGTGGTGAACTGCCTTCTTGAACAACTGCAGGCCTTGAGGTATGGCTATATTCACAATATAGCTAAGGAGAGAGATTTTGACACTGCAATATTGAAGGAAAAGTGATATATTCCAAGTAAGATTGATGTGTGGCTTGGAGGGCAATGTCCAGGTGGTGATGTACCCACCTCCCTGTTGTCCTTGTCCTTCTAGCTTGCAGAGGTCATAGGTTTAGAAGGTGCTGCAGGCACAACCTTCTCTTTTGCTTTACTTCAGACCAGTCCCAAGAGCCAGGTGCTTGCTGGATAGTCCTTGTGCACAAGAAGCCATTGGTTATATCGATGCAAAGACTCAAAGGTAGCAGGCAAAGTGGGCTGTTGCATAATGAAGTAATTCACAGCTGTTCCCTTGGGATCAGAAGTTCACCAACAGCTATTTTTGAGTTTGGTTCTCAGTTTAGTTTTTCGTGGAGGAGGCCATAATCCCTGGCACTTCCTGTGCATCACAAGATTTTTGTGGGGAATTTAGGAAACATTGCTGCAGTTTATGCCTTCTTGCACTACTTGGAATCTTCAAAAGTCTACACACTCACTATTCCTGCTGCCCGCTGCTGAAGGAGATGAAGTCAACTGCTCTTCAGCAGTAAGCTTGCTTTGCTACCCTAATGCAGATGTGTTCTCAAATTGCAGACATAATTATCATTCCTAGGGGCACAGAAATTCGTACCAATAATTATTTAATTGCCATTGATAAGGTGCTTCGCAGCCCTGCTCAGGGGCAGTGTGTGGTTTCAGGATGTTGGAGATCTCTGCGAATGTATTCTTGGAGAACTGGAACTTCTTCAAGCATGGCTCCTCAGTTAGATGGATGTATGAGACCCACTCCTGGATATAAATAGGCTATCCTTTGTCGCCTCAATTCCCTCTTGAATCATTGTACACACAGAAACTTCCAGCAACGCTCCCACATTCAGCAGTAAGTGGTCCAAACAAACAATAAACCGTATGTTCAGCCAAAGCACCATTTCAAGATTGCTCAAATTCCTACACTAAATAACAATCAAACTCCAGAAAATCTACACAACAAACTCTCCTTCCAATCAATCACCAACAGCCTTGATTGCATGCAATGTTCCTGTTAAATATACTGTACAAGCAGGGGTTCCTCCTGTTGTTAATCCAACTGTTTACAAATCTGACATCTGCTGAATAATTGAGGTCTAATTAGACAGCAGTAGCGTGAAATGAGTGTTGCATGAGGGGTGATATCAAAATGGCAAACAACACACTGACAACATATTGATATAATATACAAGAAGCTCAATCTAATTTTGCACAGACATGCCAACAACCTGTACAATTTCGAAGACTGAAAGATCAACAAGACCAACAAATTTATAAAATTTAACTAAATTAACCTAAGTCAGAAGAAAAGCTTTTTATCTCTTCACTATATCGAATAAAGAATATCATGAAACACTTCTTATAGATCAAAATAGCAAATGACAAGCTTGAAAGACTGATGACATTTGCAGCATTTCTGTCTGATAGGATTTGCCTGGGAGTGGATCAACAAAAAGAAGCATTCAGCAGCATGAGAGACTCGTCATATAGTGGTGGATATTATGGGACAAGAAGCAAGTGAATGGAATACTTAAGCATGAAATTTAATGCAGCCTATTAAATTGTTTCTACTTAATTCTATCCCAGGCAAATTGATTTTTTTTCCACAGTATATATGATGGATAAATTCCTGTAAACAATTACATTATGAGAAACAACCTCTCTTTTGGAAATATGTTTTGTCTGACAACAAAATAGCCATTTTGTCAACTGCTTGAAATTAGTGATCCCCAGACAGGAAAATTCAATATTATATCATTTACTCAGATGTTAGCACAATTTCAATGTGGTTTCACTTGAATGTTTTAGAGTTACTGAGAAAACCAAAAATTAAATAGAAAATAAGGTGAAGGTTTGTGAAGCAAGACACAATTCAGAGGTGAAATAAAAAGAGTGATAAAAACAATCAACAAGTCAGGCAGCATTTGTAGAAAGAGAAAAAGATTTACCATTGCAGGTCTAAGACCCATATTTCAGATTCTAGCAATTGCAGTCTTTGTAATTTTCAATCATGAGAAACATTTTGTTATACTGGACGTGGGAGGTCTTAGCTCCTAATTAATTAAATCGAAAAGTAAAGCCAACTGTAGACTTACCAATTTTTTGGATGACACTGATTCAGGCTACGTAGTTAAAATGAAACAATAGATGCAGCCAGACCTTTGCAGTACAACTGGGACCTTCTATTCAAATACGGTGACAGGCAACAGATTTGTTTTGGAATACCAAAGGATGTGAGTGTGAAACAATCGTAATAGAACTAATACAAGGTGACTAAAAGGCATCTGAGAGTATCATCTCTGCAGCTTTTGGACTAGATAATAGATTCAAGGTACATTTAATATCAAAGTATGTATGCATGAGATTTGTCCTCCCACTGACAGCCACAAAACAAAGAAATACCATGGAATTCATTCAAAGAAAACATCAAACACCCAATGTGCAAGAAAAAGAACAAATTGCACCAAAGACAAAAACAAACGAAAAATGCAGAATATAAAACATCAAACCATTGAAACAGTGCAGGAACATTCATAAAGTTTAGTTCAGTTCAGTTCAATTTAGCACTGTGTGGTTCATTGACTACAGGCTGCAGATCCAGTCCAACCTGAGCAAAATTACCCAAAATAGCAATAAAAAAGGAGTAACTACAAACCAGAAATATATCATAGCATAAACTACAGAGTCCAATCCACAAACTGCATCGATTAAACCAAGACTCTGGCACCTTCCTCCCGGAACAGCAAGCAAGAGACTGGTCAAATGCAGGGAGACAGCGCTGAATACCCGCTTGCCTTCTGCTCTCATCCTCATTGGTTTCAATCTTGCTCTCCACTTTAATTGGCAAGTTTGGCAAGAAAAGGAGTCTCCAGGCTGCACACTCCACTCGGACTCTCACTGAACTCTCTTGGAGACAGCAAAGCACCAGATTACTCAATTGGCGTGAAAACACACCACCAAATGTAAATCATGGGTATCAATGGTAGCAGTATCATATTTGGAAAGAAGAAGTAAAAGAAGTAATTTCGTGAACTGTCTGAAGGAGATCACCTTTGATCTCATTACTGGCGCCAGTTAAAGAACCATAAGACTACAGGGGTAAATTTAGGGAAATTATTCACTTGAATGAAATTGAATCTCAAGAACTTTGGGAAGTTGTTAATTGGTGTGCACACTAACTGCCCCAATTCCTTATATTGCTTTTCCATCAAGAAAGGTTCCATACCAAATATGCCCCATAATTTCCCTCTTCAACTTTCACCACATATTTGTTTAAGGTCCTATCGGAAACATTGAGGGTCTGCATAGCTATTTTCTCAGCTCAATGTGTAGAATTGGGACTTAGATTTTGATTCTTTATGATCATAATATTATTTATGTCCATTAAATTTTAAAATGTTAGGAATCATTCAAAATGATCCTTTACTGTGTGCGTTGATTTTTGTACGTGTCGCAATATCTATTCTGCTGTTTTTCCAGGAGGCATTTTGAGTCAAGGTCAAACATTAACCAACCTTGGTTTTATTTGCATGATAAGTAAAAATAAACAGAATTCAATCCTAAAACAAGATACCTCTTCTTCTTATGATCCAATGTAATATAAAACTACAAATCATAAATCACTCCTACCAGCTCGATTATAATTTGAACCACACTTAACCTGTTGCTGTACTTGAGCTGACAGGTGGATGTCTGAATGGCACATTGATCATCCTATCTGAGAGAGGAGATGAAGCAATGTTCCCTCTAATTTGTAATGAATAGAGTGCGCGAAAATCTAATGCTGTGCAATTTTTTGCCCAATGACAACATGTGTGCACTGAATTTTAAATACAGGTTTCCCCCGCCATCCAAAGGTAGAGCGTTCCTATGAAACAGTTCATGAGCAGGAATGTCGTAAAGCGAAGAAGCAATTACCATTTATTTATATGGGAAAATTTTGTGAACGTTCACAGACCCAAAAATAACCTACCAAATCATGCCAAATAACACATAAAACCGAAAATAACAGTAACATATAGTAAAAGCAGGAATGATATGATAAATACACAGCCTATATAAAGTAGAAATACTTCTCTACAATAATTGCCTGCACAGATCTCCACAGCGAAAATCTCACGCAAGCGCAGTTGGCATAAACGCGCTCTCCAGTAACTTTTTAACTATGAAGCTGCCAAATCTACCAAATAACACGTAAAAATACACAGCCTATATAAAGTAGAAATACTTCTCTACAACGACTGCCTGCACAGATCTCCGTAGCGAAAATCTCACGCAAGTGCTCTCAGCAGAAAATCTCACGCAAGTGCTGTTGGCATAAATGCGCTCTCCAGTAACCTTTACACTATGAAGCTGTCAAATCTACCAAATAACACGTAAAAATACACAGCCTATATGAAGTAGAAATAATGTATGTACAGTGTAGTATCACTTATCGGAATTGGGAAAACAGCGCCGAGCACACTGTTGATGGTGTGTTAGACTGAGTCGTCGCAGGCTGGGTGGTGCAGTGGCCCCCACCCTCCGGGCTGCCGACCCGATACATTGCCGCAAAGAACACAGCGGTAGCCAGGAGGCACACAGCACATCTTTAAGAAAAAAGCCGAAATAAACATGCTAATTATTAGGTGCTGCCCGGCACGTAAATGTCGGTGCAGATCAGAGGCGATTGCGGATTGCATCGCCTCTGATCTGGGCCGACAATTACGTGTCGGGCGGCACCTAATTAATTAGCATGTTTATTTCAGCTTTTTTCTTAAAGATGTGCTGTGTGCCTCCCGGCTACCACTGCGTTCTTCGCGAATCAGTGCAGTAACCGTCCGGGGCCCGGGTGTTGGGGTGGTGGGACATGGGGGTGTCATCTCATCGTCGATCAGGGCAGGCAGCTCATCTTCTCCTATGACTGCCCGCCTCGATGTCGAAGGTCGAGGTTCGTCGTCTGCTGTGGCTGATGTGGAAGGCTTGCTTGACTGCTGAGCCTCACGCATTTTTCCATCATACAGTTGTTTGTAAGCACTCAAACCATCCTGCAGATATCCCCTAAACCTACGTACCCTTTCAAAATTAATGTCGTACATTATCATTGCAGCGAAAATCTCACGCAGTTGCTTCACTTTCTGCATTTGGTTTCAATTGTTATCCTTTCCTCTTCCAATTGCATCTGCTTTTCACCTATCAGTTCTTGGTCATGGGATGCCAAAACCTCTTCAACATCATCTTCATCAACTTCCACAAGCCAAACTCACTTTGTCCTTGCTTCGTTCACCACGATCGAAATGCTTAATTCTGTCTAGTTTTACGCTAAGTGTAACACCCTTACTTTTTCAGGCTTTTCTGACACCTTAGAACGCATCTTGCTAACGGCTGCTCAATGCAACGTGTTAAAGCAATGCCGTTCCGAATCCGGGGGAGAGCGGCTGCTCGGGGCGCGCGCTGCCTTTTATCACGCACTTTTTTTTCGCGCGTTGATTTTTTATCGTGCACTGCCTTTCTTCGTAACAGTGAAAACACCTTTTGAAAGCAAAAACAGGGTACTAATGTAGGTCTTTCGTAACAGTGAAGTTTCGTAAAGCGAATGTTCGAAAAGCGGGGGACACTTGTATAGAGGTTTTTATTTTAACAGCTAGCAAAACACTGTCAATAAGAACTTTGATCTAGGTTTGATCGTTTTCACTCTTGTTCATCTGCACACTCACAAAACATGTAGCAGGCTTCAGTGGGTAGTGAAGGATTTTCTCGCCGGAGCTTTTGCACACCGTCTATATGTGATTTGCTTGCTAAATGATGCTTTATAAAGTCAAGTTACCAAGTATCACTCCACTTCTCCCACTTGCAAATCCTCCAGCAACTTTTGCATCACAACAATACATGCAAATAACACCAGTTTTTGTATTGTACATAAATATTTCTTGTAGCTGCACCTGATGAGCTTTTGTTGCAGCAGTTTCTATTGTTTCATTAAACCATTCTGCTTAAAATGAACTAGCAGCTCTTTAGCACTTCACACCCTTTGCTTCTTTGGAATTCAACATAGTGAATTAATAATTTCTTCCAAAAAAAACAGTATAAATAAGCCAGTACTAAAATCTGCAAACAATCCATCGTAAACTTCACGTTGTCAACACCGTCCACATCAGAAACCAGAAAAGGAAATGTGATTGTATACAATCATGAACTATACATAACATGCCAACGAGATAGAGGGTGATAATGGTTTGTGTGCAGTTTAAATTCCTTTATGCATTAGTAGTAAAAGATGTGTGCACTCACCTTAGAGGGAACATTGGGATATAGATAGGGCATGCTGGGAGAAAAAAATCTGTGTTCAGACTCTCTCTCATTGTTGCTCATCAAGGACTGGTTCATTGGGCTACTAATTAAAACGGATTTCCATAGGTCCTGCAGTGACTGCTTAATGTAGTAACTTGCTGGGATGTACAAAATGCAAACTATCTTACCAGGCAAAATTTGTGGAATCCTGCCGCGTTTCATCCTGTTTTTTATCAGTTGCATTTCCCAGGAGATTTGTGCGTATTAATAGGGGAATCGTTTGATTTAAAGAACCTTCTTCTTATTTCTGGCCTCGCAACCTTTTTCGCCATTTGTGTTCTATAAACCTCCTTACAAGGTACTGAATTTCCTTGATTGTCTCAATGACGTTGCAATATATGAAAGTGAATCAGTTATAGCTATCCCATTGCACTTCAGCGCAGCTCATTAATAATTCCAACCACTCACTGCCTAGTGACTACAGGCTTTTTAATGTGCATGCACATTCTCCCTATGAAACCTAATGATGTAAATTCTAGACCCATATTGCTGGATGAGATTTATTAAGAGTAATTAAATGTGATCAAAGTGTAATACCAAGAGGATACTTGACATTTCAAGCATATGATACTTCTCACAGTTATAGAAGTTACAGCTTCCTTCATTCTGTTATACCTATGAAGGTCTCCTACACTGAGACTGAACAATGAATCATTTCATTATCGTTTCCCCATAGCCATTTCATATTTTGGTGTAAGTATTTATTTAATTCATCTATTAATGTTGAGATTTAATTGGCTACATAGGACACTTGTGGTAATATATTCCCTATTTTAATAACCTTTTGCACAAATATTCTTCTGGCAAGCTCTTTAACTTATCAGTTCTAGAAACTTTTGTAAAATGATGAGCAAGCATTACTTCAAGGAAGATCTTGACAGTATAGAAATGGAATGCAAACATTATTTTAGCTCAGTTTCTATTATAATAGCAATCAAAACCTTCAGATAAAATGTTCCCTGCTGATTTTTTAAATAAATATTTTTCCTATCATTCTATTCAAATCTATTGCTATTGTACCCACTAATTACTTACTATTTTCAGGTATTCTTGTTGCTCCGTTGCAAGGTCTTGAATTCATTTCTCACTCCATAGACTTGAGAACATAATTTGGGTCTCAGCAGAAGGCGCCAGGTGCTATGCAGCACTATCAGAGGTCTAGTATTGCATATATTAATCCTGTATCTGGCCTGTCATTTGTGCTGAATCTCTGCACTACTTTCAAAAGCAGTGGAGTTCTCTGTTTTTGATCAGTATTTCCTTCCCTCAGGATTGAAGATGACATTCATCGGCTCCAATTTTGTAGGTTTTGTTGGCAGGCATTTGACAAGGGCCTTTGTGGTGAACAGCCTAGACACCCATTTGAAGTTACTATAGTCGGCTGTTTCCCTTTGTGAAGGTGGATGCCTTCCTGAGCCTACACTGGTTGCTGATTTTTTCCACTATACAATAGTGACTCTACCATGAAAGAGGAAATATAAATTGAATACAGATACACATCTTTATGTCTTGACCAATACTCTCAGCCACACCAAAAGTATCAAATATTTTCAACCTAAGCTACTTTTGACATTTTGAGTGAAGGTTAGCTGTTATATCTTAGAATACAGAATATTACAGGACAGTATAGGCCCTTCAGCCCATGATGTTCTGCCGAGGTTTTAACCTACTCTACGAATAATCTAACCCTTCCCTCCTACAAAGCCCTCCATTTATACTTATAACACTTTATACTTATGACTGTAAGGCTGCAATGCCACAGTAAAACATGTTGTCAATGGCCGAAGCAAAGGTGATGATGAATCATCATATAGGAGGGTGATTGAAAATCTGGCTAAGTGATGCCTCAACAAGAATCTCTTACTCTCTGTCAGCAAGACTAAAGAAATGATTATTGGTTTCAGGAGGAAGAAACTGGAGTTCCATGTGCCAGTCTTCATCAGGTGATCAGAGGTGGAGAGGGACAGCAGCTTTAAATTCCTCAGTGTTATCGTTTAAGAGGATCTGTCCTGGTCTAGCACGTAAGTGCCATTACGAAGAAAGTATGGCAGTGCCTCTACTTCCTTAGAAGTTTGCGAAAATTCAGCATGATACCTAAAACTTTGACAAACTTCTGTAGGTGTGTGGAGAGTACGTTGACTGGTTGCATCACAGCCTGGTATGGAAACACCAATGGCTGGGAGAGGAAAAGCCTACAAAAAGTAGGAGATATGGCTCAGTCCATCAGTGGTAAAGCCTTCCCCACCATTAAGCACATCTACATGAAGCACTGCTGCGGGAAAGCAGCATCCATCATCAAGGACTCCCACCATCCAGGCCATGATCCCTTCTCACTGCTGCCATCAGGAAGTTGGTACAGGAGCCTTATCACCCACAGCGCCACGATCAGGAACAATTATTACTCCTCAACCATCAGGCTCTTGAACCAAAGGGGATTACTTCACTCACCCTATCACTGAACTATTCACACAACATATGGACTCACTTTCAAGGACTCTTCTTCTTATGTTTTTGATATCTATTGCTTATTTATTTATTATTATTATTTCTTTCTGTTTTTTATTTGCGCAGCTTGTTGTCTTTTCCATACTGGTTGAATGCCCAAGTTGGCGCAGTCTTTCATTGCTTCTGTTATGATTATTAGTCTATTGTGAACTTATTGAGTATGCCTGCAAGAAAATGAATCTCAGGGTTGTATATGGTGACATACATGTACTTTGATAATAAATTTATGCTGAACTTTGAACTTCTTTATCATCCATGTGCCTATCTAAGAGTTGTATAATAAGACATAACGGCTAATATCTCATCAAAACATTACACCCTCTGAGACAGTAGTCTCTATATTTCAAATTAATTCATTACACAAGTAATTTCATCCTTGTGTAGAATCAATGGTAATATTGCATACATATGCCTCCTTATGATATGGTGTCTTCTTGTTGCCATGGTAAGGGTAATCATGCATAAGCTGTAGAACGGACTGCTGGAATAAATTGTAAAATAGAGATACTGTGATCCATGTCAAAAATAACTTGAAAGAAAGTGAGTTACATGAAAAAAATCAATGCACAAAAATTAGCAGACCTTCAAGGAAAATTAAAACAACTTCAAGTTGGAGATAGCAACAAAATTAATTCAAATCGAAAACAGGAAATTAGGAAATTGCAAAGTGAAATTGATGATATTTATACGTTGGATACTCAAAGAAATTTTCTTTACCTGAGACAAAAGAATTATGAAGTAGGAAGTAAATCAGCTAGATTATTAGCATATAAATTACGAAAACAACAAGCAGACAATACAATTCATAAAATAAAGAATCCAAAGACAAAGCTTGTGGAGAGTACAATAGGGAAAATTCAAGAGAGTTTTGAAACGTATTATCGAGAGCTGTACTCCCAACCCCGGGCCCCCAATGAGCCCTATATAGACAGTGTATTGAATTTTTTAGATCTACCTAAACTTACAGATTTACAAAATGAAAGTTTATTAGAACCAGTAACTGTCAAAGAACTGAACGTGACTATCTCTAGGTTAAAGGCTGGAAAGTCCCCGGGTTCTGATGGGTTTACCTCAGAGTGGTACAAGTCCCTGAAGACACAGTTAGCCCCATTACTACTTAACATCTTTAATTGGATCTTGCAGAGAGGAGAAACTCCACCTCCCTGGAGAGAAGCAATTACTTCAGTTATTCCTAAAGAGGGTAAAGATAAACTAGAATGTGGCAATTATCGGCCAATTAGTGTTCTTAATTTAGATTACAAACTATTTACGTCTATATTAGCGCGCAGATTGGAAAAGCTTTTACCTGGCCTAATCCATTTAGACCAGACTGGATTTATTCAACAAAGACAAACACAGGACAACATAAGGAGAACTCTGCACATATTAGAACAGTTTAATAAGAACGAGACAGAGACAGTGGTAGTAGGATTGGACGCTGAGAAAGCTTTTGATTCGGTTAGTTGGGCATTCCTATACAGAGTGTTAGGAAGATTCGGCTTTCAAGAAAGGTTTATTAAAGTAATTCAGACTCTGTATGACAGCCCAACAGCCCAAATTAAGATAAATGGGGACCTCTCTGACTCCTTCATTTTAGAGAGAGGCACTAGACAGGGATGCCCAATTTCTCCTCTCCTTTTTGCGCTATATATTGAACCACTTGCCCAACTAATAAGACAGAGCGAAATCGTAAAAGGTATCAAGGTGGCAGGGATTGAACAGAAAGTGGCGTTATTCGCAGATGATGTTTTGGTTTATCTGAGTGAACCAGAAAAATCATTTATAGGATTGTTTACACTGTTGGATGACTTTGGGAAAATATCAGGTTATAAAATAAATGTAAAGAAAACGCAGGTTATGTCCCTAAATTATACACCATCCAAAAAATTGCAGGATACATACGATCTTAAGTGGGAAGCTAAATCATTAAAATCTTTAGGAATAACCCTGCCGAAGGATCTTTCAACACTGTCACAGGTAAATTATGGGCCATTAATCTCAGAGATAAAAGCAGATATGCATAGATGGAATCTTATCCCCTTTTTAAGTTTAAATTCAAGGATAAATACTATAAAAATGAATATTCTTCCTCGGTTATTATATCTTTTCCGTACTTTACCAGTGGAGGTGGATGATAATCAATTCAGGGAATGGGACAAATGGATTTCCCGCTTCATTTGGCAAGGAAGGAAACCTAGAATTCGATATAACACCTTACAGTTAGGGAAGGAAAGAGGAGGTATGGTTCTTCCTTGCCTGAGAAATTATTTTTATGCCTCACAGATAACCCCTCTGTTATATTGGTGTAATAGGGAATATAAGGCTAGATGGAAGGAAATAGAATTTGGATTAGTTGACAGTTTTCCTCTTCAGGCCTCAATAGCTGACAAAGGATTGATGGCCCAGTTGGAAAAATTTAATAATGCTTGGATAAATCTTACATTAAAAGTATGGCAGAAGGTGGTTAATTCATGTGGAATTAATAACATGCTAAAACTCTTTAGATGGTGTGCATATGATACCGAATTCCTTCCCAACAGAGGAGATAAAAGATTTGAGCTATGGATAAAGAAAGGTCTTACAACCTACCTCTCATTTATAGATAAAAGAGTATTACAAAGTTTCTAAATCCTGCAGGACAAACATGGCCTAGAACATAATGACTTTTTTAGGTACCTTCAAATACAAAACTATGTTAACCAGAGTTGTAGATATACAGACCTATCAACAGTAGAATTAGAATTTTTCAAGATTCTGAATTCGACTTGTAGTTCAATACCTAGTAAATCAGTTTCTCGCCTATATAATGCACTCTCCCATGCTAAAAATGTAAATACACTGTATATTAAAGAGAAGTGGGAGAAAGAAGCGGGGTTGGTACTTTCAGAGGAGGCTTGGGGGAAAATCTGCAGCTTTCAATGGTCCTCGACTAATTCTTTTACTTGGAGAGAACATTGTTGGAAAAACATTATAAGATACTTCAAGACCCCATATCAGGAAAAATATAAAGATACAAATGTGATGTGTTGGAGAAGGTGCGGCTCCAAGGAGGCAAATCATTTTCATATTTTCTGGGATTGCCCTAAATTAAGTCTATTTTGGGAAGGTATTCATTAGGTCCCAGATACCTCTGAACTTTGAGACGCTCTATTTGGGGCAGGTATTGTTCTTTGAACAGAAGGAAGATATAAAGTTGCTGCAGGCCCTCTTAGCGGCAAGTAAGAAATCAATCACTAGAAAATGGCTAAATCCAATACCACCTACATTAGAAGATTGGTACAAAATTATCTTGGAAATATTTAAAATGGAAAAGTTGACCTACTCCCTGAGAACTCAAAAAGAAACATTTTATCAAATCTGGAATAAATGGATTGAATATATAACCCCAATGCGAGCAGACTTTAGATGACTCTCCTAATGATTTATATTGCTCTTCTCATCAACACAGTAATATTGCTAACGTAAGCACCCCTAGTCTAAATGTTTGTTGTTTTTTTTTGGAAAATAGAGAATTAACACAAGTAAAGGGAAAGACTTGGGAAAGGGATAAAAAAAAAGAAAAAATTAAGTAAATAAGTACATAGGGATTGGATAATTATGTCTGCGGGCAGGAACAAGCACGAACAAATTGGGATATAAACACCTACAATGGTTGGTATATAGGCTTGTATGCAACATTTTGGACCAGTGGAAATGGTCCAGAAGGGTTGTATGGAAACTATTATTACCATTTTTCTTAACAACTAATTTCATTACTTAGCCTAATAGGTTAGATTTACCACAGTACATAATTATCTATTTAAATGTTTAATTTGCTTTTATATCATCTCAATGTGTACTTAAGAATGTATAAATAATTGTAGTTTTATACATATAAAAAAATAGAAAAGGTTATATGTGTGAAAAAAGTACATGATAATTGTGAACTCCTTATCCAAATAAAAATAAAATTAAAAAAAAAAGAAAGAAAGTGAGTTGACTTTCTGTAGAGTTCAACAAGCTAGGGAGGACATAAAGAAGCAAAATTATGCTTGTTTTTAGGGAGAGAGAACATGTAGGAGAGTAGAGAAATGAAAGACAGGTCAAATTAATGCTCAGCAGGCTCCTGAAGCAGTGTGCTTAACTTCACTCACCTCAACACTGAATAATCCCACAACCTGCAGACTCACTTTCAAGGACTCTACAACTCATATTCTCAATCAATCAATCAGTATTTATCTATTGATTATTATTAGTTTTTTCTGTGTTTGCACAGTTCGTCTTATTTTGCACACTGGTCTTCGTTCGTAGTTTTTCATTGATTCTAATCTGTTTCTTTTGATCTCTGAATATTCCCATGAAAATGAATCTCAGGTTACCATATGGTGACATATACAGTATGTACCTTAATAGTAAATTTATTTTGAACTTTGACCATGTTTGAGAGAGGATGTCAGTCCCATGGATTCATCAAGACCAGCTCTATGGCAAGAGGGACTTAATGAAAGTGCAGGGATTGCAACTGAACGTCGATGAGATCAATATCCTTGACAGTAGTTAACTCATCATGTAGGGAAGGAATGTCCTTAATTCCTTAGAGACTTAGACAAGCAAAGTCTACACTGAGTAGTAGAATGCTATTGTACAGAAGAACAGGAGAGAAAGAGTTGGAAGCAACTTAACAAAGAGTGTTTAAGTTAGGATCGGAGTGCATTTACAGTACATAAATCAATGCGTGAAGCCTGGTGAACAGATCAATGAGCTCCACTGATGATAACTGAAGCCTCACTGTAAAGGGGATAGCTTTTATACTTAATATGTCACTGTACAAGGTTTTAAAGAAGCATATTGAAAGTTAAAAAAGCAAACAGAGTCATATTATACAAAATATTACTGTGAAAGGATAATATTCTTGGGTTCAGAACAGAATCTATTTATCTAGGGTTAAGTAACAATAAATGAGCTATCACACTACTTGTGCTGTATGAGTGAATAAATGATAGAAATATAGAAGAGCAGATTACAAAAAAAATTACTAAGAGGTGCAAGAAGCATTACATTCCATGGAAGACTTGAGCTACACTACTATAAAATGATGCATTGATTTTGTTACAAGCAGAGTAGAGAGGGATATTTCTTCAGTAGCAATACACTTCTCAGGAGAGTTTCCTTTTCC
Source organism: Mobula hypostoma (assembly GCF_963921235.1). Lineage (NCBI taxonomy): Eukaryota > Metazoa > Chordata > Chondrichthyes > Myliobatiformes > Myliobatidae > Mobula > Mobula hypostoma. Next base: position 30,150,253 of record NC_086115.1, on the reverse strand, counting down.
CTTTATGTTTCATTCCCAACAAGGATGGAAGGAATATTTGCTGGATCTAATCCTATCAAATGAAGTGGCAAATGTAACAGTCCGTGAGCACCTTCAGAACAGTAATCATAATAATCCAAAGGAGCTGTTCCTAAATTGGTATAGCATCAGATCCACGGGCTTTGAGACTCATTTTGCAGTTGCAGTGAATAATTAACCAACAAGAAAACTATTCTTTCCCTTACCACTATTTCTTTTGTTTTAATCTGCTATTTTGAAAAGTACTGTGGTCATTTTGGCATTCTATGCTCTTGGTTCACATAAGTTGAATAAAATCCTACCTGAAGGACAAATTGCAATTTACAAACACCTATCTGTCGAGCAAGATATAAATTCTAATTATAATTTAACCTGGTTTCTGCACCTCCAGTAACTTCCCTCCTTTTATAGGGTAGGAGATATCATCAATATTGAACAATGCCAGAAAAGAATTAAATGCTACTAACATCACAAAGGAGTAGTATTAGACAAATTGAAGGGGTTAAAGGCTAAATAATCTTCTCTTTATTGGGTCTCTGTAATCTCCTGCTCTGTATTCTCATTTTGTAATCTCCTCTTTAACCTGTCATAGCAATATCCCCTTTATTCTCTCAATAATATCCTATACTTTTCTCAGTAATCTCCATCTCTTCGCACTCTCTAAGTAATCTCCTGCTCTTTAACCTTCCTCCATAATATCCTGTCTCTATTTTCCCTCAGTACCTTTCTAATGTTCCCCTATAATAATCTCCTGCTCTTTAACCTCTCTCAGGAATCTCCTGTTCTTTATTCTCTCTTAGTAGTCATGTTCTTCCTACTTTCTCAGTAATCTTCTCTTTATACTAACTCAATGATCTCACATTCTGTATTCTCACTAATGGTGATATGCTCAATATAAAGCAGCAAATATTAGACTTATCCAATGAGATCCCACCATTAAGCACATCTTTTCCCTTCCCACTCCTCTTTTTTCCATTGTCATCGCTCTCTACATGACTGACTTGTCCACTCATCCCTGCCCACTGATTTCCCTTCTGGTACTTTACCCTGTAAGCCGAACAAGCACTACACCTGTCCCTATACCTCCTTCCTCACCACCATTCAGGGACACAAACAGTCCTTCCAGGTAAGGTAACACTTCACCTGAGAGTCTGTTGGGAGAGGGGTCATCTTTGTATCTGGTACTACCGTAAGGCCTCCCTGCATCACTGAGACCCAGTGCAGGCTGGAGGACAGATACGTCAAGCACTTCTGCTCCATCCACCACAAAGAAAGTGGGATTTACCTGTGGCTACCCATTTCAAATTGACTTCTCATTTCTATTCAACATGTCTGTCCATGGCTTCCTCTACTTCCACGATGGGGCCAAACTCAGGTTGGAGGAGCAACACCTCTTGTTCTGTCTGGATAGCCTCAACCTGATGGCATGAACATTAATTTCTCTGCCTTCCAGTAATTTCCTCCCCCTCCATTTTTTTCCTTTTGTCATTCCCCTCTCTGCTTACTCTCTCACCTCTTCTCTTCTCCTCATCTGCTCATCACCTCCTTCCAGTTCCCCTCCTCCTTTTCTTTCTTGCATGGCCCACTGTCCTCCTTCTTCAACACTTTACCTTTTTCATCTATTATTTCCCAGCTTCTCATTTCATATCCCTTACTCCACCCGGCCATTTCTCCCTCACCTACTCTCACCTATCACCTGTTAGCTTGTACTTGTTGCCCTCCCTCTCAGTTCTGATGAAGAGTTTCAGCCCAAAATGTCAACTGTATATCTCCCTCCACTGATGCTGCCTGACTTCAAAGTTCAAAGTATGTACACATTATACAACCTTGAGATTCGTCTCCTTACTGGCTGCCTCAAAAAAAGAAACCCAGAAGAACACATAAAAAAGACCGACAAACACCCAATATGTAAAGAAAAAAAAAACAGCATATCATGCTAACAATATGAGAGCAAGCAGCCTTTAAAATGAAAATGAGTTCTCAGGCATGAAGCCTGGAGCAACTGGAGCAGGCCACAGCTCAGCCTCAATGCAGAGCAGAGCAAACATCACAGGGTAACCAGCAAAACCTTCCCAACCTTCGCCCCTGGTCCGACATCCTGCCTTTTCAATCCATCTGGCCCAGCATTTAAATCATCCAAACATCGGATCATTCCGTGCTCTAAGACCTAGAGGGCCCTATTGCATCGGTACGCCCTGGGCCTGGACCCCGCCACCATATTTTGGTCTGTACCCGAACTTTCCAAATCGGCCTGGTGCTTAGATCAGTCAAACCTCACTCTCGGTTTAGGTGACTTGCTGAGTTTCTCCAGCATTTAAAAGAGATTAGCTTTATTTGTCACATGTATTGTTTGCATCAAATCAAATCAAATCAGCAAGGATTGTGCTGGACAGCCCCGCAAGGGTCGCCACGCTTCAGAAGCCGTCTTTAGAATATGGGAGGAAACTGGAGCACACAAAACTCACGTGGTCACAGGGAGAATAGATAAAACAAGTAGACAGCGGCAGGAACTGAACTCCAATCCTACAGCTAGCTATTGTAAAGTGTTGCGCTAACCACCACGCTGTCACGCCGAGTGTTGCAGAGCTTGTAGAATCTCTTGTGTTAAGTATTAGACAAGCTGGCATAACTCTAGGCCCTGTGCTAAAATAGGCAGCACAAAGTTCTGGTCACCTCACTACAGGAAGGATGTGGAACCTAGAAAGGGGCAGAGGAGATTTACAAGCATGTTGCCTACATTGAGCATGCCTTATGAGAATAGGTTGAGTGAACTTGGCCCTTTCTCCTTGGAGTGGCAGAGGATGAGAAGTGACCTGATAGAGATGTATAAGATGATGAGAGGCACTGATCGTGTGGATAGTCAGAGGCTTTTTCCCAGGGCTGAAATGGCTAACACAAGAGGGCACAGTTTTAAGGTGCTTGGAAGTAGGTACAGAGGGGATGTCGGGGTGAATTTTTTACTCAGAGAGTGATGAGTGCATGGTGGTGGAGGTGGATACGTTAGGGTCTTTTAAGAGACACCTGAATAGGTACATGGAGCTTAGAAAAATAGAGAGCTATGGGTAACCCTCTGTAATTTCTAAAGTAAGTACATGTTCGGCACAGCATTGTGGGCCGAAGGGCCTGTATTGTGCTGTAGGTTTTCTATGTTTCTATGTTTATGACACGCATAATAATGGCTTTGGAAATGTAATCAGTTGGGCAGAAATGTTTGTTATTGATGGTGTCTGATGGTAGTCAGGTCAGGAGAGCATTAGATTGGGGATGAAACCTGGAGTTTAGCTGTCTACCGCTTAGTTCCAGGTAGGGTGACCCATGGCAGAAAAGTCAAGGGGGAGATTCCAACAAAGATCGATCCAACCAAGACCTCAATGGTGGAGCTGGTGGAAGATGCTAACTCATCACAAAGGCAATGAATGCAGAGGAAGGCTGTAACAGTGAAGGGTCCCCAGTCGTCTTGCATTCCATACTACTGAATTCTGACCCTGATCTGTCAGGGACCGTGTGGTGGCTGTCCATGCACCATCTTCCGCATGTTAAACAAAGTCCGGACAGGCATTCTCCATTAAGGGGATCAACCCCTTAGGAGAACATCATACTTGACTCGAGTGATTACACTGCCACTACTTGGTTGGAACTTAATGTTGGGTCATTGCAATGGAGAGCTGGAATCTATTTGGCAGATTGGTGGGTGGCTCGGAATATGTATTATTTAAGAGTATTCTGCACATACAGGATTCTCAGCATCACTCCAGGATTATCTCAGACTGGTCAAAGTATTCAGCTTAAGTTTACTTGACAGACATTATGTAGATACTGTAGTTTCAGCATGGGCTATGCATTGAAGTAAGAAAATTGAGAGAGCAGTCACAAAATTTAAGTACTTATTTGTTGGCATGGGAAATGTTTAAAGACGGAAGAACAAAAATCCTTAATTTATGTTATTTGATTTTTAATTAAAATTCTAGTAATTCTGCCAAAGAACTGTCAATCAGCACACCCCCATCAATCACTAACACCTCTAGATCACAAACTCGAACCAATTATTTTTGCTGAGTTCTTTGCTCTCATAAGAATAGGCAATACATCAGGTTCATTGTATCTTAGTGGCCTAGTAAACTAAAACTACGGGCTTAAATCCGACTCCTCTCATGGTCCAAGAACACATACTCCACAGTCAAGAAAGCTCACCAATGTCTCTACTTTCTAAGATGGTGGAATAAATCTGGTCTATGCACACAAATACTCATGATCTTCTGCAGATGCAGAGTTAAGAAATGACAATAAAAAGTGACTTGACTTGACTTAAGAGCATCTGAACGTGCAGTATCATTATGTGATACAGAAACTACACTGCAGTAGATAGCAGGGCTCTACAGCGGGCAGCTAAAACTGCCCAACTCATCACCGGCATCAGCCTACCATCATCAGGGATACAGTATACAGAATGATACCAGAAAAAAAGGCCAGCAGTTTCATGAAGGATGCCATCCACCCTGCTTATGGTCTGTTTGTTTCACTCTTATCAGGGAAGAGGCTACGTAACATCCAAGCCAGGACTACTACACTCAAAAACAGTTACTTTCCCCAAGCCAACAAGCTGATCAACACCTGTATCTATTAATCTACCACACTAACCCCCACCACCACCTCACACGTTAGCCACTCCTCTCCATAACTCCTCAGTGCCCTTCACCCCCTCCAGGCACTGCTGACTTTACAGTTACTTATATATTGTGTTTTATAGGATTAGTTTTATACTTATATTTATTGTGTTTTTATGCTGCATTGAATACAGAGGAACAATCATCATATTCTCCTTTACACTTGTGTACTGGAGAATAACAATAAACAACCTGGAATCTATTGTGGCAGTTTGCAAATTTGAATTCAATTTAAAAGACATGGCCACATAGCTGTCAGACTGTTATAAAATATATCCAGCACAATAATATGGAGGGGACTGACTGTCCTTATCCATGCCGGTACATTCTTGGATTTGCTTGCAATCCTTAACTATTCCGTGAAATGGTACAAGCTGCGCAGTTGTACCAATCAATACAAATTGCAACAGTTCAATAAGGTGGCTCACCCGCTAAATCCTCCAGGCAGCCAAGGACAAATGATAACTGAATGCCACTTTCTGAGAAAGACTGTTTAAAAAATCAGTTTTGTGTTTGGTATTTGAACAAGCACACCAATGCTTCTTACATCTGGGTCAATATTTTGAAGAAATGCACTTGGGTGTGACTGAGGAAGACATCCAACACAATGGAAATTAAGGAATCAGGCAACAGAATGGAACTTAACATTCTAATGCTAAAAGAGAAAAACAAAACTTCCAAAAAGCAAGCAATCTTTTCTCTATTTATTTTTTTTCCATGCAGCATTATATCTGCAGTTTATAAAGAACTAATTAATTGAAAAATTGCCACAATCCAGAGGATCATATATTTTAGCAATCCAATGTTAGTTATTGTGCTTTTCTAAATTGAGACAGTTACATTTTCACTGTACACGATACGCATTAATCAATGTCAGTGTTCTCAACATTGGACCCAGTGTTCTGGAACTACCAAACAATAAACTGAAATCCTGATGATTTTCATTCTGAGGATACATGCATTTTCGTATTTTCAAAAATGCTGAAATTCTATTTACAATAACCCAAAAACAAACATTAAAAATATATCAAATGCATTCTACTGCTTAAGACTTTAATGAATGTGAATTTAAATTATCCCAGATCTATTCAAACCAACCATTTACAGCTAAGAAGATGCAAAGCATCTATTTTTAAGTGTGCTAAATTGTAAATGGTATTTGGTCTTTCTGCAAAGAGCTAATTTTGTGAATCAATAAGTTATTAGTCCTCCAGTAACATGATATAAGTGAGAGTAATTGCTTGCGGGCATAAGAAATTGCACAGGGAAGTAAAATAATTACCAACTAAAAACACCAGTTGTAAATGTAACATCTGAAATTCTTTAAAATAATTGGGTGAAGTGGCAGGTGGATTATGTGTGAAAGCAAACACAATTTAGGCTTCAACTATTTGAAGAATAATTTGCTACTGAATTATTAGAAACTATTATTTTGTTCCTATGCCAGTGAATCAAAATGTGGTGTGTCTAGTATGTGGGTGGCGAGAGTTAATGCTGCTAGTTTTTCCGTGTGCTAGTATTTTGGGGCATTTCTCACATCCAGCCTACACTAAGGGCTGGTCAGTATACAGTCTCCCCATCAACAAGTCCTCCACATGGTTGTACTGTCTCACGTGGAACAGCTGGAAGGCCAATGCTTGATGGGAACCTGCAGGAGTTTGGGCGTGCAGTCATACAGCATGTAGGTCCCCTGGCATACTTTGGTGTTTCACTAAGGCCAAGACAGCGTGGATGTTTCCAATAGTGAGAGAGTCTAGACCAGAGACACATCTCAAAATAGACAGATGTCTCTTTAGAATTGAAGTAAGGAGGAATTTCTTTAGCTAAAGGGTGATGAACCTGTGGAATTCATTGCCATAGATACCTGTGGAGATCAAGACATTTGGTATGTTTATAGCAGAGGTTGATAGGTACTTAATTAGTGAGGGCATCAAAGGCAACAGGGAGAAGGCAGAGAATCAGTTTAAGAGGGAAGAAAAATCAGCCATGATCAAGTGGTGAAGCAGAGTCAATGGGCCAAATGACCTATTCTGCTCCTATGTCTTATAGCCTTATAACCAAACCTTGGGAGTACCTCAAGAGACAGAAAGGCTAAAGGAGAAAACCCTGACAAAAAATGTGCAGCACAAATCACAAGCTTGACCAAGTCATATTTCTGTTTACTCATGCAACATAGTCTTTGCCAAATATAGTTATTTTATTGTTACATAGTTTTAAAAAATGCACAGCATTCCCTTAGATCAGGACTGCAGTGGAAAAGGCAAGGAAAAGCAGGAAGCTCATATAATTAAGAGGCACCAGAGAGAGAAGAAATCAGGAAACCTTGCACTTTCTTAGCCTTCATTTGAACCGCACTGCATGATAGGCAATTTGGCAAACTGAAATTCAAATGCAGTTGGAGACAGGATTGAGAGGATTTTGATCGAGAGGAGTTTTTGGAATTGAAGACCGTCAACTTGGTGCCCACGTGTATTGATAATAGGACCTCTGCTGTTACATACATTCATGATCTGGATGTCATAACAGGATGTATGATGATATGAGAATTGGTGGTGATGTTGATAATGAAGGGGGTAATCTTAGGCTGCAAAAGGGCAACAGCTTGGAGAGATAAGTTAGCTAAGCAGACTCGTGGGATATTTAGATTCATTACTCTGGGTATTGAACATAAACGCAAGGAGTTTATGCTGCTCATTCATACCAGTCCTACTCAAAGAATCAGATGTGGAAAGAGTGAGCAGTTTCAAGTTCCTGGATGTTGACGTCTCTGAAGATCTATTCTGGGTCCAACATAGTGATGCAATTTCAAGGAAGGCATGACAATGGATATATTTCATTAGGAGTTTGAGGAGACTTGGTATGTCACCAAAGACTCACCAATTTCTACAGATGTACTGTGGAGAGCGTTCTAACTGGTCACATCACCATCTGGAATGGAGGGGCCACCGAGGAGGATCAGCAGAAGTTGCAGAAAGCTGTAAACTCAGCCAGCTCCATCATGGGCACTAGCCTCCCCAGCATTAAGGACACCTTCGAAAGATGATGCCTTAAAAAGGTGGTATCCGTCATTAAGGACCCCCAAAAAATACATATGTTTGAACATATACACGAGGAATTCTGCAGATGCTAGAAATTCAAGCAACACACATCAAAGTTGCTGGTGAATGCAGCAGGCCAGGCAGCAACTCTAGCAAGAGGTTTTCACTAGATCTTCTTTCAGTTAGTCCTGACGAAGGGTCTCGGCCCGAAACGTTGACTGTACCTCTTCCTAGAGATGCTGCCTGGCCTGCTGCGTTCACCAGCAACTTTGATGTGTTGCTATGTATGAACATATATTTATTATAATTTATGCTCTTTATAAGTCCAAGTCTACTGGAAGCTGCAGGCCTGTCATGGGGTTAAAGAACTATGCATGGAGGGAGGAACCAGGCTTGTTTTGCTATTGTTATTTGTTAATATTGTGTTCTCTGTTGTTCTGCTGAGCACTGTGGGGATGCTATATTGGTACCAGAATATGTGGCAACACTTGCAGGCTGCCCCCAGCACACCCTTGGACTGTATTGGTTGTTAACACAAACAATGTATTTCATTGTATGTTTTGATGTATATATGATAAATAAACTTAAATTCCGAGTCTTGAATACTTGTTGCCAATTAGGCCACAACTTAAGCACTGTGTGCAATTCCGGCTGCCACACTATAGGGAGGTGCAGAGGAGATTCTCCAGGATACTGTCTGCGATGAAGTGTTTCACCTATTATCAGAGATTGCAAAGACTCAGCCAATTTTCCTGAAGGGGAAACCTGACAGAGGTGCACAAAATTATGAAAGACTCAGTTAAAGTAAATAGTAAGAAATCCTTCCCCTTAGCAGAGGTGTCTAGAACCAGAGGAGATAGATTTAAAATAAAGGGCAGAGTATGTAGGTGGATTTGAGGAAGAATAGCTCAACTGAGGTCATTGGAAACTGGAACACACCACCTGAGGAACTGGTAAAGGCAAATACTGTACTCTTAAAACATTTAACAAGCTTTCAGATGTCCACCTGCAACAGCCTTGGCATAGAAGGCTACAAGCTGAGCACTCTGAGATAGGTTTAGTACAAAGAGGTACGTGATGGCTTGCTTAGACCAAGTGGGCCAAAGGCCCATGTTCAGTGTTCAAGATGGGCTTGACCTCCATGGCTCAAATAATTGTCCCAAGGTGCTGAAGAATGCCACACAGTTGATATCCATCCTGTTGATTAAAACTGTCACGTCTCAAACAGATTACTAAAAGTTTAAACACTGGGTTTTAATAAGAGGAAAAAATTTATCAAGCCTACATTTCCATTGGGGACCTGCACTTATTAACATTGTAGGTCAGAGTTTCACTGGCACAGCCCTATCTGATACAAAGCCTAGTTCCCCACTGGGCATTGAAATCAGCCAGTTTGCCTTAATATGCACATAAAAGTGTGGAATTTATAATCTCTTCCTGCCTCTACAGAACTTTGTCCTACAGGGATGCATGTCAGGAATATAGGGCCTTGCACAAATTACCATCAATTAAAATTAAATGACAAAAAAATCCTCAGGGAGCTGCTGACCTCTGCCCAATTACTGAAACTAGACTCGGCACATATCATGAATGGAAATTCACAAAATGCACACCATTTACAGAAATATCCCACACTTTATCACACTGCTTCCAAATATCAAACATCAGCAACAGCTGTACCTTGTGGAATAAGAAATAGGTAATAATAAATCACCTTCAAAAATCCAGACACAAAAACAGCAAAAAGGACCAAAATAAGTCTGGACTCACCAACCAAAGCAAGGTGATGAACTGAACTCTGCAATGTAATTGATCCATGTTCAACAATCTAGGTTTATTTGAATGAATAAATTTTGTACATCCTTTTCACTAAAGACAATGATCCTTCTTATTTGGAAACTTCTCCATTTACACTTAGTTTTGTTTCCAATTTTTATGGTGATTGAGGAGACATTGTGTGTATGTTTTGGAATGTGGATACCTCACTGTTGAAAGTCAGGGAGGCATCGCTGTCATGGCACCCAAATAACACTGCAAATGAATGGGGCTTGTGTGTACACACAGTGGCCACTTTATTGGGTACAGCTGCTCGTTAATGCAAATATCTAATCAGCCAATCATGTGGCAGCAACTCAATCCATAAAAGGTTCAGTTGCTGATCAGACCATATATCAGAATGGTGAAGATATATGACCTAAGTAACTTTGACTGTGGAATAACTGTTGGTGCTAGACAGGGTAGTTTGAGTATCTCAGAAACTGCAGATCTCCTGGGATTTTCATGCATAAGTCTTAAGAGTTTAAAGAGAATGGTGTGAAAAACAAAAAAAAATCATCTAGTGCGCACAGTTCTGAGGGCGAAAATGCCTTGTTAATGAAAGAGGCTAAAGGAGAACAGCCAGGCTGGTTCAACCTGACAGGAAGGCACCAGTAACTCAAATAACAACAGTGGTGTGCAGGAGAGCATCTCTGAACACACAACACATCAAACCTTTGAGTGGATGAGCTACAGCAGCAGAAGACCACAGAGATACACTCAGTGGCCACTTTTACAAGCACCTCCTGTATCTAATAAACTGTATTCTGCCTGTTAAAATCAGTAATGAGCAATCTAACTTGCATTCCTTAATGGGAACCCACAAAAATTGTATTGGACGTTTTTGATGTAAAAGCACGAAGAACAGGACACACAGCAAATGCTCCGGTTGAGTGCTGTCTCATTTAAGTTCTTTCTCTTATTTAATCATCCAGGCCTACACTAGACATAATGTACAAGCACCGTGCTTACTTTGTTGGCATCATCAATCAAAGCATAGACCATCTTGTGATGTGGCTGGACATTTGGCTGACTTTGCATCTGAAGTTTAAGGCTGACTGGGCTAAAAATTTATTTCCCACTTTTTACATGTGCTAAAGCAAGTGCAGCACATTAGGACTGTTTTAAAAAGTGCTATAAGCAGCAAGATCTATTGCAATGTTCACAAAACGGCATTGTCAGGCACTCTGTGTAATGAAATCCTGCCATAGTTTCAGCTTGTTGTATTTTGAAAATCCATTGCAAGATCTCTCAGCTGCAATGTCAGGTGATAACATTAAAAGAAAACCCCAAGTGCAAGGGAAAAATACACTCTTCCAGTTACTTGAAAATGTTGCTACCTGAAGCATGAATATTGCAATGTTCAGAGAGGGATGGAAAATACTCAGAGAGATGTGGAAAGGTCTTACTAAAGAAGTAGATGTTCTTTGTGCAAGGAGATGATAAAGAGCGCCATCCTTTCCATGGGGCCACAGGCCACCTCCTGCCAGGAATGTGCTTGAAGGTCTCCATGTGGAATAATACTATGTGAGTGCAGTCTATGAGTGTCTGCACTTTCAGGAAGTCTAAAATGAGACCCCATTACCTCTCAGCCAATTCTGGTCCACTGTTTTCTATAAATTAATTTTTTTTGCTGGCAGAAAACCCCAAAGATTAAATCAGTGATGACCATTGTTTAAGTTCTCTGAGTGCCAGAACATTTCCAGGAAAGGTGACACCGGACACAGTGTGGGAGAGAGCAGAGGTTTCTGTGCGCATGCTAGAATCGGTGCTGGGTTGGAGGCTGGCCTTTCCCATTGTGCTGCCCTCAAGTAATTGCATTCATCTGCAGCTACACTGGTGTATGATGAGGAATAGCTGCATGCTTGCTCTTGCAGAAAAGTGGCTCCGGAACAACATCCCATGCACCATCAATCTACAGGCCATGCCACTCAGGGACTTGAGATATATAATTTTTTTGAGACTGTATGCTCTTCTGCTATCGTAACTGCATGCACTGTGTGCTGTGTGTGACTGTTGGGACTGTGTTTTGCGCCATGGCCCCAGAGGAATGCTCTTTTGTTTGACTGCATTCATCTGTATGGTTGATTAGCAATCAAACTTGAACTTGAACTTAGGCAATCAGCATTTTCCACAGTCTGAGGTGATATATTTGTAGATGTCAACTCACAGGAAGCATAATGTAATTGTGCACAGTAACTTTTTATCACGTGGAATGGACATATTGAGATAGCTCCACCAATTTTTCAGAGTTACTCAATTTATCTTCCAATAGATATGGAAGTTAAATCGAACACCATGAGAGAAATAGAGTGTATGAATATGCGCAATCTTTTTCCTGGGGTTGGGGAATCAAGAACTATAGGAAGTAGGTTTATGGTGAGAGGAGAAAAATTTAATGGAAACCTAAGGGATATCTTTTTCACCTGGAGAGTGGTCAGTGTATGGAATGAGCTGCCAGAGGAGATGGCTGAGGCAGGTACATTAATAATATTTAATAGAAACTTGGACAGAACAGGTGCATGAATGGGAAAGCATAAACACAAGAGATTCTGCCAATGCTGAAAATCAAGAGTAACATACACAAAATGCTGGAGGAACTCAGAAGATAATTGCCCTTTATCTTTTCCACCTATCACCTCCCACCTTCTCACTTTATCCCTCCCCCATCCCCACTCACTCACCTGGTTTCATCTATTACCTGCTAGCTTGTACTCCTTCCCTACCCGCACTTCTTACCCTGGCTCTTTCCCCCTTCCCTTCCAGTCCTGATGAAAGAGTTTGGCCCAAAATGTCGAATATTTATTCCCCCTGTAGATGCTGCCTGACCTGCTGTGTTCCACACGGATAGCAATGTTTTGGTTATGGAACAGATACGGGCAACTGGGACTAGTTTAGATGAGAATCTTGGACAATATGGAACAGTTGGGTTGAGGGGCCTTTTTCCATGCTGTATCCTCATTGACTCCACAACCTCTACTATTGCTTGCAGCACTTTGGAGGTTCTCTTGAATTCAAACTGGAAATTACCAAATTGCACAACGTAAAGTGCTATTGCGCTTTTGCAGCAGAAAACATGAGTACTCACCCTGTAATGCAGCAAAACAGAAATCAATTTATTGTGATTCAAGGTGCAGTGTGACTATATTATAAATCATGTTATCTACAGCAGCAGTTTCAACCTCAAAATAAGAGACCAACACTAGCCGAAGATACAAGACTGAGCATCAAAACTCAATAGCAGTAATGACTCTGACTAAAACCAGAATACAGAAGTTATGAATAGTAAGTATCTTCAATACTGTGTTGCAAGTTTATAAATTCCAAACTCAGATTTAGATAAGATGTAATTGCATTAGGTTTTACTTTTACAGTCTGTGATATCATCTGACGCTCTTATATGTGCTTCAGCCTTGTAAAATACTATCATAATAATGCCCTTATAATATTCCCCCACTTTTTATGGGATATTGAGAATTCCTTTAGATTATGTTTTTCACTTAAGCCAGGTAAAATAGCAGTCAAATAGTCTTTTGATAGAATCAAATAGATCTAGCAATAAATCACTGCACAGTTTTTTGTTAAGGCAGGACTGTAAGATTTCTCACAGAACTGCTTGAGGTATATCAAAATATGCGTTATGCAAGAAAGGTACTAGGATGAAGATTTTAGAGAAAGCTCTTCATTCCATAGGTAAGAATTTGAAGTAAGCTTTCACCTAAAGCAATGAAAAAAAAAAGATTTAATTTATGTCTTTGCACAGGCTTAAATCCATCTATTTCACAAGATTCCAGGTTTCTTGGAAGTTTGTACGAGAATGGTGATGTACCACCAATGTTGTATCTACAAAATCATCCAGATTCATTGGAAGGAGAAGCAAGCTAACATCCGTGTCCTTTCCCAGAACAAGTCCCCAACATCAAGGCTCTGAATACACTCAATTAATTACACTGGACAGCCCTGGCATGCCCAAAATCAGATTCCTGCAACAGGAATTCTCTTCTGAGTGTTTTTATGGGACGAGATTGCCAATAAATCATACATAAAAATTGAATAATATGATCAGAGTCTCCTTGAAGAAATGCAAACATTCCAATTGACTCCTGGGAATCTCTGGTCTATGACCACTCAAAATGGAGAAAGAACATTTAGATGTTCTAATTAATCACCGAGCTATGTATCAGACACATACAAAAACCAAGTGCATGCAGCAGGACTACATAAACTAAAAACTAAACTACGTATCCTTCAGCTACTTCTTAACCTACCACTGAAGAGTGTGGCCTCATTGACCACAAAACTGGAGTGGAAGAAAGTTACACCTTAGGGATTATTTAAATTGAAAGAAGGGAATGGGCTTACAATATTTATTAAACTCATAAAAAAAGGTCACTTCTGTCCAAAGAAGAAGACACCTTTTACCTCTTACTAAGGCAGAACATGATAGCAGCCTATCATCAGGAATTAAATGACTTATTTAATAAAAAGTCACTCAAAACTGAACCAAAGATCAAAAGAGATTCAGAATTTTCAGAGAAAGTAGATTTTAGGATTTTATAACAATATTCTGTCAAATGGATGAGTTTAAAAAAAATAAGCAGCTTATGAAGAACTCTCCCTTAATGGGCAGATTACCTTATCTGGTAAATATTCAGTTGGGTTCAAAACAAGGTCACAAAACCTCTGCAGCAATTTGCTTTATCTTTTATCTTTTGTCATGGATGTTGTCATATCCATGCTTTGAATCGATGCTGCTGAAAGCTTGATTTAATCTTCATTGTATCTTTAGAGTCTTATGCAATAGAAAAGGTGGCACAGGAGCATAGTGGTTAGCACAGTGCTTTTCAACACCAGTGATCGAGGTTCCATACCCACCGCTGTCTGTAAGGAGCTTGTACGTTCTTCCCATGACCATGTGGGTTTCCGCCGAGTGTTCGGGTTTCCTCCGAGTGTTCCAGTTTCCTCCCACATTCCAAAGATGTACAGGTTAGCAAGACAATTGGTCACATGGCGTGGCATGGACTCATTGAGTTTGGAAGGTCTGGTTACTGTGCTGTACCTCTTTTTTTTGGCGTGCACCTGTGTGCGTGCGAGTCTGTGCGTGCGAGTCTGTGCGTGCACGCCTGCTTGTGTGTGCATGAGCGTCTGTGTGTGTGTGTGTGCGTGCGTCTGTGATGATGTCTTTTTTTTTCATGGTTTTTTACAAGGCGAGAGAGAGAGACTGTGTGGCATGCCACTCCCCACACAAACATTTTCACAGTATTTTTCCCTTTACTTTACGAGGTCAAGTTGCGATCTCGACATTCAACCCAGCACAAATGGAAAGTGTACTCGGGAGCGGACCCAACTGGTTTCGAACCCAGGAACCTCCACTCCCGGGTTTGGCGCCGATGTCACTGCGCCACCAGCCAGCCCACTGTGCTGTATCTCTAAACAAATAAAAAATAAAGCCCCTCTATCCATCTAGCCACCATCTGGAAGGCTAATTTGGCCTTTATCCCAGGGGCTAGAACAGAAAAGTGAATAGTGATGTTTTAGATACATTGGGATTTGGTCACATCCTGTTCAATTTGGTCATTAAAATTCAAGAAAAATAAGTGGAGCTTATGCAAGATGCAATGCAGCTTCACCAAAATGAAATACCTCTGAATCTGCTCCACCAGCCTAATTTACTGCAAAAGCTACCTATCTGAGCGTTATTTCACTTCTCAATACAAAGTATTATTCATATTGTTCTGTATTTTCTTCTTTCTTTCTTTTTAAAGATCTGGGTTTCTCTGGGAATACCATTATTTATTGCCCTTAAATATTTAAGAGTTAACCACATTGGTGGTTGTGGGACCTGATGGTTTTATAGAAGAGTACACTGAGAGTGTATCAGTCAAAGGAAATTTATTTTTGAAGTACATACATGTCAACAGGTACTACCTTGAGACTCACTTTCTTGCAGGCATTTACAGGACAAAAAAGAAATACAGCAGAATTTATGAAAAAATATGCATAAACAAAGACTGACAAATAACCAATGTTCAATAGAGGACAAACTGCGCATGTATAAATAAATTTTAAAAATATAACAATACAGAGAATGTGAGTTCTAGGGTCCTTAAAAGTGATTCATTAAGTTGCGGAATCAATTCAGAGTTGAGCTGAGTGAAGTTATCTACACTATTCAGAAGCCTGATGGTTGAAGGGTACTAACTGTTCCTGAACCTGGTGGTGTGGGACATAGTGCTCCTGTACCTCATGCCCGATGGTAGAAGCGAGAAGAGAGAGTGGCCTGGATGATGGGGGTCGTTGATGATGAATGCTGCTTCTCGTGGCAGCGCTCCTTGTAAATGTGCTCAGTGGTGGCGAGGGCTTTGGCTGTGATAGACTGGGCTGTATCCACACGTCAAACAAACTTTTCTATTCCTGGGCCTTGGTGTTTTCATACCAGGCCATGATGCAATCAGTCAGGATATTCTCAACTCTGCAACTATAGAAGTTCATCAAAGATGACATGTCAAATTTATGCAAACTTCTAAGAAAGTCTAGGTGTCATAATGCCTTCTTCGTGATGGCACTTATGTGCTATCCCAGGACAGATCCTCTGATACGGTAGTGCGAAAGACCTTCTCCTTCTTCAATCCCCTCATGAGCACTGCCCTATAGACCTTCAGCTTCTTCCTCTGATATTTGATAGTCAGATCTTTGGTTTTGCTTCTGTTAAATGATGGGGTGTAGTTATGGCACCATTCAACCAGATTTTCAGTCTCCCTCCTATATGCTGATTTAACCATCAGTGGTGGTGTCAGCAAACTTAAGTATAGGGTTGAAGTTGTAAGTAGTCTCACAATCATTATTACTAATGACTAGTTTTTAAAAAAAAATAAATCCAATAAAATTCAAGAGGTGTGACGGGGGATCTGAAAGTGTGACTCTGGTCTTCAGATTACCAGTCTAGTATGCTAACCACAGCATAATCACTGTACCCTTAATATTGATCTAGACATTACACTGGGGACTGATAATTCAGATTAATACCCACATTTGCCCACTTCACCATGGCCAGGATTTATAGTGGCTTTACAGATTCATTCCACCTGGATTCTATGACCATCCAATATGGTGAAGACAACCAGGCTTCAAGCAACAAATCCCAAGATTCTATCCCTGAAATACATTGATAACCAGTTGCTGCCACTAGTGTCTTTGAATTCTCTCCAATTTGTTCCAATAATTGTAAAAGATGACAAATTCAAAAAGTAAACACTGTATAAAGAATTAATTGAAGGCATTCTAAAGTTCTAGAAATTCATTAAAATATTTAAATAAAGTAAAAATGAACATGAATCATCACTGCTCTTTTTTACTCTGGATAGGCAAAGCAATGGACATTACAAAGCTAAAGAAATGGATGTACTTTGCATCTGGCCCCTCAACAGTTTATCACTGTTTGACTTAGTGGTGAGTTCAGCAGTAGACCAGAGGGTCAGCTAGATAGGCAACTGATTTCTAAGTTCATCTCTAGCATTTGGAAAACAACCATCTATGAAACTGTTAAGTGGAGGCAAGAACAATACAGACAGATATTCCTCACGGTCCAGTTAATGATATACTATCCTCAAAGAGAAACAAATAATCGTGGAAATGTTTGGCACCTCAAGGGAAGAGGATTAACATTTCAGGCCAATGACCTTTCATTAGAACTGGGAAAGAAGGTGTTTTCAAAATGGCAATCTGTGATACAGCAAATTCAAGTTGAAATGACAAAACAATTAAGTACCAAAGAGGGGAAATGCAGAAATTACCAAAGGTATGTTGCACTAAGTAAAATATTTTGCCTTAACTTAGTGAAACTGAAATCTTCTATTTTTGACGATATTTCACACAAGTGTAATCAAACACCAGTTTCTCCACCAAACAAAAACCTATAAAAATATGTACAATGTGTCTAACATACAGTGTCTTTAAAAAGTATTCAATCCCTTGGAAGTTTTCATGTTTTATTGTTCTACAACATTGAATCACAATGGATTCAGTTTGGTTTTTTTTGACACTGATCAGCGGAAAAAGACCCTTTCATGTCAAAGTGAAAACAGATCTCCACAGAGTGATCTAAATTAATTACAAATATAAACACAAAATAATTGATCGCATAAGTATTCACCACCTTTAATATGATACACCAAATCATCACTGGTGCAGCCAACTGGTCTTAGAAGCCACATAATTAGTTAACTGGAGACTACCAGTTGCAGCCAAGGTGATTCAATTGATTGTAGTAAAAATACACCTATATCTGGAATGTCCAACTGCTGGTGAGTTAGTATCCTGGCAAAAACTACATCAAGAAGACAAAAGAACACTCCAAGGAACTCTGTGAAAAAGTTATTGAAAAGCACAAGTCAGGAGATGGATACAAGAAAATTTCCAAGTCACTGAATATCCTTTGGAGTACAGTTAAGTCAATCAGCAAGAAATTAAAAGAATATGGCACAGCTGTAAATCTGCCTAGAGTAGGCCATCCTCAAAAGCTCAGTGATTGTGCAGGAAGGGTACTAGTGAGGGAGTACACCAAGAGAGCTATGACAACTCAGGAGGAGTAGCAAGCTTCAGTGGCTGAGACGGGAGAGACTGCACGTACAATAACTGTTGCCCGAGTGCTTCACCAGTCACAACTTTATTGAAGAGTGGCAAACAGAAAGCCACTTTTGAAAAAATCTCACATGAAATCTCAGCTAGAGTTTGCCAGAAGGCACGTGGGAGACTCTGAAGTCAGCTGGAAGAAGCTTCTATGGTCTGATGAAACCAAAATGGTGAGCTTTTAGGCTAACAGACTAAATACTATATTACACAGCATCAAAAATGCATCATGAAGCATGGTAGTGGCTTCATTATGCTGTGGGGATGCTTCACTGCACCAGACACTAGAAGACTCGTGAAGGTAAAGGGTAATACAGGGAATTCCAGGAGGAAAACCAGAGTTTGCAAGAGAACTGTGACTTGGGAGAAGATTTGTTTTCCGGAAAGACAATGACCCCAAGCATAAAGCCAAAGTTACACAGGAATGGTTTAAAAATAACTAAGTTAATGTCCTGGAGTGGCCAAATCAGAGTTCAGACCTCAATACAAATGAGAATTTGTGGCTGGACTGGAAAAGGGCTGTTCACTCACAATCCCCATGCAATCTGACAGCTCAAGCATTTTGTAAAGAAGAATAGGGAAAAATTGCAGTGTCCAGATGTGTAAACTGATGGGGACCTATCCGCGCAGACTCAAAGCCATAATTGCTGCCAAAGGTGGATCTACTAAATACTGACTTGAAGGAGGTGAATACTTAGGCAATCAATTATTTTGTGTGTTTATATTTGTAATTAACTTTGATCACTTTGCAGAGATCTGTTTTCAGTTTGACACGAAATTGCATGACTCTTCAGAGAGTGGTGCGGACAGCCCAGTGTATCTGAAGATGTGAACTTCCACTATGCAGGACATTCACAGAGTGTGTTAAAAGGGGCTTAAAGGATCTTTTCGGACTTAAGTCACCCCAACCACAAACCGTTCCAGCTGCTACCGTCTGGTAAATGGTACCGCAGCATAAAAGCCAGGGCCAACAGGCTCCGGGACAGCTTCTTCCACCAGGCCATCAGACTGATTAATTCATGCTGATACCATTGTTTTTCTATGCTATGTTGACTGTCTGTTGTACATATTATTTATTACAAATTATTATAAATGTGCACATTGCATATTTAGACGGAGACATAACGTAAAGATTTTTACTTCTCATGTATGTGAAGAGTGTAAGTAATAAAGTCAATTCAATTCAAGAGTCTTTTCTGTTGATCAGTGTCAAAAAAGAAAGCCAAATTAAATCCACTATGATTCACTGTTGTAAAACAATAAAACATGAAAACTTTCAAGGGAGGTGAATGCTTTTTACAGGCACTGTAAATTTATTCTGCTCTGTAGACAGAAGTACTGTGGACTGAAACTGATGTTTTTGACAGTAATCACATAAAGGGCTGCAGAAGGGGGAATTTGACAGAATCACACAATTACAACAGACATCACAGAATTAAAAAAAGATGATAATTACATAGTTTGCATATGAAGCTAAACTCAGTGGCATATGGGAAGAATAATCAATAACAATTTAGTCTCATTTGTATTCCTGACTAATATTGAAGACCATTACCATTACCCATGCCAGAGATAATTTATTAAGCATATGATTGTGGCTGACAGCAGGGTCTTTCATTGTTTCAAATAAATGAAATATTAGTACTTATTCTTTGTTCAGTTTTGTGTGTTAATTTTGTTTCAGCAATAGGTCTTCTATGATAACTATTCTCCAGTGTTTGGGGAATCTGGCAGTTGCTTTAGGAGTTAAATTTTTCATTAACAAGAGAAACTCTGCAGATGCTGGAAATCAAAGTAATACACACAAAATGCAGGAGGAATTCAGCAAGCTAGGCAGCATCTACAGAAAACAGTAAACAGGGCCGAGACCTTTCATTGGGACTGGAAAAAGGTGATTAGAAGTCAGAGTAAGAAGGTGGGGGGGAGGAGAGGAAGAAGTACAAGGTAGTAAGTGATAGGTGAAACTGGGAGGGGTGAAGTAAAGAGCTGGGAAGTTGATTGGAGAAAGAGATAAAGGGCAGCAGAAGGGGGAATTTGACAGAAGTAGACAGAAGGGAATGGAAGAAAGGAAAGAGAGAGGAGCACCAGAGGGAGGTGATGGGCAGGAAAGGAGATAAAGTGAGACAGGGAAATGGGAATGGGGAATGGTGAAAGAAAGAGGGGGGGCAATTACCAGAAATTTGAGAGATCAATGTTCATGCCATCAGGTTGGAGGCCACCCATGCGGAATATAAGATCTTGCTCCTCCAACCTAAGTGTGGCCTCATTGCAGCAGCGGAGGAGGCCATGGACTGACATGTCGGAATTGGAAAGGGAAGTAGATTTGAAATGGGTGGCCACTGAGAGATCCCGTTTTTTCTGGTGCTTGGCAAAGCGTTCTCCCAATCTACGTTGGGTGTCACCAATATACAGCAGACCACACTGGGAGTGCTGGATACAGTAGATGACCCCAACAGACTCACAAATGAAGTGTTGTCATTCTTGGTTTTAACAGCAACCTCTGCACTGAGAACATGAGGCTCAGAGTGAGATTGTTTCTAGCTCCCACACATTAACTATCACTTTAAAAAAAAACATATACAGACACAGACACATATTTTGCTGTTACATACAGGCATTGCAAATAGCAAGTGACGCATAATTTCCTTCAAACAGCCTTAACTAGTCAATGGAAAAGCAGTGTCATTTGGAGCTTTGCGTAAGGACAAACTGTAGTAATATAGGCAGGAACGATAGCTCACCGCTCCTAGACTAATGCAACAAGAAACCGTTGTCAGTACAGTGCAGTTTGTGATATATTCAAGGAATTGGCTGAAAGTTTGTAGTTCTTACTTAGGGAGAAATTAATTTCTATAAGACTAAATACAGGTAGTGGGACGAACAACAGAACAGCTTTCTCAATCTGGCTGCCTGGGGTATTTATTAATGCAATCAAATAAATACCCTTCAAAAAGATGTCCCAAAATGCAGGCTTTAAATTTTAATCACATTCTATAAAGCTTTCCCAAATGCTGATATGCATGAGTTATTAGTTGTTTTGGCTGGTTTCAACAGATAGATGAAGCCCAAAGGATGATCGGAGGTCTGGATCAAAGCCCGAAGGTTGATTGGAAGTCTAGTTGAGGACTGACAGCCAGAGCATTGGACTGTGAAACTCTGCAGGTTTACTGGGAAATAGAGTCACAGTGTCTGCAATTCCATTACTCTACCTGAGGCTGGAATCCGAAGAAGATGGCCAGTCCTGTGGTTAGAGGGCTGAATAGGTGTTTGGTTTGATGAATTACTCTCATTGCAATTTGCAGCCTGTAATTTCCCCTTAAGTATTGTACTTTCAAACTGTCTTGAAGAACTAGCAATTCCACTACCTTCTGAAGGACTCAGAGGACTTAACACTCAAGCATGCAGGCATGGCACCTTTATGTGGATGAAGGAACATTGCCAAGGCTATTAGAGAGTGAGGAGTGGAGGACAGCAAGCTAGACTGAAATGCAGAGGAAGGAAACATCATCTACCCAGCATCTTGTTAGCAATGTACAATCACCAGAGAACAAGACTGAGGACCTAAGGGCAAGAATGCTGTATTGGAGGGAAATGAGAAATTGCTGTGTACTGCATTTCATGGAGGCTTGGCTCACTCCGAATATGCTAGATACATCGGTAAGACCTGACAGCTCCTCAATACACATATTTGACCAGACTGCTGATTCGGAGAAGGCAAAAGGTGATGGTCTGTGTTAAATGGTGGTTGTGGAGTTCAGACATGGTCTTGTCGCACTGCTGTTTCCCTCACCTGCAGCATTAGCGATTAGGTGGCAGTTTCACTTACCAAGAAAGTTCTCCTTAATGATCCTGACCGTTGTTTATCCACTCCCAAAGGCTGACTTCATGCAGACACTTGAGGTATTGAATGCTGCCATCAGCAAGCAAGATACAGCCTAGTCCAACGCCTTTCAAATCATTGTCGGGGACTTCAGCTGGGCTTGTTTGAATAAATCTCTGCCCAATTATCATTAACAAATAATCTGCAGCACCAGAGGTCCCAACACACTTGACTACTGCTTTATTATGATTAAGAATGCCTACTGTTCCATGCCCAGACTGTATTTTGGGAAATCTGATTACTTGGCTGTCTTTCTCCTACCTGTTATAGGCAGAGGCTAAAGAGCAAAGCTCCAGCGATAAGGAGGAATAAAGAGGTGGTTGTGTGAGGCAGAGAGCAGCTACAGAATTGTTTTAAGTTCATGGAGTGGCCCACATTCAAGGAGTCAATAGAGGATTTGAATAAAAATACCACAGTTGTCACAGACTTTATAAAGACAGTGGTAGATGAGTGCGTCCCCACAAAGTCCTTCAGAGTCTTCTCCAACTCTGGATGAACCATGAGATCCACAATCTGCTGAGGGTCAGTGGCATTCAAGTCTGGTGACCAAGTAAGATACAAGCGAACCAGATATGATCTCCAGAAGCCATCTCATGTGTGAAGTGACAATTTTGGACCAAACTTGAATTACGGAAGGATCCTAGACAGCTGTTGCAGGATTTACATGTTATCACCTCCTACGAAGTTAAACCAAGCAACATATGTGACAACAAGGTTTTGCTCCCAGATGAGTTCAATGCCTTCTGTGCTCGGTTTAACTGTCAAAACATGGAAAAACCCTCATGAACTCCCAGAGCCTCTGATGACCCTATGATTTTAGTCTCTGAAGCTGACGTGAGAGCATCCTTCAGGAGGGTGAATCCATGGAAAGCATCCAGATCAGACTGGGTACCTGGCTGAGTATTAAAGACCTGTGCTGATCAACAGGCTGGAGTGTTCACTGATATCTTTAAACTCTTGCTTTGGTAGTCTGAGATACACACCTGCTTCAAGCAAACTTCTGTTATATCGGTGCCTATGAAGAACATGGTAACCTGCCTCAATGACTAGTAGCACTTATGTGCACTGTTATGAAGTGCTTTGAGAGGTTGGTGCTGAAACATACCAACTCCTGTTTGAGAAACGGCTTGGATCCACTCCGATTTGCCGACCATCACAACAGGTCCACAGCAGATGCCATTTTGTTAGCTCTTCATTCAAACCTGGAGCATCTGGACAGTGAAGATGTCTTACATCAGGATGCTCTTCATCAATTATGATTCCGCATTCAATACTATCACTCCCTCAGAACAAATGAATAAACATCTAGATCCTGTCCTCAATACCTCCTTGTGCAATTGGATCCTCGATTTCCTCACTTTCAGACCCCAGAGAGTTTCGATTGGTATAAGCTTCTCCTCCACAATCCCCATCAGCACAGCTGCACCACAGAATTATGTGCTTAGCCCCCTGCTCTACTTGCTTATCACTGTGATGCCAAGCACAGCTCTAATAACACATTTAAATTTGCTGTCACTGGCCGACTCAAAGGTGGTGACGAATCATCATACAAGAGGGAGATCGAAATTCCAGCTGAGTGCTGCTACAATAACAACCACAAACAGATTATTGACTTCAGGTGGAGGTAGTCAAAGGTCCACGTGCTCTCATCAGGGGATCAGAGGAGGAAATGGTGAGCAACTTTAAATTCCTCAGTGTTATCATTTCAGAGGATCTGTCCTGGGTCCAGAACGTTAGTGCCATTATGAAGAAAGCATGGCAGTGCCTCTACTTCCTTACAAGTTTGCGAAGATTTGGTATGGTATCTAATCCTTTGACAAACTTCAAAGGATGTGTGGTCGGAAGCATATTGATTGGTTGCATCACAGTCTGCTGTGGAAACACCAATGCCCAGGAAATGAAAAGCCTACTAAAGTAGTAGATACAGCTCAGTCCATCATGGGTAAAGCCGACCCACTTTGAAGTTTGGTAGGAAGGAACAGTGCTTGTTTTGATGTTGTTGCTTTGTTGTGTTCTGTTTTGTTCTGCTGTGCACAGTGGACATGTTATGCTGGTGCTGGAATATGTGGTAACAATTGCAGGCACCCCCCCCCCGCCAGGATATCCTTCAGTGTGTTGGTTAACACAAATGACGAACTTCACTGAATGTTTCAATATACATGTGATAAAAACATGAAAATCTGAATCTGAAATCTGAATTTAAATGCTATTATTTCTTCACCTAACATGTACCTTTTGTAATTATCAAAATAGCACCAATCAGCTGCACGGGCACCAAGCCGGCAGTAAAGGAGAAGAAAGTTTAATTACAGTTTGCTCACACCAGCTGGAAAGGAGCATAGGAAGAGTGTCAGGTTAAATTCTGCAGCCTGCACTACTTGTGGCTGTGGGGTTTTACCTTAAAGCAAGACCTCTCACATGCTTAATCACAACAGTTCTGACAAGGCCCACAGTCAAGTCACAGAGAAAGCGTGAACTGATCATTCACCATCAGATGTTGGCAAATGCACTGCAGTCATCAGAGTGACGGGTTATTCTCTCAGAGTTGTATGTCAAGGAGTTATTGGCAGACTGAACCTTCGGATATAGACTACATTGAGTTTAACTTGTAGTAGGGCGAGATATAAAGAAAGTGAAGGGTATGCTAGTGACAGCCTTTACATAGAGATTACCACCGTATGCCTCACCAGCTGCTCTATGGTGAACTGGAGACTGGAAAGAGACCTCAAGGTTGTACACGCAAGCGCTACAAAGACGCTGTGAAGGAAACCCTATGTTACTGTGACATCCAGCCAGGGGATCTAGAAGCTGCAGCTGCTGACAGAACCCGCTGGTGAGCCCTACACTAGTTTTGAAGACGGGTGCTGCCAAAAACTGATGGAAAACCGTGAGCGGCGTCACAGAACAGCAGCCACATTTATTCCAACAACGGACTTCCAGTGCCCCCAATGTGTTAGACTCTGCACTTCCAGACTGGGACTGCAGAGCCACCTCCGTGTCCACAGAAGAACTGCACAACAGCCTGTCTTCCTAGAATCCGAAGGACTACCAATCACTGTTATATCTCAACCTCAAATAAAGACATTTCAATACAGAATAAAGAATTATGGTTTGCTATCATTTACAAATAGGATCACTAGTCTGCACAGTGGTGGCAATCAAAATCAATTTACCTGTTTATATTAATAAATAGAATAGGGAAGACTGCGGTTTATACAAGAGTGATCATTGTCAAAGATTTGCAGCTTAACTTGCTTTCCAAAGAAAACAGTGACAACACATAAAGAAACTGCATATCTGCTCTGCAATATGCATTGTACTTACATACCACAGTGTACGTTGTTACATTCTCCTAAACAATGCTAGATTAAGTAAGGAATGCAATAATGATAGTCATAAAATAGTGCATGCTAGATATGCTAACAGCTGAACATCTAATAATTTGCACTGAATTTTCCTACAATCCAGAAAAATATTACAGTTATTGAGAGTCAAACATGGACAAGATAATGCCACATCTGTCCATGGTGGACATATTTGGAATTGTTAATGGCTCTCAATTTCATTAGTAAACATGGTCAACAATGTTATAGAAAATGTTATTGAGAAGCTAATAAAGTTGAAATAATGAAAATTTAACTCTTTCGTCATTTTAAGTAACATGAAGTTCAAACCAAGGGGACAGCATGGGCAAAATTGGAGAGATTCAGATCAAGAACAAATGTTTGTAACTGAGCTTACAGGAGATTTGGCAAATCAAAATTTAACAATTCTATTGCAGATATGTCCCTTGAGGTCCTCTTTATTTCATTTATGGATTGGACATAAACTTTTTACCTGCACCTTTGATTTTTTCCTGCTATTGTAGAAGTAGAAACGCTACAGTTTCACATCTCCTGCCCATGATTCACTGAATATTATGGATAGCATATCAAAGATCAGGAGAAAAATATTTTTGCTGAACAGCAGCAGTGAAGTAGAAAATCTTAGTGGAGGCGGAGTTAAGATGGCATTAAACTGCGATTTCTTTGCTTGCATCTTCGGAAACAGCTCGATTTCCATCTTTAATATCTTTATTTTTCCCTCTCAGGGTTCTTTTGAAGATCCTGACCTGGAGTTACACGCAGACTTCAGTTCTTTGCGGACCCGTTCTTGGGGCTTCAGGATCGGCCGTTGTTGTTCGGCATGCTAAGGGTTCGGCCTGAGAGTCGCCCTAGTGTTTGGAAGATCCTGGAGCTCTGGAGACGGGCGGATCGAGGGTCGGTGTCATGGCAGGAGACTCATGTGTCGTCAGGGAGGCCGGAAAATCTTTTGCTGTGGGCCTGAAGACCTGAGATCTTTGCGATCTTCAGGCACAGGGCTTGTAAAAAGTGACGGAACGAACTTTCTAACATTGTAAACCAGTGGGTTGTTGTTATGTCTCCCACTCGCTGTGAAAATGGGGGACACCTCCCTCTCCCGTATTAGGGAGAGAGAGAACCTGTGGCTTGTCGAATGCCGGATGAAATGCGATAGTCTTTGGGGTAACCACAAGGTCTATGTCTTTGCTATTGCCCAGCTCATGCTTGTGCTCAGTAGGCAGTGCGCTTTTTTGCCGGGAGCGGGAGGGGGTATCATTGCCTTGCTACCCCTACGCACGGGAGGGGGGAGCTGGGGGGGACTTTGGGGTTCTCATGTTTAACTGTCGTTCATTCTTTGGGGCACTTCTCTGTTTTCGTGGATGTTTTGCAAAGAAAAAGTAATTCAGGATGTATATTGTATACATTTCTCTGACATTAAATTGGACCTTTGAAAATCTAAATTGTTGTTTAAATGGAGGTACTGCATAACAGATACTGAATTTCTGTCCTCTGACATTACCAGTCATCATGGTCTGAACATTTTATTGCAAAGTGAAATATTTTCACAGAATCCACAATTAAAATTGATCTAAAACATGGACAATTTAATTACTACATCTGTTCACAGTAATCCAAAGCAGATTTGAATTGTTAATGTCCCTCAATTTCATTAGCATTAATGGTCAACAATGTTAGAAATCACTAAATAGATTTGGGTCCTCTGCTTGAATCAGAATCAGTTTTATTATCAGAGTCTTATATGAAATTTGCTGTTTTGTGACAGTACACTGCAGTGCAAAGACATAATATTACCATAAATTACAAAATAAGTGGAAAAGTGCAAAGGAAAAAATACACATAAAGTACTGGGGAACTCAACACCAGTTTTCAATGCTATAGTACCATATTGAGGCTTCCAGACTACTTTACAACAATTAGTATGCATTTTATCTATAAATATGTGATAGATCAATGGTATGACCCTTGACTAAGTAGAACTTACCTGCATTACTTAAAGTAGTTCATTCTACCTGAGTCACTTCCAGGAATTAGAGCAGTGAAGATTCCAACAGTATAATCATTTTTTCCTTCAGAGCAATTTCTTGCTTTTTAATCTAAACTATTAACATCCTCAATAGTCAAAGTAGTTTGCCAGCATTTATGATACCATTATAATGCAGTGAATGCCAGATAATGTAACTAGCAACAGCATGTACCTACCGGGTCTGTGAGCTCAGGCAAACTGGCCCTGTATGTAAGGGGACGGCAGTCCCTTGTGTTATTGACCAGTTCACATGGAAGGAACTTTGGGCCAAGATCATCTCCATCCAATACATCGACTGTTAGCGTTGTTGTGCTGGTTCTTCTGTTCCGTGGATTTGGAGCTCGGTCCTGTGAGTCAAATGAGATAAAGATTTGAATGTGTTACTTAGATTAGGACAAAACGTATGTCACTGAAACAAGGCAATGGGACAATTGACCTGTGTTGTTGTTTACCTTTACACGGTCTTCCCCCTCAAGTAACTATCAGTATGATCTACTTGATTCACCATCTTGCATTTGTCTGACATGTTCCTGTTATCTTCCTCAATTATTGCTAGTGAAAGCACATTCTGAACTGGCATATGTTACATTTCAAAATACTTATTATCACTGAGTACTTCTGCAGCAAAATGGCTTTGGAGTTATGCTAGAATGATTATCATTAGCATCCACTTTCAATGCATACAAAACTGATGGCAATATTTGGAGTATGCACAAGTGTAGTCAAAGAGATAAATCCAGCAGTAGCTGTCAGTGAGTCAGTGCTCCTCCACAGACTGAACTGTTTTCTAACTCTTTCAGTATAATTTGCAGTAATCTGAGAATTGAGAATATTAAGAACTGTTCTTACAATAGAGAAACCTTGGGAGTAGTCCACTTAATTGCAAAAATTTTGTATGTAATTACTACTCAAACTCTGGCTAGTTCTTAAAAAAAATGAGAATATGAGGATTGCAATTTCCTCAGAAAAATATTTTTTATTTTGTATTTTTAAAGTTCTTTGTTTCATCTGATCACAAATATAAAAGTAAAATTTATATATGTTAAATATAAATTAAATAAAATATAAGAAACATGGTTAGATGCTCACCTTAACTTAGGAAAAACATTTCAAGAGAAAAATTATGTTTTTTCCTTCCTGGTTTGAAATCCGTGGGAAATCACCTGTGAGAAATTGGCTGCTGATCTAAGCTGATGACAGCACTCTTTCTGGAAGTCAGGAAGAGCCATGAATTGATGCCCAATGGTTGGAAGAGGGAAGACCAAATTATGAAGGTTGTTGTAGCTCTGCTACAGTTAATAAGCCACACATACTGTATGTGTTCAACACTCTCCAAAAAAATCTCTGCTGACACCTTATAGATGTGTGATACTTTGCTCAGCTAGCTAGTGTAGCTCCAAATATCTTTGTCAATTGTGTTAATTCTGACCTACTTCTTCTTCATGCTGTGAGATGTAGTTAAAGCAAGAATAAAAACTCATTATTAATTAAATCAACCAAACTAAAGTGAAACAAATCAAAATTTTATCTTCTATAATTGCCATGATAATCACTATCAACTAAACCTGCTGTATCTTTTATCCTTGTTCCTTTAGAGGTAACCCTTGAGTTGTTTCAGTTCGTTGTGTAAATTAGTCTTTTCTCTTCCCAAATATCCATTCACAAAATCCTTTAACTATATCAGTAATCGACTTAGGAATGCTAAACCTCTAATCTAACTTTTGGCCAGAATCTGATGTTTGTCACCCACTTCAAGCCCCGAAAGATTCATAATTTAACTTGGACTTAGTGGCAATCATGTAACATTAAAAGCAATCCAAAGAGTATGACGTTTTGCTCTGAGCAAGCTGAACACAGAGCCTTTATCAATTTTTCCTCTATCTCACCCAGCTGCCAAAGGAAAAGTATTCTGGGCCTAATAACAACTGTCCAATTTGCAAAGTTCAAAGTAAATTTATAGTCAAAGTATGTATATGTCACCATACCCTACCCTGAGATTCATTTCCTTGCAGGCTATCACAGTGTAACAAAGAAAAACAATAGAATCAATGAAAATCTCCACACAAATTCTGGCAAACAACCAATGTGCAAATGCAAAAAAATCAAACATAACTAAGTAAGTAATATTGAGGACATGAGTCCTTGAAAATGAGGGTTGTAGACCCAGATTAGTATTGAAATGAGTGAAGATATCTGCACTGATTCAGGATCCTAATTGTTGAAGGGTGATAACTGTTTCTGAACTTGCGGGTGTGGGACCTAAGGGCCCTGTACCTCCTTCCTGATGCCAGCAGCAAGAAGAGAACATGGCATGAATGGTGAGAGTCCTTGGTAATGCATGCTGCTTTCCTGTAGCAGTGCTTCTTCCGAGATGGACTGGGCTGTATCCATCAGTTTTTGTACGCTTTTCCTTTCCTGGGCATTGGCGTCTCCATATCAGGCTGTGATACAACCAGGCTGATCTCAATATGCATATTGATAGCCAAGCCAAAGACTGACACACCCTTTAATAATATCTACAGATAGTTTCAGAACAGCTAGGAGCCTGAAATGAGCATGGTAGGTTTTGACATACACACCAAAAACTATCTCAAGAGCTAATAGATCAGAATTTTGGAAGTGAAACAAGGAAAAGGAGATTTGGAAGAAGAGTGGGTACAGGGGTTTTATGATTATTGCCACCATAAACTAGCTAAATCTAATGGCCTGGTTCTGTGTTATAATTTCTATGCAATCTGCCCGAGCTTGTTAGGAAATAGGCAGAATAAAAATTCTGCATTGACTAAAAGAACCAATGGGCCCATATCTGTTTTAGAGTACTCTACAGCTCTATAACAACAATGAGTTGCAATCATTTCAAATTATGCCTCAAAATTAGCACTAGCTGTGTACCCCATTTAACATATGATACTTGTTCTCTTTCTCAGTGTTATTCTTAGGAGCAACAATGATAAATCTATTTCTCCATTTAAAGATTTATGAACCAGACCAATTCTCTGCAGAACAATATCAAATTTGTAAGAAAAGCAGAGGGTTGTTGTGTTGCCCTTAAGGCATTTATTTGACTGGTTGGGTCTACACTTTAAATAATTTGTTTGTAACTATTTTCTAGTTAAAGTTAAAGGTTGATAATTAAGTTACAGTATAACAAAGGTAAATTCATTGTCTATGATATATCGCGCCATGTGATAATGTCACCTGCAGTTTCGCTGCATCTTATGTGTAACTTTCGATTTGGAGAAGGTGTGAAGGCGGGTGCCATGCGTACAGCATGATTGTGAAGAGCTCCATGTCTACCCATGAAGAAACATTATAGAAGCAACACCGTAAGTTCATAAGAAAGTATTTGAAGTAAAAATATTAATGCGGTTTCTGTTAAGGGAAGTGGCGCGGGTGTCGGCTTTTCAATTTCAAACACGGGGCGGGCTCGGGCCCGGCGGCGGTTTGACGGGACCCCCCCTCTCGATTCCTACTCAGGGCGGCTGGAGACACTCGCTAAAAGAAGAGCATGCGTGTGGTCTCCAGAATGGAACAGACGCTGTATATGTTTGTATTTTTTTATCAACAGTTTTCACCATACGATATTAATGTGGAAGAGTGAACAGAAAATGGTTAACCTTACTACGACTCTATCTTCATTGGCTCCAGTTTAACTTGATGTTTAGTCAGAGTTTCAACACACTGCATGAGAACACTACAGTGAAAAGGTGAAATCATTAGATGTTTCGACAAGTGGTACGATAGCTTCGCGATCAAGCATCCAGTCGCTTGCGCTCAGCGCCGAGAGCAGTAGGACATCGACAAGTGTGGCTGCCCTCGCAAGAGCTAAAGCAGAAGCCGCCAAGGTGCAAGCGTCATACGCTAACCAAGAAGCAAAACTGAAAATGGAAAAAGCTGCCAGAGAAGCGGAAAACCAGAAGAAAAATGCTGCCAGAGAAGCGGAAAACCAGAAAGAAAAGGCAAGGATAGATACAGAGTTAGAAGTGCTGACGCTACAACTAGAAGCCGATGTGGCCGCGGTGGAAGCACAAGTGTTGGAAAATGCTGAAGAAATGCACGTTCTAGACGAAGCAGGAAAATCTATGTCAGAAAGGGCCAAATTGGAACGCACCAGCGAATATGTCCAATCTCAAATTGACCTGCAGATTCATTCTCCCTCTCCATACTTGCCTGTTGGTGTCCCATCTCATGTGAAATCACAGGGAAGCTTCGTTGCATCGCGTCCACCTGGGGAAGACAAACTCAGGTATGAAAGGGCTGACTGCAAATACTTCCCGACACCAAACATACCAGATCCGGCGAGATCAGAGACAAAGGCTGAAGTCAGAACATCAAATCCCATCATGAACATACACACTCAGTCATATGTTCCCCAACATATTCCCCCAGCTAGCATGCCACCTGCAGCTGAACACTTGGCACAATATTTAGCACGACGAGACCTCGTCAATTCAGGACTACCAGTTTGACGATAAGCCTGAAAATTATCGTGCGTGGTACTCCTCACTCACCAGTGCCACCGGCGGAGTCCAGCTCACAGCAACCTAAGAGTTGGACCTTATGATTAAATGGCTGGGGAAGGAATCAAGTGAATCAAGTGTACGTCAACAACCCCAAGCTAGCCTTATACAAAGCATGGGAGAGACTTCGGGACTGCTAGGCGGCCCCTGAAATTATTGAGAAGGTGCTATTTCAACGGCTGGACAATTTTCCTAGGGTGTCAGCTAAGGACCACACTAAATTACGAGAACTCGGAGATTTACTCATGGAGATTCAAGGTGCTAAAGAAGACGGCTATTTAACTGGCCTGTTGTATCTGGATACCTCACGCGGAGTTGGACCAATTGTGGACAAGCTTCCATTTGGGCTGCAGGAAAGATGGGTGTCTATTGGCTCAGAGTACAAGGAAGAGAACGGTGGTCGAATCCCTCCCTTTGAGTATTTTAGTAGGTTTGCGTGCAAGGAGGCGAAGAGGTGAAACACCCTAGCTTCATGAATCAGAGCAGCACCACAACTCACACCAACCCAGTCAAACCCATTTTGAACAATTTTGTCATCAAGAAACCCATCTCAGTGCATAAAACCGAAGTCTCCGCAATCAACGATGACCCTAGCGAGAATTGTCCATTGCAAAACAAACTCCACCCCCTCAAAAAATGCAGAATGTTTCGAAACAAACCCTTTGACGAAAAGAAGGCCCTTCTCGAGGAAATAAAAATATGTTTTAAGTGCTGTTCCTCTACCTCCCACCTCACTAAAGAGTGTATGTTCCCCGTAAAGTGCTCAGAATGTAACAGCACTAATCACGATGGGGCCATGCATCCCGGCCCGTCACCACAAACTGCCAAGGCTCCTCCACTCCCACAAGAGGATGGCGGGGAGGGAGAGGATCACTCTGCTACAACTATTGTCAGCTCAAGCTGCACAGGTCAGTCGAGCCGTTCGTGCTCAAAGATCTGCCGCACTAAGGTATACCCTAAGGGAGCCAAAGACAAGGTCATCAAGGCCTATGTAATTCTGGACGACCAGAGCAACCACTCACTAGTGAGACCAGAGTTCTTCGAGTTGTTCAGCGTAAAGGGTAATCCATTCCCATACTACCTCAGAACTTGCTCTGGCATTGCAGAAACATATGGTACAAAGGCAGAAGGCTTCCAGCTCGAGTCGCTGGATGGCAAAGTCGTCATCAGTCTCCCTCCACTCTTAGAGTGCAATGAGATCTTAAATATCTGATCCGCAACTCCGACGCCAAGCACAGTGTTACACCAGCCCCATCTCCACTACATCGCCAAGCACATCCCAGAACTGGATCTGGAAGCAGAAATACTCCTGCTACTTGGAAGAGATGTTCTTAGGGTGCACAAAGTCAGGCAGCAGGCCAATGGACCACACAACGCCCCCTTCGCCCAACGGCTGGATCTGGGCTGGGTGGTGATAGGAGAGGTGTGCCCTAGCAAAGTACACAAACCGACAGTTAACATGCTCAAGACTAACGTGCTAGAGAGAGGCCGCCATTCAATTTCTCAGCCCTCCACAAATGTTGCGTGTATCAAGGAAGCACAACAAAGGACCGAGCATAGTAAAGCAACTGAGAAGACACTGGGACAGTCAGTCCTTGCTCAAACTAAGCATGATAATAATCTTGCTCCATCAGTGGAAGACGCCATCTTCTTAAAAATAATGGACACAAAGGTCTTTAGAGACGAAGCGAACAACTGGGTCACCCCACTACCGTTCAGAGAACCATGCCAGCGCTTGCCAAACAACAAAGAGCAGGCAGTCAGCCAGTTCACATCTTTACAACGAACCCTGAAAAGGAAACCTGAGACCAGTTACAGAGGTTGTTCTACTTCTACCTCAAGACTGATCTGGAGACTAAAGTTCTATACCATGTTTATAGTGATCTTAGAAAGGTCAGGCGGGGAGTGTGTTGCCCTTAAGGCATTTATTTGACTTTGTTGGGCCTACGCTTTAAATAATTTGTTTGTAACTATTTTCTAGTTAAAGTTAAAGGTTGATAATTAAGTTATAGTATTACAAAGGTAAATTCATTGTCTATGGTATATCGTGGCATATGATGACGTCACCTGCGGTTTCGCTGCGTCTTGTGTGTAACTTCCAGTTTGGAGAAGGTGAGAAGGCGGGTGCCATGCGTGCAGCATGATTGTGAAGAGCTCCATGTCTACCCACGAAGAAACATTATAGAAGAAACGCCGTAAGTTTATAAGAAAGTATTTGAAGTAAAAATATTAATGCGGTTTCTGTTAAGGGAAGTGGCGTGCGTGTCGGCTTTTCGATTTAGAATGCGGGGCGGGCTCAGGCCCAGCGGTGGTTTGATGGGACCCCCCTCGCTTCCTACTCGGGGCGGGTGGAGACACTCGCTAAAAGAAGAGCGCACGCATGGTCTCCAGAATGAAACATATATGTTTGTATTTTTTTATCAACAGTTTTCACCATACGATGTTAATGTGGAAGATTGAACAGTAAATGGTTAACCTTACTACGACTCTGTCTTCATTGGCTCCGGTTTAACTTGGTGTTTCGTCAGAGTTTCAACACACTGCACCAGAACACTACAGTTGTTCTCTTAATCCATTGTTTGATCAGGGCTTGCATGGTCATATTCTGTAGAATGTCTAATTCAACATTGGAAGCAAGTGAGTTCAGTATTCCTGCTCACTGAGGTGTGACTGAGAGCCTTCCATATTTTTTGAAGGATGATCAAACCAGGAAGGTTTTATTGTTCAATCAGAAATTAGATTTTATTCCAAAATATGGTTCCATACCGTGCCTATCCCCAGTGCTGCTGCAATATTGGGAGATGCAAGGGTTAAACGGTGCACCTGTCTTAAGGCGACTCAGGAAGCCAGTCACATTTCTCATAGCAGGACAGGCATTTGGTCAGCAGCTCCTATATGGCATAAAACTAGTTTTTTCTCAGGGGATGGACTAATGCCTTGAAAATTAGGCAATCCCTCATCGGTGCAATGAACAGCTTTGACTATTGTGACAAAATACATCTTCGCCATGGCAGGTTGTTTGATTTTATGACACTTTCAGACATTGGAGCAGAATTAGGCAATTCAGTTCTTAATAATAAAACAAAAATTCCTGGAATTTGGAAGGCAAAGGGTGAATTGTTTGATGTTTTCAAGAAATTAACCAGAACTAACAGCATAAAAATAAAAAAGAACTATTTTAATGAATGAGGGAGTCTGGCAGCAAAGGAGCACATGGCTTAACTATGAGAACTGACCTTTTAGTGGGTGATATCAGGAAATTCTTTTTACATGCAGTGAGTGTGTGGTAGAAACTTAAAATTCACTTATGCAGTTAGCAATTGTTTATATTTAAGTGTGAAACTGGCAGAGTTTAGCTGACCAAAAACATTGAGGGATATGAGGAAAAGTTGAGTTTATTGAGTTAAATCACAGATTGTACACAATCTTACTTATTAGTAGAATTAACTCAAAAGACTAAATGCCATTTTCCTGTTATTTTAAACATAATGTTAATTCAGATTTGGAGGAATGGATTTTTAACGTCTTAAATGCAAAGTGAAACAATCTCTTCAGAACTCCCATTTCCAATTTTAACAGAGGCAGAACAAAATAACAATCTACTCATGGAAACAGGTCTGATCATTCAAACATGATAATGTCTCTGCCTACTATCATCTTCACAAGTGTTATATTTTTAACGACAGTTGACTAGTTTCTCGCAAGTTGAAAAACACAATGACAGACAGAAGCGCTAAACCTTGAGAAAGATGAACGTTTCTACAATACCGTTTGTGGTGCAGAAAGAGGAAGGTTGATCCACAGGAAATCCTTACCATCAGTCAATCCCAGCAATCTATCGCTTCCTCACATGAACACCCTCTGTACCATACCCTCAATTCTAAACACTCCTAACCTCTTCTGCGTTGAGGATTGCCTCAAATCCATCTCAGTACATCCATCTGGTTTTGCAATTTTTAAAGCAGCCAATAAGTCCTTCTGTCCAAAAGGCCTCAATCAAAATATCAGCCAGCCTGTCTGTATGTGGGAACCTCATGACAAAATCATAGAATGACAGTTTGAAACACTTGCAGCTTACATAATATTGGACATTCTCCCTTTAAGAATTGCAGCACACAAGAAAATGTTCTTGTACATTGTGACTATCATTACCTTGCAGAGACTTTGAGACCTTTTACCTCTGTAGACAAACCCACTGTGAGAAAGGAGATGCAGGACACTGCAGATGCTGAAAAATGGAGCAAGAAAGAAACAAAACGCTGGAGGAACTCAGCAAGTCAACCAGCATTAGTGAAGTGAAATAAGAGAGATGCGCCACTCCTTTCCCCTCCCATATACCCAGACCTCCTCCCTTATCTGGTTCCATGCTCCAGCTTTTAACATTCTCAGCCTTGCTGCCTCCACGAATCACCCAACCTCACTCTATTTCCACCTTCTCCTCTTCCATCTGCCTATCAATTGCCAGCTGCCACTTCATCCCTTCCTCCCCACCTTTTTATACTGGCTACCTTCCCTCTATCTTTCAGTCCAGATGAAGCATCTCAGCCTGAAACGTCAACTGTCTATTTCCCTCTACAGATGCCGCCCAACCCGCTGAGTTTTTCGAACACTTTGTTTTTTTGCTCCACTGTAAGAAATGCTGCTTTGCACAATTAATGCCCTTTAATGAATATATTTCCAACTGTATGCCAGTAGACAAATGAGAGAAAGAAACTGTGACATGGTGACAGAAGTGTTGGCTGATGAAGCAATGAAATTTAGACTTCAGGGCTTGAGACCATATATTTAATGGTAGGTGCGAGATCTCCCATTCTTTGCTATATATGGGTGTGTCCCAAGAGATAGCAATACTGTGATTCAGTTAAGAGAGAGTGCATAATGATTAACAATGCCAGAGCAGCAGTAATTTCAGACAGTTAACCTGCTAAAAGAATGGAGCAACAGAGAAATAGTTTGTAGTCTGGATGTGTGGGATAAACTGGAACCGACAAATGTTACTCTATTTTACTGGTCAAATGGTGAAAAACCTGTACTGTACCATATTGCTGTCAAATGTGTCCCTGGGAGAATGCATTAGGTTCCAACACATTGTAATCTGTTGAAAAATTGAATAGTTATCTGGTATCGGATCTTTATAGAAAATCAAAAAATGGGAAGAACATTTTAATACTTCTTAATGAAGCAAATATTGTGAGCAGATAATTGCAGTTTTGCAGACTTGAAGGATTCAATCAACAGATTCCCTGGGAGGGTGGTTTAAACCAAGGGAACAGCTACAACATAAGGCCAGGTTAACTTAAGCAAAGTATATTGATACATACAAAGCTTTGGAAACATGGTAGAGATGGATGACCAGGTGCTAAATATGCTGAGAAATAGGTATATAATGCAGTTCAATACATGGGTAAACAGCTGATATAGGAGGGAGAGTTTCAGGTTTATGGATTAGCTGCCCTCTACCAGGGCAGCTGGGATGTGTATAAACAAATTGGTGTGCATTTTAACTGTAGGAGAGTCAATATCCTCACTGGGAGGTTTCTACTATTTCTCAGGAAGGTTAAACTAGAGTGACGGGGAGATAGGGCCAACAGTAGCAGGGTAACAAGTGGCAGAGCTGAGGGCAACAAAAATGGTGTGATAAGACAGAAAGGAAGTACAGCGAGGGGCAGGCTGGTAAACATGATGGGACTGATGGGCTGAAATGTGTTTATTTCAATGTTAGGAGTAGTGTAGGTGAGGAGGATGTACTTAGGGCCTGGATCAGTACATAGAACTACGGCTTTATTGCTATTACAGAGATATGATGGTGTGTGGGACAGGACTGGCAGCTCAATGTCAATTTGTTGTTTTAAATGTAATGGGTGGTTATGAGAAAAGAGGTGGAGGGGTTGCATGACTGTTAAGGAAGAATGTGACCATAGTACTCAGAGAGAACACACTGGAGGGCTCATCCACAGATGCAATTTGGATGGAGTTCAGAAGTAGGATATTGGCAATTGAGCTGATGGAAGTATACTACAGGTCCCTCCAAAAGCCACTGAGGGATTGAGGAACAGATGTGTAGACCGATTATGGAAAGGTGCAGAGATAACAGGGTTGTCATAATGGGTGTGCTTAGGGGCAGACAACATGACTTTGTGCACAGAGGTCAGGCCTAACAAATTTGGTTGAGTTCTTTGAGGAGGTGACAAAGGCGCTTAATGAGGGTAAGGCAGCAGACATTACCCACATGGCTGTGAATAAGATACTTCTTAAGGTCCTTCAGGGAGGCTTGATTCAGAAGATAAAGATACATAGGATCCAGGGTGAATTTCAAGTTTGAATCCGGAACTGGCTTGCCTATAGAAGACATGAAAGGCCATTACTCTGTTTGGAGGCCTGTGACTAGTGGTGTTCTGCAAGGATTAGTGCTGGGCCATCTGTTGTTTGTGATATATATCAATGATTTGGGTGAAAATGTAGATGGGTAGATCAGCAAGTTTGCAGATGACACCAAGATTTGCGTACTTGTTCTGGTCATCCCACTGCAGAAAGAATATGAAGACTGTGGAAAATGTGCAGAAGAAGCTTACCAAGATGCAGCCAGGATTAGAGGGAATGAACTACAAGGAAAGGTTAGACAAACTTTGGTTGTTCCTCCTAGAGTGTCGGAGCTTGAGGGGAGATTTGATGGAGAATTTTAAAATTACAAGAGGCAGCGATAGGGTAGACAGACTTTTCTCCAGTGTAGAAATGCCAAACAACAGAGGATATACTTTTCAGGTTAGAGGGCAATATGAAAGACAAGTTTTTATTTTACTCAGAGACTAGACTGAGTTAACCGGGCAATAGTGGAAGCAGGCGGTTTGTTGGAGTTTATAAGGCTTTTATGTAGGTACATGAATGTGAAAGGAATGGAGGGATTTTGTTGATACACAGGAGGAAGCTGGCATCAAGATTAGTACAACCAAGATCGGTACAACATTCTGGACAAAATAGCTTGTCCATTTTTGTACTGTTCAATGTTTAATGAAACATTTTCCAAATAGAAATAGCCTAACAATGTGGATTAGAAATTAACTTCCATAAATGATTCACAATGAAGATCTGTGCAAAGCCAGGAAGCAGGTCAGGTACAGACTTCTTGTTGAACACAAGGTCCCCTGTTTGTCATTTATCAAGATACTTATCCTTTGTGCTTATTTTTCTGAAGAAGAAGTGTTAGTTGATCATGTTTCAATTACTTTTGAAGACCATAAACATGTCAAAAATGATCTGAGTCACAAATCTTAAAACGATTTCATTTCCAGGAGACATTTCCATATAAGTTTGGAAATGATATACTCTGGCTGACATTGACACAATAATTAATGTTGTTCCAAAACTTGTTTTTGAAATCTATAAAAAAGCCATATACATAAACTAGATTTCAAAGCGCAATTATTTCAAAATAAACGTGTCACTTAAATTGCCTGACGAAAATTATATGCACTTTATTTCAAGAATTCAGCCAACTGCAGTACTTACTTTCTGGTAAGAGAAATTGCATTATTTTCAAAGAGAAAATAACTGTCACTGCTTTACAGTTACATGCAAACTATGTTTGCTTAAACTCTGTGTACGGTTCTGATAGTTTCAGATAATCACTTAGTATTGGATGATCTGACAACATCAATTAAACTGCATCTAAAATATATACTGCATTATCAGTCTTATCAAACATCCAGCCTACTGGAGAGTATAAAATTGTCAAAATATAAATTATGCTAGTAAAGTTATTCAAATAATGTCTTACATTGGCTTGAACAATGACATAGTAACGTGTTTTTTCTTCATAATTTAGTCTTTTCCTTAAGACCACAGCTCCTGTTAATGAGAGTGGAATGTCAAATGTCCTGCCAGATTCCTACGAACACAAAAAGACAAGTTCTGGTTTAGACAGTACCCCTGTCAAATGTTATTCTCCATATTAACAGCACATTAGTTCAACCTTTTGCACCGAGATCCAAAATAACATCCCTTTGCTCCATAGCAGCTGAAAATTAAAATAGTATTTTTAATATAATTTTATTAATGGCTTACTTAATTTTAAAATGCAATATTTCATCAACATGGCATCGAAAGAATCTTGTTCATTAACTTTTGGCAGGGTTCGATTTAAAACTACATAGTAAAATGAGGCATTTGTCATACTTAGCAGGTCAGTTGTTTAAAATGCAGATTGATATTTAAAACCAGGGTTAGTTAACCTGCTACACCATGAAGACTTTCATGTTTGTTACTGCTCAACAAGAATTTCTGCTTAAAGCAACAAATAATTTGAAGTAAACTTTAGGCAAAGTCTAAAATAACATTGTTGAATTAATACATTTGACATTGGTACTTAAAAATATAACTACTATCATCTTGATAGTATCGTTTTGTTTGAGCTCATGAATAAAGGAAACTGCCAGGCTATGTGTAACACTCATCTT
Source organism: Mobula hypostoma (assembly GCF_963921235.1). Lineage (NCBI taxonomy): Eukaryota > Metazoa > Chordata > Chondrichthyes > Myliobatiformes > Myliobatidae > Mobula > Mobula hypostoma. Next base: position 30,109,852 of record NC_086115.1, on the reverse strand, counting down.
TGCCAATACATTTATTTTCTGGGATTCAATTTAGAAATATCATGAAAAAAATTGAAGAGTGAACACTTAACCAAAGCCAGATAAACGTTCCAAATGAACTCCAGAATTTCCTTTAGGTTTCTCATAAGCAACTACAGTAAGCACATTTATCCATCCATTCATGTTTTCTGCCACAGTCAAAATAGTCAAATAAGTAGAGAGAGAAAACCTTGGGAATTCCAGTCAATGGGTAAGTATACACATTCTCTCCTTCGTATGTCTTCTGTGCACATAGAAACATAGAAAAATAGAAAATAGGTGCAGGAGTAGGCCATTCGGCCCTTCGAGCCTGCACTGCCATTTATTATGATCATGGCTGATCATCCAACTCAGAACCCCGCCCCAGCCTTCCCTCCATACCCCCGACCCCTGTAGCCACAAGGGCCATATCTAACTCCCTCTTAAACATAGCCAATGAACTGGCCTCAACAGTTTCCTGTGGCAGAGAATTCCACAGATTCATCACTCTCTGTGTGAAGAAGTTTTTCCTAATCTCGGTCTTAAAAGGCTTCCCCTCTATCCTCAAACTGTGACCCCTCGTACTGGACTTCCCCAACATCGGGAACAATCTTCCTGCATCTAGCCTGTCCAATCCCTTTAGGATCTTATACGTTTCAATCAGATCCCCCCTCAATCTTCTAAATTCTAACGAGTACAAGCCCAGTTCATCCAGTCTTTCTTCATATGAAAGTCCTGCCATCCCAGGAATCAATCTGGTGAACCTTCTTTGTACTCCCTCTATGGCAAAGATGTCTTTCCTCAGATTAGGGGACCAAAACTGCACACAATACTCCAGGTGTGGTCTCACCAAGGCCTTGTACAACTGCAGTAGTACCTCCCTGCTCCTGTACTCGAATCCTCTCGCTATAAATGCCAGCATACCATTCGCCTTTTTCACCGCCTGCTGTACCTGCATGCCCACTTTCAATGACTGGTGTATAATGACACCCAGGTCTCGTTGCACCTCCCCTTTTCCTAATCGGCCACCATTCAGATAATAATCTGTTTTCCTATTTTTGCCACCAAAGTGGATAACTTCACATTTATCCACATTAAATTGCATCTGCCATGAGTTTGCCCACTCACCCAACCTATCCAAGTCACCCTGCATCCTCTTAGCATCCTCCTCACTGCTAACACTGCCACCCAGCTTCGTGTCATCCGCAAACTTGGAGATGCTGCATTTAATTCCCTCATCCAAGTCATTAATATATATTGTAAACAACTGGGGTCCCAGCACTGAGCCTTGCGGTACCCCACTAGTCACCGCCTGCCATTCTGAAAAGGTCCCGTTTATTCCCACTCTTTGCTTCCTGTCTGCTAACCAATTCTCCACCCACACAAATACCTTACCCCCAATACCGTGTGCTTTAAGTTTGCACACTAATCTCCTGTGTGGGACCTTGTCAAAAGCCTTTTGAAAATCCAAATATACCACATCCACTGGTTCTCCCCTATCCACTCTACTAGTTACATCCTCAAAAAATTCTATGAGATTCGTCAGACATGATTTTCCTTTCACAAATCCATGCTGACTTTGTCCGATCATTTCACCGCTTTCCAAATGTGCTGTTATCACATCCTTGATAACTGATTCCAGCAGTTTCCCCACCACCGACGTTAGGCTAACCGGTCTATAATTCCCCGGTTTCTCTCTCCCTCCTTTTTTAAAAAGTGGGGTTACATTAGCCACCCTCCAATCCTCAGGAACTAGTCGAGAATCTAACGAGTTTTGAAAAATTATCACTAATGCATCCACTATTTTACATACTTTACATACTATAGAATAGTATTTTTTTTAAAAAATGACAGAACCTTTTGGAGTCACAAGAAAGACTGCAGATACTAAAATAGAGTGTTACACAAAAATGCTGGAGGAATTCAGCAGATCAAGTAGATTGGAGATGAACAGTTAATGTGTCGAGCCAAGACCCTTTGTCAGGGCTGGAAAGAAAGAGAACCATAGTGAAATGATGGGGGAGCATGAGCTTGCAGGTGATATGTGAGTAAGTGGCGCAGTGAGGAAGCTGGAAGGTGATAAGATGAAGAGGCAAAATGCTGAAAAAGATGGAATCTTATAGAAGACAGAGGACCATGGAATAAAGAGCAGGAGGTGGAAAACCAGAGGGAGGAAACTTGGTGATGGTCAGTTCATGGAGGGGATGGGGGAGGGAAAAGGGAAGAGATAATACCACTAGAAGGATAAGGGAAAACAAAAGTGGGGAGTAGTGACAAAGTGGAGTGGTTGGTGATTACTGGAAGTAAGAGAAATCAAGGTTCAAGATTGTTTAAAGTCATTTACAGTACACAAGAATAAAGGAGAACAAAATAATTGTTATTCCAGTTTTGATGCAGCTTGAAAAAACACAATAAAATAAAGAACACAATATTAAAAAAAACATAATAAATATAAATACATAAGATAGCTCATATACATAGATTGATTGTATGTCCATAAAGTGATGCTGTATATAAAATAGTGGTGATGGGGGTTGAGGAGGGTGGGTCAGTGGGTGGAAGTATTGATCAGCCTTACAGCTTGGGGAAAGTAACTGTTTTTGAGTCCGGTAGTCCTGGAATGGATAGTATATAGCCTCCTTCCTGGTGGCACTGGGACAAACAGACCATGAGCAGGGTGGGTGGGTGGGTGGGATCCTTCATGATGTTTCTGACCCTCTTCCATACCATACAGTGTTAATGCTGTTAAGTTAGAGACTACCAAGATGGCATTGTTTTTCTTATCTGCATTTAGCCTCAACCTGGCAGTAGAGGAGGCCACATGCAGACATGTCAGTGTGGGAATGGGAGTGGAATCAAAAAAGTTGGCCACTGGAAGATCCTGAATGTGAGAACAGACACAGCAAAGATGCTCAACAGTGATTGATTCAGAAGCTTTTGGAGCATGTGATGAGGACAGTTATCACAGAAGTATGCAGCACAGAGAAAGGCCAATTGCTTCACCATGATTCCACCATCTCCTTTGAAATCTATTAAATAAATTATGCCCACTTCCTTCTCTGTACTTTTCTTGTAGCCTTGCAATAACTTCCCTTTTACTGTATAAGTTCTCTATTATATTTGTCAATAAATCTGTTTTCAACAGCTTTGCTAGCAGCATATTTTAGTCAATAACAACCTGGGGTGTAACAGATGAATAATCTCCCTTTTAATTCTTCCACTATTTCTTTGTGTTTTCTCATTGTTGGCCATGCCATCGTTGGAAGTAGTTTATCTACAGCAACTCTATTACAATATTTGATTTCAATCATCTTTATCACCTCTCTTCAACTTTCATTTCTCAAGAGAACAGTCTCAGCTTCATCACTCACATTGATGAATAAGATCAAATGTGGAATCTTCTGTTAACCATTCTTGATTTATTTATCTGAAGACTTCCTCCTTTGATCTGCCTACATCCTCTCCGCAGCATGGTGTCTAGGAATGGACACTATGTCCATGGTGAAGCTAATTAGTGACTTTATAAAGTAATTGCGGGATTATATGTTCACTGATCTAAATTGAGTTTCTAGAGATTGGTAAAATCAATTTATTTATTTGATTTCTTGTGAGTGTCTAAACCAGCAGGGCAGCATCTAGTAACGATGGTTCTGGACTGCTCCAGAGAGCTTTATGTTACAGTATTCCCTTTGGGGGGTAGAAGGGGGAACTCCACCATCTACCCCAGTTCATTCCCAGAAGCATTAACCTTGGCCCACAAGACATGCCCTCTGTTCAAGAAGTACACTCCATGCAGCTACTATGGACTCTTCACCAATAATTGGACATCAGTGGGTTATCACTTCCGTGTAAATTGCTTACCTAAATTGACTTAAACTCAAAAAAATCTGAAAAACCAAGTATTTTCAGTGTAAGCTGCACTTACCCTCAGCTGCATACATCCCTTCCCTTTAAGTGCCCTTTTCCCCTTCTCAGGAGAACATTGACATTCTCCCAAACAAAACCTTTGGTACAAATCCAGAACTTGACTTCATCATTTTAGGTCTCAGCACGAGCGCTTGTGATGGTATGTACCTTGCAGTGCTTGTGCACACGTCAATGAAGTCGACTTGATTTGACCATTTCCTACGAGGTATTTACCCACAAAGCTATTTTCAGCATAATATGTTAAAATCAGAAATAAAAACGGAAAGTGCTGGAAATAATCTACAGGCAATACAAAACCTGTGGGGCAAGAAAGAGTTGATACTTAAAAGCAATGAAGTTAGGACTTTTGTCCCCACATGAAAACAATAAACCCACCATACTGTACTTACTGGATCATTTGGATTATGTTGAATAACATATTCAATCTGTCCATTAGGGCCATCATCGATGTCAGTTGCTCCATTTATTCCGGAGAAACCAGTAAAAATGGTTGTCCCAACTGGTGTCAACTGCAGGTAAATCAAAAAAATAGTACACTACAATCCATCTGCTACAAAATATCCAAAGTACACCATCAAATATTAATGGACAGTATGAATGAAGTGTACCTGAATGGTTCAAGAACCCACGGAACACTATTAAATGTGCCTGAACCTATATGTAAAGCATACCTTCAAGTCATTCAGGATCTGGCACAACTATATTGGAATTGAATTCAAACCATTTACTAAGTGATTGAAGCATTCCAAGAGGGGGTAGTGAAGGCTTCAAGCTCACGTCCATCTCTTAGGAAAGAGAGGAAAAGCATCCAAAGCTGAATTTCTTGGAGGATAAATATGCGATTATAATGTGACAGAACGGGAGTTGACGACAACTGTAAGCAACAACATGGAAAAATAATGCTAAACAAAGAAATCATAAATTCCACCATGGACAATCCCAAGACCAGCTGCAAAAGGAGGAGGGTGGGCATGGTGTTAGAAGTTCCATCATGTAAAAACTCAGAGCTACAGAAACACCAACAGAAGCTCCAAAGATCTCATTCTTGGAACAGGAAGGATCTTCACCCAGTTTACCCAGTACTGGGGCAGCCTATGCCCCAGTAGGGGTGATTGTCTTAAGAAAAGAAGAAAGGAAAGAAATCATAGGAGTGGATTTCAAAAAAGGAAATCATGCGACTAACACAAATTAGAACCTAAAAATATAAATATGAAGAAATAAATATGAAAAGGAACATCAACATAGTCAGGCCCAAGATGAAGATCACTTAGTGGTAGAGAGGGTAAGCAAGGTACTAGTGAGCCAATAGCATGTTTTCGTTGGAAGAATTATCACCCTTGAATGAAGAAAGGATGCAGCAGCAAAATTAAATATGGTCAAATTAAATATTTAGAATGAAAACAATCCTTAGCAGAGTTTTATTAGTGTGAGTGAGATATCCCTAGGCTGCAGGGGGTGGAAGGGGTGGCAAAGGCAAAAATTGAGAAGCCTTCAGCCTAAGTCTTCTAATCCTCCTTAGATGAATGGTTGGTATGAGAAGACTGGAGAATCGAAAATGTTACATTACTGGGTAGTATACAACCAGCAGCTTTAGAACCAGCTTCACAATGGCTGGAGCACAGACGGTAGGGACAATGAGCTAACTGCAAAATCTGCTTAGAAATATAGAAAGTAAACATTACTAATTTACTGCTAAGGTACTTTGTTGCAGAACTTATCCAATCACAATGTCAAGGCCTCACAGACCGTAACAGTCAATGTACGGGCTGACCTAAAAGAGCCTTGATAACAAAATTGTTGAAAAACTTTTTAACAGCTGGTTCAGTTACACTCGCAGCTTGTTAAGAACTCTGAATAATTCAGGAACATTTCAAATCATTCAAAATACAAGATTGGAAGAAAAAAATTAACAAAAAAGTAGAAAATGCTAGGATAACCTTTCTTTGAGATCCACCAATGTGTAACCTGATTAGGGTGCATCAATAGAAAAAATTGGAATTGCTATGCTTTTTGTGGTAGAATTTCTCTAAGTTTTTCCCAATTAAAATAATTTTTTTGAGAAATGATACAAAAGCAAAATTGAATATGCCTACTCCAAAGATTAAAAATTAGCTTTGTTTGTCACATGTGTATTGAAACATAGAGTGAAATGCGTCGGTTACATCAAACCAAATCAGCAGGGATTGTGCTGAGCAGCCTGCAAGTTTCGCCATGCTTCCAATGCCAACATAGCATGTGCACAACCTACTATGCTAAACCCTTACAGGTTTGGAATGTGGAAGGAAACCAGAATATCCGGAAGAAGTCTACAGGAAGAACATCCATGCTCCTTAGAAGCAGCAGCAAGAATTGAACACTGATCTGTAAAGCGTTGCACTAAACTCTATGCTACCATGCCTGTCTTGTGAAGAGTTATAACAGAAGTATGAATCTGAGTTTCACTCCCGGCCAATGATCAGCCTGAGCAGAATTAAATACATTTTTATTATTAATAAAGTATATTTGTCACTACGTATGTTATCTCACGCTAAACCAATTACACATCCTTATCAATAAAATAAAAATATTTGCATTCTTCCATTTTTCTCCAGCCATATAATTAAACACACTTCTGCCACAGCAAAGTTCCCCGTATGCTTTTATAACATTTGGTTCAATTTTCACCCTAACACTCAATTTGCCAAAGAAGTCACAATCTAAAAATAATTTGTATTCACCAAGAAGCAATTAACAGATCAAGAATTTTGATTGTGTGTGACATTACTGTTAAAAAATATAATCAAATTGTGATGGAGGAGATCTTCCATTGACCAGCAAGGCTCTCGATGAGACTTCTTACGACAAGGGTCCCCAACCTTTTTTGCACTGCGGACCAGTTTATTATTGACAATATTCTTGCGGACTGGCAGACCGGCCGACTGGGGTGGGGGGGTAGGGTTGCCAACGGACAAGGGTAGCAGTCAAATACGTTGTGTTCACCCTGAGAAAGACTACAATGACCATGAAGTCTTGCACGGGCACCCGTGCGCATGTGTGTACGTGCCAATTTTTTTTCTACAAATCGTTTTTGGCGATTCTGTTCGGGGGGGGGCAGTGTTAATCATGACCGGAATATAGGTGATAAGTGGCTAATACACTCAATTTCGTTTCTAAAAGGGTTTATCTAACAAATTTAATATTAAACACACAGCGCATATTTTCCACGCATGAATATAGTGATAAGTCAATTATCAGAGGAGGACAGGGGAGCTTGAAGTAAGTGTTGAATGAACTTCCAGTAGAAGTTCTAGAGGCAAGATCGATATTATCATTTAAAGAAAAATTGGATAGGTATATGGACAGGAAAGGAATGGAGGGTTATGAGCTGAGTGCAGATCGGTGGGACTAGGTGAGAGTAGTGTTCGGCACGGATTAGAAGGGCCGAGATCGCCTTTTTCCGTGCTGTAATTGTTATATGGTTATATAGGTCACTTATAAGTCAATAGCATCATAACATTTTAAGTAATGTTTGGATATTAAACACACAGCATATATTTTCCCCGTATGAACATATAAAATAATTGCAACACACCAATATCCCTGAATCAGAGGGAGCCCTGGGCTTGTTTTCCTGCAACAAGATGGTGCCATCGAGGGGTGATGGGAGACAGTGATACTCCGCAATTTAGTTTTCGTTGCATTAATTGTAGAGATGTGTTGGAAATGGAAGCAAAGTTTTCAGTGCTTTCGTGGCTATCTCAGGATATTCAGCCTTGACTTTGATCCAGAATGTCAGCAGAGATGTTACATCAAACATAACTTTTCAGCCCGTTGTCATTTGCAAGCTTGAGGAGTTGATCTTCTTCCCACGCTGACATGGATGACGCGCAGGTAATGACCTCGCGAGTGTTCAAGCTCAACAGTGCGCGTGACAGGGAATGAGGAAAGGTGCAGCTGACTCATATCGCCAAATCATATCGTTTCCTCACGGCCCAGTAGCACATGCTTTGCGGCCCGGTGGTTGGGGACCGCTGTCTTATGATATTTAATGCTAGTTAACCAGAGGGGCTAAGATAACTGCAGAGTCACTCTGAGTGTGACAGGCTTCTTTGCCTACAATTTCCTGATACTAGAAAGCCTCCTCACCGATGTAAAAACAGTTTTACAGGTTAAACAATTGTAAATGCTCAAATACTCAAATAATCAGAAATACTGAACCATAAAAGCACTACAAGTTAAACTAATTAAAAATAACTAAAAATATGAAGAGTCATGACAGTAGAATTAACGACAGTTAAATCAGTTCAACTGAATCGACAGAAAAAAGTAACTTGTATGTACTATCTTCTGATTGGTCACTCCTTTCTAATTAAGTCAATGGATTCACTGGACTTGCATCAGGTTAATCTAGCATGGATTTAAAGGGCTATATTCCCAGTAAGTGCGGATATATCTAAGGAAACTTGTTCTGCTTCTTACTACCCGTTCCACCATCATCCTTGAGAAGCACAGTAGAACAATGCCTGTGCATTGGAACATCTGAAAAGAAGGCAACATTTTTGTCCTCACCCTAAGGTCCCAAATTTATTCCCTGTTAAATATGTAAAAAATTCAAAGTAAATTTATTATCAAGTAATTATTCGTCACCATACCCTGAGATTCATTTTATTGCAGGCAATCACAGTTGAACAAAGAAATACAACAGAATCAACAAAAAACTGCACACAAAGAAAGACTGGCAAATAACCAATGTGCAAAAGAAGAAAACCTGTGCAAATACAATCAAGCAAACAAATAAATGAATAAAATTGAGAATATGAGTTGTAGAGTCCTTGAAAATGAACCTATAGATTATGAAATCAGTTCAGTGTTTAGTGAAGTCATCCATGCTGATTCAAGTGCCTGATGGCTGTAGGAAAATAATTGTTCCTAAACCTGATGGCGTGGAACCTAAGACTCTTGTATCTCCTTCCTGATAGCAGCAACAAGAAGGGGACATGGCCTGGATGGAGGGGGGTCCTTGATGAAGGGCACTGTTTTCTTGTGGCAGAGTCCCTCCTAAATGTTCTTAATGGTGGGACGGTTAAGCCACAGTTAGAAAAAGATCCCGCTTAATCAATGCATACTTTAAGCATCTGATTAATTAGGTGCAGTAAAAGATTTTGTAGGCACTGGGAATAACATTCAATAACTTTGTTCTTCTGGCTCTGAATCCTTTAGAAGCATAATTTCACAGAAGGGAATCACATCAGCTAAACATTACAAAGTCTGCAGACCTGGGACTCCATCCAAAAGACAATGTCAGACCTAAGGAAATCCAATTTGAAGCTCGTGATATTAACATATACCTGGCACAGTTGAACATGAAAGAAAGTTAATCTTGACAAATGGCTCACCCTGAAATGCTTGAAAGGAAGAAAGATAATAAGAAACTTAGTGAGTACACTGCTGCCAAGAAAATGACCTGAGGAAGCAGCGACTGATACAGTATGTCCTAATGTTGAAAATACACAATCCTAAAGGAAATGTTCATTAGCATGCTAACCTCCTGGATACTGGTGTGCACAACAAGAATTTAGAGGGACAGATTTGACATTCAGGGCTTGTAAGTAAACCTGGGAAACTGATGCCTATTTCTCTTTTAATGTGTTGTGGGTCTCCATACCATTTTCAGAGCTCTACATGTTTTCAATTCTGAATACCATCCTACCTACAGGACATGATACCCTTCAAATTCAGCAGACAACTGCATACTGACGTTACAATAAAGAAATGCTTACTAGTCGCCCGCATGGAGCTGGCTAGGATATCATTAACAAGCACAGAGCGGGTGAAGGAAACAAAACAAGAGCAGGTCCTAGTGGTGATGGCAAGTACAATAATAATACCTTTTTTAAATTTACAACGTCCTGCTGACCAAGTGTGAAAAACATGTGCTCTGTATGAGTTTGCACTGATAGTGCTGCTTCAATTTATTTTGTTGACAGTATCAGGAAATTTCCTCCTTTCCATTGAACTGCAGGTCACACAAGCCATTGAGAGAAGTTCTGAGTAAGATCCTGTCAAAAGAACAAGAGCCAGAGGCAACTAGACAAGCATGAGTGGAGCTGAAATAGTGCAGATTATCAGTTAAAGGCAGCACTGGATTAAACCAAATGACAAAAAGTCAGTATTTTTAGGAACACAAGAAGTACTAGCTGAGCAAAGGCCAATGCTGGTTACTGAGCACAGTGCAGTTCCAGGAGTTTCAGGCCTCACCAGCCTACTCAAAAGGTCAACGCTTTCAGCAATAACACCCAAGTGCATCGTTTGCCTTTCAGTACACCAGCCCAGAGCATTCGTCAGCAGCAGCCTATCATTTAACTACAGGAAAACAGTTAATATTGCTAAATCCTATGGGAGGACCTTCCATAATCCTACAACACTGTTGTGTCGATCGTTATGGGGTCGATGGCAGGGCTAAGGAAGAAGCCTCACGGTAAATTCACTAAAGATGTCATTAGACCTTTTGATTAGCTAGCTGTCAAACTGCCAAAAACAATGATCTTTTTCCTGAATATTTCTGACATTCAGAAAGAGTTAACATCATGGGTCAAACCTTCACACCAGGCAATAGTGTTTCTGTTGGACTTTGCAACAACTTTCAAATGTTCAAGACTGGCAGAGGCTTAAGTTAGCAGTGGCACATTCTGCTGTAGTGTCTGTGCTGTCCTATAGAGAACATGCAGCTTTCCAGCCACCTGTCAGCCATTAGGCTGGAGATGTGCCTTTGAACAAAGTAAGCCCTTGATGGGGTTAAACCTGTGCAGCATCCCTACTGAAGTCAATGTGAAGAAACCATTGCTGGGCAGATGGAAAGTACTTAATTTACTCTCTTACGGTGCGTTGAATGGTCTTCTGTGTTGTAGTCATACAATGATTGTATTTAATTGTTTTTAAGCACGCGTGGGTGCTTTAGAGCTTTAAATCTTTTTTTCAATTTTTATCTTTTGTATTCTTAAATAACTTCAATGCTTCTTAATCAATTCATTTTTTTTGACAGTACTGGCCTTACTCAGCCCTCAGCATCCACAGAGAGAGGCCTTGTAAGAAATTGGACTGTGCTAATGTGTTCACAAACAAGAGAAGATCTGCAGATGCTGGAAATCCAAGCAACAGACACAAAATGCCAGTGGAACTCAGCAGGCCAGGCAGCATCTATTGAAATAAAGTACAGTAGACGTTTCAGGCCGAGACCATTTGGTAGGACTGGAGAAAAATTCCTCATCTTGAACTTTGAAGGTTTCCTTGCAGTATATCACAGTTCTCATCATGATATAAACTGTAAGAAGACTCTACAGCAAAGACAGTAACTATGCAAAAATACATTTGATATTGACTGGACTAGCATCAAATGTATCGGAATTAAAGGCAGAACACTTGTGAATATCAAAAGATTCAAGCAAGAGCAGTTAAACCAACATTCACTCGCTTACTGCTCATTACGGGAACACATTTAATTTCACACATTGAAATTATGTAAGTATGAGGGTAGTGACCAAATATAAATTATAAAATGATACCAATAAAACATTATGACTGAACATTATAAAGAATAATTGCTTTAACATGCCCATCAAACAATGACCTGGCAAACAAAAATCATTCAAACAGATTTTTGGCTACAGGGCAATAAAGGAAATAATTATTTTTGCATATCTTTTAAAAGCTATTTCCATAAATAACAGTGCAAATGAAATCTGGCACATTGGATCTATGTGGGCTCCCATCAGAGCAATAATGTCAGACCTGGTCCCTCTTTCCTCATTTCCCCGTCAATCTGTGACTTATTCTCTCTCAAATGCCAATCAACTACACTTTAATTGCTTTACTCATCTTCACTAAGGGGTAATTAGCAGCCGTCATTAAGTTTATACCAACATGATTTTTGGGACAAGGGAGGAAACAGAAGCACAAGGCAGAAAACAGAAATGGTGATGAGAGTTCTCCAACCAAGTATCCTCTGAGGTCAGGATCTTGGAGCTGTGAGAAAGCAGTGTGAACTGCTGTGCACCATGGCAAATTATACAGATAACTTCAGTTCTGGTATCTTGCAAGACTAATCTACTTCCTTACTGCACAGGTTCCATAATTGGGTCCATGCCCATGCTTTTGGCTTCTCATTCATTGTGCCTATTGCATTGGTTGTGCTGCTCTCTACTATCTCCCGTGGCGAGGCTTCTTCAAAGAGCAAAGATGCTGCAATGGATGATGTTGAGGGCCACCTGGAGTTGTGAGAAGGTCCATGCTGCTGCAGCCTCTCAGTTGTAAACTGATGATAGTTTCTGAGACAGCAAGTCCCATTCTACTCTGCACTCTGTTCCAGCACACGTGATGAAAAGGTCTCATTTGCCCAGAATGTTTTTACTTTTACTTTTTTTTACTTTATTGTCGCCAAACAATTGATACTAGAGTGTACAATCGTCACAGCAATATTTGATTCTGCACTGGAATACAAGTTGATAATAAATAGTAAAAATTTAAATTATAAAACAAAAATAGAAAATAGAAAAGGGAAAGTAAGGTAGTGCAAAAAAACCGAGAGGCAGGTCCAGATATTTGGAGGGTACGGCCCAGATCTGGGTCAGGATCCATTCAGCAGTCTTATCACAGTTGGAAAGCTCTTCCCAAATCTGGCAGTACGAGTCTTCAAGCTCCTGAGCCTTCTCCCGGAGGGAAGAGGGACGAAAAGTGTGTTGGTTGGGTGGGTCGTGTCCTTGATTATCCTGGCAGCACTGCTCCGACAATGTGCTGCTGTCCTCCTTTGAACCAAATGGGGAAAATACATTTAATAAATGTATTAAATCACTGCTTCTGGCAGGGATACAATGCGCTTCTGGCCCAACGAGTTGCACTGCCCAAACCTCAGCTATTTAACACTAGCCTAATCACAGGACAATTTACAATGACCAATTAACCTGCTAATCCATATATCTTGGACTGTGGAGGAAACCAGAACACCTAGAGAAAACCCAATACAAACTCTTTTCAGACAGAGCCAGAACTGAACTTCAAACTCAGAAATCCCAGAACTGCAATAGCGTCATACTAACCATACTAACCTCCACGCAACCACGGTGCCCCAGTGAAGAAGATGTGAATCCTGCCACCAAGACAGTGCATGGTATGGCCTTGGTGGCTACATTTCAACTCTAAGATTATGGGGTAATGATCATTTATTTATCAAGGATCAACTTTATTCACTATATACGTTTACATATATCAGGAATTTGTTATGGTGTGTGTTGGTAAGACATGCAACAGAAAACAACATTCAATGATTATAAAGAACAGAAAATTATATTGAAATAAAGTTAGAAGTATGTGTCTTTAATAAAATGTACATAAATACAAGCATGTACAGTATTTATAAAGTAAACAGCATCATAAAAAGTGGTTTAGCTAGCTTATAGTGCAGTGGCCGAGGTAATAGATGTGGGGCGTATATGGGGGGAGGGGGTAACTAGAATGGTTGATCAGATTAACTGCATGGGGGAAAAACTTTTAAGATGGCATGAAGATTTTGTTTTAATAACCCTATAGTGCTTTCCAGAAGGAAGTTTTTGGAAAAGGCAGTTTGCTGCATGGGTAGGATTCTCAATAAAATTTCCTGCTTGCTCCTTTGTTCTGAACACATACAAATTCTGAAATGATGGTAGATTAAAGCTTGTGGCCTTTTACAGTTCGCTGTCAGTTGTGTATATTGTGACAGGATGCTGCACCAAACTAGAACAGTAACGGCTGATGTGAGGACACTCCCGATGATGGCAGTGTAGAATTGCACCAGCATGTTCTGGGGAAAATAAAATTTTACCACCTGCTGAAAGAAGAACATCCTCTGCCGAGCTTTTTTGTTAATGAAGGCAATGTGGTTCTCCCACATGAGACCTTGAGATATAATGATGCCGAGAACCTGAATGGTGCTAATTGTAGGATCCTGTACTATGAGCAAGAGGATGACAGGATGATTGCTTCCGTATATTATCAGAAAGGCAGCAGTGTAGTAAGAGTGCCTTTCCTGAATACTTCAGCTGCATTTTCCAAAGCCAACTGTGGCCACAGTTGCTATCAGTATTCTGATCACAGCCACCTGAAGAGTGAGGCTTACAATGCTGTGTGCACCACATTTAAATGACAGAATTATCAGGAGCAAGCTCAACACACCAAACACATCACCTCGATAAGGAGCAGCCACCATTAGCAAAGGGCGGCAGTATATGTCTAATGACGGAAATGTTGGTATTGGAAGTTTAAATCTGAAACCGTGCATTTATGTAGCAACTTCCATGATCCCGTGGCATCCTGAGGCATATCACCACCAAGCTAGTATTTCTGTGATGCCTATTGTGACACATGTACAAAAGTGCACAGCAAAATCCAAGAAAAGCTTTGTGAAAAATCCCTAGATAGTCAATCGGAGTGAATGGCAGGTTAATGTTGGCCATGGCATTGGCTGAAACTTCTGATTTCCTTCAAAAGGTTTTATGCAATTTTTTTTGGCACATCTCAGATTAGTACACCAAAGTCAGGTCAAACATTGTATCTGGAACAGTACAAGGCAAAAACAAGAGAACTTGTTTGAAATGTGCAACTTGGATATTATTAACAACAAGTTTCTTTTTTTCTTTCTATTCTTTGACTAATACACATATTTATTAAATTTAATAAACTTGTTGCAATATCAGAAAGAACCTTCATTCATTACCTGGTAATTGGACAGCTTCAGCATTGAAGAGTTTCACTCCCAGTCCTAAACTGTAGTGAATAACCATTCTAACTCGAATCAATAATTTTAGCAGATGAAAACAAGAGACTCTGCAAAGCCGACAACATATAATTAAATCATTTTTCAAGGGACAGATGAATTTGAACATCAAAGCAATTTTGCAAAGGTGAATGCTACTCTGGGGACATACCTTCAACTAGAATTAAGCATTTAACTAAGAGCTAGTGAGAGGAAACTGCAGACAATGTCTTTTCACAGGGACTTTTCAGCTAGCATTTTGAGTGCTGGGATTAGCTACTCAGAATAAGGATAATGTCCATCATCATTTAATTTAATAGCAGCTGGTTGGAGACTGGCTCGAGTAGGTCATGGTCATTGACTGACAGTATCTTAACACAAATTAATGTTCATAGCTGCTCATGAGGTTCTTAGCCATTTTACAGTTTCAAAAGCTTTCTCAGTGGACACGTTTACAAACAAAAAGGAATGAGAGGCAACACACACAGGAATTGCAAAGGCTGTAAATGCATTTGTCAAGCCTTGAAAAATTTCAAAGCTTCAAGTGCTTCTATATACCAAACATGTGCAGCTCAATCAACTAAAACAAGTAGTCAAATATGAATTTGTGCTTAGTTCTGCAAATCTTTCTCTGTCCCATAAGATATGGGAGCAGAATAAGGTTATTCAGCCCATCAAGTCTGTCATTCCATTATGACTGATTTTTTTATATTTCTCAGCCCCATTTTCCTGCCTTTTCTTCATAACTATTCATACCTTTACCAATCAAAACCTATCAGTCTCTGCCTTAAATACACTCAGTGACTTGGCCTTCAAATCTGTGAATAGTCTCTACAGATTTACCACCTTCTGGCTGATAAAAATCTTTCTCATCTTGGACCGAAAAGATATCTCTTCATTCTGAATCTGAGCTCTCGGATCCTAGAATGTCCTCTAATGGAAACATCCTTCCTTGCTACCTATGCAACCTGCAAGTTAACCTTCAGGGAATCCTGCACAACGGCTTCCAAGTTCCTTTGCACCTCCGATCTCTGATTTCTCTCCCTATTTACAAAATAGACTACACTTTTATCCCTTTTACCAAATTGTATGATCATATACTTCTGGTTTCACCTATCATCTTCTAGCTTGTCCTCCTTTCCCTCCTCCCACCTTTCTGTAATGGCATCTTCCCCGCTTCCTTTTCAGTGATGATGAAGTGTCTCAGCCTGAAACATCAACTGTTTATTGATTTCCATCATTGTTGTTTGACCTGGTGAGGTCCTCCAGCATTTTGCTTGTGTTACCCTATACTGCATCAGCTGCAACTTCCTTGCTTAATCTCTTAACCTGTCTGAGCCCTGTTTAAGACTTCTTGCCTCTCTAACACCTGTTCCTCCACTTATCTAGGGATCATCTGCAAACTAGGTCACAAAACCATCAGCTGTGCCTTCCACTGTAAAGACTGCAGCAAAATACCTATTCAGCTCCACCACTAATTCTATGTATCCATTCCTCCCTCTGCAGTGCATTTCCGCCAGTCCAATATTCACTCTTGCCACTCTCACACACTTTATTTATCTAAAGAAAAATTTCCCAAGATTCTTTTATAGAAATGGCTAGTTTACTCTTATATTTCATCTTTGAGCTCCTTATTGTTTTTTCAGTAATCCTTTTTTTGCTTTGTAATCCTCTGATTTCCCACTAATCTTTACCATATTGCATGCCTTCTCTTTTGCTTTATCCTGTTCCTCACAACTCTTGTCAACCACAGTTGCTCATTCTCCCTTTGGTGTGCCTTTTCTTCCTTGGGACGACAGTTTGATGTATCTCTCAACTACTCATGGAAACCACTGCCACAGCTGCCCCACTGTCTTTACAGTTCTGGCCAGTACTCCTCCATGCCTCTATGGTCATCCATGCACCTTCTTAATGGGTACAGGTTGTGAGTTTGGAAGGTAATGTTGATAGAGCCTGGGCAAATAACTGCAGTGCATTTGTGGATTGTATACTCTGCATTAACGGTGGGAAATGAATGCATAGGATGGGGGGTGGGATATCTATCAAGCAAATGCTCCCTCCTGAATGGTGTCACACTTGTTGAGAGTTGTTGGAGCAGGATTCATCCCAATCCTATACACACTTGTTCTTAAAAGACAGTGCAAAGGCTTTGGGATATCAGGAAATGAGCAACTTTTCACTAGATACCCAGCTGTTGGCAAGATCTTGTCTCAACTTATCCGCCTAGTTGGTCCATTGGAGTTTCAGCTGACCCCCGCCATCCCCCCCACCTCCCAGTATGAAGATGGCAGGGTATTCAATAGTGGTAATGCTATTGAATGTCAAGGAAAGGTTGTTAAATTCACTTGATAGCGATATTATTGCCTGGCAGTCTTAAATGTTAACTGTCTGAATGTTGTCTAGACCTTGCTGCATGCAGGATTGGGATGAATCAATATTTCTCCTTTGACAACATTCCTTTCAGGTTTTTTACTGGGCTTGTTGATGTCATACTTGGCCAAATCCCACCTTAACATCAAGGATACCGTTGAATTTGATAATAACATAACAAATTGAATTACTTCCAACATTGGTAAATCAACTACTGTTGCAGCGGATGAGGCAAACCCAATCGCAGGACACAGGCACGGAGATTGAGTTAGGACAGGCAGAACTGACCTTGACACGGAGCGTAGAAAGGGAAGCAGCAGACAAAACTTTTCTTAGCACGGAGAGACAGAGTTACACAGGTAAACCTCGGTGCTGAGGTAAAACTTAAAAGACTTATCTTGACACGGAGAGACTGAGTTTCACGGGTAAACCTCGGAACTGGAGTCGAACTTAGAAAACTTATCTTGACACGGAGATACTGAGATTCACAGGTGATTCTCGGAACTGAAACAAAACTTAGAACACATGGTCCCGAGTGGCCAGGAAACGTTAATTACCACACCGGCAAAACCAATGATCTGGCAACTAGTGGTTGCAAAGCCGGGGTTCATATGCTGTAGGTCTTGATGAAAATCAGGTGTGCCGTCATCAAAGGGAATTAGGAGAAAATGGGGAATTAACAGTTGGAGCTGAGACACAATCTAAGAGAATTAGGAGAAAATGGGAAATTAACAGTCCAGACCGTGACAGTTACCCCCCCCCCCACACCAACGGGAGCCTCCAAGCAAACCACCAGGCTTGTCCGGATTATCTCGATGGAAATCACGGATGAGGGAAGGGTCCAGGATGAAGGAGCGGGGAATCCAGGTGCATGGACTCCAGCCTTGGCAGCACACATCCAGTATTCGCCGGACGGTGTACACTGGGTAGTTGTCAATGATCTGGGCAGGTGGAGGAGGTTCAGCAGACGGACACAAAGGGCTGACAGACATAGGTTTCTATCGGGAGACGTGGAA
Source organism: Mobula hypostoma (assembly GCF_963921235.1). Classification (NCBI taxonomy): domain Eukaryota; kingdom Metazoa; phylum Chordata; class Chondrichthyes; order Myliobatiformes; family Myliobatidae; genus Mobula; species Mobula hypostoma. The sequence goes on along the minus strand of NC_086115.1, from coordinate 30,091,780 downwards.
CGTGGGATGAATGTGCGTGGATCTGGGCAGTTTGAGTCTGATCACCGAGGGGTTGATGATACTCTCAATTTTGAATGCTCCCAGGTAGCGAGGAGCGAGTTTCTTGGGTTCATTCTTGAGGGGGATGTTTTTTGAAGAGAGCCAAACCATCTGCCCAGGCCGATAATTGGGTTCAGGAATTCGACGGCGATCGACAATCCTCCGGTTGTGGTCGGCTGAACGGAGCAGGGCCACACGTGTATCCTTCCAGATCTTGTGGCACCAGCGGAGATGAGCCTGAACTGAAGGCACAGCAATGTTATCTTTATGAGTAGGAAACCGAGGGAGCATTCGAAGGGAGACATTCCGATGGTGGTGCTGACCAGGGCGTTGTGGGCATACTCTACCCAAGCGAGACGGGTGCTCCAGGATGATGGGTTGCTGGCAGTCATGCAGCGCAGTGCTGCTTCCAAATCCTGGTTTGCTCATTCTGTTTGACTGTTAGTCTGCGAATGGAAGCCAGAAGACAGACATACCGAGGCCCCAAGGGCTTGACAAAAGGATCCCCAGACTTGAGAGGTGAATTCGGGGCCCCGGTTGGAAATAATGTCAGAGGAAATTCCATGAAGGCGGAAGACGTGCTGGACAAGGAGGTCGGCTGTTTCACGGGCTGTAGGGAGTTTGGGAAGGGCTATGAAGTGCACGGCTTTGGAGAAGCGGTCCACCACGGTGAGTATAGCAGTATTCCATGTGAGGGGGATAGTCCAGTAACGAAATCCAGCACAATGTGAGACTAGGGGTGGCTAGGGACAGGTAGGGGACGAAGCAACCCAGCAGGTGGTCGATGGGAGGTTTTTCCGCGGGCACATACTTTATACTTTATTAGAAACATAGAAACATAGAAAATAGGTGCAGGAGTAGGCCATTCGGCCCTTCGAGCCTGCACCGCCATTTATTATGATCATGGCTGATCATCCAACTCAGAACCCAGCCTTCCCTCCATACCCCCTGACCCCTGTAGCCACAAGGGCCATATCTAACTCCCTCTTAAACATAGCCAATGAACTGGCCTCAACAGTTTGCTGTGGCAGAGAATTCCACAGATTCACCACCCTCTGTGTGAAGAAGTTTTTCCTAATCTCGGTCCTAAAAGGCTTCCCCTCTATCCTCAAACTGTGACCCCTCGTTCTGGACCTCCCCAACATCGGGAACAATCTTCCCGCATCTAGCCTGTCCAATCCCTTTAGAATCTTATACGTTTCAATCAGATCCCCCCTCAATCTTCTAAATTCCAACGAGTACAAGCCCAGTTCATCCAGTCTTTCTTCATATGAAAGACCTGCCATCCCAGCAATCAATCTGGTGAACCTTCTTTGTACTCCCTCTATGGCAAAGATGTCTTTCCTCAGATTAGGGGACCAAAACTGCACACAATACTCCAGGTGTGGTCTCACCAAGGCCTTGTACAACTGCAGTAGTACCTCCCTGCTCCTGTACTCGAATCCTCTCGCTATAAATGCCAGCATACCGTTCGCCTTTTTCACCGCCTGCTGTACCTGCATGCCCACTTTCAATGACTGGTGTATAATGACACCCAGGTCCCGTTGCACCTCCCCTTTTCCTAATCGGCCACCATTCAGATAATAATCTGTTTTCCTATTTTTGCCACCAAAGTGGATAACTTCACATTTATCCACATTAAATTGCATCTGCCATGAGTTTGCCCACTCACCCAACCTATCCAAGTCACCCTGCATCCTCCTCACTGCTAACACTGCCACCCAGCTTCGTGTCATCCACAAACTTGGAGATGCTGCATTTAATTCCCTCATCCAAGTCATTAATATATATTGTAAACAACTGGGGTCCCAGCACTGAGCCTTGCGGTACCCCACTAGTCACCGCCTGCCATTCTGAAAAGGTCCCGTTTATTCCCACTCTTTGCTTCCTGTCTGCTAACCAATTCTCCACCCACACCAATACCTTACCCCCAATACCGTGTGCTTTAAGTTTGCACACTAATCTCCTGTGTGGGACCTTGTCAAAAGCCTTTTGAAAATCCAAATATACCACATCCACTGGTTCTCCCCTATCCACTCTACTAGTTACATCCTCAAAAAATTCTATGAGATTCGTCAGACATGATTTTCCTTTCACAAATCCATGCTGACTTTGTCCGATCATTTCACCGCTTTCCAAATGTGCTGTTATCACATCCTTGATAACTGACTCCAGCAGTTTCCCCACCACCGACGTTAGGCTAACCGGCCTATAATTCCCCGGTTTCTCTCTCCCTCCTTTTTTAAAAAGTGGGGTTACATTAGCCACCCTCCAATCCTCAGGAACTAGTCCAGAATCTAACGAGTTTTGAAAAATTATCACTAATGCATCCACTATTTCTTGGGCTACTTCCTTAAGCACTCTGGGATGCAGACCATCTGGCCCTGGGGATTTATCTGCCTTCAATCCCTTCAATTTACCTAACACCACTTCCCTACTAACATGTATTTCACTCAGTTCCTCCATCTCACTGGACCCTCTGTCCCTTACTATTTCTGGAAGATTATTTATGTCCTCCTTAGTGAAGACAGAACCAAAGTAATTATTCAATTGGTCTGCCATGTCCTTGCTCCCCATAATCAATTCACCTGTTTCTGTCTGCAGGGGACCTACATTTGTCTTTATCAGTCTTTTCCTTTTTACATATCTATAAAAGCTTTTACAGTCCGTTTTTATGTTCTCTGCCAGTTTTCTCTCATAATCTTTTTTCCCCTTCCTAATTAAGCCCTTTGTCCTCCTCTGCTGAACTCTGAATTTCTCCCAGTCCTCAGGTGAGCCACTTTCTCTGGCTAATTTGTATGCTACTTCTTTGGAATTGATACTATCCCTAATTTCTCTTGTCAGCCACAGGTGCACTATCTTCCTTGATTTATTCTTTTGCCAAACTGGGATGAACAATTGTTGTAGTTCATCCATGCAACCTTTAAATGCTAGCCATTGCATATCCACCGTCAATCCTTTAAGTGTCATTTGCCAGTCTATCTTAGCTAATTCACGTCTCATACCTTCAAAGTTACCCCTCTTTAAGTTCAGAACCTTTGTTTCTGAATTAACTATGTCACTCTCCATGTTAATGAAGAATTCCACCATATTATGGTCACTCTTACCCAAGGGGCCTCTCACGACAAGATCGCTAATTAACCCTTCCTCATTGCTCAAAACCCAGTCCAGAATAGCCTGCTCTCTAGTCGGTTCCTCGACATGTTGGTTCAAAAAACCATCCCGCATACATTCCAAGAAATCCTCTTCCTCAGCACCTTTACCAATTTGGTATTATTATTGTCGCCAAACAATTGATACTAGAGCGTACGATCATCACAGCAATATGTGATTCTGGTCTTCGTGCTCCCTGGAGTACAAATCGATGGTAAATATCAAAAATTTAAATTATAAATCATAAATAGAAAATAGAAAAGGGAAAGTAAGGTAGTGCAAAAAAACCGAGAGGAAGGTCCGAATATTTGGAGGGTATGGCCCAGATCCGGTCAAGATTCGTTCACCAGTCTTATCACAGTTGGAAACAAGCTGTTTCCAAATTTGGCCGTACGAGTCTTCAAGCTCTTGAGCCTTCTCCCTGAAGGAAGAGGGACGAAAAGTGTGTTGGTTGGGTGGGTCGTGTCCTTGATTATCCTGGCAGTACTGCTCCGACGGTGTGCGGTGTAAAGTGAGTCCAAGGATGGAAGATTGGTTTGTGTGATGTGCCGGGCTGTGTTCAGAACAGGCGGAGACGAAGGAGCGAGTGTCAGCATCCATGGAGAGCCAGCAGAAATGTCTCTTCAGGAGGACAGAGTTCAATCGATCCTGGGATGACAGGCGAAACGAGAAGTGTGCCCCCACTGGAGAACCTGAGACTGAACCCAATCAGGCACAAAGAGGCAATTGTGGGGTCCATTGCCTGGGTCAGGTTGAGTCAGTTGGGCCTCTTTGACTATGGATTCGATCAATCTCTCAGGTGAGGGCAGCCACCACACAGGATGGTCTCAGGGTTGGGAAGGCCCTCTTCGGAGACATATTGACGAGAGATAGCATCAGGCTTCCCATTCTTGGAACCAGGTGAGTGTGAATCTGAAATGGCCAAAAAATACTGCCCAGCGGGCTTGGCGGGAATTCAGGCATATGGCGGTTTGAATGTATCTTGTGGTCCATCCAGATGATGAATGGATGTTCAGCTCCCTCCAGCCAGTGTCTCCACTCCTCCAAAGTGAGTTTGATGGCCAGTAACTCCCAGTTCCCTACGTCGTAGTTCCATTCAGCGGGGGATAGGCGGCGAGAGAAGAAGGTGCAGGGATGGAGCTTTTGGTCTGGGCTGGAGTGTTGGGAGGACCGCTCCCACCCCAGAGTCAGAGGCGTCGACTTCCACAATGAATTAACGAGAGGGGTCAGGTTGGGCCAGGATGGGAGCCTCTTTAGCTTCCAGAATGCTGAGTCCGCTTCGGGGGTCCAGTGAAAAGCAGTCGCAGGAGAGGTGAGTCATGTAAGGGGCGCTGCCACCCAGCTATAATCTCCGATGAAGCGCTGGTAGAAGTTTGTGAATCACAGAAATCGCTGGAGTTGTTTGAGTGTTGAGGGTTTTGGCCACTCCGCCACCGCCTGGATCTTTTCGGGATTCACCCTCACTTGCCCGCTCTCAGTGATGTATTCCAGGAAACTGACAGAAGGGACTTGGAACTCGCACTTCTCTGCCTTAACAAATAGCTTGTTCTCCAAAATCTTACGGACATGGTGGGTGTGTTCCTGAAGACTGCGGGAGAAGATTAAGATGTCGTCCAAATAAACAAAAATGAAATGGTTAATAAAGTCCCTAGGGATATCGTTTATCAGAGCTTGGAAGACAGCGGGGGCATTGGTGAGACCGAATGGCATGACCAGATATTCAAAATGACCAAGAGGGGTGTTAAAAGTTGTTTTCCACTCATCTTCCTCCCTTATCCTGACCAGGTGATAGGCACTCCGCAGGTCCAACTTAGAGAAAATTGTGGCTCCGTGAAGGGGCTCGAAGGCAGAGTTGATAAGGGGCAGTGGATACTTATTCCTTATGGTGATGCTGTTCAACCACAGTAGTCAATGCAGGGGCGCAATGAGCCGTCTTTCTTTCCCACAAAGAAAAATCCTGCACCTACAGGGGAAGACGAGGGTCGGATAATGCCGGCTGTGAGGGATTCATTTCGGTAAGCCTCCATTGCTTCCCTTTCTGGTCGGGACAGGTCATACAGCCAGCTGGTGGGTAGAGGGGCTCCGGGGAGAAGGTCAATTGCGCAATTGTAAGGGCAGTGTGGAGGCAGAGAAAGAGTCCATTGTTTGCTAAACACTTCTCCCAGATCGTGATACTCTGCTGGAACCTTGGATAAGTCGGGGGTTTCAGAGGCAGACAAGGTCGCGGTGACTTTCACTGGGGAAAGGGCTGATTGTAGACAAGTGGAGTGACAGAACGAACTCCAGCTGACTATCTTCCCGGTGGACCAGTCAATGTGGGGGTTATGACGGCTTAACCAGGGGTACCCAAGAACTATAGGAGCTTGAGGAGATGAAATTAAATTGAATTGTACCTGTTCCCAATGGTTGCCAGAGAGAAGGAGAGACAGGGGTGGTGTACAGTGTGTGACTCGGGCTAGTAGGCTACCGTCCAGTGCCCGGGCTTCCAGGGGGACACTCAATGGCTCACGAGGAATTCCGGCCCAGAAGGCTAAGTTTTCATCCAAAAAGTCTCCCTCAGCGTCGGAGTCCACTGGTGCTGACAGAGGCAGGGACTGTTGACTGTAATGCAAAGTAGCTTGTACCTTCATCCGGGGTCGGGGGATGGAAGGGAATGTTGTCTGGCTCACTAGGGTCCCCTTTTCTACTGGTGAGCCTTCCCTTTTGGCCGAAGGGGACAGGTGGCAAGGAAGTGGCCGGAGTGGCCGCAATACAGACACTCACCCGCTCTCAGTCTCCGGAGTCATTCTGAGGGGCAAAGGCAGTTCCTTCCCAGCTGCATGGGTTCCTCTCCCGGGGTGGTGGAAATGGCCGGACTGGGAGCTACTCTAGGAGCAGGAGGAGGAGAGAGGCTTGTTCTGACGGGAGGCAGTAATGAGTGCCGAGGAGTGGCCAAAGGTGGTGGACGACCAATTCTTTCTCTATGGTGTTCTTGGAGTCAATTGTCCAACCTGGTGGGTAGGGAGATCAGGGAATCCAGGCTATCTGTATCGTCCCTTGCCTCCAACTTGTCTTTCACCATGTTGCTGAGACCATTCCGAAATACCCCTTGGAGTGCCTCATCTTTCCACCCCGAGTCGGCTGCTGACGTCCGGAACTCCACGGGATATTCTAAAATAAAATATTCTAAAATAAAAATTTACTAATTTTTAGTATTTTTAATATTTAATATTTGTAATCCAGGGAGTGGGAAGCACAGGATCAAATATCGCTGTGATGATTGTACGTTCTAGTATCAATTGTGTGGCGACAATAAAGTATAAAGTATTCAGCAACACTGTGTGAGCCCTGGCAGGAAGTGAGCAGATGCTTGGCGGCGTCTCTACCACAGATGGAGTGGTCAAAGATCTTTCTAATTTCCATGATAAAAGTGGCGAAAAAAGAGCAGATATCCGGTTGGTTATCCCAAATAGCTGTGGCCCACGCTAAGGCACTTCCCCGCAACAACCCCATGATGTAATCAATCTTTGACTTATCCATGGAGTACGTGGACAACTGCTGTTCAAACACCAAGGAGCACTGAAGAAGGAAGGCCCGGCACTTCCCCAAATTCCAGCGTAGTGCTCTGGTTCAGGAACGTGAGGCTCCCTTGGCGGGGGTGTTGCTGACATGTAGGGGGTTGCCGCTACAGGCTGTTTGGGCTCGTTAGACAGGGTTCCAGGAGTGGATGGGGTAAAATGGCGGATACATGGTCCACCTGGTCACCAATCTTTGTTATGTCAGCAGACAGGGAACGGAGGTTCTCCACAACCTCCTGGAGGAGTTCGTCGTGCAAACCCAGGAGGGAACCCTGGCTGGTGAGGGCTTGTAGAAGGGTATTCATGTCCGCTGGGTCCATAGAGGCCAGATTGTTCTGTTGCAACGGACGAGGCGAACCCTATCACAGGATACAGGCACGGAGATTGAGTTAGGATACAGATGCGGGTGTGAGCGTTGAACGGAAAACAGGAGTGAGTGTAGGAAGGCTTGAGACAGGCAGAACTGACCTTGACTCAGAGCGTAGAAAGGAAAGCAGCAGACAAAACTTTTTTTAGCACAGAGAGACGGAGTTACACAGGTAAACCTCGATGCTGAGGTAAAACTTAAAATACTTATCTTGACACGGAGAGACCAGTTTCACAGGTAATTCTCGGTATTGAAGCAAAACTTAGAACACACGGTCCTGAGCTGCCGGGAAATGTTAATTACCACACAGGCAAAACCAATGATATGGCAACTAGTGGTTGCAAAGCCAAGGTTTGTATGCTGCAGGTCTTGGTGAAAACCAGGTGTGCCGCCATCAAAGGGAATTAGGAGAAAATGGGGAAATAACAGTTGGGATCTTTCTGAATTGACAGTACAAACACAGCAATGTGTAGCTCCAAATTTTGTTATGCTTAGATTGTAGTTCCATAGTCTGTGTTGAGCTTAAGAAATATGCAGTATGTAAAAAGCTAAGAGGTTATTCAACACAGCTCTCGAATTGTTATTGTTAATGTCTAATATGAGTTGCTTGCCAATGTAAAATAAAATCAATAAATCTTCACAAATGGACAATATGAAGCAAAAATAGACAATTACACAGACAAGAGGTTTAATATACTGATAATTGGCCCCATTAAACAACATAGATTCACTCTATTGGGTTTATTCCCTTTGTTTTACTTGTTTTCACTACCCCATCTTCTCTTCTATAGTTTCACAATTCTACAGAAGGGTGTTGGACCAGAAACGTTAATAGTTTTTCCTCCCATAGATGCCAAATGTTTTCATCACTTATGTTTCAGATCTCTAGCATTTGCAGCTTTTGATTTAATTATTTAGGGATACAGTACAATAGCAAGCCCCTCCAGCCAAACAAACCAGTGCTGCCCAATAAAACACAAGTGAATATTAAAATACTAAAAGATACCACTGAACTGCTCACACAACCTATGAACTCGCTTTCAAGGAATTTTCATAACATGTTCTTGATGCTTATTTCTTATTCATTATTATTATTTTTTTTGTCCTTCTTTTTGTGTTTGCACAGTTTGTTGTCTTTTGCACATTTGCCTATCCTGTTGGTTGCAGTTTTTCATTGATTATATTGCATTTCTTGTATTTACTGTGAATGCCCACAGGAAAATGACCTTCAGGGTTATATATAGTGACATTTATGTACTTTGAAAATAATTTACTTTGAACATTTTGAACTTCAAGCCTGTACATCTTTGGAATGTGGGAGCAAACTACAGCATTCGGACAAAACCCATGTGGTCACGGGGAGAACATATCAACTCCTAAAAGACAATGGTGGATTTGAATCTGAGGTTGCTAGCTTAATAGTGCTACAGTAACTGCAATGCTACCATGCTGCCGCAAATAAATTTTCTCCCACCAACATATTTTAATCAATACAATCAGTTGAAATCCCCTGAAGTGAAACTTTGCCTGTCTGTATTAGGTACCATTTGTTGAAGCAAGTTCCACATTCTAAACATGCTCGAGGGTTTACTCCTAAATACCCTCCTGGAGGTATAACTGACACTTGTTCCAGGAGTATAGCCATAAAGTAACTTCTTGATATTTACACGGCAAAGCTTTCAAAATATTAAAGACATTTCAATTCTTAGGCTGCTTATTTTGAAAGTAAAAAGTCCGGGCTAAGTTTATATATTTAAAGTCTCTGCTCTGCTGTTATTAGCCTAGAATTTTAATGGCTCATCACTTTTCTCTTTCTACAAGGATCAAAAAGATGCACAGTGCTTTCATTGGCGGCCATACAACATTTTCTCCGCTTTCATAATTTGGTGTGCAATTTTATGATAAATATGTGAACACAAACGACAAGTTACAGTTTTTCCTAAAGTCACAAAGGAGGGATTTTAAACCAGAAGCAGTCAAAATGCATTGGGTTTGAGGTTTTTAAAGTATTCCCGTCTCACCCAACTCAAGCTGGTTTTTAATTTGGTGGTGGTAGTGGTGAGAGAAGGGGTAAGGGTCAAGTTCCCGAAGGAAGGTAATGCAGTCTAATGAGAGTTTTATAGAACTCTCGCTAGACTGCATCTGGAGTTTTGCATTTTATTCTGGTCGCCCCATTATAGAAAGGATGTGGAAGCTTTGGACAGGGTGCAAAAGAAGTAAATGCAGATCATGCCTAGATTAAAGGGCATGTGCTAAAAGGAGAGATTGACAAACATGCTGTTTTCTCTGCAGTGACAAAGGCTGAGGTGAGATCTCATAGCGGTTTATTAGATTATCAGAGGTATAGAGTAGGTAGCTAGTAACCTCCTGCTGGGATTGAAATGTCTAGTGCGAGAGGGCCTGAATTTAGGGTAAGAGTGGATAAGTTCATAAGAGATGTGAGGGACAAGTTTTTTACTCAGAGATTGGTGGGTGCCTGGCAAATGCTGCTAGGGTGGTGGCAGAGGTAGATACATTCTAGAGTTTAAAGATGCGTTTATATAGGCACATGAATGTGATGGAAATATAAGGATATGGACATTGTGTAGGAAGAAGGGATTAGTTTAATTGGCCATTTGCTTACTAGTTGGTTCAGCACAACATTGTGGGCCGAAGGGTTTGTTCCTGCGCTGTTCTGTTCTATGTTTAATGTTCTATGTTGGCTTTGGAGAGTCCGCTCATTTAGATGATTCTGCAAAGACAGATTTGACGGTAACTCCACCAATGATGGCCCCAAACCTGAATGTGCTACCAGGAGTAGTTGTGGAGGCAAATATGATAGAGGCATTCAAGAGGCCCTTGGATATGCACATGGAAGTGCAGAGAATGGATGGAATATAGACAATGTATAGGCCAAAATAATTTGTTTAGGGATTAAATTTCGGTGGCATCCGTTAGCCTTGCGAGACCATGGATCTGCGCCTGGATTCTCCAGGGCGCAGGCCTGGGCAAGGTTGTATGGAAGACCGGCAGTTGCCCATGCAGCAAGTCTCCCCTCTCCATGACACCGATGTGTCCAAGGGAAGGGTAAGGGCCGCTACAGCTTGGCACCGGCGTCGTTGCAGGAGTTGCTAGAACGAGGTTGAAGGCAACGTCGGACTGCCTTAGGAACTCCAGCTCCAGATTTGTCCTCAGGGTTTACTCCCGAAGCCTTTCCCATCAGTGGGTATGGCCGCAAGGCAGCGGAGGATTGAAATCAGAGTTTTCCCTGTCTTAGATGGACTGTCTTCCCAGGCTGACGAGCTCCATCTACCCGATTTAATTTGTTAGGCATTTAATTATGAGTTGAATTAGAAGGACCTGTTCCTCTACTGTAAGAAGGTGGATGGTTCCCCTCATTGGGATAGCTGAAACCAAGTGTCATAGTCTCAGAAATACAGGGATTGGCCACTGAAGACAAAATAGAATGCTTCTGTCACCTGTGTATCTGTGTGTCTTCGTAATTCATTGCCTCAACAGGCTGAGGAGGATCAGTTACGATCAATATTCATGAGAGCGTGTGAAAGCTTTTTAGAGACTAAGGGAATCATTGGATATAGGATTAGTGCAGGGGAGATGGTACTGAGAAAAAATATTATCATTGAACAGAGAAGCATGCACTGAGAACTGAATAAGCTAACTCCTGCTTCCATTTCTTATATTCTTATTGAGAGTGAAGGAACTGAGGTAGGTAAATAAATTAAAGGGAACCCTCACAACTTAATTCTCAGCACTGACTAGGTCCTTATTCAGGCAGGTTCCTTTAACTTGTGTCACTGCAGAGTAGATGAGCTATAAAAGCTATTTTGACTGAGATAACAAATGTGCTCTGGAACCATAAGGACATATTTCTTCCGGTAATGCTTTTTTAGACCATAAAGTATATGTTTGTAGTCTTCTGCTGCTGTAACTCATCCACTTCAAGATTCGACATGTTGTGCAATCGGAGATACTCCTCTGCACACCATTGTTGTTTTGCATGGTTATTTGAGTTACTGTCATCTTTTCAGCAGCTTGAACCAGTCTGACCATTCTCCTCTGACCTCTCTCATTAACAAGGTGTTTTTGCCCTCCAAACTGCTGCTTACTGGATTTTTTTTAATACCATTCTTGTAACTTTGAGATTGTTATAAGTGAAAATCCCAGGAGATCAGCAGTTTTTGAGATACTCAAATCATCCTGTCTGACACCAATAATCATTGAAAGGTCAAAGTCACTTAGATCACATTTTTCCCATTCTGATGCCTTGTCTGAACAACAGCTGAGCCTCTTGAGCATGTTCTTATGCATTGGGTTGCTGCCACATGATTGGCTGATTAGATATTTGCATTAATAAGCAGATATACAGGTATACCTAATAAAATGGCCACTGAGTGAATGTTTCGATGCACATGTGACAAATAAAGTTAATCTTTATTTCTTACTAACTGAAGAAATATTTTCTTTGTGTCACCTTTCTTATTATCATTGCGTCACCAATATGTAAAACATGTAGGCAAGCACAATTTACTTCATAAGTGTATAGTTGGATTTCCAGGATAGAGTGATTTGACTGGAAAACTGTCCAGATGATGTTCCAGTCAAGACAACTGATTCTGAAATGCAATCAGAATAGATGGCAGCAGAATCGAATTTCTAATCAAAAGGGAAGAATTTATTTTAGCTCTCTCTGAGGTAAAACAAATCTGGCGACATGAGCACAGTGTTATGCGATCCTGCTGATTGCTTTTGCATGTAATTTGTCTAGTTATCAAACCTTCAAAACATGCATCTCTAATGTAGATCCTGTTTCTGTGTGGTCAACTGAAAGTTACAGTTAGAATTTGCTGCAGAAATAGAGCTTATTCACTGTAAAGCAACCCAACATTAGATTTGATCCCACTGACAGAATACAGCTCACTAACCCTAGGTGACAGATTACAACATATGACAGAGATTAGATTTAAAACTTTCATATCTCCCCTCTCTCTCTGGTCAACATACACAACAATAGCTTTTATTGGCAATAGATTGCCTGACTTACTCTTCCATATAGCTAATACCACTTGTTCCATTAAATTCAACAACTAATGCGGGACACCTTCACATTAAATGTCATACCATGCCCATGAGAACAAGCTACTGATTTTAAAATAAATTTATATGTCATAAATCCTTCATTTTATATGAGGCCTTTCATATTATTAAATGAACTTTACATCCTCCCTTCTGATTACACATTCCTTCAAAGTAGCAATTAACATTTTATATAGACACATGGGAAATAAAGATGTATGTAGGTAAGTTCAAATTAAATTATTTTTTTCCATGGAATTGACCCTAATACTGAGATTTTACAAAAACAATTTAACAGGGGACATATACTTTTAAAATCCCCACCAGCATTGCACAATACAATTAAATACTGTCCAAAAGATGTTCTGGGCTTTAAAAAAAAATTCAACTAATTGCCACCACTTTTGTAAGTCTTCATATCACTAAGGGAACAGATGGAAGGATTACCAGTAACTTCTGATGAGCTTTAGGAGCATTAAGTAGATGTCACCTGCCTATCATTCTGTTTTGATTCCATAAGGAGTTTTCCAATTTACACATTTTTGGCCAAATATTCTATTAAGACAAAAACAGAGACCAATCAGCCCATGGGAGACCGTACTATCACTCCATTTTCCCTTTATAAATAAACAGGCAGCTCAGGTAGTGCGCTGCCATAGCTCCTGCAGCCAGCTTCAATGCTGACTTAGGGTGCTGACTTTGTGGAGGTTGCATGTTCTTCCTGTGACTGGGTGGGTTCCTGTTGGTATTTGGTTTCCTCCCACTGCCTTAAAGATGTGGTGCTGTATTAACTGGCTATTGTTAAACTAATCCTAGTGTAGGAAAAAGATAAAAAGAACCAAAGTGATGGGGGGGGGAGTTTGTGGAGATGAGGTAGGGGATGTTACAGGGCAGCAGGAAAATAAACCTGGCAATAGGACTGTTGAGTTGTGTCTGCTTGGACCCTCCAGTGAACCAACTGTGTTGGAATCAATGAGTTAAGCCCATCTCCAGATGAATGAATCAAATTTAAAATGATCTCTAGTTCACTTCCAATGGTTCTGACAGAGAAAGCTTGACAACTGCTTGCTCAATCTTTGTGAAATAGTGCTACCCACAAAATACTCCAACATGCAGTCACAGCCAGGTGAAGGGCTGGGGAAGAGCCCTGATAGTGGGTAGAAAATTCAGCTGTCAGTTTAGGGGAGTCAGGGTTAGTATTAACTGTTAGGATTGTGACCTGATTCTTGAACTAACCTGCACAATCCTAATCACTACTTAGCATAGCAACACTATGACCAACATGTATAATTGTGTTCTTCCTTGTAAAATACGTGTGCAATTTACATTTAATCTGTGCTTTTCTTGCTTATGTTGTGCCCCAGATGCTGCTGCAAATTTTGTGCGTATAACAATCGACAGTGTTGACTAGGGGAGAGGTAGGTGAGTGTGCTGAGGTTGTCACTTGGGTCTGATGGTAGCCTAGGTGAGTGTTGTAATTGTTGATTGGAAGAGGGCTATCGGTGGAAGTTCTGGTGATTGGATGAGAGTTGTTGGTGTGGGGTAAGATTGGTGATTGGATGAGGGGCGTCTGGATTGGAGGTATTGGTGATTAGATAAGATGTATATCTAAGCGGGGAAGAACTAGTGATTAGATAAGAGTGTCTGGATGAGGGGTATCTGGGTTTGGGAAGAATTGGTGATTGGACAAGGGTCATAGATTGATGGGAAGGTAAATAAATATAGGAGATCAGTGTGAAGGGGGCAAGAATTGTAGGCTGGGGGAAAGGGGCCTTTCTTTGTGGTTCAGTACCATGAGTGAGGTTTGCTTGTGGAGTAAGTGCTCAGAGAGGTTCACTTAGAGTCAGGTACAAGAACTGGCAAAAGCATGAGTCACATATAGCCACTGAAAATCTTGAGGTAATGTTCAAGCAGGCCCTGTATGTCAATAGAAACCAGTGAATGGACTTGGGTCAAATTTCAAGGATCCATAGAGTTCATAGATAACCACAACTCATTAAAGAATTTCGTTGAATCATTCATGACATTCTAATGAGACCATTTTAGATGTCAAGCTGTACACATGGCTCTCTGAAAAAAATAATGATTGTGCATAATAGAAAATCAGCATGAAAAAAAACGATTGAAGTTGAAAGTGTTGTGCAAATGAAAATAATAAAATATAAACCTAGACAGCAAGACACAGGGTGCTTATTTTCCCTCAATTTGCTGTACAAATTGAGCAAATACATTTTAGCTTAAGTCACATTGTTGGAAACTGAGTCAAGCAATAGCATGCATTTCACACACATGCAATGAACACACAAAGGAGGCAACTGGTGATATCAATTAAGATGAATCAGAAAGATGAACATAATCTGAAACTAGACTGTGACAAACTAGCTAATGCCATATATTAAGGATGGACAGATCCTATTCCTTTGCTGTCAATTGACTCAATTTTCAGGGACTGTAACCAGCCGGTGGTATAGTGCCATCAGCACTAGACTTTGAGGTGGACATCCATGAGCTCGAATCTGGCCGGGTCCCAACCCGGGCAGCGGCCGTATCTGTGCAGAAGAAAGGCCTGACAATCTACTTCCGTATCTTGCTAGAAAAATCCTATGGACAACTACGTTTTCCATGAGCTGACAATGACTCGACGGCGTTCAACAACAAAGTATCTAAGATGGACCTTAGGTATTTGAGTTCTGATAATCTCTATAGTTACAGGATCCAAAAGCAGTGAAAAGTAAGAAATTCTCTACACGTGACACTTTTATATACATACATACCAGCATTCTCCTTCCCACCCTCCTCCCACCTTCTTTATAGGGCCTCTGCGCCTTCCCTCTTCAGTTCTGACGAAGGGTTCCAGCCCGAAACATTGACTGATCGTTCACAGATGCTGCCCGACCTGCTGAGTTCCTCCAGCGTGTTGTGAGTGTTGCTTTGACCCCAGCATCTGCAGAGTATTTTGTGTTTACATGCCATGTGTTACTTATTTATAAATCAAACACAAATGCGACATACTGTCTTTTCTTTTTGAAGAAATGTGTAAACATGGTCATTACAGACTGTCCGTCAGTCTTGCATATCTGCTTGCACTGTAGACGTATTATACTGAGGCCTCAGTGCTGAGTCTCATGTCCCCCTTCTGAACTGATGATTCAAGTATTACTCAGTCGAAACTGTTTTCTCTTCCTTAAAGCATCGATTTCAGCTTCAGTCACTGCCTTGCTACTCTCTCCTCTACATTAGGTTGACCCAAGCTCAGTCACATGGGAAGATGGCAATGTACTAAAGCCCGTAGTGAAGTGTAGATGGATGTAAACAAATTGTAAGCCAATCAATGATTCATTGTGTAGTTGGAGTAACCTTGGAATACGTGCTTCTTCAGCCTTCTCCTAACACTTGTATGGATCTTCCTGCTGCACCACTATAAGCCACATGATATGGAGGGAATCAATAAATACTCAAAGGTACAATATTACATTGCATAAAACTCTCATATAAATGTAAAGACAGCTGTGGTCCATTGCAAATACTAACTGTGCCACTATTCTGCACATGGCAATAAGGTATTTCATTTCCTTAAAGAATATTTCAAAGTTCAAAGACATTTATGATCAAAACACATATACTATTTACAACATGTACAAGCTTGAGATTCATCTCCTTACAGGCAACCACAGAACAAAACAAAACAATAGAACCCATTAAAAGAGACCATCCAACACCCAAAGTGCAGAATAAAAACAAATCGCGCAAACAATAAAAATAAGCAAACAACATTCAGGACTGAAGTTCACAAAAGTGAGCCCACAATTATGAAGCCAGTCACAGCCGATTCAGGAGCCTGTTAGTTGCAGGCCACAGCCTCAGCTCAGCACAGAGAAGAATAAACCTCACTGAACAGCGAGATGACCACTGGCCTGTTCCTCTCCTCCGGCTCAGA
The DNA here is from genome assembly GCF_963921235.1 of Mobula hypostoma. Taxonomy (NCBI): domain Eukaryota; kingdom Metazoa; phylum Chordata; class Chondrichthyes; order Myliobatiformes; family Myliobatidae; genus Mobula; species Mobula hypostoma. The sequence goes on along the minus strand of NC_086115.1, from coordinate 30,075,654 downwards.
CACCCTGACCTTTCCAATCTGGCCCAGTGCTTAAACTGGTCAAACGTTGGGTTATTCTTCGCTCTTGGACTCAGGCCCTGGCACTTCGATAAGCTCTCAGGCCTGGGTTCTGCAGGCTCAATTTGGCCCATATTCAATCTTTCCAATCTGGCTGGCACTTAAATTGGCCAAACAGTTCCTTGCTCTCAGGGCCGGGCCCTGCTGCCTTGACTCTGCTTCACCTCGGTTTTGCAGCTTCTAATCACAACCAAGTTCATTCCAGCAATGGCCAAATATCGGCTCATTCCCTGCTCTCGGGCTCAGATCCTGCCAACTCGATTCGGCCAATTCATGCCATACCACAATCATCCTGTACCTTTAAGACTTCAGTTCACACCACAAAAATGCCAGGTCATACAGATGGTTCAAAAGACCAACCCCAAAAGGAACATTACAGTCTATTGATTGCAATGATCATTTTCAAGAAAAAGCATAAGCAATAAAGTAGTTAATGGTAGTGTTTGCTGCCAGCAAATTGTCGCTGTGCTTCACCAGCACCATCTTGAACCAAAACTTTGAACCATTGCCTACTCATCTTATTTTATTTCACTTTGAAGGTGTAGCAATGAAAGGATTGCTCCATTTACAAAAAAAACAATAAATGCAAACTTATTGGAATGGTCAAGGTGGTTAAATTTGAAGATCCTTATTATACCTCAGCTAGGTCTGCTTTCCACTGCTGGTAAACTAATTACTTGATTTAAGATAAAGACACATTTATTTATCACATGTACACCGGAACATACAGTGAAATGCATAAATTTCTGTAGGCAACCAACACACACCTAAGAATGTGCTTGGATTTGGGAACACTACTTACTCCAACTTTTTATTAATGTTTGATGAAAATGAATCTCAGGCTTGTATATGGTGACATATTTGTACTTTGATAATAAATGTACTTTGAACTTTAACCAGAGTACAAAACTGCTAGGAATGATGCTTCAGTATAAAGCTCATCCGTAATTATTTTTCTGAGAACACTTGGAATTACTACTTGAAGTCCCCATTTTAAACATTTTGGTTGTTTTAATTTTAAGATGCAATTACAGACATATGCAAATGACTACCTTTGTTTGTCCATCTGCACTGTAGCGTGCATTGTTAAGTTAGTGTACATTGATCCTCATGACATCTCTCAGGAAATTGTCTGCAGGTTGAAGTGTGAAAATGAAATTCCCACTCCTAATACTCGATGATAGATGTGGCAGCCACAAAAGAACCACAAACAGTTCTACTCAATCAGTTTGCAGTCTCATTTGTCCATTATTGGTGATCATCAAATATACCCTTGTTGGGCTTCTAGCCAAGTACAGGTATCAATTTTAACCAATGTTTCAATGACAAACTCTGCCACCTTCATCAAGTTTGATGCCTAGTCACGGCTAGTCCGGTGGTGTATACAATCCCATCGTCCGTCCCTTCTGATTGGTTGATCCTCAACCAGTCATGTTTCTGCCATTCCACTTGTTTTCAATCAAATCCCATTTCTTATTTAGAGCAAGACCATTATCTTTGTTATATTTCTTTTCCTCTAGTTTTATTTCAATTTCTTCCTTCATCAGGCAGTCCCAAAAACCATTCGCATGGCACAGTAGTTTCGTCCTGTCGAAGTTCATCCTATGGCCATCGCAAATGTAATGTTCTGCAACTGCCGATTTCTCCAGGCAGACGGATATACCTCCTATGCTCCTTAATGGGGGTTACTACTGTGTGCCCTATCTGGCTGATATACGCTGCTCCACATTGAGGAAATCCTAGAATTCAATTGTTAACAAGATGGAACAGCGGAAGCCTGATCGGTCGAGGACTCACCAATCAGGAGGAATGAACCACAGGGGTATATATACCATCGGGCTAGATGTGCCTTGGCATCAGCCCTGATGAAGATGGAGAGATTATCATTTAAATATTGGTTAAAATCGATACCTGTACCCAGCTGGAAGCCCAAGAGGAATTTATTCGTCATATATGCCAGGAAAGCACTAGATCCTTTTTCATTGCTGATCATCCTTTTACAAGGATATGCCGGGACTTGAGAACCTCAGTTATATGTTAGAGTTGACTAGATTGGAACTTTATTCCCTGGAGTGCAAGAGAATGAGGAGAGAGTTGATAAAGGTATACAAAATTATGAGGGGTATATGCAAGCAGGTTTTTCCACTGAGGTTGAGTGAGAGTAAAACTAAAGGTCATGGTTAGGGGTGAAAGATAAAGTGTTTAAGGGAAACATGAGTGGAAACTTCTTCGCTCAGAGGAAGGAGTACGTGTAGAATCAGCTGCCAGTGGAAGAGGTAGATGCAAGTTCTATTTCAACATATACAAGAAGTTTCATTAAGTACTCAATAGATGGATATGGAGGGCTATAATCCAGTGCAGGTCATTGCCTTATCCTGATTGTCGAAAGTCACTTCCGTTGTGATTGGTTAGTTTAGAAACAGCAACTGCTTTTCCCATTGGATAACTGCCTGGTGTTCAGTTACAAATATCCTGGTATATAAAATAGCACATGGAAGGGGCCTGCTCTCTTCTTCCTTTGGTTAAGGCAAAGATGTCCATGACAATTGGGAAAGTATGCTCTGCGCATATTTTTAACTAAGTATGTTTGTTAAATGTTTGTATGTTTGTTGAATATTCAGCTTTGTAGTGTCTGTAACTTGGGGAAATGAATGTTTGGCTGAAATTTCACTGTTTATAAATAAATGATTAATATATCTATTTGAAGTCAGAGCATTTCTTGTCCCACTTGCTGCACCCGTGAACCTGATTCAACATTACATCGGCCCATCGAGTCTGCTTCGTCATTCCAATACGGCAGACTAATTATCTCTCTTAACCCCATTATCCTGCCTTCTCTCCATAATCTATAACTAACTAACCAAGCTCTAACTAATCAAGAACCTATCAACCTTCACTTTAAATATACCCAATAACTTGGCCTCCACAGCCATCTCTGGTATTGAATTTACAGATTCATCACCCTCTGGCTAAAGAAAAATTGGATGCTGCCTTCCTGTTTGATGCCTTGTATTTCATTGTATAAGAGATGCTCGATGCCCTTTCTTCGGAAAAGAGAAGAATCTTAGATTCTTTAAAAGAACTCTTGCATATCGTACCTCTATAACATGGAGGGCTGGTGGTGGACCACAATATACTGTATAACTACACCACTTGTAGTCACACAAAGCTACCCTTCTTTCTAGACCAAAGCCATTTGAATTATCTGCAGACCCTAGGCTACTGTTAGAACTGTGGCTAACACAAGACAGAATTCCATGGCCTTTGTTTTTGCCATCTCATAGAAATACAAAAAACCTACAGCACGATACAGGCCCTTTGGCCCACAAAGCTGTGCCAAACATGTACTTACTTTAGAAATTACCTAGGGTTACCCATAGCCCTCTATTTTCTGAGCTCCACGTACCTATTCAGGAGTCTCTTAAAAGATCTTGATGGCAATCACAATCACCATACAAGCCTTTTGTGTCTAACAGCGTTACTGGATTTTTTCATGCCTTGGATGATCTCGCAGCAAAATTCAATGACTCCAAATTGATAATACCTTCATAGTTCTTTTGAGTGCAATGCTGGTTCTCTTTGATGTAATAACTCTGTATTTAGCTGCACAAAAGAGCATAAAAAGGAACTACCATTACACTCAAATAGTATTAAGGTATTGTCAACAAGAGAAAATCTGCAAATGCTGGAATTCAAAGTAATACACACAAGATGCTGGAGCAACTCAGCAGGCCAGGCAACATCAATGGAAAAAAAGTAAACAGTTGATGTTTTGGGCTGAAACCCTCACCAGGACTGGTGAGGTATTGTAAAGTTGTCCCTGTTTTCCCAAAGGATTGTGGCTTGAAGAGATCTCCCAACATCTGACTATCAATGCAAACACAATCTGTCACACTACTAAGTGTGTGATGCAACTTAGAACTGTAATATTGCTTTATTCTGTTCTTGCACTGTAGTACTCAACACATGCAGATTTTCACCTCCGTCTTCCCCCTAAAAATTGGCCATGAGAAACACCTCTGCATCCTCCAAGTAGAGTGTGAACAACTTACACACCTTCCTTCTCTTCCTCAGTCTAGTGTTGAAGCTTCTTCCTGATTTGATTTCCATTTCTTTTATTTCACACCAACACACTGTTGCAATATTTAAGCTTTTTGTGTACCTACACTTTAATTATTCTCTTCTTCCACTATTTATAGACTTACACCATCTTCCTTGCTTTAACTTTGTGGGGTAAACATCAGTTGTTGCAGCTTGAAGCCTAAGTGTTGCTAACTAGCAAGAATACACAGTCTGCTTTTGATCTGATCAGTGGAATCCCCACAGAATGAACCTGTGGTCAGGAGCAGAAACTTTTAGAGCCAAGTTCCTGCTGTTTTACCTCAGATGCTGAAGAGTTTTCATTGTTCGCTAGCTGAGAATGCTTGCCTAAATAGGAGAAGCCATGCTGATTTTGTTTTGCTCGGATTCTCTCCCTTTTCTCCCTTTGTGGATAGCCCCAACCCATGGCTATTTGTAATGTTTATCATACTGCTGGAAATGTGGAAATTTCTACTTGCAATAACAATAATAGAAGAATAAACATTCTTGTCTGAAGTTCTGAAACACGAGGAAAAGGGACAAATAATCTGTCTGTCGGTCTAGGTACCATATCCGATGCGGAAGTTGATGACCATGGTTTTCCATATAGATCTATCCCTCGTTCTCTGGATGACTTCCATTTCCTCGATGTGTAGCCACCCGGCTAGGCTTTTGATGTACATAAGCTGAGGTCTTCCTCTAGGTTTGCTCCCCTCAATCTTTCCAGAGAGTATGAGTTTTTCTAGTTCATCTTTCTGCATGATGTGTCCTAGGAATCTGAGTTGTCTTTCTCTTATTGTTGGTATGAGTGATCTAATTGCTTGGTCTCTTCTGAGAACTTGTTCATTTGATGTGTGCGTGGTCTATGATATTTTTAACATTCTCCTGTAGAACCATAATTCAGCTGCCTCTAGTCTCTTTTCCATTGCTGGGGAAATGGTCCAGCATTCACTTCCATAAGTCAGGATAGAATAAATGTAGCACTGCAGTAAATGTAGCACTAGCATTGTTTCTAGTGTACGTGCTCAACTTTCTGTCTGTTAATATGGTCTTCATTTTTTGGAAAGCTTCTTTCGCCATTGCTATTCTGTATTTGATATCTGTGTCGCACCTGCTATCACTTGATATTAGGCTGCCAAGATATCTGAATTTGTTGACTTGTTTGACGTTTGTATTTCTGACCTTGATCACACATTGTGGGATGTTTTTCTTTCTGGAGATGACCATGCTTTCTGTCTTCTTGGTGTTGATTGAGAGGCTTCTGCTATTTCCTTTCTACTGCCACTACAGTGAGTAGTTCTTGAAGTTTTGTTTCCGAGTCAGCTATTGGTATGATGTCATCAGCATATCTGATGTTATTTATATTACGGCCTCCAATTGTGAATCCTTTGATGCCTTTGATACTTCTCAAGATATTTTCACTATACACAAGTTGAACAAGTCTGGTGAAAACGCACAACCTTGCCTGACTCCTCTCATGATATTCACATACTCACTCACTACTCCTTCTATTCCGATGGATGCAGTCTGGTCCCAGTATATACACATAAATTAATTCTATCACAAAATTTAGCTGATTTTGGTATGTCTTTGGAAACTCCAACAGCTCCATCATTGGCACTAGACTCCCCAGCATCCAGGACACTTTCAAAAGGCAATGCCTCCAAAAGGTGGAATCTATCATTAAGGACCATATCGCGCAGAGCATGCCATCTTTTCATTGCTACCATCAATGAGGTACAGGAGCCTGAAAACACGTACTCAATGTTTCAGGAATAGCTTCTTACCCTCCACCATCAGATTTCTGAATGGACACTGAACACATGAACTATTTTTTTCTTTTTCTTGTTCTCTTTTTATGTTACTTATTAAATTATGTATTTATTTCTGCATTTATTTACTATTGTGTTTTATAGTTTTTTAAAATTATTATGTATTGCATATACTACTGCCACAAAACAACACATTTCAAACGTATGACAGTGGTATTCCGATTCTGAATGCACAAAATCGTAGCTGGAATAGAGGAGACCCCTTGTGTCTTCTGTGTCGTTCAATAAGTTCAAGGCTGATCTTTTACCTTAGCACTACTTTCCTATCTTGACTCAGTCCCTTAATTCTCATAACATTCAAACATCAATCCATCCTTTTCTTGAATACAGTCAAAGAACAAATTTCCATATCTCTCTTGGGTAGAGAATTCAAAAGATTCTCTAGGTGAAGAAATTTCTCTTCATCTCAATCCAGACGGCTGATACCTTATTTCACATCATGACTCCTGGTATTACACGTACCAGCCAGGGGAAACATTATTCCTTCATCTATCCTATCAGGGCCTGCGAGAATTTGTATGTTCTAATGAGATCACCTCTCAGTCCGCTAAACTTTACAGCGTATGAACCCAGTATCTGACCTTGGGGCAAATCTCTTCAACCTGGGAGTTGTCTGATCACATGACTGACTTACTTGGCTACTAACAAATCCACGATGAATGATTTTTTGGAAGAGATAAATTATGTCCACCATTTCTCTGCTGGAAAGGAAGGACCCCAGTCCCATCCTCCATGAAGGCTTTCCAGTATCCCTGCAAAAGCACAAGGTAGCTCATTGTATATGCCCATCATGGTTCTACTGTAGGTGCCCCATCTAAGTCATCTCAAGTGGTCATCCTCATCCTCCAAGGTATTAGTACTTGGATTGATATTTCTGATTACTCTAGCTATATAATTTCAATCAACATTGACTTTAGCTACTCACCAAACTAGGTATATGCTCTAAGACGATAAAAAGGTGATTTAGTACTAAATGCCACTGAAATAATGGGAATGAAGCCAGAGTACAAATTGTTTTAATTAGCATCATTGAATCCATGAGCACTTTCCTGCAGGGAGGGAAGATGCTCATGGATTAAACGTTCCCAGTGCAGGTCTTCCAACATTTTCAAATTACTTCCTTCTCCTGGTAGAGAGAAAACACTACAAAAGAAAATCTTGTCTCATCATTCTAAACACACTGATGTTAGTGTTTAAACAATTACCACAAGTATTTGTCGACATGTGCTTAAACGTAAGTCTAATTCAAGGGTTCTGGCTGACTGGAAAACAATAAAGATAATTACAAGGAATGGCTAATTTACTCAAAAACAATGCGGACACACACATACACTTTTAACCAATGAAAACAAAAAAAAATGAAATGAATATTATCTTCCAATAGCACTTTCAAAATGTGTGTTCATTTTTACATAATTACACATGAATTTGTTTCTCTCTCAAATGTTTCATCATTTTGTGCATGGTTTGGCTGGGAGAGTTGGATATCTCATCTATCCAGAGTTAACTAGGCTTAGCAGTGTTATTACCAATCTCAATGTGTCAGACAGGAAATGAAAATTTGACCTGTTGACCAGTAATTGGGCAAAAAGTACTGAGAGTATAGTGGAGGTAACTGCAGGTCTTGGGCTTGATAGAGATACTTCCCAGGATTAAATAAATCCCTGACACATCATCTAATGGAGTTACCACATTGCTGTTCTACCTCGATAACAGTATAAAAGTGAATGCATTCAAGAGAGAAGTAAAATGAAATTACACCATTTCAGACATGTAATGTCTTTCATGAAAGAAAAGTTCAGTCTGAAGCAACCTCTCTTGTTATTGAGCAAGAAAAAAAGTTTTTGAAGAAATTACTGAGAGTGCAAGATGACAGTGACATTGAAAGAACGGCTGTTTATGCAACAGTTGGGTGGACAGAAAAAGCATACAGAAATTTCGCAGCATCTTCACAATACACCCTCTGATCAGCAGCTGGATCTCAAACCGCCCAAAGAAGTTTGGACACTTAACTCCATATGTTTGACCAGTTTATGCCCCTTCTTTTACACAATGGTGAAGCAAAACCCAATTTGAAATTTAGAAACAAGTAGAAAGTTAAAAATTCTTGGTCTTCGAAAGAGAACCAGTTTTTGATCAGTTCTATTTGTTTCCAGGTTGCAAGCAACTTGGAAGAAGTACACTTAGGACTGAGTTGTGTTTTCAAGGATAATATATCCATTCACAAATATTTTCAAGGAGCAAAATTAATTAATCTTGATTGTTTTTTAAAAAATGCAAACAACAGGAATTCTGCAGATGCTGGAAATTCAAGCAACACACATCAAAGTTGCTGGTGCACGCAGCATGCCAGGCAGCATCTCTACGAAGAGGTACAGTCGACGTTTCAGGCCAAGACCCTTCGTCAGGACCAACTGAAGGAAGAGTTAGTAAGAGATTTGAAAGTGGGAGGGGGAGGGGGAGATCCAAAATGATAGGAGAAGACAGGAGGGGGAGGGATGGAGCCAAGAGCTGGACAAGTGATTGGTAAAGGGGATATGCGAGGATCATGGGACAGGAGGTCCGGGGAGAAAGACGGGGGGGGGGCGGAACCCAGAGGATGGGCAAGGAGTATAGTCAGAGGGACAGAGGGAGAAGAAGGAGAGTGAGAGAAAGAATGTGTGTATAAAAATAAATAACAGATGGGGTACGAGGGGGAGGTGGGGAATTAGCGGAAGTCGATGTTCATGCCATCAGGTTGGAGGCTACCCAGACGGAATATAAGGTGTTGTTCCTCCAACCTGAGTGTGGCTTCATCTTTACAGTAGAGGAGGCCGTGGATAGACATGTCAGAATGGGAATGGGATGTGGAATTAAAATGTGTGGCCACTGGCAGATCCTGCTTTCTCTGGCGGACAGAGCGTAGGTGTTCAGCAAAGCGGTCTCCCAGTCTGCGTCGGGTCTCGCCAATATATAGAAGGCCACATCGGGAGCACTGGACGCAGTATATCACCCCAGCCGACTCACAGGTGAAGTGTCGCCTCACCTGAAAGGACTGTCTGGGGCCCTGAATGGTGGTAAGGGAGGAAGTGTAAGGGCATGTGTAGCACTTGTTCCGCTTACAAGGAGGGAGATCAGTGAGGAGGGATGGGGGGGACGAATGGACAAGGGAGTCGCGTAGGGAGCGATCCCTGCGGAAAGCAGAGGGGGGGAGGTAGAGATGTGCTTAGTGGTGGGATCCTGTTGGAGGTGGCGGAAGTTATGGAGAATAATATGTTGGATCTGGAGGCTGGTGGGGTGGTAGGTGAGGACCAGGGGGACTCTATTCCTAGTGGGGGGGCGGGAGGATGGAGTGACAGCAGATGTACGTGAAATGGGGTAGATGCGTTTCAGAGCAGAGTTGATAATGGAGGAAGGGAAGCCCCTTTCTTTATAAAAGGAGGACATCTCCCTCGTCCTGGAATGAAAAGCCTCATCCTGAGAGCAGATGCGGCAGAGACGGAGGAATTGCGAGAAGGGGATGGCATTTTTGCAAGAGACAGGGTGAGAAGAGGAATAGTCCAGATAGCTGTGAGAGTCAGTAGGCTTATAGTAGATATCAGTGGATAAGCTGTCTCCGGAGACAGAGACTGAAAGATCTAGAAAGGGGAGGGAGGTGTCGGAAATGGACCAGGTAAACTTGAGGGCAGGGTGAAAGCTGGAGGCAAAGTTAATAAAGTCAACGAACTCAGCATGCGTGCAGGAAGCAGCGCCAATGCAGTTGTCGATGTAGCGAAGGAAAAGTGGGGGACAGATACCAGAATAGGCACGGAACATAGATTGTTCCACAAAGCCAAAAAAAAGACAGGCATAGCTAGGACCCATACGGGTGCCCATAGCTACACCTTTAGTTTGGAGGAAGTGGGAGGAGCCAAAGGAGAAATTATTAAGAGTAAGGACTAATTCCGCTAGACGGAGCAGCGTGGTGGTAGAGGGGAACTGATTAGGTCTGAAATCCAAAAAGAAGCGGAGAGCTTTGAGACCTTCCTGATGGGGGATGGAAGTATATAGGGACTGGACATCCATGGTGAAAATAAAGCGGTGGGGGTCAGGGAACTTAAAATCATCGAAAAGTTTAAGAGCGTGAGAAGTGTCACGAACATAGGTAGGAAGGGATTGAACAAGGGGGGATAAAACCATGTCGAGGTATGCAGAAACGAGTTTGGTGGGGCAGGAGCAAGCTGAGACAATAGGTCTGCTAGGACAGGCAGGTTTGTGGATCTTGGGTAGGAGGTAGAAACGGGAAGTGCGAGGTATGGGGACTATAACGTTGGTAGCAGTGCATGGGAGATCTCCTGAGCGGATAAAGTCGGTGATGGTGTGGGAGACAATGGCCTGGTGCTCCTTAGTGGGGTCACGATCGAGGGGTAAATAAGAGGAGGTATCCGCGAGTTGTCGCTGTGTCTCGGCAAGGTAGAGGTCAGTACGCCAGACTACAACAGCACCCCCCTTATCGGCGGGTTTAATAATAAGGTTAGGATTAGTGCGGAGGGAGTGGAGAGCAGAAAGTTCCGAAGGAGTGAGGTTGGAATGGGAACAAGGTGCAGTGAAGTCGAGACGGTTGATGTCCCGTCGGCAGTTAGCGATAAAGGGATCCAGAGCAGGCAGAAGACCAGAGCGGTGTGTCCATGAAGAAGAGGAGGGTTGAAGACGGGAGAAGGGTCATCGGTGGGGGTGGAAGAGTCCTTGCCGAAGAAGTAGGCTCGGAGACGGAGACGGCGGAAGAAGAGTTCCGCATCGTGGCGAACACGGAACTCGCTGAGGTGTGGGTGAAGGGGGACAAACGTGAGGCCCTTACTGAGGACAGAGCATTCTGCCTCCGACAGTTGAAGGTCGGAGGGGATGGTAAAGACCCGGCACGGATGAGAGCTGGGATCAGAGGGGGGAGGGGGGAGGATGGAGGTGTCAATGGAGAGGGGAGGGTTGGGGTGACAGGAAGATGGAGCCTCTGAGAGCCCAGGAGTTGACGGTGGGATCTGAGGGAGACGGGGTTGCCGAGTGGTGGTGGGGGTGGACATCTCTTACTAACTCTTCCTTCAGTTAGTCCTGATGAAGGGTCTCGGCCTGAAACGTCGACTGTACCTCTTCCTAGAGATGCTGCCTGGCCTGCTGCATTCACCAGCAACTTTGATGTGTAATCTTGATTGTCATGCTTTTTATAAAAATGTAATTCTAAATACCATGATCAAGTCTGTATCATCCTGAAATAGTCATAGTCATAGTCATACTCTATTGATCCTGGGGGAAAATGGTTTTCATTACAGTTGCACCATAAATAATTAAATAGTAATAAAACCATAAATAATTAAATAGTAATATGTAAATTATGCCAGGAAATAAGTCCAGGACCAGCCTATTGGCTCAGGATGTCTGACCCTCCAAGGGGAGAGTTGTAAAGTTTGATGGCAACAGGCAGGAATGACTTCCTATGATGCTCTGTGTTGCATCTCGGAGGAATGAGTCTCTGGCTGAATGTACTCCTGTGCCCACCCAGTACATTATGTAGTGGATGGGAGACATTGACCAAGATGGCATGCAACTTAGACAGCATCCTCTTTTCAGACACCACCGTCAGAGAGTCCGGTTCCATCCCCACAACATCACTGGCCTTACGAATGAGTTTGTTGATTCTGTTGGTGTCTGCTACCCTCAGCCTGCTGCCCCAGCACACAACAGCAAACATGATAGCTCTGGCCACCATAGACTCGTAGAACATCCGCAGCATCGTCCGGCAGATGTTAAAGGACCTCAGTCTCCTCAGGAAATACAGACGGCTCTGACCCTTCTTGTAGACGGCCTCAGTGTTCTTTGAGCAGTCCATTTTATTGTCAATTCGTATCCCCAGGTATTTGTAATCCTCCACCATGTCCACACTGACCCCCTGGATGGAAACAGGGGTCGCCAGTACCTTAGCTCTCCTCAGGTCTACCACCAGCTCCTTAGTCTTTTTCACATTAAGCTACAGATAATTCTGCTCACACCATGTGACAAATTTTCTTACCGTAGCCCTGTACTCAACCTCATCTCCCTCGCTGATGCATTCAACAATGGCAGAGTCATCCGAAAACTTCTGAAGATGACAAGACTCAATAAGATGACAATAAATACAAATAAAGCATTCAGAGTAAGGAAAATATTTATCTTGATAAATATTAACATTGTTTGTTTAAAACCGCTTAGAAACATGTTTAAAATTACACACTGGTTAATTGACTACCTTCATTTATATACGTACCTCATTAATTTCCACGTGATATCGTGATTGCCGAAAAGATGGAGAGTTGTCGTTTCTGTCCCTTACAATAATTCGCACTTCATGTTTGATGACACTTCCAACTCGCAGGTTCAGGCAATCAAGCACAACAACAATGGACTGGATATTGGCTGGAGGCTAAGATATTAACAAAAGAACAATTTCAGCATTATTACATACAAAGCCTGTTCCACAGACACAAATCTCACTAAAGCATCCAGCTTCGCCATGGAAATATCTTCTGGCTGAAGTAATTCACATTCCATTAGTAATATAACAGTGAAAAGATCTCAGTAGTTAATTGACTTAACTCATGTTAAAAAAATATGACCACTACACAATAAAATAAAATTCCATGAATATGACATACTTAAAACTTTGTTTTTTGCTGGACCAGTGGATTTTCTGGCCTGTTATTTCTACTCATACTCCTTCACACTTCTCTTTTTTATCGATGTTATAAGGTAGAACATGACTTGCTCCAGTAAACCTAGTAAGTTTAAAGTGAGTGTAGGAAACAGAGCAGGTGAATTTCACGGGAGGCCTAGAACCAGCACTCAGGTGAATTAAAATGAATGTGGAACTGAAGCTCCACTAGGTGAAAGGTCAGAGGCCCTAGCGGATGAAAAGGATTGTAGGAACCCAGCCCTTAGTTTGTTAAATAGAAACTGAAGCTCCAGTGAGTGAAAAGGATTGCAGGAACCAGGGCCTTATTAAAGCATGAGAACCAGGGCTCTAGTGTGATCAGTGTAGTTGGCATATTGAGGTCCCAGAGAACCAGAGTCCAGATGTGTTAAAGAGAGCATGAGAGCTGGGGTCCTGTTGCTCCAAGGGAGTGTTGAAAACAGATCTTCACTGTGTTAAAGGGAGTGTGAGAACCGAGGCTCTTTAAATGAAAGGGAACACAGGAATCAGAGCCCTAGAGTGTTGAGAGGAACATTAGAATCAACCCCCAGTAGGTCAGATGCCAAACCATTCGGATTTCTGACTTTTTGCATAGCAGATTATTGGAGCTTTAATATAGTTCTTTCAGCAATTTATAACTATCCCAAGGGATGTAGCACCCCTCTTTTATCTGTGTGCTCAACACATGAAATAACCCTAATTTGAAACTATCGCTCTCACACACAAAATGCTAGGTAAACTCTGCAGGTTAGGCAGTATCTTTTGAGGGAAATGAACAATTGATATTTCAGTTCTCGGCCTGAAATATCAGCTTTTCATTTCCCATCCTAGTTGTTGCCTTAACTGTTGAGTTTCTCCACCATTTTGTATGCGTTGATCCAGGTTTCTAGCATCTACAGACTCTCTCATGTCTATGCTTCTCATAAGTGTGTTTCAAATAAAAATAATAATTATGATAAAATACTTTCCCTCTCTTCTGTTCCCACAGAGCATAACATTCTTAACAGCCAATGGATGAGTTGCTACCTTGCTAATTGTTCATTCTTTGTACAGATCTTTGTTTGCTCCTTGATCCTCATTATTGTTGGCAAAATGATACTGTGTTTTCAAATTTCTAATCCATAATGATATCAGAACTTCGAAAATCACTGAATCCTTGACTTGGTCTTTCGAGTCCTGTACCTTCTCACTGATGCTAGTAACAAGAAGAGAGCATGTCCCATAAGGTGAGGGTCCTCAGTAAAGCATTCTGCTTTCTTGAGGCACTGTCTCTTGATCTCCATGGTGGTGGGGAAGGTTGTGTATGTAATGGAGCTGGCTGAGTTTACAGCTCCATGGAGCCCCTTGCTATTCTGAGTATTAGAGCCTTCAGACCAGGCTGTGATGCAGTCAGAGTGCACTTCACCATACACTCACAGAAATTTGAAGTCTCTGGTGACATACTGAATCTCTTTAATATTTGAATAAAGTAGAGCCCTGTTGTGCTTTTTTCATGATTTCATTAATATGATGGGCCCAAGATAGATTCTCTCAATTGTTGACACTCAGGAACTTAAAGCTGCTCACTCTTTTCACTCATGACTCATCAATGAAACTGGTGCCTATTCTCCAAATTTACTCCTCCTGAAGTCCCAATCAACTCCTTGGTCTTGCTGACATTGAGTGCAAAATTATTTTGTGACACCTTGCACCCAGCTGATCTATCTCATTCCTATATGCCTCCTGAAATATGTACTGAAATGTTACGTTTATCCAGTTATGTTATATGGCTCAGAATGTTGGGCGATATCTAGTAACATGAGGAAACGAATTGTAGCAGCAGAGATGTGGTTTTTGAGAAGGATGCAAAGAATATCATGGATGAAACAAATATCTAACAAGGATGTCATGAACAGAGCAAACACAAAAAGAGAAATAATATATGAGATCATGAAAAGGCAATGTAACTTCATTGGACATGTGATTAGGAAAGAGGAGTTAGAATGCATGGTAATTATGGGAAAGATTGAAGGAAAGAAAGCAAGAGGAAGACAAAGACAAATGATAATGGAGACAGCAGCCAGAGAACTGGAAATGAATACCAATGAATTGATCCACTTGATCCGAAACAGGAGTGTGTGGGCCATGGCAGTCAAAGCTCAAACTGGACATGGCACCTGATGATGATGATATGCCTCCTCATCGCCATTTGAGATTCTACCACAATAATGGTGTCAATTGCAAATTTATAGATGATTATGAAGCTTGGTGATTAATACTGAGGGAGATGATGCCATTGAATGCACAGCTGTAATCGATAAACAGCAGACTGATATATATTTTGCAAAATCAGAATCCGAATCAGAATCAGGTTTAATATCACTGGCATAGATCATGAAATATTTCATTTCGCAGCACAAATACATTCCAATACATAACAATAAAAACTATAAATTACAATAAGTATATATATAAAAACAAAAGTAAATTAAATAGGTAGTGCAAAAAGAGAAATGGAAAAATATGCTATGGTAGTGTTCATGGGTTCATTGTCCATTCAGAAATAATCTGATGGCGGAGGTGTCTCGGTGCTCCAAAGCAGAGTGGGGAGCCAGCAAGATTACATCCACTGTAAACCTGTTGTGGCATTAGGCAAATCGGAGCAGGTCCAGGTCCTTACTCAGGCACAAGTTAATTCTAGCCATAACCAACCTCCTAAAGTACTATATTACTGCCCAACTCCAGTATTTCTGAAAGATGAAGATGATCTCATAATAAGGCTGGGCATCAGCAAGAAGTAAAATTAATAAATTTCTGATTCGGGATGAAATTCTGGATTCATTGCTGCTTTTGCACTTCTAGATGGCACATGTCACAGTGGAGTAAGTCGTTGATATAAGCTTGGATGAACTGTAGTGAACCATGCTAACAACACTGACTGGAGGGACAATGCATTGGTGATAGCAGATTTAGAAACTCAGTTCCGTAACAGTTGCTCAAAACAGGTCATGATCACCTTTAGTAAGATTGGCATCTTTGTGCCACAGCATTTCAGTTTTATGTCTTACGGGAATGTGCTAATTTACAAGATATGTAATTGAGGATAAAGACATTCCAGGAGTTTCCATCTCCTGTTGAGTGCTTTGATGTCCACAGCCTTTATATGGATATGGCTACAGAGATTTTCTGTTTTGCGACCTCACAAGATTGTCAATAACGTGTCCTTTCATTTTCCATTTTGAATATAAATGAAGCTATTGGATTATTCCTAATTCTGAGTTAAATCTGGAATTGCCCTGGACATGCCCTTTCCAACTAACTTATAAAGCAAGTTAGCCTCATGGTTTGATTAAAAGGTTGAAGTTAAATATTGCAGTGATGTGCTCAAAAGAGCTTCATTTTCCTACTCAGGTGCACATAAAGATCACTATTTGAAGGGCAGTTTTTCTTGATATCTGGACCAGTATCTATTCTACAATGAGTATCAATACAAATCAGATATCCAATTATGTGCAAATTTACTTTCTCAGTTTGTAAATTTGAGTTTATAGTAATTACTATATTCAAAGATGCTCAATATTATTTTAGAGCATTTATGGATGTGCTAAAGTTATAAAACACACCCCAAGTTGTCTCTGTAAATGTTGGTCTCAATACTTTATGTAGGTTCATTGTCAGACTGTTAGATTTGTCCTCAATCCCTCTGCCTTGCAAAGCAGTAGAAAGTTAGGAGAGGATATGTGCAATATACTGAGTTTACAAGGACAGATAGATTTTGGACGATATTTATCCTCAGTTGCTTGATGCTGAATGTGATATATTATAAATGTGCAGCTGCACATTGTTGAATCAAACTGAATTTTGGAAATATCTGTCAAAGTTGGCACAGGTGACTGAGGACTGATTTATAAACCTATTATTCTTTTTGTCTGCTTTGCTCCAGGCCTGTATATCTTCCTCATTTAGTCCTCAAGGGGTAAAGCTTACCTAAGGCAAAGGGGCTCAATATGTGGTATCACATCAGTTATCTGGTACATGCAGCAACTGATTTGTAATTCTGTTCCATTGCCCCAAGCCAACTTCGATCTGCTAAACCTGCCACTGATTAGTTGGACTTGTCTGTGCCCATTTAAACTTCCTGGTCTCTTGTGTTTAAAGTTCCCAGACTAGCAGGATGGAAATACTGGGCACTTTCCAAGGAGCATTAAGGAACAAAATGACAAGGGCAGGATTAAAGGATTGTGAAATCAAAGCTCAGGATCTGAACAAGACAGTGGATTTAATGTCGAAGCCACAGCAGAAAGAGAAGCAAAGAAAAATTAAGACAGAAAAATGGAAACAAATTTGGGGAAAAAAGTCCCCCATCAGGAATGAAACTATACACTAGTAATAATTCACTTTCACACTACAGTGTCTGATTGGTAGTAGTTAACATTATGTCATTGAGAAGATGCTGCTACACAGTATGACCAGAATGTTTCCCTGGCATATTTATTTCATATTAATAAAGGAAGACATGAACTTTATACTGTTCAATATATTTGAACTGGGAGCCAGAGAGTAAGGCTGTGGTTTTACAATGCTAATGGAAATTGGTGTATGGTGACTGCTGTATCATGATTCAAATATCCATAATCAGAACTTAGTTGCTTGACGACTAAAAAAAGAATCACTAAAAGCACTGCGGGTCATGCTCTTGGCAATAATACATAGTAAAATCAACATGAACAAATACAAAATTACAATGTATTTTTAATATTCATATTTTGTTCCAGTAGAAGTGGGTACAGATTTCAGACTTAGCAACCAGTTATTGAAACCATGAAAGACAGATAATTAATGTTCATCTTGTTCCTGTCTCTATAAATTTTTGCCTCATGATTCTCCATTCCTTTGCCACTTAACATTCTTTACTTTGTTCATCTCCAAGTTCTATGCAAGATCTAGCATTACATTTTAGTGCAGTAACGAGGGAACAAATGCTGCAGTGCTTAAGGTTTCATATTTTCAAGAGAATTAGGGCAGCTCAATGGCACAGCAGGTAGTGCTGCTTCCAGACAGAGCGTTCCAGAAACCTGGGTTCAAATCCTGACCTTGGTTGCTCCCTGTAAGGAGTCTGCACATCTTTCATTTGGGTACTGTGGTTTCCTCTGAGGTTGTCTACCTTACTCAATGGCATGGATAACTTCACTCATCTCAACTCAGAACTGATTCTACAGAACCTAGAGACTCACTTTCAACGATTTTTTAACTCGTTCTCAACATTGTTTTTTATTATTTGCACAATTTGTCTTCTTTTGCACATTGGTGGCTTGTCAGTCTTTATGACAATCAAGGACACGACTCACCCAGCCAACACACTTTCGTCCCTCTTCCCTCAGGGAGAAGGCTCAGGAGTTTGAAGACTCGTACGGCCAGATTTGGGAACAGCTTCTTTCCAATTGTGATAAGACTGTTGAATGGATCCTGACCCGGATCTGGGCCGTACCCTCCAAATATCTGGACCTGCCTCTCGTTTTTTTTTGCACTACCTTACTTTCCATCTTTCTATTTTCTATCTATGATTTATAATTTAATTTTTTAATATTCACTAATTTTTACTATTTTAAATATTTTAATATTTAATATTTGTAATCTAGGGAGCGGGAAGCGCAGAATCAAATATCACTGTGATGATTGTACATTTTAGTAGTGAATTGTGTGGTGACAATAAAGTATAAAGTATAAAGTATGTTTAGCTTTTCATAAAATCCCGTAAATTTTCCTATAAATGCTTGCAAGAAAACGAATTTCAAGATAGTATGTGGTGACATTTACATAATTTAATAATAGATTTACTTTGACTTTGGCTCGATCTACCTAGTGTAAATTACCTTATTGTCAATGGGTGGGAGGAGAGTTAACGGCCATATCAGAGAGAAGAGGTCACAGGGAAATAAGTGTGGCAAAGGGATTAATGAGATTGCTCTGAGAGGTAGCACAGAGAGGTTATCTGGCCCAATGTGCCTATGTCCTCCAGAAATATGAGTAAATTGAACACAGTCTGCCTGTTCACATGAATGTCAAAGATGTTTTAGCAATATTCAGCGAACAAGAAGGGAGTGTCAAAATATTCTTTCCAATATTTATCCCTCATTCATCACCATTAAAAGTAGGTTACCAAGCCATTCATTCTGTGAATGCTTGCGGAACCTTATTTTATGCAGATTTATTGTTTATTTATATTACAACTGTAACTTTGCTCAGAAAGAAGTAATTTATTGGCTGGAAGCACTTGGAAAGATTCTGTAGATTGAAAATGTTCCATGCTAATGCTTTCTTTCGTCCTCACTTAAAGTCACAGTGCTAACAAAATTGAGAAGCCTATGAGGACTACTCTTTCATCACGTTGAACATCCGTATTTAGTTTCATGTCTCTGATGCTTTCAGGCAAGTTAACATTTATATTTGTGCTTTTTTTTCCGGAATTTTTTTTGAACCTGGTGTTTCTTTAATTTTGGAGTGCAATGTTATATCATTACTGAAGCTTTGATAAATGTCATAACGGTAAGAGTATTCGTTATCTCTGTACTGCTGCTCTCTGCCTGAAACATTATGCTGTAACATTCTGCACCAGCACCCATTTGCCAGCTGACAGCTGTGTGCCCAACAGATAGATATTGCATTCTGTTTAGTAGCTCAGTTGTTGCATGCAGCCTGAGTTTCCTTCTCAACCTGTCAGGGTATGAATTTTTAATCTCTTTTGAGCTTCAGAATTAAAAAGATATATTTGGCTGTTTTTCTGGGTGTGGCTGAAATGACATGCACCTATTGCTTATCCCCCAGTGGCCCTCAAGATGGTGGTGGTAACTGACTGGCTTACCAGTGACATTCCAGGGCATCTTCGAAGAGTCAATCACACTAGGATGGCTGATTCTCTTCCCTGTGGGGACCAGTGAACCAGATGGTCCAGTCATGTTTGTGGTTATTAGAACTAATTACTAATTGCTGTTTCATATAATTAGCTGAACTTAAATTACAGGGAATCACAAAAGATTTACAGAGGAGGTGCAGTCAATTTGCCATTGTGTCTGTATCAACTGAAAAAGATCTACCCAATCTATTTGGACCTTCAAGCACCATAAATCCCACTTTTACAAATATACATCATGTTTAAATGTGATGGGGATGCAATTTTTTCCAACTTTAAGCATATCATCATACACAGAGATGAATTAGGAGCTGGAGTAGATCACTCATCAAGCTACCTCTGCCACTTAAAGGCTGATCTGATTAGAACCTCCACTCTGTAGTTCTTGTCTACTTTTCACTTCCTTGCTCAGAAAGAAATAATCTATGCTTGTCTCAAAGACTGTGCCTCCACTACTCGCATAAAACATTTAAAGAGTGTTTTCACCATGTATTAATTTATGCACACTTTGAGTGTAATGGGCTCCTTGTTTCATTGTGAGTTAGAACTATAGGTCATAAATTGCAAACTATTAATCCAATTTATTTTATTAAATACTTAAGACAATATGTACAGATGAATGTGCAAGATATGAAGTGAAAGGGATAATGATATTAAGGTGAAACACCTTGTCCACTTACCAAATAGGTGAGACCTCAACAGGAAACAGGGGCAAGCGCCTATTTATGTGATTTATTCATAAATAAAAAAGCACAAAACTATCTAATTTTGAGGTAACCATTCCCAATAATAATTTGCTAGTCTCAAAACAAAGATACTATGCACCATTTGTGAAATTAGGTGGTGAAATTTTGCTCTGAATGTGTAGACTTACAAGTACATTTGCTCAACACCTTCAATTCCACAGTCTGAGCTTCACAACTACAAAGAAATCTCAATTTTCCACGAGTAATTGAAATGACCATCCATGCAATTAATTGAAATTAACAGACCCAGGAGTCCCCATGTTGCCTTCCATATCAAGTATGACAACATCCAGAAAGACTATCGAGACATATTTTGGTCCTATTTGTTATGTTAAATCCAAGACTTATGCTAATAAATATAATGACAGAACAATTTTTACAACACATTGAATTTTGGAAGAATGAAGTGACTTAAACAGAGCTAGGTTTTTTTGTATATACCTGCACATCAACATTACCTTAAGCAAACTCAATCAAGCAAGTAAGGCACCTATCTAGTGACCTCTTAATTAAATATCCATCATCCGCAGACCCTTTGTTGTTTAACAAGCCTATTTGGTCTGTATAGGAGACAAGTGAGACAGGAATTGAATAATTTATAGTCCAGATCATTGCATTTTTTTTTACTTGGAAGAATAAGATAGAATATCCATTTATACTGCATGTCCTCAGGAACATGAGATTATATTTGAACAAGAGACACTATAGTATGGCTAAGTACTTTAATCAATTGTAATTCAAGTTCAATTACTAGCAAATTAATAATGATCACGCAATGTTTCTGAAATCCTTTTCTGTGATGTATGTTGACCATAAAATCAAAAGAAATAGCGATAGTTCTTTAGAGAGTCATGTGGCCTTTTATATCCTAGAGTTTAGTAGCAAGGAGGCACTTCAAACAGTGTGCTAGTACCTCAGTATTTTACCAAAATATTAGCTTAAATTAAGAATTTAAACAGCAAGCAATCAATTGAGGAGAGTGATGAAACTTTGATCCACAATTCTTTGATCCAGAGGTATGCAATTTCAATTTGAAAACTGAATAGTTTACAAGGCCAATGTGGCTGTGCTAAATGCCAGAACTCTAGATCACTTAATGGCAAAATTTAAATGTAACTTGCTAAATGCCAAAATTTTCCACATGAAACGTGTGCATTCAAAAAAAAAATGGAAATCAGATCATTCATGAGAGAACTGGTAGTGACATTTCTGCAAAATTAATTCTAACACTCTCAATTCAGAGGGGCTGGAAATGGCTAACAATAATCAAAATATCTTAAAACAGCATCTTTAATGTGACTAAAATACTCCAAAAATTCCCATACCAATGTGACACCAAGCAGACGAGAAAATTTGCAGGCGGACTGTGGCTCAGGTTCAGCAATAACATTCGTGAGTATGCACGTTCAAAATAATTGTGTGGAATTTAACTTCTTTCCTCTCGTTTCAGTCTTGTTGAGACTTGACCAAAAGCACAGCAATGTTTACGCTCCCAGCTTACCTTCGTCCTTGTCCAAGGAGCAAGACTACTGTTTTGAATGACACAGTAAAGGAGCAGTATACACTTAGTATTTAATTCATACTTCCAGCCACAGAGTTTTAGTTAATGGCCCTGTTGGCTTAGCGTTTATCCTTTTTTTCTTTTCCCTTCAAATTCTGCAACAGTTCTCATTAAAGTCAGTGAACTGTTGACCTACTCCAGTGTCTCTCTCACTCCACACTTGGGCCACATCCACACAAGCCTTCAGCAAGTCTCGACCATGAAAATAGATCCAGAAGAAGGAGAATATCTGACCTTGGTCTTGACATTCATTGGCCAAGTAGGGGAGAATTACAGGTGGTCGAATCTGTTTTGGGGTAAGTGACTGAAGCAATACGGCAGATAATCTCAGTATAACAAGCCCAGTCCCAGCTGGAAGAACAGGTCAGTTCAGCACAGTTCAGCAGCTCACCGCAGAAAACTGGAATCAGGTGGCAACAATTTCTTCTCTCACAGCCACAGTCCAGGAGCTACCATGACAACCAATTTCAGGTGACGGCCATTACTGCCCTCACAAATGCAATACAGCAGTCTTTGGCCACGTTAGTCTTATTCCCTACATCTCCCAAACCCTCCCCTCTACTACCCCATCAAGCTTGGCCACTAACTGAGTCCGGACCAGCACTGAGTATTCCTACACCAGGCAGATACAGTACAACGGTGACCCCACCAACTACAGGAATTTTACTACCCAGTGTGAGCTGACTTTCCAAACCTAGTCAGGTCAGTTCAGTGATGATATATGTAGACTGGCATACATGGTGAACCTCTTAGACAGACCCCCACTCAGCCTGATCAACACTCTACAGAATCAAGGTTTTCTTGCAGCCCAGTCATTTCAGAAATTTGTTGCCAAGTTACAGAGAGCTTTTGACCTTCCAGAACAGTCTCAGGAGGCTGCCCACCAACTCCCGGGCCTGTGCCAATGAGACGGACAGCAAGGGACCCTGCAATGAAGTTCCCCATGCTTGCAGTGGAGACAGGGTGGAACAAGTGATCTCGTATCATTGCCTTCCAGCAGGGACTGAATACAGGGATCCGGCATGAGACTGCTATCCATGATAAGCAGGACAGCCTGGATGACCTGAATAATCTGGCCATTCAAGTTGACAACTGGGCAACTGAGTGGTGCAAGGAAAGAATGTTTTGAGCTTCCTGGTGAACGCAGCAGGCCAGGCAGCATCTGTAGGAAGAGGTGCAGTCTGACTGCCTGGCCTGCTGCGTTCACCAGCAACTTTGATGTGTGTTGCTTGAATTTCCAGCATCTGCAGAATTCCTGTTGTCTTGAGCTTCCTGCTCTTTTGATCAACAACTGGCATTGCCCAGTACCTAGTCCATAGAGGAGCCTATGCAGATGAAGCACACATGCCTATCTCAGGAGGAACAAAATCAGCACAGGAGTACAGGTTCCTGCCTCTATTATGGCAATTCAGGATGATTCTGGGCTTCATGTCTGAAGCACCCAGCAAAAGAGGATACCCATCAGCAGGAAAGAGAGCTTGACACGTTGGTGCACCCCGCAATTGTGTGATGTTCCCATCTTCCTTGTCGTAGAGGTCTCAGACACATGAACTTCAGGCATTTATTGATTCTGGAACAGCCGGGAATCTCGTGGATATCCCTCTGGCTCAAAAATGAAGAGTTCTGACTCATAAATTGAGAGAAAATGTCCATATCAAAGCCCTGGATGGTTGACCTCTGGACACTGGTAAGATCCACCTTTCCACAGAGCCCCTCCAACTTGTGCTTGAAGGCAACCATAGAGAACAACTCTCCTGTCTGGTTGATATATTTGAATAGGTGCTGATGCATGGCCTTCGCTGTTCTTTATTGAACTCACACTTCTCTAGCTTGGCATAAAAGTTATTCTCGATGAGGCATTTGAGAACCCTCTGGACATGCTGAATGTGATCCTGTCGAGAGTGGGAATAGATATCAATAATCATCCAAATACATGAAAACAAACTAATTCAATATGCCTCAGAGCTCATCATTGACCAGGACCTGCAAAACAACAGGGGTATTGCCCAGACCAAAGGATATCACGAGGTACTCATAGTGGCCAGTATTGAAGGCTGCCTTCTACTCATGCCCTTCTCAGATATGAACAAAATTATAAGCATTGTGCAGATCTATATTGGAAACTATGACTGCTCTCGAGATGTTCAAACACAGGGGAGGAGGGTAGCAGTTCTTTACTGCGATAGTGTTTAGGGGCTCATAATCAATGCAGGAGCAGAGCTTGCCATCCCTCTTGCTCACAAAAAAAGCGCCCACCTCTGCTGGTGAGACTGATAGACGGATAAACCCCAAGCCCAATGCCTCCCTGATGTACTCTTCCATGGCCATTGTTTGTTGAGAAAAGGTGGAGAAGAGCTGGCCCAGGAGAGGACTAATACCAGGTAAAAGGTCAATGCCACAATCGTATGGCTGGTGTGGAAGCAGGGAGGTGGCCTTCTTTTTATTGAAGATCTCAGGAAGATAAGCATATTCAGCTAGAATGCCAGACAGGTTAACACGCGGAGTTGATACAGGAGGGGATTCGCAGATCAGAGTTTGAGCTGCACCCAGAGAGGTAGACAGGCGTGCCGGTACCCATACATGGAGTGCTTTTAAGGAACCATCAATCCATAGGTTGCGTTGAGAAAACCAGGGAAAGCCGAGCATCAGCAGCAGTTCAGGCAAATCAACCAGATAGGACAGTTGTTCCCTATGGTTGCCTTCAAGCACAAGTTGGAGGGGTCCTGTGGAAAGGTGGATCTTGCCAGTGCCCAGAGATCGACCATCTAGGGTCTTGACATTGATATTTTCTCTCAATTTATGAGCACCATTTGTAGTGGAGAAGACTATCAACAAGGTCTCATAAAGATCCACTGAGCGTTCCATATATCCTAGTTAAAGCTGGTTACTATCTCCACCCTGGATTCAGTCAGCATCCTACTCCTCCTCCCTTCTTGGTGGATGGTTCCCTGGTCTATAATGTGCAGCACCTCCTGACATCTTGTCGGGTGAGGGGCAAGGTCCAGTACCTCATGGACTGGGAAGGGTATGCTTCTGAGAAACATTCTTGGGTTCTGGCCAATGATATCCTAGACAAATCCCTCATCCAGGGCTTCCAGTGGGCACAAGTCTCTAGCGCTTCAGGAGCTATAACTAGAGTGGGAGGCCCTGTTACAATCACAGACTCTGCCATGGGGTCTAAGTGCCCCTGCAGTTGGGCTGCGGAACAGGTTCAGCAATAGTGCTCGTAAGTACAGGTGTCCCCCGCTTTTCGAACATTCGCTTTACGAAACCTCACTGTTACGAAAGACCTACATTAGTTACCTGTTTTCGCTAACAGAAGGTGTTTTCACTGTTATGAAAAAAAGCAGCGCGCGACAAAAAGGCAGTGAAAAAAGACGATTGCCAATTGCGTCGCCTCTGTTCTGGGCCGACATTTACGTGCCAGGCGGCACCTAATTATTTAGCTTGTTTATTTCGGCTTTTTCCTTAAAGATGTGTTGGCTGCGTCCCAGGCACCGCTGGACCGCTGCATGCTTCGTGGATCGGTATTGGGTCGCCGCCCGGAGGGTGGGGGCCACTGCACCGCCCCAACCTTTGACGACTCAGCCTAACACACCATCCTCAGTGTGCTCGGCGCTGTCCCAATTCCGGTAAGTGATACTACACTGTACATACATTATTTCTACTTTATATACGTGTCATTTGGTATGATTTGGCAGCTTCATAGCTTATAGGTTACTGGAGAGTGCTTGCGCCGTGTTTTTGCTGAGAGTGCTTGCGTGAGATTTTCACTCCGGAGAACAGTGCCGGCAACTATTGTGGAAAAGTATTTCTACTTTATATAGACTGTGTATTCATCGTATCATTCCTGCTTTTACTATATCTTACTGTTATTTTAGGTTTTATGTGTTATTTGGCATGATTTGGTAGGTTATTTTTGGGTCTGTGAATTCTCACAAATTTTTCCCATATAAGTAAATGGTAATTGCTTCTTCGCTTTACGACATTCCGGCTTACGAACCGTTTCATAGGGACGCTCTACCTTCGGATCGCAGGGGAAACCTGTATGCACATTTCAGCGAATTAGTGTTTCATTGTGGTGGTATTTAACTCCCTTCCTCTCATTCCAGCTTTGTTTAGACTTGACCAATAGCACAGAAATGTCAACTTATTATCTTTCAGTTTGAAAGTTTCAGTTAATATTTAGTGTTTTCCTTTCTCTTCAAATTTTGCAACTGTTCTCATTACAGTCAGTGAACTGTTGACTCACTTCAGTGTCTCTCTCTGCATTTGGGCCATATAACCATAGCACAGATACAGGCCATCTCAGCCCTTGCCGAACTCTTACTCTCACCTAGTCCCACCGACCTTCACTCAGCCCACAACCCTCCATTCCTTTCCTGTCCATATAGCTGTCCAATTTAACTTTAAATGACAACATCGAACCTGCCTCAACCACTTCTGCTGGAAGCTCATTCCACACAGCTACCACTCTCTGAGTAAAGAAGTTCCCCCTCATGTTACCCCTAAACTTTTATCCTTTAACTCTCAACTCATGTCCTCTTGTTTGAATCTCCCCCACTCTCAATGGAAAAAGCCTATCCACGTCAACTCTATCTATCCCCCTCATAATTTTAATTACCTCTATCAAGTCCCCCCTCAACCTTCTACGCTCCAAAGAATAAAGACCCAACTTATTCAACCTTTCTCCGTAACTTAGGTGATGAAACCCAGGTAACATTCTTGTAAATCTTCTCTGTACTTCCTCTATTTTGTTGACATCTTTCCTATAATTTGGTGACCAAAACTGTACACAATACTCCAAATTTGGCCTCACCAATGACTTGTACAATTTCAACATTACATCCCAACTCCTATACTCAATGCTCTGATTTATAAAGGCCAGCATACCAAAAGCTTTCTTCACCACCCTATCCACATGAGATTCCACCTTCAGGGAACTATGCACCATTATTCCTAGATCCCTCTGCTCTACTGCATTCTTCAATGCCCTACCATTTACCATGTATATCCTATTTTGATTAGTCCTACCAAAGTGTAGCACCTCACATTTATCAGCATTAAACTCCATTTGCCATCTTTCAGCCCACTTTTCTAACTGGCCTAAATCTCTCTGCAAGCTTTGAAAACCTACTTCATTATCCACAACTCCACCTATCTTAGTATCATCTGCATACTTACTCATCCAATTTACCACTCCTTCATCTTGATCATTAAGGTATATGACAAATATCATTGGACCCAGTACAGATCCCTGAGTCACACCACTAGTCACCGGCCTCCAATCTGACAGTTATCCACCACCACTCTCTGGCGTCTTCCATCCAGCCACAGCTGAATCCATTTTACTACCTCAATATTAATACCTAACGATTGAACCTTCCTAACCAACCTTCCGTGTGGGACCTTGTCAAAGGCCTTACTGAAGTCATATCCGCACAACCCGTCAGTATCTCTCCTTATGAATGTCACACGGAGCACTTCTCTGCTCCTGAACACATGCCACTCTGAAACAGTTTGAATAGTTGTACAGCCAGTATGAAAGTACAGGTCTTCAGCTAGGACACTGTTAAAATTCAAGGCTTTGCTATGGCAATGTACCCAACTGTTTCCTATAAGATATCATGAAGACTGATGACACACAGAACCTTAACCATAATAGTAGCCCATTACGGTGAATCGGTTCTAATAGACACAGTTATAAGCAGTGTTAATCCCATAACATAGCTTCTAGAAGAACAGTGCTGAGATAATATTTGCTGTAAGTATCTGGAAGAAAAGCAAAGAGTAACAACAATTAAGTTATTCTTACACACTGACTCTCCCACTGCCTGTTGTAGACTAAGTCTCTCCTTTGGGGTTGGACCAGCATGACGGTACTGCAGAGCCCCTCTTCAAGCTTGTAATCTTCAACTGAGAGCATACTTGTTGTTCCCGGTGTTTCTGTGGTGTTCAGTGCAAAGATTATTGGTTCAGCAGTTGAGAGAACGATGGCAAATTGTATGTTTCTTAACTAAGTTTGATCTGATGCCATGGTACTTTGTGATTGTTAAGTAAATGTTGAAGATACCCATTTGATCACAAATGAGTGTCCTTCCCCTGGTGAGCATGTCAAGATGAGTAATATTTTCATATGCACATACGTGCATACACAAGTGCAATGAAAATCTTACTTGCAGTAGCAAGTACAAAATTATACAAAACCAAATACAATTGGAACAAAAAAGTCCATTGTAATGCAAAGTGGTCATTGTGCTCATGGTGTTGCTTTTCTGAGGTAGTGATTAGGGCTGTGCAGAGAAATTCAAAAACTGAATAGTTGAGGAAAATAGCTGTCCTTGAATCTGTGCTATAGTGGATGAGAAAACATGTTTAGAGTGAGGAGAATGAATGATAATACCAGATTAACCTTGATAAAATCGATACATAGCAAGGAAAGTTACAGAATTCTTAAAATGTATTCAGGGGATTTTTTTGCCACTATGTTCAAGCCCAGCAAGTGAGGCCACAGTCCTGATGGTGTTTTTGAATATGAAACTGGGCAGGTGACAGAAATATCAGTGGGAGTCCATTTTCATGGCAACTAATCATTTTTCACTTAGATTTAGGAGAGAGATAGTCAGAAAGCGGAAGTTCTCAGCTTGGGGAAAGGCCAGTTTTGCTGAACCGATTGACGTGGATACAGATATTATAGGTAAAATCATTGTCACTGCATTGGGAGACATCCATGGAGGGGAAAATTAGTCTTTGGTGAAATTATGTTCTCCTGAAAAGTTGACAAGAAGCAATGCGTAAAGGTCATCAGGAGGTACGGTAACCAGAAAGCTGATACCACTCCCATACTACAGAGTTTGGTGTTTTTTGTGTGTGATTTTCTCTTGTTTGAGTTTAGCACTTAATTACTTACTTTTGTGATATATTCTATGCCTCAGTTTTAAATACTGCAGAGATCACGATTCGATACCTTACTTCTGTGGTATATTCAATGTTTCAGGTTTTACAGTAGGGACATGTTTTGATTATGAAAAAAACTGCATACTTGGTTGGCAGTGAGGAAGAAAGCAGCAGTGCAGAGAAAGTATGAAACAAACAGTTAAAATCAGTGGAATGGTTAAATGGGAAACAAAGCAACAAATGAAATTTAGTTCTGAGGTGTTTAACAGAGTGCATTTGGGATGAAAAATATAACTGGGCAAAGGATCCGAAATAAATAGTATAATAATGAACTAGACAAGATCAGAGGAATTTTGTACATAGATCCATGAAGGTAATAGGACAAGGAGATAAGGTGGTTAAGGTTGAACATGGTTACTATCTGCCTTTAGCTGAGGCATTGAGCATAATGGTAATAATTATTTCCTTAAGCCATACTGTCATTTCACTTATTCAACTTGTTAGATCTTATTCTCTATTTCACCAGGAAAACATTATAACTAAGAAAATGGAGTTGCTGTTCATTTCGTTCTGTAAACCATGCTTCAGTATTTGCAAAAATATCATTTTTTCACATGTCTATATAAGTTGGAGGAGCTTAAGAGGATCAATGGTGCCTAACGGCGACTCCTTCGCTTGCAACTTTGGAAACAGCTCTATTTCTATCTTTAATATCTCTATTTTTCCCTTTCAGGGTTCTTTTGAAGACCTGACCTGGAGTTACACACTAATTATGGTTCTTTGCGGGAATGGGACCCACTCTCAGGGTTTCACAACTGGCCGTTATTTGGCACGCTACGGGAACAGCCTAAGAGCTTCGCTCGCCTTCGGAAGTCCAAGATTTCGCAGCTCTGGAGTCGGGGGTATCAGAGGTTGATGTCTGGGCAGGAGTTCGGTGTGTCGTAGGAGTCAGAAGATCAAAGGCTGTGTGCCCAGAGACCTGAGATCTTTGGGCACTGAGCTCGGAAAAAGCGATGCAACAGACTTTTAACATCATAAGCCATCTAGTCTCCCTCTCGCTGTGAAACAGAGACATCTCTTTCTCCCTTATTAGGGAGAGAGAGAGCCTGTGGTATGTCGAATACCAGGTGAATGAGTAGTCTTTGGAGTCCTGCAAGTCTGTCTTTGCTGTTGCTTTTCTCACGCTTGAGCCCTTGGCGGCAGGTGCTGACGCATTTGTTTTGCTGGTGGGGGTAGGGGGATCATTGCTCGCTGCCGCTTACATGTGCGAGGGAGGGGAGCTGGGGAGGGGAAACTTTAACATTAACTCTAACATTCAATTGTCATTCATTCTTTGGGGGCATTTCTCTGTTTTTCGTGGATGGTTGCAAAGAAGAATGATTTCGGGATGCATTGTATATTGTATACATTTCTCTGACATTAAATTACCTTTGAAACCTTTTTCATTACTTTCCTTCCATTTAGGTGTATATTTAGTTAAGATGGCACTGAGCTGTGGTCTCTGTTGAGATCATGCCTCAGATATAATTGTTTTTTAAGTTTGTAGGTATGGTTTTGGGGACAAAGAGGGGAGTTAGAGGTTGGATTATGGTTTAAGGACAGGGACGTGGAGGAGTTACAGGTCAGGCCCCTGCTCTGCATTCGAAGGCCAGCACAGTAGGCATGGAACAAAGGGCATCCAGAGTTAATGCCTCCACTTCTGGGATTAGATAAGAGCAGGAAGCAAGAGGAGGCACAAGGGCCGGCCGTCAATGGGCCTGGAGTTTGGGGTCCCGTCATTAGCTAGCCCAGGGGTCGTTACTGAATATTGGATCCTGAAGGTTGATTAGAAGTCTGAAAATTGAAGCCTGATGACTGAAGCCTTGATATTGGAGGCCTGCCCTGGAGATGGTGGACTGTCGATGGGAGGGAGGGAGGAACAGGGCTTGCTTTGCTGTTGTTGTATTGTCATTTATGTCCTGTTTTATTGTATTCAGTGCTGTTCTGCTGAATATTATGGACATGTTATGTTGGTATTGAAATGTATGCCAACATTTGTGTGCTGCAGATCATTTCCAAACGACCAAGATGTCCAAGATGGAATAACAGCCGAGATGTGCCAGTGAACATACCACCCATGGCATGTGCATATAGCATATTGGAGAGTGTCTGGTGAAGAAGTCTATGCAAGGTTTAATACCAGGCCTTCACAAATAATCTTAGATGCAGCTTTACATATGATATCATTGTAGACAGTGATAAATGGAGTGAATATTTAAGGAAGTGGATTAAATGATGGCTGCATTTAAAAAGAAACCTACAAGGCAGTGGACCAATAAGTAGAAAGTAGAATTTGTTATGAAAGCTCTTTAATCACCAGTATGGTGGTGCAATTCTCTTTAATACTGCAAGCCTACGACACGGTTAACAGCACTGTCAGTGAAAATAAGCTCCTGTCACTTCTTCAGATATAATTAATATTTCAGAAGAAAACTCAGAGGGCCGGAAGTTGTATGAAGTCATTAAGTGAACCAGATAAAGTGCTTCAGATGGTATCATCAGTGTTACCTCTTTCCGGCTTTCCAGAACAAATGAACGAAAGACCTTTTTGATCATTTAATCCATTAAAGCTCACCTAGACCAGACACTGCTTTATCATATAGGGGTTACTTGTTTTCAATTTCTTAGTACAAACATTTGTATTTTCTGGAGGATCTAATCCAAGCTTCTACTTATGTCAGCTCGATAAAACATTTGTTTATTATGAATTTAACATTTCTAGTCTTTGTGGTTTATTTCAATGAACTCAGAGTAATTAAATCACACAGCAAAAAAACAGGCCCTTCAGCCCAACTCATCCTTACCAACTGCGTTGCCCCGTGAACTAGCCCAACCTGTCCACACATGACCCATAAGATATAAGAGCAGAAGTAGACCATTCGGTCCATTGAGTCCGCTCTGCCATTCCATCATGGGCTGGTCCAATTCATCCAGCCATCCCCACTCCCCCTGCCTTCTCCCCATACCCTTTGATGCCCTGGCTAATCAAGAACCTATCTATTTCTGCCTTAAATACACCCAATGACTTGGCCTCCATAGCTGCTCGTGGCAACAAATGCCACAGATTTACCACCCTCTGACTAAAGTAATTTCTCTGCATCTTTGTCCTAAATGGATGTCCTTCAATCCTGAAGTTGTACCCTCTTGTCCTAGACTCCCCTACCATGGGAAATAACTTTGCCATATGTAATCTGTTCAGGCCTTTCAACATTCGAATTTTTCAATGAGAGCCCCCCTCATTCTCCTGAACTCCAGGGAATACAGCCCAAGAGCCGACAAACGTTCCTCAAATAGTAAACCTTTCATTCCCGGCATCATTCTTGTGAATCCTCTCTGAACCCTCTCCAATGTCAGTATATCCTTTCTAAAATAAGGAGCCCAAAACTGCACACAATACTCCAAGTGTGGTTTCACAAGTGCCTTATAGAGCCTCCACATCACAATCTTGTTCTTATATTCTATACCACTAGAAATGAATGCCAACATTGCAATCACCTTCTTCCTTGCTGACTCAACCTGCACAAGGACCCCCAAGTCCCTTGGCATCTCTGCATTTTGAATTTTCTCTCCATCTGAATAACAGTCTGCTCATTTATTTCTTCCATCAAAGTGCATGACCATACACTTTCCAACATTGTATTTCATTTGCTACTTCTTTGCCCATTCCCCTCAACTTTCTAAGTCTCTCTGCAGGCTCTCCGTTTCCTCAACACTTCCCGCTCTCCACCTATCTTTGTATCATCGGCAAATTTAGCCACAAATTCATTAATCCCATAGTCCAAATCATTGACGTACATTGTAAAAAGCAGCAATCCCAATACCGACCCTATGGAACTCCACCAGTAACTGGCAGTCAGCCAGAAAAGGATCCCTTTATTCCCACTCTCTGTTTTCTGCTGATTGGCCAATGCTCCACCCATACTAGTAACTCCCTGTAATTCCATGGGCTCTCATCTTACTAAGCAGCCTCGTGTGCGGCACCTTGTCAAAGGCCTTCTGAAAATCCAAGTACACCATATCTACTGCATCTCCTTTGTACACCCTGCTTGTAATTTCCTCAAAAAATTGCAGTAAGTTTGTCAGGCAGGATTTTCCTTTCAGGAAACCATGTTGGCTCTGGTTTATCTTGTCATGTGCCTCCACGTACTCCGTAATCTCATCCCTAGCAATCAATTCCAACAACTTCCCAACCACTGATGTCAGGTTAACAGGTCTATAGTTTCCTTTCTGCTGCCTCCCACCCTTCTTAAATAGCACAGTAAAATTTACAATCTTCCAGTCATCCGGTACAATGCAAGAATCTATTGATTCTTGAAAGGTCATTGTTAATGCCACCGCAATCTCTCCAGTTTCTTCCTTCATAAACCGAGGGTGCATTCCAGCAGGTCCAGGAGATTTATCCACCTGCAGACCATTAAGCTTCCTGAGCACCTTCTCAGCCGTAATTTTCACTGCACATACTTCACTTACCTGACACTTTTGAATGTCCGGTATACTACAAATGTCTTCCACTGTGAAGACTGATGCAAAATACGCATTCAGTTCCTCTGCCATCTCTGCATCTCTCATTACAATACCTCAAATGTCATTTCCCATTAGTCCTATATCTACCCTCAACTCTCTTTTACCCTTTATATACATAATATCAAAGAAGAATCTTCTTTAATTCGTCTTCACCTTCCTAATGACTTTCCTAGTTTCCTTCTGAAAGTTTTTAAAAGCTCTCCAATCCTTTATCTTCCCACTAGTGTTGGCTTCCTTGTATGCCCTCTCTTTTGCTTTTATTTTGGCTCTGCCTTCACTTGTCAGCCACTGTAGTGTCCTTTTTCTATTCAAAACTTTCTTCTAATTTAGAACATATCTGTCTTGCACTTCCCTCATTTTTCGCAGAAACTCCAGCTATTGCTGCTCTGATGTCCTTCCTGCTCGTGTCTCTTGGCCAGTTCCCCTCTCATGTCATTGTAATTTCCTTTATTCCACTGAAATACCAATACATTGGAATTTAGTTTCTCCTTCTCAAATTTCAAACTCGATCACATGGTGCTCAATGTTCCCCAAGGGTTCCTTAAGCGTAAGCTCTCTTATCACCTCCGGATCATTGCACAACACCCAACCTAGCACAGCTGATCCCCTAGTGGACTCAACAACAAGATGTTCTAAAAAGCCATCCTTAGACATTCTACAAATTCTCTCCCTTGTGGTCCAGTACTGGCCTGGTTTTCCCAATCTACTTCCATGTTAAAATCCCCAACGATTATCATGACATTGCCCTTCTGACACGCCTTTTCTATCTCCTGCTGTAATTTGTAATCCACATCCCAGCTGCTGTTTGGAGGCCTATATACAACTGCCATGAGGGTCCTTTTACCTTTGCCATTTCTTAACTCAACCCATAGAGGCTCTACACCTTCCATTATACTGTCATCTCTTTCTAATGATTCAATATTATTTCTTATACACAGAGCCACACCACCTCCTCTGCCTACTAACCTATCTTTCCAATACACTGTATATCCTTGGACGTTCAGTTCCAATGGCAGTCATCCTTTAGTCAAGTTTCAGAGATGGCACAACGTCGTTCTTGCCAATCTGTAGCTGAATTTCAAGATCGTCCATTTTATTTCTTATGCTCCGTGCATTCAAATATAACACTTGCAGTCCAGCATTTGTTGCTTTCTGTTTTAACTGCACTACACCTATTTAGCCCTGTAACTCATCCCACTGGCTGTGGCTATGCCTCTTCTCCTGACTGTCCTTTCTATCATCTCTGTTGCACGCAATCTTTGATTTATTTCTGTTTTCCCCTACCTCAGCCCTATCACTCCTGTTCCCATCCCTCTGCCAAATTAGTTGAAACCCTCCCAAACAGCGCGACTGAAAATGCCTGCGAGGATACTGGACCCCTTTGGGTTCAGGTGTAATCCATTCTTTTTGTACAGGTTGTACCTCCCCCAGAAGAGGCCCCAATGATCTAGGAACCTGAAGCCCTGCCCCCTACACCAGTCTCTCAGCCAGGCATTAATATGCCTGATCATGTTATTCTTGTGCTCATTAGCACGTAACACAGGCAGCAATCCTGAGATTACTACCCTGCGGGTCCTGCTTTTCAGCTTCCTACCCAACTCCCTGAATTCTCTCTTCAGGACCTCCTCTCTTTCTCTATCTATGTCATTGGTACCAACCTGTACCAAGACTGCTGACTGTTCACCTTCTCCTTTCAGAATACTCCGCACGCGATCCCAGCATCCCGTACCCTGGCACCTGGAAGGCAACACACCATGCGCGTATCTATATCAGGCTGACAGAACTTTCTGTCAGTTCCCCTCACTATGGAATCCACTGACTAATGCATTCCTCATTTTCTTCTCTCCCTCTGCACCATGGAACCAGGGTCAGTGCCAGACCCATAACCCTCTAAACCTCTCCTATCCATGTATTCACCAAGATGTCCGTTAAAGGTTGCTAATATGGACACCTCAATCATAATTTCTGGCACCTCATTTCAAATATGCACCAGATTCTACATGAAGAATCTTCCCCGATGTCCTTTTTAAATCACTTACTTCTGATCTTAAACCTATGGCTGCTTGCCTATAGCATTCTACTTTGACGGCACCTCTTGGCTGGACAGTGGTGAAGTGGCATAAGCACTGAACTCTAATCGTCTAATCCAATTTCCTACCTAATCTTGAATGCCCAGTGACTGAAGATCCTTTAACCAACTCACATGCGGGACATTATCAAAGGCCTTGCTAAAGTTCATGTAGACAATATCCACTGCCTTGCCTTCATCAACTTTCTCAGAAACTTCCTCGAAACATTCTGAGGTTGCTTAGACATGACTTATCATGCACAAAGCCATGCTGACTGTCCCTAATCAGTCACTGTCTATCCAAACACTTATATAAGGTAACATGCCTGAATGATTGGCATCCTGTCATACTCCCCTCAATAATAAGCAAATGCTTTGAGAGGCTAGTCAAGGATTATAACCATATAACAATTATAGCACGGAAACAGGCCATCTCGGCCCTTCTAGTCCGTGCCGAATGCTTACTCTCACCTAGTCCCACCGACCTGCACCCAGCCCATAACCCTCCATTCCTTTCCTGTCCATATAGCTATCCAATTTTACTTTAAATGACAATATCGAGCCTGCCTCTACCACTTCTACTGGAAGCTCATTCCACAGCTACCACTCTCTGAGTAAAAAAGTTCTCCCTTGTGTTACCCCTAAACTTTTGCCCCCTAACTCTCAACTCATGTCCTCTTGTTTCAATCTCCCCCACTCTC
This sequence comes from Mobula hypostoma, assembly GCF_963921235.1. Classification (NCBI taxonomy): domain Eukaryota; kingdom Metazoa; phylum Chordata; class Chondrichthyes; order Myliobatiformes; family Myliobatidae; genus Mobula; species Mobula hypostoma. The sequence goes on along the minus strand of NC_086115.1, from coordinate 30,039,584 downwards.
AATGGAAAAAGCCTATCCACGTCAACTCTGTCTATCCCCCACATAATTTTAAATACCTCTATCAAGTCGCCCCTCAAGCTTCTACATTCCAAAGAGTAAAGATCTAACTTGTTCAACCTTTCTCTGTAACTTAGGTGCTGAAACCCAGGTAAAATTCTAGTAAATCTTCTCTGTACTCCCTCTATTTTATTGACATCTTTCCTATAATTCAGTGACCAGAACTGTACACAATACTCCAAATTTGGCCTTATCAATGCCTTATACAATTTTAACACTACAACCCAACTCCTATACTCAATATTCTGATTTATAAAGGCCAACATACCAAAAGCTTTCTTCACCACCCTATCCACATGAGATTCCACCTTCAGGGAACTATGCACCATTATTTCTAGATCCCTCTGTTCTACTGCATTCTTCAATGCCCTACCATTTACCATGTATATCCTATTTTGATTAGTCCTACCAAAGTGTAGCACCTCACATTTATCAGCATTAAACTCCATTTGCCATCTTTCAGCCCACTTTTCTAACTGGCCTAAATCTCTCTGCAAGCTTTGAAAACCTACTTCATTATCCACAACTCCACCTATCTTAGTATCATCTGCATACTTACTCATCCAATTTACCACCCCATCATCCAGATCATTAATGTATATGACAAACAACATTGGACCCAGTACAGATCCCTGAGGCACACCACTAATCACTGGCTTCCAACCTGACAAACAGTTATCCACCACTACTCTCTGGCGTCTCCTACCCAGCCACTGTTGAATCCATTTTACTACTTCAATATTAATACATAATGATTGAACCTTCCTAACTAACCTTCCGAGTGGAACCTTGTCAAAGGCCTTACTGAAGTCCATATAGACAACATCCACTGCTTTACCCTCATCAACTTTCCTAGTAACCTCTTCAAAAAATTCAATAAGATTTGTCAAACATGACCTTCTACGCACAAATCCATGTTGACTGTTCCTAATAAGACCCTGTCTATCCAGATATTTTTATTTATATATATATATATATATATATATATATATATATATATATATACATACATACATACATACATATATATATAAATCGTGTCTAACAAGCCTGATAGAGTTCTTTGAGGAGGTGACCAGGCATATAGATGAAGGTAGTGCAGTGGATGTGATCTATATGGATTTTAGTAAGGCATTTGACAAGGTTCCACACGGTAGGCTTATTCAGAAAGTTAGAAGGCATGGGATCCAGGGAAGTTTGGCCAGGTGGATTCAGAATTGGCTTGCCTGCAGAAGGCAGAGGGTGGTGGTGGAGAAGGTACATTCAGATTGGAGGATTGTGACTAGTAGTGTCCCACAAGGATCTGTTCTGGGACCTCTACTTTTCGTGATTTTTATTAATGGCCTGGATGTGGGGGTAGAAGGGTGGGTTGGCAAGTTTGCAGACGACACAAAGGTTGATGGTGTTGTAGATAGTGTAGAGGATTGTCAAAGATTGCAGAGAGACATTGATAGGATGCAGAAGTGGGCTGAGAAGTGGCAGATGGAGTTCAACCCGGAGAAGTGTGAGGTGGTACACTTTGGAAGGACAAAGTATATGGCAGGATACTTGGTAGTGTGGAGGAGCAGAGGGATCTCGGGGTACATGTCCACAGATCCCTGAAAGTTGCCTCACAGGTGGATAGGGTACTTAAGAAAGCTTATGGGGTGTTAGCTTTCATAAGTCGAGGGATAGAGGTTAAGAGTCGCGATGTAATGATGCAGCTCTATAAAACTCTGGTTAGGCCACACTTGGAGTACTGTGTCCAGTTCTGGTCACCTCACTATAGGAAGGATGTGGAACCATTTGAAAGTGTACAGAGGAGATTTACCAGGATGCTGCCTGGTTTAGAGAGTATGCATTATGATCAGAGATTAAGGGAGCTAGGGCTTTACTCTTTGGAGAGAAGGAGGATGAGAGGAGACATGATAGAGGTGTACAAGATAATAAGAGGAATAGATAGAGTGGACAGCCAGTGCCTCTTCCCCAGTGCACCACTGCTCAATACAAGAGGACATGGCTTTAAGGTAAGGAGTGGGGAGTTCAAGGGGGATATTAGAGGAAGGTTTTTCACTCAGAGAGTGGTTGGTGCGTGGAATGCACTGCCTGAGTCAGTGGTGGAGGCAGATACACTAGTGAAGTTTAAGAGACTACTAGACAGGTATATGGAGGAATTTAAGGTGGGGGCTTATATGGGAGGCAGGCAGGGTTTGAGGGTCAGCACAATATTGTGGGCCAAAGGGCCAGTACTGTGCTGTACTATTCTATGTTCTATATATATATCATCTCTAAGAATACTTTCCATTAATGTACCCACCACTGACATCAAACTTGCAGGCCGATAATTGCTCAGTTTACTCTTAGAACCCTTTTTAAACAATGGAACCACATGAGCAATACGCCAATCCTCCAGCACCATCTCAGTTTCTAATGACATTTGAAATATTTCTGTCAGAGCCCCTGCTATTTCTCCACTAACTTCCCTCAAGGTCCTAGGAAATATCCTGTCAGGACTCGGAGACTGATCCACTTTTATATTCCTTAAAAGCGCCAATACTTCCTCTTCTTTAATCATCATAGTTTCCATAACTTCCCTACCTGTTTCCTTTATCTTACACAATTCAATATCCTTCTCCCTAGTGAATACCGAAGAAAAGAAATTGTTCAAAATCTCCCCCATCTCTTTTGGTTCCACACATTGGTCCACTCTGATTCTCTAAGGGACCAATGTTATCCCTCACTATCCTTTTGCTATTAATATAACTGTAGAAACCCTTTGCATTTATTTTCACCTTACTTGCCAAAGCAACCTCGTATCTTCTTTTAGCTTTTCTAATTTTTTTCTTAAGATTCTTTTTACATTCTTTATATTCCTCGAGCACCTCACTTACTCTGCCTATATTTATTGTAGATACCTCTCCTTTTCTGAATCAAGTTTCCAATATCCCTTGAAAACCATGGCTCTCTCAAACTTTTAACCTTTCCTCTCAACCTAACAGAAACATAAAGATTCTGTACCTTCAAAATTTCACCTTTAAGTGACCTCCATTTCTCTATTACATCCTTCCCATAAAACAATTTGTCCCAATCCACTCCTTCTAAATCCTTTCACATCTCCTCAAAGTTAGCTTTTCTCCAATCAAAAATCTCAACCCTGGGTCCAGAACCATCCTTCTCCATAATTATATTGAAACTAATGGCATTGTGATCACTGGACCCGAAGTATTCCCCAACACATATCTCCGTCGCCTGACCTAGCTCATTCTCTAACAGGAGATCCAACACTGCCCCTTCTCTCGTTGGTACCTCTATGCATTGCTGCAAAAAACTATCCTGCACACATTTTACAAACTCCAAACCATCCAGCCCTTTTACAGTATGGGCTTCCCAGTCTATGTGTGGAAAATTAAAATCTCCCACAATCACAACCTTGCGCTTATTACAAATACCTGCTATCTCCTTACAAATTTGCTCCTCCAATTCTCATTCCCCATTAGGTGGTCTGTAATACACCCCTGTAAGTGTTACTACACCTTTCCCATTCCTCAATTCCACCCAAGTAGCCTCCCTAGATGAGCCCTCTAATCTATCCTGCCAGAGCACCGCTGTAATATTTTCTCTGACAAGCAATGCAACACCTCCCCTTTTCGTCCCTCCAATTCTATCACACCTGAAGCAATGAAATCCAGGAATACTTAGTTGCCAATCACACCCCTCCTGCAACTACGTTTTACTAATAGCTACAACATCATACTTCCAGGTATTAATCCATGCTCTAAGCTCATCCACCTTTCTTACAATGCTCCTAGCATTAAAATAAATGCATTTAAGAAATTTTCCATCTCTTACTCTCTGTTTATCACTAATGGTGCAAACAACTTTACTATCTCCTTTTTCTTCCTTCTCCCCTACATCTGTTCCGACACTCTGGTTCCCCTCCCCCCCTTGTATCTAGTTTAAATCCACTGGAGCCTCTCTAGCAAACCTACCTGCAAGAATATTTGTCCCCCTCCAGTTCAGATGTAAACCGTCCTGCCGGAACAGGTCCCACATTCCCTGGAAAACTGCCCAATTATCTATAAATCTGAAGCCCTCCCTCCTGCACCATGTCTTCAGCCACGTGTTGATCTGCTCTATCTTACGATTTCTAAACCCGCCTGCACGTGGCACTGGTAGCAATCCTGAGATTGCTATCCTGGAGGTCCTGTCCTTTAACTTGGTGCCTAACTCCCTGAACTCACCTTTCAGGACCCTACCTGAACTCACCTTTCAGGACTTCCTCACTCTTCCTACCCATGTCATTGGTCCCTACATGGACCATGACATCCGGCTGCTCACCCTCCCCCTTGAGAGTTCTGAGAACTCGATCCAAGATATCGCAGACCTTGGCACCAGGGAGGCAACAGACCATCTGGGATTCTCCATCTCTTCCACAGAACTCCTTATCTGTCCCCCTAACTATCAAATCCCCTATCACTACTGCTCTCCTCTTTTCCCTTCTTCCCTTCTGAGCTGAGGGTCCAGTCTTGGTGCCAGAGATGCAACCACTGCAACTTATCCCTGGTAGCTCGTCCTCATCAACAGTATCCAAAATGATATACTTATTTTTGGTGGGAACGGCCCCAGCGGCGCTCTGCTCATTCTGTCTATTCCCCTTCCCTCTCCTGACAGTCACCCAGCTACCTGTCTCCTGACTCTTAGGGGTGTCTATCTCCCTGTAACTCCTGTTTATTTCTGCCTCTGCCTCCCGAATGATCCGAAGTTCATCCAGCTCCAGCTCCATTTCCCTAACTCATTTTGTCAGGAGTTGCAGCTGGATGCACCTTTTGCAGGTGTAGTCATCAGGGACAATTCTGCTCGCCCTGACTTCCCACATACTGCAAACGGAGCACTCAATTGCCCTAACTGCTGCCTCCATTACCTACTCTTAAGGTAGTTAAATTAATTAAAGGAACTTACCTGCCTTACCTAACTTGGAGTGAAGCTCGTCCTCAGCCTCTGCTCGCCGAAGCCTCTCGAGCCAAAGCCATCCTACTCTGTCTCCCATTACTCCGTTGCCCACTGCAGCGTCGCCTGCTCCATTAATCTGCTCACTTTTTAACTCTCCCACCGCCTCACAGTCCAACTTTCACGTGCTTGTGCAGTCGTGCCCCAATCAACCACCGAAGAAATCTGCATTACATCTGCAGCTTGCTACCAGTTATACTGGATCCCCTACAATTCGCCTACCGACACAACCGATTGACGGATGATGTAATAGCCACTGCTCTACATACCACCCTTACACATCTGGAGAAGAAGGGTGCTTATGTGAGAATGCTGTTCTTGGACTACAGTTCAGCAATCAACACCATAATTCCATCCAGGCTCAACAAGAAGTTCAGAGATCTCGGCCTTGATCCTGCCTTGTGCAGCTGGATCCTGGACTTCCTGTCAGATCGCCAGCAGGTTGCAAGAATGGGTTCCCTCACCTCCAACCCCCTGACTCTCAATACAGGAGACCCTTAGGGCTGTGTACTGGGCCCCTTCCTTTACTCCCTGTATATCCATGACTGTATCGCCACCCACAGCTCCAATCTACTAATTAAATTTGCTAACGACACTACATTGATTGGCCTTATCTCAAACAATAATGAAGTGGCCTACAGAGAAGCAGTCATCTCTCTGACAAAGAGGTGTCAAGAAAACAATCTCTCCGTCAATGTCGCAAAAGCAAAGGAGCCGGTTGTGGATTACAGGAGGAATGGAGACGGGCTAACCCCTATTGACATTAATGGATCTGGGGTTGAGAGGGTAAACAGCTTCAAGTTCTTCGGCATCCACATCACCGAGGACCTCACGTGGTCTGTACACACCAGCTGTGTGGTGAAAAATACACAACAGCACCTCTTTCACCTCAGGCGGTCGAGGAAGTTTAGTATGGGCTACTAAATCCTAAAAACTTTCTACAGGGGCACAATTGAGAGTATCCTGACTGGCTGCATCACTGCCTGGTATGGGAACTGTACCTCCTTTAATTGCAGGACTCTGCAGAGAGTGGTGTGGACAGCCCAGCACATCTGTCATTGTGAACTTCCCATGATTCAGGATATTTACAAGGACAGGTGTGTAAAGATCCCATAGGATCATTGGGAACTCATGTCACCCCAACCACAATCTATTCCAGCTGCTACCAACCAGGTAGTGGTACCGCAGCATAAAAGCCAGGACCAACAGGCTCCGGGACAGTTTCTTCTACCAGGCCATCAGACTGATGAACTCACACTAATTTGAGTGTACTCTGTATTACACTGACTGTTTTATTTATTATAAATTATTATAAGTTACTGTGATTGCACATTGCACATTTAGATGGAGATGTAACGTAAAGATTTTTACTCCTGATTTATGTGAAGGATGTAAGAAATAAAGTCAATTCAATATCTAGTCCCTTAGAATAGATTCAGATAACTTTCCCACTGCTGATGTCAGGCTCACTGCCTGTAATTTCTTGGCTTATTCTTAGAGTCTTTCTTAAACAGCGGAACAAAATTTCTCATCCTCTAACTGTCTGGCACCTTACCTATGGCTGAAGATGCTCTAAGTATCTTTGCTATGGCCCCTGAAATTTCTGCACCAGCCTTCCACAGAGATCGAGGGAACACCTTGTCAGGCTCTGTGGATTTATCCACCCTAATTTACCTCAAGACAGCAAATACCTTTTCCTGTGTAATCTGTATAGGGTCCATGACCTTGCTGCTGCAATACCTCATATTTACAGACTCTACTGAAGTCCCAGTCAACATGCAGAAAGTTAAAATCACCTATATCACAACCTTATGTTTCTTGCAACAGTCTGTGATCCCCTCTAAATCTCCCGGACTGTTGGGTGGTCTACAATATATGGTGTCTAAAAAAAGTATTCAACCCCTTTGGAAGTTTTCATGTTATATTGTTTACAATATTGAATCACAATGGATTTAATTTGGCTTTTTTTGGCACTGATCAACAGAAAAAAAACTCTTTCCTGTCGAAGTGAAAGCAGATCTCTACAAAGTGATCTGAATTAATTACAAAATAATTGAATGCATTAAGTATTCATCCCCTTTAATATGATACACCAAATCATCACAGGTGCAGCCAAATGATTTTAGAAGTCATGGAATTAGTTAAATAGAGATCACTGTATGCAGTCAAGGTGTTTCAATGGATTGAAGTAAAAATACACTGGTATCTGGAAGGTCCAACTGCTAGTGAGTCAGTATCCTGGCAAAAACTCCACATGAAGACAAAAGAGCATTCCAAGCAACTCCATGAAAAGGTTATTGAAAAGCACACGTCAGTAGATGGTTACAAGAAAATTTCCAAGTCACTGAATATCTCTTGGAGTACTGTTACTATTGATGGTGGGGATGTGGTTGTGATGGCAAGTACCTGGGGGTGCACCTGGATGATAGAGTGCCCACACAGAGGCTGTGTACAAGAAGGGCCAGAGTCACCTCTACTTCCCGAGCAGACTGAAGTCCTTTGGAGTATGAAGCCCTCTCCTTCACATGTTCTGTTTGTTGTCCCCAGTACAATCTTCTATGTGATGGTGTGCTGGGGCACTGGCATCAACAGGGATGATGCCAATAGGTTCAATAGACTGATTAGAAAGGCTGGCTCTGTTGTAGGAGTCGAACTGGACACCCTGGAGGCTGTGGTAAGGCAAATGACCCTACAGAAAATCCTGGCAATTCTGGACATTGTTTCTCACTCTCTGTATGCTGTACAGAGGAGCACTCTTAGTAATAGACTAAGACAACTCGGCAGCTCCAAAGAGCGCTATATGAAGTCATTCTTACCTTTGGCTATTAGGCTCTATAATGAGTCAACCTCTTGCCAAGAAAGTGATGACCCCCTCCTGTTAGACTGTTTGTGGTAACTTGCTTTTGATTCTTTCTACTTCTCTTCTAATATTTATACCTGTGCACTTGTAATGCTCCTGTGACACTGTAATTTCCTTTGGGATCAATAATCTATCCATCTATCCATCTTAAGTCAATCATCACAAAATGGAAAGAAAATGCACAGTTGTAAATCTGTCTAGAGCAGGCCGTCCTCAAAAATTGAGTGACTGTGCAAGAAGGAGACTAATGAGGGAGGCCACCAAGAGACCCATGACAACTCTGGAGGAGTTACAAGCTTCATTGGTTGAGATGGGAGGGACTGTGCATACTACAATTGTTGCCTGGGTGCTTCATCAGTCGCTGCTTAATGGGAGAGCAGCAAAGAGAAAGCCACTGTTGGAAAGGAACTCATATGAAATCTCAGCGAGGTACACATGTATCACATACTGCTGAGATGACATATGCCATTTACGTACACAACAAACCTTACAATATTACTCAAAAAACACAAGACTCCTCCCTGCTTAGCTATAAACTCCAACTCAAAATAGAATGCATCTCAACTTATACACATATATTCTATATACAGTATATGAAATAATACAACCAGTATATAGGCATCCACAGCATAGTAAATTTAAATTGACCTATTCAAGCCTAAAGATTTCATTATCGTGGAGGATTTCTAATCTTGTGGGATAATGTCTTTCCTGACAAAGGACGTCACTCTGCTTAGCAGGTGAGACTTATGGCTGTGAAAATAATCTCAGGTTCTGGGGCCTCCTCCATGGTGATTGTAGGAGTTGACCCTGAGACTGAAGGAATGCAGCAGGCCAGGCAGCATCTATAGAAAGAAGTACAGTCGACGTTTCGGGCTGAGACCCTTCGCCAGGACTAACTGAAAGAAGAGATGGTAAGAGATTTGAAGGTGGGATGGGGAGGGGGAGATCCGAAATGATAGGAGAAGACAGGAGGGGGAGGAATGGAGCCAAGAACTGGAAAGTTGATTGGCAAAAAGGATACAGAGCTGGGGAAGGGAGAGTATCATGGGACGGGAGGCCTGGGGAGAAAGAAAGGGGGAGGGGAGCACCAGAGGAAGATGGAAAGTAGGCAAGGAGTTAGGAAGTGGTTCTGACATCTCTAGACACCTTTCTTCTTCCTTTCTTTGCTTTTCTCTCTGGATCTACTTCAATCCATGCTTCTCTCCTGGTCCCAGTTTCTTTCTCTCTCATTATCCTGCTCTTGATGCCTTTCTCAGTACCACACCCTTTCCTTATCCTTGGTCCTCTCACGATTCCTATCATGGTCCTGATCCTACTCACGCTCTTGTTCCCACTATTTTTCATTCTCATGTTCCTTCACTGTCTCACACCTTCCTTTTTCATTTTCTAGTTTATTGTGAGTATATCTGAATTTACTGATTCTCGAGAAATTAGGTCTCGTTTATCCCCTTCCATTTCCTTAGCATTTATGTCAACCACCTTTTTCTTCTTTCTAGAACGTGCATCTTGATCTTGGGAAAGTACATTCAATTCACCAGTATTCTCTTATTAATCTTTCTACTGCTCCTTTTACAATCTGATCTCTCCTCTAAGTTTCCCTCATCCACAATATCAGCTGATGAATGCTCTGTTTTCATACCTTCGTTGACTCCTTTATTTTTGGCGTTCCATTCAGCCTGCTGGGCTTGTTCTTTGCATCTGCTTTTACTAGCAGCTTTTTGCCTCCCACTTGAAGTTCATGCAATAGCCTTAATGCATAAAGAGTAGATACAGATTCTTTTTACCCTCAAAAGTCAATACATTACATACAAAAAACGATTGTAGTCGGACCACTCCTTTTATCACTTTCTGCTTCCCCTGAAAAACATAGTCCTTCCTTGGACCAATATGCTTTCCAGCTAGAGGCACAGAGGTTGGCACCAACACCTGTTTGTCTTCTATTATACAACTTTTCATGATGTACAGCATGCAGACAGGTTTGGTATCATCCAGTAAGTTTCTTAATTTACTTTCAGTTCGACTCTATTACAGGGGTGTGTCATGCAAATGGTGGATGGTTCTCCAATCAAGTTGTAGTTGTCTCAGCCAATCACATCCCTACAATGTTGGCCCTCTTGTTTTTATTACATACAAGCCCAATGTGGCTCGTTGGTTGTGGTATTTTACCGTTTCAAATATCATTCCTACAGAAGGTATCTTCTCTCCAGTATAAGTTCTTAATTTGATACCTGCAGGCATCAGTTCACTACTCTTGCAATGCAGTTCAAACTTATTTTGTGGATGACTGAAACAACCCAGCAAGTGTCCAACACTTTTTAATTAATTTGCCAATCACTCTGTTGTATGCCATATTGCTTGCCATTATTAGTTTTCACATTGTAAATCTCAAGGCTACGCAGTCCTGTGTCATTCTCATCGTTATCAGATTTTTCATCAATGGCATGCAGATTAGAGTTCTTTTTGAAACTGCAACTTTACTTTTTATCTTTTTCTCTTCCTGTGTAATTCAAATATTTTTTGTCTTTCTGACATGCTCTTTGTCCTACTCTTTTAGCATTTTCTGTAAGTTTTGCCTTTAAATCTGCATTGGTTTGGCGTATGCAAGCCCCTGCCACAACTGTAACACAATTTGTTTGGCCAAGCCAGTTTCTGTTAAGACTTCACAATTTTGTTCATGCTCATTTTCATTCCTGACTGAAACTCAATTGCATCTCTGTCTGCTGCTTCCATCGACACAGCTATTTCAACTGTTCTTTTAAATGTAAGTTTTGCTTCAGTTAGGAGCTGTTTTTAAATGATCTCTTTCCATTTGATTCCACTTATGAAACCTAAAGCATTCTGCAATCAACAATGGTTTTGGTTCTAAAGGTCCCTGCATTACTTACATGATATCAGCAAAGCTCACTTTGGCTGGTTTGGTTGGAGCACATAACACTGAAGCAAACTGTATGCCTCCGAACTCAATGCAGTCAGCAAAACTAGTGCTTGTTTCTCATTGGCTATTCAATTTACTTTAAAATACTGCTCAATTACTTCAATAAATAATACCCAGTTCTCTGTTGTGTAATTAAACACATCAATCTTTCCAATATAGGTAATCCTTTTTGCTTTTTTTAAAGTTACCATTATTATCACCTGGTATTCACTGTTAAAGGTGACAGGATGGAGACGTGTCTCTACTAAAGGAGGTGTAAGGCGCTCCTTCCCTCCGTGAGCCTACAGGTCAGCCTTGGGAAGGTGTAGCACCTACTTAGCCCTCAATCAGGGTCACATGAAACCATGGGAGCAGGCGATGGATGGGCACATATTACAAGTCTTGGTTAGGCGACCACTGGTGCAAGGAAATCTCTGAAGCACATTAATAATGGCTGGGGTCACTTGTCTTGTAAAGACACTGCTCAGAAGAAGACAATGGCAAACCACTTCTGTAGAAAAGTTTGACATGAATAATCATGGTCATGGAAAGACCACGATCACCTGTCCAGAAAAAGATGGCACCAACAAACAATGCTACCATGGGTGGCATTCTTCAGATGGTTCAGAAAACTCTTCCTTTCACTTCTTTTACGCCTTCCTTTTCTTTTAAACGTGGTTCTGATCCTGTTGGAATCTGTGACCTAGAGCTTAGTGATGTGTTTTCCGGCCAATTGAGTGATATGGTGCTTTGCTGTCTCCAAGAAAATTGCGGAAGGCAAGCTGGCTCGAGGCCAAGATGCTTAGAGATGGGGCGCAAGTTCATGATCAATTCCATTTCTTGCCGATCTCACTAATTAAAGCATTAAAGAAAAGTGAAAACATCGAGGTGAGTGAGGAAAGTGAGTGAGTGTTCAGCGCCATTTACCAGCCCCTCGGTTGCTGCTGCCAGAGGAAGGTGTCTGCGTGCGATGGTCTCTCTCTCTCTCTCTCTCTCTCTTACTCACTGCTCCCAAGGGGCGGTTCCTGTACTCGAATGATTTCTCTCTGCCTCAATGCTGTCTGAAAATGAAACTGAAGTTCTGGATCTGCAGTTTGAGGATAGCACTGTAGTTCTTTGACTTTGAAATGGAGCGGCCTTCAGATAATGAACACTGAGCTAAAATGAATATGAATTCTTTTGATTTTGTGTTTTATTTTCTGTGTTGTTTGCTCATACTTTCTTGTTGCCGTTTGTGCAATTTGTTTTTGTTTGCATGTTGGTGGGGGGTGTTGATGCTTCTCTTTGAACGGGTTCCATGATTTTCTTTATGGCTGTCTGTGGAGAAGATGAATCTCAGGGTTGTATAGGGTATACATACTTCGGTAATAATTGAACTTTGAATCCTTTGAATCACATATGTTACATGATAGAACACATAACGAACGAACTAACTCACTGTTTATGAACTGATGAACCTTGGCCATTTACTGCCCTTTTTAAAAACTTGAACATTTCTCTGTTACGTAAGAAGTGTGCTCTGCTTTTATTTAAAACTCAAACATTTTGCTGCACTTTTTAAAAATTCAAATGTCTCGCTGCACTTCTACAAGTAGGTAGTTGTCTTGGATTTGTTTAAAAATTCCTTGTCGCCACTGTTCTGTTTTGTAACTCCAATACATAGAACTAATTGAAAGGAAAACGCAGACACGAGAAAATCCGCAGATGCTGGAAATTCAAGCGACGCACACAAAGTGCTAGTGTAGCACAGCAGGCCAGGCAGCATCTATAGGAAGAAGTACAGTCGACGTTTCGGGTTGAGACCCTTCATCAGGACTAACGGAAAAAAGAGATAGTAAGAGATTTGAAAGTGAGAAGGGGAAGGGGAGACCCGAAATGATAGGAGAAGACAGGAAGGGGAGGGATGAAACCAAGAGCTGGGAAGTTGTTTGGCAAAAGGGATACAAGGCTGGAGAAGGGGGAGTATCATGAGACGAAAGGCCTTGGAAGAATGAAAGGGAGGGGGGAGCACCAGAGGAAGATGGAGAACAGGCAAAGAGTTATTGTGAGAGGGAAAGAAAGAAAAAATAATAATAATAATAATAAATTAGGGATGGGGTAAGAAGGGGAGGAGGGGCATTAACAGAAGTTAGAGAAATCAATGTTCATGCCATCAGGTTGGAGGCTACCCAGACGGAATATAGGGTGTTATTCCTCCAGCCTGGGTGTGGCTTCATCTCGATAGTAGAGGAGGCCATGGATCTACATATCGGAATCGGAATGGGACGTGGAATTAAAATGTGTGGCCAATGGGAGATCCTGCTTCCTCTGGCGGACTGAGTGTAGGTGTTCAGCGAAGCAGTATCCCAATCTGTGTAGGGTCTCACCAATATATAGAAGGCCACACTGGGAGCACCGGACACAGTATATCACACCAGCAGACTCACAGGTGAAGTGTCACCTCACCTGGAAGGACTGTCTGGGGCCCTGAATGGTGGTGAGGAAGGAAGTGTAAGCCTTGTATCCCTTTTGCTAATCAACTTCCCAGCTCTTGGCTTCATCCCTCCCCCACCTGTCTTCTCCTATAATTTCGGGTCTCCCCTCCCCCTTCCACTTTCAAATCTCTTACTATCTCCTTTTTCCATTAGTCCTGACAAAGGGTCTCGACCCGAAACGTCGACTGTACTTCTTCCTGTAGATGCTGCCTGGCCTGCTGCATTCCACTAGCATTTTGTGTCTAGTTTTGTTTTCATACTTTTAAGTGAGGGATGCACACATCACATGGTGGTGTGATGGCATATGCCATTTACATACTTTCATATTCAACCCACAATGCGTTATGTAAACAACAATGAATGCTTAATCAAACAATAGATTTACAATATTACTGAAATATTAAGTACACAACACCACCTTCTCTGGAAGAGAGTCCAATGAGCCAAAATTCAGACGTCCTCCCTCCCGCACCAATTCCTTAGCCACATGTTAAACTGTATGATGCTCCTATTTCTGGTCTCACTCTGACGTGACATGGGTAGCAATCCTGAGAAAACAGCCATGGGGGTCCTGTCCTTTAACACCTAACTCCCTGAACTCACTTTGTAGGACCTCGACACCCATCCTACCCATGTCACTTTGTGGATCACGACCTCTGGCTGCTCACCTTCCCACTTAAGAATGTTGTAGACTCAATTCAAGATGTACCTGACCCTGGCAGCTGGGAGGCAACAGCCATCTGGGAATCTCGTTCTCATTCACAGAACCTCCTTTCTGTTCCCCTAACTAACAAATCCCCTATCACTACAGCTCGCCTCTTCTCCCTTTTCACTTTCTGAGTCACAGAGTCAGACTCGGTGCCAGAGATCTGACTGCTGTGGCTTTCCTCTGCTAGGTCATCCCCAGCACCCCCTCCCCACAATAGTATCCAAAGTGATATACCTGTTGTTGAGGGGAATGCATTATAACTCTCTACCCCTTCCACTTTAATCCCTCCTTATAGCTTAGGTCCTCAAATCCAGGCAACATCCCGGTAAATATTTTCTGCACTTTTTCTAGTTTAATAAAGGATTTCCTAAACAAAGTGACCAAAACTACAAACAATACTCCAAGGTGAACTAACTGCTACATAATCTCCTAACTCCTGTACTCAGTGCCCTAACTAATTAAGGCCAACATGCCAAACCTTACATGAACATTGAAAGATCTTTTGATTTAGCATACTACCTTAGTAAATGCATGATGATATGATGAAATTTTCTACTCCATGAAAAATCCACTTAAAAAACATGAGCTTCCTTTATTTGATAGACTTAAAGAAGCAGAGTTCTTCTTCATTTGCCTTCATATTCTCAATATACAGTTCACTCTGGCAGCAGGCTTTGCCAAATCAGATGTATAGTTTTATAATACCAAGGGATCTTAAGGACCTACTTGCTGTACTTCATTCTGAAATGACATCTGAAAATGGAACTGATTTGTTTCTTCATCCTCCCTTTGTTGACTATCCAACAGCATTCAAGCATTGTTAGTCAAAAGCTATGAAGATTGAATGTGAAACTCTAACAGGTCTAATTGGGTAATTGATTGAATGTAAGTAACAAATGATACCAAGTTTTGGAAATCCTGAACCATCGGCCAGACATGTAAAAAATCAAGCATGAGCTATTGCTGCAGATTAACATCCATATTGGGAGACTCCACGGGGTATTTTAACAAGTTGATCCCAATTGCTCTATAGGCATTTGAACAAGGTAAAAGGAACAAAATTCAGTCAAAGATTTGGAGACTAAATGTCAGTACGCCATTGATCCAGCTCAACCAAAAGCAATCTCAGACACTGAGCCAGCAAATCTGTAAATGGAGTTGGCTCTTCATCCACTATTTAGGACACTCAGCTCAATAAAACAGGACTTCGGTGTTCCACCACATAAAGGACAAGGAAACATTTGCAAGGTAGTAAATAAACGTCAGTGAATCCTGACAGTGGAATTGTTGCCTTATTTCTAAGTCCTAGTAAAAATCAGAACTATTTTATCAACGGCACTTGTACTTAGCCATTGTGAGCAACTGCAGGCTCCACACACCTTCAGCTCCATTAAACATTAACATTAACATTAACATTAATGTTAACCATTATCATTAACATTAACATTAACATTAACAAATCCATTAACAGAGCCAACAGCAAGGTCACTTGTGAATTCAGTCTTTTAGATTTTATGTATTCAAAACTGGCATCAGGTCAATAGACCAAACTGGATTTGGTGGGACAAGTGAGCACCAAACCTCTGATAAGTAAAAACAAATATATTTTGGATTGTGAAAAAAAAAATGTCCAGAGGTATTGAATCACAGTCTTGCCAGATGTGGAGACCTCATGATGATCTGCCTAAGAATTAGGTTCATAAGGTCATATACTAAAGAAACAGGCCCTTTGGCACAAAGTGCTTTCTGAGCTAGTCCTGCCCCCATATCCCTCTGAAACTTCCTTCCCCATGGCCCATCAACAATAAAACAAATCTAACTTGTAAATTTGTGCCCTTCTGAGTGTAACCATTTGAACCTTTGACCTTTCGTACATGGTGTCATACAGTATTACAGCATAGAAACATGCCCTTCACCCTTTCTGGTCTATGCCGACTTAATATTCTGTCCAGTCCTATCTAGCTGCTCATAGGCCATATCCCTCCAAACACACCTATCTAAACCTCTCTTTAATATTGCAACTGAACCTGCAATTACCACTTCCATTCACAGCACTTTCCACATTTGCACCACCCTGAGTGAAGATGTTTCACCTCAGATTTCCCTTGAATATTTCACCTTTCACCTTAAACCTATTACCTTTAATTCCAGTCTCACCCACAAGGAGGTGGAAAAGCCTGCATCCTATGTATATAATCATAATTTTGTATTCATCTGTAAGATTTCCCCTCAATCTCCTGTGTGCCAGTCCTAACCTGTTCAACCTTTCTCTATAATTCAGCATCTCAAATCAACATCCTTGTAATTATTTTTGTACTTTTTCAAGTTTATTGATTTCTTTCCTGCAGGTTAGTCACAAGCACTACACAAAATACTCTAAATTCAGCCTCACCTATGTCCTGTACAACTTCAGCATATCATCCTGACTCCTGTACTCAAAGCTCTTACAATGAGTAAGCAAATAAGAAACTGAGATTTCATATACTGGTCTCTTGCCCACTATGAAGTCTATCAGGCTGATCTTGAGAGCCACTCCCCATAGGTAACATGTTTTAATGATGAGAGAAACACCACAAAAGATATAGCACCTGAATTACAAAAACACCAGATATGCAATCCTCATTGTGTTTGAGAATATGTGCAGTATCACACTTTGATCCATAAAAATAATAAAACATATCTTATCTATAAATGATGATCAATGAATGAAGAATACTGAATAAGAGGAAAGAATGAATGGTGAAGGACTGGCCAGTAGTAACCCAAGAGATTCAAGCCTTAATTTCACACATACAGATGGAAAAAAACTTGATTTACAATACATAAATATCAATAAACTCAGAAAGAGAGAAGTTGGAGAAATAATAGAAGAAGTTTCTAATATTCTTTATAGAAGACACCCCACTGGCTCACTGTAGAGAACATTTTACATCCAATTAGATTAATGTACTGTTTGCACTAGACAAAAAATGACCTGAATATAAAATCTGGATTCAACATTAGAGAAGCACAGACTCTCAACCATAGACACTAAAAATAAGGAGAGTAGGCCTTATGGCCCTTTAAATTTGCTTTGTCATTCAATATGATCATGGATGACCATCCAAATACAGTACCCTGTTGCAACTTTCTTCCAATATCCTTTGTTCCTTTCAGTCATAAGAACAACACCCCACTCCTCCTTGAATATATTTTATAGCTCAGGACATGAAAGATGGAAAAAAAAGTTTAATGGCAGTGTGCGAAGAGCCATGGCAGCAAGTTAAAGCATGATTTGATCAAGGTGCTTTGGTTAGGTTGCTAGGTTTCATCCACTATCTGCTTTTACTTTCTCCAGCAGCCACACTATTTGGTCTGCAGCTTTAAGGGGTTAATGTTGCAGACTTTGAGTGTCCTAGACCCGGTCAGTAACTGTCTAGACAGTCTCATGGCCTTGTTCAAAGTTATCACGTCTAGTAAAGTCCCACCCATGAAAGGTATGAATAGAACTTTAACTAGTGACAAAGTAACAACGTTCATTTCATCGAAGTCAAAGGTGCAAGATTGGAATGCCTCTAATAGTTCCCAAAATTCAAAAAGATTCAAAAACATTTTAAAATTAAATAAACCAATAAAAAGATAAAACAGAAAATTCTGAAAATAGTATCAGCAGTTTAGACAGCATCTATAGAAAGATAAATAGAGTTAACGTGTCAAACTGAAGGCCAGAATTTGGAAAGCAAATTAATATAATGCTGCAGGAGGGTGTAGAAGGGAGGTATAGGATAAAGAGATTATTACTGACAGAGTAAGATCAGGATTGCCTGGTGATAAGTTGTAAAAGATTTGATCTAGTTAATTAGTTAATAGGGAAGTTTGTGAAGAACATGTTCCTTTATTCAATAAAGCTATAATATAGAGAGCAGTTAAGAGAGTAAGAGCCAAGACAAAAGAATGTAAGGCTTGAAAAATGCATAGGATATTCTCAGCAGATCAGGCACTGCTAATGAACATTTCCTGCAGGTCAGGCAGTGCTAACTGAGCCCATATAACTTATTAACCAGCCAACCGATGGAACTTTTACGGCTCATCCCTATGTGCTGAAGGGTTAAATTTGCTTTCACTTTGATGGTTCCCTACTAATCCGTGACGTTTACTGGCAAAAACTAGAAAATAACTTTAAAATATTATTAATCAAATCCCTACAGAATCATAGAGTTGATTTGAAGATGGATCAATTTTACTTTTTAATTTTACATGAATTCACTTAAAGAACACATAAGAACATAAGAAATAGGAGCAGGAATAGGCCATCTGGCCCATAGAACCTGCCCCGCCATTCAATAAGATCATGGCTGCTCTGTCCGTAAACTCAGCTCCATCCACCTGCCTTTTCCCCATAACCCTTAATTCCCTTACTATGTAAAAACCTATCTAACTGTTCCTTAAATATAAATATATTTAGTGAAGAAACATCCATTCACAATCTTTGCAAAACAAAACAAAGATAAAAATTAAATCAAATGAACAAAGTGAAATTTGAGAACACCTTTTCCAGATGTAAATCCACATAATGACTGAAAAAGTGATGTAAAACTTAAACAATACTGATAACATTTTATGAAAGTACACTTGTTTTGCAGGGGAGTATATACTTACATCTCTGTCCAGGACTCTGCCAGTGCTATTCAAGTACAATTTCTGGTTGACAGCATCCAGGAGCACCCAGTAGTCATCATTGCCTTTTAGTGATAAGGCAATAGTTGGATTTGGGCCACCCGCATGTCCAGTAATTTGCAAGTTGTCCACAAGAAGTGTTCCTGTTATACACATTGAAAAAGTAAGTGGAAACATTTAAAATAGATTACAGTGAAATAAGATCCACAGATAATTTAAGTTTCTTTCTTGGTTGACAATTGCACATAAAAGATTATTGGACGGGCAATTTTTTTTTAGTTTGTGTTCTTCATGTGAAACAAAGGGAGTAGATGCCATTGATTTCATCATTAAAATGACGTACTGGAAAACAAATCTGCCATGATAACTTCGAAAACACAATTTAACAAACAGAATCCCATCCAGGGAAATTTACCTCCGTTCTGATCACTATGCATGCAGCTTTTGGAATTATTTCAAGCAGAACATTCATTTACTTTCAACTACATCTTATGACCACTAAGTCAAAACAGCCAATTTATTTTGGTTCAGAGCACATTTGTATGTAGGAACTATTTATATTAAATAGAGCTAAATGTACCAGGTAGTTGAAATTGTATTTTAAAACCATAAAATAGATCTTCCAAAATATACCTCATTTCAATTGTCAAACTTCAACAAATTTCAAGCAACTTCATAATTTCAATGCTGCATTGTGTCTTAATAAATCAAGGTATGCATCAAAAGCAAATCTTAAAGTTTTGTATTTTATTTCTATCTTAATGTAAAATCCATTGGAAATGCTTGGATGACAAAAGTACTGAAATGCTTCATGGCATCTCAACAGAATGCTGATTAACTACAGCAATTGTGAATCTTACAAATTGACATTTTTAACAAATGGAACATCTTATCAGTCACCATTGAAAGCAAAATATTTCAAGTGAGTTACCTTTTGAATATTCCAACAGAAACTTCCAGTGACAGTGTAGAATAGGAATTAATGGGATTTTCATTTAGAGTTGTCACTCTCATTCCATCATGACTAGGCCAAATACAGTCGTGAAGTAGGGGTATAAGCTTAAGGAGATTTGGTGTGTCACCAACTACTCAACAAATTTCTACAGGTAACACACACAAAATGCTGGAGGAACTCAGCAGGCCAGGCAGCATCCAGGAGAAACAATAAACTGTCGAGGTTTCAGGCCAAGACCCTTCATTAGGATTGGAAAAAAGAGATGAGAAGTTAGAGTAAGAAGATGGGGGGAGGGGAGGAAGAAGTACAGGTGGTAGGTGATCGGTGACACTGGGAGAGAGGGAGGGGTGAAGTAAAGAGCTGATAGGTGAAAGCTCAACTTCTTGTCTTTTTTCCAGTCCTGATGAAAGGTCGACTGGTTACTCTTTTCCGTAGATGCTGCCTGGCCTGCTGAGTTCCTCCAGCATTTCATGTGTATTGCTTGGATTTCCAGCAGATTTTCTTGTCATATTTCTACAGGTGCACTGCTGAAAGGTACATCATGACCTGTAATGCCAACACGAATACAGAAACACAAGAAGCTGCAGACAGTAATGAACACAGCCCAGTTCATCGGAATAACTCTCCCCACCACTGACGGCATCTACAGGAAGCTCTGCTCCAAAAAGTGGCATCTAACATCAAGGATCACCATCATGCCTTCTTCTTGCTACTATTGGCAGAAACCTGAAGTCCCACATATTCAGGTTCAGGAAAAGCTTCTTTCTTACAGACAACAGGTTGTTGAACCAACCTGCACAACTCTAAGCCTCAGCAATAGAACACTATTGAACAAATATTGATTTTTCTGACTTCGGCACTAATATCTTGTTTTTGCAGTCTGTCTTTCTCTTCACTGTTTTGTATACTTTATATTCTGTATATTGCTTGTACCTAAGGAGACTAAAGACTAAGGAGCTGGTGGTAGACCTGAGGAAGTCTAAGGCACTGGTGACCCATTTCCATCCAGGGGGTCAGTGCGGACATGGTGGAGGATTACAAATACCTGGGGATACGAATTGACAATAAACTGGACTGGCCAAAGAACCAAGGCTGTCTACAAAAAGGGTCAGAGCCGTCTCTATTTCCTGAGGAGACTGAGGTCCTTTAACATCTATCAGATGATGCTGAGGATGTTTTACGAGTCTGTGGTGGCCAGTGCGATCATGTTTGCTGCTGTGTGCTGGGGCAGCAGGCTGAGGGTAGCAGACACCAACAGAATCAACAAACTCATTCGTAAGGCCAGTGATGTTGTGGGGATGGAACTGGACTCTCTCACAGTGGTGTCTGAAAAGAGGGTGCTGTCAAAGTTGCATGCCATCTTGGACAATGTCTCCCATCCACTATATAATGGATTGGTTGGGCACAGGAGTACATTCAGCCGGAAACTCAATCCACCGAGATGCAGCACAGAGCGTCATAGGAAGTCATTCCTGCCTGTGGCCATCAAACTTTACGACTCCTCCCTTGGAGGGTCAGACACCCTAAGCCAATAGGCTGGTCCTGGACTTATTTCCTGGCACAATTTACATATTACTATTTAATTATTTATGGTTTTATCACTATTTAATTATTTAAGGTGCAACTGTAACGAAAACCAATTTCCCTCAGGATCAGTAAGGTATGACTATGACTAAGTGCCTATGATGCTGCTGCAAACTGTACTTGCGCACAAGACAATAAACTCAACTTGTTTTTTTCTGTTCAGGCAACTTTCTCTATTCAAAGGTAACAGGATGAAAGTCTAGCCACACTCTTTTTACTTTAACTAAATATACAAATGCATTCCCTCTCCAGGTAACTACAGTTTCTGACAAGCAGGCGTGAATATAAGTTGTCAAATCCAATGAAAGTGCAGGCCACTCCTGCCCAATTGGCAGCTCCCTCTCACCAGACACTAAATTCATTATTTCTAACACACTGAATGAAAACACACAAGCTGCTGTCTGAGTAAGAACAAAAACAATTTAATCTTTGGTATATTAAGAGGTAACATATGCTCCATAAGCTCTTGTAATTTTATATAATATTT
This sequence comes from Mobula hypostoma, assembly GCF_963921235.1. Classification (NCBI taxonomy): domain Eukaryota; kingdom Metazoa; phylum Chordata; class Chondrichthyes; order Myliobatiformes; family Myliobatidae; genus Mobula; species Mobula hypostoma. The sequence goes on along the minus strand of NC_086115.1, from coordinate 30,017,899 downwards.
TGATTTTCTGAAATCTTGAATAAAGCGGGAGTAAAATGAACTATGTACAGCTAGTAACTAAGTTTTAAACCAACCCAACTAGATGGTTCCAGATGGCAAAATAGGGTTTGAATACAAAGTTTCTAAAATATACAGTCCCACCCACCCAGGTGTCAGTGAAAACTGGAGATTTCCCTGTGCTGCGGTCAAGTGATTAAAGCCCATCAGAGAATACACATTCTCTATCCCTCGTCAATCTCTTTTCCTGTCACTATTTCCCCCTCTGTACATGTTTTACATTGTATTATGTGTGTTGGCACTTGCTGGTCTGTCTCAATACAGAATTTTTATTTACTTCGAATTTAGAGAAATCTATCCTCAGTGTCTTGCACTAAATACTCAAAATAGAAATTGGTTGAGCATTGATGTATACACTCAGTGGCCATCTTATTAGGTACCTCCTGTACTTAATGAAGTGGCCAGGTTGTGCATGCTTGTGGCATTCTGTTGCTGTAGCCCATCCACTTCAAGGTTCGACATGTCGAGTGTTCAGAGATGCTGTTCTACACACCAATGTTATAACATCTCGTTATTTGAGTTACTGTTGCCTTCCTGTCAGTTTGAACTAGTCTGGCCACCCTCCTCTGATTTCTCTCATTAGCAAGGTATTTTTGTCCACAGAACTGCCATACACTAGGTTTTTTTTGTTCATCGCATCTTTCGCTGTAAACTCCAGACACTGGTGTGTGAAAACCTCAGGAGATCAGCCTTTTCTGATAGTCAAACCAAAAATCATTCACAGTCAAAGTCACTTAGATCATTTTTCTTCTGATGTTTGATTTGAACAACAGGTGAACTTCTTGACCATATCTGCATGCTTTTATGCAATGAGTTGCTGTCATACTATTGGTAGATTAGATATTTGCAATACTGAGCAGATGTACAGGTGTACCTAATGAAGAGCCACTGGTTATAGTTCCAAAAATTCTCTTCCATTAATATCAATGGAAAAAAAGAATTTTGGAGCAGAGCACAAGGTCTAGTCCCTACCATACCACTGATGCAGCAAGAATTAACATATACTAAGTTGCTGCTTGTGTGTATAACAACTTGCACTGTTCACAAATAACTCAGGTACACTACAGAAATTACTCTGTTAAATTCTTCATTAATCACAATTAACACTATAAAACCCACAGATAACTTTTAGGCAGCTGTGAGCAGTAATAACAATGAGCGTTTTTTGCTTGTTGCAGACTTTAAAGTTCATGATTGTAAGTATTTGATTTTGTGTTTACAACAGAATAAATGATAGGTAAATACAAAGGGCTCAATAGACACTCTTGTAAGAAGTTAATGAGACAACTCTGCGTAATCAGTATGTTAATGTTCAGTTAGGTCACGTGATTAGGTTTCGTACTTATATTTTTCTTGGGAGTTCATGGTGTTCTCCTTTGAAGCAACAAACAAAAAATATCTGGGCGTGAATGCTAGTCAGTTCCTTTATTTTACTTTGAATATGATTCAATTTCTCTTTGGAACAAACCGAAACAAATCTTCAGTGGGGAGAGAAAGAGCCAAGTTAGGGCTAAAGAAACCTACAAAAAGATAAGAGTACTGGAACTTCCTTCAAAACTGTCCTTGGTATCATGACTTCCTGTTTTCCTGAAGGGAAGTATATATTGTTTTGGCAAGAGAGGTAAGAAGAACTTAACGAGCACTCATTTTGCTAAGAAATGCCAGGAAGTAGTCAGAGACTACAAACAGACAGCTAGAACTATTGAGGAGGGATCAGGAACTGATTTTGTTTAAGAAGTCAATGCTTTTAATTTGGTTAACTTCACTCACCCCACCACTGTACTGTTCCCACAACCTATGGACTCACTTTCAAGGACTCTTCATCTCATGTTGTTAATATTTATTGCTTATTTATTTATTATTATTACTTCTTTTTATTTACATAGTTTGCTATATCTTGTACATTGGTTGCTTGTCCATCCTGTTGGGGGCAAACTATCATTGATTCCATTATGTTTCTTGGATTTACTGAGTATGCCTCAAGTTCTCAGGGTTGTATGTGGTGACATATATGTGTTCTGATAATAAATTTACTTTGAACTTGAACTTTGGTTTGTTACGCGTCAGTTAAAATCTCAAAAAGACATGACAGTCAAATGCAAAGTAGTTCTGCCATGCTTGTATAAAAGGCACAAATACTTTAGACATACAAAGATGAAACTATTTATTCACATACATAATTGGAGATGATGTTGGAGGCCTCCCTCCTCTGAGCATATGGGTACAACTATTGTTTCAGTGTGGTGAATATAAATGTAACTTTTACTGTATGATGGCAAAACGGCTGGGCCTAAAGGCATGTTTCAATGTAGATATGATCAGGTATTTTAATACTGACACACCCTATACAAAGAGATCTGCAAGAATCATGAGTTTTGGACAAAATAACTTTAAGCCAGTAACCAAAGAGAGCTGCTCTTGGATGTTTGGTGATGTTATTGGATAATAAACGGAATCTGAAACAGTCTGCATGAAAATGCAATGAGCAACATATATCTTGGAGATGGACAAAAGCCTTAAGGGATAAGCTGAAGGAAACACTAAATGGTGCTGTCAGGTTGTATTTTTTTTATAAATGACCTTGATGAGGAAGTAGAAGGGTGAAGTAGTAAGTTTGTAGATAACATAAAGGCTAGTTGAGTTGTGGAGAGGCTGAACATTGTCGTAGGTTACAATAGAACTTTGACAGAATGCAGAGCTGGGCTGAGAAGTGGCAGATAGAGTTCAACCCTAAGAAGTATGAAGTAACACTCCTTGAAAAATTGGATTTGAAGGCAGAATTTTGTAGTTCCATAAAACCTTGGTTAGACCATATTTGGAATATTGTGTTCAGTTCTGGTTGCCTCATTATAGGAAGGATGTGGAAGCTTTAGAGAAGGTGCACAGGAGACTTGTTGCCTGGATTAGAGAACACAAGATGTTGCCTGGATTAGAGAACATGTCTTATGAAGGCAGGTTGAGTGAGCTAGGGTTTTTTTTTCTATTTGGAGCAAAGGAGCATGAAAGGTGTACAAGACAATAGAGGCATAGATCGAGTAGATAGCCAGAGACTTTTTCCCAGGAAAGAAAAGGCTAATACCAGGGGGCATAGATTTAAGGTGATTGGAGGAAAGTATAGGGGATATGCCAGAGGTAAGTTTTTTACAGAGTGTTGGATCATTGGAACACCCTGTAAGGGGTGGTAGTTAAGGCAGACATACGAGTGGCATTTGAGAAAGTTATAGATAGGCACATGGATGATAGAAGGGCTAGAAGGAGCAAAGGATTAGATTGAACTTAGAGTGTGTTAAAAGGTTGGCACACCATCATGGGCTGAAAGGCTTGTTCTGTGTTGTAGTGTTCTATGTTCTGGCTTTGGTAGAAACCTCTGTTTAGATCAGTTCAATGGAAGCAATACAGTATATCTCAGTTGACAGATCACTATGTGGTTGTTTAAATCCAAAATACGTGAATAAAGTGATTAGAAGGGAACATTATCCACTGGTACATTGAGATATAACCACACATCCACATCATAAAGTTCAAAGTAAAATTATCAGAGTGCATACATGTCAGCACATACAACCCTGAGATTCTTCTTTCCTATAGGCATACCCAACAAATCTATAGCATGGTAACTAAACAGGATCAATGAAAGAGCAAGAGCAAAGAAGATAACAAACTGAGCAAATGCAAATATAAATAAATAAATAGCAATAAATAACAAGAGCAAGAAATAACAAGATAAAGAGTCCTTAAGGTGAGATCATTGGTTGCGGGAACATCTCAATAGAGAAGTGTAGTTATCTTTTTATCAAGAGTCTGATGGTTGAGGAGCTGAAACTGTTCTTGAATTTGGTGGTGCAAGTCCCAAGGCACATGTACCTTCGACCTGATGGCAGCAGCAAGAAAAGATCATGCTAGAATTATCATGATTTGATGTTAAACATTGAGCTTCAGATGAAGGATTGCCATAGGTAATGACTTTCCGCACACCTTTTCAATACATTACTAATTTACAAATTTGCATCACCTTCCAGGTGGTCAACATAATTTCAACAAGATTATACTCAGAACAGGATTTCACATCAAGCAGAAACCCAGTGTCCAAAGGAATTGCATATTTACTGTGGGGTTACAATTCAGATGGGGAAATTAAATCTCCAAACTGAGTTTGTTAGTTGAAAATAGTAAACCACATATTGATGTGAAATGTCATGTGTAAAGAAATGACTCTCTGATACAGGGTGTCTGTTATAGAGACTTCTTGTTTGTTTGAGAGCTTAAGTGTTCTCCAGTGGTTCTGAATTTATCAGCCTTTCTGTCAGCATTTCCAAAGTCTGAAGGACTCAATTGTCCTACTGTGAACATTATTGATTTGTAAAGTTGAAAACCACAAGATATCAGAAGTAGCTAAGTTAAGCAAATACACATTTCTCCCTGTCACAGTTCAAGTTTGTACACTTACAGAGCCCTAGCTTCTCTCATGGCTTGCCTTATATCTTGCAGAATCAGAGTGGGATGTGCTGGGTCAGTATCCAAAATGAATCTGGGGACAACACATAGTAGGCTGAAGGTCTGTGACTGTTACCCTGAGATTAATTTTCTTGCAGTCATTCACAGTAGAACAAAGAAATACAATGGAATCAATGAAGCAAAAGAAGACATATTGTACAAATACAATAAAATCATAAAATGATATTAATAATAAATAAATAAATTAAATAAATAATACTGAGAACATGAGTTGTAGAGTACTTGAAAGTGAGTCCAAAGGTTGTGGAAAATCAGTCTTGAGGTAAGTGAAGTTATTCAAGTTCATTCAGGAATCTGAATTGTTAAAGGCTAATAAATGTTCCTGAAACTGGTGGTGTGGGACCTAAGGCTCCTGTACCTCCTTTCTGAGGGCAGCAGCAAGAGGGTACGGCATGAGCTTGGACTACATGAAAGTGAAAGCATGTGGAGGATACAGATAACAAGGATCCACACTTTGGATATTCATCACAGCAATGTAATTGATGTCAACTGATTAATTCTTATGAACAGCTTCTGTAAGAATTGCCTGCAGTTGAGGCACTTTCTAGAGCGAATTACAATGGTCAAAACAAAGCAAGTCTACTGCTGGTGTCTGGTTCAGAAAAAGCTATCAGCAGCTTTTATGTTGATTGTTGCTTTACTATTGGCAAAACAATGATTTTTGTTTGGAGGGAAAACATGAGGCACTGTTAACACAGTGATGGTGATCAACAAGCTCATGTGACACATACAAAATGCCAGAGGAACTCTGCAGGCCAGGCAGTATCAGTTCTGATGAAGGATTTTGGCCTGAAACGTCGACTGTACTCTTCTCCATAGGTGCTGCCTGACCTGCTAAGTTTCTCCAGCATTTTGTGTGTGTTGCTTGGATTTGCCACATCTGCAGATTTTCTCTTGTTTGTGATTGAACAAGCTCATGTGATTTATTTTGGAACACAGTACCTCCAGGTTTTTCTGCTGAGTTTTGGATTTGTAGCATTTGCAGTTTCGTGATCCTGCTGGTATTTACATTGCTCAATGAGTTCTTGGGAATGTCACTGTGATGTATGAAACAAACAAGTCTGGACATTGTTTTCCTAAATGCTATGTAGTATTTTACTTCAAATAATTTCGTTTTCATTTTATATAAGCTCCAGATATTCTCATTGATCAAAGAAGAATTGGCACAATGCTATACAGGTAAACTGATGATAAGAAGAACGGAACACTACATTATGTGCAAACATAGAAACATAGAACAGCATAATACAGAAACATGCTGTTCAGTCCATAAGAAGCCATAAGACATAGGAGCAGAATTAGGCCATCTGGCCCATCGAGTCTGCTCCACCATTCAATCATGGCTGATCCTTTTTTAATATCTCCTCCTCAACCCCAGTTCCCGGCCTTCTCCCTGTATCCTTTGATGCCATGTCCAATCAAAAACCTATCAATCTCTGCCTTAAATACATCCAACGACCTGGCCTCCACAGCTGCATGTGGCAACAAATTTCACAAATTCACCACCCTTTGGCTAAAGAAATTTCTCCGCATCTCTGTTTTGAAAGGGTGCCTCTCTATCCTGAGGCTGTGTCCTCTTGTCCTAGACTTTCCCACCATGGGAAACATCCTTTCCACATCTACTCTGTCAAGGCCTTTCAACATTCGAAAGGTTCAATGAGATACCCCCTCCCTCATCCTTCTGAATTCCAGCAAGTACAGACCCAGAGCCATCAAACGTTCCCCGTATGATAACCTTTTCATTCCTAGAATCATCCTTGTGAACCTCCTCTGGACCCTCTCCAATGGAAGCACATCTTTTCTAAGATGAGGAGCCCAAAACTGTTCACAAATAGTCAAGGTATGCATTGTATCTGTGCCAACCATAATGCTAATTTAAATTATCCCGATCTACCCATAGAAGATCTATAATCTTTCCATTCCCTGTATGCTCATGTGCCTATCTAAATGTTTCTTGAAGGTTACTTTTGTATCTATTTTTACTAACCACCCCACCCCCACCAGCCATGCATTCCAGACACTTAGCCCTATCTTTAAGGGTCCTATTACCCTTCCCTTGGACAACATCGGTGGCGTGGAGAGGAGAGACATGTAGCATGGGCAACTACCGGTCATCCATACAACCCTGCACAGGCCTGCGCCCTGGAAACCTTCCAAAGGTGCAAATCCATGGTCTCATGAGACTAACGGATGCCTATAAAAATGCCCCTTGTAGCCCTTCTGATTTCCAGTTTAAATGCTTTCCTATTTCTCAAGGGTCCACTCCAGTTTCAGTTTCTTAATCTTTTTGACTAAGTTTGTAACATCTCCAGTCATCCAAAATTCCCAAATCTTGCCATTCCTGTCTTTCTTCCCCAAGGAAACATATTGGTCCTGAAATCTGACCAGCTGTCTTAAAAATTACTCCCACATGTGGATTTGCCTAATAATAGCTGCTCCCGACCTACTAGCACCAGTTCCTGCCTAATATTATTGCCATTAGTTTTCTGGCAGTGTAGTTCTTTCCCCCAAGGTCCAGTCTTATCCTTATCCAAAATTATCTGAAATTTTAAGCTAGCAGACAGGATTTTGGAATCAACCCATATATCTGGGAGGACACTGGCAGAGATAGAACAAGTAGTCCTCCCGATTCAACGACAGAACTCCTTCATGGACTCCAACATAATAAAGTGAAGTAGTTACTTGCAAAATCACTGATACATCAGTTAAGATAACAACAATTGCACTTCATGACACCCCTCCACCTGTGACCGGACAGACAAAACCTGCAGCCTCAGGAATGAGCTCACTATCAGTCAGCAGAAATGCTGCACAACCCAAAACAATATCATATTCACAATCCTTTACATTTGGGCCCAAACTTTACAGTCAATGGTGAAACAAGAATGTCTGTCATTGACAATGAGTAGGATAAGGCTTAATGGCTGTGTGTGCATTGATGTATTGTCTCCAACCTAATCAGTGGATGACCTGAAGGACAACTCTACAAGAGAGAGCCATGGCAATCTATTGCTCACCAAGCACATCATAAGGACCATAGACAGAGATAAAGATATAGATGTATATCTCTATCTCTGATCCTTATGATGTATTTGGTGAGGAAAAGGTATGATCACCTCATAAATGTGGGAAATCCACTGAGAACACACAATTATCTATCAACCTTTTACTAATCATATTTAATCATATTGAAGAAAGATATAAACTGAGGTAGACTGCTTTTTTACAGAAGGTTGTGTGATCTGAAATACCATGCAAGATCAACATGTCCCTTCTCACAGCAATTTGAGTACTTGACTGTAAGATGTGCTCAGAGCAGATGTCATATTGTGAGAAATACAGTTCAAAGCAGACTCAAGGTTCAGAAAGGATGAGATTTGTTGAAAGCATTCTAAATAAGGATTCACTGCCTGCTTATTTTCTTTCCAACACTTATCTGGAAATTCAGGGCACACACTCAGATAAGAGGTAATCGGTTCACAGCCCAACTTAATGATTTGAGTCCTGATTTACAGTTATCTTTTCATTCCAAGAAATTGAATCTGCATTATGAAGGGAACTGAGGATCAGGTAGAAGGATTGGGTACTGTGTAAATGTCCCTTAAAAGAGGATGATTCCTGAGTTAGATTAGACAAGGCTTCAGCATTGTTGGAGAGAGCTCAAAAGAGGTTAATGAAAATGAGTCCAGGATTGAATGTGGAGAGGAGGCTCACTGGCTTGCCCACAGAAGACAAAGAGTAGTTGTAGATGGGTCATATTCTGCATGGAGGTTGGTCACTGGTGGTGTGCCTCAGGGATCTGTTCTGGGACCCCTACTCTTCGTGATTTTTATAAATGACCTGGATGAGGAAGTGGAGGGATGGGTTAGTAAATTTGCTGATGACACAAAGGTTGGAGGTGTTATAGATAGTATGGAGAGCTGTCAGAGATTACAGCGGGACATTGATAGGATGCAAAACTGGGCTGAGAAGTGGCAGATGGATTTCAACCCAGATAAGTGTGAGGTGGTTCAATTTGGTAGGTCAAATATGATGATAGAATATAGTATTAATGGTAAGACTCTTGGCAGCGTGGAGGATCAGAGGGATCTTGGGGTCCGAGTCCATAGGACACTCAAAGCTGCTGTGCAGGTTGACTCTGTGGTTAGGAAGGCATACGATGCATTGGCCTTCATCAATTGTGGGATTGAGTTTAGGAGCCGAGAGGCAGTGTTGCAGCTATATAGGACCCTGGTCAGACCCCACTTAGAGTACTATGCTCAGTTCTCGTTGCCTCACTATAGGAAGGATGTGGAAACAATAGAAAGGGTGCAGAGGAGACTCACAAGGATGTTGCCTGGATTGGGGAGCATGCCTTATGAGAATAGGTTGAGTGAAATCAGCCTTTTTTCCTTGGAGCAACTGAGGATAAGAGGTGACCTGATAGAGGTGTATAAGATGCTGAGAGGCATTGATCATGTGAATAGTCAGAGGCTTCTTCCCAGGGCTGAAATGGCTAGCACAAGAGGGCACAGTTTTAAGGTGCTTGGAAGTAGGTACAGAGGAGATGTCAGGGGTAAGTTTTTTACACAGAGAGTGGTGAGCGCGTGGAATGGGCTGTTGGCGACGATATGATAGGGTCTTTTAAGAGGCTCCTGGACAGGTACATGGAGCTCAGAAAAACAGGGGGCTATGGGTAACCCTAGGTAATTTCTAAGGTAAGAACATGTTAGTCACAGCTTTGTGGGCCGAAGGGCTTGTATTGTGCTGTAGGTTTTCTATGTTTTATATTTCTAAAATGATTCCAGGATTGAATGGCTTGTCATATGAAGAGCATTGATGGCTCTGGCCCTGTATTCAGTTGAATTTAGAGAAATGAAGGGTAACCTATTTGAAACCTATCAAAAGTTGAAAAGTTTCAATGGAGTGGATGTGCAGAGGATGTTTCTTATCATGGGAGCGTCCAAGACCAGAGGACACAGCCTCAGAACAGAGGGGTGACCTTTTAGAACAGAGATGAGGAGGAATTTGTTCAGACAGAGAGTGTTGAATCTGTGAAATTTGTTGCCGCAGAAGGCTGTGGAGGCAAAATCTTTATGTATATTTAAGTCCGAGGTTGACAGATTGTTGATTGGTCAAGGCATGAAGGGATATGGGGAAAAGGCAGAAAATTGGGGCTGTGAGGGAAAATGGATCTGCTATGAAGAAATGGTGGAGCAGATCTGATGGGCTAAATGACCTAATTCTGCTCCAGTTTCTTCATGGCAGATCCATGATCCAAGACAGCCCCTGTGCACAGAGGTCCATTTGTGAGCTAAAACTCGAAAAGACTATTTGGCTGCTGGAGTACAAAAAGCAAAATAAACAATAAAAAAGTAACAACAGCAAATGACAATGTTAGTGAAAAACACAGTAAGAACCAGGTTATTGATAAAAATATAGTAATTGATCATAAGAATGAAAAAGAGATGGAAAAACATGTGAAAGTGATAATAGGAAACAGTTTAAATAATTTTTGGACAGTAGGTATTTGAATCTTGGGAATCAATGTGTTGTTCTATCACGTACAATGTACAAATAATGTACCTGGGCAGATGATTAATCTATAATCTATATTCGGATTTGAAGATTGGAGGCTGAATTTACTTGCTATATGTGCTAAACCCAAAAATTGCTCTAACAAGCTTCAAGGGCCAAATGAAGACTTGAAAACAGCCTTTGGAGTAATATAGAAAGTTCAAGAATTGCAGACCTTTGTGTGTGTGTGTGGGGGGGAGGGGAGGGAATTGTACACCACAATCAACATAAATAGAGAACTAAGGGAAAATGAAGCAGAATGAATTCAAAAGTGGGAGGGAATGGATTTAATTGTAGTCCTCATGTACTCAAGGAAAGGAATTAAACTGTGAACAAATAATATTCCCACACAACTCAAAAAGAAACCATGTGCAAAGTCAGGAAGGAATTAGTACAGAAAGCCTATTTTCCACAGGTTTGGCTATGTCATGAGGAACTATATGGTTACTTCGAATTACTGGGATGGGACTTTTGACCTTCCAAACAAACAAGGTCAAAAACTACCCAAATGATTGACTGGGCAACGCTCAGGGAAAAGAACCGAAGTTACACTTCAATAATACCAGAAGGCAAACTTATGCTCCAGAGCATTTAAAGCTCACAGAATGTGTTGCACAATGTAAAATGTCCATTTTAGAGTTCTGGTTAAAACTATCTAAGACAACTCATTTCAAGAGAAACAGAACTTGATGCTTAGACACTTTGAGTGTCAAAGTTCCTGGGCCTACCAACAAGTGAATGACAATTCCAATTGAAATAGGCCTACACAATGATGTACAATATGTGGTAATACTGAAATCCCAGTACAATTTGAATGTGAAACATTTGTGTGTGCTTCTCCTCTGGGAATGGTATTGCACATCCAGAGCATAAGTAACGAAGGTCTCGAACATACTGGGATCCAGCAAGAACATTATATAGTAAGATATAATATATTCCTATGCCATGGGATTTCCAGACATGAGATATTTTAGTCTGTCCTTATGAAGTGGCTAAGTATGTTGCTGAAGCAAGGAGATTTAGCTCGAATGTGAAACAATTGAACTGAAAGATTCAAGATTAATAATTGTTTAAAGCCATTTCCAGTAAACAAGCGTAAAGAAGAATGAAATAATTGTTACTCCAGATCCAATGCAGCAGAAGAAAAAACATAATAAGAACACAATAATAATAAAAACACAAAAAAATATAAATAGCTTATATACATAGATTGACTGTAGATCCATAAAGTGATGCCTGGCACAGGAGGGTCTATACATAAAGTGACTGAGAGAAAATAATGAAGTAGCTGTGGTTGTGGGAGTGGAGGGGTAGGTTAGTGTGTGGAAATGTTGATTAGCCTTACTGCTTGGGGAAAATAATTGTTTTTGAGTCTAGTGGTCCAGACGTGTATGATACATAGCTTCCTCCCTGATGGAAGTGGGACAAACAGTCCATGAGCAGGCTACGTGGAATCCTTCATGATGAGATCATTTCTGGTACCTTTCCATACATATGTAGTTCACATACCATGCAGTGATGCTGCTGTACAGGATGCTCTTCACTATCAAGAATCTATTAACCTCTGCCTTAAATATACATAAAGACCTGGCCTCCACAGCTGACTGTAGCAAAAAACCTCCAGTTTCACCACTCTCTGACCAAAGCAATTCTTCACCATCTCCGTTCTAAAAGGGCACCTCTCTTATTCTGAAGCTGTGTCCTCTTGTCTTAGACTCTCCCACTATAGGAAACATTCTTTGCACATCCACTCTATCAAGGCCGTTCACCATTCGATGGATTTCAATTAGGTCACCCATCATTCTTCTGAATTTTACTGAATATAGGTCTGGAGCCATCAACCACCCTTTATATGACAAACCATTCAATCCGGTAATCATTTTTGTGATTCTCCTGTGAACCTTCTTCAGTTTCAGCACATCCTTTCTCAGATAAGGTGCCCAAAACTTGTCACAATACTCCTTGTGAGGCCTCACCAGTGTATTATAAAGTCCCATCATTACATCCTTGTTTTTATATTCTAGTCCTCTTGAAATGAATACTAACATTGCATTTGCCTTCCTCACCACAGATTCAACCTGCAAATTAAGCCTTAAGAAATCCTGCACATGGACTCCCAAGTCAATTTGCACCTCAGTTTTTTTGTATTTTCTCTCCATTTAGAAAATAGTCAGCTCCTCCATTTCTTCTACCAAAGTGCATGATCATACACTTCCCGGCACTCTATTCCATTTGCTACTTCTTTGCCCATTCTCCAAATCTGTCTAAAGCCTTCTGCAGCCTCTCTACTTCCTCAAAGTTACCTACCCCTCCACCTATCTTCAGATCGTCTGCAAACTTTACAACAAAGCCATCAATTCCATCATCCAAATGATTGATATATAATGTAAAAAGATTTGGTTCCAATACAGAGCCCTATGGAACATCACTAGTTACTACCAGTCAACCAGAAAAGGCTCCCTTCATTCCCACTCTTTGCCTCCTGCCAATCAGCCACTGCTTTATCCATGCTAGAAGGTTTCCTGTAAACTATGGGCTGATAGATTGTTAAGCAGCCTCATGAGAGGCGCATTTTCAAAGGCCTTCTGAAAATCTAAGTACACAACATCAACTGATTCTTCTTTGTCTACCCTGCTTGTTATTTCTTCAAAGAATTCCAACAGATTTGTCAAGTTTCCTTCAGGAAACTATGCTGACGTGGGTACAGATGTGCATAGCCCAGCTCTCTTCAGCCTCCTCAGTAAGTCGCGGCACTAGTGAGCTTTCCTGATTATGTAGAATATGTCCGGGGACTATGCGAGGTTGTGCGGGATGTGCACTCTCAGGAGTTTGAAGCTGATTGCAGTTTCTACTGCTCTACTGCCAATATAAAGAGGGGTGTGAGTGTGGTGCAAGTTCTCCTGAAATCAATAACCATCTCCTGTGTCTTGTTGACACTGAGGAAGAGATTATTTGCCTGACATCAGGCCTCAAGCTCCTCCACATCATCTCTGTAGGTTGTCTCATCATTGTTGGTGATGACCCCACCACTGTCATGTCAGATTCAAGACTGGCAACTTCTAGCATGTCCATTACATAGAAATAGGGGACAATATCAATTCATTGAGAGTGACAGTACGGCAATCTTGCAATGAGCAGAATTTTCTGCTTTATTAGTTCAAAGTAAATGTATTCTTAAAGCATGTGTATGTTACCATGTACTATCTCGAGGTTCATTTTCTTGCATGTATTTATAGGAAAATAAATAAATACAAAAGACTAACAAACAACCAATGAGCTCAAGACAGACTGTGTAAATTAAAATAATATTGAGAACTTGAGTTGCAAAGAGCCCTTAAAAGTGAATCAAAAGGTCATAGATTCAGTTCAGAGTTGTGGTGAGTGAAGTTATCCACGCTGGTTCAGAGTAATAACTGTTCCTCAACCTGGTGGTGTAGGACCTAAAGCACAGAGGCACAGTGGTTAGCGTAATCCATTTACAGCTGCAATGATCACCAGTTGGGGTTGATCCCAACCGCTGTTTCTAAGGACTTATTACATTCTCCCCATGACCACCTGGGCTCCCATTGGTGCTCCCATGTTCCAAAGACATACAGTTAGGGTTATGGTAAGTTGGTGCCGGAAGCATGGCAACACTTGCATCCATATTCCAGCACAATCCTCACTGATTTGATGCACTTCACTGTATCTTTCAATGTTTTGATGTACATGTGACAAATAAAGCTCAACTTTTTAAATCATTTACGGCTTCCGTGCCTCTTGCCCAATAGTAGTAGTGCAAAGTGAGCATAGCCTGAAAGTGGTCTTTGACGATGGATGCTGCTTTGTTCTGGCAGTACTCCATGTAAATGTGTTCAGTGGTGAGGAGGGCTTTGCCTGTGGTGGACTGGGCTGTATCCACCACTTCTCTTAGATCCAACTGATCACCTCATGGCCAGTTATGTCTTAAAGTTTTTGCAACAATAATGGAATTTTATTTGTAGAATAGGATGGAGATTGAAAATCCGGTTGAGTGGTGCCACAGCAACAGCCTCTCACTCAACGTCAGCAAAACATAATAGATGATTACTGATGTTGGGAGGAGGAAAACGGAGGTCGATGAGCCAGTCCTCATCAGGGAATCAGAGGGGGAGAGGGTCAGCAACTTTGAATTCCTCAGTGTTATCATTCCAGGGGATCTGGCCAGGGCCAAGAACCTAAATGCAATTACAAATAAAGCACAGCAGCACCTCTACTTGCTTAGAAGTTTGCCAAGATTAGGCATGACAGCTAAAGCTTTGACAAACTTCTATAGATGTGTGGTGGAGAATATATTGACTAGTTGTATCATCGCCTGATATGGAAACACCAATGCCCTTGAACAGAAAATCCTACAAAAAGGAGTGGATGTTGCCCAGCCCATCACGGCTAAAGTCCTCCCCACCACTGAGCACATCTACATGGAGTACTGTTGCAGGAAAGCAGTATCAATTATCAAGGACTCCCACCACCCTGGTCACGCTCAGTTCACACTGCTGCCATCAGGAAGAAGGTACATGCGCCTCAGGACACACACTACCAGGTTCAGGAACAGTTATTACCCCTCAACCAAAGAGGATAACTACACTCCACTTCAACTGCCCCATCACTGAAATGTTCCCACAACCTATGGACTCACATACAAGGACTCTTCGTCTCATTTTCTCAATAGTTACTGTTTATTTATTTATTTGTTTGCTTGTTGTCTTTAGCATTTGCAGAGTTTGTTGTCTTTTGCACATTGGTTGTTTGTCCATTCTGTTAGGTGTGGTCTTTCATTGATTCAGTTATGGTTCCTGAATTTACTGAGTATTCCACAAGAAAATTAATCTCAGGATTGTTTATGGTGACATATAAGTACTTTGATAACAAATCTGCTTTGAACTTTGTTTGCTTGCAAAAACAAGTGTTCCGTTGTAAATTAATGGGTAGCTCGCTGTTTCCATTTGAACACCCACGGGGATATAGGCTGCTTTTCAAAATATAGGAACTAATCATTTCACAGCCCAAGCACGCTTGAAGCAAGCTGTTCACTAAGTCGCAGCAATTAGAGTCTTTGTGAACATCTCCTCCCAAAGCTGGTTGCTGTGAAGCATTAAGCCAACATCTAGCACCAGAGTTATCAAGCTAAGCAAACGTACCAAAGAATTCTTGTTCAAAGCAAGCCAAATAGCAAAACATATCATTTTCAAAAAACACTTTTAAGTGATCTACAGAGCAGGAACTAAAGATTAGAGCAAGCTTTAATATGTATTGTACAAAACACAACTTGAAATTTCAGAAACTATTTTCAAATACTTAAAAACTGAAAAACTTTAAAATAATAATCTAAAAGAATAAACATCAACACAAAATAAGTATTTTCAGATCAAGGTTAAGCCATAATTATGGCTCAATGTGCGAAGTAAAAATTTGCATAAAATTCATGCAGCAAAGTTGGTTGGTAATAAAAAAGGCCCTCATCAGATCTTTGATCCTTGATCAGCGCATTGATCATTTCCCTTGTGACGGGTACACTAGAAATAAGACCTTTGCTCCAATCCTTAGTAAATGCATCTTAGCCTGGAAGGGCTGGAAGATGTTGGGTATTTGTCAATGTTTTTCTTTAAAAACTTCATAATCTAGCACTTTCTGCTGTGTGGGATATTCCACTGGATGCACACTAAAATATATATGGAACACCATAAATGTGATGAAATATCAATAGTGATGAAATCTGATGATTTTCCAGAACAAGGTATTGTCTGCAACTTAATGCTCTAGTCCAGAACTATGCTCGGGGTGCACAGAAGCTGTGGGCAGCTACTGTTTGCGTTCTATCAGAAACAAGTCATGTAAAATCTTTGTTAGCACCCCCATTAAAAATTTGCTTTAAGGTTGTAAATAAATGACAACTGATAACTTGCTAATGTTAAGTAATGGGAATAATACGCTTGTTATGAAAATGTCTTGACTGTTCTACATTAACTATTTCTGATTTTTTGTGAATAAAGTACATATTGAAATATTTTAAAGAACTACTACAATAAGTTGTAAAGAACAGTTAAGAATAGTTTCTGACCAGCTGAAATTCTTGTTGTACAACTGATTTATAAAGGTAACTGTGGAGAAAACTAAGAAATGGTGCAACCTATAGAGAGATGTAGATACAGCAACACCTGCATTTTCTTCTTTCTAACTGCATCTGCATATTCCATATAATGCTGCCATACTTTCACCATTTGGACAGTGATTGCCAACAGTCTCAACATTATTCTGTATATTCTGGGCTACAGATCTGGAGCTGAACTCATTTTGCAATAGTGCTACTTAATATGCTAATGAACTGTTGAAACTTCAAACAAATCTCACTCCATTTTTGTTCTGTGATTGGCCAAGATTCATACTACTCCTGCACAGTGATCACAGCATTAGTCCAAAGTAGAATGCCTTTCTATAAATTCCTGTCAGTAAGAATATGAATTGATCCCAAAAGGGTGATATATCTAAATAACAAAATCTCAAGAGGGCAAATTTCCATTCTTTAGACTGACTTGTAAGGTTCATATATCACAAGACATATCTCATGTAGAGCAAATATTTTTGTCTGATTTAAATGAATTTTGAAGAAAAAGCAAATAAAATTCTAGTTTCTCTCTCCTGAGAACTGGTTGCAGATATATATTATGCATTGGCATACATATTTCAAAATGTGACTTCCAAATAATTATAATTTGCAAATATGGAACTAGACTGGAGTTGCACTCAGAAGCACCAGAAGAAAAAATATTCTTCAGGTAGTGCAGTCACTAAGGTTCCATCAATGAAACAACGAGAGGCAAACGTGATTTCTAGATTGAAAGGCCCATTGATCCACATTGCAAAACAAAATTGACTCTGGCACCATTTGGAAATGCCATTCTTCTTTAGAATGCAGTAAAGTTTTAATGAAGTAGTCAAATTCTTGGACTTGAGTCATTGAGGCAGAATACATATATGTTTATATTGCCTTAGTTCCTGCTACAACTAATTTGAAATTGTTTGATGTTGGTAGACAAAGCTTGATGAGCACCAAAATAATTTTTACAAATGCAACAGGCAAATTGACTAATTTGCGATAATTACCAATATTTCAATTAATGCAAATTGCTAACCTATTTGAGCAATAAGGAATGCATAATGAAACTGTTCTGCACACAAGTTAAAATATGTCTAAATATTTAAATTTTATGTACAATCATGTAATGATTAAGTTGGTGAATTTTACATAATAGGCATAGAAATGAAAATGAATTGAAAGACACTCAATTTTTCAATACAATTCTAATATGTGATTGATAAATTTAATAACATGGATATTTTTTGACATGTTACCATTCCACTTACTTTTTTTTAATATAATCTTTCTTTACACTGCACATTCAGCTCCCCAATTTACACCTCCTCTCTGTTTGGTTTGCTTTCTGTTGAATCCATTATAGTTCCGCAGAGCATACTTGCAAGCTTCATTTTCAGTACTCTGTTTCTACTTTATTAATCCATGTGAAATCAGCTTCAGAATGATCTGTCGTACTAGGTTGGGTATGTAGTTTAAATTCTCTTTCAAGAAGACAAGCAAACGGCTATAGCATTCAATATTTTCAAACACATTAGCTTATAACATGAAGCTTTGCTTACGATGTTTCTCTATCTGTTATTCTTCCAGTCCTTGCTTAATCCATGCACTCTCTGTCTCAGATTGACTTGAAGTACTGCAGTTGGACCGCTTTCCACTGCTTGGTCAGGTATGTTTGTTGTTTTTGGGTAGGGTAACAGACAACGTGAAGAATGAGTGACAGAACTACTCAAGTTCCTTTGCTTATTAGTACTTGCTGACAGCATTCAATTTGCTTTCATTTCACTGGATACTCAATCAGTAACTTATATACAATTACGTATTTCAGAAAATCATTCATTTTGCCTCGTGGCCATGTAAGATTTTTAGGTCAGTTTAAAAAAAAAATCCACCGGATGCAATGCCTTTAACAATTACGGCTGTCAAATCAAATCAAATCAAACTAATAAAACAATATTCTGTAATATAAATAATTAATATTTAATTAGAATAATCATTATACATTCCAAGCATGTCTTATCTTCACAAATGTAACTATAAGGATATTCAAAGTTTGCAGAACCCCCACGGAGAAAAAAAATCGAATGATGTTATTAGAAAAAGGATGGTGCAATGATCACATTAAGTAAGTTCAGCTTACTTAACAACAGAAAACTTTGAGAATGACTTAAAGGGTGATTATAACTGCTATGATTAGCTTTGAAAAATATCCACTCAAATCTAAATAAGATTCATCAATTGATTCTGCTGCAATACCCTTTCTCCCAATGGACTGTCTGTAGTAACCATGGTTCATTTTTCACTGTTGAAAAGCTAAATCACCATTCAGTGTTCTTTGTTCAGTAGTTATATTTATATATTAAGTGATAGTCATTGCTCAGGGAATTACTTGCAGGTAACACAGTGGGCTGAAATTCTGAGGCTGAGTGGAAGTGAAAGCGAAAGAAGAGTTTTTTGCAAAAACAGCTATGACCTAAGACAAAATATTTAAGATCATGAGGATTTCCGGTCTATTCCAGAGTCTCCAATCAAATACTTCTGAGGTCTTAGCAGAATCTTGAACACTGTGACCTATTGCACGTATTACAGAACCCTTTAAAATGTCCACAAGCATCCCAAAATGGTTGGCTACCAAACCTGTCCTTTCTGTCTCCTGCTTTCTCACTAGTTATGCTGTTGATGAATAGGCACAATCTGAAAACCGCCCTATTTGTCCAATCAAAGTGGTTCTCTCTCCATCTGCCCATTCGCCCCATTAGTTCATGACCATTTTTCCCAATCCTCCCTGACAATTTCCCCACCTTAAGTGTTCCTTGATACATCAATAAACTTGCTTTCAGAGCTCTGCCTAGTCCACCTAAATCAGAATCAAAATCAGATTAATATCAGAATCATGTTTAATATCACCAGCATATGTTGTGAAGTTTGTTAACTTAGCAGCAGCATAATGCAATACATGATAAATATAGAAAAAATAAATTAATTAATTACAGTCAGTATATATATATATATATATATATATATATATATATATATATATATATATATAGTTAAATTAAAAATAGTGCAAATAGGTTGAATACAGAAGAATAGGTAAAAAAGTGAGGTAGTGTTCATAGGTTCAATGTCCATTTAGAAATCAGATGGCAGAGGAGAAGAAACTGTTCCTGAATCATTGAGTGTGTGCCTTCAGGTTTCTGTACCTTCTTTCTGATGGTAACAATGAGAAGAGGGCATGTCCTAGTGATGTGGGCCCTTAATAATGGATGAGGCCTTTCTGAGGCACAGCTCCTTGAAGGTGTCTTGGATACTACGGTGGCCAGTACCCATGATGGAGCTGACCAACTCTTTCGATCCTGTCCTACCCATGCCAACTGATCCTTGGTTCCCTTGCTCCATTGCTTGCTATTCTGAGTGCTTCCCATGTATGTTTTGAAGCTGGGCTGTTCACTCAAGCTCACTTCTTCCAAATGCATCCTCTCTCATTAGTCTGCCTGCTTCAACACGTAACAGTAACATGACAGCAATCTTTTGAGAAGGTGGTTGCAAAAAGGGGGCAACAAAAGGAATAGAAGCAAAAGATTGAGGAAAGAGAAAGTTGAGAAGAGTGGTGGACATAGAAACTAGATAAGAATAAGCATAGAGGTAAAACAATGCCATAGCAAGAAGTATTGGTGTCTCACCGCTCCAGTGATCCAGGTCTGATCCTGTTTGTGTGGAGCATGCACATTTACTCCTATGTTTATATAGGTTTCATTGATCTCCCAAATCCCAAAAATACACTCATTAATAGATTAAATGGTTCCTGTAAAAACTGCTGGGAGAATCAGGATAAAGTTGATTGACATGTGATAGAGAATGGAGATGCAAAAGTCTGCACATGCTAGAATATGGAGCAAAAAACAAACAGCTACTGAACTCAGTGGGTTGAACAGCGCAACTAGGGGGAGAGGAATTCTTTATGTTTCAAGTCAAGACCCTTCACCAGGACTGACAAAAAGTTACAGAGAAATAAGTGGGGGAGAATGGGATTATTGGGAATGCTCTGCTTGCTGGGCAAGACTTAAAAAGCTAAGTGGCCTTCTTCTATGTTGTGAGAAAATATGCGAAAAATTGGAACAGTTAAGCTAACAAGTAAAAAGTAAACTAAAAGGAGAGAGAAGCAACTCAAGCAGAAAGTAACACTTACTGAGTGTTATGTTTCATAACTCCAAAAACTAATTAGAAAAAAACAAGAGAGCCAGAAATGCGAATCTAACTTTGTGTTTTACTTTAAATGAGGCACACACGTATTGTGTGGTAGCATCATAACATATGCAATTCACTTATTTTTACGTATAACCTGTAATGAATTATTTAAATGAACAAGAATGTTTAGTTGAGCGATATATTTACATTATTACTCAAATACTACCGAAATATTAAATATACAACACTGAGAGAGAGACAGTCTCCACAAGTTGATGTAGATAAACAAGTGATTATTGAAACTGAAATTTTTTTAACAATAGCAGCCATAGATAGAGCAACTTGCATAATGGAAACAACATTTGCAAAAGCTTTAATTAAATAAATTTTAACATCAAAAGCGTGGTGCATGAATGAGCCAAGAAGACAGAAGCACCTGAAATTACTAGACTCAAAATTGGTTACTTTCCACAATCTGTCAGGCTGATCAACACCTCCACCAATTAACCCATTCACAACTCCTACATACACATCATCTAACGTCACTTTATGTATATACAATCAGTCTATGTATATAACAGTTACTTGTACATTGAGTTTGATAGGATTGTTTTATATATTTATACTTATTGTGTTGTGTTTTTGTTTCGTGTGTTCTTCACACTTGTTATGTTTTTTAATGTTGCATTGGATCCAGAGTAACAATCATTTTATTCTCCTTTCCATTCATGTACTGAAATAACCAATCTGGAATATTGAATACAAAAAAAAAATCTGTCTTCTCTGAAATCAGAATTTTACCCTGCAAATACCGGTCTGAAGTTTATCGGTTAAAAGATTGACACATTTCAACATAAGACAAGACATTGGAACAAGCCTTCACTATTTCTCCTCTCTTCTTGCACAATTTATTTAATCTAATTTTATATCTGCATATATTTTTATTGTAATTTATAGTATGTTTTACATATTGCACTGCACTGCTGACGCAAAACAACAAATTTCGCTTCATATGTATGTTAGTGATACTTAACCTGATTGTGATTCTGAGCTGAAATAAAATCTAAATCAAATTAACAAGACTTTGTTTCATTAAGAGCAACCAAGAATCAAAATGGTCTTTTGGGTAGGACAGTGGAGAAAATTAAAGGCACAACCACCGTTAATCTGTTGGCTTCAGTCTGATCTTAATGTCATCTACTGACTCAACTTTAAATTTAAGACTATTGACTGCTAAGTTATCCAATGATTCTCATCTCAGATAATCAAAATTGTTTGTTGTTCTAGTAGAATAGTAATTCTGAAAGTATACAATGGAACAAAAGATTTTTTATGAAGTGACCTCAAACTCCAAGTGCTCCAGAGAACATTGCCTCAATGTCTTCTGGAAGTGCAGTAGCTGTGCATGTAGCTAAAAGCAGTAAGAGTTTGCAGATTGCTGCATTCCAAAATGTAGCCCATTCCAAGAGCTCATTTGTTTGAGTAAACAAATGCACTGCAGAAATCATTGCTAATTAATTGACGTTGCATTGTTGCTGCTGCAGATCATAACCCTGTACTGCCACAGAACTTTACATTTTCTTAACCTTACCTGCAAGGACATCAGTCAAGGCTCTACAGAATTTCTGCAATTTTTTTTAACTCTACTCTTCAGGGGGATTGGTTTATTATTATCCCATGTACAGAGATACAGTGAAAAACTTTGCCATCCACACAGAACATTTTAGATCTGAGTACACTGAGGTAGTACAAAAGGAAAAGCAATAGCAGACTGCAGAATATTGTCTTACAGTCACAGAGAAAGTGAAATGCAGGCAGACAAATAAGGTGCAAGGGCCATGATCAAAGTAGAAATCTTTGCTAGTCAAGATCTGAATATTGAAATTAGAAAACTCAACATGAGCGTGATCTTAGCACAATATTGTGTGCTGCTAATGCCAGAGTTTCAAATGGGTGTTTTTATGGAGAGGCTTACTCACTAAAGGCAACAGATGTCATGAATTTATTAAAACTGAGGTCCCACTTCCCAAATTCAATGAATATTCTTTACCCAACTTAAGCATTTCTTACAAAGTAAATAAATAATCAGAGCGTGAACTCATTTAATAGCAAACTTAGCAACTGCTGAGCAAACAGGTGGAACCAATCGGAGCAGTGGACTGCCATATTTCAGAACTCTGAACTCCAGTCTCTAGGGATAGGAGTGAATAAAATTAGTCAGAGCTGATGAAATAGTTGAGACACATGACACTGACATACACTAGCAAAATTAAATATTTTCTAAGCATTCTCTCTCTCTGTCTTATATGTAAGAGAGAGAGACTTTAACTAACCATTAAACTTAATTAAACTCCAGAACTAAAAATATGAGAGCCTTATACTGAAACATTAATTCATATAATTGCTTTGATTAAACTTACAAAAATTGGACATCTGTAACAACACAAGGTAACTATGAACATGTTCCTTTCATGATTGGTTTTTCTCTCTTGACACGTCACTTAAATCATGTGGCCATCTCAATGACTACATGACTCTGCAATTACTGCAAAGATTGACACTCACACATAAAACCCTACAAAATTTAAACAGCATGCATCCTTCTACCTTATTACCTCAATAATTATATTCCGTCTGGGTAGCCTCCAACCTGATGGCATGAATATTAACTTCTCAACTTCCCTTAATAACCATCCTCCCCTTCATACCCCATCCATTATTCATTTATTTATTCTCCTCCCCTCTTTTTTTTCTCTCTCCTTTTTCTCCCTCGGTCCCTCTCACAATAACTCCTTGCCTGCTTTCCACCCGCCGGGCTCCCCTCCCCCTTTTCTCTCTCTCCAGGCTTCCCGTCCCACGATCCTCTCCCTTCTCCAGTCTGGTATCCCTTCTGCTAATCAACTTTCCAGCTCTTAGATCCACCCCTACCCTCCTGTCTTCTCCTATCATTTTGGATCTCCCCCTCCCCCTTTCAAATCTCTTACTGTCTCTTCTTTCAGTTAGACCTGACGAAGGGTCCCGGCCTGAAACGTCGACTGTACCTCTTCCTATAAATGCTGCCTGGCCTGCTGCATTCCACCAGAATTTTGTGTGTGTGTTGCTTGAATTTCTGGCATCTGCAGATTTCTCCATGTCTACCTCAATAATTATTGGGTTTTTTTGATTATTTTTCCTGTGACATTACAGTAGCTTAATGCATATTGCTAAGAATACTGATTTTTACTTATTATTCACATTTCCATCAGTGAGATCATTCAGCCTAGCATGCTGTATTACTGTGTGGTACAGAAACTGCACTGTGGTGGATAGGAGGGCTCTACAAGAAGTAATTAAAACTATCCAATGCATCACTGGCACACTGGCACCAGGCTATCTGCCATCAAGGTCACATATACAGAAAGATGCTAGAAAAAGGTCAGCAATATCATGAAGGATCCCACCACCCTACTCATTGACTGTTTGCCCCACTCTCGTCAGGCTTCGTAGCATCTATGCCAGGACCATCAGACTCAAAAGCAGTTAACCCCCCCCCCCCAAGCCGTCAGACTGACCAACAACTCAACCCATAAACCCACACCACCATCACAACTTTATAATTTCCTGTCAGTCACCTTTATGTATAGTCACACCTGTACCAAGCATTACTTTATGTACATACAATTAGTCTATGTATATGAGGTATTTTAGGTATTTATATTCATTGTGAACTTAGGCCTATTGTGTGTTTTTATGCTGCATTGGATGCAGAGTAACAGAGTAACAGAAGAAAGACAATAAACAATCTTAATCTTGGTCATGAAAGAAATAAGTGGAGGATATATATGAGGAATGAATGCAACTTTGCTTTGACCCCAGCATCTGCAGAGTGTTTTTTGTTTTTACAAAGACAACTGTTACAGGTTTGATTTCAGGTACACTTAATATGCTAAATACTGTCCAAAATTCTTCATAAAGGATTACTAATATGAAGCACAATCACACAGCTGCAGAGTATTGAGATATTGCATTAGAGTGCACAAACACTGTTCCATAAAATATTCAGGATACTGGAAAGTGACACCATGACTTTGTAGGTGTTCAAAAGTAAACAGAGCTTAAGGAGGCCTTAAAACCAACAAACTGTAGAAAGGCAGGAGAAAACAAGTGAAATTGACAAGCTGGGCATGAGTGCATGATGCAACACAGATGCAGTCATCAATGTGGCACAGAAAAAGTTGATGAGCATTATCAGGGAAAGCTTGGAAAAATGGACTGCTCCACATAGCCAACAAAAAGCCAGGCATAGTTCGGGCCCATGACTACCTTTGTTTGGGGAAAATAGGAGGAGCCAAAGGTGAAATTGTTGAGGGTAAAGACCAGTTCTGCTAGACAGAGGAGGTTGGTTGGAGAGGAAATTGGCTGGCTCTTTTGTTGAGATAAAAGTAGAAAGCTTTAAGGCCTTATTGATGGGAGATGGAAGTGCATGAAGACTAGACATCTTTGCTGAAAATGAGGCGATCAGGGCCAGGGAATTGAAAGTTGCTGAGGAGATCGAGAGCATGTGAAGTGTCACCAATGTAGGTGGGAAGGAACTGAACCACTGGGGATAGAGTGGAGTAGAAGTATGTGGACATGAGTTCACTGGGGCAGGAACAGGTAGAGATAATGGGCCTACCTAGACAGTCAGATTTGTGGATCTTGGATAGGAGGTAGAAATGAGCAATGTGGGGTACGGGACTATGAATTTGGTGGTAGTAGATGGGAGATCTCCAGATTTGATACAGTGGCTTGATGGTCCAAATTGGGGAAATCACTGAGTGAGCAAATCATCTTAAGCAAGTATCAATAATATTTGACCCAGTATTGACAGATCTCCTGACACAAAGTTTAATTGTTGACCGTATTCACACCGCTATTCACTTCAAGCTGACAGTGGTTCCTGATGGGCCTTCACTTTGCATCTTAGATCAGCAGGGTGCTTGATCCTTCATTATTGATGCAAATGAAGCTTTGATAGAGACAGTGAGGAGACCTGATAGAAGTTCATAAAATTATGAGAGGTGTAGACAGGGTAGACAGCTATTGTCTTATTCTCAGAGACAAAATGTCTAATACTAGAGGGGGGAGAGGAAATAAAGGTGAGAGGGGTAAGACCAAGGAGGCAAGTGGAGCAAGTTTCTGTTTTACACAGTGGTGAATGCTTGGAATGTGCTGCCAAGGATACTGTTGGAGGCAAATACAACAGAGACATTTTAGTTGGCATATGAATGTGCAGAGAATGGAGGGATATAGACATTGTGTAGGCAAAAGGAATTTGTTTAGTTAGGTAAACACGAGGAAATCTACAGATGCTGGAATTTCAAGCAACACACTTAAAAGTTGCTGGTGAAATCAGCAGGCTAGGCAGCATCTCTAGGAAGAGGTACAGTTGATGTTTTGGGCCGAGACCCTTTGTCAGGACTAACTGAAAGAAGAGCTAGTAAGAGATTTGAAAGTGGGAGGGGGGATCTGAAATAATAGGAGAAGACAGGAGGGGGAGGGATGGAGTCAGGTGTTTTAATTGCTGGTTTAGTTAGTTAATAAGCTGCCAGAAAAACTGTTGATAAAACCTTGAGAAACTATTATTCAGAAATATTAGTGACACATCATTCCAGTGGGACATCAAAATGACAGTAAGTAGAGGCCACAGGCTTGGAAGGTGTCATTAAACCTTGGTCAGTTGCTGCAATGAATTTTATGGATGGTACACACTATAGACACCATGTCCCAATATGGATAGACTGAGTGCTTCAGGTAGGGAATTTTCAGTAAATCAGTGTTTGTCCCATTAATTGATTGTTTTGTGTACTGAGAGATACGTCAGTCATTATACATCCTGATACTATGCTGCTGCTGCTGACATCCTATCATGAACATTGGTTATAAGCTGCTGGCTCTGTTGGAATCTACCCAGACATGTAACACAGGACAATGAAGAGATCCCTGGCTGTTTTCACAATGACAAAGCACTCATCAATACTGTAATGGATGAATTAATAATGGCTGTGACCGTGGATTTCAGTTGTAGTAATCCTAAATCTGAACATCTGAACATCTGGTGAATGGTGTTTTGGTTTTCATTAATTGGAAGAGGAGGGGGTTGAGTTCAAGAGCTACTCATTGAAACTTTGGTTGGACCACACTGGGAGTACTGTATTCAGTTCTGGTCGACTAATTATAGGAAAGATGTGAAAGCTTTACAGAAGGAGCAGAGGAGATCCAGGATGCTGCCTGGATTGGGGAACATGTCTTACATGGAAAGGTTCAGTGAGCTAGGGCTTTTCTCTTTGGAGGGTGAGAGGTCTTGATAAATGTATATAAAATTGGAAGAGCCATCAATACATTGAAAGCCAGCGTTGTTACCTCAGTTCAACAATGGCTGAAACAAAAGGACATCCGCTTAAGGTAAGTGGAGGAAAATTTAGGGGAGATGTCAGAGGTAGTTGTTTTACATACAGAGTGGTAAGCGCCTCGAATGTACTGCTGGGGATGGTAGTTGAGGTTGATATATTAGAAATATTTAAGAGATTTTTACATAGACACTTGGGTTAAAGAAAATAGAAAGTAATGAGCTATATAGAAGAGAGGGCTTAAGATTGATCACCGAGTTGGTTTATATAGGTCACCATAACATCATGGGTTATGTTCTATATTCTAACTAACATGGGTGAGGCATGACTATCTCAGTTTAGCCCCTTGAGAGGGCAGACACTGATCCCCATTTTCTGAGAAATAAAGCCTGCAGTTGGATGAATCCAGAAATTTGCTCAGGACCATTTAGTGAAAATGGCTTGAATATTGTCAGTAAGGTCTAAAATTCTGTCCATCAATCTTACAAGGATTACTGAGGTTCTTCATTCTTACCATAATTATTTATACTTATTGCCATTACCTGAGCACCATTACTAAGACTAGTTTTCTAAATTATAAATTATATTTAAAGGGCACTGCTAACAAAGTGGGATTTGAAACAGGGTCTCTGGATTGCTAGTCAGGGAACTTAACTACTGTGCAACCACCAAAGAGCTATTTCAAATGCATAATGCTCATTCAGAATAAAAAGTAATCTGTCTTTATACTTCATGCCCAACCGATGCATATCAAGATGGCACAGAATGAAACCAGAACCTATTTTCCTTGATCAGCGGGAACCCGGTGTGTGTCCGCCCTTGCTTGGGTGCCGGGTTTACTGCAAAGGATCGACCGCATCTGGAGGAGGGGTCACAGTTGGTGACCCCAGGTGACATCACCAAGGACCCGCCCGGAAGCTGCTTGTGAGCCATATCGCCGGTCTGTGAGTGGAAGCCATTCTGAATGATCAGTCGTTCCTGTTCTCTCTCTCTCTCCCCCCACGTTGTCCATCGCCATGGCAACGATTACTGCGAACTGAACTAAAATTGGACTGAACTTTTGTGTCACTTTGAAATTGGTCATTTATCCCTAGACAACGATAGAGCTTGATTGCTGCTGTTGTCTTAATTCTGTGCACATGTGTGTTTATCATTGCTGAACTGTTGCATTTATTATCCTTTCTATTACTGTGTTGCTTGTTTCTTTAATAAAACTTTCTTAGTTCTAGTAATCCAGACTCCAACTGAGTGATCCATTTCTGCTGGTTTGGCAACCCAGTTACAGGGTACGTAACACTTTCCACAGTAGCCTGGAGTATATCTCATGCAGTCCCGGTGTCTTATCTAACTTAATGCTTTTCAAAAGCTCCAGGGCATCCTATTCCGTAATGTCTACATGCTCAAGTGTTTCGAGATGTCTAAATATTTTGTGATTTTTTTCAAATTGCTGTGAACACACAATAACATTGATATATTTACCAGTTATAGAAAGAACTAATAATTCATATTAGTGGATAACTAGTCAAATTAGTGGATAATTAGTCAAATAACTAATAATTCACTCCGTCCAAGTGATCCACTTGTTGAATGGCAGTTGTCAACACGATAGATACAAATTTTCCAGTGGAAATATTTCAAATAAATGGGTTGATGTAAAGTTTTTGTTAACAAGCTGGGGATAGTCCTTTAACATGAGTTATTTTTAATACCTTTATTGTAGTGATAATGTTTGAAGATAGAGAAACCTTTTGGTCACAAAGTCACCTTTTAAAATTCTGATGTGATTTTAAAACCAACAATCTTGCATTTCTATGACAAATATTACAGAATTCTAAAACACAAACACGAGGAATTCTGCAGATGCTGGAAATTCAAGGAACACACATCAAAGTTGCTGGTGAACACAGCAGGCCAGGCAGCATCTCTAGGAAGAGGTACAGTCGACGTTTCAGGCTGAGACCCTTCGTCAGGACTAACTGAAGGAAGAGCTAGTAAGAGATTTAAAAGTGGGAGGGGGAGGGGGAGATCCAAAATGATAGGAGAAGACAGGTGGGGGAGGGATGGAGCCAAGAGCTGGACAGGTGATTGGCAAAAGGAGTATGAGAGGATCATGGGACAGGAGGCCCAGGGAGAAGGAAAAGGGGGAGGGGGAACCCAGAGGATGGGAAAGGGGTATAGTCAGAAGGAGAGAGAGAGAAAAAGGAGAGAGAGAGAGAGAGAAAGAATGTGTGTATATAAATAACGGATGGGGTACGAGGGGGATGTGGGGCATTAGCGGAAGTTAGAGAAGTCAATGTTCATGCCATCAGGTTGGAGGCTACCCAGACGGAATATAAGGTGTTGTTCCTCCAACCTGAGTGTGGCTTCATCTTTACAGTAGAGGAGGCCGTGGATAGACATATCAGAATGGGAATAGGATGTGAAATTAAAATGTGTGGCCACTGGGAGATCCTGCTTTCTCTGGTGGACAGAGCGTAGGTGTTCAGCAAAATGATCTCCCAGTCTGCGTCGGGTCTCACCAATATATAGAAGGCCACATCGGGAGCACCGGACGCAGTATATCATCCTAGCCGACTCACAGGTGAAGTGTCGCCTCACCTGAAAGGACTGTCTGGGACCCTGAATGGTGGTAAGGGAGGAAGTGTAAGGGATGTGTAGCACTTGTTCCACTTACAAGGATAAGTGCCAGGAGGGAGATCAGTGGGGAGGGATGGGGGGGGACGAATGGACAAGGGAGTCGCGTAGGGAGCGATCTTTGTGGAAAGCCGGGGGGGAGGGAAAGATGTGTTTAGTGGTGGGATCCCGTTGGAGGTGGCGGAAATTACGGAGAATAATATGTTGGACCTGGAGGCTGGTAGGGTGGTAGGTGAGGATCAGGGGAACCCTATTCCTAGTGGGGTGGCGGGAGGATGGAGTGCGAGCAGATGTGTGTGAAATGGGGGAGATGCGTTTGAGAGCAGAGTTGATGGTGGAAGAAGGGAAGCCCTTTTCTTTAAAAAAGGCGGACATCTCCCTCGTCATGGAATAAAAAGCCTCATCCTGAGAGCAGATGCGGCAGAGATGGAGGAATTGCAAGAAGGGGATGGCATTTTTGCAGGAGACAGGGTGAGAAGAGAAATAGTCCAGATAGCTGTGAGAGTCAGTAGGCTTATAGTAGACATCAGTAGATAAGCTGTCTCCAGAGATAGAGACAGAAAGATCTAGATAGGGGAGGGAAGTGTCAGAAATGGACCAGGTAAACTTGAGGGCACGGTGAAAGTTGGAGGCAAAGTTAATAAAGTCAACGAGCTCAGCATGCATGCAGGAAGCAGCGCCAATGCAGTCGTCGATGTAGCGAAGGAAAATTGGGGGACAGATACCAGAATAGGTTCCGAACATAGATTGTTCCACAAAGCCAGCAAAAAGGCAGGCATAGCTCAGACCCATGCGGGTGCCCATAGCTACACCTTTAGTTTGGCGGAAGTGGGAGGAGCCAAAGGAGAAATTATTAAGAGTAAGGACTAATTCCGCTAGACCAAGTAGAGTGATAGTAGAGGGGAACTGACTAGGTCTGGAATCCAGAAAGAAGCGGAGAGCTTTGAGACCTTCCTGATGGGGGATGGAAGTTAATAGGGATTGGACATCAATAGTGAAAATAAAGCGGTGGGGGTCAGGGAACTTAAAATCATCAAAAAGTTTAAGAGCGTGAGAAGTGTCACGAACATAGGTAGGAAGGGATTGAACAAGGGGGGATAAAACCGTGTCGAGGTATGCAGAAATGAGTTCGGTGGGGCAGGAGCAAGCTGAGACAATAGGTCTGCCAGGACAGGCAGGTTTGTGGATCTTGGGTAGGAGGTAGAAACGGGAAGTGTGAGGTGTGGGAACTATAAGGTTGGTAGCAGTGGATGGGAGGTCCCCTGAGCGGATAAAGTCGGTGATGGTGTGGGAGACAATAGCCTGGTGCTCCTTGGTGAGGTCACGATCGAGGGGTAAATAAAAGGAGGTATCCACGAGTTGTCGCTGTGCCTCGGCAAGGTAGAGGTCAGTACGCCAGACTACAACAGCACCCCCCTTATCAGCGGGTTTAATAGTAAGGTTAGGATTAGTGCGGAGGGAGTGGAGAGCAGAGCGTTCCGAAGGAGTAAGGTTGGAATGGGAAGAAGGTGCAGTGAATTTGAGACAGTTGATGTCCCGTTGGCAGTTAGCAATAAAGAGATCCAGAGCAGGCAGAAGACCAGAGCGGGGTGTCCATGAAGAAGAGGAGGGTTGAAGACGGGAGAAGGGTCATCGGTGGGGGTGGAAGAGTCCTTGCCGAAGGAGTAGGCTCGGAGACGGAGACGGCGGAAGAACAGTTCTGCGTCTTGGTGAACGCGGAACTCGCTGAGGTGTGGGCGAAGGGGGACAAAGGTGAGGCCCTTACTGAGGACCGAGTGTTCTGCCTCAGACAGTTGAAGGTCGGAGGATATGATAAAGACCCGGCATGGGGGAGGGGGGAGGCTAGGGGTGTCAGTGGAGAGGGGAGGGTTGGGGTGAGAGGAAGATAGAGCCTCTGAGTACCCAGGAGCTGACAATGGGATCTGAGAGAGACGGGATTGCAGAGTGGTGGTGGGGGAAGGGGAGACGGGAGTCACAATAGCAGCACATAAAGACCCAGCCTGGAGTTGGTGAAAATAAAGCGGTGGGGGCCAGGGAACTTAAAATCATCGAAAAGTTTAATGTGGCTACACATTTTAATTCCACATCCCATTCCCATTCTGATATGTCTATCTACGGCCTCCTCTACTGTAAAGATGAAGCCACACTCAGATTGGAGGAACAACACCTTATATTCGATCTGGGTAGCCTCCAACCTGATGGCATGAACATTGACTTCTCTAATTTCCGCTAATGCCCCACCTCCCCCTCGTACCCCATCCGTTATTCATATACAGACATTCTTTCTCTCTCTCTCCTTTTTCTCCCTCTGTCCCTCTGACTATACCCCTTGCCCATCCTCTGGACTTTCCCCCCCCTCCCCCTTTTCCATCTGCCTGGGCCTCCTGTCCCATGATCATCTTCATACTCCTTTTGCCAATCACCTGTCCAGCTCTTGGCTCCATCCTTCCCCCACCTGTCTTCTCCTATCATTTTGGATCTCCCCCCCACCACTTTTAAATCTCTTACCAGCTCTTTCTTCAGTTAGTCCTGACGAAGGGTCTCGGCCTGAAACGTCGACTGTATCTCTTCCTAGAGATGCTGCCTGGCCTGCTGCGTTCACCAGCAACTTTGATGTGTGTTGCTTACAGAATTCTATGCTTTTTCTTCAAGTTTGAGATAAAACTTGGACTGACAAAGGCCAGGAACAACTTTGAAGTTCTTAAATTTAAGATTACACCCTATCCCTTGATCAAACGCTTATTCTACTCTCCAAGTAACACTATGATGACTGTTTGTATAAGAATACTTAGAAGATTAGTTCTGCTGTTAACTCAGCACCTTTCATTTAAATTGATACTCCAACCAGTCACCCTGTTTTACAATTGACTGATGAATGCCATTTACTTGAACATGCAAGGAAACATATTTTTTTCAGACATAAACAAAGGAAGTCATGACCCAATATGGCAAAGTACACCCATTATTTTAAGCAAACAGATTCAACCGTGTTGTCTTATGTATTTATAACATTCTACTATAAGCAACCAAATCCATGGTTACTTATGCACATTAGGTCTCGTCACTTGAAGGGCAATGTCTCTGCAAACACAGGCTCCACCTCATGAAGAGAAGAGCAGGCTTAGACTCTCCTGTTTGATACAAGCTATCTGAACATCTCCTCTCTCCTTTTCCTTTCTCAGTCTGTGCAAGTCTCATTCTCTTCCCCAGAAACAGGTTCTCTCCTCCACCCAATCCCACCCAAACACAAACAAACATCTACCACTGCTCCATAATCTGGGATTCCCTCTCAGAACTCCCTTGCTCAGAGATTCAATCCAATCTGATATTCCTACATGTGTTACACAGCCACATCAGTACATTGTACTCTGCCTCTGAATTTTATTCCTCTGGTGGATTTAGATAGAAAATTTTCTGTACAAGCTTCAGCAAAAGTGGCAATTAGGAAAGATGTTGATTATCTTATTGCTATTAAAAAAGACTTACAGAAATCTTCTGACAACCTTTTTTAAATTCCTGATTTATTCATTTGGAGTTACTGAAAAATGTTTAAATACATTTAAAATATTTTAATCTTTGTTTTCAAGTTGCTTTTCAAAAATGGTTGCCTTTTTCACATTTTGGTTTTCTAAGCATTTAGACATATGCAATAGATTCAGAATTGTATAATTTGCTCTGGGGTGGGATTGAGGGGGAGGATCATTTTACTGAATCAACAGGCAATTTTGTGTAGAGAAGCTAGCTTTGGCCATTGCATGTGACATAATTTGTGCCACATAACTCCCTGATGATATGCTGCTCTTCACCATGGAGAATTTTGGTTTCCATACCCTTGTAGGGTTGTGAAAGGTAAATGAGTCACTTTTTTAAAAAAAAAATGTAAGTTAACATTGAGTGTTAATTCCATATTGCTGACTGTGGAATGTACTGAAGTGATTTCAAAATGCATTTGCCCAACAAACTGTTGTAAACAAAGATTAATACTTAAAGCTAAATAAGGAGGAATACATCTTCCTTATGTATGAAGAATACATCTGAAATAATATCTGCATTGAGAAAATTGCCTAGGAATTCAAATGAGTAGTAAGTCATTGAAATTTGCTTATTCCTGAAGTTCAGCGTAGTTCTAATTATTTCCAGAACACTTCTCTGAGCTTTGCTGCTTTTAACATCAGTAATCCTTGTAACACTGGTGAGAATTATGCTTCAGGCTCCAACTTCCACTCCACCTGCCTAATCAATCATGCCCCAATTTCATTTGCTGACACCAGTGCTCCCAGGTCCCTAGAGCTCCCTGAACCTGCTTGCAGGCATTCTTTTTCCAATTAACTCAGGCTATTTTTCTGGCAGCTGACTCTGTCTCTGACAAGAACCCCTGCCTCCTACGCTCTCTACACTGCTAACCCTGCCCTCTCCCCAGAATCACACTCAGTCACTGGAAGCACCTATGTGATCATAGTGCTACCAAGACCAGAGCCTTGGGTGCTGCCGGCATTTACAATATATGGTCCAGGAACAAAACACAAGCTTATTGCTTCAATTATTCAGCTCCCAATTAAGTGAGCTTGAATTTCTTGCTCACTATAAGACCCTAAAATATAGGAACAAAATAAGGGCTATCATGGCTGATTTATTATCTTCCTCAACCCCATGCTCCTGCCTTCTCCCATAACCTTTGACACCCTTACTAATCAAGAACTTGTCAACCACCATTTTAAATATATTGTATCCAATGACTTGGCTTCCATAGCCATCTGAGGCAATGAATTCCACAGATTCAAAACCCTCCAGCTAAAGAAATTTCTCCTCATCTCTATTCTAAAGTGAAGTCTTCTATTCTGTATTTACTGGTCCAAGACTCCCCTGTTGTGTATTTAAAATCCTAGTAGTATTTGAGCAATATTGTTAATATATTATTTGATTAAGTATTCTTATTTGTTTAAATAATTCATTATGAGTAATATGTATAAGTATGTGAATTGCATACATCTTCATGCTACTATGTGATACATGTGCGCCTCGTTTTAAGTAAACACAAAGTTACAAACACATCTCAGATTCCTGGGTCTTCCTTTGAATTAGGTTAATGCTTAAAAGTTAAAAAACATAACATCCCCCACCATAGAAAACATCCTCTTCACATCCACTCTATTTAGGTCTTTCAATATTCAATAGTTTTCAATGTGATGCCCCCTCATTCTTCTAAACTCCATTGAGTACAGGCCTAGAGCCATCAAATGCTCCTTTCATTCTTGGGATAATTCTCATGAACCTTCTCTGACCCTCTCCAATGCTACCACGTCCTTTCTTAGATAAGGAATCCAAAACTGTTCACCCTATTTCAAGAGCAATCTGACCAATACCTTATAAAACTTCAGCATTACATCATTGTTTTTATATTCTGGTTCTCTTGAAATGAATGCTAACATCACATTTACCTTCCTTACTACCAACTAGGGTTGCCAACTGTCCCGTATTAGCCGGGACATCCCATATATTGGGCTAAATTGGTTTGTCCCATACGGGACTGCCCTTGTCCCGTATTTCCCCCGCTAAAGTAGAGCGTTCCTATGAAACCGTTCGTAAACCAAAATGGCGTAAAGTGAAGAAGCAATTACCATTAATTTATATGGGAAAAATTTTTGAGCATTCCCAGACCCAAAAAATAACCTACCAAATCATACCAAATAACACAGAAAACCTAAAATAACACTAATATATAGTAAAAGCAGAATAGGGAAGATTAAGCCAAAACTGATTTGTAGAAAAAAATCGGCACGTACATGCATGCCGGTGCAAAGCTTCATGGTCATGGTAGTCTTTCTCGGGGTAAACACAAGTGTCCCGTATTTGACTGCTACTTTTGTCCCTTATTTGGGAGTGAGAAAGTTGGCAACCCTACTACCAACTCAACCTGCAAATGAACATTTAAGTTAACAAGGACTCCCAAGACCCTTTGCACCACTGATTTCTGAATTTGCTTCCTGTTTAGAAAATAGTCTCCATCTTTATTCCTTTTACCAAGATGCACGACCATACACTTCCCTACACTGTAATCCATCTGCCACTTCTTTGCCCATTCTCCTAATCTGTTCAAGTCCTTCAGTAGACTCTCTGCCTCCTCAGCACTACCGTCCCCTCCAACTATCTTGCAGCTGATAGGTAGAGAAGCAGGTAGTATCCAATTCATGTTAAGAATTTATTTACTTTATGATCTGTTAGTGAGAATAGTAATACTATTGTATCCTTTCCTCCTTCAATAATTTCTAATGTTTGCATTTTATCTCTAAATTTCAAACACCCTAATGTGATTAATTGATAATATTGAAACTATATAAATTTAATATTATTCTGTATTATTATATAAATTAAACTTACTTGGGACGTAGATATAATACCCCACATGGAAATATCTGTCCAACTATATATCATCTATTTATGCTCAGCTTTTCAAATTAGATGAAAATTTACTGGCAAATATAATCGAATTATTTAAATTCAGCAATGCAATAACCCATGGTATTGCTACTTTATAATGCCATTTAAACAATGGTTTAAGGAAAATGTACATTATCCTACTGTGCATTTCTTTCAAAACGTTTCAAAACGTTATAGTGTATTTTGGCTGAATCTTTGAAAATGCAGATTAGTTCATAGCAGAGCATCACAATGACAACAATTAGATTATATCACATGATGGTAATTATTAGACAAAGGACTGTGATACAAATAATTTTCTTTGAGGTAAGTATCAAACGAGAATCACTTGGATCGAGTTGTAGCACAGTAACTTAAGTGGTTAACTCCTTCATTCTTAACCAGCTCATACAATCCAATTATTACTTGGATTCATCTGCTTAAATTCACAGATTTTGTACAAATTCCAGTCATGTAACGTCATACATTTAATAGCAAAGACCCATCTTTTGCTGCCAGTCTTAAACTCTACTCATCACCTTTTGAGGTAACATTGAGAAAAGATGTGAAACACAACAGCAGGAAGCAACATTAATCAGCTCCTCCAGTGCAAGGAAACTGAGATCCTTCAAAGGTACATTTTCTCTCTGATCAAGACTTGATTTTGACGTTGGCTACAGGTAAAGAAATAATGACCATTTCCAATCAGAGGGACAGAAAAAAATGTTTGATCATGACAAATCCTTCACAGATTAGTAGGTAGGGCAATAACTTGGAATATTATATAGTCAAACCTTAGTCCAAGGTTTGTGTACCTGATTAAGACTCTGGGAACAATACAGTGCACTTGGAATGAGTGAGCTTTTGCATGCCAAATGAAACACCCCATGTGCTTATCAACAGTTCCTTAACACTTCTAAGAGCAGGAGAATATTCAGGGAGATTAGAGATACTGCAAATGTAACTACCTTCAACAAAGGAGGCAAATCCAACAGTGATAACTACAAAGAGGTATCAAATTCTACCACTCGAGGCAATTTACAGTGTCCCTTTAATCTACCAAGCTGCACATCTTGTGTTAAAAGAAATCAGGACACTATCAAAAAGGCAGATCATCACTATCTTCTCAAGGGCAATGAGGGATATGCAATAAATTCTGGTGCCAACTATGGCCCAATATGAATAAAAAAGAACACGTGCTTACTCATGTATATCAAAGAAGGAAAGTGATTATCTCTATGATGTAACAGTAATAAACAAAGGTCACTCAAGTTGCCATCTCATATCTACAAGGATTCATAAACAAGTGATTTTATACAGGGGCTGCTTCCACATAAGTTGAAAGATTCTTGGTGACGTTTCTGGCTGCAAAATATTACACAAAACAGGTGCAGGATTGGAGGCAGCATCCCTGTGAAGACAAATCCTATAGGGGAAATGCTTTTCTGAAGACCACATTCCCAACTGATCACTCAATGAAGTTAGTACAGTAGTCACAAACTCTGAAGCTGTGCCCTCACTGACTGCTGTCCCCAGGCTAATCATCAGGCATGATGTTCAGAAAGGTGCTTTACTATGCTGCAAAGCTCATCATAGATAACCTTTATGACAAATACTTTCAACTGTCACTTACTCTGCTTATCTCTCAAATACTCCTCAGATCTTCAGATGATTTTTTATCTCAATTGTGAAGGAAGTAAATCCTGATTAAGATTCAACAGCTGAAATTATACATGAACAGTATAATGCGTGCTCCATCCTGAAGATTTCTCAATCCACTGGATGGAGCAGGGAGCAGACAGCAGAATCAGGAGAGGGCAAAATTGGCGATCTCTGCTTTATGATACATTCACTGTGTTGCTCAAAGTAGTGAACATGTCTCTTACTTGTTCTCGCGATCTTGTACATCTTATGGCCATTCTACTTATCAAGATTTTTCTGCCATGATCCTGACGCGAAAATCGCGAAAGGCAGATGTCAACCTACCATTCAATGTACTGCATGCCATGATTAACAAAGAGAAACGGCCTACTCTCGCCCTTTCACATCTTTACTGGGGACTTCAATCAGGCTAGCTTAAAGAAATCTTTACCCAGCACATCACCAGCAGCATCGGAGTACCCAAAGCATTCAGCCACTGCTGTACTACCATCAAGAAGCCTGCCATTCAACTCCTCAACTGCATTTCAGAAAATCTGATCATCAGGCTATCCTCCTAACTACATTTGGAGCAAGACATCAGAGGTAAGGACAACAAAGAGATGGTCAAGGAAGGAGAAGAGCAGTCTTCGAGTTGGTAGACTGGGCCATGTTCAAGGATTCATCAGAGGACTTGAATGAACATGCTATGGTTGTCACAAATTTTATAAAGACACTCATGGAAGAGTGTGTTGCCACATGGGGTGGCATGGTAGCATAGTGGTTACCACAATGCTCTACAGTACCAGCGACCTGGGTTCATTTCTCACTGCTGTAAGGAGTTTGTATGTCCTCCCCACGACTGTGTGGGTTTCCTCCAGGTGCTCTGGATTCCTCTCACAGTTCAAAGACGTATCGGTTGGTAGGTTAATTGGTCATTTTAAGTTGTGATTAAGCTAGCGTTAAATGGGGGGGGGGAGGGAGGATTGCTGGGCAGCGCAGCTTAAAGGGCCAGAGAGCTACTCTGCACTGTCTCTCAATACGTAAATAAATATCATTCAGTGTCCTCCCCAAGATGAACCAAGAGATTTACAATCTGCTGAGGGCCAGATTGGTGGCATTTAGGACTGACAGGAAAGTCCAAGAGATCCTGGTACAACCTCCAGAAGGCCATCTCACATGTAAAGTGGCAATTCTGGACAAAACTCAAATCACAGGAGGATGCTCAACGACTGTGGTAGTGCTTGAATGACATCACCTCCTTCAAAGTAAAACCAACCTATAAACATATATGACAACAAGGTTTCACTCCCAGTTCAGCTCAATGCTCGCTTTGATGGAAAGAACATAGTGGCATCTCACCAACCCTAGCAAACCCCAACAACCATGCGATCTCAGTCTCTGAAGCTGATGTGAGAGGCTATTTCAGGAGGGTGAATCCATGGAAAGCATCAGGCCCATATGAGCACTGGAGGAGCACTGAACACCCGTGCTCATCGACTGACTGGCTGACATCTTCTATCTCTGCTTCAGCAGTCTGAGATACCCACATTTTTCAAGCAGCTGTCAATCATACCAGTGCTCAAAAATAATATGGCAGCCTGCCTCAATGCCTATTGTCCAGTAGCACTTAGAACCACTGTAGTAAAGTGATTCAAGAGGGTTTCATGAAGCATATCAACTCTTGCCTGAGAATTGATCTGGATCTGTTCCAATTTACCTACTGCCACAGCAGATGTGATTTCATTGACTCTCTAGTCAGCTCTGAAACACATGGACAATACCACTCAGCGTTCAACACTATCCTTTCCTCAAAACTCATAACTAAGCTCCAAGACCTGGTCTAATTCCTCCCTGACAACTAGATCCTTGATTTCTTTAGTGTCAAACTCCAGTCAGTAGGGATTGGCAACAAAATCTTCTTGACACTCATCATGAGTATGGATGCACCCCAGGGCTGTGTGCTAAGCCTCCTATAATAGTTACTTCATACTTATGATAGTGTAGTTAAGTACAGCTCCAATTCTATGTTTAAGTTTGCTGATAACACCACTGTTGTTGGGCAAATCAAAGTTCAAAGTACATATATTATCAAAGTATGTATACATTATACAACATTGAGATTTGTCTCCTAACATGCAACCACAAAACAAAGAAACCCAAAAGAACTCATATAAAAAAAAGATCAAATACCCAATGTGCAGAGAGAAAAAGAAACATATCATGCCCATAAAAAAGAAACCATATATAAAAAAAAACATAGAACATCCATCGAACACCCGATGTGCAGAGAAAAAAAAACCTGATCTGAAGTCTGCAAGTGAGTCCCATAGTTTAGCGCAGGGCGGAGTAAACCTCGTGGAGCAGCAATTAGAACTGGCCTGTCCCTTGCCTCGGGCCAAAATCAAAAGTGATGATAAATTGGCACTTAGATGGGAAAATGAATATCTGGGTGACTGGTACCACAACAACAACTTCTCACTTAATGTCATCAAAACCAAAGAGGTGATTATCAAGGAAAAAGTCAGTCCTCATATTATGGGAATGGAGTTGGTATATCAGCAGCTTTAAATTCCTTTGTTTTAACATATTTGAGGAAATCTTCTAGGTCCAGCACGATAATACCATAAGAAGGCACGACAGTGCCTCTCCTTTCTTATAAGTTTGTATAGACTTGGTATGTCACCAAAACCTTTGACAAGCTTCTAAAGGTGCACAGTGGACAGTATCCTAACTGGTTGCATCATGGTCTGGTACGGAAACACCAATGCACAGGAATGGAAAAGAGGTGGATACCGCCCAGTCCATCATAGACTAAGCTCTTTCCATTATTGAGTAGAGTGCTGCTACAAGAAAGCAGCATCCATCATCAAAGTCTCCTACTATCCAGGCCATGTTCTCTTCTCACTGCTGCCACTGGGAAGGAGCTACAGAAGCTCTGGGTCCCACACCAGCAGGTTCAGGAATGGATATTACCCTACAACCATTATATTCCCGAACCAGTGCAGAAACTTCACTCGCCAAACTCTGAATTGACTCTACGACCTACAGACTCTTCACAACTCATATCTTCTGTTTGTCTTCCTTCACATACTGGCTGTTTGGACAGCTTGTCTTCTTTTGTATATTAGTTGTTCGTCAGTTTTTCTATTTGTGTATAGGATTTTCATAAAAATCTATTGCATTTCTTTTTTTCTGTAAATACCTGTAAGAAAATGAACCTTAAAGTAGTATAGTGTAACATATACATACTTCGATAATAAATTTACTTTGAACTTTGTTATAATAAAATGCAGCACTTGTTGAACCTGCTTTTACTTAATCACTACTTTGCTCATCCCTCTAAGGTTTCACACTGCTTCTCTAATGTTAGCTCTTGGATCCTATCCAGCAGTTTCTGGTTTATTTTCAAGTTCTGATATCAGTAATTCATCAGTGGTTAGACTTTTAAGTTTCTGCAACCCTCTGCGGAGAAAACCTAAGACAATGCTTTCAATCCCTCCGTGACAATGATCTGGAGACTGTAAACCTACATTAGACCCTGGTCTGACAGAAATTCAATCCTAAAATAAATCTCTCCAAGGCATTACTTTTAATATCATTGGAATCTTCTTCATCTTTTCAATCCTCCAGATTTTTGAGTTCTTTGACTCTGGACTCACTAACTTTAATTGCCCTACAGAGTCATTGAGCAATACAGCCAGAAGCATGCACTTTATCATATCTAGTCCATGCCAAACTGTTAATTCTGCCTAATCTTACTTTTTCCAGCCCCACATCCCTCCCGTCCATCTACATATCCAGATTTTTCTTAAATGTTGAAATTGAACTACATCCACCACCTCCACTGGCAGATCATTCCACATTCTCACCACCCTCTGAGTGAAGAAGTTCCTCTTAGGCTTCCCTTAAATACTTCATCTTTTATCCTTAACCTATGACCTCTAGTTCTGGTCTCATGCGAGCTCAGTAGAAAGAGGTTACTTAAATTTACCCCATCTATACCCCTCATAATTTTGTATATGTCTATCCTCATTTTCTTAAACTCTAGGGCTTAAAGTCGTAACCTATTCAACCTTTCTCTATAACTTAGATCCTCAAGTCCTGGTAACATCCTTGTAAATTTTCTCTGTACTCATTCGATCTTATTGATATCTAATGCTGGAAACTGCCTTCATATGCAGAGACAGGAAGCACAGGAATTCCTCCTTAACACCTGTCCATAATTATGATTCTCACCTCTGATAAAATCTACACCTCGGTGTAAGCTTTTGGATATCTACCCATTAATATCTTCTGAGCCTTGGAATAACATTTTTTTGCTAACACACATGAAAATACTTCAGGGTGTGCAGGGTTCTGAAGTGCAAACTGTTATTAATTACCAAGCAAATACAATAAAAAACGTGCATTAATTCTGTTAATCTGCATCATTATGCTTATCTAGATTCTGTTTATTTATCTAAATAAATTATTGTAAGAATATGATTTATAAAATAACTACAACTATGCAGCATTAACATGGACATGAGTTTCAATATTAGGACAAATTAAACCCATTCCACTTTGTGGCCCCTTCCCAGCCTCAACACCCACTATCAGGTAATTAAGACAACAACTCAAACACAGAAGGAGATACATTGCCTGTAACATAAGAACAAGATTCCAGAGCTGTTCCTACTTTATTAGAATTATAAAGCATTGCTTTACACAATACGAAGCCACTGCTAACATAATAAATGCTACCATGCTGTATATTTAAACAAACTGCAGTTATATTTATCCAAGGTAGTCCATACCCCACATAGCATTATTAATGGAAGCGAACCAGCAGTTAACATACAACACAGAACCATGCAGCACAGAAACAGGCTCTTCAGCCCACGATGTTGTGATGAACTAATTAAACTACTAAAAGCCTACTAAACGTGTCTAGATCCCACCATTCTCTGCATAATGATGTGCCATCTTAAGAACCTATTCAATATCTTAATCATTTACCTCTACTACCACTATTGGCAATGCATTCTAAACACTACTACTGCTAATGAAGAATTTTCCCCACACATCTCCTTTCAACTTACCCCCAACACCTTAAGTGCATGAACTCTAGTACCAGCTGACTATGCCACATTCCCCATATCTTGTTTTCAAATTTCATCTCATATTTTCTTTGCTAATCAATAAGACCACGGGGGTTTTCCACATCATTCAAGAGATATGAGCTTTGCAGGATGAGACAACATTTAATTGCCCTTGAGAAGGTGGTGGTGAACTAACTTCTTGAATCGCTGCAATCTGCAGTCCTTGAGATGTAGATATACTCACAATACTGGGGAGAGAGTTTCATGATTTTGGAGCCAGCAATAGGGAAGGAATAATTTTTTTTTATTTCCTTAGAGTCCGAAAATCTGTCACATACAACCTTGATTGAAATTATATTGAACACCTGAGTATTTTCAGCTCTCTGGTGCAGAAAATTTCAACAGTTTGTGGTCACTGCACAGAGTCTTGACATCTTCAGAAGTTTTTGGATGACTCTGCCATAGTTGGATGCATCAGCAAGGGAGATGAGGCTGAGTACAGGGCTACAGTAGGAAACTTTGTCACATGGTGTGAGCAGAATTATCTGCAGCTTGATGTAAAAAAGACTAAAGAGCTGATGGTAGACCTGAGGAGAGCTAAGGTACCAGTGACCCCTGTTTCCATCCAGGGGGTCAGTGTGGACATGGTGGAGGATTACAAATGCCTGGGGATACGAATTGACAATAAACTGGACTGGTCAAAGAACACTGAGGCTGTCTACAAGAAGGGTCAGAGCCATCTCTATTTCCTGAGGAGACTGAGGTCCTTTAACATCTGCCGGACGATGCTGAGGATGTTCTACGAGTCTGTGGTGGCCAGAGCTATCAAGTTTGCTGTTCTGTGCTGGGGCAGCAGGCTGAGGGTAGCAGACACCAACAGAATCAACAAACTCATTCGTAAGGCCAGTGATGTTGTGGGGATGGAACTGGACTCTCTCACGGTGGTGTCTGAAAAGAGGATGCTGTCTAAGTTGCATGCCATCTTGGTCAATGTCTCCCATCCACTACATAATGTACTGGGCGGGCAATAGGCTGGTCCTGGACTTATTTCATAATTTACTGGCATAATTTTCCTATTACTATTTATGGTTCTATTACTATTTATTATTTATGGTGCAACTGTAACGAAAACCAATTTCCCCCAGGATCAATAAAGTATGACTATGACTATGACTATGACTAATGACCTTCATTGCAAGTTGCTAAAGTAAGGTCCATGGATACATTGGTGCTGTTTAACAACTGTTGGCTCACAACAGCAATCAGAGTTTAATGTTCCAGTTCTTCAGTAAATCTATCAACTTTTCTTTTCTGCAATAGAGTCCCTATTGTTCCTGAACAACGGAAAAACAACCTGAAGTTCAACTTGTCAATTTGATACTCCTTCCTTCAAAAGTTAAGATGAAATTAATCCTTGACCTGTATCACTCATGATCACAAAGCACAAGAACTGTGAAGAGGAGTACACTAAAAATTTGCTTGATGCACATACACCGATCAATGTCTTATCTGATTCTCAACTTTAACTTCATTTTGATAAATTGCTAAATTGATTTATTAATGTCATGTACCAAAGTATAGTGAAAATCCTGAATTGCATACTATCCATTCAGAACAATTCATTCCAATGGTGCATTGAAGTTGCACAAGGTAAGACAAAAACAGAATACAGAATAAAGTGTTACAGTTCAGAG
The DNA here is from genome assembly GCF_963921235.1 of Mobula hypostoma. Classification (NCBI taxonomy): domain Eukaryota; kingdom Metazoa; phylum Chordata; class Chondrichthyes; order Myliobatiformes; family Myliobatidae; genus Mobula; species Mobula hypostoma. Next base: position 29,973,636 of record NC_086115.1, on the reverse strand, counting down.
AAAGTGCAGTACAGCTAGACTGTAAGGTGTAAGGGCACAAAGAGGTAGATTGTGATCCTTCTTATCGTACTAGGGAAACATTCAATAGTCTTATAACAGCAGGACAGAAGTTGTCCTTGAGTCTAGTAGGTTGTGCTTTCAAGCTTATACATCTGCTGCTCAATGAGAGGGTGAAAGAAAGAATGTCTGAAGTCGGTGGGAATCTTTGATTATCTAGGCTGCTTCACTATGGAGTTAATGGAGGGGAGACTATTTTCTGGGATGTGCAAGCTGTGTTCACAATGCTTTGTGGTTTCAGGCAAAGTATTTGCTATACCAAACTGTGATGCGTCCAGACAGGATGCTGCTTCCTGTGCTGCAACAATTAAAAATTGGTGAAGATCAAAAGGGGCATGCCAAATTTTTTGCCACCTCCTGAGGAAGTAGAGGCACTGCTGAGCTTTTTTGGCCCATGCATCCTCATGGTTGGATTAGGACAGGCTAGTGGTAATGTTCACTGCAAGGAACTTGAAACTTTCAACCCTCTCAACCTCAGTACTGTTGATATTGACAGAAGCATGTGTATTGTTTCCATTCCTGAAGTCAATGACCAGTTTGTTTGTTTGGCTGACACTGTGGGTAAGATTATTGTCACAACTATGTCACTAGGCTCACTATCTCCTTCCTGTACTCCAACTCATCCTTATTTGAGATACGGCCCACTGCAGTGTACGGTGAGTAAAGTGGGGGGCTGAGGGTGCAACACTGTGTGGCACCTGTGTTGAGAATGATTGCGGTGACGGCGTTGCTGCCTATCCTTACAGATTGCAGTCGCTCAAAATGTCAAGAATCTAGTTGCAAACTGATGTGTTGAATCCCAAGCTTGGAAGTTTGGAGATGAGTTTATATTTTTGAAGGCAGACCTGAAGTTAATAAATAATAGTCTAAAACAGATGTCGTTACTGTCCAGATGCTCCAGAGATGAATGTAAGGCCAGGGAGACAGTGTCTTCCATAGACCTGCTTCTGTGGTACATGAACTGCAATGTGCCGAGGTTATCAGGAAGGCTGGAGTTAATGCATGTCAAGATCAACCAGTCAAAGCATTTCATGTTGATGGATGTCAGAACCCACTCGGCAGTAATCATTAAGGCATGTTACCATATTTTTCTTAGGTACCAGGATGATAGTAGTCTTCTTAAACCAAATGGGGACTTCAGACTGAAGCAGTGTGAGGTGAAAAATGTCAGCAAATAACCCCGCCAGCTGATCTGTGCAGAATCTAAGGACATGGTCAGGAACACCGTCCAGGACAGCTTTCTGTCAGCTCACTCTCTGGAAATCTGATACTATAAATCCAGTATTCCTCTAGACCCTTACAGTCCACTTATCTTGCTTTGGATAAACTCAGCAATGGAACATAAATAGACTTATAAATAGAGGAGATGAAACATTTGCCAGCTTCAAGTGAAGAAAATTCTGTCTTCAAATGAGAATGCCCTCCATCATATTGTATACCACTATTGCAAATGTGTCAAATGATATGGACTCAGAATAGATCTTACAGGTCTTGACCAGACAATCACAGTGTTGCAGCTGGTAGAACTACCAGCTCAGTGCTTCAGTGACCCAGGTTTAATTCTGACCTCTACTGCTGTCTATATGGTGTTTGCATGCTTTCTCTGTGAACATGCACATTTCCTCCAAGTGCTTCAGTGTCCTCCCACGTTCCAAAGACATGTGGATTGATAGATTAATTGGACACTATAAGTTGCTCCTACTGTGTATAATTTTGGGAGAAGGGGTTAGTTAATGAGAATGGGGGGAATAAAATGGGATTAATTCAAATTCTGGGCTAGGTAGACTGGGTGGGCAGAAAGACATGTTGCTGTTTTTAATGACTTTATGACATCCATGGGAAAATTTGAACATCAGCTACAGCAGAAATTTACTTCACGACAGCCTTTAACCTCATAACCTGGCATATCCTAAATATCTTTAGCCAACATGATTCATTCAATATAATATCGAAAACCACTGAGAAGATGAATACAACAAAGTTCACAGGACCAGATAACATTTTGCTTGTTGAACGAAGATTTGCACTCTAAAACTAGCCACTAGCTAATCTCTGTAAAGTTACCGCACTGGCATCTCCCCTTAAAATGTCAAAGAATACTTCGTTTACAAAGAGCAGGTCAAGTCCAATCTGGTTAATTGCTGCCGAACCAGTCTTCTCCCAATCATCATAAACCAATGGAATATGTCATCACAAGTACTGTGCGGCTGTGCTTAGTCTCCAATATTTGTTCACTGGAACCCGGTTTGTGTTTCACTCGGAGCAATCAGCTCTGAACTTCATCTGGGCTTTGATCATGATCCAAAGAGATGAGTTCTGAAGGTAACAACCTTGGCATCAAGTTAAAATTTGCCTGACTGTGGCATCAAGAAGCCTTGGTAAAGTCGAAGCCATTGGGTATCAAAGGGAAAGATCTCCAATGGTTAGAATCATACCTTGCACAAAGGAAGATGCTTCTGGCTGTTGGAAGTCAATCACTCTAGCCCCAAGATAATACAGCAGGAATCCCTTAAGTATATGTCCCAAACCAACCTCCTACAACTGTTTCATCAATAGCATCCTTTACATCATAAGGTCAAAAGTGAGAAAGCTTGATAATTGTTAATATTCAAATTGCTTGCAACTCTACAGCAAATAAAGCAGCTCTACAGCAAATAAAGTAGCCCTACAGCCCACACAATATTCATACAGGGGTAGATAAATTGCAGGTGATATGCACAACATATATACCTAGTCCTTCTTCATCAATGAGTCTATTCCTGAAATTCTCCAACCAATTGCAACGTGGGAGTAAGTTCACCAGAAGAACTGCAGTGATCCAAGGCAACAGTTCACCAGGACAGTCTCAAGGGAAATTATATATCGCCTTGTCAAAGGCATCTGCATCTCAAAAAAATTATGTTAAAGAGATGCGCTTTTGACTTTCTGCTACCTCTTTCAGAATCACAAGACAAAGGTCATGTGATACAAAGTGGTCTTCAATTATTAGTTATGATAATTTCTTCAATAATTTTCCTTTATCAACATGAATTATTTAAGATTCCTAATGAATAGATGTTGTGTGTGTCATAATTGTTGTAATATTGCTTGTGTCTTTATCCGTGAAGGCAAATCCGAAGTAATTGTTTATTCACTCAGCCTTTTACTAGAATATCTAATCATTGCAAATTATAAATATTTCTGAAGAAGTGATAACTTTGACAAAGCCAGGAGAGTGAAGCATTATTATCTTTAGATTTGGAAATCACTCTCATTGTTTTCTCCTGGATAGTGTGTGCTGGCTCTGGGATACTCTGGGGTTGAGCCCTGATAAATGCATGGTTGCTGGGAGAGTTTGTATCCTTGCTTCACTTCTACCACATTCTTGCTTCAACTATTTCACGCTGCACTCTCCCTCTGCAATTCTTCCATCAACATTTGCAGCTCCACTGGTGTAATTCCATTTCTTCATCCAACACCCAACCCTTCATCAAGCCCTAATGTCTTTCATTTTAAATTATGTTGATTGCAAGATAAACATTGGCTCATATGCATAAGAAGACACACTTGATCTTCAAAAAAAGACCTCTGGATTTTCCACACTGGCATTAAGTTTCCATTTTGTTCATTTTCTCCCCATTTCCGTGGCATATAATTGCTTAAAAAACTCTGATGTGCTATTTTCTACCTATAATTAACCCTCATACTCACCACAGGTTTTAGTTCAGTCTTACCATGTTTGCAATGTTTTATTTTATTTTAATGAAATAATTCTTGCAGCCATACATTACCAACAAATAATCTATGGATGCATATCATCATGCCTTTAAAGGTATATTTTGCCTTTAGAGTTTTGGTTTCATTTTTGCATACTTATTTAGGAGTTTCATTTGCATGGTTCATATGGCTACGTTTCATTTGGAGTTTCAGAGATTTGCTATATCAATAAAGAAACTTGTAAATTTCCACAGAGGTACTGTGGAGAGCATTCTTACTGGCTGCATCACCACCTGGTATGGAAGCATCAAATCACAGGATCATAAGAGGCTGCAGAGGGTTGTATGCTCAGCCAGCTCCACTATGGACTCAAGCCTCACCGCCGTCAAAGGCATCTTCAAAAGGGAGTGCCACAAGATGGCAGAATTCATCAGACCTTCACAATCCAGGAAATGCCCTCTCCTCATTACCACCATCAGGGAGGAGGTGCAGCAGCCTGAAGACCCATACCAAATATTTAGCGACAACCACTTCCCCTCTGCCATCAGATTTCTGACCAGTCCACAAACACTTCCTCTCTATTCCCCTTTTGCACGATTTATTTTTTATATTGTAAATTATAGTTATATTTTATGTATTGCTCTGTATTGCCAGCCACAAAACAACAAATTTCACAACATATGTCAGTGATAATAAACATAGTTCTGATTCTACTAAAATTGATTTCTTTTCAATCTTCAGTTGATTTTCCATCACAATTTGCATCTAGGAAGATCCTTTAAACACTTCTGCAACAATCACCACATTGCGTATTTTAGTGATGCAGACTGAGATTACACAGAACATAGAACATAGAAATTTACAGCACATTACAGGCCCTCCGGCCCACAATATTGTGCCGACCATGTAACCTACTCTAGAGACTGCCTAGAATTTACAGTCTTCTGTTTTTCTAAGCTCCATGTACCTATCTAAGAGGCTATTAAAAGACTGTATTGAATCCCCTTCCACTACCACCGCCGGCAGTGCATTCCACACACTCGCCACTCTGTGTGAAAAACTTACCCCTGACATCCCCTTGGTATCTATTTCCAAGCACCTTAAAACTATGCCCCCCCCCCCCCATGTTAGCCATTCCAACCCTGGGTAAAAGCATCTGGCTATCTACACGATTAATGCCCCTCATCATCTTATACACCTCTATCAGGTCACCTCTCATCCTCCATCGCTCAAAGGGAACTCAAGGGAATCAAAATAATGTATGTAATTTTTTATGCCTCTGCTCTCTGCAGCAGACTCCTTCATGGTTGCAGAAGACTCCTTCACAGTTGATGTTAGGAATGTCATCCCAAACTCTAGTACTCAAGTCTCAAGTGCATATAAATTCATAACTTTCTCACTCAAAAAGCAAAAATGCTACCAACTGAGTTATAGTTAGTACTGGGGGGAAAATGCAGAGATATAGAAACATAAAAAATAGGTGCAGGAGTAGGCCATTCGGCCCTTCGAGCCTGCACCGCCATTCAGTATGATCATGGCTGATCATCCAACTCAGAACCCTGTACCTGCCTTCTCTCCATACCCCTTGATCCCTTTAGCTACAAGGGCCAAATCTAACTTCCTCTTAAATATAGCCAATGAACTGGCCTCAACTGTTTCCTGTGGCAGAGAATTCCACAGATTCACCACTCTCTGTGTGAAGAAGTTTTTCCTCATCTCGGTCCCAAAAGACTTCTCCTTTATCCTTAAACGGTGACCCCTCATTCTGAACTTCCCCAACATCGGGAACAATCTTCCTGCATCTAGCCTGTCCAATCCTTTTAGGATTTTATACTTTTCAATAAGATCCCCCCTCAATCTTCTAAATTCCAGTGAGTATAAGCCTAGTCGATCCAGTCTTTCATCATATGAAAGTTCTGCCATCCCAGGAATCAATCTGGTGAACCTTCTTTGTACTCCCTCTATCGCAAGAATGTCTTTCCTCAGATTAGGGGACCAAAACTGCACACAATACTCCAGGTGTGGTCTCACCAAGGCCTTGTACAACTGCAGTAGTACCTCCCTGCTCCTGTACTCGAATCCTCTCGCTATAAATGCCAGCATACCATTCGCCTTTTTCACCGCCTGCTGTACCTGCATGCCCACTTTCAATGACTGGTGTATAATGACACCCAGGTCTCATTGCACCTCCCCTTTTCCTAATCGGCCACCATTCAGAAAATAATCGGTTTTCCTGTTTTTGCCACCAAAGTGGATAACCTCACATTTATCCACATTAAACTGCATCTGCCATGAATTTTCCCACTCACCTACCCTATCCAAGTCACCCTGCATCCTCTTAGCATCCTCCTCACAACTAAGACTGCCACCCAGCTTTGTGTCATCCGCAAACTTGGAGATGCTGCATTTAATTCCCTCATCTAAGTCATAAATATATATTGTAAACAACTGGGGTCCCAGCAATGAGCCTTGCGGTACCCCACTAGTCACTGCCTGCCATTCTGAAAAGGTCCCGTTTGTTCCCACTCTTTGCTTCCTGTCTGCCAACCAATTCTCTATCCACATCAATACCTTACCCCCAATACCGTGTGCTTTAAGTTTGCACACTAATCTCCTGTGTCGGACCTTGTCAAAAGCCTTATGAAAATCCAAGTATACCACATCCACTGGTTCTCCCCTATCCACTCTACTAGTTACATCCTCAAAAAATTCTATGAGATTCGTCAGACATGATTTTCCTTTCACAAATCCATGCTGACTTTGACTGATGATTTCACTGCTTTCCAAGTGTGCTGTTATCACATCTTTGATAACTGACTCTAGCATTTTCCCCACCACCGATATTAGGCTAACCAGTCTATAATTCCCCAGTTTCTTTCTCCCTCCTTTTTTAAAAAGCAGGGTTACATTAGCCACCCTCCAATCCTCAGGAACTAGTCCAGAATCTAAAGAGTTTTGAAAACTTATCACTAATGCATCCACTATTTCTTGGGCTACTTCCTTAAGCACTCTGGGATGCAGACCATCTGGCCCTGGGGAATTATCTGCCTTTAATCCCTTCAATTTACCTAATACCACTTCCCTACTAACATGTATTTCTCTCAGTTCCTCCATCTCACTAGACCCTCGGTCCCCTACTATTTCCGGAAGATTATTTATGTCCTCCTTAGTGAAGACAGAACCAAAGTAGTTATTCAATTGGTCTGCCATGTCCTTGTTCCTCTGAATCCCTGAATATTTATTTCTCATTAATGTGACAGAATGATGTAAAGCCATTTGAAATACTGAGCAAATTAAATATCAGTATGAAAACATTATAAGTGTAATAACAGCACTTGAAATGTGTTTTCTTATTTTGATAGTGTTTTCAATTGTGCTGTTCGAATGTTAAACCTCACAAAAACAGTGTAATCATGCAACAAATGTACATAAACAGCATTCCTTGAGCAATCTGAAAGATACACAAGTTAGTGAAAACTGTTAAATACATTGAATAATACTTATGCTCTGATGCTGGTATACAGAATTAATTAAAGCACCTCACTCGCCTTTCTTGATCTCACTATCTCCATCTCTGGAAACAAAATGTTGTCCGAAATCTTTTATAAACCTATCAATTTCAATAGTTATCTTGACCATACCTTTCCCCTCCCTTTCTCCTATAAAAATGCCATTTCCTTTTATCAATTCTTTCAGCTCTGCTGCATCTATACTAGGATGCAGCTTTCCTCCTTCTTCAAAGAACGGGGTCCTCCGCATCCAGCACGTAATCCTCTGCAACTTCCGCCACCTCCAAAGGGATGCTACCACCAAGCATATCTTTAACCTTCTGTCCATCCACTTTCCACAGGGATTGTCCATCAGATATAGGAGCAGAATTAGGCCATTTGACCCATCAAGTCTGCTCTGCCATTTCATCATGGCTGATCCATTTTCCCTCTCAGCCCCAATCTCATGCCTTCTACCCATATCCTGTCATGCCCTGACCAATCAAGAATATATTAACCTTTGCCTTAAATATACCCAATGACTTGGCCTCCACAGCTGCCTGTGGCAACAAATTCCACAGATTCACCATTCTCAGGCTAAAGAAATCCCTCTTTATCTCCGTTCTAAGAGGATGCCCCTCTATTCTGAGGCTGTATCCTCTGATCTTAGATTTCCCCACCATAGTCCTTGTCCATTCGTCTCAATAATCTCTCTTCTGGCACTTATTTCTGTAAGCAGCCGAAGTGCTACACCTGCCTATTCATCCAACTTCCTCATCTACTCCTGCCCCAAAAGTCCTTCCAGGTGAGGCAACACTTCACCTGGGAATATGCTGGGGTCATGTATCGTGTCTGATGCTACCGATGCAGCCTCCTCTACATAGGTGAGACTAATCATAAATTGAGGGACCTTCACTCCATCTGCCAAAAGTGGAACTTACTGGTGGTTAAACATATTAATTCCAATTCCCATTCATGTTCTGACATGATGGTCCATGGCCTCCTCGTGTGACTGATGGCATGAATATCAATTTTTCCTTCCAGCAAAAAAAAGTTCCTCCCCGTTCTTTGATTCCCAAATCTGGCCTTTTTTCCTTTTTCACTTGCCTATCACTTCACCCTGGGTTCCTTCCGCCTTCCCTTTCTCCTACGGTCTACTTTTCTCTCCTACCAGATTCCTTTCTCTCCAGCCTTTACTCTTTCCTATGCACCTGCCTTCACTATCAGCTTCTAACTATCCTCCGTCCCCTCTCCCAAGTTTTTATTCTGGGGTCTTGATGTACTTGAAAGTCTGTATATGCTCAAAAGAGACATGTCAACAGGAGCAGGTGGACTGTCTTCCCGAATTACTAAGGGCAGGTGGGGACTGAGATTACAAAAGGGCTTGGTATTATGATCCAACACTTCTAAAAAAAACAGGGGAAGTGACAGTGGGCTTGAAAATGGGGTTGCTCAAGAAGGTGTTGAAGAACATGCCACAAACATTGGCTATGGTGAAGTTTTCAGTAACAATAATGAAGGAAAACATTAGTAGGCACTGAGAAAATTTAAAAATCGAAGAATCTTAATCGTGCATAAGCGTTTTAATGAGCTATGTTTTTATGGTTTTTATTTAAAATTTGTTCTAATAAATCATTTACAAATTCCCATGCACAATGATGACTTGATCATATTCCTTCCAGTGAAGGAAGAAACATAGAAACATACAAAATCTACAGCACATTATCCTTCGGCCCATAAGGATGTGCCAACCATGTAATCTACTCTAGAAGCTGCCTAGAATTTCCCTACTGCATAGCCCTCTATTTTTCTAAGCTCCCTGTACCTACCCAAGAGTCTCTTAAAAGACCATATTGTACCTGTGCCTACCTCCTTCGCTGGCAGTGCATTACACACACCCATCACTCTCTGTGTGAAAAATTTGCCTCTGACATCCCCCTTGTACCTACTTCCAAGCACCTTATGCCCCCTCAGGTTAGCCATTTCAGGCCTGGGAAAAAGCCTCTGGCTATCTACACATTCAATGCCTCTCATCATCTTATATATACCTCTATCAGGTCGCCTCTCATCTTCCGTTGCTCCAAGAAGAAAAGGCAACATTCACTCAACCTATTCTCATAAGGCATACTCTCCAATCCAGGCAACATCCTTGTAAATCTCCTCTGCACTCTCTCTATAGTATCCACATCCTTCCTGTAATGAGGTGACCAGAACTGAACACAGTACTCCAACTGGAGTCTAACAAAGGTCTCTTATAGCTGTAACATTACCTCATGGCTCTTCATCTCAATCCCACGGTTGATGAAGGTCAACACACCATACACCTTCCTAACAACACTGTCAACTTGCGGAGCAGCTTTGAGTATCCTATGGACATGGACCCCAGGATTTTACTGATCCTCCACACTGCCAAGAGTTTTACTATTAATATGATATTCTGTTTTCAAATTTGCCCTACTAAGATGAACCTCTTCACACTTATCTGGTTTGAATTCCTTCTGCCACTTCTCTGCCCAGTACTGCATCCTATCAATGTCCCATTGTAACCTCTGATGATCCTCCAGACCATCCACAACACCCCCAACTTTTGTATAGCCAACAAACCCACCCCTCTGCTTTTTCATCCAGGTCATTTATAAAAATCACAAAGAGGAGTGGTCCCAAAACAGATCCCTGAGGTACACCACTGGTCACCGTCCTCCATGCAGAATAAGAACCATCCATAACCACCCTTTGCCTTCTGTGGTCAAGCCAATTCTGGATCCAAAATGCAAGATCTCCTTGGATCCCATGCCTCATTACTTTCTGAATGAGCCTCACATGGGGTACCTTATCAAATGCCTTACTGAAATCCATATACACTACATCCACTGCTCTGCCCTCATCCATGTGTTTTAGTGCTGTTAGAAATCTAGAGGTTTACAAATGTTGGACCCTTGTTCAAAAAGAAGAAAGAAGGAAATATCAGGGAATTATAGGTTTGTCTGTTCAAAGCCACGAATGGGACAATTTTAGACATAGTAATTCTGGGGGAAAATAGCAGCACTTGCAATAAGAATGGACTACTGAATGAAACACAGCATGCTGTGTTTAGGACAAATTGAATTTGAAAAATACAATCACATTTTTGAAGAATTAATAGAAACTGGATATTGTATTCATGGACTTCAAAAGATAATTGATAAAATGTTACATATTAAACTTGTTAACAAATTGAAGCCCATCAAATAGGAAGAAGGAGAAGCAGTATAGATTGCTAAGGGACAGTAAAATGAACCTTGTAATAATTAAAAGCTTTTCAGAACGCAGCTAACCTTGCAGTAGTATCCCTCAGGATTTAACCCAGGCAACCTGTTCATAGAAACCACAGAAAAACTACAGCACAGAAACAGGCCTTTTGGCCCTTCTTGGCTGTGCCGAACCATTTTCTGCCTAGTCCCACTGACCTGCACACATAGAAACCATAGAAAAACTACAGCACAGAAATAGAAAAACTACAGCACAGAATATTCATATTCTATACCTTCACAGTATAGTCTGGGTCAATTTTGACCCAGCCCAAGAATCCCCTCATAACAAGTGTCTATAGCAAATTTTGAACCACAGATCTATATAGAAAGTATAAATAGCCTATCTGACATTAATAAATGGGTAATTAATACTTAATTAATGTTTCAGAGATCTAAAATCTATTTCAATAGATACGGGTCAAATTTGACCTGGAACAGCCTCAATGTACAAAAATTTGTAGCACCTGTAAAAAAGTATAAAGTTTTTAAGTATTTTCATTTTTGAGTATTTTGGGTCACTTTAGGAAAAGTCATCAAATTTCGGCTAAAAAAAGGGCACTTAGGGTGTTTTTACTGCTGTCAAATGTCAAAACGGGTCAAATTTGACCCAAACAGTATGTAAGGGTTAATGTGAACAACAGTGCTATCTTTGATATTCGTTAATCACTTTGACTTGAGAGTATGCTGCAAAGTTGAAAGAAGCAGATGAAACGAAACTTTGAAGTATAGGAAACAAAGAGGATGATAGAAACAGACTTCAAGAAGATGTAGCCAAGCTATTAGAAGGGTTGATATATGGCACATGGACCAACTAGAATGAAGTGCTACAATTTCGTTGCAAGAAGGAGTGATGTAATAAAACCTAAAAAGGGTTGCAGGCAATCTTCATGTAGAGATCTTCAAAAGTAATAAGAGGTTAATAAAGCTGAGCTATAGTATTCTTTTCTAAATAGACACATGATACAAAAGCTAAGGAAGTATATTTATGTTGATTGACTGATAATCCAGATGTTTAGTTGTATGAGCATGATACATGAGTTTGAACTGTATCAAGGGAACTGTGAAATTTAAATTCAATAATTAACTAAGTAAATTTGATGCAACCAGCTGGTATCAGCTGTGGTAAACATGAATCAACTAGGCTGTTGTAAATATCTTCAAGTCACATTTCCTCACTCATTCTTCAACATAATGAGAGGATAGAATAAGATTCTGATCATTGCCTTCAAAAAGGGAAAGGTGCACTACTCTACACTGTGGATCATCAGTGAATCCAGGGCACTGCTGAAGACAACTTCTGCGTGCAGCTCCGATGGAAACCTTCAAGTACTCCCATTTCAGTCTGCTAAAGGCTGAGAACCACAACTACATCTAAGGTCTGTACAGTTAGTAATGTTATTTTAATGCCAGTAAAAAACCTATCGCTATTTAAAATCAATGCAACCTGAACAGACACCAATCGTGGTTCCCCTTTATGATGGCGGATGAGGGGATGCTGAGCTGGACTATTACTTCATGTAAGGAAGCGTGGTTTTTGACTCCTATTACTGACCATCCTTCTGGCAAACGTACAATCTCTGGTAAATAAAACTGAAGATCTCAGAGCTAGGGTGCTATACCAGAGGAACATTAGGTCACTTTTGATTTTGCTTCATGGAATCTTGGTTAACCCTTTCCATTCTGGATGCAGCGATTCAAATTGATGGATTCACAATACATGCCAAAATAGCACTGCTGAGTCTTCAAAAGTAGGGGAGAAGGATTGTGCTTCATGATCAACTCCTTGTGGTGTACAAGCATGGCAGTGATGTCTCAATCCTGTTCACCAAACCTGGAACACGTCATGATCAAGTGCCATACATTTTACCTGCCATGGGAGGTTTCAGCAATCATTTTGGTTGCAGTATACATTCCACCTCAGGGTAATGTCAAACAGGCTCTAGACGAACTGAGCGATATAATCCACAGGCATGAAACAGCACATCCTGATGCCTTCCTCATCATTTCGGCAGATGTTAACCAGGTTATCTTGAACAAATCCCTAAATAATTATTAAGAACAGATAACTTGAGGTACCAGAGGAAAGAACACACAGGACTACTGTTACACATCCATCAAGAGTGCTTACCGTGCTATCCCACCCTCTCACTTTCGAAAGTCTGATCATCTGGCTGTAATTCTGCTCCCTGAGTATAAGCAGAGATTGAAGACCATAGCACCAGTAGAGAGGACCAAGAAGGCATGGACAAGGGAGGTGCAGGAGCGTTTACAGGGCTGCTTTGAACTGGTGGACTGGACAGTATTCAGGGATTTTTCTTCAACTCTGAATGAGTACGCCACCACTGTCACTGACTTCATTAAAAACTGTGTGGATGAATGTGTGCCTACAAGAACTTACACAAATCAAAAGCCGTGGATGTTGCCTGCTGAGGCTAGATCTGTGACATTGAAGTCAGGTGACTCAGGTCTGTGCATAAAAACCAGGTATGAATTGCAGAGGTCTACTTCAAGAGCAAAGCAACAATTCAAAATGAGGTTGGAAAAGACGCGCATCCACTCTGGCAAGGTTTACAGACCATTAGTTCCTACAAAGCAAAACCCAACATCAGGAGTGGCAATGATGCTTCAGTCCCAGATGAGCTCAACACTTTTACGTTTGCTTTGAAAGGATGAGGATAGCTATGGGGTCAGCTATGAGGATCCTTGCAGCACCCAGTGACCCTGTGATCTCTGTCTCAGAGGCCAATGTCAGGCTGTCCTTCAAAAGGGTGAGCCCTCGCAAGGCGGCAGGCTCCAATGGAGTACCTGGTAAAGCTCAGAAAACCTGTGCTAACCAACTGGCAGGGGTGTTCAAAGACATTTTTAGTCACTCACTGCTACAGTCAGTAGTTCCCATCTGCTTCAATAGTGCAACAATTATACCAGTGACCAAGAAGAGTAGGGTGAAATGCTTTAATGACCAATATCCAGTAGCACTCAGATCTAAGTCTTTTGAGTGTTGGTCATGGCTAAAATTAACTCCTGCCTGACCCACTGCAATTTGCCTATCACCATAATAGGTCTATGTCGGACGCAATCTCATTGGCTCTCAATGCTGCCTCGGATTGCCTGAACAATACTGATACCTAGGTCAGGATTCTATTTAATAACTACACCTCAGGTTTAACACCATCATTCCTACAGTTCTGATCTAAAAGCTCCAGAACCTAGGCCTTAGTAACTCCCTCTGCAATTGGATCCTCGACTTCCTAACTGGAAGACCACAATCTATGCAGACTGGAAATAACATCTCCAACTCACTGACAATCAACACTGATGCACCTCAGGGATGTGTATTTAGCCCACTGCTCTGCACGCTTGACACCCAGTCAACCAATAGAGTGTGATCACTTCACACAGTGCCTATATAGCACACCAGAAAAGGGTGTGTTTTCCATACCTAGGTGTGCATTTCAAAGCTTTAGTAATTATCTTTCAGCAAACTATACAGCACTTATTTTTCCATTGGAATACATTTAAACCAATATATGTTAATTCAGCAATGCCAGAGATTTTACTAAGTTCTTTGTGCCTGCTCAATTTACTAATATTATTGCAAAAAATTCTTCAGTGCCAGTACAGAGTTGACAGACCCCAAATAAAGGCACAAAAGTACTGGTGCATGGAGCTGCATTCCAGAAGACAAGAGCCCAAGAACATTCCTGAATTGTTCCTCGTACTTATTTGAATCAACAAAGTCAAATTTCAGCACCCTCAGCTGCAGAGAGACCCCAGCTACAGTTAGGAAGGGGCAATAAATAAGAGAAGGTCAGTACCAAACACCAGCAATCGATGGCTGGATGCCTGCATCAAGACCTATACTTAGTCACTGATAAAGCAATATTGACCAAAAGTACTATCCACATATGCCATGTAGACCCAAGAGCTTTTTAAACAAACTCGTTGAAATCTAAAGAACCTGTTTGGCTTCATAACTAATATTAACTGACAGACATATTTTTCTTTCTCCCCAGTGACTCCACAGTACGGCAGACTAGAGAGTCTCTAAACTGTGAAAATTGCTTCTCCAGCTGCTGAGAATTACAGAGTTCTTCCTCTTTTGTATGAAAACTAAGCAGAGGACTAATAGGATCAAATGGATTAAGTGATCCATGGATTAATAAGGAATAAACTGGGCACAGAAGGGATAATCACAAAGGAGGAGATTTGTATTAATCAACTGCAAAGATCACAATTCCTTTGTATTATAACACAAGAATATTAAGGGGAAATCTTGGCAAGTAACTTGCACCCAGGTCCAAACATCCTGTATGGATTGGGACCAACTTCTTGTGCAAGTTTCCTCCTGAATCAGAGTTAGAGCTGAACTCATAGAAGCTGAAACTACATTTTCTGTTGAGAATCAAAAGCTATATTGGAATATTAAAATTTCAAAGGATGGTAGTATTTCATGTCATTTAATTCTGAAGTTCCTTTAATATAGTTATTTGTTTTCTATTTGATGGATTGATACTATTGTAGTTGTAGTGCTACTAAGTTTCAGAAAAACCTTTCAAAGAGTTCCAGATTGTGTTGCCCAATACATGTAGGCTAATGTTACAACACACAGAATGGTGCAATTCTATATGATCCATTGAACCCAATAAGGACCATTCACTAGTAAGTAGGCTAGCTACAACTTGCACAACTTTGACAGAATTAAATATATTTTGGCCACACAAGAATGCCCAAACTGTTACTCTGTTAAATTCCATACTTTGCATCTGATAAATCAAATCAAACACAACTATGTAGGATTTAAACATTAATGTCACAGGGTAGGATCTCAGAGCACAATGGGTCCTAGATGCCGACCATTTCTCTGAATAACTACTTTTGAAGCTGCTAAGTTGTTTACTGTATCACATACACTGACCCTTTAGCCAGTTTCAAAAGCTTGCTACATATTTCAGCTGTATATTTAATTCACATTTAAGATAATTGAACTAATTCATCCCATGGGGAGCATGGGTGAGAGAATCGTACTAACACTGCTGTAGCAGTGTGACTGGAATGTTCATATAATTATTAAAATAAACAGTAAGAGCTAACCAATACATTAATTTAAATGGAAAATTCAGTATAAAGTGCATGTATCTTTAATAGTTAGACCCTGTGAAGTTTTAGCTGTAATTTATCTTTTGCTTCCAATTTGAAAATGGCTTTATACAAAAGTAGAAACATTCACTCCAATATTATAAATAATCAAACTATTTTCATCTGTGAAAACTAAGTATTGTGCCCAGGAATAACCGTGTAATTGACTCTAGTCATACAAGTCGTTTGTTATGAACAACCACAAGATGCTGGAGGAACACTCCAGGTCAGGCAGCAGCTAAGGAGGGAAATGAACAGTGGATGACTTGGGTCAAGACATTTCATCTGGTCCATTGCTATGCCTGAATTCCTGTACACCTTCAATGGCTTCAAAGTAAGATTAACATTCAAAACTAGTATTTCACGCTGACACAAATGTATTTCTAAGCCATATTGACTGGTCTGTTGTACGTGCTGTTTATTACAAATTAAAGACCTGCTGAATACCTCTAGAGTTTTTATTTTTTGCTCAGGAGTCCCTCCAAAGTCATAGAAGACTAGTGCAGATTGTCTACACTCCACAGTTTTCTAGGATATATTACAGCTGCTCTCGGAGGTGTGAAGTCAGATTACCCTTATAGTCTGATCACACAAGATTTCCTCAGCTCTTTCAAGAAAACTTTGAAAGAGTTTTCTTGAAAGAGAAAACTCTTTTCTCTTTTCTCTTTTCTCAAACTGCAAAAATATAAATAGATGAATTTCTATTGCTTTTATTCCAAGAGTGCTGGGCTGAATCATGCTGGCTGTTCAATCACAAGAAAGTATACCTTGGATTTACGTGACCTGCCTTTAAGTGCAGGATAAACTCGGTGTCTCATGAGGGTGTAATAGTCACCTGGCATCATGTGAATGAGGATTTCTTTCCAGGAATTTTTAGAACAGAAATACTTTGCTTTCTACTTTATTTTGATGCATTATTTACTCCTTAATATTTTCATTTCTTTATTGCTTTATTTATTTTTACGACGTTAATTATTTTTAGAAATGTAAAAAAAGACTTAAGCATGACACAATCGTATCCGGTTCCACTACTATTCCACATTCCAGGCACCTACCACACTCTGTGTAAAAAATCTAGTCCCATCAATTCTCTCTAAACTTTCTGTCTCTTAACTTAATGCTATTCCTTTTGGTATTCTACATTTCTCCCCTGGGATAAGCATTCTGATTGTCCACTGTATCTATGCCTCTCATGATTTTAGAAACTTTTATCAGGTCTCCCTTCAGCTTCCGCCACTAGAGAAAACAAGTCAAGTTTATCCATTCTTGCCTTACAGCTCATACTCTCTAATCCAGGGTATGTACTGGTGATGTTTTTAATTATTCCTAAATGCTTTCACGTCTTTGTAATTTTTTTAAGACTTCAGCTATTTTTATAAATTTTAAAGCTTATGCCACCAAGTTTTTCTACATTGAAAGAAATGGTTGGATGTATCTATTTTGCTTCCAAGTGGATGACCTCCACGCTACTCTGCGTCCATCTACCCCAGCATTGCCCACTCACTTAATATATCAATGTCTCACTGAAATTTTACAACTTTGTCTACACTGCTTACAAAGCCACCAATCTTTGTGTCACCTGTGAAACTGGATATATGACTATGTATTATTTATCTCATTAATAAACATAGTGAACAGTTGAGATCCCAATGCACTTCCTCATGAGACAACATCAGCGGTTTCCTCTCAGATGAGGAAAATTCAACAATATCCCTTACTCTGCCTTCTACCTTCCAACCAATCCCTGAACAGGATTTATTACTTACTGTTAATTCTATGAATTTTAGATGTCAGTATCAGACTCCTGAATGGACTCTTCAGAAATGTAATATAAAAGCATATCCAGAGAAATACCTTCATATCTTCCTTTCCTGCTTTAAAAAAAAATGCTGGTTTGTTAAACATGAACTCATCAGCTTAAATGTCCTAAATGCTTAGTCACTCTGCCCTTATTATAGATTACAGTAACGTTCCTACAACAGATGTCTGACTAATAAATCTAATAACACAGGGACAATGCAAGAGAAACTACTATTTACAATTTTCAAATTAAAATAGATCATTTGAATTTTAAAAGCTCCAGTTCCTACTTTTGTTAAAAGTTAGCAAATACACTACATTCTCTTACAGCTGTGAAACACACCTGCCAACCCTACCAGGAAAACAAGGGAGTAGAGGAAGGGAAAGACAAACAGATGCATTCAGTGGCCAATTTATTAGGTACACCTGCTTGTTAATGTAAATATCTAATCAGCCAATCATGTGGCAGCAACTCAATGCATAAAAGCATACTGACATCGTCAAGAGATTCAATTGTTGTTCAGACAAAATACCAGGATGGGGAAGGAATGTGACCTAAGTGACACTGCTGTACTCTGTCTACACCCATGACAGCTCTCCGTGGAGAGCATTCTAACTGGCTGTATCACTGTCTGGTATGGGAACGGGGAGCTACTGCACAGGATCAAAGTAAGCTGCCGAGTTGTAAAATTAGTCAGCTCCATCTTGGGCATTAGCCTCCGTACTATCGAAGACATCTTCAAGCAAGGGGGCATCCATCGTTAAGGACCCCCACCACCCAGGACATGCCCTCTTCTCATTGTTACCATCAGAGAAGGGGTACAGAAGCCTTAAGACACACAGTCAACAATTCAGGAACAGCTTCTTCCCCTCTGCCATCCAATTTCTGAATGGCCACTGAAGCCATGAATATGACCTCAATACTTCTGTCATTCATTAAATCTTAGTAAGAGTGAACTTTTTCCGATTAATAAACATCTTCCCTTATATTATAAATTTCCATTTAAATTGATTAATAATTACTTTTCATATCTTGGGATTAAAATTACTTGTAAACATAAAGATTTATTTAAGACTAACTTTTTACCATTAATAGACCATATTACTCAACTTTCATCTAAATGGTTTCCCTTATATTTAACTTTGATTGGTCGTATTAATGCAGTTAAGATGTTTTTTTTGCCAAAATTTTTATATGTGTTTCAGGCATTACCAATTTTCGTTCCTAAATCTTTTTTTGATAAAGTTGACTCTAAAATTTCTTCATTTATTTGGCAGAATAAGAATCCGAGACTGGGTAAAATACATTTACAGAAAGCTAAGAGAGATGGAGGTTTAGCATTACCTAACTTTAGATTTTATTATTGGGCTATTAATATTCGACATATGAAATTTTGGTTACTTGACCGGGACATACTATCTATTCCTAAATGGGTAGCATTGGAATTACAATCTGTTCAGGGTTATACACTTGGTTCTATTTTAGGTTCCTCTCTTCCTTTTGATTCGAAACGCCTTAAGCAGGTCTCTAACCCGATAGTTAAATATGCTTTGCGCATTTGGTTTCAATTCAGAAAATTTTTTGATCTTAATCAATTCGGGTTAGCGATTCCTATTTTAGGTAACATATTTTTTCCTCCCTCTTTTACGGATCGCGCTTTTCAAACTTGGAAGACTAAGGGTATTTTACGGTTTTTGGATTTATTTTTAGATGGTTCCCTTATGTCTTTTGAACAATTATCTAATAAATATAACTTATCAAGAATACATTTTTTTAGATATTTACAAGTTAGAAATTTCCTAAGTACTATACTTTCTTCCTTTCCAATGCTTCCTCCTATATATATTTTAGATTCGATAATTAACCTTAATCCATGTCAGAAAGGTGCATCGGCTATGATTTATAATATTATTATGAAACTTAGGAAAGCTCCATTTGATAAGATTAGGGTAGATTGGGAACAGGAATTGGGGCTTACCATTTCTGTGGATGATTGGGGGCAGATTTTACAATTAGTTAATACTTCCTCTATTTGTGCTAAACATTCCCTAATTCAATTTAAAGTGGTTCATAGAGCACATATGTCCAAAGATAAGTTAGCGCGTTTTTACTCGCATATTAATCCTTTCTGTGATAGATGTTCGGGGCAGATAGCCTCTTTAACTCATATGTTTTGGTCTTGCCCTACTTTGGAAACTTTTTGGAGAGATATTTTCAATATTATTTCTAAGGTATTAAATATAGATATCTCTCCTCACCCTATTACTGCTATCTTTGGACTACCTAAAATTTCTAGTAATCTTTCCCCTTCAGCCCGTAGAATGATTGCATTTCTTACTTTAATGGCGAAAAGATGTATTTTACAACATTGGAAAGAGCTTAATGCTCCAACTACCTTTTTTTGGTTTTCTCAGACGATTTTATGTTTGAATCTGGAGAAAATTAGAAGTAATCTTTATGATTCTTCATTTAAATTTGAACAGATTTGGGGACCTTTTATTCGATATTTTCATTTAATGTAATATTTACCCTTCTTGTTTTTTTTTTCACTGTTTTAATGGAGGTCGGGATTGAGGACGTGATTTTAAGTTTAACTCTGTTTGGTTTCAAGTTAGCCCATTGCTTTGCTTTGCTTTTAGTTAGTTGCACGGTGGGTTTTTTTTTTGGGGTTTTTTTTTCTTTTTTTTTCCATTGATATATATAAAATCTAGTATACTATTATGTTATCTTGCTTTCTTATGCTTAAATTACATTGTTTGTAGTATTTTCTTTTTGGTATTGTTATCTTTTGGAATTTTATTATACTTTAACATTGTATTAATGTTTATATGGCTTACCTTTTTTGTATACTTACTCAATAAAAAGATTTAAAAAGAAAGAATACTTCTGTCATTCAGTTTTTTTCTCTATTATTATATATTGCATTGTACTGGTGCCGCAAAGTTAACAAATTTCACAAGTAATGCCAGTGACATTAAACCTGATTCTGATTCTGATTGAACATGGAATCGTTGTTGAAGTGAGACAGTGTGGTTTGAGTATCTCAGAAACTGCTGCTCCCCTGTGATTTCACACAGAACCACAGTGCAAAAAAGTAAAACAAAACGTGCAGTGAGCAACACTTCTGTGGATGAAAATGCCTTGTTAATGAGAGAGGTCAGAGGAGAATGGCCAGACCAGTTCAAGTTGACAGGGAGGCAGCAGTAACTCAAATAACCACATGGTATGCAGAAGAGCCTGTCTGAAAGCACAACACTCAAACCTTGAAATGGATGGGCTACAGCAGCAGGTTCCACTCCTGAACTTAAAAGTAGCCAGAGATCATAGATGCACAATGAAAGGGAAATACAAACAAGAGGACAGGCACAGCCCCAAGAAAAAAATGCAAAACAAAATCAATATTGACAACATAAAACAGAGCTCTGGTGTTAAAGTGACCAAAATAAATGCAGTAGTTGGGGGCGGGGAGGGTAAAATCACACTTGCTCGTGGTTGGATGTTAATAATTCATAAACCAACCTCCATATTGAGCACAATGTTGTAAAAACCATTCTCATCCTCAACAACCACATGGATGCCAGATCAAGGAACCTGCAACTGTGAGGAACTAATCAGACTCAAGGGCCTCCATGCCATTACATCCAATTTAACAGTATTACCGACACCCAGAACACAAAATCAGAATTAATGGCAAACACGTTTAGACTCCAATATGAATTATCTTCAAACATCTAAGTCCAATTAGTGCTTATTTTAATTCACTTGCTGTACAACCTCATCTTAAAAGTAACATGGGAGTTTTTTAGAAAAATACACAGATATGAATTTTATGTAGGTCACTACAGCAGCTTGCACAGAACATAAGACAGAATTATGAAATACAATCCACAAAGTGTCAAAATAAATCCTGTATTACAAAAAAAATGGACTTAGTAAGTTACTGTAAATATGTGACCCTGTTGGCACGTTCTATCTTTACAAAACAATAATTCTGCCAATACTCCATCAGGCCAAGAAATTGAAAATATTTTCCATGACAACTTTATTCTAACTTATCCCATGAATTCATCACTAAATTCCATGAGCCTTAAGATATGTTAATGGTTCACACCATGAACTTGCTGTTGGCAAATATACAGTGCACCTGTTTACAAATGGAAGTTTGTAAACTGCAAGGATCCAACATCACAAGTTCATAAAATGGCCACGGGCTGCGTCAAAGCCCAATGTTCAATCTGTTCTCTTTCAGCACCAGGGATCCCAGATGTACAGCTCCATGAATTAAACGGTGTAAAGAAGAACATGCAGGTTCATACAATGCAGGTGTTCATCTCCAAGATTCACCAATTATTTAAAATTGGTATGGAAACAGGACTGACAGAACACCTGGTTATGTAGCCAATTGCTCTGGTATTAGGAAGTATCAGACCATCAGCTGGCCAAAAATGAGTCACAGATTTATACAGCACAGAAACAAGCCGTTCAGCCTTACCAAAGTGCCTAACTGAGAGTCCTATTTGCCCTTATTCATCTGAAAGCAACTGAATGGTAGCATAGCATTTAGCACAAAACTTTACAACATCAACACTCACTATTCAGTGTTCAATTCCCACCGCTGTCTGTAAGGAGTTTGTATGTTCTCTCCGTAATCATATGGGTTTCCTCCAGGTACTCTGGTTTCCTCTCACTTTTCAAAGACATGTGGTTTGGTTTTCTGAATAATGAACATGCTATGGTGGCACTTGTTGCTGAAGCGTGAGGATACTCATTGGCTGCCCTCAACAGAACCTTGAACTGTGTTGGTTATTGAAACAAATGACACAGTTTACTCAACACACATAAATGTTGCTGGTGAACACAGCAGGCCAGGCAGCATCTCTAGGAAGAGTACAGTTGACGTTTCGGGCCGAGACCCTTCGTCAGGACTAACTGAAAGAAAAGCTAGTAAGAAATTTGTAAGTGGGAGGGGGAGGGATGGAGCCAAGAGCTGGACAGTTGATTGGCAAAGGGGATATGACAGGATCATGGGACAGGAGGCCTAGGGAGAAAGAAGTTAACTCTCTGTTCAGATGTACATGTGACAAATAAAGCTAATCTTTAATACTTTCTTTATTCATATTTTAAATATTGGTATAGTGCCTGTCTCAACCACTTCCTTCACAGTTTGTTGTATATACCACCACCCTCTATGTGAAAAACTTACCCCTCAAGTCTTAAGTCATTCTTCTTTCATATTAAGCCTATGCCTTACACCTTTGACTCCCCAGTACTAGGAAAAACAGTGACATCTACCATTTCCATGTCCCTCATGATTTTATAATCCTCTATAACCTCACTCTTCGGCCTTCCCCTCGTACCCCATCTGTTACTTATTTTTATGCACACATTCTTTCTCTCACTCTCCTTTTTCTCCCTCTGTCCCTCTGAATATACCTCTTGCCCATCCTCTGGGTTCCCCCCGCCCTTGTCTTTCTTCCCGGACCTCCTGTCCCATGATCCTCTCGTATCCCCTTTTGCCTATCACCTGTCCAGCTCTTGGCTCTATCCCTCCCCCTCCTGTCTTCTCCTATCATTTGGATCTCCCCCTCCCCCTCCAACTTTCAAATCCCTTACTCACTCTTCCTTCAGTTAGTCCTGACGAAGGGTCTCGGCCTGAAACGTCGACTGCACCTCTTCCTACAGATGCTGCCTGGCCTGCTGCGTTCACCAGCAACTTTGATGTGTGTTGCTTGAATTTCCAGCATCTGCAGAATTCCTGTTGTTTTCACTTAAACACTAACTGGCCAGATGTCTGAAAGTCTCATTGACTCAAATGGAAGTATTTTAAAGACAGTCCTTTAACACTGTGTTAACTTTTTCAAGTATAACTGAATTAAATTTAGTATTACAATTGAAACTGTTTGCTTCATTTTGTTGCAAATGTCCGCCTTAGCACCAGAGTTAGGCTCATGAGTTATAAGCATACTCTTGGACTTCAGTAAATAAAATCTAAGCTAATACAGACAAAATTCAAACCCTATATAGCAGTCCATGTAGAAAGAAACGTAAAATGCCTCAATCAAAGTCGTGAAGAGAGTTCTTCCAATATGGTGTAAAAACCCAAAAGACCTTCTAGTTTATGCGCTGAGGCTAAGTTCACTCTAGTTGAATCTTGGCTGCTCTGGGTTGTGAGATAACCTTCCACACATATTTAATGCATAGCTAGAACAGCTTTCATTCAATTCTTCCTCAGTGTTTCGAACATTGCCTTAAAGATTGATCTACTCAGACTGGCCAATATTTTCACTGACTCACATTAAGTATAAAGCAATTTAATTTATTTTACCCAGCAGCAAGGATTATTTATTTGAAATATTCATAAAATAACTGAAGAAATCCAGACTTCAATATGGTACAAAGCTTAAAAATAGATTCAGCTTTGATTTAGCTTCCAGTCAAGATGGCACCTACATACAACACTCCTTCTGTCAACATTTTCTGGATAGATTATGAAACCATATATTTCACTTCTTTTATGTGTTTTATGCTTACTTTTCATTTTAAATGTGATTCTGGAACCGCTGGAGCCTGTGATTTGCTACTTGGAGATCGTTTGGGTGTTCCAGTGCTCTGCAATCTCCGAAAGGATTCCAGGAAGCAATATGCGCAAATCCCACGGTGGGCAGGCTGTGGGACAGCAAGCAAGTCAATGTTCGACTCCATTTCACCAATTAAAGCTTCCATTGTTCGTAGATTAAAGTGGCCAAGGAAATTGAAACATCAAGGCGAGTGCGGAGGGTGAACGCCGACACCCTGTCTTTTGATTGCTCTGTACTGGAGAGGAGAGAACCTGCACTGTGCCCAGAGTGTCACCCAGGTTTCCTGCATTTTGGATGTGGACTTGTACCACAGACTTTTTTCAGTCTTACACATTTTTATATTCCGTGTTTTTCACACAATCTTTGGAATTTTTTGTGTGGAGGAGGGGGATTCAGGGGTTGATGTGCCTGTTCCATTTTGTTGGTTTTTTGTGCGGGAGGGGGGATTTGAGCGGTAATCCTTTGATACTAGCTAAATCAAGATTATTTAACTCACTTCAACCTAGGAAGAGTCATTCAGTTCCATTAATGTTCTTACATAGAACATAGGACAAGAATATGTAGGACCTTCAGCCCACTATGTCTGTGCTAATCTGTGTTGATCTAACTAACCCTGCCTGCCTACAGATGGCCCATATCAGCACTTCAGATATTACATGATGCCATGTCCAAACAAGAAACTCTCCATCCTGACACGTTTCAAATCATAGTTGGGGACTTCAACCAGGCTTGTTTGAAGAAAACTCTGCTCAATTAACATCAGTATATAATCTGTAACACCAGAGGTCCCAACACACTAGACCACTGTTTTACTAATATAAGGAATATCTACTGCTCCATGCCCAGACTGCATTTTGGGAAATCTGACCTTCTCCTACCTGCATATAGACAGAAGCTAAAGAGCAAGGCTCCAGAGATTAGAACAACAAAGGGGTGGTTGTGAGAGGCAGAGTAGCAAATACATGATTCCTTTGAATTGGTGGACTGGGCCATGCTGTGAATCTGAATAAAGACATTATTATTCCAGACTAAACTTGAATCAATGAAGGATACTCGATAGCTGTGGCAGGGCTTGAATGCTATCACTTCTTAAAAAGTAAACTCAAAGGACATAGGCATCAATAGGTCTATGCTTCCAGATGAGCTCAATGACTCCTATGGTCAATTTGACCATCAAAACATGGAGGAACCATCACAAAGTCCCTCACGATTCTGTGATTTTAATCTCTCAGGCCAACATCCGAGCAGCCTTCAGGAGGGTGAACTCAAGCAAAGCACTGGCCCAGATGGGATGCCCTGGCTGAGTACTAAAGAACTGCGCTGATCACCTGGCTGGAGTGGTCACCGAGATCCTTAACCCCTCACTTTGGCTGTCCGATGTACCCACCAGCTTTAAACAGACTTCACGTGTACCGGTGCCCAAGAAGAATGTGGGAATTTGTCTCAATGAATATCTTTCAATATCACTTACATCCACAGTGATGAACTGTTTTGAGAGGGCGGTGATAAAACATATCAACTCCTGCCTGACAAGCAACTTGGATGTGTTCCTATTTGCCTACTGGAGCAACAGGCCCACAGCACGTGCCATCTCACTGGCTCTTCACTCAACATTGATACATCTGGACAGCAAAGATGCACACATCAGGAGCTCTGTATCAACTACAGCTCGGCATTCAATACCATCAGCTCTTCAAAACTAATCAATAAGCTTCAGACAATGGTTTCAATGCTTCCTTGATTTCCTCACGCCTAGTTAGTTCATATTACCAACAACATCTCCTCTGCAATCTCCATCAGCACAGGTACACCACAAAGCTGTGTGCTTAGCCCCCTGACTGTGTGGCTTAGAACAGTTCAATGCCATATTTAAGTTTGCAAATAACACCACTGTCAAAGACCAAATCAAAGGTGGTGATGAATCAGCATATAGGAGGGAGATTGAAAATCTGGATGAGTCGTGCCATACCAACAACTTCTTATTCAATGTCAGCAAGAGCAAGGAGCTGATTATTGACTTTAGGAGTAGGAAACCAGAGGTCCATCACCCAGTTCTCTTTGGAGGATCAGAAGTGGAGAGGGTCAGCAACTTTAAATTCCTCAGTGTTTTAACTTCGGAGGACCTGTCCTGGGCCCAGTACTTAAGTGCAATTATGAAGAAAGCACAGCAACACTTCTACTTCGTTAAGGGTTTGCAAAGATTTTTGCATGACATTTAAAACTTTGATACACTTCTATAGATGTGTGGTGGACAGTATATTGACTAGTGGCATCACAGCCTGATATGGAAACACCAATGCCCTTAAATGGAAAAGTAGAGGATATGGCCCAGTCCATCATGGGTAAAGCCCTCCCTCCCACTGAGCACATTGATCTGAAATGTTGGCAAGGAAAGCAACATCCATCATCAGGGACCTCTGCCATCCAGGTCAGAATCAGAATCAGGTTTAATATCACCGGCATATGTCATGAAATTTGTTAACATTATGACAGCAGTTCAATCCAATACGTGATAATAGAGAAAAAAACTATGAATTACAGTATGAATATATATATTAACCAGTTAAATTAAATAAGTAGTACAAAAAAATAAATAAATAAGTAGTGAGGTAGTGTTCATGGATTCAATGTCCATTCAGAAATTGCATGGCAGAGGGAAAGAAGCTGTTCCTAAATTGTTGAGTGCGTTATGTGGTCGGCCCAGGACAGGTCCTTTGAAATTATAACACTGAGGAATTTAAAGTTGCTGACTCTATCACCTCTGATCCTTCTGATGAGGACTGCTCTCTTCTCACAGTTGCCATCAGGAAGAAAGTACAACAGCCTCAGACCTCACACCACCAGGCTCAGGAACAGTTATTACCCTTCAACCATTAGGCTCTTGAACCAAAGGAGATAAATTAACTCAGCTTCACTTGCCCCATCATTGTAATGTTCCCACAAACTGTGGACTCACTTTCAAGGACGCTTCATGTCATGTTCTCAATATTTATTGCTAATTTAGTTATTATTTCTTTCTTTCTGTATTTGCAGTTTGTTGTCTTTTGCACAGTGGTTGAACACGCAAGTTGGTGTAGTTTTCCATCGATTCTATTATGATTACTATTCTATACATTTATTGAGTGCTCCCACAAGAAAATGAATCTCAGGGTTGTATATGGTGTCATATATGTACTTTGATAATAAATTTACTTTGAACTTTATCCCCTTTCTGCCTGTTTCACGTGTCTACCTAAATGCCTCTTAGAAGTTTTTACTGTATTTGTTTCTGACACTTTCCCTGGCAGTGTATTTCAAGCATCTACCACTTTTCCCCACACATCTTTAACCTATACACTGTAGTGTCTGAAATTTCCAAATTGGTGAAAAAGCCTCTACTTAAGCCTCATAATGCTACTTACATATTTCAGGTGGCCTCTCGGTTCTAGCTCTCCAGTGAAAACAATCCAAGGTTGCCCAAGTTCTTATTAGATGTAACATACAAAAATGCTGGTGAAACTCAGCAGATCAGGTAGCATCTATGGAGAGCAATTAGCAGTTGATGTTTCAGGCTGAGACCCTCCATCAAGAATGGTGAAGGATATCAGCTCAAAGCATTGATTGCTAATTCCTCTCCTTCAATGCTGCCTGACTGCTGAGTTCTTCCAGCATTTTGTGTGTTTTACTCTGGATTTCCAGCATCTGCAGAATCTATTCTGTTTCTTATTAGCTATAAAAAAAAACTAATAAAATTGTTATAGCTAATACTTTCCATCCATGCAACATCCTGGTAAACATCTCCTTCACCCTCCATAACTTTCCTATAGTGTAGTGATCAGAAGTGTGGCCTAGCCAAGGTTTCATACAACAATATACAAACCCCATTTCCAGAAAAGTTGGGATATTTTCCAAAATGCAATAAAAACAAAAATCTGTGATATGTTAATTCACGTGAACCTTTATTTAACTGACAAAAGTACAAAGAAAAGATTTTCAATAGTTTTACTGATCAACTTAATTGTATTTTGTAAACATACACAAATTTAGAATTTGATGGCTGCAACACACTCAACAAAAGTTGGGACAGAGGCATGTTTACCATTGTGTTACATCACCTTTCCTTTTAATAACACTGTTTAATCGTTTTGGAACTGAGGATACTAATTGTAGTAGACTTGCAATTGGAAATTTTGTCCATTCTTGCTTGATATAAGACTACAGCTGCTCAACAGTCTGTGGTCTCCGTTGTCTGATTCTCCTCTTCATGATGCACCACACATTTTCAATAGGAGATAGATCTGGACTGGCAGCAGGCCAGTCAAGCACACGCACTCTGTGTCTACAAAGCCACGTTGTTGTAGCCCGTGCAGAATGTGGTCTGGCATTGTCCTGCTGAAATAAGCACGGATGTCCCGGAAAGAGACGTTGCCTTGATGGCAACATACGTCTCTCTAAAATCCTAATATACACCTCAGAGTCAATGGTACCTTCACATACATGCAACTCACCCATGCCGTGGGCACTGATGCACCCTCATACCATCACAGATGTTGGCTTTTGCACCTTCCTCTGATAACAATCTGGATGGTCGTTTTCATCTTTGGCACGGAGAACTCGACGCCCGTTTTTTCCAAAAACTAGCTGAAATGTGGACTCATCTGACCACAGCACACGGTTCCACAGTCTTTCGGTCCATCTGAGATGAGCTCGGGCCCAGAGAACTCGCCGGCGTTTCTGCATAGAGTTGATGTATGGCTTCCTCCTTGCGTAATACAGTTTCAAGTTGCATTTCTGGATGCAACGACAGACTGTATTGAGTGACAATGGTTTTCTGAAGTACTCCCAAGCCCAGGTGGCTATAATTGTCACAGTAGCATGACTTTTCTGTGCACTTTTCAATCTTATTTTAACTCTGTCCCAACTTTTGTTGAGTGTTGCAGCCATCAAATTCTAAATTTGTGTATATTTACAAAATATAATTAAGTTGGTCAGTAAAACTACTGAAAATCTTTTCTTTGTACTTTTGTCAGTTAAATAAAGGTTCACGTGAATTAACATATCACAGATTTTTGTTTTCATTGCATTTTGGAAAATATCCCAACTTTTCTGGAAATGGGGTTTGTACTTCACTTAAGGTCATCTTGGATTTTAAACCTCCCCTTGATCGCTGAACTGTTTCTCCACATGAATACCTTTCAAGCATGGAACACAAATTTACTTTCTGGTCATCTTTTCCATTCTTTCTGTATCACTGCTGATGACCAGCTTTCCAACCACTATAGTGGTGCTCACTGGAACTCATACCTTTCCTACCATTCCTTCTTTTGGTAGTCATTGCTTTAAAATACTCCTGGCAGAACTGTTACACTGCTTATACATGAAAAACGCTGCAGAAATATATAATTTTGTCAACAGCGATTCAGGAAGAGAAATACATACCCAAGAAGTGGGCAATATCTCTAAAGAGTGTTACATTTTGATGTTTGTGTATCTCCACTAGAAATTTCAGCCAGCTCCATCATGGACACAACCATCGCCACAAATGTTGATATCTTTAAGAGTTGGCGCCTCAAGAAGGTGACAATAACACTGGACAACAAAGATCTTACTTCCTGAATATTTATGAATTTTGGGCTGCTGATTGTGAAAATCATCATGAAATTTACCTATCATGCACCATTTCTTTGAAATTGCCTATATTTGTTATTTCAATGAATAATTCATGTCTGAAGACCTGGAAAGAAAACTCGTGTGCAGTCCTTGATTTTCGAAAAAAAGATTATCACTTAAGTAGACTGCATAGCACACACAATGTGGCATTCCAATCTATTGGCCACATAAGGATTAAATCTGTTCAATACGAAAAAATTGATGAAAGACTAAGCACATGAATGAAACAAGGAGAAATACAGAATAGGTATGTGGTGCAAATGAAACAAAACAAAATAATATTAAATGAAGGATGACATGACATGATACAAGATTAGCTGCATTCTGATGATGTTAAATTGTTCCTGACAGTTATTTAAAATTAATGAATAGATGCAATATTTGTGCTGTATCAAAATAGCTTGCCGTAACATTTCCCAATATGAGAAAAATCAGTATGCTAAAATTAGCTAATCAACAGCCCCACTGCAGTGCAAGGACCACTGTAAAATTAAGACAAATTAAATTAGCTTCACATTTTCTTTCACTGCTTAATAAATACCATTGATCAGAAATCATTAAACCTCATGCATATTTTAAGCAATATCAACCTGTAAACATTAAAATGGAAACTATGTTTCCAACTTCTCTCAAATATTACTGAAGTAACCTTGTTCTGTTAGGTTATATTCCTGCTAAGTACTGGATGAGGGTCACAATTGGGTCAAATCTTGCCATTTTAATCTGTTTACAGTAAATTGCAAATTACCAGCAGGATGTCACTAGGGACAATTACAGTTAGGTGTATGTTGGCACAGCCAATAGTTTGGCATAAGGCCAATAACAGTTTGCCTCTGAAGCAGTTTGTACTTTCTTCCTCCAGTAATTTTTTTTCTATATATATTAGGGAAAATTACTTTTTACTTTGATTTCAAGAAGACATGAGTAAAAGTGAAGACAGTTATCTGATCCACACAATACTAAAATCTGAAGCTGACACTTCTATCTGATAGATAATGCGGCCGTGAATTAAACATGTGCATAAACTCCCATGTTTTCTTTGAAATGTAAATAGAATCTCATAGCATAACTCTACCATTACATAATTCATATGGCTGCTTTGAATGTTTAATTAAACATCTTATGGAATATTTTCTTCTCTACATCATAATGCAGAAAAAGGAAAGAAAACCATCACTAAATAGCAAACCTAGGTCATAAGGCTGTCAAATGTAAGTTCTAAATAATGCATCTCCAAGATCATAGCATGCTAAAGTAAGGATTAAGTAATACCTGAATTACCAGGAATTGCATAGAGCAAGAGATAAAATATTCACTGCTGAGAAGCTGTTTAAAATGTAGCAGAGGTGAGAGGAAACTGTGACTGCATCAAATGAAGGCTATAATCCACTGGTTATGTTGTTCTGATAAAGGAAGAAGGAAACCACTATTAACAAGGGTAAATGTCTCTTAAATTTGACCCCGTTGATTACAGGGAGCTCAGTGAAACTTGCGTAAATAGTAATTAGGGCATAACTGAGCAAGCTAAAGATTTCCCACTGTCACTGCCTTGTTGTCAAGATTCTCCATTAAAAAATAGGATATACATATAATTAGTATGTCAAGAAACAACAGCAGCTAGAAGTGACAGCTTGATTTGCAGCTGATATAATCTCAAAGGTAAGTTTATGATCCACATATATAATCATCTAAGTTAACCTACAAATATGATCACTTCCACAGGTTAAAGCAAAGCACCATAGAGCTGGCCATTTTACTTTATAACCAAGAGTTTAAGAATTTAGAGAATAGACTGGCTTTATGTCATGCACACATACTTGATCTGTAACTATAACTTTCAAATATTAGTTTAGGTGGTCAGATTGGTAAAACGTAAGCCACTTATCACTGCCGGAGGGAAAGAATGCCACTGGGCATATGAAATTGCAAATTTGCTAAGCCAAATACATTTCACACAACTTGTATTTTGTAATCAATACATTCTCTACATCCTAGCAAATCTGGTTCCAGAATGACCTTCTCTTGGCAAGCTAGTTCGCTGTTCTCGTCTTTTTCTGCCATTCCACAGTATCTGACCTACTCTGATAGATGCTTAAACAAATATTGCACTAAATTTGAAGTACATAAAAGTACAGGCCACTGTATTCAGACTTTAAAACAGCATAGGAAGTATTTTCAGATGAACTTCAAAACTGCTCTTTATCTACTAATGGGTCCTCAAATTACTTTTCTTATGATTCCTTTAAATGTTCCATTGCTTCTTCTGGAAGTAATACCTGCTGTCCTACCGATCACACAACCTTGCTGTAGAGAGAAGTAGACTCTGCCCAATGCAACAAGGGCACATCACCTTCCTACCAGTGTTAGGATCTAGAGCAGGTACTATATCAAGAAGGCAACATCTATCATCAAAGATCCCCACCATCCAGGCCATGCCATCTTCTTGCAGCTACCATTGTCTAGGAGGTACAGGTGCCTGAAATCCCACACCATCAAATTCAAGAACATTTTCTTCCCAGTTTCTAGAACACGAACATCCCTCCAAAATTCAACCTCTCTCCACTTGAATGATAATCAACCTTTTAATTCCTTTCACTGAAGTGCATGACCACACACTTCCCCAAATTAAACTCCATTTGCCACGTTTATGCCCAGTTACTCAAAGATGAAACTTAAAAATATACTGTACTGGGTGCTCAAACAATAATGTAGTAAGGAGAATCAGTCACACCATTGTACTCCCCGTCACCGATCTTAAGAAAATGTTTCTTCACTGGAAACAAAGGATAGATGAATCCAGCCTTTAGTGTGACCTCTGAAAGTGAAAGTTTACCTTGCTTCAATTGGCTGTAGTAAATTCCAATTACATTATCTGTTACATGTGAGCTTACTTTTCCCATGTCATATTTCTCCACATGGCTGTATGTGTTTCTCTGGGTGCTCCAGTTTCTTTCCACATTCCAAAGATTTACAAATTAGGGTTAGTTGTGGGCATGTCACACTGACCCTGGAAGCATGGCGATGCTTGCGGGCTTCACCCAGCACATCTCAGGTTGTATTGTCCGTTGATACAAAACAATGCATTTCACTATACTGTATAATTTTGACCTTTTAATGTACATGTGATAAATAAAGCTAATATTTATCTTTAATCTTAGCTTTAAAGGCAATGCAACGTTTAGCAGTTAGCTGCTCATTTGCATTGCTTTTTATCTTGCAAACCCACCGATCAAAGCCTTGGCAATCCAATAGAAGGAAAGATCCATATTTTGACTGATCTGGCCTTATTCCTGGACTTGCACAGGAATTATCCTGAAACAATGACATTTCTACACCAACCTATTAGACAAAGTTATAAGCCCTGACAAAAAGAGAGATTGGCCTATTTCAAAATTTCACTCCTGTCTTTAATATATAAAGTTAAAAAAAAACATAGCAGATTATTAAATTCACCTTGGACATCAGACTCCTGTAGGAAGGTAGTTCAAAGCATCTTACTCCACGTTGTCTCTATAATCCCTTCATCCAATTATCCAATGTAACCCTGAACTTTGATCTAGTCTTTGACTTAGCCTTAAGGCATTTAATGTGTACCTATTTTTATTTCATCCTTATTTTAGTTCATGATATTTTCATCCTTAATTACAGATTCAAACCATCCCACGCATGTCAGGCTAACGAGTTTATAATTAAACAGTTTAGCTTTCCCTCTTTTTAAAAATGGCAATAGTTAACTTGCTCAACCTACCAACACGTATCCACACATTCAAGATAGTTATGAGGACTCCTGCTGCCTGCTTCCTTAGGATCCCAAGATGTTTCCTACTAAACCTTAACAATAGTTTCCCTCTAGATTAACTAGATTAACTAAAGTATCCTTTTTATCCATCACAAAATCACTCACTAACCACTTCAAGATTTACTACTTTCTTACATTCTTTTTAACAACAGCTGCAATAAAATGGACAGCTGATTGATGCAACTATTCTTGCTGGGCAGAAGAGTAAAAATTGTCCCCACATTTCCCTTCTACCCTTTATTTAAAATATTCAATTTTGATTAGTACTCTATGTACACACTTCATTCGACAACTTTACCTCTGTAGCTCACACACTCCTTATTTTTCCAACGTCTACCCCAATCCAATCTAACACATTGGTTTTAGTATTAGTAAGATTTTATAACCAAGCATATTTGAATCCCACTTATCAGCCAGATTTTACCTCAGATGTTCAACCTATTTCATTATTTTAAATGCTCTTAACACAATTACATTTTTGTCACTCTCAAAGTTCAAAGTACATTTATTATCAAAGTACATATACCATATACAAGCTGGAGATCTGTTTTCTTTCAGGCAGCCACAAAATAAAGAAACACAATAGAATCCATGAAAACCCCTCACACAACAAAGACCATCAAAAACACCCAATGTGTGAGAAAAAGAACATGATCGTGCAAACAATAAAAAGTAAACAAATAACACACAGAACATGAACCACAGAGTTCCCAAAAGTGAGTGCCTTTTTTTAATCATTTTCAGAATTATCTGGAATTCATATTGCCAAAATATTACAACTGAGCCAAACACTGCCTTCATGTCCTTCCTCTATTTGACCAATAATCCCAATCCATTTACTAATTGCTGCAAAGTATATTCTGTTCAATTTAAGGACTCTTGGAACAGCTTCGGGCTTAGTTGAATCTGTGGACAACAAGCCCTTTGTGTTTTGGAAGCCCTTGAAAAAGGGTTAAGGACGAAGCTCTAGGGTTGATGACTCCTGTCTCTTGCCCGTGGTCATAATCTTCTCACTGATCTTTATTCTTATTCATGTACTGAAATGAAGATATTTGTCCTTGAGATAGTGGTGCTGAGCTGCCAGGAACCACTTCACTGCTGCTGATCAAAATACATCCTGCATTGACAGGGTCAGGGCCTTCAGTATTTATTCTCAGCAACAATGAGGGAAACATGCTTTTTGCTTCAGGTGGGATGGAGAAACAGTAGATGGAAGTACTGCAACATGATTACCTCCTTTTCCATGAAGGTTGTGCCCTTGAGAAGTGGCATAAAGGAAACATTGGTGAATTGCTGCAGAGTATGTTGTAAACAGCACACACTTCACGTGCTGCGTTCTCCTGGTTGGTAACAAGCTTTGAGTGTCAATGAGTGTCACTCTTCCACAAAAGAAGAAATTATTCTATCAATTAGGAGCATACCCCACTGTCCCTGAGAAAGACTCTGGGAAGGCCAGTTATGAGACACTCACCTCAGAATAACTATCCTTTGTAATGGAACAAGAAATGTTGGGAATACTCAGCAGGTCGGACAGGCTCCGTGAGAGAAAAATAGAGTCAATGCTTCTATTTAATTATCTTTTACTGCAATATTTAAGTAGAAGTTCTTCCTTCCCAAATCCATTTAGGCATCTTGTATTGACTTAAAAGTCGACTTGTGAACTCACGAAACAATGATTTATAGTATGGATCCTGAACTAGAACAAAAATTAGGAGTGAGATCCGTCATTTAAGTAACATAGCATCTTAGGAAGCAAGCTGGATAACCACTTACAGTGGTTCATAGTGCATCATCTCTAAATTGAGAATGAAATCTGTTTACAGAGGTCACCCAACAAGAAAAAATAATTCCACGCCCCATTCCCATTCTGATATGTCTATCCATGGCCTCCTCTACTGTCAAGATGAAGCCACACTCAGGTTGGAGGAACAACACCTTATATTCCATCTGGGTAGCCTCCGACCTGATGGCATGAACATTGACTTCTCTAACTTCTGTTAATGCCCCTCCTGCCATTCTTAACCCATCCCTTTTGTTTTCTCTCTCTGTCCCTCTCACAATAACTCCTTGCCTGCTCTCCATCTTCCTCTGGCACTCCCCTCTCCCTTTCTTTCTCCCCAGGCCGCCCGTCCCATGATCCTCTCCCTTCTCCAGCCTTGTATCCCTTTGGCAAATCAACTTTCCAGCTCTTAGTTCTATCCCTCCCCCTCCTGTCTTCTCCTATCATTTCAGATCTCCCCCTCTCCCTCCCACTTTCAAATCTCTTACTATCTCTTCTTTCAGTTAGTCCTGACGAAGGGTCTCGGCCCGAAATGTCGACTGCACTTCTTCCTATGGATGCTGTCTGGCCTGCTGCATTCCACCAGCATGTTGTGTGGGTTGCATGAAAAAATATAAACTTTATTTGATCACTTTGTGTAAAGATTTTAGCATAGAACTTTCAGCACACAGGTAGGCTATTGTGGGTCGAGAAGATTACACAGCACCCTAATCACAATCTAACAAATAATTTAAAATGCTTATACCTCTAGTGTTCCTATTTACATTTCCAAGGAACACATCTACTGTTTAAAAGATAATCTTTTCTACTTGACCTGCAATTTTCAAAGGCCTGAATACATATCAGCTGGTCTCCTATCTCTCGTAGCACCACCTCTCCAATTCTCCTCGGTTTAATTAGTCTATAACTCCAATTGCTGCTCTCAAAAGCCTTTACCCTGGCTTGTCATCTTTCTGTTGAATGCAATGATGACAACTATACTTGGGCTTACATGTGACAACAATGCCAACTATTATTTCTTCCACAACTTTAAAAAAACTGTACTTCCTGTACAGGCATGTAAAACAAGAAAGGTTTTACCATCTGCATCACCACGCTGCTCTATAGGAATGTATTTCCAATTTAACTAAATTGAATTAAACATCAGAATTTCTATGTAGAAGTATAATAGTCCATTGATTAATATTTCTAACACTTGCTCAGTAATCACACCAACCAATCAATCAAACCTCAACCCTAAACCCACCCGTCTGCTTCCTTTCTGAATGTATTACGGACGGGAATACTGCCAATGTTTATGACTACTTCAGAGAAAATTCTTTCTGAGAGAACAAGAAGGCTTTGGGGACGGAAACCACATGCATCAAAAAGAAACCACATATCCTCAATAAGCAACCCAGATTCTTCAAATGATAAAGAGGAACTTATCGTGTGATACTGCAATTTTTATTCCAGGACCCCACGATTATCTGCACAATATGCAGGACAGACACTGCACATACTTGAGAATTTTCCATGTCACTTCCAGGATTTTCACAGCTCCTGTATCTGCACCATGCAAAGGAGACCTCCCAAAACAGGTCCAAGGCTAGCACATTGAATTCAAGTCAACCAAACCCCTTTACTTGCTATTTGATTACTAATTTCCTTTTGGTCCACCGCAACATTTTCACTCTGAATATTCATGTCCTTTAGCTAACCTGACATCCTTCTGAACTTTTGAATGACCTGGCTCATCTACTGCTAATCTAAAAAGAAATCGCAGGCTTTCCTCACCACTACCACCAATGTTTGATGGCTGACCCCTGTCAAGACTCCACTTTGAATAACTATAGCTTCCAAGTTTGGACTTGAACCTTATGATTAAATAGACAATGTTGTAATAGAGAAAAAAGAAATTAAATTTCATCAGAATATGAAGAGGAATTTGATTTATTGAATTTGTTTGGGTTATCCCAGCACAGACTGGTGTAGATGTGTTCAATGATCTCCTTTGTCCTTGAAAGATTTATTGTCTGTGAATCAGTTCAAGTCGACCATGTGTGATGGAGCACTGTATGTGCAGGTGTTAAGGTCATAGTCAATTGAATCAGTGATTCCGATTTTTTGGCACTGCACACAATTCTTTGCTCTTGAACCTTTTTTGTCTATTCTTCTACTCAGTAATGGCTCTATTTCATATTTTTCATCTTCCTCGCTCAAACACTTTCACCCACAGTTCTCTATAATCTTCTCTGGCACATAAACCAATTAAGGGGAAAGAGATGAAGAACATTAAACAAGAGAGAGATCACAAAAGTTCAGCTGTAAGGAAGACTGTCAGCCTGGAAGAAGCAAATTACAGCGAGAGCATGGAGTTTCTGCTCACAGTGAGCCACGCAAAAATGTATAAAATTGGAATAAGCGGATAAATGAAAATGTTTTGTTGTAAATGCAAATAGAGTCTGGCACAATAAAATTGAGTAATGTGAGGAGATATGCATCAAAGTGCACTGTGTGTCAGACTTACTCATTGTCATCAGCCAAGCTCTAAACATGGTTTCAGCTGGTCAGATAAGATATTGATAAGATGTGTGGAAGAAGGACCAAGTAGTTCAATATTTTTCATTGTATAAAGAAGACTGATGGTGCAACATTTATGTTTTTTACTTTTTTTAAAATATTTGATTCTTTATTTTTAAGTGAGACAAAGTGTGACACATGAATGTTTACATTTATTGCATTCACAGCTTTTGAATTTTTTTTAAATCTGGTGGAAACTGGAGGAAAGCTTTGGTTATACATAAATTGCACCAAGAAATGAAACAATCAGTTGAAAAGGTGAAAATAAATATTTCAAACAATCAAATAATAATAAAGAAAAAATGAACCAATTGTTACCCTTGCAACAAATCAAGAGGCTTAACATGCCTGAAACATGTGGTGATCAAAATCTGTCTCCTATTACATGTACTAAGTGCACAAAGTATTAACAACTGGACTTCTAAAATTCAGTCCTGCAATCATTTCAAAATAACATTTAGTGTGTTCAGCTGGATATTCCAGCATCTTCTGTTTACACTTCAGATTCTGTATCTGCGGAGTTTATTTCAATTTTTGATTCTGATTGTGATCCAATGGCCCTCACTGAGAGGTCAGAGCCATGCTCAGCTCCAATCCCATTACTTACTGCGTACTTTTCATTCCCTAACTTGGTTTAGACAACATTAAAGAGCATCTGAATAATTCATCAAAGGAATGTGGATATCTGTGAGAGAGTAATTCGGACTGTCCTCATGCAGAGTTGACCAAAAATTTGAAAATTCCCTTCTTGCCACAGATATTGCTTGACATGCTGAGTTCCTCCAATAGATAGTTTACTGCTTCAACTTGAGTCTTGCCTGGATAGGTACCAGTTTCACAAAAACCAATGAAGCGCAGTGCTATCCAGAAAAAAAGCAAGCTGTTTCATTGACATGTTAAATGATATCACAACTGTGGTTTGTACCATCCACTGAAGTGGCATCTGCCAAGGGGTCTTCAGTAGCATCTCCCAGACTTGCAATCTACATCACTAAGAAGGAATAAGACAGCAGCAATATGAGCACACTAACATCAAGTTCCCCTCAAGACCACATTATGCTGTTAATTAGCTGCTCTTCTTTAATGACTACTGTTGGCTGTGCTGCAGCACAGCTGAACTACATTGAAAACCTTGCTGACAGCTCCCCTCAGTATGGACAACAGTAAGTGTGAGATTGAACGTTTACTTCTTTTTGACAGGAGTTTGAACTTTAGTGCCATTCAAGACAAAAAGATTAACAAAATTCCTGGGTTAAAAATTCTCTAAAAGGGTTTAGCTGGATTAAAAACTCCCATGTAAGAACATGCAGGGTAACAATAGGAGATTACTCATCTCTTTGATTTCCTAATGAATTAGATCAGAGCTGATCTTACCTTGGCTCAGTCTAACTGCATTGGTTGTTTAACTCTCAATGACATTGCGTAACCTAGCCTCAGTGGTCTTTGGAGGCTCAGAAGTTCAGATATCCAGTTTCTTAATGTGAAAAAGCACCTCCATTTTTTTGAGAACGGTTAAGTCTTGACACCAAAGTTAAACACCACAATCCAACCCATGTTATTCTTCTCTATCTCTTTATTAGTTTCTTTCCATATATCCCATTAATTGGGGACTGAAGACCAAAATAATAGAATTTAACCATCCTTAAGTTAGCAAGATGGTAAGAGGCATAGATCAAGTGGATAGCCAGAGACACTTTCCCAGGCAGAAATGGCTAACACAACAGAGCATAATTTTAAGGTAATAACTTTTGGAGGAAGGTTAAAGAACATGTCAGAGGTATGTTCTTCACACAGAGCATAGTAGGTGTGTGGAACACCCGGCCAGGGGTGGTGATAGAGTCGGATACATTAGAAGCATTTAAGAAACTCTTAGATAGGCACATGGACAATAGAAAAATGGAGGTCCATGTCGGAGTGAAGGTTTAAATTGATCTTACAGAAGACTGACTTCTTCTGACAGCAAGTTAGGAAAGTTGACTGAATTCACAAAGTGTTGTGCAAACCACCAAGTAGACTGGGATCAGAAGCCCTGATGAGGGAAATGTCAACATATTATTTGGTTATGATTAGCATAGATATGAGAAGTGAATAAAGGAGGGATATTGGAAAGATGTATTTGTAGGCAAGAGTGGCAAAGGAACAGCTATTCCAAAGTGAGCTACCGTCTGATAGACGAAAGACAATTCAAGATTTTGATGCATTATCCGCCTTAAGTGTGCCCATCTGTGGACCATGATGCTATGATGAACTGCTTGTGAATTCCTCTGCCCAGGGCAGTGCATCTTCTAATTCCAAAGCAGTCCATCTGACTTCCCACTAACACCACACTAACCATTGAGTTGAGCTGCAGAGCCAGATGCACTTAGTATATGATTATTTGGCTTTGTGCCACAGAAGCAGCTCAGTCCTATTCACCTGAATGGGATCAAAGATCTTTAATAAAAAGGCAAGTGAAAATCACAAAAAACTACAGATGGTCAAAATCCAGCATGACAATGTTTCAAGAGAATCATAAACACGAGATTCTGTAGATGCTGGAAATCCAAAGTAAAATGGGAGGAACCTAGCAGGTCAGGCAGCATCTACGGAAAAGAATAAGGAATCAACGTTTTGGGCCGAGCCCTAATGTTTTAATGAGAATGTTATAAGCCTTTTGAATAAATCCCTCATATAATAAAATGACCTCACAATCAATCTTGTTATTCTATTGCACCTTATTGTCTAGCTGCACTGCATATTCTCTGTAGCTAATACACTTTATTCTCTTTTCGTTTTTTGTTTTACCTTGTACTAGCTCAATACACTGTGTAATGAATTCATCTGTATGAACAGCATGCAAGACTGTATCTTGGTACATGTGACAATAATAAATTAATTTACTTTATAATCTGAAAGGGTGCTATTGAATCATATACAAATGATAATTTTGATGCCTTGAACTATAGGACAATTGCTTCGTTGACTTGAAACATTGACAGTTTTTCTCTCTCTACAAATGCCAGCTGATATTTTGTATGTTTCCAGCATTTTTGTTTTTACTGCATGTGAGTACTTCTTCATAATTTGAACATTTTCATTTAATTTCTAATAGTTAGTAGTGTTTTCAAATTAAATGAGTTCATTTTATTTCACCTAAGT
Source organism: Mobula hypostoma (assembly GCF_963921235.1). NCBI lineage: Eukaryota > Metazoa > Chordata > Chondrichthyes > Myliobatiformes > Myliobatidae > Mobula > Mobula hypostoma. The sequence continues at coordinate 29,932,662 of NC_086115.1, read as the reverse complement.
CTATGTCAAGAATGCTTCTATGTCTCTGATTGCTAGAAACAGTTCCAAACCTTTGGCAGCATTGAGCTGAGGGTCAACCTCAGGATTTGCTACCTGCCGCCTTGTCAATACTCACGGCTTTATCTAGACCGAGTCTATTTGTCCCACTAAATTGAAAAAATTAAGTGCTGACTCAGTACTTTACTTTATACTTTATAATTGTGGATACAGGCAGTGAGAGTTGGGTGGCAGTAATCAGAAGAACTGCTCGTCCAAGTCTGGAGGTGCACGTTTGGTTAAGGCCCGTCAAAATTCATCTGCATAGAAATTCAGCTTAAGATGGCAGAATTAAGTGACAGTGTGTTCTACTCCATTTCCCGTCAGTATTCCATTGACTTCAATGGAAATGAATTTCATAGACTAAATGCAATACACTACCACCACTCTATGGTGCATTTTGCACTTCACACTGGGGATGAATTTTTGACAGTTATATTTTAATATGAAGAAAGTCAATAATTTAGTAACACTTATACCTAGTTAATTTTCACTTCTGATTACCCTAAAGAATTTTAAAATTAAAATCAAACCCTATACTTTGTTACACAGATTATTCTTGGACAGGTAATTTGGGGTCTTATTCAAAACTACCATTTTTAAATTAAGCACCATGACTGAATATATTTACCTTCAGATTATTTAGTTTTGTTCTGGCCTGCAAATTAATTCTGGTTTGTTTAGTTCCATAGTTTATTACATTTGAGTTGAACATCATCAACAAAAGTCACCAGTGGTCTGTCAAACTACTCCAACAGAACACACGGTGTATAAAAGTTACAGAAAAGTTTGATTGGGATTGAAGAATCCAACTTTCTCACAGCGCTCTGAGATGTATACTTTATGTCAGGTATCAACTTGTGTGATCTTGACCTCTCTCTGCAACAACACTGACTCACTCAATCTCAAAACTGTCATGGTCTGCAGTTCCGCTGTAATCTCCACCACATTCTAAGCCATGACAGTCTCACTTTCTTTCAGGTGCCTAAAGATCAGAAACCTCAGTAGGTCTTGGATTCCATTTCTCTTCCTGCAACTTCACTTTCCTCTGGCCCCATCTCATACCCTCAGCTTTGTCCCAAAAGATCTCCAACTCGGTGAATTCTGAGCCCAACATGACATTGAACTCTTCATAAACACAAAAGATTCTACAGATGCTGGAAATCCAGGTTAATGTGGACAAAATGCTGAAGGAACTCAGCAGGTCAGACAGCGTCTATGGAAAGAAAAAAAGCAGCTGACATTTCAGCCCAACACCTTTCATCAGGATCTCATTCCAAAAAATTTATTCCTTTTCTTACATGCTACCTTGACCTACTGAGTTCAGTTTGTGTTATATTGAACTCTTCATCTGCCTCTGCACCTATGTCTTTAGCCACATATCTTTACACACAGCTCCAAACATTGCGAAAGCCACTTTCCCACCAGAGACTTGTAGTCAACCTACAAGTTAATCCTTCGGGAATCCTGCACCAGACCCCCAAGTTCCTTTGTTCTGGTTTCTGAATTCACTTTCCATTTAGAAAATAGTCCATGCCATTATTCCTCCTGCCAAAGTGCATGACCATACACTTCCCTACACTATATTGCATCTGCAACTTCTTTGCCCATTCCCATAATCTGTCCAAATTCTTCTGAAACTCCCTTCTTCCTCCACACTATCTGGCCCTCCACCTATGTTTGTATCATCTGCAAAATTGGCCACAAAGCCATCAATTATATCATCTAAATTTACTTATTTGTAAGAAAATCCCAGTTTACACTTCAAAGCAAGGTAACTTACTGACTTACATGACTTACATGACTTACATGACTTACTGCATGGGAGAACTCCAAGTCACAGAGTAGCCTAACTTACAAATATAGCACTACCCTTTCACTGTCACTGATTACATATCTTACAAGTGATTTGTTTGTCGTGAAGTTTGCAGATAGGTAGGTGAGGGGTCAGGTAATATTGAGAAAGCAGGAAATCTACAGAAGACTTGAACAGATTGGGAGAACAGGGAGACTAGAACAGATTGGGAGAATGGGCAAAGAAGTGACAGATGAAATAGGGTGCAGGAAGGTATCTGGTTATGCACTCTGGTAGAAGGAATAAAGGTGTAGACTATTTTCTAAATGGGTAGAAAATTCAAAAATCAAAGATACAAAGAGACTTGGAAGTCCTTGTGCAGGATCCCCTAAAGGTTACCTTGCAGGTTGAGTCAGTGGTAAGGAAGGCAAATGTAATGTCAGCATCCATTTTGAGAGGATGAGAACAGATAAAAGTAAGGATGTAATGCTGAAGCTTTATAAGGCATTGTCCAGACCACACTTGGAGTATGGTGAGCAGTTCTGAGCCCCTTATCTAAGAAAAGATGTGCTGGCACTGGAGAGAGTCCAGAGGAGGTTCACAAAAATGATTCAGGGAATGAAAGGGTTAATGAATGTGAAGTATTTGTTGTGTCTGGGCCTGTAAGTGCTGGAGTTTAGAAGAATAAGGGATGATCTCATTGAAAGCTATTGAATATTGAAAGGCCTAGAGAGAGTGGATGTGCAGAGGACACTTCCTATAGTGGCTAAGTCTAGGACCAGAGGATACAACCTCTGAATAGAGGGATATCCACTTAGCACAGAGATAAGAAATTTTTTCAGCCAGAGTGTGTTGAATTTGTGGAATTCATTGCCATGGATGACTGTGGAGGCCAAGTCATTGAGTACTGTATATTTAAAGCAGAGGTTGATAGGTTCTTGGTTGGTCAGGTTGTCAAAAGTTATGGGGATAAGGAAAGAGAATGGGGCTGACAGGGATAACAAATCAGCCATAATGGAATAGCGGGGCAGGCTCAATGGGCCAAGTGGCCTAATTGGGCTCCTGTGTATTATGGTCTAAGTGCTCATCCAATAAACCTGTGGGAGTACCCTCACCGAATGGACTGCAGCACTTTGAGTTAGCATCTCACCAATACCTCAGGAGTATTGGGAAAGGGCAAATAAATGCAAACCTACAGCACTGCCCAAATCCCCCAAAAGTGAATGAATTCATTAAAAAGTTCAGACTTGGCTGCAACGTAATAGCAAAGATATTACAATCCTCAAATGCATTTAGTAAAAACTCTCACTAATAGATTAACGTATCCCTGCTGAACATTTAATGCAATAAACGGCTCCCATGGTTGAGTACTTATTTAACCCAAGGGAGCCATTTCTTGCATCAAAGGTTCAGAGTATCATATTTTCATTTCTTAACTGAAATAATAGCACTCTATCAAAGCAGTTTATATATATTCTTACTCCAGCTTACTTTGCTGTTTTAAAATGATACGAATGTTAATGCAATTAATTATTTTGGCACTTGTATGAATATATAAAGTAAAATTTGTTGCTGCTAGCATTTTAAGCCAGTGTATTTGTTAACTACATTTATGAAAATGTATGTAGCAAGATGGCGAATTTGGTATTATTGTATAGCCAACACAGCTGAAAGTTTCAGTCAGCTTTCAGCATAATCCAGTGGTAGCAACCTCATCTCACCTCAAACCATTATGATTTGTAGCAAAGGTTTGGGATAAACTTGTAACCAGGCTGATATTAAATAAAACTGCAGGAAAACTGCATTCTTTCACACAAAGTGGTAAACCAGGTTTCCAATTGTACAAAAATGCAAGAACTCCGGTAACTCTGTATCCAAAATGACATTAATCTCTCAGATAACATCACTGAAAAGAAAAGAACTGATTAGTATTCTCATAGCTGGTTGTACCGCCTTGCAGTGTCCATGCTAGCCATGATGTCTCTATAGAAGCCAAGAGATACACAGCATGGAAACAAATCCTTTCACTCATCAAGTCTACGCTGACCATTAACCACCACTCACACTAATCCTGCATTAATACCATATTTTATTCTCCTCAAGTTCTTATCAACTACCCCAGATTCTATCACATACCTATACACAAAGGGCAATTTATAGTGACCAATAAACTAACCAACCTATGTCTTTGGAATGTGGGAGGACACTGGAGCATCTGAATGAAACCTGTACAGTTACAGGCAGAAGATGGAAAACTCCACCAAGGCCAGGTTTGAATCCAGGTCCCTTCTGTTGTGAGACAGCACCATCTTGCCATCCATTATCATAGTTAATTGACTGGAATTAACACATTATAATGCATTTTAGAACATCAAGTGTTTTAAAAATTGAATTTCTTTCCTTCTTCCAAAAATGTTACCAAAAGAGACAATTCAACTGTTGAATATCTGCTGGGCCTTAGAATGTGGAATCCAATTAGCTTTATCACCCTACAGATTTTTCAGAGTTCCGGAAAGTTTTCCTTCAGATGTACTTCCATCCTAATGCTGAGGGCTAATCACATAAACAATACTCTTGAATAATATGGGGACACAAGATATTCTTCAGATGCTGGAAATATTGAGAAATACACACAAAATGCTGGAAGAACTCAACAGATGAAGGGTCTTGACATGAAACAGCGACTGCTCATTTTCCTTCACAGATGCTACCTGACCAACTGAGTTCCTCCAGCATTTTGTGTCTATTATGCTACCATAATAATGAGAATGATTCAATGCAATATTTCATGCTAAATTATCAGAAGCTTCACTAGATTTCTATGCAGCAGTGTGCTGGGGCAATGGCATCAACATAGTTCAGCGGTCCCCAACCACCAGGCTGCGGACCAGTAACGGGCCACAAAGCATGTGATTTGGCGATATGAGTCAGTTGCACCTTTTCTCATTCCCTGTCACGCCCACTGTTGAGCCATTACGCATGCGAGGTCATTACCTGCGCATTATCCACGTCAGCGTGGGAAGGAGATCAACTCCTCGAGCTTGCAAATGACGGCAGGCTGAAAAGTATTTTTGACATAACACCTCTGCCGGTATTCTGAATCAAAGTCAAGGCTGAATATCCTGAGATAGCCACGAAAGCACTGAAAACGTTGCTTCCATTTTTAACATTTTTCTGCGAAGTGGGGTTTTCTGCAATGAATGCAACAAAAACTAAATTGCGAAATAGACTGGACATAGGGAACCCCGTTCGAGTATCGCTGTCTCCCATCACCCCTCGACGGGATCGTCTTGTTGCGGGGAAACAAGCCCAGGGCTCCCACTGATGCACCAATATTGGTGTGTTGCAATGATTTTATATGTTCATACGGGGAAAATATGTGCTGTGTGTTTAATATCCAAACGTTACTTAAAATGTTATGATGCCATTGACTTACTTATATAACCATATACAATTACAGTACAGAAACTGGCCATCTCGGCCCTTCTAATCCGTGCCGAACGCTACTCTTACCTAGTCCCACCAACCTGCACTCTGCCCATAACTCTCCATTCCTTTCCCATCCAATTTAACTTTAAATGACAACATCGAACCTGCTTCTACCACTTCTACTGGAAGTTCGTTCAACACTTACTTCAAGCTCCCCTGTCCTCCCCTGATAATTGACTTATCACTATATTCATGCGAGGAAAATATGCGGTGTGTTTAATATTAAATTCGTTAGATTAACCCTTTTAGAAGCGAAATTGCGTGTATTAACCACTTATCACCGATATTCCAGTCGTGATTAACACCCCACCCCACTCCCCCTCTAACAGAATCACCAAAAACAATTTGCAGGGAAAAATAGCGGCAGGTACACGCGTGCGCAGGTCACGCATGGGCACTGGTGCCGTGCAAAGCTTCATGGTCATTGTAGTCTTTCCCTGGGTAAACAACGTATTTGACTGCTACTCTTGTCCGTTGGCAACCCCACCCCCGGTCGGCCGGTCCGCAAGAATATTGACAATATTAAACCGGTCCGCAGTGCAAAAAAGGTTGGGGACCCCTGACATAGGTGATGCCAAGAGGTTCAATAAGCTGATTAGAAAGGCTGGCTTTTTGTTATAGGAGACAAACTGGACACACTGGAGGCTGTAGTAGAACAAAGGACTCTAAGGAAAATCCTGGCAATTTTGGACAACGTTTCTCACCCCCTGCATGCCACCTTGGCTGAACAGAGGAGCATTTTTAGTAATAAACTAAGACAACTGTGCTGCTCCAAAGAGCACTATATTCGGTCATTCTTACCCTCAGCCATTAGGCCCTATAATGAATCAACCTATAGCTGGGGGAGTAATGACCCCTCCTGTTAGACTGCTTGAGATAACATATTTTTTATTCTTTCTTACTTCACTTCTAACATTTGCATATCTGTGCACTTGTAATGCTATTGTGACACTGTAATTTCCTTTGGGATCAATAAAGTATCTATCTATCTATCTAAATTTAAACTCACCTCCGATTCAGGTTAGCAAAATAATCCCAGTTTGCCTTGTTATTTTCACTACTGAATTTGAATTGCTGAATAACTCAAATTTCTTCAGTGGACAGAGGACTAATACACAGAGGAAATGACACTTTCCCACAAGATATGTATCTATGCACCCGACCTCAGTCAAGTGCTTGAATCTAGAGTCTGCGTTGCAATGAAGTTATACAAATAACAGACATGTACAAAAAGCATACATTTATGAACTGAAGTAATCCAAAACAGACAACTATTCATCCCACTTGAATACTGAGAAATATTTTCCATTTAAAGTATGAAATACTTTCTCTCAAAGCTATTTTGCATCAATATAACTTCATTGTAATGTACCAGTATAAGTTTGTACCTTTGGCCTGAAATCATTACCACTGTTTTAATGCTGCTACTAGAACTGTGTAGACAAATGAATGTCATACAAACATATTAAACATTTGTAGACTGAAATCATTATCCGTAACTTCTCATCTTGGGACTCACCGCACATAACCCACTTTAATTTACACACCTGAATTTAGTCCATTCAAAGTGAATGATGCCACAGTGGTTTTGCAACAAATGTCAAAATTTAAACTTGCAAATGATCTGAGGTCATATAAATGCAACACAGCACTCACCATTTCGACTTTCTTCGTCAACTGTGAGTATTGTTGCTGGGGGACCCGATCTTGCCAGCTTGCAATCTGTCAATGGCAACAATACATCATCTGTAAACCCTTACAATAAGGATCCAATTAAATATCTAAACATTCAAGTATTGTATATATTTAAATAGCCAAAACATTGCATTTTAATTAATAAAAATCTCACATATTAACAAAAGAATTATTCAGTAACCATTATTCTTTCTTCATCCTTAAAATACACATGAATCTTAATTGAACACAACCACACTTTAACACTTTAACACTTTAACAGACAGACTAGTTTAAAGGCACAGTGCATGAAGTATTAAGATTAGATAAGCAAGAACACTTAAAGATGTTAAGCATGATATAATTGTGTTATTCACTATCTTACCATCAAATTGCCAGTCTGGAGTCAAAATTCAGTGTGGAAAACATTGAAGCAGCAGAGCAGAGTGGAAAATAAGAAAGGTGACACATTTTCAGTGGATTAAAATAAAACAACAGGTTTCAAAAGATAAGGCAAGAACCACAAAAAGCTATTAAAAGTTATCTTCGGTAAAACAAAATTAATCAACTTGAACACATTTGCTACATGTAGACAATTCACAGGTTCTTTCCAGTTAGGAAGATTAGATTTGCAGAAATCCAGCTATACACAAATCTCCCATAAGTTTTTAAAGACATTTTCAAGATATGTAAGTTAGTTACAGAAATGGACAGCTGGAGACATTTTTCCATGACAGAAATGGTTAATACAAGCGGGCATAATTTCAAGATGACTGGAGGAGTTTATGGGGAGGGTGGGTAGGATGTCAAAATAAGTTTTTTCACAATGAGAGTGGCAAGTGTGTGGAACTTGCTGCCAATGGTATTGGTAGATGCTGATACATTAGGAACATTTAAGAGGCTCATATAGATACACGGATGAAAGAAAAATAGAGGACTATGTGGGAGGGAAGGTTTGGGTTGATCTTAAAAGTACATTTAAAGGTCAACACAATATCGTGGGCTGAAGAGCCTGTACAATGTTGTACAGTTTCTATGTTCTATAAATACAAACTTGTTGTATATTGTACTTATTACCAACTGGGTACAATATACATTCCACTAGTTTAATTATGGTGGTGTCCATTAAATATGGAAGAAATTTGATGAAACTATAGGAAATTTATGCAGAGTGATCCAACATGGGTAACTACAGGAAATGTTGTTGTACTGAGAGAAAAGAGGTGCATCTGAAAGGGCAAGCTCCACAATTTTGAACAATGGGTTTTTACCTTGATTTTGGTGGAAATTGCTCATTTCTGACTTAAGGGAAAACAGGTTTATGGATAGTTCTGTGGAACAAAGCCCATGTAACCTGGGGACAGCCTGTATATAATTCAGCCAGAGTGTGTGGGAAGCTACATCACATAGCCAATATCTATTAAAAGAAATGGAAAGGAAGCTATGCGATGGCTCAGAAGAGCATATTGTAACTGGAAGCCTTTTATTTAAGTATGAGTATGGATGCAGCCTTTATTAAGCAAAATATACACATTTCTGTGGGGAAAAATTGTATTTAGTTTAAGTTATTAGGAATATAAAATGAGTAAATAACAAAAGAAAAATATTTTGCACAAAGTGAAAAAAATACAAAGCAATTATTTTATGATTAATGTTTGGAAAATATTTTCATCTAATCAACTAATTTTTATCATTTTATTCAGTCCCGAAAGAAATTTCTTTTGAAGGGTCAGTAGTAGGTCTCTGAAATCTGTGTCTGAACAGGGAATTTTTCGGACAAACACAAGAAAATCTGCAGATGCTGGAAATCCAAAGCATCACATACAAAATGCTGGAGGAGCTCAGCTGGCCAGGCAGCATTTATAGAAAAAAGGTAAAAGTCAATGTTTTGGGCCAAGGCCCTTTCTTGGGGAGGCCCCAATGAATTTTACTATGCTCATGCATCTTCTGTGAAAACACTGACAACCTCAATGTAATAAGTTTCCACTGTTTAAATCAGCAAGAGTGCAGGAACACATCTTCAAAAGCCATAATCCATGACAGAGATACAAACTTTAGACTCAGCTCAACCCAACCAGAGCCTCATCGTAAGACTATCACCTGTGCCCATTGATATGGGCTAAGATTTGGCATTCAACCACTGCACATTCATGATGAGTTCTGTTACAAGCCTCACAACCTGCTGACCACGTTTTCATCTTCTGTTCAGATCCCCACTCAGTTTGAATCTGCATCGGCGATCAGCTCAAGTTGGCTTCTGGGACCAGAGTCATCTGCAGGCAGAGTGAGGCCATGCTCTTTGGTAACTTGCCCGACTGACCCAATGTCACCATTACTGTCAGGCACAACTACCTCTAGGTGTCAAGGAACTAGTTCCGAGGAGATGAGGTGTGTTACTGGAACTGGCTGGAGCAGATTAGGAAGGTGAAACAAAAACTGGCCATTGAAAATAACTGTCAATAACTGGCAAGAACTTGATCATTAGATGTGATATGCCCTCAGAACTGCTGTACTCAGGGCTGTGTAGATGAGGCCTGTTCCCTGCTTCTATGCCTTGGTACCGGAATGTCTTCATTTATTTGGGGTCTAGATGGAGAACATCTGTCTGATTACATTGCACAAGTCCTCAAACAATGAGGGCAAAGTGCACCCAATGTTGCCCAGATACTCATGACCACCTTCATCTGTGGCTGTATCAGGCAGTATGTGGACAAAAGTAGAAGGGCACCAAGTGTCACCTCTTGCTAGGATTTAACCTGTGTCACTGGTGTTGTGGAAGATAGGGCTGGCCTCATTACCACACCATGTCCCAGTCAGCTGGACGTTGCTACACTGGCTATACTTTGTGGAACAGTTCTTCCAAGTAAATACCTTTTACCACAAGTCAATTGCGCAGTGGTCAATCTGGAAAGTACAGGAAACACTGCACAACAGGAACAGTATGGATTCTGTAGGGTGGTTTCCTCAGCAAACGACTCAGACCATCTGTCTGAACACCTCATTGCCAGATCTAACTAATAAGCACACAGGCTCATTTGGCTGGCAATGAGAGGAGTTCTCCCAGTCAGAGCCTTCCTCCATAGATGATATATCATCCCCAGTATACACTCAAGACAACTGTGGGGTTAAGAGACAGTCACCCACCTCTTGGCAGGCTGTGGATTTGCTAATAGGGTGTGGAAATTGATGCAAGGATCTGTGTCGAAGTTCATCCCGAGCAGCTGCATATCAGAGGGCACTCTGATCTGCGGATGTTCCTGGAACACACATTGAGACAGACATCGAGTACTGCTAGAAGGTCATCAACTTGGCGAGGGACATCCTTTGGTTTGCCTGAAACTTCTTGTCCCCCTGCTCAGTGAAATGTTTTTAAGAGAATCCTGCTGCCAACTGACACAGTCCAGGCTGTAGGGTTATGTGCTGAAGAATGCACTGAAACTGAAACTAGGTGCAGAAAATGCTAAGGTTCTATGGAGAGGGCCCCCAGTGTTGGCTCCTTCTGTTATTGCACATAGAAGGGCAGAATTAGGTGGGCAGTCTCCACAAACAATGAAAGGGGTACCTCCTCATGAATGACAATGGTACTACGTTTCTTTGTTTCTAAGTTTACAAGCTGAATGTAATGCAAAAGCTTTCTTTGCACTGTTTTTTTCTTTGTATATTTTTACTATGAATATATTTTTGAAATAAAAGAAGAGCTCTTCACCCGAAACAAACTGCATCATACTCAGTAACACAATTCTCTCTTAAGTGCAGAATGAGTTGAGTGGCTAACTGCCTAGGCAGCATGAATTAAGCATCAAAAATCAAGAGGGTTTCCAATGTCCTAATCCCTAGGGAAGAGAGATCTTGCCTATTATTACAGCAACCTTTGCTGAATCTTTGTTCAGGAACCAGCTAAAGCAGTTGATGGGATCCTTGCATCTAAGTCACTTTCTCACACCCCACAACCCAAACCTTTGATGTGTAAGCTCCCAATGGTGTGAGCAGATACATCTTTAACTTTTCTGCATGCACAACATACTTTAATGCTTGACACATTTTAAATCTGGATTTCAAAGAACTGCAACACTGGGCAGTAGAAGGGCAACAAGATGGCGAAGGTGATGATAACATCCCATCACTTAACTTCACATTTGCAGCATGGATACCGATAATGCACTTAACTCACAGAGTGGGATCTCAACGTGTTGAGATACCAGGGGACTGCTTTTTGTCCGAGTTAAGGGATAGAGTCATAGAGGCAAACAGCATGGAAAAAGACCCTTCAGACCAACTTGTTCATGCCAACCAAGATAAGATCATCAGACACAGGAGCAGAGTTAGGCCATTGGACCCATTGTGTCTGCTCCGCCATTCGATCAATGCTAATATATTTCCCTCTCAACTCTATTCTCCTGTCTTCTCTCTGTAAGAAGAACCTTTGCTGTGTTCATTGCATTCAAATGATGGCAAATGAGCAGGGAATACTAACACTGATAGTGGATGGCTCAGGTACATTGCCCGGGCAGATGTGCTTGTCACTGGGGACAGAATGAAAGCTCTGCAGGTACACAGGCAGAATGCTGGTGAACTAGGACAGTCAGTTTTCTGGATTGGCCCACAGAGCCAGTCTCTAGGATCCTGGAAGTCTTTGGTGCCTGGAAGTCCAAAATGGCATGTCCAAATTCAAAGTCAATGTACATATATGTTACCAAATGGTACATTGGGAATCATTTCCTTGCAGCCATTTACAATAGAATTTATGAAAAACTATACATAAATAAAGACTGACAAACAACCAATGTGCAAAGAGTGCCAGAGAATGGTGAATCTGTGGAATTCTTTGCCACAGGCAGTTGTGGAGGCCAAGTCTTTATGTATATTTAAGGCAGATGTTGATAGAATATTAATTGGCAGCGCATGAAGGGATGCGGGGAGAAGGCAGGAGATTGGAACTGAGATGAAAATTGAATCAGCCATTATGAAATGGTGGAGCAAACTTAATGGGCCAAATAGCCTAATTCTGCCCCTATGTCTTATGGTCTAAAAGAAGACAAATTGTGAAAGTTAAAAAAAATACTGAGACATGAGTTGCAGAGTCCTTGAAAGTGAGTTTGTAGGTTGAGGAATCAATTCATGGTTGTAGTGAGTGAGGCTATCCATGCCACTTGAAGAGCCTGATGGTAGTAGGGTAAAAAATGTTTAACTCTGTTTGTGGAAGACCAGTGTATTATGCTGACCAATGTCATGACTTGTCTCCACCAGACCCATCCAGTGTTCATCCTCTGACTGGGTAGCACTCAACCCTCCCATCAGAGCACCCAGTGCAATACACTCCATACTGTTAGGAATCAAGCTGTCCAGTGGTCCAGTGACATCAGCAAAGGACTTCAAGTTGAATGGTCCAGGTTTTGAATCTGGCCAGCTCCTTGCGCGCTTTCTATCTGTGCTGGGTTGAGCATTGCGCTAGCAGCTCGGCCTCGTTAAAAAGAAACAGACTCATGCTAACGAAACGGCAAGTTGCCACCCAATGTGCCACAAGGTGCAGAGAGGAACAACAAAAACAAAACTTAGGACTCAATAAACAGTTGATATTAATTCTAATTTTGTGTCAACTGGGAATTCCCAGAAAGAACATTCTCTGTTTCCAAACTTAATGTCATTAAATAGGTCCAAGATCTATTGAGATTTGACGCTCTTTGTATTACGAAACTGAGAGATAAAGCAGTACAATTTCTGTGGAAAATATTGCCAGTTCAATTTGTACACAGGCTCCAAAAATAGCCTGTCACATTGGCATATCCTTCATTTCATCACTTGCAGCTAATCTGAGATCTGGAGACCAGCTGAGACACTGGGCTGCTGACCCGACCTTTCCCTTTAAAGGTCAAGCAATCCCAGAGGCATTCCAGTTAATTGTATCTTCCTGAGGAGAACAAGGAGGCACTATATTGTTTTTAAACTACGGGGACCAGGTCACACACTGGTTTTCTTTTAATCTAAAAAAATATTGTTTTAAATCTCTGTCACCTGAAGTATTGTGCACGTCACCTATTGTACTGGTCCATCTCCCAAGGAACCAGGCATAATCATGTATGAAAACAAGACATCTCAATGTACTGCTACTTTCATCTCTCCCTTTCTATAGGATACAAGAGGGAGATAGAAAATTTTGTTGAATGGTACCACAACAACCTCTCACTCAATGTCAGCAAAACCAAAGAGCTGATTATTGACAGCAGGAGAAAGAAACCAGAGTTTCATAAGCCAGCCCTCATTAGGGAACTAGGTGGAGAGGGTCTGTAACTTTAAATTCTTTGGTGTTATCGTATCAGAGGATCTGTCCTGACACCTGCGTGTAAGTGCCACCACAAAGAAGGTAAGACAGTGCCACAAATTTCTTAAAAGTTTGCACAGATTCAGCATGCCATGCAAAACTTCGACAACTTCTATAGATACACAATGGAGAGTACACTGAAAGGTTGCATCAGAGCCTGGTATTGAAACACCACTGCGCAGGAACAGAAAGTTTTCCAGAAAGTGGTGGATACAGCCCAGTTCATCACAGGGAAAGTTCTCCCCACCAAAGAGTATATTTGCAAGGAATGCTAATGCAAGAAAGCAACGTCTATCACCAAGGACCCCTACCATCCAGCTCTCTTCATACATCTATCATTAGGCGGGAAGTATAGGAACCTTAGGCCCTACACCACTAGGTTCAGAAACAGTCATTATTACTCTTCAAGCATCAGTCTCCTGAACCAGCGTGGATAACTTCACTCACCTCAACTCTGAACTGATTCCACAACCCAAAGACTCACTTTCAAAGATTCCATCAGTCATGTTCTCAGTATTATTTATTTATTTATTTATTAGACAATTTGTCTTCTTTTGCACATTGGTTATTTGTCAGTCTTAATGTATTTTTTCATAAATTCTATTGCATTTTCTTTATTTTCCTGTAAATGCCTGCAAGAAAATGAATCTCAAGGTCAAATATGGTGACATATAGGTACTTGGATAATAAATTTGACTTTGACATTTTGCGTCTTAGTAGATTTTTCTCTCAAGTTTTCTTTCTCCTATGATTTTCTTTCTCACCTCTTTCACACAGGAAATGGAATGGCATTAGGAAAATCAGACACCAAGAACTCAGCAAGTCAGACAGCATCTATGGAAATGAATAAACTACTGCCATTTCAGGCCAAGACCTTTGATTGTAATGAGGACAGGTCTCGGCCCAAAACATCGAATGTTTATTGATGTCCATAGATGCTGCTTGACCTGCTGAGTTCCTCCAGCATTTTGTGTGTGTTGGTCTGAATTTCCAGCATCTGCAGAATCTTGTGTTCAAAAACAGACACCAGAGCCTTCTGGGAAATTTAGCCTGAGGTGAGAGCAGCAGTAAAATTGTGGTCTCCAACAGCTTCCCTTCCAAATTAACTTGCTTTGCTTGCATCCCACATGCCTCAGTACATATTCTGCCTTCCATCAATGGTTCAGTCCAACCTTTATCTCATTTCTTCACAGTTGAACGACATATGCATACATCTGTCTTCCTTGCCTCACCTCATCTGTTACTCTCTTTTCACCCTCCCTCCAAACACTATCCCTGAGAGTTTCCTGAGGAAGTTCCTTTCAACCAGGAAATTTCAAGCTTTTACTTCATCGCCTTGTTTCCAAATATGCACTGCATTTAGTTCTAATCATTCCAAGTAAAGGAAGGATGTCTAGATTTTGGAGAGGGTGCAGAAGTTTACCAAAATGTTGCCTGGATTAAAGAGTATGTGCAATGAGGAGCGGATGGACAAATATGGGTTGTTTTCACTGGATAAGCAGAAGCTGAAGGGAGACTTGATAGAAGTTTATAAGGGAACTCGAGGCAAAGGAGCCATTAGGAGGTAGTGACCATAATATGATAAATTTTAATCTACAATTTGAGAGGGAGAAGGGAAAATCGGAAGTGTCAGTATTACAGTTGCACAAAGGGGACTATGGACCCATGAGGGAGGAGCTGGCAAAAGTTGACTGGAAAGATACCCTAGCAGGGATGACAGTGGAACAACAATGGCAGGTATTTCTGGGAATAATACAGAAGGTGCAGGATCAGTTCATTCCAAAGAGGAAGAAAGATTCTAAGGGGAGTAAGGGGCGACCGTGGATGACAAGGGAAGTCAAGAACAGTATAACAATAAAAGAGAGGAAGTATAACATAGCAAGGATGAGCGGGGAGCCAGAGGATTGGGAGACTTCTAAGGAGCAACAGAAGATAACTAAAAAGGCAATATGGGGGGAAAAGATGAGGTACGAAAGTAAGCCAGCCAAGAATATAAAGGAGGATAGTAATAGCTTCTTTAGGTATGTGAAGAGGAAAAAATTCGTTAAGACCAAAGTTGGGCCCTTGAAGACAGAAACAGGTGAAATTATTATGGGGAACAAGGAAATGGGAGACAAGCTGAACAGGTACTTTGGATCTGTCTTCACTTGGGAAGACACAAACAGTCTCCAAGATGTAATAGTAGCCAGAGGGCCTAGGGCTAACGGAGGAACAGAAAGAAATTTGCATTAGGCAGAAAATGGTGTTGGGTAAACTGATAGGACTGAAGGGTGATAAATCCCCAGGGCCTGATGGTCTGCATCCTAGGGTACTTAAGGAGGTGGCTCTAGAAATCGTGGACGCATTGGTAATCATTTTCCAGTGTTCTATAGATTCAGGATCAGTTCCTGTGGATTGGAGGGTAGCTAATGTTATTCCACTTTTTAAGAAAGGAGGGAGAGAGAAAATAGGCAATTATAGACCAGTTAGTCTGACATCAGTGGTGGGGAAGATGCTGGAGTCAATTATAAAAGATGAAATAGTGGCATATTTGAATAGCAGTGGCAGGATAGGTCCGAGTCAGCATGGATTTATGAAGGGGAAATCATGCTTGACTAATCTTCTGGAATTTTTTGAGGATGTAACTATGAAAATGGACATGGGAAAGCCAGTGGATGAAGTGCACCAGGGCTTTCAGAAAACCTTTGATAAGATCCCACATGGGAGGTTAGTGGGCAAAATTGGAGCACATGGTATTGGGGGTAGGGCACTGACATGGACAGAAAATTGGTTGGCAGACAGGAAACAAAGAGTAGGGATTAACGGGTCCTTTTCAGAATGGCAGGCAGTGACTAGTGGGGTACCACAAGGCTCAGTGCTGGGACCGCAGCTATTTACAATATACATTAATGATTTAGGCGAAAGGATTAAAAGTAACATTAGCAAATTGGCAGATGACACAAAGTTGGGTGACAGTGTGAAATGTGAGAAGGATGTTATGAGAATACAGGGTGACTTGGACAGGTTGGGTGAGTGGGCATGGCAGATGCAGTCTAATGTGGATAAATGTGAGGTTATCCAATTTGGCAAGAACAGGAAGGCAGATTACTACCTGAATGGTGTCAAGTTAGGAAAAGGGGAAGTACAATGAGATCTGGGTATCCGTGTTCATCAGTCTCTGAAAGTAAGCATGCAGGTACAGCAGGCAGTGACGAAAGCTAATGTCATGTTGGCCTTCATAACAAGGGGAGTTGAGTATAGGAGTAAAGAGGTCCTTCTGCAGTTGTACAAGGCCCTGTTGAGACCCCACCTGGAGTATTGTGTGCAGTTTTGGTCTCCAAATTTGAGGAAGGACATTCTTGATATGGAGTGAGTGCAGTGTAGGTTCACTGGGTTAATTCCAGGGATGGCGGGAATGTCATATGTTCAAAGATTGGAGCGACTGGGCTTGTATACACTGGAATTTAAAAGGATGAGAGGGGATCTGATTGAAACATATAAGATTATTAAGGGATTGGACATGCTAGAGGCAGGAAACATGTTCCTGATGTTGGGGGAGTCCAGATCCAGAGGCCATAGTTTAATAATAAGGGGTAGACAATTTAGAACGGAGTTGAGGAAAACCTTTTTCATACAGAGGGTTGTGGATCTGTGGAATGCTCTGCCTAAGAAAACAGTGGAGGCCAATTCTCTGGATTCTTTCAAGAAAAAGTTAGATAGAGGTCTTAAAGATAGCAGAGTCAAGGGATATGGAGAGAAGGCAGGAACAGGGTACTGATTGTGGATGATCAGCCATGATCACAGTGAATGGCAGTGCTGGCTCAAAGGGCCGAATGGCCTACTCCTGCACCTATTGTCTATTGTCTATTATGAGGATATAGAATAGACAGCCAGTATCTTTTTACCTGAATTGAAAAGTCTAATATCAGAAAGCATGCAGTTAAGATGAGAGTTCAAAGGAGATGTGTGGGGCAAGTTTTGTTTTTATATAGGGACTGGAGTGCATTGCCAGGGATTGCCAGGGACAGTGTGGAGGCAAATAGAAGCATTTAAGATATTCTCAGATGAGCACATGACTGAAAAAAGAATGGAGGGATACAGTCTTGTTTCGGGAGAATGGGTTAGTTCAGCAGACTTTTAACTCCCAGTTTAACTAGTTTGGTGCAATATCATGGACTGAGGTTCTGTTCTATGTTGGTTTCCAGAATGTTTAGTTTTGCTCTCAAACATTAAAAATATATTTCTATTTCAATCAAAGCACAAAATTAAAAGCTCACCTTTTTCTGAGGTGTACATGATGAACCCTTACCCCTTCAGCAATAAAACAAAGGTGTGAGCAATTTATTGGCTTCAAACCTGAACTGTTAGCAGTGAGGAGGATGCTAAGAGGATGCAGGGTGACTTGGATAGGTTGGGTGAGTGGGCAAATTCATGGCAGATGCAATTTAATGTGGATAAATGTGAAGTTATCCACTTTGGTGGCAAAAATAGGAAAACAGATTATTATCTGAATGGTGGCCGATTAGGAAAAGGGGAGGTGCAACGAGACCTGGGTGTCATTATACACCAGTCATTGAAAGTGGGCATGCAGGTACAGCAGGTGGTGAAAAAGGCGAATGGTATGCTGGCATTTATAGCGAGAGGATTCGAGTACAGGAGCAGGGAGGTACTACTGCAGTTGTACAAGGCCTTGGTGAGACCACACCTGGAGTATTGTGTGCAGTTTTGGTCCCCTAATCTGAGGAAAGACATCTTTGCCATAGAGGGAGTACAAAGAAGGTTCACCAGATTGATTACTGGGATGGCAGGACTTTCATATGAAGAAAGACTGGATGAATTGGGCTTGTACTCGTTGGAATTTAGAAGATTGAGGGGGGGATCTGATTGAAACATATAAGATCCTAAAGGGATTGGACAGGCTAGATGCAGGAAGATTGTTCCCGATGTTGGGGAAGTCCAGAACGAGGGGTCACAGTTTGAGGATAGAGGGGAAGCCTTTTAGGACCGAGATTAGGAAAAACTTCTTCACACAGAGAGTGGTGAATCTGTGGAATTCTCTGCCACAGGAAACTGTTGAGGCCAGTTCATTGGCTATATTTAAGAGGGAGTTAGATATGGCCCTTGTGGCTATGGGGGTCAGGGGGTATGGAGGGAAGGCTGGGGCGGGGTTCTGAGTCGGATGATCAGCCATGATCATAATAAATGGCGGTGCAGGCTCGAAGGGCCGAATGGCCTACTCCTGCACCTATTTTCTATGTTTCTATGTTTCTATAATCTGCACCTTGCTCCCTCTCCACACTGCCCCATTTCAATGAACTTTTTGAAGTTTATGGATAACAAATTCAGACCAAAGCTTTTCAATGTATTCTCTACTTTGAAGGAAACTAACCACATGAAAATAACAGGAGGTAAAGAAAACTCTCTCAACATCTACCTGATTGAACAGCTTGGAGGCACTGCGGAGATCAAAGATCACAAAGTAACCTACATATACTTCATAAAGGCAGAAGCCAAGTCAGAGGTATCAACTCCAGAGCCAGGCTTCTGGAGAATCTGAGGTCATCAAACATAATGCAATGAAAACATAACACAGAGGCTATTGAGATTTTTTTCTAAAAGCAGACAGAACTGTTCTGGCCAATAGCAAGTGACTCCCATAGAAGCAGGCAGATATCAGCTATTCACGCGCAGCCAAATGCAAGAGTCTAACATTCCTGATGGTCAGATACTGGCACATCTGTCTACCTGCTCCATCACCAGTGGACCAGCAATTCACCAAAAAGAGACTCCGGATGAATTTTACTTTGCCCACAACCCCCAGCTTAGCATGGGGACGGGGGAGGGTTTGTAAACTAGTACAATAATAGAAGTCTGCTTGAAAAGTAGTCACTGAATAGGTAGGAAAAACAAAAAAAATATTTAATTTAGAGAGGTGATGTGAGGGCCTCTGTCGGTCAGGGTTGATCATGGATATTGTGTCCTCACTGTTTAGATACGCAAGCCTGGGCAGTATGATATGGAGAGCAAGCTGTTGCCCATGTAGCATGTTCCCCCTCTCCATGCATCTGATGAGCCCAAAGGAATGGCACAGACTGATACAGTTTGGTACCAGCAGCATCGCAGGAGTTGCCAGTCAGCATTGGACTCATTGTAGGAGTACCTTAGGGCAGTGGTCTCTATCCTTTTTAGCACCACGGACCATTTTAATATTGACAATATTCTTGCGGACTGGCCGACAGAGGTGGGGGGTGGGGTGTTTATCACGATGGAATATAGATGATAAGTCAACTATAAGTCAATTATAAGTGGCTAATACACTCAATTTTGTTTCTAAAAGGGTTTATCTAACAAATTTAATATTAAACACATAGTGCATATTTTCCTCCCATGAATATAGTGATAAGTCAATTATAAGTCACTTACAAGTCAATAGCATCATAACATTTTAAGTAACATTTGGATATTAAACACACAGCACATATTTTCCTTGTATGAACATATAAAATCATTGAAACATACCAATATCACTGAATCAGTGGGAGCCCTGGGCTTGTTTCCCTGCAACAAGATGGTCCCATTGAGGGGTGATGGGAGACAGCGATACTCGAAGGGGGTTCCTTATGTCCGGTCTAAACGCAATTTAGTTTTCGTTGCATTCATTACAGAAAACCCCACTTTGCAGAGATATGAAGTTGGAAATGGAAGCAACATTTTCAGTGCTTTTGTGGCTATCTCAGGATATTCAGCCTTGACTTTGATCCAGAATGCCGGCAGAGATGTTACGTCAAACATACTTTTCAGCCCACTGTCATTTGCAAGCTCGAGGAGTTGATCTTCTTCCCGCGCTGACATGGATGATTCACTGGGGACATTCACAAATGGATCATGGACCTATTCCTTTACATATCTTGGGTCATTTGCGGTTGGGAGGTAACGCTCGAATTCTGTCAACAGCAAAGATAGGTGTTCGCACACCAGCTGTGGGTCTCAGTCTCTCCCAAATTCCCAGCTAATGTTGGGAACATGTCAAATATGCCCCTGTCCACTCGCCGTCCTCACAGTCCCAGTTTGGCTTTGAAAGCAGACACTTTATCTGCCAACTTGAAGACAGTTGTCATTCTCCCCTGAAGTGACAAATTGAGTTCATTGAACAGGTTGAAGATGTCACACAGATAAGCGAGTTTTGCTATCCACTCCTCGTCACTGAAGTGTGCTGCCAGTGGTGACTTTTTTTCTGATAGAAATCTCTGTAGCTGCTCTCTTAACTCAAAAACCCTGGTCAGGGCTCTCCCCCTTGATAGCCACCTGACTTCAGTGTGTAACAGAAGGCATTTGTGCTCTGCATCCATTTCCTCGCAAAGCTGCTCAAACAGACATGAGTTAAGGGTTTTTGCATTGATGTGACAGATAACTTCAACAACTTCACTCAATACGCTGTTAAGATCAGGTGACATTTTTCGGCTAGCTAGCATTTCCCTGTGTATGACACAGTGTGTAAACTGGCTTTCAGGAGCAACCTCTCTGACTCGGGTAGTGAAATCAGACAGCCATCCAGTCATAGCTGCAGCCCCGTCTGTGCATATTCCAACACAGAATGATCAGTTCAGTTTGACTTACATATAGTCATTCAAAGACTTGAATAGTTCTGCCCCAGTTGTGTTAGTTGGTAGCGGCAGTGCACACAACTTATCCTCGTGCACATCATCTTGATATATATATCCCACATAAACCAGCACTATTGCCTTGTTGTCGACATCAGTAGACTCGTCGACCTGGATAGCACACCATGGTGACTTGTTAAGCCATTCCAACAGCTGTGCTTCGATGTCCTCCGCTATGTCATTGATTCTCCTTGAAACTGTGGTAGCTGAAAGAGAAACCTGTGCCACCTTGTTAGCTGCAGCTTCTCCCAACAGTTCATGGCACATGCCCTTGGCAGCAGGCAGAATCAATTCTTCACCAACACTGAAAGGCTTCTTAGCCTTAGCAATACGGCTCGACAGTAAGTATGATGCTCTCAGAGCACAGCATTGGTGGAGGTGTTGGCTCTCAGCACTTGCTTCTGTCCTGCTTGCTCACGTTTTTTCCGCTCAAAAAACTCAACGGGTTTGTCTTTAAGTGCAGGGTGCTTTGACTCAAGGTGCTGAAGCAGTTTTGAGGACTTCATTGCCTCATTAGACAGCTTGTCTCCACATATCACACACAAGGGGGCTTGGAGTGTGCGAGTCACCAGTCGCAATAAAGCCATATTTTATGTACGGCTCATCGTATTTTCTATTGAAGGAAGCTTTCTTTTTTTTTGCAGCCTCAGCCTCAGCTGTCTCCGCATTATCATCATCGTTGGGCCTTTTATGTCCCCTACCACCTCTTCCAAAGAAACTCTCAAGCGATGTTTGTTTTTAACTTATCAAATAGTTGTAGGTTATACCGACTGATGACCTCGTGTGCGTTCAAGTTCAACAGTGGTGGTGACAGGGAATGAGGAAAGGTGCAGCTGACTCAAGTCATTTCATATCGCCAAATCATATCGTTTCCTCGCGGCCTGGTAATGGTCCACGGCTTGGTGGTTGGGGACCCTGCCTTAGGGACTCCAGCTCTGGACTTGTCCATCAGGGTTTGCTCCCAAAGCCTTCCCCATAAGTGGGTATAGCCGCAAAACAGTGGAAGTTTGAGATCAGAATTTTCCTTCTCCTAGATGAGCCGCCAACCACGGCTGATGAGCCCCATCTGCCCAAAGCAACTGGATTTAGGGTGCCAGTAACCCGCCTTTGTCTCTTCTCCAGTCAGTAGAGATGGTTCCGCCAGGCTTTGTACCGAAGTCACAAGTGAAGGCTAGGAGCAGGACTTGGCTGTCAGCCATTAGGAGCATTTAATAGGTAGTGGGAGCTTGTGCCTATTAGCACCCCCAACTAGAAAAACCTTAAGGTATACTTTCCCTGAATGTTTTTACCCCTTTGTAGTTTAAAATTTTAACTATTTAAATCGATTTCAATTGATATTAAATGTCTTTGGCAGTGAGCAAATGTCCCTTCCCCTTAAAAATCACCTGATAGCTGTTCACAGTCTGAGCTGTTAGGGTATTGTCAGGCTTCAGGATATGATACCTGAAACCTGTTCACAGCTAACCCAGCTTCACTGGACACAAGAGCAACAAAATACTGGAGGAACTCAGCAGGTCAGGCAGAAATTAGAAGTTAACATTTCAGGTCTTGACCTGAAACATTGACTGTTCATTTCCCTCCATTGATGCTGTCTCACCCATTGAGTTCCTGCAGCAATTTATGTGCTCAAGATTTCCAACATCTGTATAATCTCTTGCATCTCCACTCATTGGACTTATAATGCATCCAGGCTGGTGGTGTTCAGTGGCGATGCAGAGACAGTTCGCTTAACCCTCTGCATCTGAAGACAGTATGAAAGGATATAAACTGTGTTTACCAAGCTTGAGGAGTGTGCAGGGTCAGGATTTAAGGTAGAAAAAAAGCTTCTAAATGAGGTGTGGCTTAAAAAAATGAAGGCAACGCGCCTGTAGAAACAAAGGAGCCAGCTAAAGGGAAAACTGATAAATCTCTGAGAGATAACTACTATAAACATCATTATTTTATATCAGATAGAGAGATTCCTCTAATTCTCAAAACTACATTTTTTACAGCAAATAGGTTCTAGCAATATTAGTTTAGTGAAACTCATGGTTCATAAAATTTGAGTTAACTGATAAACTTTGCTTCATGTGCTCAAAACAATGTGTAATGAGATCAGTAGATTTCTCCTGGGAGGGTTCATGATATGCACGTGCTACATTGCTTTAAGGACAAGTCTGTTAAAACACCAAACGCAAATTGAATTATCCTACTGCTAAGACCTTAAAAGGTCATGACATTTAACTTAGTCAAATAAATTGAAGTTCTAGTTATTCGAAGTTGGATAGTAACTAGTTCAGAAAAGTTACTGACCTGCAAAATGCGAGGGAACAATTTAAAACTGTTGAGCACTTACTCCTGTGGAATTCTGCATTAGTATTTTTTTCTGACAAAGCAATAAATTGATTTGAACTAGATGCCTTATGAGAATAGGTTGACTGAACTTGGCCTTTTCTCCTTGGGGCGACAGAGGATGAGAGGTGACCTGATAGAGGTATATAAGATGATAAGTGGCATTGATCATGTTGATAGCCTGAGGCTTTTTCCCAGAGCTGAAATGGCTGACACAAGGTGGCATAGCTTTTAAGTGCTTTGAAGTAGGTACAAGGGGGATGTCAGAGATAAGTTTTTTACACAGAGAGTGCTGGGTGAGTGGAATGCAATGCCAGTGACAGTGGGAGAGGCGGATATAGTAGGGTATTTTAAGAGACTCCTGGATAGGTACATGGAGCTTAGAAAAATAGAGAGCTATACGATAGGGTAATTCTAGGCAATTTCTAGAGTAGGTTAGATGGTCGGCACAATATTGTGGACTGAAGGACCTGTAATGTGCTGTAGATTTCTATGATTCTGTGAAACCTTTGGAGTCTGAAAGAAATACAGATGTTTGAGATACATTGCTTTTTCACTAACTGCCTATTTTAAATCCTTAAAGATGAAATCTTGTTTGAAACCATCAGTTTTTTTAAACCTATTATCTCTATAATGACTCTTTAAAAAGCTTATTGAATGATGTGCAACTGAGTTTTTAAATGGCATACGGAGCAATAATTAAAAATCACTCTTGCTCCAAAAAGCTAATTCCATGTGTGAAGTCTAATTTACTCAGCATAAATATTTCAGAATTTCTTCTTCAGGGAAGTTTGTAATGTTTCTGTTTTGCTATAAATATCATGTTGTGTCCCATACTCTTTACATTGCTCCTTACTTCCTGGTTTGGTGACTATAATAATTATTCAATATGATTAGCTCTTTGGCAGAGTCAATGTGGTTGGACAGCAGAGACTTTATGGAGAGTCAGAACCAAGTTTAATATCCATATGTCATGCATTTAGTTGTCTTGCAGCAGTAGGACAATGCAATACATAAAGGAAAACTATAAATCAGTGGTCCTCAACCACCGGGCTGCAAAGCATGTGCTACCGGGCCGCGAGGAAACGATATGAGTCAGCTGCACCTTTCCTCATTCCCTGTCACACACTGTTGAACTTGAACACCGCGCCTCCCACCGCACCCCCCCGCCCCCACCGTCGGCCAGTCCGCAAAAATATTGTCAATATAGAACCGGTCCGCAGTGCAAAAAAGGTTGGGACCCCTGCTATAAATTACAATTATATATATTTATATAACATTAGTGGTGCAAAAGAAAGCAAAAATAGTGAGGTAATGTTCATGGGTTGGTTCATTATCTATTCACGAATCTAATGGCGGAGGGGAAGAAGCTGTTCCTAAAATGTGTGCCTTCAGGCTCCTGTACCTCCTCCCTGATGAGAGCAATGAGAAGAGGATACATCCTGGGTGATGAGGGTCTGTAATGGTGGGTGCCTCCTGTTTGAGGCAATGCCTTTTGAAAATGTCCTTGAAGCTCAGGAGGCTAGTGTCTATTATGGAACTGACTGAGTTTGCAATCCTCTGCAGCTATTTCTGATCCTGTGCAGTGGCTCCTCCATTTCAGATGGTGATGCAACCAGTTAGAATCTTCTGCATGTTACATCTGTAAAAACTTGCTCGGCTCTTTGGTGGCACAAATCACCTCAAACTCTTAATGAAATATAGCCAGAGGCATGCCTTCTTGATAACTGTATCAATATAATGAGCCCAGGATAGAATTTCAGATATGTCGACACCCAGGAACTTGAAACTGCTCACACTTTTCACTGTTGATGAGGACCAGCAGTGTGTGTTCTTGACTTCCCCTTTCTGAAATTCACAAACAATTCCTTGGTCTTACTGATATTGAGTGGAAGGTTGTTGTTGCAACACCACTCAAACCAGCTGCTATATTTCACACTTGTATGCCACCTCGTCACCATCTGAGATTCTGCCAACAATAGATGCATCATCGACAAATTTATAGATGGTGTTTGAGCTGAGTCACACAGTCATGGGTGTACAGGGAGTATAGCAATAGGGCTAAGCACATATCTTTGAGATGCACCAGTGTTGATTGTCAACAAGAAGATGAGGAGATTGCCACCAGAATGAAATCCATGATGGAAATGAGAATTTGCACAACACGGCAATTGTTAAAGCTTGTGGATAGTCCTTCTTGGGCACCCTTACATTGCCAGTGATCACAAAATCCAGCTTAATATGTAGAATGACTGTGTAAAACTGTTTACAACGCTGACATTTAGCAGGTGGACACTGAAATGTCAAGAAGCTTAAGGACATTGTACTCCGACCTCTTTTACCAGGTGGCACAAGCAAGTAGTTATTAATCACATTGATAAACTGATGGGTTGTTTTACTTTGCAATTTCATAATTTGTTATTGCTTGTATATATAGGTTTAGCTCTGACTATCTTGCAGAGCTGATAATGCATTGTTCACAAGACCCTTAACATTTGGAATGCCAACCATAAGATAAAAAGCTCCACTGAAGAAATGTCATTTCCACTTTTTGCCGAGACCCCAATCAGCGCCTCTACAAACTGCACCCCTGAGAAAAAATAAACTAATATTTTGAATATTAAATCAATACAGTGAACACAGTAATCCTACCAGAAAACAACATGCAAATGATAATGGCAACTGATTTTCAGTAGATGCTTGACTGACTCACTTAGTCAAGAATATAGTTTTTGAACTCCTAATTATTATCTGATAGGATTTGTAATCTTCTGTATAATCAAGAAACAAGTCTGGAATCAATTAAAATGTGATGAGGAGAAATCGTATTTTGATTACTTACAGGTTCTAAGTGAAGCAGTAAAAAAGCCAACTACAGTCAGACTTTGTTATCTATCTTCCCAAATGATATACAATTGTGCAAATATAGCAAAACAATTTTTTCTTTAACTAGTTGACTATTACCTTAATAAAGTGGCAACATAATGTTCAATACTAATAATATATAGTTAAATTGATATTTGTCTTTAACATCCAACTAGGTAAGGTGCTAAATTTTACTGTCTGCTTTAATATGAACAATATACTGAAGTTTCTTCAGAATATTCTATATTCTCAGCAACTCCCACTCCAGTGAACCATGAACTGTTCCTCTTACCAAGATTAATATTAAATTCTTAAACATCCTGCATAACTGCAACTATTTTCCCATTATTCATAGCTCAGAATTCACACAGATTCTCTGCTCTGTTCCTTCATGAATGAAAGCATTAATTTATCCTGATCAGCACTTCCATTTTCTTATGCAATGATTTCAATACCTTTTCCTTTTTTAATCTCTTCAAAGGATGCTATCCACCAGTCGCATGTTATAGTTACAGCCTTTGTTCATTAGCCCTGGTTCACACCGATGCATCATTTATTCTACTTCATAGTCAGTGGCTCAAATTATCTCACAATTATTACTTTCAATTCAATTCTCATTCCTTTCAAATCTATGAAGATCTGTTTTTGGCCCAACTAATTTCACTTCTATTCACATTGGAGATCTGATTGACGTGTTTATTTTCGCTTTACAACTACCTGTAAGGTGTTGGCAATTCACTTTTTAACAGCTGGAAGTCCTCCACTAGACTATGAGATCTAGGAGAAGAGTTAGGCTATTCCGTCCATTGAGTATGCCAGTAAATCATGGCTGCTTTTATTCAACCCCATTCTCTCAAGCTCTCCCATAACCCTTAACTCCCTTACCAATCAAGAATCTGTAAACCTCTGTGATATTTGGCCTAATCTCAAATAATAATGAGGCAGCCTAAAGAGAAGAAGTCATCACCCTGACACAGTGGGGTTAAAAGAACAACCTCTCCCTCAAACCCTCAATGTCGCCAAAACAAAGCAGCTGGTTTTGGACTACAGGAGGAACGGAGACATGGATCTGGGGTTGAGAGGGTGAACAGCTTTAAGTTCCTCGGCATAAACATCTCCGAGGATCTCACATGGTCTGTATATACCAGCTGTGTGGTGAAAAAGGCGCAACAGGTTGAAGAAGTTTGGTATGGGTCCCCAAATCCGAAGAACTTTCTACAGGGGCACAACTGAGAGCATCCTTACTGACTGCATCACTGCCTAGAATGGTAACTGTACTTCCCTCAATTGCAGGACCCTGCAGAGAGTGGTGTGGACAACCCAGCGCATCTGTAGATGCAAACTTCCCACAGGACATTTACAAAGGGGCCCGAAGGATCATTGGGGACCCGAGTCACCCCAGCCGCAAACTGTTCCAGCTGCTACCATCCAGGGAACGGTACCACAGGACTAAAGCCAAGACCTACAGGCTCGGGGACTGCTTCTCCCACCAGGCCATCAGGCTGATTAATTCATGCTGACACAACTGTATTTCTACGTTATATTGTTGTAGATACTATTTATTATAAATTACTATAAATTGCACCTTGCACATTTAGATGGAGACGTAATGTAAAGAATTTTAATCCTCATGTATATAAAGGATGTAAGTAATAAAGTCAATTCAATAAATACACACAATAACAGCTCTTCGTGGTAGCAAGTTCCACAGATTCAGTATAAAAATAGTATATGTAAATAAAAAATAAAATAGTTTACTGTATGTGCAGTGTATACAAGGTGAACAAATATCACACTTAGAAATGTTTCAGATATTTGTAGTCCAAGATTCTACATGGTTGCACTTAAGCTGATCCTTAGTTCATTGAACAGTGAAATTATGCAATTACCTGCCAATCCTATTTTTTCTCCTAAATGTTCTTTCAACTATAAACATTTCAGTTAGATAGTTTCATTTCTGACCTGGCTGAAAAATAGAACATTACATTACTCTGCCATTACTATGAAAAGACCCTGGCTCCTTGACAATTCATGGCAGCAGTAGCCTGAGGAACAAAACCAACTAGAAAGTCATTCTACAGTGCTAACAATCCCATGGCAATCCTTTCCACATGTTTGCTGCTGGCATTTGGAATAAAGTCAGTTGTAGCTTGCCTCTCAAGCTCCAGATGTACTCAATATTCACCTCATAAATGGAAAGTTACAAACTAGATGGTTTAAATTTATTTGAAAAGATAAGGTACATTTGAAGTTATTTTTACCATTTTAATTTTGTTGCACATACTAATTCCAATGACTTTTTTATTTCCACCACTGTAAATAATGTTAGAATTAACATATTTTTAATAAATCTAATTTATTTGTCATTTATTTTCAAGTAAGTATTCTCAAATACAGGTCAATTGTTTAAGTAACCTCTAAAGACAGCTTTTGTTACAGAAAGACAAATATGTGAACTAAGGGGGAGCTGAAGATAAATTATCTATTCAAAGAGTAAATCTCAGCCACACAGCTGGCCAATTGTTTAGCTCATGGACTTTCTTTCTATTTTTATTATAACCTTTTTTGCTGTTTTGTAATCTTTATAAGATGCCAACCAATGAGATTTTGATTTTGTTGGCAGGAAAACATGGGCAATATCAATTTATGGTAAGTGATGGAGAGGTTTCTTTGTTCTCTAAGCTGCGATATAAACCCCCATGACCTTGATCCACATAAGAGGCTACAATGGCAAGAGCAGGCTGTCAGTTTTTGATTACATTTACATTCCCGTAGTTGCGGAGTCTTCCTAAAGACTCCTCAAGTCTTCAACTTGAAATATCTTTGCATCAAAAATGGAATTCAATGCTCTGTGGCACCAGGAATGCTAGCAATGTTCTGGTAACCAAAGACAGACATCGATAGAGGATGAAACAGAAGACAGGAGGAGAAAGATTGTTGGTTGAAAAGGTCAAATTAGAAACAGAAAGAAAAGCAACAGAAGAACCAGACTGCATCAAAGCATCAAAGTACCTTTATTATCAAAGAATGCATAAATTATATACCTTGAGACTTGTTGCTTACAGGCAGCCACGAAGCAAGAAAGCTGAAGAACCCAATTTAAAAAAAGACCGTAAGCACTGTGCAGAGGAAGAGGGAAAAAAAACACACATCATGCAAATTATAGATGCAAACGTCAGCATTCTGAACTGGATTGAATCCTTAGATCCTTTCCCCAGAGCAACCAGATTAGTAGGCCCCAGCCTCAAACTCAGTTCATTATATTACACCGCAAAATTTGTAGAGATGACAGCCACTAGAGAGACGAATGAACATCGCTAGAGAGCGAGTGAAATCAGACTGACCCTCGGCTCTGCATGTCAGCTTTCCAGTCTACCTAGGCGGCATTTAAATTGTCTCAGCACTGGCTACTGCATCGCTGTGGGACTTGGGTCCCAGTGCGTGACACACCCAGGCCACACAGCCCAAAGCCGTTCTTGATCTCACCAAATCATCTCGGTACTTAGAGCGATCCAATGTCACACCCAGGTTGGGTGGACGGGCATCAAAACTCTTTCAAATCGACTCCCCAAATCATTCGCTCCAACAGCAACAGCGATACCAACTCCGCCCGTGAACGCGTCTTGAACATGTTGCATTCTGGCTTTGCAATACATCAGTAGAGCTCATCCTTCGAATCTGCTTCACCTCCACTTGCTTCTTCATTGCTTGTAGTGATAGTTGACCACAATTAACTTCAAAAAAGGTGTTATTAGTAATTATTTTAGTCGTATTCCTTCCCTTCTGAACTCCCAGTAAACTGTGGCACAACTTCAGTCGTGCAATCTTAAACCAGAAGATCAATGATCCCCCATCTCAGGAGCACAATGGTACATCTGTGGTTCCAAATCTATTTTCAACCATGAGGACAACAACATATGTGCTCCCTGTATTTAGCCCCCTTCCATTCCCACTAAATAGCTGAGATTGCTGCCTCTCATGCAGAGACTATGCAGAATCCGGGCTAAGTCTGGATTCATATCGATTCTTCACAGCCACCTACAGTCTCATCTTCTGCAAGAAGACAGCCTTCCAGCGATATGTATGCAACTACAAGTAGAGTACAGATGAGAAAAGGTAGGTTAATTTATGAAACCTGAAAAGCTATCATTGAAGGACGCTCAAAGTTAATATCGAAGTAGGATATGTACATACAGTATAGACCATAAGACATAGGAGCAGAATTAGGCCATCTGGCCCATCAAGTCTGCTCCGTCATTCAATCATGGCTGATCCTTTCTTTTCTCCTCCTCAACCCCAGTTCCTGGCCTTGTCCCCGTAACCTTTGATACCACGTCCAATCAAGAACCTATCCATCTTCGCCTTAAATACACCCAACGACTTGGCCTCCACAGCTGCATGTGGCAACAAATTCCACAAATTCACCACCCTCTGGCTAAAGAAAGTTCTCTGCATCTCTGTTTTGAAAGGGCGCCCTTCTCTCCTGAGGCTGTGCCCTCTTGTCCTAGACTCTCCCAACATGGGAAATATCCTTTCCACATCTTCTCTGTCTAGGCCTTTCAACATTCAAAAAGTTTCAATGAGATCCCCCCCTCATCCTTCTGAATTCCAGCGAGTACAGACTCAGAGCCATCAAATGTTCCTCATATGATAACCCTTTCATTCCTGGAATCATTCTTGTGAACCTCCTCTGGACCTTCTCCAGTGTCAGCACATCTTTTCTAAGATGAGGAGCCCAAAACTATTCCCAAATCTGTCTAAGTCCTTCTGCATCCTACCTGTTTCCTCAACACTACCTGGCCTTCCATCAATCTTCGTATCATCTGCAAACTTGGCAACAAAGTCATCTATTCCATCAAATAAATCATTTATATACAGTGGTCGCAACACCGACCCCTGTGGAACACCACTAGTCACTGGCAGCCAACCAGAAAAGGATCCTTTTATTCCTACTTGTTGCCTCCTACCCATCAGCCAATGCTCTAACCATGTTCGAAACTTCCCTGTAATACCATGGGCTCTTAACTTGGGAAGCAGCCTCATGTGTGTCACCTTGTCAAGGGCCTTCTGAAAGTCCAAATTTATATCATCTACTGCATTCCCTTTATCTATCCTACTAGTAATCTCCTCAAAGAACTCCAATAGGTTCGTCGGGCAGGATTTTCCCTGAAGGAAACCATGCTGACTTTATACTATCTTGTCCCTGTGTCACCAAGTACTCCATCACCTCATCCTTAACAATTGACTCTAACATCTTCCCAACCACCCCTGAGGTCAGGCTAACTGGGCTATAATTTCCTTTCTGTTGCCTTCCTCCTTTCTTAAAGAGTAGAGTAACATTTGCAATTTTCCAGTCCTCTCCAACCAATGTTTTTTGAAAGGTGATTTCTAATGCCACCACAATCTCTAGTCCTACCTCTTTCAGAAACCTGGGGTGCAGTTCCTCTGGTCGGGGTGACTTATGTACTTTTAGGTCTCTCAGCTTTTTGAGCACCTTTTCTCTTGTAACAGTAAGTGCACCCACTTTTTTTCCTTTACACACTACATCATGCATACTGTTAGTGTCTTCCACCGTGAGGACTGATGCAAAATCTCATTTAGTTCATCAGCCATCTCCTTGCCCCTAATATCATTTCTCCTGTCTCATTTTCCAGAGGTCCAGTATGCACTCTTATTTCTCTTTTACTTGAAATAACTTTTATTATCTACTTTGCTATTATTTGCTGGTTTGCTTTCATATTTCATCTTTTCCCTTCTAATGATTTTTTAGTTGTTCTCTGTAGGTTTTTTAAAACTTCCCAACCCTCTATCTTCCCACTAATTTTTCTGCTACTTTGGGATATCATCTGTTTTATTTGGTTAAATATTTAGAATCACAAGATATCAGCTTTTATTGATTACTGAAGAAGTGGGGAGGAAAATATGACCATGTGGATATCATTTAAAAAAAATATTTATTATAGTTTGCCTTGGAGCCAGGCTGTGATAAAAGGAAGATCAGCAAAGTGTTCCCGTCAGTCTCTTTTCATACTTTCCTTTCTAAAGTAAGGGAGACAATACCAGCATTTATTGCACATCCCGAATAACACTAAAAAGACGATATGCAACCACTTCCAGGAAACACTGCAGCCGTTCGGTGAAGGTGCTCACAGTATTATTGAGATTGGAGACATCAGCATTTAAACCTTATAACAATAAAGGAAGTGATAAAAGTTCAAAGCCTTCATATTATTTCTCATAATGGCATTGAGTGACTTGCCTCCCCACACCTTAAAGTCTCCTCATCCTTAACAATAATGTGATAATGCAATGGACTCAGATGAATGCAATTTCAATACAGAAAGGATAAAACAGACTCCTTGTCAGAACCATTTTCAATCACTGTAAACACTCACTTGTTTTATCACCAGCACAGTGCGTACAGTGAATGCTATCTACAAAAGACACATAGTTACACAGATGCAGCACCTCCCAAACCCATGACCTTCATGACCAGGAAGATAATGGAAGCACTACTACCTATATATTTCCTTCCAAGCCACACAACATCCTGATTTGAAAATTCACTCAGTGGCTACTTTATTCGGTATACCTGTACATCTGCTCGTTAATGCACAGGTCAACTCAGCCAACCATATGGCCGCAACTCAAATCATTAAGCATGCAGACATGGTCAAGAGGTTCAGTCGTTGTTCTTTCCAAACAGTTGAATGGGGAAGGAATATGATCTAAATGACCTTGACGATGGGATGATTGTTGATGCCAGTCAGGTGATTTGAGTACTTCAGAAACTGCTTGTCTCCTGGGGATATCATGCACTAATGGCAATTCCTTTGCTTGGATCTTCAGAAAAAGCTCTATTCCTATCTTTAATATCTCTACTTTTCCCTTTCAGGGTTCTTTTGAAGACCCTGATCTGGAGTTACATGCTGACTTTAGTTCTTTGTGGAAAACGGACCGGCTCTCGGGGTTTCACGACTGGCTGCTATTTGATATACCAAGGACGTGGCCTAAACGACTAGTGCACCTTCAGAGTTTCGGGATTTCGTGGCTCTGGATGCCGGCGGTCTCGAGGTTGATGCTTCCATAGGAATCTGGTGTGTCATGAGAGTACACATAAGATTGAAAGCAGCAAGCTAGTTGCTGGCTGCGTGCCCAGAAACCCGAGTTCTTTGGGCACAGAGCTTGGAAAAAGCGACGCAACAGACTTTAACATTGTAAATCAGCAAGTTGTTTTGTTCTGTCTCCCCTCTTGCTGTGAAACGGGGCATCTCTTTTTCTCTTATTAGGGAGAGTGAGAGCTTGTGGTATGTTGAATTACTGGGTGAACGAGTTGTCTTTGGGGTACTGCAAGTATGTGTCTTTATTGATGCTTTGCTGCACACTTGAGTGCTTGATGGAAGGCGACGATGCTTTTTTTGCTGGAGGAGGGAGGGGGGATCTCCCTCTGCTGCTTACGCGTGAGAGGGGAGAGCTGGGGGGCTTTGGGGTTCTAACATTTAACTGTCATTCATTGTTTGGGGCATTCCTCTGTTTTTGTGGATGGTTGTGAAGAAAATGAATTTTAGGAAGTATATTGTGTACATTTCTCTTACATTAAGTGTACCTTTGAAAAAATCTCTACAGTTTACAGAGAATGGTGCAAAAAGTAAAAAAAAAAATTCAGCGAGTGGCAGTTCTGTGGGAAAAAATGCTTTGTTATTGAAAGAGGTTAGAGGAGAATGGCCAGTCTGGTTTAAGTTGACAGGAAGGCAACAATGTATCATAACCATCTGTTCCAATAGTGGTCTCTGAATGCGCAACACAACGAACCTTGAAGTGGACGAGCTACAGCAGCAGAAGTTGTTGGTGTATCTAGTAGATGTAGCTAATAAAGCAGCCACTGAGTGTCTATTGCCTATTTTCATTTTCTTTTCTCTAAATCTTGGAACCCAACAGCATTGTGACACTACCTCCATTCAAGGGACGCTGTATTTCAAAGCAACTCACCATCACATTATCAATGGGCAGTAAATGGTGGCCTTGCTCATGACACACCAAGTCCAAACAAAAACAAAACATAAATTTCTAAGCATTGCAGAGAACCATGAATGTCATTTACTTGTTTAGTGTACGTGTACGCACACAGAATGTGCAGTCAGACTCTAATAATATGCCTCCCATGGTGCTCTGAAAGTGCTGGACTAGAAGCTTTTCTAGATTATTGGCTGTCACTCCCAGTAAAACCCAAACAGATTTTTATTTCTCTTTTTAAAATATGTATAGCACCATAGTATTTTAAGATACAGAAGTACAATAAATTTGCCAGTTAACCTAATGAGGTTAAAGGGAATGGGAAATAAACAACAACCCTGGACCTCAGTTCCACCTACTCATATTCATGCCCCTAGCCATAGCCTGAACCCTCAGCTACGGACGTAACCCTGCTTTGCACTCTGGACCCCGGCTCGCATTCCAAACTAATGAGAGAGTGAGACAAAGAATCATCAAGTTTTCCAATTTTAGCACGGCAGTTTTATTGACGATATGTCAACTATTTCTATGAGATGTTACCACTGATATGAAAAATTTTGAAGGACACCAAGTAACAAAGCTTATGGGTACTAGTTGATGATGTGGGAAATGTTTTCAACAAGGCCTGAGGAACATTTGCTGTCATTGTCAAATCCTCATAGCTATAGGTTTGGGTAAAAGGAATCCTGTGCAGTCAAAATGCCCAGTAACTGTGATGCCAATTAAATACTATTGACTGATCGTTGAGTCAGGGATGATGAAGCGATTGACTGATCGTTGAGTCAGGGATGATGTAGTGATTGACTGATCGTTGAGTCAGGGATGATGTAGTGATTGACTGATGCTTGTGATCCCCATTCTTCATGCTTTATGAGAAAAGGTCTGAGCATTTGGAGAGACTGCACCATGTTGGATGTCATAAGATTATCTGTGCTGTAGATAAGTGCAATTATTGAACTAGTAATGTAGAATAATCAGACTGTGGTTAGCAAGTTTCCTTCAACATTTTTGCAGCAGAATTGAGGGAGAACAATGTTATGAAGGATGGTAACAAAGGATTGGAGTGTGGTGCAGTCTGCATGAAACACTGTATCATGCAACTAACTATTTACTTGTTTGGAAAGCAATAAATAAACTCACCAGATGGAAAAATACTCTGCATTTGTATAACTCAGTCTGAGGGCAAATGAACAAACAGTGAAAGCACTGGCACTATAAACGGAGCTGTGAGTTTGGCAATTACATCATACCTTGCTTAATTAAGCTAATTCACTAGAGCTGTGAATACTAAACTCTATTCAAGTTAAACTGGTCAGGCTTCAAGTGTGAGTGGCTAAAGGTGATAGAAAGTTAAAGATTTACATTGACCCTCTCTGCCCCAAATGTTACATCTCACTTTTCACCCACAGTTTTGTTGTATTAAGTCAGTGTGCATGCTAAATCTAAGACATTTAATTTAAAATATAAAAACATTTGTGCTGTCTCACAGAATTTCTAAACTCTCTCCCTTGATAAGATTTTAAAAAACACATGAATAACTCAATGATTTCTAGCAATGTTCATGTCATTATCAGTTAAAACCTTTCAAAACCTTTTCTGCCAAACACACACAAAATGCTGAGGAACTCAACAGGTCAGACAGCATCTGTGGAGGGGTCTTTCAAGTTTGACTTTTATTCTTCTATTTCATTTTCTATTATTCCTTTTGCATTGCCTTGACACCTTGGAGATTCAAATCCAATGAGTTATAGAGAATAACTGTAAATAAATGCAACAAGGGCTTGTAAGAAAAGATCCATTGATGTGCATCAAACATAAAATTCTGTGCACATTTTGATAGAAATGGAAGCAGTGTTGAGATATGCAGTGCCAGAAAGTAAGCAATTGTAGTAACATAAGTTAGAAAGCATTGACAGAAAACTGAGAAAAAAAAACAAACTGAATTGTGAGGAACAAGATGATAGAAGAGGAAGAAACCAGTGTGAGGGAAAAGTGCACAAACAGAATGAGAACTCTGAGTTGAAAGGATACTTTTACGTATGAGTTCTAGCATAGAAAGATGTTCTAAGATACTTAATAAAAACACTAGGATTCCATACTCAGTCACCTAAGACAGGATGCCAAAATTATTTTCGAATAGATTGGTTTAAAAAGTTTCTCAAAGAAAGGTAGAGGATTTTAGAAATGAAAATCTTAAGGGCAGTTTTGCAGCTTGCGCACAGCTATCACTGAGGGAGATTGGACTGGGGAAGGAAGAGGTCAGCACTGGAAGAACACAGATACATTGGAGGACTGAGTAAAGAGAAAGGTTAACAGAAAAGAAAATAAGACAAATGGAGCCAGGTAGAGAAAGAATAGAGTGAAACAAGAGACGAGGTTTAATAACATGCTGGATAGAAAATAAAGAAAACTGATGCGATTTCCTACCAGATTTCCAACTGTGTGCACAGATTGTCCCGCACAAACAGCTTCTTACCAAAGCAATGTGCAAATTCTTTAGATTGAACAAAGGATTTTGAAGATAATTCTCAATATATCATTGCTTAAGTTTGTCATAGTCGGGGAGATGTTGGAGATAAGCTCTCACTACCTATTAAATGCTCCCAGTGACTTGTGTCTCAAATAGCCTCTGACAATCAAGTCCAGCTCTTGGGCGTCACATGTGGCTTAGCTACTAAGACCACCAGAACCATTTCTACTGATGGAAATGGGCAAAGGTGGGATACTGGTGCTTTAAAACCAGGTCTTTTGGGGCAGTTAGGGCTCGTCAGTCATAGTTGGCAGCTCACCTAGAAGTAAAAAGTGTGATCACAATCCTCGGCTTCCTTGCGGCTATACCTACCCATGGGGAAGGCTTTGGGAGCAAACCCTGTAGAAGAATCTGGACCTGCAGTGCTTAACAATGTTGAGTTTAATGCTGACTGGCAACCTCTGTGATGCTGCTGGTGCCAAACTGCATCAGTCCTTGACATTCCTTTGAATTTATCAGCTGCGTGGAGAGGGGGAGCCTGCTATGCTCTCCATATCATATTGCATATTATCACAGAGAGCTAGAACGCCATACCCAAGGTTGACCCCAACCAACAAACGCCCTGTCTCAATATATCTGCAAGCTGCAGATATAAACCTAGTCTACCTATCTTCTGAACGACCAATGTCAGCTGCAGTATTTTTAGTGATTATATTTAGAAACCATATCAATACATTTCAGTATCTGGTATGAAAAGTTTTTAACCTGGTGTTTCCTAATAACTATTAAAATTTTGAACACTATAGCAAGCTATTTGGGAAAACATATTAGAGGATACTAAAAGAAAAATGGCCTTCATTGACTAAATGAAGGATCATTCAGATGTTGTTGTGGGAATTCTCTGCACTGAGAGGACAGGGATTTCACGGGTCCGATATCAGGAAACCAGAGG
Source organism: Mobula hypostoma (assembly GCF_963921235.1). Classification (NCBI taxonomy): domain Eukaryota; kingdom Metazoa; phylum Chordata; class Chondrichthyes; order Myliobatiformes; family Myliobatidae; genus Mobula; species Mobula hypostoma. Next base: position 29,895,078 of record NC_086115.1, on the reverse strand, counting down.
TGGGAGACTGTGTGGTGAAACCTGGCAAATATGCATCCAGTGGATCAAACCACAAAAGCATGGAAACAAGTGTACAAACGAGTTTCATCAGTCAAAGACAACCACACACTTTCAAAGGTTCAATGATCTTTGAATCAAAGATTAACTTTACTCATCACATATACAGTGAAAGAGCAAAACATACAGTGAAATGTATTGCTTTGTGCCAACATGATATGCTGGGGGCAGCCCACAAGAGTCACTACCATTCCGGCCCCAACATATCATGCCCTCAACTTACTAACCCTAGTTCATACATCTTAGGAATGTTTGGGGAAACCAGAGCACCCATAGGAAACCCATACAGTCATAAGGAGAAAGTTCAAATACCTTATAGACAGCAAAATTGAACCCTGATTTTACAGTTGCTGCTGTAAAGCATTACGCTAACCATTATGCTACCATGCCACCCAAAGAGATGCTCCCAAAAAGTGACAGGAAGTTCAGGAAACTGGTTCAAGAATGCACAAATGCACAAGATTTTGAACCTCCTGTCTGACTCATCTGTGCTCCATTTATGAACTTCTGGAATACAGCAACACAATATGAAGTTACAAAAAATGCTCAACACCTACAGTGGGAAGCTGCCCCATGGAGTCTGGACGCACTGTCTCCATATAATTTAATTGAGAGGGAAGACTACTACGGACCAAGTAAGCATGAGGCAATTATATTTTTGTTTTAATAATAAGTTTACTTAAAATAACAATGCTTTTAATTGTTCTATTTCAATTGTTTTTTTCTTTAAATGTAATTATTATAAAACTATAACAGTTTTATTAATAATTACTTTAGTGTTAAAATCGACAGTGAAGGAGTTTTTTTTACATGAGGATCTTGATCACTTCAGCCAGTGCACCAAAGAATGACCGATGGAGTTTAATTCATCTGTGTTGCATTTTAATAAGACAAACCAGAACATGACTCACAGTAAACTGTAGTGCCCAACAGAAACCCAGGGATGCAGGTACATAGTGCCTTGAAAGTGACAACACAGGTAGAGCGGGTGGTGAAAAACACTTCTGCACGCTTCCATTTATTAGTCAGGATAGTGAATACACGACTGGAACTTCATGTTACAGCTGTACAAGATGTTGGTAAGGCTGCATTTGGAGGTTTAAAGACAGTTCTAGTTGCCCTGCTACAGAAAGGATCTCATTGAACTGGAAGGAGTTTAAAAAGTGCTACTGGGAATGGAAGGCCTGCATCACAAGGAAAGGCTAATAGGCCAAGACAAATTTTCCCTATATCATAGGAGAGTGACAGGTACCCTCGCAGATATTTATAAAGTTATGAGGAACACAGATAACATGAATTATCATTGTCTTTTCTCCAGGTAGGGGAGTCCAAAACTAGAGGATTAGTAAGGGGGCAAAGATTTAAAAGGGACTTTGGGGGCAATGTTTTCATGCAGGGGGGTGCATATATGGAATGAACTGCCTAAGGAAGTGGCACAGGCAGGTACAGTTGTGACATTTAAAATTCGTTTGGACAGGGGCACAGATGTGAAAAAGGTTTAGTGGATTATGGGCCAAACGCAGACAAATGTGATTAGTCCAGTTGGGCACGTAATCAGCATGGACAAGTTGGGCTGAAGGGCATCTTTCTATGCTGTATAAATCCATAAATTGAAGAATATTTGACATGTTTATGGCATTCAGAATTTAAAACATTCACAAATTTAGAATCCAGCAAGGTTGGGAAATCTTCTCACCATTTGTGGGTTAGGCCTGTTCTGGCACCATTATAGGCTGGAAAATCCTCAACCCACTATGCTCAGCCACCAGCAATGACATAGTTTCTGTAAGGAAGTTCCTGTTGGGGGTTCACAAAGATTGAGCAAGTGCTTTTTGGACAGATGAGCAGCTGGGAAATTCTCCGCCTATGCCTCATTTAGCCACATAAGGAAGTGGATCCTCCAAGTCACCAAAAAGATAATCTTTACAAAGATGCAACTTGTACCTGACCTACAATAGCAAACTAGCTTCCAGCTGAAAACTAACAACAAAAAACATTGATTTAAACTGAAATTCTTGACAATTACCCGCCCTACTCTTGCGGAGAGGTTGCTACCTTCCACAGAGCATCGAAAACAGAATGCTTTGGTTCAGTATTTCATCTAGTTACCTCTTAAGTTTGTCTTCCAAATTTGACTTGTCTTTAATTAAAATGTGTGGTGTTATGAAAGAGACTAAATCTGTCCCACAAGTTATTTTGAAACATCAGATCTATTTTGCCATATGTTATGCTCACAGAATATGTTATTCTCCAGGATCTATGAATGTCTTTTATCTTGCCCTAGCCCTTAAGTCATCTTTTCAACAGTAATTCTTTCAAAAAATTAAAGCTGTCAGCTCCATGTTTGTTGTCATTTGACCTCTAAAATGTTTTCATTTCAGCTGATATAAAGGCTGCTGAGAAACTGACAAGTAGACAATTATGCCTGTAAGACTGATATGCAGATCCTTATATGGGAGAGCAAGATGTCTACTTGTAAGAACCAGATGCAGACAAGGTTAACCTTTAAAGCAGGATTCACCCACTCAAAATGCATGGACTGATTAAAAGGAGAACACACAGTGAGGGGTCACATTGTAGCTATCGGCAGAGACTATTTTATCTTAGCTACTGACATTTCTCAGTTCAATCACTATTAAGTGGCTATGCTTCATTTTTCTTATTTATGTATTATCAAATGGTTTTATTGCAATTCAACCTTAATCACTATCATTATTTTCAATGAAAGAATTCTCATATTTACATGTAAAGATTCACCCTGCATTTTGAATGTGACTTACTTGGAATAATGTATTTGTTATAGCATACATCAACTCCAGTCTCCCAGACAACCTTGACCCACTGCAATTTGCCTACTGCTGAAACGTATCCACAGCAGATGTCATCTAACTGATCCTATACTCATCTCTGGCCTAACTTAACAGTAAATACACCTATTTTAGATTAAACACAAAAAGTCTGCAGATGTTGGAATTCCAAAGCAATGCGCACAAAATGCTGAAAGAACTCAGCAAAATCAGGCAGCATCTATGGAAATGAATAAATAGTTAACTTTTCAGGATGAGAACCTTCTTCAGGATAACGAAGTGTAACTGCAACACTTTAATCTCTATTCTCTTATTTATTTTTCCCCTTGTACTACCTCAATGCACTGCTGTACTGAAATAATCTCTACGGGTGGCACACAAAACAATGTTTTTCACTGTACAGGTATCTTGGTGTCTGTGACAATAATAAACCAATTTACCAATCTAATGCTCTGCAGTAGATCCCCATGAAGATGACTGTGCTGGTACCTCATGAGCAACTTCAGTAAATTAACAATAATGCAGATATGGACTACACCAAAGGAAGAAAGTAAAAGTTTTAGAGAATGGTACAGGTCCACCCCAGGTTACGAACACCTGATTTTTGAGCAAACTGTGGACATGAATGCGCATTTTGAAAGCCAGCAAGATGGATTTTCTGGTTGCTGGATGATTGCAAGCATCTTCTGCCATGTGGGAAACTGGCCTGTGGCAATATCTGAATCACTGAGTTGAAATCCCTGGTTTAACTGCTATGAATCATTCGAAAGAATGGAGCACTATTGTAACCTGACCTGAGCTGATTAGGTGGATACTGCTAGGGTTCAGCGGATACAAACTGAAGGAAAGATCACAAACACAAGATATTCTGCAGATGTTATATCTCAACACACATATCTAGAACACATAAAATGCTGGAGGAAGTCAAAATATCATGTTGCAGCATCTATGGAGAAGAACAAAAATTGATGTTTCAGGCTGAGACCCTTCATCAGGAAGGATTCTTCCCCCTTCCTTTCCAATCCTAATGAAGGGTATCAGCCTGAAGCATCAACTGTTTATTCCTCTCCACTGATGCTGCCTGACTTCATATCATCAGCAGAGTAATACAAAGTGTCACTGAGAGTGTGAAAATCAAGCACCATTCTATACCAATAACCTGCTATCAGTGTCCAATTTGGGCCTGCCACTGATATTTGACTCCAAGTTCATCGCAACCTTTGTCCAAACATGGATCAAAGAGACGAATTCCAAAGGCGATGCGAAAGTGAATGCCCTTGATGTCAAGGTGCCATTGAACTGAGTGTGGCATCAAGAAGTCCTGGTAAAAATGAAGTCACTGGACATCAAGAGGAAAATATTTCAATGGTTGGAGTCAGATCTCACATAAAGGAAGATTGTTGCTGTGGTTGGGGGTCAAGCACACCAGCCACAAGAATGGCATTGCTGGAGTTCCTCAGGGCATTATCCTAGGCCCAAACATCTTCAGCTGCTTCATTGATGACCTTCCTTCCATTATCATGTGAGAAGTGGATCTGTTTGCAGAATGTTCCCATCCAGCACTGAGGCATGGGCTGATACGTGCTATAAATCACCAGCATCTGAGGATCTTCAACAAGAGAGACTAATCACCTACATATTACATTCATAGCCAATATCATTGCTAAGTCCCACAACATGGACTGGAGTCCCACAACTCTGGAGGCTACCACTGACCATCAAAGCAAAAGGGTCAACTGCATATATATGGTGGCTTTAGGAGTAATTCAGAACTGCAGTGAGTAATTTACCTCCTGAACTCCTATAGTCTCTTCACAATTTACAAGGCATGAGCCAAAAGTTCAATGGAATATTCTCCCCTTGTCTGGACGAATGCTGCTCCTACAACTCTCAAACAGTTCTACTCAAAGAGGACAAGATAACCCACCATATTGTTATCCCAGCCACTACAGTAAACATTTACTCCCTCCACAAACTCTGCACAATGACTGCAATGTGTATCATTTACAAGATGCACTGTTGTTACTAAAGTCAGTTTCTCTTATTGTACCTCATAAACTCAGAACTTCTACCACCAAGAACAACAAGAGCTTCAGAAGTGCAGGCTTGGCATCTTGTCAGGGGCGAGGATTATAAATGGCAGCCTTGCCAATAATACCCAGATATGGGAGAATTCATTGGTTATTAATTTAAAATTAAATAGACTTCTTTTTTCACAAATGCTGATATACTTAGCTGGCCAGACATTGTGGAATGAGCTGAAGCTCAGCCATTCTGATATGCCAAGGACTCACACTTAATTGGACACTGATCCACTGGCAACAGTTCAGAATACAAGGAAACAATTTTATAGGCAACCTTGTTGGAAAAATGACTAGCATAATGTAGCGCATTGTTTTGTTCACTTTGGTATACTCAACTTGGTTGAAAAGTTCCATGAGAGTAACAAGGATTGAGAATAAATTCAACTGCATCGAATTTATCAACAAATCTTTTCAATATTGACCTAATTTTAGTGCTGGTTTTGTTATCCTTTATGCAAGTTATAACAGTAAGGTAATTAGAATGACTAAGGTTAATTTTCATGCTAGGTGATGAAGCCTCCTAATTCCAAAATCCCCAATGAAGTTTGATTTATTATGCATTCATTGGTGTAATCAGAATAACATATTTTCAGAAAAATAAATAACATACCAAAAGGGGGACATCAGAGTTCGCAAAGAAGTGTGGTGGTGTCTCAGGTGGCATGCAACCAAAAGTAAAGTTTTCAACACTTTGTAGGATTTAGTTTCATTTTCAATCTCAAACCCTCTAAAGTCTGACACAATGGTGCAGCTAATAGAACTGCTGGCTCTCAGTCCAGTGAACCAAGTTCATGCCTGGCCGGACTATGGCGGCAATCTCTCAGAGACCATATGGGTTTTTCTGGGGTGCTCTAGTTTCCTTCCACATTCCACAGACAAGCAACTGCTAAGTTTAATTGGCTATCGTACATTTCCCTTTGTGAGTGAGTGATAGAATTATGGAGAAGTTGATGGGAACATGAAGAGAATAAACTATAGGGTAAATTAGTGGGGAATGGGATTTCTCTGGAGGCAGCATTGATGCAATGGACGGAATGGCCACATTCTATCTTGTAAGGAAATTTAGATCCAGTGATGCTGTAGCAACTGGCAAGTTATCTTGTGTCAAAATTATGTACAACACTGTCCCAAATTTTAGAAGATTCTTCATTTACAAGATAAATTTTTAAAACTGACCATTTGGTATTCTACATTATCTTAATACTTACAATAAAAAAAACTACTTTTCACTTTGTAAATTTTAATAGCTATAAAGGAATACCATGTGACTATTTCAAACTGCCCTTAATTAATACAGCACAAATGTTTTAAGGCTTTTCAAATGAAAGCCTTTGAAATGCAAAGCAGACAATCAGCATCCAAAAGAGGAGAAGGGAGGCTAATGCTTGCCTGCAATCTTTTGCCAGAACTCAGTTTAAGAATATCTAATCAGCTTTTGGCATTTCTGAAGATACTAATTACTCTGAATTCTGGATATTTCCATATCCTACAAGTTTTTCTGGGCTGCCATGAAATCTAGGATCAACTGACATGATATTTTGTTGATATTGTCTCTTAAAATATGCAAAAAGAGGAATCAGAAATATCAAAATGAATTCAATCCGTAACCCTCAGACACTAGGAACTAGCATTTGGCCCTTTATTACATTTTATGTAGAATAATAGTAATTACATATTTTGTTCAGATAGCCATATTACATATTAATTGTTGAAACTAATTTTCACTTCAAAAGTCAAAATATTAATATTTTAAAATTCCATCACAGAACATTAGACTAATTATCTCTTGCATAATTTCCGATTCCAACTGGAACAAAACCACAGTGGAATGCAAAGTGTGCCACTAAGCATATTTTTATACCCTTTTACCTAATTAACTTAATTTATTTCTTCACCTAATTAGGTTTGAAAGTATGCTATAAGATGAATGCATTATAAAACCTCAAAGGACTGGATATATAACTCATTGTGGAGCTGTCCATTGTCAATAACTTTCAACGCTCATGAAATTTGAAATGATACCAACAGTGCAACAGAAGTCACATCCCACCTGCCTTCACAATATATGTACATGTTTGCTGATTAATGCTTTGTTATTCTACCTCAACCAAGACCTCATGCCTGGCATGTTAATTTCGGTCAATAAGCTATGGTATCACTAAAAGCTTTGTTGAAAAATCCTTTGTAGCAGTATACTCAGACCTTCTTGGATCTTCCATTTAACTTTTTTTTAAACAGGACCCAAAACACCCTGAATTTGCTTGGACTCCAAAACCGTTCCTCCCTCCTTCAGTACACTGTGGCAAAGGCTTAATTTTCCAAATGTAAAATTTGTGAAATATTTTATGATGTTCTCTTCAAAATGTCAGATTAAGCCAAATAAACAGTTGTGCAGCCACAAGATCTATAAGCAGGTAGTTACTGCAAGGGCTAGCAACTTAAACTGCATTATAATTTGCAGATTAAAAGTAGTATGCACTGTTTTTTAATAGTTCAAAACTATATTGACTAGGACCTTTAGGCTCAAGCAGTAATGATTTATTCCGTAAAATAGTTTAGCCTTGGTTATGTTCATTGATTATTTGAATTTTGTATGCCTGGGGATTTGATAAGTAATGCCCTTGTTTGCTCCACTGGTAGATGATAGAGCATTAAACCAGCTGGAATTTCCAGTAATGTAAAAGTTCATCTCAATGAATTAATGGACTCTAGGAAGACACATGATTGAATATCCTTGTGCAGTTGGCAAACCCTGTGGACAAAGCATAAACCGGCAGAGTCAAGAAATGCCCTCAGATTTGGAAAATCATCAAGACTTTGAGAAATATGAAAATCAATGGAAACTTGGCTACAATTACTTCATATCTGGTTCCAATGCTCATCGGTCTATTGTTGCATAACCCATGGGCTTTTTAAAAATATATATCGCTTGCCCATCCCAGATGATTGCACGGAAAATCCAAGCAAGTATGCTTAATATTATATAATTAAAAAATAAAAGCTTAAACACGCACATTTTCTCCTTTTATTAAATAACAATTGTGTAACATTTTAACCGGTTAAATCAGGTTCATCCTGGTGAAGAATGTGATGCTCCTGGTGCCATTGTAAGTGTAAGTGACAATGTTCTTTTAGGCACTAATCAGGAGTTATTTATGAAAGGTGAAATGAGCTGTCCAACTCCAGCATTTCTTGGGCAGGGCAGACGCTGCCAATTGTGGACATTCCTGCCCACAATTCTGCTTGGTCTCTACACCAGAGGTTCACAAACTTTTTTATGCCATGGACCCCAACCATTAACCAAGGGATCCATGGATCCCAAGTTGGTAGCTCCTGCTATGGGCAGAAGAACTTAATATGCTCTATGAACAGATGCAGTATAAATTTGAGAACCTTGACAGAAGTAATAAGGCCTGGAATCATGTGTGCCTCAAGGTACGGTTGTCTCTTCAGCCATGACCATCAGGACATCTGGCTACTAATTAGACAAGTTATTTGCAGTCTTCAACAAGTAAGCCATATCTCGTCCAGTTGATTCCGCCCTATTTGTGAAACCTGGAGTAGAAGGCCAGCTTCAATATCCCCTAAGGTCCAGAAGCCTGGGAGAAGTGAAACAAGGCAATCTTGACCTCTGCATTTTTTTTTCTGACATCTATGCAACTGAAGAGACCTCTTCTCTAGTTGAAGGGTGGAGAGAAAAAGCTTCTTGTGCCTGTAGCTTGGCTTTACCTTTATAAAACAAACAACTAAAGGGATTCAACCTATGCTTCTCTTCATGTCATATAAATTAATCTGTGGTATTATAGCGAGCACATTACTGTGAAATGGAAGAGGAGATAAGTGTCACCTTACCCTAAAAAAATAAAAAACAATCCAGTAGTATTATGGTTTTAAATTAATCCTTTCTGACACATATTTATTACAGGGTAATTCATCTGAGGAAAACTGGTGCTTTTCTGTTTGACTCTTTAAAATAAAATAGCCTTTGTTTTTGTTTGAATGTAATCCCCTGGAGGTGTACTATTAATATACCAGACAAAATCTTTACTAACTCAAGACTAAGGACTCTTCTGTTCCATTAGCTAGAGAGATAAATGACAGACTGAAGCAGAAAATAACTGGTACAGTATCCCCGAGGTGAGTTTCTGCTTCATGCTGATTAACTTCCATCAAGTGGTCTAATTATTTCCTTTAATTGTACAATGGCAGAACCCCATTAAATACAACATTATACAGCACTGCTGCTCAATGACACACTTGACTAAATGAAATAGAATAAATATACCATTAAAGTGCACGATGCGATGTAAATTTCAAAGTAATAAAAAAGAACTCCCCAGAACAGCACAGAACATAATTACAAGTGTTATGCAAATTCATGTTTCAGAGATCACAGCATCCTTGCTTTGCATCCTTTGGACTGTACAACGCCTGTATAATGGTGCTGACTACTCTGTTAACCCAAACATTTCTACCACAAACATATTTAGAACTCATGAAGCTAATCTTGAAGATACACATGATTCTGACATAATAATTAACAAATGCTGATTGCGCAAACTATTAACATATTCACATATAAGCATCAAGAATAACCGCAATGAATAATTAATTTAAAAGGAATAATGAAGATCAGTTCAAAGCAAATTTATTATCGAAGTACATACATGTCACCATATACAACCCTGAAATTTATTTCTCATGGACATTCGCAGTAAATACAAGAAATATCATAAAAACAATGAAAAACTGCACACCAGACGGACAAACCACCAATGTGCAAAAAAAACTGTGCAATTGCAAAAAAACCCAAAATACTAATAACAAACAAATAAGCAATAAATATCAAGAACATGAGATGGAGAATCCTTGAAAGTGAGTTCATAAGTCTTGGGAGCAGTTCAGTGTTGGGTTGAGTGAAGTTGAAAGAAGATATCTCCTCTGGTTCAAGAGCCTCATGGTTGATAGGTGATAACTGTTCCTGGACTGATGGTCTGGGTCCTGAGTCTCCTGCACCATCTTCCTCACCGTAGCAATGAGAAGAGAGCAAGGCCTGGATGGTGGAAGTCCTTGATAACGGATGCTGAGTTCCTGCGACAACACTACATTTAAATGTGTTTAATAGTGGGGAGGGCTTTACCTGTAATGGCTAGGCTGTATCCACTACTTTCTGTATGCTTTTCTATTCAAGGGCATTGGTGTTTCCATACTATGCTGTGATGCAACCAGGCAGTATACTCTCCCGTGTGAATCCATAGTAGATTGCCAAAGTTATAGGTAACATGTCAAATCTTCATAACCTTCTAAGAAAGTAGAGATGCAGCCGTGCTTTCTTTGTAATGGCACTCACGTGCTAAACCCAGGAGAGATCCACTGAAATGATAATGCCGAGGAATTATCACAGTTGCTAACTCTCTCCACCACTGATTCCCCCAATAAGAACTGGCTCATAAACCTCTGGTTTTCTCCTCCTGTAGTCAACAATCAGCTCTTAGTCCTGATGATATTGAGTGAGAGGTTGTTGTTGTGGCACCACTGAGCCAGATTTTCAATCTCCCTCCAATATGCTGATTCATCACCATGTTTCATACAGCCAATATCAGTGGTGTTGTCAGCAAATGTAAATATGGCACTGAAGCTGTGTCTAGCCTCACAGTCATAAGTATAAAGCAAGCAGCACTGGGTGCTAAGCACAGAGCCTTGAGGTGCAACTGTGCTGATAGTGAAGTGGAGGAGATGCTGTTGTCAATCCAAATTGACTGGGGTCTGCAAGTAGGAACACATCACAGTAGTCTAGCACTACTTTTCATCACATGAAAGCTACATACACTCAGTAGCCACTTTATTAGGTACACCCTGCTCCTTAATCTGTATGTGTTGTAATATCAAATATCTGATATGCTGTACGTCCTTGGAAAATTTGTGAGAAATAAGCAGGCAGACAATTCCAAACTGCTTTGCTCACTGCAGTTTCAAGCATTCAGGCTTGGAGATACCAGAAACGGCCAGCAGTGAAAATCAAGCAATTTCACTACTTCAACAAGTTAGGAACTGGGCAGAATTTGGAAGTATTGATAATCGTCTTGAATGTTACAATGAAAATGAAGATTTGGAGGATGCAATCTTCAATACCATTGTATGAAGGCAGTCCATTACCTGCAATAGGTGTCTGATCTGATTTTGTTCATTGCATACTGTGGATAAATTCCACGGTCAATTACTATTAGAAACTAATACACAATTTATGGTACTGTGGTACTATTGGTAGTGTTCTGATTTATTCTGTACGTCATTTAAATAAATACTTTGTTGCTCAGTTTTTCTTTTTTATAATAAAGTGTGAATGATTTGCACGTTCCAAATACTACATGTGGCCACATGTGAGTCCATGTGAGTGCAAGAGTGTGTGCGTGTTGGTGTGTATGAGTGAGTGTAAAGGCTGTCATGTGTTTGCTCAATTGATAATGGAAGTTTGAAATAATCCTATGCTTCAGCAGGAAAGGCGACCAAATGAAATACTTCACTACTTGAAGTTATTTGCTGGAACTCTATTAAGAGGGCTGTACTTTTAAGAGATTGTGTGAATGTGTTAACATGTCAGGGGACCCCACCCAGACATCTTTTCCTTTTTCTTGGAATGTGTGTTTACCGTAAATGTTTGTTCCAAGTTTTTTTTTAGGTTAATTTGTGAAGCTTCTGAAGGAAGAAAAGTGTGAGTATGGGCTTTTGTTTTCTCTTATCTCCCTTTTAAGTTTGTAACTATTTATGTCTTTACTTTTGGAATTGGCATTGGAGAGAGAGAGAGATCCAGATTTTAACCGGCCATGTGGAATCTGGGTTAAGGTGATGAAGATCTGTGCATCTCTATTCCGGATATGAGATGTCCAAATTTCAGAAAGAAATTGACATTTTGGGAAACTTGTGATTTGTGTATACTGTACTCAAAGTGCAAATTTGAATCTTGTTTTTGGAGGGAGATTGGAATACTTGGGGAGTGAACTGAAGCATTCCTTTTCTTAACATGAATATTCCAAAAGGTAAAATTAAAAAATACATACATACATATATATATGGTGTTGTCAATGCGCTGACTGAATTTTAGTTCTTTTGGAAAGAACTCAGCAAAGTTAACAAAAAATCACAGCACTTATCTCATAAAATGCAAATGAAGAATGTGCTTGAAGTCCAGTATATATCGAGCAAAATGCAAATGAGAGTTCACCATTGCTGACCATAGAAAACCAGAGGAAGGCAGACCAACTGAGTCTCAATACAGGAAACTCAAATAATGACCAGCAACCTTGTGAATGAAGCAGAATGAAAAGGAATAGGAATGCAAATGCAGAAAACAAAGAGAGAGAGTGTGACAGCAAGCCATGAATAACATGTTAATATATAACACTGCTGGTACTTTGTAATAGAAACATAGAAACATAGAAAATAGGTGCAGGAGTAGGCCATTCGGCCCTTCGAGCCTGCACCGCCATTTATTATGATCATGGCTGATCATCCAACTCAGAACCCAGCCTTCCCTCCATACCCCCTGACCCCTGTAGCCACAAGGGCCATATCTAACTTCCTTTTAAACATAGCTAATGAACTGGCCTCAACAGTTTGCTGTGGCAGAGAATTCCACAGATTCACCACTCTCTGTGTGAAGAAGTTTTTCCTAATCTCGGTCCTAAAAGGCTTCCCCTCTATCCTCAAACTGTGACCCCTCGTTCTGGACCTCCCCAACATCGGGAACAATCTTCCCGCATCTAGCCTGTCCAATCCCTTTAGGATCTTATACGTTTCAATCAGATCCCCCCTCAATCTTCTAAATTCCAACAAGTACAAGCCCAGTTCATCCAGTCTTTCTTCATATGAAAGACCTGCCATCCCAGGAATCAATCTGGTGAACCTTCTTTGTACTCCCTCTATGGCAAAGATGTCTTTCCTCAGATTAGGGGACCAAAACTGCACACAATACTCCAGGTGTGGTCTCACCAAGGCCTTGTACAACTGCAGTAGTACCTCCCTGCTCCTGTACTCGAATCCTCTCGCTATAAATGCCAGCATACCATTCGCCTTTTTCACCGCCTGCTGTACCTGCATGCCCACTTTCAATGACTGGTGTATAATGACACCCAGGTCTCGTTGCACCTCCCCTTTTCCTAATCGGCCACCATTCAGATAATAATCTGTTTTCCTATTTTTGCCACCAAAGTGGGTAACTTCACATTTATCCACATTAAATTGCATCTGCCATGAGTTTGCCCACTCACCCAACCTATCCAAGTCACCCTGCATCCTCTTAGCATCCTCGTCACTGCTAACACTGCCACCCAGCTTCGTGTCATCCGCAAACTTGGAGATGCTGTATTTAATTCCCTCATCCAAGTCATTAATATATATTGTAAACAACTGGGGTCCCAGCACTGAGCCTTGCGGTACCCCACTAGTCACCGCCTGCCATTCTGAAAAGGTCCCGTTTATTCCCACTCTTTGCTTCCTGTCTGCTAACCAATTCTCCACCCACACCAATACCTTACCCCCAATACCGTGTGCTTTAAGTTTGCACACTAATCTCCTGTGTGGGACCTTGTCAAAAGCCTTTTGAAAATCCAAATATACCACATCCACTGGTTCTCCCCTATCCACTCTACTAGTTACATCCTCAAAAAATTCTATGAGATTCGTCAGACATGATTTTCCTTTCACAAATCCATGCTGACTTTGTCCGATCATTTCACCGCTTTCCAAATGTGTTGTTATCATCAATGAAGGCTGGTTCTGGAAGGTATGTGATTAGTTATATAGATCGGAACAGGAAGATATTGGGAAACTAGATGGGAAAGATCCATGTTGCAGCAGAGACATCAAGCTCCACAATCTTGATTGCAAGGCAGACCAAGAAAGATAAGAAACTGCACACAGCATCTGAAGGTAGCCACCCTAACCTGGAATGGGAGTGGACACAAATGAGCTGGGCCCTTTCAGTGGTTGACCTAACGATCAAGAGGACAGTCTGTGAGGGGTGGCACCAGGGTGAGGTTCTTGCAGCTATTCAAATGGAGATCACTCCAAACCATCCAGTGGATCAATCAAAAGGACTGAGGGACAGACTATTCTCATTATCTCTCATGGCATGGCATGTGAACTGTTGTCTGTGAATCTGAAACAAGGTTACCTTGCTGTGACCCTGCCCACTAACAGCCACTGCTGATTGTTTTAGCTATCAGAGATTGAAGGGGCAAAGGTAAGGATGTGATCAAAGAGTAATTGGCCAGTAGGGAAGGTCGTAACAAGCCCACGAATGACCAAGTTACATTTTAAAACTGGTTGAAACTGAGAAGACAAATGTATCCAAGGGTATGTGATCAAATTTCTGGATGTTTATTGCTATCTCTGCTCAGTCTTGTAGATAGCCAATTAGAGATGTTAGATAGTGTATATGTAGGTACACATAGGGATATGACAGATTAATAAATGGGGAAGGAATCCAAAGTGAAAGACATTTTTGCTGTCCTACTGTCATGGTCCGGATCAGGGTCCCTTTAAATTTAGCTTGTTTATGTTACGATCCGGACTGTTGATTTCCTGTTTTCCCGTGTCTCTCGACTTTGGTGATTAGAGGCAATTAACACTCGGCTGAACCGGTAGTTTATAGTCTCCGGTTTTCAGCTGTTCGGTGCAGGAGCGTCTGCAAAGTCTGCAAAGTCACGGCGTGCCAATGTCATCTGGCCGGAGCAAGCCTTGTCTCCGCCCGAAGCGAGTGCCGGTAATTCGCCTTTCCTCCCCGGAGCAACCCTGTCCAGTTACCTTGCCGAAGCGAGCCTGTAAAGTTTCCTCATCAAGGTGGGTCTGTCAGTGAACCCGCCAGAGAGAATCAAGAGCCGCTGTCTACTGTTCACGGGCCAAGTAGAGAGCTCGGCACTACCCGGAGGTTCCAAGCACCACGTCCTGGCTCCGGCGGCATCCAAGTACCATGTCCACGTCCTGGCTCTGGCGGTGTTCAAGTACCATGTCAAGTCCTGGCCCTGGCGGCGTTCAAGTACCATGTCAAGTCCTGGCCCTGGTGGCGTTCAAGTACCATGTCAAGTCCTGGCCTTGGCGGGTTCCCAGTTCTGAGTCATGTCCTGGCCCTGGCAGTCTGTGATTCCCGTCCTACCCCCTTGTCTGAAACCCTTCTCTGCCCCTCTCGCCTCTAGCCCTCGTCTGCAACCCCCGCCTGCACTTCGGTCTAGTTCCATCACCGGAGCTAGATAGGCATTGTCTGGTGTCCATTCGTGTTGGTCTTGTCTTGTCTTGTCCTCGCCTCCATGGGGTAGGTCAGGCCGTCTTGCCGTTGCCCCGTGGAGGGTCATGAGTCCCGGCCCTATGTCACGTACCCAAGGAGGGGTCCCGGCTCTCTGTTCTGTGTGCGAGTCCCGGCCCTATGTCCTGTACCCAAGGAGGGGTCCCGACTCTGTGTTCTGTGTATGTGTCCACGGTTCCATGTACCTGTTCTCCCGAGACCGAGGCTCTGTTTTCCATATTCCTCCTCTCCCTAAGCCTATGTCATGTCCATGCCTGGTTCTGGGATCCGAGCCCGAGGCAAGACCCAGGTACTGGGTCCTTGCCCAGTCTTGGGCTCGGAGTCCATACCCTAGCCTCTTCATGTCTCCTCTAGTTCTGGGAGCCGATTCTGAATCCAAGCCCAGACCCTTGGTCCCAGTCGTAGTCCTGAGTCCTTATCCTGTTCGCTATTCCTGCTTCTGTCTTTCTCTCCTGATAGCGTACAATAAACTAAACCTAAGTAACCTCACAAGATGTGTCTTGAATTTGGGTCCACCCTTGCTCCCAAAGCCCCCACCTGTGTGACACCTACTTAATTCGTTCCTCATGAAAGCTTGGCCTTACTGGAACAGATTTCTGTCCAGGGACCAAGAGGAGTGCATGTTAGATAGTATTCTGGAGCTAAGTGAACATAGCAGATATTAATTCAAGCAAGAACTAGTCTTCAGTTCATAATGAAGATTATAAATTGCAAGCAGTAAGTAGAAGTTACAAGCACACCTTTGAACAATAGAGCCCATGATACATTCACATTCCATCAGGCAAACATTATGAAAATGGCTCACTGGAAGGTTGGTGGACCACTGTAGTACACTGGGCAGCAACTGGTGGGCTGATAATTCTTGGTATCATTGTGTTACATTTCATATGCAGCATAATGGGGCATCCATGGGAATTATACTGGCCTGTGGACTGGGTGTCATGGTGACATGTTTTTCGAGGGGTGGTATGTTGCAGTAGGAGTCCATCTCACCTGTCCATCCAAAGCAGCTCCGCACTGCTAGCTAAGGATTGGCCTATTTAAAAAGCATTGCAGCCCTTTTACTGGCTGCCATTTGGTGCTTGCACGGCTGATGACATCATGGTACAGATAGAGCATAAACCTAGCATGCTGTAAGCACCCACTTCCTGTTGCTTCAGGGGCCCCTATGGACCAGGTTGTGAATGGTGCCATGGAAACCGTGGAAGTGTACGGGTAGTGAGAGAGGGCCCAAGTGGACACTTTAGGTAAGTATTTTTAACTGAGTGTAACTTGAAGTGTTTACATTCAGTATGTAACTTACTTACCAGTACAGCATGTCTTCTGTCCCCACTCACTGAACCGATAAACCTAATTTCACACAACATTACTAAATTTGATTTACTCAAAAGAAAATAGATTGACATTTATTTTCAAATTATGAATCAGTGATTAGGAAAATGTATTTGCATTTTTGAGCTGGGGACAGGGAAAAGGGCTGATACTGTGCAGTGCTGCAAAAATTAATGGTAAGTAGTGAGGTCCCACTCCAGCATTGCTTAATAAAAGCATTGTTGTCTTAAAACTGGTCAAGACAACATGAATTAATTACTCCAGGAAAATGCCATTCTATTGCATTCCTGCTCTATGGACATATTATCTGGGCTCATCACTGAAGTTGTAGATTTGGTCAATATTGCAAAGTAACCTCAACAATTTTAAAGGAACTGAGAAATATGATTAAAGATTTTCTTGCACAAAGCACTGGAACCTTAACTTTACAAACTACAACTTTTCAGCAGAACTTGTAATACAGATAATTTAGAAATTAATATTCTTGTGGTTACTGTTAATTAACTCCTAGATTTAATCAAACTACTAAAATATGAATTTTAATCATATTATTAAAAAGGTAAACCAAACTACCCTAATTGAATAAGGCTATTTGCATTAATCATGGACTTTTGTTAAGATCCCTTCCCTCCTAATGAACTCCTATTTATTCATTGTTCCTGCTGTCCCCCTGGAGGGAAGATTTATTGCAGCTTATTTGAGGGGAGATCTACCTGTGAATTAAATTATTTCTTCTTTCTCTGCTGGCTTGCACCTATGAGCAATTCAATGTTTGGAACTGAAAACTAATGTTAAAGCCCAGTTCTGTGACAGATTTCAATAATTTTGAAAACATGCTGGTAAATTTCGCTTTTAGTAAATTGCAAATGGAAAAACCTAAAAACTACGAAGTTGTTAATTTTCAACATTGTGATAACCTTGCTCAGAGGTAACTAAGTTTAAAAGTTTTTAAGTTGCACCCTATTTAAATAATTCATGTTGCCAATATGTTATAGCAGTTATCAATAAAGAAAAAAAATTACAAATTAACTCACTAGACTGGAGCAAAGGAAGAATACAACAAGAAAATTTATATTCTGAAAGGGCCTTTGATGACCTAAGGTTGTCTCAAAGAGCTTTGAAGCCAACAGCTCCTGAAGTGTGGTCACTATTGTAACATAAGAAACTTGACTGCCAATTTCTATGCACTAAGATTCCATTAGCAATAAGATAAAAGACAGCATCACCTGTTTAAATAATGTCAAATGTGAGATAGTAATTTCTTTGAGAAGGCATTGAAGAGAATTGTCCTACTTCTCCTTGAATTTCACTATGGATTCTTTTCTATCACGTGAAAAGACTGAAGATCTCTGGGGTCACTCCAGCCTATATTACAGAGCTGGCATAAACATTTTCACTTTCACTGATAAGGTGAAATACAGGTTGAGTACCCCTTATCTGAAATGCTTGGGGCTGGAAGTGTTTCGGATTTCAGATTTTGGAATATATGATGAGATAGGTATAGATCGCCATTATTTCCAATTCTGAATTTATGTGCTTCAGGTAAACAGTTTTTGTCTTACACCTGTTCATCACACATATGTACTTATTAGTAAAAAAATATTACAAACAATTAATATAATGAAAATATAATGTGTGCAGGGTAACAGAAGCAGTAAAGCAGCATCAGAAGAATACCTGTTTGAGCTGTTGAACAACAATAAAAAAGGCAGTCTTTCAGTCTCCTCCCACGATGCTGTGCTTTGATTAAAAAATTACAGTACTCTGTATTTGTATTTGATTTTTTTTAGGTTTTATGTAAGGTGTAAAAGCAATGAGCATTGTAGATTTGTTCTGGTGTTAAGAGTTCCATCAGCAATGATCTTCACAAAGTCATCAATTAATTTCTCTACAGCTTTCTGATCAGCAGACACTTTATCTTTAAAATTATTCAAATCTTAAAAACTTAATGCTGTGCTTTACCTGAAATTTCTGCAACCAGCCTGCTGAATATTCACAATTATCTTCAATTCTCAGTTTGTCGTGATAGATCTTTGCTTGTATCATCATTAAGCAGCATATGCTCACTCCAATGCTGAAGATACACGATCAAGATCTTCATTTTTCCCTTTACGCAGTATTTTTCTATTCTTCATTAACTTCTGTTCATTACATATGTGAGGTCTCTTCTCAGAACTGTCTGTAGTGCATCACCTGGAAATCTTCCCAGCACCTTGTGGAATTTTTCCTTTGTGACATCATGTCAGCGTTCAAAAAATTCGGGTTTTAGAGGTTTTCAGATTTTGGAATTTCCGATAAGGGATTCTCAACCTGTACAACCTGATC
Organism: Mobula hypostoma; assembly: GCF_963921235.1. Taxonomy (NCBI): domain Eukaryota; kingdom Metazoa; phylum Chordata; class Chondrichthyes; order Myliobatiformes; family Myliobatidae; genus Mobula; species Mobula hypostoma. The sequence continues at coordinate 29,876,173 of NC_086115.1, read as the reverse complement.
TTAGCCAAGTGACAACTCCAGGAAAAATGAAAGGGGCTGTTCCAACTGCTCTGGTCTCTCTGCAGTTTACAAAAAAGCCTTTGGCTCTGTTAACTGAGAAAAACAATGGAGAATCCATTTCAAATTTGACTGCCCCCTGAAATTTTGTCTCATGAGCTCTGCAATGGCATCCCATCAATTCTACAATGTCATTCAAGCTTTGAAATTCTAATTAGTGGGTCCTCCACAGATTCAATCCCAGTATCTTTGTGTATCTTTCTTGGTGCTAAACTGCACATCATAGATAATGCTGCTGGAATGCAGTTTACATACAGTACATGATCAATGGGAAACTATTCAGCCTAAGCTAACTCCTCCCTAGAAAAAAGGTTAGTTCAATGTAAGTTATGAGAAGACAATAAATATGTGGACAAAGTTTATGCTTAGGAACGAGGCTCCAAGTCATCATGGACTGAATTACTGAAAATAAAAGAGAATGTGCCCAACAGTCAACAACCACAAAACAAAACAAAAACTTACACCAATGTGCCCAGAATCACACCATCATCTCAACAAACATAACTCATAATGAAACTGGAAAACATGTTCTGCTTTCCACATGTCAGAAGTCAAATCTCTCAGCTAAGGCAGATTTCTATGATGAAAATTCATCACTGCGGTTCGGGGTGCTAGCCAGTTGGTATCTTAAGATACAAAAAAATTTTCAAACCCCTCAAAAAGCTCATAATTTACAGAGTTTAGGGGACCTGAACAAGTTACAGCTTGCACTTAAGGCATTGAAGCATATCAAGGCATCAGGAAGTGACCATCACTGAGTCCATTGGCAGTGTAAGTGAACCAACATCATCATAGTTTCCCAGGCCAAAGTCCCCAGCACTGAGGCTCTAAAAATATTCACTCAATTTCAGTAGGTAAGCCACATTGTTTACATGCCCAACCTTAAAGACTCGCAAAACAGGAACTTGACACCAATTATCTGTCCTGGTCCAACCATATAGACACTTTAGCCAAGAAAGCACACTAGTGCTTTATACTTCTAAAGGCTAAGAAAATTTGGCATGTCCCTGTTGACCCTTACCAATTTTTTTAGATGCACCATAGTAAGCATCCACATGCATCACAGCTTGGTATGGCAAATGCTCTGTCCAATGTGAAACATTTTCTGCCTACCTGAGGTTGGGTCACAGATTCCACATTGCCCTAATCAGCCACATTAGATTTCACAGAACTCAGAATGAAACCAAGCCCACCTTGAGAGCCTATTTGCAAACAGCATTGCCTCCTCTAGTCCCTTCATCACTGGGAGACTAAGTGCAGACTAGATAATCACTTTATGGAACAACTCAGTTCTGTTCCATTCCCATTCTGATGTCTGTCCTATTCTGCCTCGTGTTTACTCCCAGACTATTTTCCATTCCATGGCTTTTTCTGCCCTCTTCTATGGCTTTTTTTTCTGTACTGTTGCTTTGTATGACAAGATGATAGTCATAATAATAGAAAAGCACAGCACAGAAACAGACCATTTGGCCCATCTTGTCCGTGCTGAACGAATTCAACTGCCCATCAAACTGCACCAGAACCATAGCCTTCTATACCACCTGACATCCATGTACCTATTCAAAGTTCTCAATCACTGAAATCAAACTTGCATGCACAACTTGTGCTGGCAGCTCGTTCTACACTCTCATGATCTTTTGACTGAAGACAGTTCTCTTCATGGTCCCCTTAAACTTTTCAGTTTTCACCCTTATCCCATGGCATCTGGTTGTAGTCCCACCCAACCTCAGTGGAAAAAGCGCTCTTGTAATTACCTTATTTATACCCTTCATAATTTTGTATACCTCTATCAAACCCTCCTCTCAAACGTCTACGTTCCAAGGAAGAAAGTTCTAACCTATTCAATCTTTCCCTATAGCTCAGGTCCTCCAGACCCAGTAACATTCTTGTAAATTTTCTCTGCAATTTTTCCAACCTTGTTTACATCTTTCCTGTAAGTAGATGAGTAAATCTTCACACAATACTCCAAACTGCCTCACCAATGTCTTAAACAACTTCAGCATAACATTCCATGTTCTGTACTCAATACTTGCATTTATGAAGGCTAATGCCAAAAGCTTTCATTATGACACTATCTTCCTGTGACATCAAATTCCACAAATTATCGACCTGTATTCCCTAATCCCTTTGCTCTACTACACTCCGCAGTGCCCGACCGTTTGTTGTAAAAGACCCACCCTGGTTGGTCCTACCAAAGAACAACACCTCACACTTGTCTACATTAAGCCATGACAGTTTTCTTGATGTCCACTACACCTCTAATCTTGGTATCATCAGCAAACTTGTTGATCCGGTTAACCACATTATTACCCAGACTGTTGATATAGGTGACAAACAACAAGGGACCCAGCACTGATCCCTGCAGCACTCCACTAGTTACAGGCCTCCAGTCAGATAGGGAACAATCTATTACCACTCTCTAGCTTCTCCCACAAAGCCAATGTCTCATGCAATTTACTACCTTCTCTTGAATGCCAACTGACTGACCCTTCTTGACCAACATCCCATGCAGGACCTTATCAAATGGCTTACTAAAGTCCATGCAGTCAACATCTTACCTTCATCAATTTTCCTGGATACATCCTCAAAAAACTATAAGACTGGTTAGACATAACCTAGTATGCATGAAGCCATATTGACTATCCTTAATCGGTCCATGTCTATCTAAATACTTACCTATCTGATCCATGAAATCATAAGACAAAGGAGCAGAATTAGGCCATTTGGCCCATCGAGTCTGCTCCACCATTCAATCATGGCTGATCCCTTTATTCCCGCTACTCAGCCCCATTCCCCTGCCTTCTCCCCATAACTTTTGATACTGTGTCCAATCAAGAAGCTATCAAGCTCTGCTTTAAATACACCCAACAGCCTGGCCTCCACAGCAGCCTGTGGCAATAAATTCCACAAATTCACGACCCTCTGGCTAAAGAAATTTCTGTTTTAAATGGAAGCCCCTCTATCACGCAGCTGTGCCCTCTTGTCCTAGACTCCCCATCATGGGAAATATCCTTTTCTCATCTATACTGTCTAGGCCTTTCAACATTCGAAAGGTTTCAGTGAGATCCTCCCTCCCATCCTTCAAAATTCTAGCAAGTACAGACCCAGAGCTATCAAATGTTCCTCGTATGATAAACCTTTCATTCCTGGAATCATCCTTGTGAACCTCCTTTGGACTCTCTCCAACGCCAGCATATCTTTTCTGAGATGAGGAGCCCAGAACTGTTCACAATACTCAAGGTGAGGCTGTGCCAGTACCTTATGAAGCCTCAGCATCACATCCCTGCTCTTGTATTCTAAACCTCTTGAAATGAATGCTAACATTGCCTTTACCTTCCTCTCCACCAACTCTACCTTCAAGTTAACCTTTAGGGTGTTCTGGACAAGGACTCCCAAGTCCCTTTGTATCTCAATTTTTTGGATTTTCTCCCCATTTAGAAAATAGTCTGCACATTTATTTCTCCTACCAAAGTGCATGACCATGCATTTTCCAACATTGTATTTTATGTGCCACCTTCTTGGCCATTCTCCTAATGTGTCTAAGTCCCTCTGCAGCTGATATGTTTCCTCAACATTACTTGCCCCTCCACAAATCTTCATATCATCTGCAAACTTGGTATCAAAGCCATTTATTCCATTGTCTAAATCATTGATACAGAGCATAAAAAGAAGTGGTCCCAACACCGACCCCTGCACAACACCACTAGTCACTGGCAGCCAACCAGAAAAAGATCCTTTCATTCTCACTCGCTGCCTCCTACCAATCAGCCAATGCTCTAACCATGCCAGTAACTTTCCTCTAATACCACACACTCTTAACTTAGTGAGCAGACTCATGTGTGGCATCTTGTCAAAGGCCTTCTGAAAGTCCAAATATACAATATCCACTGCATCCCCTTTATCTATCCTACTTGTAATCTCCTCAAAGAACTTTAACAGGTTCATTAGGCAAGATTTTTCCTTAAGGAAACCATGGTGACTTTGTCCTATCTTGCCCTGTGTCCCTGTGTCACCAAGTACTCCATAACTTCATCCTTAACTATTGACTCCAACATCTTCCCAACCACTGAGGTCAGGCTAACTGGTCTATAATTTCCTTTTTGTTGTCTTCTTCCTTTCATAAAGAGTGGCGTAAAATTTATAATTTTCCAGTCTTCTAGCACTATGCTAAAGTCCAATAATTTTTGAAAGATCATTACAAATGCCTCCACAATCTCTACCGCTACCTCTTTCAGAACCCTAGGGTACAGTTCATCTGGTCCGGGTTACTTATGCACCTTCAGGTCTTTCAGCTTTTTGACCACCTCATCCCTTGTAATAGTAACTGCATACACTTCCCTTCCTTCACACCCTTCAACATCTGGCACTCTGCTAGTATCTTCCACAGTGAAGGCTTTGATTTTGGAATATACCTATGCTGCACCTTCCTCATTTTTCCCAGAAACTCACACCATTGCTGCTCTGCCGTCATCCCTGCCAGCATCTTCCTTTGGCCTAGTCTTCTCTCATACCACTGTACTTTCCTTTCCACTGAAATACTGGTACATCAGACTTTGTTTCAGATGGATTGCAAGCAACGTTTGGAAGATGGTGTGTGCTTTCACGTTGACTGAGAGTCCAGCACATGAGTGGCAGAGAAGTTCAAGATGAGCTCCAACTTGCACACATTTGACTGTTTAACTAGAGTGGGCCCTTTTCTTTTTGTTATTCTTTACTAACCATTTAGTCAAGATTCATAAATATAATTCCTTTAGTCATATGCAGTGGGCTGTCTGTTCTTTAGTGGCATTAATTTGTACCAGGGTAGCGAATTACACAGCATCCACAACAACAGTGGGCTTGGGGGAGGGGCTAGTGCCTCAACCTCACATGTTTGGTGGCGCCAGAGATTGTCTTCCCTAGACTTTTACAGCTGAGGAAACCAGGGTGTTTCACTACTCTTTTTGATTCTGCATCCCTAATGCACTGATACTCACCTTGCTGGCTGAAATTTTGTCCTATCATCTACTTGCCTTTCCTGACAGTCTGACTGCACGCTGTCTTTGCTTTTTAGCATCCATCCTATCCTGAGTCCCTTCACTCCGGTTCCCAACTCCCTGCCAAATTAGTTTCAACCCTCCCCAACAGCTCTAACAAACCTGCCCACAAGAATATTCATCCCCCTCGGGTTCAGGTGCAAACCATCACTTTTCAACAGGTCAAACCTCCCTCAGAAGACATCCCGATGATCCAAACACCTGAACACCCTGCCCCCTTCACCAGCTTCTCAGCCATGCATTAATCTGCCAAATCATCCTGTTTCTATCCTCACTATCGCATGGCACAGGCAGCAATCCAGAAATTACTACCCTGGAGTTCCCGCTTCTCAGTTTTCTACCTAGTTCTCTAAATTCTCTTTTTAGGATCTCTTTGCTTTTCCTTCCTATATCATTGATACTAATTCATCTGGCTGTTCTCCCTCCCTCTTCAAAATGCTGTGGAGGCAATCCGAGATGTCCCTGACCCTGGAATTTGGGAGGCAACATACCATTCAGGTGACCCGTTCATGTCCACCGAATCCCCTGATTATTGAGTCCCTTATCACTACTGCTCCAGTCTTCTCCCTCTTTCCTTACTGCATCACCAATCTGTGCTCAGTGCCAGTAACCTGGTCTCTGTGGCATTTTCCTGGAATGTCACCATCCACAACAGTATCCAAAGCGGTAAACTTATTATTAAGAGGATTGACCACAGGAGTGCTCTGTGCTAACTGCCTATTCACATTTCCATTTCTCCTGACAGTCACCCAGCTACTTGCCTCAAAATTCCTTCCATTAACTTTCCCACCACTGATGTCAGGTCCACTGGCCTAGTTTTCTAGTTTATTTTTAGAACCTTTCTTGAATGGCAGAACAACATTAGCTATCCTCCAATCTTCTGGTACCTCACCTGTTGCTAAGGATGATTTAAATATCTCTGCTAGGGCCCCGGCAATTTCTCCACTGCCTCCTGTAGGGTACAAGGGACTGCCTTGTCAAGACCTCAGGATATATCCACCGTAACTTGCCTCAGGCCAGCAAACACTTCCTTCCTTGTAATCTGTATAAGGTCCATGAAGTTGATGCTTCTTTGCCTTACTTCTAGATACCCTGTGTCTGTCTCCCGAGTAAATACAGATGAAAAAAAATTACTTAAGATCTCCCACATGTCTTTTGCCTCTACACATGGATTACCATTTTGATCTTCCAAAGGACCAATTTTGTCCATTGCAATCCTTTTGCTCATAAAATATCTGTAGAATCACTTAGGATTCTTTTTTATCTTGTCTGCATGGACAACCTCATGCCTTCTTTTAGTCCTCCTGATTTCATTCTTAAGGGTTCTCTTGCATTTCTCATACTTGATAAGCACCCCATTGTTCCTTCGTGCATATACTTGCTGTGCAACTCCTTTTCTTTCTCAACCAGGGCCTTAATTTCTCTTGAAAACCAAGGTTCCCTAAACCTGTTATCCTTGCCTTTTATTCTGACAGGCACATACAAGCTCTCTACTCTCAAAATTCCACTTTTAAAGTCCTCCCTCTTACCAAGTACACTTTTGCCAGAACACAGCCTGTCCCAGTCCACACTTGCCTGATCTTTTTCATATCATCAAAATTGATCTTTCTCCAGTTTAGAATCTCAACACATGAACCAGACCTACCTTTTACCATACTTACTTTGAAACTAATGGCATTGTGATCAGTAGATGCAAAGTGTTCCCCTACACAAACTTGTCACCTGCCCAGTTTCATTTCCTAATAGCAGATCAAGTATCGTACACGCCTTCATTGGGATTTCTACATACTGTTAAATGAAACTTCTTGAACATATTTGACAAACTTTATATCATCTAGTCCTTTTACAGTATGGGAGTACCAGTCAATGTGCGGAAAGTTAAAATCACCTGCTATAACTACCTTATGTTTCTTGCAACAGTGCGATCTCTCTGCAGACTTGTTCCCCTTAATCCCTTAGACTGTTGGGTATCTGTAATGTAGTCCCATTAATGTGGTCATACCTTTCTTGTTTCCCAGTTCCACCCATAACATTCCACTAGCTGAGTTCTCCAGTCTGTCCTGACATGACATATTCTCTAACTAGAAACACCACCCCTCCTCCTTTAATCCCTCCAGCTCTGTCACGTCTAAAACAGAATCCCAGAATACAAAGCTGCCAGTCCTTTCCCTCCGCAACAAAGTCTCAGTAATGGCTACAAGAGGATAACTCCATGTGTTGATCTGTGCCCTCAGCTCATCTGACTTTCCTACAATACTTCCTGCATTGAAATATATGCAGCTCAAGACATTAGTCACACTATTCTCAACCTTTTGGTTTCAGACTTTGCCTGAGGTCTTAACAACATTTATCTCCTCAATCTCTCCACTATCGGCTCTGGCACTCTGGTTCCCATCCCCCTGCAACTTCAGCTTAAACCCCACTGTGCAGCACTAGCAAACCTTCCCGCTAGGAAATTAGTTCCCTTCCAGTTCAGGTGCAAACTGTCTCTTCTGTACAATTCCTACCTTTCCTGTAAGAGAGCTTAATGATCCAAAAATTTTATGCCCTCACTCCTACACCAACTCCTTAGCCACGTGCTAAACTATATAATCTTTGAATGCCCTGTTGGCAGCTGATGGAGTAACATCGTTTTAGATTGCTCCTGCCCTATTTACTTTATTGTTTCCCACTAATTTTTTCTTGAAACCTTATTATAATACTTTAATACTGCTCTACTATGGCTGGGAAAAGAACAAAAGCTTCTGCAAAAGAAAGGGTAACAGAATATGAGGCCCCAGTCACTTTGGATTCAATCAGTGACATCCTTCAACGGCAAAAATCGGAATTTTCTGAGGAATTTCAATGACTTAATGGCAAATTGGATACAATCCAACAAACCTTAACTGAGCATGAGAACTAAATACAGGAAAATACTGCAAAGCTGGTGACACTTGAAGAGGATGTTGAAGATACAACAAACTCTGCAAAGAGTTATCCTTATCCAATGAAAAAATGATGAAAAGGATTATCAATCTAGAAAATAGAAACAGGAGAAATAATTTGCGAATTCTGGGTCTTGAAGAATCAATTGAAGGCGCTGGCCCTACGAAATTCTTTGCAAACTTTCTGAAGCAACTATTCCCTGCTTTATTCACTTTTGAGCCGAAGCTCCATCGAGCATATTGCTCGCCGACTTCGAAGCCATTGTCGTCGGCAGCAAGACCTAGATAGGTCATTCTAAGTTTCCATGCATTTCCTATTAATGACCTTTTAATTTGCCATACCTGTCAACAAGGAATCATCGATTTCTATGGTTACAAGGGCAGATTTGTGGAGGACTATTCACCTGAAGTTATGGCTAATCGTATGAAATATAAAGTTATGTCAGAACTTTACAATAAAGGATTTAAACCATTCCTTCGGTTTCCCGCCCATCTGAGTATTGTTTTGAAGAACGGATTGCAAAAAAGAATAAAGTTGGTTGAAGATGCATAAGAGTTTCTGAAGGCTGAAGTCTAAAACTGATATATTTCTTATTTGATCAATTTTTTTCTTCTGTTAATATGAATTTGAAATAGGGTTTCAATAAGCTTATGTTTTGGCTGTTCACATATTGTCTTCTGTTTTTTTGATACTTTTTTATTATATCCCTTTTTGACACTTTATTTTAATATATTTTTCTTTGAATTTGTTTAAATTGATCCCTGTATACTTTTGAATACTGAGTTATTTTTCTATTTATGTTGTGTCTTGGTAGGGACATAATTGACCTTGAAGGACCTGAGTTTCTGTCAACAGGATTTTTTGGGGAGGGAACTTCTTAGTTGTTAGCTTTCTGACCGTCTATTGGTCAGCCTTCTGGCTTTGCGTGGGGGAGCGGATAGGGCATATTTCTCTCTGGGAGCTTTATTGGGTTGATTTTATGATTGTCTGTTTGACTACCTTACCTTACGGTTTGCTTTCTAGTTTTAATAACTTATGGCCAGACTTTTTAATTACATGATGATTGGAATTTAAAATGGTTTGAAATATTAACTTATTTAGTTTGAATGTGAAAGGACTGAATCACCCCATTAAACGGAACAAAGTGTTTGCTTATATTAAAAAATTAAAAGCATCCATTATTTTCTTACAAGAAACATACATACACAGTTGTGATAGTTTACTTTCTTTTACTCGGTGGAAGGGTATGCAATTCCATTCTTCGTTTAATGCAAAATCACGTGGAGTTTCGATTTTTGTAGATAATACAGTTTCCTTTGTTCAACATAAAGTTGTTTCAGATCCTAATGGTCGATTTGTTATTGTATCAGGGAGCTTAGACAGTAAATTGATTGTTTTTGCTAATGTATATGCCCCCACCATAGACGATCCAGGACTTCTTGAACGTCTATTTTCGTTTTTGCCAGATTTGTGTACTTACTCTCTTGTGATGGGAGGAGATTTTAACTGCTGGTTAGATCCAGTATTAGATCGCATGTCTGTCAAACCAGCCACACTTAATAAATCAGCTTTGTTTATCCAGTCCTTTCTAACTAAATGTGGTATAGTTGATGCTTTGCATTTTCTTCATCCAACGGAAAGGGAGTATTCTTTTTTTCTCTCATGTCCATCATTCTTATACCAGGATTGATTTTTTTTATTGACAGTCAAATGATTCTATTGGTTCGATTGATCGAATATAAAGAGATTGCTATTTCTAATCACTCTCCTGTACTTCTGTCTTTAAATCTTCCTGGTCCTATCCCTATGAGTAGATTTGCCGATTTAATTTAACTCTGTTATCTGATGAGGACTTTTTAAAATTTATGGAGAACCAAATTACTCTTTTTTTTTGAAGAAAATACGTTGGAAGGGACGTCTAGTCTTATTATGGGATCCTTTTAAAGCATATATCTGGGATCAAATTATTTCTTATACTGCAAACATCATTAAAAAAGTTAACAAAGAGAGAAACGAACTAGCTAATCAGTTAAAACTGGACCATAAATATGCTTCAGTACCCGATCCTGAAACATATAAGAGACGTATTGAAACCAAAACTAAATATGATCTTCTTTTAACGTATCTAATTGAAAGCCAGCTTTCAAAAGACAGAATTCAATTTTGTATTCACGGAGATAAAACTGGTAAGCTACTGGCTAATCAATTGAAGCCATTTATAGCCAAGCACCAAATTAAAGAAATACATAAAATTAATGGGGACATGGCAACTGACCACTTTGAAATTAATGAGACTTTTACGGAATTTTATTCCAAATCGTATAGTTCTGACTCTTAATGATAATATTGCAATGAATAATTTTTTAGATCAATTAAATATTCCTAACCTTTCGATAGATGATCGTAGGCAATTGGATCAACCTATTTCCCAGGAGGAAATTGTTCAGGCTATGCGAGGATTGCATTCTGGGAAATCCACAGTACCCAATGGATCCTCTGGAGAGCTTTATAAGGCTTTTACCTCCTTGCCTATACCACATTTATGTTCTACCCTTACAGATTCCTTTAAGGTAGGAAGGTTACCGCAGTCTTTTTACGAAGCTTCCATTTCACTTATTCTTAAAAAGAATAAGAATCCTACTGAATGTTCTTCGTATTGACCCATCTCTTTACTCAATTTTGATACTAAAATTTTATCTAAAGTGTTGGCTTGCAGACTTGAAAATATTATATCTTCTATAGTTTCCGATGATCAGACAGGATTTACTAAAAATCGATATTCCCATTTTAATATACGGCGTTTGTTAAATGTTATGCATTCTCCATCTAAGGAAATATTGGAATGTGTGATATCTTTGGATGTGGAGAACGACTTTGACAGAGTTGAATGGAATTATCCTTTTACATCCTTAGAAAAATTTAACTTTAGACCTAATTTTATTCATTGGATTAAATTATTTATTTCCCTCCACTCGGGTTCTTATTAATCTTCAGAATTCCAAACCCTTTAATCTCCAGCGTGGGATTAGACAAGGTTGTCCTTTGAGCCCTCTGCTTTTTGATTTGGTATTAGAACCCTCAGCAATTGCTTTTCGAGAGTCGAAAGAGATTATTGGTATTTTAAGGAGAGGTACTATTCACAAGGTGTCGCTCTATGCTGATGACTTATTGCTTTTTATATCCTCTTTACAACCTCTTTACCATTTGTGTTCCGTTTACTGACTAATTTTAGTAGCGGGAGGAGAAGATGGCGGCCACTCCGGTGGCGATATCTGTTATTTGTCAAGTAGGGTGCCGTGCAGAATCCTGATTTGATGGAGACAGGTGTGAGAGCACAGAGGAACATGTGGTGAAACTTCTGAAATGCCTGTTTCGCTGCCTCTGCTACCGTGTGATCCAGAATCTCCGGAGGGGAAGGCCCCGAGTCCTCGGCTTTGCTTGTTGCTCGGCAGCCAGGGTGGGGTCGAAGCACTCGGCAGAGGATGGTGCTCAGTGCTCAGTGTCAGAGGGCTGGTCAGAGGCTCAAAGTTTTCGGACAAACTCAGAGTCTGCTGCGGTCAGGTGCTGCATCGGCAAGTTTGCGTCACTTAGAGATTCATGGCAGGGAGAGTTTCTCCCTTCCACTATCTGCATGAGATGATGGGGCTATCGGGACTTGAGACTTTTTTTTTACCGTGCCCATGGTCTGCTCTTTATCAAATTACAGTATTGCTTTGCACTGTTGTAACTGTATGCTATAATTATGTGGTTTTGTCAGTTTTAGTCTTGGTTTGTCCTGTGTTTCTGTGATATCATTCTGGAAGAACATTGTATCATTTTTTAATGCATGCATTTCTAAATGACAATAAACGAGGACTGAGTGTCCTCATAATCTAATCTAATCTAAATTAAATTTACATAAGAGTGAACTGTTTCCTTTAAACAATTTAATACCAACTTAACCTTCCTTTTAAAATTTACGTATTTAGGAGTAACGTACTAAGAATTATGTAGATTTATTTAAGGAAAATTTTTTAACTTTAATGAATTATGTTAAAAAACACTTTCTAATTGGTCGCCTCTCTCTTTATCACTGATTGGCTGAATTAATTCTATTAAAATGAATATTTTACCTAAAGTTATATATATTTTTCAAGCTGTGCCCGTTTTTATTCCTAAATCTTTTTTTTTTGACTCTTTGGATTCAATTCTTTCTTCCTATATATGGAAGAATAAAAAAGCTTTAATAAATAAAGCTCACCTTCAAAAATCCAAACAGAACGGAGACTTTGCCTTACCCAATTTTAGGTTATATTATTGGGCAGTTAATATACAAAATATTACGTTCTGGATATATTACATCAACCATGAGAATTGTCCTGTATGGGTCTCTTTGGAAGTCAACACTGTTATGAAATTTTCCATTATTTCTTTACTTGGATCCTTGCTTCCTTTAACTTTAAATAAACTAACTGTCAATGTGGTGGTCAAACATACTTTGAGGATTTTGTTACAGTTTAGAAAACATTTTGGTTTATTGAGATTCTCCCTCTCGAGTCCCATCTTTTCTAATTGTTTTTTAAACCATCTATAATTGACTTATATTTTAAAGAATGGGATAGATTGGGTATTAAATGATTTCAGGATTTGTTTGATGGAGGGAATCTCTCTTCTTTTGTGCAACTTTCAATGAAATTTAACCTTTCCAATACCCACTTTTTTCGATACTTACAGATTAGAGATTTTTTAAAATCTCTATTACATACATTTTCTACAAGTCCAGATAAGAATATAATAAATACAATTTTTAATCTGAAACCCTTTGACAACGGTTCAATATCTTACATTTACAGTCTGCTGTTGGGACTGGAAAAGGCTTCTTCAGATAAAATTAAAGGAGACTGGGAAAAGGATTTACAGATTTTCATATCTGAAGAGAGCTGGAAGATTATTTTAAAATTGATTAATTCTTCATCATTATGTGCTCGTCATTCTTTATTACAATTCAAAGTGGTACATAGAGTTCATATGTCTAAAGACAAGCTCTCTCGTTTCTACGCAGCTATTTCCCCTTACTATGATAGATGTACTAATGGAGTGGCCACACTAATTCATATGTTTTGGGCATGTCCGAGCCTTGAAAAAGTTTGGAAGGATGTATTTCAAACTTTTTCTGTACTTTTCAGTGTTAGTTTTAAGCCCAGTCCTTTGACTGCCATGTTTGGTGTTGTTGAGGATAGTGCTACAAAACTGAAGCCATCTAATTTGCAGGTATTGGCCTTTATGTCTCTTATGGCCAGGAGGGCGATCTTGCTCAAGTGGAAGGAGGCCGCCCCGCCCACTCATGTTCAATGGCTATCTGATGTTATGTTGTGCCTTGATCTAGAGAAGATTCTAAACATGATTTTCTAATGTTATGGGAATCCTTTGAGTTATTTTCATAATCTTTGAACTGTTATTAAAGTATGGATCTGAGCCATTATTATTATAATATTATATGGTAAGGTATTTTTTTCTCTTCTCTTTTTTTTTACCAACCAGCTCATTTTGGTAGAGGGGGTAGATTTTTTTTAACAAAATAAAATTATTTTCTTCTATTTCATTTCTTAATTCAATCTTTTTTTCTACATGATTGATTTGGAATATGGGATACTGTGATCATATTACTGTGATTTAAATGTAATGAAATTCGTATTACTTACTTGTATCCTTATGAATTTTGTATTTGTATTCATGCAATATATATAATATTAACAAAAATATTGAAAGAGAATGATATAATCTTTCTATTTCTGGCCTCACTAGCATGTAGCATAGGTAGCAATCCTGAGATCACAACCCTGGAGACCTACCCTTTAACTTAGCACCTAACTTCCTGAACTTACTTTGCAGAACCTTGTCACTCTTCCTAGCTATGTTATTGGTACCCACATGGACCATGTTAGAGTTGAAGTTTCTAACTTAACCTACTTTGTTGGTGGTGAACCATACCCCACTAATAGCAGTGACCATTAACATGAGTGGTTTTGCAAAATTTAACATTAAGGTATTTTTTGCTGAAACAAGAGAGACAAGGATTGAGAGAGACAATGGTACCTGAAGAATCAGGCACAATAAGTATTCAAGCCTGTTGCCATTGGATTTAACATTCTGGTCAGGAGCTACCCAATTACAACTGAGCCAATGACACCCTCGAAGGCTCCTTTCTGGAATGCTAATAATAGCCTTCAATGATAGAGTGCCGGCCTACAGCTTCATCATATCTTTAGTCTTGTCCAAGCAAGTTCAATTGTGATTTCCTGCATCCATTATATTCATTTTATAATATTCATTTCTTTTTACCTCTTACTTATTATCTGATGAAACTTGAAATCTTTCTTCATAATCAGGACACAAGTCTAGAACTAATTAAAATGCCATGATGAGAAATCTTATTTTGATTACTTATGGGTATTAAAACCAGCAATCATACATAAAGCAGTAAGAAGAGCTTAACTTCAATCCTGCTGCTTTTGTGAATCATCTTCTCAAATTATGTACAATTGCATAGATGTTGCAAAACACATTTTTTCTTTAACCAGTTGATTGTTCCCTAAATAAACTGACAACTTCATTTTTTAACATTAATAATATAAAATTAAATTGGTGTTCGTCCTTAGCATCCAGCTGGATATGAAGCTAGATTTTACTGATTATTTAATATTTCACTGCACCCTCTTCAGATGTTCGTTACTCTCACCAACCTCCCACACCACTGAACCACAAGCTCTTCCTCCTACCCTAATGAATGTTCAATTCTTAAAAACCAATAACTACATCCCTAGCTTTCAGAGTTTCAAATTTTTACAAATCTCTGCCCGGTTCCTTCATGAATGAAAACCTCCATTCATCCTAATCCTTACTTTCTCCATTTCCTTATGCATTGGTTTTAACATATTTGCCTTTTTTTTCCAATATCTCAAGGTTGCTTCTCAGCCCCTCCTACAAATGTGTGTGTGTTGTGACTGTAGTCTTCCACCTTGGTTCACTTTGCATCATTTCCTCTACCACCCTGTGGCTCACCCTTCAGTAACTAAACTCTGCACTTTCAAGATTATTCTCTTCTATTCTCATTCCTCTCAATGACTGATCTACAAAGATTTATTTTTATCTCTACTGACTTGTTTTAAATCTTGGGCGTCTGAATGTCATACTTATTCCCTTTATAATTACCCTGAAGGCGATGGTGATTTGTTTTTTAATCTCCCATGAAAGGAGATCCAGAAATCCAAAGATGAAGGAGTAGAAATATATTTCCAAGTTAGGATGCTGCCCCTGTTGGTAGGGTTCACAGCAATTGCAGGCATGTCAGAGAAATCCAAGTGAAGAGGACTAGTTCCGATGAAGGGTCTCGGCCCGAAACATCAACATCAACTGTTTCTCACCATAAAATTTGCCTGGCCTACTGAGTTCCTTCAACACTGTGTGTGTGTGTGTGTGTTACAATGCACTTTGTAAATAGTGTACCTATGGGAGGGGTAGCACCTCTGGCGGGGGAGCATGTCGCGTGCTTTTCAAGGCGGTTAGTCCACCTTTGGTCCCCACCTGGCACTCAGCTCTCACCTGTGACTCCCCGTAGCTGTTTGCATGCGACAGCGGCCACACCCCGGGCAACGGCTTCGACAAGCTGGCTAAACCAGGTGAGGGTAGCTGACGGGTCTCAAACCCTCGGTGAGATAGGGAGTTGTCTATCCCAGCATGTGAAGATAGACTCCGGCGGACTGAGCGGACGAGACCAACTGAAGGTCCAATGGTCAAGAAGGCAGTCTCCGCAAGCGTCGTGGAAGGTATAGAGCAGAACAAGACACAGAAGACGCCCTGGTCATCCACTGCGCCTAGTCCCATCTCCAGCCGTCTCGACTCTTGTCTTGCCGCTGGATCCAGATGGGAATTGGGAAGAGAGAGTAAGGCTGATGCTGCGCAACTCTCCCTCACTTAAATCCAAATCAAGCGCTGGTCTCGACACCATCATAATGGTGTCGAGGTTTTCATCGACGACAACGATGGACGAACAACACCTGTACACTGCAGTCAGTGTACCTCAGTTACACATAGGTTACCAATCAAGCATACTAATTTGGCTTGGGTGTTGTTAAGTTTCAAGAATATTGCTGGAGCTGCACTCATCTATTCTATCACACTTCTGAAGTGTGCCTTGTAATCACTGGAAAGTATAGGGTCAAGAGGTGAAATGCTCACTACGGCATACCAGTGTGTAGACCTGTTCTTATAGTCACAGTATTCATATGGTTGGCCCAATTCAGTGTCTGGGCAATAGCAATCCTTGTGTCTGAATGATGTGTGCCTCAGATATGCTAATGGAATTAAATGATAATGGTTGGTCATTACACTCTGTCTTATTAGAGATAGTGATTGTCCAGCAGTTTCATGACTAGTCATCAGACTGTGTCTTTCTACATATGAGCATGGGCTCTTTCATTTGCTAAGAAGCTGTAGAAAATAAATCAAACACTGCAATCATCAGCAGTCATTCCCACTTCTGTCATAATGAATGACGGAAGGTCACTGATGAAACAGCTGAAGATGGATGGCTCAGGCACTGACTTGAGGAACTCTTGCAGTGATGTTCTGGAGGTAGGTGAACAATATAACCTTCCTTTGTGTGAGCCACAATTGCAACCACTGCAACATTTTATCCTTAATGCCAACTGACTTTGGTTTTGCCAGGAGTCCTAGATGCCACACTTGGCCAAATGCTGCTTTTATGTCAAGGACAGTTACTTCCTCCTCATCTCTTGAATTCATTTCCCTAGTCTGCAATTCGACCAAGATTATGATAAGGTATTCAGCTTAGTGGTCATGTTTAAACACAAACTTGGAAATGGATGCATGGTTATCAGTGAGTAAGCAACATTCAGAGGTGTTGTTAATATCTTCCATCATTTTGTTTATGGCTGCGAAAGAAAACATTTGGCAAGATTAGATTTGTCTTGTTTTTCATGGGCAAACATAAATGGGCAATTTTCCACATTGTCAGATTGCTGTTAGTTTCATAACTGCACTAGGACAGCTTGGCTGATAGCACAGCTAGTTCTGGAGCAAAGGTTTCCATTGCTGAAGCTGCATACCATACTCCAGTGCTCTTGCCTTACCTGATTTTACAATAAATTAAATGGATTGGCTGAAGACTGGCTTCTGTAATAGCAAGGATTTCAGGAGGACCACCCACGTGGGAGTTCTGGACAACAATGTTCTTAATGCTTCAGCCTTATCTTTAGCTCACAGGTACTGTAAGCTGCCACCAGCGAACAAATGGTGCAAACAGTGAAGAAATGTTGTCCTCGCAAGGGCTGCTTAAATGTCCATCAAGATCCTTGATTAGATGAGGGAGGACTGTAGAGCTGTCTTCTGAGAAGATGGATGCCATGTTACTTAGGTCTGTTTACTGGATACCATGCTTGCTGTTCAGCATGGACACAATCCTATATTGCAATTTTGCTGAGTTGACTGCCGATTCTTGATTCTGAGGCAATATAAAAAGACCTGGAAGAACACAGTGGGCCGGGCAGCATTTATGGATGAAAATGGACAGCTGACCTTTTAGGTCAAGAACCTTCAACCAAACTGAGACCCTTCCCAGTCTGGAAGAAGAGTCCTAGACTTGTTATGTTGACTGTCCATTTCACTCCACAGCGGGTCCCAGTGCAGATGGAGAGTCTCGACCGAAAACGTCAACTGTGCACTTCCTCTATAGTTGTTGCGTGACATGCTGAGTTCCTTCAGCATTTTTTTGGGTTGCACCACAGCTCTAGGTATGTCTGGAACCATGACTAGCATACCACTTGTGCACCCATCAAAGAACTAGGCTTGGTTTTCCAGCTTGATATTAATGGTACAGTAATAAATATGCTGAGCCATAAATGTACAAACATTGCTGATATACATTTCTACTGTTGCTGGTCAAACACAGTACCTCAGGAATGCCTTGCATTGAGTTGTGAGCTCTATTGAACCTATCAAGCTTAGTGCAATGGCACTGCCACACATCAAAATGGAGGCAACCCTCAGGGTGAAGACAGGTCTTTGCCTCAACAAGAACTGTGCAGTGATTACATTTATCAAAGCCATCACAGATAGGCATATTTGCAACAGGTAAAATGGTGAAGATGAAGTCACACACACCAAAGTTGCTGGTGAACGCAGCAGGCCAGGCAGCATCTCTAGGAAGAGGTACAGTCGACACTTTGGCCGAGACGCTTCATCAGGACTAACTGAAGGAAGAGCGAGTAAGAGATTTGAAAGTGGGAGGGGGAGGGAGAGATCCAAAATGATAGGAGAAGACAGGAGGGGGAGGGATGGGGCCAAGAGCTGGACAGGTGATTGGCAAAAGGGATATGAGAGAAACATGGGACAGGAGGCCCAGGGAGAAGGAAAGGGGGGAGAGGGGGGAAAAACCCAGAGGATGGGCAAGGGGTATAGTCAGAGGGACAGAGGGAGAAAAAGGAGAGAGAGAGAGAAAGAATGTGTGCATATAAATAAATAACGGATGGGGTACGAGGGGGAGGTGGGGCATCAGCGTAAGTTAGAGAAGTCAAAGTTCATGCTATCAGGTTGGAGGCTACCCAGATGGAATATAAGGTGTTGTTCCTCCAACCTGAGTGTGGTTTCATCTTTACAGTAGAGGAGGCCGTGGAAAGACATATCAGAATGCGAATGGCATGTGGAATTAAAATGTGTGGCCACTGGGAGATCCTGCTTTCTCTGGCGGACAGAGCATAGGTATTCAGCAAAGCCATCTCTCAGTCTGCGTCGGGTCTCGCCAATATATAGAAGGCCACATCGGGAGCACTGGGCGCAGTATATCACCCCAGCTGACTCACAGGTGAAGTGTCGCCTCACCTGGAAGGACTGTTTGGGGCCCTGAATGGTGGTAAGGGAGGAAGTATAAGGGCATGTGTGGCACTTGTTCCACTTACAAGGATAAGTGCCAGGAGGGAGATCAGTGGGGAGGGAGGGGGGGGGGACGAATGGACAAGGGAGTCGCGTAGGGAGCGATCGCTGTGGAAAGCAGAGAGAAGGGGGGAGGGAAAGATTTGTGTTGCTTGAATTTCCAGCATCTGCAGAATTCCTCGTGTTTGCGAAGATGAAGTCAAGTAGATTTATCCCTTGAGCAATTTAATTCATTACCTACTACAGACCTACTCTGACAGCTTCATCCTTCGTTGCTCAGCCAGTTCAGCATCATGTCATTCTTGGCAGTGGACACTGATGTTGCCAGAGAACAACTTCTGGCTTTTACTATATCATTGCTTCCTCTAAGAATTTCTCAACATCAAGGAGCACTGCAAGGGAAGACTATAAGTAGTAAGTAGGTGGGACATTTCTTGACTACATTTAAGCTGATGGTATGAAATTAAGATGGCAGCACACTCAGATGTAGCGGCCTCTCTGGGTCAAACCAATGGTGTGATTGTTCATCCTTTACTTCTTGTTACAAATGCAAGACACTGCTGGTTATCAAGAACATCTGGTACTGCAGATCTATCCCACGAGCAAGTTAGAGATGGTTAGAGATGGAGATGGAACTTACTGCACACTGTATTCAACCTGCTTCAGCAACCCAGGGAAGAACGTGTCAGTGATTATTCGCTGAGGTGGAGGGCATTCCAATGGATGGTTCAGGTAATTGTTTTGGACATTCTACTGTGATTGCAGGACACTGTTGGATATTGGTAATGTAGAATACTGCAAGTTCGATTCACTGCTTCATTGGTAAGATTGACAGCGAGAGAGCTGCATGGCCTCGGTTCAGGCGCGGACCAAGCCTTCACTTATGACTCAGGGTTGCGTGTTGTGGCCACGGAGGAAGGAGATGCCATAGTTGGCTGTCTGCTGCCGGATTCCACACTGGATTGGAGACTGGCCCATCCCGATGATGCTGCTCTGCAGTGTTCACTCCCAGGAAGACAAGCTGGATTACGCTGTCTGCAAATGTACTGCGTGATACAGGGAAATGCTGCAGGTTGTTCTTTCCAAAACATGGCAACAGGACAGCATGCATGCACTCAATCTACAGGTCATGATACTCAGGGAGTTGGCCTGTATTATTTTTTTCTGTATGCTTTTCTGCTTTCATAATTTTATGTGCTTTATGTGCTGTGTATGACTGTTGGTTCTATGTTTTCTACCTTGGCCCCAGAGGAATGATATTTTATTTGGCTGTATTCATGTGTATGGTTGAATGACGATTAAGCTTGAAGTTGAAATTGGAAACAGTTCCTTGTGGACTTTACGCGCCAGTTTTCAAAAGCGAGCAGGGTCTATCAGGATTTATCTATGGAGTGGAGATATCACAGAATGATTTGCCACAGTTCCTGAGAATGCTTGGGTTAATAGTAACTGGAGCTAATTAACAAGGGATAATAAAAAGAAGCTAGGCTTAAACAGAGAAGCCACTGGGTGACTGGACAGTGTAAGATTGGTCAGGCTGTGACTTAACAGGCTTTGGTGAGAACAGGCGTTGGCTAGAATTTAAGTTTGAGAAGTTAAAGGCATGACAAGTGTAGGTAGGGTGGTAGTTCAGGCAGTGGAATGCTCCTCATGTGGGGTGTGGGATGGTCAGGGTACCTAATGGTCTCCCTGATTGCTACATCTTCAGGAAGTGCACCCAAATTCAGCTCCTAACTAACAAGGCCAAGGAACTGGAAGTGGGGCTGGATGCATTCAGACTGTCCAGTAGACTGAAAATTTCACAGATGAGTATTTTATTGAGGTGGTCACATCCTGAGTGCAGGCTTCAGATAGTAGATGGGTGACCATTGGGAGAAATAATGGGAGTATGCAGTCAGCGCAGGGCTCCCCTGTGGCCATTTGCTTCAGAAACAATTATACCCTTTCACACAGTGCCAGGGAGGGATAACTTAAAAGGGCATAGCAGCAGCAGCCAGGCCAGGAAGCATATTGTCAGGCAGAGCCGCAGTGATAGGAAACTCAGTAGTTAAGAGTATAGACAGCAGATTCTGTGGCCATGATAGAGAAGCCAGGATGGTGTGTTGCTTCCCAGGTGCTAGGGTGCAGCATGTTTCAGAGTGGCTGCAGAAGATTCTCAAGAGGGACGGTGAGCAACCAGAGGTTGCCTTGCACACTGGCACCAATGACATACGTAAAAAAGGGGCAAGAGATCCTATACAGTGAGTATGGGGAGTTAAGGAAGAAGCTGAAGAGCAGGATCTCTGAGATAGTAATCTCTGGATTACACCTGGTAGCACATGCTAGTGTAGAGATGAATGAGTGGTTGAGGAAAAGATGGGGGAGGGTGGTGGGCAGGGTTTTAGATTTCTGGATCATTGGGATCTTTTCTGGCAAAGGTCTACCCTGTACAGATAGGACAGGTAATACCTGAACTCAAGTAGGACCAATATCCTTTGGGCAAGGTTTGCTCGAGCTGTTGGGAAGGATTTAAACTAAGATGACAGCGGGTTGAGAACCAGTGTGAGAGGGCTGACGATGGGGCAATTGGTATACAAGTCAATGCTGAGTGCAGTGAGACTGGGAGGAGGAAGAACAGGCAGAATTGAAGTAAGTGGGATGAGGTGAAATACAACGTGTGCACAAAATTGTAAAGGGTAATGAATACAGGACTGCAGGCGTTATATTTAAATGCATGCATGCGGAATAAGGTAAATGATCTTATAGCACAGTTAGTGTTTGGCAGATATGTTGTTATAGGTAACAGTGAGATGTGGCTAAAAGAAGACTATATTTGGGATTTAACATGCAACGATACTCCTTGTATCAAAAGAACAGGCAGGTAGGAAGAGGGCTGGGGTAACTCTGTGATGAAAAATGAAATCAAATCCTTAGAAAGAGGTATTCTAGGATTAGAAGATGTAGAATCCATCTATGTGGGCAGATTTAAGAAACTGAAAGTGCAAAAAGACCATGGTAGGAGTTATATTACAGGCCCCCGAACAGTAGCTAGGATGTGGTGTATAAATTTCAACAGGAAATAGAAAAGGCAAGTCTAAAGGGCAATGTTACAATAGTCATGGGGGATTTCAAAATGCAGGTAGGTTGGGTAAATCAGGTTGATACTGAATCCCAAGAGAGGGAATTTGTAGAATGCCTGCAAGATGTCTTTTTTTAAAAACGGCTTATGGTTGAGCCCACTAGGGGAAAGGCAACCTGGATTGGAAGTTGCATTATGAAGTAGACCTTAATGTAAAGGAACCCTTGGGAGGCAATGATCATAACATGATAGAATTCATCCTGCAGTTTGAGAAAGAGAAGATAAAGTCAGGTGAATCAGTATTACAGTGGAGTAAAGAGAATTACAGAGGCAAGAGAGAGCTGCTTGCCAAGGTTGATTGGAAAGGAACACTAGCAGGACAGCAATGGCTGGCTGTTCTGGGAGTAACTTGGAAGGTGCATCCCAGAGATGAAGAAGTATTCTAAAGAGAGGATGAGGCAACTGTGGTTGACAAGAGAAGTCAAAGACAGCTTAAAAGCAAATGGGAAGGCATACAGTATAGCAAAAAAGTAGTGGAGTTAGAGGATTGGGAAACTTTTAAAAACAGAAGGCAACGAAACAACCATAAGAAGAGTAAAGATGAAATATGAAGGTAAACTAGCCAATAATATCAGAGGATTCCAAAAGTTTTTTTTCAGATGCATAAAGAGTGTAAGAGAGGTGAGAGTGGAACTTGGACTCCGGGAGAGGTAGAAATGGGGGCTAAGAAATGGTGGACAAAATTAACAAGTATTTTGTGTCAGTCTTGACTGTAGAAGACACTGACAGTATGCCCAAAACACAAAATACTCTGCAGATGCTGGGGTCAAAGCAACACTCACAACATGCTGGAGGAACTCAGCAGGTCGGGCAGCATCCGTGGAAATGATGAGTCGATGTTTCGGGGAAGGGTTCCGGCCCGAAATGTCGACTCATCGTTTCCATGGATGCTGCCCAACCTGCTGAGTTCCTCCAGCGTGTTGACAGTCTGCCAGAATTTCGAGAGTATCAGTGAGCAAAAATGAGTGTAGTTGTTATCACTAAGGAGAAGGTGCTTGGCAAGCTAAAAGATCTGAAGGTAGATAATTCAACTGGACCAAATTGAATATATCCCAGGGTTCTGAAAGAGGTAGCTGAAGGAATTCTGGAGACAGTATTAATGATCCTTCAAGAATCACTAGATTCTGGAATGGTTTTGGAGGATTGGAATATTGTAAATGTCACTTCACCCTTTAAGAAGGAAGGGAAGCAGAAGAAAGGAAGTTATAGGCCAGTTGGTTTGCCTTCAGTGGTTAGGAAGAAGTTTTTTTTTTATTAAGTGCAATCGTGAACAATAGCCAGATCAGAAATGCTGATCAAGTCAACTAGTTCCCAAAGAGAACTCTGACAGGCCAATCAGATGGTTCACTGCTGCTCAGCGATAGAACACAAAAAAATCATATTTACAATTAGGGAACATTAAAAATAGTAAAAATACTGGAGTCATGATGATCATGATGAAGTCTGCTGGAGTGAGACATTTATACACATGCTGTCCTCCATAATTCAAAAAGATTGAAGAATAAGGTTGCAGGGTAATAAAATGTGCCAGGAGCACTTGGAACTAAAAACTAATCCCAACCAAGAGAAAACAGCACCTGTTCTTTCCGCACTGTTTTCCAGCAGCTTAAGGACTAAGTCCAGCTCACAAGTGCTCTTGAAAGTCAGGTATTAACCCTACTGACCAACAACCAAGCATTGCCATCCTGGTCCCCTTCATGATAGCTTATGAAGAAGCATATGCCTTCCCTTCCAGAGAAGATAGGAGTTTGTGTACTCGACTTTTGAAGGCTTGGACCCCATCGTCGCAGATGTTTCCAACCACAGCATCTGGAAGGCTGTTCCAAATTTCGATAGCACTGTGAAGGAAGGTTCTATCCAGTGTGTAGGTTCTCGCATCAGGCATAGAAACAGCGTGAGCAGGTATAGATAAACTTGATCGCGTAGTGAGCCATCTCTCATAAGATGAAGGCAGCATGGCGCGAAGGTCTGCAGGGCTGTGGCTGGTGTGCATTTTGTATAGCACAGTAGCTGCAGCAACCTGTCATCTGTGATGTAAGCTACTGATGGCTAGCTTCTCACGAACTGTGGCTTCATCTACACCCATAATCCTGAGAGCCTTTCTTTGAATGGAATCAAGCGGGCTGAGGACACTCTGTGAGGCATTCATCCATGATAAGCAGGCATACTCCATGATACTTTGTACCTCTGCCCTTTGTCTAGTTTGGATGGTACTTTCCACAGAGCACCAAGCCTTTGTCCAGCCTTGTTTGAAATAGTGGAAAGGTGTTTATCCCACACCAACTTGCTATCAATATTAACACCAAGGATTACTAGCTCCTTCTTTAAATCCAGCTTGCAGTTCCCAAAATACAAGTCAGGGTTAGATGGATTCCTCTTCATAGACATCACCATCGTCTTGCACTTTGTAGGCTCAAAGGTTGGAGTCCATTATTAAGGATGAGGTTTCAGGATACTCGGCAGCACATGATAAAATAGGCCTAAGTCAGCATGGATTCCTTAAGGGCTTGTCCGTTGGAATTCTTTGAGGAAATAACAGGCAGGACAGACATAGGAGAGTCAGTGGATGTTGTTTTCTTGGATTTTCAGGCCTTTGACAACGTGTCACACACGAGATTAGAGCCTATGGTATTACAGGAAAGATGCTAACATGGATAAAAAAAATTGGCTGACTGGCAGGAGGCAAAGAGTAGGAATAAAGGAAGCCTTTACTGGCTTCCAGTGAATAATGGTGTTCTTCAGGGGTCAGTACTGGGACCGCTTCTTTTCACATTTTATGTCAACAATTTGGATGGCTTTGTCAAGAATTCTGCAGACAAAACAAAGTTAGGTGGAGGGACAGGTATCATTGAGGAAGCAGAGAACCTGCAGAAGGGCTTAGACAGCTTGGGAGAACGGGCAAAGGAGTGGCAGTTGGAATCGAGTGTAGGGAAGTGTATGACTATGCACTTTGGTAGAAAGAATAAAGGCATAGACTATTTTCTAATTGGGGAGAAAATTCAAAAATCTGAGGTGCAAACTGACTCAGGAGTCCTTATGCCAGTCCTTATAACTTACGGGTTGAGTCATTGGTAAGGAAGTCAAATGTAATGTTAGCATAAATTTCAAGAATACTACAGTATAACAGCAAGGATATGATGCTGATGCTTTATAAGACATTGGTCAGACTGCACTTGGAGTATTGTGAGCAATTTTGGGCCCTTTGTCGAAGAAAAGATGTGTTGGCATTACAGAGGGCCCAGAGGAGGTTCACAAGAATGATCCGAGGAAAGAAAAGGTTAACACACCTGTATGAGGAGTGTTGATGGCTCTGGGCCTGTTCTTACTTGAACTTCAAAGAATGAGATGCGATCTCATTGAAACCAATCGAATCTTGAAAGGCCTAGACAGGGTGGATGTGAAGGAAATGATTCCTATAGTGTGTGAGTCTAAGACCAGAGTATACAGCCCCACAATAGAGGGAATTCCATTTTGAACAGATATAAGAAGGAATTGCATAAGCCAGAAGGTGGTGAATCTGGAAAATTCATTACCATAGACCACTGTTGAGGCCAAGTCACTGAGGTTGTTGGGCACTTGGTTAGTCAGGGCATCAAATGTTACAGGGAGAAGGCAGGAGAATGAGGTTGAGAAGGATAATAAATCAGCCATGATGGAATAGTGGAGCAGACTCAATGGACCATGTTGGATAAAGAGAAGAAACATCTCTTAAAAGTATTCGCACAAAACGGATACTTGAAGAACTTCATAGAAAGACACTTATGAGGTTGATAACACACTAACCAAAAAGGACCAAACAGGATGTCATTCCATACATTCAAAATATCTCATAAATGACAGCACAACTGCTCCAAGAACAGAAAATTTCAGTTGCGCACAAGCCAACAGCAAAGTTGAGGAGAGTACTTTGCAGACAAAAAGAACAAACCATGCTACTAGACAAGATCAATGTGGTCTACAAAATACAATGTAGGGAATGCAGCAAATATTATATCAGCCAAACTGGGAGCAAACTATCCACAAGAATCCATGAACATCAACTGGCTATAAATCGGCATGACCTAATTTCTACCTTTGAAGATCGAAAAGGGCACAAATTCAACTGGGCATCAGTGATAGTCACAGTGCAAGCAAACGGCATGCAAGAGAATTCCTAGAGGCATAGTTTCCACAAACAATTCTGTGAACTCAATCCAAATTATGAACTAACGCAGGCAAAATTCCTGACCACAACGCACAAAGATCGTCACACAGACAATCAGCGATGAGATTTCCTCCCTACATCACAACTGAGTTTCTGAAATGACATCCAATCAGCTGACTGAAAAGCATATAAAGGCCAGGCATTCGGAGGAGACACACAATCAACAGCGCACATAGTGACGAAATGTTTGCAAGTAAATTGCCAAGATCGGAGAACAGCTCAACCCAAATTATACATCTGACTTTATCTTCTCCCTCTCAAACTACAGGGTGAATTCTATCATATTGTGATCACTATCTCCTCAGGGTTCCTTTACTTTAAGGTCCCTAAATCAAATCTGATTGATTAAATAAAACCTAATCCAGAATTGCCTTTCTCCTAGTGTGCTCAAACACAAGCTGCTCTAAAAAGCCACCTCATAGGCATTCTACAAATTCCCTCCCCTGGTTTTCCCAACCTACCTGTATATTTAAATCTCCAATGACTATCCTAACGTTGCCCTTTTTATATGCCTTTTCTATCTCCAGTTGTAATTTATCTCCCATATCCTGGCTACTGTATGGAGGCCTGTATATCACTCCATCAGGGTCGTTTTACCCTTGCTGTATCTTAACTACAAGTATTCTATATCTTCTGATCCTATGTCACCTCTGTCTAAGGATTTGATTTCACTTTTTTACCAACCCCTCTGCCTACCTGCCCGTCCTTTTGATACAATGTATATCCTTGGATGTTAAGCTCTCAAATGATCTTCTTTCAAAGGTTCAAAAGTCCAAAGGTTCATCTTTATTATCAAAGTATATATGCAGAATACAATGCAGAGAGTTGCTTTCTCCAGATCATCATAAAATACAAAAAGTCATAGAAGTAATTGAAAGAAAGACATCAATCCCTCTTGCCCTCTAGTTGTAAACACCCCACACAAAAAGAAAAGGAAACAGAAACTCGCAAACCCCAAACCCCCAACCTCTCCCTCACACAAAAACTATCAGTTCACCTACATGGAGAAACAACAGTAGAAACATCAAACCCAAACCTCCAGCTCACCAATCGGCAACAAGGAAGAATGGGCATGAGAACATGAAAAAAACATAGAGCTGAAATAGACCAAGATGAACTACAGTTTGTTTGAACTACAGTCCAATCGATAAATCTCAGAATTTCGATAATATCTCTGAAAACATAGGTACCCAGCGGCCTCTCCAAGGGCAGTGACTCGAATCAAAGACGCCTCTGAGTGCAGCAACTTGAACCAGCGGCACCTTTGGGGATTGCTCACTCTCCTCCACATTTGCCTCAATGTTCTGTCTACCTCGATGTTGTAATCAGTGAGAAATCTAGTCGATCATGGCTCCTTGTCTCATCTCTCAGCTTCCCCTCCACAACCCAGTGACCATAAGGCTATACCTGCCAATTTCCAAGAACCTTTACCTTATTCAGTCTCCTGCCTGCATTCAAAAATAACAACTTCATTCCTATAGTCTTCACCCTTTTTTTAATTTTTCCCCCATTTTTGCACTTCAACTCATCCCACTAACTGCAATTCTGCCCTATTATCTGCTTGTCCATCTCCATAGTCTCACTACATAGTGCATTGACCCATATAACACCTGCCCCATCCTCAGCCCTATCATTCCAGTTCCCATCCCCTACCAAATTAGTTTAAACCCTCTTCCCCAACAGCTCTATCGAACTTGTCCACACACATTCAGTTTGACTCATCCCATTATCGGAAAGATGTAGAGGTTTTGGAGAGTTGCAGACGAGTTTTACCAGGATACTTCCTGGACTGGTGGACATGCATTACACAGAAAGATTGGGCAAATAAGGGTTATCTTCTCTGGAACAGCAGAGGCTGAGGGGAGACCTAATAGAAGTTGATCAAATCATGAGAGGAAAAGTAAGAGTAAACAGTTGGTATATTTTTCTATGGTTGAATTGTCTAAAACTAGAAGTGATGCATTTAAGGCAAGAGGGGAAGGTTCAAAGAAAATGCATGGCAGAAATACTTTTTTACACTGTGGTGGGTGCTTAAAAATTTTATGTACAAGTCTCTTAGATAGGCATATGAATATGCAGATAATGGAAAAATGTGGATTATGTGCAGTCAGAAGGGAATGGTTTAATTAGACATCATTATGTTAATTACTTCAGCACAACATCATGAACAGCCTGGCCTATTCCTATATTATTCGATGTTCTAATTAGAGCAAACCAATTTAATTTAAAAATAGTTGAATACTGTCAGAAATTAAAAATATCAAAATAAAATGCAAAAAATAAATTTGTTCTAAAAAGCTGTAAGTCAGATGTGAAATGCATCCAGAGATTTTTCATAAGGAATCATTGGTCCATCTCTGCCAAGTCATGAGATGGAGATAACAGTCATCCAGAGATGGGAGAGAACAGCGAGAACACACTGGATTTCGAGCATCAGGATATTCCTGGAATCTATATTTAGCTGAATTTGTCTAGAATTGTGGGACTCCTGAAGGACAACAGTTGATATCTGATGGTTCTGCCATCAGTCAGTGTGATTTCCTTCAATCATTTAAACATTACCACTCATGTTTTCTCACTTTTCAGGAGAGCCTGAACATGAAATGATAAGAGATGGCCTGTGCCAATGTTCACGCAGTGCCTCAGTATGAACAAAGGCTCTGCAAAAAAACTGCACATTAAAATGAATTATGTACAAAACAGCCTTTGAAACATTGTTCCTGCATGAAAAGTATCCAATTAAATATTATGAATTATCATTGACAAATGTAATCGTAAGCTGAAAACACCACTAAAACTGAGAACAATCAGGAACATTCAATGCTCCCAGCAGAGAGGTATGCATGCAGTGGGCAAGTTATGAGAGGATTCCATTCCTAAGAAATGTTCAAAATCCAGTCAGACATGAATGAAATGGAGATGATCATAAAAACAACTGTGACACAAGACTGAACAGGAAGAACAGCAGCCAACAGCCCTTACTAACTCAGTAAGTGACCAAGTGAGCCTGCTCAAGCGCTCCCAACTCTGCTCAACTTAAACCAACCCCCAATTGTTATGGCTCCAGGGGATAAGGGAGGGGGAATGGAGGTGGGGTGAGATGGTCCATTCCCACCAGGTAGAAGATGCCAAGAGCCCTGCAGCAGTCAAAAAATCCACCCCATCAATCCTGCCAGCCTCACTCATATGTACAGGGTGTCAAAAAGACATGTGTTCATAAACTGAGGAGGACATGTACTTGAAGAAACTGTAGAACAAAGAGTTGAAGCATCAAGGACTGATATTTTGCCCAAGCTTTCTGCAATTATGAATCCTTGCTGCAAGTAAAAGATTGTTAAATTTAGCCTGATGTTCTCTAATCATATACAGTTCAGTTAATTACTGCTGTTTGAGGAACCAGATTGGAGCTGTTGTTTCAACGCCAGAAATTAAGCATCCGAAGGCAAGTTTAAAGTTTCAAGTTCTATTGATGCTCATAAATACAGACCACAATAATGTGATGCCCGATTCTTCACAGTGGAGTTGCAGAAATGGGCTGCAGTAAGATTATCTGTGGATCCTCCCACACTTTCTTTAAATGGCAAAACTCAACTAAAGGCACCTCTTTCCCAAAACCTACTCTTGGTGAAACCACAAAGACTTAGTTCAATTTTAACCTATTTAGTCTTATCTGAAGAATCAACTGCAATGGATTGACTTTGCATCTTTACCCTGGTGTCCTTGAAAGAATCTTGCTTGGTACCTTCCTCTTCCTCACGTACGTGAAAGGCCTGGACAATAACATTAAAAGGTGTATTTCCCTTACCTACGCTCTAAATTGCTAGCTTTGTTCCTGTCACTATTAACCCTTCCACTATCTCTTAACTGTCAAGCTACTGATTTGACATCTGGCTCAGAGAACAGAAATATCCTCTATCTAATTCTTGGGACGAGTGAAGCCATCATCATCAGTCCCGATAACAACTTATACTTTCCAGGTTATCAACTTCATCCCTCTTCCTAGAAATGTCTGAAATTGTTCATAATATGGTTACTATATCTGACCTTTGAATTGTATTATCAAGACCACCAATATTACTCTTCATTGCATCCCTTCCCTTGTTCCTTTCTCTTCTTATCTACTGCTGAAAGATTAATTTATGCCTTCAGAATGACTATTCCAGTGGACCCTAGCTAACTTTCCTGTTCTGGCCTCCATCAACTTGAAGTCAGTAGTAATTTTTTGCTATGGACCAAGAAACACTAAGTCCTGTTCATCCTTCATCTGTGGCTTTTCTAGCCAACTAGGCACAGCTTCCCAGAAACACTATATTTTAAAACATGAATTGCCATTGTTCCTACGTTTTTCAATGCCTTCTTTGAACCCCAACTCCGTGACCTCCTTCAGTTCACAGTCCTCTGATCCTCTGAATCCTCCTCAAATTTAAATCACTTCACCATTTGCAACTGTAACTTTATTTGCCTAAGCCCCAAGATCCCTTCTTCAGACCTCCCTGCGTCAAACTCTTTTACCTCTTATACTTGAAATCCTTCTCTTTAACCAAGCTTTCAACAAAACATCCTCATTCTTCTAGTCACAACATCGACCTTCCTGTGATAATGCTCATATGATGTTTCGTCATATGGCACGTTTTCTTGTTTAATTACATCAACTCAACAAGTTAGAAAGTGAGTTGAATGAAATAAATTGCCCTTACACATTATCACTAGTCTCATATTAGAAGATTAAAACCTACCGAAGACTTTCACATTTGTTAACAACTGTAGGTCAGTGGTTTTGAACCAAAATAATCAGAATGGCCTTGGTGCATTCTCAGATGACATCTGTTAAAGTTCAATCGTTTACATAAAATGGATTTTTTTTTAATAAAGAAATTTACACAACTGTTAATGGTGTATTATTTAACATATTAAGAAATTAATTTCATAACTAAAAGGCAGTGAACAGTGCTGAGTATAAAGAGGAAGTTCAAATGCCATGTTGTAACATGCACTTGCAAAGAAATCTTTTTCAAAGGCAGCTCAGGAGACATGAATTTTGTCGACTGCGCTTCTTCCTATAGATGCTGCCTGGCCTGCTGCGTTCACCAGCAACTTTGATGTATGATGCAAAGTCAAATAGTGCTATAAGTGCACTGGATCAGACAATAGAAATTATGATATAGCACTAATTATTCTCAAATTTTTTGCTATATTTTCATCAACAATCATGAACAGGCAAAGATTTATACAAGTAAAATCATTCGATTGTTGATCATAGTCAACAAGAAATATAAACACATGAATAAAAAGAGTAATTTTTTTCATCTTCTTTTTAGAAATAGAACAGTAGCATTTTCAAAGAAGGGATACAGAAATTTGTCTGACCAAATAAAATTTGATTTGTCTCATGGAACACCAAAAAAAAAGGTAATGTTGAGTAGCTGACAGGTAAGCAAGAGCTCTGGAACACAGAACTCTATTAATGTCAGTGACATGTCTCAATGGAAGAATTCAAGCTACATCAATCTTGAGGATTCTTAGAAATTGTGATGTGGTTTCATGGCAATAAGATCTGGCTCCAGCAAATCAAACTCCTTTCTAAAAAAATAAACTCCGATGCGGTAAAATGGCTTCACAGTATTGAAAACACTGGACGGAAAATTAGATTAAGTGATGCTTTTCGTCTTCATCTTCTGGGCAGTGAAGTAGAACACATGCATCATAACAAAGATCATCTAACTATTTTTTCCAACCTACAGCAAGCTGCACAAGTTTCTTAAAAAAATGCCGTTCTACTCTCTACATATACCCCTGCCAAAACACCCCAAATAGTCCTTCCAGGTGTGGCAACACCTCCTCTGTGAATCTGCTAGGGTCATCAATTGTGTCCAATGCTCCTGTCACAGCCTCCTCGACACTGGTGAGACACATCATAAATTGGGGGACTACTTTGCCGAGCACCATTGCTCCATCTGTCAAAGGTGGAACTTCCCAGTGGCCAACGTTTTAACTCTGATTCCCATTCCCATTCTGACATGTCAGTCCATGGCCTCCTCTTCTTCTATTCCCCAATCTGGCCTCTTACCTCTTCTCACCTGCCTATTACCTGCCCCTGGGTCCCCTCCTCCTTTCTGTTCTCCTGTGGTCCACTCTCTTCTCCTATCAGATAACTTCCCCTGCAGCCCTTTATCTCTCTTACCCACATGCCTTCACTTACCATCTTCTAGCTGCCCTTTTTCTCCTCATCGCACTTTTTTTTTACTGGTGTCTTCCCCCTTCCTTTCCAGTCCTGTAGAGGGGTCAAGGCCCGAAACATCGACTGTTTATTCCAGTATTTTGTGTGTGTTGCTTTGAATTTCCAGCATCTGCAGACTTTCTCATGTTTAAAACAAAATTGTGTCTTTGCTAAAGCAAATGCTACTAGTCACTTCAGAGTTACTGTTTAAACCTTTTCCAACTTGATGCAAACAGGTTGGGTGCACAAAGTATACATTTCACCCATTTGTGTCTGAAGCAATTGAAACAGGGTCTTGAAACTGGTACCTTACAAATCTAGGCAACATGCCACTATAATTAAGCAGCCATTTACAAATCTCACTGCAATCACATTGGATTCTCTCTGGGGATCGAAGTTAGCACTGATTGAACATAGAACAGTACAGCACGAAACAGGCCCTTTGGCCCACAATATTATCCCAAACCAATTAACCAACTAAACAAATCCACCCAGCCTACACAATGTCCTTATCCTTCCATTTTCCTCACATTCATATACTATCTAAATGTCCCTTAAAACTCTCTAATGTATCTGCCTCTACCATTACCCCAGAAAGCATATTCCAGGCACCCACCACTCTGTGTAAAAAAATTTGCTCTTCACATCTCTTTAAATGCATGCCCTCTGGTATTAGATATTTCAATCCTGGGAAAAGGATACTGACTGCCTACAATATCTATGCCTCTTATAATCGTATAAACCTCTATCATATCTCCCCTCAACCTTTGGAGCTCCAGAGAAATCAACTCAAGTTTGTCTAACATTATAGCAGAAACCTTGTAATCCATGCAGAATCCTGGTTAAACTCTTCTGCACCCTCTCCAAATCTTCAACATCCTTCTTTAAATTGTCCACAAGTCCCTCCTAATCCACCCAGTTTTTAGAGATAGCTACTTCACAGAGCAAAGGAGTTCTGTGATTGAAAAGTTGGAGTCAACATTTATAGCAGCCTGCAGTAGAGTACAGGCTCTGAAGTCCAAAAGTTGTGCTGACTCTTTGACCGACCACAAGAACAATCTAACCCTTGCTGCCAACATAACCTTCTATTTTCCCCTCATCCATCTGCCTATCTAATAGTCTCTTAAATGTACCTACTGAATCTACCACTACCACTCTGTGTAAAAAAAAATTGACATACCCAGTGTACTTTCTCTCAAACACCTTAGTTATGGCCCCTCATATTAGTCTGGAAGAAAAGTCTCTAGCAGTCACTCTTCCTATGCCTCTTATCATCTTATACACCTCTACCAAGTCACCTCTTATTCTCCTTCTTTCCAAAATGAAAAACCTTAGTTCATCAACCTATCCTCATAAGACATGCTTTCTAATTCAGGCAGCATCCTGGTAGATCTCCTCTACACCCTCTCTAAAGCTTTCAATACCTTCCTCTGATGAGACAATCAAAAATGTACAGTACACTCCAAGTGTGATCTAACCGGTCCTTTTTTAGAAATGCAACAATACCTCGAGCCTGTTGAACTCAATCCTTCAACTAATGAAGGTCAACACCATATGCGTCCATAACCATCCTACCAACTTGCAATGCAACTTTGAGAGATCTAAGGGCGTGAACCATAAGATCCCTTTGTTCCTACACCATGTTAAGACTCCAGCCATTAACCATGCCTTCAAGTTTGATCTGTCATAATGAATCACTTCACACCTTTCCAGACTGAATTCCATCTGCCACTTCTCAGCCGAGCTCTGCTTCCCATCAATGTCCCTTTCTAAGTTACAATATCCTGCTACACTCACCTTTGTATTCTTTTTTTTTCTTATCAGGCAGAAGATATAAAAGTCTGAAAGCACATAGCACCAAGCACAAGGGCAGCTTCTACCCCATTATTAAAAAAAACTGTTGAATGATTCCCTAGTAAGATTAGGTGGATTCTTGACCTCAAAATTCACATCATTATGATCTTGCACCTTATTGCCTACCTGTACTGCACTTTCACATTGTATTCGACATTCTATTGTTGTTTTATCTCATACTATGTCAACACACTGCATAATGAATTGTTCGATCTGATTTGTATGCAAAACAAGTTTTTCACTGTACCTTGGTATATGTGACAAAAATACAACAATTCCAATTCCAACAAGGATCTAATTCCTGCTATTGTTAAAGATCAAAGGAAATACTGAATAAATTGAATTGTAGAAATGAATTTTAGTAATAAAGTAGAAGATGAAGTTCTGAAGGGACAATAAAGTTGGCAATAGTATCCGAAGGAGCTAAGATTGTTCAAATGAGAGTCACTAAAACGGGTCACCTTTAGTCTGACAGACTTGTACTAGTGGGCCAGATAAAGACTAGTGTTTGAGCTCAGCTATTTACAATGGCAGGGTTAACTTTTCTCTGTTTCTTTCTCTCACCAGAGATGTTGCGGGGACAGCTGATTACTTCCAGCATTTGTCTGCTATCACGTTATGAAAGGATATACTTGTCTTGGCTCAAGAGACTAATTCCTGAGAGGAAGGCCTTCTATATTTGTTATATAGTAATTAAGGAATCATAGTTTCTATTAGTGGGAGAGTCTAGGTCCAGGAAGCACAGCCTCAAAAAAAGAAGGGACTTTAGAACAGAGAGGATGAGGTATGTCTTTAACCAGAGCATAGTGAATCTGTGGAACCCTTTGCCACAGATGGCTGTAGAGGACAAGTCGCTGGGTATATTTAAAGGAGAGGTTCATAGGCTCTGGATTAGTAAGGGTGTGAAAATTATGGGGTTGAGCAGAAAATAAATCAGCCATGATGGAATGGTGGAGAAAACTCAATGGGCCAAATGGCCTAATTCTGCTCCAATGTCTTATGGTCTTAATAGAGATCAAGTATAATTAGCTTATTGTCACCACAGCTTGTTAGAATGCAAGGTGATTGCTTGAAGTTTAAAACTTCTTAAAGGGGTTGAGGGGATGGAATTCAGAGTTGGGAGCTGTAAGATAATGGCACTGCAAGTTACAACTGAATTTCAGCACTTAGTTATTAAGATTCTGATATATTAACAGAATAAGCTGTGGGTCTCCTGTTACTTCAATAATAATGTCAAAATTAATATTTTGGACTATGAGTTAATAGAATGATCAGGCAGGAAAATTAACTTAAGGTAGAAGATTAAACCATGTCCTTTATTACTGTTGAGGTAGACTTGAGTGTCTAGTGGGTTATATTTCTTACCTAATGACCATACTTGCTTTTATATAATGTATTTCATTCACATAGTCAAACAAACAAAGGCGCTTCATTGGAGCATTCTCAGACACTGAATCATGTAACAGGGAAACATGCAACATGATCAAAAGCTTTGTCAAAGTGAATCGAAGAGGATAGGAAGAGAGGTGGGAGGTTTTGCACTTTGACTGAAATAAGTTAAACCCCAGAAAGCTAAAGGCACAGCTGTACTGGTGGAGTGATTAAAACCAAGAATGAACAAAAGGCCAATACTAGAGCATAGAGATCTCGTACGCTTGCAGAGTAGGAGGTGTGGAGACGGTGAGCAGGGATACCATGCAGCTTTCTGGAAGCATGGAGAACTTTATTACCAGAGCCATCAGACTGGGAGAATCTTTAAACAAACCCAGAGCATATCTTTATATGAACAAGTGCCAAAGTAATCACGATGTCTCATATGGTCACTTCTTATCAAAATTGAACATGATAATTACAATTTCTAGTGAAATCTTTTCATTAAAGCCCTTATTAAGCACCACGTTCAGCAGAGTAAAAATAATTGAACTAGATTTTGAGGGATATAGTGCAGATACTCCTTCTGGTTTGAACTGTTGCGCAAGTGAAAGCCTGCACCCAACCCACAGCTATAGCCAAATTCCCAAGGTCAAAACTTTTTTGATAGATAGAAACACTGTCCTATGCTGTATCAGGAATTCATGTCACTGTTACACAGTCGCCGTCACAAACTTTCAAAACTGCTGGAATTAGTTATATAATATACTGCTTCATTTTGGTAGGAATACAGTAAAGCTAATGTGATTTCTCAAGGAAATGTGTCAACAGATGACAATGGGCTGGATCACTGAACATTTTTTTGCCTTTTTTGTTTATAGATAGAGTAACAAACATTTGATGTATAAACACATTTACAAAACATACATATTTACATAAACCATTGGCCAAACCTTGAATATGTTCCAATGAAATATTATTTCCTTAAATGTTTCAAAGTCCTGGCACATGTAGTAAAATACTTACTGCCTGGGCAGATGATTAATAATCCTTGTAATTTCTAACTCTCTCCAGAAAAATATTTTTCTTTTAAATGAAATAAAGTTAAAAATAACAAGTGGAAATCTGATTTGATTCTTATTGTGTAAAATGCCAACACTGAACTGGAGAAATGAACAAGGCTTTATTCATAGTAGAATTAACTATTAGTTATATTTAATAACATTAAGCAGATAAATTAGGCAGATATGTTTTCAAGCAATGATTAAATATTATGTAAATTTTCACAATTTGATTAAAAATTTTGAAAATAAACTGTCAGACTCCTAAGCGTTAGAAATTGATTCTAATTTTGGGTTACCGATAACTAAAGTATTAAAAAGTATTCCTAATTCTTTACTTACAAAACTATCAGTTTATATCTATAGTAATGCAGTTACACATTAGGACCAAAAGCAGAAGTAAAGATTTTTGAGTGTGTACATACCATGAGCATCAAAGAAATCATCTAGAAAAAGAAAGCAGCATGCAGAGTTTGGTTAGATCTTAATGAACTGATTAGCAATTTGGTCATTAAAAACAACAGAATAGACTATATTTTCTATACTTCCTGCAGAGCACAGTTTTTGCAAAGTAAGAGGAAATGGATAGATTCTGGGAAAAGCATACACTACGATCATCTCATGCAGTTGTTTATCTGGACTAATAAATAAAAATCTCAAAATCAACAATAAACACCCAACTGCAGATATGTAGAGATGAAGAAGATGAAGATTAATTCCTATAAGAATTTGCAGCTTAGCCATCTTTGATTTAATTACCTTCAAATTTTGGTTTAGTTCTGTTTCCCATAAACATTAATTTATTTCATCATTTATAATAGGAAATACCACAAGAAACTGTTCAACTAGAGTTAAATTTTTGTGCTGTGATCATATTGTACTCATTTTATACTCTCTTTACTTTTCCTTTG
The DNA here is from genome assembly GCF_963921235.1 of Mobula hypostoma. Classification (NCBI taxonomy): domain Eukaryota; kingdom Metazoa; phylum Chordata; class Chondrichthyes; order Myliobatiformes; family Myliobatidae; genus Mobula; species Mobula hypostoma. Next base: position 29,838,490 of record NC_086115.1, on the reverse strand, counting down.
GCTGGATGCTTCTGCCCTGTTCTCCCATCAGATAATTAGTTCAACTCAAACAAAGGTTTAAATAGTTTCAATGCAGATGAAAAGTAATAAGTGCCAGCTAATCTCCACTTTCCCTGTTGAATACTTAAATGAGTAACTAAAACAAGAGTTAGTGAATTCAGTGCAGATTGCAAATGAAAATGAATCTGTATTTGTATGAATAACTCATTTCTTCATACAAATACAAATTTATTTTCATTTGTAGTCTGCATCCAATCTACTAACTCTTGTCTTGGTTTCTCTTTGCTTTTTCAGCTTTCACCTCTTTGATTATATTCTTCACCCGGCTGTCTCTTCAGACCATACAGTCACCTGCTACATACGGTAGTTGTATGATTCCTAATTCAAAAACAAATACATTAGCAGTAAAAGAATTCTTAATTATGACTAAAAAAACATCGAAATTTTCTGCAAAATAATAAAAAGTGAATAAACTGAGGAATTAGTTAAAATAATTAAATGCTATATGAAATTAAAATAAAAGCCTAAAGTAAAATCCTTAGCAAAAAATATTCCAAGTTAAAGACATTTAACATCAACTCATTTCCAATTGTCTCATTTTTCTTGCTTTTTATGATTAATTATCTCACCTCCAGGATCCTGGGCTAAATTCGGCGTTGCCAGGGTAACTAGTTTGAGTCCTGCAATTAACCATGTGACACACCATGGCCAAGAAGTCATTTTCTTTCAATCCTTACTTGTTATGAACCTGAAATTAGAAAGGAACACCTTCCATTAAAAAATATCCAATTGTCAGTCAATTGTCGGCAGTGCACTGAATATTATTTTTTTACCCTAACTTCATAACAAGAGCATACAAATGAAATGATAATCCACATACCATTAATTTGAATGAGCAGAAAATTATAGGCTACATTCTCACAATTTCCTGATATGTTGCACCTGTCACTCTCAATTTCTGCCTAGAGCAATAAATCACACTTTGGAAGTCAAAGAAACTGTTTTTTTTCTGTCAGTATTTTAATACAAATGCAAAGCTGTTTAAAATCCAGGCTTGAGTATGTCAATAATTGGAACGATTTTAACAAGTGCAGTGTCTGGATGTTTTGGAACCAACTTGAGAAACCAACACTTCTCATATGACCTTGTGGGTTCCAAAGATCAAGTCTCCCAGTTAATTGAAACTTGTGTTTTCAGTAAGGACTTCTGCCACTGATCTTGGAACTGCGTTTACACAACAGTAGCTCCAGAGTCATTGGGAATTCCAAAAACAAATTCTCCTCGCTGTTCTGTGATAAATACTGCTGGACAAAATGTTTCACATGATTGTCCAACGGAACCTTTGTTTATCCCACTGGAAAGAAAACACATTGACAGTATTGGAAGACTGTAGCATTACACTGCAGTACCAGTTTAGTATAGGTACTCAAGCCTTATGTTGGAGCTTAAATTTAAAAATTTCCATATTGGGGGTTCCAGTGACATCATCGTTCAGAATGGCAGCTTAAATCAACAGCTCCTCTGGAAAAATGCATATATTGCCCCGTTAGTCCATCAAATATAAGATCTTTCGAAAATATCTGAACTGATAAGGGGGGGGGTGCAAGAATACAGAAAAAGAATGGAGATAAAAAAAGCATCAATGCGGAGCCTCTGGAAGGGGGAGGTACAAGGCACAGTTCTCCTACACGTGTGCGTGGTGGCGAAGCTCACGCGGGGCCTCGTGCAGGCGAAGCGGCAAATATGATGAGGATTCTGGAAGAGATAAGGGAAGTCCAAAAAGATATGAAACAGTAACTCAATGATGTAAAGTCAGAGCTCGCCAACGTCAATCAAAAAATAGTGGTCGCACAGACTCGAATTAAGAAGGTGGAAGATCGCATGCAAAACGTGGAACAGATACTAAGTAAGACGATAAAAATATTAAATCAACAGAAAAGTAAATTGTTTGACCAGGAGGGAAGATCACAACGGAAAAATATCAGGATTTATAATGTTCCCGAAGGAGCGGAGAGATTGTCGATGATAGGCTTTGTAAAAAAGCTGCTGCGGGAAGCGCTGGAGATTCTCCTGACTATGGAGATCGAAACTGAGAGGATGCATCGTTCGCTCATCCCGCGGCCTCCCAGAGACAGAGAAAGTAAACCGCGCTCAATAGTACTTAGATTCCTTCGATTCAAGAGCAAGGCGGAGATTCTACGAAGGTCCTGGGGTAAGAAGAGGGTTTTTTGGAACGGGAAGTTAATATACTTCGATCATGATTACCCCCCGGTGGTCCTACAGAAACAGAAGGAATATTCAGAAGCAAAACGAATATTAAAGCAAGAAAAGATTAAATTCCAAACCCCGTACCCTGCTAAACTGAGAGTATTTTACCAAGAAGGGATACGACTGTATCAGACGGTGGAAGAGGCGACTACAGACATGAAGAAGAGGACTGCCCATTAGCGTGGTCAAAATAAGGGAAAGTCTGGCTGAGCAGTTATCCCGATCTGCTTAGGAAATAATAAGAGAACCGAGAAAGCAGGGGACGGGAGCAGGACGAGAGAAAGATATTAGGAAGAGACTGTGAGTTCTCCGAGGGCAGCCCTCACCTTCTCCAGAAGAGCCATAAGGTTTGGCTAACTTTAAAAGTGCTGATAAACTAAACAGAAGTAAAAATAGACGGTGATATACCTATCTCAAGAAATACCCATTATAATGTGGATTTTATATTAATCAATTTTTTAAAATCCATTCATTCATTCCTTTTTCCCCACCTAAATGAGAATATATACATGGAAGGAATACACAAGGAAATCATTTCTGTGTAATGGACATAGATTTTTTTACTTTTATAGGTACTGTAGTGGGGCCCTTCAACTCACAGGTAGGAAGAGCTATCCCCCATGGCTAGATGTTTCTTCTAGCTCAACCCAGGGTCATCTAGAGACCCCAGCCTTGGAATCACACCTTTGTTACCTTTTTTTTATTATTGGCATTTCTTGGCACTTATTTGTTCAGGGAGTAGATCGATTAAGTTATATTCTGCAAATTTCAACGGTATACTAACAGATAAATACACATGGCTCAGGACAAAGTAAAATTCATTTCTTTTAATGTCAATGGGCTGTTGAATCCAGTCAAGCACAGCAGCATTCTATCAAAAATGAAAAAAGAACAAGCCCATGTAGTTTATTTAGAGGAAACTCACTTAAGTTGATAAAGAGCATGGAAAATTAAAAAGAATGGGCTTCACTAATTTGTTTTTCTCCTCATATAAATCAGGACATAGAAGAGGAGTTGCTATTCTCATCTCAAGCAAACTAAATTTTGAAAAAGTATTCAAAATGGGAGATAAGGAGGGCAGATATATTCTGGTAAGGGGGAATGTAGATGGAAATCCAGTTACTTTATTGAATATATACGCACCCCCAGGAAGTGATATTAGTTTCTTCCAGAAAATTACTAATATCATGGTAACGGAAACAGAAGGTCTCTTGATATGTGGGAGAGACTTAAATTTAAAATTACAACCAAAGTTAGACTCTTCCAATAGAAAAACTTATGAAACAAAGTCCTTACATAAGAAAGTTAACACTCTTTTTGAGGATGTAGGTCTAATTGACATATGGAGGGACCTTTTCCCTGACAGAAGGGATTACTCTCATTATTCTGCCCCCCATTCCATATATACAAGAATAGACTATTTCATAACATTTGGAAAAGATAGACAAAATAATCACCTGTGGAATTGGGACAATAGATGTAAGTGACCATGCACCTATATATTTATCTGTCGATTTTGACCTACAACCAAAGAATGCTATTTGGAAACTAAATTCAAGTCTACTCAATGATCCCTATTTTAAGGGACAAATTAAAAAAAGAAATTGGTCTTTACTTAGAATTCAATGATAATGGAGAGGTTTTACCTCCCATTCTATGGGATACTATGAAAGCTGTCTTAAGAGGAAAAATTATAGCGATATCTTCATATAAGAAAAAAATAAGGAATAAAACATTAGAGGAATTACAAACGCAAACAACAGAAATTCTGCAGATGCTGGAAATTCAAGCAACACACATAAAAGTTGCTGGTGAACGCAGCAGGCTAGGCAGCATCTCTAGGAAGAGGTGCAGTCGACGTTTCAGGCCGAGACCCTTCGTCAGGACTAACTGAAGGAAGAGTGAGTAAGGGATTTGAAAGTTGGAGGGGGAGGGGGAGATCCAAAATGATAGGAGAAGACAGGAGGTGGAGGGATGGAGCCAAGAGCTGGACAGGTGATAGGCAAAAGGGATACGAGAGGATCATGGGACAGGAGGTCCGAGGAGAAAGACGGGGGTGGGGGGGGGGCCCAGAGGATGGGCAAGGGGTATAGTCAGAGGGACAGAGGGAGAAAAAGGAGAGTGAGAGAAAGAATGTGTGTATAAAAATAAGTAACAGATGGGGTATGAGGGGGAGGTGGAGCATTAGCGGAAGTTAGAGAAGTCGATGTTCATGCCATCAGGTTGGAGGCTACCCAGACGGAATATAAGGTGTTGTTCCTCCAACCTGAGTGTGGCTTCACCTTTACAGTAGAGGAGGCCGTGGATAGACATGTCAGAATGGGAATGAGATGTAGAATTAAAATGTGTGGCCACTGGGAGATCCTGCTTTCTCTGGCAGACAGAGCGTAGGTGTTCAGCAAAGCGGTCTCCCAGTCTGCACTTCAGCCTACTGACTCTCACAGCTATCTGGACTATTCCTCTTCTCACCCTGTCTCTTGCAAAAACGCCATCCCCTTCTCGCAATTCCTCCGTCTCCGCCGCATCTGCTCTCAGGATGAGGCTTTTCATTTTAGGACGAGGGAGATGTCTTCCTTTTTTAAAGAAAGGGGCTTCCCTTCCTCCACTATCAACTCTGCTCTTAAACGCATCTCCCCCATTTCACATACATCTGCTCTCACTCCATCCTCCCGCCACCCCACTAGGAATAGGGTTTCCCTGGTCCTCACCTACCACCCCACCAGCCTCCGGGTCCAACATATTATTCTCCGTAACTTCCGCCACCTCCAACGGGATCCCACCACTAAGCACATCTTTCCCTCCCCCCATCTCTCTGCATTCCACAGGGATCGCTCCCTACACAACTCCCTTGTCCATTCGTCCCCTCCATCCCTCCCCACTGATCTCCCTCCTGGCACTTATCCGTGTAAGCGGAACAAGTGCTACACATGCCCTTACCACCATTCAGGGCCCCAAACAGTCCCTCCAGGTGAGGCGATACTTCAGCTGTGAGTCGGCTGGGGTGATATACTACGTCCGGTGCTCCCGATGTGGCCTTTTATATATTGGCGAGACCCGACGCAGACTGGGAGACCGCTTTGCTGAACACCTACGCTCTGTCCGCCAGAGAAAGCAGGATCTCCCAGTAGCCACACATTTTAATTCCACATCCCATTCCCATTCTGACATGTCTATCCACGGCCTCCTCTACTGTAAAGATGAAGCCACACTCAGGTTGGAGGAACAACACCTTATATTCCGTCTGGGTAAGCCTCCAACCTGATGGCATGAACATCGACTTCTCTAACTTCCGCTAATGTCCCACCTCCCCCTCGTACCCCATCTGTTACTTATTTTTATACACACATTCTTTCTCTCACTCTCCTTTTTCTCCCTCTGTCCCTCTGACTATACCCCTTGCCCATCCTCTGGGTCCCCCCCACCCCCGTCTTTCTCCCCGGACCTCCTGTCCCATGATCCTCTCGTATCCCTTTTGCCAATCACCTGTCCGGCTCTTGGCTCCATCCTTCCCCCTCCTGTCTTCTCCTATCATTTTGGATCTCCCCCTCCCCCTCCAACTTTCAAATCCCTTACTCACTCTTCCTTCAGTTAGTCCTGACAAAGGGTCTCGGCCTGAAACGTCGACTGCACCTCTTCCTAGAGATGCTGCCTAGCCTGCTGCGTTCACCAGCAACTTTTATGTGTGTTGAGAGGAATTACAAATTAAGCTGAAGGAACTAGAAACAAAACACAAATTGAGCTTGGCACAGGGTACATTAGAGGAAATTAAAAAAAAATAGGAATGAAATTAATAGTTTGGCTACACAAGAAATTAGAAAATATTTACTGTTTCTGAAACAGAGACACTATGAAAGTGGATCTAAATCAATGAAAATACTGGCATGGAAACTGAAAAAAAAGATAGCAGAAAGCACAATTCATAGAATTAGGGATCCAAGAACAAAAGTGATAAAAAAAATAAGCTAAGTGGAATTCAAGAAGCTTTTGAAATGTTTTACAAAACTCTATTTTCCAAAGTTACAGGGGGAAGCATAACCCAAATTAACACTTTCCTGAATTCTTTAGGGTTACCCACTTTAAGCAAAGAACAAAATAGAACGATGACTGCTGACATAACTGAAGCTGAACTAAAAACTGCAATTAGTAGGCTTAAATTAAGCAAGTCACCAGGATCTGATGGATATACGGCAGAGTGGTATAAAGAGTTTAGAAGAGAGTTAATTCCTGTTTTACTCCCCACACCGAACTGGGCTCTAAGAAAGGCACAAATGCCACCCAGATGAAGGAGGCGATAATCTCAGCTATACCGAAAGAAGGCAAAGATAAAATGGAATGTGGGTCATTTAGACCAATATCTGTTCTTAATGTGGATTATAGAATATTTACCTCCATCATGGCCAAATGATTAGAAGATTTTCTACCCATACTGATACATAATGATCCGACAGGTTTTATACAACGACGACAAACACAAGACAATATACAAAGGACACTTCACATTATGGATCATATAAAAAATGAAATTGAAGCAATAGTGATAAGCGTGAAAGCTGAAAAGGCATTTGATTCGGTTAATTGGAATTTTCTTTACAGAGTTTTACTTAGATTTGGTCTACATGACACAATTATTAAAACTATACAGGCACTATACAACGATCCTACTGCCAGGATTAAAATCAATGGATATTTATCTCATAGTTTTACCCTAGAAAGGGGCATGAGACAGGGTTGTGCATGATCACCACTACTCTTCGCATTATATCTGGAACCATTAGCTCAATAGATCAGACAAAATGAAGATATCAGGGGAATTACTATTAAAGGGACAGAGCATAAATTGGCCTTTTACGCGGATGACATTTTGATTTGTCTACGGCAACCAACATACTCTTTACCTAAATTGATGCAATCCTTTGAACAATATGGCCAATTATCAGGATACAAGATCAACATAGATAAAACCCAACTACTTTCATATAACTATAGCCCAACAAGAGAAATTAAAAGTAGATATCCTTGGGCATGGCAAACCGAGTCTGTCAAATATTTGGGCATCATTATGCCAAAAGATTTGGCAAAATTATCAGAATGCAATTATCATCCTATATGTAAAAAATTAAGGAAGATATAACAAGATGGAACCTAATTCCTTTTCTTGGTCTCAGTTCAAGGATTGAATCTATTAAAATGAATATACTGCCCAGATTACTATATCTCTTTCAGACCCTACCAATAGAGGTTAACCAAATTCAATTCAATGAATGGAACAAGATGATATCAAGATGTATATGGCAAGGTAAAAAGCCTAGGGTTCATCTCAAAACTTTGCAATTAGCCAAGGAAAAGGGGGGATGGGACCTACCTTCTCTTAGAGATTATTATTTTGCAGCACAGTTGAGAACCGTGATATACCGGTGCAACCCATCATATGACGCTCAATGGAAAAACATTGAGGAGAGGATACTTTCCATCCCCATACAGGCAATTTTGGCTGATAACAACCTACAAAGTTACATAAGTAATATTGACAACCCGTGAGTGAAATGGACTCTTGAAATATGGAAAACTATTATAAAAGAATATATACTAGAAAGAGACATTGCAATTCTTAAATGGTGTGCATATGATTCGGATTTTACGCTGAATAAACTGGATGCTAGATTTAAATACTGGACAGCTAAAGGAATAACAGCTATTTGCAATATAATGAAAGAAGGAACACTGTTCAATTGTGAAATGTTCAAAGAGAAACACTTAATAGAAAAAGAAAACTTTTACCGGTATTTACAGATGCAACAGTATGTTAAAAGGACAGTTAAAAATGTAACCAAGGCAAGTACATGTCTGATAGAGCTATTTAGAAAAGCATATAATTCAGACAATGGTAGTAGAATATTTTCAAGCGTCTATAAGAGTTTGTCAAATCTTAAAACACATTCGACTTCATACATTCAAACAAAATGGGAGAAGGAAAGAGAGATAATAATATCTGAGGAAGACTGGACAATAATATGGAGGTATCAATGGAACTGTACCAGTTCACAAAAATGGAGGGAATTCGGGTGGAAAAACTTGATAAGGTATTTTGTTACACCCACTCAGAAATTCCATTATGATAGTAACACCCCTGTTTGCTGGAGATATTGTGGAAATCAAAATGCAAACCATTATCATATTTTCTGGGAATGCCCCGTTATCAAAGACTATTGGAGTGGGATACATAATGCCCTACAAGACATCTTTAAATGTGAAATACCCTTAGAGAGTAATACCATATATTTTGGGTATATACCTCAAGAATGGTTGAAAAGAAATAAATATTTAATGAATGTACTGCTGGTGGCTGGTAAAAAGACCCTTACCAGGAAATGGTTATCACAGGAGAGCCTAACTTCAAATGCATGGATGGAAATTACAATGGGCATTTACAAAATGGAGAAGATAACTGCATCTGTTAATCATAAGTTGGAACAATTTTATTCATACTGGAAAAATGGTTTAACTACGTAACACCTCATAGGCCTGATTTTATTCTCACAAGTCAATGAATATGTTGTAAAAAAAGATCACTCTCTACTCTGTACGTAGTTTTCTTCTTTTGATTGATCTTTCTTTCCTCTCCTTTCTATAAGCGCCTACCTCAGATAAATATAATGTGAAGATTTGTGACAAATATGATTATATGATATATATGTACAGTATCTGAAATACATCTTATGGAAATGTTTGATGATGAAATTCAATAAAAAACAAATTACAAAAATTTCCATACTGAAGCAAACACTAGCAGTGGAGACAAGCTGATATCTGAGCCAATTATACAGGGAAATTTGATATATAAATATTGTTCTACTTTCATGGAGATTACAGTTACTATTTATTTCAGTATACTCTGTCATTCGGTTCCTTTACAAGCAATGGGTTTAATAAAAAGGCAAATAAATGAATAGCATTGGAAATAAATTTGATTTCTAGATACACCAAATGTTCAGTCTGGCACTTCAGTAAACAATTAAACCTCTGCTCACAGAGCAGCTCCTCTCTGCTTATCTGTAAGATGGGATTTACAAATACACCACGTCATGGGGCAGGACCTCACAACTGAGGATGTAGCTGAAGTTCTGTGGCAGTTTGTTGCTGAGGATTTGCGCAAAATAGGTGCAACTACATTTCATAAAATAGTTACCTTTTCCTTTCCTAGTAGTCACCCAGATACATTCTGCCTGTACCTTATGTGTGACCATATTGCTAAAACTCATACCATGGAACTCAATAACCCTGGGTGTGCCTAGCTCCTCCTCCAGCTCTTTCACATAATCAGTCATTTAGAGGAGATATGAGGGGAATCTTCTTCACTCAGACAGTGGAAAGTACCTGGAAGGTACTTTCAGACAGATAGTTGATGTTAGAGTCACTGACAACATTTTGTAAGTGTTAAGATCAGGAGTTTCCAACTTTTTAATGCCTTGGAGACTTACCATTAACCAAGGGGTCTGTGAACACCAGATTAAGAACTAATGGTCCAGATGAACATTGGAAATGACTAGGCATAGAAGTCTATGGACCAAATGTTGAGAATTGGGATTAATATGGAATGGTACTCATGGTTGGCATAGTTCTATGGATTATCCCTCTGAGATACCAGCACTACACTGGATCATCCCTAGTGGCATCACTGGTGACACAAAAATTCTGGCCCAATAAGACCGATAGCCAAAAGCTTGATCAAAGTGGGAGGTCTTAAGAAGCACCTTTGTGGTCGGTGTGCCACGTCATACCACAGATAATAATTGTGCCTCTAACTTCCGCACCCTTTTTATGGATCATTTTGTGTAAAAGTGTTTGGCGTGAGAAAGGATGCAGCCTGAAAGAGAGCAACTTTATTGACGCCTGCTGGTTGTGTAAACTAATTATAGTACAAACTATTTCCAGAATCTCAGGTAATGAATTCAGTGATTTAGAGTCATAGAGAGCAAAACAGCATGGATACAGACCTAGCAGCCTAACCGGTCCATGCCAACCACGTTGTCCAGCCAGCTAGTCCCAACGCATAATCCCTCTAAGAATATAGGAGAACATGAGGAGTAAAGCTTTAGGTAAATACAGCTTAAATAGATGGAAATGGGTTGACTTATGATGGTCTGGATATGAGGTCAAAAGCTCATCTTTGTAACAATTCTGAATACATATCCAGATAACCATGGAAAATAATGTGGAGACATCCCTAAAGATAGGAGAGATAAAGAAAAGGCAAGGTTTAGGTAGGGAGGCAGGGAATGCCAAGGGCCTTGGCAGATGAAGGGTGGTCATCAATGATGCCATGATTACCTTTGGGGTGGCACAGTATAGTGCTGATATCTCACAGGATTTAGTCATAGAAACATGGCAACCAGTGGGCACTGTACCATATTAATCTCAACTCCCAGCACTTGGTCTATAGTCTTCTATGCCTAGACGTTTCAAGTGTTCATCTAGACACTTTTTAAATGTTGTCAACATCAACCAGTCTTTCAGGAAGTGCCTTCCAAGTACTCACCACTTTCTGGATGAAGAAGATTCCCCTCATATCCCCTCTAAATGTGAAGGACTAAAGTTGAAGCTCGACACACTCAGGGTCATTCAATTGAAATAAGTTTTGGTGAGATGGTCACACATAAAGTATCCGAATCAGAATCAGTATAAGTTTTAATATCACTGGCATATATCGTCAGATTTGTTAAATTTGCGGCAGCATACAATGCAATACATAATAATGGAGCAAAAGCTGTGAATTACAGTAATTTTATTTAAGTTAAATAAGTAGTGCAAAAATAGAAATAATGAAGTATTGAGATAGTGTTCATGGTTTTAATGTTCATTCAGAAATTGGATGGCAAAGGGGAAGAAGCTGTTCCTGAGTCATTGAGTGAGTGCCTTCATGCTTCTGTACCTCCTTCCTGATGGTAGCAATGAGAATAAGGCAGGATTTGTTTGATGGAGGTCCTTAATGATGGCCTAAGTTACAACTCTCTATAGCTTTTTTCAATCCTATGCCGTAGCCCCCTCCCCATCCCCATACCAGATAGTGATGCAGATAATTAGAATGCTCTACATGGTACATATGTAAAACTTTTGAGTGATTTTGGAGACATACAAAATCTCCTCAAACCACTAATGAAATATAGTTGCTGCCACGCCTTCTTTGTAGCTGCATTGATATGTTGGGCCCAGGTTAGATCTTCACAGATATTCATACCCAGGAATTTGAAATTGCTCACTCTTTCTGCTTCTGGTCCCTCTATGAAGACTAGTGAGTATTCCATTACCGTACCCCTTCTGATGTCCACAATCAGTTCATTGGTCTTACTGACACTGAGTGCAAGGATGTTGCTACAACACCATTCATCTAGCTGATATATCTCACTCCTGTACGCCCTCTCATCAACATATGAAATTCTGCCAACAATAATTCGATCATCAGCAAACTTATAGATGGCATTTGACCTGTACCTAACCACACAGTTATGGCTGTACAGAGAGTAGAGCAGTGGGCTAATCACATCCCTGACGTGCCCCAGTGTTGAATGTCAACAAGGTGGAGATAGTGTTTCCATTGCACATAGATTGTGGTCTACCAGTTATGAAGTTGAAGATCCAATTGCAGAGGGAGGTACAGAGGTCCAGGTTTTGGAACTATTCGACCAGAGCTATAGGAATGATTATGTTAAATGTTGAGCTCTAGTCAATAGGTATTTGTATTCTCCAGGTGATCCAAGGCCGCATGAAGATCCAATGAAATCGCATCCACCATAGATCTATTATGGTGATAGGCAAATTGCAGTGGTTCCAGGTCCTTGCTGAGACAGGAGTTAATTCTAGCCATAACCAAACTCTCAAAGCACTTCATCACCATAGATGTAAGTGCTATGAGACGATAGTCATTAAGGCAGCTAACCCTGCTCTTCTTGCTACTGGCATAATTGTTGCCCTTTTGAATAAGGTGGGAACTTACAACTGTAGCAAGTAGAGATTGAAGCATGTAAGTAGTTGGGCACCATTGGGAATGGGAAAGGAAAAGGAAGTAGGCAGATAGTACAAGATTCTCTTGTGCCCATTCTTTGTTAAAACAAGTATACCATTTTGGAACCTGTTTTGGATGAGTGGGGTGGGTATGACCGTTCAGGAGACGACAGCGGTAGCCAACCCTGTGACACAAGGACTGGCTCTGAGGCTCAGTTGGGGAGGTTGAAGATAGAAAGGACTACAGCGACAACAGTCAGTGGGAAGGGTGCAGGGGCAGACAGGAGTTACTGTGGCCACAAAAGGGATTCCAGAATAGTGTGTTGCCTCCCTGGTGCTAGAGTCCAGAAAGTCACAGAGCAACTACAGAACATTCTCCAAGGGAGGGCAATAGCCAGAAATCATTGTGCATGTAGGTATAAATGACATAGACAGAGGAAGAGATGAGGTCCTGCAGTGTGAATATTGGGAGCTTGGGAAGACATTAAAAAGCCGAACCTCGAGAGTGGCAACCTCTGGCTTACTTCCCGTGCCATGTGCTATTGTAGGCATAAAAAATTGGAGGATATGGCACATTAAAGAGTGGAGGAAAATTTGGTGTAGGGTGCAGGGTTTCAGATTTTTTGACCATTGAGTTACACCTGAACAAGAGAGGGATCAATATTTTGGCAGGCAGATTTGCCAGTGCTACTAGGCTGATTTTAAACTTGCTTGGCAAGGATTAGGATTCCAATTATCAGGGAGGTAAATGGGAGGTTGGAAAGTGATGCATAAATCGGTGATAGCAAGTTCAAAGGACACGACAGGCAGAAGAATAGCCAGGAACAAAGAAAATCTATCAGATTAAATTGCATTTATTTCAATGCAAGAGGTCTCATGGTCTAACAGGTAAGCCAGATAGACATAGGGCTTGGATACCTACATGGAACTGGGATATTACAGCCATTGCGGAAACATGGCTAAGAAAGGGACAGAGCTGGACGCTTAATGTTCCAGGGTACAGGTGCTTTCAGAAGTTGCATTTGTGATTAAAGGAAATGTCACAGGAGTAGTTGGAGATTAAATTACTGAAATGTCATCCAGTGATGCTTTATGGTTGGAGCTAAGAAATAGGGGAAGATCACCTTGTTGCGATTGTTCTGCAGTCCCCCAAATAGCCAATAACTATTAGAAGAACAAATATGCATGGAGATTGACTCGAGTTGTGTAGAAGGTTGGATCTCATACTGGATGCCCATGACTAGTGGTATGACTCAGGGACTGCTGCTGGCCTATTGTTGTTCGTCATATATAGAATATCAAAAAATTGAATAAGAATGTATAAAGCATGGTTAGTAATTTTGCGGGTGACACTGAAACAAGTGATATAGTGGACAGTGAAAAAGGCTATCAAAAATTACAGGGGATCTTGATCAGCTGAGTAAGTGGGCCAATAAATGTCATATGGAGCTGCTTCATGCACCCATGGTGAGCTTGTCAATTTCATCAACTTTGCCTCTAATTTCCACCCTGCCCTTAAATTCACTTGGCCCATTTCTGACACCTCCCTCTTCTTTCTCGATCTCTCTGTCTCCATCTCTGGAGACAAAATGTCAACCAACATCTTTTATAAACCTACTGATTCCCACAGTTATCTTGACTATATCTCTTCCCATCCTATCTTATGTAAAATTGCTTTTCCCTTTCCTCAGTTCTTTTCCCTCTGCCGCATCTGTTCCCGGGATGTGACTTCCCTTTCCAGGACATAAGAGATGTCCTCCTTCTTCAAAGAATGGGATTTTCCTTTCTGCACTACTGGTGCTGCCTCCATTTTCTCCATTTCCCGACCATCCACACTCACCCTATCTTCCTGCTGCCTTAACAGTAATAGTGTTCCTCCTGGTCTTACCTACCACCCCATCAGCCTCGACACGTCATCCTCCGCAGCTTCCGTCATCTCCAAAGGGACCCTACCACTAAACCTTTCTTTACTTCCACCCCCCCTCCTCTGCTTACTGCAAGGATTGCGCCTGTCATGATTCCTTCCCTTGTCCATTGGTCCCTGCCCATAAATTTCCTTCCCGGAGCATATCCCTGCAAGCAGCTGAAGTGCTACACCTGCCCATTCACCTCCTCCCTCATCTCCATTCAGGGCCCCAAACAGTCCTAACAGGTGAGGCTAAACTCCACCTGCAAATCCGCTGGGGTCATCTATTCTGTCTGGTTCTTGCTGTGCGGCCTCCTCTGCATTGGTGAGATGCATGTAAATTGGGGGATTGCTTCATTGAGCACCTTTGCTCCATCTGCCAAAAGCCAAACATCCTGGTGGCAAACATTTTAGTTCCGATTCCCATTCCAACATGTCGATCTACTGGGCCCCTCCCCCTCCCCTTCCCCTCCCCCCTCCCCCTTGGCTCACACTCTACTCCTATCAGATTTCTTTTTCTCCAACCCTTTACCTTTCCCACTCACCTGGCTCCACCTATCACTTCGAGCTTTCCTCCTTCCCCTACCCCCAACTTTTTATTCTGGTGTCTTCCCCCCTTCCTTTCCAGTCCCGAAATGTCAACTGTTTATTCATTTCCATAGATTCTGCCTGACCTGCTGATTTCCTCCTGCACTTTTTGTGTGTGTTACTTTGGATTTCCAGCATATGGAGTTTAATTTAGATAAGTGCAAGGTGTTGCATTTTGGAAAATTAAATACAGATAGAACTTTAACAGTGAAGGGCAGAGCCCTGGGGAGTGCTGTAAAGCAAAGGGACCAAGCAGTACAAGGTTCACATAAGGTGGTAAGAAGGCTTTTGGCACATTGACCTTCATAAATTAAGGCACTGAATATATAAGTTCGAAGCTCATGATACAGTTATCCAGGATATTGGTTGCACTGTATTGTGTTCTACTTTGGTGATGTTGCTATAGGAAAGACGATACTAAGCCGAAAAGTGTGCATAAAAGGTTTACAAGGATGCTGTCAGGACTTGAGGTACTGAGTCATAGGGAGAAACTGGACAGGCTAAGACTTTATACCTTAAGAATGTAGGAAACTCAGGGATGATCTTATATAGGTATGTGAGATCATGAGGGTCATAGATAGGAAAACACTCAGTCTTTTCCCAGAGTTGGGTTATGAAGAACTAGACAGCATGGGTTTAAGTTGAGAGAGGAAAATTTCAGAGGGACCTGAGGGGCAACTTTTTTAACAAAGGAATGGTATCTATGTGGAATCACTTGCTGAAGGGAGTGGATGAGGCAGACAGAATAATCACTTTTAAAAGGCATTCAGGACAGGTAAATAGATTGGAGTATTGTAAAGGTTTAGAAAGTTATGGGTCAAACTCTGGCAACTGGGACTGACTTGCTTGGGCAACTTGGTCGGCATGGACCTTTTGGGCTGAAGAGTCTGTTTCCGTGCTGTGTGTCCCTCTGACTCCGTGATAATAGGAGTCTGCAGTCTCATCTCTCGTCTGTTCTATCTGTCCATCTCCTAAGTTTATATAGCTCAATCATATCCCCAACCAAACACCTCCACTCCAGGAAAAACAGAAAGAGCTTCTCCAGTTTCTTCTCATAATTGAACTGCTACATCACAGGCAAATCTGGTGAATCATCTCTGCACCCTCTGCAGCATTATCACAACCTTCCAATGGCATAGTGACCAGAACTATAGGCGGTACCCCAGCTGAAGTCTGACCCAGGTTTTAAATAAAGTTAGAGCATTACCTCCTTATTTCTGCATTCAGTCATTCAGCTAATGAATTCCAATGCCCTATTTACCTTCCTAGCTGCTTTACCCACCTACGTTGCCCCATTCAAGGATCTGTGGACGCACTCTCAATGATTCAGGAACAGCTTCTTCCCATCCACCATCAGATTTCTGAACTGGCCATGAATATATGAACACCACCTTTTTGATTCATTTACTTTTGTGATTTATAGATTTTTATGTCTTTGCGCTGAACTGTTGCTGCAAGACAACGTACTTCATGCTACTTATGTCATTTAAAATAAATGTGATTCTGATTCTGTCCTGCTCAGGGATTGTGCTGGAGCAACTTGATGTAGTCTGTAAGGAGTTATACTGTGAATGGTGTCAGGCTGTTGGCTTGTCTCATCTGTGTGACATTCTCCCCCTCTGGACCCAATAACCCAGATAGAGTCATACAACACTAGAACACAGAAACAGTCCCTTTGGCCGCTCTAGTTAGTGCCAAACTATTAATCTGCCTAGTCTCATCAACCTGCACCTGGACAGAGCATTCCATATCCCTCCCATCCTATTGGATGGATATACCTATCCAAATTTCTCTTAAATTCTAACATCAAACCCGCAACCACCACTTCAATTGGCAGCCTGTTTCACACTCTCACTACCCCCTGAGTGAAGAAGTTCCCGCTCATGTTACCCCTTAAACATTTCACCTTTCATCCTTAACCCATGACCTCTAGTTCTCATCTCACCAAACCCCAGTGGAAAAAAACCCTGCTTGCCTTTACCCCAGCTACACCCCTTGTAATCTCATCTCATTCTCCTGTGCTCTGGGTAATAAAGTCAACCTATTCAAATTTTCCCTATAACTCAGGTTCTCAATTCCTGGCAACATCCCTGTAAATTTTTTTCTGTACTGATTCAATCTTATTGATATATTTCCTGTAGGTGGGTGACCAGAACTGCACACAGTACTCAAAATTAGGCCTCACCAACATACGTATACAACTTCAACATAACATCCCATCTCCAGTATTCAATACTTTCATTTATGAAGTTCAATATGCCAAAAGCTCTCTTTTCATCTCTATCAACCTGTGATACCACTTTCAAGGAATTATGAATCTGTATTTCCCCAATCCCTCTGTTCTACCATAGCCTTTAGCGCCCTACCACTCACTGTGTAAGTTCTACATTGGTTTGTCCTCCCAAAGTGCAACACCTCACACTGTCATAAGGGCGGTGGCTGTGAGTGGACCCAAGTGCAAGACACAGACACTGAAGTACTAGGGACAGGACTAGGATACAGTGCGATGGCTAGGACATGGACAGGAAAACCAGGAACCTGGAACAGGACGGAACAAGAGAGTTAGGAGCCCGGGCTTGGACTCCGAGCCAGAGACTGGACAAGGACCCAGTACCTGGGTCTTGCCTGTGGCTTGGACCCCAGAACTAGGCAAGGACAAGGCTTGACAGGCAGGCAGGACGAGGCAAAAATCTACAGGCTTGAAGCTTGAGGCTAGAGGCTAGAGACTTGGCTTAGTTTGGCAAGAGGCTAGAGGCTAGAGACTTGGCTTGGCAAGAGGTTAGGGGCTGGAGTCTTCAGGCTCGAGGCTAGGCAACTGACGAGGCAAAGCTTGGCAGGAGGCTGGAGACTTGAGACTAGAGGCAAGGCTGGAGGCTTGAGGCGAGGCGAGGCTGGAAGCTGGAGACTTGAGGCGAGGTGAGGCTGGAGACTTGAGGCGAGGTGAGGCTGGAGACTTGAGGCGAGGCTGGAGGCTGGAGGCTGGAGACTTGAGGCGAGGCGAGGCTGGAGGATGGAGACTTGAGAGGTGAGGCGAGGCTGGAGGCTGGAGACGAGGCGAGGCGAGGCGAGGCAAGGCTGGAGACTTGAGGCGAGGCTGGAGGCTGGAGGCTGGAGACTTGAGGCGAGGCTGGAGACTTGAGGCGAGGCTGGAGGCTGGAGGCTGGAGACTTGAGGCGAGGCGAGGCGAGGCTGGAGGTTGGAGGCAGGAGACTTGAGGCAAGGCGAGGCTGGAGACTGGAGACTTGAGGCGAGGCTTGGTAGGCTCCTCCTGGGCAGGGTGCGGATCACCACCCGACAGAGGCAAGGGACAGGAAGGGACAGAACCAACCCCAGGTAACGGTAAGACAGCCTGGCTTACCTGGGCGGAGGCAATGGACAGGGGGACAGAACCAATCCCAGGTAACGGCAAGACGGCCTGGCTTACCTGGGCGGAGGCAAGTGACAGGAAAGGAGCTAGGTATGGGGTTGCTCCAGGACAAGTCAGCAAGACAAGGCAAGGCTACTGGCAAAGCAAGGCAAGACGAGAACTTCAGGTAAGGCGAGAGTTACTGACAAGACAAGACAGGGCTTCAGGCGAGGAAACAGAAGGCAGAGGACAGGATACAAGGAGTAAGGACAAGAACAATCCAGCCACCACACCCTGGTCTCTGGAGGTATTTATGCAGCCAGCCCCAGCTAGCATCAGCTGCCTCAATTAGCTCAACAAGGACAGAAACAGGGTAGATAGGAAAACCTGGAGCAAGGGTCGATGGACCGGACCGTGAACCGGAATATGGGCTTCACGGACCAGACTATGACACACACTTGCCTACAGTAAGTTCCATCTGCCATTTTTCAGCCCATACTTCCAGCTGGTCCAGATCCCACTGCATGCTTTAATAGCTCCCTTCCTGTCCACTAAGCCTCCAATCTTGGTGTCATCCACAAACTTCCTTTTCCAGTTTACTACATAATCATCTAGATCATTGATATATATGACAAACAGCAAGGAAACCAGCACCAATCCCTGTGGCACACGAGTAGTCATGGGCTTCCAGTCTTAGAGGCAACCATTAACTACCACTCTCTGGCTTCTCCCGCGAAGCGAATATCTAATACAATTTACTATCCCATCTTGAGTGCCTAGTAACTAAACCTTCTTGACCAAACTCCCAAATAGGACCTTGTCAAAAGCCTTGCTAAAGTCCATGTAGACAATGTTCATTGCCTTGTCTTCATCAATTTTCCTGGTAACTTCCTCAATAAACTCTGTTAGATATGACCAACCACACACAAAGCCACATTGACTACCCCTAATCAGTCCCAGTATATCCAAATATTTATATATCCGGTCCCTTAGAATACTTTCCAATACATTACCCACTACTGATGTCACACTCACTGGCCTAGAATTTCTTAGCTTACTCTCAGAGCCTTTGTTCAACAATAGAACAATATTAGCTTTCCTCCAGTCCTCCAGCACTTCACCTTTTGCTAAGGACATTTTAAATATCTCTGCTGGGGCGCCACTACAATATTGCACTAGCTTACCACAAGGACCAAGGGAACGCCTTGTGCCTGGAGATTTATCCACACTAATTTGCCTCAAGACAACAAACACCTCCTCCTCTATAATCTGTATAGGGTCCATGACCTCACTGCTGGTTTGTCTCACTTTTCTAGACTCTGTGTTTATCTTCTGAGTAAACACAAATGCAAAAATCCCAGTTAAGATCTCCCTCATCTCTTTTGGCTCCATGCATAGATGACCACTCTGATCTTCAAGAGGACCAATTTTGTCACTTGCTATCCTTTTGCTCTTAATACTATATACCTGTAGGCGGTCTTGGGATTCTTTTTCATTTTGTCTGCTAGAGCAACTTTATGCCTTCTTTGAGCCCTTCTGATTTCCTTCTTTAAGTGTCCTCTTCTATTTCCTATACTGCTCAAGTATCTGGTTGAGTGTCCTTGATTAAAGTCTCTGCATTTCAAGCATTTCAAAATAATGATTAATCCTCTCTCTCAGACTTATTTTTTCCAGCATTGTAATGTACCACTGATGTTAGGATCACATGTGTAGAATTACCAGGCATTTCCTGCAGTCTTTCTGGAAATAGGGACCACATTTATTATTATTATTAATAATAGTAATAACAACAACAACTTTATTGAACCCCAGTGGGAAATTATTTCATTACAGCAGTAACATTTAAAAACATACTTAGCAATAATAATAAAAATAATAATAATATTAACTAATAAAGTACACGATAATAATTTATCAATATGCAATAATGTGTAATACTGTGCAATAATAATATATGAAATAATAAAACAGAGACTACTATATTATGATGTGTGTTCTCCTGTCGCACAGAGATGAATTGTATATACTTAGTGCATTTGGTAGGAAAGATTTTCTGCAACGATCCTTGTGACAGCGGACCTGAATGAGCCTGTTCAACAGGGTGTTCTGCTGCTTATTCTGTAGGTATCTCCCAGTCATCTGCTACCTACTTATGTCCAGCAAAGATTTAAAACCCTCAGCAAAAGCCCCAGCAATCACTTCCCTTGTCTTCCATTACAGCCTGAACTAAATTCCATCCAATCCAGGGGATTATTGCATCTTTAAGCCAACTAAGACATCAAGTACTTCTTTTCAAAGACACACGAGATTCTGCAGGTGCTGGAAATCTTGAGCAACACATGCAAAATGCTGGAGGAACTAGGCAGGTCAGACAGCATCCATGGAGGGAAATAAACAGTCGATGTTTTGTGTCGAGGTCTTTCATCTTTTGACCACTCAGGCGTAATAAAGTTGTTGCATTCCTAGAAGATAAATTGTATCTCCGGTATCTCCACTTACCACCTTCCATCCTTCAGTTTGAATGGATATATACACTTTTAAATGCACATCAAATATGGTTAAGATCATTCATTCATATAACCCACAATAAATAACAGTCAGTATATCATTATGGTTGCTTAGATTTACAACTCGCACTTAAATTTTCTGGTACTATTTCAGACATATTGACAGTAAGTAATACTGAAAGCTCTTGAAAAAAGTATTTTCTAGACAGCAAAATGAACCTGTCATGCCAAAAATACTGCTACATTACCCGCACAACAGACAGACTTGGCTGTATTTTTCATATTTTGCATTTATTGTTTTGCCACATGAATTCCAAAAGAGCAAATTTTATTCTGCATTTCTGATTTGGGCAGTAATCCATGAATTTTGTAAAGGCAAGTTTTCCTATACCAAATGCCTGCACGGCAGAATTCCCCCACGTTACCAGAACTCTTTTGAATTTACCTTAATCTTGGTTACAAGTAATTTTTCATGAGCTTCCTAATTTTCTTTTTTTTTAAAAGACTTCCCTGCATTTTTTTTGTTGATGGGTCTGTCTCATCATTAGCTCCTCTATAGCCTGCCTTCAATACCCTCAACATCCAGGATTCTCTAAACATTAACCTGGGCTTTTACCTTAAGGGAACATGCTAGTTTTGAATTCTTGTCATTTATTACATTTGAATGCTCTGAACGATGCAGATGTAGAATTACCTGCAAGTAGATGCTCCCAATCTACCTTTGCTAAGTCCTCCATCATGTCAGTAAAATTAGACTTCCTTCAATTTAAAACTTTTATTACTAGCCCATTTCTGTCCTTTCGTATCAACTTTACAAAATCTGGTTTATGATCACTACATCCTACTCTGGGTTCTCCCTGTTCCAGGCGGACAGGTGTAAAAACCTCTTTGGGAAGAGTAAAGGAGGTGGGGTATGCTTCATGGACAATAATGCTTGGTGCGACCCCCAGAATGTGCATGCCCTCAAATCCTTTTGTTACCTGGATCTGGAGTAGCTGGTGCTGCTGCGTAGACCTTTCTGGCTGCCTGGGGAGTTCACGGCTGTTATTATTACAGTTGTGTATATTCTGCCGCAGGCTGATACCTGGCTCTCAAGGAACTCTATGAGACCATCAGCACCCTGGAGATTGCACACCTGGAGGCTGCCTTCATTGTCGCCAGTGACTTTAATAGAGCATCATTGACTAAAGTCCCTCCGAAGTTTTGCCAACACACCCAGGTGAGCACACGGGGAGATAGCATACTCGACCACTGCTACTTTCCCTTCCGCAATGCTTACAAAGCGTTCCTCCGCCCCCCCAATTTGGAAAAGTAGATCTCTCTTCCATTTTACTGTTGCCAAAGTACAGGCAGAAGCTGAAACATAGTTAAAACCATCCACTGTTGGTCCAACCAATCGGCCTCCATGCTGCAGAACTGCTTTGATGACATCGACTGGAATGTCTTCCATGATGAGGATGACGAGTTCACGGCAGGCGTCACGAGTCTCATGCGGAAGTACATCGAGGAGATTGGCCCCAGAAATTGGTCAGGATCTTTCCAAACCAGAAAACCTGGATCAACAGCTCTGTGAGAGCAGCACTTCCCATGTGACATAGAGCTTACGCTGTCGGTCATCAGAAGTTCAAGAAATGCAACTAGGATCTGCGCAAAGTCATCAAGGCAGTGATACAGAGACAAGAATCAGACTCAACTTTCCACCAACAACACACGCAGCTTATGGCAAGATCTGCACACCATTGCAAACTTGAAAGCTAAACGCAGTGGAGTTTCCAACATCAGTGCCTTTCTCCCAGATGAGCTAAATCTTTTTTATGCTCAATTCGATATCGCTATTACTGAGCCCCTGAGGAGACCTGCAGATGATGCGACCGGTAGCTTGGGCATCTCTGAGGCCGAAGTATGCAGGTGTTTCCAATGGGTGAACAGTCACAAGGCCACAGAACCAGATGGCATCCCAGGGCCAGTATTCAGGATGTGCATGGCGCAACTGGCAGGTGTTTACAGACATTTAAAATCTCTCCCTGTCCCAGTGTAGAGTGCCCTCCTGCTTCAAAACATCCACCATTGTCCCTGTACCTAAAAAGACTAAGGTAATATGTCTGAACGACCAACGTCCTGTCGCACTCACCTCAATAATAAGCAAATGCTTTGTAAGGCTGGTCAAGGACTACATCTGCAGCATTCTGCCAACCAAACTGGACTCCTTACAATTTGCCTACCAACACAACTGATCGACAGACAACGCAATAGCCACACCGTCCTTACACATCTGGAGAAGAGGGATGCTTTTGCGAGAATGCTGTTCTTGGACTACAGTTCAGCATTCAACACCATAATTCCCTCCAGGCTCGACAAGAAGCTCAGAGACCTCAGCCTTCACCCTGCCTTGTGTAGCTGGATCCTGGACTGCCTGTCAGATTGCCAGCAGGTGCCAAGAGTGGGCTCCCTCACCTCTGTCCCTCTGACCCTCAACACAGATGCCCCTCAGGGCTGTGTACTAAGCCCCCTCCTGTATACCCATGACAGTATCACCACCCACAGCTCCCAACTGCTAATTAAATTTGCTGATGACACTACACTGATTGGCCTAATCTCAAATAATAATGAGGCAGCCTACAGAGAAGAAGTCATCACCCCGACACAGAGTTGTCAAGAAAACAACCTCTCCCTCAATGTCGCAAAAACAAAGGAGCTGGTTGTGGACTACAGGAGGTATGGAGACAGGTTGGGAGGGTGAACAGCTTTAAGTTCCTCGGCATAAACATCACTGAGGATCTCACGTGGTCTGTACATACTGGCTGTGTGGTGAAAAAGGCACAACAGCGCCTCTTTCACCTCAGACAGTTGAAGAAGTTTGCTATGGCCACCCCAAATTCTAAGAACTTTCCATAGGGGCTCAACTGAGAGCATCCTGACCGGCTGCATCACTGCTTGGTATGGGAACTGTACTTCCCTCAATCACAGGACTCTGAGAGAGTGGTGTGGACAGCCCAGTGCACCTGTAGATGTGAACTTTCCACTATTCAGGACATTTACAAAGACAGTTGTGTAAAAAGGATCCAAAGGATCATTGGAGGCCCCAACCACAAACGGTTCTAGCTGCTACCATCCGAGAAACGGTACCGCAGCAAAATCGCCAGGACCAACAGGCTCCAAAAGAGCTTCTTCCATTAGGCCATCAGACCGCTTAATTCATGCTGACCTAACTGTATTTCTGTGTTATATTGACTATCCTGTTGTACAAAATACATAATATTTATTATAAATTACTATAATTGCACATTTAGAGGGAGACGTAACGTAAAGATTTTTACTCCTCATGTTTATGAAGAATGTAAGTAATAAAGTCAATTCAATTCCCTCACTGACACTCCCTCCACTTGACCAGTTATATTCCCAAAGATAAGGTGCAACAATACTCCTTCCCTCCCTGGTCTACCGAAACACAGCATCAAAAACCACTCCTGGATACACCTCAAAAATTCTACCCTATCTGAGACTTTAAAACTAAGGCAATCCCAGTTACTACTTGGGAAATTGAAATTTCCCCAGTGTGATAACCCAGTTTTTATTGTATTTCTCTGATTTCTGCCTACATATACATTGCTCTATCTGTTGTTGACTATTTTAACAATTCATTTCAAATCATCCCCAACTGTCTTTCTTTCTTTTTAAATCTTTTTATTGAGTAAGTATACAAAAAAGGTAAGCCATATAAACATTAATACAATGTTAAAGTATAATAAAATTCCAAAAGATAACAATACCAAAAAGAAAATACTACAAACAATGTAATTTAAGCATAAGAAACCAAGATAACATAATAGTATACTAGATTTTATATATATCAATGGAAAAAAAAAACCCCAAAAAAAAACCCACCGTGCAACTAACTAAAAGCAAAGCAAAGCAATGGGCTAACTTGAAACCAAACAGAGTTAAACTTAAAATCACGTCCTCAATCCCGATCTCCATTAAAACAGTGAAAAAAGAACAAGAAGGGTAAATATTACATTAAATGAAAATATCGAATAAAAGGTCCCCAAATCTGTTCAAATTTAAATGAAGAATCATAAAGGTTACTTCTAATTTTCTCCAGATTCAAACATAAAATCGTCTGAGAAAACCAAAAAAAGGTAGTTGGAGCATTAAGCTCTTTCCAATGTTGTAAAATACATCTTTTCGCCATCAAAGTAAGAAATGCAATCATTCTACGGGCTGAAGGGGAAAGATTACTAGAAATTTTAGGTAGTCCAAAGATAGCAGTAATAGGGTGAGGAGAGATATCTATATTTAATACCTTAGAAATAATATTGAAAATATCTCTCCAAAAAGTTTCCAAAGTAGGGCAAGACCAAAACATATGAGTTAAAGAGGCTATCTGCCCCGAACATCTATCACAGAAAGGATTAATATGCGTGTAAAAACGCGCTAACTTATCTTTGGACATATGTGCTCTATGAACCACTTTAAATTGAATTAGGGAATGTTTAGCACAAATAGAGGAAGTATTAACTAATTGTAAAATCTGCCCCCAATCATCCACAGAAATGGTAAGCCCCAATTCCTGTTCCCAATCTACCCTAATCTTATCAAATGGAGCTTTCCTAAGTTTCATAATAATATTATAAATCATAGCCGATGCACCTTTCTGACATGGATTAAGGTTAATTATCGAATCTAAAATATATATAGGAGGAAGCATTGGAAAGGAAGAAAGTATAGTACTTAGGAAATTTCTAATCAAAGGGAAGAGATGAACCTAAAATAGAACCAAGTGTATAACCCTGAACAGATTGTAATTCCAATGCTACCCATTTAGGAATAGATAGTATGTCCCGGTCAAGTAACCAAAATTTCATATGTCGAATATTAATAGCCCAATAATAAAATCTAAAGTTAGGTAATGCTAAACCTCCATCTCTCTTAGCTTTCTGTAAATGTATTTTACCCAGTCTCGGATTCTTATTCTGCCAAATAAATGAAGAAATTTTAGAGTCGACTTTATCAAAAAAAGATTTAGGAACGAAAATTGGTAATGCCTGAAACACATATAAAAATTTTGGCAAAAAAAACATCTTAACTGCATTAATACGACCAATCAAAGTTAAATATAAGGGAAACCATTTAGATGAAAGTTGAGTAATATGGTCTATTAATGGTAAAAAGTTAGTCTTAAATACAAATCATCCCCAACTGTGAGCGAGAATGAGATCTGTGCGAGAGCAGAAAGCATTGAAAAGAACAAGTCTCATTGCTTGTGATTTTCACCAAGCCAATAAAAAGAACGTAGGTTTACATGGAGTAGCCATTATGTTTGTTAGCACAGGGACTGAGTTCAAGAGCCATGAGGTAATGTAACAGCTCTAGAAAATTGGAGTATTGTGTTCATTTCTGGTCACCTCATTACAAGAAGCACATGGAAGCAACTTGATAGAGATCCACAAGATGTTAACAGGCATAGATAGATTGACAACCAGCACCTTTTTCCCAGGGTAGCAAGGGTTAATACCGAGAGGACATACTTTTGAGGTGATTGAATGAAAGTATGGGGGGTATCAAAGATAGGTTTTATTTTTACACAGAGAGAGGTAAGTGCATGGAACACACTGATGAGAGTGGTGGTAGAGGCAGATACATTGGTGACATTTAAGTGACTCTTAGGAAGGCACATGGATAAAAGTAAAATAAAGGACAGTGTGGGAAGTAAGAGTTAAATTGTTTTGAGGTAGGTTAAAAGGTCAGCACAACATCATGGGCCAAAGAGCCTATAGTGCGCATTACTGCTCCATGTCTCAGCAAAAATATTGGTCGCACTCTGATTAAGGAGTTCCCACTTGTACATGTCCCATCATCCTCAGAAATGGTCCCAATAATCCAGGAATCTCTGGCACCACCCCTTTCTGAGTTCTTTCGCCAGAGCTACTTGTGCTCTCAACAGTGTACTACAGCACAGAAACAAGGCCCTTTGGCCCAGCTAATCCATGCCAAACTGCTAATAGCATCAAAAGCAGTCCAGAGATTACAACATTTAAATAACTACTTAGTTCCTAAAACTTATGGTGCAGGACCTTATCCCGTTCCTTTCCTATGACATTCATACCTCGGTGTATCACAAACTCTGAGCTTAAGGGTCTGAAAGCAATCATAAAGAAAAGGAAGGTCGACAAGAAAAGATTTCAAACACAGGATGGAATCATTATATTTGAGCCACTGGAGATCTAGAGTGTGGAGATCCAAGTATGATGGCGATGAGTGGACTGAGTTTGGTGCAAGCTTAGACAGATTGGGACATGAGACACTTGCATCCCCATGTTTATAGAAACTAGAATGAAAGCCAGTAGGCAGACTGTGTTTGAGCTGTTAAAGCAAGAAGTGAACAAGGGTTTCAACAGTCAGTAATAAGACCAAGGCAAGAGCAGTCAGGCATTGCTTTAGTGGAAACAAGCCATCCCAGTAATGGATACGAGTTCCAACACACAACTCAAGGTCAAAAATGACAACTAAGTTATCAACAGTCTGGTACAATTGCAGACAGTTGCCAGGGAGAGGGATGAAGTTGCTAACTATGGAATGGAGTTTGTGTCAGGGACAGAATCTGACAGTTTTCACCTTCCAGTACCTCCTGTAGCTACAGGAGATGTCTACTCACTCAGCGTTGGATGTCAAACAAATATGATGGATAAGTAGCATGGAGGACTTTGAGAGGAAGCAGACAGGATGCATGAAGCAGGCATACATGAAAGGAAGATGGACAGTCAGCAGATTAACACAGAAGTGGTTATTAAAGTAGCAGGATCTTTTAATGGATTAGACGATGTCAGAGAACACAAGATGAGAGAAACTAGCAACAGTAGGGTGGGATAAAGTAGGAGAGAAGCCTGGTTTTCTGGACAAGAGAGAAGTGAAGGAAAATAAAGCAGTTAAGCATATAATCTCCCACTTGGTCCTGAAGCTGCCATGAGTCACAGAGTTATACAGCTCTTTAGCCCAACTTATCCATGCTGACCAAAATTCCCATCTCAGCTAGTCCCACTTGTCCATGTTTAGTCCATATCCTCTCTAAACAAACTTTCACAGGAACAGGAACAAGGATAGAAAAAAGCGAGAGAGGAAGGGTTAAGGGTGCTTTAGGGGTAAAGATAATAAAGGGGTTTCCTTACAAGATTTGTGGCTAATTTTAGCAGAAGCATTACAGTCAATTGCCCTTTCATTCCAATAAGAAGCTGGCAGAGTACCAACAAAGAAATGTTATATGCATTCAGATTAAAATCAGACATGACTCGATCCTTGACTTTCTGACCGACAGACTGCAAACATTAAGGACAGGCAGCAACGCCTCTGCTATGATCATCCTCAACACTGGTGTCCCATAAGGCTGTGCCTTCAGCCCCCTACTTTACTCCCCATATACTCAAGACTATGTATCCAGATTCTGCTCTATATATACAAGTTTGCAGATAGCACCACCATAGTGGACTGGATCTCAAAATAATGATGTGATGGAGTACAGGAAGGAGAGAGAGAGCCTAGTGGCAAAGTGTCGTGACAGCAATATTTCCCTCAATATCAGCAAAACAAAAGAACTTCAGGAAGCTGAGCAGAGCAAATGACCCTGTATGTATCAATGGTGCTGAGGGTTTTTACTGATAAACCCATACCAATACAATATCAGCTGAGATAGGGAATGACAGCAGGATTTTTTTTCTTAAAAGATATCATTTATTATTTGATGGGCCTTTTAAGAGTTTTTACTACTTTTGGCAGTTGCACTGTCATTTTTTTTATTCGTAACAGCTTTTGTACTTACAGCTTTTAACAACACCAAGTCACTTCCAAAGTGCTGTACTGGAATTTAAACATATTTACTGGATTATTAGTCCTAGTCACTGCTGTGTCCCTGGTGCACCAATGAAATCTCCTCTTAACTGAAGCTCAACATCCTCAATATTTGCGTTTCTTAAATCTCATCCAAGGTAGGCCGAGTTGCGTACTACATAAGATAAAGATTAATCAACTGTAGCAGATATGGATCAGCAGATAAAATCAAATTCAAGGTCATGGTAGCTCTGAACCTTTATCAGTCTAGCTACTCCAAGGCTTCTGTTTGAGATATAAACAACACCTTAAGAATTATAATTACCTATCCAGATGAAGAGGTCACTGAGGGTGTTTATGCACCGAAAGACAGGTTCAGCTCATTGCCTCTTTCTAGACACAAGCAGGCAGAGCTGTGCATGGATTGCAGACTGCAGGACGCCACTGACTGGCACATGCTGCATTTTTCAGCCATTGCCTCGAATCAAAGGGATTCCACTCCACTAATCTACAGCTGGTATTGCTTTCGCATCCAGCTCATTGAGCAGTTGAAAGCCCCAAATCCTGGCAGTAATCAAAACTTCTTTATTCTGAGGCTGTCTGTGTAGAAACACTACTTAACCAAGCAAAAGAATTCAAAGATTGGCTGCTGAACAACAACCGTCATCTCATTATGTAGACCATGTCTTCCATCAGCAACTCACCTACACATGGGTAACAGAATGAAAATCATTAAGAACATGACTAGCATCTTCCTCCTCCTGAGTTGCATTGTGAACCCCACAGTGCTCTGCTAAGGAGGTGTAGGAGCCATGTATTCTGTGTTCGGTCTTTATTATGTGTATTATGGTAACTAGTCACTTTAGTGGCAGCATGGTCAAAGTGAAGAGAATAAGTTACGTATTCTTGCTCATTTCATGGCACTTTTGTAGCTTGAGACAGCAGAGATAATAGCTTTGCTCACCGTTGCTAACCCTCAATAATACCTAATTGTATTTTTTGCGAATTGCTAATAAAGGATCGACATAAGGAATTTGACTCTGGAGCAATTATTAGAGCTTGGGCGTGTCACACAACTATATCAACTCTGTCTGGGGATGCAGGTTGGCGGCAACAGTTTTGTTTTGATTTTGGAACAATTCTTGCCGCTGCAGGAGGGATTGAGTTTCCGAAGTTTTGATGCACTTTATATATTCTCAGAAATTTGAAGGCACAGTCCTTGCCCAATTTATCAATCAACAAGCTAGGGAGGATGAGAGGAACTCAACTTGTAAATTGGTTTATTATTGTCTTATGTACTGAGATACAGTAAAAAAAAATTGTTTTGCATGCATTTTATAAAGATCAATTCATCGTAATAGAGATAGTACAAGGTAAAACAATAACAGAATGCAGAATAAATGTTTTCCAGTTAGAGGAAGTGCAATGCAGGTAGACAATAAGGCGCAACGTCATAACAAGGTAAGAGAATGTAACTTCTAACTGCGAGACAATCAACTAAAACGTTGCAAAAATAATGAGGAGGATAAATTGGAGAAGGAAAAACATGGAAGAGATTGAAAAGAATGTAAATAGACCGTCCTTCCTTGATGTTAAATCAGTTAATTTACGAATGCTGTGATTAACTTCAACAACACTTCTCAATGTCCAACAATCCCACATTCATTACTTTTCCTCTATCACTAACTACCACTACATCTTTATTCTGACACTAAAAACTAGGATGTGCACATTATATTCCCATTTTACAAATTTTAGCCTGACATGATACTTAGAAATCCATGGCCCTTGAACGTTTTCTTACAAGTAGCTTTGCTAATCCTAACATCCTTGCGAGACCCATCCTCAGTTCTTGCTGCATGGATTTTAGAAAGTAACTGATGTCACTGCAACTGGCTTTGGGGAAGTTATTTTCAGAAGCTTGGGGCTGAATGACTTCCAAATTCAAAGAGCAGCATGTGCAGCAGCTGGTCAAAATATTATAGTCCAATGTGACGTTTGCAGCAAAAGCAGCTGACAGAGAAAGTGGCTGAGGCAGGTACAGCATTTTTTAAAAGACAGTGCGACAGGTACATGGATTGGAAAGATTTTGAATGTAATGGGCTAAGCACTGGCAAATGTGACTGGCTTGGATGAGACATCTTGGTCAGTGTGCAAATTAAGCTGTTTCCATGCTGTATAACTCTATATAGCCACAGTATCAGAATCAGGTTTAATATCAGTATAATTCCCTTTCTATTAAGAAAGAAATACTGCAATTTTGTTTAAATAGGTGTCACAATTTCAGGTTCTATCCATGCATGCAGCCCACGAACTGCATGGGGAGCAGTGGCTCTTTGTAGCAATCACCTAAAACAACAGAGAACCCAAAACATCAACTGTTTATTCCACTTCATAGATGCTACCTGACTTGCTGTGTTCCTCCAGCAATATTTGTGTGTTGATCAAGATTTCCAGCATCTGTAGAATATATTGTTTTTTTCAGTTTAACTTATCTCTGGCTTTGTAATAGGCAATCTAAGCTATTCCCACGATGTAATATTTACAGATTTTTTGGGGACGGGATGGGTAGTGATTATAGTATTTTCACCCCCATACTTTATTTCAAGGTAAATATACAAACATAATGGGCTTCTAAAATGGATCCATTTCATCAGAAGAATGTAATGAGATTATTTTCAAACCTGAGAACTGTATCAACATTGAAGCATCTGTGCTCACTTTAAATCACTCGACAGCAGCATTAGCATCGTAATGCACGACACATTTTGATGCTTGTGATTAATTCAAGAGATTTTCTGCTGACATTTAGCCATTTTCCTTTGTAATTACACACTTCACACTGGGGTGAATGAAGTTTGACATTCACAAATCCTTAACAAGTGTTAATATCTCCTTAACTTTTTGAAGAAGTATTTTTTTTAAATACACTATTTTTGTGGGTACTTTATTTCTATTAACAACAGTTTTGTTGTCTGTAGAATTACTGTAGGCTCCTGTGATTTTGACAATTTACTATTTCTCTCGTTCAGTAAAATAGAAATTCTGGCATCAGCACTTCACAACTCATTTATCAATATGTTGTGACAACCTATATAAATCGACTCCATGATCAATGTAACCCTTTCCTTCAACCCTCCAATTTTCTTGCATCGATGTGTCAATCTGAAGTTTCTCAAATGTCCTGCATTGTATTACTCTTGACCATCAACCCTGGCATTGCGGTCTAGGCACCCATCACTCTGTGTAAAATACCTACCACTGACATCTTCCCCCTGAACTTACCTTCATTCATCTTAAATGGATGTCCTCTGGAATTGGAAATAGCTGCCCTGGGAAGAAAAATGGGGGCTGTCCACTCTATCTATGACTCTCAAAATAAACTTTGTCCTTTTTCCATTTCCATCACAAGGAGGAGGTAAAACGCATGCTCAAAGATATTTTTAAAAACTGAAAATGTATGTTGAATTTTGCATACCAAAAGGCAGTCTTCATTATTAAACTAAATCCCTAAACCCGGTAAAATCAGCGCAGTGTTGAAGAAATGTAGTCTTTCAAGGCTCCTTCCGACTCCCAAATTACAAATCAATAGTAGACTTACATGGTTATGATAAGAAACGCACAGAATCACAAAATCTACTCAAGTCTGTATAATATTGTCAGAATGTTTAAAACATTCAAAGCTGACATCAGCAGCAATTTGAAAATAATACATCTCGCTTCTGATTTTTAAAATGTGATACAAAACGAATTGATACAATTGGATTGTGGGGCAGAAAGAAATTACGTACAATAATCAATATAGATATCTGAAAACTGTGTACAGAAAGGGATGGAGCATTTTCATTATGAGCAGAGACTACAGTGGTTCAGTCAGAGCAGATATGACTGTGGTATATAAAAGGATTGTAGTAATCTTCCTCATGTCAGAAGTAGATGAAAGTAAAGGACTTAGAGTTAGGGTATTTAGAGGAGATCTGAAAGGGACTGTTTTCACCCTGAGTGTGGTAAGTACCTGGAATGCACTGCCTAAAAGAGTGGTGGAAGCAGAGTTGCTGACAGCACTAAGAAGGCTCTTGGTCAAGTTCAGGAAGATGGGATTAATATGGATGGGTCCACACGGGTCACGCATGGAGTTTGTGGGACACCTGGCCCCGTTCTGTGCTATATGACTCAATCACTCAATGAATTACACATACAGAAGTGGTGATTTTCTTCATACAGATTATATATGAAAAAGTCACTTTTATTAATATAAAAATTGGCAATATACTGAAATGTTAAGTACTTTCAAGGCTTAGAAAGGGTGATCTGCCTTGCAAAGATTATTCAAAAATGTCAAACACAGAATATTGTTTAAGTATTGTATATAATAACAAAATGATCAAATAATTTGAAACACTGGATCAGAGGTTTTGTAGTGCAATAAATTTGAAACTTTTCCTATTATGCAGAAAGCTTATCTAGTTTATTTGAAATGTATGAGAAGATCAACTGATTGTAAGGCTGGTGGTTATTCTCTGGTGAGTTAATAGTCTTGAAAAAAGCGTAAATGGCAAAAAAACAAATCACTTTCTCCTCCTGCTATTCTTGTTGAAAAGTCTGGTTTTAACACCTTAGCCCCTAAATTCTATGGTTTTCCTTCTGGATCCTGCAGAACCTGACACGTTATGCAAAAAGGAGTCCAGGAGCATCTAATGTACATTTCTGTCCTTCATCCACAAAATTCAGTTATGCCCTGGAAGCCCATCATGCTGGGAACGAGCAAGACGGGTGAACCTCCAAGTTTAAAAATGTAGCCTACAGCACAGTTCTTGCTTAGACTCCCAAACACCACAATCCTCACAAATATTGTATCTATCTCAGGACTTCCATTCAATCACATCTAATCATAACTCCTCCTCCATGCTCTTATCCCGACCATTGAAGTCCTGAAGCCTCCATCACCCCTGATTTCCACCATCTTGCTAAGCCTCTGTCTCACCAATCACCTCCCTTTTCTAGGACCTCCCTGCACAAAAATGGGAAAACCTTTTGAGCACATTAATACCATAATACCTCGTTGTCATTTGGCCGATCTCTCAATCTTTACTTATCCTATTTTCCCACATGCTAAGATATTTCTATGCACTTGCACCAATTTTGATGCCAACATTTGCAAATTATGGGATATCTCCCAAATTTTTAGAGCCTTATAGATAGGACAACATAAGAGACTAATTTATAATATAAAATGCACCTTCACCTTTATGCATTTCTAAAATAAATAATCATGATTCAAACTGTCATGATGCATTCTCTCCCTTGGATGAACAGATTAAATATACTTCAAAGAGAAACAGACTTGGTTTAGGTGCCTGCTTAACTGCAACCTACTTGGCAATTCTTCTTTCCCCAGTATTTCCACAGATGTTTTCATCTTCTGAATTAAATAAGATTAATAATCGGAATCAGAATCACTTTACTGCCAGTAAGTGAAACATCCCAGAATTGACTGTGTTTCAGTGTCAGGCATAAAACACAGGACAATATCATAACAGGCAATACAATAGCAGCCAACAATCTACAAGACAATAGTGCAAGCAGCCGTGAACAATCAACAATTAGAAGAATGGTCACACACACAAACGTCAATAATCAAACATAAATAAATGTGAGCATATAAATGGACTCAATAATCATCCATAGAACAAGGATAGCAGGAAAGACCATTTAACAGATGTTGTGCAGGGACAGTCGGGATATAACACCTTAGTGAGTTCTGTTGAGAAGGTGAATAGCTATGGGAAAGAAGCTTCAGAAATGGTGTGTAGTCCTGGTGGTGATGAACTTGCAGCATCTCCCTGATGGCAATTTGGTGGAATAGGTGACTGCTATGGTGGGTGGAGTCAGCAATAATTTTTTTCAGCTCTTCACTCTGACAATGAACAGGCCATTTAATGTAAGTAGCTTACAGCCAATAATTTTCTACACTGCAGCCTGGTCTTGGAGAAGGTGCAGGTGGCAGGAAACCAAACAGTGGCAAAGGTGGTCACAACACTCTCCATAACAGCTGAGTAAAAATGCATCAGGATATGCCCTGAGATGTTAAATTTCCAAAGATGGCATGGGAAGAACAATTTCTGCTGGGCTTTCCTAGTAATAAGCATAATGGGCTTGTCCCACTTCAATATATTGATAATGGTAGCCCCCAGGAATTCAAATGACTCAATCACAGACACAGCCTGACCATTAAATTCCAAAGGGGGTGGGCAGGTAGGGGGTTGTCAACAGGTCAATCCTCAATTCCTCCACCTGGATAGCATTAAGTTTCAAGTTGTTATGAGTACACCATGCTGTAAGATGGTCTACCTCTCTTTGATAGCAGGTGACATCATTATTAGAGATGAGACCAACTACAGTGTGTCATCTGTGAGCTTTAGCATTTTAGTGGACTGTCTGTGCAAATATAGTCATTTGCATGAAGTGAGAACAGGAGAGGTGAAAGAACACAGCCCTGGGGAAAGCCAGTGCTTAAAGACATTAAATCAGACAAGTAGGAGCCCAGCCTTACAGACTGTTTCCTTCCTGTCAGGAAGTTCGCAATCTACTGACAGATACTGTAAGGTACAGCTAGCTGATTTAGCTTGCTATGGAGCAACTCCGCTACAAGAGTATTGAAAGCAAAGCTAAAATCCACAAACAAGATCTTCACATAGGTGTTGGGGAAATCCAAATGTGGAAGAATGTGATGAAGGCACAAGTTAACTGCATCCTCAACTAATAATAGAGATCCAGAAAGGCTCACATTCACAATATGCTGCGTGTTTACAGCATTAACAGGACAGTCTGACAGAGGGCTTATTGAGAAAATTATCTCAATTTGCTACTATACTGTATATCATGGTAGCTCTCCACCATTTCTAAACATCTACATACAAAGCAGTGTTGCACAACATGAGGTATAAGGTTGTTCTTAATTAAGTAGGAATATTGTGATATTGAATACCAGCAGGTTGCCATTTTGCCTGTCTTGCATAAAAACATACAGTATTTAAACGTGTTTATTACTATTGAACAACGGGGCTTTAAAACCTTTCTTAAAACCTTTCATAAATTCTCCATGTACAGATTTTCAACTTCCCAGCTGTTGTCAGACATTTGATAGTTGAGTCTCAAATGCATTGCCTTCTTCTATTTCCTGGATGAGGGCAAGGAATCAACACTTCTTAAAATGTTAATTCAGCTAATACACTTGACATAAAAATCAATTATTCATTCTAGTGGTTTAGATATTTCTACAAAATTGAATGCTCTTTAAAAACAGATTGGCACTTTTTATATATTTCAGACATAGCTTTTGATTTCAATTGCAAAAATGCAGCTAAAGGTAAGACCAGTAAAGAAAGCTATCTGAGATTCTGGCAACACACATCAAAGTTGCTGGTGAACGCAGCAGGCCAAGCAGCATCTATAGGAAGAGGCGCAGTCGACGTTTCAGGCCGAGACCCTTCGTCAGGACTAACTGAAGGAAGAGTGAGTAAGGGATTTGAAAGCTGGAGGGGGAGGGGGAGATGCAAAATGATAGGAGAAGACAGGAGGGGGAGGGATAGAGCCGAGAGCTGGACAGGTGATAGGCAAAAGGGGATACGAGAGGATCATGGGACAGAAGGTCCGGGAAGAAAGACGGGGGGGGGGGGCGGGAGGGTGACCCAGAGGATGGGCAAGAGGTATATTCAGAGGAACAGAGGGAGAAAAAGGAGAGTGAGAGAAAGAATGTGTGCATAAAAAAGAGTAACAGATGGGGTACGAGGGGGAGGTGGGGCCTAGCGGAAGTTAGAGAAGTCGATGTTCATGCCATCAGGTTGGAGGCTACCCATACGGAATATAAGGTGTTGTTCCTCCAACCTGAGTGTGGCTTCATCTTTACAGTAGAGGAGGCCGTGGATAGACATGTCAGAATGGGAATGGGATGTGGAATTAAAATGTGTGGCCACTGGGAGATCCTGCTTTCTCTGGCGGACAGAGCGTAGATGTTCAGCAAAGCGGTCTCCCAGTCTGCGTCGGGTCTCACCAATATATAAAAGGCCACATCGGGAGCACCGGATGCAGTATATCACCCCAGTCGACTCACAGGTGAAGTGATGCCTCACCTGGAAGAACTGTTTGGGGCCCTGAATGGTGGTAAGGGAGGAAGTGTAAGGGCATGTGTAGCACTTGTTCCGCTTACACGGATAAGTGCCAGGAGGGAGATCAGTGGGGAGGGATGGGGGGGACGAATGGACAAGGGAGTTGTGTAGGGAGCGATCCCTGCGGAATGCAGAGAGATGGGGGGAGGGAAAGATGTGCTTAGTGGTGGGATCCCGTTGGAGGTGGCGGAAGTTACGGAGAATAATATGTTGGACCCGGAGGCTGGTGGGGTGGTAGGTGAGGACCAGGGGAACCCTATTCCTAGTGGGGTGGTGGGAGGATGGAGTGAGAGCAGATGTACGTGAAATGGGGGAGATGCGTTTAAGAGCAGAGTTGATAGTGGAGGAAGGGAAGCCCCTTTCTTTAAAAAATGAAGACATCTCCCTCGTCCTAGAATGAAAAGCCTCATCCTGAGAGCAGATGCGGCGGAGACGGAGGAATTGCGAGAAGGGGATGGCGTTTTTGCAAGAGACAGGGTGAGAAGAGGAATAGTCCAGATAGCTGTGAGAATCAGTAGGCTTATAGTAGACATCAGTGGATAAGCTGTCTCCAGAGACAGAGACAGAAAGATCTAGAAAGGGGAGGGAGGTGTCGGAAATGGACCAGGTAAACTTGAGGGCAGGGTGAAAGTTGGAGGCAAAGTTAATAAAGTCAACGAGTTCTGCATGCGTGCAGGAAGCAGCGCCAATGCAGTCGTCGATGTAGCGAAGGAAAAGTGGGGGACAGATACCAGAATAGGCACGGAACATAGATTGTTCCACAAACCCAACAAAAAGGCAGGCATAGCTGGTACTGGGTGCAGGACTGAACAGCAGGAAAAAAAACTCCGT
Source organism: Mobula hypostoma (assembly GCF_963921235.1). Lineage (NCBI taxonomy): Eukaryota > Metazoa > Chordata > Chondrichthyes > Myliobatiformes > Myliobatidae > Mobula > Mobula hypostoma. The sequence goes on along the minus strand of NC_086115.1, from coordinate 29,801,056 downwards.
GCAGAATAACTTCCACAAAAGAGATGACTATTTTATCTCTCGCTGGAAATTGTGAGTTTAAGGATTACATGATATTCAAGATATTTGTTTATCTCAAGTGGGAAACCACTCAGATGTCATAATAGTAAAATCAATTCCATGAAGACAGCATTCCTCTTCCAATTTGCCTTTCCAGAAGGCAAATCCATTGCCCTGAGTGCTGAGTTATCTATACCCTGCCCTTCGTGTAACAATGCAATGCTATCAATGTCAAAGCATCTGAGTTCCCAGGGAATGATAGCAGGTCCATCATTATTAGGATTGACCATGACATTATGATACTCCAGATTCCAAACTTTACTTTGAAGAACTGAAAATGCCTACATGGGAATAGGCATTAAAACAGAGTGGCCATTACACATCACTGCCTCAACAAAGCAAAAGTCTGGCACATTAGAATGCCAATCCAAAACAACCGAAGACCCAGTTGTATGAAAAGTGAGAAGATTAGTACTCCTTTCATAAAAGGATGGAAGGGGTCCTGACGACCTGACAACACACAAATGGTTAAAGCTTTGTCATCTTCTTAGTGGCATCTAACCATGTTTTCTGTGTGTGTATGATGGTACAGTGGTTAGCCTAACACTTTATTGTGCCACTAGTAAGATCTGAGTTCAATTCCCACCGCTGCCTATAAGAAATTATCTGTAAATCACAGTCCATGACTGCGTGTATTTGCACAGGGGACTCCAGTGTCTTCCCACAATCCGAAGATGTACTGCTAGGGTTAGTGAGTTGTGGGCATGATTTTGCTGATGCTGGATTCGTTTCAACACATGCAGTCTGCTCAGTAAAATCCTTGCTGATTTGATTTAACACAAATTTCAATGTGCACATCTTGTTTCAATGTGCATGTGAGAAATAGAGCTAATCTATCTTTAAAGACTATGCTTCATGGACTGAGAACAAACGGGCATGCACAACCACATCCACATAAATTCTACCCATTTAGCCAGTACTCTGTACATACACATGCAATGTTAATATAGTACAGTACCTCTTCAGAGGAACAGAGGAAAATACATATGACAGTATGTTGTTGAGACAACTTTTAGGGTACTACTATCACATCCTTGGATTAAGCACTCAAATAAAAAAATGAGGCATGCAAATCAATTTTGATAAAAGCACTTAGTCAGTTCATAGCAGCAACAAATGTTCCATGATCAAGGGCACATATCAGGCAGATTCAAATTAACAGCAAACTTTTTTTCTTGTCCACCAACATCAAAAATAGTCATGTATTCAGTAACATTGTGCAGAAATCAATAGAAAATAATTATCCTTTCAAGACCTCAATCAAGACCGAATGAAGCACAGAAATAGAATAGTTGAAATGAAAAAGAAAGATGCAGAGGATTGCACACAAATTCACTTGGAAAATGAAGGTTTTCAAATTATCCACATTTTAGAAAAGTGTTTGCTATGCTTCCTATTTTTCAAATTAATATCACAGAAATTTCTTATATTTGGTGTCAAAAGCATTAAGAGGCAAGATGTATTTGTCCGTAGTATCCACGATATCGTCAAGGAGTAGTGACGCAGGAAAGTGGCTTCCAACATCAAGGACGACTACCACCCAGGACATGCCCTCTTCTCATTGTTAAGATCAGGAAGGAGGTACAGAAACCTAAAGGCACACACTCAGTGATTCGGGAACAGCTTCTTCCCCTCTGCCTTACAATTTCCGAATAGACATTGAACACATGAACTCTACCTCACTACTTCTTAAAAATTTCTATTTTTGCACTACTTATCTTAATTAACTATCGAATAAACATATATATTTATATATACATACTGTAATTCAGTTTTTTTCAATATTTATCATGTATTGCATTGTACTGCTACCTCAAAGTTAACCAATTTCATGACATATGCCAGTGATATTAAACCTGATTCTGATTCCCATTCACACACGTTGTCCCACTTGTGAGGACCTTAGGAAATAGTTTAATTGTTATTAACATATTCCACCAATGACTTCAGCAGCTCTTCCCAAGTTACATTTAATTTATCAGCATGGAAGCTCACGACATCGTTTCATTTCCCATTCAATTTTTTTAATCTTCAAATTTTATGCAACATTCCACCTACTTTGGCGCAAATTGGGCTGCCACTTTTAATAATTTTAAAATTTATTGATTAGCAACCTTTGTTTAATGCTAAAGTTCTGACCAAGAAGCTGGAATATGTTCAGAAGGACTACATGCCACACAAAAAGACCCAGGTTGCTTACATTATTGACATACATATTTAAGCATTACTGCCAAGTATTACAGCACCAGGTTCACAAAAGAAGTGATCCACCTCAGCAGTAAGAAAGTAGCAATAACATAATAATCCACAGATGGTACTCTTATTCTAAGCGTCAATTGACACGGACCTTTGCATGCTCTCTCTGTAGACTGCATGGGCTTCCTCTAGGCATTCCAATTCCTCCTGCATCCCAGACATGTCGACTTGCAGATTAATTAACCACTGTAAATTGACCCAAGGACACAGGTAAGATGTAGAACCGGGGGTGGGGGCAATGATGTGACTATATGGAAGAATAAAATTGGGATTACTTCAGGATGAGTGTAAAAGTGGACTGAAGGGCCTATTTCCACCCTGTCTCTTTCTATGGCTCTATGACTCTATAAAAATTTTCCACACACTCCAAGTATGAGAATGGTTCCACATCACATATTCAAGAGATGAGCTTCAAGAAGCATCTAATATCTTCAAATTTCAGGAGAAGATGGCAGTGGGACAGCAGCACGCCCGGCCTCTCTGGTGATGAATATCTGTAATCTGTTAAGTAGGGGACCATGCACAATTCTGATTTGATGGAGACGGACATGAGAGTACGGAGGAACATCTGGAAAACTTCTGAAATGCCCGCTTCGCTGCCGCTGCTACTGTGTGGTAACCGGAATCTCTGGAGCAGAAGGCCCCGAGTCCTCGGCTTTGCTTGTTTCAGCGGCCGAGGCTAGGTCGAAGGCGCTCGGGAGGCTGTATCGGAGGGGCTGGTCGGAGGCTCAAAGTTTTCGAACAGATGGACTCGGTGTCGGCTGTGGTCGGCTGCTTCCAAGGCATCGGCAAGTTGATGGTGCCTGGAGGTTTGTGGCAGGGAGTTTCTCCCTTTTGCTGCCTGCTATCAGGGACTCGGGAGTCGATCGACTCGGGGACTTTGACTTTTTTTTAACCGTGCCCCTGGTTTGTTCTTCATCAAATTATGGTATTGCTTTGCACTGCTGCAACTATATGTTATAATTATGCGGTTCTGTCAGTGTTAGTCTTTGGTCTGTCCTGTTTCCTGTGATATCACTCCGGAGAAACATTGTATCCTTTCTTAATGCATGTATGCATTTCTAAATGACAATAAAAGAGGACTGAGTGTCCTCATAATCTAATTTACATCCATCATTGCCATTCTCAGATGTAACATTTACAGCAAGATCATATGAAGTTCTGATAGAAAAGTTGCAGTACAAAGCAGCAAACTAACTGCCAAACAAAATGAGAGTGAAGAAAAAGTTAAAACCTTGATTTCAAGCTGAAAACTTTAAGCTTCAAATTTATTTGCACTGACAGCTTAGAAGCTTTGTTTCTTTGAGCCCTGACAGGCTGGCTGTCTTTTATTTTACTCATCTATTTCAAGTGTCAGTATCCCCAACTGACCAGAAATCAGAGATCATCACACAAATCCACAAGAAGACACTTCGGATTTCAATTATACGACCGTGTCTGACTCCTGATTTATACAAAACTCAAGAGAAATAAGAAAGAATTTGATACAGAACTACAGCTTGGAAACTTGCAATCTAATCATCAATACTAAAAACAGGAAACACTGGAAAAAGGAGTTTGGCAGCTTCTGTGGAAAAATATATTAAGAATGTAAGGAAAATGGAAGGATATGGACATTGTATAGGGAGAGAGGATTAGTTTAGCTGGCCATTTGATTATTAATTTTATTGGTTTGGCATAACATTGTGTGCCGACGGGCCTTTTCCTGTGCTGTACTGTTCTATGTTCTATATAATATTTCAAATCAATGGCTTTTCTGTTCTGAAGAAAGAACTGTTTTTTGCTTCTTCCATTGGAGGTGCATCACTGGCAAGTCCACTATTCATTACCCATTCATTAATTTCTTTGAGAATTTATAATATGCTGCTTTTATTTTAAACCAGAGCAAGAATTCAAAGCACATTTATTGTCAAAGCATGTACAATATGCAGTGTATGACCCTGAGTCCATAAACTGAAGGTATTTCTTGTGAAGTGGAGTTTATAGGAATGCTTTCGTTGCTGGGATTTTGATGATGCAGTAAAAAGCAGGATGGTGCAAGACTTAGGAGAACGCGGCTTTCCCACGTGCAAGCCACCCTTGACCTTTGAGTCACAAGCTTGACGGGTACTTGACGAAACAGATGAGCTGCTGCAGTTTATCTTGGAGCAGATGCACATTGCAGCTATTGCACACCAGCGGTGGAGCGGGTGCTTTCTCCTGGATAAAGCTGAGCTTTGTAAACTTTACTGAAGCTGCACTCAATCAGGCAAGTTTAGTACTCAACCTAAAATGATTTTGGAGGTCTACAGCTTCTGAAGTGCTCTTAACCCCAAGGAATATACATGCCTGGTCCATGTAAATACATGGTCTGAAATGTTGAAAGGAGATTTGATGGTGAACTGGACTCAATATCAAGCAGAGATGACATTCTCTAAGTAAAGGAAGTCATTGCCTGGCAGTTTCAATGCATAAATGTTAGCTATTACATATCAGCCTACGTTGGATCACTGCGCATACTGATTTACTGCTTTTTTGACCTACATCTTCCAAGAAGATGATCCCCTTCTCTGAATTTATGAGAGGTGTAAAATCATTCATGAAGTTGCTGAAGTCACCTTGGATTGCACCTTGGATTATGGTGGCATCCTGTCATGGAGGTCCTTCACCAACTGAGATGGGCCCGAGATCATATTACATTACATTACAGTGAAGTACAGGCCCTTCGGTCCACGGTGTTGTGCCGGCCTTTTAAGCTACTGTAAGATCAATCTAACCCTTCCCTCCTACAATGCCCTCCATTTATCTATCATATATACTTTATACTTTATTGTCGCCAAACAATTGATACTAGAACGTACAATCATCACAGTGATATTTGATTCTGCACTTCCTGGAGTACAAATCAATTGTAAATATTAAAAATTTAAATTATAAATCCTAAATAGAAAATAGAAAATAGAAAATGGAAAGTAAGGTAGTGCAAAAAAATCGAGAGGCAGGTCCGGATTATTTGGAGGGTACAGCCCAGAACCGGGTCAGGATCCCTTCAGCAGTCTTATCACAGTTGGAAAGAAGCTGTTCCCAAATCTGGCTGTACAAGTCTCCAAGCTATGTGCCTACCTAAGAGTTTCTAAAATGTCCCTGATATATCTGTCTCTTACACAACCTCTGGCAGGGTGTTGAACACACTCACCTTAAATTTATGCCCCCTCATATTAGCCATTTCTATATTGGGAAAAAGTCTGGCTATCCATTTAATCTATACCTCTTATCATCTTCAGTTCTAACAAATTACCTCTCATCCTCTTTCACTCTTAGCTCAGTCAGCCTACAGTATGCTACATGAATGTTAGCTGATATGCATCAGCCCATTCTGAAACATTGTGTGCACGTGGTATAGACTGTTTTGATATATATATCCTCTATGAAGATGATCCCCATCTCTGAATTTATGAGAGACATAAAATCTTTAATGAAGTTGCTGAAGCCACCTTGGATGGCACCTTGGATTAAGGAGGCATCCCTCACTGAGGACTCTCATTATATAGGGCAGTCCTCTTCTCACTACTGCTTTCAGGAAGGAGGTGTAAGAGCTTGAAGACCACATTCACCAATTCAGGAACAGCTTCTTCCCCTCCATCAGATTTCTGAACTGTTCATATGTCCACGGACACACATCACTATTTGCACTATTTATTTATTTTGTAATTTTTAATTATGTTATATCTCTGCACTGCCAATTGCCACAAAACAACAAATTTCATTTCATAAAGACAGTGATAATGGGCCTAATCCTGTTACCCATAGGAACTCCTGAAACTGAGATGACCGATTCACAGTGGCCACAAACGCCTTCTTCCGTGCCAGGAAAAGAAACAAATATTGCCGATGCTGAAAATCTGAAATCAGAATAATTAATTAAGTTTCTCTCTTCATACATCTGGGCCTGCTGAATATTTATTTTTGTTCTGTCTCATTTCTGGTACTTTCAGTGTAGCCATTCAAGTGCAATCTCCCTGACTCATCACTGTTGGTAAAGCGGTGTTGGGACTATGAACAATGACACTCAACTCACCTCTGAAATTCAGCTTAATATCTATGTTTTGGATCAAGGCTAAAATGAAGTCTGGAATTAAGTGATCCTGTTAGGACCCATTCTGAGTTTCAATGAGCAGTAGTTGCTGAATAAGTGAGATTTATTAGAATTCTCAATACAGTACCCTCCTTCTCTACCTGGTTCATGACTGAGAGTAAACTAGTGGGGTGGTAATTGTCCAGTTAAATGTGTCCTTGCTTTTGTAGACAGGGTATATCAGAGCAGTGTTGTTCTCTACTGGAACTGCATGACTAGAGATGTAGCTTGTTCTTGAGCACATCTGGTGATTGTTAAAGCACTTTGATTCTGCTGATCCCTTTTGCAATGAATCAGATTGCAGAAAGCCTTCAATGAGACTGGGAACCTCCACAGGAGTCCAAGATTAAGCATCAACTCATCACTTTAGCTGAAGATAGCCACAAACACTTCAGTCTTATCTTTTCTAGTTAGATTAAAGTTTTGCAATCTTTGAGGATAAGGATGTTCAGGGAGCTGTCTCCACCTATTAGCTGCAGTACTCCTATTCACAGCTGCATGCAGCAAAAAAGTAGAGCTTTGATCTAACGTGTCAGTTACAGTATCGCCTATCTGTCTATAATGTTATGTTAATTGCATCAGTTTGATATCTTGTTCTAAGGTTTGTGTGGTGCTGCTTCCAACATACCCTCCCTGAATCAGGGCTAATCTTCCAGACTCTTATAATGGCACATCAAAGAATATGCTAGGACATGACATTACAGATCGTGACAAAATACATTTTTGATACTGCAGGCTGCCAAACACATCTTGTTAAAGCCCAGGTATGTTTTCCAAGGTATTTTTTCTTCATCAAAATGCATTCACCTCAGTGGTAGTGCAACACAGCACAATATAGAGCCTTCTCAAAGGAAGGCAGAACTTCATCTCTATGGGACTTAGGGAGTGGTCACTCCTACCAGAACTGTAAAGAGGCAGATGTATTGGTAACAGAGAAACTAGTGAGAATGAGGTCAAGTATTGATTTTTCCCTTCAGTCTCCCACTTAACTGTTAGTGATCCAGTCCAGTAGCCACGTCCTCTAAGACTTGTCAGTGGGATGCAATCTCGTTATTGTTGGTGATGAACACTGAATACCCTCAGCTGTAATAAATTCTGTCCTCGTTTCAGTTCTTTCAGGTGGTGTTCAAAATGGAGAAGTCTGATTCATCAGTTGAGAGAGAATAATAATTAGCAAAAAGGCTCTCTGCCCATGTTTGTCTTACAGGATTTTAGGTCAATCTTTAGAACCATTTTCTCCCTTTTCACTGTGTATCACAATCTATAGGTTCATTGTCCCAGTTAGGGCATTTCTCCACACCTTCATTGGAGATTTGTAGCATTAATTCAACTAGGTGTATCCTCTGCACTGAGAGCAATGCCAGGTGATCTCTCCAACCTTTCTTATATCACAATTTCTTTCATGCAGCTGTGTAACTTCGTGAGCTATTCTAAATTACAGCAACGATTTGAGTATACTGTTAGGAACTGGAATAGCAGCATTAGCAAGGAGAGTAAGTTAAAGGCAACACACACAAAATGCTGGAGGAACTCAACAGGTCAAGCAGAATCTATGTAAAAGAGTACAGTCGACAATTCAGGCAAAGACCCTTCAGCAGGACCAGAGAAAAAAAGGATGAGTACAGTTAAAAGGTGGGGAGAGGGGAGGGAGAAAAACCAAGGTGATAGGTGAAACCGGGAGAGAGAGAGGTGAAGTAAAGAGCTAGGAAGTTGATTGGTGAAAGAGATACAGAGCTGGAGAAGGGAGCATCTAATAGGAGAGGACAGAAGGCCATGGAAGAAAGAAAAGGGGGGGAGGAGCACCAGAGGGAGGAGATAGGCAGGCAAGGAGATAAGGTGATAGAGGGAAAAGGGGATGGGAACGATGAAGGGAACCGCATTTCCGGAAGTTTGAGAAATCGATGTTCCTGCCATCAAGTTGTAGGCTACACGGATGGAATATAAGGTGTTGTTCCTACAACCTTATCATGACAGTAGAGGCGGCCATGGATAGACATATCAGAATGAGATTGGAAAGTGGAATTAAAATGGGTGGCCACTGAGAGATCCTACTCTTTCTGGTGGACAGAGTGTAGGGGCTTTGTGAAGTGGTCTCCTAATCTATGTCCGGTCTCACTGATATACAGTAGGCCACAGTGGGAGCACTGGACACAGTATATGACCCCAACAGACTAACAGGTGAAATGGTACCTCACCTGGAAGGACTGTTTGGGTCCCTGAATGGTAGTGAGGGAAGAGGTGTAAAGGAGGTACAGCACTTGTTCCACTTGCAAGGGTAAATGCCAGGAGGGAGATCAATGGGGAGGGACAAATAGAGATGGGAGTCACATAGAATGCTTGCAAGGATAAGTGTAAGATAGATATATAGGTAGAAGGGATTAGTTTAGTTAGGTGTTTAATTACCAGTTTAATCAGTTCAGTGCAGCATTATGGGCTGAAAGTTCTGTTCCTGTACTGTATTGTTCTATATTCTGAGATGAAAATTCTCTCTCTAAAGTCACTGATAAACCAGCCAAATTTTCATAACATTCTGTTTGTCTCAATAGCCCCATCTTTTATTGTTGATTCTAGATATACTTTGTTAGCTAAACTTAACTTTCCCAGGTGGCATGATACCACTCAAATTTTTGACTCAAAGCCAGTTCTCTGGATTACTAATGTTTGATAAAACAACAGCTCTGATACCCAAGGATAAGTTATTTTTGTCTTCAAATGCTATTGCTTTAAACTATAATCAGGAACTGCCAAAAATCTGCCAAGTCTTGAAACCAAGTAGAAATGTCCCAATTGCCAATGTATGGCATACTTATCACATCCAGAGAGTTCAAGTGGAGTTTGCAAAGCTAAACCTTATAGATAAAAACATATGCAATTGTATAACTAAGCCATGTGGTCATCCTTGCACAGTAAATGGGCTCCAAAAATAGAGAAATTTAAAGCCAAATTTGCATCAGTACTAAAGTTCATATATTCAGACCATAGTCTTTCCAATTTACAGTCTTACATTTTACTTCTCATAAGTACAATGCAGTAAAATGCTCCCAAACCCTATCCAAACTATATGCCACACAACTGATCTTCAGACAGACACTAGCCCTGCACTGGTCACTGCAAAGTTTATTTCTTAGCCTCTTTAAATTATTAGCAACTCAACTTCACTCTAGGAATGTTTTACCTTCAGGAACATTTCTTAAAGTTAATTCTTACTATTTACTGCGATAGTTGCAATTTCTAAAACTAGTAGGCATTGATCAAGGTAAAAATATTTTTGCCACGCTACTCAAACAAATTGTCTGCGAATGAGCTCTTTGAAATATTAATACTGATAACATCAAATGGTATAATCTGACTCAAGGCATTTAAATTAAATAGAAGAGGATAGTTTGTGTGCTGCTGTGTGCACTCAGAAAGGACAAATTCAGCAAAGCCTCCAGCAGTTAAGATCCACTCACCAGGTTCTGGATGATAACATAACAGGCCTGAACACTTAGTGCTTATTTGTCAGATCATATTTTCTTATGCCTTTTGAGTTTTGAAAGGTTGTACAATCTTGAGCTAAAGATAAAGTGGTTTTGCTAATGCGCACAACATAGTTACATTGTTAATGCCTGTCACGAGATACCAGATCCTACATCACCACGATGCTGGCCTCTCAGGCACACAATGAACTTCACAGGTGACCTTCATACAGTTTGCAAAGGGTTATAACGAAGGACTGAGGGCACTTGATTATGCACTCTCGAAAATAATGACAAAAAACTATCTGTATAGGTCGAGATGTTGTTTGGACTCGATGAATACCAAAACTGAATCAGCAATGCATCTGCACTCTTGAGGCTAGAATCAAATTGAATTCACATTGATGGGTAAAAGGCAGAACTCTTTAACAGTGACAAGCTGTAACATAATTCAGCATGTAATATTCTTGCTGTTCCTCTCAGAGCTGAGGAAGGATTTCGAAACCGGAGAAACCTCTCCACATACTGTTCTTCCATGTGTTAAAAAAAGTTCATCCATCCAAGATGAGAAGTTGGATGATTGGTAAGTTTTTAAAATCCAACAAAAGGCAACAAAAAAAGCTATAAGAAGGGAAATATGAGGACAAACTAGTTGATAATATAAAGCAGGATACTAAAAGTTTTACAGTTATATAAAGAGTAAAAAGATTAGAATAGATTAGATTAGATTAGATTATGAGGACACACAGTCCTCTTTTATTGTCATTTAGTAATGCATGCATTAAGAAATGATACAATATTCCTCCGGTGTGATATCACAGAAACACAGGACAGACCAAGATTGAAAAACTGACAAAAACCACATAATTATAACATATAGTTACAACAGTGCAAGCAATACCATAACTTGATGAAGAACAGGCTGTGAGCATGGTAAAAAAGTTCAAAGTCTCTGGAAAGTCCCACATCTCACGCGGACGGGATAAGGAAGAAAACTCTCCCTGCCATACCCGACCACAGTCCGACTCTGGGTCGTCTGAAAATTTCGAGCTCCAACCAGCCCTCCAACACCAAGCACCGAGCACCATCTCTGCCGAATGCTTCGACCCCAGCCCCGGTCGCCAGCGACAGGCTAAGCCAAGGATTTTGGGGCCTTCCCTCCAGAGATTCTTGATCACACAGTAACAGCGGCAGTGAACTGGGCAATTCAGAAATTACTCCAGATGTTCCTCCGTGACCTCACGGCTGTCTCCAACAAATCAGAATTGTGCATGGCCCCTTTTTAACAATACAATATCATTTCACCGGAGAGGCTATATGCACTGCGTCGCGCCGCCATCTTCTTATATTAGATATTGGACCACTGGAAAATTATGCTGGTAGGGAACAAAGAAATGGCAGATGAACTTAATAAGTACTTTGCATCAGTCTTCACTGTGGAAGACACTAGCAGTGTGCCAGATGTCTGTGGGTGTCAGGGAGCAGGAGTGAGTGTCATTGCTATTACAAAGGAAAAAGTGCTATAGGCAAAATCAAAGGTCTTAAGGTGGATAAGTCACCTGGACCGGATAGACCACATCCCAAAGTTCTGAAGGAGGTTGTTGAAGAGATAGCAGATGCATTGGTTAGGATCTTTCAAGAATCACTTGATTCTGGTATGGTTCCAGAGGACAGGAAAATTGCCAATGTCACTTCACTCTAAGAAGGGAAGAAAGCAAAAGAAAGGAAATTATAGGCCAGTTCGCCAAACCTCAGTGGTTGAGAAAGTGTTGGAGTCTATTATTAAGGATGCAGTTTTGGGGTACTTGGAGACTAATGATAGTCAACATGGTTCCTTGTAAAGGGAAATATTGCCTGACAGGTCTGTAGAGTTCTTCAAGGAAGGAACAAGCAGGGTGGACAAAGGAGTGGATGTAATTTACTTGGATTTTCAGCATTTGAGAAGGTGCAACAAATGCGACTGCTTAACAAGATGAAATCCCTTGGCATTACAGGAAAGTTATTGGCATGGTTAGAGGAATGGCTGACTGGCAGGAGGCAGCAAGTGGAAATAAAGGGGGCCTTTTCTGGTTGGCTGCCGGTGAGTAGTGGTGTTTCTCAGGGGTCAGTATTGGGACCGCTACTTTTCACGTTGTTCATCAATGATTCAGATAATGGAATTGATGGCTTTGTGGCAAAGTTTGCAGATGATATGAAAATAGGTGGAGGCAGAGGTAGTGCTGAGGAAGCAATGCAATTTCAGAAGGACTTAGACAAATTGGAAACAGAGGAAAGAAAGTGGCAGATGGAACAGTGTTGGGAAATGTATGATAACGCACTTTGGTAAAAGGAACAGCAGTGCAGACTATTATCTAAATGGGAAGAAAGTTCAAACATCAGAGGTGCAAAGGGACTTAGGAGTCCTTGTGCAAGACTTCCAGTAGGTTAATTTACAGGTTAAGTCTGTGGTAAAGAAGGTAAATGCAATGTTGGCATTCATTTCAAGGGGAAAAGAATATAAAAACAAGGCGATAATATTGGAAGGACTAGATAAGATTCCTGTGAAGATGATGTTTCCTACAGTGGGAGTGTCCAGAACTACAGGGCACAGCCTTAAAATTGAGGGGTAATCCCTTAGAACAGAGGTGAGGAGGAATTTTTTTAGCCAGAGAGTAGTGAATCTGTGGGATGCTCTGCCACAGACCGTTGTGGAGGCCAAGACCATGAGTAGATTTGAAGCAAAAATTGAGTTTCCTGATCGGTCATGGCATCAAAGGTTATAGCAAGAAGGCAGGTGTATGGGGTTGAGTGGGATCTGGGATCAGCCATTATGGAATGGCAGAGCAGACTCAATGGGCTGAATGGCCTAATTCTGCTCCTATGTCTTATGGTCTTATAGTATAAATGCAGGTAATTTGTAATTGGCTTATTCTGGTTGTTGATGCTCTTTTGTAAGGGTGTAGCATTTTCTATAGTTGGTATACTGGTTGCAACATAAAACTATTCTCTCTTCCTGACTTTGAGGCAAAAGATGCTCCAGTTCCACCCACATCCCAAAGGTTGTCTAACTAACTATTGTAAGTTACCCCTGGTGTAAGTAGGTGGCAAGAATTGACAGGTGTGTGAGGGAGAATAGGTTATCAGGACGTAAGTGGAGGAATAGGATTGATCAAATTGCTCTGAGAGTCCATAAACTTAATAGTCAAATGGGCTTAGGCATTTAATATGCACTCATGTGGCAGTGCAACATTAATGGGGGAATGAGTAGAAGGCATGCAAAACAAAGTTGAGATACTGGTAGAGGGAGGATAAACACATGATCTTAGCACAAGGTTACATCCTAGGTCAACTTCATTCATTTGGGGAACCGTTCAATAGTTTTACAAAAGCAGGATAGAAGCTGTCCTTGAGCCTAGTGATACAACCTTTCAGGCTTCTGAATCATCTTCCTGATGAGAAGACTAGAGGTGAACAGAGAATGACCAAGGTGGGTGGGATCTTTGATTATGTTGTCTACTTGATCAAGGCACCAAGGGTACACATTTCTCAGACAAATCCATAGATGTATTGCTCAGACCTGCCACTGAAATCTTGATAGGTTGACTAATCAATGGTGCACAAGGTACACTACAGTGGAACAACTCTCTTCCCTGCCTGAGATCTGCTAAAGAAAATTACATTTGCACTAATTTTTTCACTGTCAAAACGAAGGGTCTCGGCCCAAACCGTCAACTGTACTTCTTCCTATAGATGCTGCCTGACCTGCTGCGTTTCACCAGCATTTTTTGTGTCTACTGAAGCTTATAAGTTTTAAAGAAGTGAGAAACAAGCATTCCTGACTCTTGTTGCAAACTGATCCACATTCCTAACCTGCTTTGTACCCCATCCTGTGCCCCTGTGGGATCAATAAAGCATCTATCTAACTACCTGAACCACAGTGCACATTCCAGACCTTGTCTGTGGCTGTATGCACACATCTCATTACACCTGGGACCCCAGCTTACATTCTGAACTAATGAATGAACCAGCAGCCAAACAACAATCAGATACTGGACTATTGATGTTTTACTGCATTTACACATACTTTCTCATAATGTGTTGTATTGTAGAAACAGAAACAATTGCAGACAAATCAATTATTTAGTGAGGGAAAGGTGTCTATGATGTGTCAGGAACTCAGCATATTAGCTTTCTACTTATCATGTAAGTCATACCAAACTTCTCTTTAGGGATAGTTGATTCCAAGACAACATAACTGCTGATTCGGTATCAGAATGGGATTTGCTTTTTTACCAGATTCAGTAATCTGAGCTAGGAAGTCTCACATAGACCAGTACACCAGTGGCAACTCAAATTAAATGTTCTTGAAAGGAATGACTTGTCACTGGGGATTCAGACACTTCCCAGGTAAAGCCTGCAACTGATGTTGATTTTTCACAACTTTAGAGACCGAAACTTAGTGATGAGCTTCCAAACACAAAAAGAAATCTGCCCCTTCCCGTCAGCATGAATGCTCTTCAGGTCCCAGGTTGTTAATCATGTCTCTCTGAAACACCTACGATGAGACATATCATGGCATTGCCGCATGGCAAATTAGAATGTGCTTTGAATTTGATTTAAGATGACAGGAATATTCAGATTGCTGAGATAAAGCTTTTGCTAAAATCAAGCCAGAAATACAGAATCAGGGCAACACTGTGTAATTTCATATCTAAACCTTCAAAATATCTGTACTAACTTTACACATTTAGATTATAATTTCAAATCTTTAGACAGGAAAATACTTTCAAGGTGATTAACATTTGCTGGTGAATGTGTTTCTTTTTGAAGTACGAATGATGGTACTAATATAGTCCATGTGGCCAAACCACATCTTAATAGTCCTTTTAATCCTATTAATTTAAATTTATCTGTACCATTCAACTTGACATGTCCACAGAGTATATTCTAATTCCTCTCTGATAAAGCAGAGTCTGTTGACTTTCTCTTACTGGATGTGCCAGAAGCTAATTTTATGTACAATGTCTACTTTGAAATATTCCAAAAATGATTTCCAATATGTTTTCCAATAGGTATTACCTATTAAAATCATCCTTGGCCTGTTTTCCAATTCAAAGAGCCCAGATAGTATATCAGGACAGTCTAACGAATATTTTACTGTTTAGTATGTTATACTTATCAGACTAGGTATAGTCTCGAGTTTCTGATGGCATTCCTGTAGAGATTTCTGGGTCTTTTCCAGTATTTTACTGTTCTCTTTGGAAACCAAGATTATGCTCTAAGCTCTTAAATTCTGGAAAACTGAAGTTCGTTTTAAGTTTAGCAGGACTTTCTACTTTTCAAATTTTTTTCCACTCCAGTGCTCTGTCTGATTTTTTTACTGTCCTGTTAAATTGTCTTGTTATGTTTAATGATTTCTGAATCTGTACCCTGAGTTTCTTTTGGTTCTTTACATTCATCATTTAGACTGTTATATTCCCATGAACATGATATCCTTATTTCCCCTATGCACCACTTCAGACCTTTAGTGAAATTCATCTGCAATGAATATGCACCTTCTGTGACCTTATTAAGCTTCTGTCATAATCTGTTGCAGTCATCCTGCGTGCATCTACCTCTCCCTTGGTTGAGAGTTAAGCGCATATATTCCATTCCTTTCTCCGTTATTTTTCAAGAGGAATTAGCAAGAGAGATCAGTGCCTCTATTTAAGTAGCAGAGAAACAGATTTTAAATGGACAAAAGCTGTTGCCGGGCTACTATCATATTTCCTGATTTTGCCAGCTAGTGAGGCAAATTTGACCATTGAAGAAGTGAAAAGAATAATCCCAATCCTTATCTATTTTAGAATGTCACAAATGATTGACATTGGATGTGAAGATTGCAAAGGGAAAGCAATATATAGTCTGCGAACAGCAATAGGAGCAAATGATAATATAATAGAATAGTATCTTTTAGTAGCAGATCTGGCATACCTCAAAATGGCACAGTAAATGACTGCATACCTGCTGATAAAAGATTGCATTGGATGTCGGTTGTCTATAAGTCATCTTCTCCTGATACATGAGGAATCAGTAATTTTATTTACCCTCATTCAGCTGTCATGAGCTGTTTAACAATGCATTGTCATTGCCTTCACAAGTGTTACCACTTAAATTAGTAACAGTGTGAAGGGCAGTACTCACACTGCTTTGCAAAGGATTGTTTTATTAGGTGCATTTAATTTTATAAAGGTTAACACCCAATTACATTTTAACTTTAAGTAATTTTTACATAAAGGCAGTATGTTTGAAACCTATTTACTTGGGATTGGGAATGCAAAGCAATATTTTTAATATATATTATTTCTGTTTTTTGCACAAATTTTAATCTACTCAATATACGTAAACTGTAATTGATTTACTTAGTTGCTATTATTATTATTTTTCTTCTATATTATGTATTGCATTGAACTGCTGCTGCATAATTATCAAATTTCATGACAGATGTCGGTGATAATAAACCTGATTCTGATTCTGAATATTACATGCAGAAAATTGTGGACACAGCTCAGACGATTACGGAAAGCAGCCATCTAGCTATGGATTCTATCTACATTTCACACTGTTTCAAGAAAGCAACTAACATAATCAAAGACCCCTCTCACCCTGTCATGTGCTTTTCTCTCCCCTTCTGCCAGGTAGAAGGCACAAAAGCTTGAAAACATGTACCACCTTGCTGAAGACAGCTTCTATATCACTGTTATAAGACTGACATATCTTTGTATGACAAGGATGAACCCTTGATCTTATTTCTACTCTGTAGTGACCCTTGCACCCTGTTGTCTACTTGAACTTCACTTTCTCTGGAACTGTAATATTATATCCAGCATTATGTTCTTGCTTTTCCCTTTGTACTACCTGTGTTCTGAAATGAGCTGCATGGATGCCAAGGAAAACAAAGTTTTTCACTGTATCTTGATGCATGAGACAATAATAAACCAATTACCAATTATAATTTATTTGGGATCCATCTGGCCAAATAAATCATAGTTTTTACCTCTGTTCATTTAATGGATAAATGAAATGTTTACCATTTGATATTATTATTTCCCTCACCCACTTGCTCAATCTGAATGCCCCGTAATCATATCATCCCTTCTTTGGTAAATTCTGCAGATCAAGGTTGAAATTAATTTCGATTTAGTTTTGTGTATTCTGAGATAACTTACAAGTCCATAACGATAATCACAGACACTTACACAGAGAGTAAGGCAGGGGCCAGTTTGTATAGTGGACTTCTGAGTACTCTTGATGCATGTATGCACGCTCATTTGCAGAGGATCGCTTTATAGCTACATTTAATTTCAGGGAGGTTACTATCCAATCCTAAGTGCACCTTTTGCACTCAAAAGTGACTGACAAGAATCAATTGAATGCTGCATTGTTCAAGGAGGCTTTGAGGGCATCTGTGAATCTTTCCCTTGGTTGCTATGGCACATTTTACAATAGTACACTGTTCAGGCATACAAATAACATGGCCTACGCAACACAGGCAATTGAATGTAACTACAGCCAAAACACTGTGGATATTGACCTGATAGAGAACACTGATGCTAGTTCCTGAGTGTCCTTCCAGTACATTTGAGAAATTGCTGAGTCAATGGATTGGAGGGATCCAGGAAAGCGGATCAGAGGAAAAGAAAGCATGGCTCATGGGAGGGGATAAAGATAATCATGTGGATCAGGAACGATCTGAAAGGTGGACAGTGGGATATCAAGCAGGAAGTAGAGGATCAGAAGAAGATGATAGAGGAAGAATACAATTGAACAGGGTCATGACATTAGGGTGGATGACCAAGAGATAGAGTGAAACAAGGTGCACGGGTATTTGGGGAAATGATCAGACAGAGATATGAACAATCAGGAAAATAATTTGATGTTGGTTGGGGCAAGAATTGGAGAGTTAATGGTGGCAGGTAGATGAGTGGGTTGCAACAGGTTTGGTAAGGGAGGTGATGGGAGGTGATCAGAGGCTCAATGTCAACTGTAGCGAGGCATGAAGGTGGGAGCAATCACCAAGGAATGCTGCAGTGCTTCAATTAGAGTCTGCAATGGTGCGTAAGAGAGAGGCAGGCAGTTTGTCTGTCTCTATAGTAAAAATTCTTGCAGAAGCAGTGTAGAAATGTGCATTGCAGGCAACTTCACATCACTATGCGTGCCTGGAAATCCAGACTAAAGATCCATAATTGCATTACTGACTCATGAAGGACTTGTACCACAACCAGGTTTTATTTCCAGATTTCTTTACAACATATGGGAACATATTTTAGTCCACTGAATCTATGCCAGCACACAGAACAATCCCTCTAACCAATTACTTTCCTTGTTTCCTATTCTTCCTGTATCAACTTCGTTAGATACTGCCACTCAGCTATACCTGGGACAATTTACAGTGACCAGTTAATCTACTAATAAGCATATTTTGGGCTGTGGCTGGAAACTACATTATCTACAGGGTCCCTTATGGTCACATTGAGAAAGTTCAAACTCCACACAGACAGCATCATTGATCAGGACTGAAGCTGGGTTACAGAGCTTCGAAGCAGCATCTCCCCTAGCTGTTCCACAGCACTGTCTTTAGTAAAATTCTGTCACTGCTATATGATCATATTTCAAGACAATACCCTCAGCCTAAATTATCCTCTGAGACACGTTAATTCATACTCCCAACAATCTTGCCAGTGTTGAGCAGTTCCTTAGCTATCTTTCCTCAGTTTAGAATTGACAACCTTAAAAGTCAATGATCTCCTTTCTTTGCCCAGTCACTGGCAGTAATTTTCACCTGCACTGTTTGGGTAGGAATCTTAAGATAATCCACCCAATTCTCATTCCATTAATGTATCACACTTCAGATGAATGTGAAAAATGTCTACAATCATGGCTAATCTGGAGAGACAGTGCTTTCCTACCTTCTGTCAAAGCTCCACAAATTTGAAATCCTCCATGCAATCTATTCTTAGCTTTCTCCATTTCACTGAATATAGTTCTACTATTTCAAGACTCTCATATTAACACAGACTTCTGCTTCTGATGGAGAACTAAGTGGCATAGTTGGGTGAGCTGCTGCCACCAAAGTTCAAGCCTGATTTTTGATGCTGGTTTTGTAGAGTTTGTACGCCCTGCCCATTACTGTGTGCATTTCTTCCAGAGGCTCTGCTTTCCTCTCAAATCCTGAAGACATGTGGGTGGTAAGTTCATCGGCATCTGGAGATTGCCTCTACATTGGGTAATTGTTTGAATCTAGGGGGAGTTTATGGGAATATGGAGAAAAAAGGTGGAATTTGTGTTGGATTAGTGTAAATGCATGTTTATGGTCGGCATA
Organism: Mobula hypostoma; assembly: GCF_963921235.1. Lineage (NCBI taxonomy): Eukaryota > Metazoa > Chordata > Chondrichthyes > Myliobatiformes > Myliobatidae > Mobula > Mobula hypostoma. The sequence continues at coordinate 29,781,810 of NC_086115.1, read as the reverse complement.
GACTCAGTGCCTGAGAGGCCTGTATCCATGTTGTATGGCTTATGCCTCTTGGTTATTAGTTCTAAGAAGCCTAATTTAGTATATTCCTTCAACAAGATCTCAATCAGTTCCTTTTCCGAACACAAAAAAAATATGAAATTCCTCAGAGATTTACTGGAAGTCTGTTTCAATGTGACCACATTGAAATGAGTTCAGTCTCAAACATGTGCACCAAAATGCTCCTGCTCAGGTAGTTTTCCAGGTTCAATCACATCTTGAACTCTAGGGATTTGCTTGTACTTTTAAATGCAAAAGGTTAAAGGTTCAGCTTTCCCCATTCAAGCTTAATAAGCTATTTTATATCATGAACCATGTTGATACATGCATGGTTCCCAGATGGCACTTTGATACAAAGCAAATATAGTCAAGTTTATACAACATAAAAAGAACAGAGATTTGCATTATATGAGAATTAGGAGGTGAAATTTTTGAAATTACTGGTTTTCCCAGCTGCTAAAAAATCTGGCAAGTTTACTTATGGTTACTCTTGGTCTTATAAGGCACAGCAGGCAAAACAATTTAAAAACATGTACCATTTGCTCTCTTTTCTAATGTGGTGCAGGCACATGAAATGCAGAAGGGGATCTTTATTTTAAACTGCCAAGTGATTTTTGAAATCTCTCGTCAACTTTATATTAAAATAGTCTAGATTTTTATCAGAAATATTACAAATTTTGCAAGTTGGCTTCTGTACCAATAAAAAATGTAACAATATTTGATTAATAGTAAATTACTTTTTTCTTTACCTTTTATTTGCATCCTTAATTATTGTAAATAATACAAGATGTTTTATAAATAAATTTTGAAGTTAAAGCACTTAATACTATGACAGCTCTCACAGGATTTAACAATATTCATTAGCTATTTATGATACTTTAATATCTGCTACATATGTCACGAAGAGTGAAATTACTTGTGAGGTGGAACATTGCACCACCTTCCAATTCGTTCCCAAGGCTAACACCAACCGTTCTAAGACAAACATTTATAAAATGGCTCACATATGTTATTCCACACGCAAGCATCATTTAAAGTTCACGAGTTTACTCATCTTCATAAAATATGTCCTTTCCTTCATCGTGAATGCAAACAGACAAATGAATGCTAGCAAACAAAGGAAAGATTATTTAACTGAAATATATCTTATGTCTCATTTATTCAGTGCCTCCCTTTTTTCTGCTGCAAGATACAATACTACATAATAATGAAATAAATTCAGCATAGAAATTAAATTCCATGAGGATCCATTTTCCATGCACTAATCAGGCATAAGAACGACTTAACCCAGATTATGCAAGCTATCATTTCAGAGAGAAATCACGTCCATTACAAAACTGGCCTGAGCCTTCTTAACTGCAGTTCTCTTTAGTATGATTCACCTCCTTCCAGCACTAATTACATATTTAATGAAATCACAGGCTATGTACCACAGCTTTTTTTTTTGCCTCATCAGCAGTCACTGGATCTTTTGAGTACAAGCTACAACTTCTGCTGAATGGCCACAACCCAATAAATAACCAGGATCATGTATTGCTGCAATTTTCATTAAGATGTCAATTAAAGATACTACATTTTGACATCAATCTCTTGCATCTCGAATTCACCAGCCTCTGTTTTTAATACCAAGGGTATTTGAAGCTTATTATGAGCTGTTCCATCACTGTTGCAACATTTGTGCAATCTGAACTACATGCTGTCACGGATGCCCCCTTGATCATTCTGTACCTTGAAGAGATGTTGGCACCATCAGTCAGGGAAGACAGTCACATGGGACAATGTGCTCCACCCCCCCATCTCACACTTGCACATACATAGACACAAACACATTCAAACTCACTCAATCGCACAACCACCACCCCATTCCAGACACCTCATTTTCCTTCATATGACTATAACAGCATAAGACATAGGAGCAGAGTTAGGCCATTTAGTCCATCGACTCTGCTTTGCCATTCCATCCAAGCTGATTTGTCATCTCTCTCACCCCCAATACTCCTGCCCGCTCCCCGTAACTTCTGATGCCCTTACTAAACAAGAACTTATCAACCTTCGATTTAAATTTTCCCAATGACGCAGTCTCCACAGCCTTCTATTCTGAAAGTTCCTTTAAGATCTGAAATCCTTTGCAGCATTTCACAAGGCAAAGGTATAACTCTGAAGCTTTAACTGTATCCCCTGTCTGAAACTGAATGGAGCTTATTTCAGTGTCCAATTTGGTTCATAGGTCATCAGAGACCACATCATTCCTACATCCTACATTAGGCTCCTCAAACAGACATTTCTTTCTGAACTCTCTCAGGAAGAGATTACCATTGTGTGCTCTAGTTCTCCTTGAAGAAATACATCACTCTCCCGACTCCTGCAAAGCTCTGGCTCATGACCATTTACAGTGCAAGAAGGAGCATTTGGGATGGCATTGAGATCTTCAAATCCATGTGTTGGGAGCACACAAAAAGTTGTGGAAGTGTATCATTTCACAAACTAACCACTCACCTGCCCCACTAGCCAATAGGGCTATTACCTGCCCTGTCTGTAGAGGAGTCAACAGTTCCCACATTGGCCTCCGTCAGCCATCTCAAAACCCATAAAACTATGGTAGAAGCAATTTATTCTTGATACTTAAGGACTGCCTGCTCCTGAGAAGATACTGAATTTATTTTTAAATAAACAGTAATATTTAATAACATTAAAATAGTGACACCCTATTTTTAACCTAACAGACTGTGAATAAACTTGTCACCATGCTGAAGAAGCAGTGTTTACTATCATCTGTTGTAACGGGATGCTAATCAACAAAGTCAGCCTGGAAAATGGATAGTACATACATAAGACCAATGACTATCAGATGCTGCTAACTCAAAGAAATGACTTTTTCAGTTCCCCTCGAAACTATTATATCAACCACATAATAATTCTCCACAACATACGTAAAATGATGAAGGGCATGTACATCTGCTGGCAGCTTCTCTAATGGGATTGTGCACTACATAAATAAGTGCAATCTGAAGGTAATATCTTTTGAATGGAAAGGCATTAGCAATAAGGTACAAGAGCATATCTTTCTTGTACTTGGTCTTGTTTTTTTTGCTTAAATCAAGAGGCTTAATAAATGGAAAAAAAATTATAAAAGGTCCAAATCACTAGTGTTGAACCAGATCACTATTTCAGCAGCAAAGATGTCGCAGTTCTTGCAAAAGGAATTAACACTCAGAAGCCTAGCTGAAACATTTTCTACATTACAATGCACTTTTGACTTCTTTAGATTTGAAGTGTTTTGAAATTTATGAATGTCTTCACATGAATTTGGTCTTTCTATTTGGTAAGAAAAGGACAGAGTGGTTTCACAAATGTAGAATCAGCAATGCAAAGCTCTATAACAGCCCTATGTGCAACTTAGGATCAATACTGAATGAGCTCCAAAAGCCATTTGCCTCACTCTGCTGCCACTGGAATATCATTACAATCCTAGGCATCTTTTCCGCTCCTCATTCCTTGAAGAATTATTCCACCAGCAAATCACTGAAAGGTAATGAATATCCCCAAAGGCTATATTTGCAAAGCTTACTTTATTTATGATGTACTTGCATGAACAAATGTCAGCTTGCTAATGGTCACAGACCCACACGGTTGTTCAGATGTAAGACTGCACAGTACAAAGGGCCTCATCCAAACCTTCACTACAGCTTGTTACCGAGCATGGTATAGCTCTCAGGTCTCTAATGCAGGATGCAACAAATTACACAGGCAGAGTATTTTATAAGATTGACATAGACAACACTCAATTATATTCATGAGTCTTGATGACAGGTTTCAGTCTGAAACATCAGTAGATGCTGCCTGACCTGCTAAGTTCCTTCAGAATTTTTGTGTTTGTTGCTTTGGATTTCCAGCATCTCCAGAATTTCTTGTGATGACTGTTACCTTTTGTAACTCCAAATCATAAAGCTAATTGAAATAAAAACAAGGAGCTGGAAGATGCGTGCTTTAGCTTAGATTTTACTTTTGTGAGGCATGCACTTGTGACATGGTAGTGTAATGACATATGTCATTCATATACTCTAAAATATAATCTGTAATGAATTATGTAAACAAAAAAGAATGCTTAGCCAAACATTATATTTACAATAATACTCAGGTATTACTGAAATAGTAAATACACAACACTCCTCCCTGCTTAACTATAAACTCCAATACAATACAGAATACATCTCTACTTTCATACTCCACAGCATAATGGATTTTAAATTGTCTCATTCAGGCCTAAACATTTAATCACTGCGATGCTTTATTACTCTTGTGGAATAACAACTTTTCTGCTTTCCTCACTGGGAGGGGGTGGAAACACTCTGCTTAGCAGATGAAACTTATGGCTGTGACACAATCTTAGGATCTAGGGCCTCCTCCGTGGTAATAGTTTGTATGAGTTAACTCTGGGACTACAGTAAGTGGTTCTAACAGCTCTGGACACCTTCCTTCTCTAACAATTGACTCTGCCCTCCTCAAATGATCGATGTGTCATCTCCAAATGACAAAAGATACAATCTCTAGTGTGTAGGTGAGTGGTCCAATTCTGTCCTTAATCTTTCTGAGTACCCACTTTTGACCACTTCTGTTGTCCCTTGCCAGGACTGCTTGTCTAGCAGTGAAACATTGAATCTTGTTTGAGGAACCCACAGTTTGTCTCAGCTGTTGGTCCTGCATAATCCTTCTGAGATTGGCTTTGAGGAGATCCAAGTGTGAGTTGTTGGTTGTGCAGAGTGCAGCACTGTGATATGCAAGGAGGAAACTAGCGAGCTTCTGATTCAGTGGCAGTGTAGTGTGTGCTGCTGACATAACTTGCAGTGCATTTTTTTAGACCGGACAAACCTTTCTACCAAGCTATTGTAGCTGGCTGGTATGGTGTAGATGTAATATGTCTTATTCCATTCATTTTCTGGAACCTGGGCCTTAGCACTCAGATCTGCAGCTGGATCTTCAACTTCCTCACAGACAGGACTCAGGCTGTAAAAATAGGGGACAAGCTCTCCTCTACAATGACTCTGAGCACTGGTGCCCCACAAGGCTGTGTACTCAGCCCCCTGCTGTACTCACTGTATACCCATGATTGTGTAGCCAAGTTTCCATCAAACTCAATATCTAAGTTTGCTGATGACACAACAATTGTAGGCCGTATCTCGGGTAATGATGAGTTTGAGTACAGAGAGGAAATTAAGAACCTGGTGGCATGGTGCAAAGACAATAACCTATCCCTCAATGTCAGCAAGACGAAGGAATTGGTTGTTGACTTCAGAAGGAGTAGCAGACCGCACAACCCAATTTACATCGGTGGTGCACAAGTGGAACAGGTCAAAAGCTTTAAGTTCCTCAGGGTCAATATCACAAATGACCTGACTTGGTCCAACCGAGCAGAGTTCACTGCCAAGAAGGCCCACCAGCGCCTTTACTTCCTGAGAAAACTAAAGAAATTTGGCCTGTCCCCTAAAACCCTCACTAATTTTTATAGATGCACCATAGAAAGCATTCTTCTAGGGTGCATCACAACCTGGTATGGAAGTTGTCCTGTCCAAGACCGAAAGAAGCTGCAGAAGATCGTGAACACGGCACAGCACATCACACAAACCAATCTTCCGTCCGTGGACTCACTTTACACCATACGCTGTCAATAATCAAGGACACGACCCACCCAGCCAACACACTTTTTGTCCCTCTTCCCTGCGGGAGAAGGTTCAGGAGCTTGAAGACTCGTACGGCCCGATTTGAGAACAGCTTCTTTCCAACTGCAGAACGGATCCTGACCCAGATCTGGGCCGTACCCTTCAAATATCTGGACCTGTCTCTTGTTTTTTTTTGCACTACCTTACTTCCCATTGTTCTATTTTCTATTTATGATTTATAATTAAAATTTTTAATATTTACTAATTTTAACTATTTTAATATCTTTAATATTTAATATTTGTAATCCAGGGAGTGTGAAGCACAGAATCAAATATCGCTGTGATGATTGTACATTCAAGTACCAATTGTTTGGTGACAATAAAGTATAAAGTATAATGTATAAAGTATGAATGAAACTGTTCCAAAACAAACTGTAATCCATTGCCACTGACTAAATGCCCTGGAACACATGTCCTTGAAACAAGTTTCTCAACAGATCAATAGTGTGCAAGGCTGTAGTGGAGGCTATTCAGAACACTCCTGGCCACTTTGTAGCTGCATCCACCACTACCAAGAAATTTTGATCAATGAACAGTCCAGCAAAATCCACATGAGTCCCCTGCCAAGGTAATACAGACCATTCCCTAGAATGGAGATGCTCTTGGCATCTTCTGGGTGTGATGGCATCCCGAACAGTCCGTGGAGAAACTTACAATCTGAAGATTTATCCCAGGCCACCAGACAAAGCTTCAAGCCAATGTTGTAATTTTCACAATGCCTAGATGACTGGCATGTAACTCCTCCAACACTATAGCTCTGAGCTTTAATGGTACAACAACTCCCAATCCCCACATAAGGCAATCTCTTGTCAAGGGCAAGTTCATCCCGGCAATGGTAAAAATGGGGAAGTTGGAGTTTCTGAGGCACATTTCCAGCCGTTTTGGGTGATCGTGTAGGCCTGAGACAGTGTGGAGTCTTTTCAAGGTTACCCAGTCCTGTGTCACTCTCATCATTATCAGATTTTACAACAACAGCATGCAGATTAGTGCTCTTATTGATACTGCAACTTAATGTTTTATCTTTTACTCTTCCCTGTGCAGTCCATTAATTTTTGTCAGTCCGACATGTATTTATCCTATTTTTTTTGCATTTTCTGCAAATTTTGCCTTTAAACCAGCATTGGTCTGGTGTATATGAGCACCTGCAACAATGAGCACAATTCATTCAGCCAGGCAGTTTTCTGATTAGATATGCAATTTTATTCATGTTGACTTTTATTTCTGACTCTAACTCAATTGCCTCTCTGTCTGCTGTTTCCACTGTTACAGTGATTTCAACTGCTCTTTTAAGTGTGACTGTTGAGCTTCAGTTAGAAGCCATTTTTTATGATTTCTTGTAAGATTCCACAAACTAAATGATCACTCAGTGCACCATTAAGCTGATCACTGAACTGACAATGCTCAATCTCTTCAGTTCATCACGTAAGCTGTAATTGACACCCTTTCCTTTTGATTTTGCTTATGAAACAAACTTCAAAGTGTTCATCAATCAACAATGGTTTACGTTCTAAACATTTCAGCACAACTTTCACTTTTTTAGTAAAGCTCATTTGTTTGGTTAGAGCAGTTAAGCTTCTAAGTAAACTGTAAGCTCTTCTACCAATATCACTCAGCAAAACTGGCACCCATTTCTCACTAGCTATTCCATTTGCTTTAAAATACTGTTCAATTTGCTTGGTATACAATATCCTTGTGCAATCAAACGCATCTATTTTTCTGATATAGTCAGCCATTTCTGCTCATTTTTCGTGATTATTGACACCCGATACCCACTGTTTATGAACCCGTGAATTTGTCCATTTTCTGCTTTTTTTTAAACAAGACCGTCTCTGTCCCTTCCTGATTAACACATGCTGTGATTATTTTTACTTGTACATCTCACTATGCTTTTTTTTAAGTTCGAACATCTCACTGTACTTCAATAGATAGGTAGTCATCTTGAGTTTATTTAATGCTATATTATGTAATTCCAAACCATAAACTAACTGAAAGAAAAATGCAGAGCTGGGAGGTACATGCCTTAGTTTTGTTTTTACTTTTGCAAGGCAAGCACTTATGATATGGCGACATATTGATGTATGCTATTCATGCACTTTTACCTACAATGAATTATGCAAACAACAAAGAATGCCTAATCATACAATCTTACACAAATATTACTGAAATATTAAGTACACAACAATGACAATATTAATCTGATTTTGGACAAAATCTCAGCCAGCTGCTGGACAACAAAGCTAATATCTGATATTCTGCTGCTATCTACTCAATGGTAGACTTTATTATTATCCATCAATATCACCTATTACCTTTGGGCAATCCTGGACAGCAAAGATAACTCCGCCAATATTTTCTACAATATAAAACATCCCATTAACCCCTTCTTTCCTGGCCACATCTGAAAGAATTCATAGCATTCAAAATGTTCCTTCTAATTAAGACAGAAGCCAAGGCAACATAATCAAGTTAACTACACATGTCAATGTGTGAGGAGTTTGAAAATCTTTTACATATGCAGTAACTTTAATCATTTTTCTGTTCATATATTTGGAAAACAAGTATTTTGTTAATAATATACTGAAAAATGAACCATACAAGTAAAAATATTTTATATTGAATGACTTCACTTATGCATTAAAACCTTAAGCTTGTAAAATAGTTAAAAGAGATGATTACAGTTCCAACTCGAAATGGTATCAGTCATTTACAACCTGCAAATCCCACTTCCTTTGAATGAATACTGTGGATTCCGGTTAATTGGCCAATCGGATAATTGGGCAGCTACTTATTTGGGACAACTCTTTAAGAATAATTAATTGAGACAATTGCCAGAACTTCCTTCATCTATTTTTGGACACTATGCCACTTAATTGGAGCAGGAAACTTGCTGAATAGGTTCTAATTAGCATCAGTCACGTATAGTTGTGTGGCCATTAGATGCTACAGCATGCTTAGAGTGAAGAGTTTTTAAATACCACCAGTCATGTGTGTTTGTGTTAAAAAAGCAATGATTTTTGTCAAACAGTTGGCAAGAAATAAGCAGTAAGACAATTCCAAACTGTTATACTCTTTGCAGTTTCACACATTCAGACTTGGAGATCCCAAAAACAGGTGGGAGTGAAAATTAAATAATTTCACTACTTCAACAAGTAAGGAACTATGAAGGATATGAAAGTATCCACAATTGTTACAATGACAATGAAGATTTGGAGGCTGCAATCGTCAATATCATTTTACGAGGGGTGATTGATAAGTTCATGGCCTAAGGTAGGAGTCAATTTTAGAAAACCTAGCATAATTATTTTTCCTACATTTACACACTTAGTCCAGCAGTCATGGAGCATATGGATCCCTTCTTTGTAGAAGTCGGCGTCTTGGACGTCCAGAAAGTGGTCCACAGCAGGGGTAATTGATAAGTTCGTGGCCTAAGGTAGAAGGAGATGAGTTATTAACTTCAAACTGTCTGCATTTTCACTCAGAGTTGAACTGTACGTCCATGTAACAAGAGCTGTATAACTCATCTCCTTCTACCTAAGGCCACAAACTTATCAATCACCCCTGCTGTGGACCACCTGGAGGTCCAAGACGCTCTTGTTATATGCACGTACAGTTCAACTCTTTGAGTGATAATGCAGAAAGTTTGAAGTTAATAACTTATCTCCTTCTACCGTAGGCCACAAACTTATCAATCACCCCTGCTGTGGACCACTTCTACAAAGAAGGGATCCGTATGCTCCACGACCGCTGGACTAAGTGTGTACATGTAGGAGGGGACTAAGTGTGTACATGTAGGAGGGGACTATGTTGAAAAATAAATGTGCTAGATTTCCTAAAAATGACTCCTTCTATCTTAGGCCACGAACTTATCAATCACCCCTTGTATGAAGGCAATCCATTTGCTGCACTGGTTTTGTTCATTGCATACACTGGATAATTTCCTCTGTTGAAAACGATTATGAACTACTACACACGTTTATAAAACTGTAGTACTATTGCTGGTATTCTAATTTGTTCTGTATTTCATTTAAATACATAATTTGTTACTCAGTTTGGGTATTTTTATACCTCTTTAACTATTGTCATGAAACTTTGGCTAACTGGGCCAAAATGGCCAGGTTCCAATGTACGTATCCCAATTACCTGGAATCCACTCTATATATAAAGTAAGTGGTTAATGGCTGAAATGTCACTTTCCAAGCTTTACAGCTTGTGACTGTAAATAGTTAGAATGAACTAGGATGCTAGAATTTATGAAAACACCCAGAGAAACAAAACTATACGACAGAAAGTGTGCAGACAACTGTAGTGACCTGTAACAGGGTAGCTATCTGCCACGAGAGAAGAGGTGAGCAATTGTCACAACCTTTCATCATCTCCAAAGCATCAGGTAAACAGAACAAATCTGAGCCACTGGAGACTAGCTGAAGGAGAGCAGGTTGAGTGGGAGTCATGAATTCACATAAACCTTGTTGTAACAGAAACCTTTACTATCTTTAAAAAATAGTTCCTGTATAACATTTGAAAAGCTATTGCCCACATGGCTACAAAATAAGATCTTGTGCATAAGGTTGTATCTGCTGATCTTTGGAGGAGCACGTACATCCATCCTTAATCTAACTCCTCTTTCTGTGATAATTTGCTCTGATGGGCTGACAGCTTAGGGCATTGCACAGTGGATTAATTGAAGACTGAATTTTGCTAGCTCCCCAGCTTTAGTCTTGCTCCGAGCACTAGCCTAGGACATGGACAATTAGTTTAAACAGAAAAGCAAAATGATGCATATGCTTAAATTCCAGAACAAATAAACACATGGGAGACAATCAGCAGGTCAGACAGCAGCTGAAAAGAAACAGAATTAATGCTTCACTTACGTTATCTCAGTGGAGTGAAGAAAAGTTAAAAATCAAATTTGTTTAAAGCCACATTGAAAAGGTGAGTGGCAGAAAGAACAGCAGGCTCTCAGAATCCAAATCAGGTTTATTTTTATCATTGACATATGTTGTGAAACTTGTTGTTTGTGGCAGCAGTACAGTGCAATATAATAAAATACACTGTAAAATTACATTAAAATTATATACATCTATTGAGAAAATAGCCGGGATTCCCTTCACTTAAAAAGATACTTTGCTGCTCAATTTGGACAGGAGACTGTTGCCGAATAGTTTCTAACTAGTGTCAGTCATATGAACTTGTGCGGTTGTTAAGATGCTACACTGTCATTAGAGCGAATAGTTTTAAAGTAGCATCAGTTCTGTGTGTTTGTGTTCAAAAAGCAGTCATTTTTATCACTGGTAGTTGGTGAGAAATAAGCAGTAAGACAATTCAGAACAGCTTTGCTCACTGCAGTTTCAAGCATTTAGGCTTGGAGATACCAGAAATAGCCAGGAGTGGAAACGAAATTATTTCATTATTTCATCTACGAAGAATTTGAAGGTATCAACAATTATCTTGAATGATACAAGGAGGGTTCAAGTTGAACTGTAATGTGGGCTATTATACATATCCCAGAAAGACACAAGCAGGGCTCGCATCTATCTGCAGTTTTCTTCAGCTTCATAATACCTTGGAGCTACAACAACTACCTTGGCTACACCTAGATTTGGAGGAAATGAGCAAACTATTTTTCTTCCATGGCTGAACATATTCAACTAGGTGATGGAGGATGGTGCTGGCGGGAATGGTCTGTGACGCGGTTCAAGGGTAAGGCAAAGGACAAAAGTCAAAGTAGCTTCTTTGCAGGACATTGATGAGCATGGAATATCAATGTCCTCCTTCTGTGATGTACATTTCTATGATTGTGTAACTTCTTTTCTGTAAGCTATGCAGAACACACTCAACACTATTACGTTCATGTTCATAGCTTTGTGATACCTGACAGATGAAAGCTATAATCCAGATAACTGGTAAATTTGTTTATTATTGTCTTAAGTATTAGGGTACTATTTACCCTAGGTTTTGCACTACTTATTTATTTTACTCATATCTGTTCCTTCTTGTAACTTAAAGTATATTTTATGTACTCCAATCTTCTGCTGCCACAAAACAACAAATTACGTGACATATGTCAGTGACACCAAACTTGATTCAGATTCTGAAGATTCAGTGAAAAACGTTGTTTTCAATCCAGGCTATTTAATATCAGTGCATTGAGGTAACTCAAGGGAAAAGCAATAACAGAATATAGAATATAGTGTTACAGTTACTGAGAAGGTGCAGTGCAAGCAGACAATAAGATGCAATGCTATAATAAGGTGAATAAAGCATCTCATCAAATGAGAGGTCTGTTCACAACATAACAGCAGGCTAGAAGTTGTCCTTAAGCCAAATGGTATGTTCTTTCAGACTTTTTTAATCTTCTGCCTAATGAAGGGAGAGAATATCCAGTGTGGGTGGCATCTTTAAATATGTTGGCTGCTTTATGGAAACAGTGAAAAGTATAGACAGAGTCCATGGTAGGGAGTCTGTATTTTTTTGATATGCTGAGCCATGCCTACAGCTCACTGCAGTCACAGGCAGGGTAGTTGCTATACCAAACGGAGATACACCAGATAGGATGTTTTCTATGGTGCATCTATAAATTGGTGAGGGTCAGAGGAGACATGCTGAATTTGTTTACCCTTGTGAGTAAGTTGTGGGAAAATTGCACTTTCTTGATGATAACATCTAAATGGTTGGTCCACTACAAACAATTGGTGAAGTTTACTCCTAGGAACTTGAAGTTCTTGATCACATCTGTAGGCATGGCTCAACATTGTTGGAAACAGGAATATGTGCACACACAACCCCTCCAATTCCTGAACTTGTTCAAAGAACAGTTTTGTTTTATTGACATTGAGCCAAAAAATACTGTCTCAATACCATGCTATTAGACTCTCTGTCTCCTTCTTCTCCTTTCACTTGTCATTATTTGAGATAGGACCCACTATGATGGTATCCTCTGTAAACTTATAGATGGATTAGAGCAGAATCTAGCTACACAGTTATGAGTGTTAACCAAACAATTCATCAAAGGTAACACAAAAAGGACTGAATGGTAATGTTGGATTTGAAATCCAATGATTGAGTAGCTTTGTAAATGTAGCAATTGGACTAGTCAATTTACAGATGGGTTCAAGGGCTGATGCTGGAAAAGGCAGAAATAAACAAGGCCCAACACACTCTTCAACACTGAATACTTCTTGTGTCCTCTTTCAGTCAGTACCAAATGGATGTCCAGCACCAAAAGGATAATGTGGAGATGTGTAGTTTGCAAAGAAGAAAGATTGAGGGGTGGGGGAATGAGAATTGGGTACCAGGAGGATGGGGAACAGGATAAGAATAATACTACCTTCTCTCAGTTGGTAGGAAGAGATGGGACTGCTAGTCAGGAAGCAGGTTCACTAGTCAAAATGGGTTAAGGAACTAAGTTAAAGTGGATCTGTTCACCTTAAGATCCTAGCACCAACCTAGGACCTGCTCAGACAGGGCTCTTTTAAATCATGCTGCATCAGACCCATCAAGTTTGTGAAGGCCTTCTTCTGCATAAGTTTCCGATGGATGGTACATATATCATCATGCACAGTTGTAGCTTATGAAACGGGTATTCCAGCATGTGTTACATGCCGTTCAATTATTCTGTGCATGGCTAAGTCCCCCAGTACATAAACACATCACACCCCCTTAACTACAACAGTGAGCTTCATTCAACTCACATGTCAAATACGTTCAACTTTTCATTAAAAATTAATCACATGACACAGAAAACATTGTGCAAGGTCCAGAGAGAAACTCTAGTACCCTTGGCCTTCAAAGCAGAATTGATTAATATCGAGGAAGCACGGATGCATGGAAGTGGATGGGTACAGATACCTTGAGATTTGCAAGGATTAAGAAATGCCATGAAAAGAATTGAAAGAAGTAATGAAAATTTTAAGAGTGGAGATGTTTCTGAATCAATAACCAGTGTATTCAGTAAGCACAGGGATAAGAAACTGAACCTACTCCACGAACACTTATTAAGGGCGTAACGTATGACAATGAACAGTTCACACAAAGTCAGCATGATGATGGAAAAATATTATTGATTGGCTTTAATGTACTGATTACAGTTTCACCAAATTATGTATGTCAACGGATGTTTATGCACTCTTTAATCATGAAAAACTGCATCTAAAAACTGCTTAATAAAGCAATGGCTCAAAATTTGTCAGCAGAAACCAACCAGTGACAGTAAAATCAATATTAATTAATGAGCAAGGCTCATGAATAAATCACAAAAAAAAGAAAAATAAAATAATTTCTCATTTACAAGAATGAGCTGCCAAGCAACACAAATATCTTCCACACTACCCTCAGGACATTCCTTGGTAAAAATTACCCTACAATTGCCCTCAGGATAAAATAGCAATTAGATCTTGCGGTCAAGTTATATTTCATGAACAACATAATACATATTGAACTAATATAGTTCTTACTATATAATCAGCTGTTCTGAAATAGAAATGTCAAAAATTAACTGTGTTGTCAGAAGAAAATTGGTCACTATTGAACTGCTAATACTTCTTAGGGCAATTTCTTGATTGTGGTATTGGCTGAACACTGCATTTGTTATTTGACATGTGAAGAAAGGTTGACTGGAATTCTGATTTTTATATGAAACAGAACATGGGTATCTTAGGAGGAGGAAATTCTAGGCCATTTCAGGATGCATGCAAAGTTGTTAGAAGGGTGGGAAGAAGTTGGGGTTGGATTAGAAGAACCTTTATTTTGCTTTTGAAGGTGAGACTGATGAGGCCCTCTACTCTTCAAGAAGCCTTCTTATTTTTCAACAACCGAGTTTTTCCACTGTACCTTGGTACATGTGTCAATAATAAACCGATTTAGATCCACCCCTCACACAGCTGACAGGAAATATTTCTATGAGAAAGAGGCATATTTATCTCATTCAAAACTCAACATTTTCAATCAACAATCAAAATAAAGGAAATCCATTTGGATCAACCGAGACAGAGCCAGCTCCTTATATATAAAAATCTTCTCTGAGTATCGTCACCTCAACGTGGTGGAGAGACTTGTGAGTTCCTACGCTCCCAAGAGAGACGTCGCCTGCAGTTTAGCCATCTGGCCCTTTGCTCCTGGTAGGGTCACCTATGACAGTAAGGTCAAGGGGGAGGTTCCAGACAAAGATGTAGTCTTTAATTGATTCTATTATGGTTATAGGATTATTGAGTATGCCCACAAGAAAATAAACCTCAAGGTTGTATATGGTGATGTACATGTATTTTGATAATAAATTTACTTTGACCATCATAACCAACTCAAGTGATTACACCACTATTACAAAAAGTATCAGCTCTTGTTAAAGAAATATATTTCAGATGACACCAGCTGGTAGGATGCAACATTAAAAGCTAAAATTGAACTACTGATAATTGTTTCGCTAATGCAGCCATTTCTACACATTCAAAAACTACGACCTAGTCTCCTAATGCAGTCAAGATTAAAATCAAGGACAAGGAGCCTAGAATGCTCTCTTTTGAGAAACGGTTGGTGTCTCATGTAAATACTCCGAACATCTTGTTCTACTTTTGAAGAAATGCACCAGTATTTGAAGTTTCCTTTATCGCATTTGGAAAGATGATTCTGTTCTAAGTCTCATAAATATGTAAGCTATTGATACAATCTGTATCAAATTTCAGTCTGCAACTGAATCAGATTTACAAATAAAAACTGAGTAGTGGGAATTAATCAAAGCTTTCAAATTAACAAAACATTAATTTAAGTACTTTACTGTGAATCCATTTGGAACTTTGATTATACCAAGGCAATGCAATTCTATTACACTAGCTCTTCATCTCATAGGCACTGTTCATATTTATAAAAAAAAACAATACATATATATATATAAAAATAATTGCCTGCTTCTCTTCTGCTCCTTAATATATTTTCTGTTGCCTGTTTTACTGTTTCTTTAAATCTTGCCTTTTCCTTGTGCTTTAAAGATACTTCGATTGTGACGGGATCCTGAATTATCCCTTATGGACTGTACTTTTAAAACGTGAGAGAGGGTGTGACTGACTTGGAGAGAGAGAGAGAGAGAGAGAGCAACAAGCAGCTCATGAGTCGTCATGGTGACCGAGGGTGGCATTAATTGATGGACAGCTGGTGTTCAGTCTGCTGAGATAAATACAAGGTCAGCTGGTTGTTAGACAGACACACATGGTTTTGGACACTGGATGAGCTTTGTGTGCCCACAGGAAGGTGGGTTTTGGAGGATCAATCAGTGGCTCTCGCAGTGTGGAAAAGGTGTGACTGTTGGGAAGTTATCAGTGTTTCCAACCCTTGCCTGGGTTGATAACTTTACCACAGAAGACTGTCTCCTTTTTGTGGTCACATTCGGTGACCTTAAAGGAAGAGAAGAGAAGAGAGGAGAGGAAGGTTTGAAACACAAGAAACCTAGTGACAAAGAGCTCACTGTTTGGACTCTCTATTTAAGTAGTCTGTGAAGGTGGTTTTGAGATCCATTCGAATATGAAGGTGTGACTATCATGTAGTTAATCCACAGGAGTGGGTTCTCTGGTGAGGGGAAAACCTTTGTGAATACCACTTGTGTGTTACCCTTGTTTAGGTGTGGTAGTTCACTGAAGAAAGGCACCCCTGTGGCAAATCACTGTTGGAGTTATTTCGTATGTCATGGAACTGGATAAGTTGTGTGTTTGGGGTAACATTGTGGAATTTACTGGTGTGTTGACCCTTACCTGGGTGGTGGTTCCCTTGAAGAGGGTCCCCTTAGTGATAGACTACTGTTGGTGATAATCCATACGTGGATTCTGTTTGAATATCCTGTGACCACCACTTTGAGATGTCCTGTAGCTGAATTCAGGTGTAGTACCACCTGTGTTGAAAGGATATTCGTTGAAGATCACTGTCGGTGATATTTCGTGTGTGGAGTGGAACAACTTCGGAGATAAAACCTGCTACTATTGTTATCTTGTATTGCTGTCATGGAATCTGTGGAATATCAACGTAATTGCCTTTTCACAACATTTTCCTTTTGGATTACAATTATCTCTCATTAAGTAACCTGAGCATTGAACTGAACTATCTTACATTCCATCGTAAGACTGTATCCCTTAACACCTAAGTTTGAAGAAGTTTGGGTTCTATATATACACACCTGTATATGCCTAAGTTCTGCTAACCTGTTTGATTTATCTGGTTATATATTACTGTATTGTGTAGCTACTAATAAAATAGCTTATGTTAACAGCAATACCAGATTCCAGCTATTTTCCATTTCTGCTGGTTCTTTAACCCGTTACGGGGTACGTAACATGATCTAGATAGCTTTGTCAGTAATCATATTACACATATAACATTTGTATGTGTACAGTGACAAGTTTTCTTAAACTATCAGGCAATGGCTGCCTGCTCTGGGGAAGTCTCAGTGCAGAGAAACACCGTGAAATAGGAAAGGAAGTCAGGTCCCCTGTAATTTATGCCAAAGTAGGCCTTACAGATATGGTCAGAATGTGTGGCAGCATATGTGGGCTGTTCCTAGCACATTCCTAATCTGTGTTGGTTGTTAACACAAACAGCACATTTCACTGTATGTCTCGATGTACATGTATTAAATAAATTAGAATTTGACCTACTTCTGAATCAGTACCCGATGTGGTCATGGGCTGCACAAAGGACAGGCCTTTTATTACCTTGACTACATTCCATGGTTTGACACAGAAATCAGCATACATGGAACGAGATGCAAGAGGAAGCAGTTGAGGTAGGCACAACAATGATATTGAGAAAACTTTGGATAAATGTATCACTAGGAACAGTTAGAGCAATACAGGACAAACATAGGCAAATGGGACTAGTTTGGTTGGGCACTTTGGTCCGCATGGATGTGTTGGGCTGAAGGGCCTGTTTTCGCACTGTATTACTCTATGAATGTATAAACAGGTGTAGGCCTAGAGAAAAACAGTCATTGGTCCACAGTGTACCGCCGATTTAACAGACCTCTCCAGACACCAACAAACTGTACAGTCTTTGAATTTAGATGGGAGAAATTTCTTTGTTCACATTTGAGTACTTAACTGGTGAAATTGCCATCTACTTGTATGCATAAATTACAGAGAGATGTTTAGATACATTTTGGATATTAGAGGATTT
This sequence comes from Mobula hypostoma, assembly GCF_963921235.1. NCBI lineage: Eukaryota > Metazoa > Chordata > Chondrichthyes > Myliobatiformes > Myliobatidae > Mobula > Mobula hypostoma. The sequence continues at coordinate 29,763,907 of NC_086115.1, read as the reverse complement.
CACCGTATACATCTTGCTGCCTCCATGTGCAGTGAATAACCCAGAGCAGACAGTCCCCAATTATCCTTCTGAATATTTAGCAAAGAAATTTTATTAAATTGGGATATAAACATGATGCTTGGTGATTTTAAAAAAAAATCCCTGATCAAAGTATCCTAGCCAAGTAGTTTAAAAGTCATAAGAAAAGGACTAAAAAAATCCTCCAAAAACAGGCAATGGAAAAAATATTAAAATAGGTATACCTTACATAAAGCATTTGGTAATCCTGCCTGGGCACAGTGAGAGGTCAGAACCTCTGAAAGAACCCCTTGAATTTATGGAACATATGAAAAAGAAAATGATTAATATATCTGTAACAAATGGAATCCTATATATTGTACTGTGAATGACTAAGTGCATTGTGTGAGTTTCTCATTTAAAAATATTGTGAATAAAGGATATTTTGGGGCAAAACAATGACACATCAGAATGATTCTCCCTTTGTTCCCAAATTATATTCATTAACCTCACCTCATCTCCTCGTGTAGCAACCTCCATCCCCCATGCCCCAAGCTACCTTTTTACCCTGTACTCGTGGAGTACACAAGATATCTAACTGATCTTTTATTTCCTTTTCCTTTCAATCACTCTCCAGAATATCTCCACTGGTGTTTAAACCAAAGTTTTTTGTCTTACCTTTGGCAAACATTATTCCAGAAGATGACAGCCATAATAGACCATCTTTTGAAACAACAATTGCTAAAGGCAATGTCAGATTAGGCTGTCAATAAGAAAGAGGAAACGGGGCACTATCTCACGACTAGTGACGGACTGGGACTGATACATGAAGGGAATCATGGAAGAATAGGTAAACTTCCTGAGAGGGATGAGGAAGAAGGAAATGACTCTGAAAAAACACTAGTCAAGTCTGGGTCTTGGTCAAGCAGTCAGATTTCTTTCTCTCAAGACATTAATTCAAGGCCCTATCCATTCTCAGGTGGATACAGAGTTTCTGCAGGGTTAACCTGGGAAGAGCAGGAGAGTTATTGTTGGCCTCTTGGCAAATATTTAATAATCAACATTAATAAAATATTCTATCTCATCACCGTCAAACTGCTTTTGCAAGAGCCCACTGTAACATGTGCTTCAAAAAGCACATATGCCTATGATTAACACAAGAAGAACTCTTTTTCAAATATTATCGATACCTGCTTGGATCTAGTGACATTGAGCAATAGTGTGAGACTAAACTGAGCACATTTCTGGCTCTGCTTGATCTGTGTCTGCTTGAGTAGTATGAGGCAAACACAGCTTCTCTCTTTGAGGTGACTTTCCATGGCCTTTGGTGAGGCTAACTTCATGATGAGGGACTTGCTGTTATTTGCTCTCTGCAAACCCTCCAAATTCATTGGAAAGACAAATGGGCTAAAGTTTATTTACTTCCAAACCCATGACAACTCCTGTCATTCGTCAGTCTTCAGAGTAGCATCCCAATAAAAGAAGTTGTGTTCTGAGCTCTGTCAGGGAAGGGGATTATCAATGAGACAGAGGTACGCAAAACCTCCTTAAAGTAAGTCAACATCCCCAGTGCCACCTTCAAATCTCTGGTCCATGCCTGTTCAAAGTAGGGAAGGAATACTGAGGAAGGTATTGAGAACTTCAAGGTCATGCATCAGGGACACACAGAGCATCTGTACACCTGGTGGAATGAGACCTCTTCCTCATCAACCAGTCACCCACCTGCTTAATCAGGCATCTCCTGTAGTCTCTTGGTGCAGAGTTTGTGCAACACAACAAGCAAGTAGAAATATTGTCAATAAAAATGCATCATGAGCAGTCGTTCCAGTGGAATTATTATTTTAAGTTAAGTACTATGAGTAGTAAAATAGATAATATAAAGTGAATTTTTTAAAAAAATAATTTAAATAAATCAAGGTTAAAATAATTAATAATTACTCTTTCTGAGCAGAATTCTCATTTATTTCCATGGAGGTTGATCTTAAGATTCAAGATTCAAAGATTCAAAGATTCAAAAAAACTTCATTGTCATTCTAACCGTACATCAGCTCTGCAGGGCAGAATGAGACAGCGTTTCTCAGGAGCAATGCAACAACAGATATCATTTGCTTACTCTTTTAAACCATCATCAGGGGCCTGCTTAATATAATATTTAAGTAGCAAAAATCTCCCATTGATAAAAGAAAATCATGATTGTTGTACGGCACAAACTAAGTGGAATCAGCACTTATTCAGCATAAATTTGCCAATTTAGAAACTATGATGTCAATCTTCTTTTTGAACACACTTGACTGACAAGGTACAATAGACATGCATTGAGATCCAAAACAGAATGAGGAGAGAATAGTAAAGAAGGATGGAAGAAAGTGAGAAAGCAACAGGGAGTCAGATGGTGAAATATAATGCTTGAGATTTGGAGTTGACAGCTGTCAATGTTTTCCGAGCTCTTGTGAGAATAGTAAAGTTGTGACCAGCAATGTGTCCATATTTAGTTTTTTTGACTCTGCTGCAGTAAGGACACTAACATTTTGCCTGTGAAAATTTGAAGTTAGACAAAGAGTCATAGACCACTACGGCACAAAAACCTGATACAGGGATTTCAATGCAAGGGAATTAATGTGTGGGAATCAATGCAAGGATCCAAGGTAACCATTGACGTAATTCCTTTAAAAAAAACAGGTTTTGATTGTTTTAAAGAGTTCCTGAACATTTTAGATCATCGTTGAAATGAGTGTTTTGGCAGCCTAATTGTTGGGGGGAGGGTGGGTTAAGGTGAGGAGTGAGTTAATTGATGGTGAAAGGTTATTCTAACTTATTTATGGGGGTATCTACGTTATCCCATTCACTTACAGAAAGCCTTATTGACAGTCAGGGCCTTCCGAAGTCCCAGCTTCGGATTATATGCTCCTAAGACTCCAAGTCTGACTTGCCTGGAGAGATCAGCAGGGAATAAGAGCAGCTGCATGCTGACTGCAGACCTTGGGCAACTCGACATTAAATGGAAATGTTATGTCCTCTCTGTCTCTGAATGCTACGTAAATGATCACCTCATGTTTAGTTTAACCTTTCCACAAATATACTCTGAAACAAGAGATTAATGCAGTCTCCACAGCATTTTCCAGCTTGGCAGTAACTGTGAATTGGTGTTCCTTGACCTACCTACTTGAACGATATGGAAGTTAACTGCTGGTGCAGCTGTTGACATGAGACTTATACAGAGGTCTGGATGTCTTTCCACAAGAACATGCTAATGAGATGAAGTGTGTGACAGATTTGTAACACTGAAAGCAAGGATCAATTTTGGTAATATAAAATTATTATGCTTGCAAATATTAGAGGATATTGGTTAAATGACAGATCAAGAGCTGTTAAATATGTATGACAACATTAATTTTTATCTCAGATTCATAAATAGAATCACGGATTCCTCAGTGTGCAGGAGGAGGCTATTTACCCTGCCATGTCTATGCTGGGACTTTGAAGTTCTATTTTTCCCACTCTTCCCATTTACCCTGTATATTTAGTTTAGCTTCCACTATTTGGCAAATCTGTGTTTGAAAACCATAACTGAATCTGCATCACCATACGTTCAAGCAGACTATTCCTTCAGAGGTTGTATGTTATGCACCTTTTGAGTTCTTGACTCCTCCACTAATATGAACAATTTCTCTCCTTCCTATCTACTCGCTCAAGTGTCTATACATGAAAAACAAAACTAAACCTGTAGATGCTGGAAATCTGAAATAAAAACACAAATTACTGGAAAACTGAGCAGGTGAGAGAGCATCAAAAAGAGAGCAACAATAGTGAGATGGTATTCATGAACTGTTCTGAAATCTATTAGTGGAGGAGAAGGGAGCTGTTCCTAAAACATTGACTGTGTGACTTAAGGTTCCCGTGCTTCCTCCCTGACGGTAGTAATGAGAAGAAGGCATGTCCTGTGTGGTGGAGGTCTTTAATGATACATGCTGCCTTTTAGAGACATTTTTGAAGACGTCCTTGATGCTGGGGAATTGAATACACCGCTAGGTCCATGAACTCCATTTCTAAACATCCTGGATAGATGTGTAAAAGAACAGGGTTCTTGACACTTCCATGCTTGTTTTAGATGTCCTCCTGCTCAGCTGTTCCAAGTTGACCAATTCTGCCTGTTATCAACCCCACAACAGGAATTACAGGAGGCTGCTTCCTACAAGCAAACCTCCCCAGTTATTCCCATCTGAATATGTAGTCAGAAGGAATAGTGGCTGAACCACTGCATGCTTCCGTGTGCACCTCCTACTGTCACTCCATTCTTCCCTGGACCCAGCAGAAGGTTACTGCTGCATTGCAACTTCCCAGAATAAATAATGACAGGCAACACGTGAGATCCTTTCATTTTACATTTTATATATTTAATGTAAAATGAAAGGATCTCACTTGTTGAGAAATAGAAACATTTCTTCTATCTGCGATCTCTTTATATTGCCTTAAACCAGGGCACTCTTGAATTACAGAGATAAGAATTTAAACCCCATTAATTGGGCTGAGACTGATACTCAATTCAACCATGAACAACGTCCACATAGACATCCCTATCTAACAGCTGTCATAGGTGCTGAGTGAAATGACTTTGAGCAACAATTCAATTCTACTTGATTTCTAAAACTAACCAACAGATAGAAATATATTATTATTTTAACATACTGAATTCCAGTTTACACACAAAGATCGAAATGGTCAGAAGAGGAGCTGTTCCTCAAAGTATTGCACAGATGACACATGATTCTGTGCTACAAATCTGTTAATAAATCATGGCTATTTCCTCTATCACTCTCATAATGATCACAGTATTAAGAAAGTACTTTATAAAAATAAATTAGATGTTCGCCAACATATGCTCAGTCCCTGATGTGCACACAATTTAGATCAGCAGGTGTAAAAAAAACACAGCTGTCAAAAACCTCTTAAGAAACAGCGAAGTAAACAAGGCAATTCCAATCCTCCCCCTCCCCAACTTCATACAATTAACAATCTGGACCTAAATTTAAATAGTCAGCCTCAATAATGAATGCACAAGACAGATGATCATCATAATTTTCAAAAGGCATGCTGCTCTGCTTGAAGACTGTCTTTAGTTCATAAATCACTCAACCAATATCTACAGACTCCATGTATGCTTTGCTTTGCCCCTCTACATCAGCACTGGGAGCAATCCTAGAATGATCTGGAATGTGATCATAAGCATAAAGGAATTGCTGGAGTTCAGGAGTTAATGTTTTAATTTGATTTAACTAGAGAGAGAATCTCCAAGTTTGCAGGTCAGGGGAAAGGTAGAACATGAACCAGGTAAGACATCTCTTGACTGCCAACATTAGCTTGGAATATTGCTACAAAATATGGCTGGTTTGAAAATCGCTCAAACGCCAACCTCACCTCTAAAACAGCTGAGAGACTGCGTGAATATTCTAATTACTAAGTAATTAGTAAAAGTGATTAATTGATCTTTTAAAATTCGCCTTTCATTATTTGAAAAGCACTCTGTTAGGAAAAACTCCATTACCCATTTCCAATTACCATTCCTAATCTGAATGTTTACAGTTCATTTTCGATATTCACAGATTATAGTAAGTTATTGCTACACCAAAAATAAAATTGATTGAGCCAATTTACAATAAGGACAAGGCCTTCCTAAGTCATCTGTTGATACTATGTAACACAAGATAAACTGCAAAAGTACAGTATATCGTTAGTTTCACCTCTTGCTCTCAAACTCAATAATAATACGTGTCTGCTCTGCTAAAATCAAGTTTATTATCACATATGTTCTGAAATTTGTTTTGTTGCATCAGTATAGTACAAGACATAAAATAATTACAATAAATAAAGATTGCAAAAGACAAATAGTGAGGCAGAGTTCATGGAGTCTTCAGAAATCTGATGGCATAGGGGAAGAAATTGTTCCTAAGTCACTAAGTGCGAATCTTCAGTTCATCAACTTTCTAAATATTTCTCTTAAAGCTTTTATTTGGATAACTGTGGATAAGAAAATACAGAAAGGATACATGAATAAAACATTTAGGAAGGATTATCTTGAAATTAGATTCATTTAAACTATTTTAATGCATAAACAGCAAAATGTGCTTAAGTCATAGAGTTGGCACCCACAACTATGCCAATTATTTTGCCCACCTACACTAATCCCATTTACCCACATTTGAACCATACCTTATAAAGCCATGTATATTTAAGTGTCCTTCTAAATGCCTCTTAAACATAGTAATTATGTCTTATTTCATGACCTGCCCTGGCAGTGCTTTGCAGATTTCAACCACTCTCTGTATAAAAGACTTACCCCTTGAATCCCCTCTAAAACCCCTCCTTCTCATTTCAAAACTTTGCCTCCTTGTTTATGATAACTCTATCACGGGAAAAGTGATTTTGACTATCTACCCAATCTATGCCGTGTGTAATCTTATTACTTTTATCAGGTCAACTCTCTGCCTTCCCTGGGAAAACAAATCCAGCGGATCCAATCTTTTCCCATAATTAAAGTTTTCCAACCCTGGCAACAGCCTAGTGAATCTGCACTGCACTTTCTCCAGCACAATTACATTCCTCCTATAGTGTGGTGACCAGTACAGCACACAATATTCTAAGTATGACCACAGCAGTGTCCTGTAAAGCTGCAACACGGCGTAATAATTTTTATATTCTTTGCACTATGAAAGCAAATATGCCATATACCTTCATCACTATCTCATGCACATGTGTTGCTACTTTCAGGGAACAATGGACTTAGACCCTAAGGTTTCTCAGTTCATTAACATTCCTTTCTTTCTTTCTTTTTCAATCTTTTTATTAGTTTTAGCATCATATACATTACAGAAAAATAGATACAGAGAAATTGGGATTACATTATTGAAAAGATAATTTATACAAATATAACTTCAATTGACACATAATTCAAGAGCCTCCCAAAATCTCAAAAAGTACAGCTCTAATATAGGGAAATATAAGATAAAAATGGAAAAAATATCATGAAAAAGAGAGAAAAAAAATTTCTCCCAAAAAAGAAAAAAAAATCTAAACCAATTAAAGAAAAACTAAATTAACAAAAAGAATGGGCTATTATGATACCTCAGATAAGACCATTAGTGTCGTTAACTCTGCTCCTCTCCCCGTATATAGAATAACAAAGTAGAATTGGAAAGGGTCAAATTACATCATATGAAAGTATTGAATAAATGGTCTCCAAATCTCTTCAAATTTAATAGAAGGGTCGTAAATGACGCTTCTAATTTTTTCTAAATTTAAACAATACATAGTTTGCGAAAACCATTGAAATGTAGTAGGAGGATTAATCTCTTTCCAATTCAATAATATGGATCTTCTAGCCATTAGTGTAACAAAATCAATCATCCAACAAGCTGAGGGAGTCAGATGATGTTGTTCTATCATTGGTAAACCAAAGATAGCAGTAATAGGATGGGGTTGTAAATCAATATTCAAAACAGTTGAAATAATATCAAAGATATCGTCCCAGTATTTCTTCAGCAAAGGGAATGACCAAAACATGTGAGTTAACGAAGCTGTCTCAGAATGACACCTGTCACATACAGGAATTATATCAGAATAATAGCGAGCTAATATATATGAGCTCTGTGTACTACTTTAAACTGCATCAACCCGTGTTTAGCACATATAGAAGAATTAACTAATTGAAGAATTTTTTGCCATTTCTCAATAGGTAAAGTAAGCTTAAGTTTCCTTTCCCAATCCTTCTTGATCATTAACATTCCTTTGCATACTACCATTTACTGTACAGGTACTACCTCTTTTTAACTTCCCAAAATGCATTACCTTATACTTGTCAGAATTAAATTCCATCTGCCAACATTCTGCCCAATTTTCCACCTGATCTATCTTCTGTTGTAGCCTTATCCCCAACAATGGCAACATTTTGTCACTCACAAATCTGTGAATCTGACTCCTACATTAACGTTCTTGTCTTTAACATTATCAGAAACAGCGAATGATCCCTGTGGTCCACAAGTCGGCAGAAAATCATCCACTACCCTCTGCCTCCTGTCTCCAAGCTAATTGTGAATCCAATTAGTCAGGTCACCTTGGATCCTACATGCCCTGGTTTTGGACAGCTGTGCTCATTTCTAACAGAATTTACAACAGTTGGGAAATAGCAGTCAGTACTCCCTATTGCAATTCACCCCCAAACCATTTTCATTTTTCCTGCACTTTTTTATTTGATCAACACGCACAATTCACTTTAATTACTCCATGAGGAAAATGGAACAAAAAAGGTTATGCTTTGCAACTTGCAGAACTTCATTGCAATTAAACGGAGTACATCACAATGAAAGAAGTAATACTGTGTAAACACAACAGATTCTGCAGGTGCTGGAAATCTAGAGCAATACACATAAAATACTGGAGGAACTCAGCAGGTGAAGCAACATCTATGCAGAGGAACGAACAGTCAGTGTTTCAGGTGAGACCTTTCATCAAGATGCTGGACTCACTACCCACATTCAGGGGTGCCCTAGGTATATCTCTGTCCTGATCCTAGCTGATCAGGATGCTGTGATGCTCAGATTAGTTCATTCACTATTAAAATCTGTAATCTTCACAAATATTTCCTCCTCCTCTCCTTGACATCTTCCCTGAAGCTGCCACAAAGCGATTATTTTAACTACACTGACCCAGTTCCCATGGGTCATCGCATAAATGATGTTGCTGTTGTGCACTCAGCAAGCAACAGTGGGACTGAGAAATGGCCAGGTTTTAACATTTCTTAATAGCAGGAAACCATGGCAACAACTTCTTAAAGCAAAGGTGTCCCAATTTAGTGCCTTTATTGTGATTTCTAATTTGGTGTCAACTCTGTACACAACAGCAATGCAATGCACCAAAAATCAATTTTTAGGCAAATATTCTAACATTACAGACTAATTTAAAGCAGTAATGAACATTTTAAAGTACACAGCACAGTCTTGCAAGGACAGGCAAAAGCCACACACCCAAATGGAAAATTTGACAGACTTCAATAAATATATTAATGTATAGCTCAAAAAACATAAATAACTGTAAAATTCAATGTTTTCCATTTCTTAATCTTTATTGTACCCTTGATTTCAAAATTAACAAGAAGCTAGAAATTTCAATGACGCAAACAAAATTGTAAATTGAAGGTTTTCACAAGGAAATATTCCAGTATAGCCTCAGCCAAAAAGATCAGGTACCAATTAATTGATTTGGCATGTTAAATTATATCTGGTTAAATACCGAGTGTTTCATCTCACAAGAGAGCACAACTAATTTTATATAAATGACCACCTACTTCTTTCCTTGTTCCATTTAAGTAAGTAAATTTAATATTGAAAAATCCAGATAAACATTTACTTGTGAGACAATTCTGCAAATGATCATACATCAGAGCTTTGTAAAAGTTAACTGATGAAACGAAGAATCAAAAGCTAAAAAGAAGGAAACTATCTTCAAGTGTTATAAGAACATTGGTATTTCTGGCAAAAGCTAATGTCATAATCTCTGAAATTTCTTTACAATGTTTCTCATATTTTTGTCAAATATTTTATCATAATAGTTAGAATTCCTCAGATAACAACATTAATAAAACAAATATGCTGCAGGAACTTTCACTGCTTGAATGACTCCTTATATTAAAAACAGATTTCCTACAATGATAATCACCTCATTGAAAGCAAAAGATTCAGTCCATATCCAGCAGGTCAGACAGCATCCATATGGAGAAAGCGATAACCTTTCAGCACAGTGGCATTGCATACATCACCAGTTATGCAACTTAACAGCAAAAGGGGAAGCCATTCAGAGCCTGACAAAGTCTCCGTTGTCTTTCGAAAGAGCTATATCAATTACTCCCACACATCTGCACTTCACCACAGCCAATTCATACAACTTCTTGAATTCCCCTTTTCAAAGGTAGTATGGACCTTGGTTCCATTATCCTTTCAAACAAAGCTTTGAAAAAATATAATTCTCTGCACAAATAAAGTCTAACATTTCCCACTGTACACTATAGTTTCCGGTAAGTCTGAATTGTTAGGCTTGTGGTGCTGCAATTGTATGCACATACTGCCTGCCCAGTTTCTGTAAAAATAATCACTGTTTGTTGCTGTACAACACCTCTTTCTTATTCAGTATTTAATCCTGTCTCTTCGTATCTTTGGGAAAAGTAAAATGTACTTAGTATGGAAATCAAGAATAATTGCTCACATGGTAATAGACAAGCAAACTGACAGATTTCAAAACAGGCACATGAGGAAACTAAGAATTCCACATTTATCGATCCCCACTCTCTCTGCAATTTAAAAACTAATTTGTTCTCTCACTTTCCCAGTGAAATTTGCTTCATAAGCAAGCATGACATCGAATTCCATTCAAATATACACAAATATCCACTGAAACAATGCCTAGTAAATCTAGTTATAAATTTAAAAAATGCAGTTTCAAATAACAATGGAAGAAATCAGGCAGCATCTGTGAAAAGAAAAACAACTGTTTTTTCAGGACAAAGACCTTCATCAAAACTGGGAAAATAAAAGAGCAAGGTAGCTTTAAATTGTTGAGAGGGTGGGAGTGAATAAATGGAGCAAGAGTGTAATTTCTACATTACTCAAGGCAATGGAAGACACATTATTAAATATACACAAGGGGGAAGTAGATACGTATATGCTCAATGGCCACTTTATGAAGTACACCTGCTCACTACAGCAAATATCTAATCAGACAATCATGTGGCAGCAATTCGATACATAAAAGCATGCAGACATAGTTAAGAGATTCAGCTATTTTTCAGATCAAACATCAGAATTTGGAAGAAATATGATCTAAGTGACTCTGACCATGGAATGATTATTGGTACCAGACTAGGTTGGTCTGAGTATCTCAGAAACTGCTGAGGTCCTGGAATTTTAAAGCACGACGGTCTCTAGAGTTTACAGAGAAGGGTGAAAAACACATATTACAACAATGAATTACAGTAGAACACCCCTGCATGCACAACACATTGCACGTTGAAATAAGTCAATGGATCACAGCAACAGAAGACAACACTAGTTTCCACTCCTGTACCTAATCAAGTGGCCAATGAGTGTACATCAGACATCCCACCTCTCCTGGAAGTTCTGGGAGTCTCCCGCGTATTAATAGTGGCTCCCTGATGCCCGCAAATTATATACAATATCCCGGAAATCAATTTTTTTGAGAGCGAGCGAGCCAGAGAGAGCGAGCGCAAGAGCGAGTGCGAGAGCGACCACGAGAGAGAACGAGAGTGCACGAGAGAGAGAGAGAGAGAGAGAGAGACAGCGCACCATGGCAGAGCGTTCCAAAATAAGAAAATAGAAAATGTACGTCACCCCAGACTACCCTGAAGTGTACCCCTGCCTAATAGGGGTCAAAAATAATGCCAGTGTTGCTCGCTGCACTGTTTGCAACAGTGACTTTTCTATTGCCCATGGTGGGTTAAGACTGTAAAGATATGTTCAGGTAAGTTTAACAGGTGTCATTCGTTCATTAGCATAGCTAACGTTATTTAAACTAGCTGGCTAGCTGCTAAGGAGCTACTCTACTGTAGACATCCCATCTCTCCCCAAAGTTCCGGGAGTCTCCCACAGATTGATGGTGCTACCTCCCTGAAATGAGTTTTTGCAGGGTGGGATGTCAGGTATATACAATAAGGAGGTTGTAGTATATTTAATATTTCAGTAATATTTGAGTAATATTGTAAATATATTGCTGGCATATGTTGTGGAATTGACAATACTATGGGAAGATGGTGTCGAAGAAGTTTATGAGAGGAAAAAGACCAAGTACTCTGAACTGGTAACTGAAGCTGCCCAGAATGGCCGGAAGACCAGGATTTTCCCTGTAGAAGTGGGATGCAGGGGATCCGTTGCTACATCTACAACCAGTCTATTGAAGAAGATGGGGGTGAGGGGTCACTCCCTCCAACAAGCAGTCAAGTCCTTGTCAAATGCAGCAGAAGAAAGCAGCGATTAGATTTGGATTAAAAGGAAAGACAACAACTGGGCTGCAAGATGAAGACAGGAGGGTATGGAACTGAGGGGGGTGTATCTGGGATGCCAGATAGTACCATTGAGCCCTCTGGAGACGTCGTGGGCTTATCAACGAAACGTCAAAGAGGGAGGGTGCCCACCTGATGACCCCGATGACGTACCTACCCTCCCTCCTTGCCACCACTCCAAGCCCACTCTCAACATGGAGTGGCGACTTACCACAGGGATTGAAACATCAAGTCCTAGTAGCTCTACAGTACTCTTTGTTGTTTACATAATTCATTATGTAAGAAATATGTGAATGACAATGTCATTATGCCACCACGTTATAAGTGAGCACCTCACAAAAGAAAAGAAACTAAGTAAACCAGTTATCCCAGCTCTTGTGTTTTCCTTTCAATTAGTTTATGGAGTTACAAAACAGTGGTGACAAGCAAGTTTTAAAACAAATCCCAGATGATTACCTGTCTGTTGAAGAGTGGCACGACGTTTTCTTCAGAAGGGAAAGAAAACACTCAATTTTAAAAAGAGGCAGAAAACAGACAAAATTAACAAGCAATATCAGAATAGGATCGGAATTGACTGAGACAACTACAACTTGATTGGAGATCCGTTCACCATTTGTATGTCACATCCCCTACAAGAGGCATCTGAAAGCAAATTAAGAAAGGTGCAGGATGATGCCACAGTAGTGTTCAAGGATGGCACTGAAAACCTCAAAAATATCAAGGCTAAAATAGTGTTAAATGAAAATACCATACCCAAATTTTACAAAGCCCATCCGGTTCCTTACACCACCCATGATAAAGTCGCCAGTGAGCTAGATCGCATGGAGGCCGAAGGAATTAGTTCCAAGGTTGAGTGGAGCCCATGGGCAATGCTAGTGGTTTCAGTAGTTGTCAGGATCTGTGGTGACTTTGAGGTCACCAGTGAACCGAGTACTGAAAGTAGATCAATACCCTCTGCCCAGGATAGAGGATATCTTTTGCAAACCTTTCTGGAGGGAAACACTTAAAATGGAGATAGAAGAAGAGTCCAAAGTGTTTCTCACCATGTACACCCAGAAAGGGCTTTATCACAACAACACAGTATAAAAAAGATAAGAAGATTATGGGTCCTGATGAAGGTTTTTGACCTGAAATGTGTTACATACCCCGTAACTGGGTTGCCAAACCAGCAGAAATGGATCACTCATTTGGAGTCTGGATTACTAGAACTAAGAAAGTTTTATTAAAGAAACAAGCAACACAGTAATCAAAAGGATAATAAATGCAACAGTTCAGCAATGATAAACACACATGTGCACAGAATTAAGATAACAGCATCAATCAAGCTCTATCGTTGTCTAGGGGTAAATGACCAATTTCAAAGTGACACAAAGTTCAGTCCAATTTAATAGTTCAGTTCGCAGTAATCATTGCCATGGCAATGGACAACGTGGGGGGAGAGAGAGAGAGAACGGGAACGACTGATCATTCAGACACGGCTTCCACTCACAGACCGGCGATATTGCTCACAAGCAGCTTCAGGGCGGGTCCTTGGTGATGTCACCTGCGGTCACCGACTGTGACCCCTCCTCCAGATGCGGTCAATCCTCTGCAGTGAACCCGGCACCCAAGCGAGGGTGGACACACACCGGGTTCCCGCTGATCATACCTTTCCACCCAGTGCGTTTAAGGTCCGATACTTCCCACCGACTCGTGAGAGGCGCACCGCTTCCAGGGTCTTGTTACCTCGAGTGTCGTGTGTGTGTTGCCTTAGCGAACCTGTCCCTTTTTATCCCCCTGCTGGGGTATCGCCTGTCCATCACTTCAAACAGTTCAGGGTTCAAAGGGGGAGCCGCTCCAGACAGCTTTCTCTCCCGTCCCTTCATTACACATCTCCAGATCGCCTGTCCATCACTTCAAACAGTTCAGGGTTCAAAGGGGGAGCCGCTCCAGACAGCTCTCCATTGTTCCTTATCTCTCCTTCCCCCGAGGACAGGTGGCAGACCACTTGCTGATGCCACTGATGCTAACCCAGGCCAGCAAACATCTTAATTTTATGTGTATTCTCATCACAAATGTCATCTGTATTTTCTTCCATAGATGAGGCCTAGCCTGTTGAGTTCCTCCAGCATTTTGTGAGTGTTGCTTGGACTTCCAGCATTTGCAGATTTTCTCTTGTTTGTAGAAGATAATGGGTTCAGAGCCCACTGGTGTGAATTAGTTAAACCAAGCATCACTTACTGTGGTCATACCATTGGTGTAGAAGATTTAGATAAATATGCAGAGAAAATTCAAAATCCCAAGGCCAAAGGACATGTCACAGTTGCAGATTTTTTTAGGATTTCTCAATCACTGTAACAGGTTCCTGCTGAACCTAGCTACTGTGCTCCACCCCTTGAACTCATTACAATAGATCGGGAAGAAATGGCACTGGACAAAGCAGTTGGACATAGCTTTCCAAACAGAAAAGAAATGGTGAACTCAAACACTGTACTCACACATTATGATCGACATCACCCAGTGAAGTTTGCCTGTCATGCCTTCCCTTCTGGTATAGGTGCAGTCATGCCACATGTTGTGAATGATAGAAGTGAAATCCCAATAGTCTTTGCATCATATTCCCTTACCTCCACAGAGAAAAATTACGTATGGGTTGATGAAGAGGCCTTAAATCTGGTATGGGGTGTAAAACGTTTTAACCAGTATTTGCATGGGAGAGAGTTTATTCTCAGTACTGACCAACCACTACTGTGTAGTTTCATTCCACAGAATGGTGTTCCAGTAACAGCAGCAGTACAAATGCAGGGGTCTTTTTCTTGGAGGACACAATTACCAGATCAAATTCAAGAGGAGAACTAATCATGGAAATCCTGATGGATTGTCATGGAAAAGGAAATACCTAAAAATTACAAATAAAAACACTCCTCTTGACAAAATTTCCCTAATGCAGAGCGAAAATCTCCCTATTATGGTAGAGATGATCCAAAGAGAAACTAGTAAAGAACTCACCCTGTCGCAGGTCTACATGACAACCTAAAATGGCCGGAATATGCAACAGAAATTCCAGGTCCTCCATTTTGGCCAGTGCTAGGATGAATATGCTTTGATGGAGTTGCCTTACTTGGGGATTGAGAGGTGTTGTACCATCCAAGCTGAGAGCAAAGTATTAGAGGAGCTACATGCTGTTTACCTAGATGTGGTCAAAATGAAGCGTAGGCTCAAAGCTTTGTCTGGTGGTCCGCGATAGATCGGCAGATCCAGCAGCTCACCGTGCACTGTTCGGGATGCTAACAGGTTCCAAAGATGCCAAGAGCAACACCTCCTCATTCCTGGGAGTGGTCTGCATTGCCACGGCAGAAGATTCAAGTGGATTTTGCCAGACCATTCATGGGTACAAATTTCATGGTAGTAATGGCTAGAAATGTTCCCAATAACCTTTACTACAGCCTCACACACTTTTGATGTGTTGAGAAGCCACTCCTCAAGGACAGGTGTTTTAGAACACTTAGTCAGTGACAATGGACTACAGTTAGGTGTGAATGGATTACTACATATTATATCTGCATTGTACCATACAACTACAAAAGCCTTGAGTGTGTGCCTACAAAGACTTACTGTACATTCCTGGATGAACCAGGAGGTACGTCATCTGCTGAAGGCTAGATCTGTGGCATTCAAGTCTGGCGACCCAGGTCTGTACCAGAAAACCAGGTATGATCTGCGGAGGGTTACTTCAAAGGCAAAGAGACAATTTTGAACGAGTTTGGAGGCGACATTGAGTGCAAGGCAACTCTAGCAGACATTACCTCCGACAAAACAAAACCCAATAGCATGAATAGCAGCCTTGCTTCACTACCAGATGAATTCAACGCCTTCTATGCCCACTTTGAAAGGGAGAACACAACTACAGCTGTGAAGATCCCTGCTGCACCTGATGACCCTGTGATCTCTGTCTCAAAAGCTGATGTTAGGCTGCCTTTAAAGAGAGTGAACCTTCGCAAGTTGGAAGGTCCTGATAGAGTACCTGGTAAGGCTCTGAAAACCTGAGCCAACCAACTAGCGGGAGTATTAAAGGACATTTTCGACCTCTCACTGCTATGGGCGGAAGTTCCCGCTTGCTTCAAAAAGGCAACAATTATACCAGTGTCTAAGAAGAATAATGTGATCTGCCTTAATGACTATCACCCAGTAGCACTCACTTCGACAGTGATGAAATGCTTTGAGAGGTTGGTCATGACTAGAACTCTTGCTTCAGCAAGGAACTGGACCCATTGTAATTTGCCTATCGCCACAATAGATCAACAGCAGACGCAATCTCAATGGCTCTCCACATGGCTTTAAACCAGCTGGACAATACAAACACCTACATTAGGATGCTGTTCATCGACTATAGCTCAGAATTTAACACCATCATTCTCACAATCCTGATTGAGAAGTTGCAGAACCTGAGCCTCTGTACCTCCCTCTGCAATTGGATACTCAACTACCTATCTGGAAGACCACAATCTGTGCAGATTGGTGATAATATCTCCTCCTCACTGATGATGAACACTGGTGCACCTCAGGGGTATGTGCTTAGCCCACTGCTCTACTCTCTACATACACATGACTCTGTGGCTAGGCATAGCTCAAATACCAACTATAAGTTTGCTGACGATACAACCATTGTTGGTAGAATCTCAGGTGGTAACAAGAGGGCATACAGGAGTGCGATATGCTAACTAGTGGAGTGGTGTCGCAGCAACAACCTGGCACTCAATGCCAGTAAGACGAAAGAGCTGATTGTGGACTTCAGGAAGGGTAAGATGAAGGAACACATACCAATTCTCAGAGGGATTAGAAGTGGAGAGAATGAGCATTTTCAAGTTCCTGGGTGTCAAGATCTCTGAGGATCTAACCTGGTCCCAACATATCGCTGCAATTATAAAGAAAGCAAGACAGTGGCTATACTCCATTAAGAGTTTGAAGAGATTTGGCATAACAACAAATACACTCACAAACTTCTATAGTTGTACCGTGGAGAGCATTCTGACAGGCTTCATCACTGTCTGGTATGGAGGGGCTACTGGATAGGGCTGAAGGAAGCTGCAGAAGGGTGTAAATCTAGTCAGCTCCATCTTGGGTATTAGCCTACAAAGTACCCAGGGCATATTCAGGGAGCAGTGTCTCAGAAAGGCAACATCCATTATTAAGGACCTCCAGCACTCAGGGCATGCCCTTTTCTCACTGTTACCATCAAGTAGGAGGTACAGAAGCCTGAAGGCACACACTCAGCGATTCAGGAACAGCTTCTTCCCCTCTGCCATCCAATTCCTAAATGGACATTGAACACTTGGAAATTACCACTTTTTTAATATACAGTATTTCTGATTTTTGCATGTATTTTTAATCTATTCAATATATGTAAACTAGCAGGATCTCCCAGTGGCCACATATTTTATATTTTAATTCCACGTCCCATTCCCATTCTGATATGCCTATCCACGGCCTCCTCTACTGTAAAGATGAAGCCACACTCAGGCTGGAGGAAAAACACCTTATCTTCCGTCTGGGTAGCCTCCACCCTGATGGCATGAACATTGACTTCTCAAACCTCTGCTAATGCCCCACCTCCCCCTCGTCGCCCATCTGTTATTTATTTATTTATATACACACATTCTTTTTCTCTCTCTCTCTCCTTTTTCTCCCTCTGTCCATCTGACTGTACCCCTTGCCCATCCTCTGGGTTTCCCCCCCTCCCTCTTTTCCTTCTCCCTGGGCCTCCCGTCCCATGATACTCTCATATCCCTTTTATCACCTGTCCAGCTCTTGGCTCCATCCCTCCCCCTCCTGTCTTCTCCTATCATTTTGGATCTCCCCCTCCCCATCCCACTTTCAAATCTCTTACTAGCTCTTCTTTCAGTTAGTCCTGACGAAGGGTCTCAGCCTGAAACGTTGACTGTACCTCTTCCTAGAGATGCTGCCTGGCCTGCTGCGTTCGCCAGCAACTTTGATGTGTGTTGCTTGAATTTCCAGCATCTGCAGAATTCCTTGTGTTTGCATATGTAAACTGTAATTGATTTACTTGTTTTTTTTTGCTCTTCTGTATTATGTATTGCATTGAATTGCTGCTGCTAAATTAACAAATTTCATGCCACATGCCAGTGATAATAAACCTGATTCTGATTCTGATTGAAAGGTTTGTTTAGAGATGAAAGAATGCACTGCGAGCAAGGTCCGCAGAACACACTACACTGACACTAGATCAGAAGCTCACCAATTTCCTCCTTGCATATCACTATCCTCAACCAACAACTCACTAACTATGCTGCTCCTGCGTCATCCTTTGCACTCACGCTTAGATCTCCTCAAACCCAATCTGACTAGGAATATGCAGGACCAACAGCTGAGAAAAACTGAGGTTTCCTCAAACAAGGAGGTTCGATGTTTCTCTCTTGGACAAGCAGTCTTGGCAAGGAACTGCAAAGACAATCAAAACTGGGTGCTTGGGAAGCTTAAGGACAGAACGGGACCACTCTCCTACAGAGTGGAGATTGCGCCTGATGTCATCTGGAGACAACACATGGATAAGTTGAGGAGAGCAGAGTAAATTGTTCGAGAAGAACCACTTCTGGCAGTCCCAAAGTCAACTCCTAAAAGCACCACAGAGGAGGTCCCAGAACGTGAGATTGTTTCACAGCCACAGTTTCACTTGCCAACCAGAGTGACCCGTCTTGCCAGGAAAGATGCTATCTCACAAGGGTAAGAAATCCTCCACAGTGATTAACTCTTTATCCCTGCATTAGACAATTTATAATTTACTATTGTCATGTGTGACGCCCAGCAGAGCTACCAGACGGATGATGCTAATGAGAGAGATAAGAAAGACAATGGAGAAACATTCAAAATGCTAATAAGAGAGAAGAGCGGGATTAACGGGAAAGAAACACAATTCAGATAATGACAGTCCGGTTGCTTTGAACCTGAATTGTTTGAAGTTTGATGGACAGGTGATACCCCAGCAGGGGGATAAAAGGAGCAGGTTTGCTAAGGCACAACACACCATGAGACCCTGGAAAGAGCAGTGTGCCCCCACAAGTTGGTGGAGTTTGGAGGACCGGTTCGCGGGAACCGACCAGAGGCTCACAGGGTGTAAAGGTACAATCGGTGGGAACCTGAGGTGTGTGTCTGCCCTTGCCTGGGTGCCGGGTTCACCGCGGAAGAATGATCGTATCCAGAACGGCGGAGTCACAGTCGGTGACCACAGCGGGATTAGAAGACATCAAAAGGTCTGCCCGAAACCAACTGCGAAGACATCAAAAGGTCTACCTGAAACCAAATTGCATCTCTCTCCAACTGTATGACAACAGCAATTACTGCGAACTGCACTAAACTGAATTGGACTCTGCTTCACTTAAGACTGATCATTTTACCCCTAGACTGCAGTAGAGCTTGGCTGATTCCTATTACCCAAGTTCTGTGTATATGTATGTATTATCATTGCTAACCTGTTACATTTATATCCTTACGATTAGTGTACTGTATTACTTACTTCTTTAATAAAACTTTATCAGTTCCTAGTAATCCAGACTCCAACGAGTGTTCCATTTCTGCTGGTTTGGCAACCCAGTTACGGGGTACGTAACACAATGCAGTGGATGTCTATATAATAGTTGTGTTTTATATCTATGTAACATATTGTTCTCTAGTCATATACAGAAGCGTAGTGTTTTTAATACTTCAGTAATACTTGAGTAATATTGTAAATATATTGCTTAATCATACTTTTTGTTTTCATAATTCATTATGGGTTATATGTAAGAAGTATGTTAATGGCATACGTCATTATTCCACCGTGTCATAATTGAATACCTCACTAAAGCAACGAAACTAAGTGGACAAGTCATCCTAGCTCTTGTGTTTTTCTTTCGATTACTTTACAAAGTTACAAAACATAACAGAGGGAGACACAATTTTAACGCTTAAAAGATCAAAACACAAAAGGGATGAGAGAAGGCAGGAACAGCATATGGGTGATGGGACATAATCACTTTGAATGGTGGAGCAGGTCTGAGGGACTTGAGGGACTTGAGGGACTGGATGGCCTTCTCCTGTTTCTATTTTCTCCAGTTCTATGTCCCTATCTCCTGAAGGGCAAGGGCAGCTTTGCCTTATTTATAAAGCTATCCATTTGAAATATTAATGAAGGAAGGTAAAGAAAAAGAAAAAAGAACAAGGAGAATGTTAAGGCTGTGATGTGCAGTTTGCATTTATTGTCGAGAACTGAAGCCAAAAGGACAATGCTGGAAATGTCTAGCAGTTCTCAGTAAATAGTCTGCTTAGCCTTCCTGAAACATAGACATAGTTCAGAGTGGGATAGAGAATTAAAGTGACAGATAATTGGAAGCTCTGGGTTGCCACTACGGAGACGTTCCATAATGCAATTACCCAATCTATATTTAGTTATCCAGTGTGGAAACTATATTGTGAACATCGAATGCAATACCTACACCTCTACCAATCTAGCACTTTGTATTCCATGCTCATAATATAGTCTCATCAACTCTGCAGCATCAAAACACAGATCAGATGAATGCTTTGCAAAGCATCTGCCTACAATCCACAGGAGACATCTGGACCTTCCAAATGCCTGTCATATTCATTCTCCATTCCACTCTCCCAATGACCCATCTGCTTGTGGTCTCCTGCACTTCTGCAATGAAGCTCAGCATACGCTTAGGTTGCATTGCATATTGCGGTCTTCTGGACTCAGTATCAAAAATTAAACAGTTTCTGGTAACTTCCTTTTTATGCTTGTATCAGAACTGGCCAATCCCGTTGAAAATCGTCCATCTAAAATATTTTTTTCTCCCTCTGTTTCTATGAGTACTTTTGTTTCTCTCTCCAGTTTTCTTGATCTATGAGCCATAAGCTTTGTAAACACCAAATCACTATGGGAACGCTGGCCTCATCATATCAGAAATGTTCTATTTTTGCAATTAGTCCTTCACCACCTTCTCTCTGCAACAACTTACTTTCTCACTCTTTCAGTTTTTATGAAGGGTCTTCAGCTAAAACATTCACTGTTTCCCCTTCCACAGGTTATCACCTGGCCTGCTGAGTTTCCTATTAATCTATTTCTTCTCTGAAGCTGGTTTGTAGACTAGTCGGAAAAAAATCTGATCTTGTGTTTTTGTCTTTTATATCCACTTGAATGGGCAGATATGTCTTGAATTTAAATCCACAAAAAGACGTCCACTTTTTTTTTGCACAGCCCTGCACTCCCATTTGAGCATCTAATCTAAGCATTAGCCTAGATTAGATGCGCAAATCTGTTTTGTCATGGTCATCTGAGGGAAAAAGGCTAAAACTGATCCAAGGTAACACTTCATACAATCTGTCATGAAGAAATGGCTGTAATGGAACATGGCAGTCAGTTGCTGATTGATTATTCTAATTTTAGTGCAGGGCATTACACAATAGGGCAGCTCAACAATACCACAGGGATTTCTCTAATTTAACTCTGCAACATAAAGGTCTTTTCTAGAACTTTTGAATGATTTATTCACAAAATAAAATCTCAAACAGTGGACATCAACCTGTCCTGCTCTGAGAGCTTGCAGAATGTTTCTACCCATGACAGACATTAAACAATCC
Organism: Mobula hypostoma; assembly: GCF_963921235.1. Lineage (NCBI taxonomy): Eukaryota > Metazoa > Chordata > Chondrichthyes > Myliobatiformes > Myliobatidae > Mobula > Mobula hypostoma. The sequence goes on along the minus strand of NC_086115.1, from coordinate 29,742,234 downwards.
AAGTCACAGCCAGTGAAGGTAGGTAGTGACGATATATCCCATGACAACTTCAAGATTTCGGCTTGATACATCATCTGTTTATTCTTTTCCATAGATGCTGCCTGACCTGCTGAGTTCCTCCAGTATTTTGTATGTGTTAAACTGGATTTCCACCATCTACAGAATCTTTTGTTCTTTAAAAAAAATAACCTTGGCAGATGCTAGTTCATGTAAAAACATATTGTACCGAGAAGGAAAAATAACAAACTCTGAAATGTACTGATTCACACCACCATATAAAAATCATGATATTCCACTGTGTATATGATTGATCTAATTATCCAATATTTGAATTGTAATTTAAATTAGACTCATTTGTAAGGCATTGCGATGTTGCAAGGCATTAATAAAGTGTGGAAGATTGTAGCCATTTTAAAGTTACCAGTGAATGATCCTTACTCGTGTTAAGAGTATTTAGCACCTTTTTTATTTTTATTTGCGGATACAATGCAGAATAGGCTCTTCTGGCGCAATGAATGGACTACCCAGCAATCATCTATTTATCCCTTGCCTAATCACAAAATAATTTACAATGACCAATTAACCTATTAACTGGTACATTTTTGGACTGTGAGAGAAAACCAGAACACCCAGAGGAAACCTGAGCGGTCTTGTGGAGAAATTACACTGTCCTTACAGACAGTGCCAGAACTGAATTCTGAACTCCGGCACCCCAAGCTGTAATAGCATTGTGTTAACTGCTACACTATTGCGGTGAAAAAGTCTAAGAACTGCTATCAGGAATTTTCTTTCTTTCCAAGCTTTTTATTTATGATTGGGTGTATCTTTTGAAGGATTCATCATTTTACTCTCTGAACCTGTCTGCCCCATCTTGATTATCAACAATCATTGGTCAAATGCCTTTCATTGCAGTACACCTTCTTCTGCGTACCGGAAAGCAAGCAGACTTCTAAGCTATCCAGTTCAGAGGAGCTTGACTGTCAATCAAAGTCTTTTCAAAGTTTTAAAATCTTAACTCTGTGATTTTCCCCTTTCTACATTGCCCGTAGCAGTGTTTAAGGACTAACCTTTAATTCATGGAGGCCTTAGAACAAGCCAAGAATGTTGGCAATATAGATTCTGACAGACAGAGTTACCATAAGGTATAGAAATATGCTGTAAATGTACATATTTTCTTATACTAGAGAAAGCTCATCAACTCAATCAATATGGCTCTCAAAGTCAACCTATTGCTCCCTTATTTTCTTTGTAACCTAATCTCCCCATATTCCCATCAAGTCCTTCAGTTTCTACCATTCATCCATACGCTAAAGGGCAATTTACAGTGGCTTATTAGCCAACCACCATTTGCACGATTTGTTCCTTATTCACACATTGGGTGTCCAACTGTCTTTGTTGTATGTGTATGTGTTTTTTAAATCCGTTCTATTGCCACAAGCGGGACTTTCCAGAGGCCAAACATTTTAATTCTGATTCCCATTCTGTTCCAGTGTCTCCTCTTGTGCCAAGATGAGATCATCCTCAGGGTGGAGGAGCCACACCTTACATTCCGTCTGGGTACCCTCCAACCTGATGGTATGAATATCAATTTCTCCTTCCAATAAACAAATTTCCTACCCCTTCCTTAATTCCCCACTCTGACCTTTCACTTCTTTTCACTTACCTATTACTTACCCCTGGATCCCCTCCTTCTTCCCTTTCTCCTATGGTCTACTTTTCTTTCCTATCTGATTCCTTCTTCTACAGCTCTTGACCTTTGCCATCCACCTGGTTTCATCTTCTCATCTTCTAGATAGCCTCTTTCCCCTTTTTATTCTGGTATCTCCCCTCATTCCTTCTCAGTCTGGAAGTAGGATCACGCCCTGAAATGTCAATTATCTAAACATTTCTACAGATGCTGTTTGACCAGCTAAGATTCCCCTCTACCCCCAGCATTTTGTGTATGTTGCTTTGGATTTCCAGCATCTGCAGACTTGCTCATGTTAATGGGTTCTATTGTGTTTCTTTGTTTTGAGCAAGAAGATAAATCTCAAGGTTTTATACAGCACACATATTTTGATAATAAATGTATTTTGAACCCTGACCTCTACATTCACACATCTCTGGGCTGTGGAAGGGAAACTCAACTGTCACAGGGAAAACATGCACGACTTTTCCCCCCAAATAATATTCAAAGTCAGTACTGAACCTGGGTCACCAAGCTCTACCCGCCTCACCACTGCACTCTCCTGAAAACCTGCTACTGGGTAGGAATGGGTATTTCATTGGCTACTACAATAAGATAAGGAACTTTCATTCATTGTTTATCATATCAGAGAAGAGCAAAGGGAATAGTATGACCAGAAAGATGAAGGATGCTGCTTGCCTGCTGAGTTCTTCTAGCATTTTGTGTGTGTTACTATAATGAGCTGACTGGCAGCTTGAAATGACTTGTGAGTGTCCTGTAGAGGTTTTAAGAACATGAAATTAAGTAGCACGATGAGAAACAGCTACAACAGTGTGTGTCACTGAGACACATCAATGCAATCATGAATAAGGCATGCCAGTGGCTCTACTTCATTAGGAGTTTGTGGAGGTTTGGTATGTCACCAAGGAAGACTCATCCAAATTTCAATGGGCGTGTGATGGATATCTGGTTCTGACTGGTTGCATTATCACTTGGTATGGTATGGAGGCTCCAATGCATGGGATCAAAATCTCAGCCATTTCCATTGTGGGCCCAACTCTCCCTACCATCAAGAATATCTTCAGGAGGACATGCCTCAAGAAGGTGGATTCTATTTTTAATGACCCTCACCATCTTGGATATTCCCTCTTCTCGTTATTACCATCAGTGAGGAGATACAGGAGCTTGAAGACCCACACTCAATAACTTAGGAAAAACTTCTTCCCTTCTGCCATCTGATTTCTGAATGGACACTACCTCACTACATTTTTATGTCTGTTTTTGCACTGCTTATTTAATTATTTAAGACAATCGTACTGTAAATCACATTGTTATCTCTATTATTGTACTGGTGCCACAAAGTTAGCAAATTTCACAACATATGCTGGTCATATTAAAAGCTGATTCTGATTCTGACTCTGATTTTATGTCTTGCACTGTACTGTGGCTGCAAAACAATAAATTTCATGACATTTGTCAGTGATGATAAGCCAGATTCTGATTCTGGTTTTAAAATAAACCATACAGTTTAGGGGCATAAAGTATCAACAATTCAAAAGTGTCCTTAATATCATTAGGAGGAAATTGAAGAAAATGTTGCTCCTGTGTTTGGTGTTGTTCTGCTGAGCATCGTGGGCATGCTATTTTGGTACTGGAATGAGTGGACACACTTGCAAGCTGCCCCTAACACACACTTAGGTGTGTTTGTTGTTAACGCAAATTACACATTTCATTTCGGTGTACATAAATGAACCCTGAATCTTGAGAAAACTTGTTCCATTGTGTCTTCTTTATCTTTTATCTCATGCCCCATGTTGCAGAGAACATTGCATATCATTTGTGAAAGAAGGTTCCAGGTCAAGAGTGTACAGCGCAGGCTCACGCTCAAGTATACTTTTTTCAGCCAATGATTGGTGTGTCAAGGCCGACCTGGACGGGAAAGGCAGTTTCCCAGAGCAAATAGCTTTCACCACATTGCGTCCAAATATAATCGTATGGTCTGACACCAGTAGAGAAGTGGTTATTGGTGAACTCACAGTCCCCTGGGAAGACAACATCGATGAAGCCCATGAGCGCAAGTTAACCAAGTATGCAGAATTAGGATCAGAGTGCAGAGACAGAGGGTGGAAGGTCTCATGCTATCCATTCGAAGTAGGCTGCCGTGGGTTTATTGTGTTCACTTTCCAGAAGTGGCTTTACTAAAAGAGAGATCAGGTCAACCAGCAGGGCTGTAGCTGGGGCAGCAGAGAAAGGATCAGCATAGGTGTGGACCAAGTATATCCAAGTATATCTTGCAAACCCTTCAGCAGTTGCACAGACACCTGAAGAGCAGACTATCTGTTGGATGAAAGTGACTAACAACTCTATCAGATGCCAAGTTTTTAAGCTCACCAGTGGGAGGTGGTGCTTTAGCACTGCTGGCCCACCACCTCGAGGGAGTCTTGATCATAAGCAGGCCAAAACTCCTGAAGACAGGTGGCAGATCAACTGATGATCCCACTGGCGATAGCACAGGACAGTTAACATCTTAGTCCACGTGTATTTTGTAACTCTTAATTAGACTTCCAGGCTACTCCTTACAACCAGCTTATTCTTCCAGCTCAAGCCATGTGCTAAGCAAACACCTTAAGAACAGATTAAGATGGCACTGGAGAATGGCAACTTTTTGCATTTAGTTCCCAATGGAAGTATCAAATATTTCCGTTTTGGACCACTACATTGGGGTAGAATTAGGCCACTTGGCCCAATGAGTTTGGTTCGCCATTCAACCATGGCTAATCCTTTTTTTAACCCTCTTCAGCCCCACTCCCCAGCCTACTCCCCATAACCTTTGATTCCCTGTCCAATTAAGAACCCATCAAGATCTGCCTTAAATATACCCAACAACCTGGCCTCCACAACTGCCTGTGGTAACAAATCCCACAAATTCACCATGCTCTAGCTAAAGAAATTTCTCCGCATCTCTGTATTAAATGGATGCCCCTCTATCCTGAGGCTGTGCCCTCTTGTCTTAGATTCCCACATGATGGGAAACATCCTTTCCATATCTACTCTGTGTAGCCTTCTCAAAATTCAAAAGGTTTCAGTAAGATCCCCCTAATCCTTCTAAATTCCAGCGAGTACAGACCCAAAGCTATCAAAAGTTCCTTGTATGATTCACCAGTGCCTTATAAAGCCTCATCAACACATTCCCGCTCTTGCATTCTAGACCACATGAAATGAATGCTAACATTGTATTTGTCTTCCTCGCCACCGACTCTACAGGCAAGTTAAACTTTAGGGTGTTCTGCATAAGGATTCTCAAGACCCTTTGCATCACAGATTTTTTAACTTTCTCCCCATTTAGAAAATAGTCTTGCACATTTATTTCTTCTACCATGCAAGACCATGCATTTTCCAACATGTATTTCAGTTGCAATTTTCTTGACCATTCTCCTAATCTGTCTAAGTCCTTCTGCAGCCTAACATTCCCTCAACACAATTTGCCCTTCCACCAATCTTCATAACCTCTGCAAACTTGGCAACAAAGCCACCTATTCCATCATCCAAATCATTGACATACAGCATAAAAAGAAGCAATCCCGGCACAAATGCCTGCGAAATACCACTAATCACAGGCAGCCAACCAGAAAAGGGTCCTTTTATTCCCACTCACTGCCTCCTACCAATGAGCTGATGCCCTATTCATGCCAGTAAATTTCCTGTAATACCACGGGCTCTTAACTTAGTAAGCAGACTCATATATAGCACCTTGTCAAAGGCCCCCTGAGAGCCACATATACAACATCCACTACATCCCTTTTATCTATCCTACTTGTAATCACCTCAAAGAATTCTAACAGGTTTGTCAGGCAAGACTTTCCCTTAAGGAAACCATGCAGACTTTATCCTATCTTGTCCTTGTCACTAAGTACTCCATAACCTCATCCTGAACAATTGACTCCAACACCTTCTTAGCCATTGAGGTCAGGCTAATTGGTCTATAATTTCATTTCTGCTGCCTTCCTCCTTTCATAAAGAATGGAGTGACATCTGCAATTTTCCAGTCCTTGGGCACCATGCAGGAGTCCAATGATTTTTGGAAATCCATTTGTAATGCCTCCAAAATCCCTAACGCTACTTCTTTCAGAACCCTAGGGTGCAGTTCGTCCAGTCTGGGTGACTTATGTACCCTTAGGTCTTTCAGCTTTTTGAGCACCTCTCCCTTGCAATAGCAACTGCACTCACTTCTCTTCCCTCACACACTACAACATCTGGCACACTGCTAGTGTCTTCTCCAGTGAAGACTGATGCAAGATACTCATTTAGTTCATCTGCCAACTCCTTGACCCCCGTTATTATTTCTCTGTCCTCATTTTCCAGTGGTCCTACATCCACTCTCATCTCTCTTTTATTTTTTTAAATACTTGAAAAAGCTTTTACTATTCACTTTGATATAGTTTGCTAGCTTGCTTTCAGATTTCATATTTTCCCTCCTAATGCTTCTTTTAGTTGCTCTCTGTAGGTTTTAAAAAGCTTCCCAATCCTTTGTCTTACCACTAATTTTTATGTTGTTGTATGCCCTCTCTTTTGTTTTTACAAGAGCTTTGGATTTCCTCATCAGCCACTGTTGTACTATTTTGCCATTTCAGTATTTCTTTGTTTTTGGAATACATCTATCCTACACCCTCCTCATTTTTCCCAGAAACTCACACCATTGCTGCTCTGCTGTCACCCCTACCAGCAGCTGCTTCCAATTTACTTTGCTAAACTCCTCTCTCCTACCACTGTAATTTCCTTTACTCCACTGAAATATTGTTACATTAGACTTTACTTTCTTCCTTATCAAATTTCAAGTTGAACTCAATTATATTGTGATCACTGCCTCCTTAAGGGTTCTTTTACCCTAAACTCCCTGATCACCTCTGGTTCATTACATAACATCCAATCCACTATAGCTGACCCCTAGTAGGCTCAATGACAAACTGCCCTAAAAAAGCCATCTCATAGGCATTCAACAAAATCACTCTCTTGAGATCCATTACCAACCTGATTTTCTCAATTGACCTGCATGTTGAGGCAATCATACTATTGCCCTTTTGATATGCCTTTTCTATTTTCCATTGTAATCTGTGGTCCACATTCCAGCTACTGTTGGGAGGCCTGTATATAACTGTTGTGTGCTGGGGCAGCAGGCTGAGGGTAGCAGACACCAACAGAATCAAAAAACTCATTCGGAAGGCCAGTGATGTTGTGGGGATGGAACTGGACTCTCTCACGGTGGTGTCTGAAAAGAGGATGCTGTCTAAGTCGCATGCCATCTTGGTCAATGTCTCCCATCCACTACATAATGTACTGGGTGGGCACAGGAGTACATTCAGCCAGAGACTCATTCCACTGAGATGCAGCACAGAACGTCACAGGAAGTCATTCCTGCCTGTGGCCATCAAACTTTACAACTCCTCCCTTGGAGGGTCAGACACCCTGAGCCAATAGGCTGGTACTGGACTTATTTCATTATTTACTGGCATAATTTACATATTACTATTTAACTATTTATGGTTCTATTACTATTTATTATTTATGGTGCAACTGTAATGAAAACCAATTTCCCCCGGGATCTATAAAGTATGACTATGACTATAATTATAACTGCTATCAGGGTCCTTTTACCTTTGCAGTTTCTAACTCAACCCATAAGGATTCAGGTTTTCTGATCCTATGTCACATCTTTCTACTGATTTGATGCCATTCTTTATCAGCAGAGCTATGCCACCTCCTCACTGTACCTTTCTATCCCCCTGATACAACGTGCAACCTTGGACATTCAGTTCGCAACTACAGCCATCCTTCAGCCACAATTCAGTGATGGCCACAACTTCACACTTGACCATCTGTAATAGTGCAACAAGATCTCCCACCTTGTTTCTTACAATGGATACATTGAGATAAAACACTTAAAGTACTGCATTTGCTACTCTTTTTGATTCTGCATTCCTAATTTACTGATACTCACCCTGCTGGCTGCAGTTTTGTCCTATCATCGGCCTGTCCTTCCTGACAGTTTGACTGCACGCTATCTTTGCTTTTTTTACCATCTGTCCTATCCTGAGTCTCTTCACTCTGGTTCTCACCACCCTGCCAAATTAGTTTAAACCCTCCCCAACAACTTGAACAAATCTGCCTGGGAGCATATTGGTCCCCCTCAGGTTCAGGTGGAACCCGAAGAAGGGATCTCAATGATCTGAAAACCTGAAAGCTCTGCCCCCTGCACCAGCTTCTCAGCCATGCATTAATCTACCAAATCATCCTGTTTCTACCCTCACAGGCACCATGACCCAGAGAGCGAACCCAACCAGTCTCATACAGATGGGGGAGGTGACCATCATACACTCTGGTTACAGTTAGGGTGACCCACAAATACATGTGAATAACTGTATAACCCCAGCAAAATGTAACAATAAATGAATTAGAACTTCCCACCATAATCCCACAAAAGCTAGTTTATCACAATAAAATGGTTGTTGAGTTCAACAAGTTTACTCGTCTGTCATTATGGACCAACAAACACTTGCCACATTGGTTTCAGGAGTGGGATGGAGATTAATGATGGGATTGAAGAGCTACAATGTCAGATAAGAGTGTCTTAAGAGCCGGGGAAGAAGACGAGGAACTGAGCAGTATGCCTCCCCCGCACTCAAAGGCAGGGCTCATGAAGACGAGACCCGGAGGGAGGACATGGGAACCAAGTATTGTGGCTTCCCAGGCTCCCCAATCCAGGGGACACAGCAGAGCACATCACTCACCCCAGTATTTGTCTACTGCCCCTTCTGGAAAAAGACACTATCCCCCAGGCTTGGAAGCCACTGGAAGCGGCTGCGGCTGCGGTTGCCTGTGCTGCAGAAGGCAGTCATGCTGCACTGGGACCAGCTGCTACCACTAACCCAGAGGCCGAAGAAAGGAAGTGATACTCTGGGAGCCCTGCTTCTTGCCTCGTACAAACAGACAGCAGCATGGACTTCCACCGGGACTTTTGGACTCTGGGGTTGCCGAGGATGGCTCGCTCCTCAGGTGGGGGCAGTGTGACACTCTGGGGGGTGGGGGGGTAGGGGCGACAGTCCACTCCTGCAGTTCTAATGACTTGCACTGTTTATTGTTCCTCTGTTAAAATGCTTTTGCGGGATTATGGTGGGAAGTTCCAGTTCATTTATTGTTACATTTTAGCTTGGGTTATTTACTTGTGTATTTGTGGGTCACCGTAACTGTAACCGGGGTGTGTGATGGTCACCTACCCGGTCTGTATGAGACTGGTTGGGTTCACTCTCCAGGTCATGGTGCCCGGTCCATTTTATGTTTATCACAATAAAATGGTTGTTGAGTTCAATGAGCTTACTTGTCTGACATTATGGACCAAATACTCACCACAATGCCCGCTTTTCAAACGTTCGCTTTATGAAACCTCACTGTTACGAAAGACCTACATTACTTCCCTGTTTTTGCTAACAGGAGGTGTTTTAACTGTTACGAGAAAAGGAGGCGCACGGGAAAAGCAGCGCGCGAAAAAAGGCAGCGCGTGCCCCGAGCAGCTGCTCTCCCTGGGAACGGCATTCTCGACGGCATTGTTTAAACACGTGCCTGTGAGCAGCCATTTGCAAGATGAGTTCTATGGTATCGGAAAAGCCTAAAAGAGCTCGTAAAGGTGTAACACTTAGCGTAAAACTAGACATAATTAAGTGTTTTGATCGTGGTGAACGAAGTAAGGACAAAGTGAGTTTGGCTTGTGGAAGCTGACGAAGATGATGTTAAAGAGGTTTTGGCATCCTATGACCAAGAACTGATAGATGAAGAGCTGATGTAATTGGAAAAGGAAAGGATAACAATCGAAACCGAATGCAGTAGCGAACGGACCAAAAGTGAAGTTGTCCAGGAACTGAACGTGGAGCAACTGCGTGAGATTTTCGCTGCAATGATAAAGTACGACTTTAATTTTGAAAGGGTATGTCGGTTTAGGGCACATTTGCAAGATGGTTTGAGTGCTTACATAGAACTGTATGATAGAAAAATGCACGAGGCTCAGCAGTCAAGCATACTGTCGTTTTTCAAGCCTTCCACATCAGCTACAGCAGACGACGAACCTCAACCTTCGACATCGAGGCAGGCAGTCATAGAAGAAGATGAGCTGCCTGCCCTGATGGAAACAGATGACGATGAGATGACACCCCAGTGTCCCACCAGCCCAACACCTGGGCCGCGGACAGATACCGATTCGCGGAGAATGCAGCGGTAGCTGGGAGGCACCCAGCACATCTTTAAAAAAAAGCCGAAATAAACAAGCTAATTAATTGGGTGCCACCCGGCACGTAAATGTCAGCCCAGATCAGAGGCGATTGCCGATTGTGTCGCTTCTGATCCGGGCTGACAATTATGTGCCGGGCGGCACCTAATTAATTAGCATGTTTATTTTGACTTTTTTCTTAAAGATGTGCTGTATGCCTCCCGGCTACCGCTGTACCGCTGCATGCTTCGTGGATCGGTATCGGTTCACTGCCTGGAGGGTGGGGGCCACCGCACCACCCCAACCTGTGACGACTCAGCTTAACACACCACCATCAGTGTGCTCAGCGCTGACTTCCTGATTCCCGTGATACTACACTGTACATACATTATTTCTACTTTATATAGGCTGTGTATTTTTACATGTTATTTGGTATGAATTGGCAGCTTCATAGCTTAAAGGTTACTGGAGAGAGTGTTTCTGCCGAGAGCGCTTGCATGAGATTTTCTACCAAGAGCGCTTGCATGAGATTTTCTGCTGAGAGCGCTTGCGTGAGATTTTCGCTACAGAGAACAATGCAGGCAATGATTGTGGAAAAGTATTTCTAATTTATATAGACTGTGTATTTATCATATCATTCCCCCTTTTACTATATGTTACTGTTATTTTAGGTTTAATATGTTATTTGGCATGATTTGGTAGGTTATTTTTGGGTCTGCGAACGCTCACAAATTTTTCCCATATAAATAAATGGTAATTGCTTCTTCGCTTTACAACGTTCCGGCTTACGAACCATTTCATAGGAATGCTCTATCTTCGAATGGCGGGGGAAACCTGTGTTTTATGTATTATACTGTGTAACGTGCTGTAAGGTTTCACTGCTAATGTAATGGCCGCTCTGTAATGTTCCACTGTTAAGGTGATGGTTTCTCTGTTGCAGCAATGTTTGGGATATGACTAGAGATAACGGGGCCTTTGGAATGTATGTTAGCCCATGAGCAGGTTGTTGTTCTTTCTTGTGGGTCTGGGAGCAGGGATTTCATGGTCTTTGTTGGCAAGAGATGAAGAGGGAAGACGAGTGTGGAGAGAGCTGGTAGACCACCGGACAGAGTGGACGGGGAACAAGAGTCCGAAGGTCAGCAACGCTCAGAGGAGGTCTTATCAGTGAGCTCCAATGTATACATTTGACTTTTTCCTTAAAATGGGCCCTTTTTCTTTTTATTTTCTTTACTAACCCTATACAGTGACGTGCTGTGTGGCGAGAGATTGCACTTTGGGCTGCATTATAGAATTTGGAGATGCTACATCTGGAGCACTCTTCTGTATGGAGTCGAATCGTGGACCATATGCAAGGAAGCGCAACGACGACTGGAGGCATTTCAAATGTGGTGTTTAAGGAGAATGCAGAAAATTAGATGCGTGATGGAGGTCAGTAATATTAAAGTGTTGAAGAGAGCGAGGAAAGAAAAGGAGTTGCTGAAGAATGTGCAGAAAAGGAAGCTGGAATATGTCCGGCACTTGTTAAGAGGTGGTGGACTGCAAAAATTGTTACTGGAAGGGATGATAGAAGGAAAGAGGGAAAGAGGAAGGCAGCGAACCACTTGGAACAATAATGTGAGGCAATGGACTGGGTTGAGTTATGTTGAGGCCAGAAAAAGAGCGCAAGATCGAAGAAGGTGGAGGTGCATAGCCGCCAACCTCATTCAGGATGGCACCCACTGACTGACTGAACTCTATACTCAGATTAAGATTTATAAAGTTCAATCACTTAATTGCATACAGTGAACTGTCTGATATTTTGCAGTTCGGATTTGTAACTGGACAACACATCACGCAGCATCCACATAAACGAGATTTTTCAGTCTGCCGGGACCAGAGACTGTCTTCCCCTAGACGAACATGTGCTGGCCAAACCTGAGGGTTACAACTGTACTGCTGCAGCAAAACAATAAATTTCACAGCATATTATCAGTGATAACATACCTGAATACTGAATGGTGCAGTTTGTTTTATATTAAATATACTCCACCAAGTGAGTAATATAATCTGTACAGTATACTATAATTAACTTAAGCTCAACAATATAGCTTTCTGTTTATTCTTATGGAATATCTCACCTGAAATTTATAGTACAATCTTTCACAACATGTTATGAATTATTGAAGTCTACTAGCAGCTAAACTTATGGCAAATTTATACCTATCACAACTTCACCTCAGGTAAATATAGATCTTTAATTAAGATTTGTCTTAAGTTGTAAGCTTCTTCCCATATGGTCCGTTAGCTTTTGTTTTTGCATCACTGCTGTCTATTTTCTTTTAAATAAAATCATGTGAGGTAGGGTCTGCGGTAAGACCAACATCAATTATTAATTCCTAATTCTTCTTGAAATGATAGCGGTTGGCCTCTCTCCTGAACTCTACAGTCTACATTGTGGAGGCAGTGATATTTGACCCTGTGTCATGGAAGGACTGGCAATGACATTTCCAAGTCAGAGGTGGAGGGTTTTGCAATAATGGCATATCTCTTCAACTGCTCTCCTTGTTCATATCTGCAGAAGGGGCTGCAGCTTTGGCTGATGCTGCTAAAGAATCCAAAGGGTTTTGCAGATATGTACACTACAGTCACAGTATGCCAGAAAAAAAGGAAGGCAGGGAACTTAAGAATAGATGGGGTGTTGATCAAGCAAGCTACTACATAATTGAGCTGCCTATCGAAATATTCTTTCTTCCCAGGCGCCTCAGGAAATGGCTCGTTAGCCCTGGCTGGCAGTCTCCCAATTCAATGTCAAGAAACCCACCTTTCTCTGGCCTCGTACGTCTAGGGTGTAAACACTCCAGTCCCACCAAACCGGTACATCTTTGACCTATGAAAGGAAACCGAAGCATCCGGAGGAAAGCCACATGTACACAAACAAACTCTCTTACAAAGGACACCAGAAATGAACTCTGAACTCTGACGCTCTGAGCTGAAAAAGTGTCGCGCTAACTGCCACGCTGCCTTGGCATCTTGTGGAATGAAATGAACTGGTTGAAAATTGGCTCCTGGGCAAAGAAGAACCTCAGGAGGTGGCCAGATGGTTCATTAAATTACCATTCTAGCTAAAATGGTCGCAAATTTATCAGCGTTTTTGTTCAGTCCCGTACTGGGTTCCACCACTATTGTGGATGTGAAAGGCAATGAAGCCTTCCTCTCCCGTTAGTTGTTTAATAGCCCCACCACTTTTCTCTTCTGCATGTGACAAGAATGCAGAGCTTTGATCTATTCTACACATTATAGAATCATCCAGTTAAAGCTGAGTCTCACTCTAACCTCTGATTATCTACTGGAGTAGACTTACCAATAAATTTGCGTCATAATTTAACTTTAATTGCCAAGCAGACTAAAAGGGAAAATGAAAAGCAATCACACAACTTTCCTTTATAGATGTGCAAGGTCACAATAGATTTTAAGTAAAATAGCTTTGACTAAGTTCTCTGCAAAGTAGACAGTTTCATCGAGAATGGAAGAAAGTTTAAGGACTGAATATTAACTTGCTAAGAATAGATGTGTGTGGAAGTAACCAGAAATGCTTTTTTTCCTCTATTTGAGAAAGCCACTATAATGTAACCACAAGGTTAACATATTATTTCTGGATTTGCTTTCCCATGAGGCTGAGTAGACAAGATGACTATGGATATGACTCAAACAAAGCTTCAGACTGCAAGTAGGATATCTGACTGATTCTAGAGTTGGGTGCAGATAACAGGAAGAGTACTAAATGGAACATCAAGGCCATCACTCATTTCACTGAGGAAACTTCATATTTCTTACAAATATCACCAAGTATCATGGTTGGAGAGCACTGCAGAATCAACCAGTAAGATCACAGTTTCCTGCTCTTGGATTCATTGTTGCTAAGGTTTAATAATCACAAGGTTGTAAAAGGTGAGAATACTGGCATTTACTGGCATAACCCAGTTGTTTATTCCATTCCAATCTGAGATCTACTCCATCACATTACCTCTCATACCAACTCATTATGCAGATTCATTCATCCATATATGCAAATATATTTCCTCATTTCTATATCAGTCTAGTCATTACTGAATTCAACCTGATTTTTATACAATGTCACATGTCTCCTTTACTCACTATCAACAACTATTAAGATCATAGACTCGTACGGTACAGAAACAGACATTTCAGCTCACTATTTTCTCTACTTATCCATTCAATGTGTGTCATTGTTCTTATACTTACCATTAATAACACCATGCAACTGTGAAAAATCATTCCGTGTCCCATGGTAGCATAGCAGTTAATGCAAGATTTGCGCCAGCCATAAGATTCGAGACCGAATCTCGCTGCTCTGTAAGGACATTGTATGTTCTCCCTGTGACCATGTGGATTTCTCTGAGTGCTCTTGTTCCCTCCCATACTCCAAAGATGTACGAATCAGAATCAGAAATGGGTTTAACATCACTGGCATATGTCATCAAATCTGTTGTTTTGTGACACTAGTACATTGCAATGCATAGTAACAGAAACTATAAATTACAATTAATATATATATATATATGTCAATTAAGTAGTACAAAAAAGAGGGGGCATAAAATACTGAGGAAGTGTTCATGGGTTCAATGTCCATTCAGAAATCTGATGGTGGAGGGGAAGAAGCTGTTCCTGAAACACTGAGCATGTCTTCAAGCTCCTGCACTTCCTCCTTGATGGTAGTAATGAGTAGAGGGCGTGTCCTGGGTATTGGGGGTCCTTAGTGATGGAAGCCACTTTTCTGAGACATTGCCTTTTGAAGATGTCCTGGATGCTGAGACGGTTAGTGCCCATGGTCAAGCTGGCTGAGTTTAAAACTTCCTGCCGCTTTTCGCACTCCACGGTACATCTATAGAAATTTGCAAGTGTCTTTGATGACACACCACTTCTCCTCAAATTAAGTTATGGGTATGCTATATTGGCGCAGGAAGTGGGCAAGGGTTGTGGGTTGTCCCCAGCACATCCCCAATGCAAGCAACACATTGCACTATATGCTTCAACATACAGTGAGAAATAAAGCTAATCTTTAATCGCATTCACTTTGAGTAGATTCCTCAGTGGCAAAGTTCACATACCGCATTCCCGTCTCTGGGGGGGGGGGGCACTAATCATCAGCTTGAGATATTAATGTGTTGAGCAGCTGTGAGATTCTGCATACATGCCTGGCATATCATAACAAAAACACTGAGGTGAAGATATCAAGCAACATGGCTATTAAGGTGAGAAAGTGGCCAACATGTCTAACAGGGAGCAGATCTCACAACAAGAACTTAAAAATTAAAAACTTGACACCAACAGCTACAACGTCCTGAGCCTCCTCTGAAGTATGGCTGCATCAAGGAAGCTAGACCCTGCCTGTATAGAAGCTGGACAAATCTGGTATGGCCTCCTACGAGCTTGATATTCCCCTTACCTCCTTTGCAAATAGAGATATTGAAGGAACAGCCATATTGTTAGGTTTTTAACATTATCCATCCTGCTTCTCCTCTGAACACAAGTAGCACTTACAGTGACATACCTTCCAATCTGATGTATTCATTTCAGTCATACTGGAGAAAACAATGCAGATTGGGTACTTTGCAAAGCTCATTCAGTCAGTCTGGAAGTGCAAGCTGCTTCCAATTGCCTATCATTTCACCTTTTCACCCCCTCCCATTCTGCCCTCAGTGATCGACATGTGGCTTCCTGTACTGTTACAATGAGGACCAACGCAAACTGGATGAACAACACTTCATCTTCTGTCTTGGCATTCCAGAATCAATATCAAATTTTCCATCTTTGGGTAACTCTTCTTTACCGTCTATATCAGAATGTGACATTTCTGGCAGTCATTCATCTATAATTTTGCCTGTTTTCCTCTCTCTATTAATTCATCCTGAACTGCTGGGCATTTTCCTCAACCATGCTATTAACAATACACAGCACAGACAAAGCAGCATAATCTACCTCTAACTGTCATATTCTGACCTATAACTCTAACTTTGAGACTTACTTTCAAGGACTGTACAACTCATACTATCTCAGTATTATTTACTTATTTTTTATATTATTATTTACATGATTTGTCTTCTTTTGCACATTGACTGTCAATTTTTGTTCATGGATAGCTTTTCATAAATTCTATTATATGTTTTCATTTTTCTGTAAATGCCTGCAAAAAATGAATCTCAAGGTAGTGTATGATGATGTACAGTACACATACTTTAATAATAAATTTACAAACGTACTTTGAGTTTGATATTAAGCCTTTTACTCTCATCTCATTTATCCTATTCATCCCTTCTTCCAATTTCTCTGCACTTAAAACTAACACTTCTTTCATCTTTTCCCAGATCTGGCAGAATTTTTTTTTATTTGTGGGGCAATGCAAAGGTTGTCAATTATTGCTGGGTTTGGGAAACATATTCATTTCAACTGCTTTTAACTCTCAACTCCCACTCATATACAGGGATTAAAATTCTCCTTGAAAGTGAATATTTTGCATTACAAAATGAAGGGAAGATGTATTCAAAGTAAAAATGTAGTATCCCCAGGCAGCTAATGTCACAGCTTCCACTGTGTTCAGGTGAATGAGTCATCTATGGGGTACTGCAAGTCTGTGTCTTTATTGATGCTCTGCTGCACGCTTGAGTGCTTGGCTAGGGGTGCCGATGCTTTTTTTTTGCTGGTGGGGGAGGGGGGATCGTTGCTTTGCTGCTGCTTATGCATGGGAGGGAGGAGCTGGGAGGGGCTTTGGGGTTCTAACATGTAAATCTCATTCATTCTTTGGGGCACTCCTCTGTTTTTGTGGACAGTTGCGAAGAAAAAGAATTTCAGGATGTACATTGTATACATTTCTCTGACATCAAATATACTTTTGAAAACCTTTGAAACCTTTGATCCTCTCAATGTCCACTCTATACAGGGAACAGCATGGCTGTATAGCAGTTAGCATAATGCTATTCCATCATTTCCACCCAGGTTCAATTCTTGCCACTGTCTGTAACAAGCTTGTATGTTCTCCCTACTACCATGTAGCTTCCTTTGGGTGCTCTGGTATCCACCCACATTCCAAAGGTGTATGGTTAGTAGGTTAATTGATCACATGGATATAATTAGGTACGGTGGGCTCATTGGGCCTGAAAGGTCTGCTACCATGCTGTACCTCTAAATGAAAAACAAATTAATTAAATTCATCACCAGCTTTGAGGAAACAAAAAAAAAATAAAGACCAGACTTGACTGATAAATATATTTTCAAATGCCTTTGATCTACTTGATTGTAGAAGTTATAAGCTTGGCAGGCAGAGGTAGAACATAAGACCATAAGATATAGTAGCACAATTATGACATTTGGCCTATTGAGTCTGCTCTGCCACTTCATCATGGTTGATCTAATTTTCCCTTCAGCCCCAATCTTCAACCTTCTCCCTGCATTCCTTCATGCCTTGACCACCTGAACAATCAAGAATCTATCAACCTCTGCCTTAAATATACATAAAGACTTGGCCTCCACAGAGCTGCCTGTGGCAATAAATTCCACAAATTCACCACTCTCTGGCTAAAGAAATTCTTCCTCATCTCTGTTCTAAAAGGACACCCCTCTATTCTAAGGCTACTCTATCCTCTGGTCTTCCCCACCATAGGAAACATCCTCTCCACATCTACTCTATCAAGGTCTTTCACGATTCGATAGGTTTCTATGAAGTCATCCCTCATTTTTCTGACCTCCAGTGAAAACAGGCCCAGAGCCATCAAACGCTCTTCGTATGACAAGCCATTCAATGCTGAAATCATTTTTGTGAACCTTCTTTGAGCCCTTTCCAGTTTCAGCACATCATTTCTAAGATAAGGGGCTCACAATACTCCAAGTGAGGCCTCACAAGTGCTTTAAAATCTCAGCACTATATCCTTGCTTTTATATTCTATTCTTCTTGAAATGAATGCTAACATTGCATTTGCCATTCTCACAGCCAACTCCACCTGCACATTAACCTTTAGGAAATCCTGCACAAGGACTCCCAAGTCCCTTTTCACCTCTTTTTTTGTATTTTCTCTCAATTTAGAGAATAGTCAGCCATTTCATTTCATCTACCGAAGTGCATACCCATGCATTTCCCAACATTGTATTTCATCTCTCATTTCTTTGCCCATTCTCCTAATATCTAAGTCCTCCTGTAGCCCTTTCTCCTTCCTCAAAACTACCTGCCCCTCCACCTATCTTTATATCATCTGCAAACTTGGCAATAAAGCCATCAATTCCATCACCCAAGTCACTGATATATAATGTAAAAAATATCGGTCCCAACACAGACCCCTGAGGAACAGCACTAGTTACCATCAGCCAGCCAGAAAAGGCTCCCTTTATTCCCACTCTTTGCCCCTTGCCAGTCAGCCACTGCTTTATCCATGTTGTAATCTTTCCTGTAATACCATGGACTCGTAGCTAGTCAAGCAGCTTCATGTGTGGCACCTTGGCAACGGATTCCGAAAATCCAAATACACAACATCAAAAAATTCTCCTTTGTCTATCCTACTTGTTATTTCTTCAAAGAATTCCAACACATTTCTCAGGTAAGGTTTTCCTTTCAGGAAACCATGCTGACTAAGGCCTATTTTATTATGTGCCTCCAAGTACCCTGAGATCACATCCTTAATAATTGACTCCAATATCTTCACAACCACTAAGGTCAGCCTATAGTTTCCTTTCTCCTGCCTCTCTCCTTTCTTGAAGAGTGGAATGATATTAGCAATTTTAAAGTCTTCCTGAGCCATTCCAGAATATAGCGATTCTTGAAAGATTATTACTAATGTCTTTCAGCCACCTCTTTTAGAATGCTGGGGTGTATACTATCTGGTCCAAGTGAATAATTCACCTTCAGACCTTTCAGTTTCCAAAGAACCTTCTCTCTAGTTATGGTAATTTCACATACTTCGTGCCCCCTGACACTGGAACTTCCACCACACTGCTCATGTCTTCCACAATGAAGGCTGATGCAAAATACTGATTCAGTTCATCCGCTATTTTGTTGCTCCCCATTACTAGCTCTCCAGCATTGCTTTCCAGCAGTTCGATATCCACTCTCAAACACAAAATAAAGTATAAATGAGTGTTGCGATATCCACTCTCACCTCTCTTTCACGTTTTTACACTTTTACTCTTTTACACTTTATGTACCTTAAGAAACTTTTGGTATCCTCTTTAATATTGTTGGAGTACCCTTGATGAGTAATTGTAGTGCACTTTATTGATAAGTATACCATGTGTAAGTGGTGGCAACGTAAGGGTGGGTTGAGGGGTAGTAATAAGCAAGCTCTTTGATTTGGATGTTGGATCTTGGGATTTTTGACATTGTACTCATCCAGACAAGTATGGAGCATTACATCACACACTTTATTTGTACTTTGAAGAAGTGAAAAGGCTTTACCAATAGAATACCAAGACACTGAATTACTCTGCTAGGCAGATCATTTATGTAGATGGCCCCACTGACTTTGTGGTCAAAAATAATCCCAGAATATGCATGGTGGATGCCTCAGCAATGACACTGTAACTAAATATCAGAGGTAGATGATCAGGCTCTCTTTTGTTAGAGATGGTTAATGGCTGAATCTTGTTGGACAGAAGATATATAGAACATAGAAGAGTACAGCACAGGACGGGCTCTTCAGCCCACAATGTTGTGCTGAACCAAATAAATTAGTAATCAATGGCTGACTAAAATCGCCTATGCCTACATAATGTCTACATCGTTCCATTTTCCTCACTTATGTGTCTATCTGACATCTCTTAAAAGTCCCTCATATATCTGCCTCAACCACCACTTCAGACGATGCATTCCAGACACCCACCACTCTCTGTGTAAAATCTTGCCCCTCACATCTCCTTTGAAATTGCACCTCCCCCATCTTAAAATGCATGTTCCCTGATATTAGACAGTTCAACCTTGGGAAAAAGATACTGCCTGTGTACTTCATCTATACCTCTCATAATCTTATAAACATTTATCAGATCTCCCCATCCTTGCCATTTATCAGCCTATGGCAGAATATTATCTGGGGTTTGCTTCATTCTGGCACTGGCTACTTCATTTCATTCCCAGTTATTATTACAGGTTGTACTTTACATGTCCTTCCCCCCTCCCCCCACCTTCTTTATAGGGACTCTGCCCCCTCCCCCTTGTCCTGACGAAGGGTTCTGGCCCGAAACATCGACTGATCGTTTCCACTGATGCTGCCCGACCTGCTGAGTTCCTCCAGCGTGTTGTGAGTCTACTTTACATCAAATAGCTTTAATTATTTGTGTATTACATTACTGTTACTTTTCTGTTTCATTCTGTTGTCAAATAGTATACCTTCGTTATATGAAGATTTCATAGTCTTTTTTAAATTAAGAATCTGATAGCCAGTCGTCAAATAAATAAAGTGAGAAATAACACATTAACGACCAGCTTCTCATTAACTAACTGGAGTACACTATGACTAAACATGATATATAAGGAATATACCCTAAAGTTAGAAGACTAAGCTGTTGCAGACATAATAATAGGTCACAGTTTCTTTAATCAGTTAATAGACTACATATTTGGGGGGGTGGGATGGAGTCATTTCACCTTAGGTTCATCCTCAGTTGATACTGATATAGAACCATACAGAATTCCCATACATGCAATATTCCATAATTTAGTATTAAGATATTAATGTTGATGTGAAAAACACAAGTTAAAGCTTCCTTTTCCTTTTGGCATTTTAATGCTATCAATACACTGAAACATGGTTAATTTTTTCTATCTAAGGGATAGAATTTAAATTCACTGTCTAATTCATCTCCAAGCATAAACAAAATAAATTCTGATCACAGGAATCTGGCCTCTATCTTTTCCTATACCTAACAATTGCTATCTTTACAAACTAGCTCCATCAAAATTAGCTTGTCCAGTAAACTGGTGTGTTGTTCTTAATGAATGCATGTAAAAACTTAAAATATGTTAGATCACTTAATAATGAATAGATAAACTAGATTCGTTTTACTAGCAGTCTGGATTTCCCTTCAAAAAAACACAAAGATTAAAAATTTCTGACAATTAAGATTTGTAATCTCAGTGGTCTTATTAACTAGCTAACATCTCCAAATATCTAATCAACATTACAAGCAAAGGACCTATTAATAAGATTTGTATGCAAATAGTAAGCAAGACATTATTAGAAATTCTTATGAAACCACTGACCCTGAATTTTAACAATGGCCTTTTGATACCTTTGTCAAGGAACAAGGAAAATGCTAATTTGCTTCAGCCTTCAGTAGCCATTAAAGTGATGGTCCATATTAAACACAATGCTGTACCATACATTATTGGAAATCCTACCAAACATAATTAAACAATCCTGTCACCAAATTCAGCACTGAGAAAACTTCCAGGTTATAAAATAAAAATTACAACTGCAGTTAATGAACACAGTAATGGTAGAAAGAATAACTCTAATCAATTCCTTAGCATTTGGCAAAGTTAATGCAGATCATACAAGAAAATTAATGTACACTCAGACCATGCAATGATACTGTTAAAACTAGCTCCTCCAATTCTTGAATGCAAATTCCTTTTATTTAAAAGGTATTAGAGTCAACGATATGTTTAGATTTTAACACATTTTGAAAAGAAAATATTATCTCAAAACCAACAAAACAATCTCAAGACACTACAAAATACAAAAGGTTTTAATTCACTTACACCTGTTGCTATACATGCATAGGTTCCACAGCTACTCCAAGCCAATGATTCAAGACTATAACTAAATAAGTAGTTCTGATCTTTGCAACAGAATCCATAGATCCTTCACATGAAAATAAAATTAACAGTTCAGCTGTGAATGCCAGGTTACTTATAAAGTTCTTCTTTATCTTAAATTACAGTTATTTGACAGACTTGGCTGCTTGCAGGTATTACAGGATCATGTTCCTGAAACATGAGTACTAGAATGGATGACTTTACCTCCCTTGTCTCTATGACAAGCAATTGCCTAAAACAGGTGAACATCAGGGACAGCTCCTAAAGATAGCCTCACTCAAACAGCAGGCACTCTCTGCTGCAGAAATTTGATAACAAACAACGTAATAGTTGTCAGGGTGATTCTTTCCTTTGTGTAACAGCCCAATAAAAGAATAGCATATAACAATAATCTTATTAAAGTGACCTCTGTCTTTGACCTCCTGTATTTGCAAGGAAAATAATGGTGCAGTATTCTTCAAAATAAATCACAACTAGGATAACAAAGCCTTCGAGAAAATAAAGTCTTGAACTGTATTTCCTTTGTTGCTCTGGTAATGATCATATAAAGACTGCTTCACGACTTTTAGCCATTGTAATAGGAATTCCATGCTGATCTAGTTCTACGTACAATCATATAGACAATAAATTTATTCAACTAATTTAAAAGCAGTAAAACATGGCATGGGGCTCATGGTGTTATAAAGTAAAAGGAACATTGCTGCGAATTATGTTCTCCAGCAATAAACTACGATGCCCTTCAACAGAATATTGCTGATAATAATTGCTGCAATGATTTGCTATCAGCTGAATAAAAGGTTCTAAGTAGATAAAGCAAATACATTCCTCTGAACTGGACTACAAAAACAAATACAAGTAGCTTTGTATGTTACAAATAGAATACTCAAGTCAATTGCTGCTTGCATCTTGGAAAAGTGATTTTCATCTCTTCATTTTTTCCAAGATACTACAAATACCTTCTATAGTCTTAGTACATACCTACTAACATAACCATAATTAGTAGTATGGCAAAATAGTACTAATTGGGCACTTTACTGCTGACACAAGATATTTTCTTTAATCAGCCAATTTAATACTAATACAATATTTGGTGTTAACAATTACTTATCCAAATCTACCTACATATGCTAATAGGACTATAATTTCCATAATGTTAATATTTACGTGATTAATACTTACAATTCTGTAATCTCAAACTTCAGCATATCTCTTGTCTGTATCAGCAATTCCAGCAGATAAATTAGTATTTTGTTTCATCATATCCAGTGCCGTCCTTGATTCTACAGTCCCAAAAATAGCTTTAAAAAACCTCTGTCCTGTGTAGAATCACATTCAAATGTTTCCAGTGTTTGAACAACCAGCTAGGTTATCTGAGCACAATTTTTTCTGCACTCTGCAGTTCAATTTTACAATCCAGATTCTCACTGAGTCTATGACAATTAGTTTCCCAGACCTCACAGCAAGTACTGAAGCAGGCTATAAGGGCTTAAGCAGACTCTGGCAAGTGTTCATATAAATTAACTCGAGGTGCCAGAACACTCAAAGCACTTTTCTATTTTGTAAGAGATTATTTGACTGTCCAGAGCTTGCTCATTCTCTGAATATTTTATGGTTATTTGTATTGTCCACTTCTTTTCTGCCACGTATAGACTCTGATAATCCAGTTACTGGAATTGTTGACCATCTTAGCTGACACAACAGCAGTAATCTAATTAGAGTATCCGAACACACAAGGTAAATCCAGGTAAACCATCACCAGTATTAGACTAAAAGATCTGGTTTAGGAACCCGGTATTAATACTTGTCACACTTTGTCTTGCTTTGAGAAAAAAAGTATTAAAACACCTCAGTAATATAATATTTTTTTCAATATAGTCTAAGATTTAATTAGCAAATTAAATTAACTGCCAATGGGAGATTTGTATTATTTCACCATGTAGCATGTTTGAGAAGCATTTAAACAAAAAGAACATAAGCAATGCATTTTGATCTTACTATGTTTGCATAGATCCATAGGTGATTAATGGCTGACAGGAAAGGGTTTTGAGAAACTGATTATAGTTGCAACTGGGGGTGGTACACAGCATGGATAACAAAATGTCCATCTGTTCAATGCGACAGATTAAATTATATCGCATTGAGCCTCTGCACTGACAAAGCCAACTGTAGTAACTCACATTAGGAAAAGCACTACATGTCAGAGACAGTATTGTTTTTAAAAGAAAATTGTGTCAACATAAATATCTAGTGTTAAGATGCAGATTGTTGTACGAGTTTAAAACACACATTTTCAATTTCCATGTGGTCTTAGAACTAAACATCGTCAGTACACATTAAAACTGTGAAATATTAGTCAGCCAAGAGTCATAAGCTAACTCATAAGCTAATTCCATATTTCCAACTCTCACAGAATCCACGGACCCTTGTTTTAACCTGAAAAATACTGCCATGGGAGAGAGTGGAATCACATGGGAAAAACCCAGAAATCAACTAATCAGGTCAGAATCTCAAATCAATTGTACTGGTTAATTAACTTGCCTCTTCTGTAACTCAAAGGTGAGTGGTGTCAGAGCAGAGTAGGAAATTTCAGCTGCATTTAAAGTGACAGTCTACTAACAATCTAGAAGTGCTTGGCACCTCAAAAAAGCAAAAACAGCAAGTTTTAAAACGTAAACACGAGGAATTCTGCAGATGCTGGAAATACAGGCAACACACATCAAAGTTGCTGGTGAATGCAGCAGGCCAGGCAGCATCTCTAGGAAGAGGTACAGTCCACGTTTCAGGCCGGGACCCTTCGTCAGAACTCAAACCCCGTCCTGACAAAGGGTCTCGGCCCGAAATGTCGCCTGTACCTCTTCCTAGAGATGCTGCCTGGCCTGCTGCGTTCACCAGCAACTTTGATGTGAACAGCAAGTTTACATAGCATGTGTCTTGAAATCCTGTTGGGTGCAATTGGGAGCAAGCTGAGCATACGTTTCCCTAGAAATGGAAGGAAAAATACTCCTGCTCCCACCAAGAAGCTAGAGATGGCAGAAATGGAAGCACTGTGTCCACATAATAAACCATATATATGAAGCAATTTATTGAATTAGCCTGAGTGAGTACATTGCCTATTTCAGCAACATTGCTTGTTTTAAAACATATCCTATCCCATCTCAACATCTGCTAAGTGTTCTCGATTATATTATTCCTCAATCCCCAATCAATTTTCAGCACTATCCAGTGTTCACCCTTCAAGACCTATTAATATCATCAGTGATACACGGCTCAATATGCCACCTTTATCTCATAATCATCAGCAGCAAATGTGCTGCATCCACCAGGGAAATTGTCACTCATATCTGTCCATAAGTAATGCAATTCACCATCTCAATGTCGTCCTCACAAGAAGCATTGCCTCCAGCTGGTGATTACCTTAACCACACTCACTTACCAGTCTGAGATTTCATTCGTTTTGCTACAAAAAAATGTACAGCCAAGCAAAGGGACATACATGTTACATTACCACAAGGATGCAGTGGTAGATATTATGGAGATGTCAAACTTGTATATGCTGCACATCTCAGCAGAAAGATTGAAGTGACAGAGTTACAAACTTCCCTGATACATATACTGATTTCAGTTAATTAACGTCTGAACCATCCATGGCATCAAAATAGTCCCTTTCTTTTGCCTTACCACTTGCAGTAACTGTCACAAGATATACTTAAAGGAAATATTTCTAAAGATTTGGCTTTCAAAAGAACACATAAAATGTAAGTTTGCAACAGTACACATTCTTGCATTTTGCTGGTTCCAAAGACCAATAGTTGAGCAATGAACTGGCAGTTAGGATTTTACAATTAACAGAGGCGGTAGAGATGGTGGTTAAGGGTGATCATTAAAGTATTCAATCCTCTTCAAACTCTACTTATGCAAAGATAAATGCCAAATCCCAGGGACTACACTGTGAGGAAGAATGTTAGAAGGGCATCAGTAAAGTACGCAGGTATTATCAGATGTGCCACATACACCATGCTGATATAGAGGGTCATAACTCGACTGGCAATTATATTTTTTTGTACTTGAGGCAGTCACTTGGATTGAGTATGAGTTATTTCCACTCCAGTTTTGAGAGCTCTGAGCCAAGTAGAGGCTAACAGGGTGGGCAGGTGGGTACTTTGAGAGGAGGTATACACCTTACCCTGATTATGCAGGGCATCCATATACTCGAAATGCATTGAGTAAATAATACAATTTCAATGCTCCTTTTACACTTAGGAGGGAGAAGAAGATGGTGGCGCAATGCAGCGTGCGCAGCCATTCCGAAAGAATATCGATTATATGTAACTAGGGGGCTGTGAACAATATGGATTTGATGGAGGCAGCCGTGAGAAGCGCGGAGGAACCCCTGGAGTAACTTCTGAAATGCCTGCTTCACTGCCGTTGCTACAGTGATAGATATTCACTTCTTTCTCATTTTGCTAAGCTTGCTTTCTAAGTAGCTGCAGCCGTTTGAAAGGTCACAAATGGTTCTATGTATACAACTATATTGCTTTGTTTAATTACTGGTCATAAATGGAAGTAAGTCTTCAGTTCTTAAAATGTAAATAGAAAGCAGTTTGGAGTTACAAAACCATTCTTTATAGAACACCTTTGCAAACTGGCTCTGTATCTTGAAGATGCTCTATCTGTAAAAAGTCACTGCACCAGCTTTAATATTGCTCAAGAGACAATAAGAGAAAGGGTTGTTTAGTTTAGGTTGGTTTAAAAAGACAAGCTGACTCCTTAAGTTGCTTAGTTCAAGGAAGCTTGTAGAACAGATGATGGACAATGTAATTTAGCATATCAATAACTGATGTGCTTATAGTTGAGAGATTTATGTACTCAGAAGTTAGCTTTACTGCATTTTGTGGTAGCTAACTAAGATCCATGACTCCAAATATACCTTTATACCATTTTTGTTAAACAGATATCTGAGGAAATATCACATGTTTGTGAAGTCACTGAAGTGGGAGAAAACGGATATAAATGTAGAGAGCATTTCAGGGTTATTAAAAAAGGGGTAAATAACATCAAGAAGCTATTAAAGAAACATGGGGTGAACGAGAATCCTTTCTTCTGGCTTCGGTTTCTGCAACAGATAATTTGTTTGTCTGCACCTTTTGTATGTCTTTCCTTGTTTATAGAAATTGTACCTGTGAATTGTACCTTAGTGCTTTATGTTTGAAAAATGCTTTGCACTTTAGAAACGATTCACATTTTCAAAATAGTTTGTAATTGGGAAATGTTTAAGATAGGAATCCTCTGTGAGCGTAAATGCATTTTAAGAGTGTTGTGGAGATTTAAATGGGCACCAGGGTAAATAAATGAACTATTTTTTTAACTAGTTGTTAAATGGAATTATCTTCTCCTTGGTCAGGAGAGGGAACCACTGCCTGAATACTGGGCATTGGCAGATATATTTGCTATAGAGAATAAATAGGGAAGTAAACTAGTCTTTAACGATTGAGTAGTTACAATATAATCTTCCTTTGGTGAGGGTGCTCATGGCTATTTATATCCTATAGGACCGAAATACTTTGTTAAAGGTTAAAACTTTGCAGTTAGCAAATTGAGTGCTATCACAGATGTCTGACCACTGAGTTCCTCCAGCATTTTCTGACTGTTGATCCAGATTTCCAGTATCTGCTGCCTCTCTTGTATTACCATTTATATTTCTCTAAGCAGGCTTTGAGAACATCCTTGAAATCTTTTGTGTTTTCCACTTAGTACCTCTTCCCATGGCAGAGGCCATGTCTGATTTGGGACTCTGCTGCTGAGGGTATGCAAAACCTACCCAATATAGGTGTAGGACTGTAATCAGATCCTTAGAACTTGGGCATTAGCCTGAAATATTCATCCTTCCTGTGAATTTGGAGAACGTTGTACAGTCAATCCTGACGGTATTTTCCCAGTGTCTTTAGATGAAGAGGTTTCAGAAGCAGTTGAGGTTGGGGATCACTGATGCCTGAGAGAGATGAGTTTTGTGCCAGGTCTGAGGTCTTGATCTTTAATTGGCCAAAGGCAGTGCTTAGGAAAATTTGATTCATCTATGGCTGACTCCCTCCATTTCCTTCAGGTGCTCTGGTTTCCTTCCGTATTCTGGGAATGTGCAGGTTGGAGTTGGTGAGTTGTAGGTGCACTGTGTTTGTGCCAGAGATTTACGGACATTTGCAGACTACACGGCACAATCCTTGCTGACTTGATGTGATGCAAGACATTGCATTTCACTTTATGTTTTAATCTACATGTGACAAATAAAGTTATGTACCGGACAAGAGTACCAGTGATAGCATAAAAGAAAAGGTGTCACATTTTGCTTTTCAATGCTTCATTTAAAACAAAATAACTCACCTTATACAAAACGTATCTATGCTTTTCAGGATGTAAGTAATACTTAATTATAATTGCAGATGTTGAAAAAAAATTTTTATGAAATTTCTCTTAAAGAGATGTTAAATAAACATTAAACGCAGATTATGTCCTGCACTGAATTGGTGCACAATATACTTGGGGTCAGAGTTTCATTAAGATTGGAGACAGTGGCTTCATAGAACATGGAAATCTACACCACTTTACAGGCCCTTCAGCCCATAATGTTGTGCCGACCATGTAACCTACTCTAGAAATTGCCTAGAATTTCCCTAGCGTATAGCCCGCTATTTTTCTAAGCTCCATGTACCTATCTAAGAGGCTCTTAAAAGAACCTATTGTATCCGCTTCCACCGCTGCCGCCTGCAGTGCATTCCACGCACCCGCTACTCTCTGTGTGAAAAACTTTCCCCTGACATCCCCTCAGTACCTATTTCCAAGCACCTTAAAAGTATGCCCCCTCATGTTAGCCCTGGGAAAAAGCCCCTGGCTATCCACACGATCAATGTCCCTCATTATCTTTTACACCTCTGTCAGGTCACCTCTCATCCGTCGTTCCAAGGAGAAAAGGCCAGGTATACTCAACCTATTCTCATAAGGTATGCCCTCCAATTCAGCTTCATGGATACAATTTCAGTCACATGTTATGTGTTTAACTCTTCCTTCTCCAATGAGATTTAAAAAGGCAGCTTCCTGTATAGTGGAGACTTGACTTTTAAATCCCACTGCTCCAGTCATCTGGGCCAAGGACTGAAGGCCCAAAGGTGGGCTGCCCCCAGCACATCATTGGGTGCATTGTTTTTTAACAGAAATGACACATTTCACTGGATGTTTCACTTGCATGCAATAACTAAATCTGAATCTGACTAGTGAACTTAAATACAGCATTACATTCAAGGAAGAGGCTTATAAAGTTCCCAGAAATAGCAGGAGGCCCAAGTATTGATGGCATTTTAGAAATGACACATGAAATGTATAAAGTAAGATAGAAGACCAGCAAGTATCAAAACCGCAGTCTATAGGAGCTTTTATAGATATGCTAAATGTAAAACACCAGTAAGGGCAAATGTGGGTCCCTTATAGATGAGCAGAGAATGATTTATAACTGGGTGGTAGACACTGAAGCAGAAGAACCAAAGCTAGCCAGAAATCTCCCAGGAGTTAACCCTCACTCCCATGTATCAGCAATTGGTCTCAGCCTCTGCATCAGTAGCAGCATTAGGTCCAGAGAGAGGGGACAAAGATCAAGGCTTTTACCTTTTCCACCTTTCACGTTCCAGCTTCTTACTTCATTCACCTCCTCCATTCACCTATCCACCTCCCCCTCACTTGATTTTCCCTATCTCCTGCCAGCTTGTACTTCATCCCTTCCCGACACCACCATATTCCAGCTTCTATCCTCTTCTTTCCCAGTCCTGATGAAGCGTCTCAACCCAAAACGTCAGCTGTTGATTTCTCTCCATAAATGTTGCATGACCTGCTGAGTTTCTCCAGTATTTTGTGTGTGCAACCCAAACAAGACTTTTTTAAAAAACCTAAGTATAAAAATGACAGGGAATGATCTTTTTAAAAAAATAAAAATGTCTTGGTGTGTCAAGTTAATTCGTGGATAGCTCACTATTTTTTTTTTGGAGTGTCATACGCACATTTTACCGTGAAATGTTTCCAAAGGCTAAAAATTGTAATCTGTTGAGCCATTTTTTGCTCTTAGGGAATTAAAGTACGCCTGATTGATGGCTTCATTGTGTTTAAAATGGGACTTGGAGGTTTCACCTGCAGTAAGGAGAGTCACTTCAGGATATGACCATTCCAATTTTTTAGTGGTCCAGTCAAGAATAAATAGGCACCAACAACAATTTATGAACATGAAAATGTAAAATTTAAGAGTCGGCCACTCAGCCCCTCCAGCTTGCACTGCATTTAAGCCTGACCTAAATGTAATCTCAATTACAGGTTCCTGCCTCTCTTGAATTAACTTTCACCTCCTTGCATATAAAGACGATACATGACTCTGCTTTAAAAAAAATTCAAAGATTCTATTTTAAACAACTAGAGATAAGTAACAGGTAATGCTGAGGAAGCAGGGAACCTGCAGAAAACTTGGATAGATTAGGAGAATGGGCAAAGAAGTGGCACTGGGAATACAGTGTGGAGAAGTGCAGGGTTATACACTTTGGTAGAAGGAAAAAAAGGCTTAGACTATTTTCTAAATGGGGAACAAATTCAAAAATTGGAGGTGCAAAGAGACTTGGGAGTCTGACTGAGGATTCCCTAAATGTTAACTTCCAGGTTCCGTCGGTAAGGAAGGCAAATGCATTTTGAGAGGACTAGAATATCATAGCAAGGATGTAATACTAAGGTTTATAAGGCATTGGGAAGACCACATTTGGAGAATTGTGAGCAGCTTTGGACCCCAATATCTAAGAAAGGATGTGCTAGTATTGGAGAGGGTCCAGAGGAGGTTTACGAGAATGATTCAAGGAATGAAAGTTTTAACATATGAGGAGCATTTGATAACTCTGGGCCTGTACTCACAGAAACATAGAAAACCTACAGCACAATACAGGCCCTTCAGCCCACAAAGTTGTGCCAAAGCTGTACCTTAGAACTACCTAGGCTTATCGTAGTTCCATAGCCCTTTGTTTTTCTAAGCTCCACATATCCATCCAGCTGTCTCTTAAAAGACCCTATCGTTTCCGCTGGCAACCCATTCCACACACTCACCATACTCTGCGTATAAAAACTTACCTCTGACATCTCCTCTGTATCTACTTCCAAGCACCTTAAAACTATGCCCTCTCATGCTAGCCATTTCAGCCTTGTGAAAAAGCCTCTGACTATCCACATGATCAATGCCTCTCATTATCTTGTACACTTCTATCAGGTCACCTCTCGTCCTCCGTCGCTCCAAGGAGAAAAGACCGAGTTCACTCAAACTATTCTCATAAGGCATGCTCCCCAATCCAGGCAACATCCTTGTAAATCTCCTCTGCACCCTTCCTATGGTTGCCACGTCCTTCCTGCAGTGAGGCGATCAGAATTGAGCACAGTACTCCAAGTGAGGTCTGGCCAGGGTCCTATAATAGCTGCACATTACCTCTCGGCTCTTAAACTCAATCCCACGATTGAAGGCCAATGCACTGTATGTCTTCTTAACCACAGAGTCAACCTGCGTAGCAGCTTTGAGTGTCCTATGGACTCAGACCCCAAGATCCCTCTGACCCTCCACACCGCCAAGAGTCTTGCCATTAATGCTATATTCTGCCATTATATTTGACCTACCAGAATGAACCACCTCACATTTATCTGGGTTGAACTCCATCTGCCACTTCTCAGCCCAGTTTTGCACCCTATCAATGTCCCACTGTAACCTCTGACAGCCCTCCACACTATCCACAACACCCCCAACCTTGTGTCATCAGCAAATTTACTAACGCATCCCTCCACTTCCTCATCCAAATCATTTATAAAAATCACAAAGAGTAGAGGTCCCAGAACAGATTCCTGAGGCACACCACTGGTCACCGGCCTCCATGCAGAATATGACCCATCTACAACTACTCTTTGCCTTCTGTGGGCAAGCCAGTTCTGGATCCACAAAGCAATGTCCACTTGGATCCCATGCCTCCTTACTTTTTCAATAAGCCTTGCATGGGGTACCTTATCAAACGCCTTGCTAAAATCCATATATACATCATCTACGCCTCTACCTTCATCAATGAGTTTAGTCACATACTCACTGGATTTAGAAGAATAAGTGGAGATCTCATTGAAACCTACCAAATTTCGAAAGGTCTGGATGGAATAGATGTGAAGTAGACGTGGGAGAGTCTGGGACCACAGGGCACAGCTTCAGAATACAAAAATCCCTTTAGAATTTAGATGAGGAGGAATTTCTTCAGCCAGAGGAGAGTGAAACTGTGGAATTTATTGCCACAGACAGCTGTGGAGGCCAAGTTTTGGGGTATGTTTAAAGCAAAGCTTAACAGGTGCTCGCTCCATTAGTAAGGGAGTCAAAGATTTCAGGAAGAAGTCAGCAGAATAGGGTTGAAAAGGATAATTTTCTGCTCCTATGCCTTATGGTCTTATTAGCTATTTCTACTGCTCGTTGAGGAAGAAGTTTTCACATATTCACGAATCTCTGACAAAAAATGTCATCTGAAATAGTCATAGTCATAGTCATACTTTATTGATCCCGGGGGAAATTGGTTTTCGTTACAGTTGCACCATAAATAATAAATAGTAATAGAACCATAAATAGTTAAATAGTACTATGTAAATTATGCCAGTAAATTATGAAATAAGTCCAGGACCAGCCTATTGGCTCAGGGTGTCTGACCCTCCAAGGGAGGAGTTGTAAAGTTTGATGGCCACAGGCAGGAATGACTTCCTATGACACTCTGTGCTGCATCTTGGAGGAATGAGTCTCTGGCTGAATGTACTCCTGTGTCCACCCAGTACATTATGTAGTGGATGGGAGACATTGACCAAGATGGCATGCAACTTAGACAGCATCCTCTTTTCAGACACCACCATGAGAGAGTCCAGAAATGAGCAAAAGAGACCAGTTCTAGATTCTTCCACAATGGAGTGCATCCTCTTCTACATCCACACTGTCAAGACCCCTCAAAGTGTTATGGTTCAATCAAATCAGCACTCATTATACTGATCTGCAACATGCAAACTGACCTTTTATAACCCCTGCTTATTAACAGATATATCCTTTGTACTTATTGGGGCACCTTCTCTGATTATGAGCTATTATCCCTTTGTGAGTCAAATGAACACCTTTCTAGAAATTATCAATATTGACAGAGACTCAACGTTGACAAAGTGTTTTAAAGACTGATCATGAAGACCAACGATCCCCTGTGGACAGATCCGTAGCCAAAGCTCTTTAACTGCATCTGACTCCTTGCAGACAATGTCTTCTCATTCACTGCACAGTGCTGAAAAACAATCATTCAATCCTACAAGACATTTCTCTTCCCTTAGATGCACAGCGTCACTAAGCACAGTCATGTGGTTTTACTGAAATACCGGGCTTTCCCATAACATGGTGGGTGACTAGCTGCACTGCTAGAGAACAAAGGGGAATTAGCTTATGCATATTAATTTCTATGTTTAACTAAACATAATAAAGTTTGTTGTGAAAAGGAGCAGCTGGAATAACTAAACCATGCTCTGCAGAACAAATGGAGGTGCTGGAAATAGCATGAAGGGAAATTGATATGATGTTGAAGTAACTAAGTTTGCCCACCTTAGCAGGTGAAGTCTAGTAACAATCTACTGATCTCCTCCTGTGCAATGAAAGCAAAACTACAATTCAATTCCATCAACACAAGCAGGAACAAGGGTCCTTCTGCATAGGTCTTTGCTGGATATAGGGAAACAAAAAACTATAGAGTCCCTACATCTAAAATGAAAAAATATTTTGATTTTTATGTGAGATTTGAAAGTCTGAGACCACGATGGAGGTCAGAGGCTCGAAGGCAGTCTGTACTGGGGTTGGAGCCCTGTCTGTGTGCGTTTGATTGGGGGGAGGGAGGTTGGTAAAATTTTGCTTTGTTGTTGTTGCTTCTTGTTGCTGAGTTGGGCAGCCTGTGATGGCGTCAGAATGTCTGGTGACACTTGCAAGCTGTCCCCAGTACATCCTTATATTGCGTTGGTTGTTATGTGTACAGGCAACCCATTTCCCTCTGTGTTTCAAAACACATATAATTAAGAAATACGTCTAAATCTAAAAATAAACCTGTAAATATTCAGCTTCTAAGGCCACATCTGTGGAAAGAGATCTGTGCTGCACATGATCTAACATTCTATTGAAAAAGGATCTCGTGTTAGCCCATTGTAAGTCCTCGTCCAATCAGGTTTCCACTCTCCCACCATTTTTACAATCAAATTCCTGTTCTTACTTAAGAAAGACCTTCATCTTTGTTACTATTCTTTTCCTCTAGATTCATTTCAAAGGCTTCTTTTACCAGGCAGTCCCAAACCCCATTGGCGCAGCACAATAGTTTTGTGCTGTCGATGTCAGTCCTCTGGCCATTGCAAACACAATGTTCTGCTACCACTGATTTATCCAGGTAGCCCAAATGGACACACCTCCTGTGCTCCTTGAGTTGTGATTCCACCATGCGTCCCGTCTGGCCGATATATGCTGTTGCGCACTAACAGGGAATCCTGTGAACACCAGCTGTCCTGAGTCCCAGGTCATCTTTGACCTGCATAAACTGTGATTTGAGTTTCCTTACGGGCTTGTGGATGGTATTAATCTGCTTTTCTATAAGATCCTGGCGATCCTTCCAGAAACTGTGGAAACATAGGTAGGACAGCGGTAGTAATGGGTTCCTCCTCATTTTTAAATTTCCTTTTCAGGGCCCAATTGACTTCCTTCATCTTGTAGCCGTTCTGTAGGAACAACATGCATAATTCTCTTATTTCTTCGGGGAGACTCTCCAGGTGTGAAACAAGTGGCATCTATCGGAAAACCCACTCATACGGACTTATACCTCAACAATAACAGCCACCGGGGTAAGGTATTGATGTGGATAGAGAATTGTTTGGCAGACAGGAAGCAAAGAGTGGGAATAAACGGGACCTTTTCAGAATGGCAGGCAGTGACGAGTGGGGTACCGCAAGGCCCATTGCTGAGACCCCAGTTGTTTACAATATATATTAATGACTTGGATGAGGGAATTAAATGCAGCATCTCCAAGTTTGCGGATGACACAAAGCTGGGTGGCAGTGTTAGCTGTGAGGAGGATGCTAAGAGGATGCAGGGTGACTTGGATAGGTTTCGTGAGTGGGCAAATTCATGGCAGATGCAATTTAATGTGGATAAATGTGAGGTTATCCACTTTGGTGGCAAAAATAGGAAAACAGATTATTATCTGAATGGTGGCCGATAAGGAAAAGGGGAGGTGCAATGAGACCTGGGTGTCATTATACACCAGTCGTTGAAAGTGGGCATGCAGGTACAGCAGGCGGTGAAAAAGGCGAATGGTATACTGGCATTCATTGAAAGAGGATTCGGGTACAGGAGCAGGGAGGTACTACTGCAGTTATACAAGGCCTTGGTGAGACCACAGCTGGAGTATTGTGTGCAGTTTTGAGGAATCTAATCTGAGGAAAGACATCCTTGCCATAGAGGGAGTACAAAGAAGGTTCACCAGATTGATTCCTGGGATGGCAGGACTTTCATACGATGAAAGACTGGATCAACTAGGCTTATACCTGTTGGAATTTAGAAGACTGAGGGGGGATCTTATTGAAATGTATAAAATCCTAAAGGGATTGGACAGGCTAGCTGCAGGAAGATTGTTCCCGATGTTGGGGAAGTCCAGAATGAGGGGTCACAGTTTGAGGATAAAGGGGAAGCCTTTTAGGACCGAGGTTAGGAAAAACTTCTTCACACAGAGAGTGGTGAATCTGTGGAATTCTCTGCCACAGGAAACAGTTGAGGCCAGTTCATTGGCTATATTTGAGAGGGAGTTAGATATGGCCCTTGTGGCTAAAGGGATCAGGGGGTATGGAGGGAAGGCTGGTACAGGGTTTTGAGTTGGATGATCAGCCATGATCATACTGAATGGCGGTGCAGGCTCGAAGGGCCGAATGGCCTACTCCTGCACCTATTTTCTATGTTTCTATGTCTCTCCCAACGTAGAGTGGTTCTTTCTACTTTGATTAACTGTGCGAAAACTATTTCAAACCTAAGAGTCTCCCCAAGGAAATAAGATGATCACGCATGATGTTCCTACAAAATGACGACAAGGGGAAGGAAATCAATCAGGGGCCTTAAAAGGGCCAAGGGAAAACCAAGAAACCAAACAAAGAGATGAAACCCGTCACCACCGCCTGTCTTTATGATATTTCCACAATTTCTGTAAGGATTGCCAGGATCCTGAAGAAATACTGGATTCATACCATACACAAACCTGTAAGGAAGCTCAAATCACAGCTTCTGCAGGTCAACGATGACCTAGGACTCAGGGCCGCTGGTGTACTCCTGTGAATGCAGAGCAGCATACATCAGCCATATGGGACATACAGTGGAAACCCACAACAAGGAGTGCAGGAGGTGTATCTGTTTGGGTTACCTAGTGAAATCAGCGTTAGCAGAACATTACATTCCCAATGGCTATGGGATTGAGTTCAATGGCACAAAACTACGGTGTTGCAGCAATGGCTTTTGGGACCGCCTGGTAAAGGAAGCCACTGAAATCAAACTGAAAGAAAAGACTTTTAACAAAGACGAAGAGTAACAACTGGAATTGGATTGTAAACAAGGCGGGAGAGCAGAAATCTGATTGGATGAGGACTAACCAAACAAGAGTAATGGACTACTGGATATAAATACCACCAGACTAGATATATCCAAAAATCATCCCTGATAAAGATGGCAGAGTTTGTCACCAAAACATCGGTTACAAATGATACCCATACCTGGCTGGAAGCCCAAGAAGAATTTACTTGCTAACATTCTATTTATTACTAAAGAGACAAATAGAAATCATGATTTGTTCATAACCGTTTGCTGCTTAATGTCTGCTCAATGCAGATCAGCCATGACATGGTTAGGTTCATGCCGTGTAACTAATGCATTAAAGCCGTGAGTAATCTGACAAAAAAATTCACCTGCTTACCAATAAAGCTGAAGTCCTCATTAAAGCTAACATGCACATGGCTTTAAGGGATGCACTAAAACACCAGAACTTTAACTCCACTGATTTATGTAGGCATACTGATGCACGTAGTCATGCATGTCAACCTCAATCTGGTTAGTACAAGGTACCCAGAAATATATTCAGGTTTACATACACAAAATGCTGGAGGAACTCAGCAGGCCACGGAGAATCTAGAAAAAGAGTATAGCCAATGTTTTCAGTCAAAACCCTTCGGCAAAACACAAGAAAAAAGGCTGAGGAGAAGGTTTAAAAGGTGGGGGAAAGAAGAGAGAAACACAAGCTGATAAGTGAAACCTGAAAGGGGAGGGGATGAGAAAAAGAGCTGAGAAATAAATTGGTGAAAGAGACAGAGGCCATAGAAGAAAGAAAAGGGGGAGGAACACCAGAAGGTGGTGGTGGGCGGACAAGGAGATAAGATGAGAGAGGGAAATGGTGGGGAGGGTGAGTGGTGGGCATTACCAGAAGTTCGAGAAATCGATGTTCATGCCATCAGGTTGGAGGCTACCCAAATGGAATATATGGTGTTGTTCCTCCAACGTAAGTGTGGCCTCATTACAACAGTGGAGGAGGCTATGGATAGACATATCGGAATGGGAATGGGAAATGGAATTAAAATGGGTGGCCACTGGGAGATCCCACTTTTTGTGGTGGATGGAGCATAGGTGCTCGGCGTAGCCATCTCCCAATCTACATCGGGTCTCATCGATATATAGGAGGCCACATCAGGAGCACCAGACACAGACACTATTGCAATGAGAGCTGAATTCATTCCAGAAGTCATCTAAAGACTAACTTTGGGATGCTTCTGGAAAGATTAGCCTATCTGCTTGGTCTAATGGTACTGTCATAAGCTCTCTGCAGAGGGTGGAGGGATCTCAATTTCTTGTCACTTACTATGTTCAGCACAGTTTAGTGATATTGCACATAGAACTCTATCACAGTAGGAGCAGAATGAGGAGGATCAAGTCGGGAGGCCCTATCCAAATATGATATCAAGGGCTGGCAATATCCCTTCTGAAGGAGAGCTGAGCAGCATCAGTGAGGATTGGAGAATGAGGCATGTCAAGGCTGTATGTAATCAAGACACACTCATGACAGAAAAGGATCTTAATGCAAAAAAAAACAATAGGTCAGCGGTCCTCAACCACCGGCAGGAGTTAGTTACACACAGGCCATGATAGGAACAGAACTCCAGGAGACGTTGTCCATTGTCATTTAGTTTACCAATTCCAAAGTGGCCAAGACAATGGTTCAAGGAAATAGAGAAGGACTTAGACAGATTTGTATAACGGGCAAAGAAGTGGCAGGTGGAGTACAGTATCTGGAAGTGTATGGTCATATAGAACAAATAAAGGGGATTGACTATTTTCTAAATGGAGAGAAAATACAAAACTATGAGGTGCAAAGAGACTTGGCAGTCCTTGTGCAGGATTCTCTAAAGGTTAATTTGGAGGTTGAGTCTGTGGTGGGGAAGGCAAATGTGATGTTAGCAACAGAGATAAGGAATTTCTTTAGCCAGAGAGTGGTGAATCTGTGGAATTTGTTGCCACAAGCAGCTATGGAGGCCAAGTCTTTATGTATATTTAAGGCAGAGGTTGATAGATCCTTGATTGTTCAGGGCATGAAGGGATACATGGGCAAAGGAGGAAATTGAGGCTGATAGGAAAAATGGGTCAGCCATAATGAAATGGCAGAACAGACAATGGGCCAAATGGCCTAATTCTGCTCCTGTATCTTATGGCTTCCAGGACTCACTATTATCCAGCTCCCCGCCCTCCCCCACCCCCACCAAACCTGCCCCACGTATATTCTGGAGTCAGTTTCCATGTGTTTACACCATCACTATTCCCCACTCTGGTTTACACCAGCTAGAGCAGAAATTTCAAGATTCCAGTCCCCTTTGAAGCAAAAAAGTAGACTCCCAGGGGTCATGTTCAGGTAGTAACTTATTCTCCTTCTGCTTTGCCCCATGTAACATAGTTAAAATCACTGTTGTGTTACTGTTCCCCATTAAAGTTATACTTTCATAAGAAGAATATCTTAAACTATGTTGTACATCTGGCGCACATCAAGAATGCGTACTTAGCCAGCTGCTCAACTCTCTCTACACCCACAGCTGATCAGCCAGGAACAGCTCAAATGCAATCTATAAATTTGCCGATGACGCAACTATGGTTGGCAGAATTTCAGACGATGACTATGAGAAGTGTACGGAAGCGAGATGGATCAGCTAGTTGAGTGGTGTTGCAACAACAACCTTGCACACAGCGTCAGTAAGACCAAGGAATTGATCGTGGACTTCAGAAAGGGTAAGTGGAGGAAGCACACACCAGTCCTCATCAAAGGATTAGCAGTGGAAAGGGTGAGCAGTTTCAAGTTCTGTGAGTTAATATCTCTGAAGATCTATTCTGGGTGCAACACATTGATGCAATTACGAAGAAAGCAAACAGCCCCTATATTTCATTAGAAGTATGACACCAAAGACTCTCACAAGTTCCTAAAAATGTACAGTGGAGAGCATTCTAACTCGTTGCATCATCGTCTGGTTTGGAGGGGTCATTTCACAGGACTGGAAACAGATGCAGACATGTTGCGAACTCAGCCAGCCTCATCATGGGCACTAACCTCCCCAGCATCCAGGACACCTTGAAACGGCAATGCAACTGAGGAATTATATGCAGAATGAAAAGGGCTAAAACCTCATTGACTTATTTGCAGCCTGGCTAATAATTTTGCAAAGATAACTAATGAAGAAAGGAGTGCTTGTGCATGAGAAAGCTGGTTGTGTAACCATTAACCAAGGATACCTAGCAACGGTCAGAATATGTATGTGATAATGAATGTTCAACAAGCAGCCCCAGACAGTGCTCGAGGCTCGCGATTGCAGATTTTCCCAGGCTTTATGAGCGTGGTCTCTGTAGCATCAACTGAGACGCAAGTTTGCCAATAAACAGTATGTAATTTTAAGTAAACTGTGTTTGACAATTATTCCCTGGGTCTGAACCTAGAATCATCTGCTAGAGGGACAGACCAATACAACAAAAAGGTGGCATCCATCATTAAGGACCCTCATCACCCAGCACATGTCCTCTTCTCATTACTACTGTCAAAGAGTAGGTACGGGCACCTGAAACACACTCAATGTATTATGAACAGATTTCTGAATGGAGAATTAATCCACGTTCATGAACTCAATACTTTTTTCTCTCTCATGTTGCACTATTCAGTTAAGTTAATCTTTTTTAAAAAATATAAAGTGCATTCTAATTAATTGGGACACATTAGAGTACATTTTGGCCCAATTAAGTGGGTGCCCCAATTAGCCAGTTTAATGGAAACAGTTAAAAATGTATAAAAATGACAAACTGAATAACAAAGTATGTATTTAAATGAAATACAGAACAAAATATAACACTATCAATAGTACCACAGTACTATAAAACTGTATTAGATCCTAATAGTTATCAACACTGGAATTTATCCAGGGTACACAATGAAAAAAATTAGCGTAGCCACCTAGTGCAGACAATGGACTACCTTCATGTAATGTTATTGACAATTGTATCCTCCACATCTTCATTTTCATTTTGACATTCAAGATGATGATCGATATCTTCAAATTCTTCATCATTTTTTACTTGTTAAAACATTGAAGTTGTTTGTCATTTCCAGCCATTTCTCACATCTCCAAGCCTGAATGCTTGAAACTACAGTGAACAAAACTGTTCTGAATTAACTTATTGCTTATTTCTCACCAACTACCATTGACAAAAAAAAAATCACAGCTTTTTGAACACAAACATGTGCAACTGATGCTATTTAAAAATTGCTCAATCTAAGCACGGTGTACCATCTAATGGCCTTACAAGTGTACACGACTGTCACTACTTAGAACCTATTTGGCAACATTCTCCTGCCCCAGTTAAGCAGCCTGGTGTCCCGAATAAACAAAGGTAATCTCAGCAATTTTCTCATTTGAATTGAATTGACTTTATTACCTACGTCCTTCATTTTCATGAGAAGTAAAAATCTTTACATTATGTCTTCATCTAAATATGCAATGTGCAATTTAAGCAAGTTATACTAAACAGTAAGTACAACAGGACAGTCAATATTACACAGAAATACAGTTGTGTCACAATGAATTAAGCAGTCGAATGGCCTGGTGGAAGAAGCTGTCCTGGAGCCTGTTGGTCCTGGCTTTTATGCTGCGGTACTGTTCCCCGGATAGTAGCAGCTGGAACAGTTTACGGTTGGGGTGACTCACGTCCCCAATGATTCTTTGGGTCCTTTTTACATACCTGCCATTGTAAATGTCCTGAACAGTGGGAAGTTCATATCCACAGATACGATTGGCTGTCCGCACCACTCTCTGAAGAGTTCTGCGATTGAGGGAAGTACAGTTCCCATACCAAGCAGTGATATAGCCAGTCAGGATGCTCTCAATTGTGTCCCTATAGAAAGTTCTTAGGATCTGGGAGCCCATACCAAACTTCTTCAACTGTCTGAGGTGAAAATGGCACTGTTGTGCCTTTTCACCATACAGCCGGTACATACGACCTCGTCAGATCCTTGGTGACGTGTATGCCAAGGTATTTAAGGCTGTTCACCCTCTCAACCCCAGATCTATTGATGTCGATAGAGATTAGCCTGTCTCCATTCTTCCTGTGGTCCACAACCAGCTTCTTTGTTTTTGTGACATTGAGGGAGAGGTTACTTTCTTGACACCACTGTGACAGGGTGACAACTTCTTCTCTGTAGGCTGCCTCATTATTATTTGAGATTAGGCCAATCGATGTCGAATCATCAGCAAATTTAATTAGCAGATTGGAGCTGTGGGTGGTGACACAGTCATGGCTATAGAGAAAGTAAAGGAGGAGGCTTAGTACACAGTCCTGAGGGGCATCTGTGTTGAGGGTCAGAGGGGCAGAGGTGAGGGAACCCACTGTTACACCTGCCAGCAATCTGACAGGAAATCCAGGATCCAGCTACACAAGGCAGGGTGAAGACTGAGGTCTCTGAGCTTTTTGTTGAGCCTGGAGGGAATTATTGTGTTCAATGCTGACCTGTACTTCACGAACAACATTCTCACATACCTATCCTTCGTTTCTAGATGTGTAGGGACGGTGTGTAGATTTGTGGCTTATTGCATCATCTGTCAATTGGTTGTGTTGGTAGGCAAATTGTAGGGGGTCCAGTGTGGGTGGTAGAATGCTTCAGATGTAATCCTTGACCAGCCTCTCAAAGCATTTGCTTATTATTGAGGTGAGTGCGACAGGACGCCAGTCATTCAGACATGAGTTATTGTTCTTTAAGAATTGCCCCATTGAATTGATAGCCCAACTAACTGGAATCCACCATTTTTCATATTGTAATTTATAAAATTTTACTATGTATTACAATGTACTGCTGTCATAGAAAAATAAATTTTATGACATATGCCAGTGATAGTAAAACTGATTGAGATTCTGATGTGTGAAGTTGCTATAAATACAGAAGTTAAGAAATGATTCTGTGAGTCTTCTAGTAAGCCTTCCCTGGCACTAATTATATTCTTTACCTGCTAATCTGGCCTGCATCTTTGAAGGTTACTGCTATATAAATAAGCAAATACAAACTTAAGTGTTACTTAAAAACTGTTGAGAGCCATCAAGTCAAAGATAACTGCTCCTATATATCAAACTCAGGCCAAAGACTGTCTCTCTTTGTTTCTTTCAATGAAGAGATTGGTTGGCATCTATAATTAAGTATGGCCTGTGATGAGTAATGAATGTATATTAGATACAAGTTTTTCTTTTAATACACACAAGTAAATTTCTATTGACATTATACACAATTGAAATGTGAATAAATTCTAATGGTGATCCGTACTACTGAATGGTTATCTTCTTTTCTCATTTGAACCTCCATATGGTGTTGAAAAATGCAAAATAAAAAGATGCTTAAGGAGACACCCACTCATGTATAATACCTACAAGCAACTTCTGTCCGCCCTTGTTGTTCAATGCACAATGATATGTTAGTCTGAGAGGTATATTAATTAACGATTTTCTGCATCCAACTTATAAATTATATATATCTTAAACATCATCAGATTATTTGGAGTCCATCAAAGGAATGCAACAGTCAATTGAAGGGTGAAAAGAATTTGGAGAAATTGTAGTCGAATCATAGAGAAGAGATATTTGAATTCAGTTGTTACCCCCTCAACAGATCATTTAGCTATTTTCAAAAATACTTTGATGAACTCAAGAGCTGGAAAATGCTACCAACTGATGGCCAGGCAGATGTTTTAACTTATTGCCTTTATCATTCATGAGGCAATCAGCACCACGATGTGAAAGGAATTTAAAAAAGGGATATTCAGTTCTCAGGAAAAGAAATACCGCTCTTGATTTCTTCTGATGGATCAATGATGGTGAAAATTAGGATGGTAGTTGCTGAGAGAAAGGAGGAGGAGGAGGAGGAGGAACAAATCAAGATCACATGATCAAAATCTGCTAATCAGCGGTGAATTTAAAAATGTCAACAGAATATGCAAGCTGCAGTAGCAATCATTTGATAAGCACCGAAAGATCAATTGAGTGAGAGGGCAGATGTGAATACATAAATGCATTAAGTGTTAGATTTAAAAGAGGACAAATATCTTGGTGTACTCTACCAAATTTATTATGATAGTGCTTGTGGAGATAAGATATTTCCATGAATTGTGTTAAAAATTGCGAGTGATTAATCTATAAGTTAAGGTTAATTTATATTAGATTGTAGAATGTTTTAATATATCTCCAGGTTCACATTTCTTAATTGTGGCCGTGTGTACACTTCATGAGTACATTCTTCTGAATCTGTGACAGTTCAGGTGGAAGTTTAGGAAAAGATTAGGACCAATAATTAATTGCTGACCTATATATTTAAGCATATAAAACAGTGATATTGTGAGATGTGCCAAGAAGCAAAGTATTAACTTATAAATATTTAATCATCATATCCAGCATAGCTGGCTGCTAGGGATGGGAATATGTCCCCAATACTTAGCATTCTTTGTGATGTATGGCAGTCTAAATTTTTCATCAGTGAAAGAAGCCTTTTCTGACAAAAGGTTAAAAAGCCTGTTACAAAATTATTCCATTTACATTGGCATTTTTATCACAGAAGATTGGCCTAAGTTTCATGGGTATTTGTTCTATTTTTCTAATAACATGGTAGATTATTTGGCCCATTAACTCAATGCCAACTCTTGGAGCTTTCTAGTCAGTTCTATTACTTAATTTATTCTCCTTCAACTATTTTCACATGACCACCCACTCCTAGTTCACCTCCCAATTAACCTACCGACACATCTTTGGGGTATAGAAGGAAGCTGGAGCTGGTGGTTGATAAGTAGATCAAATCACTGCAATTTTCAGTGCCATAGATCAGAGACAAATACACCATGGAGACAAGCCCTTTGGACCAACAAATCTATACAGCTGTGGTGTCCATCTAGCTAGTCCCAATTTCCTGTGTTCATCGCATATCCCTCCAAGCCTTGTCCCTCTATG
Source organism: Mobula hypostoma (assembly GCF_963921235.1). Classification (NCBI taxonomy): domain Eukaryota; kingdom Metazoa; phylum Chordata; class Chondrichthyes; order Myliobatiformes; family Myliobatidae; genus Mobula; species Mobula hypostoma. The sequence continues at coordinate 29,697,896 of NC_086115.1, read as the reverse complement.
TACCTATCCAAGTGCTTCTTAAATGATACTACTGTACCTGATCAACTACTTCCTCTGGTAGCTTATTCAATATAATCATCACGCTCTACATGGAAAGATTGCCCTTCAGGTTCCTTTTAAATCTTTTCCCTTATTCCCAAAACATATGGGCCATAGTTCTGAAGTCCCCTACCATGAGCACATGAGAAGAAATGGTTCAGGTTAAAATATGTGAGGTAGATAAGTTAGGATTCAGAAGACTTTGAAGAGGATAAGTTGACATTCAGATTGAGTGGCTCAGGGTGATAAATGAGAACAGGGTAAGTATATAAATAGGAATGAGAAGTTGCAACTGTTCAAGAATAAGTTATACATTATACAATACAATCCATCATCATCACAAGACTATAAGATAGAGGAGCAGAATTAGGCCATTCAGCTCATCAGATTTTCTCCACCATTCAATCACGGCCGATTTTCTTTGACTATTCTCAACACCATTCTCTCAACTTCTCTCTTTAACCTTTACTTCCCCTATCAATCACAAACCTTTCAATCTCTGCCTTATTGCCCAGAATCTCTACATTATCACCCAGAATTCATTGCTCAAAAGGTTGTGGAAGCCAAGTTCTCCACAGATTTACCACCCTCTGACTGACAAAAGTCCTCTTCTTCTTAGTTCCAAAAGGGTATCCTTTTACTCAGAGACTACGCCCTTGGATCCTAGATTCTCCTCCTATGGGAAACATCCTCCTCATGTCCTCTCTTTCCAGGCCTTCCAATGATTACAGGCCCAGGATCATTAAGTGCACCTCCCACATTAACTTTTCGTCAAAAGGTAAAACAGCTTGGTCCTGCAACTATTCTCCATCATTTCTGTTGGCCGTAGCACTGAGCTTTGGTTTGCGCTCCAAGATGCCAACACCGATAAGAAGCCAGCTTCACACTGACGGATGACACAATCTGTTTACCTGCATGCTTTAAGCAAACACTCACTGGACTCAAGTTCAAGACATTACCAATATACTGTCTGCCACAAATTCGGCATGCATATCAACATGTACACCATGGGTGCCATTTTAGTGGTCCAGGCTACAACTTTTAACTGCCTCCTTAAAGAATGTTAACTTGAAAGAAAATGACATTGAAATGCGACACGCATGGAAAAAACTGTCATTTAATAAAAGGTGCAAAGAGATTTGATTTATTAAGACATCAAAAATGAACCGCGCAGAAGGAGGATGTTCAGAATAATTCTATTTCACTTGAGGAAGACTATATAAATACACAGTAGAAGGAAGTTCCTGTGTTTTGGATCAGAAATTAGATGAACAAATATGAACAAACAGGATGCTTGTAGATTTTTGGAGGATTATATTCGGGGGTGTTGCATTCTGTGAGGTGTGGGAGGGTAAGAGATGGTGTTTATTCAGAGTGCAACTGGTGAGAATGTGTTAAAATTATTAGGCAAGGAGTTTGTGAATTAAGACTAATGCATAACAGAAACCTGCAAAGAGAATCCAACCACATCAGTGAGTAAAGCCAATATCTGCTGTGAAATGAAACAGCCCTTAGCTTCCTAAGTGCTTCGAGCAAGTTAGAATTATCAATTATTTGAGCTTTTACAGTACTTAAAAGGTGCAAGAAGCTTGAAGGCGTCTCAGTGGGAACTAATGCAATCAGCTGAAGTACAGCCAGCTTTGGGCAGGATAGTGGTGTGAGCGAAAATATTCTCACCAAGTGCTTTGGGCTGAGCAGTGTTGTATTTACAACTGGAGGAATAAAATCAGAATGTCAATTCCATGAATTGATGCACCTAATAAAATGGAAAATAGATGCAATTCTTATGAGTTTCAACCCACCCTGCATTCTAAATTGTTGAGGCGATGATCCAGAATACAGAACCTTGTCAACCAAATAGTAATCTGATACAATAACAGGAAAAATAAGTAACAAAATATATCTCGTTTTCATATGGATTACTTGCAGTACAAACTTCAGCAATTGTACTTTAAGTTAATGGAAGGGTGTATTAATTTATTCTTCTAAAATGTTACTTTCAACTATTATTATTGCATCAAGAATTTGATACAGAAGTCCATCAAAACCATGCTGATTTATGATATACATAAACATTTTAGCAACAGCCTCTACTCCATCTTCAGATTTCTTGACGAACCATGGAAACTACCGGACCATTTTGCTCTCTTTTTGTACTGCTTATCTTATATATTTTTTTGTATTGTAACTTAAGATATTTTTATGTCTTGCATTGTACTGTTGCCACAAAACAACACATTTCACAACATACAGTATGTCAGTAATAAGTCTGATTTTGATTCTGTAGAATTCAGTATTAAAAATTCACAAACACACAGTATGGTATGTTGTCAAACATAAAGTGCTTAACCCAATCCTGTCTTCCTAGCCTTCTGTTAATATAATACTTCCACATACTTATGAAACAAAATAAAATCTGCAACCAGTAAACCTCACCTCTAGGCACAAACAGGCAATCTGTTGCTTAGTTTTAAAACTCTGCTCCTGGATTTTTTTTTCTTGAGTTTCTATTCCCCCAGGCAGGCCACTGGTTGTGATTGTGGCTTTAATAGACATACATTTTTGTGTGATTTTTGTTTCTAATCAGTTAACAACCATTTGGTGACATGAGACTTTAGAAAACTGAGTGCATCTAAAATAGCCATGAACTCCTCCAAGCTGGAGAACCAGCATAACACTACTTTCATCAGGAAGAGCTAGTAAGCTCTCTTACTAGCTCTTCCTTCAGTTAGTCCTGACGAAGGGTCTCGGCCTGAAACATCGACTGTACCTCTTCCTAGAGATGCTGCCTGGCCTGCTGCATTCACCAGCAACTTTGATGTGTGTTGCTTGAATTTCTAGCATCTGCAGAATTCCTCGTGTTTGTGTTTTTAAAATAACACTATTTTGTGAGCTTCTGCTTTCAATGTTAGATAAGGATTAACTGTTTAAACAAGTTGAGAGCCTGAATCTATTCTTTCAACCATAGAGCAAATTTCTTAATTTGGTTTAGTGGTTTTCCAGCATTGTAAAATACCTTCATTTAAACAGAGTGTTAATCATTTGGTTTAGTGCCCAACCCTGTGCATAATATAGATTGCACAAATTGATTCCAAGGAATGTAACCAATAAGTTTTGATCAGTACCTACCTAAAAATGTAACACACAAATTAAGCCTAGAGTGATAACTATTGTGTGCTCAAGGAGCACAGGACAAAGCTCCATGTCAACAAACTAAAACACAGAAGGGCATGTTCCCCACCAGACAGTTCCTGCACGAGCCTACCTTGTGTGAAGTATTTGTTCATTAGGAATGTTGCAAATGCTCTTAATGGTTGAAAGGTATGTTGTGAACCTAACTGGACTGTAAGGGCATCAGCCAGAAGAGTTGAAGCCGACAGAGGAGGTCATGAATATTAATTTGCTAGGCAAGCACTTGGCAGAAATGGACATTTCAGTTTTGACAAATATTATTATTATGTAGAGCGAATGTTAACAAGAGCTGCACCATTTGTACAAGATTGGCTAATTAATAATTTAGATCAATAGGAACATTTTTAATTCTAAGAGAAATTTTTGTATACTATCCTCCTGGAAACCTTTGTACCAAGAGTTCCAGAAGCCAACTTAGACAGCAATTGCTTGGAAGGGAGTCTGGTAAGATGATGTCAAATCATTTAAAGTGAATGGCTTGGCACACGAATCATGGTGCCACCCACGGTGTCAATATTCTATAATCAATTCAACAACACTGATTGTAAAACGTTCACTTATACTCAGGGTCCAGAAACAGACTTTCTTGAATAGCTTACTGCATAACTTTAGATGGCAGTTAAGAATTTACTGCAGTTATTTGTAGCTGTAGAGTCACATACCAGATAATAATGTCAAGATTTTCTTAGCAAGAGCAAGCTGGATGCTTACTATGATGAATTATATGTTCATATTTAACTGATACCAACTTTAATTTACTTCCACGTTTTATTTCTTTTTACCTGCTAAGACACATGAATAGGAAAAAGAATTACTGGTCAAATGCGAACAAATGAAACAAGCTTTGGGCACCTTGGTCAGCATGGAAGAGTTGAGCCAACGGGTTTGTTCCCAGGCTGTATTACTCTATGTCTCAGCTTACAGGTAAAGAGACGTAAGAAATATTGAGCTTATATAGTTCCTTTATCAACCTCAGTTCAGTTCAAAGCATTTTGCAACTTAAGAAGTACTTCTGAAATGTAATAACCTCTGTAACTTAGGGAAAATAGCAGCAACTTGCTTATTGCCAGCATCCACAAATATTATGACAGGGCCAGATAGTCTGTCTTACTGATGCTGGCTAATAGATAAACTTTGCACAGGAGAACACCATGATTCTTGAACTTTTACAGCTCATATGAAAAGGCACTTCAGGCAATGCATTCCCTCAGTCCAATACTAGAAATTCTCACAGTCTAATCCAGTGCCAACTTGTATCATATGCTCAAGTTTCCAGAAAGCCACATGAATTAAAAACCTTTTGATTCATAAACAAAAATCCAATAATAGAGCTTCAGAATCAGGGAATATCTTTGCCACATAGAGACCTGGACTTCTGTAATTGATAACTTCTGACCTACCTCACTAAATACTTGATTCTCTTGTGCTTTCATCTTCTATATTAGCATAAATTCAGTGAAGCAATATTACAAGATTTGAATGTTAAGTCATTATTATAAAAGGGCATTCCAGTTACATGATCCTCCATTCCCCCAACATTTCCCTTGTAAGATGACATCTTGAACTGTTTAGGCTAATTTTTTACTATTGGACTACAAGCACAGAATTCATGCCTAAGAATTAATCCTCGATCTATAACACCAAGTGTACTGTACAATGCGTTGTTCTTTGTCTCTAGCATTTATTTCTATTGACATTAGCAGGACATAATTGCAAAAACTCAGTAGAAAGAAAAAAAGAAGAATTATCTTTATTTGTCACATGTGACATCGGAAAATAGAGTGAAATGCATCATTTGAGTCAACTGCAACGCAGTGTGAGGATGCACTGGGGACCACCCACAATTGTTGCAAAACATCATGTCCACTATTCACTAACCCATATGTCTTTGGAACATGTGACGAAATCGGAGCATCAGGAGGAAACATACATGGCCGTGGGAGAACATAGAAATTCCTTACAGACAGCAGATGGAAATGGCTGGCATTGGAAAGCATTACATTAACGTCTATGCTACCGTGGCATGAATGCAATACATGACAGGTAACCAGTAACATGGTGCCATTAAATAGGGTTAAAGTTATAGGCAAAGTGCTTTCTTTACTGAATGAACTGGATAATCTGGCCACTCAGGTCCAGGGGTGGCATCCTGAATAGGATCATTTACACACCTCCACTGCCTCCATGGAAACATGTTGCCAGTGGGAAAACAGTGAAGAAAAGATCTCTATACACACTTTGTTATTGAAGAGATGCCATAAATTATACTAAAATAGAAAGAAACTTGATGCTTTGGGGCAGAACAGTGAGCAGTCAAATGGATGGCCCACATGGAGAAAAATACATAAGTAAGATACACTGCCTATAAGAAGTATTCACCCCTCCCGTCCCATGATACTCTCCCTTCTCCAGCCTTGTATCCCTTTTGCCAATCAACCTTCCAGCTCTTAGCTCTATCTCTCCCCCTCCTGTCTTCTCCTATCATTTCGGATCTCCCCCCTCCCCCTCCCACTTTCAAATCTCTGACCATCTCTTCTTTTAGTTAGTCCTGACGAAGGGACTCGGCCCGACACATCGACTGCTTCTTCCTATAGATGCTGCCTGGCCTGCTGCGTTCCACTAGCATTTTCTGTGTGTTGCTTGAATTTCCAGCATCTGCAGATTTCCTCGTGTTCACCCCTCTTGAAAGTTTTCATGCTCTATTGTTTTACAACATTGAATTACAGTGGATTTAATTTGACTTCTTTTGACACTGATCAACAAAAGAAGACTTTTGTGTCAAAGTGAAAACAGATTGCTACCAAGTGATCTAAATTAATTACAAATATAAAGCTCAAAATAATTGATTGCATGTATTCATCCCCTTTAATATGACACACCAAATCAACATTGGTGCAGCCAAGTGGCCTTAGAAGTCACATAATTAGTTAAATGGAGATCATCTATGTGTAGTCAAGGTGTTTCAATTGATTGATAATATATCTGTATCTGAAAGATCCAACTGCTGCTGAGTCAGTATCCTAGCAAAAACTACACTATGAAGACAAAAGAACACTCCAAGCAACTCTGTGAAAAGGTTATTAAAAAGCACAAGTCAGGAGATGGATACAAGAAAATTTCCACATTACTGAATATCCTTTGGGGTACAGTTATGTCAATTATCAAGAAATGGAAAGAACATGGCACAGCTGTATATCTGCCTAGAGCAGGCCATCCTCAAAAACTGAGTGACCGTGTAAGAAGGGGACTACTGAGGGGGCCCACCAAGAGATCTATGACAACTTTAGAGGAGTTACAAGCTTTATTGGCTGAGGTGGGAGAGACTGCACATACAACAACTGTTGTTCGGGTGTTTCAGCAGTCACAGCTTTATAGGAGAGAGGCAAAGATAATGGCACTGTTGATAAAAACTCACGTGAAGTCTCAGCTAGAGTTTGCCAGGAGGCATTTGGGAGACTCTGCCCCAAAGCTGGAAGAAGGTTCTATGGTCTGATGAAACCAAAATTGAGATTTTTGATCATCAGACAAAAATGCTATGCTTGGTGTAAGCCAAGCACTACACCTCATCAAAAACACACCATCCTTTTTCTGATAAATGTTTTCGGTGTAATCAAGAAATTGGTACTTTTTTACATTCTACTTGGTCTTGTTTTAAAATTCAACCCTTTTGGATAAATTTAAGAATCTTATTGGCACAAATTATTGCAATTCAACTTCCACATAACCCTGTATTATTTTTATTAGGTGATATTGAAGGGATAAAACGGAAACTTAAATTGAATAAATATCAGAAAGAATTTATAAAAATTGCATTGGCAGTAGCTAAGGAGACTATAGCAGTTACTTGGAAATCTGATTCGTATTTAAGTATGGATCGTTGGAATAATGAAATGGCTAGTTCTAGTCCACTTGAAAAAATTACTTATAATTTAGGAGATAAATATGTAACATTTTTGAATATTTGGCATCCTTATTTACAAAAGATAGGATGGCATATTTAAGTGCTCCGATAAAGACTTTGGTCACTTGGGGAAAGTAACGAATAATTATACCAAATTCATTTTGAATCCCATGGAGCACGTGGAAACCTTCCAATAACCAGGTGGTTCTTTTCCTTTTTTTTCTTTCTTTTTTTTTCTTTTTCTTTCTTTTTAGGTAGGACTATATATGGGGGGGAGGGTAGATTCTTTTTTTCATGTATTCTTTTTGAAAATTCAATAAAAATTATATTTTAAAAAAAACACACCATCCTTATCATGAAGCATGCTGGTGGCTGCAGCATGCTGTGGGGATGCTTCACTGCAAAAGGCCCTGGAAGGCTTGTAAAGGTAGAGGATAAAATTAATGCAGCAAAATATAGAGAATTTCTGAAGGAAAATCTAATGCAGTGTGCAAGAGAACTGCGACTTGGGGAAAAGATTTGTTTTCCGGTAAGACAGTGACGTCAAACATAAAGCCAAAGCTAACACAGGAATGGCTTAAAAATAACAAAGTTAATGTCCTGGAATGGTCACGTCAGAGTCCAGACCTCAATCCAATTGAAAATTTGTGGCCGGACTTGAAAAAGGGCTGTTCACTCATGATCCCCATGCAATCTGACAGAGCTTGAGCGGTTTTGGAGAGAAGAATGGAGGGAATTTTTAACATCCAGATGTGCAAAGCTGATCGAGACCTATCCACACAGACTCAAGGCTGTAACTGCTGCCAAAGGTGCATCTACTAAATACTGACTAGAAGGAGTGAGTAAGTATGCAATCAACTATTTTGTGTTTAATAATTGTAATAAATTTACACCAATTTGTAGAAATTTGTTTTCACTTTGACACAAATCTTTTTTGTTGATCAGTGTCATAAGGGCAAATTAAATCCACTGTGATTCAATGTTATAAAACAATAAGACATGAAAACTTCTGGGCGGGTGGGGGGGGGGAATACGTTTTACAGGCACTGTATGTCAAAATGCTGATTCTGCATTTTAATCAATTTTTCAGTACACACTCTAATTAAATTTGCCTTTTCTTGCTTTGGTGACGTCAGTCAGTCAGTCAGTGGGTGCCGTCCGGAATCTGGGGTTGGCAGCTATGCACCTCCATCTTCTTCGAACTTGCGACAGCACCAAGTACAGCCTCTACTCCAGTTTGTTCCCGCCAGCTGCCTTGGCACCGCTCGCCACCGCCCCCGCCGAACTCAAGCACGAGGCCGTGTCGGCCTCCAGCCGCGGCCACTTCTTCGAGCTCGGCCCTTCCTTAGGCAGAGGCCTTGGGCAGGTCCAGGCACACAGTGCAGCGCCCAAGTTCATCATGTCTCTTCTAACCAAGTGCATAGCATAAGATTCGTAGATACGTGGTGAGGCTTTAATCTCTTCCATGGAAGATGGCAGTTGGCTCACAAGGAGCGCATCCGTCCCTTGTCAGGTCCTGTTTTTTCTAGTCCTACTGGGTGTCCTCACACCCTCCTCACCAGACTAAGTCTGGTGTGGGAGCCGGTCCAAGTCACCAACCATTTGACCACAGCCCCCGGCCGAGCACTGGGCGCTGCCCCCGCCAAATCTCTCCCAGCGTCCGGTGCCCTACCGAAAAACCATGGCCGAGTGGCCGGCAACCAAACCGGAAGTGTGATGATGTACAATGGTTTGAATATCAGGATTTTCAATACAATGCATGCACGTCAGACAATTTGAAGAACTGAGTGAACAAAATTTAAAGTAATTAGGCAAACGTTAACAATTTTATCATCATTATTTTACAAATTTACCATTATATTACAGAGCAGCTACTTCATGCTGTGAGCAAATTTGTAATGATGATAAAGACAGGCAAGATGTGCACTCTACGACACTGATAAAACTACTCAACTATAAAGCGCAAATAACACACATGCACTAAAAATAGCACACAGAATAACTTCTGCAAAATTATGTACACTTCCTTGGTCGCTAACTCTCAATAGTCCCACTTTACCTGTCATATTCATCTTTCAGGAGTTTTCTTATGCACAGCTGAATGGCTAATGCAGTAGTCTTGTAAACTTATCAGTTTATGGTAATTTAAATGGCTTGAAGAGGTATTTTGTTAACAAGGAACTGGTTTACAATTCAAAATAAGCAATTATCAAAAAATGCCTAGTCCTCACTAATCCCACTGACCTTCCCTCTATGAGGCAGAACATTCTGTCCTCAGTAAGAGCCTCCCTCTGTACCCCTGCACCTACACCTCAGTGAGTTCTGCACTCACCATGACACAGAGCTCTTCTTCCACTGCCTCCGTCTCCATGCCCACTTCTTTGGGAAGGACTCTCCAGCCCACACCGATGACCCCTTCTCCCATCTCCAATGCTCCTCCTCTTTCTGGACACCCCACTCCAGTCTTCTGCCTGCTTTAGATCTTTCCATTGCTTAATGCCGATAAGACATCAACCATCTCAACTTTACCACACCTCTCTCTAATTCTATCCTCACTCTGCCTGAACGCACTGCTCTTTATTCTCTCTACACTAATCCTAACCTCAACATCAAACCCGCAGATAAGGGGGGTGCTGCAGTAGTCTGACTGACTGACTTGTTCCTTGCTGAGGCTAGATGACAACTGTCAGACACCTCCTCTTACTTACCTCTCAAACAGGATCCCACTAAGGAGCACCAGGCCATTGCCACCCACACCATCACTGACCTTATTAGCTCTGGAGATCCCCCATCCACTGCCAGTAACCTCATAGTTCCCTTACCCCAACCTCCCATTTCTACTTCCTACCCAAGATCTATAAACTACCTGTTCAGGTTGGCCCATTGTTTCTGCTTGTTCCTGCCCCATCGAACTTGTATTTGCATACCTTGACAGAGTTTTATTGCCCCCCCCCCCCCTCACCGGTTCAGTCCCTTCCTACCTACATCTGTGATACTTCACATGTCTGGATCTTTTCAATTACTTCAAGTTCCCTGGTCCCTGGTCTTGATTGTCTCATTTGCATCATTATTAGCCAATTCTCATACATCTCCATCAGAAAGCCTTAAAGCTCTCTGTTTTTTTTTCTAGACAACAGACCCAAACTGTTCCCCTCCACCACCACTTTCCTCTGTCTGGCAGAACTGGTCCCCGCTCTCAATAATTTCTTCTTCATCTCCTCCCACTTCATCCAAACAAAAGGTGTAGACATGGGCACTCGCAAGGGTTCCAGCTATGCCTGTCTTTTTGTTGGCTCCGTGGAACAGTCTTGCGTTGCAAACCTACACCTGTATCACTACCCGACTTTTCCCACACTACATCGACAGCTACGCTGGGGTTTGCTTCCTGCACCCATGCTGAGCTTGTCGACTTCATCAACTTTGCCTCCAACTTCGTCCCTGCCCTCAAATTTACTGGTTTATTTCCAACACCACCCTTCCCTTTCTCGATCGTTCTGTCTCTATCCACTGAAATCTTTACAAACCCACTGATTCTCACAGCTACCTGGACTATACCTCTTCACACCCAGTCACTTGTAAAAATGCCACCCCTTCTCTCAGTTCCTCCGTCTTTATTTTACTTTACTTTACTTTATTGTCGCCAAACAATTGATACTAGAATGTACGATCATCACAGTGATATTTGATTCTGCGCTTTGCGCTCCCTGGATTACAAATTGATAGTAAATATTAAACATTTAAATTATAAATCATGAATAGAAAAGGGAAAGTAAGGTAGTGCAAAAAAAACCGAGAGGCAGATCCAGATATTTGGAGGGTATGGCCCAGATCCGGGTCAGGATCCGTTCAGCAGTCTTATCACAGTTGGAAGGATGCTGTTCCCAAATCTGGCCATACGAGTCTTCAAGCTCCTGAGCCTTCTCCCTGAGGGAAGAGGGATGAAAAGTGTGTTGGCTGGGTGGGTTGTGTCCTTGATTATCTTGGCAGCATTGCTCCAACAACGTGCGGTGTAAAGTGAGTCCAAGGACAGAAGATTGGTCTGTGTGATGTGCTGGGCTGTGTTCCTCTCTGTTTTTTTGAATTTTCTTCCCCATTCTGATGTTTGGTCGGAACAAAATCTGAACTACTTGACCATGTCTCCATACTTTTATGCTTTGAGTTGTTGCCACATGATTGGCTGATTAGATAGTTCCAGAATTGAACAGCTGTACAGGTGCACCTAATAAAGTTGCCTTTGAGTGTAGATGAAATAAGTTTCACTAAACCTTTTTGACAATTTGCATTTTACACCATCTTTAATATCGACCTGTGGCTCTGACATCAATTGCTATGAAGTGCTTCGAGCGATTGGTTATGGCACACATCAACCACAGCCTACTGGTCAACCTCGACACTTTGCAATTCGCCTACCGGAGCAACAGGTCAACGGCAGATGCCATCTCTCTGGCCCTACATTCCTACTCAGAACACCTGGAAAATAAAGACACATATGTGAGGTTCCTTTTCATTGACTACAGCTCTGCCTTTAATACCATCATTCCAAATAAACTGATTCCTAAGCTCCGGAACCTGGGCCTTAGCACTCAGATCTGCAGCTGGATCTTCAACTTCCTCACAGACAGGACCCAGGCTGTAAAAATAGGGGACAAGCTCTCCTCTACAATCATTCTGAGCACTGGAGCCCCACAAGGCTGTGTACTCTGCCCCCTGCTGTATTCACTGTACACCCTTGATTGTGTAGCCAAGTTTCCATCCAACTCAATATATAAGTTTGCTGATGACACAACAATTGTAGGCCGTATCTCAGGTAATGATGAGTTTGAGTACAGAGAGGAAATTAAGAACCTGGCGGCATGGTGCGAAGACAATAACCTATCCCTCAATGTCAGCAAGACGAAGGAATTGGTTGTTGGCTTCAGAAGGAGTAGCGGACCGCACGACCCAATTTACATCGGTGGTGCACAATTGCAACAGGTCAAAAGCTTTAATTTCCTCGGGGTCAATATCACAAATGACCTGACTTGGTCCAACCAAGCAAAGTCCACTGCCAAGAAGGCCCACCAGTGCCTTTACTTCCTGAGAAAACTGAAGAAATTTGGCCTGTCCCCTAAAACCCTCACTAATTTTTATAGATGCACCGTAGAAAGTATTCTTCCAGGGTACATCACAACCTGGTATGGAAGTTGTCCTGTCCAAGGCCGAAAGAAGCTGCAGAAGATCGTGAACACGGCACAGCACATCACACAAACCAACCTTCCGTCCTTGGACTCACTTTACACCACACGCTGTCGGAGCAGTTCTGCCAAGATAATCAAGGACATGACACATCCAGCCAACACACTTTTCATCCCTCTTCCCTCGGGGAGAAGGCTCAGGAGCTTGAAGACTTGTACAGCCAGATTTGGGAACAGTTTCTTTCCAACTGTGATAAGACTGCTGAATGGATCCTGACCCAGATTTGGGCCGTACCCTCCAAATATCCGGACCTGCCTCTTGGTTTTTTTGCACTACCTTACTTTCCATTTTTCCATTTCCTATTTATGATTTATAATTTAAATTTTTAATATTTACTATTGATTTGTAATCCAGGGAGCGGGAAGTGCAGAATCAAATATCGCTGTGATGATTGTACGTTCCAGTATGAATTGTTTGGCGACAATAAAGTATAAAGTATACAGTAAAACTTCAAAAGGTGTTTTACGCTTGCATTATCAAACTAAATTTTACCCTAAGCTATGTAAAAGAAATGTAGTTGAAGAAGCATTAGAAGAGGCAGTGCCCAGTATTTTAAACCCCAGGGGGCTTGCACATACAATATTTCATGTCTGGTTCTGCATTTTATCAATCAAGATTGTGAGAATTATGGTTTTTTTGCACTACCTTACTTCCCATTTTTCTATTTTCTATTTATGATTTATAATTTAATTTTTTAATATTTACTAATTTTAACTATTTTTATTATTCTTAATATTTAATATTTGTAATCCAGGGAGTGTAAATCACAGAATCAAATATCGCTGTGATGATTGTACATTCTAGTACCAATTGTTTGGTGACAATAAAGTATAAAGTATAAAGTTAAAGGCTGAGTCAGTGAACAGCATCCTGACATAGGTGTTTGCATTATCCAGGTGATCTAAGGCCATATGAAAAGCCATTAAGATTGTGTCTGCCTTAAGCCTATTGTGACAATAGGTAAATTGCAGTGGGTCCTGGTCCTTGCTGAGGCAAGAATTTATTCTAGCTATGACCAGCTTCTCAAGCCTTTTATCACTATAGATATGAGTGCTACTGGGCAATAGTAGCAAAGGAAGTAAATGTGACATATAAGATGTGATGTTTTAACATCTCACTTGTAGATCTCTGTGGTATTATTCAAAGTAAGTCATGTGTGATTCACAGAGTTATCTTTTGACCATGTTAACTGTGCAACTGGTAAGCTGTCAACAATCCTGTATCCTGCAGTTCATAGCCTTGTTCTTGTCTGCAAAGCACCATGCTTTTATTTTGTAGCTATCACTTGTTCACAATTCATTGGGAGTGAACAGTTTTTTAAACACATGGCCACTTTGAGAGCAATAATACCTTCTTCTTCTTTGTCTGTTATCAACCTAGCAACAAATAGGTCCCATCCAATGTCCAGAAATCAAATTAGCCATACCATGCCCATCCTGAAGTAGTGCTTTGGATTTCTCAGCAGATGAGAATACTACACACCCTTCCCTCAGATCGCCAAGATCAACATTTCAACATTGCCAACTACAGTATACAATTCTACTACGCCAACCATTGAGGGTATAGCTTATAGGTTTTTAGATTTGATAAGGTTTTTGATTAGTAAGGGCATCAAATGCTACAGCATGAAGGCAGAGTATGGTGTTGAGAGGGAATTAAATCAGTCTTGATTTGGAGCAGACTTGATTGAATGGCCTAATTCTCTTCCTATGTCTTATGATAAAATTGGCCAAAATGGTACAATAGCAGCACTAATTCAGTCAAAAAAGTCAGTTAAGCATTAAAAATTAACCTTTAAATCAATATGTAGTGTGCACATAACCAAAGTACCTCAAACTGCATTCTGCAACATTCGCCTCTCTATTTTCTCTAGACAATTTGAGTTCAGTGCACTGATTAATTAGTTACCTTTATGTTGTGCCTGACTAATGCCATTGGCCTTTCTCACCAGGTTCTCCATTGGAAGTAATTTCTACTCACAAGCAATAAAGGTGATAATGGATGACCAGCAGGAAATGTGGGCTTCCTTGTTCAAGTTTCTGAAAAATCTCAGTTGGCTGATCTCCCACTGAATCCTAAAGCATTCGACTGCATTCGGAGCATTTATAGATAATACACTGATTGCTTTAAGTCCTTTGCTAATCTGGGCTTCATCCAAATCAGAATCAAGTTTATTATATGTCGCAAAATTTGTTGTTTTGTGGCAGCAGTACAATGCAGTTCATAAAAAACACTATAAATTACAATAAGAAATATGGCGCAAAAAGAAAGCAAAAGTAGTGAGTTTTTATTTGTGGGTTCATTCTGCATTCAGATATCTGATGACGGAGGAGAGGACTTTGTTCCTAAAACATTGAGTATGTGTCCTCAGGCCCCAGAACCTCCTCTCCATGGCAATAATGAGAAGAGGGCTTGTTCTGGGTGTTAGAGGTCCTTATTGATGAAAGCCACATTTTTGAGGCATTTGAAGATGGCCTTGAGACAGTGGGGAGGCTAGTGCCCAAGTTGGAGCTGGCTGAATTTACAACCCTCTGTTACTATATCTGATCAAGTTCAGTGGTCTTGCCATACCAGATGGTAGGTATTCTTAGCAATTATGCTCCTGGTAGGCTATATTCCTGTTAATTGCAGCTAAGCACACAAAATTTTATCAATTAGAAGTGGGAGTAGGCCATTTGGCTCTTTGACCTTCTACTTTCAGACTATTTTCATGCACTGTGCACACTTAATTCATTCTCTTAATATCGGATAATCTATTAGCATCTGCTTTGAATGAACTCAGTGACTAAGTTCTCTGGGTTAGAGATTTGGCCTGCACGGCGTGGTTGGTTTATAAAACACAGGAGTAGAAATGGGCATTTCGGCCCATTCAGTTTTCTTCACTATTCTATCATGGCTGACTTATTATCACTCTCAACATCATTCTTCTGCCTTCTCCCAGTAATCTCCAAAACCATGATTTAGCTATTCAGGTACAGCTTCTTCCCCTCTGCCATACGATCCCTAAATAGACATCGAACCCGCGAATGTTACCTGATTTTTTTTAATGTATATTATTTCTGTCCTTGCACTATTTTGAATCTATTCAATACACATTTTTAATTTTTTTTTAATTTCTATATTATCATGTATTTTATTAGCTGCTGCTGCTAAGTTAACAAATTTCATGACACGTGCTGGTGATAATAAACCTGATTCTGATTCTGTAACACCTATTTTGTTTGGTATCATGCTTCCCCACCAAGCTTTATGTTGTAATAAAAAGTAAGATCCACAACTAATTTAGAACAGTATGGCTCAGGAGATAAGTTGTCATCTTATTAAAAATCATGATTAAAATCCACACTTTCTGTGGTCATTAATCTCAATGCATTTACAACTTCTTTGTAATAAAAATCTCATCATCATGTTATAAAGAGTCTTGCACTATCGTTACTGTATTTATTTTGATGACCAACTGAAATCACAGAAAAACTTCCGTTAAACCATTCAGGCAACACTCCAAAATATTCAGACACTATTTTTCTTGAGGAGAATATCAGAATTCAAGTAATGGTCAAAAAAAAACCTTATTTAGCATGTCACAAATATCATTTTTTAGAATTGAATTAATGAACTTTCTTAAATTGTTCTTATTGGAGAACAAGCTTTGAAGCAGATTTTTTAATGAGACAATGGCGGGTCCTACTACGTGAATGCACAGTTTTTGAAAGCAGAACAAAGGATAATAAAGTGACAATATGCTTCTTTCCATTGCTTTCATAAAATCCATTGCTGCTTTGCAAAATTACTTTGATTGTTCATTGAAACCTCTCTCACCCAGAACCCTAACCATAGAAATTTCCCTGATCACCTTCCTCTGAGCAGAATTGCTCTTTTTAAACATTAACGTAACTGGCTCATACAAGGGTTCTGAGAGCAGTCAGTAATTCAAAATTTCTGAGTTAGAAAGGCTGTTGACTGAAAACGCTGTTGGATGAGTTTGCAAAAGCTGAACTGGTAGGTTAATTAGATACAGATTACTACAGAACTTAGTTAACTCAAGATCAGTAGTTCCCAAAGTGGGTGATATCACCCCCTGTGGCGGTGGAAGTTTCTAAGGGGGCAATACAGGTGGAGGAGGTGGATGCTAATAGCAAAGGGGACAGTTGAGGGATTACAGGCTTAATTTAAGAAATGAATTACTTATTCTATGCATTTGATCCTTTGTGCCGCATATTTGATTAGTCATAGTCATAGCCATAGTCATACTCATACTTTATTGATCCCGGGGGAAATTGGTTTTCGTTACAGTTGCACCATAAATAATTAAATAGTAATAAAACCATAAATAGTTAAATAGTAATATGTAAATTATGCCAGGAAATAAGTCCAGGACCAGCCTATTGGCTCAGGGTGTCCGACCCTCCAAGGGAGGAGTTGTAAAGTTCGATGGCCACAGGCAGGAATGACTTCCTATGACACTCTGTGTTGCATCTCGGTGGAAAGAGTCTCTGTCTGAATGTACTCCTGTGCCCACCCAGTACATTATGTAGTGGATGGGAGACATTGTCCAAGATGGCATGCAACTTGGACAGCATCCTCTTTTCAGACACCACCATCAGAAAGTCCAGTTCCATCCGCACAACATCACTGATCTATCACATTACAAAGAACATGTAATCACCTCATCTCCTACTAACTCATCATTCCCTTAGACTTAACTCGAAGCATGTATAGTTATTGAAAAGCAATGTGACATTCCTGTATCTGGCATATCATGAGAAATCTGGACTGAATAATTTGTGCTACTTCCAGAACAGCCTGCACATTTTAATCATTCACAACTGTAGTACAGTGTTAAATTAAAGGCATCCGTTAGTCTTGCAAGACCATGGATCTGCGCCTGGAAAGTCTTCACACTCCAGGGCGCAGGCCTGGGTGAGGTTGTATGGAAGACAGGCAGTTGCCCATGCTGCAAGTCTCCCCTCTCCACGCTACTGACGTTGTCCAAGGGAAGGGCATCAGGACCCATACAGCTTGGCACCAGTGTCATCGAAGAGCAATGTGTGATTAAGTGCCTTGCTCAGAGACACAACACATTGCCTCGGCTGGGGCTTGAACTCACGACCTTCAGATCGCTAGTCGAATGCCTTAACAACTTGGCCACGTACCCACACAGTGTTAGCTAGGAAGAATCCCATACTCTAATCATGCAGGGACTCAGATCCTGTGAATTCATGTATGGTGTACAATTGGGTAAAGTGCAGAACCTACTCTTTTGAATGGTCTTGATTACATTTTATTTGCCCACAGCCCAAACGAGATATCACTGCCCCATTTTTTAACTTCAGGCAGAGAGTCAGGTTGTGCCTAAGCTATGATGATAACATAACCTTTCCCTTTATGGATTGCAGTAGTTGAGGTTAGACTTAAACAATAGGTGATTGACTGTGGTGTTAATTCATAATGAAAATGGCAGAAGTAGACCAAAAAAATGTATATACAGACAGTATAGTGTGGAGTTTCTGAAATATAGATTTATACCAGCACAAAGTAACCAACAGCAGCCAATATATATCTGTGTGTGAAAGCATTTTTTTTCAAATGAGGCACTGAAACCGTCCAGGTTCCTTGAACATTTGAAGAGAATACACTCTGATAAGGCAAATAAGTTCTTTCACACACAAACTTTCAGGAACCGAATACACTTCAAAACATGATTGCCAGCAGTTTACAAGAAAACCGTGATGGTTTGTGTGCTTCATATGACATTTCATTTCTCATTGCTAAATCTGTAAAGCCTCAAACAACTGGAGAAAAGCTGATTCTGCCAGCAGTAAGGGAGGTTCTGAGTATTGTCTTCAGAAGTCAACAGACCAAATAATTCAAACGATTTCACTTAGTAACAACTCTGTTCAAAGACGAAGAAGTGAAATGTCTGAGAATGTGGAAGACACATTGTGCAACATACTTAAGACAACAGAATTTGCTCTGCAGTCGAATCAGTCAACTTTGCCAGGCAATGAATCTTTGATTCTTGGTAACGTTTGCTTCATAAAAGATGAGAGGATGGTTCAAAAGTTGTTACTTGCAAGGGAACTAGAAACAGACACGAGGGGGGAGTAAATACTTCAGATTGTTGAGCAATTTTTCAAAGAGAAGCACATTCCATTTGCCAACATTCTTGCTTGTGCAACAGGCAGGACACCAATGTGGGGAAAAAAGCTGTACCTTACATTTTTATCATTTACTGTGTAATTCACAGACAGCATCTTGTCACAAAAAAAACCTAAGTGATTGGCTGCACAAACCATTAAATACTGTTATCATAGCAGTAAATAAAATCAAGTTCCATGCTCTCAATTCTTGACTATTTCTATAGCTTCCTATTTAAAATGATGAACAGTTTGACCACTTGCTGTTGAACATGGAGTCAGATGGCTCACAAAAGGAAACTGTCTGAGAAACTTACGTGCTTTTTGAAACAGTGATAAAATTCTTTGAAGACTCAAATGCTTCATTTAGTAATCAACTCAAGAATATTAGGCATGACAGTGCTTATTGTCAGAATTATTAGCAAAGTTTAATGAGATCAATCTTCAATTGCAAAGAAATGAAGTCAATCTTATCAAAGTCAGAACAGTCATCTCCACATTTCCGTCAAAGTCAATCCTATTTACGTGTAACACTGGCCGTCATGACCTTTTCCAATTTCCGAGTCTCTCTGAGTTGAAAGAGAAAGAAAGAATACCAGATGATGATCGTCATCTATACTGTGCCCACCTGCGTGAGCTGCAGAAAGTCATATCAGAGAGATTTCAGGACCTCTCTCGATCTTAATTCTAGATAGGGTAATAATTCCATTTCTAAACATTCTTAATAAGAAATTAACAAGAATGTTGGAGGAAGCACGGATCTTGCTATAAAATGACTTTGAGCTGTAGCCAAGGCTTAAACAACCATCTTAAGTCATTTGGTTGCAGAAAGAAAGCTCTGAATGCTATTCTGCACTGTGGAAAAACGTCAATATGTTCTTTTTCCCTTTCCAACCTCATATTTAGTGGAGCACAGTTTCAGTGCAGTCATTCAACTTCTTTCAAAGCAACAAAACGGACTGCAGATTACTGAACCTGGGGATCTCAGACACCTTCTGAGTGACATTCAGCCTGATGCTGTGGAGTTCATATCACTGTACCAAGCCCATCCATCTCATTTAAAGTTGAAAAAGCAATGAAGTAGTTCATACTTGAACTACCAATGTACTCTCTAAAATTGTTTTTGAAAATTGGTTTTGCCTGAATTAAATTAATAAAGAATTTTATTTTTAGCTTTAAATAGATTTGAATAATTTTTGCAACTAAATGTCACTGCTTTGAATTTGCAATTCCTATTTTCTCTCACTGTGCATTATAAATCAAAATTCTTAGTAGTTTTTTTGTAATGGCCAGAAAGGAAGAAGGTAAGCGTTGGAAGGTGGTCTGGGAGCCAAGAGCAGTAACCCAAAACAGTTTAGGAACTACTGCTCTAGATCTTAGTTAATTAGTAGAGCTTTATACGACAGATTCAAAACATGCAGGTCCACAAATGACAAACTAGAGAGTTTCAGTCTGCAGTTTATTCAAGAAAAACATGCGTGAAGTAGTTTAGCTTTATGTAGGTCAACTTCCCAAAATAGCACGTGCAATTTTGATGGGAAATCCTGAAAACTGACCTAACCTGCAAGCTTGCAACTTTAACAAGACAGGATTAACATGCCTTTAATTGGTCATACATTTAAATGGTTCAACGATATTGAAATGAAATCTAAGGATGCTGGAAAT
Source organism: Mobula hypostoma (assembly GCF_963921235.1). Classification (NCBI taxonomy): domain Eukaryota; kingdom Metazoa; phylum Chordata; class Chondrichthyes; order Myliobatiformes; family Myliobatidae; genus Mobula; species Mobula hypostoma. The sequence goes on along the minus strand of NC_086115.1, from coordinate 29,677,727 downwards.
ATTCAGCATATCAGGCACCATCAATGGAGAGTTCTGATAAAATATGAGCAGTTTCTCTTTCCACAGATGCTGCTTACCTTCCAAGTATTACATGCATTTTCTGTTTCTAATTTCAGATTTCCAGCATCTATGGTTATTTTCGTTTGAGTCCTTTTCATAAGGTTATCTTCACTTTAACAATTATATTTTTAACCATGCTTAACCAAGATTCTTGTTCTTGTCAAATACTGACAAAAGCGTAACTCAATGATTCCCAATAGGAGCGGTATTATGCCCAAGGGGCAGTTGCGTTAGGGAAAATAGAAGTTGTTGGGGGGGGGGTGTTCAAGATTGTTGGGGGGGGGGTACTGGTAAGCAGCACCCTAACTTGAGGTACGAGACCTGACTGACCAATAGTGGAGCAGGCATTTCCATAAAAAAGGATGAGGCACTGGAACACTGGAAAGATCATAGCCCTGTAGGCAGTGAGCACTCGTCGTCACAACGTGTCTGAACCTCAACAATCTCATCTGACCTTACCAACCAAACAGACATTATTGGGGATGCATGAATTGGCAACCAGGATGCCCAACAGTTCCCCTTGACTTGCACAGAACGTTATGCAACTTAACAGTTAGTAAGTCAACTATACCCTGTCAACTTTCTCTACAGATCCACAGAAAATAGGTCATGCAATGATACAGTGCTAACTGGCACCAAACAGTGAAATAGAGCCAATCAGTGAACCTTCCGACCCCAAGGATTCCTTGAAATGTTGAAAGTAACCTCGGCTTCATATGTGCGGTCAAGAACCACCTCTGGGGATTATGAGACCTTACGTAACTGGTCAATCATGCTAACTGGAATAGTATAAAGTTAACTTGCTGAACATGAGCTCTATCCCAACTAACATTCAAATTCCAAACTAAATCCTTGTTAACGTAATTTTCACTGCTGTGATCGTCTTCATCTTCGCCCCGCTGTTTCTTTGCGTGCTGCTACCATCGTTCCACCTGTGTCAACTCACTGCTGTTGTCAACGTCTGATAGGCACTCCCAATTTGTGTTAATTTTTAATTTTAATTTAGCCCTGTGAATTATGAATAAATATGTATGGCACAATCTCTATGAGTCTGAAGGTGGTGAAGCCTTGAGTTCTAATCCTGTCAGAAATAGAAACTACAAAAAGCCCATCAATACAATGCTACATACGTGGAGCCTCGTTTTATTCTGTTCCCATTAGATCGGCGACACCCCATGTGTCTTACTTGCAATACTGTGCTGTCTAATGAAACCAGGAAACCATCAAGACTGCAGGAAAGCTTCCATAAAAGACACCCTGAAAATGCTACTTATGGCATCATTCAGCTCCAGAAGATGAAAGAAGCTTTTGAAATGAGTTGCACGCTCAAGCCATTTGCCAAGAAAGCTAAAAATGACCTTGCCAATGGTCTCATTACTTCTTATAACATTTCAAAAATAATAGCCAAGTGCAGAAAATCTCATACAATTGGTGAAAAATTAATAATGCCTGTTATATCAGAGGTACTCATCACTATTCTCAAAATGAATATCAGTATTTTAAAATCAATCTCTCCGAATAATAACCCTGTAGCTCATCGTATTGTTGAAATGAGTGAACACAGAGTATCAACTATGAACAGAGCTACAAAAAACAGAATTTGGGATACAACTGGATGAGTCAATTGTGTGAGACAATGAGGCATTGCTAATGGCATATGTATGATTTATCAAAAATTGAAAAGTTTATGAAGAGATTCTCTTTTGTAAAATGTTAAAAACAGATATCAACTGAGAATCAATCTACAATGTGTTCAAAATGTATATTGAGGATAAAAGTATTCTGATTAGGCACATGATTTCTTGTGCAGCAGTTGGAGCACCATAGATGACAGGTCACAATGCTGGTTTAGTGGCATTTATGAAAAAAGAAATTCCAAGTCTGATTTCAATCCATTGTGGAATTCATCGTCAACATCTCATAGCCAAAAAAAATCAGCCAGTGGCTTTTATCAAGCATATCAGCATCAACAATATTAAAGCTCATCCATTAAATAGTAGAATATTTTGCCAGTTATGCCAAGGTAATGACGAAGAGTTTGAATGTTTGCTTCTTCACAGTGGAGTGTGTTGGCTGTCAAAGGCTGCTGGTTAAAGCGTTTCTTTGATCTTTATGATACTGTGGTTGAATTTTTGCTCAGAAGTCGCCAAGAGCTTGGAAAACAAGACTGAAATGCTACATGGAGATGTGGCATACACAGCCGACCTCTATAACAAAAAGAACATTCTAAGTATGAAATTGCAGAGTGAGAATTTCAATTTAATCCAGGCAAAAAGTGTAGTGTCCACTTTTATTGGAAAATTAGAAATATATAACAAAATACTGGGAGAAGAATATCCTCACAGTTTCCCTGCATGGAAAGTACAGAATTCTCCTTCACACATGGTGATTTGTAAGAGTACTGGTTATACCTCCAGTCACTGAAGAAGGATTCTCAGAACTGATTCAAGAATTTGAACGATCTGGAAATTCCAGACAGGGTAATTAACCCATTTCCTTGCAAGGTGAAAGGACAAGAAGAACAGAAATTATCGAAATTCAGAATGATGAACAAGCAAAAATGCTTTTTAAAAATGTCAGTTTTTGTGGTATATGATATGGCTACACTGTCATACTAAGTTTCTTGGTCTTTGGTAAAGAGCCCAATTGCTCTTCATTGCATTTCTATCCTCCTACCTTGCTGAAAGAAGCTTCAGTACAGTGGGCCACATACTTACAAAAAACAGAAACCGCTTGAACATTGTTAAGCGTGGGGACTTAAGACTTTTGCTGTCACAATATGAACCAGGTATTTCAACTCTTACTAAGAACCATCAGTCTCCAGGATCACGTTCATATTGAAGCTGCTGTACAGTGCATAGGTACTGTGTAAACTGGGTTTAAAGACAAATAAAAATTTAAAGCAGAATCATTTTTCTCATGTTAGCATATGATAGACATGTTTTTACACTATGGGGGCGCTGGAAAAAATATTGTGCCTAAGAGGAGCATTGGCAAGTATAAAGGTGCTTTGGGGGACATTGGCAAGTATAAAAGTGCTTTGGGGAAGTGTTGGGCTAAAAAAGAATGGAGAACACTGGTGTAACTGTATGTCCAATTAGTTCATGCAATATATTTCCATTTTTAAAGTTGTTAAAGGACAGGAGATAAATATCAGTCAGTAATTTCTATTCCCATTGCACTATGAGTCCCAGATTCTATTTAGCCTTCTCACCCTTAATGGCATTATCCACAACAAAAATTCTACTGTTATTAAATAATATTCTTTTGACTGTAATACTATGAGAGATCAGCTAATGATAGCAAACAATCTTTCATCTAAAGTAAATTAGAAATCATAAAATATGCTAGGGGTAGAACATGTATTAAATATTCAACATTTAAATTATGTGTAGTCTAAAACAAATTATTAAAATTCATAACTAATTTTTCACTTCTGAATCATTCTATGAGTACTTAATATTCTTTCAGTTGATATATCTTCAATGAGATTCGCAACTGGCTCCTTAGCTATATTTATAATAATAATAATAATAATAACTTATTTATAGATCACTTTTCAGATAGACAATGTAGTTCCAAGTGCTTTACAACAAAATGACATCAAAATAAAATTTAAAAATAAAAATAAACATGAAAATAAAAGACAAAAAAGATATTGGTTAAAAGCAAAACTAAAAAAATAGATTTTAAGCTGGTTTTGAAAGTGTCAACTGAGTCTGCATTCCTTATAGATTTAGGTTTTGAATTCCACAGTTTAGGAGCATAGTTCAAAAGAGCTGACCTGCCAATTACCTTTTGAGGGAGATTTAAGAGACGCAGAAGAAGGCCTGAGAGCTTGGGCAGGATTATAACACAAAAGCGATTCTGTGATGTACTGCAGTCCCAGACTATTGAGAGCTTTAAAACAAGTATGAGAACTTTGAAATCAATTCTCAAAGATACAGGAACCTAATGCAGAACAGTTAGGAAAGAAGTGTCCCAGATTCTAGTTAAAAGTTTAGCAGTGGCATTCTAAATGAGTTGAAGTTTGTCAATAGATTGCTTTGAAAGACCAATGAAAAGTGCACAGCAGTAATTTGATGTAAAGGTGTGAATTAGTTTTTCAGCACCGTTACATGACAGAAACAAACATACCTTTGCAATATTTCTTAAATGTAGAAATGCTGTTGTGGTCACTTTCGTTACGTGGGATTTAAAATTCAAATCTGAATCGAGGATTATTGAATCGAAAATTGTTACTTATCTATTTGTTTTTTGCAGTCATACTAGAAGTCAGAGAAGATAGGGTGTTATCATTATCAGGCTCAACCAAGATACACAATTGTGTGTCATCTGCATAACTGCAAATCATGTGTACGCTCTCTAATGATGCCTCCTAAGGGGAGCATGTACAAACGTATAATGAGAAGAGTAGGGAACCAAGACAGCTTCCCTGAGCAACACCAAAAGGCACAATCTCTTAGAAAATTGGTCTCCAAGACAAGACAAAAAAAATTCTCTCTATGATATACAGTGGCATGCATAGTTTGGGCACCCCGGTCAAACTTTCTGTTCCAGTGAATAGCTAAGTGAGTAAAAGATGACCTGATTTCCAAAAGGCATAATGTTAAAGATGACACATTTCTTTAATATTTTAAGCAAGATTACTTTTTTATTTCCATCTTTTACAGTTTCAAAGTAACAAAAAAGGAAAAGGGCCTGAAGCAAAAGTTTGGGCACCCTGCATGGTCAGTGCTTAATAACACCCCCTTTGGCAAGTATCACAGCTTGTAAATGCTTTCTGTAGCCAGCTAAGAGTCTTTCAATTCTTGTTTGGGGGATTTTCACCCATTCTTCCTTGCAAAAGGCTTCTAGTTCTGTGAGATTCTTGGGAAGTCTTGCATGCACTGCTCTTTTGAGGTCTATCCACAGATTTTCGATGATGTTTAGGTCAGGGGACTGTGAGGACCATGGCAAAACCTTCAGCTTGTGCCTCTTGAGGTAGTCTATTGTGGCTTTTGAGGTGTGTTTAGCATCATCATCCTGTTGTAGAAGCCATCCTCTTTTCATCTTCAGCTTTTTTATAGACGGTGTGATGTTTGCTTCCAGAACTTGCTGGTATGTAATTGAATTCATTCTTCCCCCTTCCAGTGAAATATTCCCTATGCCACTGGCTGCAACACAAGCCCAAAGCATGATCGATCCACCCCCGTGCTTAACGGTTGGAGAGGTGTTCTTTTCATGAAATTCTGCACCCTTTTATCTCCAAACATACCTTTGCTCATTGTGGCTAAGAAGTTCTATTTTAACTTTATCAGTCCACAGGATTTTTTTCCAAATTGCATCAGGCAATTGTTTAGCGGTTCCTTTGCAAATTTCTGACGCTGAATTTTGTGGTGAGGATGCAGGAAAGGTGTTCTCCTGATGACTCTTCCATGAAGGTCATATTTCTGCAGGTGTCGCTGCACAGTAGAACAGTACACCACCACTCCAAAGTCTGCTGAATCTTCCTGAAGATCTTTTGCAGTCAAACGGGGGTTTTGATTTGCCTTTCTAGCAACCATACGAGCAGTTCTCTCAGAAGGTTTTCTTCGTCTTTCAGACATCAACTTCACCTCCATCGTTCCTGTTAACTGCCATTTCTTAATTATATTACGAACTGAGGAAACGGCTACCTGAAAACACTTTGCTTTCTTCTTATAGCTTTCTCCTGCTTTGTGGGCATCAATTATTTTGAGTTTCACAGTGCAAGGCAGCTGCTTAGAGGAGCCCATGGCTGCTGATTGTTGGGACAAGGTTTGAGGAGTTAGGCTATTAATAAAGCTTTGAAATTTGCATCACCTGGCCATTCCTAATGATGACTGTGAACAAGCCGTAGCCCTAACAAGCTAATTAAGGTCTGAGACCTTGGTAAAAGTTATCTGAGAGCTCAAATCTCTTGGGGTGCCCAAACTTTTGCATGGTTCTCCTTTTCATTTTTTCACTCTGAAATTGTACAAAACAAAAATAATACAGTAATCTTACTTAAATGTTGAAAAGAATGTTTCATCTTTAACTTTATGACTTTTGGAGATCAGTTCATCTTCTACTCACTTAACTATTCACATTAACAGAAATTTTGACCAGGGGTGCCCAAACCTTTGTGTGCCACTGTATATGAATGAAACCAATTAAGGGCACTACCAGTTCTCAAGGTGATTTAAGTGAAAATTGTGGTTAATTGTGTCAAAGATAGTACTTAAATCTGGACAAATTAGAACTGGGGTTCTGTAGAGCCCAAGGTCACTGACAATTTTGGTAAGGACCTTCTCCATGCTGAGGTTTGCTCTAAATCCTGACTGAAAAATTATTAGAATATTGTTTTCATTCAGAAAGCTGTTGAGTTGGTCGAAAATGACTTTCTCAAGAATCTTGCCCAGGGAAGATAGATTTGATATCGGCCTCTAGTTTCCTAATACCTCACTATCAAGGTTTGGCTTCTTCAGTAGAGGTTTGACACCTGTAATTTTGATGGCATTGGGGAAAACTCCAGTTTCAAGGTACATGTTAATAATTTTCCTAACAGAATTGAAAACCTTTATAAAAGAGCCCTTAAAAAGTGTGTTGGGATAGGGTCAAGTCAGCAAGTAAATGGTTTAGTCTTTGGTACAATCTTATAGAGTTCTGAATCAGAAACACTTGTAAATTTTGACATATTTGTTGTCTTTTTACAAAGTTGGTAATAGAAGTTACCAGTATCTGTAGCTATAATGAACCTAACAGAAGTAATTTTGTTGATAAAAATAGCAGATTTCTCATACTAGATGGCAAATTCTTGACTGGAGACATTATAGGTTTGGATGGGGTGCAACAGTCGGCTTATAGTTGAGAAAAATATTTTTAAATCTATAAAACTGACAGTAATCAGTAACGGTACTCCACTGATCAATCCAGCCTCAACATTATGTCTTCCTTGCTCTGTCAATGTTTGAATGTAATTGCTTTTATAAATACATATTTTAACAAAATTCTAACATTTTAAAATGAGCTTTTCTATATAGATATTGCTGTTTAATTAGGTGTCTATTGACTGAAACCTTAGAAGCTACAGTTACAAACTCGAGCAAGCTCCCTGTAAGTGTTTACTGAACATCTGTATTCATTGCAAGAGATGACAATTTGTTATGGAAGTAAACAATTCTCCTTTTGAAAATATGCTTCCTAATACCCAACCAATCTTATGCTTGCATAAGCTGTATGCTTGGCGTCTTTATAACATATCTAACTTAAAAAGTCTATCCACGGGGACTGAATTTAATCCTTCCCTGATATAAAACATTCCATTCAAAACTGTCTAATGCCTCTTTTCATGGAGTAAATATCATCATCTCGTAGTGCCTTTGAAGTAGATATTAAACTAAAATACATTTCTTCACAAGGTGTCCACTTTACCCATCGTGTAAGAGGTCAAATACCAGAGAGAACATTTTGATGCCCATCCTGTCATTATTTAAAGTTGGGGGGATTGAGAATGATGCGCTTGCTCTGAAAGTAAGCATAAACTCACTGGCCTCTGTTGATTCCATAAGATTTACCAAAGTGTTACAAGGAGGGGCTATGGGTAATCCTAGGTAACTTCTAAAGTAAGTACATATTCAGCACGGCATTGTGGGCAGAAGGGCCTGTATTGTATTGTAGGTTTTCTATGTTTCTATATTGCATTGATTAGGACATTCTTCTCTGAAATGTAGGAGACTGAAAGAGTGGACTGCCAGAGGTGTACAAAATCATGAGTGGTATAGATAGGGTGAAAATACATAGTTTTTTTTCCAGGGAAGGAATGCTAAAAACAGGAGGACATATGTTTAAGATCAGAAGTGAGAAATTTAAAAAGTTTTTCTTTTTAAAAAAAATATTCATGACATAGACACCAAAACATCTAAATATACAGTAATCACATCGTTTGCATTAACAATCAACACAGTCCAAGGATTTTCCTGGGGGCAGCCTGCAAGTTTCGACACACTTCCAGCATCAACATACCGTCCATATACTCACTAACCCTAAGTGTACCTCTTTGAAATATGAGGAAAAAACAGGAACACCTGAAGGAAAGTCACAATGTCACAGGGAGAACTTACAAACTTCTTACAGAGAGTGGCAGCAATTAAATCGCGATCCATGATCGCTGGTGCTATATAGTGTCACACTAACTCCTACACCACTGTGCAGCCCTAAATAATATTAATCAAAGGAACATCAGGTACAGCTTTATGGTACATATTTGCAATGAGCTACCAGAAATAGAGGTTGAGGCAGGCACAACAGTAACATTAAAAAGCCATTCAGATAAATACATGGATAAGAGGCTTTAAAAGACTATGGGCCAAATATGGGCAGATAGGACTGACTCACTGGGCAACACAGTTGGCATTGTCAAATTAGACCAAAGGGCTTGTTTCTGTGCTGCATAATCCTATGACTCTAGAGATTGTAGATGAATCAGTGCAGTGACAAGGTCTGGAATCAATAAACACCAATCACAATCCAAGAACTAAATCAGAAGCTTGGAGAAGCCACATGTGAATCGCATTCCCACGTTACACCACATATTACGGCAATTGATATTTTAAATTAAAATCCAGGGAAGTTTCAAGTATAAGCTATAGGGGTATTGTAATAAAAAGACAAGCTGGAAAAGGAGAACAAAACAAGATTATCCATGAAAAAAAAACAAGCCCTTTACTGCATGAAGCAACCTGAAAGAATAATAACTAGATTAAGCAAATGGGAGAGAAATGGTGCCACTGATATTCTGACTCACCACAATCGAACAGAAATGCTGTTCCATGATAAAATATTAAACAAAGGGACAGATATTCAGATAATAAATTTGAGGTTACTGAAATGCAATTGTTGAGGTTCCAAAGTAAAGCAATGGTCTGCCTTTTGCTTGTACTGAACTACAAAATGCACTTTAAGTGCAGTGCTGTACTATGTGTACTGCACCCTTGGTACTGCATACATTTAGAAAGATGTTCAATCAACTGCTGCTCTCTCAGGGACCCCAGGTTGATAGAGGTGAGGAGCTGTCATCTCACAAGGGTATGGAGGGCTAATGGCCCATGTGCATGTCAATGGGACTAGGTAGATAAACAGTTCGGCATGGACTGGATGGTCCAAAGGGACTGTTGTTTTGTTGTATGACTCCGTGAGTCTATGACCATGTATAGAGAACAAGAGAGAGAGTAGACACGTCAGCTCTTTGTCTTGTTTCATTATTCAATGTGATTATTTACAATCTATCTTCCTCAATGTCATATCCTTACTCACACATCAACAGATGACTTTTACATCAGGATATTTATCTATCCCCTACTTAAATATACTTAGTGATATAGTTCCTACAGCCCGTGTTCAAAAATTCCACAGATTTATCATCCCCTAAAGCAAAAAAATCTCCTTATTTTAGTCCTAAATTTTACCATATAACTTCACATTCAGATTCAGATTTCGATTTAGATTTATTTATAACATGTACATTGAAATACTTAGTGAAATACATTATTTGCATTAGTCATAGTCATAGTCATACTTTATTGATCCCAGGGGAAATTGGTTTTCATTACAGTTGCACCATAAATAATTAAATAGTAATAAAACCATAAATAGTTAAATAGTAATATGTAAATTATGCCAGGAAAATTATGCCAGCAACCAACACACCCAAGAATGTGCCGGGGGCAGCCCGCAAGTGTCGTCACACATTCCAGTGCCAAAATAGCATGCCCACAATGCTCAGGACAACACAGAACAGAACATACCAAGAGACAAAGGAACAACAACAAAACAAGCCCCATTCCTCCTTCCCACCCACATGTACACACAGTCCTCTAAACCCATAACAGGCCGTCCTCAGTCTCCAGCTTCCAGAGGACTTGTAGATTCACAGACTAGTTTTCCCAGCAGACTCAGGGCTCCAGCCATTGGGCCTCAACTTTTGATTGACATTCGAGCTTCAATCTTTGGTGCTGATCCAGGACTTGCTGATGTTGATAAATGAGGACACTGGACAAGGACTTGAGATCTGGACTTGCCACCAACTCTTGTCCTTGCCGGTCTGCAGACCTGACATCAGACTATGTCCATATCACTGGCCTTCGAATGCACAGCAGAAGCTTACACTCTGGCCTGTTTATCCTCACATACCATCTGTCTAGCCCTGTCAGAATTGTGTACTCTTCAATTAGATTTTTCCAATTCCTCTAAATTCTCGTGAGCACAAGCCCCATCATCCTGTAATCACATCATCCTAGAATCCAGTCCGGTAAACCTGTGTAACACCTCTTCTAAGACAAAGTCATCTTCTCTTGGGTAAGCAGACAAAAACTGGGCACAATACTCAAATTTTATCGATCAAACTCCCGTATAATTTATAACAAGACATTTGTTCCTGGACCCAAATATTCTCAATATGAAGTCATATGACACATAAAGCAGATGGTGTAAAAAAAAGGAGGATGTAAGATAACAACAAGTTCAACTATGGCTGTGACTCCCAAATCATGGAGCACATCAGGTCATCTTATCATGAAAATCTGCTGCAAGGGGCCCATTATCTCTTCACTTGGAATTTCTAGCAGCTATCAATAAAGCACAAAGCTTTCTACTTCCTACAAATAAGAAAATTAAACGTAATGAGTTTACAAGCTCATTACTAAATAAAATGTCTGCATTTTGGAAGGTCTTCTGCAACTTTTATAAGTGTCATTGTGATAGGGACATGGTGGAGTATTCCTCATGATGTTCAAGCATGAGATAGCATGGGCAATGTACGTTAAAATATAAAACCTCTGAACCCATCATACACTTCCATTTTAACCATAAGAGCATGGGGAGCATCTGAGTAACACATTCTGGAGAGGAAGATCTAGATGACCTGCACACATTGCTGCTGCAATCTACCTGTGGATGGAGGGCAGTGTGCAAGTACTGAATAGGCATCAGATGGTGAATCCTGAGGCCCCTTTTTGGTCCATTGCCATGATGTTTGACAACAGACATTGTCAAGCCTTATCATTCATTTCCAAATGTCTCTGAAACATCCGAAAAGATGGGATCAAGTATATCATAAAGTGGCAGTTGAATGCCTCATCCAAAAGAGGGCAGCGGTCTCTCAGTAGTGCAATAATATATTAACCTTGGGTCCAAATTTTATTTGTTGCATCTTATTACTTCTCATGTGGGAAATCTTGAATTAGTAGTCATTAAGTTTAACATAAAGTGCTGAAGGCAGAGATGCACCATTTTTTTCTCTCTCTCGGAGTCGTGAGTCTTTAAAGGCCTTTTCCTCAAAGGATTCTGGAAGTATAATATTTGAATGTTTTTAAGGCAGAACTAGACAGATTATTGTCAGTCAAGCAATGACAGGAATGGTTATCACAGGTAGACAGATATAAGGAAATGACATGACTATTAGATCACTCATATTCATATTAATTCTTGAAACTGATTTGAGGAACTGACTGGCCTACTAATTTGTCTGCTCTTTTCACAAAATTCATTTGTCTTTATAAACAGAAACATATTTTTATAGTGCATTGGAGATGAATACTGTCATACAACCACCTCACGTGCATACATAGTAAAGTCAGTTGTTGTTTCATATGGCAGGTGTTTTCTCTTCACATTTCTGATAGCTTTTTGTCAAGCCACTCCTCCAGCTCATGGCCATATCAATGGACCGTGGCAAAGCCATCTCGGATCTTGGTGAGAGGACATGTTTGGATCAAGTGGAAGACATCCTGGGTTGGGCCTCCACATTAGTGTAGTGTTTGCGCTGTTTTGGCATGCCAACTTCTGAGCCTAGGTGCGGCTATACAGTTTTTTCTGGTAGCTGTAATAAAGCCCAGGAGGAGTGAGGTAGGGTTGTCGATCAGATCTCTGTTGGTTGGGGGCGGGGGACCAGCATGTTGGTGTGCCAGTATTGGCGCCATTCAGTGTGTTTGTCATAGAAGTCAAGGTGTTTCAAGTTGTAGAAAGGTTTTCGGGATTTGAGTCGGGAAGTTGGAGGAGCATTTTTGATGAGTTTACAAAGTGGAATGTTGCTGGGCATATTTTGGATACGCTTGGATAAGCTCCTCTTTGACGGATCTCTGGGGTGGATGCTATTCCACTATTGTTGGGAACCATTGCACAGGTGTGGAATTTAGGGTTCCTGAGATTACTCCTCAGAAACTGATTGGAAAGCTGAGCCTACTGGGCCTGATCACCTCCCTCTGCAACCGGATCCTAGACTTCCTGACTGGGAGAACTCAGTCAGTCTGAATTGGTAGCAGCATCTCCAACTCCATCACACTGAGCACGGGGGCCCCCCAGGGCTGTGTGCTCAGTCCACTGCTGTTCACTCTGCTGACCCACGACTGCGCTGCAACACACAGCTCGAACCACATCATCAAGTTCGCCGATGACACGACCGTGGTGGGTCTCATCAGCAAGAATGATGAGTCAGCATACAGAGAGGAGGTGCAGCGACTAACGGACTGCAGAGCCAACAACCTGTCTCTGAATGTATACGAAACAAAAAAGATGGTTGTTGACTTCAGGAGGACACAGAGCGACCACTCTCTGTTGAACATCGACGACTCTTCCGTAGAGATCGTTAAGAGCACCAAATTTCTTGGTGTTCACCCAGCGGAGAATCTCACCTAGTCCCTCAACACCAGCTCCATAGCAAAGAAAGCCCAGCAGCGTCTCTACTTTCTGCGAAGGCTGAGAAAAGTCCATCTCCCACCCCCCATCCTCACCACATTCTACAGAGTTTGTATTGAGAGCATCCTGAGCAGTTGCATCACGGCCTGGTTCGGAAATTGTACCATCTCGGATTGCAAGACACGGCAGCGGATAGTGAGGTCAGCTGAGAAGATCATCAGGGTCTCTCTTCCTTCCATCATAGACAGTTACATCACACGCTGCATCCGCTAAGCAAACAGCATTATGAAGGACCCCACACACCCCTCATATAAACTCTTCTCCCTCCTGCTATCTGGAAAAAGACACTGAAGCATTCAGGCTCTCATGACCAGACTATGTAACAGTTTCTTCCCCCAAGCTATCAGACTCCTCAATACCCAGAGCCTGGCTTGACACCAACCTACTGCCCTCTACTGTGCCTACTGTCTTGTTTATTATTTATTATTATTTATTGTAGTGCCTGCACTGTTTTGTGCACTTTATGCAGTCCTGGATAGGTCTGTAGTCTAGTGTAGTTTTTGTGTTTTTTCTTACGTACTTCAGTGTAGTTTTTGTATTGTTTTATGTAGTACCATGGCCCTGGAAAACGTTGTCTCATTTTTACTGTGTTCTATACCAGCAGTTATGGTTGAAATGACAATAAAAAGTGACTTGACTTGACTCTCATAGAAGTATGGAGTTGACGTTTGTATGAGCACTTCTCTCCCAGGTGGGTGCGCAATGTTCGGCAACTGAGAAACATAGTGCCAGACTAGATGTTCAAAGGACTGACGGGTTAGCACCCCATTTGGTTCTTGCCATCTTCCTAATCAAGGCTGTTCTGGATTTTAGTTTCTTTGCAACATTTTGAAGATGGATCTTGTGTGAGAGAGCTTGATCTAGTGTGATTACTAAGTACTTTGGGTAGCTGTTTGTTATTTAGTTTGATATTAAGTTTAGGTTTAGTTCATTGGTTGTCCAGATGAAATATGTAAGTTACTGTTTTGTTGACATTCATATTTAGGTACCACTTTGAGAAGTAGTTGGATAGGGAATTGATATCTTGGATAAAGTTTCTTTCAATGGATTTGACATTGTTCAACTGGAGGGCAGTACTGGTGCAGAAATGAATGAAGAACTTTCCTATCTGTTGCTGCACTTAAAAGAGACACTTTAAAAGAAGATTACAATATCCCAGAAAGAGTGGGCCATACCCCACCAACCTTTTTACCTATTCAGTATGAATATGGTCGATTTAGTCTTTGTCTTCAACTCAAGTTCCTGTTTAATAGCTCAGACACTAGAGTTGCAGCCTTAAGTGGGCTCACTAGCTTAAGAAGCTACTTTGAACAATCTCATCCATCAACCAGTAGAAAGCAGGGATATTGGATCTGCAGCTGCTCTGAAACTGTTTGGTGCTTTGGTGCTTTGGTGATAGTTTTGCATTTTCAAGATTTGGAAGTTCCTACAGGTGTTGATGTAAATTCTGAACTCATGACATCCACAAGTCCATAACGTGCTTCATGTAATATTTACCTCATCTTTAATGCAAGCTATCTTGAGAAGCAGCCAGTGCATTAAGTTAGCAAGCTGCCTTTGCAAACTGCATTTCACCTTAGCTACAGAATGCACAATCACTCGTGAAGGGTGGATCACCAGAGTGTTCAGCTGCCAGCAGCTCTGGATTTGCCTAAACTAATGCCCATCATTGATGAGCAATAAACGTCGATCACTGCCTTATCCAAAAAATGTTTAAAAAAGTATATTTCCTCTACAACCTGAAAATGAAAATGAATTCGTACAAATGCTCTTGATAGAAGAATTAGGGTCTGGAGATCATTCCAGCTTCTCCAAACATCTCCTGAATCTTCTAAACACTAACTGAGGCTTCTTACTGAATTGCTGCACTTCATACAATGTCATACCATTTGGCAAGGACTTACCCTGCATGTTGGTATTACTATATCTAAGTCTGAACCAAGATTTCTTGGATGTCATAGGCCAACATATTGAATACTGCAAAACTGTCTGAATTGTCATCAAGAAGACTTGAACAAAATGTTGACTGATAGTTTATGAACTGGTGACAAGTGTTGTCCATAAGCTTTGTTCCACCTTCCCATTAAAAAAATACATCCTCTTTGTGGGTGTATTGAATAGAGATGAGATAGGGTAGTGAAAATTAGCCACTGCAACTCACACACAAAGCTGGAGAGAATCAGTCGACCAGGCAGCATCTATGGAGAGGAATAAATAGGTATCACTTCAAGCCAAGACCCTTCACTGATACTGAAAAGGAAAAGAGAAGAAACCAGAATAGGAAGGTGGGTATGTTTTCCCACACAAATACGTCATTATGCAAATCTGGCCAATTTGCCACATTCAGAGCAATCTTAATTTACTGTTTGTCAAAAACTCCAGAGTGCTTAATCCTGTTGTGAGTGGAAAAATTGGAAGTGAATTCTTGTTATGTCCAAAGAAGCTTATTTCTTACGCTGATATTCCTGGGAAATAACTTCTCACAAGAAATTGATTATAATAGTCTTCAATAAAACTCATTGTTTACGTGCAGCTTCTTGCTTCTTGCTTCTCTCTGCAGTTTACAATCCACAAATGCAGGTTATGCATTGGTACTATTGATCACTTGCAGATGAATTATTATAATTAAGGTTATTCATTGGTCCTAAACCCAACTTTGCTTCATTGAAAAATTAATTCAATTATTTGATCAACTTAAGCATGCAGTTCAATTCAATAAACATAAATTTGAACCAAACTACAGATGACCCATCAGTTCTGGATAAATAGACTAATTTTTCTGATGTGGAATTGTTCCACTTACTGAATCTAAATTCAATCCATTTTACAAAGTGCATTGTTTAACATTTGAAAATAAAAGAGTCCAAGCAAATCTCAGTGGCACATAATCCATCTTAGGAGCTATGAACGCGAATCAATGTAGTTTCCCAATGCCGGCTCTGGCTAGGGTGGGGAATTTGATGATGGTACATTGCCCCTCTACAAAGTGAGTCCAGAAGAGATTAATGTTTCTGTAATGATTGTAGATGAGGGAGATGTATGTGGTGAAACTTACTGAGACTAAAGTTTTTTCATTTTCCTGGAGCCAGAAAGACTTCTTTGTTTGACACAATGAATGTCCGCTAGATACTTTCTGCTTAGTTACCCAAGTACATCCAATATTCTTCCATTCTAAAAACTGATTTACCATAATGCATTTTAAAATATGCAAACATAATGCTATGAATTCATATTCCTCCCAATCAACTAAATATTGGGAAAAGCCCCGAACAATCCTTCACCTGCAAGTCTACTGGGATCATCTCCAGTATCCAGTACTCCTAGTATGGCTTTCTCGACATTAGTGAGACCCCAATGTAGATTGGGAAACCCTTTCATCGAGCACATTCGCTCCAACAACCACAAAAGTGGGCTTTCCTGGTGACCACCTATTTTAATTCTACTTCCCATTCCCGTGCTGACATACCAGTCCATCGCCTCCTCTGCTGCCACAATCAGGCCACTCTCAAGTTGGAGGAGCAAAGCCTCATATTCTGTCTGGGCAGCCTCCAAACTGACGGCATGAGCATCAATTTCTCCCCCTCTCCTCCTTTTCTCTTTTCCTATTCCCCATTCTAATTCCCTTCCTATCCTTTCTTTTCTACTCACTGCCCATCATTTCCCTCTGGTGCCCTACATCTCCCAAATTACTGATATTAATTTTTATTTATTTAAAAATACAGCACGGAACAGGCCCTTCCAGATCAATGAAGGGCCTGCAGCCTGTACCACCCAGCAACTCACCTATTTAACATTAGCCCCATCAGAGGATAATTTAGAATTTCCAATTAACCTACTCGTTTGTCATGTGCTGTGCCAATTAACACACTAAAGCAGAGGTGTGTGTGCTTAGACCACTGCTCTACTCTCTATATACACATGACTGTGTGGGTAGGCATAGCTCACATACCATTTATAAATATGCTGATGATACAACCATTGTTGGTAGAATCTCAGATGGTGACGAGAGGGTGTACAGGAGTGAGTGGAGTGGTGTTGCAGCAACAACCTGGCACTCAACGTCAATAAGACGAAAGAGCTGATTGTGGACTTCAGGAAGGGTAAGATGAAGGAACACATACCAATCCTCATAGAGGGATCAGAAGTGGAGAGAGTTAGCAGTTTCAAGTAACACTCACAACACGCTGGAGGAACTCAGCAGGTCCGGCAGCATCCGTGGAAACGATCAGTCAACGTTTCAGGCCGGAACCCTTCATCAGGACTGAAGAGGGAAGGGGCAGAAGCCCTATAAAGAAGGTGGGGGGAGGGTAGGAAGGAGAAGGCTGATAGGTGCCAGGTGAAAAACCAGTAAGGGAAAAGATAAAGGGGTGGGGGAGGGAAGCAGGGAGGGGATAGGCAGGGAAGGTGAAGAAGGAATAGGGGAAGGCACAATGGGTAGTAGAAGGAGGTGGAACCATGAGGGAGGTAGTAGGCAGCTGGGGGAGGGGGCAGAGCGGGCCCACTTCAAGCAATTACACATAAAAATTGCTGGTGAACACAGCAGGCCAGGCAGCATTTATAGGAAGAGGTACAGTCGACATTTCGGGCCGAGACACTTCGTCAGGACTAATTGAAAGCAGAGATAGTACGAGATTTGGGCCCACTTCAACTCTGCTTCACATTCCCATTCAGGTATGTCCATACATGGCCTCCTCTACTGCCATGATGAGGCTAAACTCAGGTTGGAGGAGCAACACCTCATATACCGTCTAGGTAGTCTCCAGCCCCTTGGTATGAACATTGAATTCTCCAACTTCCGGTAATTCCCTCCCCCTCCCTTTCCCTATCCTAGTTTCACTCTGCCCCCTCCCCCAGCTGCCTACTACCTCCATCATGGTTCCACCTCCTTCTACTACCCATTGTGTTTTCCCCTATTCCTTCTTCACCTTTCCTGCCTATCCCCTCCCTGTTTCCCTCCCCCACCCCTTTATCTTTTCCCTTACTGGTTTTTCACCTGGCACCTATCAGCCTTCTCCTTCCCACCCTCCCCCCACCTTCTTTATAGGGCTTCTGCCCCTTCCCTCTTCAGTCCTGACGAAGGGTGCCGACCCGAAATGTTGACTGATCGTTTCCACGGATGCTGCCCGACCTGCTGAGTTCCTCCAGCGTGTTGTGAGTGTTGCTTTGACGTCAGCATCTGCAGAGTATTTTGTGTTTACGAGAAGCTTCAAGTTCCCGGGTGTCAAGATCTCTGAGGATCTAAACTGGTCACAACATACTGATGTAGTTATAAAGAAGGCACGACAGCGGCTATACTTTATTAGGAGTTTGAGGAGATTTGGCATAACAACAAATACACTCAAAAACTTCTATAGTTGTACCATGGAGAGCATTCTGACAGGCTGCATCACTGTCTGGTATGGAGGGGCTACTGCACAGGACTGAAAGAAGCTGCACAAGGTTGTAAATCTAGTCAGTTCCATCTTGGGTGCTATCCTGCAGAGTACCCAAGACATCTTAAGGGAATAGTGTGTCAGGAAGGCAGCGTCCATTATTAAGGGCCTCCAGCACCCAGGGCATGCCCTTTTTTCACTGTTACCATCAGGAAGGAGGTACAGAAGCCTGAAGGAACACACTCAGCGATTCAGAAACAGCTTTTCCCCCTCCACCATCTGAATCCTAAATGGACACTGAATCTTTGACACTACCTCACTTTTCTTTTAATATACAGTATTTCTGTTCTTGCACTTTTTAAAAGTCTATTCAATATACATAATTGAATTACATGTTCATTTATTATTATATATTTTTTTCTCTCTGTTAGCTTATGCATTGCATTGAACTGCTGCTGCTGAGTTAACAAATTTCATGTCACATGCTGGTGATAATAAACCTGCTTCTGATTCTCAGAGGAAATGTATAAACTCCTTACAGACAACACCGAAATTGGACTCCAAACTCAGGAATGCCCTGAGCTGTAACAGCATCGTGTTAACTGCTATGCTACCATGGCACTCCTCTTTCTGGGCAATGTGCTCCATTTCAGGTACATACAGAATACTGACCTTTCACTATCAATCAGGGATAACATATTATCAAATACCAAACTGGCTTGTGCCAGTCACAACCTTTTCATACACTAATAAGAAAATAGAGAAAAGGCAAAACGATGAAGTACATAAGATATATTATTTGAAGTGCTGGGAATTCCAGCTTGAACATATTCTGAAAACATGAGTTCACAGCCAATTTTAAGATATGCTCTGGAAACTAATATCTCCCTGTGAGAAGGGAGTTGATGCAGAAAGTTTGGGAATAACTTAAAAAGAACATTTGACTATGTGATAAGAATAGAAATACACATTGTAAATGCCACTGTAAATAGCAAGTCTTTATTAGTACATTATAATGAGATATGGAGAATGATTAAGTGGGCTCTTTCGCTGGAATGGTAACAGCTGATAACAGCAAAGAGGGTACAGCGCACTTTAATCAGCACAATGGTCCCCAACGTAAAGAGCAAGCTACTCCATCACAAAAAAAAGGCGTCAGCCGACACTTTGGGTTGAGCTATTTGTTTAATATTTACACTGAATGCATAAATTTTTATTTAGTGCTGATTTAAGCAACCCTGTTTTGCCAGATTTTTACCTTTTTAAGACGATTATTCAAGAATCTAAAATGGCCTTCAAAATATGCAAAAAGCAAACCAAGATGATCATATGCTATCTTCACTCAGATTAATTGAGCATTTGAAATTGCAAGGCTGAGGAATTAAATTTACAATGCATGAATAATTTTAGTTTAAATGTGGCAGCAGATTGACCACCTGTTGTATGCCCAGATCTGTTTTCTTTTTCACTAAAATTCAAATTGCCACCTCCTGTTTTATGCCACTGCCAAAAGTTAAAATCGTGATGTAATTAGCAAAAATATGTTTAATCAATCATTGTACAATTTTATAGAATTAAAAATATAATCTTTATTTTTTATTATTGAGCTGTACTTCTCATGAACCAGATACCTGAACAAGTCAAATAATTCCAATAAAAGAGGGTGGGTTTGATGGGTGAATATCACAGGGGATTTGCTGGTCTTGTCACCTTAGTTGCACTTGAGTTCGAGAGTAACTCAGTGCCATTCTGAAGTCACTGATGAGGCCAGTGTGAACCCTTGGGAATGTGCTACAGCTAAACCAGCTCATGTTTGATTGTTCAGGCAAGTGGCCTGCTTAGGAGGCATTTCTTCTACCACTTGTCCATGCTACTGACAAAGGGACGTAAGGGTTTTCGCATCATGCCTGAAGTTTTTTCTTCATTTGAAGCAATCATGGGCTTGTGATTCCCATGAGTGAATGGCAATGTTACACTCTTCCAAGAAGGCTTTGCAAACATCCTAGATAGTTTTTTGTTCTGTCCACCTGGCAAATTCTTGAAATAGAGTATTTGTTTTGGGGTCTGGTATTGGCAATGCAAACAACATGACATGTACAATATATTGGAGCTATCAGAGAGTAACTGGAATTGGAGACATTACTAATTACCTATTTACTCTGCTGATGAATGTGAATGATTTTGCAGAAATAGTTTTGGCAATACCTCTCCAAGCCTTGAGAGGTATACTGTCAGTGGTTCAAATCTCAGAAACATACTGGAGAGTTGTCTGATAGGCCATAAATCTTGTGCTAGTTTATTACTCTTTACTTCAGGTGGCATTAGGCAGTAGACTAATGGTGAATTTCATTATTATTGTCTGTCTTGGCTGACAATGGCAGTTCTTCAAATATGGAGTAATGGGCAACATGTCATGCTTTTTAGGATCTTGTTGTGGGCCTTTAATGTCAGAATGGTATTTTAGAACGGGCAGACCAGCCGATGACTTTTGTTTCACACATGTTTAACATAAGCCTCAAGTTCTCATATGCTTCAGTAAATGATTAGCAGCTTGGCCTCCAAATATATGCATATGCTAATGTCAAAATACACATGGCACCTTGATGACTAAGATAGGAATGACCTTGATTCTATAGTGAAAGTGATGTACGTGGAATACTTTAACATTTGCCCTGCATATTTTCTCAAGTATAGCTGGAAGCCTATTAGCAGTATGCTGCAGGATTATGACGGAGAAAGATTAAAGAAGTGTTGAGACAATGACATAGGAGATACAAGGAATCTGCTACAGGGTGGATTCCCCAGATGCTCAGCTAATTGTAGTGGTGATGATCAGCAGATCCTCTGCAGAATTCCAGGATTCCAGACATTAGAGTTTAGAGTATTTACAAGAACACATTTGTTCAAAAAAATAAAAATAAATGGGATTCTGTACTCCAATTTCAAATATCATAAATGTTGGCAATCTTTTATAATCATAATTCACAATTCACCTGCGTACCCTGGTTATTCCTTTACTGGTAAAATACTGTCACAGACATCACTGGAGAAAGCACGCAAGCACCGAGTGCACTAGTCAGTAATAACCCTGGAATAAAATAGCATCCGCATAGTTCAATTCCTTTCAACAATTTGGGCATAAAATAACTATTATCAATCTTTAAAGTACCCAAGATGAAAGGTAAACAGTAACAGACTAATCCATCTGCCATTTGCAGAGTAGTGTTGCAGGACTTAATTAATGATACAACCTTTCACAGCCATTATGACCATATTTTTTTCTTGGTAATTCTAATAGGCTACATTTTTTTTATTCCTGACTGTATCTTAGAACTCATTTCATCCTGCCACTATACCCCCATGGCTTGACCTAATGCAATTTCTCATTAACAGCAGTTCTTTTCATTCAGGACCTCTACATTATTTAGGGTTTTTAACATTCTTTACAGTTCTTCCACCAAATGCCTGCCCATCAAACATGCACAACTACCACTGCCACAACTGCAAGATTCATGTGCTTTCCTACCAGTAATTTTGAAAATCAAAAGAGTGCCACATGTTTCAGATCATCTTACTTCTTCTGTAGATATAACAATTTAGATATATTCTGTTCGTGTGCTCCTTAGTACACAGCAGTGCCAGTGACAAGTAAAATAACACATCTACAAATTAATTACACCAAGCTCGAGTCTCACTGTTCTTCCAGTACAACAACTCTATTTTTATGTCATGTGCAAAGCTCTTCAGTTCTGGCTTTTGCAAAGACAATTTTTGCTGTAATTGTGAAATATGATCTCATGATATTAAACTCTATGAAAGAAAATGCAAGTCAATGTATTCAGTCACAGTAAACAGAGCTGTTTGATTTTGTTCAGGGCTGCTTCCAAGTTGACAGTTGTTATTTGGCTTGTCAACATTTTTAGAGTAACATCAGCTTTCTTAGTGTTCATTTCTGCGATGTGCTGGGCTGGTATACATGAGAAATTTGACCATGAGCTAGAACTCTCTGCCAGAGGGAGGGCCATACTGAATTTCAACACTGGGCGTTCGCTCCATAAGGCATCAGTCATGGTGAGAAAGAAGGGAGAATGGAAAGCATCTTGCATCTCCAGAAAATTACTCCAATGACAACCGGCTCGGTTTTTGGGGAATGATTGTGGGTGAGGTTTCCATTTCCTCTCACTCCCCCCAAAAATGTTTTAACAGTTTTGTGGAATTTTCATGGTTATTTTTGAGACAATCTAAGTAAACAAGGGTCTATATAACATGCTTATCTTGAACAGTAGATGATCATTACATTGACCATCCAGTTTGTGTTACAAGCTCCAGAAGTAGAAAAGGGTTGCAGAGAATAGTAAGCTCAGCTCAGTCCATTATGAATACTATCATCAAGGAAGTTGCATCTATCATTAAGTATCCCCACATCTGCTACTGTCAGGCAGGTGGAACAGAAACCATTACCAATACCAATTGGTTCAGGAACTGTTACGTTCATACAGCCATCAGGTTCTTGAAATGACCTGCACAATTCTAACCCTACTTCAGCAACAAGACACTAAGAACCACTTCTGTGATTGTTTTTCTTTTGCCTCAATGTCTCATTTTAAACAATCTTTTTTTTTCCTTCAACGTCTTATATAATTTACGTATATCTTAGATCCTATGAGCTGTGAAATTCAATTCTGAATGTTATTTGCGTATTTTTATTATTTGCATGAGTGTTTTTTTTTCTGCATGTTGAGTGTTTGATGGTGTTTTTTAATTAGGTTCAAGGTTAATTTATTATCAAAGTATGTATGCAGTATTCAACTCTGAGATTCGTCTTCTCCAGACAGCCACAAAACAAAGAAAACTATTAAGGCTACCCAATAAAAAACATCAAACCCCCATGCGCAAAAAAAAAACAAATGGCACAAACAGCAAGAACATCAACCCCACAAAACAACAAATCACACAAATAGCAACAAGAACATCAACACCCTCCACATGCAAAAAAACAAATCGGGCAAACAGCAACAAGAAAGGACAGGTGAAAACACAGAATATGAAAACATAAAACTGGAAGAATCCAAGTGAATTACTGTCCAATCCATAAATCGCAGATCCAGAACTTTGGTACCATCTTCCGAAAGCATCGAGGGAGAGTGAAAGGTCATTTGAACACAGAGGACTTCCCTCGGGAGCAGCATGACAGACAGTCACATGCAGACACCTTCCCTCAGCAGCAGCAAGCGAGAGGCTGGAAGACGGCGCTGAACACTTGCCTGTCTTCTGCAGTCGCCTCGATGTTTCAATCTTCCTCGACTATTTAGTTGGTAAATCAATGAGAAATAGAGCTGATCATGGGCTCGCTCGCCATCTCTAAGCTTCTTGGCCTCTAGGCGGTTCATCTCCTGGAATCTTTTCGGATGCAGCAAGGCACCACATTGCTCAATCCACCTTCAAAACTGTAAACCACAGGATTTAACAGTTCCAGAAACACATTTAAAATAAAAAGATGGTGTAAAAGAAGTGAAAGAAACAGTTTTGTGGACTATTGGAAAAATCTTGCCCGAGGTAGCATTGTTTGCCGGTACCACGTTGACCAGAAAAGATTCTATTGGGTTTCTTTGTTTTGTGACTGCTTGTCAGGAGGCCAAACTTTTTTAAAAAAATTTTTAGTTTTATTTGGATAAGGAATTCACAAGTATCATGAACTTTTTTCACATGTATAACCTTTTCCTTTTTTTTATATATGTATAAATCTATAATCATTTATACATTCCTAAGTACACATCAAGATGATATAAAAAGAAATTAGACACTTAAATAGATAATTATGTGCAGTTGAAATTCTACTCTATTAGGCTAAGTAATGATATTAGTTGTTAAGATAAACAGTAATAATAGCGGATTAATAATAATTTCCATATATCTCTTCCGGACCATTTCTTTCTGGTCCAAGATATTGTATGTAAGCCTATGTAACTACCATTGTAGGTGTTTATATCCTAACTTGTTCATGTTTGTTCCTACCCCCAAACATAATTATCCAATCCCTATATACTTATTTACTTAATTTTATCATTTTTTTTCCCTTTCACAAATCTTTTCCTTTACTTGTGTTAATTCTCCATTTTCCAAAAAAAGAAAAAAAAACAGTGAACATTTAGACCAGGGGTGCTTACGTTAGCAATATTACTGTGTTGATGAGAAGAGCAGTATAAATCATTAGGATAGTCATCTAAAGTCTGCTTGCTTTGGGGTTACATAATCAATCCATTTATTCCAAATTTGATCAAATTTTTCTTTTTGAATTCTTATCTTTTCCATTTTAAATATTTCCAAGATAATTTCGTGCTAATCTTCTAATGTAGGTAATATTGGATTTAGCCACTTTCTAGTGATTGATTTCTTACTTGCCGCTAAAAGTGCCTGTAGCAACTTTATATCTTTCTTCTGTTCAAGAAACAATACATGCCCCAAATACAGCATCTCAAAGTTCAGAGGTATCTGGGTCTTAAGTACCTTAACTAATGTTCTATGAATACCTTTCCAATATAAACTTAATTTAGGGCAATCCCAGAAAATATGGAAATGATTTGTCAGGAGGCCAATCTTAAGGTTGTATATAGTATACATAATTAGATAATAAATGTACTTTGAACTTTACTGTTGTCTGAATCCACATAACTGTGATGCTGCTACAAACAAGTTTTCATTGCACCTGTACCACACTGTACTTGTACTGTACCTGGAGACAGTAAACTTGACTCCAGTTGAAAACTAAATTTTCTTGATTTCTCGGAGAACAAGGTGTTCAACTTTTTTTTCAACACATTCATAATTTAGCTTGAAAAGTGGGGGAGAATGGGAAAAATATTTATTGAAATTCTCAGGAATACAACTTAATGAAATTTGGCAACCTGAGTGGATATGCTAACTGCCAATGTGAAATACTAACATTGCATATTGAATGTACAGGTGTTAATATATGTAAATATGAGTTATCGTGCAGTTCCAGTTGCTGTCAGAAACAGAGGAATACAAGATGTTATCTGGCACTTCTGGTTACTATTAACCTTTAGCCAGACTTCCAAATCCTGCCACATTGTATGAGGTTTCATTGAACAAATTAACAACCACTTATTTATCTTAAATCACTTTTGAAATGGAGCCATGTAAGAAAGTATTGTGGCCAATTCAATCCTCCACAAGAAGCAAATGAGAAAATTCTGAGTATGCATAATTTTTAAAAACTCTTTATTTGCAGGGATGTTGGTATCACCTTCAGGGCCAGCATTTATTGGCCTTAAGATCTTTAAGTTCACAATCAGAATCAGGTTTATTATCACTGACATATGCTGTGAATTTTGTTGCTTTACAAAAATTACTGTGTTATAATAAAAAATAAAATAACTACATATTGCAAAAGATGTATAGTAAGGTAACATTCATAGGTTGATGGACTGTTCAGAAATTTGATGGCAGAGGGGAAGAAGCTGAGTCTAAAACATTGAGCATGCATCTTCTGGCTCCAGCTCCTTCTCCCGATGGCAGTACTGAGAAGAGGACAAGTCCTGATCGTGAGGGTCCTCAAAGATGTATACTGTCTTGTACCCTTGATGGAGCTGGCTGAATATACAACCATCTGGAACCCTGTGCCTTGGAGCCTCCATACTAGGTGGTGATGCACCGTCAGAACATTTTCCAGTGTGCTCCTGCCGGAGTCTTTTGTGACATACCAAATCTCTGCAAATTCCTAATTAAGTATAGCCTCTGGCATGCCTCCTTCATGATTACATCAATTTGTTGGGCCCATGATAGGTCCTCTGAGAGGCTGATGTCTGGTTTTGTTGGAAATCCCATTGACAATAAAGGGAGTGCAAAATGAAAAGGTATCAGGCCACTTGTAATGTTCCCATGCAACCTCCCTTCTTGTTCTTTTATGTGACAGTGTTCATGGGTTTTGGAAAGTCCAATGAAGATGTTCTGGAAAATTCCTGACTGTCATTATGAATTTCATAGCCACAATTGCCTGTGCTTGAAGGAGTGAATGGTTAGTAGAGGACCCAATGACACTCAAGTGGATTGTTTCGTTCTGTATAAGAATCAAGTTTCTTAAGTATTGTTGGAATTAACACATCTCCGCGAGTTCACCTGTATCAACTCTGATGCAGGGTTTCAACCCAAAATGTCAACAATTCTCTTCCCCCCAAAAATGCCACTCAATCTGCTATGTTCCTCTGGCAGACTGTTCGTTGCTCTAAAATTCCAGCATCTGAAATCTCTTGTGTCTTCAGAAGGTGGGTTATGCCATCTCTGGCCTATTCTTAGAAAGTAAATAGTTTTGCAGCTGATCCATTTTAACTTTCTGGATAGTGTTGATTCCCAAGATGTGGATGAAGGGAATTTCAGTGATGATAATGGTATCAAATGTCAAATGTTGGTAGTTAGATATTTATCTTTGGTTTGGTCAATGCCTGACATCTGTATAGCAAAGAAGTTGTGAGGCACTTTTAAGTTTCATGCAGGTGCAGAGTGCTTCATTCTCTGAAAAGCTGCAAATAGAATTAAATATTATACAATCTTTAATAGACATTCTCACTTCTGGTATATCATGGAATGAAAAATACTGAAGAAGTCAAAGGTGCTTGGTCCTAAGGCACCCATACTTCTTAACATCCCTCTGAGGAGGTGGTGGGCCTGTTTGTAATAGTCTGCAGACGCCTGATCTCAAACACTAAGCAGACCTTGGTTTTGTTTATTACTTATATGGGAGACTACATAGGAATATCTGATGCCATTGGAGAAGAGATACGACCCACAGGTCACTTTTCCCAAGAACCACCCTGTAGTGCGAAGCATGTTGGGACATCTGAAGTGTCACAATGGTTCTTGAGAATGACCTTGACTTTTGAGACAGCAGGTGATTGTGTACCCTGAGGGAATGCTTTGCCAACAATGCAATATTTCAGTCTTGTACTAAAGTCTAAGAAAAATGGTCCATTCTTAGCCCACTCGGTTCTGCAGCAGCAGAGCTAAGCTGAAACCTAAAGCTCAATTTGCCTCTTTTGCATTATTTCATGAGAAGCTTTATTGGGGAGAAGTCCATTTCAAATCTCAAATTTATAATTTAATTTGGAGGAAACGGTTTAAGGAAATGTAGAACTTCTTTACATAAACTCTTTAATAGGGTACAAAATTCGATCACCTCTGGAAAGGGATGGTGATTAATAGGTATTATCAGACATTATTTCTAACATCACTACTGCATCACTCAGAAGTCAGCCTGTAAAATTAATGATACAAATATAAACATTATGACAAAGGTACTCACAGCTTTACATTGCAAGAACTGTTATTAATCCGAATCAACGATAAAATGTATCAATTATGCTTCCAATTCTTAGTGCAATGCATTATTATGCTCTTTCAGGCTATCAGCATTACATGGAAATGTTGCAGTAAGCACACATTATACATGGAAATTGCAGTCTGATAAAAAAGCATAATTAAGCCCATGTTTGCAGTACTTACTGGATTGTACAAAATTAGACTGTTGAATTGTAATTTAGTGATACAATTTTGGCTCCTTGGTGACAGAGATGCAGGCATTCGCAGGACTCAGCACAGAAAACACATTGGCATCTTTTGCCAGTGTTTTCTAACACTGGAATTCCAGGGGAGCCTCATTGTATAAACGAATTAATGTACTGTGGAAATATTTTATGTGCATGCACAACATAATCACACTGTAGGTGCACAGCCAAGATGAGTTAGTGGAATGGAAATGGGCAATGCTTTTTCCTACAGCAGAAAGCTAAAGGGGATGTTTTTCTTTTCCTTGCTTCCAACTGTCTTGCCTGTATTTTAATGAAGAGAAGAGCATATACCCAACATTTGCTGCAAGTCTGGAAGAATAAATGAACTACAGATGAGAACTCTGTTGAGTCACTGTGCAAGTACTCCTGAAAAAAAATCAGGACTACAATAGAAAAAGTACTCTGGAGAAATGTGCCTGCAAAACTGGAAGAAGTCAATGAATCCATAAATTATCTCAGGTTCACATAAAATAGGCCACGCTGAGTTGGCAGAATTATGGGAAGTTCTATGAATCTGAGTGAAAAATCTGCATTGCAAACCGTTAGGAACGGAGTCCAGAGGAAGGAAGGAAGAAAGGAGGGGATTGGAAATGAAGAATTCAGGCTGTCTCTTGTTGTCCCAAATCTTTTTCTGGATCTGAACAAAAACTATCCCAGGAATTCTAATAAAAGAATTGAACAGTCCTAATTATGAAATCAAAAATTAGAGCATAGAAAATGGGAAACCTCTGGTTGTTAGCTTGATGCTGCTCTCTCCGGTCAATAAACTACAACAAAATAATTAGCCTTGACAGCTACATCCTAGATATTAAGTTTCACATATAGCCACTGTCAATACAATCAAAACATGACCACTCTCTAAAGTATCAGGGCAGATACTAGAGGAAATTTTTAAAAAATCTGCAGTGGTATTTAAATACCTTGCAATAGTTTTTGATTAAGTTTGACAAAATGTTATTAAAAAAAATCAATTAATCTGATCAGTAAATTTACATTGATATCATGGCTAATGTTGAGAAATAGTACTTACATTCACTGTGATGAAGTATATCTGCCCGAGGAGTGATCTGGATCCACTCCAGTTTGCTTACTGTCACAATAGGTCAACGCTCTTTGCTCAGCACTGGAACATCTGCATATATCAGGATGCTCTTCATTGACAACACCTCAACATTCATCACTATCATCAAAACTAATCACTAAGCTCCAAGACCAAGATCTGGATCCTCATTTTCCTCACTGGCAGACCCCAATCAGTATAGACTGGCTCTTCACTCAACTCTGGAACATCTGTACAGCGAAGATGCATACTACCTATGGAAGCTCTTCATTGACAACAGCTAGGCATTTGATACTATCATCCTCTCAAAACTAATCAATAAGCTTCAAGACCGAGGCCTCAATACCTCCTTGTGCAACTGGATCCTCTATTTCCTCACTTGTGAATCCCAGTTAGTTCAAATTGGCAACAATATCTCCTCCACAATCCTCATCAGCCCAGGTATACAAGGTTGGATGCTTAGCCCCCCTGCTCTACTTGCTTTATACCTTTGATTACGTGGCTATAGACAGCTCAAATGCCATAACTAAATTTGCTAACAACACCACTGTTGTTGGCAAAATCAAACGTAGTGACGAATTGACATATACGAGGGAGACTGAAAATCTGGTTGAATGGGGTTACATCAATAACCTCTCATTCAATATCAAGAGGAGGAAGCTGAAAGTCCATGAGACAGGCCTCATTAGGGGATTAGAAGTGGAGATGGTCAATAAATTTAAATTCCTTGGTGTTAACATATCAGAGGATCTGTTCTAGGACTAGCACATAAGTGCCATCACAAAGAATGTATGGCAGCACCTATACTTTCTTAGAAGTTTGTGTAGATTTGGCATGTCACTTAAAACTTTGAGAAACTACTATAGATGCACAGTGGAGAGTATCTTGACTGGTTGCATTAGGGCCTGGCATGGAAACACCGATATCCAGGAATGAAAAAACTACAAAGGGTGGTAGGCACAGCCCAGTGCACCACTGGCAATGCCACTCAGACTACTGAGCACATTTACAAGGAGTCGTGCCAGAAGAAAGCAACATCCACCTTCAAGGGCACCCACCATCCAGGCCATATACTTTTCTCTTTTCTACCATCAGGCAGAAGATATACGAGCCATAGGTCCCATACCACCAGGTTCAGGAACAGCTATTACCCATCAATCATCAGACTCCTGAACGAATGTAGATAACTTCACTCACCTCAACTCTCAACTGATTTCACAACCAACAAACTCACTTTCAAAAACTTTCCACAACTCCTTCCCAGTATTATTTACTTTTTTATTTACACCATGTTTTCTATTCTGCATTTGCCGTTTGCCAGTCTTTACTTATGTACAGTTTTCATAAATTCTATTGTTTGTCTTTATTTTCCTGTAAAAACCTGAAACAAAATGAAATCTCAAGGTAGTATATGGTGACATATATGTACTTTGGCAATAAATTTACTTTTACTTTTGACTGTAAAATATTAAAAGAGAACTTCCTAGTTTTTTGTATGGTTGCAGACTTGTTACTGTGTAACCCGGAAATGAACTGGTGATGTGTATGTAACAATATTGAATGCACACACTGTGTGTTTCACGGATGAAGATGCTACAGTCAGCATTCCTCATGCTGGGATAGTTAACAATTTCTCCATTTTAATTATTCAGCAGAAGAAACAGTGCAGTTTTCATTGTCATCAATGGATAGGAAGACAAGTGAGCCACTAGATGTTAAAACTTGAGTTTATAATCACTGAGTATTTAGAAAAATGTAAATACTTGGGGCTGCTGATATGAAAAGAAGTTTGAGGATTAGAATAAGAATCAGGATCAGGTTTAATATCACTGGCATATGTCATGAAGTTTATTTTTTTGCAGCAGCAATACAGTGTAATACAAAAAAAACTATAAATTATATAAAGAAATATATGTAGTTCAAAATGAGTGCCAAAAATCATGAGGTAGTGTTCATAGGTTGGTTCATTGTCCATTCAGAAATCTGATGGCGAAAGGAAGAAGTTGTTCCTAAAGCAATAACTGTGTGTCTTCGGGCTCCTTTATCTCCTCCCTGATGGTAGCAATGAGAAGAGGCCATGTCCTGGTTGATGGGGATCCTTAATAATGGGCATCGCCTTTTTAAGAGATCACGTTCTGAAGATATTTGCATTGCTGGAGAGGCTAGTGCCCATGATGGAGCTGGCTAAATTTGCAAACTTCTGTGTTGTTTTCCAATCCTGTGCAGTGAACCCTCTATACCAAATGGTTATGCAAACAGTGAGGACGCTCTGCACAGTACATCTGTAGAAATTTGCTGAAGTCTTTGATGACCAAATCTCATACCAAATTTGAAAGAGGTTTGAAGAACATAATTTGAAAGAAGCCATGACTAAACTTACTAGGATCCTCAAGACCTATACGACACTGAGAAAGTAAGGTAATCTCATTTAATTATCAGAAAACAATCCAATTAACATTTAACAGGTGATAACGCTTATGGTATTCTTTGTGCAAGAAACCATATTGAAGAACTTTGATTACCCATATTCAAAGTGCTAATTTTATGTGTGATTATTAACAAGCTGAACTCTCTGGAGAATTCAACCAATCTTAGTATTAGATCATCGTTCAAATATGCTGCAATAAAAACCATTGTTAGAAGCTAGAAAACCTTATAGCCCCCGGGAAAATTAAAGAAATATCAATAATAAGAACATCCTCAATGAATAGTGATAGCAGAGTAGGTGATTTTGGAGTTAACGTAATTCAGCTCTGTCAGAAATAATAGCCAGGTAGCTTTTAAAGAGCATGAAGATCATATGGAATCCAGTAATATTCCAGCTGACAAAACTGAGAGTTTGACAACTGCAAGATAAATTTGGTAATTTTAGTCTTCAACTACATTTCTTTTCTTATGTACAGTATTGTCACTTTTATCTACAGCTAATGTATTCTTTGTTGGATGCTTTTGTCTAATTAAGTACTTAAAGTAGATACTTAAGTATATTTTTCTCATATTTAATCGATTTATCATGTTTAATAATTCAAATGTAAAATTAGTCACCCCTTCCTTGGAAGTTTTCATGTTTTATTGTTTTAAACACTGAATCACAGGAGATTTAATTCAGCTTTTTTTGACACTGATCAACAGAAAAAGACGATTTGGTGTTAAAGTGAAAACAGATCTTTACAAAGTGATCTAAATTAATTATAAATATCAAACAGAAAATAATTGATTGCCTAAGTATTCAAACCCCTTTAAGATGATGCACCAAATCATCACTGGACAGTTTTTCCATCAGGCCATCAGACTGATTAAATCACACTGACACAATCGTATTTCTATGTTATATTGACTGTCCTGTTGTACGTACTATTTATTAAAAATTACTATAAATTGCACATTGTGCATTCATACGGAGACATAACGTAAAGATTTTTATTCCTCATGTATGTGAATGATGTAAGAAATAAAGTCAATTCAATTCAATTGGTTTTAGAAGTCACATAATTGGAGATCTGTTATTGGAGACCTGTGTGCAGTCAAAGAGTTTCAATTGACTGTAGTAAAAATAGACCTGTATCTGGAAGGTCTAACTGCTGGTCAGTCAGTATCCTGGCAAAAAGCACACCATAAAGACAAAAGAACATGCCAAGCAAATCTGCAAAAAGGTTATTTGAAAAGCACAAGTCAGGAGATGGATACAAGAAAATTTCCACATCACTGAATGTCCCTTGGAGTACAGTTAAGTCAATCGTCAAGAATATGGCTCAGCTGTAAATCTGCCTAGAGCAGGCGTTCCTCAAAAACTGAATGACCATGCAAGAAGAGGACTGGTGAGGCAAGTCACCAAGAGACCCTTGACAACTCTGCAGGAGATACACGCTTCAGTGGCTGAGATGGGAGAGACTATGCATACAACAACTGTTGCCCAGAAGCTTCATCAGTCAAAGCTTTATGGGAGAGTGGCAAAGAGAAAGTCTCTGTTGAAAAAAACTCACATGAAATCTTGGCTAGAGTTTGCCAGAAGGCATGTGGGAAACTATAGTGTGATTGAACCAAAATTGAGCTTTTTGGCCATCAGACTAGATGTTTGGCGTAAGCCGAATATTGCACATCATCAAAAACACACCATCCCTACCATGAAGCATGGTGGTGGCTTCATCATGCTGTGGGGATGCTTCAGTACAACAGACCCTGGAAGGCCTGTGAAGGTAGAGGATAAAATGAATGCAGCAAAATACAGGAAAATCTGGAGGAAAACCTGATGCAGTCTGTAAGAGAACTGCAAATTAGGAGAAGATTTGTTTTCTCGCAGGACAATGACCCCAAGCATAAAGCCAAAGCTACACAGGAATAGCTTAAGAACAACAAAGTTAAAGTCCTGGAGTGGCCAAGTCAGGGTCTAGACCTCAATCCTATTGAGAATTTGTGGCTGGACATGAAAAGGTCTGTTCACTCATGATCCACATGCAATTTGACAGAGCTTCAGCAGTTTTGCAAAGAATAATGGGGGAAAATTGCAGCTTCTAGATGTGCAAAGATGATAGAGACCTATTGACATAGAATCAAGGCTGTAATTGCTGTCAAAGGTGCATCTACTAAAGACTGACTTGAGGGGAGTGAATACTTATGCAATCAATTTTTTGTGTTTTATATTTGTAATTAATTTAGATCACTTTGTAGAGATCTGTTTTCACTTTGACACAAAAGTCTTTTTCTGTTGATCAGTGTCAAAAAACTTTATTGGCACTGTATCTTGTTGGTTTTAGGTGCATTTTAGGGGATGTAAAATTACTCACAGTAATTACATTCAAACCGCGTCATATGGAGCATTTGGTTGCAGGGACATTTTATGGTTAACCAAATAACATACAGACATGGCTCTATCTTAGCATGGAAGTGATAGCAATACTTCTGAAGTACCAATGATCTAACCTATTTGCCACAGCTTACTCCCTACCCTTATTATGATGGCCCTCTCCACTTTCCCTTTGGTTTCGATATTTTGCTTTCATGTGTGGAGGTATTGTAGATATAATGTGTCTGCTTAGCACCATGTGTACTGTACAACATCATGTTATCACATACAAATGACTATCTACTGCCAGAGTCTTTAATGTTATTTTAATTTCTCTCAGTTTCATTTCAAAACATGAACAATACTGTAATTACTGCCAACACAAAATAATGATGGTGGATCTTCTTCTAAAGCTGCAATACCTACGATGATAATGTCAAGTAAATCCTTTAACTTTCTTTACCAAAATGACTATATTTATTATAGAGTACCTACTTACCTAGGATTTTGAATAAGCACTCGAAACTACTGCCCTACAGTCATAAGACCATGAGACAT
Source organism: Mobula hypostoma (assembly GCF_963921235.1). Lineage (NCBI taxonomy): Eukaryota > Metazoa > Chordata > Chondrichthyes > Myliobatiformes > Myliobatidae > Mobula > Mobula hypostoma. The sequence goes on along the minus strand of NC_086115.1, from coordinate 29,643,578 downwards.
AAAAGCAGAATTTGGCCATCGAGTTTACTCTGCCATTAAATCACAGCCGATTTACTATCTCTCTCAACCTCATTCTCTTACTTTCTCACCATAACCTTGGACTCCTTTTCTAATCAACCAGTGCTTTAAATATACCCAATGATTTGGCCACTACAGCAGTCTGTGGCAGTGAGTTCCACAGATTCCCAATCTTCTGGTGAAAGAAATTTGTCCACCTCTCTGTTCTAAAGAAACATCTTCCTATTCAGAGGCTGTTCTCCCCTCTGGTCCTAGACTCCCCCAGAATCGGAAGCATCCTCTCCACCTCCACTCTATCTCAACCTTTCAATATTTAATAGGTTTCAAGGAGATCTCACTTCATTCTTCAAAAATCCAGTGAGTACAAGCCCAGAGCCATCAAATTCTGTGCATTTCATTCCAGGTATCTTTCTTATGAACATCCTCTGGACCCTCTCCAATGCCAGCACATCCTTTCTGAGATAAGGGGCCCAAAATTGCTCACAAATAGTCCAAGTGTAGACGTCAATGAATCATGGCTTAAAGAAGATTATGGCTGGGAGCTTAAAGTCCAACGATACCCATTGCATCGAAAGGACAGGCAAGAAGGCAGAAGGGGCAGTGTTGCTCTGTTGGTAAAAAATCAAATCAAATCATTAGAAAGATGTGACATAGGTCGGAAGGTGTTGAATCATTGTGGATAGAACTAAAGAACTGCAAGGGTAAAAAGACCCTGATGAGAATTGTATCCAGACCTCCAAACAGTAGTAAGGATGAGGTCCACTTTCAGGATTGAGTACTGTGCAATGAACAAGTTTTGATTAGAGAGCTTAAAATGGCACTACCATGGCTAACAAGAGAAGTCAAAGCCAAAAAGAAGACATGTAATAGAGAAAAAATTAGTTGGAAGTTAGAGAATTATGAAGCTTTTAAAAACTGACAGAGGCCAATTAAAACAGTCGTTAAGATATGGAATACAAAAGTAAGCTAGCCAATAATATTAAAGAGGATACCAAATGTTTTTTGAGATTTATAAAGTGTAAAAGTGAGTGTGGATATCAGACTGCTGGAAAATACTGCTGATGAGGCAGTAATGAGGGAGAAGGAAATAGTGGATGAACTGAATCAGTATTTTGTATCAGTCTTCACTGTGGAAGACACTAGCAGTATAGTGGAAGTTCCAGGTGGCAGAGTTCTGAAAGAGGTGGCTGAAGAGATTGTGGAATCATTAGTAATGATCTTTCAAGAATCACTAGACCCTGGAATGGCTCCAGAAGACTGAAAAATTGCAAATGTCACTCCACCACTCCTCAAGAAGGGAGAGAGGCAGAAGAAAGGAAACTGTAGGCCAGTTAGTCTGACCTCAGCAGTTGGGAATCAGTTTCCAGCTTAAGTGAACAAGCAAAATTTTAATTGATGATGCAGACTTCTTATCAAGATGAAAATAGCAGCTGTTTGTATCAGCAGTGGATTATTCATATCAAAAGTTAAAATAAAAGGCACCAGCGTGGATTTCATCAGAGGCACATAACATTATTAAAGAAGATAATAATAAGAATAATTCCTCAAAATATCAGTGGTATCTCTTTGTCTGACCAATATGTTATTACATTTGTTACATTGATAGCTAGGAAGGCCATTTTGTTGAAGTGGAAGGATACATCCGCTCCCGATTTGTTACAATGGTTCTCTCAAGTGATGCTATGTCTTAGTTTGGAGAAAATTAGAAATCAAACCTTTGAACCTATGTTTGATTTTGAGAAAAGATGGGGTTTGTAATATTGATGTGACTCGGACACTGCTGTAGATTGAACAACCACATTTATTCACCAGACTTCTATTTTACTTCTCTACGTCCTGACGTCACACACACTCTGACGCTACGAATACTCACACAATACATTACATCTCTCTTCTCAAGATTTTTTTTACAACACTATGAATTACTAAAACAATGCCTCTAGGTATGCCCTTCTTACAGTGCAACAACCATGACATAAACTAAAAAAATCTTAACTTCTTGTACTGTATTCTGCATTGTATCTTCCAATACTAACAGCAGTGTATTTTCTTTTACTAACATAGAATAATAAACCTTTTATTTCACACCTTGGAACTTATGACATGTGTGACTTTGCCTCAAACTGTGTGAGACTGTATGTATGTCTAGCCTCTGTATCTAGCTGGAAGTTTGACTTGTCTCCCAGACCGTGTGTGATACAACTGTGACTGTGCTTGTCCTTTATCAATGTCAGTCTCTCGAGTGACCTCTGTGTCTTTGCGGTCTGCATCACTCTTGGTTTCGTTGTCTGTATATGTGGAAATGTCCTGTGCATCTGTACGTGGAAACTCCCTCCCGCCTGTCTCCAGTAGATGCCTCCTGTTCCTCCTGTAGACTCTTCCATCTGGCGTGCGAACTATGAAGGATCTCGGTTGCTGATGTCTGTTCACAACCACAGCTGGTTGCCAAGTGTCTCCTCTCTGTATTTTGACATTTTCACCTGCATGCAGATCTGGCAACCGTATTGTATGTCTGTTATAGTAGCTCTTTTGCTTTATTTGCTTGTACTTTTGCTTGTCATGTACGTGAGCATTACCTTCAGGTGTCAGTAGAGTTGTGGATGTTGGCAGTTTGGACTTCAGACGACGTCCCATCAACAGCTGCACAGGAGAGAACCCCACACCCTCAATCGGTGTGTTGCGGTATTCAAGCAGAGCAACGTAAGGGTCACCGTTGCTGCTATATGCCTTCTTGAACATGTTCTTGACAGTTTGTACAGTTCTCTCTGCTTGTCCATTAGACTGAGCGTGCCCTGGACTGGAAGTAATATGTTGAAGTTCCCAGCTTTCTGAGAACCCTCTGAACTCACCACTGGTATATCGTGGACCATTGTCACTAACAACAATATCTGGAACACCACGTCTTGTGAATGTCGACTTCATTGCAGTAATGACACCTCGACTGGACGTGTCACTTAACTTGGTGATCTCCGGATATTTTGAATAGTAGTCCACACAAAGCAGATATTCTGCACCATTGTAGTGAAAGAGATCTGTGCCAATCTTCTCCCATGGTCTTCCCGGTAGTGGGTGGGGAAGCAGAGGCTCTCTTGGATTGCTGTTTTTGTTTTCATTACAGACAGCACACTGAGACACAATGTCCTCTATCTGAGTTGACATGCCTGGCCAATAGAGAATGTCCCTCGCTCTTTCTTTACATTTCACTATCCCCAGGTGTGACTCATGAACTCTGTTAAGCATTTCCTGTCTCATTTGGTTTGGTACGATGAGTTTTGCCGTTTTGAACATTAGTCCTGATGCATAGCTGATTTCCTCTTTAAATGTCCAGTATTTCTGCATTTCCTTTGGAACATCTTTTCTTTCTGTTGGCCATTCATTCATTGTAATGTCTCTTAGCATTTGGATTTCAGGATCATCTGTTTATTGACATCATAGAACTTGAGTGCTGGTGCATTGGTAACCATCTGCTTCAATGTGTCAAAACTTTTCTTTTGTTCGTCTTCCCAATGCCATTCAGTGTTGCTCTCTAGTAGCTTTCGGAGTGGAGCGCTGACCTCTAAGTTGGGAATGAATTTGGCAAGATACTGTATCATGCCCATGAAGCTCAATAGTTCTTGCTTGTCTTTGGGTGGTGGTAGCTGTACCACAGCTCTGACCTTTTCATCATCTGGTTTCAGCCCATCAGCACTGAGTACATGACCTATGTATTTAATCTCTGTAGTTCTGATCTTACATTTACTTTTGTTCAGTTTTAGGTTGTACTCACGTGCTCTCTCCAGGAGCTTCCTCAGACTCTGATCATGTTCCTCAATTGTGTCACCCCGTATCAGCAAATCATCAATGATGTTGACCACCCTGTCCAGGCCTTCAATCATTTGTGCCACAGATCTCTGGAATACCTCGATGCAGAAGAAATCCCAAAGGGTAGACACAGGAAACGATATCTCCCTATGGGCGTGTTGAAAGTACATAATTTGGAACTTTCTTCATCCATCTTGATCTGCCAGAAACCTTGATTTGCGTCTAATACTGAAAAGTATTTTGCATTAGGCATGCGGGAGACAACCTCTTCAACTGTGAGCAGCGGATAGGGCTCTCTTTTGATGGCTTGGTTGAGATCTTGTGGATCCATGCAAATCCTCGTCTTTTTTTCTGTGACCACTGTCACCATACTCTTCACCCAATTGGTCGGTTCTATTTGTCTTGTTATGACTCCCACCTGTTCCATTCTGTGTAGCTCCTCCACTACTCGATCCCTGAGAGCTACTGGAATCTTTCTCGGGGCATGCACGACTGGTGCAATAGTTGGATCAATCTGGATATGCTGTTTCCCTGGTAAACATCCCAATCCACAAAACAAGTCATCAAAGTCTTTGAGAATGTCATTTTCTTTTCAACACCATAGATTCGCTTCACCAGGCCTAGCTTTGTGCATGCTGCTTTGCCCAGTATTGCTGGAACATGTTGCTGTAGTATTTCAAACTCTATCTTGTATTTTTGACCTTTGTACACACAGGTGAGTGCTTTTTTTGCCCATGGTGCCGTCTTGTGGCCGAAATATGTAACAGCTTGCAGGTGGATTTTCTCAGTCTTCCTCTGATGTCCAGTGAGTTGAATGTTTCTGCTGACATTACATTGCACTTTGCCCCAGGGTCACATGTCACATTCATCCTGTTTATTATCAGATCTTGAGTCCAATCATCTTCATCCTCCATACCTGCATTGTCAACATTCTTGATGCATACCTCCTGTTCCACTTCAACTGTGCCAATGAACATGTCACTGTTGCCCTCCCTCTGTTCCACAGCATGCATTTTCCTTGCGCGCTCCTTCGCTTTGCACATCTTTGCAAAGTGATTTCTTTTCTGGCATAACTTGCATGTCTGACCAAAGGCTGGACATTTTCTGTATCCATGTTTAGATCCACATCTGTTGCAGTTAACTTCCTTTTGATCATCCTGTGGAGCTGGCTTTGTCCTACTCTTGTCAGTTTTCACAGTTTTTATTTTGTGCACTTCAATCTCTTCATTGAGCATTTTAACTTGACTTGACGTGATCTCGCTGGCATGGCAAACATCAATCGCCTTTTCTAATGTAAGATCCACCTCTCTCAATAGCTTGCCTCTCACTTGATCATCTCGTATGCCGCATACAATCCTGTCACATATTAAAGAGTCATGCAGTTGTCCGAAATGACAGTCTTTTGCCTTGTTCTTCAAGTCTGTTACATAGGTGTCTATGGTCCTATTGGTCCTTGAGCCCTCCTGAAAAATCTGTGTCGGATGTACGGTAGGTTTTTTCTCAGTTCGTAGCAATCTTGAAACTTTTTCTTCAACACTTAAATTTTATCTTGCTCATCATCTTGGAAGACAAACATGTTGCAAACCTTTATTGCCTCTTTTCCCGCCACATGCAGAAACGTAGCACATTTCACTTTCTCCATCTTTTCAGCTATGCCGGCAGCGGTGCCAAACAGCTCAAACTTCTGGATCCATATTTTCCAGTTCTCAGCAAGATTACCTTGTAGGCTGAAACTTGACGGTGGCTGTAACTGTGACATCTTTTACGTGTCTTCTCTTCCTTTTTATTCGCGATTTCTTCTGACACCATTTAATATTGATGTGACTCGGACACTGCTGTAGATTGAACAACCACGTTTATGCACCAGACTTCCATTTTACTTCTGTACATCCTGACGTCATATGCACTCTGACGCTATGAATACTCACATCATACATTACAGCGTTCATTTGCTCGTTATTATCATTTGAGTTAATTGACAGATTTCCTCCACAATCTAATTGTAAATTTTTGGTACATTTTTTTCCTGCTGGCGATTTGATGTTTATCTTTAGAAGCTTTTGTATGATGCATGGCTCCGGGGTTGAACACCTAATGGGTTTTTTCCCCTCATTTTTTCTTGCTCAGTAGGGTTTTTTTCTCTCTTTTTTATTACCAAATTTCTTACAATCTTTATAATAATGTTTTTTTCCTTGCGACATTGTAAGTGTTGCTTACTCCGATGAACTCTTGTAAATTTTGGATAATAATAATAAAAAGATTTGAAAAGAAAGAAGATAATATAGATGTGATACGCACAAAATGCTGAAGAAATTCTGCAGGTCAGTCAGCATCAACAGAGAGGAATAAGCTGCCTCCGTTTCAAGCTGAGACCCTTCTTCAGGGCTTCATCAAGATGAAGCGTCTCAGCCCACAATGCTGTTTGCTTGTTTCCATAGATGCTGCCTGACCTGCTGAGTTCCTCCAGCACTTTTGTGTGTTATTCTGGATTTCTAGCATCTGCAAAAGCTCTTGTGTTTATAATACAGACATGAGAGTTAAATAAGAGTGTGTTATACAGAAGCAAAGATTGAGTATATTGAATGAATAAAAACCTACAGGCAGGGACAACATCCCCTGTGAACTGCTGAAGACATGCTTCAAAATTAAGTGTTCATTACTTCAGCTGCTTCAGTGCAATTTGCAGTCAACAACTCTTCTGCAGTGAATGACCTACCTTTCAATGAGGATTGAGATAAGAGGAAATTCCCTCACACAGAGGGCAGTATATCTTTGGAATTCCACCTCTGAAGCCTGAGGAGGTGCATTCGCTGACCATATTCAAAATTGAAATGATTATTTTTTTCTGACTTTATAAGAATCAGTAGATTTTTAAATAAAATCTGGGGTTACAGCAGGAAAGTGCTGCTAGGGAAAAGATCAGCTGCAGTGTGACTGAAAGGCAGCAGAGAACTGTAAACCTACACACAGCTCGGTAATCAGTGCCAAGCTCTTCATAACATACATAAATCTAAATGAGGGGAACATAATAAAGAAATTTACATGTAAAATCATGTAGATCTAAATGAGGGGACATGATAAAGAGATTTGCATGTAAAATCATATAGATATAAATGAGGGAAACATGATAAAGAAATTTGCACATAAAATCACGTAATCACAGAACACTACAGCAGTGAAATAGTTTGGCCCACTTAGTCTATGCCAAACTATTAATCTGCCTCGTCCAACTGCTGTGCATCTGGACCATAACTCTCCCATCCATGTACCTATCCAGATTTCTCTTCAATGCTGAAATCACCACTCCCACAGATAGCTCATTTCACACTCTCACCACCCTCTGAGTGAAGAAGTCCCCCCTCATATTCCTCTTAAACAACTCACCTTTCACTCTTAACCTACGACCTCTAGGTAAATAAGCAATTGGCTGTCTGGTTAACAGTGTAAAGGAAAGTTTTGTACTGCAGGAACATAAACTTGGGTTGGTCAGCTGGCCAGGGAGAGAAAAATAAACGAAGTGAACTTAATCCGAAAAAATGAGGAAATGTATTTCAGAAGGTGGAACACAACAAAGGAATGCACGAGAGGAAAAAAAACTGCAGATGCTGGAAATCTGAAACAAATACAGAAAATGCTGGAAAAACTCAGCAGGTCCTAGTTATTTCCCTTACTGAGGACTTGGAGAGGAAATAGCAATGCCAGGAGGTACAGATTTAAAGTAATTATTAACAGTAGAAGAGTGATGAGAAAACAAAGCTATATCCAAAGAGTGGCGGTGATCTGGAACACACCGACTGAAATCATTCTCGAGACAAACACCTTCACCAGATTTCAAGGTTGCCTGATGTGGACTTCATGAACTGTGACCTGCAGGGCCATGGACTAAGCGCTGGTAGGTGGGATTAAGCCAACTCAGATACAATGGACCAAATGGCCTCCTCCTGTGTCATCAACTTTCAGTGATTCTAAATTTATATTCCTGACAATGGAAGTATTGTATATTATCACTCCTTGTGGATCAAAATCCTAGAATTCTTTATTCTTCAGCTTTGTAGGAATTACTTTACAAGGTCGAATGCAATGAATTCAAGAGGATGGATTATGATTGGGTTTTCAAAGATAATTAGTGATCGGCAATGTATTCTGGTGTTGGCAACACTACTGACAAAACTTTATTAGCAGGTACTAACAGGGTTATTGATAATAACTATAAAGTCAGAAGAATTTCCCTGGACTTCATAAAACCCCAGATTAGTGACTACCCCAATAGTTTTAAGAGAAAGGAACAATATCCAGAATTATTTTACCCAACATAAGTGTAGAGGTAGAAAAATGCTGCCAAGAACTGTATTAGCATTTGCACAAGCAGGAAAATATGAGCACAATTACTACTCTTGATGTGCAGAAGGAAACTGAAATGATCCTCAACCTTGTGACATTTAAGGAACTGTGCTTTTTCATACCTGCTGTAAAGATAAACACATTTAAAATTTGTTCTTGACATTGTGACATCAGTTGTATGAATATTTACTTGTTTATTTCTGAGAAATATTTGCTTAAACGAGGAAACGCTGGATAAACAGATCACAAGAAAAAAAAGTTAATCTGTTTGCAAATATTAGGTATCTCCAAAGCAAAGATGTGATACTAATTCCGTTACTGACACAAGACTTTCTTCTGTTACTTCATTTTCACAACTGAACAATATTTAACTCCTACTTCATTTACTTCCAACTTTACACGATCATCTTGCCAGATCAACATTATTTTCCTTAAGTATCAATTTTTGTGTCTTCCAGTTGAATTCTCCCTTCTATTGTCAGTGTTATATTAAAGGATACACCTTCTATTCATCAATCATATTAATAATTTCACTTGATTCAATTGCTGGAAGAAATGTGATCTTTTAAAAGTTTCACTCCAGCCATCTGACTTTTTTACAGGTCTAAATTTAAAAAATTTAAATTAAGGTTCCACATTTGGGTTCAGGATGGAGATGATGATCTTGCTATGATTAGTGTAGAACAGATGATGACTCCCACCAGTAAACTCAGGATAGGCTTCCAATTTACTTCAGTTTTCTGAGTTAACACCATTACTCCATGTTTACTTACAAGTACATTTTCAGCTCTCTGCCATTCCTGGAAAATGGGAGGTGCCTATTACATCAGCATTATAAAATTTCAGAACTAATTTTGCTTCACGAAGTAAATACAATATTATGTCACTCTGACATTTTCCATTATTATTCCAAGTCAGCAGAGAACTTGGGACCACAAAACCATAAAAGTTGGAAAAGGAATGGGCCATTCAACACCTTAAGCCTGTTCCACCATTTAAATAGTTCATGGCTGATCTAACTTTCCTCTCTCATGCCCTCTTTCCATTACCTTTGATTCTCTTATTGATTTAAACTCTATCCATTTCAGCTTTGACTATATTCAGAGATTTAGCACTCACAGGACAAGGTATTCTGAAGACTCACAAGCCTTTGAGAGAAACATCTCTTTCTCAAGGTGCCTCCTGCCCTGTAGTCTAAGACTCTGCCACTGGGGAAACATCTTCCTAGCTTTTACCCTGTCAAGTTCATAAGTATTTTATATGCTCCCATGACATCATCTCCCTGTTCTTCCAAACAAAACCAATCCATTCAACCATTTCTCATAAGATATCCTGAATCATCTGGTGAACCTTCAAACACAATATATTTTTCCTTAAATGAGGGGACCAAAACTGTTTACAGCTGTCTTCTACAATTGTACTGACTTTCTCTGTTTCACTTATGAGGAGGCCCCAAAACTGTGTTATGGCTTTGAGTAGCCTTTCGCCACTTAATTCATAGTCATAGTCATAGTCATACTTTATTAATCCCGGGGGAAATTGGTTTTTGTTACAGTTGCTCCATAAATAATAAATAGTAATAGAACCATAAATAGTTAAATAGTAATATGTAAATTATGCCAGTAAATTATGAAATAAGTCCAGGATCAGCCTATTGGCTCAGGATGTCTGACCCTCCAAGGGAGTTGTAAAATTTGATGGCCACAGGCAGGGATGACTTCCTATGATGCTCAGTGCTGCATCTCGGTGGAATGAGTCTCTGACTGAATGTACTCCTGTGCCCACCCAGTACATTATGTACTGGATAGGAGACATTGACCAAGATGGCATGCAACTTAGACAGCATCCTCTTTTCAGACACCACCGTGAGAGAGTCCAGTTCCATCCCCACAACATCACTGGCCTTACGAATGAGTTTGTTAATTCTGCTGGTGTCTGCCACCCTCAGCCTGCTGCCCCAGCACACAACAGCAAACATGATAGCACTGGCCAGCATAGACTCGTAGAACATCCTCAGCATCGTCCAGCAGATGTTAAAGGACCTCAGTCTCCTCAGGAAATAGAGACGGCTCTGGCCCTTCTGGTAGAAAGCCTCAGTGTTTTTTGACCAGTCCAGTTTATTGTCATTTTGTATCCCCAGGTATTTGTAATCCTCCACCATGTCCACACTGACCCCCTGGATGGAAACAGCATTCTTCTGGAACAAAATTCATAGCATTCTTCTTGCTAACATGAACAACTTTACATTTTTGCCAAAATAAGCACTTTGCATTTAACTTCTCTCCATCATTCATATGGAGTCAAACAACACAACACACAAAAGAGCTACCCACTGATAATTAATTCTCACTCCCAGAATAAAGCCCTGTGCTCAAAGTGTAAAGCTGTAAAGATCTACAGCCTGTCATGGAGATCCAGGGATACAAACTGGTTCATAAAATAGTTTGTTTACCTTTGTAAGATTAATAGTTGTGTATTAATATTTTTAACACATTTTACATTTGCTTTGCAAGTTATTACTCCACAGAAGTTGGATTTATCTAGGACAGTCACATATTTGGATTTGGTAGAAAACCATTTGGTAAAAACAACTTTGGAAAACATATCAAAGCTATAAATACACATCTGCAGTGTACTGCAATGTAACAACTGGATTGTACACATCAGAATGTTGAGAATTTTGGATTTTGTGGGATTAGAAAGAGATAATCCTTATTACATATCATCAGTTGCATCCACTCAAATAGGAACACATTTAGCCAGCCTACTAATTCAAATGTGTTGCCTCACAATCAAAAGATGGAAGAAGGTGTTCCATTTATTATTCCCCTTGGTGAAGATGCCAATAATGATCAAAATTAGAATCCATCTGGACCAAGCCAAGATCTTTAGATTGCTAGGTGATGCCAAAATGTGCTATGTACTCTTTTGGTGTGGAATGTTCTCAAAAAATAGAGATGCTAGAATTTCTAGAATTGTAAATTCCCATCTTTAGCTTGGCCCACCTCAAGACACTGGTCACCAGAAAAGTTCTTTTAATTGCAAAAGCAGCCAATAGAATCCTTGCAACACACACAAAATGCTGGAGGAACTCAGCAGGCCAGGCAGCATCTAGGAAAAGAGTACAGTTGACGTTTCAGGCCGAAACCCTTCGGCAGGATCCATGTTGTCAGGACTAGGGCCAAAATATCCAAGTTGACTTTATTATTCCATTTTTATTTGTGCACTATATTCAGAATTATGATGGAACTATGGTAGTGTAACAGTTAGTGCAATTCCATTATAGTACAAGCTATCACCGATTGGAGATCGATTCCTGCCACTGTCTGTAAGGCGTTTGTACATTTTCCCCATGACCACGTACCCTAATTCCCTCCCACATTCCAAAGACATAGGTTTAGAGTTTGGGCAGTGAGTTGCGGGCATGCTATGTTGGTGCCAGAAGTGTGGAAACACTTGTGGGTTGCCCCCGGCGTAATTCTCAGACTGTATTGATCACTGACACAAAACAACGCATTTCACGATATGTTTCAATGTATCTGTGACAAATAAAATTAACACTTTATAAAAAAGAAGGGTTTCATATTTTAGGTTGCTTGTCTTTGTTCCAATGTTAGTAAATTGGAACATAGCCAATGTTGTTCCGCTGTTTAAAAACGGCTCTAAACATAAACCAGGAAATTATAAGGCACTGAGTTGGATATCAGTTATGGGAAAGGTCTTGTAAGGTATTCTAAGGGACTGGATACAAAAGTATTTGGATAGATTAACGATAGTCAGCGTGATTTTGTGTGTGGTAGATCAGGTCTAACCAGTTTTTTGAGGAAGTTACCAGGAAAATGGATGAAGACAATGCACTGAGTGTTGTCTACATGGATCTTAATAAGGCACATCACAAGTTTCGGCATGGAAGGTTGGTCAAGAAGGTTCAGTTGCTCAACATTCAAGATGAAATAGTAAATTGGATTACACATTAGCTTTGTGGGAGAAGCTGAAAAGTGGTAGTACAGAGTTGTCTCTCTAACTGGAGGCCTGTGACTAGTGGTGTGCCACAAGGATGTGCTGGGTCCATTGTTGTTTGTCATCCATATCAATGATCTGTATAATAAAGTGGTTAACTGGATCAGTAAATTTGTGGATGACACCACAATTGGGAGTGTAGTGGACAGCGAGGAAAGCTATCATGGCTTACAGAGCGATCTGCATCAGCTGGAAAAAATGGCAGATGCAATTTAATGCAGACAAGCGCGAGGTTTCGCAATTCAGTATGACCAACAAGCGTAGGTCTTCCACAGTGAACAGTAGAGCACTGAGGAGTCTGGTAGAACATAGAGGTCTGGGAATATAGGTTCCTAATTTGTTGAAAATGGTTTGACGTGTAAATGGGGTCGTAAAGAAAGTTTTTGGCACATTGGCCTTCATAAATCAATATATTTTGTGTAGAAGATGGGATGTTATGTTGAAGTTGCATAAGACACTGGAGAGGCCTAATTTGGAGTATTGTGTGCAGTTTTGGTCACCTACCTATAGGACAGATGGAAACAAAGTTGAAAGAGTGCAGAGAAAATTTTAAAGGATGTTGCTAAGTTTGGAGGGCCTGAGTAATAAGGAAAGATTGAATAGGTTAGGTCTGTATTCCTTAGAATGTAGAAGATTGAGAGGAGATTTGATAGAGGTATACAAAATTATGAGGGGCATGGATGGGGTAAATTTAAGCAGGCTTTTTCCACTGAGATTGGTGAGACTATAACCAGAGGTCATGGGTTAAGGGTGACAGATGAAAAGTTTAAGGGGGACATGAGGGGAAACTTCTTTACTCAGAGGGTCGTGAGAGTGTGGAATGAGCTGACAGTCCAAGTGGTGCATGCAAGCTCAATGTCAACGCGTTTAACTATCCCTAGTTAAGGGATAGGTACATGGATGGTAGGGGTATGGAGGGTTATGGCTCCAGTACAGGTTGATGGGAGTAGGCTCTTTAAATGGTTTTGGCATGGACTAGATGAGCCAAAGGACCTGTTTCTGTGCTGTACTTCTCTATGACTGTATAAAGTAATGGCAATTGTCCCCATTATACCAAAGTCAACTTAGTCATTCATCAAATTCTGGGGAAAAAAAAGGAAGATCTGAAGAGGTAGATCTCCAAGTTTTGGCAAAGTTCATGATGGCTCAAGGATCAGAGTACTTCAGGCTTGAAAGCAGCTCACAATCAAATATCAAGATACCTTATACATTTTCCGCACTTAACGCCTTTTACGCCGTTCAGTATTTAACAGCCATGGTCACTTCCCTCAAAGGCACTTTAGACAACATCTGTAGCCACCTATAGTGCAAACCTTCACTTACTAATTTCTAAGCAAGCTGTAGCCTTCTTGCCACGCCTACCATTTAACTGCATGGTTAACATTTGTGAGTGAAATAAGTTTTGCAGATGATGGTGCAGGAGCTTTAATTGGAGAGTAGCCAGTCTCAGCCATGCTATTCAAATGACACATCCAATTAAGCCTCTGATCGATATTAACCACCGTTCCATTCATGATCTAAAAGAACAATGGGCTTTTATCTTAATGAAGGTGATTGCCACCAGTCAATTCTACAGCAGGAACAAAATTTACCACCTTAAGTCTTGAAATCGTCAAAATCCTTCTGTCAGCTAACACAGGATTAGCTACAAATGATGTTATCACTATTGTTTTTTTTAAATTTCAGATGATGACAAGCAGGCATACAGAAGTGAGATAGATTATTTGGTCAAGTGGTGCGGCAACAACAACCTTGAACTCAAAGTCTGCAAGACCAAGAATTTGATTGTGGACTTCAAAAAGGGGAAGTTGAAAGAACACATACCAGTCCCCATTGAACAGTCAGCAGTTGAAAAAGTAAGGAGTTATAAGTTCCTTGTTGTCAATATCTCAGAGGATCTGTCCTGAGTCTGAAAATATGGCTGTAATCATGAGGAAGGCATGCCAGGAACTTTACTTCATTAGGAGTTTGCCGAGATTCAGTATGTCAGCAAAGACTTGCGAATTTTGAAAGCTGGAGAGTGGAGAACATTCTGACTGGTTGCATCATAGCCTAGTATGGAGGCGCCAATGCACAAGATTATATGAGGCTGCAGAGGGTTGTAGACTCAACCACTTCCATCACAGGCACAATACTCCTCACCATCAAGGATATTTCAAGAGGCAATGCCTCAAGAAAGTAGCATCTATCATTATGAAAGAACCCTCGCCATCCGGCACATGCCTCCTTCTTGTTACTACCATTAGAAACTGGTACAGAAGCCTGAAGATTCACTCAATGATTCAGAGACAACTTGTTCCCCTCCGTCATCAGATTTCTGAACTGTTCATGAGCACTACCTCATTATTCTTTTCTTTGGGACTATGTCTTTTGTAATTTATAGTAATTTTATGTGCACTACTATTTATTGAGTGCAATAAAGTTGGACTTCACCTAAACACTAAAAAGACAGAGTACATGGTGTTTAACTGCAACGAAGGTACTCTCAAGACCGTAGAGAATGATATCATTAGGAAAGTCTTTGACTACAAGTAACTCGGGTCAACAATGATGAGTTCGGAGAAGGACATAAAGATACGGAAGGCGCTGGCATGGAGGGCTATGAACGACATGAAGGAAATCTGGAAGTCGAACCTAACCAGAGGGCTTAAAAAGAGGATTTTCATAGCAGTCATTCTCACGTACAGATGCGAGATGTGGACATTCACCAAGACAATGCGAAAGTCTCTAGATGCTTGCTATACATGAATGCTCCAGATGGCTCTTGACGTGAGTTGGTAACAGCACATGACGAACGCCAAGCTCTACAACTAAAATCGAGGCGAGAAGACTGCAACTAGCGGGGCACTGTCTACGCCACCCCGAGCTACCTACCAGCCTAGTCATTGTATGGGAGCCAAAGCATGGGAGGATGAACCCTGGGCGTCCTCCCAAGACTATGGTCAACACGCTCCTAGAAGACAGTGGCGCAGCTAATGTAGATGAACTGAACACACTGATGAGGGAGAGGGAGAAGTGGAGAGTCCGTCTTCGTGCCCGACACCGGCCCCCTAGGCCTGAGTCGACGTCGTAGTAGTAGTGCACTACTACTACAAATGTAAGACAGTGATAATAAACCTGATTCTGAGTTGAATATTGTGACATTTATCGATTTGTTTTCCATTATCATCCTTAATTTTTCAAACTCTGAACCAAGAAAATGGATCCTCAGGCCAATTTAAATAATCAGTCCTTTAATTTAAGAACTCAGGAAATATATGAGCAAGTAATATAGACACAAATATATCTGTTTATGCCCATATCCAGGCAGAAACTTTTCAAAAGTTGTATCAGCTTGGTGTCTGACTTATAGTCTTTGTAATAAGGTGTGTGAACCACACCAAATATTAAACGAATGAGATCTTCAACGGTTCACAAAATACTATTATTAGAACTGTATTAATCAGAAAATTCAACAATGTAAACAATGGAATTAATATTAATAAATAGATTTTAAAAAACCCTAGAAAGCAACCTATAGTGACATATGTTCAGCAAATTCCTAAAGATTATCTTCATGTATCAGTGTTATACAACAGAGCGATTTTAGCAACAGTCTAAATATAGCCATTCATTATAATGAATAATGATGCGAATACAACAGAGAGAACTTTAACAAAAATTATTGACCCAATGATTTTAAATTTAAGGTTATTATGATAATTAGAACAAAACATCAATGAAGAAAATGAGTTAGGGATATACATAAAACATAAAAGAACAAATCAATTCTAGAAATTTGATGATTATGCACCCATTTTACAGGCATTGAACAAACACAACAATATCCAGTATGGGTTAATGCAGATATGCCCAAATTATGTTGGATATGTACAGCCTGTTTGCCTCATTCAGGTATCAAACAAAGAGTTCAGAACTCAACTCTAGGCTAGGATCTGGAATCAGGAGGTCTCAATCTCAAGAAGGCAGAGTCATTCAATATTGAGATTGAGAAGAAATTGCTTCACCCATTGAGAATTGAATCTTTGGAATTCTCTACTCATAAGAGCTACATACACTCAGTTGCTGAGTAGAAGATCCTTTTAGACATTAGGTATTCAAGGAGTATAGGGTTAATACAGGAAAATTGATGCTGAAGTAAAAGATCAGCTGTGATCTTACTGACTGGCAGAGCAGGACCCAAAAGCTGTTGCTACTTCTCATGTTTTACCCATATAACAATTACAACATGGAAACAGGCCATTTCAGCTTTTCTAGTTTGTGCCGAACGCTTACTCTCACCTAGTCCCACCGACCTGCACTCAGCCCATAACCCTTTCCCGTCCATATAGCTGTACAATTTTACTTTAAATGACAATATCAAACCCGCATCTATCACTTCTGCTGGAAGCTCATTCCACACAGATACCACTCTCTGAGTAAAGAAGTTCCCCCTCATGTTACCCCAACTCTCAACTCATGTCCTCTTGTTTGAATCTTCCCTACTCTCAGTGGAAAAAGCCTATCCACATCAACTCTATCTATCCCCCTCATAAGTTTAAATACCTCTGTAAGGGGTTTCTTCTTTTATGTTATTGCGTATGTTAATCAAAATGGCTTCTTTGTTATGTTACAATTAAAATGGCTTCTTTGTTATGTTAAATACTGAGAAAGTACTCTCGCCAGCGGCTTGTTTGGGTTATATTATTGATAAGAGGGCGAATGAACCAATGGGTGTCCATGTTATTCTTTTTTGGGGGGATATTCTGTCTCATATGGCTGGGAAACGGTGTTTTTGGCGGGCTTTTTGGAGGAGAGACTGAGAGTAAGACGGACGTGCTGGGAGCACTCTGGTCAATCACTTTGGGTGGTCCCGAGCTGCGAGTCAAGGGGGTCAGAGTGGATCGCAGGGTGAAGATGGAAGACCCCGGGTATCTGAGCTCCAACTGTGTGCACAAAGAAATTGAACTTTGATAAGTCTAGCGCCTTTTTCTTTTTCTTTTATATTGTATCTCTATTAATCTCATAGTCCCAGTAAGATTTATAAAGCATAATCTGTAAAGTGTACACTGTGTGCAGTCTGATGTTTGATGTTTGAGGTCGAACCGGGTGGCATTGCAGAGCAACCGACGTAACCGGAAGACACGGCTGGGCAGTGGACGGGGTTTCCCCTAGATAAATACAAGCCAATATAGCTGAGCGTTACACCTCTATCAAGTCCCCCCTCAACCTTCTACGCTCCAAAGAATAAAGACCCAACTTGTTCAACCTTTCTCTGTAACTTAGGTGCTGAAACCCAGGTAGCATTCTAGCAAATCTTCTCTATACTCTCCCTATTTTGTTGCCATCTTTCCAATAATTCAGTGACCAGAACTGTACACAATACTCCAAATTTGGCCTTACCAATGCCTTGTACAATTTTAACATTACATTCCAACTTCTATACTCTCAACCTTGGGTCCAGACCTATCCTTCTCCATAATTATATTGAAACTAATGGTATTGTGATCACCGGACCCGAAGTGCTCCCCAACACATACCTCCGTCACTTGACCTATCTCATTCCCTAACAAGAGATTCAATACTGCCCCTTCTCTTGCTGGTATCTCTACGTATTGCTGCAAAAAACTATGCTGCACACATTTTACAAACTCCAAACCATCTAGCCCTTTTACAGTATGGGCTTCCCAGTCTATGTGTGGAAAATTAAAATCTCCCACAATCACAGCCTTCTGCCCAACAGCAGCAGCGAGAAGAGAGCATGGCCTGGATGGTGAGGTTCTTTGTGATGGATTCTGCTTTCTTGTGTCACCATTCTTTGTAAATGTGGACAATGATGTGGAGGATTTTGTCTGTGATAGACTCCATAATCTACCAGAACTCAAGCTCTGAATCAGCAGGGAACTTGGTTACGATTTTTATTCCCAGGCAAAAACTTCAGCCCAATTTGCAGTGTCCAGTCTGAGACTGGTAGCATGAACTCCACCTGCTGATGACACCTGAAACTCATTAAGGTATCAAAAACGAATTTCCAGTGCAAAACTTCAAGGGAAGTCAATGGAAAGGTACAAATGTGGGCTAAGTGCAGGGATACAGATGCTACAGAAGTCATTGGGTTACAATGCAAGTGTAGGGGCTGACTGCTGCATCGAAATCTGCATGATTCTCATGGTTTTCTGAAGAGAATTAATCCCAAGGAAAGAATGTTCCCAGTGATGTACTGGACAATGTAAATAATGTAAACATCTTAAGTTCTCAATTGACCTATGTAGGTATCTTAGACCCTAAAAAATGTGGTATTTTTATAAAACTAAATCATCTTTTACTGTAGGTTCTGCTTTGTATTTGGAGTTTTCATCTGAGTTCATGTAAAGTGAACAGAAAAACAGGAACTGCATGTTTTCCTTATCGGAAAAATGTTTGTATTGCTCTGCACATTTATTCTACTGTACTGATCTCCCTGCCTTTGGTAGCTGACATCTACACTTTCATATACTGGAAGCTAATCAAAACATCTGTGGCTGAGATGTTAAATGGAGCTTATATCTTCTCCAGGTGCCAATAATTCCACAGTTGTTGATTTGAAATAGAGTCATATAAAACTACAGCACAGACCCAGGCCTTTCAGCATTCCCTGCCCATGTTGAACCATTTCAACTGCCTAGTTCCATTGACCAACATCCAGACCATATCCCTTAACACCCCTCTCATCCAAGTACATATCCAAACTTCTCTTAAATGTTGGCAACTCGCTCCGCACTTTCACCACCCTCTGAGTGAAGAAGTTTCTCCTCATGTTTCCCTTAAACATTTCACCTTTTACCTTTAACCCATGATTTCTAACCTCAGTAGAAAAAGCCTACTTGTTTTTATCCTATCTATACCACACCACTCATAATTGAGTACATCTCTATGAAACCTCACCTCAATCTACTAAATTATAGGGAATAAACTTCTAACCTATTCAGTTTTTCCTTAACTGTACTCTTTCAATTTTCTGTACATCTTTCCTACAGGTAGGTGACCAAAATTGCACACCATACTCCAAATTAGGCTTCACCGACTGTGCTTCAACATAACTTCCTATCTCCTGTATTCAACATTTGATCTATGAAAGCCAACGTGTCAAAAGCATTCTTAATGACCCAATCTACCTGTGAATTGAATTGAATTGAATTGACTTTATTTCTTACATCCTTCACATATGTGAGGAGTAAAAATCTTTACGTTATGTAAAGATTAGTAAACATCTGTGATGCTACTTTCAATAAATTATGGACCGGTATTCACAGATTCCTTTGTTCTACCACACTCCTCAATGCACTACTGTTTACCATGTAAGACCTAGCCAGGTTGGTTTCCCAAAGTCCAACACTTCACACTTGCATTTCTCAGCCCATTTTTCCAGCTGGTCCAGATCCCTCTACAAGCTTTGAAAGTCTTCCTTCTCATAGTCCACTACACCCCCAATCTTGGTGTCATCCAGAAATTTGCTGATCCAGTTAACCACATTATCGTCCAGATTGTTGATATAGATGACAAACAACAACAGACCCAGCATTGATCCCTGCAGCACTCCTTCTGGTATATTTTTCCCTCCCCTTCCATCGTCTTCTATTGCCCACTCTGGCCTCTTAGCTCTTCTCCTCACCTGTCTATCACCTCCCTCTGATGCCCCTCCTTCTCCCATGGCCCACTCTTCTCTCGTATCAGATTCCTTCTTCTCCAGCCCTTTTACTTTTCCCACCTACCTGGCTTCACCTAACACCTTCTAACTAATGCTCATTTCTCATTCCCACATTTTTATTCTGGTGTCTTCCTCCAACATTTCCAGTACTGAAGAAGGGTCTTGACTCAAAACATCGACTGCTCATTCACTTCCATACCTACTGAGTTCCTGCACTATTTGGTGTGTGTTGTTAAAAACAAGTCACATAGTTGACAGTAGAAGGAACACTTTCAACTTCAACTTTCATGTAATAGATGGTCTTAACAAGTGGCAAAAAGTAGCAAATAGAATTTGATCCACTGAAGCACCAGGTAAGCCATTTGGGGAGGAGGAATAAGGCAAGGGAACATATGCTGAGATGCAGTCTCTGAGAAGCATTAAAGAACAAAGGGACCATGGAGTCCATGTTCACCAATCCTTTCAAGGTAGAAAGACAGGTAAATTCTGGATAAAAAAGATCAGAGGGTGCTTCGTTTTATATGGGGAGACATTTAAGAGCAAGAAGATTACAGTGAAGATTAACGATTAGCTTTATTTATCAGACGTACATTAAAACATAGAGTGAAATGTGATGTTTTGCATCAGCAGCCGACATAGTTCAAGGACTGAGCGTGTGCAGCTTGCAAATCTCGCTGCACTTCCAACATCAACATTGCATGCCCACAACTGATTCATCCTACGTCTTTGGATTGTGAAAGGAAACTGGAGCACCCTGAGGAAACCCACAAGATCACAGGAGGAAGTACAAATTCTTCACAGAGAGCAGTGGGAATCGGTGATCACTGGCACTGAAAAGTGATTGTGGTAACTGGTGTGCTACTGTGCCAATCTAATATTAATAACATAATTCTGTATGTAGAATGTCAATACAAAGATGTGGACAGCAAGAAAGATGAAGAAAAGCTTTGGAGGGATACAATAAGGTAAGTAAACAGGCTAGGATATGCAAGATGGAAAATAATATGGAAAAATTCTGGTAAAAATGTAGAAAAGCAGAGCTTATTAAAAAAAATTGAATAGAATTTACCATATTTCTTACATCATTCACACACATGAGGAGTAAAGAATTTTACTTCTCATGTTTCCTCATGCTGAGAGATTGAAAAATGTTGATGTTCATTACGAACTAATGTCCTTTTACACAAATTAGTGGAAGTTAAAGATCAGGTGCAGAAAGCAATTA
Organism: Mobula hypostoma; assembly: GCF_963921235.1. NCBI lineage: Eukaryota > Metazoa > Chordata > Chondrichthyes > Myliobatiformes > Myliobatidae > Mobula > Mobula hypostoma. The sequence goes on along the minus strand of NC_086115.1, from coordinate 29,622,507 downwards.
GGAATACAAATAGTTTGTGAGTCTTTATCAATTACAAGAGTAAAGATGTTTAATTACAATAAAATTAGATTTCAATGAGACTGCACATGGAATACTGTGCGCATGCCCGGTGTCAATACCACAGCTATACAGACGAATTACATGCATGTGTACAACAGAGGTTTATCAGACAGATTCCTAGAATTACAATTTGGCCAATGAGAAAAGATTGAGCAGTTTAGCAGAATGAGAGGGGATATGACAGAAACATTCAGCACACAACAGGTCAACTGCAGAACTCATATTTATCTTGGGTAGTTCCATTTTCAACCTTTTAGAGTCCTCACGTACTTACTTGCATGTTGGGACATGTCCGAAGTTCAGCTTACATCTGCAGTCACAGAAAAGATACAGTGAAGAAGATGCAATCAAGATTTATAGGTCTGAAACTTGCTGGAATTACTTGAGGAAGTAACAGGCAGGATAGACAAAGGAGAATCAATAAATGTTGTTTACTTGTATTTTCAGAAGACCTTTGACAAGAGCCGCTGATTGGCAGGAGGTAAAAACTGGAAATGAGGGGAACCATTTCTGGTTGGCTGCTGGTAATTAGTTGTTTTCTGCCAATGTCAGTGTTGGATGATCTGGATGACAGAATCTATGGGTTTGTGACCAAGTTTGCAGATGATACAAAAATAGGTCAGGTAGTGTTGAGGAGACATGGAGTCCAGAGAAGGATTTGGATGGATTAGGAGAATGGCAAAGAAGTGGTAGATGGACAATAGTGTACGATCATGCACATTACAGAAGAATTAAAGGAATAAACTATTTTTTTTAAATTGGTAGCAAATTCAGAAACCAGAGGTGCAAAAAGACTTGAGAATCCTGGTGCAGGATTACCGAAAGGTTAGATTGTAGGTTAAGTTGATAGAAAGGCAAATGCAATGTTGCTATTCATTTCAATAGGATTAGAATATAAAAGCAAGGATCTAAGGCTGAGGCTTTATAAAGCATTGGTCAGATCACATTTAGAATATTAAGAGTAGTCTTGGGCCCCATATCTAAGGAAGAATGTGCTGGTATTGGAGAGTGTTCAGAGGAGGTTTATAAGAATGATCCCAGGAATGAAAGGGTTAACATATGATTCAAGATTCAAGGTTCATTTATTATCAAAAAATGTATAAATTATACAACCTTGAGATTTGCTTGTTCACAGGTAGCCACAAAGCAAGAAACCCAAAAAAACAAACAACAATAAAAATAAATGACCAACAGTCAATTCACAACAGAAAGAAAAAAAAATCATGCAAACAAGTGAAGCAAAAAAACAACAGCATTCTGAGCCAAAATTGAGTCCTTGGATCTGAACCCCAGAGTAGCTGGAGTAAGCCCAAAGCCTCACTTATCAATTCATCATACTGGATGGAGCACGATGGAGCACAGCAGTCAGGGCAGTCTTCGTAGCCTCAGTGCCATGGAGATGACCATCGCGAAGAGCGAGTGAAATCGGCTCTCGTCCTGACTGACACCCTGTCTTTTCAGTCTATCTGGGCCGGCATTTGGATTGACTCAACGACAGTACAGCGGTAGGCTTCAGTACCTTGAAGAAAGGAGTGAAGATTGCGGAGAGCGAGCGAAATCGGCTCTCACCTACAATTTGAGTGATATTTAAATTGTACCTCACATTAGGACCAGGCACCACTGCTGCGAATAGCTCCTCACACTACGACCCAGGCACTGCTTGAAAAGGGCCCCAGGCCTAGACCATACCGTTCAACGACTCACTGCAGGCCGATACTTCGTCTTCCAGCCCGAAGCCATTCTCAAGCTTTTCAGATCAGCTTGGCATGTAGGGCAATCCAACCTTGCACCAGGGCCAACTGTACGGGCATTGGAACTCCACCTGCAATTATTCTATAACACCCTACAAACTCTGTGCATCCAACGAACTCACCTTGCCATCACTCGCCCCCTGTCTGTTTGCAGTGAATACTTAACATAATTTACCACCAAAAAGGTATTTTTAGTGATTTTAGTGATTCAGGGAGCAGTGTCTCAGAAAGGCAGCGTCCATTATTAAGCACCTCCAGCACCCAGGGCATGTCCTTTTCTCACTGTTACCATCAGGTAGGAGGTACAGAAGCCTGAAGGTACACACTCAGCGATTCAGGAACAGTTTCTTCCCCTCTGCCATCCGATTCCTAAATGGACATTGAACCCCTGGACACAATCTCACTTTTTTTAATAGACAGTATTTCTGTTTCTGCCCTTTAAAAAAAAATTCAATATATGTACAGTATACTGTAATTGATTTACTTGTTTATTTTAAATAATTTTTTATTTATTTCTGCCTGAATGTAGACATGAAAGGCCATGACATCCAGGCTCTGAATCATGGGCTGCAGTTGTTTTCCATAGCATCCAAGACAACTTGAAGGAGCAGTGCCTCAGAAAGGAGGTGTCCATTATTAAGGACACCCAACTCCCATGGCATGCCCTCATATTGTTACTATCAAGAAGGAGGTACAGAAGCCTGAAGGCACATACACTCAGCAATTCAGAAACAGCCTCTTTCCCCCGCCAACCGTTTTCTAAATGGACATTGAACCACAAAAACTAACTCACTCTTTTATTATTTCTGTTTTTGCACTATGATTCTTAATTTAACTATTATATATATAATATATATACATAAGCTTACTGCAATTCATATCTTTTATATTTACCATGTATTGCATTATACTGCTGTTAGTAAGTTAAAAAATCTCACTGGTGGGATTGATACTGATTCTGATTCAATCTGCAGAGACATGACATGCCAAATATATTCCAACTGTGTTGTAAATTTGCAATGATTACTCTTTGATAGGCTTCTGGCAGGATGCCGTTGGCTCTGAGTGGTGAGTGTACCTGAGTCTCCACCTTAACAGTCTCTGACATCTTGTTGGCTGAGAAGTACTTAATTACAGTTCTTAAATGCCTCTGATAGACATTGTGACGACAGACCAAATTATCAGAAGATTGATGCCGATAAGACGACAATGGGGGAACATTCAGAAATGTTAATGAGAGACGAGAGGGATTAATGAAAAGGAGACACAGTTCCGAGTATTGTCAGAGACCGGTTGCTTTGAACCCTGAACTGTTTGAAGTTTGATGGACAGGCAATACCCCAGCAGGGGGATAAAAAGGGACAGGTTCGCTAAGGCAACAGACACACGACACCACGAGGTAACGAGACCCTGGAAGTGGTGTGCCCCCACAAGTTGGTGTGTGTTTCGGAGGTCTGGTCGCGGGACCAGCCATAGACGCACAGGGTGGAAAGATACGGTCAGGCGGGAACCTGGTGTGTGTGTCCGCCCTTGCCTGGGTGCCGGGTTCACTGCAGAAGAACGATCGTATCTGGAATGGAGGGGTCACAGTCGGTGACCTCAGAAGACATTACAAAGGGCTCGCCCGAAAGCTAACTGCGAGGAATATCAAAGGTCTGCTTGGAATCCGATTTGCATATTCATTCGTTCTCTCTCTCTCTCCCCCCAATGGCATGACGGCGATTACTGCAAACTGAACTAAACTGAACTCTGTCACTTGTGACTGATCATTTTACCCCTAGACTGCGATAGAGCTTGATTGATCCTACTATCCTAGTTCTGTGTACATGTGTGTTTATTCATTGCTAACCTGTTGCATTTATATCCTTACTATTAGAGTACTGTGTTACTTATTTCTTTAATAAAACTTTCTTAGTTCCAGTAATCCAGACTCCAACTAAGTGGTCCATTTCTGCTGGTTTGGCAACCCAGTTACGGGGTACATAACAACATATTTAAAAGCTAAGCAGCAGCAAAACATAAACACAAGAGTTTCTGTGGAAGCTGGACATCTTCAGCAGTGCACACAAAATGCTGGAGGAACTCAGCAAGTCAGGCAGCATCTATAGAGGAGAATAAACAGTCAATGTTTTTGGTTGAGACATTTCATCAGAACTGGCATTGGAACATTGAGTGAATATTGGTATCAACATTTTTAAATTATGAAATTTTAAGTAAATTTATTATTATTTAAGAAGTAACTTCATTTTTAAAAAACACACGTAAAATGCTCGAGGAACTCAGCATGTCAGTGGCAACTATGGAGCGAAATAAACAGTCTGCATTTTAGACCAACGCCCCAATGCCAGTCCCAATGAAGAGTCTCAGCCCAAAATGTTGACTGTTTATTCCTGTTCCTAGATGCTGCCTGACTTGTTGAGTTTCTCCGGCATTTTATGTGCGACGTTTAAAAACTGAGATACTTTTGAAATATACAGAAATTTTAAAAATTACAAAAAGAATTAAGAAACATTGATACAATGTGAAAGTTGCATTTGAACAGACTCTTAAATAGGCAAGGATACAGTTCAAATGCAGGCAAACAGGGTTAGTTAAGATGGGTAAAAAGGTGGGGATGAATGTGGTGAGCCAAGGGCATTGTGTCTCTGCCATCCTCTATACTTTAATGACCTATCCTTGCTCCAACTTCTTCCATCGGATCAGAAGAATATGGTTGCTCTTCAAAAACCACTTCTGTCTGTCCATCAATCTGCACAATTATTATTATTATGTTTATTTTTGGTCCTTGCTATATCAATGCCGTTGTCACAAATTTGTTGATAAAACAAATTTGCTTTAACAAATTTTCCTAAGCTATCAGAGTGACCCTAGTTTCTAGTGCTCTCTGGTTCCAGGATTGCAAATGACGTTATATAAACTTTTACTTCTTTGTATCATAATTGACCATCCAGTTAAGAACTGAATTGAATAGAAAAGTAAGCAAATACACTGCCAAATACAATGTCCATTTTATTATGGATAAAGCAATTTTATTCAATACCCTCCCACAACACTGCTAATACAAACTCCATGGAAAACTAAAACTTCCTGTTATGAAGGTTATTTGTTTTTATCTCATACTCAATGCTGCAAATTCACATAATAATATACTAAATTAATTTCCTGTTTAACGAAGTAAGCCGAAGAGAAGTACTTCAGAATCAAAATTATACTTGACTGCACTGTTCACCAACTGAATATAATAATGTCCAAAGCCTAACAATAACAATTTGCATTAACATAATATATCTAATGTCATAAAATGAAGTTATCAAACAGGGGCATTACATACAAAATATTAGGGCAGAGGATGTAATTTTTTAAGGATGACTGTAAAGAATAGAAAGGTTAAAGGCATAGGTTAGGGATACTTAGGGAGGTGAAGAAGAGTCCAAGAGAGTAGAGTAGATGGGCAAGAGTCCAGACTTTGGAGACCGAGGAGGCTGAAGAGGGTTATAAAACTCAGCATTGTTGGTCAGTAAATCAAACCCTGGGATGCTTGTCATCAATTCTATTATATAACCACATTAATGGTTATTACAATGAAATAGAAACAAAATAGAAGACTGAAAGAATTGAAACAAGGCAATTTTACAATACTTACAGTATTATAACTTACTACACACCTTGCCATTGCTAATTTGGCTCAAGGAAATTAGAAATGATTTAGCATTAACTGTCTAAAATATTTCTGAGTTCATATGTAGAATATGATCCAAAAACACTCTCGCCTTCCACTTAAATTCCATCAGAAGTATGACAGGTACTGGAACTGTGTTGACATATTGGAGTTTAGGATGTGTCAAAAATGTACAGGGAAAGAATGAGCATGCAGAACTCTATATCACATAAAAACTGAGAGCCTTCTTAATCTATGATACTGTTGAGTCACCCCGATGTGCCATTTCCTTATAGTTTACAATGATTTGGTAGTGGTCCTGAATTCCAACAAAGTACGTTGAACTGCAGTGCTAAGGGAAGGCACCTTTGAATGCAGCCTATGACAGTAGCACTTGCTAACACCATTATCAACAATGTCAGGAGACGCTGTGCTCAGGACAGCAGACACTGACACTGGATAAGAGAGCTTGTGTTAGGGAAATTAATTTGCTAAGGAATTTCAATTAAAATTGGTCACTAATAAATTGGGCACAGACCTCCAAGTGACTACAGAATACTTTTATTCATGAATAAGGGAAGAATGACTCACTAACAGTGCAATCATTAAGTCTCCCAAAGAACAAAAGTCACAGCCTTTTTATACATGCACATAGAAAGTCAATTACATCAGTCAAAATTGGAAAAATTCAATCCTGTGCGTCTTATCAATTCCCATGAAAATTCCAGAGACAGTCTCTTTTCTGCAAAAACACACAGAGATAGGTTGTCAGAATATCTTTGAAACTAAGACAGATTACTGCAAGCTTGCTGAGAACCCAGGCCAAATGGTGAGTCCTTATTTAGAATATAAAGAAGGCTCATTAAATCTTTAGATCCAGTAAGTCATTGAAGTACTAACGTATAATTTGTTTTATATGTCAGTAACGGACAGGTAAAGGAAAACCATACACACTCTGTTCACTTGTCTCCACCTTGTTTACACTGTTGTTTACGATCAGTACTAGGCATTTTGCTAATTGAAGGAACGTGCAGGGTGTTAACAACTCAGATATTTTATCCTTTATTCAGAATTTTCATTCACAATTAGACCATGTAGCCTCGCGGTGTACAGCTAAAGGACAACGCCACGATTCTCTGCTGATTAAGCAATTCAGATACACAATCCTATAGCCTCACAATAGTATTTACCCAACCCAGTTGGCCAAATTCCTCCATAGCTGGGGAGCTTCACAATGGAGAGCTTCATAGCTATCATGCAGACTCTACATTAGTAAAAGCTTCTCTGCATACTCCTGGATACAGATAGTTGCGAAGGAAGGTAAAAGGAACAAATCTTGGCCAATGGACTAGTTAACAAATTACAAGAGGATCCGAAGATGGTTTATGCAACTAGGGGCTTGTGAAGTTTGTGGGAGTTCCAGGTGCAAGTTTAGCACACCCAACATCATATATGGTGTAACTGAGAAATAATTATTTCAACTGATGTCAAATTAATCAATAAATACTTAGTTAAAACAAAAAAAAAGCAATGAAATCTATAGCAACACACATCAAAGTTGCTGGTGAACACAGCAGGCCAAGCAGCATCTGTAGGAAGAGGTGTAGTCGACGTTTCAGGCCGAGACCCTTGCGTTCACCAGCAACTTTGATGTGTGTTGCTTGAATTTCCAGCATCTGCAGAATTCCTGTTGTTTGCAATGAAATCTATAGTTGATCATGCAGAAATACAGAATTACTTGGTCCCTGACTCAGTCAATTTGGTTTTATTTTATCAGGTGCAATTTTTTCATCCCTTATACAGGCTTAAAAACAACTGGGATTTGTTTTGCTGATTTCATATACAAGGTGTCAATATTTGTACTGGATCTTTAAGTCAAGGTATCCTTAACCACTGAAATACAAACTGATTTCTTCTTGAAAAATGGTCTGCTCTGTAATGTAAGTCAAGAAAAAAGCAGTTTCTTTGTCAATCTGCTTTTATCAAGAAACATATAATCTGAATGATAAAAGGAAAAAGAAAAATAATTACAATAGCAAGAAATTCACAGCTCTTCTCTAGATCATAATGATTTATGAGTTCTTTAAGAAATGGAGGTGGCTATAATTTAACACCTCATCCTGAAGAACGTCATCCTTACAATGCATTATTCATTCAATGCTTGATTGAAATTTCACCTTGGATTATGAGTTTATGTCCTGGAGTGAAGCTTAGAGTAATATTTTTTCTGTTTAAAGACAAAATGACTATCAAATAAAATAAGTTGACATGTATGGTTAAATAACCACAAACTTTCAATACACTGTCATTATCTCTTGTATCTACTGATTCATAACAGTTTCCTCCCACTCATTGTTCAGGTTCAGTGTTGCTGCTGACTACCTAACACAGGCTGGAATTACCCTTGTTGCCAATTCACAACTATTAGAACCTAATTTTTCAGTCATCTAAGAAAACTGACTTACTATTCTGTGGTAAAGAAGGGAAATGCAATGTTGGCATTTATTTCAAGGGAAATAGAATGTAAAAGCAAGGAGATGATGCTGAGCCTTTAAAGGACACTAGTCAGGCCGCACTTCGAGTACTGTCAATAGTTTTGGGCCCCATATCTCAAAACGGATGTATTGTTATTGTAGAGTCCAGAGGAGGCTCATGAGAATGATTCCAGGAATGAAGGGGTTAACATATGAGGAGTGTTTGGCAGCTTTGGGCCTGTACTCACTGCATGGGGATCTCATTGAAAGCTACTGAATGTTGAAAGGACTAGATAGGGTGGATATGGAGAGGATATTTCCTATGGTGGGGGTATCTAGAACTAGAGGGCACAGCCTCAAAATTGAAGGATGACCCTTTAGAACAGAGGTAAGGGGGAATTTTTTTTAGCCAGGGAGTAGTAAACCTGTGGAATGTTCTAGCACAGACTGGGTGGAGACCAAGTCCATGCATATATTTAAGGTGAAAGTTGATTATTTCCTGATTGGTCAGGGATTCGAAGGATATGGCGAGAAGGCAGATGTACGGGGTTGAGTGGAATCTGGGATCAACCATGATGGAATGGCAGAGCAGACTCAATGGGTTAAATGGCCTAATTCTGCTCCTATGTCTTATGATCTTATATGTACGTCCTGTCCATTTAACTGCATGGATTTCTCTAGTTAAATCATACCTCTCAGAGAGCATATGCACTATCCAGGAAGGTCTTAACATTCTAAACTGTAACAAAGAAATAAAGAAAATATGCACAGAAAATGGTCACAGAATTAAACTATGCCCATTCCTTCTACAGACAGTATACCAACTTTATGTTGACAAGCTAATAACAAAATGGTTGTATGCACTAACTTATAATGTCAACAGCAAGACCTGTTGAGCGTGGTTTGTACCTTCTTTCATTTGATCCAAGCCACAAACTCAGTAAAGCTCTCAGTTCCCTGATACTTCAAGAATGAATTCATTTCCTTTTGAACTCGGCAAGATGTTTTTGAAATAGCTTAGGGTGAGCCAGAATCTACAGTATAATTTCTGCATGTAGAGGGGTAAACAGGAGCTGCATGAATGCCAAGGAACATACAAGATATTTGCTGTAAAATATACACAGTCAGCCCTCCATATCCACAGGGGTTTGGTTCCAGGACCCCCCGCGGATACCAAATTCCACAGATGCCCAAGTTCCGTATATAAAATGGCGCAGTATTTGCATATAACCTACGCAAATCCTCCCGTATACTTTAAATCATCTCTAGATTACTTATAATACCTAATACAATGCAAATGCTATGTAAATAGTTGTTATACTGTATTGTTCAGGGAATAATGACAAGAAAAAAAGTCTGTACATGTTCAGTACAGACGCAAACATCGTAGATCTTCTGGGAACGCAAATGCTGCCTCGGCATCGGCCGATGCCGATTCTCCCGTGATCTTTAAGTTCTTGAGGCTGTAGCGCTTTACATATATAGCCAGCATCCCTTACTAGCCTTAAACTCCTTCCTCTCACTCACAATAGAAGTAGCAAACAAACGAGACGAGAAGCGAACAATGCTCAAACAATGAGTAATATTCTTAATTACCTCTAGATTACAGTACTTATAATACCTAATACAATGGAAATGCTATGTAAATAGTTGTTACACTGTATTGTTTGGGGAATAAGGACGCTTTGGAGGAGGCTCAATAATATTAATGTCAGGATCTGTGCTCAAACAACGAGTGCTGGAGAGAGAACCTCCGGGTTTTTTTTCCGATCCCGATCCGTGGTTGGTTGAATCCACGGATACGGAGAGCCGACTGTATATTTTAATGGGGCAGGCAAAAGAAAGGTGAGTTTACATAATGAAATGCTGAGTACATTGCAAAATTCAGCTGAAAATCATTATGAAATATAGAATTGGAATGGAAAAGCCGACACTAACTTTGCATAAAGATTTGATCAGAAGTAGAAGACCACCATATGCAGTGTGAAAGTAATGTCCACTCCATTACAGTGCTTTGGAATGCAACCTCATGTCAATAACCCGGTGACTATTGTAGCATCCGCAAAAAACGCCCAATGACTGTGTGCTGCATTGGGAGTTCTGGCACTTGTCTTGCAAGTTCAAAGAGTTGTGTTGTAAGCATTGACATGAGAATTGAACGTGGTTTCTAGAAATATTTTTTCAATCAGACTATGAGACCATAAAACATAGCAGCAGGATTAGGCCATTTTGCTCATCGAATCTGCTACACAATTACATCATGGCTGATTTATTATCTCTCTCAAACCCATCCTCCTGCCTTCTCCCTGTAATATTTGACACCCTGATTAAACAAGAACGTATAAACACCTGCCTTACATATACCCAATGAGTTGGTGAGCACAGCCATGTGCGACAATAGGTTCCACAGACTCATCATCCTCTAGCAAAGAAAATTTTTCCTCATCTCTGTCTAAATGGATGTCCCTCTGTTCTAAAACTGTGCCCTCTGATCCTAGACTCTATCATTATAGGCAACATCATCTCAGCATACACTCTATCTAGACTTTTCAATGTTTGACATGTTTTAAATAGATTCCACCCCGCCCCCATTCTTCTAAAATCCTGACAGTACAGGCCCAGAACCATCAAAACACCCCTCATATGTTAACCCTTTAATTCCTGGGATTATTCTCACGAACCTCCGCTGGACTTGCTCCAATGCCAGCACATTTTTTTCTTAGATAAAAGGCCCAAAATTGCTCACAATACTCCAAGTGCAGTCTGACCAATGCATTATAATGCCTCAACACTATGTTCTTCCTTTTGTATTCTTGTCCTCTTGAAATTAACACTAACATTGCATTTGCCTTCCTTATCACTGACTCAACCAGCAAGTTATCTTTAGGGGAACAGGGAAAGGACTCAAGTCCATTTACACCTCTATTTTAAAAAAAAATTATCTCCATTTAGAAAATAGTCTCTGCCTTTATTACGTCTACCAAAGTATATATCCATACACTCCCCAACACCATATTCCATCGGCTAATTCTTTGCCCATTCTCCCACTCTTAAGTCCTTCTGCAGACACACTGTTTCCTCAACACTATCTGCCCCTGCACCTATCTTCATATCGTCCGCAAACTTGGCCACAAAGCCACCAATTCCTTCATCCGAATTATAGACATAACATAAAAAAATCAGTCCCAACACTGGCCCCTGCGGAACACCACTGGTCACCAGCAGCCAATCATAAAAGGCTCCCTTTATTCCCACTCTTTGCCTCCTCAGTCAGCCAATATTCTATCCATGCTAGTATCTTCCAGTAATACTATGGTCTTTTATTTTGTTAAGCAGCCACGTGTGGCATCTTGTCAAAGGCCTTCTGAAGATCTAAATAAACAACAATTAGTAACTCTCCTTTGTCTATCCTGCTTGGTGTTTCCTCAAAGAATTCCAAAAGATTTGTCAGGCACAATTTCCCCTTAAGGAAATTATGGTGACTTTGGCCTACTGTACTTTGGTCTCCAAGTATCCCAAAACCTCTTCCTTAATAATAAACACCAACATCTTTCCAACTACTAAAGTCAAGCTAACTGACCTATAGTTTCCTTCCTTCTACCTCCCTCCCTTCTTAAAGAGTAGAGTAACATTTGCAATTTTCCATTCCTCTAGTGATTCTTCAAAAATCGTTACTAATGCCTCCACAGTCTCTCCAGCTACCCCCTTTAGGACCTTGGGGTGTAGTCCATCTGGTCCAGTTGACTTATGTACCCTTAAACTTTTCAGTTTCCCAAGCACCTTCTCCTTAGTAACAGCAACAACATGCATTTCTGCCCTCTGACACTCCTGCAATTCTGGCATACTGCTAGTGTCTTCCACAGTGAAGGTAGATGCAAAATACTTGAGTTTTTCCACCTTTTCTATGTATCCCATTACTTTCTCTCCAGTATAATTTTCCAGTGGTCCATTATCTACTCTTGTCTCTCTTTTACTCTTTACACACTTGAAAAATATTTTTGTATCCTCCTTTTTATATTATTAGCTAGCTTACCTTCATATTTCACCTTTTCTCTCTTTATAGCTTTTTAGATGTCTTCTATCGATTTTTAAAAGCTTCCCAAGCCTCTACCTTCCCACTAATTTTTGCTATATTATATGCCCTCTCTTTTGCTTTTATGCTGTCTTTGACTCCCCTGTCAGTTAGTTGCTTCATCCTCCCTTATACTTCTTCATCTTTGAGATTATATATCTGAAGAAGTTTTGTATCCTCTTGTATAATATTGACTATCTTACTTTCATATTTCATCTTTTCTTCTTTAATTGCTTTTTTAGTTACCTTCTATTCATTTTTAAAAGCTTTGCACTCCTCTACCTTCCCACTAATTTTTGCTTTATTATATGCCCTCCCTTTTGCTTTGACTTCCCTTGTCAGCCACGGTTGCCTCATCCTCTCTGTAGAATACTTCATCTTTGGGATCCTGCGCCTTATGAATTGCTCCCAGAAACTCCAGCCATTGTTGTGATAGCTATTTGCTTCTACCTCAAGATTGCTAAATTTGTTTTCTAAATAGCAGCTGTCACTTGAAATGTCACAAACAGTTGTAAGCCAACTTTCAACAATATTGCATTGTTTAACTTCTGATCATAAATGAAAGTCAATCTTCAGTTCTTAAAATGTAAATGGAATTTCCACTTGAAGTTTAAAGACACTATTTACAGAACAGCTTTGCAAACAGGCTCTGTATTTTGTAGTCTGTAAAAAGTTATTGTTACAAGTTTACTGTTGTGGACTGTATCAAAGATGGTGATGAATCAATATACAAGAGGGCAGATTGAAAATTTAGCTGAGTGGTGTAATAACAACCACCTCTCACTCGATGTCAGTAAGTCTAAGGAACTGATTGTAGACTTCAGGAGAAGGAAACCAGAGGTCCGTGAACCAGTAATCATTGAAGGATCAGAAACTTTAAATTCCTGGGCAACACTATCTCAGAGAACATGTCCTGGACCCTTCATATAAATATAATTGCAAAGAAAGCTACTTCTTCAGGAGTTTGCTGAGATTTGTCAGGTCATCAAAAACCTTGGCAAACTGCTATAGATGTGTGGTGGAAAGTGTGCTGATTGGCTGCATTATGACCTGGTAAGTGAACACCAATGCCTTTGAGTGGAAAATCCTACAAAAGGTGGTCAGTACAGCCCGGTATATCATGGGTAAAACCCTCCCAACCATTGAGCTCATCCATATGAAAGTTGCTGTAGAAAAGCAACATCCATCATCAAAGATCCTCACCACTCAGGCCATGCTCTTTTCTCACCACTACCATCAGGCAGAAGGTACAAGTGCCTCAGGACTCACACCACTAGCTTCAAGAACAGTTACTATCCCTCAACCATCAGGCTCTTGAACAAAAGAGGATAACTACACGCATTTTATTTCTGGTATTCCCACAAGTGGTGATCTCACTTTAAGGACTGTTGTCCATTGATCCTGTTTACAGTTACTGTTTTATTGATTTGTTAAGTATACTCACAGGAAAACAGCCTCTGGGCTGTATCCTTATGTATATTGTTACGTACCCCGTAACTGGGTTGCCAAACCAGCAGAAATGGATCACTCAGTTGGAGTCTGGATTACTAGAACTAAGAAAGTTTTATTAAAGAAACAAGCAACACAGTACTCTAATCAAAAGGATAATAAGTGCAACAGTTCAGCAATGATAAACACACATGTACACAGAATAAAGATAACAGCATCAATCAAGCTCTATCGTTGTCTAGGGGTAAATGACCAGTTTCAAAGTGACGCAAAGTTCAGTTCAATTTAGTTCAGTTCAGTTCACAGTAATCGCTGCCATGGGAGATGGACAGTGTGGGGGAAGGAGAGAGAGAGCAAAACGAATGAATATTCAAAATTGCTTCCACACAGACCTTCGCAGTCAGCTTTTGGGCGAGTCCTTTGTGATGTCATCTGAGGTCACCGACCGTGACCCCTCCGTTTCCAGATATGATCGTTTCTCTGCGGTGAACCTGGCACCCAGGCAAGGGTGGACACACACCAGGTTCCCGCCGATCGTGCCTTTCCACCCTGTGTGTCTATGGCCTAGTTCCGCAACCGGCCTTCCAAAACTTCCCACCGACTTGTGGGAGACGCACCGCTTCCAGGGTCTCGTTACCTCGGGGTGTCGTGTGTGTCCTGCCTTAGCGAACCTGTCCCTTTTTATCCCCCTGCTGGGGTATCGCCTGTCCATCAATTCAAACAGTTCAGGGTTCACAGGGGGAGCCGATCTTGACAGCTCTCCTTCCTTCATTAACATCTCCAAATGCTGCTTCATTGTTTTCCTTATCTCTCTCTCTCCTGAAGACAGGTGGCAGACCAACTGCTGATCCCACTGGTGCCAGCACAGGACAGCTAACATCTTAATCTATGTGTATACTCGTCACAATATACTCTAATAATAAAATTTACTTTGAACTTTGAATTGCACCTGCTTTATTATTGCTCAAGAGACAATAAAACAATGAGTTGTTTAATTTGGGGTGTTTCAAATACACAAGTTGACTTTTATGTTGCTTAGTTCAAGGTAGCTGGCAGAATCAGATGGATAAAATTGTTTCGCGTATCAATAACTGATGCGTTTATAGTTGAGAGTTTTATGTACTCAGAGTTAGCTTTACAGTATTAATGGTAGCTAGCTAAGATCACTGTCTCCAAAAGATGCATTAAGACTGTTTTTGTTAAAAAGATATATGAGGAAATATCACATGCTTGTGAAGTCACTCAAATGAGAGAAAAGTGCTATAAAAGAACTGTATTTAAGGCAGAGATTGATAGGCTCTTGGTTGGACATGGCATCAAAGGTTATGAGGAGAAGGCTGGGAACTGGGATTGAGGAGGGAAAAAGGATCAGCCATGATCGAATGGCGGAGCAGGCTCGATGGGTCAGAAGGCCTAATTCTGTTCCTATGTCTTATGGTCTTATAAATGTAAACACAAGTCCAGGCTTATTAGGAATGGGATAAGGAACATCAAAAAACATGGGAGAACTAGAATCCATTCCTCCAGCTTCAGTTTCTGTGATGGACAAGTTAATCTGCATCTGAGGTGTCTTTTTTCATTTATAGGAATAGTACCTGTGTTTTAGAAAACCTTAATCCTTATGTTTGAGAAATGCTTTGTGCTTTGAAAATGGTTTGTGTTTTAGAAATGGCTTGTAACTGGGAAATGTTTAAGGCAGAAATTCTTGGTGAGTTTTAAATGTGTTTTAAGAGTGTAGTCTGGATGTAAGTGTATATCATTGTAAATAAATGAACTGTGTTTTAAACAACTTTGTTAGCTGCAAATATCTTCTTCTTGATAGGGAGAGGGGAGCCACCGCTTGAATAGTGGGTACCGGCAGCTAAACCTGCCGTGGCGAATAAACATGGCAGTTAACTAGTCTTTGAAGATTGGGTAGTTACAGCATAATTACTCTTTAGTGAGAGTACTTGTGACTTCTTATATCCTATAGGGCTTAAAGTCTTCGATTAAGTTTAGAACTTCGCAGTCAGCAAACGCAATACCATCACATTGCTATTCTGCAATCATCCCTGCTAGTGCCTCTTCCAATCCACTTGGCCAGCTCCTCTTTCATGCCATTCTAATACTCTTTATGCCACTGTAATAAGGATACATCCAGTTTTAGCTTCTCCTCCTCAAATAGCAGGGTGAATTCTATCATATTATGATCACTGGCCCTCGAAGTGTTCTTCACCTTAAGCTCCTCTATCAAATCTGGGACATTATATAATGCCTAATCCAGAATTACCATTCCTTTTGTTGTGCATTCTACAAATTCCCTCTGTTGAGATCCAGCACCAACCTGATTTTCCCAATCTATCTGCTATTGAAATCCCCCACGACTATTTCAACATTGCTCTTTTATGTGCCTTTTCAATCTCCTATTGTAATTTGCAGCCTACATCCTGGATACTCTTGGAAGCCTGTATATAACTCCTATTAGGGTCTTTTTACCCTTTCAGTTTCTTAACTCTACCCTCAAGGACTCTACATCTTCCAATCCTACATCACTTCTTTCTTAGGATCTAATTTTTTTTACCCCATCCCCTTTGCCTACCTGTCTACCTTTTTGATACAATGTGTGTCCTTGGATGTTAAGCTCCCCACTATGATCTTCTTTCAGCCTTGACTCAGCTATGCCCACAACATTATACTTCCCAATCTCTTACTGCACTACAAGATCACCTGCCTTATTTCATATACTGTGTGCATCCAAATATAACACCTTCAGTCGTGTATTCGGTACCCTTTTCGATTTTGGCTCCTGTTACACTTAAGCTCATCACACTGACTGCAATTTTGCCCTATCATCTGCCTGTCCTTCCTCATAGACTCACTACACACTGCATTTAGTTGTATACCAACTGCCCCATCCTTAGCCCTAACACTTTTGTGCCCTTTCCTCTTGCAAGTAAGTTTAGACCCTCTCCAACAGCTTGAGCAAACCTGCCCACAAGGTGCCCTCCAGGTTCAGGTGTAACCCCTTCTTTTTGTATAGGTCATACCATCCCTAGAAGAGATCCCAATGATCCAGTTTTCCCCAGTTTCTGTTGAGGCAGCTGATTCTCGTTTGTGCTGGCTTCATAAATAGCTTCAGATTTCAGCCTCTGGTTATGGAGGGAGAGGTGAGTTGGGAGTGTGTGTTGGAAGTAATGGGTTGAGATGGCTGACTGGCTGACTGGAAAATGGTGGAGAGAGAGAACATCAAGGAAAGAGCCAAGCTGTTGAAGGACGTTTTTGGTGAGAGTGGAAGTGAACTAGAGGTGGAGGTTGGTGGGAAAGAGGAACGGAATGGAAAGAGGAAGAAAAAGCAGAGGTGTGGGATATCGAACTCTGAGGAGTCAATGGATGATCAAAACAGGACAGCAAAACAATGGAAAGAAGACGAGATTAAAGCAATTACAAAACTAAGTGAAGATGGGGTGTCTTTTGGTGATTGGAACCTGATTTGTTTGACAAAGATGCTCAACAAAATTATAGGTGAGATTAAAAGAGCAAAGATTTTATGAAATGGATTGCTATTGCTGATTTGTTGGGATAGTGCTCAGCAAGGCAAAGTGAAAAGATTAAGTAAAATAGATGGCAAAGAAGTACAATGCTCAATACCCAACAATAGAAAGTGGACTAGAGGAGTTATTTTGGGGATACCAACAAAAGTTACTATGGATGAGATTAAACAGAACATAAAAAGAGCAAAAATTGAGGCCAAATGTTTGAAAGTTACAAGAAATGGAAAAAAATGTGATAGTTTATTGGTAATGATTAACTTTGATGAAGAGAGATTGCTGACTAACATTTACTTAGGGTATATGTATTATGCGGCTAGAATATATATACCGCTGCCTTTAAGATGCTATAAATGTCAGAAATTTGGGCACATTGTGATGGTCTGCAGAGGAAAACAAAGATGTAGGAGATGCGCTGGAGAACATGAATATGGGAAATGTGAAGTGGGAGCTAGGCTGAAATGCTGCAATTATGGCGAGGAACACAGCACAGCTTATTGAGGATGCATTTATAGCAAGAAGGCGGCTGAGATACAATATGTAAAAGTAACTCAAGGAATCAGTTATGCAGCGGCAGTGAAAGAATGTGCTAAAAAGGCTGTCAAGCAAACAAATACAGGGAATAATAAACTGGTGAATTGTGAGAGCTGTAATGTGAAAAATAAGGATACACTATTAATAAGTAGAAAGGATTTCGTACTTTTTACGGTGGATGCAATTAATTGTTCAGCGCAAACAAGCAAAAGAACTGAGAAAATTAAAATTATTGTCAAGTCTGCAGAAAAGTATCTTGGTATTAAAGGGATTAGGTGGGAAGAAGTCAAAGAAATGCTGAATGGAGGATCCAACAGTTCACAGGCAGGAAAGATGGAATCTTAATGGCAATATATTTATCGCAAATGGTCAAGAATTTAAGAAATATGTTTCAGAACTTGAGGAAAATCCTCAGATTTTATGGTTGAAGCCCAGGGTAAATGTGCAGAGCTCCAACAACAAATAGAAGTACCCGACAAGAACAACTGAGTTGGAAAGAGATTGGAAAATGGAAAAAATTATTACAAGGATACAAAAGGAAAAGGAATTTGTTGCAAAGTGAATTATCTACATTCGGATTATAAAATGAAAACATGGAAACAAATGAAGAAGAACTCCGAGGTCTCAGTAAACAACTGCAGGCTACGATCCAAGAAAAAGAAAACCTGAAAAAGCAGATAGACTTGGAAAAACAGCAATTTTAAAAGTATAACGTGCGATAATTACTATTCTTTAACAAGATGATTTTCATCTTACAAGTGATGTAGATGAAATCAATGTAATTGAGGTAATGCAACTACATGAAAATGTGTGACAAAATTAGGGAAGAATAGCAGTTTGCAGCGTGATCTAATGAGCGTATTAAGCATTCACAAGGAACTGCAACTACAGAGTGATGCTAATAAAGAACTGCAGGCTGAACTAGATTGTCTAAAGTGGAGAACTCCAGGACATATTCGGTTGGAACACCACAAGTCTAACAGGCGGCAGTAATGCACTGAAAAACTGGTTGCCAACTGCCATAAAACAAAAAAGAAGAAGAAGCTGCCTCTGGTTACTGGATTCTTCCTGTCCATACCCACTGTCTGAATCCCTTCTGTTCCCCTGCCTTCTGTTGCCTCATCTGAAGCCTTGCTGCGCCTTGCTTCGTCTGAACCCTTGCCTCGCCTGTAACCCTTGCCTGCACCGCTGTCAAGTTCAATTGCTGGAGCAAGATAAGGAACTGTCTATTGTTGTTTTGAGCTGTCTGTGTCCACACCTTCACTAGGTAGGTCTGGCCGTTTGCCGCTACCTAGTGTTGAGAAACTGTCTGTATCCATGCCTTCGCTAGGAAGGTCTGGCCGTTTGCCGCCACCTAGTATTGGGAACCATCTCGTTGTATTCTGCATTCTGTGTATGAGTCCCGGCCCTACGTCCTGTTTCCAAGGAGGGGTCCTGGCTCTGCGTTCCTGTCTCTCCCTCGACCAAGGCTCTGTGTTCCTGTCTCTCCCTCGACCAAGGCTCTGCGTTCCTGTCTCACCCTCGACCAAGACTCTGCATTCCTGTCTCTCCCTCGACCAAGTCAAGGCCTGGTCTCGTCCAGTCCTAGCCACGATCCAAGAACCTTGTCCTGTCCAAGCCATGGCTTTGTGTTCTCATCTTGTCCATGTGTCTCGCCCAGCCCAGGAGTACCTTGCCCAGCCCGGTGCTGGGGTTCCCTTGTCCTGTCCTGGAGTCTCTCGTTCCGTCCTGTAGCCATGTCATGTCCTCGCCTACTTCCAAGGCCCGAGCCTGAGTCAAGACCCAGGTTCTGGGTCCTTGTCCAGTCTCTGGTTCAGAGACCAAGCCCAGGCTCCTAGTTCCCAGTTCCTAGTCCTGGTTCCACTATCCTAGTCAAATCCTAGCCCAGGCCCTGTATCCTTGTCTCGTCCAGGGCCTGTGTCATGTTCAGCGTCCTTTCATCCCCAATTCCCTTGCTTGCTTAACTCTAGTCCTAGTCCTGTTCCAAGTATGTCAGTGTCTGTCTTGCATTTGGGTCCGCTCTCAGTGCCCCCTTTATGACAGCACCCTTTTTTCTCCAAACATACCTTTGCTCATTGTGGCAAAAATTCAGTGTCAGAAGTTTGCAAAGGAACATCTAAACAAGCCTAATGCATTTTGGAAACAAGTCCTGCAGAATGATGAAGTTAAAATATAACTTCTTGGCTACAATGAGTAAAGGTATGTTTGGAGAAAAAAGGGTGCAGAATTTCATGAAAAGAACACCCCTCCAACTGTTAAGCACAGGGGTGGATCGATTATGTTTTGGGCTTGTGTTGCAACCAGTGGCACGGGGAACATTTACTGGTAAAGGGAAGAATGAATTCAATTAAATACTGGCAAATTCTGGAAACAAACATCACACCGTCTGTAAAAAGGCCAAAGATGAAAAGAGGATGGCTTCTACAACAAGATAATAATCCTAAGCACACCTCAAAATCCACGATGGACTACCTCAAGAGGCGCAAGCTGAAGGTTTTGCCACAGCCCTCACAGTCGCCCGACTTAAACATCATTGAAAATCTGTGGATAGATCTGAAAAGAGCAGTGCATGCAAGACGGCCCAAGAATCTCACAGAACTAGAAGCCTTTTGCAAGGAAGAATGGGTGAAAATCCCCCAAACAAGAATTGAAAGACTCTTAGCAGGCTACAAAAAGTGTTTGCCAGCTGTGATACTTGCCAAAGGGGGTGTTACTAAATACTGCCATGCAGGGTGCCCAAACTTTTGCTCCGGGCCCTTTTCCTTTTTTGTTATTTTGAAACTGTAAACGATGGAAATAAAAAAGTTTTCTTGCTTAAAATATTAAAGAAATGTGTCATCTTTAACTTTATGCCTTTTTAGAAATCAGTTCATCTTTTACTCACTTAGCTATTCACAGTAACAGAAATTTTGACCAGGGTGCCCACACTTTTGCATGCCACTGTATATACACACTACATGTATCTGTAGTGTGTGTATATATATACACGTGTGTTTGTGTTCTTCCTTAAATGTGGCACCCCCTCTATCACAAGTGTTCTCAACCAACCTTCTTCTATTTCTCATACTTCTGCTCTCAGTCCCTCTCCACAATATCTGATTAAGGATAAGATTCCCTTGTCCTCATCTTCCACCCCAGCAGCCCCCACATTTAAGGATTATTCGCCATAATTTACGACACCTCTAATGGTATTCCATCCCTATCCACATTCTCCGTAGCATTCTGAAAGGGACACCAGCCACAGATCCCTGGTTCAATTCTCCATCTCTACCAATGGTCTGTGGTCCACTTTCCCACATAACTGTGGACGATGCAACATCTGCTCCTTAACCCCTCCTGACTATTTAGGGGCCTACACTTTTTAAGTAAGCAGTACTCTGTGTACACTTATTCCAATTTGGTCAATGCTCTATATTGGAGAAACCGAACACAGATATAGTGACTACTTTGAAGAATTTGCTCCATTCAATCTGCAAGAAAATCCTGAACTTCCAGTCATCTGTCACTTAATTCCTCATTCAACTCCCACACTCATCTCTGTTCTCAACTTCCTATATTTCTGTAAACATGCACAACAGGAAGCTCAATTATCACCACCTCAGCTTTCAACATGACATGCGACAATCTTGGGACTTAACCAACTAAATTTAACCTGTTACGTATCCCGTGAGTACCTTGTGAATATGATGTAATACTCTTATGCTATTGGAATGATGTAATGGTCTTGTGCCATTAGAATGATGTAATTGTCTTGTGATAGTGGGGTGATGTGATGTCACGTGATGGCATGTTCTAACTGGTATATAAGGGGAAACGGCAGTTGTTGCATAGTTAGTTTTGTTGGGAGTCCACCGTTGGTAGTTACGCTATCGAAGAAGAAGAGAGAGTGAGAGCATAGAATCCGAATGAACCCCACAGGGATTGGGGGTAGCCAGCAGCATTCGATGCATTACCGGTGTGACTGACATTTGGAGCCCTCCGTATGTGGCACACACGTTTTGTTAACCCTTACACAGTTTGGGCTTTGTGTGATGACCACTTCTGACAGAAAGGTCAGTTACTTTGTTAACTCATATTCTGCATCATAACTTCAGAAAAGGTATTTCTCGGTTGGAACCGGCGTCAACAGTTTCGACTTTTCTTCATCGCAAGGTTCGGGAAGTCTCTCACTCAATTATTTCATAAATCATATGGACTTATTAAACTACCACCTTAAGACTGTGCTTAAACAGGATCTGTTAGAATTGTCTTTAAGTTCGACCGTTTGATAACTATAGAAGCATAACACTGTTAACATCCATTTACGTTAATCATTTACTGTTCCATTTTTTTTATTCAAATAGAGCTTAATAAATGTTGTTTATTTTATAAAATCTCGACTCATATTCATTTCTATTGCTGCTGATTCATAACAAACCAACCGACCCCTTTTTTATTCACAGGTGTGGTTAAATTTCTACCATTTCAATTTGTTATGTCTTAAGTTATTTCTGCATCATTATATTTGAAATCTTAATGTTTAAAGTAATTATTACCTTGATCAATTTTGGTCTGGAGCCTATCACATACATTCCCTCTGTTCTCTCTACAGCTTGAGCAGACTTGTCATCTCAATTTCCCCTTTTTGATGTTAGTTACTTGAATGAAATGTCAGACCTGTTTCTTCCCCCAATCATGAGCATGTCATACATGTTCTCCTCTTGTTCTGGATTTCCAGCATCTGCAGTTCTTTTACTCCAAAGAGTAGAATCATAGAGTCATAGAGAGCCATAGCACAGAAACAGGCCCTTTGGCCCATCTAGTCTGAGCTGAACTGTTATTTTGCCAAGTCTCATCATTCACACTTGGACCATAGCCTGCCATACTCCTCTCACCCATGTACTTATCCAAACATCTCTGAAAGTTGCAGCTGACTTTGCATCCACCATTTCCGCTGGCAGCTCACTCCACACTCACACCACCACTTAAGTGAAGAAGTTCCCCCTCAGGTTCCTCCTAAATATTTCACCTTCACCCTTAACCTATGACTTCTATTTCTAGGCTCACCAAACCTTAGTACAAAAAGCCTGCTTGCATTTACTCTATCAATACCCATCATACAATTTTGTACGCTTCTATCAAATCGCCCTTCATTCTTCTACGCTCCAGAGAATAAAGCCCTAACCTATTCAACCTTTCCTTATACTCAATCCTCTAGTCCCAACAACATCCTTGTCAATTTTTCTGTACTTTTTCAGTCTTATTGATATTTTTTCCCGTAGGTGGTTGACTAGAACTGGATGCAATACTCCATATATGGACTCAACATCTTACAGAAATTGAACATAATATCCCAACTACTGCATCAAAATGTTGAATTATGAAGGCTAATGTGCTAGAAGTTCTATTTATGAATATATCTACATATGACACCAGTTTCAAGAAATTATGCCCAGATTCCTTTGTTCTACCACTCTCCTCAGTGCCCTACCATTCACTGTGTAAGATCTACCCTACTTTGTCCTCCTGATGTGCAGCAGCTCATACTTGTCTGCTTTAAATTCCATCTGTCACTTTTCAGCCCATTTTTCCGGCTAGTCCGGATTCCATTCCAAACTTTAACAGGCTTCTTCACTGTCCACTTTGCCGCCAATCTTGGAGTCATCTGCAAATTTGCTGATCCAGTTTACCACACTATCATCCAATCATTAATACAGATGACAAACAACAACAGACCCTGCACCAATTCCCGCAGCATGCCATTAATTACTGGCCTCCTGTCAGAGAAGCAACCACTACGACCCAATCTACGGCTTCTCTGCTAAGCCAATGTTGAATATGATTTTCTATTTCATCCTGAATCCTAAGCAATTGAACCTTCTGTACCATTGTCCCAGGTGTAACTTTGTCAAAGGCCCTGCTAAAGTCCCTGTAGACAATGCCCACTGCCTTTGGTTCATCAACTTTCTTGATAACATTCTCAAAAAACTCTATAAGGTTGCTTAGACATGACCTATTGTTGGATTCAGTTGTTTTAATCCAAGGTTACTTTGGAAGTCAGGAAACAGGCACAAAACTTGTTGCTTCACGATCACTTTATTAAAAGTTGATAGAACAAAGATAAGTTGAACAGACAATAACAGAGATTTATGAAGCAAAGACAGAAAGAAAGAACTAATATGACACCTAGCATAGAACAGCTATTGTTATACCCACGGATATGGAAAATTTCATGAAAATTTATAGCTAAGAGTTCAACAAATACAAAATCATTATTCAAATAACCTTCCAGAATTATACATTGTACTGAGACTAGAGGCATATTAAACTTGCATATGCATATTATAGCCACTAGGAAGCATGGTAAACAGTTACTTCTATATAAGTAATTATATAAAATACAAGAAGATAAATTGATTGCTAAACTGCAAAGAAAATATCAATTAAAAAGTTTAATCTATCGCCAGATCCTTCTAATACCCACTACTGACATCAGGTCACCATCCCGTAATTTCCTGTCTTACGCTTACAGGCTTTCTTGAACAATGGAACACTACTAGCCATCACCCAGTCCTCCAGCACCTCTCCCCTAGCTAAGGACATTTTAAATACCTCTGTCAGGGCCCAGGCAATTTTTGCAATAGTCTCCCACAACATAGCTGACACAACATTCATAAGTTGAACATCATTTCCCCTTATCTTTTCATCAAAATCAAACAATCTGAAAACAGAACACACTGCTAAAATGAAATACCTACAGCATAGCAGTAACACTCTCAACCAGGGCTTTATACCGACATTAACAGAATCCTGCAGCAGTAATTAATATTCATCCTTTGGTCATGCATTCAGGAGAAGCAAACTATTGGTCCATGAGCCACTGGTGGAGAGGGTCAGCAACACTAAATTTCTTGGTGTTATTATTCAGAGAACTGTTCTCGGCCCAGCAAATAAGGGCAAGTACAAAGAAGGCACAGCAGTGCCTCTACTTCCATAGGATTTTGTTGAGATGCAGCATGACATCTAAAACTCTGACAGGCTTCTATAGATGTGTAAGAGAATAAATTAACTGGCTGCATCACAGCCTAGTACAGAAACACCAAAGCCCTTGAGCGAAAAATCCTACAAAAAGTAGTGGATATGGTTCAGTCTATCGCGGGTAAAGCCCTTCCCACCACTGGGCATATCTACATGAAACACTGTCATGGGAAAGTAGCATCCATCAACAGTGACCCCCACCATGCAGGACGTGTTCTCTTCTTGATGCTGCCATCAGGAAGGTGGCACAAAAGCCTCCAGAACCACACCACCGGGCTCAGGAACAGTTATTAGCCCTCAACCATCAGGTTTTTGAACCAAAGGAAATAACTTCAGTCAATTTCACTTGCCCTGTCATTGAAATGTTCCCACAACCTACATACTCACTTTCAAGGACTCTTCAAATCATATTCTCTATATTTATTGTTTATTCATTTATTATTAGTATTTCTTTCAGTTTGTTGTCTTTTGCACACTTGGGTGAATGTCCAAGTAGGCACAGTCTTTCTTTGATTCTATTATGGTTAATATTTTATTACAGATTTATTGAGTATGTATGGAAGAAAATGAATCTCACGGTTGTACACAGTGAAATATATGTACTTTGATAATAAAGTTACTTTGAACTTTGGAGCTGAAGGGTCTTTCACTATCCCTTTAAGCTTGACTCTCAGCTCTGCTAACATTCTTCAAAGCTATATCACTCAAGACCTCTCTGGACTCCATCCAGAAGTACCCACAATCAATCACAATTGAGAAGGAAGGACACCAGAAAGAAAAGCTAACACACAACCTCAAAATATTTAAGCAACCATTAATACTGTCTGAATTATTTTTATTTTGAACCTTTCATGGTGCAGTAAATAAACTAGAGTTGTCTAAACTGATAAATAAATTGGCATCTCTTGAATTGTTCTTGGATCAACAAAGGGGTCTTTATTGGGCTACAGCGACAGCATTCACAGTCACCGACAATGCTAACAAATGCTCGCTACCACAGAAGGTCTTTGAGGTGGTAAATCTTAATAGCATCTCCTGATGAGATGGAGCCCTCTCACATATATTCTTCACCAAGGACAAGGGACTGATCTGTTCTGTTTACAGTACAAACACTCCTTTGACTGCAACTGTGCATCTATGTCAGCTGTATTTGTAAAACTGCTCTATTTTTCTGCACCACGATGTTTAAAATAGTAGCGGAATCAAAACTTTCACACTGAAAGCTCATTCATTCTATTCAATTCTCTCATTTAACTAATACTGTGGAATACTTACTAAATTCATTAAGTCTTGTCCTTTGTGGACAAAGTTTGAAAATAACCAAAGTGAATCTTCTCTACAGTCACATACATTTTCATCCTTGTTTGTAAACCAGCAAATCTACTCAAATATTATTTTCAGCCACCAGTTCACACCTGTTTTAAAGTACCAGATATCCAAGTTCAGTCCTGAGTTCAGGTGTTGTCTGTGTGGAGTTTGCATGAGTACATCAGGTTTTTGCAGGCACATGAGTTGCCTCCCACATCCCAAAGATGTGCAGGATGGAGATTGGAGAATTTGTAAACTCCACACAGACAGCACCTGAAGTCAAGATTTAACTTGAGTCTCTGGCACTGTAAATTACCCTTTTTTTCATGATGGTACCAAGCTGCAGTCTCTGTCAAGATTGTGACTCAGACTTGTAGGGATAGTTTGGGGGAAGAGAGGGGAGTTTGAGGTTAGATTATATTAGGATTTAGGGACAGTGATGTGGAAAATAGAGGTTAGATAAGGGTTTAGGGACAGAGATATGGCAGAGTTAAAAGTGAGGCAACTGCTCCAGGTTCAAAGTCCAACGACATGGACACGTGATAAAGGATATCACGTGGGGGTAGAAGGGTGGGTTGGCAAGTTTGCAGATGACAGAAAGGTTGGTGGTGTTGTAGATAGTGTAGAGGATTGTCAAAGATTGCAGAGAGACATTGAGAGGATGCAGAAGTGGGCTGAGAAGTGGCAGATGGAGTTCAACCCGGAGAAGTGTGAGGTGGTACACTTTGGAAGGACAAACTTCAAGGCAGAGTACAAAGTAAATGGCAGGATACTTGGTAGTGTGGAGGAGCAGAGGGATCTGGGGGTACATGTCCACAGATCCCTGAAAGTTGCCTCACAGGTGGATAGGGTAGTTAAGAAAGCTTATGGGGTGTTAGCTTTCATAAGTCGAGGGATAGAGTTTAAGAGTCGCGGTGTAATGATGCAGCTCTATAAAACTCTGGTTAGGCCACGCTTGGAGTACTGTGTCCAGTTCTGGTCACCTCACTATAGGAAGAATGTGGAAGCATTGGAAAGGGTACAGAAGAGATTTACCAGAATGCTGCCTGGTTTAGAGAGTATGCATTATGATCAGAGATTAAGGGAGCTAGGGCTTTACCCTTTGGAGAGAAGGAGGATGAGAGGAGACATGATAGAGGTGTACAAGATAATAAGAGGAACAGATAGAGTGGACAGCCAGTGCCTCTTCCCCAGGGCACCACTGCTGAATACAAGAGGACATGGCTTTAAGGTAAGGGGTGGGAAGTTCAAGGGGGATATTAGAGGAAGGCTTTTTACTCAGAGAGTGGTTGGTGCGTGGAATGCACTGCCTGAGTCAGTGGTGGAGGCAGATACACTAGTGAAGTTTAAGAGACTACTAGACAGGTATACGGAGGAATCTAAGGTGGGGGCTTATATGGGAGGCAGGGTTTGAGGGTCGGCACAACATTGTGGGCCGAAGAGCCTGTACTGTGCTGTACTATTCTATGTTCGACGTTCTATATCTGCAGTCCAGGATTCTGCTCTGCATTCAAAGTCCATTGATGTAGACGGGCTGTGAAGAACATCTATGCTCAAAGACCAGCAACCAGGAGACAATGCAAGCAAGAGGCACACAAGCCAGTCAGTGCGCTACGGTGCACACCCAGCAATCCAGGTCCCATTATCAGCTACTCCAAGGGTTGATACCAAAGATTGGAGCCTAAAGGTCAATCAGTAGGCTGGAAGTTGGAGTCTGCTGGCTAAATCCTGGAGCCTGGAATGCTGCCTTCGAGTTGGAGTACTCTGTGTGTGTGTGTGGATGGGTGGCAGGGTAAACAGGGCTTATTTTGCTGTTGTTATGTTCTCTTTTGTTGTGTTCTGTGTTGTCCTGCCAAGCACTGGCAGCAGATTATGTAGCAACACTTGTGTTCTGCCCCCACCACATTCCTAGGTTATGTTGTTTGTTAATTCAAATGACATATTTCACTGTTTGTTTTGATGATAAATAAACTTGAATCTGATGAGGGGTAAAATTTGGAGAGATTCTACCCGTTGATGAGAATGAGGGGAAAATAAAAAACAATATCAGTTTGGGATTGGTGTAAATGGGTGGCTAATAATCAGTGTATACTCTGTGAGGTGAGGGAATCCTTTTGTGCTGTTTAGCTCTAGCTCTATGTAAGCTTAAAATTTTATTCATGAAAACTTACAAGGTGGTGATAAATCTCTCAAGCCTCTACTGTTCTTTGCACACTGAGAGGTGCATTATACCAAACGTGGAACTACCAGAGTAATTTGATGAATGTATAACTTCATATAACATGTGTTAATTGCTCACCATATTCAAAATCTTTGGACAAGGCAGGCTTATGTGAAAAAAACTAAAAAAGACATATGTAAGATTTTCCTGATTTAACTTTACGAAGTAAACTTCATTACACTCTTGTAATTACATTCTTGGCTCCATCCCTCCCCCTCCTGTCTTCTATCATTTTGGATCTCCCCCTCCCCCTCACACTTTCAAATCTCTTACTTGCTCTTCCTTCAGTTAGTCCTGATGAAGGGTTTCGGCCCCAAACGTCGACTGCACCTCTTCCTAGAGATGCTGCCTGGCCTGCTGCGTTCACCAGCAACTTTGATATGTGTTGCTTACATTCTTGTTATTTTTTTGTAAATGACATTTTTTGACTTACATTTATTTGACTGCAAATGAAGGAAATCTGGGTAGGTATGACCTTCGCTTACTCCTTCACCATTTCCTCAAAGCTTCCAAGGTTATGTCACAAACTTTTTTGTGCATATTGCAGAATTTAAATGCTGGTAAAGATAGGTAACTTGGTGGATCCCAAACTGATCTATTAGAAAATCAGAAGATATAACATAGAAGCAAATGAGAAAGAGAAGGCAGAGAAGCAGAGTCTGCTAAGCAGTCATGAAAGATAATGCAATTGAAGAGAACAAAGATGTAGGTCCTGATATTGCTGGCTAATAAATATCTAGGAAAATCATACACCAAACAGTGGCAATAAAAAGTCTGCATAGGAAGTTCTTGTCAATAGTAACCTTCGTCCCCAATACTAATGATTTTTCAAACTTTACTAAGGGAGTCTACACAACAAAAAAAACTAATGAAATGAATTTTGGGTGACAATCTGCTAGTTTATAAACCAGCCCTTTAAAAGTGTGAAGCCTCACTCTTAGGAAGAAAATTAATAATGCAGATTTTAAACAATATATTTAAAATTATTTTTATAGCTATACTTAAATCTCATCCTCCCAGTTAGTACATTGCTTCCTATGTACTAATTAAAATTTGCATTTCCTTTTCATGTATCCTGTTTTAATTTTGACTCAGATCTCAAGAACATGTTGTAACTGACCTGATCAGGGTAGTTAAAATATCTAATGACAAACCCATTGAACAATTCTAGATAATTCTTTATGCAAAGTAGATGATGAGAACTTCTCCTGAGCCATGCAGTCCACATTCCTGGTTAAAAATGAATTTTTTTGTAATTTTGCTGATATCTGAATTAGACATACAGCACAGAAACTGACCTTTCAGCCCTTAGGTCTTCATGCTGACTGAAACATCCATCTAAGCTAATCGCTTTTGCCAGCATTTGGCCCAATCCCTTTCAAACTTTACCTATCCAAGTACTTATCCAAGTGTCCTTTAGAGTTGTGTGTCAAGTAAGTTGCAATAGAATGTTTGCCAAAGTACCAGACTACCAATCTTCACAGTTAATTTCTCATTTTGTGGATTGTATTTTAAAAGTAGCAGTGTACTTTTAAATATTAATTTGAAGTTTTCAATTACACCCTCTGACTACTGTGGCCAACTTAAGTGGACGTGACTAAGGCCCACCTGGTCAATACTTTATTGGACATGAATCACATTGGATAGTCTGTGCAGAAGGGAAGAACATCTCTCAACAATTTAACCTGAAGTGTAAATCTGACCAAAGTACAAAAAACAAAACAGTATTTTGGCAAAACATTTTAATGCTAGTTATTTTTCAACTGTATTTGAATATCAGCTGCTCTGTACAAGGAAAATTTGAAATATATATCAAAGAAATTTTCAAATAATGTGATGACAATTAGTTTGGAGAAATGCTGTAAAGAAGATGTTATTTACTCTACAGTCATTAATAGGTCTTCTATGGTATTGGTCATAATGAGATATAGAATATATGGGGAGCGAATTTCCACTCTATTCCTGGGCAGCAGGAATTCAGCTCCCCATTGAATAGCACTATTGAAGAACTGGTCAATTTCAAAGTTCATTAACATGGGCTGACAGGATGTGGGTCAGTTTATGAAAATGACAGGTCTGAGAAGATTGTTCTTCTAGACTCGGGCACAGAAAGACGGGCTGCGATTGGAAACAGTTGAAGACAGGAAATCTGATGCAGAAAATACTTAAATTATTCCTGTCAAATTTCAGCCTAGTACAGTTTCTTCCCAGGTTACAGCAGGGTTTTGTTCCTGTGAACTGTTCATAACCCACATGATTCACAAGTTGGAAATACACAGCAAAATGAGTTCCCAAACAGCAGACAATGTCTACAGTCCGATTGATAATCTCCTGATGGTTGAGAAATAGTTCAAACTCTATTACCTCCTCTCCAGAACCAAAGTCAAAATCAGGGAGTGACCACTGTCATTGAGTTGTCATACACAGATGGTTCTTCCCAACATGCATGTTCAGAGACCTTCAGTTGATTCATCCACTGAAACATATGACAGAACAGGCTTTATACTTATCATCTACAAAAAACCTGCTCCCCTACAGAAAACTACTACCCAGCAATAAGGGTCCCTGACATGAACCTAGAAAACATTCACTACTTTATACATTGCAAGGGATACTTCTCACTGAAGGAAGACATTCATGATAAAATTCACAACTAATTTCATTACATCATTAGTGCCTCACTCCCTGTTAGGGAAAGAGTCTTCAGTGTATACGAGCAGCACTGATTCCTGCTCTTCTGTATATGCTTGAGAAATTTTACCTAATGGAGGCACGGAACAGCACTGGATAGAAATCACCTATACTGTTTCCACCAATCTTCCTAACCAATTGTAGGATAGACAAATTATCAGAAGTGTCCTCTCAAGCCAACATCTCCATGCTTGAAGCCATAATTACATTCAGCCGGTTCTGATTAGTAGGCCACAAGATTTATATTCCTTACATCACACTCCTGAAATATGCATTCTGTTAACAGGTGGATAGAGGAAACTCTTCAAGAATGTTCTCAACGTGTGAAAAAGCATAACATCTGCACTTCATTGTGGGAATCTTTTTCCTTTGACCAATCCAAAAGGAAAGCAGAATTGAAGCATCTGGAATGGCACTGAGATCCTCAAGTTTCATCAGGATATGCAAAAACCCAACAAAAGCAACAGAGGAACACCAAGCACCTTTGCAAACTACTCAGCCATTCACATTGCCAAGCAGCATCTGCAGCAGATCTCACACTGGTCACAACAGCCTCACATGACCCACAGTACCAGAGCAGAAGCAAGTTACGCTCAACCTCGAGGGACCACCTATTAATGTTTATAGGAAACAACGGAGGAACAATGTTTGAATATTACGACAGGCTTGTTTGGCTTTTCTTTGACCTTTGAAGGAACTTCCATACAATTAAACAGCAAAAGTTACAATCAGGAATACTAGATTTGCATACCAGGCGGTCAACGAGGGGTTATTTTAATTGAGCTGGAATATATTTGTATGGACCTGAGATCAACTAACCAAAGCAAAGAATCAGTAAAATTGTATAATATTTATAGTATTAAAGCTGGTACATATAATGCCTGTCCCTTCCCTGTGAAGTTTCCAGCTGGCAACTCAATCGGATTTTCTGCTATGTGAGGCACTGTCACTGGAGGCTCAGCAAGCAGGCGGCTCCACTTGGTGGAACATGGGAATCTCAAGTTCCCTACAACTTCACTACATGTTCCAGTTCCAGCTTCTTCAGACACCCAACATACAACCAAACACCCACCCTCACTCTATGCGCTGACAGATTTTGGTTGTTATTAATTAACAGTAGTTTTATTTTTAAATTATTCTGGGTGATAAAATATTTATGTTTTAGTCAATGGGGAGTTCAGTGTAAGTGTATTCCGGGATGAGATTGGCAGATAAAACTTTTATATGACAATAAACATGAATATGATAATGAAATGATTGTGTTGACAGACAAAAATAAAACAGTCCTTTATCTCTGCTGATACCTTGGACTCTCTACCCAACAATGTTGCCAGAGCTCCTTTTCCACGTAACTGAAACAGTGTAGGAAAACAGACAACTCACTATCACCTTTGCCAATCAATTCAGAAACTAACACTGATTACTGATACTCAGTTCCCCCTTCAAGGTTTGTGGGGACTTTCTTATACAGCGTTTAATTATTTCAATGGCAATTTGAGTAGTGAATTGAGAAATAACCTCACAACAGTAAGATTAAGGTTCAGGAATAAATTAATTTATAGCTTGCATAGAAAAAACATGACTTTTTTACCACCTTGAAAAAAATGGATACATACCATGGGCAGTTCTGGGAAGTGCAGTCAATAAAGTTACCAAGGAATGCATCCCCATTTGGGAGTGCTAATTGAATTATGTGAAAGTCCCATGTATTCTACTCTGCTTCTAAAATTCAATTCCACCGACCTCTATATTGTGTTTATTTTCTGACCAAGGAAGAGTGTCTATAAGCCCTTGGCACCATGAAAGTACGGAAACTCATTTAAGCAAAGTGGTTTTCTCCTCTGGTGAACTAAACTTGAATCCAAGTGGCACCATTGCATTCCCAGTATTCAACACTGATAAGAAATACAACAAGCATTGATAGAAGAAGCAACTGTCCTTAAACGGCCAATTTGCTGGCATAAATTGATTTAGCAAATCGCTTCTGGAGAAATATCACCATCATCTTAGATTTACAACAGCAGCGGGCTAATGAAAAAGATTGGGTTTAACTACTAAATCCTTCACCTACTGTTCCCCCAGCTTAGATGAATTCTATAGTTGCATTTTCCAGGTACAGCCACCCACTGGTAACTGAACAGAATACTTCCTTGCAAAAGATGCAGCACCTCAAGCACTCTGAAGGGATTTTATAGTGAGACCGATGCAGTTTAAAAAAGTCCAACTTCATAGGTTTAAGACAACACAGATTCTGATGCTAATCTGAACCCAACTTTTAAAGCACCATTATGACATCTCACGAAATTACCAGCTCCCACAGTGCCCACTAATTTCCCATCCATGATGGACTCAGGCCACTAGATAACAACCACTGCTCTCTGGCCTTGTGTATTGTTACAATGACATCCAAAGCAAGTTTGAGGAACAGCACTTCAACTTCTGTCAGGGCAATCTGCGGCCTTCTGGACTTAATACAGAATTCCATTTTAGGTAACTTGCTTTGTTTTTGTATCAATCATTGATCTGAGATACTGATTTAGCCAGTTTGTTCCCCACAACCCTCTCATCCCACCACCATTCTTTTTCTGTTTACTTTACTCCTGGGAGTGCAGTATATAACAAGCCTGTTCTGCTCAGTATTTTTCAAATTGTACATTCTTGTATCTCTGCTGTTTCGTTCATATTCTTGCTTTCATTCACTCAGTGAATATATAGCCTTGGGAGCTCTTCCTCACCCTCTCTGAAGCTAAACAAGCTTCTTTTGTCCCCTCCCAGTTCTGATGAAGGGAATTCAACCTGAAGTATTTCTCTTGCCACAGCTGCAGTCTCACTTGCTGAGTATTTCTAGCATTTGCTGTTTTTGTTTTTGATGTACAACATCTCCAGTTACTGTTTTTAAAATCTTAAAACCAATTAAACTCATGTAGCTGACATGTTTTGATACCTGAGAAGAAAGGGAATTAAAATAGTTAACACTAATATCTGGTTGCACATGATCAGCTTAGTGATATGTATGAAGACAAAAACTGGCATAAAACTGTTAATTGTGGAGGTAACAAAAGGTTTTAGAGATTCTAAAAAAGGAGAGTTTGGTGGATTTCAAGATTGATTTATTATTTAAAAATATATAAATATATCAACATAACTTTGAGATTTGCTTGTTCACAGGTAGCCACAAGCAAGAAACCTGAAAGAATCCAATTTAAAAAACTAATTAAAAAAAATAAAACCCAACACTCGATGTGCAAGAGAAATTTAAAAAATACAAATCATGCAAACAACTGAAGTAAACAACAGCGTTCTGAACCAAAACTGAGTCTTCACATCCAAACCCTGCAGCACCCTGGAATAGGCTCAAAACCTCACTTATCAGTTCATCATATTAGCGGCAACAGAGCACAGCAGCCGGGGCAGTCTTCATAGCCTTAGCAACATTGAAATGACCATTGCAGAGGATGATCAAAATCGGCTCTCATCCTGGATCCCAAGACTCTGTCTTTTCGGGGGGGGGGGGGAAGGAGCATTTAAATTGACCCAACAGTGGAACAGAAAAATGCAC
Organism: Mobula hypostoma; assembly: GCF_963921235.1. Taxonomy (NCBI): domain Eukaryota; kingdom Metazoa; phylum Chordata; class Chondrichthyes; order Myliobatiformes; family Myliobatidae; genus Mobula; species Mobula hypostoma. Next base: position 29,588,186 of record NC_086115.1, on the reverse strand, counting down.
CGCACCCTGTAGAGAGGAGTAAAGATCACAGAGACCAAACTCGAAGGGTCTCTGTCTGAAACGTTGACTGTACCTCCTCCTAGAGATGCTGCCTGGCCTGCTGCGTTCACCAGCAACTTTGATGTGTGTTGCAACCTTGCTCCTGGACCAGATGTATGAGCATCAGAATTCCAAATACAATGATTTTGCAATACACCATCTTGGATCATCATCTGAACTCACCTCTGTCATTACTCACCCCCTCACTGTTTGTGGTGTTAATTTAACAAAATTTGCCACAGAAAAGGTATTTTTAGTGATGTTTTTAGTTGGATTTCTTATTTTTCTAACTACCAGAAGCTGTTGTACACGTTCAGTGCTCAAGAGTTGAGAGGAGGAGGAACAATTCTATAGTTTACATAAATATACAGCTATTAACAAAGTATAACTTCATGGGTACAGTAACCAGTAACCAATGGAAAAAATCCAATAAATAATCTATTCTTGCTGAAATAGGGTTAATTTTTAACTTCTGTCATGCCTATCTGCAAGTTTATCTCTTCAAAGTCAGAAACATTCACTTGAATGTCGTTGTGGAATTACTTCTGCAGAAGCTAGAGTTACAAAATACACGTGGACTAAGATGTTAACTGTCCTGTGCTATCACCAGTGGGATCATCAGTTGATCAGGAGTTTCGGACCGCTTATGATCAAGTCTCCCTCGAGGTGGTGGGCCAGCAGTGCTAAAGCACCACCTCCCACTGGCGAGCTTAAAAAACTTAGCATCTGCCTCTATCAGAGTCGTTGGTCACTTCCATCCAACAGATAGTCTGCTCTTCAAGTGTCTATGTAACTACTGAAGGGCTTGCAAGATATGTATACACTGTCTGACTATCTGCCCCTCTGGACGTACTTGGTCCACACCCATGCTGATCCTTTCTCTGCTGCCTCAGCTACAGCCCTGCTGGTTGACTTGATCTCTCTTCCAGTGAAGCCAAGGTCACGCAGCCACTTCTGGAGAGTGAACGCAATAAACCCACAGCAGCCTACTTCGAATGGATAGTATTGAAAATTGAAATGTTGAATGAACTTTAACAGGACATTAAATGTATGTTGCAGATTTCCCCACAATGTCCAAGACCAGTGCCATGTCACTGGCCCAGAAAAAAAGAGAAGATTCTAGAGGTACTCAGAAGATTCTATAGCACCTGTGGCAAAGAAGTTAGGAGTTAATATTTCAGGTCAATAACTTTTTTAGAACGGATCTTAATGAAAGTTTGTCAACCTGAATTGTTATCATTCTTTTTGATAAATTAACTTAAGCATTTCAATGAGTTCTAGAAAGCTTGGTTCATATTTAATAACTTGCAAGCTGCCACAAAGTAAAATTGTTACTCATTTATGCTTGTGAAAAATACAAAAGATAAATCAAATTTACCATTCACCCCAAAATGATTTAATTTTCTCCTTGGTATTTTTTGGTATTATCTTAAGACAGATAGGTGTTAAATTCCACTAATTTCTGAGCAGATTGTGTGTACCCTTGAGATCACAACTGTTGAAGCCGAAGAAAACAGAATAGATTTTTTATTAATTTGCAGGATGTTTACACTGCTAGCAAAGACAGAACTTACTGCTCAGCCTTATACATTATTGAGAAACTGATATCAACCACATTCATAATTGGTGCAGTCCTTCTGCTGAAGGCCATCCACAACAGTATTGGCAGGGAATTCCAAGTTCGTGACTTATATATTTTTAGGTCTGACTGAGGAAAACATGCAGCTGATGCCATTATGCACTTCATAGTCTTGACCTTGGTGGTAAAGATCAAGGGTTTGGGAGTTTCTCTCAAGACTCTACTAAACAAACAACTGCAGCGCATTTTGCAGATGGTACACCCTGCAGCTGTGGACTGCCGATGGCTGAGGGTGTGAATGCTTTGAGAGTGTTTTGATGGAAGTGTAAATCAAAAAAACTAATTGACAATCAAGCTTTTGAGAATTGTCAGAGATGCATTAATTCAGACAAAGTATGAATATTCTATCGTACTCCTGATGTGGATTTTATAGATAGTGAAATTGCTTTAAGGGATTAGAAGATGAGATTATGGCTCTGAGGTACTCTTGTCGTCACAGATTTTAACCCGGTTGTTTGAATTGATGTCAACAGTAACCTCCAGGATGCTCATGGTGGAAGACTCAGTGACAATAACTCCATTGAGTGTCAAAAGTTAGTGGTTTTCCTCTCTCTCATCAAATCCTGCAATCATGAAGAAGGCACAGCAACAACACTAATTTATTAGGAGTTTGAGGACATTCAGTATGCCACCAAAGACTTATACAAACTTCTATAGATGTATAGTATTCTGACTGATAACATCACAGCCTAGTATAGAGGTTCTGATGCACAGGACTGCAAGAGGCTGAAGAGGATTATAGACTTAGCTAGCTCTTTTCTGGGCACAACCCTCTCCATGATGAGAGTATCTTCAAGAAGTGGTGCCTCAAGAATGTGGCAATTCTAAGGACCTTCACCACTCGGGACATCCACTCTTATTGTTACTACCATCACAGGGGAGGTAGAAGAGTCTGAAGACCCAGTGTTTTGGGAACTGATACTTCCACTCCACCATTAGATTTCAGAATGGTCCATGCACCCATGAACACTACCACATTATTCCCTTTTTGCTCTATTTATTTTTGTAATTTATAATAATTTTACATCTTTGCATTGTACTACTAACATAGAACAACAAATTTTATGTTATTTAAGTCAGTGATAATAAGTCTGATTATCATTCTGACTTAGCAAGCATATTACTTCACAGTTTTCTATCCATACCTGAATGTTTTCATAATTTTCAGCAACACACACACAAACACAAGAGATTCTATTGGATCTCTTCTATATGAAAGCTTCATTCTCTGAGAGGCTGCAAATGGAATGGACATTTTGCAAACATCCAGAGAACATTCCATTCTGGATTGAAGAAAGACCATTGATGAAGTAGCTCAGGATTGGCCTTCAGGCAATACGTTGAACAAGTGTTGCAAACCAAGATTCCAACAAGCGCAGCCAATTTTTACTTATAGTTGAATGTTTTCCCCTTGATGCTGATTGGTTCAATGATTTAAAGGTTCAATTTAATATCACAGAATACAACCTGAAATTCTTACTTTTCACAGACATCCGTGAAACAGAAAAATCCCAAAGAATGAATGACAGAAATGTCAGAATCCCAAAGCACAAGGAGAAGCAAAAGCATGAAATCTCCACCTTCCCCCTCCTCCCACTTGCTCCAGCTAAATGACAATTCAGCCTGTGCCGGGGTGAGTTGAGGGAAGGGGTTGTTAGGAGAGTATTGGGAAGCAGTGACACCCGATCCTCCCACTATCCAAGGAAGGTGTTGGGAAGCAGTGACTGGCTCTTTAGATGATGTGCAAGGGTGAGGAAACTGAGAGACAGTAGATCAGATTGTCAGGTGTGGGGATGGCGTAGGTGGTGCTGAATTGATAAGCTGGCTACTGTGACTTGGACATAACCAGGAGTTGAGCAGTACCCTGTAGATGAGGGATGTCATAAGGCTAAGAATACAGGTTAAATGGTTTTCACACCTGGCACTCCCTCGTTGTCCTGGCAGTGACCAATGATGCTCACTTTCAGGCTAGAGTTCCTCTGCAATGCTCAGAAAGACTGCAGCATGAGGTATAACATCACTCAATATAGATATTATGCTGGCACCAAACAAACACACATCCACAAGAGATTAACTGAATTCCTGGAATAACATGAGCAGTCCAGCAATGGCCGTCATTACAGCTCATTCCAGAAAAACAATTCAAAACACAGGAAGTGAATTTCGAGGCAAATCATGTTCTCATCTTATCAATATATTTCCATGGTTTTCTGAAGTCCAGAAGCTGATTACAGGCAAATATGCAGACTCTCTACACCAGCTGGATATCCGCTAGAAAACATCCAGCAACTAATTTGAAAGATGGCAAGGTTCTTAAGCATAGTTCTTTGACTATTGCACCAGTGTCACATCCATGACCTTCACAAAACCTGAGCTTTAACAAAGAAACCATTATAGTTAAGGCTCAGTGCATTCATAAGTGGCATCAATACAAAGGTCATTTTAGTCTGATATAATTGAGAAATGTTCAGTCATTATATTGTTTGTTCTATAATTGATTTCCTTTACAATATCTTTAGGTTTTATTAAAAGTATTTTTAATCTACAACGATCATTGTATTCTAAATCAATGGACTACAAATACATAATACAGTTCTTTATGTACTATGAGAGTTCAATTTCCTCCCTGCACGTGTGATCATGTTTCAATCTTGTCACATTGATTCATGCCATACGAATCATTTGTCAGGATAGAATCAATCCACATGTTGCAGTAAAGACCTCATTTATTCTCCTCCACAAACTATTTATTAAACCATTGATCTGTTGAAAAAAAAACCCTTTCCAAATCTTAATCCTTGCAGTCAGCTCCAATGATTAGTCAAATAAGCATACATCATATTCCAAAAAAGTAATATTTTGAATATTAATGTGGTTGACAGTGGGATAATCATATCCCCACCACTGTCTGAAGGAGTTTGTATATTCTTCCCATGGGTTTTCTCTGGATGCTCCGGTTTCCTCCCACTGTCCAAAGAAATACTAGTTAGTAGATTAATAGGTCATTGTAAATTGTCCCGTGATTATGCTGGGGTTAAATAGGTGGGTTGCTGGGCAGTGAGGGTCGATGCACCAGAAAGGCTTGTTCCTTGTTGTATCGCTAAATAAAATAAACAAATAAAGAAATGTAATGCCCTGGTTCGTAGTTTTATTATTATGCTGTCTGCATTTCATTTTCGCAGTTCTGTAAGAGCAGCTTATTTTCAGCTTGTTTGGGTTATTGCTGAAGATAAGAGATGAGGAGAAATGTGTGCCATCCAATTAGGATGGTTGTATTAAGGGGAGGTTTCTCTGGTGAGGGACACTAAGTTTGAGCTTGGGGCTTTTGTTCAAGAGGAGATGAAGAGGGAAGATGCAGGAGAGGAGGCCATAGGATTCGACCTGGAGCGGAACTGTGATTCGACGAAGCCAGGGGTGAAATTAATTGAGGATCAGTGACTATGGAGAAACTGTGAGCTCCAATTTGAGCACACTATTTCATTAAAACGGCTCTTTTCTTTAATAACCCTATAGTCAAATTCAGTATCATAAAGATAATCTTTTAATCATATGCAGTGTACTGTCTATTATTTCAGGGCACTAGATTATGAGGACACTCAGCCCTCATTTAGAAATGCATGCATTAAGAAATGATACAATGTTCTTCCAGAGTGATAGCACAAAAAAAACTGGACAAACCAAAGACTAACACTGACAAGACCACATAATATAGTTACAGCAGTGCAAAGCAATACCATAATTTGATAAAGAGCAGACCATGGGCACGGTAAGAAATAAGTCTTAAAGTACCGATCGACTCCCGATAGTCCCGATAGCAGGCAGCAAAAGGGAGAAACTCTCCCTGCCATAAACCTCTAGGCGCCAATAACTGCCGATGCATTGGAAGCACCCGACCACAGCTGACTCTGAGTCCGTCCGAAAACGTCAAGCATCCGACCAGCCCCTCCGATACAGCCTCCAGAGCACCATCCTCTGCTGAGTGCTTCGACCCCGCCCCGGCCGCCGAGCAACAAGCAAAGCCGAGGACTCGGGGCCTTCTCCTCCGGAGATTCTGTATCACACAGTAGCAGCGGCAGCGAGGAAGGCATTTCAGAAGTTTCTCCAGATGTTCCTCCGTGCTCTCGCGTCTGTTTCCATCAAATCAGGATTGTGCACGGCACCCTGCTTGACAGATAACAGATATCATTCACCGGAGTGGCCGCTGCGCGCTGCGTCGCACCGCCATCTTCTCCTCCTCCTTCTATCTTACGAGTTTGGTGGGGCCAGAAGTTGTCTTCTCTGGACTTACGTGGTCAAGGACACCGGGGCGGTGGGGGGGGGGGTTCATAAATAAATTATAAATTACTGTGGTGTACTTGCTAATTTTCCTTTATATTTTGTGAACAACAGATTAATGACAAAGAAAAAGAGTAAACTAACATTTTCCAGCATCTAACTGCTAGGCTGATTCACTATGTAAAAGTATTGCAACTGGTGAACATTGAATACATATTGATTATTGTGATAGCAAATCAGACACGTAGAAATGTTATTGTTTTGTTGATACTGTAAGAAAGTGCGAGATAGGAACACGAGTAAGAAAAACGTTATCCTATTTGGAACAAAGCTAATTAAACAGCTTCACAGAATAAGCATTATTCAACAGTTTTGTTTGCTCAGTGTTCAATTTCTTTTGTTAATTGCTGGATGGCAGAGTTGGAAATGTTGGAAAATACCAATTCCTTTTTTGAAATGTCTGTAGGTCTTGCGCATGGCACTTAACAACATAATGCTTTACTCACAACAACATAATGTATAATTTTAATGCGTTTAAAATTACAAAATACCTGGTGAAGGTGATGCGGAAGTGTATGTGTGGAAGGATTAAGGAAAAAATCATTTAAAAAATGAAGCGGGATTTCAAACTCACTCTCTGAAGAAAGAAGCAGAAACTCACATTACATTTCAAAGATATATTTATAAGCACTTAAAATACCACAGTAAAAAAGGCCACAGATCTAGAATGGGATTAGTTCAAATGGAACAAAATATTTCGAAGAATACAGCACAGTACATGCCCTTCAGCTCATAATGTTGTGCCAACCTTTTAACCTAGTCCTCAATGAATCTAATCTTTTCCTCCTACATAGCCCACACCCTCTATTTTGTTTTCATCCATGTGCTTATCTAAGAGCCTCTTAAATGCACTAATATATCTGTCTCCACCACCATACTTGGCTGTGTACTCCAGGCACTTATTAATCTCTGTGTAAAAAACATCTCTGACATCTCCCCTAAACTTTCTTCCACTCACCTTAAAAGGATGTCCTCTGGTATTAGCCACTTCCGCCCTGGAAATAAAATGCTGGCTGTCCACTCTATCTATGTCTCTAATAATCTTTTACACCTCCATTAATCTGTCTCTCATCCTGCTTTGCTCCAAAGAGAAAAGTTCTAGCTCACTCAACCGTTCCTCATAAGACATTTTCTCTAATCCAGGCAGCAGACTGGTAAATCTCCTCTACACCATCTCTAATGCTTCCACATTCTTCCTGTGAGGTGACCAGAACTCAACACAATATTCCAAGTCTTACCTAACCAGGGTTTTATAGAGCTGCAATATTACCCCACAGCTCTTGAACTCAGTGCCCCAACGCACCATACATCTTCTTAACCATCCTAACAACTTGCACGGCAACTTTGAGGGATGTATGGACTTCGACCCCAAGATCCCTCTGTTCCTCCAGATTGCTAAGAATTCTGCTATTACCTATGTATTCTGCCTTCAAGTTCAACCTTCCAAGGGATATCACTTCATACTTTTCTGTCACTTCTCAGCCTAGTTCTGCATGCTGTCCATGTCCTGATGTAACTTATGACAACTTACGATACTATCCATAACACCACCAAACCTCATGCATGCTGAATTTTTTTTTCAGTTGATATGGTCACAATAGGCCAAATGTCGTATACCAAATCCACCATTCAATGACTATTCACTACTATACCTATAAAAGATGGAACTAAATTTCCAATTCTCTCACTTGAAACATGTAGAGAAAAAATACCAAACGTAATATGATGAATCTATTAAATACATACTCTTTTGCAATATGAACTCAGTAAAATGGAAGATCTGTTCTGCATTAAATATTTTATTGTAACAAAAATCTTATTGCTACACAATACTTATTGTGTTACACCTAGTAATTCATTATCTGAATTTCATACTGAATCGCTTACCTTGATTGTATTTTTGTCATGCAGTGTTCACATGACTGCATCATTCAAAGCTGCAAAACAATAGATTAGGATTCAATGTAATGTTTCCAGCATTCATTTTACAAACATTTTATTAAATTGCAATGATTTTGTTTTCCATTATTGTACACAGTATAATCCCTGTGCTGAAATAACTTTCATAATAAGCATGAAAAAACTTTGGTTTCTGAACAATACTTGTGAGAACCTATGAGTAGGACCTCACAACATTAAGTACTTAAAGATGAAGGTATATATTATAATTGGTGATTTTATCTAGTTCAGAACCTCAATATTTTTGAGGTATATATCATATGATGTAAGTGCATTAATCGATATATATTCAATATTTTGCTGCACTTGCAATAAATCATATCCATAAGTGTGAATTTTGTGACCTTGATCTCAAAGGAAAAAGCAACACGCAAGGTCAATGGAAGTTGAGATTCAGCACAATGATGATTTCAGATCAGACTATTTTGTACATATGCACATGAATTCGATTGAAATATTCAATTGATGGCAAGATAAATAGATTGGATAGATAAATGCAATCAGACAAACGTTGTGGAGAAAGACGATATGCTTGAAATGCATGTTCAGTGCAGTTGAAGTTTATGTACTGTGTAGCAAGCATAAACCAAACTGTTGGAGCAGTGGGACAGCAACTATGCCCTAGTGCAATGCACAAGCCTAGTGACTCAAACAGAATTTTACAAACTGCTGGTCTAAATTAGAAGGTGAGCACAATATGTCTAACTTAGAAGTATTTGCAAACTTAAACACTTATTATGTTTCTGGGTCACAGAGTGATGGAGTCAGAGTTGTGCAGCATGGAAACTGGTTCTTCAGTCCAACTTACCCATACCAAACAAAATACTTATCTAGTCCTACTTGTCGCATTTGGCCCAGATCCTTCCAAATCTTTCCTATCCGTGAATCCAACTAATGTCAGATAATATCCAACTCTACCACTCCCTTTGGCAGCACATCCCACTTTCCCATCACATGCTGTGTGGAAAAATGTGCTCTCTTGCCTTAAATCTAAGTTCCTGGTTCCAGATTTTGCTACCCTGGGGAAAAAGGACTATGACCATCCATCTTAGCTGTGCCTCTCACTATTTCATAAACTTCTATAAGACACTCCTCAGACTCACTCACTTGCAAAGAGATACAGCCTATCCATTTTCTCTTTGGAACTCAACACTACCAGTCTCAGCAATATTCTTCTGATTTGCTTGCAGCCTGGCAGGGGTGTTAGGTGGTGAGTATCCACAGCGTTTGTGAGCAGTCGCTTGTTTCGCTGCAGCAGAAAGATCTTGGGACCTACTAGGACTAGAAATGGGCTTCAATCATCACGATCTCTTCAGCACTCAGCAAAGGCTAATAAAAAGAAACTAGATGTAAGCAGAGCAGTGTTAAGAGTGGTCTGGCTTTGGCTCAAGAGACTTGGGTGAAAACAGACAAAGACAGAGGCTCTAAGTTTCCAGTTTATTTTCTTTTTTTGCCTATTATTACATAGCTAGTGCAGTGAGAATGGCATGGCTCTAGAGCTAGTGGTATTTTATTTGTGTGAGATGTGGGAACTCTGGGAGAGCTCCAGTCTCCTTAATGACTACATCTGCATGAGGTACATCGAGCTACAGCTCCTTAGAGATCATGTTAAGGGACTAAAGCTGCAGCTCAATGGCCTTCAGCTAGGAGAGAATGAGGAGTTGATAGATAGGAGCTACAGGGAGTTAGTCACCCCAAAGTTGCTGGAGACAAGTACCTAGATGACTTTCAGAAGTGAAGGGAATAGGCAGCCAGTGCAGAGTACCTCTGTGGCCATTTCCCTCAATAATAAGTATCCCACTTTGGAAGCTGTTGTGGCAGTGGGAGAGAGAACCTATCAGGGGAAGCCACAGTGATCGGATCTCTGGCAACTAGTCCAGCTCTGTGGCTCAGGGAGGGGATGGCAGAAGAGGTGTGCAGCTGTGATATAGGATTCCATAGTTAGAGGAGAAAACAGGAGACTCTGTGAACGTCAGAGACACCTGGATGGTATGTTGCTTCCCAGGTGCCATGGTCAGGGATGACTCAGATCAGGTCTACAGCATTCTAAAGGGGGAAGGTAAGCAGGCGGAAGCCGCAGTACATATTGGTACCAACGACATAGGTAAGAAAAAGCCCTGAAGAGAGAATATAGGGAGTTAAATAAAAGAGCTGAAAAGCAGGACCTTCAGGATAGTAATCCATGGATTACTGAAAGTACACCCCCTGCACCATGCCAGTCAGATTTGGCAGAAAAATACATGATAGAGGATTTGGTGCAGGGATCATGGTTTCAGATTTTTGGATTACTGGGATTTCTTCTGAGGAAGGGGTACCACAGACAAAAAGGATGGGTTACACCTGAACCCTTGGGGGACCAATATCTTTGCAGGCAGATTTACAAGAGCTGTTGGGGAGGGTTTGAACTAATTTGGCAGGGGAATGGGAATTTGAATGATAGGGCTGAGGATGGGGTAGTTGGTATACAAGTGGATATAGTGTGTAGCAAGTCCATGAGGAAGGTCAGGCAGATGATAAGGCAAAATATAAAAGCCAATAATATAAAAGGACATCAATTTTTTTTTTAAATTTCAGATATTTAAAGAGTAAAAGAAATGCAGAAGTGAATACAGGACCGTTGGAAAATGAGGCCAGAGAAGTAGTAATGTGGAACAAAGAAATGGTGAACAAACATAAGAATTTTGTGTCCATTTTTACTGTGGAAGACACTGGCAGTATGCCAAAAATACAAGAGTACTAGGAGCAAAAGTAAGTGTAGTCACTATTACTCAAGGGTCTAAAGATAGATAAATCACCTGGAGCAGATAGACTACACCCCAGAGTTCTGAAAGAGGTAGCTAGTTGACGAGCTTCTGGATTAGTTGTGATCTTTCAAGAAACACTAGATTCTGGAATGTTTCTGGAGGATTGCAAAACTGTAAATGTCACTCCACTCTTCAAGAAGGAAGGAAGGCAGATAAAAGGAAATTATAGGGCAGTTAGCCTGATTTTTGTAGATGGAAAGATGTTGGAGTCCATTATTAAGGATGAAGTTTCAGGCAACTTGGGGGCACATGATAAAACAGGCCAAAGTTAGCATGGCTTCCTTAAAGGGAGATCTTGCCTGATAAATTTGTTGGAATACTTTGAGGAAGTAACAGGCAGGATAGACAAAGGAGAGTCAGTGGATGGTGTTTACTGCAATTTTGAGAAGGCCTTTGACAAGGTGCCTCTAATAAAGCTGCTAAACAAGATAAGGTCCCATGGTATTACAGAAACTATACCAGTACAGAGAGAAGATTGTCTACAGAAGGACTTACAGATTGGGAGAATGGGCAAGGAAGTGGAAGATGGATTTTGCACTTTGGTAGAAGAAATAAAGGCATAGACTATTTTCTAAACAGGGAGAATATGCAAAAATCAGAGGTGCAAAGAGACTTGAGAGACCTTGTGCAGGATCCCCTTAAGGTTAACTTGCAGGTGTTTAATGGTTTTGAGCTTGGAAGTGTTATGTACCCCTAGGGTTCATATTTTCTGTGGACTGTCACTTTCAAAACACAGGGAGAATGAGACTGACTTTTGGACACTGTTTGAGCTGCTCCAGAGAGAGAGAGAGCGAGGTAGAGTTATTTGATGGACAATCAATGTTATGGTTTCTCTGCGGCTTGTTTTGAATATACAAAGACACACAAACACACAGTGTTAAGAGTCAAGATGGATTCAGTCAATGGAAGACACCAGTGAGTCAGTCGCTGGTTTAAACTTTCAGTAGTCCAAAAGGGGTGAGTTGAGATTGATCCTGAGTATTGATAAATGATTCTCACAAGTTTTCTGCAACTAGAACAAGTTTTCATTAAGAGAAAGGAGGAGAGATAGGCTTGAAACAGAAGAAACCTAGTGACAAAGAGATCACTGTTTGGACTCTGTCTCTAAATAACCTGTGAGGGTGAGTTTGTTTCCATTCAACTACGAAAGCGTGATTGTCACTTAGATAATCCACAGGAGTGGGTTCTCTGGTGAGGAGAAAATCTTTATGAATACCACGTGTGCATTTACCCTTTATCTGGGTGTGGTAGTTCACTGAAGAAAGGCAGCCCTGTGGCAAATCGCTGTTGGAGATATTTCATATGTCATGGAACTGGATAAGTGGCTATCACATTGTGTGTTTGGGGTAACCTTGTGGAATCTACCAGTGCGTCGAGCCTTGCCTGAGTCGTGGTTCCCTTGAAGAGGGTCCCCTTTGTGATAAGCTACTGTTGGTGATAATCCATACGTAGATTCTGTTGGAGTACCCTATGACCACCACTTTGAGATGTCCCATAGCTGAATTTGGGTGTGGTACCACTTGTGTTGAAAGGATATTTGTTGAAGATCACTGTCAGTGATATTTCATGTGTGGAGTGGAATAACTTCAGAGATAAAGCCTACTACTATTGTTATCTTGTAGCACTGTCGTGGAGTCTGTGGAATATCGACGTAATTGCCTTCTCACAACATTCGCCTTTGGATTACAAACATCTCGCATTAACCAACCTATGCATCTGAATTGAACTTTTTTTTTTACATACTATCATAAGACCATATCAATTACCACCTACGCTTGAAGAAGTTTGGGTTTTATATTTCCGCACCTATATATGCATAATCTCTGCATAATCTATATATGCATAAGTTCGACTTATCTAGTTTTATATTACTGTATTGCGTAGTTACTAATAAAGTAGTGTTAGTTAAGAGCAAAACAGACTCCAGGTGTGTTCCATTTCTGCTGGTTCTTTTAACCCCTTATGGGGTACATAACAGAATACTGGAAGAGTGGGGAGATCTTGTTGAAATCTATTAAATATGGAAAGATGTAGATACAGTAGATGTGGAGAGGATGTTTCCTATAGTAGGGGAATCTAAAACCAGAGGGCACAGCCTCAGAAGAGAGGGACGTCCATTTAGAACAGAGATGAGGAGGAATTTCTTTAACCAGAGGATAGTAAATCTGTGGAATTCAGCACCGTGTCATTTAGTATACTTAAAGTGGAGAATGATAGGTTCTTGATTAGACAGGGTGTCAAAGGTTACAGGGAGAAGGCAGGAGAATAGGATTGAGAGGGATAATGAAGCAGCCATGATAGAATGCCAGAGCAGACTTGACAGTCCAAACTGCTTCTATATCTTGTGGTCTTATGTAATTTAAAGTTGACAGGTTTTACAGAGACTCATTAAACAAAGGGTGGGGTACATACGCACGAGTATCATTAATACATTTAACGATTATCAGAGCGGAGAAACACATGGTATTGATTATTTTCCCTCCATCCCATCTCTGTGTATACTCAGCTGGGTGGTTACTACAGGTTGAGTACTCCTTGTACGAAAATCCAAAATCTGAAAACCTCCAAAATCTGAAATATTTTTGAGTGCTGAGATGACATCACAAATGGAAAATTTCACAAGGTGCTGGGGGGATTGCCATGCGATGCATAGGTCTCTGGGCACCACAGACATCTATAAGAAGTGACCTCACATATATAATGAACAGAAGTTAATGAAAAACATGAAAACACTGCACAAAGTGAAAAATGAAGATCTTGAAGTGTATTGAAAGAGTGGATCCATCAGTGTCAGAGTGAACGTACACTGCTTAACAGTATGCTGGTGATGAAACAAGCAAACACCTATCATGATAAACTGAAAATCTAAGGTAATTGTGAATATTTAGCAGGCTGTTTGCAGAAATTGAAGAAGAGGCACAACATTAAACTTTTAAGTATTTGTGGTGACCAAAGTAAAAGAGAAATTCATTGATAACTTTGTCAAGATCAGCACTGATGAAAATCTAACACAACAATAAGTCTGCAATGTTGATTGTTTTTATACTTTATATTAAACATAATGAAAGTAAAGTACAAATATAGTGTATTTATAACTGAAACATGGCATCGTAACTGGAGATTGAAAGACTGCCGTTCTTTGTTGTTTTTGAACAGCTAATTCAAGTCTCCTCACAAATACTGTGGTGCTGCTTTTGTTACCCTACACATATTATATTTTAGTTATATTAAAAGTATGTAACTATTTTATTAACTGCATATGTGTGATGAACAAGGATAAGACAAAGACTGATTTATTGCTTTATGGTGGCACATAACTTCAGAGTTGGAAATGATGGCGATCTCAAGCAATCTCATTATATATTCCAAAATATGAAAATAATATCCGAAATCAGAGACACTTGAGACCCCAATCAGTTTGGATAAGGGGCACTCAACTTACAGTGTTAAAAAGGTAGCATTTGAAAGTGAAATATGAAAGAAAATTTCCACCTTAAATAAGACTATAAGACATAGGAGCAGAATTAGATCATTTGGCCCAGCAAATCTGCTTCACCATTCAATCATGGCTGATCCTTTTTCTCCCTCCTTCTGAACCCCATTTCCCGGCCTTCTCTCCATAACATTTGAGGCCACGTCCAATGAAGAACTCATCAATCTCTGCCTTAAATACACCCAACAACATGGCCTCCACAGCTGTATGTGGCAACAAATTCCACAAATTCACCACCCGTTGACCGCATCTCTGTGTTGAATGGACATCCCTCTATCCTGCGGCTGTGTCTTCTTGTCCTGGACTCTCCCACCACGGGAAGCATCCTTGCAACATCTACTCTGTCTAGGCCTTTCAATGTTTGAAGGATTTCAATGAGATCCCCAATCATCCTTCTAAATTCCAGCGAGTACAGACCCAGAGACATCAAATGTTCCTCGTATGATAACCCTTTCATTCCTAGAATCATCTTTGTGAACCTTCTCTGGACCCTCTCCAATGTCAGCACATCTCTTCTAAGATGAGGGGCCAAAAACTTACACAATACTCAAGGTGAGGCCTCAGCAGTGCCTTTTAAAGCTTCAGCACCACATCCTTGCTCTTGTATTCAACACCTCTTGAAATGAATGCTAACATTGCATTTGCCTTCCTCACCACTGACTCAACTTGCAAGTTAACCTTTAAGATGTTTTGTACAAGGGCTCTCAAGTCCCTTTACATCTCAGGTTTTTGGATTTTCTCCTCATTTAGACAGTAGTCCAGAGATTTAGTTCTACTACCAAAGTGCATGACCATGTTTTTTTTCCAACATTACATTTCATTTGCTACTTTCTTGCCCATTCTCCTAATCTGTCTAAGTCCTTCTGCATCCTACCTGTATCAAAATACCTGCCCCTCCACCAATCTTCATATCATCTGCAAACTTGGCAACAAAAGCCATCCATTTCATCATCTAAATCATTTACATACAACATAAAAAGAAGTAGTCCCAACACCGACCACTGTGGAACGCCACTAGTCACTAGCAGCCAACAAGACAAGGATCCTTTTAGTCCCACTCGCTGCCTTCTTCCAACAGTCAATGCTCTAATCATCTTAGTAACTTTCCTGTAATACCATGGGCTCTTAACTTGGTAAGCAGCTTCCTGTGTGGCACCTTGTCAAAGGCCTTCAGAAAGTCCAAATATACAACATCCACTGAATCCCCTTTATCTATTCTACTTGTAATCTCCTCAAAGAATTCTAACAGATTGGTCAGGCAGGATTTTCTCTTAAGGAAACCATGCTGACTTTGTCCTATCTTGTCCTGTGTCACCAAGTACTCCATTACCTCATCCTTAACAATTGGCTCCAACATCTTCCCAACCACTGAGGTCAGGCTAACTGGTCTATAATTTCCTTTCTGCCGCCTTCCTCCTTTCCTAAAGTGTGGAATGACATTTGCAATTTTCCAGTCCTCTGGCACCATGCCAGAGTCCAATGATTTTTTTGAAAGATCATTGCTAATGCTGCCACAATCTCTAACACTACCTCTTTCAAAACCCTAGGGTGCAGTTCATCTGGTCTGGGTGACTTATGTACTTTTAGGTCTTTCAGCTTTTTGAGCACCTTCTCCTTTGTAATAGTAACTGCACACCCATCTCTTCCTTCACACACGACAACATCTGGCACACTGCTAGTGTCTTCCACAGTGAAGACTGATGCAAAATACTCAATTAGTTCATCTGCCATCTCCTTGTTCCCCATTATTATTTTTCCTGCCTCATTTTTTAGCAGTCCTATATCCACTCTCATCTCTCTTTTAATTTTTACAGACTTGAAAAAGTCTTTACTAATAACTTTGATATTATTTGCTAGCTTGCTTTCATATTTCATCTTTTCCCTTCTAATAATTCTTTTAGTTACTCTCTGTAGGTTTTTAAAAACTTCCCAATCCTCTATCTTCCCTCTAATTCAGTGGTCCCAAACCTCCGGGCCGCAGACCGATACATTGCCGCGAAGAATGCAGCGGTGCAGCAGTGGCCGGAATGCACCCAGCACAACTTTAAGAAAAAAGCCAAAATAAACAAGCTAATTAATTAGGTGCCGCCCAGATAAATATAAATGTCGGCCCAGATCAGAGGCGATTACCACGTCACCAGTATTTAAATCCACCAGGTCGTACACACTTGTCTTCAATCATCAATCTAAGCTCCTGGATTGTCCACTGTACTACTATTTTCCTGAACTGTATACAGATTCATTTTAATATATTAACAAAAGGAAAAGAAGGTTATATTTTAGGTTGTTGGCTAACACTAAATGTCTGACCCAGCTTGAATAGATTGGACAGCTCCAGGTAAATGGTTACTAGCCTCACTTGAACAACTGAGAGTCAGCGAGGAATTTCAGTGAATGAATGTGAGCACAGCTTCAAGCATTGAATGCTATTTAACGACTAGCAAGAGGGCAATACAGTGGTGAGATTCAAGGGTCCTGGGATAGATAAAATTGACAGAAACAGTACTGTGCAAAAGTCCTGGACACATAAATATATTCTGTAAAGCGAAGATGCTTTCAAAAATAATGAAATGAAAAGAATATACCAAACAATTACTATAAAGAGTGCAAACAGTAAAAAATTGAATTAAATCAACATTTGGTGTGACCACCCTTTGCCTTTAAAACTGTATCAATTCTCTTAGGTACACTGTTGTGCAATTTCATACGAAAATTGGCTGGTAGGTTGTTCCAAGTATCTTGGAGGACTTGCCACAATCCTTCTGCAGACTTTGGCTGTCTCACTTGCTACTGTGTCTCTGGGTAATCCCAAACATCCTCGATGATGCTGAGATCAGGGCTCTGTGAAGGCCATACCACATCTTTCAGAATTCCTTTGTCTTCTTTTCGCTGAAGATAGTTCTTTATGCCCAAGGCCATGTGTTTGGGGTCACTATCCAGCTGCAGAATGAAGTTGGGACTGACCAGACGCCTCCCTGATGGCATTGCGTAATGGATGACAATCTGTTCGTACTTCTTAGCATTGAGGATTCCATCAATTCCGACTAGATTACTAATTATATTTTCAGAAATTCAGCCCAACACCTTCAGGGAATCTCTACTGTGCTTCACTGTTGGCTGAAGATATGTTATACTCTCCAGCTCTTCTGCTGACAAACTGCCTCTTGTTTGATCCAAAAATTGTTCAGCACTCCCTTGTGCTTTTGTACATAGCTCCATCTCTTGGCTTTGTTTCCTCTTTGGAGGAATGCCTTATTGGCTGCAACTCTTCCATAAATACCACTTCTGACAAGACTTATCTGGAGTGTAGGGGGTTCCACTGGTTTCTGTGGGTTCAGAGCTGATGGCAATGCTGAACTTCTTCCGATTTGAAAGGGACATCAGTTTGATGCATCTCTCAGCTGCTGCACTTAGATTCCATGCCAACCACTGTGTTTCTGGTTTTGATGCTTCCCCATTTGCTAGTGCTTCTTCAAAAGAGCTTAACAAAATTTCTGCTTGGGAGAGACCTTGCTGATGTAGGGTGACCACCTTGTGTCTTGTTGCTATGCTCTCTCTTGCGTAGCGTAAGAATTGATTATTTGAAGGTTAAACTGTCACAACTGCCATACTCTCACCTTTTACTTTGGTTGTCCTTCACCGAGTTTGATTCATTCTATATCCTTTTCGATTTCATTTAATCAGTTTAGTTCAATCAACTCATTAAGTTATTGATCATAAGCACCAGTTTGTATCTTTGTTTAATGGCGGGGGGGGGGGGCGGCTGGGCTATGTACCTACAAAGTAATCAAGTTTTTACTTGTAAAGTGATCTATAACTTAACATCGTGGTAAAAATTTGGTCCATGATGACAGCCAAGAAAGCTCATTTCACTCAACAGCCTTTTTTAGTGCAACAAGCACAAACACAGACTGGGTGCTATGACTCGGAGAGAGAACCCACTCAGTCACATACAGATGGGGGAGGTGATTATTACACACCCAGTTACAGTCAGGGTGACCCACAAAAACACATGCAAATAACTGTATCAACTGAGCTAAAATAACAATAAATGAACTTGAACATCCCACCATATCCCATGAAAGCATTTTAAAACATGAACAACAATTAGTGCTGGCCACGAGATCCACTGGAGCTGTCGACTATACCTCTCCCCACCACCCCCCACCCCCAGAGCTTTACAATATGTTACTTTAACAAAATGCTAAAACTTCTCTGCAACATTTAATATTTTGGAAAATTAATGATTGGAAATCTAAAATATACTCTTTTCTACTGACACACTAATACAGATGAAAAACTAAATATCAAAAACAAAATTTATAGGAAGAATCCCCAAGGTGCCAGAGACGTTTGCACAGTAGTGTAGCTATTACTGCAGGGTAATGTAATTGGCAGAAATGTACAGAATTCATAACCACCAACATTGGGTTGGGGTTCACTTTAACAGGCTGGTCTGATGTGATGAGATAATTAACGGCCTTTTACCGTGCTTTATGTTCAGATTTATGGTGTTCAATAAATTAGTTGCTACAGTTTTTATGAAACATAAAATGCCTCCGCCATTTTATTTGTGGTAACCCTGATGCTCTAGAACAATTCCAGAGTTGTAGGCCAATCAGTCATTTTGAAACTGCTGGAGATTTAGGAGCAAAATGCCATCGCTTGGTTCATGCAAATCAAGGCCCAATTCGTGCTGTGAGAAGTCACCACCCACAACACCAGATATTTCTATGTGGTAGCATTGCTCAGTAACTTCATGGCTGTGAGTGTGACAAGTCTACTACAACACCTGCTCACTGTGGTATTAACACTAGAAATTGCCCACCACCTTACAGCTTTGACAGTGCCAATGTATTGGGACATCAGAGGTCTGTGAACACTGTGGGGTTTCAGCTGCCAGGGACAACTACTGTTCTACTACGGACACCCTTTCAGGACAATGGCCCAGAACCTCAGTTAGGCTACATCACACCAAGGTGTATCACCCCGCAGTCCAATGGCTTATGTGAGCAGTTTCATAAAGGCAGCTCAGAGGGCTTCACTGACAGATGAGTTTTGGCATGATCATCCCTCGTCCATCCTCAGAACAGCTCCAAAAGAGGACCTGCAGTTGCCCACGGCTGAATTAGTATATGGGTAGCTGTTACGAGTGCCAGATGATTTTAGTCCTGGCATCACGACTGCCTGGTTGTCCTCTGGTGTGTATGTGGCCTGGCTACACAACAATGCTATTAATAAAAATGCTGGAGACAGGAGCTCAGTTTCATGGGTCTCTACCAGCATAATCCGAACTCGGAACACCCGTACAGATCAATACGTGCCTAATAGCGCATGTTCAGTATGCCCCTAATAGCACATTCAACAACGTGTTACTAAAACATAAAGTAGTCCCTTAGGCTATACGGTACACTCCTTCCCTTTTATTTTAATAGTGTACCAACTGTTTTTTTTTACTGGGGCACAATGCTAAACTATTATGTTTACCCTTAACATACAAATGCCTACCATTTGTTACTTAGTAACTTAATAATATCAAATTATAGCAAAGAAATGTAATAATATCATATTATAACAAGCCTTTTTTTAAACTTTTGATCTAAGACAAGTCACTGGAGGGGTCTTCTCTGCCTCTCTGGGTAATGTCTGTCAATAAACTTGTTTGTTTTAATACAGATTTCCATATAAAAGTCATGAAAAGTTGACCTCTGAGCATAGGGAGTTAAGAAGATGTGCACCTCCAACTTGCTAAGAGTTCTAGGCAGCAGATCGCCTCCGTATAATAAAGACTCCTCTGTGCAGCTGTCTAGATATATACACATCTTTGTGCTATCACTTGTCTTCCCTACCCATATCCCATATGTTCCAACTGAGCTAATTACACAGCCAAACTTCGTATTCTTCTTAGATTCCAAATAGATAGCTTGACCTTTATGATACCATCTCTTATCATTATATAACTTTCCATCTTCTATTCATGCTTCATATCTTTGTGCTGGCGATTCAGCAGAAGTGCTGAGAAGATGCTCAGGAGAAGATGGAGATGCTGGTCTTTTCGGAGATTTATGCTTATTGAGAGTTCGCAGATCTTCCATTATCTGTTCATCTGTTAACAAGTAATTTAACTGTGCAATTGGAGGTTTTTGTCTTTTTTCTGTAATTGGAACATAGTCATTCAGTCTCCTCCTTAGTGTCCTGGTCATTATTGGTTTTACCTCCATAGAGTCTCCTGTGAGTTCCATTGTTAGCCTCTCATTCTCAACCATCTTTTTCTTTTCTTCTAACTCAATCTTTTTATCTTCACATTCCTTCAATGCTGCTTTCTTCTCTTTAATATAATTCGTTTCCGATTGTTCTGTCTCCAGTTGCAGAAAAAGCTCTGCATTTCGTATTCTTTCCTTGTATTGTTGATCTAGTTTTTTCATCCTTTTCTGATACTTCTGCAAAGTGCCTTCCTGTAAGTGCTGTAGCTGTCTTTTGAGAGATGTCAATTTCTCCTCGTACATCTGCTTTTTCACTTCTGGGTAGTCTTCATCATCCTGTTTATTGGCAATATCTGTCTCACTTGCATCCTCTGTATCTTCATCCGAGTCGCGGCCACAGATACTGTGTTCGTCCTCATCGTCGATGCTGTCTAGCTCCTCCTCGTCATTGTAATAGTCGACAATGGGTGAGAGGAGAGCTGCGGACATCTTCCCGCCGAGCTGCCCTCCTTTGTTGACATATCTAGTGCCTTGATGGTGTGCCAATCCAACTGGACTTTCCTGAGCCATTCACATCCCAGTAACAGTGGTTCTCCATTTTTTAGTACATAGAGCTTCATCTGTTGTGTTTTGTCTCCGTAGGTCACAGTCACTTAATTTTACCTTTGGGATGCACTTTCCATCCTATGTAAGTCTTTAGCAGTAGTTTAGTTCATTTCAGAGGTATGTGAGAAAACAGTCGTTTGTAATCGTGTACAGAGATCACTGTTAAAGCTGAACCTGTGTCCAACTCCACTTTCAGTCTCACGCCTGCCGCTCGTGGAGTGATCCTTATTACTTTTCAATCATCTGTCTTTTTCACGCTTGAAGTTGCAGATAAGACAATTCACTTTCATCTAAGTCATTTTCATCAGAACTGCTTTCTTCCATTTTGTGTCCATTGTTGTGTTTTCCTTTCTGGGGTTTCTTGTTTCTCTGCATTTTCTCCTTTTTCTGCTGTTTACTAGCTTTGCATACTCTGCCAGTGTGGCCCTATTTGCCACAGTTTCTGCATTCTTTGTCTTTAAACCAATAGTCATCAGGGTCATGTCACATGCTCCCACAACGGTAACATTGTTTACTAGCTTTGCATACTCTGCCAATGTGGCCCTGTTTGCCAGAGTTTCTGCATTCTTTGTCTTTAAACCAACAGTCATCAGGGTCATGTGATGTTCCCCCAATGGTAACATTTCTTTCCTTCATTTCTGTTCAGTGACATTTTATTCGTAGCATAATCCAGAGATTTTTGTTGTATCTCTGAAGCACCCCGTGCTGCTGTTTCTATTGATATTGCAATGTCCAGTGCCTTCCAGGAGCTTCTTCTGTGGTGCCACACACAGTGCATGCCACACACTAACCTGTCCCTCAATGCGTCCCATAGACAGCTCTAAATTGACAATGTTCTGATAATTTGCACAATTCAGCACAATATTCAGAAATGCTTTCATTTTTGCTCTGATTCCATTTGTGAAATTTAAACCTTTCAGCAATGACCAGTGGTTTGGGGTTTAAATGCTGCTGGAGATTGTCTACTATTTGCTTGAACATTTTGTCAGCTGGCTTTTCAGGGGTTAACAAGCTCCGTAACAGCCCGTATGCTTTTGCTCCCATAATACTGAGTAAGATGCTGGCTTTCTTTTCATCATTAACACAGTTAGCCTCATAATATAACTCTACTCTCTTCAACGCCACTATCAAATGCTGTAATGGTTCCAATCATCGCTGTCTTTCTTATGTTAATTTAACCCTGTTTTCCCCTTGTTTTCTTTTTTTTGACTCACGTGTCCTTTTTGCTGGCGCCACGAGCGCACTCCATCTAGATGTGTGTGTCGCTCCTTTTTATCTCACTTCTGGGACAGGCAGACCCTCAGCCCCTGGACATGCTATGGCTCTGACTGTGTCTCTTGGTCTCCCGATATTCCTGACCCTGGCTGTGCTCCCACTTCCTTTCGGACTCGTGGCCTCGCTCTGCCTCCTTCTCCCGCTCCTTGGCTCGTTCCTTGCGCTCTTCCTCTGAGTGTCGTTATCAACTAAAACACGGCGTTCCAATAAGAAATAGGTACATTAACCTCATCGCCAATTTGTTGTGTATGTTGCTTGGCTACACAACAATGCTATTAATAAAAATGCTGGAGATGGGAGCTAAGTTTCATGGTTCTTTACTGGCATAATCCGAACTCGGCACACCGTTACAGATCAATATTAGTGCATGCTCAATATGTGTCTAATAACACATTCAACGATGTGTTACTAAAACATAAAGTAGTCCCTTACTATACTGTAGGCTTTCTGGTACAGCCTCTCAACAGTGTTCCACCCTCCTCAGCAAATTCAATTCCTTTGCACCTATTCCTACCTCCCATCATGGTGTACAGCTCTCTTGGGTTCCTGTTTACCTACATTCTGCCTCGTTTGTTTTCGTCCACCATGCAGCATACCAACATCTCCTTAGGCCCCTTACGATGGCCTGTTCCATATTTTGGAATGGAGAGAAAAGCTTTTATCTTAGACAAGAGTGGTAAACCTGAATGTATTTTGGTAGGTTGCTTAAAACTGGCCCACAAGGACTTGGAGGATTCAGCTACCATGGCCCTGCCGTCACGACATGACCATAATCATCTCCCCCACTACATTACCATTGTGCAAAGTAACACTCAGTAAGCAAAACCAAAAACAATGAAGCAGGGTCCTGGACTATTCTCTTCCATCTCATTAGATGTTAATACTGCACCTGTAGCAACCAACGCTTAGCTGCAGGCATTCTGTGTTCTGAATTATTCTGTGGTCCACTTAGCAATTGACATTAGGGGAAGAAAATCCACAGAGTAACAGACTTGCTCTTTACATGCATCTAGTAACAGCTCAGTGATTTTGTTTTTGTGGGAAGGAAGTAGAGGGTTCAATCTTTATCCAGAATTCGAGCCCTGAATCTTCAAAACATTCCTATAGGAGCTATGTATCCTTTCTCTACCTGTAGGAGCTATGTATCTACTTTCTATCTGTAGGAGTCATGTATCTACTTTCTGTCTGTAATGCATTTTATGGTGCATTTATTATGGTAATCTGTCATGTGGGTTGGGGCATGGTAGAAGCGAATGAGCATAGTTACGTATCCACACTTTGTTCTGGTTAGTTGTTTAGTTTAATCTAGTTGAAAGTTAGAAGCAGCAGAGAATGATATTTTTTGCTGACTGCTAATTAGAATGCTTAGTTATACTAACTAGAATGCTAATTGGAATGTTATTAGACTGCTTATTACACTAACTTCACTTAGTTATGCTATTCAATTTTTAATTACTCTATTATTCCTCTTAGTGTCATTAATATCACTACTAGACCACTAATTAGATAGTTATATTGCTAATTTAGTTTTGTTCTTTTTTTTAATCACTACACAATCGTTCGTCAATGTTGATTTCACAATAAAGAATTGAACGTACCTTTTTTAACATTTGGAAATTCATTATTTGGAAGCATGTCATACTGTGTCAATTATCCTGGCTTAGTCTCTCAACGATTTTAGTTTGTTTTCAATTAACTGCTACACTTTCTCAACAAAAAAAGTTATACCAAACTAACACAACAGCAAAGAATTGGGGAAACTGGAGCAGCTTGCCACAAATAACCAATCTTTTCTTGATTCATACTGTGTATTTGTGGTTTGAACATAGTTTTGAATGGTTAGCACTGCCTGTCCATTGGGAACTGTTGTTCGACCGTGTGATGTTTGCCTGAGAGTTCGTTGCTTTGTTTTACTGAACTGCTGAAATGTTTCAGTTGCTGACGTTTGAATTGAAGGCTGTATGTTCGGTCTGGTTTAAGTGCCATGGATGTGCAGACAGCATTTTTGTTGCCTACATTTATTGAGTTAAATATCGGCAATGCTGCGGACGAACGAAGAGTTAATTGCAATTTGTGCATCTAGAGAGAGTAACATGAGTGTAGAAACTGGAACTGGCGGCAACATCCAAGGAATCTAGGCTTGCAAAAGAGAAATTAAAGCTAAACCTAAAGCTAATCTAGTCTAAAGTCCTTAAAAGGAGTAGGAAACAAATGTGAACAAAATTAAAGATTTAATACCATCAATTAATGATCTTATGGAACTTAAAGAAAATGCATTACAAGTGTAATCTTGTCTTGAGGACTTAACTAACCTCTGAGCCTATTGCTAAGCAACATAACATGACAATGTCATTACAAGCCAGATTTCCCTGAATGTAGTCAGGATGAACAACCTGCTTCGTCAAGTGAAGACCACAAGTTTATGGAGCTGATTCCAAGTTCTGCAAAGCTGTTGAATAGCCACTACCAGGTTAATTTACCTTCCAGAAAGAAGGTGGCTAACATGCCACGTAATAGGAAGATTGCTGATCAGCGTACTCTAAACCGAAGGAAGAGATTTAGGAAGGATTTGTCATTTCACACTGACTACACAGCTTTCTTGAAAGATGTCATCTCCAAAAGTTATGCTGAAAGAGTATCAACAGGAGATCTGGAACACAGTGATGGGAAAGTCTGATATATTCCACATCATGGTGTTTATCACTCCAGAAAAGTGAAACTTCATGTTGTGCTTGACTGTGCAGCGCCTCTTCAAGCATTATCACTTAAGGTACCAGATTTTACTAGCTATCTGATTGGAGTCATAACCAGATTCAGAAAAGAACCAGTGGTGAGCATGGCAGATGGTTAAAGTACCAGTGGGAGAAGCAGATCTGTTGAGGATTCTTTGGTGGTCTGATGGTGACCACAGCCAAGATATGGTGGACTTTATAATGGTTTGAGGCAATTATAATTGCTTTGAGGCAACTTCATCTCTGAGCTGTCCAAAGTTCCTTCTTAGGAAGTGCACAGAAGACAACAACCTCTGAGAAAGCTGCAATGTCTCTCTATCATGACCTTGTATACACATGTGCTAAAGGCAGTTATCAACTCACAAAATAGATAAGACATAGTGTGCTATCTGTGATACCAGAAGATCAAAGAGTGAAAGACATGAAGGATTTGGATTTGGATCAAGATATTCCTTTCATGGAGAGAGTACTGGGTGTGCAATTGTGCAATGGTGCATTCAGTCTGATACTTTCAATTTTAAGATCACAATCCAAGATAGACCACTCACCAGAAGTAGGAGGGTCCTCTCCCTAAGTTCCATTTATGATCCTTTGGGAATCTTGAGAGTCCGATGGTGCTGTCTGCTAAGATCCTACAAGATCTACAAGATCTATGTAAGAAAGGGCTGGGCTGGGCTGGGCCGGGCTGGGATGATACTATACCAACATCAATTGCTCATGAGTGGACAAGCTGGCTGGAGGAACTCTGCCAGTTGGAAGACTTCAAGATTGTTAGATGTTTGAAACCCCTGGTTCCTGCTGCACAGTTACACCATTTTGCAGACACAAGCAAAGATGGCTATGGTGCAGTGACCTATCTAATGGTGCAGTGACCTACCTATGGCTGCATAACAGTGCTCTCAGGTGCAGAGTGCTTTTTATCATGGGAAAATCTAGGGCAGCTCCATTTAAGTCAGTTTCTATCCTTCATGTAGAACTCACCGCAACTGCGATGGGAAGCCATGTGGACACAATGTGAAGGGAAGAGTTGCAGATGCAGCTTCATAACTTGGTGTTTTGGACTGATAGTACTTTTGTACTGAAGTAAATCAAAAATAAAACCTCCAGATTCTGAACTTCTGTTGCAAACAGAGTTTCAGAATTTTTATGGTCTCATAAGCATCTAAATGGCGATACATAAACACTTCAATCAATCCAGCATATGTGGCCTCTAAAATGTTGACAGTGAAAGTATTCCTGAAGAATGAGACATAATGTAGGTGTCAGGGCCTCATTATCTTCTTCAGTCTGAAAGGGAATGATATGGGAATCCCTACTTCTTGACTTGACCTTCTGCAGGTTGATCCGAAGTCAAGAATGTTACAAATGCCATGCAGATTGATGAAGAGATGGACACAGCAACATGTATAATTCATCATTTGAGGAAGACAGTGACCAGGATCCTTAGATTTAAGAAACTGCTCTTGATTCTTAGTCAGTTGAGGAAGCAATTGAACATTGCGCATGCTCAGTCTGACTTGAATGAAAAACAAGAAGAGTATTCTTTTGAGAGAAAGATTGAGAAGCCCAAAGGTCAGACCAGCCAAGATTATCGCTCAGTGGAGGAAAACAGAAAGGTTGAAATGGAGATCATTAGGTTTTGCCGAAGACAAAGATTTCCAGATGAATTCTCAAGTTTGCAAAGGGGAGAAAGCGTGAAAAGGAAGAGCCGTATTTTGAAGCTCAATCCAGTATTTAAAGATGGTATTTTGAGACTTGGTGGATGGCTTAATAGGGCAGCCATTCCTGAAGAGTCTCAACATCCTGCTATATTGGTAAAGGATCTTAATATCTCAGACATCGTTCTAAGGCATGTACATAAAGAGGAGGGACATGGTGGCCGTAACCACATGTTATCCATGTTGTACCAAAAATACTGGGTTCCTGGTGCTAGTACAGCTCTAAGAAGAATCTTATCTAAGTGTGCTGCTTGTCAATAATAGTACGCAACTCCAGGATGCCAACACATGGTAGATCTATCTCTAGACAGGGTCTCTCCGGATGAATCTCTGTTTATACCTGTTGGAATGGACTACTTTGTACCTTTTGAGGTAAAGAGCAGAAGGAGTACAGTGAAGAGGTAAGGGGTCATCATATTGACCTGTTCCGCTGTACAAGATGTTCAGAATGAAGTGGCATCTTCTTTAGACATAGATTCACTTTGAAAGTATGACACTACGCAAGATGAGGACAGGTTCATGAATTGCACTCATAATGTGACAAACTTTGTTGGAGCTGAGCATGAGAGGCAAGAAGCCACTAAATATTTGACTCATTCACAGATCAATAGGTCCTTCCTCAAAAGAGAATTAAGTGGCTGTTTAACCCTTGCCTGGTTCACATCATGGAGGAACATGGGAGAGATTGATCAGGTCTGAGCAAATGGTCAATTCCACCATGAAGGTACAGAATCTTGATGAAAAGGGTTTCCACACAGTCCTTTGTGAATTAGAGGCTATTATCAATGGTTGCCAATTACTAAAGCATCTTCTGATCGCAATGATTTAGAAGCACTAGCAACCAACCATCTGTTGCTTCTGAAGACCACCAAGACAGTTCCAAAAGGAAGACATTTATACTTCTCGTAGTTGGAAGCAGGTTCAATATATGTCAAACTTGTTTTAGTAGCGTTGGGCAAGGAGTATTTACCACTGCTGCAGGAATGTCAGAAATGGTTAGGTATAAAATGCAATTTCCTCCCAGGAGATATTGTGCTTATAGTTGATGACACAGTACCTTGAAATGCACGGACTGTGGTTGGAGTCATTCAAGTCCTCCCATGCAGAAGAGAATTTGTGCAGCAGGTGCGCACCAAGACCAAGACCAGCTGTCTTGACAAGCCTATAACCAAGATCGGACTTATACATGAGGCCCAGGTTTGAGGAGCTACAGCTCTAGAAGCTTCATGACCTTGACTTGCCTTGTTGACTTGACAGAAAGAGGTGGTAAAGATCACTCTGTACTGGGCTAAGTGCTGGTAAGCTCTGACATAGATGACTGTTACAGGACTTGACTGGAAGAAGAAAGAAGGAACAGGACATTTGTATAAATGTTAAGATGTTTGTCCTTGAAGATTTCATGTCTCCTGTTTTAGTAGCATGTAGTTGTAATTAATATAGTGTAATAATTTGGGGCTGAGATGTAGAAGTCATGTATCTATTTTCCATCTGTATTGTATTTTGGGGCACATCTATTATAGTAATCTTTTACGTGGTCGAAGCAAATGAGTATAGTTACATATTCACATTTTGTTTTAGTTAGTTGTTTAGTTTAGTTTAGTCTAGTTGAAAATTAGAGGCAGACAGGAATTATACTTTTTTGTTGACCGTTAATTGGTACACTTAGTTATGCTAAGTAGATTGCTAACTGGAATGTTATTAGACCGCTTATTGTGCTAACTTCTCTGAGTTACGCAATTTGACTGCTAAT
Organism: Mobula hypostoma; assembly: GCF_963921235.1. Taxonomy (NCBI): domain Eukaryota; kingdom Metazoa; phylum Chordata; class Chondrichthyes; order Myliobatiformes; family Myliobatidae; genus Mobula; species Mobula hypostoma. The sequence goes on along the minus strand of NC_086115.1, from coordinate 29,559,633 downwards.
TACACTACTGTAACTCTTAGTATCACTAATATCACTATTAGACCTCTAATTAGACCATTATATCACTTACTTAGTTTTGTGGCTTTTTATCGCTACAAGATCATTTGCCTTTGCTGGTTTCGTAATAAAGAATTGAATGTACTTTGTTCGATTTGGAAACTTGTTAGTTGGAAGCACGTCATACAGTGTTGATTACCTGGCTTAGTCTCTCAGTGGTTTTGGTTGTTTTCAAATAACTGATACAATTCCTATGTAAAATTGAGATAATATCATTATCTTGGAAAGGTCATCTTTTCCTTAGAATATTAAACTCAGATCATGTCTACTTTCTAATAAAAATTTGATTATCCTCGTTATATGTAAAAAGGTGGGTGGATTCCCTCCTTGAGCTCCACTCTCTTCAAAAAGTACTTCACTGGTTGTGAACTACTTTGGGACAACTTGAATAATGCTGTGGAAATGTGTGTTATTTTATTGAGATGCACAAAGCTTTTCAGAAGCTCAAAATATTGTGAAGGACTTCACAGGAAACTTATATCCAGCGAAGTCCCATAAATTGTCCTGATGAAAAGGTCAACTGTTTATTCCTCTCCATAGATGCTGAATTTCTCCAGCACTTTGTGTGTTGCTCCTATGTGATACAGTAAGATATAAATGTTCACATGAATAGTCTTTGATCTGCCCTGCCGATTGCTTCAAGCACTTTCTTCTTTCACACAAATTTCTATTTATGGCCATTAATTGCCCAGAACAATTACCCTTTGAACATTCTTCTGCAAAAAAAATGCAGTTTAGTGCTAGCCCGGATTATCTATACAAAACGATTGAAATTTCTGATATTCTGACTCATGATCCTATGTGTACCAAAGTAGGCAGAATTCAAATGATGGGAAACAACTTCAAGAAAGGAGTTGAGCTTCTTCAAATCATTTTTATTTAGCTACAACACACTTACTATTAATTACAGCTGAATCAGCAATTCAGGAAGTCATTTCAATAAGTTCACATCTTAGCAGCATCCATTTGAAAGGTGAAACAACATACTTGTCAGCTATTTGACACATTTAAACCCATCTTCTGTATTTTTCCACTTAGATCTTTAAGGGACCATCTTTATAAGCAGAACACATCTGTCAAGTTCTTGTGCACGGCTGAACATTCAGTCTTATAATTTGTTTCAACTCTTTAATGTTTCTGCATCTTACTCTTTGATTGATGGTTAAATGCAGCATTGAGTTAATTAAAGGGCTGTGGTTACAGAATATTGCAAACACTGATCAGGTATCCCTATGTTTGTGTTACCTACAAAATGTACAAAACCTTGAAGTTAAGTTCTGCCTTAATCAGCTATATATTTCAAATTTTACAAGTTCGTATGTTTATGTTATATAGGAAATGTTAAGTTCCTAAAGGGTTGTTTCCCAATCTCCACCATAATATATTTGAAATCTATTCTTGAATGCACAGTTTCAGATTCTGAAATCACCCAAAGAACATTCCACTCTCACTCTGACCTCTCTACGGTTCTCAAAGAAGCCTGACATATGCTTAAGGAATAGTATTTCATCTTCCAAGTTCCAGGATTCAGCTATACATGTCATACTTTCAGATAAATAGCCTTTCCAATTTATATTTAAACAGTTTTGATATAAGGTCATTAACCAATTACATAATCCAAAAGTTTCTTCCTCCCCAGATGCTGCCTGGACTGTTGGGTATTTCCAGTGTTCTCTTTTATTTCAGAATCTCACAAACTACTTTGCTTGGTATCTTGTAGTTCTGGGATTATTATTCTTCTGTATTCTCTCTTCTGTTTGAAATGGCCTTCACCTTATTGACAGGCTGCACTGCAAGATCCCTATCATTGTAACACTTTCTCTGTACTCTGTTGTTTCCTCTAGTACTACATCAACGTACTGATGTGATGAAATAATCTGTATGGATGGCATGCAAAGCAAAATGTTTCAGTCTGCTTTGGTACATGTGACAATTACCATTCATCTTCTTCTATTTACGCTACCTCCAAAGAAATCAGTTACAAAATCCAGTCCTTATGAAGGGTCTTGGCCCAAAACATTGGTTCTTTACTCCTCTCCACAGATGCTGCCTGACCTGCTGAGTTCCTTCAGTATTTGGTGGGAGTTACAACAGCAAGCCTTCCTAAGCCTCTCTCAGAATGCACCAACACCATCTCTTTGTCTCCACCCTGTTGCATCCGATCCCCTTTGTTCTTTCCACCCCTCCCCTTGGCAATTTAACTTGTGCTTGTATTCTAATTGATCCTGATCCTGATGAAAGGTCAATGAATTGAAACGTTATTTGTTTTTCTCCCTTCACAGTTGATGCCTAACCTATATGAATTCTTTTCCAGCATTTTCTGTTCAGTTAAATGGAGCAAAATACACACTAAAATGATGAAGTTTGTTCATAAAGTAATCACCCGTAATTCTCTTGGCAACCTTGTAACTGAAATTTCTTAGATTTTTTAAAACTGGTGAATAGAATAAAATAACATTGTGGCTTTGTTTACTGCCCCAGAATCACCACTGGAAATAATAAATTCAGTAACATACCTTAGACAACTGAAGAATTATAATATATAACAAAATCATAATAGAGTTTATTAATTATGCAAATTGAATTGCAGGTAAAAGAAACATTTAAGTTTATATGTATAAACCTGCAAAAAGGTGGTGGTTATCAGAAAGGCAAAGAGACAGCCGAAAGGAAGGATCTAAAGGTCCACCCAGTGGAAGTATTGTACTAAGGACAAAGTTCTGATGTGAATAGGTTACAATAAAACTGGTAATGATCTAATGAAAGAAATGGATATGAATGCAGTGAAGGAGTTAGAAATATATGAATAGAAATAGATTTTAACTTGCATTGAACTAGGAAGGAAATCATGGTGCGAATATGAAAGGGATGGATTGAAGAAACCCAGCTATTGTTTCTCTAACCCAATAAATAAACGTTAATTGATTTATTTTCCAGCAAGGAATGAGAAATCATTAAGCTTCCAAGGGCAGACCTAAGCAACGTTGGCCATAATATAATTTAATTCATTGGCAGGCATGAAAGTTGCAAGTAATTATAAACCAAAGATTTGCATGTTATTAACTTCCAGAGGTGTAAATAAGAAATATATTGCACAGGCTTAGTAAAAAGTAAAAAAAAAATAAGGTGAATGATGAAAGTAAGTCCCTCTGAAAAGCAAAAGGAGACCTTATGTAGAATAAACTCTTCTCAGGCTTCCAGCTGGGTACAGGTATTAATTATAGCCAATTAATGAGAAACTCTACCATCTTCATCAGAGATGATGCTTGACCACACCTAGTCCAGTGATATTTATACCCACATAGTTTGTCACTCCTGATTGGTCAGTCCTCATCCAATCAGGTTTCCAGTTCCTCACCTTGTTTACAAGCAAATTCCAGTACTTACTTAGAGCGAGACTGGTTCCGTTTGTTAAATTTTTTTTCCTCTAGTTTTATTTCAATAGCTTCCTTTACTAGGTGGTCCCAAAAGCCAATGGTGTGGCACAGTAGTTTTGTGCCATAAAAGTCAAACCTATGTCCACTGTAAATGCAATGTTCTGCTACTGGCGATTTTTTTGGGTAATCCAATTGATTGTAAACAAAGGGTTCAGATGTGTTAGATGCAGCGGAGGCTCATGGATAAATACAAGAGAAACTCTATCACTGTTAAGGTGGTGGGAAGATGGGGTAAACACGGATATATGAGAAATGGAGGAGATGCATTTGAGAGCAGCATCAATTGTGGAGGAAAAACCTCATTCTTTGAAGAATGAAGACATCTCTGGTGTCCTGGAAACAGATGCGGCCGAGACAAAGGAGGTGAGAGAAGTGAATTGCATTTTTTACAGGAGACAGGGTGGGAAGCGGTATAGTCAACATACCCGGGGGAATTGGCAGGTTTATAAAAGATATCAGTTGATAGTTTGTCTCCAGAGATGGAGACAGAAAGAGGGAGAAAGGGGAGGGAGGTGTCAAAAATGGACCAAGTGAATTCAAGGGCTGGGTGGAAGTTGGAGGCAAAGTTGCCGAAATTGACGAGCTCAGCATGGGTGCAGGAAACAGCATTAAGGTAGATGGCAATGTAGCAGAGGAATAGTTGAGGAGCATTCCGGGTGAAGGCTTGGAACGTGGACTGGTCTACAGAGCCGATGAAAAGGGAAGCATAACTGGGGCCCATGGTTATCACTGCTAGGAAGCTCAAAATTACACAGGCAAAGAAGAAAACCCTCCCTTGATTATCATCATCAGTCCTCTCTCAGCTGATGAATCAGTTCTCCTCTATGTTTATCAACACTTGAAAAATAGCAAAGGCACATTGGAGAGTACATGAAGGTACATGATATACTGCGTTCATTAACAAGAGTGACTAGGTTGGAAACTAATCACTGAGATGGCCGAGTCTTTTCAGGACATTACTACCAAACTGGATCCAGCATGAGTGAAACAGGAGGGATAAAGCTCCTTGACCTCATCCCTGCTATAACAAATTCCCAAACGAAAGTTGATATTAAATGATCAAGACCTCAGAATCATGTCAAGTTAACAGCGTATTGCTCAAGCCCCAGTTACTTTGAGGTTACATATGTTATACAGTCTTGGTCAACCAGTCCTCACAGGTTTCCTATGAAGTGCACACGTTGATAATCATTGAATCTCTAGTCCTCTGATTGAGAGCTTTCAAACCCATTGTTTTGATTTCCACGGGTGAGCCCAAGATTATTGTAAAGTGGAATACGAATAGGCAAAGGTGTGGGAAGAGCTAAGATGGAGCCAGAGGCTGACTTCTTTTAGCTCATCTGCGAAGCAGCTTAAATTCCTTTCTTTAATGTCTCTTTATTTCTTTTCAAAGTGTCTGGGGTCCTGTTGGAGTTTGCGCTCTATAGCTGCACTCAAACTGTGGTTCTTCATGGTGGTGGGATCCTGGTCTTGGAGCTCACCGACCGGCCATTTTCAATATCTCCAGGAGTAGCCTGGAAGACATGAACCTTCACAGCAAGGCCTTGCACAGTCCTATGGACAACTGACAGTGGGGGGGGGGGGAGGAGAGAGAGAGAAGGGGGGAGACGGAGGGAGAGAGGGAGGGAGAGAGAGAGGAAGGGAGAGAGAGAGAGATACACACACACACAGTGGCATGTTGAAATGCTGGCTTACGGGCTGTGCTTTTGATAGACAGAGATCATGGTCTCTTTCGGGACTTTGCTATTGCTGACATGGTGGGTGGTGGGGGAGGCTGATGCTTCCTCCTGGAACAAGTGGGGCAAGCGGTCCTTTGGGTTTCTAACTATTTCTGTCATCGTTCTTTGGGGTTTTCTACTATTTTGTGGATGTTTCTGAAGAGTAAGAACTTCAGGTTGTATATTATATACATTCTCTGATGTTAAATAGAACCATTGAACCATTGAAAAACCTGTTGCCATCAAGCATGATAGCAATTTATACCAAATTTTATATATTGCACTGTACTACTGTCACAAAACAACTGATTTCACAATACATGTCAATAATAATAAACCTGATTCTGATTCTGAATAAAGATGGCACATTATTGGCACACTGGCCTTCGTCAATCAGGACATTGAGTTTCAGAGTTATGTTGCAGATGTATAAATCTTGGTGAAGATGCACTTGTAAGACTGTGTATGGTTTTGGTCATTCTATTACAAGAAAGATGTAGTTAAACTAGAAAAAGGCAGAAAAGATTTATGAGATATTGCTAGAACTGGAAGGCCTGAGTGATAGAGAAAGGATGGCCTTGCTAGGTCCTTATTCCTTAAAACAAAGGTGAATGAGGAGTAGCCTTGCAGAGATCTATGATATCATGAGCAGTATGGATAAGATGGATGATAGCAGTCTTTTCCCTACACTAAGGAAGTCCAAAATTAGAGCACATAGATTTAGAGTGAGAAGGAAAGATTTAAATGGAACCTAAGAGATAACTTTTTTCACACAGAGGGTATGAGTTATAAAACGAGCTGTGAGAGGAAGTGGTTGAGGCAAGCACAAGAGTATCATTTAAGAAGCACTTGGATAAGTACATTGAGGAGAGGGCCTTGAGGAATATGGGTCTAACACGAAAAATTGGAACAAGCTGCATACACAATGTGGTTGACCTGGTCTTGTTAGGCTCAGGGCTGTGTAACTGATGTATAGCTCTATGACTGTATGATACATCACCTTTGGCACCTCTGTCCACAATAGCAATTATAGAAATAACCACTGTTTAATCCTTCTGCGTGTTGGCGTGTGGCCAAGTGGTTAAGGCATTCGTCTAGTGATTTGAAGGTCGCTAGTTCGAGCCTTGGCTGAGGCAGCATGTTGTGTCCTTGAGCAAGGCACTTAACCACACATTGCTCTGCGACGACACTGGTGCCAAGCTGTATGGGTCCTAATGCCCTTCCCCTGGACAATGTGGGTGGCGAGGAGAGGGGAGACTTGCAGCATGGCCAACTGCTGGTCTTCCATACAACCTTGCCCAGGCCTGCGCCCTGAAAACCTTCCAAGGTGAAAGTCCATGGTTTCATGAGGGGAAGCATCATGCTAAAAATGATGAGCTGCCAGCTAATAGGAAAAAGTTGTTACCTAGTCTAACTGTTCAGTTCCAATGCTATGTACATTTCCTTCGTACTCCTTCATCAGGAATATGAAGGAATGCTCCTCACTTGCATGAATGAGCGTAGCAGCAACAACTCTCAAGAAAATGAACACCATGCCCTCTTCTCACTATTACCATTGGGCAGAAAGTCCCACACCACCAAGTTCAGGAACAGTTATTACCCTTCAACCATCAGGCTCCGGACTAGCACGAATAACTTCGTTCCCCTCAACGCTGAATTCACTTTCAAGAATTCTGCAACTCATGTTTTCAGAATGTTTTTTTATTATTTGTCTTATTTTAGACATCGGTTGTTTTTCAGTCCTGGTTATACACAGATTTTCAAAGATCAAAGGAAATGTATTATCAAAGTTTTCCAAAGTAATAACACTGAGTAATTTAAAGTTGCTGACATTCGTCACCACCGATCCTCACGGGCCTCCAGTCAGAGAGGCAACCACCTATTACCACGCTGGGCTTCTTTCACAAAAACAAAATCTAATCCTATTCACTGCCTCATCTTGAATGCCAAGTGAATGAACCTTCTTGACCAGCCTCCCATGTGGGATCCTGTCAAATGCCTTGCTAAAGTCCATGTAGACAGCACTCACTGCCTTGCCTTCATCCACTTTCCTGGTAACTTCCTCAAAAAACATTGTTGGGATACTTGCAGAACACAGTAAAACAAAACATACCATGTGACAAAGCAACAATAGTAAAACAATCCCATTCCTCCCTCCCACTCACACACATGCAGAGTTTTCTAACCTCAGGCCACTTCGAACTTGGCCTCCAACCTCTGGTGGACTCGTGGATTCACAGACACTGGGCCCTGACTTCCCTAGAAGCCTTGCAGACATTCGCAGACTCTAGGCTCTGGCCATCAGGCCGCAATTTATGAACTTCTGATCAACCTTAGGGATTCCAATCAGGACTTCTATCTGGACTTCCAATTGACCTACAGGCTTCAAACTTTGCTATCAACCTTGAATTCTAGGCCTTGTATACCAGACTTGCCAATAATGGGACCCCAAATACTAGGCCTTGAACTCCAGTCTCATGGATGACGGGACTCCGAATGTCTCACCAGCCCCACACCTGACCATGCACTTGACACTGTCCTTCAATGAAAATACCAACATTTATTGCTTCACCTAATGGTTCTTGAGAAGATGGTTAGTGGGTCCCCACCAAGCTGCTGCTGTCTACAGTTTGTCTTCTGAAGCTACTACCACGGTGCACTTGGAGGCGAAGTCATAGGATTTAGACCCGACAACATTGAAGAACCTGTAATATATTTACAAGTTAAAATTGTGCACAGCTTGGTGAGGAATCTGCAGGTGGTGGGGCCCTTGTGAATAAGGTTGTGGGTTTGACAGCTGCTATAGGAGTATCCTAGGTGAATGACTACAGTGCATTTTGTGGTTGTGCACCAGCAAAGGAGGGAACTGATGTTCTGGGTGGTTGATGGGATACCCGTCACTCAGCTCCTTTGTCATGGATGATTAAAGTTCAAAGTAAAATTATTATCAAAGTCTGTCTATGTTACCATGTACCACACTGAGATTCATTTCCCTGCAGACATTTACAATAAAATTTAAAAAAAAATAATAGCACTGATGCAACTGAAATCCATTCCAATTTGCCTACCGGAGCAACAGGTCCACAGCAGATGCCATCTCATTGGCTCTTCACTCAACCCTCAGCATTCAATACCATCATCCCCTTAAAACAAATCGATAAGCTCCTAGACCTTGGCCTCAATACCCCCTTATGCAATTGGATCCTCGATTTCCTCGCTTGAAAACCCCAGTCAATTTGGATTGGTAACAACACCTCCTCCACAATCTCTATTAGCACAAGTACACCACAAGACTGTGTTTTTATCCCCTTGCTCTACTTGCGTTACATTTATGACTGTGCGGCTAAGCACAGCTCCAATGACATATTCCAGTTTGCTGATGACATCACTGTCATGGGCTAAATCAAAGATGGTAATGAATAATCTTATAGCACGAAGACTGAAAATCTGGCTGAGTGGTGCCATAACAACAACCTCTCACTCAATGTCAAAAAGACCAAAAAGTTGATTTTTGACTTCAGGAGAAGGAAACCAAAGATCCATGAGCCAGTCCTCTTGTGAGTATTCTATGGCACTGTAATGTGTGGGGACACTTGTGGGCTGCTTCCAGCACATCCTAGGGTGAGTTGGTTTGTTAATGCAAATTGTACAGTTCACTATATGTTTTGAAGGACATGTGATAAATCAACCTGAATCTGACTCTGAGTGTGATGCCTAGATTTAAAAATAGTTAGGTTTATTCAGTTTAGTGAATACAAATTAAGGTCAGTAACAACTGATGCTGGGCAGAAAACCAAACTCAGGATTAAAGTTTGTATCTCAATATTAACAGTCTAGATTTAGAAACAGAATGAAAAACAGTGATGGTTATGAGTGATAACCGTTTTTTTAAAAATGAGCACGATAGCCTATTTAGGCTAATATCTGTCATCAAGAAAATGCTGGAAACTATTATTAAGGAAGTAATAGCTGGTCATTGAGAAATTCATAAGATAATTATCTAGAGTCAATGTGGTTTTATGAAATGGAAATAAGAAATTGAAAAGTTTGCATGATTTCTTTGAAGATAGAGCAAACTAATTCGATAAATAAGAACCAGTTCATGTATGTATTTGCATTTTCTGAAATAATTTCATATCAAATGCCTTCTGAAAATCCCAAAACACGTGTTACCCCATCGCCTGTGAGCGCTTTCAAAAAGGCTACTGCACAAGAACAGAGCCATTGTGTGTTGGGCTAACTGATTGCCTGCACAGGGTATTTTCTAACGAATAGAAAACAGAGGGTCAGAATAAATAGGTTAATGGTAACTGGTAGCATGCCACTGTGATCAGTGCTGGGGCTTCATTTATTAATGATCTATATTGGTGAACAAACCAAGTTTTGCTGACAATGCAGGGAGAGATGTTACCAAATTGTGAGGACGCAAGCACTCTGCAAATGGAGGGTAAGTGAGTGGGCGAAAACTTTGCAGATGAAGTATACCATGGAAGAAAGTGGAGGTTATCCAATTAGAAGAAAGAAAACTATAAACTAAATTCTTCCTTCTGTGCAGTGAGACTATAAAATATAGCAGTACAATTAGATGGGGGGGTTGTCAAGGAGCATGAAACACAAAAGACATAGTAATTAACTTGGAAGTAAATAATTTGATCGGCATGGTGGCGAAGTGTAAGATCAGGGTTCGATTCCCACAACTACCTGTAAGGAGTTGGTACATTCTCCCCACGACCGCATGCATTTCCTCCCACATTCCACAGAAGTGTAGTTAGAGTTAGTGAGATGTGTGCATACTACGTTGACGCTGGAAGCACAGCAACATTTAGGGACTGCTCAGTACATCCTCACTGATTTCATTTGGCATAAACGATGCATTTCACTGTATGTTTCAATGACATGTGACAAATAAAAGGGATGTCATTCTGGCGTCCCTGTCAGCGTGGGAGCAGTGCAGAGAGGAGTAAATAAAGGTACAGAAGAGACAAGCAGAGGGCCAGTGGTTTGGAGTGGGCCAGTGGTGGGGGTAGGAGTGTCAGGCTTTGGCTCAAAGGAGGCTTCAGCTCAGAAGAGCCGTCGGCTCCAGGTAAGTTGTCCGGGTAAGTTTCTGTCAAATTTCCCTTTTTTCTTACTGTGTCAGGGATACTTTGTGTAGTTTAAATGGCCATTTTGTGTTCTTCATGCCGAATGTTAGAATCCTCGGAGTCCCAAGTCTCCGAGGGCACTATATCTGCATGAAGTGTATTGAACTGCAGCTCCTTGAAGACCATATTAGGGATCCAGAGCAGCAGCTGGATGATCTCCGGCTTGTATGGGAGAGCAAGGAGATCATCGATCAGAGTTACAGGGAAATAGTCACTCCTAAGTTGCAGAAGGTGGGTAGCTGTGTGACTGTCTGGAGAAGAAATGGGACAGTGAATAGGCAGTTAGCACAAAGCACCCCAGTTCCCCTAAAAAATAAATACACCATTTTGGGTACTGTTGTGGGGGATGACCTCCCAAGGGAATGCCACAGAGACTAGGTTACTGGCACTGAGCATGGGTCTGTGGTGCAGAAGGGAAAGAGGGGAGCGGTAGTGATAGGGGACAGGAGATTCTGTGGATGAGAATGGGACACCCTGATTGTATGTTACCTCCCAGGTGCCATGGTCAGGGACGTCTCAAATCGTGTCCACAACATTTTGGAGAGGGAGGGAGAGCAGACCGATGTCTTGGTACATATTGGTATCAATGACTTAGGAAGGAAAATCTACGATGTCTTGAAGAGAATTTAAAGAGCTAGGCAGAAAGCAGAGAACACCTCCAGAGCAGCAATTTCTGGATTGCTTCCTGTGCCATGCACCAGTGAGGGTAGAAACAGGATGTTATGGGAGATGTGCTGGGCTGAGAAGCTGGTTCAGGGGGCAAGGCTTCTGGATTTTGGATTATTGGGATAACTTCTCGGGGAGGCATGACCTGTACAAAAGGTTCAGGGCGCACCTGAACCCAAGGGGGACCAATATTCTCACGGGCAGGTTTGTTAGAGCTGTAGGGGAAAGTTTAAACTAATTTGACAGGGGAATGAACTCAGGATAGGATGGATGGTTAAAAAAAAAGGAAAGATAGCACGCAATCAGACTGTTAAGAGGAGCAGCAAAGATGAGGAAAAAAATTACAGTCAGCAAGGTGAGTATCAGTGCATTAGGGATGCAGAATCAAAAAGGGTAGCAAATAGAGTATTCAACGTGTTATATCTCAGTGCATAGAGTATAAGAAATAAGGTGGTTGATCTTGTTGCACTCTTACAGATTGTCGGGTATGATGTTGTGCCCATCACTGAATCGTGGCTGAAGGATGATTGTAGTTGGGAGTTGAATGTCCAAGGTTACACAGTGTATCAGAGGGATAGGAAGATAGACAGAAGGAGTGGTGTGGCTCTTCTGGTAAAGAATGGCAACAAATCAGTAGAAAGATGTGACATAGGGTCAGAAGATTTTGAATCCTTGTGCATTGAGTTAAGATACTACAAGGGTAAAAATACCTTGATGACATTATGTACAGGCCTCCAAACAGTAGCTGGGATATGGACTACAGACTACAACAGGAAATAGAAAAGGTGTGTCATAAGACAATGTTATGATACTTATGGGAGATTTTAACATGCAGATCAATTAGGAAAACCAGGCTGGTAGTGGATCTCAATAGAGTGAATTTGCTGAAGGCCTACAGATGGTATTTTAGAGCAGCTTGTCATTGAGCCTACTAGGGGATCAGCTATACTGGATTGGGTGTTATGTAATGAACTGGAGATGATTAGGGAGCTTAAGGTAAAAAAAGACCCTTATAATTGAAACGCAAACAACAGGAATTCTGCAGATGCTGGAAATTCAAGCAACACACATCAAAGTTGCTGGTGAACGCAGCAGGCCAAGCAGCATCTATAGGAAGAGGCGCAGTCGACGTTTCAGGTCCTGACGAAGGGTCTCGGCCTGAAACGTCGACTGCGCCTCTTCCTATAGATGCTGCTTGGCCTGCTGCGTTCACCAGCAACTTTGATGTGTGTTCCTTATAATTGATTTCAACTTGAAATTTGACAGGGAAGGTAAAGTCTGATGTGGCAGTACTTCAGTGCAGTAAAGCAAATTACAGTGGTATGAGAGAGGAGTTGCCAAAGCAAACTGGAAGGAGATGCTGGCAGGGTTGATAGCAGAGCTTGAGTTACTGGGAAAAAGAAGGAAGGTGCAGGATACTCATATGGCAAGATAGTACAACAATGGCTGACAAGGGAAGTCAAAGCTAATGTAAAAGCAAAAGAGAAAAAAACAACAAAGCAAAAATTAGCACAAAGGTAGAGGATTGGGAACCTTTTAAAAATTTACAGAAAGCAATAAAAGAATCATTAGGACAGAAAAAAATGAAATATGAAAGCAAGTTAGCAAACAATATCAAGGTGTTTAGAAAAAGTTTTTTCAAGTATATAAAAAATAAAAGAAAGATGAGAGTGGTTCTAGGACTGCTAGAAAATGAGGCCAGAGAAATAACAATGGAGGACAAGGAGATAGCAGATGAGCCAAATGAGTATTCTGTATCAGTCTTCACTGTGGAAGACACCAGCAGTGTGCCAGATGTTGAAGGGTGTGAGGGAAGAGAAGTGAGTGCAGTTACTATTACATAGAAGGTGCTCAAAAAGCTGAAAGTCCTAAGGGCACATATGTCACCTGGGCCAGATGAACTGCACCCTACAGTTCTGAAACAGGTACCGGGAGAGATTGTGGAGGCATTAGTAATGATATTTCAAGAATCATTAGTCTCTGGCATGGTTCCGGAGGACTGAAAAATTGTAAATGTCACTCCACTTTTTAAGGAAGGGGGGAGGCAGCAAAAAGGAAATTATAGATCTAACCTCAGTGGTTGGGAAGATGTTGGAGTCAATTGTTAAGGATGAGGTTATGGAGTACTTAATGACACAGGACGAGATAGTACAAAGTCAGCATGGTTTCCTTAAGGGAAAGTCTTGCCTGACAAACCTCTTGGAATTCTTTGAGGAGATTACAAGTAGGATAGATAAAGGTGATGCAGTAGATGTTGTGTATTTGGATTTTCAGAAGGCCTTTGACAAGATGTCACACATGAGGCTACTTACCAAGTTAAGGATCCATGGTATTACAGGAGAGTCACTGGCATGATCAGAGCATTGGCTTACTGGAAGGAGGCAGTGAATGATAATAAAAGGATCCTTATCTGGTTGGCTGCCAGTGACTAGCAGTGTTTCACAGGGGTCAGTGTTAGACCACTTCATTTTACGCTGTATATCAATGATTTAGATGATGGAATAAACACACACAAAATGCTGGAACTCAGCAGGCCATGCATCATCTATGAAAAAGAGTATAGTCGACATTTCGGGCTGAGATCCTTCAACAAGACTGGAGAAAAAAAGATGAGGAGTTAGAGCTAGAAGGTGGGGGGAGGAGAGGAAGAAAGGGAACACAGGTGATAGGTGAAACTGAGAGAAGATTTTCTCTTGTAGATGATGGAATAGAATGCTTTGTTGCCAATTTTGCAACAAAGATGATACCAAGATTGGTGGAGGAGTAGGTAGTGTTGAGGAAACAGAAAGGCTGCAGAAGTACTTAGACAGATTAGGAGAATGGGCAAGGAAGTGGGAAATGAAATACAATGTTGGAAAATGCATGTTCATGCACTTTGGTAGAAGGAATAAATGTGTAGACTATTTTCTAAATGGGGAGAAAATCCAAAAATCTGAGATGCAAAGACACTTGGGCGTCCTTGTGTAAAGGTAAACTTGCAGGTTGAGTCGGTGGTGAGGAAGGCAAACGCAATATTCACATTCATTTCAAGAGGTCTAGAATACAAGAGCAGGGACGTGATGCTGAGGCTTTATAAGGCACTGGTGAGGCTTCACCTTAAGTACTGTGAACAGTTTTGGGCTCCTTATATAAGAATTGATCTGTTGGGATTGGAGAGGGTTCAGAGGAAGTTCATAAGGATGATTCCAGAAATAAAAGGGTCATCATATGAGAAACATTTGATGGCTCTGGCTCTATGCTCACTGTAATTTAGAAGGCTGAGGGGGTGAATCATTGAAACTCATTGAAATTTGAAAGGCCTAGACAGAGTAGGTGTGAAAAGCACATTTCCCATGATGGGGGATATCTAGGACAAGAGGGCACAGCCTCCGGATAGAGGGGTATCCATTTAAAATAGAGATGTGGAGAAATTTCTTTAGCCAGAGGTTGGTGAACTTGTGGAATCTGTTACCACAGGCAGCTGTGGAGGCCAGGTCATTGGGTGTATTGATTGGTCACGGCATCAAAATTTCGGGGAGAAGGCCAGGGAGTTGAGCTGAGGAGGGGGAAAAATGATTAGTCATGATTGAATGGCCGAGCAGATTCAATGGGCCAAATGGCTTAATTCTTCTCCTATGTCTTATGGTCTTATAAAGATAATCTATCTAATCTAATTATGAAGCTCATGGAACAATCACCTATCTTGTGAAGTATTTGGAATCTAGAAGCATAGAAGTTTAGAGATTTCTAGGTGCTAGTGAGATCACACCTGGAGCACTACATGCAGTTTGGTCTCCACTTTTAAGGAAGGATATACTTGCACACTGAAGGCATTAAAGAGAAGGGACTATTCATCTGATGGGACTGATGGATGAAAAGTGGTGACAATAATACTCAATGGAGTCTTGAAGAACAATAAGTGATCTGAATGAGATACTGCATTTAAGATTAAAGCTCTTCTGCTAGTGGGGCATGAAGAACTAGAGGGCATTATTCCAGAATAAAGTGTTGACCATTTCAGATAGAGATGGGAAAATTTCTTCCCTCTAAGAATTATGATACCGTAGGATTCTCTTCCCTGCACCTGGAGAGCTGTGGAGTGGAGCAGGTGAATATATTCAAGGTAGACACTAACACATGTTTAACAACAAGCATTTTGAGGTGTTGGGAAAGAAGGTAATGTGGCATTGAGACCAACATTCAATCAAGCAGTCTAAATGAAAGGTTTTGACCCAAAACATTGATTGTCCATTTATCTCCACAGATGCTGCTTCACACATGGAGTTCCACCAGCAGCTCAATTCTTTTGCTCCAGGTTCCATCACCTGCAGTCGTTTGCATCGCTCTTTTATCAATCATGACTTACTTGAATGGTGAAGCCAGCTGGAGAGGCCTGCTAACCTATCCCACTCCTGTTCCTACCTTTGTACAATACATTCAGTAATTTCAACACCTATGATAATCACGTTGATCTGCATTCCAAATACTTTTGCATACACATTCAAATCAACAGATTAAAGTTATAAAAGCATGGTAGCTGCACTTTGTATAGCAGTATCTTGGCCTAAGTTAGCTGGTTAGTACAATGATGGGCCTCCTGTGCCTACAGTATTCCTTTTCTACAATTTCTACCATATGGTGTTTTGTTTTGTGATGCTCCACAAATGGTCTTGCAGCCAAACGATTGCTGGAAAATTTACACATGAAACAGCAGTACCTCTGCATAATGTTCAGAATTCTTGGATGTCAGCTAGTAATACCACCATTTACAAAACAAGCGAGTGATCATAATGTATGCAAGTTGCTAAATAAGGAAAAAGTGATTATGGTTGGTATGAATGTACTGTTTCAAATAAAATAAATAATGAAACTTCATGAAATTCACTCTGCCCTCGGTGTGCTATTTACTGTTTGTGTATCTTGGCAGGGAAATAAAAGCACAATTGGGTTGATTCCCAGCTAACTGGTCAACTTCAGCATTCCAGGACAGGAGTGGTTCAAGAAAGTGGCTCGTGACCACCACCATGTCAACAACTTTCCATTGTCCGCATTTTTTACAATTGTTTTACAGTTCAGTTTATTTATTTTTAAATAATACATTGTTGAACTCTGTTTGTCAATACTCCAATACAATTAATTAAATTCATAACTCCAGGATTTCTTTGCAGTTAGATCTTCAAAGGAGAGTTCATGTAGTTCTGCTGCAGCATAAAAAAGAAGCTACAACAGAAAATAATCTCCAGCTCTGTTACATACTTCTTCCTCAGTAACCATAATTAGTGGATATTTTGTGGCTGGATTATTTTTCAGATACTTCAAGTCCAATTATTTGAATTAAAAATGCCTATACACAGGCTCCAAACAAACATTAAGCCAGCGTGATGTATTATTAAACACTTGGCAGAAAGAGTAAGAAATTGACTTCCGTGATTTATAATGTAGGGAATTATCAAGTCTTTGGTGTACCAGCCAAATTCTAGCCTTGATTGAAGGTACCAGTAACAAAGCAGATTGCCATTTCTCTGACAGCTTTTTCTTCTCTGTTTGTATCCAAAATAAGTTGATACTTTTGATAACTGTTAGTAACTGATTGAATGCAAACTGCTGCAAGGCATGGATGTACCAAGGTTTCTCTAAAACAAGAAATTTAGTCATTTATCCAAACTAGCCTCTCTGTGTTACAGGGGTCCTAACACAATTTGTGTGTAAATGTGTTTGTTACGAGACACCCCCAACTGCACCAACTTCCGGGATTTAAGACACTAAAATCCTCCAAAGTATGGATAGCTGATGTAGCCCCTTTAAGGGTCAGGACGGTCCTGCTAATTGTTAATCATATTTCGAGTGCATACAATTGAGTATATAAAGAACACCTGGACTGCAGTTCGGTGCTCAATCATAAGCCTATTCGTGATAGCGTCTAGTGTTTGTTTTGAGCTCAGATCCAGCGTAATACCATTTCTCAAATCTTGCTTGGGGTATCTCAGCATTTGGATTCACTTCATCCTCGTCAGAGACTCTCGTTACAGTACGATTGAGCCAACATGGAACCAGTGGGGTATTGGAGACACTCGTCAGCTGTGGCCAACCTCCGTGAGAAAATTTCCAGACAGAGCCTGGAATTACACGACTCCACGTCACCGTGTGCCAACTATTGCAGGAGGGAAGCCAAAGTTGCTCAGATGACGCTGTTGGTTGCTCTGCGTAGCCTATCCATCTTCCAAATCCAGAGAGATTCAACAGTGACCTGGGTTCTTTCCATGGCTTCCTTGTCCAATGCTCATTAGTATTTGAACTCCAGCCATCTCAGTTCCTTCAGCGTGTGGAAAAGTGGTCTTCATTATCTCTCTCCTGAAAGGAAGTAGGTCAGAGGTTTGCTTGGATTCAGAAGAATTCAGGGGTGCCATAAGGAAGGTGTTTCATCACCCCACCGGAAGCAGCTGAGCCTCAGACTG
The DNA here is from genome assembly GCF_963921235.1 of Mobula hypostoma. Taxonomy (NCBI): domain Eukaryota; kingdom Metazoa; phylum Chordata; class Chondrichthyes; order Myliobatiformes; family Myliobatidae; genus Mobula; species Mobula hypostoma. The sequence goes on along the minus strand of NC_086115.1, from coordinate 29,542,180 downwards.
CCTGATGAAGATTCGACGGGGGGGGGGTACAGTCAGAGGCCGACTACGCGATCAAATTTCGGACCTTGGCCCGGGAGAGTGGTTGGAGCAGGGAGGCCCTGGTTATGCTATACTGCCACGGATTTAGAGATGAACTGAAAGATGACCTTGCATTGTGAGAGCCAGCAGAGAAGTTAGAGATTCTGATCAACCAGTCCATCCGTCTTGATAATCGTTGGGCAGTGCGAGAGTGGGACCGAAATATAAAATAATCCTATAAAACACAATTCACAAGTAACTGCTATACATGTGAAGTGATTGTATCTAAAGTGATGCCAGATGTAGTCATGGTGATGGTGGTGTGGTGGGATGATAGGTGGAGGTGTTGATCAGTCTGACTGCTAGGGAAAGTAACTGTTTTTGAGTGTAGTGATCCTGGCATGGATATTGCATGGCCTTTTTCCTGATGGATTGGGAAAAACAAAGCAAGGTAGGCAGGATCCTTCATCAAATTGCTGGCCTTTTTCCTGCATCTTTCTATGTATTTGACATTGATGGCAGGTAGGCTGGTGATGGTGATGCATTGGGCAACTTTAACTGTCCTTTGTAGAGCCCTCCTCTCCATTTCTGTACCACACAGTGATGCAGCATGTTAGGATGCTTTCCCTGCACATCTGTAAAAGGTCGTGAGTATTGGCGTGCATAGACCAGTTCTCTTCAGCCTCTTCAGAAAATAGAGGCTTTGGTGAGCTTTCCTTTACTGTGGAGGATTTGTTCTGGAAGCATGAGAGTTTGTGTGAGACGTGCACTCCCAGAAGTTTGAAACTCCTCGCAGTTTCAACTGCTATGCCGCTGATATGAAGAGGGATGTGAGAGGTGAGCATTTTCCTGAAGTCAATAACCATCTCCTTTATCTTATTGACATTGAGGAGGACATTATTTGCCTGGCTCAAGGCCTCAGGCTTTTCCACCTTCTCCCTGTAGGCCATCTCATTGTTGTTGTGATGAGCCCCACCACTGCTGAGTCATCATTAAACTTGACAATGTGATTCTGTAGACGTTTGGCTGGCAAGTTGTGTTTGAGCAGAGTGTACAGCAGTGGGCTTAGCACACGGCCCCGGGGGATGATGGGGACGGAGGAGCAGTTGTGCATCCTGATTGACTGAGGTCTGTTGGTACAGTATAAAACAAACATATTAGTTAGGAGAAAGAATCAGCCATTCAGTTTCTTCCCATCCCTGAGTGTGCTCAGCTACTAAGTAAGATCAGAAATCAGAATCTGAAACAAGATTTAATATCACGGGCGTATGTCATGAAATTTGTTAATTTGCAGCAGCAGTCCATTGCAATACATGATAATATAGAAAAAATAAGCAAGTCAACTACAGTAAGTATATATGTATATTAAATTAAAAATAGTACAAAAACAGAAATAGTATAAAAAAGCGAGGTAGTAGTCATGAGTTCATTATCCATTTAGGAATGAGCTATGAAATTAATAAAAAGATTGAAAAAGAAAGAAAGAAAGGAATGAGCTATACCTAGCCACCTCATGGGTATAAATGGAGTAGAGCAGAGGGGAAGAAGCTGTTCCTGAATCTTTGAGTGTGCATCTTCAGGCTTCTGGACCTCCTTCCTGACTGTACCAATAAGAGGGCATGTCCTGGGTGATGGAGGTCCTTGACAATTTCTTGGATACTGCAGGGGCTAATGCTCAAGTTGGAGCTGATTAATAGTACAATTTTCCGTAGCTTCTTTCAGTCCTGTGCAGTAGCCACCCCTCCATACCAGAAGGTGATGCAGTCTATCATCTACATAAGTTTTTGAGTGTTTTAGGTGACAGACCAAATCTCTTCAAAACCTAATGAAATATAGATGTTGACTTGCCTTCTTTACAGCTACTTTGATTATGTTGGGACCAGGTTAGATCCTCAGAGATCTTGACACCTAGGAACTTGAAACTGCTCACACACTGCACTTCTGATCCTTCTGCGAGGGTTAGTTTGTGTTCTCTCATCTCACCCTTCCTGAAGTCCACAATCAGCTCTTTGGTCTTACTGACACTGAGTGCCAGGTTGTTGCTGCGAGGTGGTACTTCTCACTCCTGTATGCCCTCGTGTCCCCTTCTGACATTCTACCAACAATGGTTGCATCAGCTGCAAATTGATACATGCCATTTGAGCTATACCTAGCCACCTCATGGGTATAAAGAGAGTAGACCAGTGGGCTAAGTATACATCCCTGAGCTGCGCCAGTGTTGATTGTTAGCGAGGAGGAGATATTATCACCAATCCGCACAGATTGTGGACTTCCAGTTAAGAAGTCGGGGATCCAATTGCAGAGGGAAGTACGCAGAGGCCCAGGTTCTATATCTTATCAATCAGAACTGTGGGAATGATGGTGTTAAATGCTGTGCTATAGTCAACCAACAGTATCCTGACACAGGTGTTTATATTGTCCAGGTGATCGAGGGAAGCATGAAGAGTCATTGAGATAGTGTCTGCCGTTGATCTATTAGATCATTGTGGATCTAATTTTAATCTTGTTGCTATTTTTCAACACACACACACACACTCGCACGAGTAAATATTTATCTCCAGAATTTAAGAGTCATGGAACTATACGGTACAGAAAAAGAACATTCAGCCCAATTTGTCAACGGAAACCACGGTGCCCCCCTAAACTGGTCTCATTTGCCTCCATTAACAACGTATCCCTCTATACCTTCCCTACCAATGTACTTGTCGAAATGTCTTTTAAGCATTGCAACTGTACCGCCACTACCACTTACTCTGACAGCTTGTTCCACATACGCACTGCACTCTGTTTGAAAAACTTTCTCCTCAGAGCACCTTTAAATTATTCCACTCACAGATAAAACCTATACTCTCTCTTTTTGGATTCCCCTATCCTGCAAAAACAAACTGTGACCATTCACTTTATCTATGCCCTTATGTTTTTACATAATTCTGTAAGATCACCCCGTCATCCTCCTACACTCCAGGACATAATCCAGCCTATCCAGTCTCTCCTTATATATCAAGCCCTCCAGTCCCAACAACGTTCTTGTGATTATTTTCTGCACTCTTTCCAATTTAATGAAATCCTTATTATAGCTTGACTAGAACTGCACACAAAAAAAGGCTAGCATACCAAATGCCTTCGTCATCAGCTTATCTACCTGTGATTCCACTCGTAGAAAACTACAGGTTTCCCTCGCCATCCGAAGGCACAGCGTTCCTATAAAATGGTTCGTAAGCCAGAATGTCATAAAGCGAAGAAGCAATTACCATTTATTTATTTGAGAAAAATTTGTCAGCGTTCCCAGACCCAAAAAATAACTTACCAAATCATGCCAAATAACACATAAAACCTAAAATAACAGTAATGTATAGTAAAAGCAGGAATGATATGATAAATACACAGCCTATATAAAGTAGAAATACTTTTCCACAATCATTACTGAACAGTTCTCTGGAGCGAAAATCTCACGCAAGTGCTGTCGGCAGAAAATCTCACGCAAGCGCTGTTGGCAAAAACACTCTCTCCAGTAACCTTTAAGCTATGAAGCTGCCAAAGCATACCAAATAACACATAAAAGTACACAGCCTATATAAAGTAGAAATAATGTATGTACAGTGCAGTATCACTTACCGGAATTGGGAAGACAGCGAGCACACTGATGATGGTGTGTTAGGCTGAGTCGTCGGAGGTTGGGGTGGTGCAGTGGTCCCCAACCTCCGGGCAGCAAACCAATACCGATCCGCGGAAAATGCAGCACTAGCCAGGATGCACCCAGCACATCCTTAAGAAAAAAGCCGAAATAAACAAGCTAATTAATTAGGTGCCACTCAGCACGTAAATGTCGGCCCAGATCAGAGGCGTCGCAATCGGCAATCAGCTCATCATCGTCTGTTTCCATCAGGGCAGGCAGGTCAACTTCTTCCATCTCTGCCTGCCTCGATGTCGAAGGTTGAGGTTCGTCGTCTGCTGTGGCTGATGTGGAAGGCTTGAAAAACGACAGTATGCTTGACTGCTTAGCCTCGCCATCTTTCTATCATACAGTTCTTTGTAAGTACTCAAACCATCCTGCAAATATGCCCTAAACCTACGTACCCTTTCAAAATTAAAGTCGTACTTTTCTGCAATCATTGTTGCTAATTGCAACGAAAATCTCACGCAGCTGCTTCATGTTCTGTTCCTGGATGATTTCACTTTTGGTCCGTTCGCTACTGCATTCGGTTTCGATTATTATCCTTTCCTCTTCCAATTGCATCAGCTCTTCATCTATCAGTTCTTGGTCATGGGATGCCAAAACCTCTTCAACATCATCTTTGTCAACTTCCACAAGCCAAACTCACTTCGTCCTTACTTCGTTCACCACAATCGAAACACTTAATTATGTCTAGTTTTACGCTGTGTAACACCCTTACGAGCTCTTTTAGGCTTTTCTGATACCATAGAACTCATCTTGCTAATGGCTGCTCACAAGCATGTGTTTAAGCAATGCCAGCTAGAATGCAGTTCCGGGGGAGGAGCCTGGCTGCTCGGGTCGCGCGCTGCCTTTTATCGTAACAGTGAAAACACCTTCTGTTAGCGAAAACAGGTAACTAATGTAGGGCTTTTGTAACAGTGAGGTTTCGTAAACGAACTTTCGAAAAGCGGGCGACACCTGTATATACACTCAATGGCAAATATCTAATCAGTCAATCATGTGGCAGCAACTCATTGCATCAAAATATGCAGACATGGTCAAGAGGTTAAATTGTTGTTCAGCCCAAACATCAAAATGGGCAAGAAATATGATCTGGGTGATTATGTCAGTGGAATGATTGTTGGTGCCAGACAGGGTGGTTTGAGGATCTCAGAAACTGCTAATCTCCTGGGATTTTCATCCATAACAGTCTCTAAAGTTTACAGAGAATGGTGCGAGAAACAAAAGTAAATCCAGTGAGCAAATGCTCTATGGGTGAAAAACACCTTCTTAGTAAGAGAGGTCAAGGAGAATGGCCAGAGTGGTTTAAGCTGACAGGAAAGTAACAATAACTCAAATAACCACCCATTATAACAGTGGCGTGTTGAAGAGCATCTCTAAATGCACAACACATCGAACCTTGAAATAGATGAGCTATAGCAGCAGACCACAAACATATACTCAGTGGCCACTTTAATATTTAAGGAGGAAAAATACTACTGAATGTATTTGTTCTCTTCTGTTCTACAATGTCCTCAAGCGCCCAGCCAGTTATTGTATAAATAGTGTCCTGGTTTAACTTCAAAAAAATAAAAAAAGCTACTTAAAATTCCAAATCCATGCTTTCACCACTCTTTGAGAATGCGTTCTGGATCCTCCTGAGCTTCAGGGGAAAAAATTATCGTACCTCAGTCTTAAATAGCTGCACTCCAAGTACGTTCTAGATTCACCCAAAAAAGAAAGCATATTTCTCCACAAGGTTCTGATACATTTCACACTTCTAAACTCCAGCAGGTGAAAGCCTAGCCTGCCCAGTCATCTTTTGTAAGGCAATCTGTCCATAACATTCATCCTTATATTTACTTGATAGAGATGTATAAGATGATATGAGGCCTAGACCAAGTGAATAACCAGAGACTTTTTGCCAGTGTGGAAATGGCCTAAGCCAGGGGCATAATTTTGGGGTGATTGAAGGAAAATATATGAAGGGATATTATAGGCAATTTTTCTATACAGAGTGGTGAGAGTGTGAAACGCCCTGCCAGGGATGGTGGTAGAGTCAGATATATTACTGACACTTAAGAAACTCTTAAAATAGGCACATGGACGATTGAAAAATGGAAGACTATGTAGGAGGGAAGCGTTAGATTGACTTCACTGTAGGTTAAAAGGTTGGCACTACATCATGAGCTGAAGGGCCTGTACTGTGCTGTAATATTCTATGTTCTATGAAACCAACCGTATACACAACACTCCAATCATCTCCAAGTGCAGCACAGTAATGTTGCAAGTAGAGCCACTGCCACAGAGCTCCAAGCACCCATGTTTAACCTGACTGCTGTCTGTGGAGTTTGCACGTTCTGTGACCATGGAGTTTTCCCCAGGTATTTCAGTACTCCCCCCACCATCACTTAACAAAGATGTTTGGATTGGTACACCACAGCAAACTGCTCTTTTGGATGGGAAAACTGATGATATTCAGGGAAACTACAAATGGCATTAATGTAGGATTAGTGTAAGTAGGTGCTTGAAGATCAGCACAGATTTGCTGGGCTATAGAACCTACCCCCATGCTGTCTCATCTATGGCCTTAATTCCTGAAACATAATCTGCCTCCTTTAGTTTTCACTTACTCCAACCATGAATAATAACATTCTGTCAGCTTCCTTAACTATTTGCCATACCTGCACATAGGTCTGTTTCAAATCCTGTAGTAGAATACCTCTGAATTTTAGAGCTTTACAACTTCTCACTTTTAATTGGTATTGTTATTGGTTTATTATTGTCACAGACAAAGATAGAGTAAAGTGTTCAAATCTTACTGTCGTCAATGCCTAAGGCAAGGCTCCTCATGATCTCAAACATGCCAAATATCCTGACTGGCCCTGCTCGCTTTTTAAATTCTTGTTTCCACCAATGCACAAACCAGTGACTGCTTGTGATCATAAACGTGTCAAATGTCCGGCTTGATTTTTCAAACCTTGCTCCCACAATTTATCATTGCCACATGTACCAAGATACAGTGAAAAGTTTGTCTTGCATATCACATGTACCAAGATACAGTGAGAAGTTTGTCTTGCATGCTGTTTACACAGATCAATCATTACAAAGTACATTGAGCTAGAATAAGATAAAATAACAATGCAAAATAAAGTATAAAAACTACCAAAAGAACCTAGTACAGGTAAACAATAAAGTGCAAGTTCATAACCAGGTCGATTGTGAGGTCTGAAATCCATCTTATTGACAAGGACTTTGTTCAAGTATCTGCTCATAGTGAGATAAAAGCTGTTCCTGAGTCTGGTGATCCGTGCTTTTAGGCTTTTGTATCTTCTTCTCAAAGGGAGAGGGCTGAGGACAGAATGTCGAGGTGGGAGGAGCTTTTAGCTATGATTCTTTGCTATTATTAATGCAAAATGTCACATTTAGATACACTCAGCTCTTTTTCTTAAATTATACTCTATTACATTACATATGCTCACTCAGTGAATGTAACCATATATCTTTGTAGTCTCCATAGGTCCTCTTCACAACTTATGTTAATATGGATGTTAGGACGTGAGGCTGGGTATTCAGCAGCTTAGTAAGACTAAAGCTAAGAGAGACGAATGTGGGTCTCATGACTAGGGTCAGCTCAGGAAGAACGTAAAGGGCAATAAAAGTAAAATAGAATAGAGGCAATTTAGGTCTGTATCAGATGGGAATGTTTGGTCCAGGAAACAAAAGAAGGCTGCGAAGTAGTGAAGACAGCCAGATGAGCAGCCTCAAACTTAAAAAAGAAGCCCATGTTTCACACCTAGTGTTGAAGGAGAAGATGGAAAAATAAGTCCATGAAGGCAGTTTGCATTAGAGGAGTTGGCTGAGGATTATTTCTGCCTCCAGGATGATCCCAGAATATTGAACACTTTAGCTGCTGACTGCTGGACCCAATTGTGCTTTATGCTTTATGTGGTTCAGGCCAAAAGTGCTAAAACTATTCACAGAAACCACAGAACCAGAGAAACCTATGTTATAGAAAATGGCTTTTTGCCTTATGGATCCAAAGCCACTTGAAACATTTCTATTCAACATTGTCCCACTTCCCATCGCTTGCTCTGCAGCTTTGTAGTCACAGCACTGCATATGTTCATGTATGTTCCTTGTGAGAATTTCTGCCTTCAGAGAATAAATCATGAGTAACCACCAGAATGTGCTGGAATAAACAAATGTTGTGCCAGCAAGAGGTTCCGACAAAATGCTGGAGGAACTCATCAGGGCAGGTATCATCTACAGAAAAAAGTACGGTCGACATTTTTGGCCAAGACCATCTCACCACGAAACGTTAACTGTACTTTTTTTCTGTAGATGCTGCCTGGCCTTTGAGCTCCTCCAGCATTTTGTGTGTGTTGCTTGGATTTCCAGCATCTGCAGATTTTCTCTTGCTTGTGATTAAGAGGTTCTGCACCAAATAAGGTGAGGCAGAGGCTAAAATGAGTATCCTATTAAATACACGCTTTAAAAAAAAGCTCAACTTTTAATGCTTCCGTCGAATACATTAAATCCCTGTCCTCTTATGGTTTGCCTCTGTGATAAAAATAAATCCTTGTTATTCATAACTCTTTTACACAAAAATTAAATCTCTCCTCAGCCAAGAAAATCTTTCCTTGTAACTAAACATTTTTCAGCGTGACAACATAAATAACATAAATCTCCTTTTCACCTTACCCAGAACCACTGCACGATTCCTGTGATGTGGTTACGGATACTTCAGCTGTGGCTTATTTACCTTGCTGTTTACATTGTAAATACATACTGGTATTTATGCATTAATTCACAACATTATTCCATATTAATCCCAACATTTTATATTTTGTATAATTCTTTATTCTTTATGACTGTTGCAACTTGTAGTTTTTTTATTGCATGTTGCGCCAACACACCACAGTAAATTCCTATTGCTTGGAAATGTACAGTATATGCCAAATAAAGTTGATTTTTGATCCACGAACTTTATATGCTATGCCCTGCTCTCCTATCCTATACTTTAGACAATGATAGAAATTATTCACTAGATCTTTGTCATCTGAATGAATATATCAGGGCTCTTTTGACAGCAAGGTCACATTGTTCTAGAGATCTGAGTATCTATTCACTTATTCCCTTGCTGTGTTATTCCTCCCCAAATACCTATACCTCTCTGGCTTGAAGTCTGTTTCTGACTTTTCCAACCATCTGGTCAGTCCGTTGAAACCTTCCTTCAATCAGCAACTTTCTCCTTCACTATCAACCCACAGCCAACTTTATTATACTTGTTCAAATCTCCGCAAGACTTAAGGGAACAGAAGCCAATACTTCCATATGATGAGAGAGAATTAAATGAGATAATTGGTGAACAAAGGTGCAGACCAAAGTGCAACTGAATCTCTATCAATTTCACAAATTAAATAGTGGGGAAATTGAGATTCTGAAATCTAGCTGTAAAGTAAATGTGAGAATTTTTCTCAGGAAAGACTGGAATTGGAATTAGTTTATTATATCATATGCACTGAGATACAATGAAAATTTTCTTTTGCATACTGATCATACAGATCAGGAATTACACAGGACTTTGGAGTAGAACAAGGTAAAACAATAACAAAGCAGAATAAAGTGTAACAGCTATGGAGAAAATCCACTGCAGGTAAACAATAGTGTGCAAGATGATAATGAGGTAGATTGTGAGGCCAAGAGTCCATCCTGTCATACTTATGCCTGATGGAAGAGGGGTCAAGAGAAATATACCAGGTAAATGGGGTTTTTTGTTAAGCTGACTGTTTACTGAGGCAGTAAGATGTATATACAGAGTCCATAGAGGGGAGGTTTCCCTAATGCACTGAGCTGTGCCCACAACTCTCTGCAGTTTCTTGGAATCACATGCAAAGCATTTGCCATACCAAGCCATTTTGCATCTGGATAGGATGCTTTTTATGGTGGATCAATTTTAAAAAATTCTAAGACTGAGCAGAGATATGCCAAATTCCTTTAGCCTTCTGAGGGAGCAGAGAGAAGCATCGGTGATCTTTCTTGGACGTGGCATTAACATGGTTAGACCAGCTCAGGCTATTAGTGACATTCACTCCCAGGAACTTGAAGCTCTCAACCTCAACACCACTCATGTAGACAGAAACATGTACACCACCCACTTTCCTGAACTTAATGACCAGCTTTTTTCCATTGTTGACATTGGTGAAAAGGTGTTGTCATGACACCAAGTTACTATGCTCTTTATCTCCTTCCTGTACTCTGACTCATCACTATTTGAGAAAAGGCTGTGGTATCATCTGCAAACTCAAATGGAGTTAGGGCAGAAACTGGCCATATAGTCTTGTGTGTACAGCAAGTTTCTCAAAGGGCTGAGGATGCAACTTCGTGGAACACCAGTGTTTAGAATAATTGTGAAGGGGGTGTTGATTGTGGTTGATTGGTCAGCAAATCAAGGATCAAGTTGCACAGGGAGGCATCGATTCCCAGGGTCCAGAGTTTGGTGATGAAAATCCAGTAGAGAGTAGGGTTCAGACCCGGATGAAGGATTTAGACAATTAGAAATAAGCTTAAGATATTAATAGAAATAAGATCATAATGAGTTCCTCTCACACGTCTGTGCACAAAAGGGCATAGAGGAAATTCAAACTTCTCAATTTCATAATTCCTCTGGGCATAAAACATGTAGTTATATTATTTCTCACTACAATCTAAAGCTTGGTAGGTCAGTATCATTCTGTTAATTTACTCTCCTTCCATGAACAACATATTCTTCCTATTTGTATCCAAATATGAATAGTGGATTTTAACAATAAGTTTGTCAGGTGAGAATCACTTTTCATCCCCATTTATTCTAGTTTCTTGATTATAAATCTCTGCTTTTTATTTAACTTTTTAATTATTTTGTATATCCATTTCTGTTCTTTCATTGATCTATGTATGAGGGTCCTAAATTCCTTTGATCCTCCACTATCCTTCAGCTCTTGGTAATGCTTCTATTTGGGTTGAAAGACAGGTGACATCATTCATACCTTCAATTAAACCCACTTACAAATGCGATCCAGTTTCGCTTGTTCACAATTTTACAGTTCAAACTAAATTTATGAAAACACTGTCCTACTTTCTGTCCCTTCTTCATCATCCAAGTCACTAAATATTGTGCTGAAGAGATGAACCAGGTTAGATCCCAGTACTACAACTGACCTACAGATCAGCTAATTTTACTATCCATCAGATATCTCCATTCTATATCACCAGCCCTCAGTCAATTTAATTTGCAAGTCAATAATTAATCTTCGATTCTATGATGTTGAACTTTAGCCAACAAACCTTTTTTTATGAGGAGCATTGATCATTGCATAATTCAAAGAAAATGAATGATCCTTGACAGCACAGTTCTGTTGTACTTAACATACTGTACATAATCCTTTGAATACTGAAGGACACTTAATGAGGTATAAGGCACTGGAATATATTCATAGTTTAACTGTAATAGTAATCAGTCTTTGGGAGAGCAATTCAGAATAGATCATTAGATTCATTTTCATGTAAACTTACCAGTTGGAACTTAAGAAGTAAAATGAACTCTGGAAGAATACTTAGCTAGTAATTATGCAATGTGTGGAACAAATGTAATGAAGCTTGCAGCTATCAATGAAAAATTATTGGTTTTAAATTAACAACATCTGTTGCGGAACGCTATTCTAAACAAAACTGAAAATAAAGCAAATGATAACTGTTTATCTTCTGTGTTTGATCCATGATAGACATTTATAAAACAATGAGCGCAAAATTACTAGAATTGATTGCATTCTAAGCCTGAAATGGATCACAAATCTCATTATTAACCAATATTTGATGTGAATAGCCATCCTCTTAAGTCAAACAAAGAATTGTTCTGCCATATTTACTGAAAGAATATTTGCCATTCTGATAGGATTCCTAAAAGTATTTTCAGAACAGCCAGTGAAAAGAAAGCTAATGAAAACTTTGAGAATGATATTTTTGCAACTAAGTTTTCAATCCTTGCAGAGACCTGGAGGTGGAGACTACACTTAAGTTTGTATCAGAATTGAAGTTCCCATTTCCTAAAGAACTTTCCTGTCTACTGGTATGAAATGGACAAAATCCTTAAGGAACTTTACAAGGGACTTTTAGTTTAAAGATGACGCTGGTGAAGCAGCAAACAAAACAAAGAAAACAACTAAATACTTTATTAATAGCACGTTTCCAGTAAATAATCATTACAAACAATAGCCTGTAACTCCTCTTGCGGAGAAGAGGTTTTGTACCGCCTGCACAACATGGCATTTTTGTACTGTGAACTGAGTCAAGTCTGGAAAGTACAAGAAGGTTGCGGCATGGTATGTACAGGCCAAATCGAGGCTGAAGGGTCCAGGCCCAAGAGCAGAGAATGAGTCAATGTTTGGCCAATGCTGGAACAGACTTGGAGCGATTTGATGTGGCAGAACCAAGAAGAGGCAGAATCAAGCCAGAGCCTGGGCCTGAGAACAAGGAACGACCCAAGGTTTGATTGATTTAAGTACTGAGTCGAAATGGAAAGGTCAGGTATGGATCGAATTGAGGTGGGGGGGATTAGAGTGTGACAGCTAAGGGATTACAGGCTTAATTTAAGACATGAATTACTTATGAGCATTTAATTACAGTGCCTCATAATTGATTACAATGATCAAGAAATCACCTCATCACTTGCTAAACTATCATTCATTTAGATTTTGCTCAAAGTGTATTATAGTTCTTGAAAATCAATGTGATACAGGTGTCCCCCGCTTTTCGAACGCTCGCTTTACAAAACCTCACTGTTACGAAAGACCTACATTAGTACCCTGTTTTCGCTTTCAGAAGGTGTTTTCACTGTTACAAAAAAAAAAGCAGCTCGCAGGGAAAATCAGCGCGTGATAAAAGGCAGCGCGCGTCCCAAGCAGCCGCTCTCCCCGGATTCGGAACTGCATTCTAGCCAGCATTGCTTAAACACGTGCCTGTGAGCAGCCGTTTGTCAGATGAGTCCTAAGATATTGGAAAAGTCTAAAAGAGCTCCTAAGGGTGTTACACTTAACATAAAACTAGACATAATTAGGCGTTTCGATCGTGGTGAACAAAGTAAGGACAACGTGAGTTTGGCTTGTGGAAGCTGACAAAGATGATGTTGAAGAGGTTTTGGCATCCCATGACCAAGAACTGATAGATGAAGAGCTGATGCAATTGAAAGAAGAAAGGATAACAATCGAAACCGAATGCAGTAACGAACTGAACGTGAAGCCACTGCGTGAGATTTTCGCTGCAATGATAAAGTACGACTTTAATTTTTAAAGGGTACTTAGGTTTAGGGGATATTTGCAGGACGGTTTGAGTCCTTACAAAGAACTGTATGATAGAAAAATGCGCGAGGCTCAGCAGTCAAGCAAGCCTTCCACATCAGCCACAGCAGATGACAAACCTCAACCTTCGACATCGAGGCAGGCAGTTATAGGAGAAGATGACCTGCCTGCTCTAATAGAAAGAGACGATGAGATTACACCCTAGTGTCCCACCACCCCGCGATTCGTGGAGAATGCAGCGGGTAGCCAGGAGGCACACAGCACATCTTTAAGAAAAAGGCCGAAATAAACATGCTAATTAATTAGGTGCCACCTGACACATAATTGTCAGCCCAGATCAGAGATGATGCAATCGGAAATCGGCACTGATCTGGGCCGATAATTACATGTTGGGCGGCACTTAATTAATTAGCATGTTTATTTCAGCTTTTTTCTTAAAGATGTGCTGTGTGCCTCCCGGCTACTGCTGCACCCCTGCACGATTCGCGGATCGGTATCGGTCGGTCGGCAGCATGGAGGGTGGGGGCCACAGCACCACCCCAACCTGCAACGACTCAGTCTAACACACCATCATCAGTGTGCTCGGTGCTGAACCAATTCCAGTAAGTGATACTACACTATACATACATTATTTCTACTTTATATGGGCTGTGTATTTTTACGTGTTATTTGGTATGATTTGGCAGCTTCATAGCTTAAAGGTTATTGAAGAACGCTTGTGCCGTGTTTTTGCCAACAGCGCTTGCGTGAGATTTTCTGCCGACGGCGCTTGCGTGAGATTTTCGCTACGGAGAACAGTGCAGTAATGATTGTGGAAAAGTATTTCTACTTTATGTAGGCTGTGTATTTAGCATATCATTCCTGCTTTTACTATATGTTACTTTTATTTTAGGTTTTATGTGTTATTTGGCATGATTTGATAGGTTATTTTGCGAACGCTCACAAATTTTTCCGACATAAATAAATGATAATTGCTTCTTTGCTTTATGACATTTCGGCTTACAAACCGTTTCATAGGAACGCTCTATCTTCGGATGGCGGGGGAAACCTGTACTTTCGTAATTGGCAGATACAGAAATCTGGACTTATGTTATTTTGTGTTACTCCCTGGCTGGGGAATTACTGCCATTCACTACTGCTGGTACGATTGCCATACTCTAATCATGTAGTGGCACAATTAGGGTATGGCTTTCAATGGAGTACAGTGTAGAATCTGCCCTTTTGAATCGTCATGACTGCATTTCTCTTGCCCATGGCTCAACCATGATATTACTACTTCACTTTATGTACCTTCAAGCAGAGAGTCAGGTTTTGCCTGAGCTACCATGATGTCATAACTTTCCCCTTTATTTTTCATAGTGTTTGAGGTAGGACTTAAACAATAGGCGATTACCTATGGTCATTAATATATAAAGAAAAATGGCAGAAGCAGACCAAACGAAAACGAAGTGTGGAGTATCTGAAATATAGATTTATACCAGCACCAAACAACCAATAGCACCCAATGTGTCTGGTGTGTGAAAAACTTTTCTTGAAATGAGGCAATGAAACTATCCTAGCTCCTTGAACATTTGAAGAGAATACACTGATAAAGCATAGAAGAAATGGGCTTATTTTCAGTCACTTCTTAACCAAGCAGTGATGACTTATGTGCTTCATACAACATTTCATTTCTCATTTCTGGAAAGCCTCATACAATTGGAGAATAACTGATTCTGCCAGCAGAAAGGGAGGTTCTGGGTATTAGTTTTGTGTAAGTCAAAAAACCAAATAACTCAAGCAATTCTGCTCAACAAAAAGACTGCTCAAAGACAAACAGATGAAATGGCTCAGAATGTGCAAGACACATCATGCAACATAGTTGGGACAACACAATTTGCTCTGCAGTTGGACAAGTCAACTTTACCAGGCAAATGATCTATGCTTCTTGATTATATTCATTTCATAAAACATAAAAGCAAAGTTTAAGTTTTATTATTTGCCAGGGGACGAGAAACAGATAAGAAAGGGGGAGTCATTATTTTGGGTTGAGCAATTTTTCAAAAGGTAGGACATTCCACTCACTAACATTCTTGCTTGTGCAACAGATAGGGCAGCATCAATGACAAGACACTACTGTGGGGTTTTTACATTCTTGAAGAAAGGTGTACCTAACATATTTACCATCCACTGTGTAATTCACAAACAACATCTTGTCGTAAAAACCTCAATGCACAAACCATTAAATACTGTTATCACAGCTGCGAATACAATCACGTCCCATTCTCTCAATTCTCAATTATTTCGAGAGCTTTGTATTGAGAATGATGAACAGTTTGAACGTCTACTGGCGCACATAGAAGTCAGATGGCTTTCAAAAGGAAACTGCCTAAGATGCTTTTATGTGCTGTTTGAAACTGTGATAAAATTCTTTGAAGACTCCAATGCCTTAGTAATCAAATCAAGAACAGAAGGCATGACATTGCTTAGTTGTCAGAATTATTTGCGAAGTTTAATTAAGTCAATCTTCAATTGTAAGGAAATTATCTGAATGTTATCAAAGTCAAATCAGCCATCTCCACACTTCTGTCCGAGTCAAACCTACTTAAGTGCAACACTGGCCGTTGTGGCCCTTTCCAGTTTCCGAGCCTCTCCAAGTTGAAAGAGAAAGAAAGAATATCAGATGATGATCTTCAAGGATACAGTGCCCATCTCTGGCACTGAGTCTGGCACTGTTGTGCAGAAGAGAAGGAGGGAGAAGAGAAATGCGGTAGTCGTAGGGGAATTCCATAGTCAGGGGAACAGACAGGAGATTCTGTGAGCCTGACAGAGATACCCGCATGGTGTGTTGCCTCCCAGGTGCCAGGGTACGGGATGTCTCGGATCGGGTCCTGAATATTCTAAAGGGGGAGGGTGAGCAGCCAGTTGTCTTGGTACATGTTGGTACCAATGACATAGATAGGACAAAGGAGGAGGTCCTGAAGAGAGATTTCCAGGAGTTAGGAAGGAAGCTGAGAAGCAGGACCTCCAGGGTAGTAATCTCGGGATTGCTACCTGTGCCACGTGCTAGCGAGGGCAAGAATAGTCGGATCAGGCAGATGAATGCGTGGCTGAGAGACTGGTGTAGGGGGCAGGGCTTCAGATTCTTGGATAATTGAGTTCTCTTCTGGGGGAAGTATGACCTGTTCAAAAAGGACAGGTTGCACCTGAACCCGAAGGGGACCAATAGCCTGGCGGGCAAGTTTAACAGAGCTGTTAGGGAGGGTTTAAACTAATTTGGCAGGGGGATGGAAACCAGAATGATAGAGCGGAGGAAGGGGAAAATAGAAATAAATCTAAGATAGTGAGCAGTAAAGATGTCAGGAAAGACAGGCAGGTGATGGGGCAAATTTGTAGCCATTGGGATGAGTTGCAGTGAAATCAAAGCAAAAAGTATCAAATACTGGTCTTAAGCTGTTGTACTTAAATGCACGCAGCATAAGGAATAAGTTTGATGATCTTGTTGTACAGCTACAGATTGGCAGGTATGATATTGTGGCCATCACTGAGACCTGGCTAAAGGATGCATGTCTCTGGGAGCTGAACGTCCAAGGATACATGGTGTATCGGAAGGATAGGAAGGTAGGCAGAGGGGGAGGCGTGGCTTTATTGGTAAGAAATGATATTAAATCATTAGAAAGAGGTGATATAGGATCGGAAGGTGCAGAATCTTTATGGGTTGAGCTAAGGAATAGCAGGGGCAAAAGGACCCTGATGGCAGTTATCTATAGGCCTCCAAACAGCTGCAGGAATGTGGACTACAAATTACAAATGGAAATAGAAAAGGCTTGTCAGAAGGGCAGTGTTATGATAATTGTGGGGGATTTTAACATGCCAGTAGATTGGGAAAATCAGGTCAGCACTGGATCTCAAGAGAGAGAATTTGTAGAAGGTCTGCGAGATGGCTTTTTAGAACAGCTTGTTGTTGAGCCCACTAGGGGGTCGGCTGTACTGGATTGGGTATTGTGTAATGAACCGGAGGTGATTAGAGAGATTGAGGTGAAGGAACCCTTAGGAGACAGTGATCATAACATGATTGAATTCACCGTGAAATTAGAAAAAGAGAAGCCGAAATCTGATGTGTCGGTGTTTCAGTGGAGTAAAGGAAATTACAGTGGCATGAGAGAGGAACTGGCCAAAGTTGACTGGAAAGGGACACTCGCGAGAAAGACAGCAGAGCAGCAGTGGCTGGAGTTTATACGAGAAATGAGGAATGTGCAAGACAGGTATATTCCAAAAAAGAAGAAATTTTCAAGTGGAAAAAGGATGCAACCGTGGTTGACAAGAGAAGTCAAAGCCAAAGTTAAAGCAAAGGAGAGGGCACACAAGGAAGCAAAAATTCGTGGGAAGACAGAGGATTGGGAAGTTTTAAAAACCTTACAAAAGGAAACCAAGAAGGTCATTAAGAGAGAAAAGATTAACTATGAAAGGAAGCTAGCAAATAATATCAAAGAGGATACTAAAAGCTTTTTCAAGTATATAAAGAGTAAAAGACAGGTGAGAGTAGATATAGGACCGATAGAAAATGATGCTGGAGAAATTGTAATGGGAGATAAGGAGATGGCAGAGGAACTGAACGAGTATTTTGCATCAGTCTTCACTGAGGAAGACATCAGCAGTATACCGGACACTCAAGGGTGTCAGGGAAGAGAAGTGTGCGCAGTCGCAATTACGACAGAGAAAGTATTCAGGAAGCTGAATAGGCTAAAGGTCGATAAATCTCCTGGACAAGATGGAATGCACCCTCGTGTTCTGAAGGAAGTAGCTGTGGAGATTGCGGAGGCATTAGCGATGATCTTTCAAAAGTCGATAGATTCTGGCATGGTTCCGGAAGACTGGAAGATTGCAAATGTCATTCCGCTATTTAAGAAGGGGGCAAGGAAGCAAAAAGGAAATTATAGACCTGTTAGCTTGACATCGGTGGTTGGGAAGTTGTTGGAGTCGATTGTCAAGGATGAGGTTACAGAGTACCTGGAGGCATATGACAAGATAGGCAGAACTCAGCATGGATTCCTTAAAGGAAAATCCTGCCTGACAAACCTATTACAATTTTTTGAGGAAATTACCAGTAGGCTAGACAAGGAATATGTAGTGGATGTTGTATATTTGGATTTTCAGAAGGCCTTCGACAAGGTGCCACACATGAGGCTACTTAACAAGATAAGAGCCCGTGGAATTACGGGAAAGTTACATACGTGGATAGAGCGTTGGCTGATTGGCAGGAAACAGAGAGTGGGAATAAAGGGATCCTATTCTGGTTGGCTGCCGGTTACTAGTGGTGTTCCACAGGGATCAGTGTTGAGGCCACTTCTTTTTACATTGTACATCAGCGATTTGGATTATGGAATAGATGGCTTTGTGGCTAAGTTTGCTGACGATACGAAGATAGGTGGAGGGGCCGGTAGTGCTGAGGAAACGGAGAGTCTGCAGAGAGACTTGGATAGATTGGAAGAATGGGCAGAGAAGTGGCAAATGAAGTACAATGTTGGAAAGTGTATGGTTATGCACTTTGGCAGAAAAAATAAACTGGCAGACTATTATTTAAATGGGGAAAGAATTCAAAGTTCTGAGATGCAACGGGACTTGGGAGTCCTCGTACAGGATTCCCTTAAAGTTAACCTCCAAGTTGAGTCAGTGGTGAAGAAGGCGAATGCAATGTTGGCATTCATTTCTAGAGAAATAGAGTATAGGAGCAGAGATGTGATGTTGAGGCTCTATAAGGTGCTGGTGAGACCTCACTTGGAGTACTGTGGGCAGTTTTGGTCTCCTTATTTAAGAAAGGATGTGCTGACGTTGGAGAGGGTACAGAGAAGATTCACTAGAATGATTCCGGGAATGAGAGGGTTAACATATGAGGAACATTTGTCTGCTCTTGGACTGTATTCTTTGGAGTTTAGAAGAATGAGGGGAGACCTCATAGAAACATTTCGAATGTTAAAAGCCATGGACAGAGTGGATGTGGCAAAATTGTTTCCCATGATGGGGGAGTCGAGTACGAGAGGGCATGACTTAAGGATTGAAGGGCGCCCTTTCAGAACAGAAATGCGAAGAAATTTTTTTAGTCAGAGGGTGGTGAATCTATGGAATTTGTTGCCACGGGCAGCAGTGGAGGCCAAGTCACTGGGTGTATTTAAGGCAGAGATTGATAGGTATCTGAGTAGCCAGGGCATCAAAGGTTATGGTGAGAAGGCAGGGGAGTGGGACTAAATAGGAGAATGGATCAGCTCATGATAAAATGGTGAAGCAGACTCGATGGGCCAAATGGCCTACTTCTGCTCCTTTGTCTTATGGTCTTATGGTCTTATAAAGACACGCCAGAAAGATTTCAAGATCTTCTCTCAATACAAATTCCAGATTGGGTAATAAATCCATTCCTGAACTCTTGTAATGAGTTATTAACAGGAATGATGGAAGAATTGATCTCACTGCAAAATGACTTCGAGCTGAAGCCAAGGTTTAAAAAATCATATCGAGAATTTTAGTTACAGGAAGAAATCTGTGAACACTTTCCTGTACTGTGGAAAAAGATCAAGATGTTCTTTATTGCCTATCCTCTATGCAGTCACCCAACATCTTTCAAACCAATGAAACAAAGTGCAAAATACTGAATGTGGAGATCTGGACTCCTTCTAAGTAACATCAGCCTGATATTGAGAAGCTGATATCACTGCACCAAGCCCATCCATCTCATTAAAGGTGAAAAAGCAATGAAGTAGTCAATAGTTGGACTACTAATGTACACTGTAAATTTGTTTATGAAAAATGTTTTACTGTTATTAAATACAGATATAATTATATTTGTGGCTTTAAATGGATTTGAATCATCTTACAATTATTTGTCACTGCTTTGAATTTGTAGTTCCTATTTTCCTTCACTTTGTATCATAAATCAAAACCTTTAATAGTTTTTATGTAATGGCTGGAAAGAGAGTGCTGGGAATCTGGTGTGGGAGCCAAGGGGCCAGTAATCCTTAAAAGTTTGGGAACAACTGCTGTAGACCCAGGATCATTTTTTTCACAATAAAGAGTTGGCTTTTCAATATAAGAGATAGAAGAACCTCCTTCACTCAGAAAGTTGTGAATCTTTAAAATTCATATGCAAGATGCTTAGTTGCTAAGTATATTGAAGGCAGAGTAGAACAGATTTTCAAATATTTGGGATATTAAGGAATGAAGGTTAGTAAAAGAAAGTGGTGGTTTAGAGTAAAAAATCAGGTAGGATCTTACCGAATGTCAAACAGTGTTCCCTCTAATTTTTTTTTACAGCTACATTGACCAACTATCACTCTGAGCAGGAAATTGTTACATGGCCTGAAAACTGTGTGGCACTTTGTATTAATATCTTATAAAAGAAAATTCCAGCTGTGCAGCAACAAAGGCTATATGTGCGAGAGCATTTCAGTTACCGCATGGCTGTGCAACCTCACAGCATAGAGGGAACAGTGATGCCAAAGCAGGTGTGAGGGGTTGGATAGTCTGCTTCTGCCTTCTATTTCCTATGTTCTTGAAACCTTGGAGGTTTGTTTATAGCAAGAGCAATATTTTAATTTTAAGTACTTCATCGCTGTTATTGTTTTGAAGGAGTTAGAGGATAAGTGAAATAAATGCACAGCTACATAGAGCTGGCAAAGGTGGCTCAGAAATCCTGAGATAAACATTCTATCACCTCTGGATTAATTAACAGGGTTTACCTACAAAACACAGCAGGGAACACCAGGGAAACCAAGGGAGATGGTAACTAATTTATGCCAGTTTATGGCATTCAAGCAGAGCTTCAAACCCATTGAGAGCTACGTAGTTCTATTTGCTGTTTTCACACTGATTCTGTTTAATGCATCAACACCCTTCCAAGATGCAACAAGAAATTTGACAAAACATGCTTTCATCAGTGCAGCAAAGCATCTACTGTCTCGCAGAGTCTCAGCCAGGGAATGCAATTAGCTATGTTCAACTTAGGATCAAACAGCAGCGGGCATCCAGACAACATAGCCTCTTAGATATTTCCCCCGTGAACAAAATTGTACAAAATTTAATTCTAAGTTAATGTCCATTCAAAGTTTGTCAGTATGAAACATCTTCTTGAAAATGCATCAAATTAATTCTGGTTTTACTGAGGATTTTTTCTGGCTTCTATTTCCTGTATTAAGCTACTACTGAGCATCAAAAATGGACATAAAAATACAGATGGTAGCATCCAACATAGTGCCTCATGTCATCACTGATCAGATAACCATAGCTGGCTTCTTTAATGTTACCACATTGCATTCAAACTTAGAAGGAAAGAATATTTCCATTCTCCATTTCTTGAATAGCTTTAAACCATCTTCAGACTTTTGTCCTTCAATAACATTTTATTTAGAGAAACAGGGTTGAATAGATCCTTCAGGCCCAACAACCCACATGGTCCAGCAACCCACTTATTTAACAATAGCATTAATCACAAGACAATTTACAATGACCAACTAACCTACTAACCGGTACACCTTTGGACTGTGGGAGGAAACCCATGCTGTTCACTGAAAGAATGTACAAACTCCTTACAGACGGTGTCAGATTTTAACTCCGAACTTCAGAATGCCCGAGCTGTAGTAGCACCAACCACTACAGTGACGCCCCAAAATTTGTCAGCAAAACAGTTCAGGACACTCACTTCCATCATAAACTATCTTTATGAATACTTCAAATATCTATTAGTTTGATTGAAAGTTATTTATTGAATTAACAAGCAGGTACTTGAATATCCAAATCAATGGAACTATTACTAAGGGATTTGAATCTACCTGAAGTTCCTTAAGAGAGAAAGCATCATTGTATTTCTCAAAGACAAACTGACCACCTGAGTTCACAGGAAAGTAGCAGAGCCTTAACTTTCATAGTTGTTGACAGAATAAACAAAGAAGCAGCACATAAAGAAAATAACTATAGCACTGAATTACCCAGTGCTGTAATTAAGATTAGCCACTTACCTGTTACTGTCTGCTAAAGAAAAACCCAATAAAATTTAAAATCAACTTAAAATTCTGAAGTGTTGTTCAAGATGCAAATGCCACTGAAGTGTTATTCAAGATGCAATACCCACTTTTTATTGTACTATTGTTGAAATAAACATATTTGGCTGATGAAATCAATGGATGAATGTATCATTATCTTGTTTCCTCTAATGGTGAGAAGGTTCATGTGCAGAAGTGCAGAACAGAGTGATAAGTGAATTGTTCCTTATCATGGCTACACTATGCTTTTCCTTCTCAACAATGGAACAAATGGGAACAAACTAGAGTGTAGGAAGTGAATGCACAACAATAATCCACAAATTGGAAACAAAGAAAAAATTACCTAGTGTAAAAAAAAGGCTGAAAAGTAAAATTTAAAATACTCCAAAAGCAATGAACTAAATTTTTGAAGGCACAGTTCTGTTGCCACAATCATTCAAAAGTGCAATACAGTGTAAATCTGAAATGCTTTCATGGTAATGATGACATACTGTATAAGTAATAACTTCATAGCAGTTCCTTAAGTTTGTTGTAGCTGGGAAGGTAATGGAGAGAAGCTTCCACTACTTAATAAATGTTCTCAATGGTATGCGTCTCCGACAGCCTCTGACAACCAAGTCCAGCTCTTGACCTTCACATATGGCTTAGCTGCTAAGGCCAGTGGAACTGTTTCTACTGACAGGAGAAGGGGCAAAGGTGAGTTACTGGTGTCTTAAAACCAGTCACTTCAGGCAGATGGAGCTCATTAGCTGTGGTTCAGAGCTCTTCTAGAAGCAAAACTCCGCTGTCTTGCAGCTATACCCACTCATGGGGGAAGCTTCAAGAGTAAACCCCAAGGAGAAATCTGGAGCTGTAGATGCTAGGTCAGTCCCAAGTTGAGTTCAATACTGATTGGTACTCCTACAATGCCACTGGTGTCAATCAGTGGTGCCAAACTGTATCAGTCTCTGCCATTCCTTTGGATTCATCACCTTCTTGGATAAGGGGAGTCTGCCGCTTGGATAACAGCTTGTTCTCCATATCTTACTGCCCTGGCTTGTGTTCTGGCTTGCATATTAAGTAGACAAGTAGGACACAATATCCATGGCCAACCCCCACTAATGGAGGGCCTCAAAATTCATAGCAGCAAGCCTCAGTATATAGGGCAATAACAGGCTTCAATACGCCAGGATGCAATCAGTGAAAACAGAGCTCAAGAACATAGTTGTTTTGAATGAGATTTTTTCATGGGCAGACACGTTCTTCAACTAAAACCGCAAGTGCTGAAAATATCTCGCAAGTCATACAACATGTGTGAAAATCTCCTCGACATTGGAGAAAACACGTTACCCGCTAACAGTACCAATTAACCTAATGTGGTGCTAGAAAGTTTGTGAACCCTTAGAAACTTTCTCTAGTTCTGCATAAATATGACCTAAAATGTGATCAGATCTTCGTGCAAGTCCTAAAACTAGATAGAGAATGCAATAAAATAAATAACACAGAAAACATAGTACTTGTTCATTTACTTATTGAGAAAAATGATCCAATATTACATGTATTTGTTGGAAAAAGTACGTGAACCTTTGCTTTCAGTAACTGGTGTGACCCCCTTTACAGCAAGAACTTCAGTGAAATGTTTCCGTTAACTGTTGATGAGTCCTGCACATCAGCTTGGAGGAATTTTAGACCATTCCTCCATACAAAACTCTTGATGTTCATCAACATTTCTGAGATACCTTGCATGAACAGCCCTCTTCAATCATGCCACAGCATCTTCATTAGGTTAAGTTCTGGAGTCTGATGGCCATTTCAAAACACAAATTTTCTTCCTTTTAAAACATTCTGTTGTTGATTTACTCTTGTATTTCCAATCATTGCCCTGTTGCATCATCCAACTTGTATTTAGCTTCAAGTGACAACCTGCTACCTTGACATTCCCCTGTAAAATGTCTTGATGCAATTTTGAATTAATTGTTCCCTCAACTATTACAAGCTGTCCAGGCTCTGAGGCAGCAAAGCAGCCCCAAGCCATGATGCTCCTTCCACTACACTTTACAGTTGGGACAAGGTTTTGGTGCTGGTGTGCAGTGCCATTTTTACTCCAAACATTGCAGGGTGCATTTCTGCCAAAATTTTCAACTTCTGTCTCATCTGTCCACAGAATATTGTTTCAGAAATGTTGTGGAACATCCAGGTAGTTTTTGCAAACTTGAGGTGAACAGCAAAGTTGTTTTTGGAGAGCAGTGGTTTCCTCCATGGTGTCTTTCCACGAACACCATTTTTGTTCAGTGTTTTTCTTATAGTGGACACATGAACACAGACTTTAGCAGGTTCCAGAGATTTTTGCAGCTCTTTTGCTGTTACCCTTGAGTTCTCTTTCACATCCTTCAGCACTGCACATTGTGCTCTTGGCTTGATCTTTGCAGGACGCTCACACCTAGGGAGAGTAGCAACAGTACTGAGTTTCTTCCATTTGGAGACAATTTCTCCTACTGTGGACTGATGAACACTCAAGTCTTTAGAAATGCTTTTGTAGCCTTTTCCAACTTCATGCATCTCTACAATTCTTTTTCAAAGGTCCTCTGAAAGTTGTTTTGATCGAGGCATGGTGCATATAAAGAGGTCTTTCTTGAAAAGCGCAGGCTCTGTCAGTAACCTGACTTTGTCTGTCTTTTTTTAAAGGACAGGGCACCTCTATAAACCACACCTCCAATCTCAACTCCCTGATTGTAACACCTGACCCCCCCCCCCCAGACATTCACATACTTCTTTGTACCTAGACTGTGATTGTTTAAATGGCGTACTCAGTAATGATGAGAAGAAGTACAATTGTCTGTGTGTTGTTAGTTCAGGCAGATTGTGTTTGTCTAATATTGTGACTTAGATGAAGATCAGACCACATTTTATGAGTAATTAATCCAGAAAGCCAGGTAATTGCATAGGGTTCACAAACTTTTTCTTGCAATTGTAGATGTCCTATCATCATCCTTTCAGGATATTCCATGTCATAACTGTTCCTCCAGCCATGTTCTCTGCAATATACAACCACTTTTTAAAATCTCTTTCCTAGTTTGAACACAAAGTTTCAGACCAGAAACATTAACTCTGTTGCAATGCAAGAGATACTGGAGGAACTCAACAAAAAAGGCAACATCTATGAAAGAAAATGAGCAGTTGACATTTCAATTCGAGACCCTTCCTCTGGACCTGAAACATTGACTCTCCATTTTCCACCACAGATGCTCGCTGATATTCTTAGTTCCTCCAGCATTTGCAGTCTCTTGGGTCTCCATTTAACTCTGCTCCACAGATGCTGAGTGTTTCCAAAATGATCTTTTTTGCTTATTTTCAGCCAGTTTCCTTACTTTAGTTTCTATGCTTCTAGAAATGGGCTGTCATGACCAATGCACTACTCTCCAGCAACATGAATTCAAGTAGTAAGGTAAATCTTAATTTGAAATGATTATATTGATAACCATAGGGCTACTGGATGGTTACTGAATGTTTTACCAATGTGTTTCAGAGAAGGGAAGTTGACATTCCTCATGCTGGCTAGACTACATATCCCTCAACATTACATTACCCTTCAACCTCCTGAAAGGATGATGATAGGACATCTACAATTTCAAGAAAAAGTTTGTGAACTCTTTGCAATTACCTGGCTTTCTGGACTAATTATTCATAAAATGTGGTCTGATCTTCATCTAAGTCACAATATTAGACAAACACAATCTGCCTGAACTAACAACACACAGACAATTGTTTACAGATGGAGGAGGAGAAGATGGCGGCGCGACGCAGCGCGTGCAGTCTCTCCGGTGAATGATATCTCTTATTTGTCAAGTAGGGGATCGTGCACAATTCTCATTTGATGGAAACAGATGTGAGAGTACGGAGGAACATCTGGAGAAACTTCTGAAATGCCCGCTTCGCTGCCGCTGTTACTGTGTGGTCCGGAATCTCCAGAGGAGAAGGCCTCGAATCCACGGCTTTGCTTGTTTCAGCAGCCAGGATGAGGTCGAAGGCGCTCCGGAGGCTGTATCGGAGGGGTTGGTTGGAGGCTCGAAGTTTTCGGATGGACGGACCCAGTGTCAGCTGTGGTCGGGTGCTTCCAGCGCATCGGCAGTTGTCGGTGCCTGGAGGTTTATGGCAGGGAGTTTCTCTCTTTGCCACTCGGGAGTCGATCGATTCGGGACTTTGAGACGTTTATTTTACCATGCCCATTGTCTGTTCTTTATCAAATTATGGTATTGCTTTGTACTGCTGTAACTATATGTTATATTTATGTGGTTCTGTCAGTGTTAGTCTTTGGTTTGTCCTGTTTTTTCTGTGATATCACTCTGGAGGAACATTATATCATTTCTTAATGCATGTATGCATTTCTAAATGACAATAAATGTCATTGAGTACTGAGTGTTCCCATAATCTAAAACACCATCAGGATCTTGAAATGGTGTGGATAACTTCACTCACCTGATTGTACATCTTTTGGACTTACTTTCAAGGACTCTACAACTCATGTTCTCAGTTTGATTTATTTGTTTGCTTTTTAAATCATTTTTCTATTTGCACAGTTTGTTTTCTTTTGCACATTGGTTATTTGTTAGTTCAAGTTTAAGTTTACTCTCACATTGTACATATATACCAGACCACAGTGAACAATGCTTCAAGACTTTCATGTACACCTTTCCCGATAAATGTTACATTATAGGGAGGAGGGACACCTCGGTGATTCTCTATGTTTTCTACTATCCTCTGTAGAGTCTTGCAGTCTGATGCTTTGCAACTTCCAAACCACACTATGATGTAACCAGGCAGGACACTTTTGATAAACACAAAAGACTGCAGATGCTGGAATTCCAGAGCAACATACTCAAAATGCTCAAGGAACTCAGCTGGTCAGGCAGCATATGACAAGCCTCTCTACCTCCTCCCTGAATGCAGATTCATTATTGTTGCCAATGAGGCCAACCACTATTATATCAACAGCAAACTTGAAGAAGCAGTTTGTGCCGGATCTGGCAATGCAATCCTGACTTAACAGTATGAACAGCAGTGGGTTGACTCATAGACCTGGGGAGGGGGCACCAGTGTTCAGCATGATTAAGCTTGAGATATTGCTGCCAATTCAGACTGACTGGGGTCTTTCCATCAAGAAGTCTAAGATCCAGTTACAGAGAGGGGTGTTCAGTCCCAACAAGGACAGTTAACCTACCAGCTTCTGAGGGATGATCTTGTTAAACACCAAGCTGAAGCCGACTAACAGTATACTGGGATATGAGGCATTGTTTTCTAAGTTGGACAGGATGGAGTGAAGAACTGAGGCTGTGGCATCATCAGTGGACCGGTTTGAACAGTAGGTAAACTGGAAATGGTCCAATGTAGCTAGAAAGTGGGATTTTATACAATCCATTACCAGCTATTGAAAGCACTTTATGATTGTTGAAGTCAGTGCTACTGGGCAATAATTGTTTAGGGCAGTTACTATTGCTCTCTTGGGCACTGGAGTGGTGGTTCAAAGTTCAAAATAAATTTATTATCAAAGTACAGAAATTTCACTATATATTAGAGGGCTATGGGTAACCCTAGGTAAGGCACAGCTTTTTGGGCCGAAGGGTCTGTATTTTGCTGTTTCATAGGTTTTCTATGTTTCTATAACCCTGAAAAGAAACACAATGAAAGACCACACACAACAGGACAGACAGACAGCAAATATACAAAAGACAACAAATTGTGCAAATATATAAAAATATGTTAATAATAAAATAAATAAATAAATAAATAGATAAGTGAGCAAGCAAGCAATAAATATTGACAACATGATATGAAGAGAAATTGAGTCCACGGGTTGTAGGAAAAGTTCAGTAATGGGGTGACTGAAGTCATCCCCTCTGGTTTAAAAGCCTGATGTTTGAGGGGTATTAACTGTCCCTGAGCCTGGTGGTATGGGTACCATCTTCCTGATGGCAGCAGCGAAAAGAAAGCATGACCTGGATGCTGAGGGTCCTTGATGATGGATGCTGCTTTCCTGCGATAGTGCTCCATACAGATGTGCTTAGTGGTGGTGAAGGCTTTACCCATGATGGACTTTGCCATATCCACTACTCTTTGTAAGCTTTTACATTAAAGGGCATTGGAGTTTCCATACTAGACCATGATGCAACCAGTCAATATACTCTTCATCATACATCTATTGAAATTTGTCCAAAGTTTTAGATGACTGCCAAAAAAAAAACTAAGGTAACATGCCTGAACGACTGGCATCCTGTCACTCTCACCTCAATAAATGCTTTGAGAGGCTGGTCAAGGACTACATCTGTAGCATGCTACCACCCAAACTGGACCCCCTACAATTCGCCTACCAACACAACCAATCGACAGATGACACAATAGCCATTGCTCTATCTATCGTCCTTACACATCTGGAGAAGCTCAGAGACTTCGGCCTTCACCCTGCCTGGGCAGCTGGAACCTAGTCTTCCTTGTAAAATCGCTGGCAGGTGGTAATAGTGGGCTCCCTCACATCCACCCCTCTGGCTCTCAATAAAGGAGCTCCTCAGTGCTGTGTACTATGTCCCCTCCTTTACTCCTTGTATACCCATGACTGTGTCGCCACCCACAGCTCTAATACGCTAAAGAAATTTGCTGACAACACTACATTGATTGGCCTAATCTCAAACAATAACGAGGTGGCCCACAGGGAAGAAGTCATTTCTCTGACATAGTGGTGTCAAGAAAACCATTCCCTCAATGTCACAAAAACAAAGGAGCGTGTTGTGGATTACAGGAGGAATGGAGACAGGCTTCTTTCACCTCAGACGGTTGAGGAAGTTTGGTATGGGCCCCCAAATCCTAAGAACTTTCTACAGGGGCACAATTAAGAGGATCCTGACTGGCTGTATCACTGCCTGGTATGGGAACTTCAATTGCAGGATTCTGCAGAGAATGGTGCGGACAGCCCAGTGCATCTGTAGTTGTGAACTTCCCATGATTCAGGACATTTACAAAAACAGGTGTGAAAAAAGGGCCCGAAGGATCGTTGGGGACCCAAGTAACCCCAACCACAATTTATTCCAGCCTCTACCATCCGGGAAACGGTACTGCAGCATAAAAGTCAGGGCCAACAGCCTCTGGGACAGCTTCTTCCACCAGGCCATCAGACTGATTAACTCAAGCTGATTTGAGTGTATTTCTATGTTACACTGACTGTTCTATTTATTATAAATTATTAATTACTATGATTGCACATTGCACATTTAGACGGAGACACGACATAAAAATTTTTACTCCTCAAGCATGTGAAGGATGTAAGAAATAAAGTCAATTCAATTCAATGACATGCCATATCTTCGCAAACTTCCAAGAAAGTAGAGGCCTTGCCACGCTTTCTGCATTATGGCACTTACCTACTGGACACAGGACAGATCCTCTAAAAATATAACACAGAGGAATTCAATGTTGCTGACCCCCTCCACCTCTGATCCCCAATGAGGACTGGCTCATGACCTCTGGTTTTCTCATTCTAAAGTCTCTTGGACTTACTGCCATTGCATGAGATGTTGTTGCTGTGGTACCACGCCACCAGATATTCAATGTCCCTCTTATATGCTGATTAGTCACCACCTTTGAGCTGGTGGTGGCTGCCATGAAGCCTGCAGGGACCGTGGGCTGTTGCAAAGAAATGTTAAAGATCTTCGTTATAACCTCTGTTAGCTGGGTCGCACGATACCACAACACCTGATCAGGTATGTTATCTGGCCCTGAAGCTTTACATGGATTTATCCTAGCTAGCATTCTCCTCATCTCAGCTGATGCCAGAGAGGGTGCCTGGTCCTCAGGGGAGGGGGAGTTTCCTGAATGTCACATCATTCATTGCATCAGATCATGCATAGACAGCATTTAGCCTATCTTGAGGGGAGGCATTGCCGTCTTTGATGCGCAAGATGGACTTGATTTGTGTTATGGTTTGTATACATTGCCATATGTGTCGCACGTCCCTGGTGTCAGAAGGGTGTATGTGAATTTTCTGTGATTATTCTCGCTTTGCCTTCCTGGTGGCACAGAAATGTGTGCTCTTACTGACTTTAGTCACCTTATTACTGTACCTGATATGAAGGCAGTGTCCCGATCCCTAAGTACTGTATGAACTTCTGCAGTCAGCCATGGTTTCTGATTTGCCCGGCAGTTTAGTGTATAATCATGGTTTGTGTTTTTGTTTGTGACTTGATTTTCATTGATTCTATTGTACTTCTTTGTTCTAATGTGAACGCCTGCAAGAAAATAAATCTTGGGCTAGTATATGGTGATGTGTTTGTAGTTTATTAATAAATTTATTTTGAACTTTGAACATAAGATTCTTCTCACACAGCAATGGGGTTAGTTCTTCACTGTTCTCTGAAACAATAAGGAATGGACGAGAAACACTGACCTCACCACTCATGACCACATTCCATGAATGAACAAATCAAGAAGCCTCTCCTTTGATCACTCCCACTAGCATTATCCTTGTTCACCATGTTGTGCTATTCTCACATGAATTTACTCCAATGACACATTTTAAAGCCACTGTTGCCTTTCGGTCAACAGCCCTGAATGGTTCAGTTTCAAATCCTGATAGCAACATTTATTTTACAGAAAGGAACAAATTTGTTGTTTGAAGAAATTCTGCAATATTTAAGTATGGGTCATTTTCTCAAAAGGAGTGACTGATAAACAATAGTTTATTTAAAGACCAACAATGGCAACTGCTTGGAGCAGAGGAAAATCTTGAGTTCTGCAGAGTTAGCCATTAATAGTGACACACTGAAACAAGTTTGTGAGACCTTGAAGCACTTTTGTCAAAGCCCTTTTAACAATGCTGTGTTATATAGTTTCCAGGTTTCTCAGCCAATTAAGATGGATGGATGTGATGACAACATGTCTATGTGTAATTTTTCATTGATTCAATTGCATTTCTTTGTTCTACTGTGAAAGTCTGCAAGAAAACATATCTCAGGGTAGTTTATGGTGACATAAACATGCTTTGTTAACAAATTTACTTTGAACTTTGATTTCAGCTTCACTCTTTAAAGTCACATTCCAATCTCAGCAACTGTTGAGTTCTACAGTTGGAGGAGCAGAAAATGGATTCCACATATAGCATGACTACTTCAATATACTGCAACTCCTTTGTAATACCACCCGAGAAGCTGTAAGAATTCAGATGGACACCCCTGCCGACGGGTGGAAGAATCCTATTGATAGCATGATTGAAGCTTGTCACACAAGCGGGCAGCAAGTTAAGGTAAAAAATGCCACAAGCATTTTAATTTAATCCATTCATTAAAGATGAGTACACTTACATGTTGTGATACTAGGTCTATCAAATCTTAGTAGAATAAGCCTGTTTCATTCTACCCTTACCACTATTTACTCTCTCATCAATGGGACTAGGCAGAATAATAGTCCAGCATGAACTAGACAGGCTGAAAGGCCTATTTCTGTGCTACAGTTTTTGATCTTCTATGTTCACATGTCTATCAACTTTCAGGATGATTCTTTAACCATTTAACTTAAGCCAATGCATAATCATTATTCAATAGCATGTTTTTGCAAGATGGGAGGAAGATGGGAGCAAAATGGAGCTAGGGCTAATGAAAACTCTACACACCAAGCACCCAATGTCAGAAAAAGCGTCAGGTCACTGGTAATGAGGCAACAGCATTGACTGTTGCACTACCAGGCTATCCTCTCACATGTCTTGTCTAGCACATTAATCCTTTGTCCTCCCCTCATGGATCTACTGCAAACACAGACTTTACAAATTTAAGATTCAAGATTGTTTAATGTAATTTCCTATATACAAGTGTAAAGGAGAATGAAATAATTGTTACTCTGGATCCAACCCAGCACCGAAAAAACCACAGTAAGACCAAGAACACAATTATAATAATAATAAAAACAAATATATAAAACACAGATTGATTGTATATACATAAAGTGACGCCAGGCACAGGAGCATCTGTATAAAAGCTAACTGACAAAAAATAATAAAGTAGTGGTGGCCAGGGACGTGGACAGGTGCGCAAGTGGGTGGAAGTGTTGATCAGCCTCACTGCTCGTTAAAGTAACTGTTTTTGAGACTGGTGGTGCTGGTATGAATGTTACATAGCCTCCTCCCTGATGGGAGTGGGATGCTCCATGATTTTACTAGCTCTTTTCCAGCACTTTTCTGTTTATGACCTTGGTGGGGGATAGGCTACTACCTACCCACATCCAGACGCACAAGACCTGACCAACTGTGAGTAGAGGAGGCACTTCCAAAAAAAAAGGATGAGGCACTGCAACACAGGAAGAACCATAGCTTTGCAGACGTTCGGGGCTCATCGTCACAACATATCTGACACTCGGCATTCTCACCGACCTTACCAACCAAACAGACATTATTGGGGATACATAAATTAGCAAGTAGAGTGCCCAACAGTTCCCCTTGACTTGAGGTGAAATGAAAACTTGGTTACACACCATCCTTGAGCATAGTGTTTTCCTATTTTCAGACACGAACTTCCCCTCTGTGCCCTAAGCTAGATGAACATTAAGACTATGAGATGTGACCTGACAGCACCTAAAAATAGTGCCTCCTTTCATAGCCATCTGCCACTTTCCACTTTTTCCTCCTCCCACTGCTCAGTGAGCAAGGACAATGCCCCCATGACTGCCAGATTTTGTAGCATGCAACAGCTGGCAGGTAAGCCCGAATCTCTCACCAGTGCTTGCTCCACAACGTCCACACCCCCATCCCCAAGGGTTTTCGGGAAGCAGAATTAAGACCGTAAGACAAAGCAGAAGAAGTCGGCCATTCGGCCCATCGAGTCTGCTCCGCCATTTTATCATGAGCTGATCCATTCTCCCATTTAGTCCCACTCCCCCGCCTTCTCACCATAACCTTTGATGCCCTGGCTACTCAGATACCTATCAATCTCTGCCTTAAATATGCCCAATGACTTGGCCTCCACTGCTACCCGTGGCAACAAATTCCAGAGATTCACCACCCTCTGACTAAAAAAATTTCTTCGCATTTCTGTTCTGAATGGGCGCCCTTCAATCCTTAAGTCATGCCCTCTCGTACTAGACTCCCCCATCATGGGAAACAACTTTGCCACATCCACTCTGTCTATGCTCTGAAGTTCTGGTCAAGATGGTACTGAGCTGCATTCCCCATCAAAGTTATGGCTCTGAGTAAGAAGATTTTGTTTAGGTTTGTAGGACAGACAAGGGAGTTATGGGTCAGGTTAGTGTTCAGAGACAGGGATGCGGGGGAGTTAGAACTCAGGCAGGAGTCCAGGCCCCTGCTCCACATTCAGTGGTCAGTGATGTGAATGAGGGAGAAGGACATCTGTGGACAGATGTCAGACTGGCACACCAGTGAAGATCATCCTCCCCCCCAGTGGTCATCTATGGGTTCCAAGACTGGAGTTCCATGCAGGTAGGAGGCATAAGGACTGGTGACACCCTAGGTACGCAAATCAGAGAGGCCTAGAAATTGTGGTCTTTATCTGTTGTCTTCAGAACTCTGGAACCTGATGCATGAAGTCCGGAGTCTGTGACTCTACTGGAGAAGTCAAAGGCCCAAATGTCCATGAATCCGTGAGTGAAGGCTGGAGACCAAAGACTGACTGTCCCAGGGTTAGAGGACTTTATGCGTTTGGGCTTGGGTGGGAGGAACAGGGTTTGTTTTGCTGTTGTTGCTTCATTACTTGTGTTCAGTGTTGTTCTGCCAAGTACTGTGGGCCTGTTACATTGATCCCAGAATGTGTGGCAACACTTGTAGACTGCTCCTAGCACATCCTTTGGTTGTGTTAGCTGTTAATGCAAACGATAAATTTCACTGTATGTTTCAATGTATATGTGAAAAAGAAATGAATCTGAATCTGAATAATAGCCTCCACTTTGCTTCTCAGCAACTTGTGGACAGTGGTTATATTTGAGCTCTCTAACATGATATTGACTTAGTTGGAATCAGAACCCATGGGTAGTGAGGTTAGTTCTTGCTCCCCAAGGATTATCTACCTGTCAGGCACCTTGACTGAAATATGGCAATGTACTGCATCAAGCTTCCAAGCTCTTGCATGCACGATGCTAGCCTTATCAATATTTTGTTGGCAATCAAACCTATAACTTTATGTTTGATGAAGAGCTCCGTGTTGAAACACAGAACATGGACAGCACTCTTGTGGCATTCCATCACTACCCAAGCCTTCAGGAAAGCCCACATGTCCATTGCCATGAACATCTGTGACATCTCATCCTTAGCTGCTAGCTATAAACAGAATGGGCATTGGAGTACATAAATCAGAATGTTTGATGTCATGTTATAGCATAATGACGTACAGCTTTGGTTTGCACACTTGAGGGTATATAAACTCACTTTGCAGTCACTGCAGCAAATAATTGTAAGCCTGATGTAGAAAGAGAAAAATACTCATCTGGGCAGGCAGTATTTGTGAATGAAAAAACGTAGTTAATGTTTTGGGCTGATAATGCCTCATGAGAACTGGACAAATGCAAAAGCATATTTTATGACGCAGAGAAGGAGAAGCCGGTGGGGACAATGGGAATGTCTGTGACTGGCTAGAGACCAAGAGGCCCTACCCATGGAGCACTTGCAGCATTTTCTCATTTTATTTCAGATTTCCAGCATCTGCAATCGGGTTTACTTTTTAACCAAAGTCGTTGAAAAAGTTGGATTTATGATCACTAGAATTCAATGAGATCACATGCCATTCTTCTGAAATGTACAAAATTCTGATAGTGAGTGCCACATACTGAAGGGATATTTTACCTTGATATACAGTGCAGAAGACAGGATACAGTTGCTGGATAAAAGTTCAGCCAACTTTAACAAAGATGAGGAAACATTTCCTTATTTGGGTTCATAGCCTCAGATGCTCAGTTGATGAGATTTTTCAAGACCAAGGTTTTCTGATATTTGGAAACCAAGGGGTGAGGGGATTTTATAGTGATTGCATAGATTTAAGGCTTAGGATCTTGACAAATGGTGGAACATACTTGAGTCATACATCTTTATTTTCCTTTACTAAATGGAATGAAGGACTTGTTCTCTCAATCAGCAGCAAGTTCTAATTAAAGTGGTCACTAAATACTCATGGATATTCATGAGTACTCATGGATTGTTTCTTCTGGCTACTGTTACAAATGGATTAATTTCTCAATGTTTGCAATACATTACCATAATTTGAACTCCAGGCATTGTAGAATTCTTCTTCCACTACCTATTCTTCCCTCAACATTTGGTATTATCTTAATATACCAGAAAACTATAATACCAGAGTGTGCCCTTTCTCTTGCATATTTAATGAGAGTGTAAAATTGCTGATTCTCTTTGGAAAGTACTCTTGCCATTTATTTATTTACTTACTTATTCAGCGATTTATTGTGTACAGTGTTGGTCACTGAATTATAGGAAAGATGTCAACAAAATAGAGAGAGTACAGAGAAGATTTACTAGAATGTTACCAGGGTTTCATCACCTAAATTACAGAGAAAGGCTGAACAAGTTGGGTCTTTATTGTTTGGAACGTAGAAGGTTGAGGGGGGACTTGATAGAGGTATTTAAAATTACGAGGGGGATAGATAGAGTTGACATGGATAGGCTTTTTCCACTGAGAGTGGGGGAGATTCAAATAAGAGGACATGAGTTGAGAGTTAAAGGGCAAAAGTTTTGGGGTAACATGAGAGGGAACTTCTTTACACCGAGAGTGGTAGCTGTGTGGAACGAGCTTCCAGCAGAAGTGGTTGAGGCAGGTTCGATGTTGTCATTTAAAGTTAAGTTGGACAGCTATATGGACAGGAAAGGAACGAAGGGTTATGGGCTGAGTGCAGGTCGGTGGGACTTGGTGAGAGTAAGAGTTCAGCACGGACTAGAAGGGCCGAGATGGCCTGTTTCCGTGCTGTAATTGTTATATGGTTATATGGAGATATAGCATGGTAACAGGCCCTTCTGGCCCAATGAGCCAGGTCTGCCCAATTTTACCCATGTGAGCAATTAGCCTGCCAACCTGTAATGAGATGTTGAAGGGTTGAAAGGGTTGGGGGTGGTTTTCGGGCCCTTGTGAGGAGGGGTTGCTCGGACTTCTGTCTGGGTGGTCTGCCTGTGTTGCTTTCAGACTGACAATTTTGCAGAAGTTATGTCTTGTGAATTGGGTTCCGCTTTTCTGTCTTTGTCTCGTAAGCTAGTTCTATAAATACTCTAAGTTGGACAAAGGTTCAATATGACCTTGCAATCCTTGTTTCACCTGCAGGATGTGGTAATTTAATTATGTTCTGTCTAAAAAAAATGTGGAACTGCGGTTGAAAAATGAGGAACTACCTCATGGTGCACATTGTCTGAGGTTGATGACCTTTGGCCTATTAAGGCAACCAAGGGGTCTTTGTCTTAAAATGCCACTGTTGCTGGGCAGGTGACTATAGGGGTAGCCAAAAAATTGTTTCCTGCTACGTGACAAAAAAAGGTATAAAAAGAATCTGTATCTGTGTGCTGGGAGAGAGACCACTGGTACGGACCCTGTGAGTGCCCGAGAAGTGTTCTCTCTCCAGTAGCAAGCTACTAATAAAGAAGTAGTTGCTTTATCTTCCGTAGTACTGTGTGTTCTTGCATTGGGTAACGGGTAATAATTAGAAGTAAGGTTTAACAGTAATCTTCTGAATGTGGGAGGAAACCCACATGGTTACGGGGACAACGTACAAACTCCTTACAGACAGCAGCGGGAATTGAACCTGGGTTTCTGACACTGTAATAGCATTACTTGGACCACAACGCTACCATGCCCCTTCTTTCTTGCAGTCATTCGAAGTCTCTCCTTTAACAGTTATGCACAACTTTTAAACAGTGTTAACCACTTGCAAAATTGAGATTCCTCTTGACATATCCAACCAATGAACAGTACAAGCAATACTAGCTGCATGCATGTATTATGTAAAACAGCACAAATTTACTATGCTGTCTGCATGATTGCGGTCAAATCATGCATCATAAGCCCCAAGCCTGTTTTCAAGTCATATCCAATTTAATATTTGTAATGTAAATAGAATGAAAATGGCAGACTTTGATGAAGCAGTAATGCTTCAAAAAGAGTGTTGTGAATTGGAGAACACTGAAACATCTAGTATACTAAAATTAAGCATCTTCAGCAGGCACTTAATGAAATATATGAAAGAAAAATCATAATGCAAGTGAAGCTGTTGCCTAGCAATATAGTGTGCAATTTTCCAGAGTTAGTCTAACGTAATTTATAAAAAACAAATTGAGTACATACAAAAGCAATTTATCATTAACTATTTTGCTTACAATTTATGTAACTGATTAAGATAAAACAATATTAAAACTTGTTAAATTTAATGATTCCAATACCCTTTTCATGTTTATCACATGTATATCCTGCATATCTGAGAAGATAGTGACAGTTGATTTTACTTCTCTTTAATTTGCTTCATTTTTCCATCTTATAATTCATCCACTTAGAACTTGCACTATTCATTGCTGACAGTGTCCACTAATATTTTAATGATTACAAATACATAATAGAGAATAATAATGATGGATGATTGAAATCCCAATTTTTCTGTTCTTCCCCATTAGAGTATTTAGCCTGTGCACAAAATAAGCTTTGCAAGAAGCTCCAAAGATATCCCTTATTATCACAGCAGTAATTTTCTCTCAGCCATAGCTAAAGGTGCTGTAGCAATGATTAGAATGGATGGGTTATCTAGGAGTTATCAAAAGCTAGCAGGCTATAGGACTGGTGTTTGGATTGAAGTTCAAACACCTTAGAGGCAGCAGGACAGGAATTTGGCAGATAGCTTCATGACACCTGTTATGTGTGGGTTATGAGCCTAGGAGGTGTTGATGATTGGATATGGGTACCAGAGACATTAAGGCCATAAGTTATAGGACAGAAATAGGCTATTCAGCCCATCGAGGCCATCAATCATGGGCTGATCAAATTCTTCCAGTCATCCCTGTTCCCCTACCTTCTCCCCATACCCTTTGATGCCCTGGCTAATCAAGAAGCTATCTATCTTTGCCTTAAATGCACCCAATGACTTTGGCCTCCACAGCTGCTCGTGGCAACAAATTCACAGATTTACCACCCTCTGACTAAAGTAATTTCTCTGGACCTCTGTTCTGAATGGACATCCTTCAATCTTGAAGTCGTGCCCTCTTGTCCTAGACTCCCCTACCATGGGAAGTAACTTTGCCATATCTAACCTGTTCAGGCCTTTTAACATTCGGAATGTTTCAATGAAATCCACCCTCATTTTCCTGAGCTCCAGGGAATACAGCCCAAGAGCTGCTAGATGTTCCTCATAAGGTAACCCTTTCATTCCTGGAATCAATTCTCATGAATCATCACTGAACCCTCTTCAATGTCAGTATATCCTTTCTAAAGGAGGCCAAAGCTGCACACAATACTCACAATTACCTTATAGACCCTCAGTATTACATCCCTGCTCTTATATTCTATACCTCTAGGAATGAATGCCAACATTGCATTTGTATTCTGCACCACTGACTCAGTCTGGAGGTTAATCTTTAGAGCATTCTGCACAAGGACTCCCAAGTCCCTTTCCATCTCTTGCATTTTGAACTCTCTCTCCATTTAAATAATAATCTGCCCATTTACTTCTTCCACCAAACTGCCCGACCATACACTTTCCAACATTGTATTTTATTTGCCACTTCCTTGCCCATTCCCCTAAACTATGCAGGCTCTCTGTTCCCTCAACACTACCTGCTCCTCCCCCTATCTTTGTATTATTAGCAAATATAGCCACAAATTCATTAATACCATAGTCCAAATCATTGACATACATCGTAAAAAGCAGCAGTCCCAACACCAACCCCTGTGGAACTCCACTGGTAACCAGCAGCCAGCCAGAATAGGATCCCTTTATTCCCACTCTCTGCTTTCTGTCAACCAGCCAATACTCCACCCACGCTAGTAACTTCCCTGTAATCTTATCTGCTAAGCAGCCTCATGTGCGGCACCTTGTCAAAGGGCTTCTGAAAATCCAAGTACACATCCACTGCATCTCTTTTGTCTACCCTGCTTGCAATTTCCTCAAAAATCATAGTAAGTTAGTCAGGCAGGATTTTCCTTTCAGGAAACCATGCTGGCTTTGGCCTATCTTGTCATGTGCGTCCAGGCACTCCATAATCTTATCCCTAACAATCGATTCCAACAACTTCCCAACCACTGACGTCAGGCTAACAGGCCTATACTTTCCTTTCTGCTACCTCCCACCCTTCTAAAATAGCGGAGTAACATTTGTAATTTTCCAGTCATCTGGTACAATGCCGGAATCTATCAATTCTTGAAAGATCATTGTTAATGCCTCTGCAATCTCTCCAGCGACTTCCTTCAGAACCTGAGGGTGCATTCCATCAGGTCCAGGAGATTTATCCACCCTCAGACCATTAAGCTTCCTGACCACCTTCTCAGTCGTAATTTTCACTTCACATACTTCACTTCTATGGCACCGCTGAATGTCCGGTATACTGCAGATGTCTTGCACTGTGAAGACTGATGCAAAATACACATTCAGTTCCTTTGCCATCTCTGTGTCTCTTATTACAATATTTCCAGCATCATTTTCTATTGGTCCTATATCTACTCTCAACTCTCTTTTACTCTTTATATATTTAGAAAAGCTTTTAGTATCTTCTTTGATCAGCTTCCTTTCATAATTCATCTTTTCCTTCCTAATGTCCTTCTTAGTTTCCTTCTGCATGTTTTTAACAACTTTCCAATCCTCTATCTTCCCACTAGCTTTGGCTTCCTTATATGCCTTCTTTTTTGCTTTT
The DNA here is from genome assembly GCF_963921235.1 of Mobula hypostoma. Taxonomy (NCBI): domain Eukaryota; kingdom Metazoa; phylum Chordata; class Chondrichthyes; order Myliobatiformes; family Myliobatidae; genus Mobula; species Mobula hypostoma. The sequence continues at coordinate 29,502,316 of NC_086115.1, read as the reverse complement.
ACTTTACCTCTGACTTCGCTTGTCAGCCATGGTAGTGCCCTTCTTCCATTCAAAAATTTCTTCTCATTTGGAATATATCTGTCTTGCACTTCCCTCATTTTTCACAGAAACTCCAGCCATTGCTGCTCTGCTGTCCTTCCTGTCAGTGTCCCTTTCCAGTCAACTGGAAATCCCCAACAATTATCAAAACATTGCCCTTCTGACACGCCTCTTCTATCTCCCGCTGTAATTTGTAATCCACATCCCAGCTGCTGTTTGGAGCTCTGTATACAACTGCCATTAGGGTCCTTTTACCCTTTCCATTTCTTAACTCAACCCATAGTGACTCTCCACATTTTGGTCCTATGTCATCCCTTTCTAATTATTTAATATTATTTCTTATTCATAGGGCCACACCACCCCCTCTGCCTACTAATCCATCTTTCCGATACACCGTATATCCTTGGACTTTCAACTCCCAACGGCAGCCATCCTTTAGCCAAGTTTCAGAGATGGCCACAACATCATACTTGCCAATCTGTAGCTGAATTTCAAGATCATCCATTTTATTTCTTATGCTGCGTGCATTCAAATACAACAATTTCAGTACAGTATTTGTTGCTTTCTGTTTTTACTGCACCCCACTTCTATTGCCCTGTAACTCATCCCACTGGCTGTGATCATGCCTCTTCTCCTGCCTGTCCTTTCTATCATCTCTGTTGCACGCAATCTTTGATTTATTTCTGTTTTCCCCTTTCTCAGCCCTATCATTCCCGTTCCCATCCCCCTGCCAAATTACAAATCTCATTTCCAGAAAAGTTGGGATATTTTCTAAAATGCAATAAAAACAAAAATCTGTGATATGTTAATTCACGTGAACCTTTATTTAACTGACAAAAGTACAAAGAAAAGATTTTCAATAGTTTTATTGACCAACTTAATTGTATTTTGTAAACATACACAAATTTAGAATTTGATGGCTGCAACACACTCAACAAAAGTTGGGACAGAGGCATGTTTACCATTGCGTTACATCACCTTTCCTTTTAATAACACTTCTTAATCGTTTTGGAACTGAGGATACTAATTGTAGTAGATTTGCAATTTGAAATTTTGTCCATTCTTGCTTGATATAAGACTTCAGCTGCTCAACAGTCCGTGGTCTCCATTGTCTGATTCACCTCTTCATGATGCGCCATACATTTTCAATAAGAGATAGATCTGGACTGGCAGCAGGCCAGTCAAGCACATGCACTCTGTGTCTACAAAGCCACGCTGTTGTAGCCCATGCAGAATGTGGTCTGGCATTGTCCTGCTGAAATAAGCATGGACATCCCGGGAAGAGACGTCGCCTTGATGGCAACATATGTCTCTCTAAAATCCTAATATACGCCTCAGAGTCAATGGTACCTTCACATACATGCAACTCACCCATGCCGTGGGCACTGATGCACCCCCATACCATCACAGCTACTGGCTTTCGCACCTTTCACTGATAACAATCTGGATGGTCGTTTTCATCTTTGGCACGGAGAACTCGACGCCCGTTTTTTCCGAAAACTAGCTGAAATGTGGACTCATCTGACCACAGCACACGGTTCCACAGTCTTTCGGTCCATCTGAGATGAGCTCGGGCCCAGAGAACTCACCGGCGTTTCTGCATAGAGTTGATGGATGGCTTCCTCCTTGCGTAATACAGCTTCAATTTGCATTTCTGGATGCAGTGACGGACTGTGTTGAGTGACAATGGTTTTCCGAAGTACTCCCGAGCCCAGGTAGTTATAATTGTCACAGTAGCATGACGGTTTCTTAGGCAGTGCCGCCTGAGGGCTCGAAGATCACACTGTGACGAGAATACACATAAATTAAGATGTTTGCCGGCCTGGGCTAGCACCAGTGGCATCAGCAGTTGGTCTGCCACCTGTCCTCAGGGGAGGGAGAGATAAGGAACACAATGAGGCAGCATTTGGAGATGTTAATGAAGGGGCCATCAGTCTGGGTATTGTCAAGATCGGCTCCCCCTTTGAACCCTGAACTGTTTGAAGCGTGATGGACAGGCGATACCCCAGCAGGGGGATAAAAAGGGACAGGTTCGCTAAGGCAAAGACACACGACACCACGAGGTAACGAGACCCTGGAAGCGGTGCCCCCCCGCAAGTCGGCGGGAGTCGTTTGGAAGGCTGGTTGCGGAACCAAGCCATAGATGCACAGGGTGGAAAGGTACGATCAGCGGGAACCCGGCGTGTATCCACCCTTGCTTGGGTGCCAGGTTCACTGCAGAGGATCGACCGCATCTGGAGGAGGGGTCACAGTCGGTGACCTCAGGTGACATCACAAAGGACTCGCCTGAAAGCTGCTTGTGAGCAATGTCGCAGGTCTGTGTGTGGAAGCCGTTTTGAATGATCATTCGTTCTTGTTCTTTCTCTCCTTCCTTCACATCGTCCACCGCCACGGCAACGATTACTGCAAACTGAACTAAATTGGACTGAACTTTGCGTCACTTTGAAATTGGTCATTTACCCCTAGACAACACTAGAGCTTGATTGATCCTGTTATCTTAATTCTGTGCACATGTGTGTTTATCATTGCTGAACTGTTGCATTTATTATCCTTTCGATTACTGTGTTGCTTGTTTCTTTAATAAAATTTTCTTAGTTCTAGTAATCCAGACTCCAACTGAGTGATCCATTTCTGCTGGTTTGGCAACCCAGTTACGGGGTACATAACATAAGATTCAACAGTGGTTTCCAACCTTGCCCTTTACGCACTGAGATGTCTCTGAATCCTCTGAATCTTTTCACAATATTATGTACTGTAGATGTTGAAAGACCTAAATTTTCTGCAATCTTGCGTTGAGAAATGTTCCTTTTCAACTGACTAACAATTCTCTCACAAATTTTGGCACAAAGGGGTGAGCCACGACCCATCCTTGCTTGCAAAGACTGAGCCTTTGATGGACGCCACTTTTATACCCAGTCATGATACCTCACCTGCTACCAATTAGCCTGCTTAATGTGGAGTCTTCCAAACCGGTGTTACTTGAATATTCTGTGCACTTTTCAATCTTATTTTAACTCTGCCCCAACTTTTGTTGAGTGTGTTGCAGCCATCAAATTCTAAATTTGTGTATATTTACAAAATACAACTAAGTTGGTCAGTAAACTATTGAAAATCTTTTCTTTGTACTTTTGTCAGTTAAATAAAGGTTCACATGAATTAACATATCATAGATTTTTGATTTTATTGCATTTTGGAAAATATTCCAACTTTTCTGGAAATGGAGTTTGTAGTTTAAACCCTCCCTAACAGCTCTATTAAACCTGCCTGCTAGGATATTGGACGCCTTTGGGTACAGGCGTAATCCATCCTTTTTTGTACAGGCCAATCCCGCCCCCCCAAGATGCCTCAATGATCCAGGAACCCGAAGCGTTGCCCCCTACACCAGTCTCTCAGCCAGGCATTAATATGCCTGATCATCCAATTCTTGTGCTCGTTAGCACGTGGCACAGGCAGCAATCCTGAGATTATTACTCTGGAGGTCCTACTTTTCAGCTTCCTAACCAACTCTCTGAATTCTCTCTTCAAGACTTCCTCCCTTTTTCTATCTATGTCATTGGTACCAACATGTACCAAGAATTTTGGCTGTTCAACCTCTCCCTTCAGAATACTCTGCACCTGATCCAAGACATCTCATACCCTGGCACCTAGGAGGCAACACACCGTGCGGGTATGTCTATCAAGCTGATAGAACTTCCTGTCTGTTCCCGTCACTATGGCGTGCCCTATGACTACCGTATTCCTCATCTTCTTCTCTCCCTTCTGCACCACAGAACCAGGCACAGTGCCAGAGACACGATGCCATGATCGTCCTCGGTCAGGGCACCCCCCTCAACAGCATCTAAAACAAGATAACGATTACTGAGGGGGATGGCCACAGCGGTGCTCTCTACTATCTGAGCTCTTTCCATCCCTTCCCTGACAGTCACCCACTTATCTAATTCCTGCAGTTGTAGATATAATAATCTAAAAATAATTGACAATGCCCTTTTGAGTAGAGAATGCATTTTTAGCCAGCCTTTCTTGAACAAAAAACAGATAGTTAAGTTTATTTACCCTTTCTTTCTCTTTCATAAATTTTTAAAAATCACAAGGCAAACATAATAAGTTTCTCAATTCTGGGTCAATCTTGAGATAAGCACACACCGATGTCACCTTCAACTGAAATGAGACAATTTTTGTCCTTGCTTTTGATGTTTGTCAAACAAGAAGAAGTTTGCTCACACATTTAAAAGGTTGAACACTGCAGCAATATGTTCATTGTTTTCCTATGAATGGCAGGATACTCTGCTTTCACAGAAATCCAGAACTTGTCCAGGGGCAGGTAGGTAAAGCTCATATTGAGTGCATGATCAGGCTACATATCACAAACTTCTTCTTCTCTCACAGTCCAGTTCCAGGCTAAGCAGAAAATTCAGAGAAAGAGTCCCTCACCCAGTCACACACGTGTTGAAATGGAGGAAAAAATACTGTTCAATTTTGTTCTGCAGCTCTTCCAGGTGGTTTTCAATAAGTCTCCAGACTTTTTGATACCCTTCCTCACTCACAAGCCCAAGCAGCAGTGAAAACATTTCAAGATTTCCTTTTGCAACACGATTTTTTTCCAAAGGTTCAGGTGACATGATGCAGTGTTGTATCTAAAGTCCAAGGTATACAGAGAAAACAACAAGGGAGGCAATACAGTACCCTGTTGGGCCCCAATGCGGATTATAGCCATGTCTGAAACAAATCTTTGAACCTGCACAAACTGGGATCTGCCAGTCAAGTAGTCCGTTATCCAAGATACAATGGAAATGCCAACCCAATTGAATGGAGCTTTTCCCCCCAGCAACGAGGTATGTATGGTATTGAAGGCACTTGATCCTCACAGTGCTGTCCTGCTAATCCAAATGGGAGTAGGCTCTGTTCAGCAGGCAATTGACAGCCTCATTAACTCCAAAGTGCTCCTGGAAGGCAAGCTGCAGGGGATGGAGGGCTGATCTGGCCAAAGGTCGGACGTAAACCAGGACCAGTCTTCTCTAGGGTCTTCAAGATGTGTGAAGTCAGCACCACTGGTCGGTAGTCAGTCAAGACGTTCAGTTGGCCTTCTTAGGTAGTAGGGACCGCACATGATATTTTCCATAGAGTCAGGACCTGTTCCAGGCTGAGACTCAGATTGAAAATGTGCTGGAGAACTCCACACAGCTGCTCAGCACACTCCTGCGGGACCTTGGGGTTCACACCATCCGGTCCCAGTGCTTTGCCGTGTCTGAGTTTCCTCAGCCTCCTTCTCACCTGCTCAGTAGTGAAGGTGAGTCCATGATGACTGGGGAGTTGGAAGGTAGGAGCTGAGCAAGGTGAAGATTGGGATGAAAGCAGTTGGCATGTGGAGGTGTAGATGATAAGTGCAGAGCAAGAAAGGGATGTAGACCGTGGTCGCCTGTATTGTTCATCTGTATTGTCCAACTGGAGGGGGAAGGAGGGAGGAGGGGAGGTGTTGGTGCTGAGGGAGCACTGGGTGCCTCAGCACCTGGACTGGTATGCTGAGTGGCAAACCCATTTTAGTATTGGTTTAACTCATTAGCTCATTTAGGGTGCATTCCAAGGCTCTATAGCTAGGCTGATTGAAGCCCGTGATGCTCTTTATGCCCCTCCATACCTCACATGAGCTACTCTGTCCAAGCTTGTTCTCCAGCTCCAACTCTCTCCTGCATTCTTCTTTAGCCACTTTGATCTTCTCCTGAATAATGTGAGCTGCCTTAACGACTATTGCCTGGTAGCACTCACATCTACAGTGATGCAATGCTTTGAGAGGTTGATCATGACTAGACTGAAGTCCTGCCTCAGCAAGGACCTGGACCCATTGCAATTTGCCTATCACTGTAATAGGTCAACGGCAGTTGCAATCTCAATGGCTCTTCACACAGTTTTAGACCACCTAGACAACACAAACACCTATGTCAGGATGCTGTTCATCGACTATAGCTCAGCATTTAACACCATCATTCCCACCATCCTGATTGAGAAGTTCCTGAACCTGGGCCTCTGTACCTCCCTCTGCAATTGGAATCTCAACTTCTTAACCAGAAGACCACAATCTGTGCAGATTGGTGATAGCATCTCTTCCTCGCTGACAATCAACACTGGTCCACCTCAGAGCTGTGTGCTTAGCTCACTGCTCTACTCTCTCTATACTCATGACTGTATGGGTAGGCATAGCTCAAAAACCAACTACAAATTTGCTGACGATACAACCATTGTTGGTAGAATCTCAGGTGGTGACGAGAGGGCGTACAAGAGCAAGATATGCCAACTAGTGGAGTGGTGCTGCAGCAACAACCTGGCACTCAACGTCAGTAAGATGAAAGAGCTGATTGTGGACTTTGGAAAAGGTAAGACGGAGGAATACATACCAATCCTCATAGAGGGATCAGAAGTGGAGAGAGTGTGTAGTTTCAATTTTCTGGGTGTCAATACCTCTGAGGACTTAACCTGGTCCTAACAGATTGATGCAGTTATAAAGCAGGCAAGACAGCGATTATACCTCATTAGGAGTTTGAAGAGATTTGGCATGTCAGCAAATACACTCAAAATCCTCTATAGATGTACCGTAGAGAGCATTCTGACAGGCTGCATTACTATCTGGTATGGGAGAGGGAGGCTACTGCACAGGACTGAGAGAAGTTGCATAAGGTTGTAAATTTAGTCGGTTCCATCTGGGGTACCAGCCTACAAAGTACCCAAGACATCTTCAAGGAGCAGTGTCTCAGAAAGGCAGCATCCATTATTAAGGACCCCCAGCACCCAGGGCATGCCCTTTTCTCACTGTTACCATCAGGTAGAAAGTAAAGAAGCCTGAAAGCAAACACTCAGTGATTCATGAACAGCTTCTTCTCCTCTGCCATCCAATTCCTAAATGGACACTGAACCCTGGAACACTACTTCACTTTTTTAATATATATTATTTCTGTTTTATGCACAATTTTTAATCTATTCAATATATGTATACTGTAATTGACTTACTTACTTATTCATTATTACTATTATCTTTTTTCCTCTTCTATATTATGTATTGCATTGAACTGCTACTGCTAAGTCAACAAATTTCACAACACATGCTGGTGACAATAAACCTGATTCAGATTCTGACTCCTTTAGCTCCCTCTGCATGTTTCAATTACTCCCTGTCTCCTGATCTAAAGGCTCTCTTTTTGTGGTGGAGAAGAGCCTTTAGATCATTGGTGACCCATGGTTTGCTGTTAGGGAAACAGTGAACAGTCCTTGATGGTATTATAGTGTCCACACAGAAGCTGATGTAGCCAGTGATGCAATTCGTGTCCATTAATGCCCTCCTCATATGGTTCACAAATCACATTCCAGTCAGTAGCCTCAAAACAGCCCTTCGAGGCCTCAATGCCTCTGGAGACCACTTCTTATACCATGGGCCTGAGATAAACCAGGTTGTGATTTGATCTTCCAAGTGGGGGGAGACTGGGAAGCTGTATGCATCTTTAACATTTGCAGACAAGAGATCCAGTGTTTTATTTTCTCTTGTATAACACTTGATAAACTGATGGGAAGTGGGTAGGGTTGTCGAGAGAGACACATGGTTGAAGTCTCCAGATACTGCAATGAACACATTGGGATGTTGAGTTTGGAGTCACATGAAAGTGGTGTGTATGACGTCACATGCAGCGCCAGGACTGCGTCAGGAAGGCAGAATTTAGACAACGAGCAACATAGCATGGCTGAACTCATGCAGAACTTAAAATGCATGCAAATTCACAGCAAGCAGTTTGATCTCTGGACTTTCATAGATATGTTCTTTCACAGAAATGTGGCTGGGATTACACCATCTATTGTTCACAAGTACAGCAAGCCCGCCTCCCTTTCTCTTACCGCACTGTAGATTAACTCGTCTGCTTGTGGGCACGTGGCCAAGTGGTTAAGGCATTGGACTAGCGACCTGAAGGTCGTGAGTTCGAGCCCCAGTTGAGGCAATGTATCCTTGAGCAAGGCACTTAATCACACATTGCTCTGGGACGACACTGGTGCCAAGCTGTATGAGTCCTAATGCCCTTCCCTTGGACAACATTGGTGTCGTGGAGAGGGGAAACTTGCAGCATGGGCAACTGCTGGTCTTCCATACAACCTTGCCCAGGCCTGCGCCCTGGAGAGTGAAGACTTTCCAGGCGCAGATCCATGGTCTCACAAGACTAATGGATGCTTGTATTATTGAAAACTCATTTACTAAGTCATGAAAATAATAATCTTTCAAGAATCACTAGATTCTGGAATGGTTTTGGAGGACTGGACAATGTCACTCTGCCCTATAAGAAGGGAGGGAAGCAGAAGAAAAGGAAATTATGGGCCAGTTAGTCTGCCTTCAGTAGTTGGGAAGATGCTGCTGTCCATGATTTCAGGGCACCTGAGGCACATGATAAAATAGGCCAAAGTCAACCATGCCTGACAAATCTCAGGAGCCTGCATTATTGTCTTAAATACAGAAAAAAAAACGTATCTCCAGGTTTCCCAGATCCGGCATTATTCCTCCACATCCCATTACAACATCTTTCTATGCCTACCTACAGTGGTGCTAGAAAATTATGGACCCTTTAGAATATTCTCTATTTCTGCATAAATGCAACCTAAAATGTGATCAGATCTTCACGCAAGTCCTAGAACTAGAACTAGATAAAGAGAACCTAATTAAATAACTAACACAAAAACATTACACTTGTTCATTCATTTATTGAGAAAATGATCCAATATTACATGCATTTGTGGGAAAAAGTATGTGAACCTCTGGGATAATGCCTTCTACAAAAGCTATTTGGGGTCAGGTGTTCCAATCAATGAGCTGAGATTGGAGGTGTGGGTTGTAGAGGTGCCCTGCCCATAAAAAGACACACAAGGTCAGGTTACTAACAGAACCTGCTCTTCTCATGAAATATCTGTTTATGGGCACCATGCCTCAATCAGAACAACGTTCTGAGGACCTTAGAAGAAGATTTGTCAAGACGCATAAAGCTGAAAAGGGTTATAAAAGCATTTTCAAAGATCTGTGTGTTCATCAGTCCACACGAAGAGAAATTGTCTATAAATGGAGAAAACTCAGTATTGATACTGCTCTCCTTAGGAGTAGACATCCTGCAAAGATCACACCAACAGCACAAAGTTTGCAAAAGACCACCAGGATGTTCCACAACACTTCTAAGACAATGTTCTATGGACAGATGAGACAAAAGTTGAACTTCTTGGTAGAAATGCACATTGCTATGTTTGGAGGAAAAAGGGCAGTTCACACCAACTCCAAAGCCTCATCCCAACTGTGAAGCATGATGGAAGGAGCATCATGGTTTGGGCTGCTTTGCTGCCTCATGGTCTGGACAGATTGCAGTCGTTGAGGGAACAACGAATTCAAAATTGTATAAATACATTACACAGGAGAGTGTCAGGGAAGCAGTATGTCACCTGAAGCTTAATAGAAGTTGGAATATACAACAAGACAAGGGTAAATCAACAACAGAATGGTTTAAAGAGAAGAAAATTTGTGTTTTGGAATAGCTGAGTCAAAGTCCTGACCTTAATCCTATTGAAATATTGTGGAAGGATCTGAAGCAAGCAGTTCATTTAAGAAAGCACATCAACATCCCAGAGGTGAAGCAGTTTTGCAAGGAAGAATGACCTAAGATTCTTCCAAGTCGATGCACAGGACTGATCAAGTTACCGGAAACGCTTGGTTGAATTTATTGCTGCACAAGGGGTTCATACCAGTTACTGAAAGCAAAGGTTCACATCGTTTTTCCAAAACATACATATCATATTGGATCATTTTTCTCAAAACAGTAATGAAAAGTATAATGTTTTTGGTTTTATTTATTTAATTGGGTTCTCTTTATCTAGTTTTAGGACTCATGTGATGTTTTGATCATATTTTAGGTCATATTTATGCAGAAATAGAGAAAATTCTACAGGGCTCACAAACTTAGTAGTACCACTGTACATCATCCCATCTCAGCCTGCCCAGAAATATAAGAATTCACATTCAGCTTTCTGCAGTCTACATAATGTTCGCATTATGACAATACAATTATGTAGCAGACAATACAATCCATTTGGTAAGTAATTTCCAGCTAACCAATGCAAATAACAGAAGGGTCAGCATTCACAAAAAAAATTTCCCCTACACTGTTGTGTGACCAATGTGTTACACTGTCTTTGCAGAACACTTAATAATTTCTGACAATTTGCTTCATAGTCTTGTTTTATTATGACCAGTACATATTTGCAACATTTATAATGATAGGAATGTTTCAAGACGCTGTCATTTTATTCCCTTTCACTTGCATTTATGCTTATTTTTTATTCCATTGTATGAGACTATATTTGTCAGTTAAATTTAATATTTCATCTCGCATGACCGATCAAAATCTTTTCTTAAATTCATTGACAGAACTGCTTTTTCATTACACAGATTACCATCATGTCGCCTGCAAATAAGCTTTCCAGTTTGTGTCAAAATCTATGTCATTTATCTATGTTTGTCAATGTAAAACAATAGAGGTTAAAATGCCAACAATCACTCAACATTTCTCCCAAGTGCAGTAAGGCTCTTTTCACTGGATTTTACCATTTCCTATTCTTTAAAGAACTGCAAGCCGATTCTCACAGCATGTGCTTTCATGGCTTTCAACTTAATTAATAACCTATTATTCAAAATCTTTACAAAACTCTTCTGAGAATACAGTGAACTGTGTCTGCAATTTTCTAAAAGACAAGGGATTTTTGAAAAGCATATTTTCAATCAAAACTCTGCCACCTTTTTCCTGAGAAGCTATTTCTATACTGTTACTCTGGCAGCATATCAATTAGACTGACTTATAGAATTTTTCCTGGAGTAGAAGGTAGCCAACAAATTTTGTTCATCATATATGTTGACTACAAAAGATTCATAAAGGTGAGCATTTGAATCCTGATTCACTCTTCTACCATTCTAAAATTACAACAGACCATTCTGTCATTAAAGTTTGCTACTGCTTTGAAGCAGAGATCCCTTACTAATTCATCACAAGATTAATAACTGTATATATTTGTGAGGACAGGTGCAGTTATATAGGCTATTGATATTCGCCACCAAAGATCATACATTTCAACAGCCAACCTCTAATTAAATAAAGTCCCTTTCAGCTAGTAATAGAATACTTAACAATTAGCATAATTTTATAACTTGCTATTTTACTCTTCAGCAGTGTTTTATGTTCATGATCTTTACTTAAATTATCTAGTTATGGAATAGTGAAACCCTTGAGAAGGTCATGGTGAGGTGCATCCTTGAACTATTGAGCTTAGGTCACAGGTGAGCCCACAGTGTCCTTAGAGGTAGGTTCAGGACTTGTGTTTAATGCTGTGGAAGGAGTATCAAGCCAAGGTGATGTAGCATCTCCAAGGAAAGTGAGAATGCTGATGGTCTAATGCATTGTGTTTCAAGGTGTCAGAGACTAGCAGCTTGAGAGGAGATATGAAAGAAGCATTGATGAGTTGTTCCGTGGCCAGAGTACCATGATGAGCAAGGAATTAAATGTTTAAAAAGGCTTACAGAGTGCCAGTCAGATGGGTTGCCTTTTCCAATGGTGCTGAACTACTTCGGCTTTTAGAGCTGTTCTTGCCAAATATATAGACGAATTCCAACACAGTCCTGCCTTATATCTCTCTAGTTGGTGGAAGGGTTGTGGAATTAGGCGGCTGAGTCACTTACCGGAACATATCCAGCCTCCACCTTGTTCTTGAAACCAAAGTATCCATGAGGTCGGCCCTGAAAATTTGCTAGACCGCAATGAGCCCCAGAACGCGACTAATGGCGAATTGGACCAACAAATATTAACAACAACATCTCATATTCAGCTTGCATGGCTGACAGCCCAAAGACATGAATACTGAATTTCCAATTGCAGGTAATCCACACACCTTCCGTATCTTTCCATTCCCAACAATCCACCTGATTTCTCTTTGTTCACAGGAATATTTTCCATTTCCCATACCTATGCCCTTGGGTTACGTCTACTCAACTGGCTCCATATGCCTATACCAGTCATTACCTCTTTATACTAGCTATCTTCACTTTCACTTCTGATGCACGGTCAAGGCTATCCCTCTGCCTCCACAGATGCTGCTTGAACCACTGAATCCCCCCAGTTGTCTTTTGCTCCAAATTCCAGCATCCAGCAGGGAGAAAGAGAATAAGAAAAGTTAAGAAAGACAACAGAAATAACTGGGCAGAAAGCTCAGGAAGGGATCGGAGAGTATGGCCAAGTGCAATAGGAATCGATGTGAAAGGTGAGGGGGGGTAAAAGTATTACTTTAAATGGATTAAAAGTATTATATATGAATGCACGGAGTATAGGAAATAAAGTGGATGAGTTTGAGGCTCAATTGGAAATTAGCAAGTATGATGTTGTGGGAATAATAGAGACATGGCTGCAAGAGGACCAGGGCTGGGAAATGAATATTCAGGGATCTACATCCTATTGAAAGGACAGACAGGTTGGCAGAGCGGGTGCGGTGGCTCGGTTGGTGAGGAATGAAATTCAGTCACTTGTGGGAGGAGGGACATAGAATCAGGAGATGTAGAGTCAGTATGGATAGAACTGAGAAACTGTAAGGGCAAAAAGATCCTAATGGGAGTTATCAGTTAACCTATCCTTATAAGACATGCTCTCTAATTCAGGCAACATCCTGGTGGAATTCCTCTGCACTCTTTCTAAAAATTCCACATCCTTCCTATAATGAGATGACCAGAACTGAACACAATATTTCAAGATGAATAAGATTTTTTTCATCTCACCTTGGTTTTGTTATTTACTACTGCAAATCTAGTCTGGCTGTTAGCAATTTTCAGTTCTGTTAGTGATGCTACAACTGAACTACTCCAAGGTCTAAACCCTTCTCCTTCTTCCCTGTGATCCTATGCGCTTATTCCCCACCTCCAAAATCTCTTCTGCAGCTTCAGCACATACAGGACCACCATAGAAGTACCTTTGGCACAGAAATAAGTAAAGGAATGGTAAAGCACCTTATCCAATGCCATTGTGCAAATCCCCTAATTCCATATCAAGGTTCCAGTGATCCTTACAATAGAACGCATAATTGTGTGTGCGGATGACCCTTTAATTAGCGGAGCTGTAATCACCAGAAAGGTTCCTTAAGGTTGTTATTGCCAGAGGGAGGCAATGGGGACAAGCTCCCACTACCTATTAAATGCTCCCCAATAGTGTATGCCTCAAACAGCCTCTGACAACCAAGTTCAGCTCCTGGCCTTCATGTGTGACTTAGCTACTAAGCCCGGTGGAATCATTTCTACTGTCAGGAGAAGGGGCAAAGGCTGCTTACTGGCACCTTAACACCAATCCTTTGGACAAATGGGGCTCATCAGCCGTGGTTGGCAGTTCATCTGGGACTAGGAAGACTCTGATCTCAAACCTGTGGTGACTTGCAGCTATATCCACTCATGGGAAAGGCTTCAGGAGAAAACCCCAAGGAAAAATCCAGAACTGAAGTCCCTAAGGCAGTCCTACATTTAGTTTAATGCTGACTGGCAACTCCTGCAACGTTGGTGGTACTAATTTGGTGGTCTCTGCTGTTTCCTTGGGTTCACCAGATGCATGGTGAGGGGGAGCTTGCTATGTGGGCAACAGCATGCTCTCCATGTCGTACTGCTCAGGCTTGCATATCTACAGCTAGGATGCAATATCCATGGTCAATTCTGACCAATGGAGGCCTCAGAATTCAACAGAAAATTATAAAACATGATTCCTTTCAGCTGCCAACAGTTCTTCAGTTCACAAAACCATGACCTAATTTCAGCTGTTCAGGTTCCTAACAATCATCACAGGATGGTCAATGTTATTCATTGTGCAAACTGAGTACTGAACCATCACACGGTCTGGTTGAAATTGAGTGACTTGTCAAATGTCACAAAATCACACAATTTTTCACCTTGTCGAAATATAAAAACTATTTACTCATTTAACACCGCAGTTCAATCATATTAACCTGTAAACCAGACCACTGTTTGAGCCATTTCCTAGATTTTTTTCTAGGTTTTCCAGACTTCTCTTCAAAGCCCTTCAGTATCCTTCATCCCGCCCATGCACTGCCACTTTATGCTTACTCACCACATCTCATACCTACACTGATGTATTCACTGTCCTGTGCTTTCATATGCCATGCTGTTACTTACAGTTCCTCTTGCTAGAGTTGTCACTTGATTATTTCCTGTCAGTCGCCTTATGTACAGATACTCCTGCACCTAGTACCTAGTATCACTTTATATACATACAGTTTCATATATATAGACACACACACACACACACATAATCTTATGTAAGTACGGCCATACACTCAAACAGTTACTTGTATATTGTGCTTTATAGGATTGATTTTAAATTAATATTTAGTATTTCATTACATTCTTTATGCTGCATTGGACCCCAAGTAACAATCATTTTGTCCTCCTTTATACTTATATAATGAAGAATAACAATAAGCAATCCTGAATCTTGAAGTAGAGTCCTTTCTTCAGAAGGAGACCACAGTCTAGAGAAGGATATGGAAATTACAATGCAGTTTAAGAAACTGAATGGCAATCCTACCCAAAGTGGAAACCATATAAAGTTCGAACCTGACTCTGACCCCTCTGGCCTTCAAACCCACTAGCAATTAATCCTCAGTCACATAAGCAGAGCTTGATATGTATACGTTTGTATCTCACTTGGTGTACAGTATGGTTCTGAGAGATGAGACAACCAGTGGAATCAATGCGAAAATGGTCATTATACCAATATACATGAAGAGATGTATTAGTGATCGTACTGCTATGCTGAAAAATCAACATCTACTATTGCCAACAATCTGAAGCAAATCCAGTAAAGAAATGTCAGACAGGCTACCTGTGAAGACTGGTGTTAAGCAAGCTGGGGTGCTCCACATTAAGACATGGGATCCAAGCTACAGCCTGGCCAACACCATGAGCATCGTCCATTGCTGGAGACCGGCAGCACCTATTCTGTGTGATGTTACAATCATTTTCATCTTCACCTTTTCAATATGATGGAAATTGGCCAAACAGACTCAAGGACAGCTTCTACAGCACTGTTATAAGACTACAGAGCGATAAAGCTTAGCTTTATTTATACATATACAACAAAATATACAGTGAAATTCATTGTTCTCATCAAATCAAATCAGTGAGGACTGTGCTGGGCAAGTGTCACCAACGTAACTTGCTCACAACTCACTAACCCTAACCCATATGCCTTTTGGAAATGTGAGAGTAAACTGGTGCACCCAGAGGAAACTCATGTGGTCATGAGGGAATGCAAACTCCTTACAAGCCACGGCAGAATCAAATCTAGCTTCAATGGCATTGTAATAGTATTGTGCTAACTGCTACTAGTACACTGAGATAGACACTTAACCTCACGATCTACTTCTTTATGATCTTCCATCTTATTACCTATCTGCACGACACATTCTCTGTAACAATTTTACTGAATTGTGCATTCTGTTATTGTTTTACCTTGTACTACCTCAATACACTGTGTAACGCATTGATTTGTATGAACAGTATGTATGATAAGTGTTTCACTACACCTTGGTATATGCAACAATTACAAGTCAATTCCGATTCTATTTCCAACTGCAAACTCCCCTGCCTGGTGATTCATGCAATGCAGGATACTTAACTAAGGGAAGAGACTGTTAAATAACAAAAATTGACTTGCATCCTGGAACTTTAAAAGAGGGCACCCATGGAGATTTTAACTACTACCAAAACTCGAAAGATCTTGGACTGGTCCTACAAAATAGAGTATAGTAAATGTGAGCAACATACATCAAAGTTGCTGGTGAACGCAGCAGGCCAAGCAGCATCTATAGGAAGAGGCGCAGTCAACGTTTCAGGCCGAGACCCTTCGTCAGGACTAACTGAAGGAAGAGTGAGTAAGGGATTTGAAAGCTGGAGGGGGAGGGGGAGATGCAAAATGATAGGAGAAGACAGGAGGGGGAG
Source organism: Mobula hypostoma (assembly GCF_963921235.1). Lineage (NCBI taxonomy): Eukaryota > Metazoa > Chordata > Chondrichthyes > Myliobatiformes > Myliobatidae > Mobula > Mobula hypostoma. The sequence goes on along the minus strand of NC_086115.1, from coordinate 29,486,235 downwards.
GGACAGAGCCGAGAGCTGGACAGGTGATAGGCAAAAGGGGACACGAGAGGATCATGGGACAGGAGGCCTAGGGAGAAAGACGGGGGGGGGCGACCCAGAGGATGGGCAAGATACAAAAATACACTTGTCCGTGTAGGCGGAACAAGTGCTACACATGCCCTTGCACTTCCTCCCTTGCCACCATTCGGGGCCCCAAACAGTCCTTCCAGGTGGGGCGTCACTTCACCTGTGAGTCGACTGGGGTGATATACTGTGTCCGGTGCTCCCGATGTGGCCTTTTATATGTTGGTGGGACCCGACGCAGACTGGGAGACCGCTTTGCTGAACATCTACGCTCTGTCCGCCGGAGAGGGCAGGATCTCCCAGTGGCCACACATTTTAATTCCACGTCCCATTCCCATTCTGACGTGTCTGTCCACGGCCTCCTCTACTGTAGAGATGAAGCCACACTCAGGTTGGAGGAACAGCACCTTATATTCCGTCTGGGTAGCCTCCAACCTGATGGCATGAACATTGACTTCTCTGGCTTCCGCTGGGCCCCACCTCCCCCTCGTGCCCCAGCTGTTGCTCATTTTTGTGCACACATTCTTTCTCTCACTCTCCTTTTTCTCCCTCTGTCCCTCTGAATGTGCCTCTTGCCCATCCTCTGGGTCGCCCCCCCCCCGTCTTTCTCCCTAGGCCTCCTGTCCCATGATCCTCTCATGTCCCCTTTTGCCTATCACCTGTCCAGCTCTCGGCTCTGTCCCTCCCCCTCCTGTCTTCTCCTATCATTTTGCATCTCCCCCTCCCCCTCCAGCTTTCAAATCCCTTACTCACTCTTCCTTCAGTTAGTCCTGACGAAGGGTCTCGGCCTGAAACGTCGACTGCACCTCTTCCTATAGATGCTGCTTGGCCTGCTGCGTTCACCAGCAACTTTGATGTATGTTGCTTGAATTTCCAGCATCTGCAGAATTCCTGTTGTTTATAGTAAATGTGATTCAGCTATTTAATAAAGAAGAAAGAGGGAAAAACTAAAGAGATACCAACCTGTTAACCTGACATTAGTTGTTGGGAATATGTTTGGATCTATTATAATGGAAGAGCTATTCTACTGCCCTCGCAGTGTGCATATACAAAGCTATGCAGTAAATTAAACACTTCCATAAAAATCATACAAGACAGAAGCTTCTTTCAAGGCTTTTATTAAGATCCTACTTGTGAAGGATATTGTTGTTTCAAGGGCAGATAAAGAGAAAATGAAGATGGATGTCTTTCCACCATGTGCTTCAAAATGAATCCATACAGGAAATGATATTAAAAAAAAGCTAACACACAGGAAGTGATGTTCATACAAGATGAACTGTATTCAAAACAGGCTGTGCCTCTGGAGGCCAGAACATACTCCCCACCTGGCATCCATAAGATGTGAAACTTAACTACTGAAAGTAAAAGTCAAATGATCATTTCATTAAATCTTTGGTAAGGGAAGGATAGACTCAGAAACTGGTTTTGAAAACATTCTTACTATATCATCTTTAACCATTCTCATTTCAAAAATGCTGGCCTTGATTATGCTCCTGGTGGGGAGTGGCAAGAAATGCTGGGGCAGCAAACTATGAGGAAGAAGTGACATGATCACCTTGGAATACTCTTGTAGCATGATCAGCCAGGTTGAGAACAGTAGGAACATAGTTACATACATTGGATCCTATTATGTACATAAACATAGAATGTTCTTGTTTCATTGAATATATAATTGAGCACAATCTTGTTGCTGGTAAAGAACTTAAATCATCTAGTTCAGTGTCCAGTTTTTGGTCATCATCTCTGTGATCTCAACTGCTGGAACAGCAGAACGGAGTTCAAGCGTTTGCTTGGTGAGATCTGGTTTGGGAGCAAGCTTTGCCTTGCCTGGATGAATCTAACTTCACTAGATCTCACAGTGTCTGTGGCCTTCAGGTATGTAACAGCAGCAATAGCTTTAGTTGATGCAACACAGGAGATTCTCTTTCTCTTCAGCTGTAGATAGTGGAATTATATAGATACTTGGACTCTTCAAACCTTTAACATCCTGAAGGGAAGAACACACTGCTGTCTCTGCTCATGTTTCCCTTTATGGAGTGGAACATCCCATCCACAAGATACCGAGATCAAATTTCTAAATAAGAAGCATCCCTGTGTACCAATAGGAGCAGCAAATCTTAGGGGAACAATTGGTTTTCTCTGAATAGTCAACATTTCCTCATGGGGTGAGGTTTCTTATGGACTGGACATTGTCTATCGGAGTTCATGATAGACTTTTCTACTTCAATTTTTTTCACCATGATAGGGGATGTGGTTTCCCATGCTTAATGACGTGTTACCAGAAGTTGAAAGCATAAAGCTGGAAAAATTTTGTATTTCTGCATGGCGGCAAATGAATTCCACAAATGAAAATGGCAGAGTGCACACAATACTTTCATTTTATACATGAAACCTTTGACCTATATACTACTAAAACTCTCATGCTCTGTATGTCTGTTTGTGACCTCGAATTAGAGCAAACGGTGCATTATAGCGGCACTTTGGCAAAATCAAACTAAAATGCACTAATTTACAGAATGCAGGCAAAGTTCAGGGTTATATATTCACATAAAATTGCTTATTTGCCAAAATAAATAGGCTCCCTTTTAACCCGAGACCTGATCGGCCATCATGGAAATCGGACGCAACAGCCCGACGCATGAGCACGGCCAGCCTCAGCAGCGACACCTACCGGAGCAAAAGGGCAGGGCAGCTCTATTTCGAGGGGTCCACATTCTGCTAATTACCATCAGCATGTGCAGGATTGGGACAAATCTAACTGCCATCCATCAATAAGAGATAATTAAATCTTATTGTAATGACGTACTTCAAGACATGCATAAAACCCTTTGCTGCAGTTAAAGGACAGCAGTGACTATATCATGTCCATTTAAGAGAGCGCCAACCACATCATCAAGAATAAACAGCATCCTTTGGTGTTACTGCTTCGTATCTTCTATCCAGCATTAGGGTAAAAAAAATGGTCAGCCTAATTATGCCGCATGGAAAGGGAAGGGGGACATTATGGTCAAGAGATGACACCAAACGTCGTTGGGAAGCGGCAAGGAGAGGGAGAAAACAAGAATCGGATGAAGTCAGGGTCGCATGACTCCAGGATCAAAGAGTCAGGACAAAAAAAGATGAGAGAAGAAGAGACAGAGGAGGAGAGACATGTATGTCTCCAGGATCACAGACAAACAAAAACAGCAGAAGAGCTGAACAGCCGGGGGATGAAAGGGCTGCACGTCTCCAGAATGACAAGGAGAGGCACAAGGGTGGCAGAACAACACTCACAACACGCTGGAGGAACTCAGCAGGTCAGGCAGCATCCGTGGAAATGGTCAGTCAACATCTCAGGCTGGAACCCTTTGTCAGGACTGAAAAGGGAGGAGGCAGAGGCCCTATAAAGGAGGTGGGGGGAGGGTGGGAAGGAGAAGGCTGGTAGGTTCCAGGTGAAAAACCAGTAAGGGGAAAGATAAAGGGGTGGGAAAGGGGAAGCAGGGAGGGGATAGGCAGGAAAGGTGAAGAAGGAATAGGGGAAAGCACAATGGGTAGTAGAAGGAGGCGGAACCATGAGGGAGGGGATAGGCAGCTGGGGGAGAGGGCAGAGTGAAACAGGGATGGGGGAAGGGAGGGGGAGGGAATTACTGGAAGTTAGAGAATTCAATGTTCATGCCCAGGGGCTGGAGACTACCCTGATGGTATATGAGGTGTTGCTCCTCTAACCTGAGTTTAGCCTCATCCTGGCAGTAGAGGAGCCCATGTATGGACATATCTGAATGGGAAGCAGAGTTGAAATGGGTGGTAACCGGGAGATCCTATCTGTTGTGGCGGACGGAGCAGAGGTGTTCAACGAAGCGGTCCCCCAATCTGCGTTGGGTTTCACCATGTAGAAGAGGCCGCACCGGGAGCACCAGATGCAATAGATGACCCCAACAGACTCACAAGTGAAGTGTTGCCTCATGTGGAAGGACTGTTTGGGGCTCTGAATGGTGGCAAGAGAGGAGGTGTAGGGACAGGTGTAGCACTTACGCTTACAGAGATAAGTGCTGGGTGGGAGATCTGTGGGGAGGGATGTATGGACCAGGGAGTCGCAGAGGGAACGATCCCTGCAGAAAGTGGAGAGGGGTGGAGAGGGAAAGATGTGTTTAGTAGTGGGGTCCTGTTGAAGGTGGTGGAAGTTGCGGAGGATAATGTGGTAGATTTGGAGGCTGGTGGGGTGGTAGGAGAAGATAAAGGGAACTCTGTCCCTGTTGTGGTGACAGGAGGATGGGGTGAGGGCCGAAATGCGGGAAATGAAGGAGATGCAGGTGAGGGCATCATTGATGATGGCAGAAGGGAAACCATAATCCTTAAAGAAAGAGGACATTTGAGGTGTCCTGGATGGCAGATAAGCCAGAAATGATGCCATCAAAAGTGTCCTTCGTTAAACAAGGAGGAGTTGTATTTGCTTTGCTACACGTCATTCTTCTTTAATAAACTGAGGTTTACTACTTCAGTTTCCAAAGGAAAGTGATACCAATAGCATTCAGGAAAATTTAATGTTCCTTCTGGTCACATCAGACTGCACTACCCTTCTCTCAAACGGTGCCCCAATGATCACCACATTGTCTAGTTATCTACTAGTTTTATATATTGCTTGGTGGATTCTCTACTATAGGGTTTATCCATCTTGCTGTGTCCAAGGGAGCCAGAGAGGAGGCAACTCACAGCTCAGTGAGAAAGATTTAAAAAGCATACGCAGGCTTTCATGTTTCTTTTTCTGGAAGCCTAATCAAATTGTGATTCATTAGCAAGGGCAAATAAAAATAAGGTAGGGACAAGGGGAGCTGCTGTTGTTGGAGCAGCCACTGTGTGTGTGGACCACTGTTAAGAGGGGTGAGGTTTTGGCTTGTTAGCCTTTGGCAAGAACAGGCTTGGGCGAGTTAAGTATCTGGTAAGTTTCTTCCTTTTCATCATTCTTCATCTGTTAGTCCAGTGAGAATGGCTCCAGGGGCTATGTGGTGTTCTTTATGTGAGATATGGGAATTCTGGGAGACCTCCAGGTCGAGGATAACCCCACCTGTACCAGGTGCATAGAGCTACAGCTCCTCAGAGAACGTGTTAAACTGGAGCTTCAGCTTGATGACCTACAGCCCATTTGGAAACTGATGAGTTGATAGGACTGACAGGGAGGTAGTCACTCCTGTTACAAAAAGCAGGTACCTTGACGACAGTCAGGAAAGGGAGAGGGCATGGGCAACCAGTACAGTGTACCCCTGTAGGTGTTCCCCTTAATAATAATTGTATCACTTTGGATACTGCTGGAGGGAACAACTACTGGGGGAGAAGCAGCAGCAGCGACCATGTCTCTGGCACTGAGTCTGGTGCTGTGGGTCAGAAGGGATTGAGGGGGGGTGGAAGAAGAGGACTGCAGTAGTGATTAAGGGATTCCATAGTTCGAGGAGCAGACATGAGTTTCTATGGACACAATAAAGACACAAGGATGATATGTTGCCTTTCAGGTGCTAGGGTTAGGGTTGTCTCAGATCTAGTCCACGACATTCTAAAGGAGGATGGTGAACGGCCAGAAGTCTTGGTACACATTGGAACCACTGTATTAGGTAGGAGGTCCTGAAGAGGGATTTTAGGGTGTTAGGCAGAAAGGTGAAAAGCAGGACCTCATGGGTAGTAATTTGGATTGCTGCCTGTGCCTCGTGCCAGTGAGGGTAAAAATAGGATGATTTGGTAGATGAATGCAAGGCCAAGACTGCAAGGACTGGTTCCAGGGCCAGGGCTTCAGATTTCTCAATCATTTCTGGTTACACCTAAACCTGAGAGGGACAAATATCCTTATGGTCTGGTTTGCTTGATCTATTAAGGAGGGTTTAAACTAATTTGACAGGGGGATAAGAACCAGAGTGATAGGGCTGTGGATGGGGCAGTTGGGGCAGGGCCAGATGGTCTGCATCCCAGAGTGTTTGAGGAAGTAGCCCAAGAAATAGTGGATGCATTAGTGATAATTTTTCAAAACTCTTTAGATTCTGGACTTGTTCCTGAGGATTGGAGGGTGGCTAATGTAACCCCACTTTTTAAAAAAGGAGGGAGAGAGAAACCGGGGAATTATAGGCCAGTTAGCCTAACATCGGTGGTGGGGAAAATGCTAGAGTCAGTTATCAAAGATGTGATAACAGCACATTTGGAAAGCGGTGAAATCATCGGACAAAGTCAGCATGGATTTGTGAAAGGAAAATTATGTCTGACGAATCTCATAGAATTTTTTGAGGATGTAACTAGTAGAGTGGATCGGGGAGAACCAGTGGATGTGGTATATTTGGATTTTCAAAAGGCTTTTGACAAGGTCCCACACAGGAGGTTAGTGTGCAAACTTAAAGCACACGGTATTGTGGGGTAAGGTATTGATGTGGATAGAGAATTGGTTGGCAGACAGGAAGTAAAGAGTGGGAATAAACGGGACCTTTTCAGAATGGCAGGCAGTGACTAGTGGGATACCGTAAGGCTCAGTGCTGGGACCCCAGTTGTTTACAATATATATTAATGACTTAGATGAGGGAATTAAATGCAGCATCTCCAAGTTTGCGGATGACACAAAGCTGGGCGGCAGTGTTAGCTGTGAGGAGGATGCTAAGAGGATGCAGGGTGACTTGGATAGGTTGGGTGAGTGGGCAAATTCATGGCAGATGCAATTTAATGTGGATAAATGTGAGGTTATCCACGTTGGTGGCAAAAACAGGAGAACAGATTATTATCTGAATGGTGGCCGATTAGGAAAAGGGGAGGTGCAACGAAACCTGGGTGTCATTATACACCAGTCATTGAAAGTGGGCATGCAGGTACAGCAGGCGGTGAAAAAGGCGAATGGTATGCTGGCATTTATAGCGAGAGGATTCGAGTACAGGAGCAGGGAGGTACTACTGCAGTTGTACAAGGCCTTGGTGAGACCACACCAGGAGTATTGTGTGCAGTTTTGGTCCCCTAATCTGAGGAAAGACATCCTTGCCATAGAAGGAGTACAAAGAAGGTTCACCAGATTGATTCCTGGGATGGCAGGACTTTCATATGATGAAAGACTAGATCGACTAGGCTTATACTCATTGGAATTTAGAAGATTGAGGGGGGATCTTATTGAAACGTATAAAATCCAAAAGGGATTGGACAGGCTAGATGCAGGAAGATCGTTCCCGATGTTGGGGAAGTCCAGAACTAGGGGTCATAGTTTAAGGATAAAGGGGAAGCCTTTTAGGACCGAGATTAGGAAAAACTTCTTCACACAGAGAGTGATGAACCTGTGGAATTCTCTGCCACAGGAAACAGTTGAGGCCAGTTCATTGGCTATATTTAAGAGGGAGTTAGATATGGCCCTTGTGGCTAAAGGGATCAGGGGGTATGGAGGGAATGCTGGTTCAGGGTTCTGAGTTGGATGATCAGCCATGATCATACTGAATGGCGGTGCAGGCTCGAAGGGCCGAATGGCCTACTCCTGCACCTATTTTCTATGATATACAAGCAGACAGTGTGTAGTGAGATGAGACTGTTAGTAAGGACAGCCAGATGATACCTGCAGTCAGTGGGATAAGTTACAGTGTAACAGGGAGACAAAATTGAAAAGGGTATCGAATACAGGACTGAAGGTGATATATCTGCATGTAGTATACCGAATAAGGTAGATGACCTTGTTGTACAGTTAGAGATGGGCAGGTATAATGTTGTGGGCATCACGGGGTTACGCTTGAGAGAAGAATATAGTTGGGAACTTAACATCCAAGGATGCACACTGTATCAAAAGCAGAGGCAGGTAGGTAGAGAAGGTGGTTTAGCTCTATTAGTAAAGTCAAATGTATCAGTACTACAGTGGAGTAAAGTGAATTACAGCAGCTTGAGAGAGTAAGTGGCCAAAGTTGATTCTACAGGGACACTGGCAGGGATGGTGGCAGAACAACAATGGCTGGAGTTTCTGGGAGCAATTCAGAAGATAGATACATCACAAAGATGAAGTAGTATTCTAAAGGCAGGATGACACAATTGTGGTTGACAATGGAAGTCAAAGCTAACATAAAAGCAAAAGAAAGGGCATACGATAGAGCGAAAATTAGTTGGAAGCTAGAGGATCGGGAAGCTTTTAAAAACAACCAGAAGGCAACTAAAAAGCCATCAGGATGGAAAGGATGAAATATGAAGATAAGCTAGCCGATAATATCAATGACAATACCAAATGTTTTCTTCAGAAATATAAAGAGTAAAAGAGAGGTGAGAGTTGATGCCATACTGCTGGAAAATGATGCTGGAGAGGCAATAGGAGACAACAAAATGGTGGATAAACGAAATAAGTATTTTGCATCAGTCTTCACCATGGAGGACACTGGGGGTACACCAGAAGTTTGTAAGTGTCAAGGAGAATAAGTGAATGCAGTTGCTATTATTAGGGAAGAGGTGCTTGGAAAGCTGAAAGGTCTGAAGGTAGAAAAGTCAACTTGACCAGATGGGCCACACCTCAGGGTTCTGAAATAGGTAGCTGAAGAGATTGTGGAGGCATTAGTAATGATCTTTCAAGAATCAATCAATTTTGGCATGGTTCCAGGGGACAGGAAAATTGGAAATGCCACTCCACTCTTCAAGAAGGGAGGGAGGCAGAAGAAAAGAAAATATAAGCCAGCTAGCCTGAAATCAGTGATTGGGAAAATGTTGGAATCAATTGTTAAGTATGAAGCTTCAGTATACTTGGGGACGCATGATAAAATAAGCCAATAACAGCAGTTTCCTTAATAGAAATTCTTGCCAGACAAATTTGTTGGAATTCTTTGAGAAAATAACAAACACGAAAGGCAAAGAAAAAGTCGATGTTGTGTACCTGGTTTTTTAGAAGACCTTTAACAAGGTGCCAAACACAAGGCTGCTTAGCAAGTTAAGAACCTATGGTATTACAGAAAAGATACTAACGTGGATGGAACTTCGGCTGATTGGCTGGAGGCAAAGAGTGGGAATAAAGAGAGCATTTTCTGATAGGCTACTGGTGACTAGTTGTGTTCTGCAGGGGTCAGTGCTGGGACCACTTCTTTTTACATTGTATGTGAATGATTTGGATAATGGAATTGATGGCTTTGTGCCCAAGTTTGCAGATGATACGAAATAGCCGGAGGGGTAGGTAATGTTGAGGAAGCACAGAGGCTGCAGGACTTGGATGGATTAGGAGAATGTGCAAAGTTGGAGTACAGTGTTGGGAAGAGTTTGGTCATGCACTTTTGCAGACGGAATAAAAGCAGAACAATTTTCTAAATGGGGAGAAAATTCAGAAATCAAAGGTGCAATGGGACTTGGGGATCCTCATGCAGAATTGCTTAAAGGTTAACTTGCAAGTTGAATAGATGGTGAGGACGGCAAATGCAATGTTATCATTCCTTTCAAGAAGGCTAGAAGTATAAAACAAGGATGGAATCCTGAGGTTGTATGAGGCACTGGTAAGGCCTCACTTGGAGCACTGCGAGCAGTTTTGGGCCACTTATCTAAGAAAGGATGTGCTAACATTGGAGAAGGTTCAGAAGAGTTTCATGAAAATTATTCTGGAAATGGAAGGACGATATGAGGTGTGTTTAATAGCTCTGGGCCTGTACTCACTGGAATTTAGAAGAATTCGGGGGGGGGGGGGATATCACTGAAATTTATCAAATTTTGAAAGGCCGAGATAGAGTGAATATGGAGAGGATGTTTGATGTTTCCTATTGTGGGGGAGTCTAGAACTAGTGGACACAACCTCAGAATAGAGGGACATCCATTTAGAACAGAGATGATGATGAATTTCTTTAGCCAAAGGGTAGTGAATCTATCGAGTTCATTGCAGTAGCAAGTTGGAGAAGCCAGGTCATTGGGGCATTCAAGGAAGAGATTAATAGGTTCTTGATTTGTCAGAGTGTGAAAGGTTACAAGAAAAAGGAAATGGAACAGTTATGATGAAATGGTGGAGCAGATTCGATGGGCCAAATGGCCTAATTCTACTCCTATGTCTTATGGTCTAAGTAACTCTGTCCCTTGTTTTTGCAGCTTGCAGTTCCGACAATTACAAAGAATTCTTTTCCAGGTTTGAGACTTAGTCCTTCCACAGCATTGTAAAACCTTGACTTCCAGGATAGATAACTGGTAGACTGGTTGGTGAACACTTTTAGTCCTGCTGTGACTAGGTCTCAACAAGCTAGATACTAAGCCAAATTGAATATGCCTGCCACTCCTGCATGAGGGCACTGTGGAGACTAATTTGCCAAATGCATGTTCTGGGATGGATGTAAGTTCAGCCTGTCCATGTCTGTGCAAATAAGGTTGGCATCAGATGGTTTTGCTGTGGTCAAACTGTGGAAAGGGATATTGTCGGTCTTTACTGCTGTAGACCTTAACTGTCAACACCTGGACTATGCGAAATGCAAGTTAGCTGCATGGTGTGGACAGCTTCTCCTTGTAGAGCTGGAGCACTGTCTAAGTGCTGCTGCTTCATACACATTTGCCTCTGCGAAGGAATTTTCAGTTTCACGCTCTTCCTGTGATGGGGAAAATGGACAAGGGAGAGCCAGTGGATGTAGTTTACTTGGACTTTCAGAAAGCCTTTGATAAGGTCCCACACAGGAGATTAGTGGGCAAAATTGGAGCACATGGTATTGGGAGTAGGGTAGTGACATGGATAGAAAATCGGTTGGCAGACAGGAAACAAAGAGTAGGGATTAATGGGTCCCTTTCAGAATAGCAAGCAGTGACTAGCAAGGCTCAGTGCTGGGACCGCAGCTATTTACAATATACATTAACGTTTTAGATGAAAGGATTAAAAATAACATTAGCAAATTTGCAGATGACACAAAGCTGGGCGGCAGTGTGAAATGTGAGGATGTTATGAGAATGCAGGGTGACGTGGACAGGTTGGGTGAGTGGGCAGATGCAGTTTAATGTGGATAAATGTGAGGTTATACACTTTGGTAGCAAGAACAGGAAGGCAGATTAACATCTGAATGGTGTCAAGTTAGGAAAAGGGGAAGTACAACGAGATCTAGATGTCCTTGTTCATCAGTCACTGAAAGTAAGCATGCAGGTACAGCAGGCAGTGAAGAAAGCTAATGGCATGTTGGCCTTCATAACAAGGGGAGTTGAGTATAGGAGTAAAGAGTTCCTTCTGCAGTTGTACAGGGCCCTGGTGAGACCACACCTGGACTACTGCGTGCAGTTTTGGTCTCCAAATTTGAGGAAGGATATTCTTGCTATTGAGGGGGAGCAGCGTAGGTTCACAAGTTTAATTCCCAGGATGGCGGGACTGTCATATGTTGAAATATTGGAGTGACTGGACTTGTATACATTGGAATTTAGAAGGATGAGAGGGGATCTGATTGAAACAAGAAAGATTATCAAGGGATTAGACATGCTAAATGCAGGAAACATGTTCCTGATGTTGGGGGAGTCCAGAACCAGAGGCCGCAATTTGAGAATAAGGGGTAGGCCATTTAGAATCGAGTTAAGGAAAAACTTTCTCACACAGAGTTGTGGATCTATAGAATGCTCCGCCTCAGAAGGCAGTGGAGGCCAATTCTCTGGATGCTCTCAAGAAAGAGTTAGATAGAACTCTTAAAGATAGTGGAGTCAAGAGATATGAGGCGAAGGCAGGAACGGGATACTGATTGTGGATGATCAGTTATGATCACAGTGAATGGCGGTGTTGGCTCGAAGGGCTGAATGGCCTACTCCTGCACTTATTGTCTATTGAGCACAGTTAATGTACCCTCTCCAACTCTATATGTGTGTTCTGTGACGATATTATGAGTTATTCATTATGGACTGTGCTTTTAAAAAGAGAGAGAGTTCATGCAGCTGTACAGCACAAACAACTTGTTATTGAGAGACAGAGAGAGAGAGAGGTGAAGACTTCTCACAGTTTATTTGGGATTTCTGCAAGGATACTGCCAGCTTCTGAGCTCCTACAGAGAGAGAAGGGAGGAGCTACTTGATGGCAGCTGATGTTCAGCACAACAGTATTTAAACCTGCGTAATCGCTTGTTTCACAGGACACACAAAGCTACTATGGTGTGGTGAAGTTACCACTATCCTGTTCAGGTGCCCATGAGTGTGGGACTGAGGATCGATTGTGAGGGATCGATCTGTGATTATTAGTGCGTGAAAGAGCGACCCTGTGGAGTCTACCAGTGTGTCTAAGCTTTGCCTGGGTAGGTAGACTATCACTTGAAGACGGTGCTCTTAAGTTGGTCAAGTTTGGCTAACTTGGAAGTTTCGGAGGACAACGGGAAGATCGACGGCGTCAGCTCACCTGAAGAACTAGACACCTCTCTCTCTCCACCACTACTCAACTCAATACCACAAACTGAACTGATTCCCTTTACCCAGCATCGTAAGACTATATCCATTTATCCCCTAGACTTGAAGAAGCTTGGTTTTATATATTTCCACACTTATATATGCATGAGCATTGCTAACTTGGTTGATGTATCTGATTTTATATTACTGTATTGTGTAGTTACTAATAAATAGCATTAGTTAACAACAATACCAGACTCCAAGGTGTTTTCCATTTCTGCTGGTTCTTTAACCTGTCACGGGATACGTGGCAAAATTGGGGCCTGTGTCCAGGATATGAACAAATTGGTGGGAGCCACTCTAAAAATTGTTGGGGGCTTGATTGAATAGTTGATCTGATTGGGGAAAATCCCTTCCGCTTTGCATGAGTGGAATATCAGCAGAAGTGGAGTTTGAGGTTAATAAGTTTGTGGCGTTGGATTATGCTAAGAGGGATGTGTTGCTGGGAATTGCTCATAAGTTAAAAGTTAAGGTGACTAGTAGAATGAAGAGGGCTCAGATGCAGACGTTAATAGCACAGCATTATGCACCCAAAGAAACATTTGAGGAGGAGGTGTTGGAAATGTTTGCTGAAGGTAAAGTACTTACTGAGGCTGAGGTTCAGCTTCAGTAGGCAAAATTAAAGATGGAGCATGAATTGCAATTAAAACTGCTCGAGGCTGATGACGCAGCAAAGCAGAGGGTCTGTGAGGCTAAAGAGGCAGACAGAGAGAGAGGGGGCAGAAAAACGGAGACAGTTCAAGAGGGAGATGTGGCAGCTGGGATGTCCAGTGTTGGACCCTGCTGATTTTTACAACTCGAAAGAGCTTGTGTTGATTAAAGAATTTAAGAAGAGTGTTCCCGATGATGTAAAGGCATACCTAGATGAAAAGGATGCCACTACCTTGCGGGAGACTGCTAAGACAGCAGACGAGGTTGTTTTAACCCACAAGGTTGAGTTTACTCCGGATGAGAGTTTCCCAGAAAGTAGCTAAGAAGATCTGGGTAACCTTGAATTTGAAACTGGGACAAGTGATGACAGCCTAGAAAAGGTAGTGATTGCCTGTGTTCAGGTTGTTGAAGTACCTGTGGATTCACAGGGTACTGAACCTGGTGTTGAAACTCAGTTAAGGTCTAAGGTGTCTGACTTGGTTGAAAAGGAATGCAGTCCTTTTGTGTCAGATAGTCTTGGTTCAGTGAATAAAGGGTTAACCTTGGTACCAGTGGAAATTGAGGATTCTCAGTCACTTGTATTAGGCAGTGTTCTAAAAGTTAGTGATGAGATGAAAATTGCTGAGGTAAATGTTGCTGAGGATATTGAGAAAAGTGTTGTTTCTGGACTTTTGAATAAAGTACTGGTGAAGGTTGGATTGGTTTCGCGACCTTTGACCCTGCTTTCAGGACAATGGCATGCTGAAGAAGTATGTGCCACTCTGTTGAATTTTGTTTTAACATTTGGATGCAAACACCTTCAAGGTTATGGAGTTGCTTTTCACAATTGTGATGTGGAGGAAGAGGATTGTTTTGGTTTTGAGAGGCCATTAGCAGAGATCACTATGGAGACAGATCGATCTGAAGGTTGTAGGAATGGAATAAATGGATTGTTTGGAATTTTTCACAATATACACATGGTTTTCATAAGTCTGGTGATAGTATTGGGTTTAGTAAACATTGGGGGTAGGGTGACACCTATCCAGGGTGATGTTTATCCAGCAGTTCAGCTAATGAGCAAAGCTGCTGCTAATGACCCACACCTGGAGACTGATGTTTACCCCACATGCGCAGTAACCCGAAGCATGTCTAAGAAGTCTGCTGATGCTCATGATGATTTATCAGAGACTTTTCTACCTTCCCTATTCCAGCAGAACTTCGAGGAGAGTCAGGTTGATGAGAAATGTTTGTCCTTATCTAGAAAAGATTTTATAGAGGAACAGAAGCGAGATTCTGAAATTGTGGTTTTAAAGGAGACAGTTCTCACAGAAGAGGAGGTTCAGAGAGAGTCAGTAGGATATTATCTTAAGGATGGGGTGTTAATGAGGAAGCGGAGACCGACCACTGTGCCCGCAAGTGAGGATTGGGCCATTGAACATCAAGTTGTGGTCTCAAAAGTTTACAGGGCTGAGATTTTAAACAAGGCTCATAGTATGCCTTTAGGTGGACATTTTGGAGTGAGAAAGACAGTGAACAAGATTATGAAGAAATTCTACTGGCCTAATTTAAGAAAGGATGTTATGAATTTTTGCAGGACTTTCCATATCTGCCAGGTTGTGGGGAAACCCAATCAGGTTATTCAAGTAGCACCACTTAAACCGATACATGTTTTTGGTGAAGCTTTTTCTAGGGTCATAGTGGACTGTGTTGGTCCTTTGCCAAAGACTGCAGCTGGTCATCAGTACTTGTTAACAATTATGTGTGCTGCGTCTAGGTTCCCTGAGGCACTGCCTCTCAGAAACATCCAGGCCAAGACTGTGGTAAAAACACTCATCAAGTTTTAAACACTGTTAGGGTTTCAATCTGATCAGGGTAGTAACTTTACTTCGAGAACATCCCAGGGGATAGTTAGAGAACTGGGGTCTAAGCACATTGTATCATCTGCATATCACCCAGAGTCCCAGGGAGCCTGGAAACGGTTCCACTCCACTCTTAAGACCATGATTAAAACATATTGTGTGGAAAATGGAAACAACTGGGATGAGGGTGTTCCCCTACTCTTATTTGCTGTTAGGGACTCGATTCAAGAATCGTTGGGGTTCAGTCCGTTTTAACTTGTTTTTGGTTACAGACCCAGAGGACCTTTGACCTTGCTCAGAGAACAATGGTCTGATTCGAAAGTATGTGTCAGTGTGCTGGATTATGTTTTGGAGTTTCGAGATAGGCTTAACAAGGCTTGTGACCTTGCAAAGCAGAATTTGCAGAACACTCAAGTTAAAATGAAATACTGGTATGGTCATAGTCACAGTCATACTTTATTGATCCCAGGGGAAATTGGTTTTCATTACCACCTGATTGTTTACCTGCACTACACTTTATAGTCATAGTTATACTTTATTGATCCCGAGGAAAATTGGTTTTTGTTACAGTTGCACCTTAAATAATTAAATAGTGATAAAACCATAAATAATTAAATATAATTATGTAAATTATGCCAGGAAATAAGTCCAGGACCAGCCTATTGACTCAGGGTGTCTGACTCTCCAAGGGAGGAGTTGTAAAGTTTGATGGCCACAGGCAGGAATGACTTCCTATGACGCTCTGTGTTGCATCTCGGTGGAATGAGTCTCTGGCTGAATGTACTCCTGTGCCCAACCAGTCCATTATGTAGTGGGTGGGAGACATTGTCCAGATGGCATGCAACTTGGACAGCATCCTCTTTTCAGACACCACCGACAGAGAGTCCAGTTCCATCCCCACAACATCACTGGTATGATAGGATAGCACCTGTGAGTACTGTTATGAAAACAAATGGAGTCGTGGAGGCTAGTAATCAGATACCAGATAATTTTGTTACATGCTCAAGGAGATCTGGTTTTTTTAGTGAGAATGATGTAATGGTCTTTTGGAGGTCACCTGATGTGATTTTCCCACCGATGTGAGGTCACATGATGACATGTGCCCCGTGACTATATAAGGGTCGACTCAGGTGACGCAGATTTCCAGGTAGAACACGCTGTGCCTTCGTTTCTGTTGCGTTTGTTTTTGTGACGCTGTTTTATTTTTAAAACGGTTGTGCGTTCTGTTGAAAGATTCCATATTATTTGGACTGGAAATTTGTGGCTGGATGTGCCAATTTACTCAATTCCAACAGTTGAAGGGAGAGTGAAGAATTTATCGAAGGATCAAGAGAAGTCGGCAGTTTAATAAAGAATCGACCTTATTGAGTCTTCGTTGAAGGAGTACCTGCATCGAGATAACTCTTGCCAGAAAGAGCAAGGAGTTCATGCAAAAAGCTGCTCTCTCTCTGTCTCTAAAGGAATTTAAGGTCAGTTGATTTAAACTGTTTATTTTCGGCATCGTGAATCCTGTGGACAGAACCAGCAGCAAAGGTGCGTCTGTGAAGAAACCCTTCTCCAGAGAAGTTTCTCCCAATTGAATGTGTAAAACTATTGGACTTTCGAAGTTATCGCTTTAAGAACTATATCAGACTGTATCGCTTTAAGAACTGTTTTCGCATTTAACGCTTTAAGAACCAGAGCTGAGTAGCGAGTTGGTGAATGGCTGCATATCTGTTAACTTCCGGTTAAAGTTTTCATTGTTTTTTTTCCCTTATCGTTTATACCTGTTTAATAAATGTTTGGTTATTTTTATATAACCTGTCTCGATTGATATTCATTGTTGCCGTTTACGTAACAATTTTAACAAGCGGAACATAGTATCAACAAGGCTCGAGAATTCCATTGTTTTGAAAAATATTAATAACAAAGTCCACCATTTGGAACCTGCACAGCAAAAACAATTGAAAGAATTAATTGGCAATTATGAGGATTTACTTCCTGATGTCCCCAGACGGTGCACAGCTGCACTGCATGATGTAATTGTAGGCTCAGCCGAGCTGATCAAACAGCATCCCTACAGAATGAACTTAGAAAAAAGTAGAATGGTTGAACAAGAAATTGGAAACATGATAGAACAAGGAAAGAGAGTGGATGACTGTATTGATAAAGTGGGGAAGGCTAAATACCTCACAAAGATTGACCTGTTAAATGGATACTAGGTGTGTTCCTTTGACAGAAAAGGCTAAAGAAATATCTGCATTTGTGACCCCATCTGGACTGTATGAGTACAATGTTTTACCCTTTCGGATGAAAAATGCTCCAGGGACATTCCAAAGTATGATGAATGCAGTGATTCAGGGTTTAGAAAATACAGGGGCTTATATTGATGGTCTGGTTGTATGGAATGACACATGGGAAGAGCATATCTCAGCAGTAGAGAAACTGTTTGAAAGGCTGTCCAAGGCGAATCTTACTGTAAACCTTGTTAAAAGTGAATTTGGCCACGCCACTGTCACATATCTTGGCTATGTAGTAGGCCAGGGCCAACTGGCTCTCGTACAGGCCCAGGTTCAAGCTATTGCTGAGGTTCCCGTTCCAATGGGCAAGAAAGCTTTAAGAAGGTTTTTAGAAATGGCTGGGTATTACCGTAAGTATTGTAAGAACTTTGCAGACATCACTCTCTCCCTAACAAAACTCCTAAGGAAGAGTGAAAGATTTGTATGGAGTGACCTTTCCCAGGAGGCATTTTAACACCTGAAAACTATTCTGTGGTACCAACCTGTGCTCAAAGCACCTGATTTTTCAAAACCATTCTCTATAGCGACAGACGCTAGTGATGAAGCTGCCGGGGCAGTATTGTTGCAAAAGGATGATCATGAAATAGAACATCCAGTAGCTTATTTCTCAAAGAAATTTAATGCGCATCAAAAAAATTACTCTACTGTTGAAAAGGAGTTGCTATCACTTATTCTGCCTTTACAACATTTTAAAGTCTATGTTTGTCCTGTCCAGAAACCACTGGTGATTTACACAGATCACAATCCGTTAGTGTTTCTAACTAAGATGAAGGATAAGAATAGAACGTTATTAAACTGGAGTCTGATCTTGCAAGAATATGACCTGAAAATAAAACATGTAAAAAGTACTGACAACATTATAGTTAATTGTTTATCTAGATGTTAAGTTAGCAGTTGCACACGTTTTGCTCTGTTATCTGATAATTATACATGTATTGTTTCAAACTTTGTAATCTACAGTTAAACTAAAAATATTCCTCCTACATCAAAATTTTTCTGAAAAGGAGGGAGGTGTGACGATATCCTGAGTTATTCATTATGGACTGTGCTTTTAAAAAGAGAGAAAAAGCGTGTAGCTGTACAGCACAAACAACTTGTTATTGAGAGAGAAAGGCAAAGACTGCTCACAGTTTGTTTGGAATTTCTGCAAGGACACTGTCAGCTTCTGAGTTCCTACAGAGAGAGAGAAGGGAGGAACTACTTGATTGACAGCTGGTGTTCAGCACAAAAGTATTTAAACCTGCATAATTGCTTGTTTCACAGGACACACAGACGCACTAAGGTGTGGTGAAGTTACCACTATCCTGTTCTGGTGCCCACGAGTGTGGGACTAAGGATCGATTGTGAGGGATCGATCTGTGATTATTAGCACGTGAAAGAGCAACTCTGTGGAGTCTACCAGTGTGTCTAACCTTTGCCTGGGTTGGTAGACTATCACTTGAAGATAGTCTCTTAAGTTGCTCTTAAGGTACTCTGAAGTTGGTCAAGTTTGGCTAACTTGGAAGATTTGGAGGACAACGGGAGGATCGACAGCATCAGCTCACCTGAAGAACTAGACACCTCTCTCCCTCCATCACTACTCAACTCAATACCACAAACTGAACTGATTCCCTTTATCCATCATCATACGACTGTATCCATTTATCCCCTAGACTTGAAGAAGCTTGATTTTATATATTTCCACACTTATATATGCCTGAACATTGCTAACTTGGTTGATGTATCTGAATTTATATTACTGTATTGCGTAGTTACTAATAAATAGCATTAGTTAACAGCAATACTAGACTCCAAGATGCTTTCCATTTCTGCTGGTTCTTTAACCCGTCACAGGGTACGTGACAGTTCTCACTGCTTCAATGAGCTTTCGCCATTTGCACTTCAACTTCATAGTTAGCATAATCCGCTCTCATTCTTGTTGCTTCAGCTCTGATACAAGCTCATGCTGTGGCTTTGCTAATCATGGATTCATTCAAGCATCACAAAGATGCGATTGATGCACCATATTCTGACCTCACATTCTGGTCTCAACAACTGATGTTACTCGGGTCAGAAGCTGACATTGTTGTGTATTACATTCAGTCACGTCTACAGTCTGCTGTCAATGCCTTTATCTTTCCACTCTATTGTCCTTGTAGTACCCATGTACAAAGCTATGCAGTGAGTTAAATACCTTCTCAAAAATCACCAAAGACAGAAGCTTCCTTCAGGGTTTTTAATGAGATCACACTCGTGAAAAGATACTGCTGTTACAAAGGCAAATAAAAGAGAGGCTGGAGCTGGATAACTTTCCACCGTGTGCTTCAAAATGAATCCAAGTTAACCCGCACAGGAAATGATAAAGAAACAGCTTGCAGGAAGGAAGAGATATTTATATAAAACACACAAAGTAGATGTGAAACAAATCGTACCTCTAGAGGTTAGAACAGCTATCATAAAACTTAAAAACAATAATGTATTGGACAGTCATTATTATGAAAAGGACAACCTGTTTGTCTCATCTATTGGAGATTTGTGGAAGGTGCACTTAACTGTAGATATCTGGCATTTGAATTCATAGAAGGGTTTTCCTGAGACTAAACACAAGTAGCTTCTGAACAAGGTTAGTACACATGGAACTGGGAATGTGCACTAGAGTAGGACTAAAGCTGCCCCTCTCAGATGTGCAAAGGGTAGAAAAGGCATTAGTCAATTGACTCCAACTATTCACAGGGAGATCAATAACTGGTTTGAAAGAACCACTTGGAATACTTTCAAGATTGCAGATAGCATGAAATTAAATAGCAATATGAAGGGTGATGAGGATGGGAAGAGGCTTCAAGAGGGTATCTGAAAGCTGAGTGAATGGACAGTAATTTGGCAGTAAAATGTAGAAAAATGTGAGGTTATCCACTTGACAGAAAAAGCTGAAATGCTGAATATTTTTTTTAAATAGCAAAAGGTTGGAAAGTACTGATCTCAAAAGGGACCTGGGTGTCCTTGCACACTGACAGGATCCAATTGCAGCACGCTACTAAGAAGGCAACTTGTATGTTGGCCCCAACTGCTAAAGGATATAAGCACAAGAGTAGAAATGTCTTACTCTAGCTATATACAGCCTTGTTAAAACCATACAATTTTGGTCTTGTTATATTACTATACAGGAAAAGCGGCAAAGATTGATCAGATTGTTTCTGGAGTAGTAAGTCTATAATATGTGAAAGGACTGAGCCAGTGTGTTGTATATTTTTCAGAATTTAGAAGAATTGTTGGTAACTCTTTGGATACTTAAATTATTAAGGAGCTCAACAGATTGAATACTGGGATGTCGTTTCTCCTGGCTAAAGAGCTAAGAACTGGGATTCACAGCTTCAAGAGAAGCAGTAAACAGTCAATGAGAAGAAATTTCTTCATTCAAGAAGTATTTTCTACTCTGAATAATTTGGAGACTCAGCCATCAAAGCCATTCAAAACCAAGCTCACTGGCTTTTTTTGATATCTGAGGAATCAAAACTTACAGATATAATGTAGGAAAATGATTAGATGGACAGTCAGCAATGGCCTAGTTGAATGAATGAGCAAGCTCAAGTGGTAAATGACATATTCTTGCACCTATCTCTTACCTTCTAATATATCCTATTGTAAGTCTTCTAATGGGCCATATTTCTTCTCTGCCAAATGCTCCTTTGGTGACAACTTTCAATACTGTTTTTAAGGCACCATTTTACATCTAAAATGCTGAAAAAACAACACGGGGGTATTTCCCCATGTTTCTCATCACTGTGCAGCAACAATAAAAGTAAACAAGTAAAATCACTATCAGAAGTAGATATTTACTTTACCTCTCTAAAATTCCTGAGTACTAGTTTTAATCAGGGCGTACAAGAGGTTAGGTGTCAAGCTGACCCAACGCAGCAATAAAGATTCAGGTAATTTTATCTTACTGAATTCAAAGGCGTCAATCGTCTCGGCAATAAGTAGATTAGTGTGACTAGACACCAACATCTGGGTTATGCAGACAGTTCCTTGCATGATGATGAGTGTTCAGGCATAGGGAAGACGGTTTAGATACAGAAATAAACTCAGAAGCTCACCTTGGTATCAGCTTTCCCTGGTTAGAGGACAAAGTAGAATGTCCAAGATGCTCATCAATTTTCATCTGCAAGTAATAAATAAGCCACATCTCCTTCCCCCAACTATTGCTAAAAACAACACCATCTGAGAAAGTGTCCCCACTAGGAAAGTTAAATCGAATTACTCAATTTGGAACAGAAATGTGTATTAAAAATCAACAAGTCCTGTGGTGAAAACCTCATTTGGAAATAATTGTGATTCACAAAACCAACTGTTGCAGCAATATACTTTTATCGATTACAGCTAAGCTTAATGCATTAATAATGAGCTGGAAATCACCAAATGAAACGTCCACATAAAAACCTACAATTAAAAGAAGTGAATAATGAATTGAACAGAACAATAATGAAATGACTACGTAATGCAGAATGACAGGAAGGTTGGCCAAGTCTCTATCAAGTGCAATTTGCTTTGTAAGATCAGCACCTGCCACAAGACTCATCAGCTATTTAATTTTTCACTGGTGAAAAGTTTGGATTGTTTTAAAATTTGGATGTACAATGTAAATAAATACAATATATTTCATTATTCTGTACCTCCAACAATCAGATTATATTATGAAAATGTTCTGTTCTTCACACATCTCATGCAAACATTGAAGGTGAGGTCAGTGACATTTCACCCTCTTCATTATTTATTTACCATGATTTAATCAGGTGAATGAATGCAAAGATGGAGAGATAAAAACAATATTCAGAAGTGTATAAAAAGCTCATTTACTCAGGGCAGTTATTTTCCACATTATTCAATCTGTCAGCTTTAGGTAAAACATAACAGGAACCTCTGCATATTATGTTGTATTGCAGTAAACCAAGATTACCACTGGAAGTTCAGAAATTCTTCCTCAGCTGCTAAATACATAACATGGTAGTTGCTATGAACTATATTTTATTTCTGAAATTCAATTCCTCTAAATTCAATAGAATCAAATTTCATACACATTGTTCTTTGTGAAGTTGCTATTATATATTTGGCACTAGTAAGCAAGGACAAATTCCTGTGCCAGAGAGATTTCCTATCATTGTCAACCAATACTACCAGAACAAATAAATTGGCCATTCATCTCATTGCAGCATAAATTCCCTTGTCATGTTGCAATTGAATGACGTGTTTTCCGATAAAACATCATGATTGTGTGTCAAGAACAATCCATGCAACATAAAGCACTTTCCAGTGTCTTGGGATTGCATTAATGCAAGTTCTTTTTTTTATTTATTTATGGAAAAAAATAATGTACACATTTATTAAAATTGACATAGTGAAACTTCCTTAATAGCAAATATTAAGACTATCCATACACTTTAAAATAAATATTTGTGTGGAACTTCCGATCTATAAAAGGATTAAATGGCATAATGATCATATTAGTGATGAATACAAGTTTAAAAATTTGCAACAGTGGAATACAAAGAGTCAGGCAAACAATTCCCTCTTCTGCTTGGCAATGCATAGGGAATGTTGCCTATGCTTTACCACTGAGGTCTGCTAATCAAAGTTTCAGCAAGTGAGTCAGGAGAATTCTCTTGTTTTGTTAGAAGCTGAGGTTAAGCCAATGGTAAATTTTTGAACACAGATTTACATAGCTTTGTTAGATAAGCATATTAATTAATATGAAATCTTAGCAAGTAGATAATGATAAAGTGCATCATACTCTTAATAGGTTTTTGAAAAAAGAAACAAAAATAAAAATATTTTATTTAAACTTTAACTTTTTAGTAACAAACAGCAAACAAAATGAAACTCAGGATGTGCTCAGACTTAAGCTTCATCAAGATAAAGAGCACAGAGAAAAGGTGGAGTGGTGTTTGGTGCTATATGATATGATTTAACACTCCATTTTCCTTCCTGATGTAGGACGTTGACCTATATTGACAATCCATTTTCCTCCACAGATGCTGTTCAACCCGTTGGGTTCCTCCAGCAGCTTGGTTTTTCTCCCCAAATTCAAGTCTCTTCTGTCTCACAATCCATTGGGTTGGTTTGTGAGATGTGGACAATATTGCCAAAGGTGTACTCATTACTAATCACAGTATTCCCTTCGGGATGGTAACAGGCCTTCTGCTGTTCTTGTATGCCAAGATAACAATGTAAAGTGGAAAGTTACAGAATAAAAGCAATCCGAAAATGCTAGTACAGAGTACGTTATACATCATCTGTGGAAAGACACATAGACTTTACATCAGAACGAGAAAACAAATCTGTCTAAATTTTATTGATTGATTGATTTATTTTATTTGTTGCAATACAGTGGAATAGGCCCTTCCAGCCCATCGAGCTGCGTCGCCCAGCAATCCCCCAATTTAATCCTTGCCTAATCATGGGAGAATTTACAAAGACCAATTAATCTACCAACTGGTACATTTTTGGACTGTGGGAGGAAACCAGAACACCCAGGGGAAACCTACACAGTTACGGGAAGAACGTATAAACTCCTTATTGGCGGGGGGGGGAGGGGTGTAGGAATTGAACCCAGGTCACTAGTGTGTTGCAAAGTAGTTTTACAAATCACTACGCTACAGTGCTGCCCCAATTTGCAAGAGGAAGAGAGTTGGAGAGGGAAGACTATCCAGATGACACAAATGCTGTTCTATGGTATTTTTGCTTTTGTAGTGCAGAATAATGACAGATTGACAACGAAACCAAACAGTAAAATATAACCACATTAACTTGACACGTAGCTTATGAGGAATCTTCAAAGTTCTGGTAAGATTGCCACTCCTGGTCTTTCTAGTAGTGGAGGTAATAGGACTTCAATGAAGTAAACTGATTGGCTGTAAGCATACTAAAGATAGCAGCTACTGCAATTACGGTGCATACTAATGGAAGAGGTGATTATGGAGTCCATTTTATACCAAATAACACACTCCTTAGACTGCCTGTGGACACCACAAGGAACATTGTAAATGATCATTTGTGGACAGTGCATTCAGGAATTTCTCTGGTATCCTTGTGATGGACTAGACTCTGCCCAAAAGTTTACATTTGTAAATATAAATACCAAGAAACCCATGAATTCTCCCTTGCATCAATGTATAGAAATGGTCACAAAAGCTCTAGAGATGACAAATTTGAAATGTTTTTTTTTCTCTCAGTTCAGTCTTCATTGATTTTTTTAAATGTGTTTGCTAAAAAAAAATGAAGGTTGATGCTAATGGTATCGTGGGGTATGCTGATTTGGACAAACTGCCATGCTTGACAGCATGAAGCAGCCTAATTATTACTATTTATTATTTATGGTGCAACTGTAACGAAAACCAATTTCCTCCTGGATCAATAAGTATGACTACTACTACTACGACTACTAATTACTATATGCAACTGCAGAAGGACTACAGAATGAAATATTGTATCCCCACTGTTGTCAATTCTGCTGCCTTGTGGAGTTTGGCACAGTAACTTTAAAGAAATTATGTTATCATCATGCCTAAGCAACTGATGTTCCTAAATAAATAAACCAAAGGACGTTAAAGTTAATGGGAAACCTCACCATAATGTGTCTTCTTATAAAAGTTGGTAATATTGATGAAGTAATACTTTTAAATGTGAGAAGAGGGAAGGATTACGTATGTTTAACTTATGTATTATTCTGACAATAAACCCTTCCCTCAGTTAATGTACTGTTCAGTCAATGCAGTTAGCTCAGTTAATGCAGTGTTCGTACATCACATTTGGTTTATTTTATATATGGCATATGTCCTAGCTCATTTTCAGTACATTAACTAGTTCTAATCTACTTGCATCATTTCTATTACCATAAATGGAACCTTGTTACAGACCAAAGTAAGTCTGGAAAACACGACTTTTAAATCAATAGATTATTTGCCACTACCTAATTAAAGATATACATAAATTGAAAATTGATTGTTACGTGTTGAATTGAATTGGAACATTAAGTATAATGTTCAAGACTTAAGTATATTTGCAGAGTAATTGCATAAAATCATATTGAATGTTATTGTGTCATACGCATTTCAATGAATTCAACAATAAGTAAAACAAAAAGTAGTAGTCATAGTTATAGTCATACTTCATTGATCCCAAGGGAAATTGGTTTTCGTTACAGTTGCACCATAAATAATAAATAGTAATAGAAATAGTTATAGTAATATTACTATTAGTAAATAGTAATAGTCATAGAAATAGTAAATAGTAATAGAATAGTAATAGAAAATAGTAATAAAGTTAAATAGTAATATGTAAATTATGCCAGTAAATTATGAAATAAGTCCAGGACCAGCCTATTGGCTCAGGGTGTCTGACCCTCCAAGGGAGGAGTTGTAAAGTATGATGGCCACAGGCAGGAATGACTTCCTATGACGCTCTGTGCTGCATCTCGGAGGAATGAGTCTCTGGCTAAATGTACTCCTGTGCCCACCCAGTACATTATGTAGTGGATGGGAGATATTGACCAAGATGGCATGCAACTTAGACAGCATTCTCTTTTCAGACACCACCGTCAGAGAGTCCAGTTCCATCCCCACAACATCACTGGCCTTACGAATGAGTTTGTTGATTCTGTTGGTGTCTGCTACTCTCAGCCTGCTGCCCCAGCACACAACAGCAAACACGATAGCACTGGCCACCACAGACTCGTAGAACATCCTCAGCATCGTCCGGCAGATGCTAAAGGACCTCAGTCTCCTCAGGAAATAGAGACGGCTCTGACCCTTCTTGTAGACAGCCTCAGTGTTCTTTGACCAGTCCAGTTTATTGTCAATCCAGTCCAGTTTTACTGTCAACAATTGTATCAAATATTTCTGAAATTCCCTAGTAGTGGGGAGTGGTAAATCAGTGTTAAAATAAACATATTGCAGCAGCTAATATACATTTGAGATCTGCTCGTTTCTATCAGTTAATTAACACTGAAAAATACCATCATATTTGTAAATGCTTCCCCATAAAAAATAAAAATTACAGTGTAAAAATAGAAATGTAACCATTATCTCTTTAAAAATACCTTTTTGTCCTTAAATACCCAGGTTTCATTATATATAGTATCTGTGGGGACACTAGCACACAAAATAGAACAAATGTTCATATCCTTTAGGGTTGAATGTCTGTATGGATTAGATAATGAAGAATTATGGGATTTATAAGACCAGAGCCCAATAGTTTGCCTGATATTTAATTACCTGTCAGATATTTTGCAGTGCTAACAATAAAATATGTCAATGACCGCACACTGAATTACACACACAGGGAAAAAAATAACCAAGGTATGTTGTTTAAAATGGTCCTCATTTTAAGGTTTACAGAAATGCAAACATCTCAAGTAATAAAATATCAGTAGCCATGATACACTGTACTTTCAAAAATCAATACATTTACTATTACTGAACGCCTTAGCTGATTTATCTCAAGAATAGTCAGGTCATGAGTTCTTCATATATTACAGTTTTTCACATTATAATGAGGCAATTATAATGAGAAATGCAAGTTTGAACTATAGAACCACAACTATCAAAGCCATTTTGGGCTGCATGGGTGTTCTTAGTTGTGAAAAAACACAGTTCCAAACTTTCAGTGTATGTAGCAAGGAAAATGAATTATAATAAATATATATGCTGTCAGTAATGCAGACTACAGCAAGTGCTAAAATTTATACTTTGTTGAAGGATTTATCTAATGTTCAAAAACACTGTGCTTTTGACAAGATATGAAAAGTTTTATACAACTTACCCTTTGATGGCCATGATTTTGGATGGTTTTGTCACTTTACGTCAGGCACATATCATGTTACCATGCAGCAAAAGGCTCCTGCCTCCCTTGTGTGCACGTTTTCCCATAAGTGAGTACTCCAATTTTAATCCTATGCTCTTCCTTACATCCTTTAATGCTTTCCTCTTGAAAATGCACTCTACTTATTTTAAATTGTGCTGTAGCCTTTGCTTGAATGGCAATATATGACAAAACTTTACATGTTCAAACTTTCCAAATAATTTTTTTTCACTTTCTTGTTAGAGAATATTAGATCATGAGGACACTCAGTCCTTGTCTATTGTCATTTAGTAATAAATGCATTAGGAAATGATACAATGTTCCTCCAGTATGATATCACAGAAACACAAGACAGACCAAGAACTAAAACTGACAAAAACCACATAATTATAACATATAGTTAACAACAGTGCAAAGCAATACCGTAATTTGATAAAGAGCAGACCATGGGCATGGTAAAAAAAAAGTCTCAAAAGTCTCGATAGCCCCATCATCTCACGCAAACGGTAGAAGGGAGAAACTCTCCCTGCCATGAACCTCCAGTGCCGCAAACTTGCTGATGCAGCACCCTGAAAGCACCCGACCACAGCCGACTCTGTGTCCGTCCGAAAACTTCGAGCCTCTGACCAGCCCTCCAACACCGAGCATTGCGCACCATCTCTGCCGAGCGCTTCAACCCCTGCCCCAGCCGCCAAGCAACAGGAAAAGCCGAGGATTCGGGGCCTTCCCCTCCGGAGATTCTGGATCGCACAGTAGCAGCAGCAGCGAAAAAGACATTTCAGAAGTTTCACCAGATGTTCCTCCATGCTTCTCACGTCCGTCTCCATCAAATCAGGATTGTGCACAGCATCCTACTTGACAAATAACAAATATTCATCACCAGAGTGGCCCCTGCGCGCTGCGTCGCGCCACCATCTTCTCTTCAATATAACTTTTCTTTCACCTTTTTCCCCATCACTGCACCTTTTAGAAATTTGAAACGCCATTATATGCCCTTATGGACTTTTATTTTTCCAGTTTCTTTTGCCCTTTCTTGATAACTATAAATTCTCATTCACTAGATCATTCTACTAAATTCTAGCTGTATCATTTGCCTTTCATGACTATACTGTGCTTAGTTTTCTGAGACAATAATGTCTTTCACATCTTCCAGACTCTTGGAATAATCAATAAAATCATCAATATGCTATCAATTGGTCAACAGCAGTTACTTTTCAAAGATAGTATTTCCTTACTTAGAGCAGCAAAGCAGCCAGCTTCTGTTGAGATATATGTACCTTGACATGCACGATCCCATTCCACATCCATGTATCAATTCAGCTTTATCACAATGTCTCCAGGTATCTCAAGTGTTTCTGGGCCCTGCTGATAAAATTTCTTTCCCAAGCCCTTCTGCTGTCCTTCCACAGAGCTGCTTCTCTAACAAAGTCACACAAATTTACATATTACTATTTAACTACTTATGGTTTTATTACTATTTAATTATTTATGGTGCAACTGTAACGAAAACCAATTTCCCCCAGGATCAATAAAGTATGACTATGACTATGGGTTAATGTCTCTCACTCTGAAACCTTAGGCTTGTGAATCATCCAATCTACTCTAACCAGTGCCACTGGTTTCACACTGTGTGCAATGCAGTCTTTAATTATTACAATCATTGCTATCCCTATACATTTTAATTACAGCCCAGTTACTAATCCAATACAATTATTCAAAGAATTAAATACCACAACAAGGCTCATACTGTAATTCATTTTCAGATGTGAAAAATAACAAGGGCTTCTTTTTTCACTTGCCGCTTATCATCAAGCCATATGTGACCCTGAGGTGAGCTCCAGCACTGAGATCACTGACATTTGCCAATGTAAACATTCCATTCCTAACTCAGTTCAGCTGGTGCTGAAACCTCATCTGTTCCAAGACCCTCCAAGTGACCTCACATTCATTCCTTAACTTTCTCATTCAATGTTCTGCCACTCACATCCCAATCCTTCATACAGTTCACCCATTTAAAATTTTTCATCTATGAACTCACTCTTCAAGATTCAAGTTTATGTATCATGTGTACGTTAAAACATACAGTTAAAGGTGTCATTTGCAGCACCAACCACAACCCGAGCAAGTGCTGGAGGCATCTCATAAGTGTTGTCATCCCTCCAGTGCCAACATAGCTTACCATGCTTCTATATCATGAAATGTGAGCATGCTGCATTATGCTATGAAAACTAACGAGGAGTCATAGAAAACTACAGTATAGAATCAGGATCTTTGGCCCATCTGTTTAAACGGTCCAGTCCCATTGGTATGTACTTGGACCAAAGACCTCCATAACCTTCCAACCCATACACCTATTCAAACTTAAATGTTGGAATCAAAATCGCATCCACCACTTGCGCTGGCAGCTCATTCCATACTTTCACCACCCTCTGAGGTGGTGATATGCATACCTTGGATGCATACAATCCCATTCATGTTCCCTTCAAACATTTCATCTTTCACTCTTAACCCGTGACCTCTAGTTGTATTCTTGCCTAACCTCAGTAGAAAAATCCTTGCTTGCATTTACTCTATCCATACCCCTCATAATTTTCAATCAAATCTCCTCTCAATCTTCATCTTCTAGAGAATAAAGCACTAACCTATTCAATCTTTTCTTATAACTTAGGTCCTCTAGACCCGGTAACATCCTTGTAAATTTTAATTCTTCAACCTATTTACTTTGTTCTTGTAGATAGGTAACCAAAACTGTATATATACTCCAGTTTAGGCATCTAATACAACTTCAACATAATATTCCAACTCCTGTACTCCATACTTTGATTTATGAAGGTCCATGTGCCAAAAGCTTTCTTGACGATCCTATCTATCTGTGACACCACTTCCAATGAATTATAGACCTGTATTCCCAGATCCCTTTGTTTTACAGGACTAGTCAGTGCCCTACCACTCACTATGCAAGATCTACCCAAGCTGGTCTTCCCAAAGCATAACGCCTGACACTTGTCTGCATTAAATTCCATCAGCCATTTTTCAGCCCATTTTGATCAGCAGGTCCAGATCCCACTGCGTGCCATGACAGTCTTCTTCACTGTGCACTACACCCCAACCTTAGTGTCACCTGCAAATTTGCTGATCCAGTTAACCACATTATTGCCCAGATTTTTCTGACAAACAACAATGGACCTAGCACCAATCTCTGTGGCAGTCCATCGGTCACAGGCTTCAAGGCATGAAGGGATATGGGGAGAAGGAAGGAGAATGGGGCTGAAAGGAAAACTAGATCAGCTATGATGAAATGACAGAGCAGACTCGTTGAGCCAAATGACCTAATTCTGTTTCTGTATCTTATGGCCTCCATTCGGGGAGGCAATCATACACTACCTCTCTCTGGCTTCTCCTGCAAAGCCAATGTCTAATCCAATTTACTACCTCATCTTAAATGCCAAGCAGCTGAACCTTCTTGACCAATCTCCCATGCAGGACCTGGTCAAATGCCCTACTTAAGTCCATATAAAAAACATCCATTGTCTTGCCTTCATCAACTTTCCTGGTAACTTCCTTGAAAAACTCTATAGAATTGGTTAGACATGACTTATCACACACAAAGCTATACTGACTATCCCTAATTAGACCCTACTTGTACAAATACTCATATATTCAGCCCCTTAGAATATATTCCAATAATTTTCCCACTACTGATGTCAGGATAAGTGGCCTATAATTTCCTAGTTTATTTTTGGAGTCTTCATTAAATAGAACAACATTAGGTATCCTTCAGTCCTCCGGTATCTCACCTGTCACTAAGGATGATTTAAATATCACTGCTTGGACCCCCACAAGTTCTGTAAGACCCAAAGGGTCTTACAAAAACCTTGTCAGGCTCCAGGGATTATCCACACTACTTTGGCTCAAGACAGTGAACACCTGCTGCTCTATAAACAGTACAGAGTCCATGAGGAGTTGAGGAAAAACTTTTTCACCCAGAGAGTTGTGGATCTGTGGAATGCTCTGCCTCAGAAGGCAGTGGAGGCCAATTCTCTGGATGCTTTCAAGAAAGAGTTAGATAGAGCTCTTATGATAGTGGAGTCAAGGGATATGGGGAGAAGGCAGGAATAGGGTACTGATTGTGGATGATCAGTCATGATCACAGTGAATGGTGGTGCTGGTTCAAAGGGCTGAATGGCCTACTCCTGCACCTATTGTCTATAACCTCCCTGCTGCTTTGCCTCACTTCTATAGACATAGTTTTCGTTTCCCAAGTAAATACAGATGCAAAAAATTTATTTAAGATCTCCCTCATCTCTTTTGGCTCCACACATAGTTTACCATTCTGATCTTCCAGAGGCTCAATATTGTCCCTTGCAATCATTTTGCTCTTAACATATATGTAGAAGCCCATGGTTTTTGGTCGGGCGCCGGACGCTCGAAGAGATTTGGCGGGGGCTGTGGTTGAGTGGTCAGCGACTTGGGCCGGCACCCCCACTGGACTTAGTCTGGTGGGGAGGGTGTGAGAACACCCAGCAGGACTAAAAAAAACAAGACCTGACAAAGGGTGGATGAGCTCCTTGTGAGCCAATGGCCATCTTCCGTGGAAGAGATTAAAGCCTCACTACCTATCTACATTTGTACGAATCGTATGCTATGCACCTAGTTAGAAGAGACATGATGAACCTGGGCACTGCACCGTGTGCCTGGACCTGCCCAAGACCTCCGCCAAAGGAAGGGCCGAGCTTGAAGAAGCAGCCGCGGCTGGAGGTCGACGTGGCCTCGGGCTCGAGTTCTGCGGGGGCGGCAGTAGACGGTGCCAAGGCAGCCAGCGAGAATAAACTGGAGGAGAGGCTGTACTCGGTGCTGTCACAAGATCGAAGAAGATGGCAGTGCATAACTGCCAACCCCGGATCTGGGACTGCACCCACTCACTGACTGACTGAGAAGCCTTAGGATTCTCCTTCATCTTGTCTGCTAGAGCAACCTCATTACTTCTTTTAGCCCTCTTGATTTCCTTCTCGGGTATTCCATGCATTTCTTATATTCCTCAAGTACTTCATTTTTTCCTACTTTTTCTTAACCAGATCTTTCAAAAACCAAAGCCTGTTATCCTTGCTTTCTATTCTGATACGCACACACATGCTTTGTACTCTTAAATTTCTCTTTTGAAGATTTCACACTTACCAAGTAGATCTGTGCCAGAAAACAGCCTGTCCCAGTCCACACTTGCCAGAACCTTTCTGATACCATCAAAATTGGCCTTTCTCCAATTTAGAGTCACAACCCACAGACCAGATTTAGCCATTTCCATAATGGCATTATGATCATTAGATGCAAAGTGTTCCCCAACACAAATTTCTGTCACCTGCCCTGTCTCATTTCTAAATAAGAGCTCAAGTTGTCATAAGGTGGGGCACTGGGAGCCGACCCAAATGCAAGACACAGACACTAAAATACTGGGAACAGGACTTGACTAGAGAGCTGGGACAAGAACACAGACTTGGGCTAGGACATTGGCTAGGCAAGCAGGACCAGAACAAGGAACTGGGAACTAGGAGCCTGGGCTTGGACTCCGAGCCGGATACTGGACAAGGACACAGAACCTGGGTCTTGACTTGGGCTCAGACCCCGGAACTAGGCGAGGACATGACATGGCTACAGGACTGGACATGGCTTGGGTACTTCATGGCTTGGGTTCTTCGAGGCAAGGACACATTGAGACTTGGGTTCTTCGAGGCAAGGACACGATGAGGCTTGGGTTCTTCGAGGCGAGGACATGACGAGGCTTGGGTTCTTCGAGGCGAGGACATGACGAGGCTTGGGTTCTTCAAGGTGAGGACATGACGAGGCTTGGGTTCTTCGAGGTGAGGACATGATGAGGCTTGGGTTCTTCGAGGTAAGGACATGATGAGGCTTGGGTTCGGAATCCGAGCCAGAAACTGGACAAGTACCCAGAACCTGGGTCTTGACTTGGGCTCAAACTTGGACTCCGACTCTGGAACTAGGCAAAGACATGATGTGGTCTTGGGAGACAGGACTAGGCAAGGCTACAGGACAGAACTAGAGACTCTGGGGCAAGACAAGGGAACTCCAGTACAGGAAGAGGGAACTCCAGCACAGGACGAGGGAACTCCAGCACAGGACGAGGGAACTCCAGCACAGGACGAGAACACGAAGCCTTGACTTGGTACTCAGGAACAGCCGAGCCTTGAACTTGGGACGACAGGGACCTCGGAACCTTGGACTTGAGATGACAGGAACGCAGAACACAAAGCCTTGGTCTTGGGGAGGACAGGAACTCAGAGCCTTGGTCTAGAGCACAGGAACATGGAGCCTTGGACTTGAGAGACAGGAACACAGGGACCTGGAACACAGAGCTGGGACCCCTCCTTGGGAACAGGACTTGGGACCGGGGCTCTACACAGAACGCTGGACATGATGAGACGGTTCCCAACACTAGGTAGCGGCAAATGGCTGGACCTACCTAGCACAGGCGTGGACACAGAGACGGTTGACAACACTAGGTAACGGCAAACGGCCAGACCTACCTAGCAAAGGCGTGGACACAGAGACAGTTCCAACTCAACGACAGATAGTTCCTTATCTTGACACAGCAAGGCTCTGGTCTCACTCCGGTGGTATAACTTGACAAGATTGTGGGCAAGGCTCCAGACACAGGTTGCGGGCAAGGCTGCAGAAGGAAGGGGAAGGGAAGGGAACAATCCAGCCTCAGGGTAACGGCAAAGACGGTTTGGCTAACCCAACGGAGGCAAGGACAGGAAGGGACAGATCCAACCGCAGGGTAACAGCAAAGATGGCCTGACTTACCCCACGGAGGTGAGGACGGGATACCAACGAGATGAACCAACACTCACACTCGAACCCAGGGCCACTTATATTCCCAGCCCCAAGACGAGCATCAGGTGCCTATGATCAAGCCCAACTGAAACAAGGGACAGCCAGAAGACCCGGAGTCTGGAGTCTACGGACCGGACCATGAACCAGAACGTGGTGTTCACGGACCGGACCATGACACAAAAGTATTGCACACTCTCTCATTGGGATTAAGGAAATTTACATGAACACATTTGACAAACTCTATCCCAACTAGTCCTTTAACAGTATGGGAGTTCCAGTCAATGTGTGGAAAGTTAAATTAACCTACTATCACAAACTTATCTTTCTTGCAATAGTCTGCAAACTTGCTATAATTATTTTTCCACTAAATCCCACAGACTCTCGGGTAATCTATAATATTGCCCATTAATGTGGTCACACCTTTCTTATTCCTCACTTTCACCTGTAAACCCTCACTGGATGAGTTGTCCAGTCTGCCCTGGCAGAGCACTGCTGTGTCATTTTCCCTGACTAGTAATTCCACCCCTCCTTTAATTAGTCCTGTTCTGTTACATCTAAAACAATGAGACCCTAGATTATTGAGCTACCAGTCCTGACTCTCTTTCAACCGAGTCTCACTAATGGCTACAATATCATAATTCCATGTGTAATCCATGCCCTGAGCTCTTCTGCCTTTTCCACGATACATCTTGTATTGAAATATACGCAACCTTGAATGGTAGTCCCACAATGTTCAAACTTGTACTTCCTGACTTTGTCTGAAGTCTTAACATCTGTCTCCACAACCACTCCACTGTCTGTTCTGGCACTCTGGTTCCCATCTCTCTGCAACTCCAGTTTAAACCTCCCTGTATAGTACTAGCAAACCCTCCCTCTAAGATATTAGTCCCCTTCCAGCTTAGATGCAAATCGACTCTTCCGTACAGGTCCCACCTTCCTTGGAGGAAAGCCCAATGGTCCAAAAATTTGATGCTCTCCCTCCTACACCAACTCCAAGGCCATGTTAAACTGTATGATTTCCTATTTCTAGCCCCACTAGAACCCATTTTCCTGTGTCCTGCACCTTGTGTGCAACTACCTCTCCATAACTCCTGAACGATCCGGAGTTCATCCATTTCCAGCACCAACTCCTTAACTCAGTGTTTGAAGCTGCAGGTGAAATTGTTAGGGACACTGAAGGTCTCCCTGGCTTCCCACATCCAACAAGAGGTATATTCAACTATCCTGCCTGGCATTCCTACTGTGCAATTATAAAGACGGCAACAATGAATAAACCACAGTTTTTCACCTTCTCTTACTCAAGCCTCTCTTTGCTGAAGCCTCAAAATCCTCACTGTAACACCGTCCACTCCAACAAAGGATGCTCCAATTACTCCTGCCTTATTTTAATTTGCACTTGCAATTTGCAACGTGATTGGATGCTGTTCAAACATCACCTCCCTATTTCCATAATCTCCTCCAGAGTTACAAACATTTGAAATGCTATCGCTCCCCCAATTCTGACACCAACAGTTTAATTTTTCAACAGTACCTCCAAATTTCTACTGCCCTCACCATCCCTCTCCAGCCTTTTTCCTTAACTATAACTCCTTTTAAAATCTACTTCTTTGACCAGGCTTTTAATTATCTGATTTATGCTTCTTCATATGACCCAGTGTGGAATTTTGTTTGTAAACCACATTAGATGAGTTTTTATGCTAAAAGGTTTATAGTAAGTGGAATTTGCTGTTATTCTATTCAAGGAATAAACTCAAGGCTGCTTGATTTCACCTACTGCTTACCCAGCTTGGGTAATTACCTATAAGAAAAACCCTGTCACTTTAGAGAATCTGCCCGAATTGCAGATCAGTGGACACCTGTAGAAATTGCGGCAATTTATATTTGTGTCCTTCATTTTTTTGTCATTCATTTACATACCAAGACATTGTATGTGAATTTACGTTAGCAATATCTCTCATTTTGTTTTTAGGATCTGTCCCATCCCAATACAATTTTGTTTACTTCAGCAAAAAGTCTCACCTCTACACGTTTTCCACCAAATTTTATAGTTCTCTATTGCAAAATCATCTATTCTGAATTGTTTCCAAACTGAACCGAACTCTTTCAGCCGGTAAGATGGTAACATGCTCGTACACAGCAACTTATACAGGGTCAACCAAAGGTGTTACTGTTTTTAATTGTACTATATGTGCCTTGAGTTGTGCATGGCTATTGGTACTGTGCTTTCGCCCTGGCCCCCAAGAGACATTGTTTTGTTCGGCTGTAATGACGTTTAATGACAATTAAACTTGAATTTCAAAACGTCTGCACCTAATGAGAGAATTTCAGTTTTAATTTCATATAATTTTAGAAATTTTCATGGACTTTGCCCTAGTAGTTTTGGAAAGGCAGGGAGAAATTAATCATTTCTAGGAACAAGCCAGAATTGTTTTCTGGCTTGAAAAACAGTCAAGATGTGAAGTGTCACTGTAGGATCAGAAAATTAAATGTGTATTATCAAGCCCTTCATTTCTAACCTAACATCTCACCCAAAACCTACAAAGCCCTGAGTTTTTTGGCTTAAATCTGGGAACAAGGTATAACATATTATGTCATATACAGTGTCTATAAAAAGTAATCACCTCCCTTGACAGTTTTCATATTTTATTGTTTTACAACACTGAATCACAGTGGATTTAATTTGGCTTTTTTGGTACTCATGAATAGAAAATGGCTCTTCTGTGTCAAATGACAAAACATCTCTACAAAGGGATATAAATTAATTATGAATATAAAACACAAAATAATTTATTGCATAAGTATTCACCCCCTTGAAGACAGTATTTAGTAGATAGATACACCTTTTGGGAGTACCTACACCCTTCAGTCTGCGTTGATCTCTATCAGCTTTGCACATTTGGACACGGCAGTTTTTCCCCATTCTAAACCATTCCTGTGTAGTTTTGGCTTTACGCTTGAGGTCATTGTCTTGCTGGAGAGCAAACCTTCTCCCAAGTCACAGTTCTCTCGCAGAAGTATCAGGTTTTCCTCGAGGATTTCCCTGTATTTTGCTGCATTCATTTACCCTCTACCTTCAAAAGCCTCCAGGGCCTGCTGCAGTGAATCATCCCCACCACATGATGCAGCCACCATCGTGCTTCATGGTAGGAATGGTGTGTTTTTGATGATGTGCTGTGTTTGGCTTATGCAAAGCATATTGTTTAATCTGATGGCCAAAAAGCTCAATTTTGGCTTAATTAGACCAGAGAACCTTCTTCCAGCTGACTTCCAAGTCTCTCACATGACTTCTGGTAAACCCTAGTCAAGATGTCATGGAGTATTTTTAACAGTGGTTTTTTTCTTTGCCACCTTCCCATAAAGCTGCGATTGGTGAAGCACCTATGCAACAGCTGTTGTATGCACAGTCTCTCCTATCTCAGTCACTGAAGCTTATAACTTCTCCAGAATTGTCATAGGTTTTTTGGTGGCCTCCCGCACTAGAACGGTCATTCAGTTTTTGAGGACTGCCTGCTCTAGGCAGATTTAGAGCTATGCCATATTCTTTTCATTTCTTGATGACTGACTTAACTGTACAGCAAGGGATATTCAGTGACTTAGAAATTTTCTTCGATCCACTTCCTGACTTGTGCTTTCCAATCATCTTTTCACAGAGTTGCTTGCAGTATTCCTTTGTATTCATGGTGTAGTTTTTGCCAGGATACTGACTCAATTGCAGTTGGATCTTCCAGATACTGGTGTATCTTTACTACACCTTGACTGCACACAGGTCTCCAAAAATCAGATCTCCATTTTACTAATCATGTGACTTCCAAAACTAATTGGCTGCACCAGTGATAATTTGGCATGTCATACTATGCAATCAATTATCTTGTGTTTTATATTTGAAATTAATTAAGATCACTTTGTAGATTATCTGTTTTCACTTTGACATGAAAGAGACTCTTCTGTTGATCAGTGTCAAAAAAGCCAAATTAAATCCACTGTGATTAAATGTTGTAAAACAATAAAACATGAAAACATCCAGGGGGTGGGTGAATTTTTTTATAGGCACTGTAATTTTTTCCAGAGTTCATGAGGATCTGGAAGGCTTTCTCAAAGACCAATGGAAGCAGGGATTCTGAACTTTGTAATCTTTGAAAGTTAAATCAGGGCGGTATTTACACAGTACAAAACAGGGCTCTACAGAGTGTTATAGAACAGAAAGGACAAATATATAGTCTTCTAAAAGTGGAGTTACGGGTAGACAGGGTGATGAAGAAGGTATTTGGTATGCCAGTCCTCTTCTGTGTGTAGTTCTGGTTGCCAAGCTACAAGAAGAATGTCATTAAATTGCAAAGGCTGTAGAAAATAACCACAAGGATGTTAGAACTGCAGATCTCGAGGTATAAAGAGATACTAGATATACTGGATTGTCTTCCTAGAGTATAGGAGGTTGAGGGGTGATCTTATCAAGGTATATAAAATCATTGAGGCATAGATAAGGTCACAGTCTTTTTTGTAGGGTAGGGGAGTCTAAAAGAGAGGATATAGGTTGAGGTGAGAGGGCAATAATTTAAAGGGGATCTGAGGAAAAGTTTTTTCAAACAGAGCATGGTGGGCATATGAAACAAATTGCTAGAGGAAGAGGTAGGGATGGTACAGTTTCAATGTTTAAAAGATATTTAGACAAATACATGAATAGAAAAAGTGTAGAGGGGTACGTTACAAATGCAGGCAAATGAGATATACACACTGGAAGGGAGAAATGAGATTAAAATCAGATCAGCCATGATCTTATTCAATAGCAGAGCAGACTTAGGGATGGGATGAAACTGAATGGTCTATTCTTCCTCCTAATTCATATGTTTACAACTATTCAGGACTTCTACAAAGATATGTGTATAAAAAGGGCCCAGAGGATCATTGGGGACCCAAGTCACTCCAACCACAAACTGTTCCAGCTGTTACCATCCGGGAAACAGTAATGCAGCACAAAAGCCAGGACCAACAGGCTCCGGGATAGCTTCTTCCACCAGGCCATCAGACTGATTAATTCATGCTGATACATAGCATTTCAATGTCATATTGACTGTTTTGTTGTACATACTATTTATTATAAATTACTATAAATTGCACATTGCATATTTAGACAGAGACATAACATAAAGATTTTTACTCCTCATGTAAGAAATAAAGTCAATTCTATTAAATTCAATACTGTATTAACAGATCTCAGTCAAGACGTACAACCGCTTCTCCCTCCCCATCATCTTCAACACAGATGCCCCTCAGGGCTGAATGTTGAGCCCACTGCTGAACACTCTGCTCACACAGGACTGTACAGTCAAATACATGAGCAATCTCATTGTCAGGTTTGCTGATGACACAGCAGAGGCACGGCTCACCACCAACAACAATAAGATGGTCCACTGAAAGGAGGTGGAAGAGCTTGAGGCCTGGTGCCAGGCAAATAACGTCTTTCTTAATATCACAAGGCGATGGTTATCAACTTCAGGAGAACTCGCATCACTCAAACCTCTCTTCACCTAAGCACCACAGCAGTGGAAACTGTGCACAATTTCAAACTCCTGTGGGTGCACATCTTGCACAACCTCTGATAGTCCCAGAACACATTCTCCACAAACAAGAAAGCTCAAAAATACCTCTACTTTCTGAAGAGGTTGAAGAGAACCAGACTATGCACATCAATACTCACAAGCTTCTACAGATGCACAGTTCAAAGGTTCAAATGTTCATTTTATTACCTAAGTATGCAACTCTGAAATTCTTCAATTCGCTGGGTAGCCATAAAACCAAGAAAGAAAAGAAAGGCAGCCCAATCATCAACCCCAAATCCCACCTCTGAGCAAAACAGATCAGGCACATCAACGTCCAAATATCTCCTCTTATAAAAAAAAGATCAAGAATGGATCAGGCACATTGACCCCCTAAAAGCCCTCTTTCTGCACAAAAAAAACCCAAAAAGGATCAAGCACATCGACCCCCAAATCCCTCCTCCCGTACAAAAATACCAAACAAAAACAGATTAGGCGCATTAACCCCCAAATCCCTCCACTCAGACAAAAAAAAACGAACAAAATGGAACAGGCAGATCGACCCTCAAGTCACTCCTTCCACACAAAAAAACAAAACAGATCAATACATCCTAATATACTGCATCACTGTATGGTGTGGAAACTGCACTGCACCAGACAGGAGAGCTATGCAAAGGGTAGTTAAAATAAAACAGACGACTATCTATCCACCATCAAGGACAGAAACATTCCAGAAAAAGTCCATCAACATGATGAAAGTTCTCAGCCATCCTGTTTATAGACTGTTTAACCCATTTCCATCGAGTGTATACAGCCACACCCATACAGTTACTAGTGCATTCTGTTTTATCGAATGGTTTTTATATTTATATTTTTGGGATATTTATGACACAGGAGATTGTTTAACCCACTATGTCTAGATTCATTGAAATATCTGTCTGACATAGTCCTACCTTTCAGTACTTGGTCCACAGAGTTTCAGGTCCCAGTTCTTCAAATGTAATATTTAAATATCAAAACACAAGAGCTTCTGTAGATGTTGCTTGACCTGCTGAGTTCCTCCAACATGTTGTGCCTAATGCTCTCTATTTAAATAATTTAAGGGTTTCCACCTCCTTCATCCTGCCAGGTGATATGTTACAGACACCCACCACTCTCTGGGTGAACAAAAGTTTTCTCACTTTCACTTCAATCTTTCTACCAGCTACTTTAAGTCTCAGCCCATGGTTTTCATCTCCTTTGCAAAGGGCAATAGATGCTTCCTATTTACGATGTTTAGGCCCCTCATTTAATTTAATGCACCTATGTTAACTTCATTCAGCGTTCCTTGTTCTAAAGAAAGTCATCTATAGCTGTCCAAACCTACCTCATTGCTAAATTTTTCAAGACATACAATGTCTTCTGTTATGCAGGAGAACATGCTTCAATAGGTTTCAATAGGTACACTTAATGCCAGAGAAATGTCTGCAATATACATCCTGAAACTCTTTTTCTTTGCAAACATCCATGAAAAAAGTGTCCTAAAGAATGAATGACAGTTAAACCTTAGAACCCCAAAGTCCCCCCCGCCACTCCCACACACAAGCTCCCCACTCTCACCAGCAAAAAAGCATCAGTACCCTCCACCGAGCACTCAAGCATGCAGCAAGCATCAATAAAGACACAGACATGCACTACCCCAAAAACTACTCAGTCACCCGATAATTCAACATACTACAGGTTCTCTCTCTCTCTCTCTCCTTAATGAGGGAAAAAGAAGTGTCCCCCGTTTCACAGCGAGAGGGGAGATATAACAAACAATTTGCTGATAAACAATGTCAAAAGTCTGTTGTGGTGCTTTTTCCAAGCTCTGTGCCCATAAAGTTGGCCCCAGATAGGCGCAGCTCTCTGGACACACAACCCCGGCAGCTAACCCGCTACTCCCAACGTTCAGTGTTCTCCCGTGATGCTTCAGTCTGATAATGTCCCTACAGCACTCTCCAGGAAACAGGCCCTGGACTAAAGGCTTGCTAGCGTAAATATCAGCCATTTGCCTGGTTGAGTATAGCTGAATCTAAAACCCTGGAAGCTCACTGTCACAGATCAAAGCAATCCATCTTACTGACATTCCCCCCACCACTCTACCGTCTTTATAATGCTCTTTATGGTCTCTTAAGCATTCACCCTTTCCTCCATAAGCATGCTATGGCTGCAGTACATTAACGACTACTAAATTCAGTGAAGAAACTACCCCAAATTCTTCAACAGCCTCTGATATCTACCACCTTGCAATTCAAAAGCAGGTGGCAATAGAAACACCTCCACCATAGAGTTCACCACCATCCTGTCTTGCAAATATATACCAGGCCAATCATTACTAGTATTCAAATGGAAGTAAGTCCTTTATTCTTGCACACATGCTGGTACGAGGAGATTTATAACCCGTCAGTTTGCTTAGATGTTCAGTCAGGCTTAAAATCTGACACTACATTGATTCTAAAACAGCAAATTAGCAAGGAAATACAAAGAGCATGCTTATGGAGTTAACAAAGTAAAACTGGCTTGCAGCAGCATTACAGACACATAGATTAGTTTTATTGATTGTTTCTAAATGTTTTTATATGTTTTAATTAATATCAGTTTTCAAAGATGTCTCATTTTATAGTGGTACTTCAATGTCAATAATTTTTAAATGTGTCTGAATTGACAGACACAGAGAAAATTTGAAAACTACAGCAGCTTCAACAGCTGGCAAAGCACTCCCTCACCTTTGTCTTTTGTTAATTCCTGTCACAATATTTCCAGGATCAGGAACTGTGCACTATATTATCTGAGGTCTAGTCACTCACTGTTCAGACTTTGCTCCTGGCTCAAGGGTGCTGAGAACTAGCCAAGATTGGATCTCTGCACCCATCCTACTTATGTGCTGGCTTACTGGAAGTTCCAACAATAACTTCAGGGAATGAGTCATATTCTCCAAGATCAGGCCATTATCATTCCTTCAGTGTCATTAGACTGGGTAAGGGCTTATACTACAGCACAACTTCATCATCTTTGCAATCCAAGTGTGTCCAACAATGACAGTTCATTCAGCATACAGAATCCACTAATCTATCACAAACCAACTTGCAAGTCACTGAAGCTTTAAAATAAAGTTGTGTGAGGTAGGTTTCTACCATTATGAACTGATTGATTCTCTATATGCTTGATTCACAGTATTAGTCATATCATCACAATCCAATTAAGCAGTATTAATGTTATATGCACATTGACATCATAATCTGCCCAATTAGTTGAACTGTACAGATCATACTAAAAATGGGCATATCCAATTTACCTAAGACATAGCAGTCAAAATGCTGCAGACAGCATCAAAGCAGATGCTAAAAAGCCCAGGTTAAAATGGAAACCCTCCAATAAATAAAGACAACTCTTATATTGTTGACACTCTAACCACCTGGAAGATGGCACTAACAGAGGTTAACCTATCATATGTAAAAGGTAGATTACTTAGGACACACATTTGGTTGAATCCTTACAGAATCTTGAGATGTTAATTGTAGGTAAACTGGATCCCAGAAATATATGAGGAAGCAGAGATCACTGATGCCAAGTAACATGAGTTTTGTGCACGTCTGAAATAAATTACTCGTGCAATATTTCAATTATTATCTTGTACTATTTGCCAATTTACCTGTGTTCAAATTTTAAGAACAGTGTATAACAAGGATGACCATAGGCCAAGAAATTCTATAATGTGGCCTAATATTTCTGTGCAGAAGCCTCAGTGTGCCTTTGCAACACATCTGTAAACACATCTATTAGCATCTTCATACAGATGTTGCCTATACAATTGAGGTCACCAGTCAAGTTAAAATAAAGTTAATAGAGTTAAATCCAGTTAAGGCCTTTTCTTATGTTGTTTAAAGACGGCTTAATGTTACCTAGTTGGCTGTTTGAGTCTTCATGGTATCCATCGTTTTCATGTTGTCCTTCTACCTGGAAAGTGGGATCATGCCAGCCTCCTCATTTCTGCAGGGATCCTGGCCTACAAAGAAATGATGCAGAAGAGGAGATTAGTCAGGGAGCAGAATAGTCATATCATATTAAATCTCCCCCACAAATACTCGCATCAAATTCTCCTTGGATCTAATTCATGTACATGTGATAGTAGTTTGATCCCCACCTATTGCAAACATAAGCAGGTTTAAGGAGATATTCATCACACAGTTCCAATGACCTCATCCACTGAAATATTACCTTGAAATCCAGAACTAGATCAACCTTTTCTAATTTACTTTTCAAGCTTTCTTACTCAACATTTTTCTCATACAAGCCCCAATTTTGATCACTCCCAGTTGTGATTTCCAGCCTATGACTATGACAACATTGACTCAAG
This sequence comes from Mobula hypostoma, assembly GCF_963921235.1. Classification (NCBI taxonomy): domain Eukaryota; kingdom Metazoa; phylum Chordata; class Chondrichthyes; order Myliobatiformes; family Myliobatidae; genus Mobula; species Mobula hypostoma. Next base: position 29,442,497 of record NC_086115.1, on the reverse strand, counting down.
CTTGACAATGAGTCAAGGCTTTACCACCAGGCTCAGTAAAATTCTTCCAGTATGCACAAAGCCATTCGACTCCTCCATTCTTCAGGAAATAATAAACCATCTCAACCTTTGATATCCTGAGGCAAAAAGTTGTTAATCGGCATGAGCCTAAGCAAAAGTTGGACATCATATTATTTGTGTCTGCTCAATGTCATGACAGCTGATGCAGGCATAATTTTCAAGGTCAATCTATTATAAAATTTCAGTCAGAAACTGGGCATCAGGAATGACAGATTGGAAGGCTTCCTGCTGGGAGACACGAAATAACAGCTCTTAATGGCCTAGAGTAGTTTAAAGAAACATTTCTAATCAGAGCAAACAAATCACAGAGCAGAAGGCACACATGACAGGACTATAAGAGAATCAACAGCCTGTAGATTGCTACTGCAGGCAGAAGCATGAGGCATACACCAGCAGGAGTAATGCACAAAATCAACACCAGCTATCTCATAAAATGGAAGAAGGTGACCAGAGCAATGAGGGTGCATTCACAGCCAAAGCCAAAGAAGAATTAAATTTCCTGCTGTCTAAGTCTCATATAACTCACCTCCCAACTTCAACCCCCTCCAATTTTTTCCCTTCTGATGTAATGCTTTGCAGCTGAAACCAGAGAAAAAATTGTAATTATTTGTGCAACTTAAGCTGTGCACTTCTACTCTTTCTCCCCCATTACCCATTGACAACAGGAAGAAATTTAAGTGCACTAGAAGAAAGTAAACTGGGTTGAACAATATCACAGATGAGAGGATCCACTGTACCTGGAAGTTACCACACAACTTCTGGGAGAACTCATGACAAACCAGACACAGAATGAACAATCGACATCCTGGAAATAACTCTCAAAATATTAGATGACAAGTCAATCTTAATGGAAAAGTCCTACATGGACAAGAGCCTGAAAGCTGGTTAAGTCCAATATAAAGCAACGTCATAGAAGTTAACTTCAAAAGCAATGTCCTCGTGATCTGGTCTCAGGCTGTTCAGGATCCACCTATTGCTTGCTAGCTCTTGCTTCAACCCTTCTTCCACCAAGATAGAGCCAGTGACCAACAGTGACATATTGCAGACAGCTTTCAAAACTACCTGATACTCTCCTTGTTCTTCGTTTGAACTGGGATTAATTGCAGCCTGTAATTTCTCATTAAAGAATGTACTTTTGGGCCAACTGAAGGATCTGGCACTTCTGTGATCCCCTGGGGGATTTGGCATGGGGTGCAGCTATGGCTGTATGCTGTATTGATTCCTAATGGCAGAATATGAACCATTGGTTGGCTTCATTATTCCATGCCGATTAAAATGCCGAGCAAGATTAATATCGACAAGGGCAAGAACAGAAATGAATAGGTGCTCAGTGTCGTTTAACTGCGCTTGATATATATATATATAAAATGTTTAATGTCCTCAGTGTTGAACGCACTTTACTACTTGTGCGATTTGATCGAAGCCTGCAACCATCGACAAAGCTTTGAACTGACTAACTCCGCAGCGACTACTGGCTCCTGGACTGGCTTTATTTGCCTCGGTGGCTTGCGACTATGAACTGTCTTCTGATTTTTTTTTTTGTGTTATTTGTTCACTTTTTGCTGTGTGCCCTTTTTTTGATGGTCTGATGGTCCTGTTGTGTGGGAGTTTCTTTAAACAGGTTCTATGGTGTTCCTTTGTTTTGTGGCTATCTGCAAGAATAAGAATCTCAAAGGTACATACTGCATATGTACTTCAATAATGAACAAATTTTGAACTTCTGAACTTGAACTTCTTCCCTGAAACCTTCAGTTCAGATGTTTAATGACTTCAGACTTGTAGCCAATGTCCTAGTAGACATTAAGCAACAAATTTCATTGACCAGCATCTGAACGACTATATTCAGATCTCTCCATGTACCAGATCATATAACAATTTTTTCTATCATTAACTTTTCCACCAGCATTCCCAACACACACAGACTACATACCACTATTCCAACTCTCACAAATATCTCACACGTATTACATACATCCAGTTACTCAATCATGACCGCAAAGAGACATTTATTATTATTGGTTTGTTAATGTCACATATACCGAGATAGAGTGAAAAGCCTTTTGTTTGCATGCCACCCAGATAAATCGCTCAGTACGTAGGTGCACTGAAGTAGTAAAAAGGAAAATAGAATGTCAGCCACTCACTCTCATTTATCCTTATCTCTCTCACAGCAGCCAGTGGAAGTACTGACTGCAGCAGGGGACCATTTGCAGCTCAGACATAACTATAAGGAGGTAGAATTAAGGAGAGGATGCTGGCAATAGTAAGGCTATCAAACAACATCAGTTTAGAGATACTGAGTGTGCCAATGGAGCTTTCTTCCTCACATCCCACATCCCCTTCATCCTATGATCTTAAGTCAGAAGCATTCAAAAGCCGTACATATTTCCTTCTTAAAACTCCTTCCCTTCACTATCACCACAACCTTGTACCTTTTACACCTTAGGTACTCAAGAAGTCCCAACTGCACTGCCCCTCTTTGAGGAGCACTGCCGAAGAAACACACTCTGGCAGCCACAGCACCAGAGGCTATGTCGTCACATAGTGAGTCACCAAAGAAGCACAGCCGTGCTGCACGTGGTGTAGCTGCTTGACAGTCCCAGCAACTTGGGTTCAATTTTGACTGGCGTAGCTGTCAGTATGGAGTTTACACATTTGTCCTGCCGGCAATCCTTTTATCCAGGTGCTCTGATTTATGTATTTATTTTCTATTTTATTTAGAGATACAGTATGATAACTAGCCCTTCCAGCCCAGCAAGCCCCCACCACCCAATTACACCCAAGTGGCCAATTAAATAACTAATGCATAAAACTTTAGAATACAGGAGGAAATGAGAACACATAGAGGAAGTTGGTCACAGGGAGAACATACAGATTCCTTATAGACAGTAACCGGAACAAAATCCAGGTCGCCAGTGCTGTAACAACATTACATTAGCCACTATGCTACCATACTACCCATGATTTTCCCCCCCTCATCCCAAAAAGATACTGGCTGGTAGATTAATTAGACACTGTAAATTATCACCGGTGTTGGAGAATCAGGAATGAGTTAATGATCATGTGAGAGAGGATAGTTACAGAGAAATAAATGGGGGAATAGGATTGATGGGATAGTTCTGAGAGCAGACAATGGACCAAATGGCATCCTGAAGAAGTATGAGGTATCAATAGCCTTTAGCCAAATCAGAGAGGAGCAACAGTACAAGCATTACCTTCCAGACAATGGAGTTACAATCCAGACACTCGTCATGCTACAATCATAATTATGGAATACCCACCACAGATACAGGTATGCACAGCATGAGTGAGTGTTTATTAGGGCCTGTGCCTAATTTCCATCAGCATCCTGCCTTGCACAGAGATAAGGCCAAGCCTACTATGTGCCCATTTCAGCATTCCAGTTCCATGACAATAAAAAGGGACCCACCCTTGGTGCAGCATCTCATGCCTTAAGCCTAAGCCTTCATTCTTGGATAAGTCAAAGACACCCAGGGCATGATGCTGCACTGCAGACTTTGACTCCTGTAAGTTCCATGTTTGATGCATATAACCAGCCTCAGTCCGCTGCTATCATGGCTCATGATTGCACTTGGTTTAGGGCTTTGGTGCCATGGTTGCAGCACCAGTTTATCATCAAAGGTTGCTCATGCCAAACCCCAGGGAGTGATGGCTGTTCTTTGGAGCATGAACCTACAGTCATATCTTTCGCCTTCATGGTTTCACCACCAACTACCACACTGTGTACTCACTGTTGCTCATTACCCAACTCACCCTGTATGAGGCAGTCCATAGCTAGACTTTCTGGATGCAAAGCCATTCAGGGTCACTCTCTTCCATTGCAACCAGCTTGTCTTTTTATATCAGAGCAGGAAAAAAATTATGCAAGACAGGTGTGAAGAGAATTCATCAAGATTGCTGTGCTACAAGACTACGGTTTTACCACTGACTCAATGCAAAAATTAGTTAGTATCCTGATTTGCTTGGTTTTGGTGTTATTTATCATTTGTGCTTAATTAGTCATGGTGATAAACAATTACAGTATCAAGTAAATTATCTGGGACATTGAACCACGGTTGCATTTCTCTTTATTCTTTAGCGACCTGTAGGAAGTAGTGCAAATTGATCATCTCTACAAACTCAGGGATTCTCCCATGCCTGATTGCTGTGGTGCTTTTAAAGAAGGAAGATTGGGCACTTCAGAAAAATTTGGCAGATACATCATTGTGAATGAGCAAGCAGATTGTATTTTGGGGGGTTGAGGGTATACATCTCCAGGCAACATTCATATGTATTAGAATCAGATTTAATATCACTGGCACATGTCATGAAATTGTATAAACACATATATTATTACTTAAATTAAATAAGTAATGCAGAAACAGAAATTTAAAAAGTAGTGAGGTAGTGTTCATGGGTTCAATGTCCATTCAGAAATTGGATGGCAGAGGGGAAGAAGCTGTTCTTGAATCATTGAGTGTGTGCATTCATGCTTCTATATCTCCTGCCTGATGGTAACAATGAGAACAAGGCATGACCTGGGTGATGGGGTTCCTTAATGATGGATGTCACCTTTTCGAGACATCAGCCCTTGAAGACGTCTAAAATACTATGAAGGCTAGTGCTCATGATGGAGCTGACTAAGTTTACAACTCTCTGCAGCTTATTTTGATCCGGTCCAGTAGCTCCCCCACCACCCCAATACCAAACAGTGATGCAACCAGTTAGACTGCTCTCTACAGTATATCTTTAAATATTTTCAAGTCATTTTGGAGACATACCAAGTCTTCTCAAACTCCTAATGAAATATAGCCACTGTTGTGCTTTCTTTGTATCTGCATCGATATGTTGGGTCCAGGTTAGATCCTCAGAGATATTCACACCCAAGAATTTGGAATTGCTTACATTTGACACTTCTAACCCCTCTAAGAGGACTGGTATGTGTTCTCTCGTCTTATCCCTTCTGAAGTCCACAATCAGTTCTTTGGTTTTACTAACATTGAGTGCAAGGTTGTTGCTACAACATCACTACACCAGCTGCTTCTGTACACCCTCTTGTCACCATCTGAAATTCTGCCAACAATGGTTGTATCATTAGCAAATTTATAGATGATGATTAAGCTGTGTCACAAAGTCATGAGTGTAGAGAGAGTACAGCAGTGTGCTAAGCACACATCCCTGAAATGTGCCAGTGTTGATTGTCAGCAAGGTGGAGATGTTGTTTCCAATCTACACAGACTGTGTTCTACTGGTTAAGAAGTCAAGGATCCAATTGCAGAGGGAGGTATAGAGGCCCAGGTTCCACAGCTTTTCAAACAGAGCTGCAGGAATGATTGTGTTAAATATTGAGTTGTAGTCAATAAACAGCATCCTAACATAGGTATTTATATTGTCCAGGTGATCTAAGGCCTTGTGAAGAGTCAATGAGTTCATGTCTGTCGTAGACCTATTGTGGCGATAGGCAAACTGCAATAGGTCTAGCTCTTCCTGACACAGGAGTTAGCTCGAGCATTAATGAACCTCTCAAGGCACTGTAGATGTAAGTGCTACTCCTTGATAATCATGAAGGCAGCTCACCCTGCCCTTCATGGGTACTGGTACAACTGTTGCACTTTTGAAACAGGTGGCAACTTCTGACTGCAGCAAGGAGAGATTGAAAATGTCTTTGAACAGCCCCGCCAGTTGGTTGGCACAGGTTTTCAGAGCCCTATCAGGTACTCCATGTCGTCTTATGAAAGACAGCCTGATGTCAGCCTTTAACACAGAGAACACAGGGTCACCAGGTGCTGCAGGGATCTGCATAGCTGTAGTTCTATTATGCTTTTCAAAGCAAGCATAAAAGGCGTTGAGCTCGTCTATGAGTGAAGCATCTCTGCTAGTCATGGTGCTAGGTTTCGCTTTGTAGGAATTAATGGCCTGCAACCCCTGCCAGAGTTGACATGCATCCAACTTCGCCTCCAACCACATGCATAATTGTTCCTTAGCTTTTGAAATAGTCCTCCGCAAATCGTACCTGATTTTCTTATACAGACTTGATTCACCAGACATGAATGCCACAAATCTAGCTCTCAGCAGTCTACGAAGTTCCCGGTTTATCCACAGCTTTTGTTTTGGGTATGTACAGCAAGTTCTCATAGGCACACACTCGTTCACACAGTTCAGTGACAACTGTGGTGTATTTTCCAGACTAGAAAATGCATCTCTGAATATAGTCCAGACCACTGATTCAAAGCAGTTCTGTAAGTGCTGCTTGATCATACTCCTTCTTAGTTCTCACTACCAGTGCTGCAGTCTTCAGACTCTGCCTGTGCTCCGAGAGTAGAAGTACAGACAGAATAATAAATAAAATTTTCTATTTTATACTTAAAAGCTATACTTATATATGATAAATGATATCTTTTCACTTTATTTAGTGGAGGAGACTGATGGGAAAGCTGTGGTATACAATTTTTAGGCAGATATTAAGTCAACCTGAATTTGCTTCCTAGCTCATGCCCCTGAAATGCTGACTGGTGACTTCCCTCCCCAAATGCTGCCTGACCTAAGTTTCATCAGAATTGTGTGTGGTGCTCCAGATTTCATCATCTTTGGTCTTTTGTGGGTCCAGATAGTAAGTCATGGGTATCTTAATTTCATGGAAATGGGGGTGATCTTGACCTCTAGTATTGTCCATGTGGAGTTTGCCTGCTTTCTCTATAACTGTGTGGGATTTCTCCAAGTATTTCAGTTTCTTCCCATATCCCAAAGATATTCTGCTAAGATAACTAGCAACATGGAATTACCCTTTAGTGTGAGTTAATGGCAGTATGAATCAAAGGATATTTAATAGTTATACGTATTAATTTTGCCATACCAGTTCTTTAAGGTTGTTATAACTAGTGGTGATAGTGGGGATAAGCTCCCACTACCTATTAAATGCTCCCAATGATGTGCGTCTCAAATAGCCTCTAACAACCAAGTCCAGTACCTGGCCTTCACTTGTGACTTAGCTACTAAGCCTAGTGGAACTGTTACCACTGGCAGGGGAAGGGGAAAGGGTGGGTTACTGGCACCTTAAAACCAGTATCTTCAGGCAGATGGAGCTCACCAGCCATTGTTGGCAGCACACCTCGGAGAAAGAAAACTCTGATCTCAAACTCCCAAACACGAGGAAATCTGCAGATGCTGGAATTTAAAGCAACACACATAAAAGTTGCTGGTGAATGCAGCAGGCCAAGCAGCACCTCTAGGAAGAGGTAAAGTCGACGTTTCGGGCTGAAACCTTTCGTCAGGACTAACTAAAAGAAGAGCTGGTGAGAGATTTTAAAGTGAGAGGGGGAGGGGGAGATCCAAAATGATAGGAGAAGACAGGAGGGGGAGGGATGGAGCCAAGAGCTGGACAGTTGATTGGCAAAAGGGATATGAAAGGATCATGGGACAGGAGGCCTAGGGAGAAAGAAAAGAGGGAGGGGGGAAAAAACAGAGGATGGGCAAGGGGTATAGTGAGGGGGACAGAGGGAGAAAAAGGAGAGACAGAAAAAGAATGTGTGTATATAAGTAAATAATGGATGGGGAATGAGGGAGAGGTGGGGCATTAGCGAAAGTTTGAGAAGTCAATGTTCATGCCATCAGGTTGGAGGCTACCCAGACGGAATACAAGGTGCTGTTCCTCCAACCTGAGTGTGGCTTCATCTTGACAGTAGAGGAGGCCGTGGATAGACATATCAGAATGGGAATGGGATGTGGAATTAAAATGTGTGGCCACTGGGAGATCGTGCTTTCTCTGGCGGACAGAGCGTAAGTGTTCAGTGAAACGATATCGCAGTCTGCGTTGGGTCTTGCCAATATATAGAAGGCCACATCGGGAGCACCGGACGCAGTATATCACCCCAGCTGACTCACAGGTGAAGTGTCGCCTCACCTGGAAGGACTGTCTGGGGCCCTGAATGGTGGTAAGGGAGGAAGTGTAAGGGCATGTGTTATGATTCATCTCTTAAAACTGCTGCAGTCCTGATGAAGGAACTCCCACACTGTCACTGGACAGTGAGCTCTAGGATCTACCCCAAGCAGTAATGAAACCCCAGTGATATGTTTGCAAGTCCGGGTGGAGTATGATTTGTTTTTTTCCATCTCTGCCATTTTCTATGACTAAGGAAATTATAACTATTTCAATGAAAATATTATAGTTAACAGCTGACATGCATCACATTTATCTTATACCTTTCAACCAAACAAACTTTGAACTAACAACATACATCAAAGTTGCTGGTGAACGCAGCAGGCCAAGCAGCATCTATAGGAAGAGGCACAGTCGCCGTTTCAGGCCGAGACCCTTCGTCAGGTCTGTGTTCACCAGCAACTTTGATGCATGTTGCTTGAATTTCCAGCATCTGCAGAATTCCTGTTGTTTGCGTTTAAATAAACTTTGAACTATACTTTTTAAAGATATTAAACCAGAAATTGTCATATTTTCAAATGTTATATCTGCATACCAGACTAAGATAATGTAAGTTAATCAAAAAATACATGTTGTCAATACTGCCAAAAACCATGAAAATACTCAACAAAACAAAAACAAAATAGATTGCTCAATAGATGAGTAGTGGCGTTCCCCTGCTCTGGTTGCCCTTGTCCTTCTTAATAGCAAATGTCAGAGGTTTAGAAAGTGCTGCCAGAGTAGCCTGGGCAAGTAAATGCAGAACATCTTTTTTGATGCATACACAGAGAATAACACGGCCCTGGAAAGTGTTGTAGAAGAGAGAGACTGAGGGAATTATGGATATACAGTGCCTGTAAAAAGTATTCACCCACACCGCGCCCCCCCCCCCACCGCTGGAAGTTTTCATGTTTTATTGTTTTATAGCATTGAATCACAACGGATTTAATTTGGCTTTTTTTTACACTGATCAACAGAAAGAGACTTTTTCATGTAAGTGAAAACAGATCCTGACAAAGTGATCTAAATTAATTACAAATATAAAGCACTAAATAATTGACTACACAATTATTCACTCCCTTTAATACAATACAGCAAATCATTACTGGTGCAGCTAATTGGTTTTAGAAAAAAGTCATATAATTAGTTAAATGGAGATTTGTTTTTGGAGACCTGTGTGCAGTCAAGATGTTTCAATTGATTGTAGTAAAATACATCTGTATCTGGAAGGGCCAACTGTTGGTGAGTCAGTACCTTGGCAAAAACTACACCATAAAGACAAAAGAACACATCAAGCAACTCCACGAAAAGATTATTGAAAAGCACAAGTCAGGAGGTAGATACAAGAAAATTTCAAAGCCACTGAATATCCCTTGGACATTTAAGTCAATCAGCATGAAATGGAAAGCATATGGCACAGTTGTAAATATAACTAGGGCAGACCATGAAACTGTGACCATGCAAGAAGGGGACCAGTGAAGGAGGCCAAGAGACCTATGACAACTCCAGAGGAGTTACAAGCTTCAGTGGCTGAGGTGAGAGAGAAAGTGCATACAACAACCGTTGCCCAGGTGCTTCACCAGTCGCAGCTTTATGGGAGAGTTGCAGGGAGAAGGCCACTGTTGAAAAAAACTGACATCAAGTCTCGGGTAGAGTTTGCCAGAAGTCAGCTGGAAAAAGGTTCTATGGTCTGATGAAACCAAAATTGAGATTTTTGGCCATCAGACTAAATGCTATGTTTTGCATAAGTGAAACATAGCACATCATCAAAGACACACCATCCCGGCCAAGCATGGTGCTGGCTGCATTATGCTGTGGGAATGTTTAACTGCAGCAGGCCCTGGAAGGCTTGTGAAGGTAGAGGGTAAAATGAATGCAGCAAAATACAAGGAAATCCTGGAGGAAAGCAAGAGAACTGCAAATTGGGAGATTTATTTTTCCAGCAAGACAATACCCCAAGCATAAAGCCAAAGCAACACAGTTAAAAACAACAAAGTTAAAGTCCTGGAGTGGCCAAGTCAAGAGTCCAGACCTTAATCCAATTGAGAATTTGTGGTTGGACTTGAAAAGTCTGTTCACTCATGATCTCCATGCAATCTGACAGAGCTTGAGCAGTTTTGTAGAGATGAATGGGGATAAATTGCAGTGTCCAGATGTGCAAAGCTGATAGAGACCTGTCCACACAGACTCAAGACTGTAATTGCTGCTAAAGGTGCATCTACTAAATAGTGACTTGAAATGGCTGAGTAATTATGGAATCGAATATTTTGTGTTGAATAGTTAGAATAAATTTAGATGAATTTGTAGAGATTTGTTTTCACTTTGATATGAAAGAGTCTTTTCTGTTGACCAGAGTCAAAAAAAGCCAAATTAAATCCACTACGATTCAATACTCGAAAACAATAAAACGTGAAAACTTTTAATAGGCATAGTTCACCAAAAATGGCAACACAGGTAGACAGGGAGGTAAATAAAGCATATTGCAGATGCATTACTTAATGCACTTACTACAATTGAGTACATGAGTTTGGACATTATGATACACCTGTACAAAGTACTGGTGAGACCATACCTGAAATACTGTGTGCAGTTCTGGTTGCTATAATATAGGAAAGGTGTGATCAAAACTAGCGAAGGTTTCAAAAAGAGATTGACAAAGTGGTTGCTGCCTTGCATAACAACGATAGTTTGGATAGCTGGGATTGTTTCCCTTGGAGCAAAGGATGCTGAGGGATAACCATTAAATAAAATCATGAAAGGCATAGATGGGATAAATAGCACAGTCTTTTCCCTTAAGTATGGGAGTCTAAACTAGAGGGCATAGGTTTAAGGTGAAAGGGGAAGGTCTTTGAGGCAAGATTTTCATGCAAAGGCTGGTGGGTATATGGAACAAACTGTCAGATGAAGTGGTACTGACGTGTACAACTACAACATTTCAAAGTCTTTTGGAAAGCTACATGGATAGGAAATGTTTAAAGGGATATGGGCCAAACAGAAGCAAATGAGACCAGTTCGGGAAGGCACCTTGGTTGGTATAGGCCAGTCAGGCCAAATGGGCTATTTCTGGGCTGTATCACTCAATGACTATGAAAATGAAAGCTCTGACTCCAGACAGCTCATAGTAATTCTGGTCATCTGTTACTGCAGTACAGAGTTGATTCCAGCATATTTCTATCGTACCAGGTACAAGCATCAATGGGACTTGCAGGAAGAAAAACATCAGACAAAACAGTATAGTGTATTTCAGACTATCTCTTGGACAGCAACACCTAATTTAGCACACCAGGAGATAAAATGCATAAATATTTGCTTATGCTGTGTATATCTGGCTGTGCTGCTGTAAACAAAGACTTGAACATCAGGATATGACACCAGCACTTCATATTTTTTCCATCTCTGCCATTTTCTGTGACTTACAGTAAGAAATAATAATCCTTTCAATAAAAAAATTGTAGTTTATAGCTGGTATGCATCACATTTATCTACATCAGAATCAGAATCAGATTTATTATCACTGGCATCTGACATGAAATTTGTTAACTTAGCAGCAGCAGTTCAATGCAATACATAATCTAGCAGAGAGAAAAAAAATAATAAATAAAATAAAACAATAATAAACAAACAAGTAAATCAATTACATATACTGAATAGATTATTAAAAATGTGCAAAAACAGACATACTGTATATTAAAAAAAAGTGAGGCAGTGTTCAAAGCTTCAAAGTCCATTTAGGAATCGGGTAGCAGAGGGAAAGAAGCTGTTCCTGAATCGCTGAGTGTGTGCCTTCAGGCCACTGTATCTCCTACCAGTATCAATACCTTTGATATTGGCAACAAATAAACGCTGAGTTATATATTTTAAAGAAAGTAAAACATTTCTAAGAATATGTTGAGTGAACTTGGCCTTTTCTCCTTGGAGCGACGGAGGATGAGAGGTGATCTGATAGAGGTGTGTAAGATGATGAGATGCATTGGTCGTGTGGTTTGCCAGAGGGTTTTTCCCAGGTCTGAAACAGCTAACACGAGAGGGCATAGTTTTAAGGTGCTTAAAAGCAGGTACAGAGGGGATGTCGGAGGTAAATTTTTCACACAGAGTGGTGGGTGTGTGGAATGCACTGCCAGCAAAAGTGGTAGAGGTGGATACAAAAGAGTCTTTTAAGAGACTCTTCGATAGGTAAATGGAGCTTAGAAAAAGAGAGGGCTATGCAGTAGGGTAATTCTAGGCAGTTTCTAGAGTAGATTGCATGGTCGGCACAACATTGTCATCCAAAGGGCCTGTAAGGCGCTTTATTTTTCTATGTTTCTATGTAGAAATGCATATTTGCAAATGTTAGATCAGTACACTAGATGAAGATAACACAAATAAATCAAGAAGTACATGTTGTCAATAATATCAAATAAAATGAACATAACAGGAAATTAAAAACAAAATAGATTGCTCATTACCAAGTCAAAAAGTATCTGTGGAGGGGAATAAATAGTCAATATTTTGGGCCAAGATATTGGGACAGGGAAAGAAGGGTGCAGAAACCAGAATAAGATGGGGGAAGGGAATGAGTACATGCTGGCAGGTGATTCCTTGGTCATACTGCTGGCTCAGGAAGTGGGGTTACCTTATGGAACAGCTCCTTTGGTGACTCTGGTTCTACTTAAAATCACTGACTCTCACAGCTATCTGGACTATACGTCTTCCACCCTCTTACTTGTAAAAATGCCAACTCCTCCTATCAGTACACCCATCTCTGTCGCTTCTGTTCTCAGGATGCATCTTTTCATTCCAGAACTACTGAGAAAGGGGCTTCCCTTCCTCCACCAACAATGTTGTCCGCTTCTGCATCTCTTCCATTTCACACACATCTGCCCTCACCCATCCCCCCACCACCGCCACATCAGGGATAGGGTTCCTCTTGTCCTCACCAGCAGTCCACTAGCTTCCACGTCCAGCATACACAGTGGTATGCAAAAGTTTGGGCACCCCAGTCAAAATTTCTGTTACTCTGAATAGCTAAGCGCGTAAAACATGATCTGATTTCCATAAAGCCATAAAGTTAAAGATGATGCATTTCTTTAATATTTTGAGCAAGATTACTTTTTTATTTCCACCTTTTACAGTTTCAAAATAACAAAAAGGGAAAAGGGCTCGAAGCAAAAGTTTGGGCACCCTGCATGGTCAGTACTTAGTAACACTCCCTTTACAAGTATCACAACTTATAAACACTTTTTGTAGCCAGCGAAGAGTCTTTCAATTCTTGTTTGGGGGATTTTTGCCTATTCTTGCTTGCAGAAGGCTTCTAGTTCTGTGAGATTCCTGGGCCATCTTGCATGCACTGTTCTTTTGAAGTCTACCCACAGATTTTCGATTTTAACTTCATCAGTCCACAGGATTTATTTCCAACGCTGAATTTTGGCCGCAATGGGCAAAGGTATGTTTAGAGAAAAAAGGGTGCAGAATTTTGTGAGAAGAGTACCTCTCTGACACTTAATCAGGGGGGTGGATCGATCATGCTGTGGGCTTGTGTTGCAGCCAGTGGCACAGGGAACATTTCACTGGTAGAGGGAAGAATGAATTCAATTAAATACCAGTAAATTCTGGAAGCAAACATCACACCGTCTATAAAAAAAAACACTGACGGTGAAAAGAGGATGGCTTGTACAACAGGATAATGATCCTAAACATACCTCAAAATCCACAATGGACTACCCCAATAGGTGCAAGCTGAAGATTTTGCCATGGCCCTCACAGTCCCCTGACCTAAAATCTGTGGATAGACCCCAAAAGAGCAGTGCATGCAAGACGGCCCAAGAATCTCACAGAACTAGAAGCCTTTTGCAAGGAAGAATGGGCGAAAATCCCCCAAAACAATAATTGAAAGACTCTTAGCTGGCCACAAAATCGTTTACAAGCTGTGATATTTGCCAAAGGGATTGTTACTAAGCACTGACCATGCAGGGTGCTCAAATTTTTGCATCAGGCCCTTTTCCTTTTTTGTTATTTTGAAACTGTAAAAGATGGAAATAAAACAGTATTCTTGCTTAAAATATTAAAGAAATGTGTCATCTTTAACTTTATGCCTTTTGGAAATCAGGTCATCTTTTACTTGCTTAGCTATCCACAATAATAGAAATTTTGACCAGGGGTGCTCAAACTTTTACATGCCACTGTAATTCTCCATAACTTCTAAAATCTCCAATGGGATGCAACCACCAAGCATATCTTTCCATTCTCGCACACCCCCTCCCACCATTTTCCATTTTCCACTCCCTATGCAGCACTCTTGTCCGCTCATCCCTCCCCACTGATCTCCCTCCTGGTACTTACCCTTGCAAGTGGAACAAGTGCCACACCTGCCCCTACATCTTTTCCCTCACTACCACTCAGGGTCCCAAACAGTCACCTTCACCTTTGAGTTTCTTGGGGTCATCCACTGTATCCGGTGTGACCCGACATAAATTGGGAGCACTTTGCTGAGCACCTTCACTCTGTCCACCACAAAAAGTAGGATCTCCCGGTGGCCACCCATTTCAATTCTACTTCCTATTCCCACATGTCAGTACATGGCTTCCTCGACTGCCGCAATGAGGCCACACTCAGTTTGGTGGAGCAACACCTTATATTCCATCTGAGTAGCCTCCAACCTGATGGCATGAACATCAATTTCTAGAACTTCCGATAATTGTCCCCACCCCTCCTCTCCTTCACAATTTCCCATTCCTCTTTACCTCTCTTGCCTCATCTCCTCACCTGCCCATCACCTCTCTCTGGTACTCCTCCCCTCTCTCTTTCTTCCATGGTCTTCTGTCCTCTCCTATCAGATTGCCCCTTCTCCAGTCTTCACCCCCTCCCCCTCTCCCGGTTTCTCCTATTACCTACCATTTTGCACTTCTTCTTCCCCCCCTCCTACCTTCTAACTTTGATTTCTTCTCTTCCTTTCCAGTCCTGATGAAGCATCTTGGCCCAAAACTTCTCTCTACTGTTTTCCATAGATGCCACCTGGCTAACAGAGTTCTTCGAGCATTTTACGTGTGTTAATGAGTGTTACTTTGGATTTCCAGCATCTGCATATTTACTCATGTTTGTGATACTACTTAAAATCATGCTTGTTTACTGTCAAAAATTGTTTGGCGGAGGTGGGGGTGGGGGGAGATTGGTTCAGTCTGTAACCAGGCTTTGGAGATATTGCAAGAAAGAAGCAGTAGTCAAATTTGTGGAAAGCTGATAGGGGAAGCAGCCTACTGAGATTTACAGTGTCAGCACTGGAGGTAAAATCATCTGGACCACATGAATATTTTAATAAGCTGTTAATCAGTTACCTCGCAAAATGTACACGGAAGAAACAAGGATCCTGTACATAACAGTAAGGAAGAGCGGAGAGAAAGGGTCATCTGCAAGGGTGTAGATTGATTGGAAAATTTTGAAATGCGTGTCTCTAGACCACAATGTTCCAAGGTGCCCTGCCATGTAGATTCCCCACATCCTCAAAGTGAGGCATTTCCAATTTAGTAGAGTCCAGAATTCTTAAACACAGCCATGGTCGAATATATATTATGTGAATATCCTACACAATAATCATTCAAAAAGTGAATGATGTCATCTGTAGTCTAACCCTCTCTAAAATGTTAACATTCTTTTCAAATTAAAATCTGTTCAATAATTACCCAGAAATAAATCTTGGTGGTCATTATAACATAAGCAGTTAACAAGCTCACCTTCTTCCACCGTAAATGGAGTGTACTAGAACTCTTGACCAACATTGATCTCATAGCCAAAGATTCACATATTTCATATACTGATGTAAAGAAAGTGCCTTCTTCATGATGGCACAGTAGTTTAATAGTTGTCAGAATGCTTTACAGTGTCTGATGTAAGATCGGGGTTTGGTTCTTACTGCTGTATTTAAGGAGTCTACGTGCTCTTCCCAAGACCACAAGCGTTTCTTCCAGGTGCTCCATTTCGTCCCACATTCCAAAGAACAGTTAAGGTTGGTGAGTTGTGGGCATGCTATATCGGCACAGGAGGTGTGGTGACATGTACAGGCCGATTGTTACAATCTTCACTGATTTGATTTGATACAAATGACGCATTTCACTGCATGCTTCCACATACACGTGGCAAATAAAGTTAATCTTTAATCTTTAACTTCTCTTACTAATCAAACAGGCACTGTTCAAGGGATTATCTTAAATGAATTATTGAATAAAATAAAGCTAAACTTAAACCTAATTAGCAGAGCTACAATAAATAGCAGATTTTACATTAGTGATTGTGCAAATATTAATTCAGCTCCAATACAGATTCTTGCTCCGGTAATTATACTTCATAGTTGTTGGTATAAGAGTTCAGCTAGAGACAAGGGTACATCTCACAAGTTTAAACTTGGAGGACATCAACACGGAAATACTTCCAAGAAACCGTCATGGTACAAATAAGGAAGGTACATACAGAATAAATAAATTGTACATCAGTTATGCATGGCTAACTTTCATTTGAACTTATAGACATTTAAGAAAGCAGTGACGAGTGAACCTTACCTCATAGGCAATAGAGTAAAACTTGGCCGTTTGTTCTTTTGATTAATAGTTCTAATGAACTTATCTTTCCTCAGCTTTTGCCTGACCTGCTGAATATTTCTTGCATTTAATGTTTTTTAGTTCAGATATCAGATTTAGTTCAGATCAATTAATTGCTCAGCCCAACTACTGAATACGTTAAATTTCAGCCACTGTTCTCTTCTTAAGTCATAAAGTGATACTTTCATGTTCAAGTTCAGATACATTAGCATTAAGTCTAGTTGGATCGCAAGAGAGGGAATCCGTTGAATGCCTACGACATGGCTTTTTAAAGCAGCTTGTGCTTGGGCCTACTCGGGGAAAGGCTATCTTAGATTGGGTGTTGTGTAATAACACAAATCTTATTAGGGAGCTTAATGTAAAAGAACCCTTAAGTGATCATAGTAAGACTGAATTCATACTGCAATTTGAGAGGGAGAAGCATAACTTGCATGTATCAATATCACAATGGATAAAGGGAATTACAGAGGCATGAGAGAGGATCTTGCCCCAGTGGGTTGGAGGAGGATACTACTGGGGATGACAGCAGAACAGAGCTGACTGAAGTTTCTGGGAATAGTTCACAAGGTGCAGGATAGATATGTCCCACAGAAGAAGTTGTTCTCAAATGCCAGAGGGAGGCAACTGTGGTTGACAAGGGAAGTTAAAGATGGTATAAAAATGAAGGAAACAGCATATAAGGAAGCAAAAGTGAGTAAGAAGTTGGATGATTGGGAAGCCTTTAAAATCCAACAAAAGGCAACTAAAAAAGCTATAAAAGGAGAAAAGATTAAATATGAGGGCAAACTAGCCACTAATATAAAGCAGGATACCAAATGTTTTTTCAGTTATTTAAGAGTAAAAGGGAGGTGAGAGCTGATATTGGACCAGTGGAAAATGATGCTGATGAGGTAGTAAAGGGGGACAAAGAAATGGCAGATGAACTTAATGGGTACATTGCGTCAGGCTTCACTGTAGGAAACACCAGCAGTGTGCCGGAGGTCAGCGAGTGTCAGGGAGCAGGAGCGAGTGCCATTGCCTTTATAAAGAAAAAAGTGCTAGACAAACTCAAAGGTCTTAAGATAGATAAGTCACCTGGACCAGATGGACTAGATCCCAGAGTCCTGAGAGAGGATGAAGAGATAATGGATATATTGGTCATGATCGTTCAAGAGTCACTTGATTCTGGCATGGTTCCAGAGGACTGGAAGATTGCAAATGTCACTCCACTCTTTAAGAAGGGAGGAAGGCAAAAAAAAGGAAATTATAAGCCAGTTAGTTGAACCTCACCGGTTGGGAAAGTGTTGTAGAATATCATTAAGGATTAGGACTTGAGGCACTAGGACACTAATTATAATTATTCCTATAATTATAAGAAGTCAAAGTCAGCATGGTTTCTGTAAAGGGAAATGTTGCCTGGCAAATCTGTTAAGAGTTTTTCAAGGAAGTAACAAGCAGGGTGAACTATGGAGAGGCACTCGATGTCATTTACTTAAGATTATCAGAAGGCATTTGATAAAGTGCCACTTGAGGCTTATTATCAAGATAAAATCCTATGATGTTACAGAAAATATACTGGCATGGATAGCAGAATGGCTGACAGGCAGGAGGCAGCGAATGGGAATAAAAGAGGCATTTTCTGGTTGGCTGCCAATGACTAATAGTAAACACAAAATAATCTGCAGATGCTGGGGTCAAGGCAACACTCACACACGCTGACAAAGGGTTCCGGCCCGAAACGTCAACCGATCTTTTCCATGGATGCTGCCCGACCTGCTGAGTTCCTCCAGCGTGTTCTGAGTGTTGCAATGACTAGTGGTGTTCCTCAGGGGTCAGTATTGGGGCCGCTACTTTTCACATTGTTTGTCAATGATTTGGATAATGGAATTGATGGCTTTGTGGCAAAGTTTGCAGATGATAGGAAGACAGGTGGAGGGATAGGGAGAGTTGAGAAAACAATGCAATTGCATCAGGACTTAGTCAAATTGGAAGAATGGGAAAAAAAAGTGGCAGATGGAATACAGTGTTGGGAAATGTACAATAATGTATTTTGGTAAAAGGAACAATAGTGCAGACTATTACCTAAATGGGGAGACAGTTCAAACATCAGAGGTGCAGAAGGACTTAGGAGTCCTCATGCAAGACTTCCAGAAAGTTAATTTACAGGTTGAGTCTGTGGTAAAGAAGGCAAATGCAATGTTGGCATTTATTTCAAGGGGAATAGAATATAAAAGAAAGGAGATAATTCTGAGCCTTTATAAAACACTAGTCCAGCTGCACTTGGAGTACTGTCAACAGTTTAGGGCCCCATATCTAAGAAAGGATGTGTTGTCATTGGAGAGAGTCCAGAGGAGGTTCACAAGAATGATTCTGGAAATGAAGGGCTTAATATATGAGGAGCATTTGACAGCTTTTGCCTGTACTCGCTGGAATTTAGAAGAATGTGTGTGGGGGGTATCTCCCTGAAACCTAACGAATGTTGAAAGGACTAAATAGGGTGGATATGGAGAGGATGTTTCCAATGGTGATGGTATCCACAACTAGAGGGCACAGCCTCAAAATTGAGGTGCGACCCTTTAAAACATAGGTAAGAGGGAATTTTTTTAGTCAGAGAGTAGTAAATCTGTGGACTGCTCTGACGCAGTGGAACCCAAGTCCGTGCGTATATTTAAGGCGGAAGTTGAATGTTTCCTGATCAGTCAACACATCAAAGGAGATGGCAAGAAGGCAAGTGTATGGGGCTGAATGGAATCTGGGATCAGCCATGATGGAATGTTGGAGCAGACTCAATGTGCTGAATGGCCTGATTCTGCTCCTATGTCTTATGGTGGTATGGACATATGAGCCTGCTGGTAGAAATGACACTGTTAGAGGATCTAGCTTTTGGATGAGGCATTAAATGTTCGATCAATGAAATACAAAATCTGGTGAAAGGTCATCAATCAAAACTGTCAATTCTCGATAGACACTACATGATCTACTAAGCATCTCTAGTACCTTTAGCTTTTTTGACATTTGACTATGGACCATTCTGGTTCTCAAGTGGATAAAATCCACAACATGATTTGAAGGATGAGCAGTGGAATCTTGCTAGGTGCCCTGCCCAATGCCTCAACCAGTATTACTAAAGATGAAAATCTGCTCATTGCAGTTGTTCACAACCTAGCTGTTGTCAGTTGGTATGCCATGCTTCTGACATTGTAACCAGGACATTTCTGAAAGCATATTTTAATAGAACGCACAGAACCAGGTCTCAATGTAACAAAAAAGTGCAAGGCACTAAGTTATTTATCTAAAATATACTAATTTCCTGTATTAACTCTGTTTAATCAAACAATCTTGGATTGGCATATGGTATCTGGTGTTGGACCTTCCAGCAGTCTAAAAACACCATCAATTACTGCCAGTGCATGTTTTAATATGCACAGTGATACTTGGGTTCCAGTATCCAAACTTAGTTTGTGTAAGATCCCTTCAGTGAAGATTTTTGGCTTAATAACCTTTTGCACAGTACTGTATTTGTCAATGTGAAACAGAGCATAAGTTTGTAAATCTAGCAAGGGCAAAGGATGTTGAGAATGGCGAGGGTACAGTGCCACAGGAGGGGTGTGGGACAGATGGGAAAGAAGGAGTGCCAGGATGGGGATGACACAGGTGCAGATGCACTCAGCCCTGATTAACCAGGCAAGGCAATTTTTATTCCAAACAATTAGTGTATTGATCATTACAGAACACCTCTCTAGTGCTTCCTGCTCCTCCCTTTCGTTTTCTCAACCATGATTCCCCTTGCCCTTGCCCCTAATGTCTCTGCCTTTACCACTACCCCTCGTAGAGCATACCATGCTTACACCACTCTCTGTTGTTACGTAACCCATAACTGGGTTGCCAACCCAGCAGAAATGGATCACTCAGTTGGAGTCTGGATTACTAGAACTAAGAAAGTTTTATTAAAGAAACAAGCAACACAGTACTGTAATCAAAAGGATAATGAATGCAACAGTTCAGCAATGATAAACATACATGTACACAGAATTCAGATAACAGGATCAATCAAGCTCTATCATTGTCTAGGGGTAAATGACCAGTTTCAAAGTGACGCAAAGTTCAGTTCAATTTAGTTCAGTTCAGTTCGCAGTAATCGCTGCCGTGGGAGATGGACAGTGTGGGGGAAGGAGAGAGAGAGAAAAAACGAATGAATATTCAAGGCTTCCACACAGACCTTCGCAGTCAGCTTTCGGGCGAGTCCTTTGTGATGTCATCTGAGGTCACCGACCGTGACCCCCTCCGTTTCCAGATACGATCGTTTCTCTGCGGTGAACCCAGCACCGAGGCAAGGGTGGACACACACCAGGATCCCACCGATTGTGCCTTTCCACCCTGTGTGTCTATGGCCCGATACTTCCCACCGACTTGTGAGAGATGCACCGCTTCCAGGGTCTTGTTACCTCGGGTGTCGTGTGTGTCCTGCCTTAGCGAACCTGTCCCTTTTTATACCCCTGCTGGGGTATTGCCTGTCCATCACTTCAAACAGTGCAGGGTTCAAAGGGGGAACCGATCTTGACAGCTCTCCTTCCTTCATTAACATCTCCAAATGCTGCTCCATTGTTTTCCTTATCTCTCTCTCTCCTGAAGACGGGTGGCAGACCAACTGCTGATTCCACTGGTGCCAGCCCAGGACAGCTACATCTTAATCTATGTGTATTCTTGTCACACTGTGTAAAGAATTTATCTCTGACATCCCCTCTTACTTTTCTCCAATTACCTTAAAATTATGCCCCCTTGTATTAGCCATTTCCACCCTCATTAAAAATGCTCTGACTAGCTGATATACCTATGCCTTGCATTATCTTGTACACCTCAACGAAGTCATCTCTCATCCTCCTTTTTACTCCAAGAGAAAAGCCCTAGCTCACCTAACCTACAAGATATCCTCTCTAGTCCAGGCAGCATTCTGGTAAATCTCCTATGCATCCTCTCTAAAGTTTCCAAATCCTTCCTAATATAAGGCATCTAGAATCGAACATAATATTTTAAGTGTGGTCTAACCAGGGTTTTATAGAGCAGCAACATTACCCCACGACTCTTGAACTCAATCCTCCAATTAATATAGGCCAACACACCATATGCCTTCTTAACAACCTTATCAACCTGCGTGGCAACTTTGAGAGATCTATGGCTGTGGACCCCAAGATCTCCACACTGCCATGAATTCTGCCATTAACCCTGTATTCTACCTCCAAATTCAACTTTCCAAAATGAGTCACTTCAAACTTTTCTGGGTTGAACTCCATATGTTTAGTTGGGCATTTGATTACCAATTTAATTGTTTTGGTACACTATTGTGGACTCAATGGCTTATTCCTGTGTTGTACTGTTCAATATTATTTGTTCTCTATGTTCTGTAGAAACCTGTACCATATTTGTATGCTATATTTGAATATATTGTACATTTCCATGGATATTTAAAGGTGTGAATGTAACATTTAATTTGGATTTTTCATGCAGTGAGGTGGAATGGACTTGATAGGCCAAATTTCCTGTATCTATACTGTAATTATTGAGTAACTCTATTACATATTCCATATAACGTGGCAATAAGATTCACAAGATGCTTCAGAGAGCATTATGAAACAAAAACTGATATCATACCTTACAAATGGGGAGCTAGCAAAATTCAGAGATGCAGATTTTAAAAGTGAAATAATGAAGAAAGGTAGAATTCAGGTCTTTGCAACTGGTCAAGCCATTAAAAATGGGAATAAACAAGAGGCCAGAATTGGAGTAGTGTAGATACCCATGTGGTTTTTGAAGGGCTGGGAAAGGGTTAGAGAATGATGGGGCCAGTGAGGCATGAGAGCTTTTAATCAGAGACACTGCTAAAAGTGAACCATCGTAGATCAACAATTACAGAGAGAATGGATGAATGAGACTTTAACGACTTTAGGATAAAATCACAAGGCTTTTGAATAATTTTAACATAATTCAGAGAGATCAATGTGGGCTGAGGCTGATCAGGAAGGCTTTGGAATAGGCTAGTTATACATAACCGTTTCAGCAGCATTGTGCAGAAGCAAAGAAAATGGGCAACGCTTTGGAGGTGACAGCCTTAACAATGTTAGGGGTATATTGTCCAATAAACGAAGTCAAAGTTAACACCTTAGGAAACTCCTAGATTGGCCTCAGGACAGTTGATAGAAAGAGGGATGGCTGTATTGGCTTGGGATGCATTTTTTTTGGTGAGAATCAGATAGCAGCTTTATTTCTCCCAATACTTAGAAGAAAAAAAAATCCACTAACTCAGTATTATATATGATCAAACATTCACATAATTTAGAAGCAAGTAGCTTGACTGAGGTTAATGGTGAAGTCAAGTTGATAGTTGTCAATGTAGTCAGAAAAAAACTGAGCAACTGTTCACTCATTAACTGAAGGAGTTGAATTTATAAAATGCCTTAACATACCTTCTCACTGATGCTTCAACTTTCTGTATATCAATATGAATTTTCATACTTCCATAAGATTCTAATTCTTTGCTATTGGAAAAGGTAATATAGTGGATTCTGGTTAACTAGTCCAACGATTAATTGAGACTGTCGCTTATTTGGGACAACTCTTAAAGAACAAAATCTAATTGAGAAAACAGCCAGGGTTCCCTTCATTTACTCGGAACATTGTGCTGCTTAATTGGGACAGGAGTGTGTTGCTGAGCAGTTTCTAACTAATGTCAGTCACGTAAACTTGTGTGACCATTAGGCATGACACTGTACTTAAGGGCGAACAGCTTTAAAATGGCATCAGTTGCATGAGTTTGTGTTCAAAAAGCAGTGATTTTTGTCACCGATAGTTGGTGATAAATAAGCAGTAAGGCAATTCACAACAGTTTTGCTCACTGCAGTTTCAAGCTTTTAGGCGTGGAGACACCAAAAACGGCCAGGAGTGAAAATGAAACAATTTCTCTACTTCAACAGATTAGGCCCTACGAAGAATTTGAAGGTATCGACAATCATCTTGAATGTTACAATAAAAATGAAGATTTGGAGGATACAATGATCGAAAACAGTATATGAAGGCAGTCCATTGTCTGCACTAATTTTGTTCATTTACAGTCAATTAAAAGAATGCAGTAGCGTGTTGGTTGTCTGTGGTATCTGATGACTACAGTGAAATCTGTGCTGGAGAGTTTTAAGAGAAAAAGCCATGTTGGAACAGTTTCCTCTCTCAACCTCAGAAGTCCAGGTCCAGTAGTATGAGTAGTCATCACAAGCTTGGGTCTTCCTTGGTTACAGCAGATAACCACGACTTCTTCTGTGCCTTACCATGGCCTTCATTTTCCATGAAAAGTTGCAGAACTGGCTTCTTGGCTGTTGGACCTCATTGTTGAACCTATCCACCTAGTCTGCCAGAGCTGACTTCATATGCTAGGAAGGGCATGCCCCTATTTCACCAGCTTATGAGGACTACCAGCTACGCTCTCCCAATTTAGCCTACCTGTTAAAGCAGGGTACCAGGGCATGACCAATGTCATGCAAGCAGCTACTTGGAGCCAGTTAAGAGTTGTGTGTCCAGTGGGGGAGCAAAAATATGTGAGCTGCCCCAGAATAGACAGAACAAGCCCTTTCACCAGGGATGCTACCTCTCCCTGGACACCCCATATACAACAGCATACACTAGATAAATTCCTCCATCTATAACTGTTTGGAATACGTAGTTTTACAGTACTATTGTAGCATTGGTAGTGTTCTAATTTGTTATGTATTTCATTTTAATACATAATTTGTTACTCAGCTAACAGTGGTTTATCTTTTTTATACCTTTTTAACTATTTCCATGAAACTTCCATCTAATTGGGGCAGCCATGTAACTGGTCCAAAATACACTGGTCCCAATGTGTCCCAATGGACCAAAATCCACTATATTTTACAAGATAAGGGGCAGTTAAAATAATAAAGCACATTATAAAAAAAATAAAATTATATAATGTCTTTCTGTTTTCTTCAACCATCCTGACGTCAATTTGCTTTAGATTTTCTCTGAAAAGATCTCTGCCTCTAATTTCCGTACCCTATAGTGACCAACATCATAAGACTATCAGTGAATGAGCTGCATGCAACTATCATGTCAGAGCTCCTTGAAAATTTTGCAAAATAAAGGCAGCCTTTCTGACTTCAAGCAGGTCTTTGACAGGAACCAGAACATAATTAGGTAGCTGCCAGGAAGGGAAAGAGTATGGATATAAAGCTGGAGGATAACTGATTTCCAGAGGATCCTAATTTAACATGGGTTAAATTTGATTCTCTTTGCCTTCAGGATCAAAATTGCATTTGTTTTTTATGCCTTTCATTTAAATCAAAGAGATTTGAACATGTAAATGAAGGGAACATCTAAGATTCAAACAGATTCACAAAACAGTTCCGTCATAGGTGTCATAGAAGATACCTACAAGTACTAGCATTCAGAGTGCAGATAGTATTTATATGAATAAAAGCAATTCATTTAGAGGAAAGTAACTTATGCAGCTCGGGCTTTCACTTTATTTTGAAGGAATGGTGAAAATGGCATTCCTGTATTGGCTAGTACCTTCAAGAACTTCGTTCTGGTGTCTGGTGAGATGGTGAGAAAATTGTATTAATCAACCACAAATTACAACTCTCCTGGTTAGTAGTAGATGGAGTTTTTGGATGAAAAATGACATGAAGATTAAGCAAGTTCTGTGTGGAAAAGATAACTACTTCATTGAACTATCATTTTGGACAGTGAAATTGAAAATATACACAGTTAATTGTAAACGATGCATTTGAAATAAAATATGTGTACTGCAGGACAATTTAAATATGCATCAGACTGTTAGGTGAGCATTGTTGGTGCAATTTTGCATCAAGTCACACAAATTATCACACTCCAATATTACTTCTTCAAACTTTATGACTCTTCTCCAATAACACATCTAAAACTAAATGAAATATTTCAATGAAGCATCTGAAATTCATATTTATTTCACATCTATATAAGTGATCTATTCAGAGCATAAAAAGTTATGCTCTAAATAATAATAATATTATCAGAAAAACATTGAGATTCCTTAATAAAAAATAATAAATAAAATCTCTTTCGTCTGATAAATGCCTTCAGACCTAGGCTTCACAGATTTAAGGTAACCAAGGGGAAAATACCAGACGTCATTTGAGGAGATTGTTCTTTATAAGTAGATTTATGATCTTGAAAGCATTGCTGGAATGAATTCTCATAAAGGAAATGGATACACAATTGAAAAAAACAAATACTGAGTTATGAGGATCAGGAAATTCTTGGCTATCTCAAAGAGCCAAAGAAAGCAGAACCTCCTGTATATTTTATAAATATAATTAATCCCTTAAGTCAACTTTAAAAAGGTTATGATCATTGAATTTGAGTTAACATGATATCCACAAAGCCAGACCCAAAGATCTGATAAACATGCAGCACTGCAATTTGCTAGGCCTTTCTAAAAACTAGAAAATGAAGTATTACTTCCACCATGGCTTATCCTGGCCCCAGGTAGGGACTACCCTCTACACCATATGACTGGCATATTAGTGATAACACTATTCATTCAAGCTCCCTAACATGATTCCTGAGCCCATAATCATGACTGATGTTTCCAAGTGTCAAGCTGTTAGTTGGGGTAGTGACCACAGAGTTCTGTGCAGCCGGAGGCGATCAGCCAGAAAGCGTTTTTCTCACTGTTGTCTGACTTGCTGATTATTTTCTGACTTCACTAGGTAGCAACTGGTCCCTGCTACAGTCACTCAATACCTCCATACTGAAATGGCACAAATAATGCTGGGGAAGAAAAAAGGCCTGTGCTTATAGAGTGCCATTCATAAATTCAAGTATGCTTCAGAGCAGTGCTATTTGGTAAAGTATTATAGGTTTAAGGTGGAAAATAATTTTTACATTTCCATCTTATTGTGTTGCATTTTAAATATTGTGTACAGTATTAGTCACCCTGATATAGGAAAGAGGTCACTAAGCTAGCAAGAGTGCAGAAAAGGTTTACCAGGATGTTCCCTGGACTTGGGGGTTCTGAGTTACAAGAAGAGCTTGTGTAAACAGAGAATGGTGAATCTATGGGATCCATTCTCACACGCAGCTGTGGAGGTCAAGTCATTGGATATATTTAAAGTGAGGTTGATAAATTCTTAATTAAAGGTCATCAAAGGTTACAGGGAGAAGGCAGGAGAATGGGGTTGAAAGGGAAAAATAATTCAGCCATGACTGAATGGCACAACAGACTTAATGGGTTAAGTGGCCTAATTCTGTTCCTATGTCTTATGGTATTGTAGACCAGGTCTTTATTCCTTAGAACATCGGATATTGAGGCAAGGCCTGACGGAAGTATGTAAGGTCATGAAGGGCATTAACAGGGTGAAGGAATATAGTCTCTCTCTAAGGAAGGTGGCCTAAAAATGGAAGCGCATTGATTTAAGATCCAAGGCTAGAGATTTACAAGAAACATCAGGGGCAGCTTCTTCACACAAAGAGGGATATACATTTGAAATGAGCTGCCAGAAATAGAGACTGAAGAAGGCACATTAGCAACATTTAATAGCCATCTAGATAAGTACATAGATAGGAGAGGCTTAGGGGGTTCAGATGGGACTAGCTTACTGGGTAACATACTCGACATGAAACAAATGGGCCAATGGGCCTGTTTCCCTGCTGTATTACTCTATTAATATATACCATCGGTATAATATTAGCTCATCTGTTCAAACAATTTGAATAACATACTTATCCTATATTCTATTCCAGATCAACAAAGATCATGCATTCTACATTAATATTTAAGAATGTTTTTATTTCACATGGAAGTTGGAATTCTGGAGCAATATTTTCACAACATTATTAGGAATACATGAATGATAAAACATACTTGTATACTTTTACTCTGAATCTAATAGCCTCTCATGTGAAAATAAAACAATATCAACAAAAACCCAACTAACCTCATGAGATTTCCCAATACTGGATAAATGTTGCAAATTCTCAGTCCACACAATAGGACCAAGAATGAAATTAGCTGAAGTCTAGTCTGCTGGAGTTGCTTAAAGCCATTAACAAAACAAATGAAATTATGCCATATTAAAGATTGATGGACTATCCCAGTGAGCACTGACTTTAAAGATTTTTGAGGTCAGGACGATTTATATTTAACTTACAATAGTAAGTCAGGTATGCTCCTCCCAAAGATGTGAATGTGTGGAGGTAAGTAGCAGAAATAGCTGTGAAGCTGAGCTGTAACCTATTGTGACAGTATGTGGCAGTAGATTGTGACGGTACATTGCTTAAACAAAAATAAGGCAGATGAGTAAAGGTATTGCCTCAGGCTCAACTGAAAACCTTTATACACTGTAATGAATTTTCATGCATCAGGTACTTGGCTGACGAACAAAAGTCACCCAATCCTTGATGCTGCTATTGAAATTGATATTAATGGCAGACTTGACATATTTTCGCAAAATACATGAATTCTCAACATTAACTTACAGTGAGAACGACATTAACCTATAAAATTGTCAATTCAAGAAAAGAGGCTAGGTCTATATCTGATGTGTATTTAATACTTCATTAGCAGTTGAGTAATACCATAAATATATTGTATGACTACACATTCTTGTTCATTTAGATAAATAATTCATTTTGGGTTATATGTAAATATATGTGAATTGCATATGTCACGACACTACTACATGGTACATGGCATCCTTCAGCTTTATTTTTTCCTTTATATTAGTTTAATGCTTTGAAGTTACAACACATAACAGTGGCGACGAGGTATTTTTAAAACAAACCCGAAACGGCTACCAACTCGTTGAAGTGCAGTGAGACATTCAAGTTTAAAAGCTAAGCAGCACAGTATGTGTCTCTTCAGAAGGGAAAACACGAACGAGTTTGAAAAAAGGCAGAAAACAGAAGAACTCACAGGTTCATAAACAGCGAAGACCAGGTGATAATAATCATAAAAGAGAGCATAAATGTCTGAAAAATAGACATGTTCAATTGCTCACTGGGTAACTGGCTCATATATTGAGCTAACTGAATAGTATATTGAAGCCAATACAAGTACACATACCAATTTTGCTAAGTGCATTGGGTTTACAATTTCTTTTGAAGTTTAACTGTTCCAACCAAACTAGCCAAAATGAGTTTTACTGATATCGTGAAAGTAATGCAGAAACATTTAGACACAAAATCAGAACATTTTGGGTTCATAAGCACCATCAAAATAAAGGGAGTCTATTTCAGTGTATATAACTGAATTGAAGAGATTGTCTGAATATTGTCAGTTTGATAATGGGCTTCATAATGCACGGAAAAATCATTTAGTTTATGGAATCTTACAAAACAGCATTCAAAAACGACTCCTAACTGAAGCACAACTCACATTTCAAAGAACAGTTGAAATTACTATATCAGTGGAAACAGCAAACAAAGACGCAACTGAGTTCCAGCGAGGAATGAAAGAGAGCGTGACACAATTGCAACGTCTAAACAGAAACCAGCCTGGCCAAACAAACTGTGTTACCAACAGGAATTCTGCAGATGCTGGAAATTCAAGCAACACACATCAAAGTTGCTGGTGAACGCAGCAGGCCAGGCAGCATCTCTAGGAAGAGGTGCAGTCGACGTTTCAGGCCGAGA
Source organism: Mobula hypostoma (assembly GCF_963921235.1). NCBI lineage: Eukaryota > Metazoa > Chordata > Chondrichthyes > Myliobatiformes > Myliobatidae > Mobula > Mobula hypostoma. The sequence goes on along the minus strand of NC_086115.1, from coordinate 29,413,295 downwards.
CCTGACAAAGGGACTCGGCCTGAAACGTCGACTGCACCTCTTCCTAGAGATGCTGCGTTCACCAGAAACCGTGTTCCCGTTGCGGCAGGGGCTCATGTACACCAGACCAATGCAGATTTAAAGGCAAAACTTGGAGAAAATCAAACAAAGTAGGACACATACAAAGAGTATACTGGGCAGACAAAAATAAATAGACTACACAGGGAAGAGAAAGAGATAAAATATCAAGCTGCAGTTTCAAAAAGAGCTCTAATCTGCAGGTTGTTGATGAAAAATCTGATAACAATGAGAGACACAGGACTGGCTAGCCTTAGGGTTTACAATGTGAAAAGTGTCAATAGACAAGCAATATGACTTACGCCAGAAGTAAACAGCATATTAATTAAAATGGAATTGGACACTGGCTCAGCTGTTTCACTTTCCACAAAATGAGTTTGAACAGCATCTCAAAGATACTGAAGCCTGCAGATATCCAACTAAGAACTTACACTGGAGTAAAAGAAAACTCCTGTGGGAATGACATTTGTAACAGTGAAATATAACAACCAACAAGCTGCATTGAGCTTGTATATATTAAAACCAGGAAAGATCAGCATTGTGGGGATGTGAGTGGCTGAGACAACTTGATTAGAGATCTACCCACCATTTGCATGCCACATCCCCTATAATAAGGTCAACTGAAATCAAATCAAGAAAGGTACTGGATGGTGCCACAACTGTCTCCATGCTGAACACCATGAAGCATTGCCCAACAGAGGACAAACAGGTGATGGTGTCAACCGCTGTGCCTCTAGTTGGAAAGCATATTGGACCAAGAAAAATATGGTCCAACTGCAGCAGTTTTTGTACGCAACATACTTGAGAAAGCTTCTGATATCTTAATCAAGCAGTTACTTACAAAATGTGGTTTGGTTTTAAGATGGAAAAAGAGTTCAAGGGGCTTCAGAAAAGTTGCAAGCATTTGGCTTTTCTGAGTACAAAGAACCAGATTCTACTCTACATACATTAAGGTGATTACATGAACTTCAAGTGGAAGACAAAAAGCCGCTTGTAAAAGTGAATGCAAAGACTAAAGCCCAGCTGGATGAACAGAAGACCAAAAAAGGAGTCAATGGAGATACTAAAACACAGAATTTGCCAGATGATGTGAATGCAGAAATCAAGAGAGAGATCAGATCAGAAAGGGAGCAATAGAAGGATTACTAAGAGAATACTCCAGTGATCTAAATGCACCTTCCCAAGATCAAGATGCACAAACTAGAAGAAGAAAAAGGAAGGTGTCCAGAGCTGTCAGACCCACTTCCTGCAGTCTCAGAATCAACTACACCCACCCCAGAGGAGGCTCGAGAACCTGAGATTGTTTTCACAGCCACAAGTCTCACTTGCCAAGCAGAGTGATTCCCTCTGTCTGGAAAGACATTATCCCATAATGGTAAGAAATCCTCTATTGTTGCGTGAATGAAGTCACTGGAGAAAAGTACTGTTAGATACAAAGCAGCTTCTTTATTTGACAAAACAAGGTAAAGCAGGCATCATATGGAAATACTTTTGGTCTAAAGGTCTGCTGGCCCAATGTGGGGTTCAATATTTTATGTGCCAAACATCAAAGGACAATTCTATATTTACAATGTACGGACAATGCTTTCTTTGAAACTACATACAACCTTCTGATTCACGTCCACACCACAGATACCCAGATGAATTTTAATCAGCATTGTCTGGTCTGGGATTCACAGCTTTTAGGAACTCATTGTTCAGAGCACACTCCAAATTAAATCCGCAATACATTTTCAGATGTGAAGACTGGTAACCAAAGTCAACTGCTAAATGTATATGCCTTAAACCTAAATGTTGCTCTAACATCCACCACAGTGATTAAACCTTTAATGGGACAATTTAAAATTTCCTACACTGTGAATGTCTGTATATAGTAGTATATTGTGTAGATAGTTGAGATGCGTTTTATATTGAGTTGGAGTTTATAGCTAAGCAGGGCAAAGTGTTGGGTATTTATATTTCAGTAGTATTTCAGTAATATTGTAAATACATTGTTTGATTAAGCATTCCCATTCGTTTAAATAATTCATTACAGGTTATATATAAAAACGCAAGAATTGCATACGTCACAACGCTACCATGTGGTATGTGGTGCTTTGCTTAAAAAACAACATACAACTCACATCTCTCAGCTCTTATTTACCTTTGAATTAGTTTAATGTTTGAAGTTACAAAACATAACAATATCAATAAAATTTAAAGAATATACCTTGACAACATTAGCCATTTCTAATCTATCACTGGAATAATAAAATTCAACTTCCAAAACTGCACAGTATACTTGGCATGGTTTATTAGAATGTGCACTGAAAATTCCACACAAGATACAAACTATTTCATGTAGTAGCAGATTATCAGTTGTATCAGACAGTCCTGTTTCCCTCTACAATGCTAATTCTATCTCTGGGGCACCTCTGCAGCAAATTGTTACCTGTAATTGTCTGTCTTTCTTCATCATTCTTCTTTATAGTCTCCTAGCTGTTTAGCTAACAAATTTAATGTGCCAGTACCCATTATAAAATAACCCGTGCCTCAAGTAATTCACTGGAGCACAGCCTCCTTTTATTTCATTCCAAACAACCTAAACCTGGCAAAATCATTTTAAATTATTCTAAAACATTTAACTTAAAAAAAACCTAACAACTTCCAATTAGGCAAGCAATGATCAAGCGATACATTAGGTTACTGTAAATAAGCAACTATCAATTTTAAATAAAGTTATCATCAATACAATTACTACATGGAAATTTTTCTGGAAATTGGATTGCAGTTTTTTTTTAAGTTTTATGTGATCCAAAATCAGCTTTATTCAGACTAGACTGATAATTTCCAGGAGGAACTGTGTAAATATATAGACTGAATTAGGTTCTTCTGTGTGCAATCTTTGTTGCAATAACCTTACCTTTATCCAATGGTAAGTGTGTTCCTAGTGTCATTCAAGAAATGTGGCTTCTCTTCACTGAGGCTGGCAGTCATCACACTCAGTTTCTCATTAGCACAACCTTTCCACCCTCAAGCAGACAATTTCCCCAGTCACATTTCACTCCACTAACTTCCGGATCCACCAGCTCCAACAGGATCCCATCACCAGCCACATTATCTCCTTTCCCCCATTTTCTGCCTTCCACAGATCACTCTCTTCATGACTTACTGGTCCACTCAGACCTTCTCACAAACCACACTTCCCACCATGGTCCCACAGCAACCATTAATGCTACTTTTCCCCCAACCATAGGAGGTGCAACACGTGTCCCTATCCTACCTAACTCACCATCACCCCGGGTCCAAAATAGCCTTTCCATCTGAAGCAGAAATTTGTGTGCACATCCAACCTTTTATTTTACATTTGGAGCTCAAGATATGGCTTCCTTTACATCAACAAGACCAAGCATAGAATAGGCAATCATTTTGCTGTGCTCAGCAAACACACCTGTGCTCAGTCTGCAACAGCCCATCACACAACCATGGTGAGGCCAGTCATGAATGAGAAGAACAAAATCTCATACTGTGCTTGCTTAGCTTTCAGCCCAATGGTATAGACATGAAAATTTCCAATTTCAGGTAACCCATTCTCCCACAAGCCTCCCTCATCTAAATCTGGCTCCACCCATCAACTTCCAGCTGCTGACTTACCCCTCCCTCAAAAGTCCATATACTAGCCATCCCTCTTATAAGCTCTCATTCCAGATGCCAACCACCTGAAGTGCCAACAACCCCTTTGCCTCCACAGACTTTGCTTGACAATTGAGCTCTTCCAGCAGTTTATTTTTTTTGCTCCAGATTCCAGCAGCTACAATTCACTTGCATCTCCAAATCACACATGTCCAGTATCTGCTCCTACAAACCTCCTATCTGTTCTCAACAAGGCAGGAGTGCAGGATGAACACCAGTGTACCTACATGCTCATGCTACAATCCAATCTGCCAGCAATCTAATATCGCTCTGCTTCTGTAGAACCTCAAGCTGTTTATGTGTAGCAACCCTGGTGGCATATCACTGTTCCTGCAGACCTTCAACATGTTCATTTATTGGAGAGATCAGGCCTGTGGCTGGATCACAGTGAAACTGCAAGAGAAACAATGTTGTGTGTCCTATGTCATGGCAGTTATCACCCGAATTAACTGAACTGTTATGCAATGTTTAATGTGCGTTTTTTCCTGAATTCCTCCACGGAAGTGCACATTAGCTTATCAGCAGAGGTCATGGTCATCCGGCTCCACACAACCTACACAGAGCACTTAGACAGACCCCTCCAGGATCCTTGTCATTTATGTATTCTGCCAGACATACCTGCAGGCCTGTCAATTCTGTTGTAAACATACCTTGTAATTATCCAGTCAAGAATGCCTATCGAGTTTGTGGCTCAGACTTAGTTGCTTTTTTTTTAAGATTTATAGGAATGGTTTGAGGAATAGCGTGAAGTATTAAGGATCAGGTTATAGTTTAGGGAGAGGAATGAGGGGAGATTAGAGGTCAAGCTGGAGTTCAGGCTGTAGCACTGACGTTCAGTCAGCAAGAGCAGTGAGAGCAGTGAGGCCCCATGTGCGAGAGCTGGTGGCCCCCACTCCCAGGTCAGTAAGTTGGTGTAGAAAGTGTGGTGACACTGCAGGCTGTCTCCTCTACATTTTTAGATTGTGCTGATTGTTAACACAAGACAACACATTTCACTGTATGCTTCATTGTATATGTATTAAATAAACCTGAATCTGATTCCTTCCCAATCTTGGTCTGTCATCTGACTCTCCAAGATAGTACAGATGCAATGACCCAGCTTCTAGTCAGCTCCTTCTGATTTTCTATGCCTCATGCATATTCCCTTTGCCTAACACACATCCCTCACACACTAGGTCTCTTAGGAGCATTTTGCACAATGACATACGTTTGTCATCATCCTTCTGCTCCTCCTCTTCCGTAGCTTAGGGTCCTGAAGTGATAAGGTAAAAACAGGGAAATGAGCAAATGGTAAATCTTTTGTCTTCACAGCAGATGCCATCCAAAAATGACTGTGAATCTCACTGCCCATCCCACTCCCATAAAAAATATTTTTAGGAAAGGTTTAAGCTGATCATTCTTCTCCCTGTAAGAAGGTAGGACAGCAAAAACAAACCATACTTATTCTGACATTCTAAAGCATCCAAGCTATTCAACGATTTGCCTTTACTGCAAGAAGGGTTGTATGTGGTGACACGTATGCACTTTGACAATATATTGAACTTTGAAACGGAACATGACATAACCAACAATAATTAGCTCGTAGATAGTAAATAGCTAGAAATTATAACATCCACGGGGGATGGGCCAGAAATATGCAAAACCACTTAGTCAAGACCATTAAAGTTAAAAATTTATTGAGGACTCTAGTTACCTTTGCATATGAAGCTGACTAGTTCCTTTGTGACCTTTCTGCCCAAGAGGAAAGTTCGCTGCTTTAGACTGCTTAGGTTATTTATCACTGAATTATTTTCTGTTAAGAATTCCATTATTGTTAAGCATTCCATTATTTTTCCTCAACTTCTGAATGAGGGTCTACATTGATGTAGGATAGAGTACAATGTATATCGGGATGTGAAATCAGATTCCACTTGAGTGATTAATAGCATATGTGAATGCATGTACATTTATACGCTTTAAGTAGTCTCCCTCTCACATTGATATTTTTTGAAATCATTTGCAACATTGCCTCTATGACAGTAGATTCTCACACCTGAACAAAACAACCAAACTACTGCATGGCAGACTCATCTTACCTTAGTCCTAATGGATCAAGGATATCCACCCTCCAGATCATGATCTCTTCTCACTGCTGCCATTAGGAATGAGGTACAGGAGTCTTAAGTGCCACACCACCAGGTTTATGAACAGTTATTACCTTGAATCATCAGGCTCCTGAACTTAACACTTAACTTCACTTACTTTAATAATGCACTGATTCCACAATCTATGGCAAACAACAAGAATTCTGCAGATGCTGGAAATTCAAGCAACATACATCAAAGTTGCTGGTGAACGCAGCAGGCCAAGCAGCATCTGTAGGAAGAGGTGCAGTCGACGTTTCAGGCCGAGACCCTTCGTCAGGACTAACTGAAGGAAGAGTGAGTAAGGGATTTGAAAGTAGGAGGGGGAGGGGGAGATCCAAAATGATAGGAGAAGACAGGAGGGGGAGGGATAGAGCCGAGAGCTGGACAGGTGATAGGCAAAAGGGGATACGAGAGGATCATGGGACAGGAGGTCCGGGAAGAAAGACGGGGGGGGGGGTGACCCAGAGGATGGGCAAGAGGTATATTCAGAGGGACAGAGGGAGAAAAAAGGAGAGTGAGAGAAAGAATGTGTGCATAAAAATGAGTAACAGATGGGGTACGATGTGGCCTTTTATATATTGGCGAGACCCGACGCAGACTGGGAGACCGCTTTGCTGAACATCTACGCTCTGTCCGCCAGAGAAAGCAGGATCTCCCAGTGGCCACACATTTTAATTCCACATCCCATTCCCATTCTGACATGTCTATCCACGGCCTCCTCTACTGTAAAGATGAAGCCACACTCAGGTTGGAGGAACAACACCTTATATTCCGTCTGGGTAGTCTCCAACCTGATGGCATGAACATCGACTTCTCTAACTTCCGCTAAGGCCCCACCTCCCCCTCGTACCCCATCTGTTACTCATCTTTATGCACACATTCTTTCTCTCATTCTCCTTTTTCTCCCTCTGTCCCTCTGAATATACCTCTTGCCCATCCTCTGGGTCACCCCCACCCCTTGTCTTTCTTCCCGGACCTCCTGTCCCATGATCCTCTCGTATCCCCTTTTGCCAATCACCTGTCCAGGTCTCGGTTCTATCCCTCCCCCTCCTGTCTTCTCCTATCATTTTGCATCTCCCCCTCCCCCTCCTACTCTTCCTTCAGTTAATCCTGACGAAGGGTCTCGGCCTGAAACGTCGAATGCACCTCTTCCTACAGATGCTGCTTGGCCTGCTGCGTTCACCAGCAACTTTGATGTATGTTGCCACAATCTATGGACTCACTTTCAAGGACTCTACAACTCATGTTCTCTGTATTATGCATTTACTATTTATTTGTTACCATTATTATGTTTTTTTATTTAAACAGTTTGTCTTCTTTTCACATTAGTTGTTAGTCAGACTTTATATGTGTAGTTTTTCTTTTTTTGTAATTTATTTTTTATTGAAGTTCATCATCAAACAAACATTTCCATAAGATGTATTTCAGATATTGTACATATATATCATATAGTCATATTTGCCACAAATCTCCACATAATATTTATCTGAGGTATACACTTATAGAAAAGAGAGGAAAGAAAGAACAAGCAAAAGGAGCAAACTATGTACAAGTGGGGAGTAATCTTTTTTTCTGTGTAGTTTTTCATTGATTCTATTATATTTCTTTGTTCTACTGTGAATGTGACTCTATGTCTCACTATATAAAAATAAGGATTCACCTTGTAACAGGTTCTTTTCTTAGAGCATCATGAATCTATGGGACTACCTTCCTCAAAGGACAGTGGAAGCACAGTTATCAAATGCTCTGAAGGCAGAGGTAGACAGATTCTTCATCAGCAATGGTGTAAAAGTTTAAGAAGGATGGACATGAATGCAAAGTTGAGGTTACAATCAAACCAGCCATGATTTTACTGTATGGGGAGCAGGCTCAAAAGGTTGAGTACTCTATTCTACTCCTTACCCATTTGCCTTGATATTCATTTGTCATGAACAGAGCAAACACAAAAAGAGAAATAATGTATGAGATCATGAAAAGGCAACGTAACTTCATTGGACATGTGATTAGGAAAGAGGAGTTAGAATGCACAATAATTATGGGAAAGATTGAAGGGAAGAAAGCAAGAGGAAGACAAAGACAAAAGGATGATGGAGACAGCAGCCAGAGAACTGGAAGTGAATACCAATGAATTGATCCACTTGACCCAAACAGGAGTGTTTGGGTCATGGCAGTCAAAGCTCAAACTGGGCATGGCACCTGATGATGATGATGATGATTCACTTGTAAGTTTTAATGAACCTACAATTTTTTGAGTATTCCCACAGGAATGGCAGTGAACACATCAACAACTTTATAAAAGAGTATTCCTACGGGATGTCAGACACAGGCCAATCAATGCTGCCCGGCCTGTTGAGCTCTTCCACCATTTTGTGTGTGTTGGCTTGGATTTCCAGCATTTGCAGATTTTATTGTGCTAGTCAGTTTAATATCAGTTGTGGGGAAGCTATTAGAGACAACACTCTGATATGAAATTTCCAGCCTTTTCAGCAAGCAGAACTAATACAGGAGAGTTATCATGCTTGATAACTTGAATCGATATGATAATAGAGAGGATGGATATTGGCAAAGTGGTTGATACTCTATCATCATCATCAGGTGCCATGCCCAGTTTGAGCTTTGACTGCCATGGCCTAAACACTCCTGTTTGGGTCAAGTGGATCAATTCATTGGTATTCACTTCCAGTTCTCTGGCTGCTGTCTCCATCATCCTTTTGTCTTTGTCTTCCTCTTGCTTTCTTCCCTTCAAACTTTCCGATAATTACCGTGCATTCTAACTCGTGATATTCTATACATGGATATTTGAAAATAATATACATCATGTGAGTCATGTCAGCACAGTAAATTCTCCTGGAATAATGGGACAATGGCAGAATGTATGGTACACTGGCAAAGGAAGGATTGCAAAGAGATGGTGAATGGATGTTTATGGATCGGGGAAGATGTGCAATGTGGTAAACCAAGATTCAGCACTGTGCTATTTATTAGGAGAACAGAATTGGTACAGAATACTATTCTAAAAAATGATAATGACATTTTATAGTAAAGAACAGGAATGACAGTACCAAACTTCAACAACATAGGTTGATACAATGGGTTATGAATAAAGCCAGCAACTCTAATTTGAAGAGGGAGGTGTGAGGTTAAACATTTTGATAAGACAGATAATACTAAGCAAATTATAAAGGCAATATAGTAACAGAGAGACTTGGTAGCATTTGTTCATGTATCATTTAAAGCAGCTAGCTAGATTAAAAAAGCAATTATTAAAGCATCTGATATCTGGGATATTTTAGAGGCATTGAAAAGACAACTCAAGAAGATGTGCTAAGTTTAAATAAAACATGAGTTCAGCCTCAATTTTAACACATCTAAGCATCCCACTTTAAGAAGGAAATGAAGGCTTTGGAGAAGAAACAGAAAGGTTTATTTGAGGGAAGAGGCAATTCCACTTAAAAATCAATATTACTAAACAAGCAAAGGTACTGACTAAAGCAAGGGTCCTGCTTTAAAATAGCATGACGACATGGAGTATGAACTTTGTGCAGAGAAGAATGGCACACATTCTCATACAGATAATGAACCAGAAAGGAACAAGTGCAACTCCAGTGGAAACAACACACAAGAGACACCATGCAGGTCAAACAACATTGATCAGAGAGACCACAAATGAGGTGGTTATTTAGTGCTGAACTCTTCAGGAAGGAAGAGTAACTTTCAAATCATTGATTGACATGCATGATGGCCAGATGCTCTGTGCATTCAGAATTTCCTGTTGTTTCAGATGTACATTTCTAACACTATTTTGCTCAGTGAAACAACTGTACATGAATTTTGGTTAGTCTCTTCAGTAGATCTGTACAACTTAGAAAAAAAATAGCATGTTCCTGGTGTGTGATAGGATAAAAAAACACATTGAAAATCAATGTGTCTGTATGGAGAAGAATGAAGATTGAAATTACACTGACACCCAGAAAAATACACCAGAGTGTTTATTTTCTACAGCTTCAGTGGCTGTATTTCACAGTGAACCAGAAGAGCTGTGAATAATAAATACTCTGTTTTTGTGTTCTTCTGGAACATGACTTATATAATTGACAGTTCTTCAAAGTTTATCTGAAGAATCACAGGCACAAAATATTGAGCAGTTTCTCACAATCTCTGAGTGTTAAAGGTATCATTTTATTTCTAAAATGATGTGTGGTGCAGGTATGAACAGACTTGTGAGGTGTTAGCATGCCACATCAAAAATTGTGCATAGCTGATTAAAAGAATTCAAAGTACATTTATTATCGAAGTATGTATGAATTATACAACCTTGCTTACAGGTAGTCACAAAGCAAGAAACTTGAAAGAACCTAATTTAAGAAAAGGAAGACCAACACCCAATGCACAGAGGAAAAAAAAAATGAATTATGCAAACTATACAAGCAAGCAACAGCATTCAGAACCAAACTGAGTCCATAGACCTGAATCCCGGAGCAGCCGGAGTAGGCCCAAAACCTCGGTCTCAGTTCATCATATAGACAGGCAAATCATTGCGAAGCTCACAGGCATGAACTAAGTAGCAACCAGTGCAGTCTCACAGCCTCAGTGATGCGGAGAGAGGATGAACATCCCAGGAGGGCCAGCAAAATCTGCACAACACTTACCTCCAGTCCTAACACCTTGCCTTTCCAGTCTATCTGGGTCAGTGTTTAAATTGCCAAACACCCACTAATAGTATATAAATAAATAGATCAAGATGTTGATCAGCATGAGGATAAACATCTTTGAACAGCTTTGAAACCAATGAGCTTGGAAGCTCCATGTCATGAATAACTTCAAGAAAATATCAGTTTGAAAATGTAAAGGGGAGACTTCCGGTAGCGCTCATGGAGTGAAGTCGCGTTCTTGACTCGCTCCATTACCTCTGAGTTTTTTCTCTCTATGGTCAGCTATACTTTAATTAACTATTAAGGCATCAATTTTTACAATACTTTGAATTAAACTGAATTCTCTGACAATTGGATGATACTGAGATCGGCTATGTCTAAGAACGGGAAAGACGGCAAGGATGGTAAACCTCCGGTTAAACCGAAAGCTACGGATCTCCCTCCGACTGAATCACCGGTGACTTTGAAAGCGATATCGGAGTTAATTCAGAGGGAAATTTCAACCTCTGTTAGGGAGATGATTCGTACAGAAATTATGGGCTTTGTTAAAGACCTGATTCATACGGAAATCTCAACTAAGTTCCAGAAAATTGCCGATTTAATTGATAAGATGCAAACATGTATTGCGGAACATCAGTCGGCTATATCTGATCTTCAAAAATCCGCGCAACAAAGTGAGCTTAAGATGGGGAAAGTCGAAGAAACAATTAATGTAATGAAGAAGAAACTTGACTTTTTGACTTTTAAAAACTCTGACTTGGAATCTAGAATGCGACGGCAGAATTTACGAATGATTGGCGTCAGGGAAGCCGTGGAAGCTAACAACCCTATGAAATATTTCTCCCAACTTTTAAAAGATGCATTCCCTACTGTATTTCCTGACCAACCACCGCTACTGGATCGTGTTCACAGAATCCCATCATACTCGTCTAGGTCAGATAGACCGAGGCATGTTATCTTACGTTTTCATTACTTTCAAGACAAGGAGAGACTGTTTCGATTCGCTCGATCTAAAGGTTTCATTGATTTTTCGGATCTTAAGTTCCGATTCGTGGAAGATTTCAGTAAACCAATCTGGGACCAACGGGTCCGTTACAGATCCGTGATGTCGGAATTCTATAAGATGGATTTAAGACCAGCGCTGCTGTACCCTGCACGTCTAAGGATTCGCATGTTAGATGGAGCCCTTCGTTTTTTTGATTCTCCATCGGATGCCCAGAGTTATCTGGATCAACTTTCATCTTCAACATCTTAATTGTCTTTTTTTAAATTTTCTCCGTTGATCGGAGGCTGTGAATTGGTTGGTTTTAACTTTTCTGTGCCCTATTTGGGCAGAAAAGTTTACTTTCGATTTCTTAATATGGCTGCTAAACTTTCTTTTTAACTGCGTCATTTCTTTCTTTTCCCAGGGGATTCTGAGTGGTTACTTCCCTTTTGTCATCTTACGTATTTCCTGTGCGGCCTTAAATTTTGTAGTTTTTTTTAAATTTTATTCTGTTTTGCTTTTTATAATCATTTTATGTTAATAATCCTATTTTTTTTTGTTGCTGTGTCTATTCATGAGTTTGAGGTTTATTGTGGTTTTTTTTTAATATATACTTTCCGGCTTTTGTTCTGTTCTGTGTGTATTTTAATTGAGCTAACTTTTTTTTACTTATTTTTTTACTGTTTTACAATTAGCTGACCCTTTTCATATTTATACCTTTTTTTTAGGGAGCGTATACCGGAAGTCATGGGGGTAGTTTTAGCGCTTGCTTCTTTCTGGCGGGTCTGCTTTAGATTTCGCCTTGGGGTCTTGGGGTGGGGGGTGGTGGGAGGGGCTTCACGTTTTAGTTTGTTTCTCTTTGGGCTATATACATTATTGAAGTATTGGTTGCGTCCTTTTCCCCGGTATCTTTTGTATGTTCTGTTTCCTCTCCGGGTTTGTGGGTCGCGCCTATTGTCAATCCTCCTTGTTATGGGTTGACTTTAGGATTTATGGAGTCTATTATTAATTTTGTCTCCTGGAATACTAATGGTCTTAATCATCCTATTAAAAGGAAAAAAGTTTTTAAAGTGTTCCGGAGACTTAAAGCACAAATTTTATTTTTACAAGAGACCCATGTACGGAGGGGGGACAGACTACGTTTTTTCAAATTCTGGAAGGGCCAACAATTTCATTCGAACTCCAATGCTAAGATTCGAGGCGTCTCTATTTTTATAGACTCCTCAGTTACTTTTATACAACAGGATATTATCTCTGATCCGAATGGTAGATTTTTACTGGTTAGTGGTTTACTATTTAATAAAAAAGTAGTTTTGGTTAATGTTTATGCTCCTAATATGGATTGTCCGGAATTTTATAAATCATTGTTTGATCAGTTTCCGAATTTGAACGAGTTTTCATTGATTTGGGGCGGAGATCTTAATACCTGTTTATCTCCAGCTTTGGACCGTTCGGCTCCTTTACGGACTTTACCTAATAAATCTGCAAATTTGATTAATTTTTTCCTTTCTGATTCTGGGTCGACGGACATTTGGCGTTTTCTGCATCCTCAGGAAAAAGATTTTTCCTTCTTTTCACATGTTCATCATTCCTATTCAAGAATTGATTATTTTTTCATTGATTCTCGTCTCATTCCTTCAGTGATTAAATGTGATTATGATTCTATAACCATTTCGGATCATGCTCCACTTAAGCTTTCTATTAAAATTATGGCCAATATACCAAACAATAGACAATGGCGTTTTAATTCGCTGTTGCTTCAGGACTCGGACTTTGTTAATTTTATGAATGAACAGATTGAGCTTTTTTTTACAATTAACCATACAGAAGATATTTCGGTTAACACTCTTTGGGACACTTTTAAAGCCTATATTCGGGGTCAGATTATTTCGTATTCCGTTGCTTTGAGGAAGAAACAGAAGCAGGAGGAGATGGCAATTGTGGACAAGATTAAAGAAATTGATAAGAAATATGTTATGGCTCCTTCTGAGGAGCTATACAAACAAAGAACTGAACTTCAAATGGAACACAGTTTACTACTCTCGTCCTCGATTGTAAACCAATTAAAGAAAACAAGAAGTGATTTTTATGTTCACAGTGATAAAATTGGCAAGCTGCTGGCTAATCAATTGAAATCTAATTATGTTAAATCTCAAATCAATCAGATTTATAACCAAAATGATCGATTGATATTGGATCATGTGGGGATTAATCAAACCTTTTGTGATTTTTATTCTTCTTTATATCAATCAGAGTCTCCTCGAGATTCTAAATATATGAATGATTTTTTAGATAAGTTAGACTTCCCTCAGATTTCACAGGATATGTCTTCTTTATTAGATACTTCCATTACAATGGATGAGATTAAGAATGTTATTTTTTCTATGAATCTGGGGAAAGCTCCTGGCCCTGATGGGTTTACCGTTGAATTTTATAAATGTTTTGCTTCTTTATTGATTCCTTGGCTCTATAAGGTTTTTGAGGCTTCTTTGAAACTTGGTAAACTTCCGGAATCTTTTAATAGAGCATCAATTTCTTTAATACTAAAGAAGGATAAAGACCCTGCTCAATGTGCATCTTATAGACCAATATCTTTATTAAATGTTGATTCTAAAGTTTTTTCTAAGTTATTAGCAAATAGACTAGAAAAAGTACTTCCTTCTATTATTTCGGAAGACCAAACGGGTTTTATTAAAGGTCGTTACTCTTTTTATAATATTCGTACATTGTTAAATATCGTTTATACTCCCTCACAAAATGTTCCTGAGTGTGTTATTTCTTTAGATGCCGAGAAAGCTTTTGATAGAGTAGAATGGCCTTATTTATTTAAGGTGCTTGAAATGTTTAATTTTAGCTTGAAATTTATATCCTGGATTAAACTGTTATATCACTCCCCTGTAGCCTCGGTTCGTACTAACTCCTTAAACTCACCTTTTTTTCCTCTCTTTCGTGGTACTCGACAAGGCTGTCCTCTTAGTCCCCTATTATTTGATATTGCATTAGAACCTCTTGCAATTGCTATTCGAGAATCTTCAAATATTACTGGGATAACTCGGGGATTAAAGTCCCATAAATTATCACTCTATGCTGATGATTTACTTTTATATATTTCTAATCCTGAGAGATCCATTCCTGCTGTTTTAGAGTTATTAGCACAATTTGGTCTTTTCTCAGGTTATAAATTAAATCTTAGTAAGAGTGAACTTTTTCCGATTAATAAACATCTTCCCTTAAATTATAAATTTCCATTTAAATTGATTAATAATTACTTTTCATATCTTGGGATTAAAATTACTTGTAAACATAAAGATTTATTTAAGACTAACTTTTTACCATTAATAGACCATATTACTCAACTTTCATCTAAATGGTTTCCCTTATATTTAACTTTGATTGGTCGTATTAATGCAGTTAAGATGTTTTTTTTGCCAAAATTTTTATATGTGTTTCAGGCATTACCAATTTTCGTTCCTAAATCTTTTTTTGATAAAGTTGACTCTAAAATTTCTTCATTTATTTGGCAGAATAAGAATCCGAGACTGGGTAAAATACATTTACAGAAAGCTAAGAGAGATGGAGGTTTAGCATTACCTAACTTTAGATTTTATTATTGGGCTATTAATATTCGACATATGAAATTTTGGTTACTTGACCGGGACATACTATCTATTCCTAAATGGGTAGCATTGGAATTACAATCTGTTCAGGGTTATACACTTGGTTCTATTTTAGGTTCCTCTCTTCCTTTTGATTCGAAACGCCTTAAGCAGGTCTCTAACCCGATAGTTAAATATGCTTTGCGCATTTGGTTTCAATTCAGAAAATTTTTTGATCTTAATCAATTCGGGTTAGCGATTCCTATTTTAGGCAACATATTTTTTCCTCCCTCTTTTACGGATCGCGCTTTTCAAACTTGGAAGACTAAGGGTATTTTACGGTTTTTGGATTTATTTTTAGATGGTTCCCTTATGTCTTTTGAACAATTATCTAATAAATATAACTTATCAAGAATACATTTTTTTAGATATTTACAAGTTAGAAATTTCCTAAGTACTATACTTTCTTCCTTTCCAATGCTTCCTCCTATATATATTTTAGATTCGATAATTAACCTTAATCCATGTCAGAAAGGTGCATCGGCTATGATTTATAATATTATTATGAAACTTAGGAAAGCTCCATTTGATAAGATTAGGGTAGATTGGGAACAGGAATTGGGGCTTACCATTTCTGTGGATGATTGGGGGCAGATTTTACAATTAGTTAATACTTCCTCTATTTGTGCTAAACATTCCCTAATTCAATTTAAAGTGGTTCATAGAGCACATATGTCCAAAGATAAGTTAGCGCGTTTTTACTCGCATATTAATCCTTTCTGTGATAGATGTTCGGGGCAGATAGCCTCTTTAACTCATATGTTTTGGTCTTGCCCTACTTTGGAAACTTTTTGGAGAGATATTTTCAATATTATTTCTAAGGTATTAAATATAGATATCTCTCCTCACCCTATTACTGCTATCTTTGGACTACCTAAAATTTCTAGTAATCTTTCCCCTTCAGCCCGTAGAATGATTGCATTTCTTACTTTAATGGCGAAAAGATGTATTTTACAACATTGGAAAGAGCTTAATGCTCCAACTACCTTTTTTTGGTTTTCTCAGACGATTTTATGTTTGAATCTGGAGAAAATTAGAAGTAACCTTTATGATTCTTCATTTAAATTTGAACAGATTTGGGGACCTTTTATTCGATATTTTCATTTAATGTAATATTTACCCTTCTTGTTTTTTTTTTCACTGTTTTAATGGAGGTCGGGATTGAGGACGTGATTTTAAGTTTAACTCTGTTTGGTTTCAAGTTAGCCCATTGCTTTGCTTTGCTTTTAGGTAGTTGCACGGTGGGTTTTTTTTTGGGGGGTTTTTTTTTCTTTTTTTTTCCATTGATATATATAAAATCTAGTATACTATTATGTTATCTTGGTTTCTTATGCTTAAATTACATTGTTTGTAGTATTTTCTTTTTGGTATTGTTATCTTTTGGAATTTTATTGTACTTTAACATTGTATTAATGTTTATATGGCTTACCTTTTTTGTATACTTACTCAATAAAAAGATTTAAAAAGAAATAAAGCTAAGAAAATGTAAAGGGTGGGATCACAAATTCCCCAGTTTTTTTTTAAAGGATCATACTGCTAGCCAAAACATAAAGCTGTTTAACTTTAATAATACTGTTGTTATGTGATATCTTATCAAAACCCTTCTAGTTAACATATACATTGACAGCATTATTCTCAGTAACTTTTTCCCATTACCTCATCAAAACAATCTACCAAGTTAGTTGCACACACTTTGCTCATAACAAATCCTTGTTAACTTCCCTTCATTAATCCATTTTTCTCTGTATGACCTTTAATCTGTCCCAGATCCGTTTTAATTCTGCCCCCAACTTATGAGATATACTGCTTAATTTGCAGTAGCTGAGTTCATCATTATGCTGTATTTTGTGTAGAGGAGTAACACATGCAGTACTCCAGACATGCAGCATCCCATCTGGTCCTGGTGGGTCAACTTCATTTAAGTCAGGCAACTTCTCTAATAACTCCATGTTATCAATTGCTTATGTGTCTTGTATTTCAACTATCCTCCTTCACTATCCATATGTCCTTATGACTCCAACGTTAGATGAAAGTAACAGATTATTACACTGTAATACATAATGGTATAATTTCCAATACCTTACCTGCTTGCTTTCTTTGTCAAGCACCTGCATCACTAAGGCACATTTTAACAGGTTGCACTACAAGCCTCACCCAGGGGGCGGGACACTTGGTGCCATAACCAAGTTCTCAGACAGCTGGCATCAATCTTGGAACGGAGGCAAATCACCACAAATGCTCTCCCACAAACATCGGCAGGAAATGTCCACATCACATGATTTGCCCCAGCAGGCCAACCTCCAGAGCACCATATAACATAAAAAGATGTAAGCATTCTGCAGGTTCCTCGGGATTGGAAAATGGACGTGGACTTGGAAAAAAGCTTGCGTTTCCCCCAGAACAACACTCCGGCCAGACATGGTTCTGTGGTCCACAACAGCCAAGCTGGCATATGTTGTGGAAATGACAGTACCATGGGAAGATGGTATCGAAGAAGCTTATGAGAGGAAAAAGACCAAGTATTGTGAACAGGCAACTGAAGCTGCCCAGAATGGCTGGAAGACCAAGATTTTCCCTGCAGAAGTGGGATGCAGGGGATTCGTTGCTACATCTATGACCAGTCTATTGAAGAAGATGGGGGTGAGGGGTCACTCCCTCCAACAAGCAATCAAGTCCTTGTCAAATGCAGCAGAAGAAAGCATCAATTGGGTTTGGATTAATAGGAAAGACAACAACTGGGCTGTAAGATGAAGACAGGAGGGTATGGAACTGAGGGGGGGGGGTGTATCTGGGACACCAGGTAGCACTGTTGAGCTCTCTGGAGATGTTGTGGGCTTATCAACAAAACGTCAAAGAAGGGGGGTGCCCATCTGATGACCCCGATGACGTACCTACTCTCCCTCCTTGTCACCACTCCAAGCCCACTGCCAACATCGAGAGTGCAGACTTACCATAGGGATTGAAACATCTAGTCCTAGTAGCTCTACTGAATCAACTCTAATGGCACTTCTGGGAGAACACTAACTGACCTTTATTCTCTAAGATAGCCAATGGTACGGAAACAAACAAAATAATAGTTCCATAGATGCTGCCTGACCTGCTGAGTTCCTCCAGGATTTTGAATGTGTTGCTTTGCATCTCCAGTATAGGCAGAACTTTTCATGTTTAAAATAGTAGAGAAATGGTACTTTCAGAGTTTAAAACACCAAAACTCAACTTTGAGGTCAGGCAGAAAACCGATTGCCACAGATAGCTAAAGTAGTTATAAGGAAAAAAATATAACCCTCACAAATATTCAGTCAAGATATCTGTCATTGGTCATTTTACTCTGAAGATCAGGAAGGATGGAAATTAGGATGCATCAGACTATTCTAATGAAGTGCTAATACCTAACCTACCATAGATTGCATCTACAGCATCTCTAAAGAAGAGAACTAAAGAAGAGTAATTCAGCTAAAAATACTTGAGGTTGTGACTCCTCATTTAGGTTGTAAGTCAAAACTTGCCCATGGTAGAGATTTGTTTTTATCTCATATTCAGCCCAGGATGAGCTGAACATTTTAGTCAAGAAAGGAAATATCTATTTAGAAATATAGGGAAAGGTTCTTACACTAACAGTTGTGGGTACCTGGAATGTGCAGCTAGGGATAGTGTTTGGGGCACAGGCTCTTAAATAGGTATATAAACATGCAGAGAATTGAGGGATATGGACTAAGTTTAGGCAGAAGGGATCACAGGCCGAAAGATCTGGAATTGGAATTGGTTTGAAAAGCTTATCTTGCATACTGCTTATACAAATCAGATCATTACACAGTGTTTTAAGGGAGAACAAGATAAAACAATCCAGAATAAAGTGTAATAGCCAAACAGAAAGTGCAGCGCAGGTAAACCATAAGGTGCAAGATCATAAAAGATAGATTTTGAGATCAAGAGTCCAATTTATTGTACGAGGGTACAATAGTTTTATAACACAGGGATAGAAACTGTTCTTAAGCATGATGGTATGTGCCTTCAGGATTTTGCTCTGTTATGTGTTCCAGAAATATGAAACCACTAATTAAACTCAATTTACAAGATGGAATAATAAATCAGATTTGTTGCTATTCTGCTTAGAGGTTGTAAAAAAACAAGTCCTTAATGTTTTGTTCAGAAAAAATGCGGTCAAGTCATATACCAACTGTGAATTGCAATCATTCAACTGCAACGATACAATAGACATATGTCTGTATATGTTAACCTGTACATTTTCATTGCGGGAAAACAAAGTATAATTATATCTCAAGGATGTAAGAGTAAACTACTCAAAGAAACTTGAACTTTCAGCCATGTGTGATGTTCTGCCCTGGGAAAGTAATGATTCAGCTAAGGCCCTCTCTTAATCAGCATAGCTCAACATGTGTTTAGCTTTTCCTCCAGTGATTAGTTAAAGGAATCAGTGACTACTTGCAGATCAGGGACTCATTGCAACACCCATTGTCTGTTCCTACAGTTCTACAAGTTTCCTAATTCTAGTTCATGTTTAATGTTGCTGTATTTTACAGTAAAATATATAGCAGCTGCTGATAGACTTTCTAACTTCAAAGCTCCTGTAAATATAAAATGAGGGTATTGAAAGTATTTCCTTTGTAAAATAGCAAGAATGATCAGTCAACCCAAGTTATATCCAAGAATTACTGTACTGTCCCATCAAGCCATTGTCAAGGGCAGGACTGATCTGATCTCAGGCTTCAAATATTTTGTGTCTAATGCTCATAATCCCTGATATCTCTGTATCTAAAAACTAAACATCTCAGCACTGAATAAATTGTATGATTTTATATCTACATTTGAATTTCAAAACTTCCTTATCTTAGTTTCTTAGTATCAATAACTACTTCCTTCTTTCTAGTCCTGATGAAGAACCTCAGCCTGAAATGTCCACTCTTTATTCACTTCCATAAATGCTGCCTAACCTACTGAGTTCCTCCAGCATGTTCTGTGTTGTTCATGCTGATATTTATATTTATATTTATCTTCCACACAAACTTTAGCCTCATATTTTTAAATTATCCCATCAGTATACCCCTCTTTTATACCTTACATTTTCATTAAGGCTTCCACTTAAATGCAGTCATGTTAGCACCTTCAGGTAGATAGGGTCGTAAAGAGAGCTTTTGGTACATTGGCCTTTATGAATCAAAGTATTGAGTATAAGAGCTGGAATGTTATGATGAGGTTGTATAAGGCATTGGTGAGGCCGAATCTGGAGTATTGTGTTCAGTTTTGGTCACCAAATTACAGGAAGGATATAAATAAGGTTGAAAGAGTGCAGAGGTTTACAAGGATGTTGCCGGGACTCGAGAAACTCAGTTACAGAGAAAGGTTGAATAGGTTAGGACTTTATTCCCTGGAGCGTAGAAGAATGAGGGGAGATTTGATAGAGGTATATAAAATTATGATGGGTATAGATAGAGTGAATGCAAGCAGGCTTTTTCCACTGAGGCAAGGGGAGAAAAAAACCAGAGGACATGGGTTAAGGGTGAGGGGGGAAAAGTTTAAAGGGAACATTAGCGGGGGCTTCTTCACACAGAGAGTGGTGGGAGTATGGAATGAGCTGCCAGACGAGGTGGTAAATGCGGGTTCTTTTTTAACATTTAAGAATAAATTGGACAGATACATGGATGGGAGGTGTATGGAGGGATATGGTCCGTGTGCAGGTCAGTGGGACTAGGCAGAAAATGGTTCGGCACAGCCAAGAAGGGCCAAAGGGCCTGTTTCTGTGCTGTAGTTTCTATGGTTCTATCATGCCATGTGGTAGTATATTCTACATTCTAAGAGTTTTTTTAAAAAAGCTTAACTGATCTTCAATCCAACATGATGAAATCATTTTCAATAACCATCAATGCAGCTCTTATCAAAGCCTTTCTGAAGCTAAAGAATGACATCTTAGCCTATCATACTTTAATTGAGTAATTTCCTCACAAAATTCAGTTTCCTCTTGGATCCACATTAACTACCGATCTTCTAACGCACAGCACATTGCCTCTTCCATACAAGAAGCAGCCAAATAACTTAGGCATAACTAGAAATCCAATTTCCTGTCCTTGTGAAACAATAAGACCACACATGTCTGCCTGCAGTCCATTGAAAAAAATCAAACCACCATTAAAAATATGATATAGCATTTCCCAGAATAATCTATCATTTTCTTCCAACACTCTGGATGACTAGTGTCAAGTTCAGTAACCTTATAGACATGCAGTGCATTAATCGTAGCCAAAATCATTTCTGCATTTAGTTTTGTAGAAGCTGTTTTATGAGTAGCTTCATCAGCATCAATTGCATCTCAGAATCACCCGCATTCATGAATATAGATGCAGAAGATCTAATTAGACATCAAACATAGCTTTATCAGCCCTAATAAATCTCTAAAAGACTACTCAACAGTCATTTACTGATTTTTGGCACAAGTAAAAAGGTTTACAATTGATACTTGTCCTTCCCATGGTTCGTTTCTCTTTTAAGTAGTTCCAATAATGAATTTAATTATCTCAAATATATCTTCTATCAGTTCCTACATTCTTAAAGATATTCATCCAGGTATTCCCTTAGAGCCAGGTGTAATTTTTCTCTGTCAGGCTTTTGAAAATCCCAGCTTAAGTACATGTGAGCAGCAATTCAATTGTATAGCACCTGGATCAGAATCGCATTTATTACCATTGTTTTGTACAATGTGATATTTGTTGAATACAGGTAAAGACAGGAATATAAAAATACTAGAAATTACAAAATAAATAAACAGTGCTGGAGAAAGGAATAATAAGATAGTGTTCATGAGTTCATGGAATGTTCAGAGATCAGAAGGCAGGGTGGGGGAGAGATAGGAGAAGAAGCTGCTTCTGAATGATTGAGTCTTCAGTCTCCTGTACCTCCTCACTGATGGTAGTAACGTGAGAGGGTATGTCCTGGACAGTGAGGGTCTTTAGTGATGGATGCCACCTTCTTCAGTAACTGCCTTTTGAAGATGTCCTAAGTGGCGTGGAGGGCCATGCCCATGATAGAAATGGCTAAGTCTACAGCCCTCTGCAGCCTCTTTCAATCCTGTGCATTGGAACCTTCATACCTGCTGGTGAAGCAACCAATCAGAATGCTCAACACTGTACACCTATAGAAATTTGCAATAATTTTTAGTGACATACCAAATCTCTTCAAACTTCTAACAAAAGTACAGCCTTATATATGGTTCCTTTTTACAGTGTTATGCAATTGAAATGTATCCCTTTCTAGCATTAACTACAGTAACAATCTTTTCCAGATTGTTTTGTATTACACTGAAAATTCAACTCAGCATTTGTCACCCTGTTTGGATTTCAGAGTAGGGGCTGTACTGGATGACTTGCCACATTCCTTTTGCTACTCTCACCTGGTTCAGGCAACAAGATGTCACTGGGAACTCCTCGGGCGACAAAGCCTTAAATTTGAAAAGCTGAACTGTGAGATGAATTAACGTTACCAACTTTAGTCTTTCTCTCTTACATTAGAATCAGCCTTCTAGCATCAGCTGATCCTTACAGTCCCATCAAACATCCCTCATCTCCCCACTGTTCTCCATGTCTCAACTCATTCTACAACACCCCACTGACCCTGGTAATCCATCCCCAAACCCACCAAGATCTCCCACCCCCTACTACCACAATGAGTCTACTCTCAAATTGGAGAAGCATCACCTCATATTCCTTCTGGATAGTCTGCGACTTGATTCGTGAACACTGATTTCTCTAACTTCTGGTAATTTCTCCCCCCCCCTCCTTTCTTTTTCCATTCCCCCTTCTCTTCTGGGAAGAGGTCTTCAACTCTGAGCCAGGTGTTTGACACTTCCATGTTGACGTCAGATTGTGAGATGCCTTCCATGGAGGGTTATGCTCTTCCACTGGTTAACTTTTTCTTCAATCGTGATAATGTTTTCATTTTTCTGGGTTGTGCTCTCATTTAAGTTTAGTGGTGTATATTTCCTATCACAATTGTGTATACTTGCGCTGAGTGCTGATTCCTGTTTTTGCTGATGAAGTATATCCTTAGAAGTTATATCTGACTGTTGTGTAGATTTTTAATGCCTGTTATTCCTCTTCCTCCTTCTGTCCTAGGTTGAGTAAATCTAATTGCATTCAAATGTATACAATGTTTTCTGAAATTTGTCATTTCAATCTTAATTTTTTTTGTGAATTTTCCAGATTGGTTTCAGACCAATATAATATGCCAAAAGAATACATTAATATAGGTATAGCAAAAGTATTTATTGCCTTTAAGTTTTTACTGTTGAGGCAGATTTTCTTAAGCCTTGAAATAAATTATTGTCAAAACCTTTTCCTTTATTGCACTATGATCTACTTTCTTTCCTTGTTGATATCCCTGACACTTATGTTTCATATTCATCCATCAGTTGTATTGTATCCTGCTGCTCTGTTCTGTATTCTATTAGCTCATTGCACCTTTCTTAACGTTTAATGTTCTGCATTTATCCAAAGTTCATGTTTCTATCTTTCAAAAATAGTTTACTATTTGAATTAATTGCTTTAGCTTAACAAATGAAGGAGCATATAATCTTAAATGATCCATGTATAGAAGGTATATTAAGAGATACAGAAGCTCATTTGCTATTTCTGATTTGATGCCCAATTTCTGTCTGATTCAGTAAATTAGTAGCATTGTTAAAGCTGGACAGAACTATAGAGGACCTAGAGTGTCACCTTGGAAAATACATTGGTTTATTTCGATAACGGTGGTTGTTTCTTATTTGATTATGAATAGGTAGGGTGATTACAATACGTCAAATCACAAGATCACAAGACAAAGGAGCAGAAGTAGGCCATTTGGCCCATCAAGTCTGCTCCACAGCTCCCCCATCAGCTAAACTATTCACCCATCTAGTTCCAATTTCCGGCTTTTTCCCCAAATCCCTTGATACCCTGACTAATTAGATACCTGTCAATCTCCTCCTTAAACACCCTCAATGATCGGGCCTCCACAGCCATATGTGGCAACGAATTCCACAAATCTACGACCCTCTGACTAAAAAAAATTCTCCTCATCTCTGTTTTAACTGGGTACCCTTTAATTCTAAGACTATGGCCTCTTGTCCTGGACTCACTCACCAAGGGAAACACCTTTCCACATCTACTCTGTCCAACCCTTTCAACATTCGAAACGTTTCTATGAAATCCTCTCTCATTCTTCTATACTCTAATGAATACAATCCAAGAGCTGACAGACGCTCCTCATATGTTAGCCCCTGCATTCCAGGAATCATCCTCATAAATCTTCTCTGAACTCTCTCCAACATCAGTATATCCTTTCTAAGATAGGGGGCCCAAAACTGCACACAGTATTCCAAATGAGGTCTAACTAATGTCCCATAGAGCCTCATCAACACCTCCTTACTCTTATACACTATTCCTCTTGAAATGAATGCCAACATAGCATTCGCTTTCCTTACCGCCAATCCAACTTGGTGGTTAACCTTTAGGGTATCCTGCACGAGAACCCCCAAGTCCCTTTGCACTTCTGATTTTTGAATTTTCTCCCCATCTAAATAATAATCTGCCCGATTTTTTCTTCTTCCGAAATGTACAACCGTACATTTGTCAACGTTGTATCTCATCTGCCATTTCTTTGCCCACTCTCCTAAACTGACTAAGTCTCTCTGCAACCTTTCCGTTTCTTCAATATTTCCTGCTCCTCCACCTATCTTGGTGTCATCCGCAAACTTGGCCACAAACCCATTTAATCCATAATCCAAATCATCGATTAGACATCGTAAAAAGAAGCGGCCCCAACACTGACCCCTGCGGAACACCACTAGTAACCGGCAACCAATCAGAATAGGATCCCTTTATCCCCACCCTTTGCTTTCTGCCTATCAGCCAATGCTCCACCCATTTCAATATCTTTCCTATAATTCTATGGGCTCTCATCTTATTAAGCAGCCTCATATGCGGCACCTTATCGAAGGCCTTTTGAAAATCCAAATACACAACATCCACAGCCTCTCCCTTGTCAATCTTATTCGAGATTACCTCAAAAAATTCCAATAAGTTGGTAAGGCAGGATCTTCCCTTCATGAAACCATGCTGGCTTCGGCCTATCTTGTCATGCACCTCGAGGTATTTCATAACCTCGTCCTTGAGGATTGACTCCAATATCTTTCCAACCACCGATGTCAGACTAATAGGTCTGTAATTTTCTTTTTGCTGCCTCCTTCCTTTCTTAAATAGCGGAACTACATTTGCGACCTTCCAGTCCTCCGGAACCATGCCAGAGTCTATTGATTCCTGGAAGATCATTTCCAATGCTTCCACAATGTTGCAGATGTTGCAGGAATTTCACAAGTATTGGGTGTGGAATCTATCAGATGCTCTTTACATCCTTTCATACCCTTATGGCATCCTTTCTACTCTTCTGTAAGTATCTAAGTGAGTGATGATTAGTTGCAAGATACAGAACATGATGTTACAATTTTTTAAATACAGGTGTGCGCCGCTTAACATCATTCGGACAACGTCCGATCACATATACGTCCGTAGTCCCGATTGGAGAACGTGACGTAGCGGACATAACCAATCTCGTGTATTGCATGCCTCTTGAGTATAGTAGCATTATCTCTCTGTTTAATTTTCTTTCAAAAATATTACAGTAAAGTGCATCATGGCTTCCAAACGCAGCAAAACCACTCCTAGTGATAGCAGCAGCAATAGACAAAGGAAAAGTATTGAATTGGAAGTTAAACGAAAGGTTATTAAACAATATGAAGGTGGAAAACCAGTGAATGCTATTGCTCGGGATTCAGGCATGTCATACTCGCCAATCACGATGATCCTGAAAAACAAAGAAAAAATTCTCGAAGCTGTTAAAGGATCGTCTTCACTGAAAACTACAAGGCTCACAAAAATGCGAGAGGGACCTATATCAGATATGGAAAAATTGCTAATTAATGGATTTAGTCAATACAGGTACACTACAGTACTCCATATAGGTTTGCCAAGTATAAAATACGGTGTTCGCACAACGTCCAAATCACATAATGCCCGATTTCACAGAACGTATCATGGACGTTAAGCGACGCATATCTGTAGTTTGTAAACAAGTAACAGGATGATATTTTGATGGATCTTTTGTGATTTTCCCTTTAGGTAAAAGATATGTTTTACCTGCTGTCAAAAATTCAGGCACTTTTTCAGGATTTTTAAGAAAATTGTTGACATACATTACTGGGTATGGATGAAGGCAAGTAAATTCGTTATACCTGTACCAATAATTATGAATATTATCACTTCCAGTCCTTTTCCAGTTGTGGGTAATTTTATAACCTCTTTCAGCATATCCATTGTAACTTCAGGTATTTCTTCAGTCGTGTGAGTGTGTGGGTGTTCTTTTTTCTCCATAATCCAGCTTGCTTCTTAATGTTGTGTCACCCCAATTTCACCAGAAAGTAGACCAAAAGTTCATTCCCTCTGTATCGGCAATCCTGTGCTGGGGTTGGTGACATTTTGGTGCGTTGAATTAAGTTTCAATGTCCTATTTCAAACTTTTTCATTGTTTCTGAACTGATGATATCTGGTGCATTTCCTGTACCTATTTAGCATGGCTTTGCATGCACCAGTCATTTGTTTTAGTGTATCTATAAACTCTACTACTGACAGCTTTTCATCACCAACAGTGAAGGCAGGTAGAGTGGGTGGGACACTGGTACTCCATTGGCAAACCACTTCTGTCTTGGTGGTATTGACCATCAGCCCCATCCTGCTGTACACTCTCACCGCCACAGCAAGGACAGTCTGAAGATCCTCTGGAGTATGGGCCACAAGAGCACAGTTGTCTGCATACTGCAGCTCCAGGACCCACTCTCCGCAGAGCTTGGTGGTTGTGTGGAGCCTCCTGATGTCAAAATGGTTGCCATCTAATCTGACGTCCACTGCCACACTGCTGCTGTCTTCAATCTCGTTGTGGAGAAGCTTAGTAACACAAGAGGAGGATGTTAAAGAGCACACCCTATGCGTACAAGGAAAGACTTGGACTCTTGTCCTCCTATCGTTATCCGAGCAGTCATCCCATTGTGGAACTGACGGAGGATGTTAACAAATTTATCGGGACAGCCAAACCTAAGGAGAACATCCCATAAAAGCTCTCTTTGCACAGTGTTGAATGCTTTGGAGAGGTCGACAAAGGCCATCAACAGGCCCTGATGTTGCTCCTGGCACTTCCCCTGAAGCTGCCGGGCTGTAAAGATCATGTCGATTGTGCTTCTGTTCTTCCAAAATCCACACTGTGATTCAGGCAGCATTGACTCAGTGATGTTGCTAATGAGTCTCTGAAGAATCATCTAAGCTAGATATCTTTCAAATATCTGGGGAGTATTCTCTCTGAGGACAGCAGCATTGACAATGACATTCAGAGCCACATTAAACAGGCATCAGCTACCTTTGGGAGACTTCGGCATCGAGTCTTTCAGAACAGGAGCCTTTGTCCCTCCACAAAGGTCGCCATATACCAGGCGGTCTGTGTTACCACCCTCCTTTATAGCTGTGAAGCTTGGGTAACCTACAGCCATCACATCAAGTCCTTAGAGCGCTTCCACATAAGCTGTCTCCAGCGCATCCTGGGAATTACCTGGCGTGAGTGGGTGCCTCACACTGAAATACTTGTAAAGACCAACTGCAGAACTATTGAGGCCATGATCACCCAGTGTCAGCTGCAGTGGCTGGGGCATGTGATAAGGATGCCCCCATGTTGGCTATCCCACAGAGTGTTATACAGCCAGCTACATCATGGTCGACGCTCAGCTGGAAGGCCGAAGAAGTGCGATAAGGATCAGATGAAGAATGCTTTAAGGAAGTGCAAGATCAGACCCAAGGACCTGGAGGAGTTTGCTGGTGACCGTACCACTTGGCGACAGCTGTGTAGGGACAGGGTTCATATTCTGGAGAAGACAGCAGAAGAGAGCCAGGAGAAATACAGCCATGGTTGCCACCACTACCACCACCACTACTATACATACATGTCCCACCAGCAATAGAGCTTGTGGGTCCAGGATAGGACTGCATAGTCATCAAAGATCTCACCGTTAAAAGAGTGGATGTCGTGATCGGATTTTGATGGACAACCAAAGACAAACTCTACAGGCTTTTGTTAGGCTGATCATATCTTGCATGGATCTTATATTTCCTTGGCTTTTCTCTTAATTTTCTTGCTCGGGTTATCTTTTCTGTACTCCATTAGGCGAACTATTTCTGCTCTTAAGGTTTCAATTTTGCTTTTTATTCTCTTCTGCCATTTCGGTGTTCTCATCTCATTACTCAGTTTTGAGTTTCCATTAATGAGTGCTTCTATTTTGGAGCCATTGCACTGCACTGCCATTAACACTGCACGGTATATTATTGTGTGTGTTCCGCTTTAAATTTTTATTTGTCTTTAAACCTAGCTGTACAGCAGCTTTGATAGCAAAGTGATCCTTGAGCTTGGTGGTTTTTAGCAAGAATTGAAATATCTGGTTCAACTTGTGATAGCAAAAGCCTCAAGTCCCCTCACGTAACAATGTCTAAGCAGTTTCTGTTTTTTGTGAGTATGTGGTTCACTGCACTGAAACCTCTTTCAACAAGGTAGGAGGATGGAAATGCAATGAAGAGAAGTTTGGCTCTTTTCCAAAGACCAGTAAATTTTATATGACAATTTTACCACAAACCACAAAAGCCAACATTTTTGAAAAGAATTTTTGTTTCTTCATCATTCTGAATTTTGATAATTTCTTCTTACAAGCTCTCTTCCCGTTGTTCCCCCTCCCCCCACAAAAATGGGTTAATTACAGAGTCTGGAATTTCCAGAATCCTTGAATTGATTCTGAAAATTCTTCAGTGACTGCAGGTGCAGGCTATACTCTTGCAAATCACCATCTGTGAAAGAGAGTGCCATACTTTCCATGCAGGGAAACTGTGAGAACATTCTGCTCCCAATGTTTTGTTACATATTTTCAATTTTCTGATAATAGTGGTAACTGCACTTTTTGCCTGGATTAAATTGAAATTCTCACCTTGAAGTTTCATATTTAGAATATTAATATTGTCATACAATTCGGCTAGGCATGCCACATCTTCATGTACATGTTCTATCTTGCATTGCAAGCTCTTGAGCAAAAATTCAACCTCGGTGTCAAAAAGATCAAAGAAATGTTTTAAACCAACGCACGTCAGTGTGAAGAAGCAAGCGTTCAAACTCTTCATCGTTATCTTGGCATAACTGGCAAATTATTCTGCTATTTAATAGATCCACTTTAATTTTGATAATAGCAGATATTACAAGAGTCATGCTTGAAAAAAGTCACTGGTTGAGGTTTCTGGCTGCAAGATGTTGACAATGAATCACACAATGGATTGCAGACTTGGAATTTCTTTTATCATAAATGCCACTAAACCAGCATGACAACCTATCATATATGGCAATCCATCTGTACACAAGAAATCATGTTCCTAATCGGAATACTTTTATCCTCAATATACATTCTGAGCTCACTGTAGGTTGATTCTCCATTAATATTTGTTTTTAACTTTTTGCAAAAGGGAATCCCATCATAAACTTTTCCAATTGTGATAAACCGAACATATGCCATTAGCAATGTCTCACTGACTTGCACAGTTGACTCATCCAGTTGTACCCCAAATTCTGTTTTTTGTAGCTCTGTACATAGTTGATACTCAATATCTTCACTCTTTTCATCAATATGGCAAGCTACAGAGTTATTACTCAGAGGAATTGATTTTTAAATACTGGTATCCATTTTGAGAATAATGCTAGCATTTCCGATACAGCAGGCATTATTAATCTTTCACCAATTGTAAGTGATTTTCCACACTTTGCTATCATTTTGGAAATGTAACAAGAAGCAATGAGACCAATATTAAGGTAATTTTTAGCTTTCTTGGCAAATGATTCAAGTGTGCAACACTTTTCAAATGCTCCTTTCATCTTCTGGAACTTAGTAATACCATAAGTAGCCTTTTCAGGATGTCTTTTACTGAAGTTCCCTGCAATCTTGATGGTTTCATGACTTTATTAGATAGTACAGTATTACAAATAAGACAACTGGGCATCGCTGATCTGATGGGAACGGAATAAAACCATTCTGCAGGAGGGTAACATTGTATTGACGTGCTTTCAGGAGTTTCTGTTTCTTAGCAGGCTTAGAGTTCAAAGCTTCACCACCTTCAGAGACGTAGAGATTGCGCCGTATGTATTTATCTATCATTAAGAGAGCTAAATTAAAATTAAAAACTAACACAAACTGGGAATACCTATCGGATGTTGATGACGACAGCGAGTTGACACAGATGGAACAATGGTAGTAGCATGCAAAGGATCGGTGAGGCAAAGATGAAGACAATCACAACAGTGAAAATTACATTGACAAGGATTCAGATTGGAGCCTGATTGTTCGTCAGGATTAGCTGGTATTCAGCAAGCTACCTTTCTACTATTCCAGTTAGTGCGACTGGCCAATCACGTAAGGTCTTATAATCCCCAAAGATGGTTCTTGAGCACACATATGAAGCCAAGGTCACTTTGAACACCTCAAGAAGAATCCTTGGGGTTGGCAGGCTCACTGACTGGCTTTATTTCCCAGCCTGCATTGCTATGGTTTTTCCTGTGTTCCAGTGCCTCATCCTATCCTTTGGAAGTGCCTGTTCCACTAAGTGTCGGTCAGGTCTCGTGCCTCAAGTTATGGTGCCGCTTACCTCCCCCAACGGCTTTTATTTCCCCTAATGCCCCATTAGGACACTTAACTGCACCCGTTGGGAATCACTGATCTACAGGGAACAGCGCTGGGATCTCTATTGTTTGAGATACATATAAATGAATTCAACAAAAACATAGGTGGTCTGATTTGAAAGTTTGCAGATGACACAAAATTTGGCAGAGTTGTTGTAAGGAAGGTTTTCAAAGGATACAGCAGGATATAGATCAGTTAGAAATATGGTTTATTTTATTAGTTTAAAGTGTGTCATAGTCATTACAGACACTGTGGGCCGAAGAGCCAATATGCGTGCAGTACTAATCTATATTCTGTATGCAACTTCAGCTATCCAGATAGTTCAGATAGCAACAACAGAAGTAAAGAGTGAGGCGGCTTTCATAAATGTATTTTCTTATTGGTTACCATACTTCTGATCCAATGTAGAAGTTGGCAGTACTGTACCTCGGTCTGGGAAACGTGCTTCACGAGTCTCAGTGGAGGAATACCTGGGATACATCTATCATAGTATAAGGTTTAGAATTGTTATGAAAAATAATACGGTCAAAAGATAAAATAAATATCTCCATTAGTAGAAGTATCAATTTCAAGGAGGTAAGAACAGACCTAGCCTGGATAAACTATTCAAAGCTTGGCAGGCAAAGCTGCAATTGAAAAATGGGAGACCTTGAAAAAAGAAATCTTTTAGCTACAGTCTGGGTACTTTCCCATAAGGGAGAATGGGAAGGAAATTAAAGTCAAAGGTCCAAGTATGACCAAAATAGAATAAAATAGAGCAGAAAAGAATAGCTTATGACAGGTGTCAGATTGTTAGCACAAGTGAGAACTGGGCTAATTGCAGAAAGTTCACATAGGAATTATTAAGTAACAAGTAACAAAAGAGAGCATGAATAAAAGAAACATAAAAGGGAATTAAAAAAAACAGCGAACAAGATGTAAAAGGAGAAGTGGTGTTGAACTTAGACCTAAAAGGAAATTTATTAATATATTCGGAGGACACAGCTGGATTACAAAATGCATACACTTATGCCAGCTTTCACTAAGGAAGAGAATGCTGCTGGATTCTCAACAAAGGAAGATGTGATTAGGATTCTAGATGGTCTAAGAATTGATAAATATCAGAAAAGCCAAACTTAATGCAGTTAATTCTCCTGGCCTCAGTCTGCTGACAGAAATATGGAAAACTCTACTTGACTAAGTCGCTCTGGATGTTTAGATAAACCAAATCAACCACCATTTCATCATTGACCCTCAAACTGGTGCTTGCCAATGAGAACATAGCAAATGTTGGAATTTACTCATAAAAGAAAACAAGCTTAAGAAACAATCAATAAGATAGAAATAACAGTCACTGGTAAAAATGTGGAATGATGAGAGAAAAATACTGTAAATTCACTAAAGGCAAATTTGTGTTTTTCCACCTTAACATAACTTTCTAATGGTGGGACTTGATGTGATACATTCTAGCATCCAAAGTAATAGATCAGGTACCATTAATATGCTTCTCATTAATGATGAAGCCCATGGAATAGAAAAGTTTGTGATAATAGGGGAAGAACATTACTTAAGTAATAGGAAAGGGAAAGTAGTAGTTGAAGTTCATCCATTGGGACTCCAAGGGAGTGTACAATTGAATTCCACAAGTGTCCATAGTAGAACTATTGCTTTTCTTAATATATATCAATTACTTTATACAGACAGAATTCCAGATCTGTATGATTCAAAAGTTTCAATGTAGAGAAGTATAAAGAGGACAGCAAAAGATTTCAAGGATATATTGACAAACTAGATGAATGAGTAAATAGGTGACAGATGAAATATATTTCTAAGAAATGTTAAGTGTTACATTTTGTTAGAATGAATGAGAACAGGCAAGATAAATTAGAAGATAATTCTAAAAGGAGTATAAGAATAGAAAGATTTTTGTGCACAGTTCATTGAAAATGGCAGCTGCTTGTAAAAATAGTTAAAAAGCATAGAAACGCTGGGTTTTCTAAATGGCACTGAATACACACGCATGGAATCAATGATGAATTTTTATAAACACTGTTTCAACTATAACTGTATTCAATTCTGGGCTTTACATTTCAGGAAATATGTCAAGGATTTGGAGAGGGCACAGAGGAACTTTGCTAAAATGATTCCAGGTTACATGGACAGACTGGAGAAGTTGGTGTTGTCCTCCTTAGAGGCTGTAAAGAGATCTGACCAAAGTTCAAAGTAAATTTATTATCGAAGTACATATATGTCGCCATATACATCCCTGAGATTCATTTTATTGCAGGCATTCACTGTAAATACAAAGAAACACAATATAATCAATGAAAGACAAAATGGATCTGTACACAGGCAATGTGCAAAAGACAACAAACTATGCTAATATAAAACAAAAGTAATAATAAATAAGCAATAACAATCATGAACATGAGATGAAGAGTCCTTGAGAGTGAGTCCATAGGTTGTGGGAACAGTTCAGTGCTGTAGTGAGTGAAATTGAATGAAGTTATCCTCTCAGATTTAAGAGCTAGATAGTTGAGAGGTACCAACTGTGCCTGAAGCTCCTGTACCTTCTTCCTGATTACAGCAGCAAGAAGAATGCATAGCCTGAATGGTGGGGGTCCTTGATGATGGATGTTACTTTCCTCCAAAGGGCTCCATGTAGATGTGCTCAATGGTTGGGAGCACTTTACCATAATGAACTGGGCTGTATCTACTACTTTTAGTAGGCTTTTCCATTCGAGGGCATACAAGTCCAGGAAGAACCAGTCAGCATGCTCTCCACCATACATCTACGGACGTTTGTCAAAGTTTTAGATGACATGCAGAATCTTTGCAAAATCATTATACAGAATATATAGACAGCGAGTTCAGGGAAGGGGGATGTGGAAATAAGTTTGTTCCTTCTCATGGATGGAAATGAAAGTGATTGGCAAAAGGCCCAAAAGGACAAAATTTTTTAAAAAAATCTTACTGAGCCAATGGTTAGAGTGTGGAAAAAAAGATCTTAATGGAGGTAGATTTGTTGTGCTATTCAAAAGACTGACGGACAATTACCTAAAAGGAAAGAATTTGCAAAGTATTTGGGGAATAGGACCAGATGGACTTCTCTTATACATAGTTAGTTTGGACATGTTGAGCGAATGGCCTTTTTCATGCTGTAACTGTCCTGTGATTCTCCATAAGCTGAAAGTTCTGACATGTAAGCTGTTGTGCAAATTCAGAGCTATTATCAAAGCTATGGACATGAGATTCCAAAGCAGTTTGCAGGCTCTTGCAACAGTCCAATTTTATGTTCTCTAGGACTGAGTAGCGGCACTGGGGAAGTGGCTGCAGCTCCACTGAGTATTAATTCCATATGTACTGATCTCTCAAGCTGACAGGATTCATAATCCCACTGACACTCTGTCAAAGGCCATTGGTGTTGCCTGCCCATTCTGTAGCAAATCATGCCAGGAAGGTTCTGTCTGAAATCAGGCTTCTTGTACTCAAAAATTTTAAGGCATCCTCCAAACCTATCTGCAGCCTTCTTCACTGAATGCAAGCAGCCTGAGGGAATAATGTGGAGGAGCATCAATATAAACAAAGACAGGCAGGGGTTGATAGAAAGCATAATGATCATTAGTTGAAGTCTGAATTTTATTTGAATATTGTAACAGATACATTTTTGGAATTGTTTTTATTGGTTTTCATTTTGTTCTTGTCATCACATGGGGTTTATGGTAATGTCAATGAGAGGAAATGTTCTGATGACAACAACGGGTGACTGGACAACTGAGTTTGTATTCATTGGTAGCACAATCAGTTGAGATGCTCACGAACAGATCAGACAGAAAGGGACAGTTCATCCTGTGCAGCTCCAGGTTTAGCATAATAAAAGGCAAAATATCTGAAAATTTTCAACACATCAGACAACATCTAGGGAAACAGAATCAAAATTAAAGTTTCAAGTTGAAGATTTCCATCATCTGCAGTTTGATTTTCACTGTCTGCTCCATCATATTGTAGATGACTATATGGTATTTATTAACACATTGTTGAGTGATGTCCCATGTGATTAAAGAATAGGTTTTAAATATTAGCTAACTGGGTTTGCCACAGGATCACGGGTATCCAGTTAATTACCACATACTTAATGGATCATGATTACTATCTGATTATTGGACAATTGCTATACACAGCTGTAGAGAGAGTCTGGAATCCTGTGGGTTACAATAAGATGTAGTATTCATAGAACAAGCTAAGAACAGCCAATGCACTATGTACTACTGGAAAGTCCATAATTTAAGCAAATCCTCAGGCATGCTTCTTGCTCCTCTCATGGAGGGGGAATGAGATATACTCCACTCTTCTGGAAAACAGATCAGATGATTGACCTTATTCAAGAGTGAGCAGGAAACTGACATACAGTATGTTGAAAATGCCTTAAGACTGAAAATATGTATAAGCTCACTGCCTTCAAGGATCTAACAGCCATGAACAAAGTGTTTCACAGGATAATCCTGAACTTATATTTATTCCCTTCATCTTCCAACAA
The DNA here is from genome assembly GCF_963921235.1 of Mobula hypostoma. NCBI lineage: Eukaryota > Metazoa > Chordata > Chondrichthyes > Myliobatiformes > Myliobatidae > Mobula > Mobula hypostoma. Next base: position 29,377,838 of record NC_086115.1, on the reverse strand, counting down.
GTTATCCTACTACATATCCCCTTCTCATTCTCCCTATGAAGGTGTCCTTCCAAAAAGAATGACAAGAACAGAAAAGCCTACAAAATGTTGTGAATACAGTCCAGTACATCACAGGCAAACTTTCTCTACCATGAGCAAATGACAAGGAGCTCTATCACAAGAAAGCAGTCCATCATCAAGGACATCTAGCTTCCAGGCCATGCTTTCTTCTCACTGCTACCATCAGGAAAGATCTGATTATTAGCCTTAGGACCAATACCAACAGGTTCAGAAACAGTTATTACTCTTCAAAGATCAAGCTCCTGAACCAGCGCAAATAACCTCTATGTTGAACTGATTCCACAATCTATGAACTAATTTCCAAGGACTCATGTCCTTGGTATTATTAAGTTATTTACAAGTGTTTGCCATTTGTCTACTTTTGCACATTGATTGTTTGTCAATTTTTGTGCATAACTTTTCATTGATTCTATTGTATTTCTTTATTCTCCTGTGAATACCCACAAGAAAATGAATCTCAGATTATTATATGATATCATAAATGTACTTTGATCTTTGAAGGACCCTTGGTCTGCAAGCAGCTGGATAATGCAGTAAAAGTTACTCCTATTTCTTAAGCTCCTGCCTTTTTGACTTTACAACCACGAAAAACATCTAGAGATGCATCAAATTCCTCTCAAAAAAATACTCTGTCTTAATCAATGAACAGTTCACCTGCATGATACTACTGATTCTGGGTGATGGACATCTCTCTTACAATTAATCCTCTGTGAATGCTTAACACATGCTGTTTGCTGGGTTGTTGCAGATCAGTTTGGCAACAATGCTATTAAATTAGCATTGCTACTGAATTGATATCATGGTTTGAGCTCTTGGAATTGCCTTGGTGAATCAAGAAGCACACTAGCACCCTTCCCAACATGGCAACTAATATAACTTGTATTATAAGTACATATCAGGTGTCAAATCCAAAGTTCAAAGTTCTAAGTAAATTTATCTTCAAAGCACAAAAATGTCACCATATTCTATCTCAAGATTCATTTTCTCGCAGACATTCACAGTAGAAGCAATACAATAGAATTGATGAAAAGCTGCGCACAAAGACTGACATACATACATACATACATACAGAGAACATAAGTTGTAAAGTCTTTGAAAGTGCGCCTATCGGTTGTGGAATCAGTTCAGAGTTAATGAGAGTTAAGTTATTCACACTGGTTCAGAAGCCTGATGGCTGAAGAGTAGAAACTGTTCCTGAGCCTCATGGTGTGGGACCCAAGGCTCCTCTACCTCCTTCCCAATGGCAGGAGCAAGAAGAGAGCATGGCCTGGATAGTGGGGTCCTTGATTTTAAATTTTAATTTTAAGTTAGAAGCTAAACAGCAAACACTGAGGAAACCAAAATCTGAAACTGTTGCATACCATAGAAACCATAGAAACTACAGCACAGAAACAGGCCTTTTGGCCCTTCTTGGCTGTGCCGAAACATTTTCTGCCTAGTCCCACTGACCTGCACACGGACCATATCCCTCCATACACCTCCCATCCATGTATCTGTCCAATTTATTCTTAAATGTTAAAAAAGAACCCGCATTTACCACCTCGTCTGGCAGCTCATTCCATACTCCCACCACTCTCTGTGTGAAGAAGCCCCCGCTAATGTTCCCTTTAAACTTTTCCCCCCTCACCCTAAACCCATGTCCTCTGGTTTTTTTCTCCCCTTGCCTCAGTGGAAAAAGCCTGCTTGCATTCACTCTATCTATACTCATCATAATTTTATATACTTCTATCAAATCTCCCCTCATTCTTCTACGCTCCAGAGAATAAAGTCCCAACCTCTGTAACTGAGTTTCTCAAGTCCCGGCAACATCCTTGTAAACCTTCTCTGCACTCTTTCAACCTTATTTATATCCTTCCTGTAATTTGGTGACCAAAACTGAACACAATACTCCAGATTCGGCCTCACCAATGCCTTATACAACCTCATCACCAATGCCTTATCATACCCAAATCTTGTAAGGAAAATGGTGATTTTTTAAAAAATTGAAAATAAGGAGTAACTACAATCTAATGCAACAGAAGATTCATTTTCTCCATAGTAACAGGCTTACTGTGCTGATTCCTCTGGGGACAAAAACAGAAAAAAGAACAGGTAGTTCCCTCAATTTAACGGCTCTCACTGAGCCTTCGAACTTTTACTTACATTGACATAATGACCTGTTGATCTGAGCATCAGAATGACAAATCACACTACTATAGTTACCTTGCTGGCCATATATAATGTGTGGGCTTCCAATGTGAGAACTGAACATCCTCTGTTATATTTATAGTACAGAAGCAGACAAGAGACCTCAAAGGATCCAGGCCTGTGTTTATCCTCCACACAGATCTCCATTTACCCTTGTTTATTTAACCCTTTCACTTTCCACATTACAAGCTTAGATACTAGCATTTCAACCAAATGCAATACTGCCTCAATGTTGAGTAATTAGAATTGAAATTGGTATATTATTGTCAAATGTACTGATACACAGTGAAAAACTTAAGTTTTAAAAGCCATCCAAACTGATCATTTTCAAACATAAGCACATAGAAGTAGTACAAGGGAAAAGTCATAACAGAATAAAGAATATAATATTACAGTTCCATACAAAGTGCAGTGCAGGTAGACAATAAGGTACTAGGGCCCTGGCAGGGTAGATTGTGAGATCAGGAATTTAGCTTCAACCTGTAAATTCTATGTTCTAATATACAGTACTTCGTAAACTGGAACTGGAACAGGGGCCATTTTACATCTCATTTGCCGAGAGACTCAATGTGTCCATTTTAGTCTACAGTAAATTTATTGGGTGAGGGACAAGAATTGAATCAGCTCACCCTTAAAAGGGACTAAGAAATGGTTTAGAAACAAGCGTGCAATGTCATCAGTATAGTTCACACCTTGAATGAAGGGTTGAATCACAGTCTCCATGTGCTTCATCCAACACTTCACTACCAGCAATCAAATAATCGCCAGCCCTCAAAGGTACATTACTCTATGACCGTATGACAAAGCTTAGAACAGCCAAACAAAGTGGCTCAGAGGCTGCAATAGGGAAGATGAAGGCTGCAAGGAGGGTCCAGCCAAGTGTGCACTTCTAGGTTCCTCCCTCACTAGTTGTCTCCCATCCCTAATCCTGTGCTTGGAATGATTACGAAGGGAAATATGATGTGGTTTATTCCTGAATTCTCTTTCCAGAAGGCAGCTTTTTGTGTGATTTTGAACAGATTTTCCATTTTCGAATATATGTAAGTTGCCTCCAGTGAGAATTTTAGCTACCTTGTGAAGTAGAATAATGGAAACAGACTGTCCCTTTAAATCTTGAGTAAAACAGGAATGTAGCACAATGTACTCTTTGTCTCCCTAAAAGTGTTCCACATTAGTGCTTAAGAAGAGCCTTGAGTCCAAATTATGCAGGCTGAAGTTTGCACTGGATGACAACTGGTGTTAGATACACATCTAATACAATTAATCATAATACAATGCATGTTTCAGTGCATGGAAACATTATTGGAACTCTAATAGAAACATAGAAAACCTATAGCACAATACAGCCCCTTCAGCCCACAATGCTGAGCCGAATATGTACTTAATTTAGAAATAACCTTGGGTTACCCATAGCCCCCTATTTTTCTAAGCTCCATGTACCTATCCAAGAGTCTTTTAGAAGACCCTATCGTATCCACCTCTACCACCATCACCGGCAGCCTATATCACGCACTCACCACTCTCTGTGTAAAAAAACTTACCCCTGACATCTCCTCTGAACCTACTCCCCAGCACCTTAAACCTTTCAAATCCCTTACTCACTCTTCCTTCAGTTAGTCCTGACGAAGGGTCTCGGCCTGAAACGTCGACTGCGCCTCTTCCTATAGATGCTGCCTGGCCTGCTGCGTTCACCAGCAACTTTGATGTGTGTTGCTTGAATTTCCAGCATCTGCAGAATTCCTGTTGTTTAACCTTAAACCTGTGTCCTCTTGTGGCAACTATTTCAGCCCTGGGAAAAAGCCTCTGACTATCCACATGATCAATACCTCTCATCATCTTATACAGCTCCATCAGGTCACCTCTCATCCTCCACCGCTCCAAGGAGAAAAGGTCAAGTTCACTCAACTTATTCTCACAAGGCATGCTCCCCAGTCCGGGCAACATCCTTGTAAATCTCCTCTGCACTCTTTCTATGGCTTCCACATCCTTCTTGTAGCTAGGTGGCCAGAACTGAGCACAGTATTCCAATTGGGGTCTGACCAGGGTCCTATAAAGCTGTAACATTATCTCTCGGCTCTTAAACTCAATCCCACAGTTGATGAAGGCCAATGCACCGTATGCCTTCTTAACCACACAGTCAACCTGCGCAGCAGCTCTATGGACTCGGACCCCAAGATCCCTCTGATCCTCCACACTGCCAAGAGTCTTAACATTAATACTAATATTCTGCCATCATATTTAACCTAGCAAAATGATCTACCTCACACTTAACTGGGTTGAGCTCCATCTGCCAATTCTCAGCCCAGTTTTGCATTCTATCAATGTTCACTCAATAACCTCTGACAGCCCTCCACACTATCCACAACACCCCCAACCTTTGTGTCATCAGCAAATTTACTAACCCATCGCTCCACTTCCTCATCCATGTCATTTATAAAAATCATGAAGAGAAGGGGTCCCAGAAAAGATCCCTGAGGCACACCACTGGTCACCAATCTCCATACAGAATATGACCCATCTACAACCACTCTTTGCTTTCTGTGGGCAAGCCAACTCTGGATCCACAAAGCAAGGTCCCCTTGGATCCCATGCCCCCTTACTTCCTCAATAAGCCTTGCATGGGGAACCTTATCAAATACCTTGCTGAAATCCATATACACTACATCTACTGCTCTACCTTCATCAAAGTGTTAAGAAAACATCCTCAAAAAATCAATCAAGCTCATAAGGCACTACCTGGCTTTGACAAAACCATGCTGACTAATCCTAATCGTATCATCTCCAAATATTCATAATATCATGCCTCTCAGGATCTTCTCCATCAGCTTACCAACAGCTGAAGTAAGACTCACTGGTCTATAATTTGCTAGGCTATCTCTACTCCCTTTCTTTAATAAGGGAACAACATCTGCAACCCTCCAATCCTCCGGAACCTATCCCGTCCCCATTGATGATGCAAAGGTCATTGCCAAAGGATCAGCAATCTCCTCCCTCGCCTCCCACAGTAGCCTGGAGTACATCTCCTCTGGTCCCAGAGACTTATCCAGCTTGATGCTTTCTAAAAGATCCTGCACATCCCCTTTCTTAATATCTATATGCTCAAGATTTTCAGTCTGCTGTAAGTAATCCCTACAATCGCCAAGATCCTTTTCTGAGGCGAATATAAAGCAAAGTATTCATTAAGTACCGCTCCTATCTCCTCTGATTCCATACGAACTTTTCCACTGTCACACTTGATTGGTCCTATTCTCTCACATCTTATCCTCTTGGTCTTCACATACTTGTAGAATACTCTGGGATTTTCCTTACTCCTGCTCACCAAGACCTTCTCATGGCCCCTTCTGGCTCTCCTAATTTCATTCTTAAGCTCCTTCCTGCTAGCTTTATAATCTTCTAGATTATCATTTCCGAGTTTTTTGAACCTTTCAAAAGCTTTTCTTTTCTTCTTGACTAGACTTTCAAACTTTGTACACCAGGGTTCCTGTACCCTACCATCCTTTCCCTGTCTCATTGGAACGTACCTATGCAGAACGCCACGCAAATATCGCCTGAACATCTGCCACATTTCTGCCATACATTTCCTTGAGAACATCTGTTCCCAATTTATGCTTCCAAGTTCCTGCCTGATAGATTCATATTTCCCCTTACTACAATTAAATGCTTTCCTAACTTGTCTGTTCCTATCCCTCTCCAATGCTATGGTAACAGAGATAGAATTGTGGTCACTATCTCCAAAATGCTATCCCATTGAGAGACCTGACACCTGACCAGGTTCATTTCCCAATACCAGATCAAGTACAGCCTCTCCTCTTGTACACTTATCTACATATTGTGTCAGGAAACCTTCCTAAACACACCTAACAAGCTCCACCCCATCTAAACCCCTTGCTCAAGGGAGATCCCAATCAATATTTGAGAAATTAAAATCTCCCACCACGACAACCCTGTTATTATTACACCTTTCCAGAATCTGTCTCCCTATCTGCTCCTCGATGTCCCTGTTACTATTGGGTGGTCTATAAAAAAACACCCAGTGGAGTTATTGACCCCTTCCTGTTTCTATCTTCCACCCACAGAGACTCAGTAGACAATCCGTCCATGACTTCCTCTTTTCTACAGCCGTGACACTATCTCTGATCAGCAGTGCCACACCCCCACCTCTTTTGCCTCCCTCCCTGTCCTTTCTGAAACACCTAAAGCCTGGCACTCTCAGTAACCATACCTGCCCCGAGCCATCCAAGCTCTGTAATGGCCACAAAAACATAGCTCCAAATACTGATCCACTGTTCATGATGTTTCTTGTATTAAAATAGACACATCTCAAACCATCTGTCTGAGCGCATCCCTTCTCTATCACCTACCTATTCTCCCTCTCGCAGTCTCCAAGTTTCCTCTCTGTGAGCCAACTGCCCCTTCCTCCATCTCTTTACCTTGGTTCCCACTCCCCAGCAATTCTAGTTTAAAGTCTCCCCAATAGCCTTAGCAAACCTCCCTGACAGGATATTGGTCCCCCTCGGATTCAAGTGGAACCCGTCCTTTTTGTACAGTTCACACCTGCCCCAAAAGAGGTCTTGATGATCCAGAAATCTGAATAATCCTTCAGCCACACATTTATCCACTACCTCACTCTATTATAATACTTACTGTCGCGTGGCACAGGCAGTAAGCCCGAGATTACTACCTTTGAGGTCCTGCTTCTCAATTTCCTTCCTAACTCCCTGTAATCTGTTTTCAGGACCTCCATCCTTTTCCTACCTATGTTGTTGGTACCAACATGTACCACAACCTCTGGCTGTTCACCTTCCCACTTCAGGGTATCATGGACGTGATCAGAAATATCCTGGACCCTGGCACCTGAGAGGCAATCTACCATCCATGTTTCTCTACTGCATCCACAGAATCGCCTGTCTGACCCCTAACTATAGCATCCCCTATTACTGCTGCCTTCTTCCTTTCCCTACCCTTCTGTGCTACAAGCGCCGCCACTGTTGCTTTCACAGGTAGGCCGTCCCCCCAACAGTACTCAAACAGGAGTACTTTATTGTTAAGGGGGACAGCCACAGGGGTACTCTCTGGAATCTGACTCTTGCCCTTCCCTCTCTTGACTGTCACCCACTTATCTGTCTCCCGAAGCCCCGGTGTGACTACTTGCCTATAGCTCCTCTCTATCACCTCCTCACTTTATCTGGCCAGACGAAGGTCAACAAACTGCATCTACAGTTCACTAATCCGGTCCCTAAGGAGCTGCAGCTCGACGCACCTGGCACAGATGTGGCCGTCTGGGAGGCCGCAAGTCTACCGGACATCCCACATCCGACACCGAGTACAGAACACCGGCCTCACAGACATACTTCCTGTTTCTACACTACACAAGTAACGTACCTCGTCTCGACCTGTTATCGCTGTAACCCCATTGAGCCAAAGCCCTCCTACTCTGCTCCCTCTACTCCATTCGCCTACTCCTCCAATGCCCGCTCTATAAAGCTGTTTTCTTTTTAAATTCTTCCCGCCAGTCTAACTTGTTGATGTCCATGCACTTGCAGAGTCGTGCCTCGATCAAACCACTGAAGAAAAAACCGTCTCCTTAAAATCCCTATAAAATAATCATAGTGAAGTAATAGCACTATGCTGTGTTCCTGATTTCCTCATGATACGATGTTGACATCTGAAGGTCTCATAAGGCAAATCCTGACCTGTTTAGACTGCTCAATCATCTCTCAAAGCCTACAGTGTGTGCTAAAACTACAGAAGAAGCAATAGTTGCAACATTTAGCCACTGAGCTGCACAGTGAAAGTATGCCTTGAGGATAATAATTCTTCAGTTGGATACGAGACACAGAGCCACTCACTTACTAAGAACTTATATGCAGAAAGTCTTCAGAGGCTACACCCTACCTGATGCCAATGTCTTCAAGTTTTCAAAAAGCTACGAGAATAGAGATAAGAATCAGAGATTAAGGGAGCTAGGGCTTTACTCTTTGGAGAGAAGGAGGATGAGAGGAGACATGACAGAGGTGTACAAGATAACAAGAGGAATAGATAGAGTGGATAGCCAGCCTCTCTTCCCTAGGGTACCACTGCTCAATACAAGAGGACATGGCTTTAAGGTAAGGGGTGGGAAGTTCAAGGGGGACATTAGAGGAAGGTTTTTTCACTCAAGAGTGGTTGGTGCGTGGAATGCACTGCCTGAGTCAGTGGTGGAGACAGATACACTAGTGAAGTTTAAGAGACTACTAGACAGGTATATGGAGTAATTTAAGGTGGGGGCTTATATGGGAGGCAGGGTTTGAGGGTCAGCACAACATTGTGGGCCAAAGGGCCTGTACTGTGTACAGTACAGCCTGAACTATTTTATGTTCTATGTTCTATAAGAAATATTCAGTAGGATTACCTTTGACAGCTGACTAGGTTCAGGAACAGGATCAATGTAGAAGGTACTGATAACTCACAATCATTAGTTACCCTTACAGGCAACTGCAGCTGATCTCTGCCATATCACTCTCTTTGCTGCCTCACACAGTCACTAGGATTCAGTACTCATGGAGGAACAACGTCAAGTTTCTACATTTTGAGTATAAGGAGGTATCGCAATCAGTCAGAATTGCCAGCAGTGTCGTCATCCAAAAAGTGCAGGCAGTTGTTACTATCTTTCATGTGGCCACATGTGCCCGAGGAGAAGCAGAAAGATGCTTGAGGGATAGGAAGCAGAAGACCAGTAGTTACAAGAGAAGGTAGAGGATGATGAGAGCTACCAGCAGTCAGTCCCCAAAGATTATCAGCTATTTTATCTTCCAGTTGAGGGGAGCAATACCCAGACATACAATAATAGATTATTTTACAGCAATCTATGTTTTAATAATCTCCAGTGCAACTTATATTATCTTCTCCACACCTCATTGAGTACTAACAACAAAAAAGCATAGACAAGTCATTAAGAGATCCTGGATAAATACACACTACCTCATAGGTCCACCTGCACTAATCATAAACTACAATGAATTAATCCCTGATTGTATTAATTGTGTGGCTTTTGACAATAAACTGATATGGCCGATGAATGATTCTTCCCTTCAAGAACACTCAGTGCTGCAATAAATATACTTTTCTCAAAGGATTTCCATTATCCAGGTGTAAACATTGGTCAAGATCTTGTACAATTTGAAATTTACATACTAATAATGGACATTCACTGCTGTAGTTCGGATCACAATGCATCGATCAGGTTGGCATGCAATGGATAGGGAAATGCATTAACGTGCAATTCAAACCAATGAAGTACATGAAATTAGTTTATGAGAAATCTCTCACAAAGCTGAAAGAAAGATTTATTTAAGTTATTGCCATCAGTTGATCATTTCAAGATACAGTGGGGAAGAAATAGTGAAATTTCAACTGTTGAAGTATCACTTATCAGAAGAAATGAACATCATCTATTTGACAGTGTGTCACCCTATCCTGCTTGAAAAACTGCTTTTGACTCATTCCTGTAACTTCAATCCAGCAGTATTAGTGAGGGAGCAGGCAACATTGAGTACGTGTGACTTTCCCTGCATTCTTCAATCCCTCTTTGGTGTTTTGACAAAGCTGACCAAGCAGAAGAACACAATCTACTCCCGTGGAGATTTCACTGTACCTGAACATCAGCTTGCTTCTTACCTGCAACATCTCATTGCTTCCAAGAAACAATATGAGCAGCTCATAAATAGCATCATTACTGTATGGCCACTGAGAGGAGGCATCTGCTCTTGAAGAGCATCTTAATGTTTCATGACAACAGTGATCGATTCACAGGCAATATCTATCTATTCAGTGAGAACAAGATAGGCCCTTGGTGATAAACTGCTGATCCTGACAGGCTTCAAGCTGCTCTAATGTGGTAGGGCGCTGCTGTCACACTGAATCTCTGTGATTACAGGAAAAGATGGAAGGTGCAATAGTTCGATCTAAAACCAGTGTATTATGCCTAAACAAAGGAGACTACAAAGGGATGAGGGAGGAGTTGGAAAGGGTAGACTGGGAACACAGGCTTTACGGTTGGACAGTTGAGGAAAAGTGGAAGACATTCTAAGAGATTTTTCATGGTGCTCAACAATAGAATATTCGAATTAAAAGCAAGGACAGTAAGGGTGTGGAGAGCCAGCCTTGGATAATTAAAGAAATAAAGGAAGACATCAAATTAAAAGCCTGTGCATAAAAAGTTGCCAAGAGTAGTGAGAAACTCAAAAATGGGGAAAACCTTAAAAAGCAACAAAGAACCACGAAGCGAGCAATAAAGAAAGGGAAGATAGATTATGAAAATAAACTAACCTTAAAAAGCAACAAAGAACCACGAAGCGAGCAATAAAGAAAGGGAAGATAGATTATGAAAATAAACTAACACAAAATATAAAAACGAATAGTAAAAGCTTTTATAATTATATAAAGCAGAAAAGGGTGGCTAAAGTGAACATGGGTCGCTTGGAGGACGAGAAGGGGAATTGATATTGGGTAATGAAGAAATGACCAAGGCTTTGAATGACTATTTTGTGTCAGTCTTTACGGTGGCTAACACATCTAACATGCCAAAGAGAGATGATATTGATGCAATAGGAGGAGAGGACCTCGATACAATAGCTAACACTAAAGAGGTAGTGCTGAGCAAACTTGTGGGTCTAAAGATAGACAAGTCACCTGGAATACATCCCAGGGTACTGAAAGAAATGGCAGATATTATAGTAGAGGCTTTGGTGATAATTACCAAAATCCTCTGGACTCTGGGCAGATTGGAAGAAGTCAAATATCACGCCATCGTTCAAAACAGAAGGTAGGCAAAAGCCAGGTTAACTATAGGCCAGATAATTTAATATCTGCAGTTGGGAAAATGCTTAAAGCTATCATTAAAGAAGAAACAGCAAGGCATCTGGAAAGAAATGCAGACGCAGCATGGGTTCAGCAAAGGCGAGTCCTGTTTGATAAAATTACTGGAGTTCTTTGAGGATATAATGAGCACAGTAGATAGAGGGGGAAAAATTGCCATTACTTACTTGTATTTCCAGAAGGCATTCAATAAGGTGCCACATAAAAGAATTATCCATACTGGATGCATGGAGTTGGGAGTGATGTATTAGTATGGATAGAGGATTGATTAACCAATAGACCAATTACGCTAGAGTCACGTGAACCAGTAGACACCATGAGGTGACGTCGTTGTTGACCCCTTATAAGAATTTTCATTGATGACTTTCTTCATTTTTGAAAAATGTGCTATAGGCAACTACATTGAATTTAGCCTTGCCTGCTAAGAAAAGCGCAGATTGAATCATAGCACTTCTTGCTCGGTGAAAAGCATAACTTCCTATCAAGACAGGTTAGTTATTTGGGTCTATATTCACTGGAGTTCAGGATGATAGGGACCTCATTCAAATATACAATATCCTGAGGGTGCCTGACAAGGTAGAAGTCGAGGTGTTTTGGGAATAGTCATGAACATAGGGACAAACAGTACTTACAAACAAACAGGCCCATCATTTAAAAATAAGTGGTAGAGAAATATATTCTCTCTGAGGATGGTGAAACTCTTGAATTCTCAGCCCCAGAGATATTAGATCATTGAATAAATTTAAGGTGAACATAAATATTTGTAAGATTGAAAAGATTATGTAGAAATGGCACAAAAGAGAAGGCCAGCAAAGATCAGCCATGATCATTTTGAATAGAGGGAAAGATTTGAGGGGGGGGATTGGTGACTTATACTCCCTCCAATTTCCTTGAGTTCTTGTGTTCTGATGCTGTTTTTGACAAATTTTAACTTTTTAAAGGGATCCAAAATTAGAACTTAATTAAATTTCATTTTTAAGCGAGCACCTTTCCCTTTCAATACTGCAAGAAATTGCAGAGTTGTGGGCACACAAAAAGCAGCCTGACCTCCATGGACTCTATCTGCATTCCCACTGCCATGGAAGAAGAGCCAACATAATCAGTGACTCCTCTCACCCCAGTCACTCTCTCTTCTCTCCCCTTCCACGGGGCAGAAAATATGAAAGCTTGAAAACATTCATTAGGCTCAAGATCAACCTATACCCACTGCTATAAGCCTTTTGAATGAACCTCTTGTATAACAAAGATGAACTCTTGATCTCACAATTTATTTGGTTGTGACCCTTGGACCTTATTGTTTACCTGTGCTGTACTTTCTCTGTAAATGTAATACTACATTCTGCATTCTTTTATGGTTTTACCTTTTGTGCTACCTTGATGAACTTACGTTTCGAAATGATCAGTAAGCAAAACAAAATTTTTCACTGTATCTCACTATATGTGACAATAATAAACCAATTACCAAAAGTGAAAGGTTTCTTTTGCCAAAAGAATAATCGCTCATTATTTTATACCCAATCCAACAATTGAGATGGCGTTGGTGAGCCACAGTGATGGGTTGTAGGCCGCATACAAAACTTCTAAATATACCTCTTTTGTATTATTCTCACTGTAATCTGTAGCCTCTAATTTCCCTTTAAGCAGTGCACATTTGAACCATCTTAATAAACTTAACTCTCAAGCGCACAGGTACAGTACCTTTAAGCGGATGAAGGTACATCACCATGGCAACAGACAGAGGACTCTAAACCAGGCTGAGAAGCAGAGGTATGTAACTCTCTCTGCCTAGCATCTTCTCAGCAATTGCACAGTCGCTGAAGAACAAGATTGAGGACTCAAGAGCAAAATTGCTGTATTGGAGGGAAATGAGGAATTGCTGTGGTGTGTGTTTCACAGAGATATGGCTCAATCTGGACATACCAGATGTATTGGTAAGACCTGAAGACTTCTCTATACACAGGATGGACTGGACTGATGATACAGAGAAGGCAAAAGGTGGGTGTCTATGTTTCACAATAGACTCTTTGTTGTGCTCAAACACAGCAGTGTTGTTGCATTCTTGTTCACCTGACCTGGAATATCTAATGATTAACTGTTCAACTTACCTAGAGATTTACTGTGATCCTGACTGCAGTTTACATGCCGCCAAAAGCTTAGGCTAACCAGACACTCAAGATATTGAATGCTACCATCACCAAACAAGAAACAGCCCACCCCAACACATCTAAAATCATAGTCAGAGACTTCAATGAGGCTTAATTAAAGAAATCTATGTCCAATTGTCATCAGCATATAACCGACAGCATTAGCGATCCCAACAAACTACACTACTGCGTTACTACTATAAGAATTGCCTACCATTTCATGCTTAGACCACATTTTGGGAAATCTGATTCCTTAGCTGCATACAGGTAGAGGCTAAAGAACAAGGCTCCTGAGGTAAGTGCAACAAAGAGATGTTTGCAGAAGGCTGAGGAGCGGCTATGGGATTGTCTCAAGTCAATGGACTGGGCCACTTTCACGGACTCAGAGGATCTGAATGAATATAACATGGCCGTCATACTCCTTATAAAAACAGTTTTACATGAGTGTGTCCCCATAGGATCATTTCATGTCTCCCCTAATGAGAAGTCCTTGATGAACCATGAGGTCTGCAACCTGCTGAGAGGTAGATCGGTGGCATTCAGGTTTGGCAACCAAGTAAAATACAAGAGGTCCAGGTACAATCCCCAGAAAGCCATCTCACAGGCAAAGTGGCAATTCCGGACCAAACTTAAATCATTGAAGGATGCTTGAATACTATTACCTCTTAAAGTAAAATAAAGCAATAAAGGTGACACCAAGGCTTTGCCCCCAAATGAGCTCAATGTCTTCTATGCTCGCTTTGACCATCAAAATGGAGGAATCTTTACTAACTTCGACCGTGTGATTTCATTCTCAGAGGCTGACATAACAGCATCCTTCAGCAGGGTAAACCCATGGAAAGCATTCAGCCCAGATGGGATACTGGCCGAGTACTAAAGCCATGTCCTAATCAACTGGTTGGCATGTTCACTGACATTTTTAACCTCTAGCTTCTGCAGTCAGCTTCAAGCAGGCTTTAATTATATCCATACCTAAGAATGTGGCAACCTACCTCAATGACTATCATCCAGTAGCACTTACACCCACTGTGGTGAAGTGCTTTGAGCGGTTGCTGATAAAACATATCAACTCCTGCTTGAGAGTTGACTTTTATCCACTCTATTTTGCCTACTGGCATAACAGGTCCACATCAGATGCCATTTCAGTGGCTCATCACTCAATCCTGGAACATTTGGACAGCAAAGATAAGTACATCAGGATGCTCTTTATTGACTACAGCTCAGTATTCAGTACTATTATCTCCTCAAAATTAATCAGTAAGCATCAAGACTTTGGCTTCAATACCTCCTTGTACTACAAGATCGTCCATTTTCTTATTTATAGACTCAGTCAGTTCAGATTTGCAATATCTCTTCCACAATTTCCATCAGCACAGATGCACCCCAAGGCTGTGTTCTTCATCCTCTGCTCTACTCACCTTACATTTATGTCTGTATGGCTAAGCACAGCTCCAATGACATATTTAAGTTTGCTCTCGACACCAATGTCATTTGATTCAAAGGTGGGGAGAAATCAAGGAGGGAGATTAAAAACCTGGTGCCATAACAACAATTTCTTAGTCAATGTCAGCAAGAACAAGGAACTGATTATTAACTTCATGAGAAGGAAACTGGAGGTCCATGAGCCAGTCCTCATCAAGGGATCAGAGGTAGAGAGGGTTAGCAACTTTAAATTCCTTGGTGTTATCATTTCAGCGGATCACTTCTGGGTGCAGCATGTACGTGCAATTACAAAGAAAGTATAGAGTGCCTCTACTTCTTTAGAAATTTGTAACGATTCAGCATAACATCTAAAACTTTGACAAACTTCAATAGATGTGCAGTGGAGAGCATACTAACTTGTTCCATCGTAGCCTGGCATGGAAACACCAATTGTCTTGAATGGAAAATCCTACAAAAGTAGTGGATACGGCGCAGTTGACCACGGGTAAAGCCTTCCCCACCATTGAGCACATCTACATGAAGTGCTTTTGTAAGAAAGCCTTCTCTATCATCAAGGACCCCCAGCGCCCTAGCCATGTTCTCTTCTGACCGCTGCCATTGGGAAGGAGGCACAGGAGCCTCAGGATCCACACCACCAGGTTCAGGAATTACCACTCAACTATCAGGCTTTTCAACTAGAGGGGATAATTTAATTTGCCCCATCATTGAACTGTTCCCAAATATTATGGACACACTATCAAAGACTCCACCTCATGTTCTTGGTATTTCTTGTTTATTTTTTCTTTTGTCTTTTGTATTTACACAGATTGTTGTGGTTTGTACATTGGTTGTCTGTCTGTCCTATTAGATGCAGTATTGGATTTTATGAGTACTGTATGCCTGCAAAAAAATCAAATCTCACATAGATGTACTTCGATAAAAAATTTACTTTGAACTTCGAGATATTCAAACTATAGGAGTTTATGAAGTCATTTGAACCTGAAGGTAAAATACCAGCAGCTAACATAAACAAACCAAACAAGTTATCATTTTACGATATACATTCACCAGGTATTTTTAACATGAACACCCACAAAGAACAATTTTGATATAAACCTACTTCATATCTATTATCCACTCATTCCATTGTAAATATTTTCCTGACACATAGAAGTATGATAAACTCTGAAGAACTAACACGATCTTCAGAATCATTCCCTGAACATTAAGGGATTTGAAGGATGCCAAATAATCTAACATCAAAAATAAAAGAATTACTTAAAATGAAGTGAAATATACAATCACATGCATTCTCCACCTGCTGTTTATAGCTTGTTATCTGAATCAACAACTAGACCCAGTTTACACCCAGGTATTGCAGTTTTTTATACTCAGTTAACAATTTTACTTATTTCAAAGAAAGATGCTCAGTCTTTGTTGATTGCTCTATTAACTTATTTCCAGTGAAGATCACTTTTAGTAGTGATAAACTGGAGAAGTGACCAGTCTTACTGTGCCCAGGTATGTTTTTCAGCTTCCTTGATTTTCACTACAATTGCTCATAAATAAAAATCTGAATGTTTAGATACCTTTGAGAAATTTTCTTCCCATGATTACAACTTTAATTTTCCAATTTTGTCTCTCTTCTCCAGATTGTTACTTCAACCTGTCACTGAGACTGCATTTGAGGAGGGCATATACTGTGGAAACTAGTGCCAAATGTTGTCACACCCAGAATAGTCAAACAAATATTTTCTAAGTTTTTACAAGGTTTGTGTGTGTTTTTGGCATTGTTAAATGTTGTTGAGGCCCTTGTGCTGACCTCCTTTCTTTCTATTGTGATTCACTGGGCATCACAGTGGTATAGTCAGTAAAGCTTCTATATCATAGCACCAGGTTCAATCTTGATCATCGCAGATGTCTATATGGAGTTCACACATTTTCTCTGTGACTGTGTGGGTTTCCTTGAGTTCCCAAAGACTACCAAACATGTGAGGTTTCGTAAGTTTATTAGTCATTGTAAATTGTCTCTAGAATGTTGATCAGTGCTAAAATCTGAGTGGAGTTGATGATAATGTAGGATTAGTATAGACAATTGGCTGATAACCCTAATAACCAGCATGCACTTAGTGTTTCTACGCTGTATTTCAGACTCTTTTTTTATATGAAGGAGCTTCCCTAAACTGCCAGGTGTATAGTTACAGGATTCTGATCTTCCAATGAATAGGGAATGCAATGCCTCCAAGTCAGGATGATATGCAATCAAGAGAGGTACTATTGCTCCACACAAAAATGCTTCTACCTCTTTAGAGGGCAGAAATTCCACATTGGAAAAGTATTGCTGAAAAGAAAACCTTGATGAGCTGCTGTGACAGATCTTGTGGAGGTTACACCCAATAGCTAAAATCTGTCAGGAGTGGATGGAGAGGTGCCATTCCATTGGGCTGCTCTTCCCTGGATGACAATAAGCCTGTTATATGCTGCTGGTGCTATTCCTCTCTGGCAAAAGGAAAAAAAAATTCCAGTGCAGCTATGCCTGTATCTCTATATCAAACCCAATGCACAATACTCAACTTCTGACCTGACTGTGTACCATCCCCTCCGACCTTCAACTGTCGGAGGCAGAACACTCTGTCCTCAGTAAGGGCCTCACCTTTGTCCCCCTTCGCCCACACCTCAGCGAGTTCCATGTTCGCCATGATGCGGAACTCTTCTTCCGCTGTCTCCGTCTCCGAGCCTACTTCTTCGGCAAGGACTCTTCCATCCCCACCGATGACCCCTTCTCCAGTCTTCAACCCTCCTCTTCTTCATGGACACCCCGCTCTGGTCTTCTGCCTGATCTCTTTATTGCTAACTGCCAACGAACATCAACCGTCTCGACTTCACCGCATCTTGTTCCCATTCCAACCTCACTCCTTCCGAACGCTCTGCTCTCCACTCCCTCCGCACTAATCCTAACCTTACTATTAAACCCGCCAATAATGGGGGGTGCTGTTTTAGTCTGGCGTACTGACCTCTACCTTGCCGAGGCACAGCGACAACTCACAGATACCTCCTCTTATTTACCCCTCAATCGTGACCTCACTAAGGAGCACCAGGCCATTGTCTCCCACACCATCACCGGCTTTATCCGCTCAGGGGATCTCCCATCCACTGCTACCAACCTTATAGTTCCCACACCTCGCACTTCCTGTTTCTACCTCCTACCCAAGATCCACAAACCTGCCTGTCCTGGCAGACGTATTGTCTCAGCTTGCTCCTGCCCCACCGAACTCCTTTCTGCATACCTTGACACAGTTTTATCCTCCCTTGTTCAATCCCTTCCTACCTATGTTCGTGACACTTCTCACGCTCTTAAACTTCTCGATGATTTTAAGTTCCCTGGCCCCCATCGCTTTATTTTCACCATGGATGTCCAGTCCCTATATACTTCCATCCCCCATCAGAAAGGCCTCAAAGCTCTCCGCTTCTTTTTGGATTCCAGACCTAATCAGTTCCACTCTACCACCACTCTGCTCCGTCTAGTGGAATTAGTCCTTACCCTTAATAATTTCTCCTTTGGCTCCTCCCACTTCCTCCAAACTAAAGGTGTAGCTATGGGCACCCGTATGGGTCCTAGCTATGCCTGCCTTTTTGTTGGCTTTGTGGAACAATCTATGTTCCGTACCTATTCTGGTATCTGTCCCCCCACTTTTCTTTTGCTACATCGACGACTGCATTGGTGCTGCTTCCTGCACACATGCTGAGCTCGTTGACTTTATTAACTTTGCCTCCAACTTTCACCCTGCTCTCAAGTTTACCTGGTCCATTTCCGACACCTTCCTCCCCTTTCTAGATCTTTCTGTCTCTATCTCCGGAGACAGCTTATCCACTGATATCTACTATAAGCCTACTGACTCTCACAGCTATCTGGACTATTCCTCTTCTCAGCCTGTCTCTTGCAAAAATGCCATCCCCTTCTCGCAATTCCTCCGTCTCCACCGCATCTGCTCTCAGGATGAGACTTTTCATTCCAGGACGAGGGAGATGTCCTCCTTTTTTAAAGAAAGGGGCTTCCCTTCCTCCACCATCAACTCTGCTCTCAAACGCATCTCCCCTATTTCACGCACATCTGCTCTCATTCCATCCTCCCACCACCCCACTAGGAATAGGGTTCCCCTGGTCCTCACCTACCACTCCACCAGCCTCCAGGTCCAACATATTATTCTCTGTAACTTCCGCCACCTCCAACGGGATCCCACCACTAAACACATCTTTCCCTCCCCCCCCCGTTTTCCGCAGGGATTGCTCCCTATGTGACTCCCTTGTCCATTCGTCCCCCCCATCCCTCCCCACTGATCTCCCTCCTGGCACTTATCCTTGTAAGCGGAACAAGTGCTACACATGCCCTTACACTTCCTCCCTTACCACCATTCAGGGCCCCAGACAGTCCTTCCAGGTGAGGTGACACTTCACCTGTGAGTCGGTCGGGGTGATATACTGCGTCCGGTGCTCCCGATGTAGCCTTCTATATATTGGCGAGACCCGACGCAGACTGGGAGACCACTTTGCTGAATTCCCAGTGGCCACACATTTTAATTCCACATCCCATTCCCATTCTGATATGTCTATCCACGGCCTCCTCTACTGTCAAGATGAAGCCACACTCAGGTTGGAGCAACAACACCTTATATTCCGTCTGGGTAGCCTCCAACCTGATGGCATGAACATTGACTTCTCTAACTTCCGCTAATGCCCCCACCTCCCCTTCATACCCCATCCGTTATTTATTTATATACACTCATTCTTTCTCTCTTTCTCCTTTTTCTCCCTCTGTCCCTCTGACTATACTCCTTGCCCATCCTCTGGTTCCGCCCCCCCCCTTGACTTTCTCCCCGGACCTCCTGTCCCATGATCCTCTCATATCCCCTTTGCCAATCACCTGTCCAGCTCTTGGCTCCGTCCCTCCCCCCTCCTGTCTTCTCCTATCATTTTGGATCTCCCCCTCCCCCTCCCACTTTCAAATCTCTAACTAACTCTTCCTTCAGTTAGTCCTGACGAAGGTTCTCGGACTGAAATGTCGACTGTACCTCTTCCTAGAGATGCTGCCTAGCCTGCTGCATTCACCAGCAACTTTGATGTGTGTTGTTTGTACCCAGAGTATTTATCTGGCTGGTCTAATTAAATCTCTTGTTAATGGCAAGCAGAGTTCGGTGATAAAAAAGTGAATTGTCTGTTAATCAGAGAAGAGAGACTGCCTTGCAGGTGTTTTTCTGTCACTGGTCAGCCTTAGTCCTGTCCTGATGTTGTCCACACTTTCCTGGCTGTGCAATAAATCAACTGCAGATTTGTGAATGAAACTGCATTCTGTGCAACCATCAACAAGCAACCCTCCCAATTCACTGGTAGGAGTGTCACCAAAAAAGCAGTTGAAGACCTTCGCACATAGGACACGGCCAGGAGAAACTGGAGCAGTTACTCTTGGCCATGCCTTATCCCCAAAGATCTTCAACAGCTTTTTTGGCAATAAGACAGTCATGATTGGCTTTTAGAGACCACATCCACCTTTATCCTCAGTGCAGTGCCATTTTGCAGAGAGCTTTTCCGAGTCCCAATAACTCCCATTTTTTGAAGGCTCTTTGATGCTAACACAGTCAAAAGCTGCTTTGCTGCTAAAGGCAACTGCTGTCACATCAACTTGTAATTCAACCCTTTATTCCTGTTTAAACCAATACTGTATTGGTTCAAGCATCAGGTCCCAAATCCTATTGCATTTTAATGAACCCCCCTTCACACAGATACCCAGGCTGGGCTTGGCCAGATGATTCAGGTCAAGGATCATTAATTCCATCCGAGAAAGTGAAGAGTTGCGGAGCAGGTGGGTTGATAGGATAGGATAAGGCCAGAGTTATCCAAGATTCTAATATTTAAGTCGGCAGATTAATGAGATGCTTCAGACAGAGAGTAAAACTACAAAGGTACATGTCAAAGCTGTGAAATGTAGTTCCAAACTTTAAGTACAAATTTCATAACTTAAACTTGTCCCTTTGCTTCTTATCTCTTTTTCCAACTGTCCTCATTAACCTACTAACCAGACAGTTCTATGAAC
Source organism: Mobula hypostoma (assembly GCF_963921235.1). Taxonomy (NCBI): domain Eukaryota; kingdom Metazoa; phylum Chordata; class Chondrichthyes; order Myliobatiformes; family Myliobatidae; genus Mobula; species Mobula hypostoma. Next base: position 29,357,081 of record NC_086115.1, on the reverse strand, counting down.
ATTTTATGGACCTGATATCATATGATTGCCTCAATCTAATTTGTGTTAACCTCTTTCTGCCTATGTCCTACTTCACACCAAGTTTCATTGAATATTAAACAGATTTATTTTAATATTTTCAATCTGATTTTCCAATTCCTCCAAGGGTGTCACATGCCCCGCACCCAACATTTCCCTACCTCTGAAATATCCTCCAGTCCTACAACTCCAATAATTCTGTGCTACATCTAAATAATTGCTTTATAAGTGCCTCAGCACCTAATGCTCTGTAATTTTTTTCTATTTTTACCCCATTTCTTTCCTCCTCTTAAATGCTCTTTTTTGATCTGCTTTGATGGCTCGTTATCATATCAAAGTCCAAAGTAAATTTATTATCAAAGTATTTACAGTGTATGTCACCATATACTATCCTGAGATTCATTTTCTTGCAGGCATTCAGCGTAGAATGAAGTACAATGGAATCATGAAAAACTACACTCAAAATCAAATAGTGTTGCACATTGCTTGATACTGCTCTCACGCATCTTGGAGCAACTGTTGTGTGAAAGGCTCTACCTAAATGCTACTGTCATTTCATATTGCAATTATCAATTACAAAAGCACCTTCAGGCTAACACTTGTACAATTGAATATTCATCTTAAAATTAAATATTTTAATCAACCTATTGATTTTGAATATTTTGTTCACAAGCTCTGTTTCTATGACCTTGCAATAGCAGCTTAGAACTTGCAGTACCTTGTAATGTTCATATTGTTGTGCCTTCTGACAGTATTGCTGGTTTTACATAAGGAAATGCAAATAGATATCACTTCCTTGATAGGCAATGCAGCAGTTAAATCATCTTGATTCTGATTTCCCTCTCACCCTTTCTCTTCTCCTCATCTCACCTACCTACCTTCCTCCAGTGCCTCGTCCCCTTTCTTTTCTACAATGTTCCACTCTCCCCTACTATCAGATTCCATCTTCTTCAGCCCTTTACCTCTTCCACCTATCACCTCCCAGCTCTCACTTCATCCCCCCTCCCCCATACAACCAGCTTCCCCACACCTATCAGCTACCAGCTTGTACTACTTCCCCTCCTCCCAATGTCTTATTCTGGATTCTACCCACTTCCTTAACCAGTCCCAATGAAGGGGTGTGATTCAATAGCCCACTGTTTATTCACTTCCATAGATGCTGCCTGACCTGCTGAGTTCCTCCAGCATGTTATGTGTTTTGCTCTGAATTTTCAGTATCCACAGAATCTCTTGTGTTAATCATCTGTAAATAAATTTGCAGATGTCCACAGCCACTAGCCAAGCAATAGCTGGCAGTTAAATAATTTTTATTTATTTTACTTAAAGCATATAATGGTCTTCAGCACAATAGAAAGGTTCCTCCTTTTCAAGGAACAGCCCTAATTTATTTCCTGCTACTTCCAGCGTATCCCACGAGGTAAGCCCAATAGTGTATCCCTGAACCGTACTCTATATGACGCAAGCTAGCTGCACATGGATTTCCAGGTTTGGCATGAGGCAAATAATTGTTAGGAATGGACCCAGCCCTCACCACAATCAAAGTAGTTGTTGTCTCTGACTTTAAAGGCCTGCAGCAAATGTAATTAGTGCCTGCTGCAAAAGTTTGTACTTCAGTTTAAAAATACACTGACAGAGCTGCTGGTTCAAGGTTATATTGGTATCTTAAGTGCCCTTCTTGGTCTAGACTGCTTGAGAGAGTGTGTGCTTTTTATTCAACCTTCAGTCTATTATCCCATCACACATCGATTTTTTTCCAATCTAGATGACAACAGAAGCCATTTACAATCATTATGGTAATCAGCCTCATCAATAAATTAACTGACAAATGGAACAATATCATCTTACTACATAATCATAATGCTTGTCTATATAATTAGTTCATTGTACAACTACCTGTTACCACATTATTTCTTTACAACACTACTGTACGATTTACTGGGAAGCATAATTAAAGGATCTTTATATGTCCCATATTTAAGCGTTCACTTTAACAAGATGGCCACTGCAGAAGATAATGTTCTCAAAAGTCTGCAGTTTGCTCATATATGATCCTTTTCAATGAACTGTACTACTTGTTCTATATGCAATACAATCTAAATAATTGATGAGATGCAATTTATTTCAATGATTTCCATTAAAGATAATTAGAGATCAGGCCAGTGAAAGCAAGAGCAGTATATCATAAAACCAACTTGTATTTTCGGCTTAAAGGGATGACCTTCTTCTATCTCCATAGATTAAGTTTAATGACTCAATTTCTCAACATGAATAAAAGGAGCCTGCAGAAGACTGCTGATGGGCCATTCAAAATAATCTGCAGTCTCCTCAGTTCAATTTCCTGATGCTGCAAGAAAAAGTAAAGGATATACTGAGATGACATGATGCTTATCTTATCTTTATTGCTCAAAAAGAAAATCCTCTGAGGCTGGATTTCTAATTACCTTAGGATTCAAGAGATTTTGTGGTGGAACATGGTTAATATTGTTCTAATAGGTTAGGGCCAGGATGTGGAAATTTAATGATGCATTCAACCAAACTCAGCTACACCGAATATATCTGAAAATGTCGGCAAAGGCTGGTGATCTTCTTATCTTCAAAAGACTCTTTGTCCTCAAACAGTCAATTAGTGTGTAACAGTTCCCCTGCAGTTTCGTCCAAATGATGTGAGAATACTTGACTTCTGGATATATGTGTAAACTAGCAAGCTTGGGAAGCATATTTAATGACTCTGACATGCTTTTCCTCTGGCGCCTTTTTCCATAGAACAATAAAAAGTCTCATAATCTGACAGATTCAGGACCTTGGTAGTACCAAACCAGTATATTTTCCAGACTACTGGATTGTCATTAACAACCCATCACATTTTCAATTAACTTTTTAAATATATGTTGCACAGTATTATCATAAATTTCCCAATAAACCTGATGTATTCAAAAGAAGTACAGGAAACAGAAACTGGTCAGTTTTAAGACAGCATGGGAAATGGGACCCCAGTGAATTAAATGAGTGCAGAAAGCGGGGTCCCAGTGTGTTGAATGAGAACTAGAACTATAGTAAGTTGGAAGACAGTCTGGGAACTGGAAATGCAGGGAGCTGAAAGGGGCCATGGGAAACATCTTCTCATGAGCCTAGTGCCAAACCTTCAAGATCTCTGAAAAGTGAAGTACATACTTTCAGGGTAAGGGGAGGGGGGAGAGAGAAGAGAAAAGAGAAAGAGGGAGGGAGGGAGAGAGAGAGGGGGGAAAGAGAGAGGGGAGAGGGAGGGAGAGGGGGAGAGGGGGAGAGGGAGAGGGAGATGGGGAAGTGGGAGAGAGAGAGGAGAGAGGAGAGAGGAGAGGGGAGGGGGAGGGGAGGAAAGAGGGTGGGGAGTGGGGGGATGAGCGTGTTGGGGAGGGGGAGGGGAGAGGGTGGACAGGAGTGAGAGAGGCAGATGAGGGGGAGAGGGGAAGGGGAGTGAGAGAGGGGGATGAAGCGGATGGGGGAGGGGGAGGGGGATAACTAGCTCCACATTTGAAAAGCTGTACTTAATTAACTGTGTGCTGAAAATCTCAGAATACGCATCTTATAAGTTGTTTTATGGATACTTGAAAGCAGGAAGACAAACAAGTTGCACATTAACACTAGTGGCGTAACTGGTGGGAGTTGGTCCCTCAGAGATCCAGTGACCAAGGTTCAATATTGAATTCTAGTATCTTCTATGCAGTCTATATGTTCTCTCTGTGACTGTCTGGGTTTCCTCCAGATTATCTACTTATTCCTCCATATCCCAAGGGCTGCAGGCTGGTGGATGAATTGGCCACTGTCAGTTTCCTCCAATTTGAGGGTGAGTGGTCAAACATGGGGGACGGGGGGATGATCAGTATATGAAGGGAATACAATGGAATTAGTGTAGGATTAGTGCAATAGGTAGTGTGACCCAGTGGGCTGAAAGGTTACTTCCATGCAAGATGTCTCCAAAATAAGCACTCATTTCATTCCCTGTGTATGTTTTGTCATGCATTCACAAATCAGATGAGAGAGACATCAAACTTTACTCCATCTCAGATACAGCACCAGACTGCTTCACTATTTGGATCAATATCCAAATCTGCTGGGGCAACTACTCCTCGGTGGTTATTGCCTTTGTTCAGATGCTAACTGCCATCTCCTGCATTCCTCAAATAAACTAGATAAAAGGAAAACACTCTTGTCAGATTTCCACATGAAGCCTAAAATAGCACTCCATCAGGATTCACAGCGATATGTCACCCATTGATTTCTGCATTAACTGGATTTGGATTAGCTTCCGGAAACACTGGCACATCGGCTTTGTCACAAAAAGCTTCACAAAAATACCACTTACTCCTTGATGGAAAGAAATTGCCATGAGTCCAATTAGATATGTACTTCATTTGGACACCAGAGTGAAAAGCAAAGGAGACTCTATAAATTGATTCTGGTGAATGCACCTCCTGGGACCACCAACCCAACACTGCTGCCAGTGGCTGATTAGTCCTGATTTACTATAAAGCATTTGTAAGACCATTGATCCAGAAGGTTAAACTACAGTTCCTTTATGAAGCATCTGCCATCTGGTGTAACATTTTCAGCCACTACCTGCTCCAGCCAATTGTTTGAAATCCTTATCCAACTGACAGCAGGGTATCTACAAACTAAATAATCCTCACTTTTGATAATAATGAGGTAAACTCTCATGGTAATACTGTGTACCTTTCTTATATAGAAATACCATTACTTTGAAAATAATCAGAAAAGCCTGATTCCCAAAAAATATTTTTATACAGTACTTTGCAAGTGCATGATCATAGAGTTAGAAATCAGAAGAGACATTAGCATTGAGTTACAGAGTCACAGAATCACACAGCAAGGACAAAGACCCTTTAGCCCAATAGTCTACGTCATCTATGATTCCCATCTAACATCGTCCCATTTGCCTGGAATTTGGCCCATATACCTCTTATCCTTTCTTCTCCATGTAAATCGGTTGTTAATGCCCGTCTCAAACACTTACTTTGGCAGTTCATTCTATATACAGATCGCACTCTGGATGTTAAAGATACCCTCAGGTTCCTACTAAATCTCTCCCCTCTCACCTTAAATCTATGTCCACTAGTTCTCGATTCCCCAACCCTGGGAGAAAGATTATGCATATTCACTTAACCTATACCCCTCATAACTATAAACACCTCGATGATTACTTCCCACTCTCCGACACTCCAATGAAAAAAGTTTCAACTTGCTCAACCTCTCTCCAAGTTGAGACAACATATAAAATTCTGGAGGAACTCAGCAGGCCAGGCAGCGCCTATGGAAAAGAGTACAAATGACCTCTTGGGGCCAAGACCCTTTGGAAGGACTGGAGAAAAAAGCTGAGGAGTAGATTTCAAAGGTGGGGAGAGGGGAGAGGGAAACACTAGGTGATAGGTGAAACCTGAAGGGGGATAGATGAAGTAAAAAGCTGGGAAGTTGATTGCTGAAAGAGATACAGAACTGGAGAAGAGGGAGTCTGATAGAAGAGGACAGAAGGTCATGGAAGAAAGAAAAGGGGCAAGGAGGACCAGAGGGAGGCAACGGGCAGGCAAGGGGATAAGATGAAAGAGGGAAAAGGTGATGGGGAATGGTGAAGGGGGGGGGGGCATTACCAGAAGTTCAAGAAATTGATGTTCTTGCCATCAGGTTGGAGGCTACTCAGATGGAATAGTGTTGTTCCTGCAACCTAAGTGTGGCCTCATCATGACAGTAGAGGAGGCCATGGATAGTCAAGCAAGTTGGGACATTTGCTTTCCCACAGATATGTAAGGAAATACAAGTAAGGAATTATAATGGAGATGTTTATTAAGTAAGCCTGTAACACTTACAACTTGATGATGATGATGATAATATTAAGGGAAAGGTTTATTGTTGATAGATTTCCTTGGGATCATTTTTATGGAACTCCGTCATGGAGGTGGCTGAAAGAAGATCATAGTTGGGAGTTTAACATCCGAGGATACATATTACAGAAAAGACAGACAGCAAAGAGAGTGGGGTGGCTCTGCTGGTAAAAAATTAAATCAAATCCTTAGAAAGAGGTAAGACATAGGATCATAACATGTAGAATCCTTGTGGGAAGGTTTAAGAAACTGCAAGGGTAAAAAGACCCTGATGGGAATTATATACAGGCTTCCAAACAGTAGCCAGCAATTGTCAGGAGTACAACAGGAGCTAGAAAATGTAAAAAGAGCAATATTATGATAATCATGGGAGATTTAGTTACTAAGGTAGATTGGGAAAATTAGCTTGTTGCTGGATCCCAGGAGAGGGAATTTGTAGAATGTCTACAAGATGGTTTTTTAGAGCAACTTGTGTTTGTGCCCACTAGGGGAAAGACAAGTCTGGATTGGGTGTTGTGAAATCAATCAGATTTGATAATGGAGCTTAAGGTAAAGTAACCTTTAGAGATAGTGAACACAAATAAGCACAATTCAGAAGGTGCAGGATAGATACATCCCAAAGATGAAGAAGTTTTCTAAAGGGAGAATGATGAAAATTTAGCTGACAAAGGAAGCTAAGACGGCATAAAAGCAAAAGAGAGGGCATATAATAGAACATAGGTTAGTGGGAAGTTAAGAGGATTGGGAAGTTTTTCAAAACCAACAGAAGGTAACAAAAGAAGTCATAAGGAAAGAAAAGATGAAATACCAAGGTGAGCTAGACCATAATATATAATAGGATAACAAGGTTTTTCAGATACAGGTGTCCCCCGCTTTTCGAACGTTCGCTTTACGAAACCCCACTGTTACGAAAGACCTACATTAGTACTCTGTTTTCACTTTCAGAAGGTGTTTTCACTGTTACGAAAAAAAAGCAGCGCGCGATAAAAGGCAGCGCGCGCCCCGAGCAGCCGCTCTCCCCGGATTCAGAACTGCATTCTCGCCGACATTGCTTAAACACATCTCTGTGAGCAGCCGTTTGCAAGATCATTTCTATGGTATCGGAAAAGCCTAAAACAGCTCGTAAAGGTGTTACACTTAGCGTAAAACTAGACATAATTTAGCGTTTCGATCGTGGTGAACGAAGTAAGGACAAAGTGAGTTTGGCTTGTGGAAGCTGACGAAGGTGATGTTGAAGAGGTTGTGGCATCCCAATACCAAGATCTGATAGATGAAGAGCTGATGCAATTGGAAGAAAAAAGGATAACAATCGAAACCGAATGCAATAGCAAACTGAACGTGAAGCAACTGCGTGAGATTTTCGCTGCAATGTTAAAGTACAACTTTAATTTTGAAAGGGTACGTAGGTTTAGGGTATATTTGCAAGATGGTTTGAGTCCTTACAAAGAACTGTGTAATAGAAAAATGCGCGAGGCTCAGCAGTCAAGCAAGCCTTCCACATCAGCCACAGCAGACAACGAACCTCGACCTTCGACATCGAGGCGGGCAGAGATAGAAGGTGACCTGCCTGCCCTAATGGAAACAGACGATGACGAGATGACACCGCAGTTTCCCACCACCCCAACCCCCAGGCCACGGACAGATACCGATTTGTGGAGAATGCAGCGGTAGCCAGGAGGCACACAGCACATCTTTAAGAAAAAAGCCTAAATAAACATGCTAATTAATTAGGTGCCACCCGACACGTAATTGTTGAGCAGATCAGAGACGACGCAATCGGAAATCGGCATTGATCTGGGCCAACAATTACGTGCCGGCGGCACCTAATTAATTAGCATGTTTATTTCGGCTTTTTTCTTAAAGATGTGCTGTGTGCCTCCCAACTACCGCTGTACCCCTGCATGCTTCGCAGCAATGTATCGCTCGGCGGCCTGGAGGGTGGGGGTCACTGCACCACCCAACCTGCGACAACTCAGTCTAACACACCATCATCAGTGTGCTCGGCGCTGTCCTGATTCCGGTAAGTGATACTACACTGTACATACATTATGTCTACTTTATATAGGCTGTGTATTTTTATGTGTTATTTGGTATGATTTGGCAGCTTCATAGCTTAAAGGTTACTGGAGAGCGCTTGCGCCGTGTTTTTGCGAACAGCGCTTGCATGAGATTTTCTGTTGATGGCACTTGCGTGAGATTTTCGCTTCGGTGAACAGAGCAGTAATGATTGTGGAAAAGTATTTCTACTTTATATAGGTTGTGTATTCAACATATCATTCCTGCTTTTACTATATGTTACTGTTGTTTTAGGTTTTATGTGTTATTTGGCATTATTTGGTAGGTTATTTTTGGGTCTGCGAACGCTCACAAAATTTTCCCATATAAATAAGTGACAATTGCTTCTTCGCTTTACGACATTTCAGCTTATGAACCGTTTCACAGGAATGATCTACCTTCGGGTGGCGGGAGAAACCTGTATATGAAGAGTAAAAGAGATGCCAGAATAGATATCGGACCACTGTAAAATGACACTGTAGAGATAGCAATGGGGAAAAAGAAATACCAGACGAACTTCCTAAGTATTTTGCATCAGCCTTCACTATGGAAGACACCGGCAGTATGCCAGAAATCCATGGGTGTCAAGAGGCAGAAATTAGTTTAGGTGCTATTATAAGGGGAAGGTGCTTTGAAAGTTAAAATGTCTGAAGTTAGATACATTACGGGACCCAGATGGAAAACATCCCAGGGCTCTGAAAGAGGTAGCTGAAGAGATTATGTAATGAGTTTTCAAGAATCACTAGATTTTGGAATGGTTCTGGAGGAATGGAAAATTACAAATATCAGTTCACTCTTTAAGAAGTGAGGGAGGCAGAAGAAAGGAAATTGTAGGCCAGTGAGGCTAACCTCATTGGTTAGGAAGATGTTTGACTCCATTATTAAGGAAAAGGTTTCAGGGTACTTGGAAGCATATGATAAAATAATGCTAAAATCAACATGGTTTTCTTCAGGGAAAATCCTGTTGGATAAATTTATTGGAGCTCTTTGAGGAAATAACAGGAAGGATAGACAAAGGAGAGTCAGTGGATGTGTTTACTTGGATTCTCAGAAGGTGTCACATGAGGATGCTTAACCAATAAGAGCCCATGGTATTATAGGAAAGATACCAGCATGAATAGAAAATTGGCAGACTGGCAGGAGGCAAAGAGTGGAAAGAAAGTGGCCCTTTTCTGGTTGGGGGTGCAGGTAATTAGTGGCGTTCCAATGAGTTCAGTGTTGGGATCGCTTCTTTTACATTAAGTATCAATGACCCGGATGATGGAATTGATGGTTTTGTGGACAGGTTTACGGACAATACAAAGATAGGTGGGGGGGTCAGGTAGTGTGAGGAAGCAGGGAGTCTGCAAAAGGATTTAGGCAGATTGGGAGAGTGGGCAATTAAGTGACAAATGGAATATAGTGTAGGGAAGTGTATGGTCATATACCTTGGTAAAAGGAATAAATTTTCTACTGTTTTCTAAACAGGGAGAAAAATTCAAAAATCAATAGATGAAAAGGGACTTGGAAGTCCACATGCAGGATTCCCTGAAGGTTAACTTGCAAATTGAGTAAGGAATGCAAATACACTGTTTGCATTAATTTTGAGAGGACTAGAATATAAAAGCAAAGACATAATGCTAAGGCTTTATAAGGCATTGGTCAGACCATACTTGGGAGTACTGTGAGCAGGTTTGGGTCCTTTATCTGAGGAAAGATGTACTGGCATTGGAGAAGGTCGAGAGGAAGGTTACGAGAATGATTCCGGGAAAGAAAGGGTTACAAGGAGACTTTGATGACTCCGAGCCTGTTCTTGCTGGATTTAGGAAGAATGGGAGCAGGGAAGGAAGGCCTAGATACAGTGTATAGAGAGAAAATGTTTACTATAGTGGGAGAGTCTAGGACCAGAAAACACAGCCTCAGAATAGAGGGACGTCCATTTAGAACAGAAATAAGGAGGAATTTCTTCAGCCAGAGGGCAGTGATTCTGTGGAATTCATTGTCACAGACGGCTATGAGGCCAAATCATCTGGTATATTGAAACCTGAAGGTGATAGGTTCTTGTATAGTCAGGATGTCAAAGGTTATGGGGAGAAGGCAGGAGAATAAGATTGAGAAGGATAATAAATCAGCCATGATGGAATGGTGAAGCAGGCTCAATGGGCCAAATGGCCTAATTCTGCTCCTATGAAATTATGGTCTGGCTGCGAGAGGACGAGGTTTGGGCACAGGACTAGCAACCCGATCCCATAAAATCACAGAGATACAGAAATGATAACAAAAGTTCCAAAGCCCTCAACCCTGACAGAAGAAGGATCTTCAAAGATGGGCTACAGCTCAGCACAACTTGAAAGACTAGCCCTGGCTAGAGCACTCTGGTGAGCTGCTGGCAGTACGTATGCCCCAGATGGGGTGATGGGCTAATGAAGAAAAGATGGTTTTGGCCTGTATTAATCACTGGTTATAGAACTATTCATCGCTACAGAGATAGTCCCCTCAGCCCAACCAGTTTGTGCTGAACTGTTATTTTGCCTAGTCCCATTGACCAGCACCTGCACCATAACCCTCCACACCCCTCCCATCCATGTACTTATCCATAATAATAATAGGCATCTGTTAGTCTCATGAGACCATGGATTTGCACCTTGGAAGGTTTCCAGGTCGCAGGTCTGGGCAAGGTTGTATGGAAGACCGGCAGTTGCTCATGCTGCAAGTCTCCCCTCTCCATTCTACCGATGTTGTCCAAGGGAAAGGCACTAGGGCCGATACAGCTTGGCACTGGTGTCATTGCAGAGCAATGTGTGGTTAACTACCTTGCTCAAGGACACAACACACTGCTTCAACTGAGGCTCGAACTAGCGACGCTCAGATCACTAGACCAACACCTTAAGCACTTGGCCGCGTGCCAACACTGTTCTTATCCAAACTTCTCTTAATTGTTGTAATCAAGCCCACATCCACTATTTCTGTTGGCAGCTCGTTCCAACTTGTACCACCCTTTCACTCTTAACTTATGGCCTCTAACTCTAGTTTCATCCAACAACAGTGGAAAAGTCTACTTGTATCATAATAAAATCTCCCCTCATTCTCCTACATTCTAGGAAACAAAGTCCTTACCTATTCAACCTTCCCATATAACTCAGCTCCACAAGTCCCGACACCATCCTTGTACTCATTTAATCTTACTGACACTTTTCCCATAGGTAGGTGACCAACACTACACATGATAGTTTAAATTTGGCCAAATGTCTTATACAACTTCAACATAACTTCTGTACTCAGTACTCTAAATTATGAGGATCAATGCACCAAAAGCTCTCTTTACAACCTTATCTACCTGTGACTCCACTTTCAAGGAATTATGGACCTGTATTCCCAAATCCCTTTGATCTTGTTCACAGAACCTCCATGCTGTTACATAACTGATGAAGCCCCTATCACTACAGCTCGCTTCTTCTGAGTCAAAGAACCAGACTCAGTGCCAAAGACCTGACTGCTGTGGCTTACCTCTGCTCAGTCATGCCCGCCAGTAGTAACTAAAATAATATACTGGCTATTGAGGGAAACAACAACATGGTTAGAAAGCTAGGTAGAAAGCTGAGAAGCAGGACCTCCCAGGTAGTAATTTCTGGATGCTGCCTGTGCCACGTGCCAGTGTTGGGTAGAAACAAGATGATTTGGCAGATAAATGCGTGGCTGAGAAGCTGGTGCAGGGGGCAGAGCTTCAGGTTCTTGGATAATTGGAATCTCTTCTGGGGGAGTTATGACCTGTTCAAAAGTGAGGGCAGGTTTGTTAGAGCTTTTGGGGAGGGTTTAAACTAACTTGGCAGGGGGTTGGAACAAAAGTGAAGGGACTCAGGATTGGGCGGATGGTAAAAAAGTAAAGATAGTGCGCAGTCAGACTGTCAGGAAGGGCAGGCGGGTGATGGGACTTAGTTGCAGCCAACAGACTGAGTATCAAATCATTAGGGATGCAGAATCAGCAGTATTACAGATTGCCAGCTATGGTGTGGCCATCACTGAATCGTGACTGAAAGATGGTTGTAGTTGGGAGCTGAATGTCCAAGGTTACACGTTATATCGGACGGATTGGCAGGTAGACAGAGAGGGTGCTGTGGCTCTACGGCTAAAGAATGGCATCAAATCAGTAGAAAGATGTGACATAGGATCGGAAGATGTTGAATCCTTGTGGGTTGAGTTAAGAAACTGCAAGGGTAAAAGGACGATGATGGCAGTTATATACAGGCTTCCCAACAGTGGCTGGGAGGTGGACCACAGGTTACAACAGGAAATAGAAAAGGCAAGTCAAAAGGGCAAGGTTATGGTAGTCATGGGAGATTTTAACATGCAGGTCAATTGGGAAAATCAGTTTGGTAATGGATCTCAAAAGAGTGAGTGTGTTGAATGCCTAGGAGATAGCTTTTCAGAGTAGTTTGTCATTGAGTCTACTAGGGGATCAGCTATACTGGATTGGGTGTTAAGTAATGAACTGGAGGTGATTAGAGAGCTTCAGGTAAAAGAACCCTAAGCAACCAGTGCTCACATCAGGTTTGTGTTCAAATTGAAATTTGCAAGGGAGAAAGTAAAGTCTGATGTAGCAGTATTTCAGTGGAGTAAGGGAAATTACAGTGGTATGAGAGATGAGTTGGCCAAAGTAAACTGGAAGGAGCTGTCAGCAGAGCAGCAATGGCATGCATTTCTGGGGAAAAATGAAGAAGGTGCAGGACATGGGTATTCCAAAAATGAAGAAACACTCAAATCATAAAATAGTACAACTGTGGCTGACAAGGGAAGTCAAAGCTATTGTACAAGTAAAAGAAAAGGCATACAAAGCAAAAATTAGTGGAAAGATAGAGGATTGGGAAGTTTTTAAAAACCTACAGAGAGCAACTAAAAAAATCATTAGGAGGGAAAAGATGAAATATGAAAGCAAGCTAGCAAATAATATCAAAGTTGACAGTGAAGTTTTTTCAAGTGCAGATGTCCCCCGCTTTTCGAAAGCTCGCTTTACGAAACCTCACTGTTACGAAAGACCTACATCAGTACCCTATTTTCACTTTCAGAAGGTGTTTTCACTGTTACAAAGAAAGGCAGCGCGCGCCCCGAGCAGCCACTCTCCCCCCGGATTCGGAACAATATTGCTTAAACAAGTTGCATTGAGCAGCCGTTAGCAAGATGAGTTCTAAGGTGTCGGAAAAGCCTGAAAGAGCTCGTAAGGGTGTACACTTAGCGTAAAACTAGACATAATTAAGCGTTTCGATCGTGGTGAACGAAGTAAGGACAAAGTGAGTTTGGCTTGTGGAAGCTGACAAAGATGATGTTGAAGAGGTTTTGGCATCCCATGACCAAGATCTGATAGATGAAGAGCTGATAAAATTGGAAGAGGAAAGGATAACAATCGAAACTGAATGCAGTAGCGAAAGTGAAGCAACTGCGTGAGATTTTCACTGCAATGATAAAGTACAACTTTAACTTTGAAAGGGTACGCAGGTTTAGGGGATATTTGCAGGATGGTTTGAGTGCTTACAAAGAATTGTGTGATAGAAAAATGCGTGTGGCTCAGCAGTCAAGCAAGCCTTCCTCGACCTTCGACATCGAGGCGGGCAGTCATAGGAGAAGATGAGCTGCCTGCCCTGATCGACGATGAGGTGACACCCCCCGTGTCCCACCACCCCAACACCCGGGCCCCAGACAGATACTGTACCGATTCGCGGAGAATGCAGCGGTAGCCAGGAGGCACCCAGCACATCTTTAAGAAAAAAGCCGAAATAAACATGCTAATTAATTAGGTGCTGCCTAGCACGTAATTGTCGGCCCAGATCAGAAGTGATGCAATTGGCAATCACCTCTGATCTGCGCCGATATTTACGTGCCGGGCGGCACCTAATTAATTAGCTTTTTTATTTCGGCTTTTTTCTTAAAGATGTGCTGGGTGCCTCCCGGCTACCACTGGACCCCTGCGTTCTTCGCGGCAATGTATCGGGTCGGCGGCCCAGAGGGTGGGGGCCACTGCACCACCCCAACCTGTGACGACTCAGTCTAACACACCATCATCAGTGTGCTTGGCACTGTTTTCCCAATTCCGGTAAGTGATACTACACTGTACATACATTATTTCTACTTTATACAGGCTTTATATATTTACATGTTATTTGGTAGATTTGGCAGCTTTATAGCTTAAAGGTTACTGGAGAGCGTGTTTATGCCAACAGCACTTGCGTGAGATTTTCTGCCGAGAGCACTTGCGTGAGATTTTCGCTATGGAGATTTGTGCAGGCAATCGTTGTAGAGAAGTATTTCTACTTTATATAGGCTGTGTATTTATCATATCATTCCTGCTTTTACTATATGTTACTGTTATTTTAGGGTTTGTGTGTTATTTGGCATGATTTGGTAGGTTATTTTTGGGTCTGCAAACGCTCACAATATTTTCCCATATAAATAAATGGTAATTGCTTCTTCGCTTTACGATATTCCGGCTTACGAACCGTTTCATAGGAACGCTCTACCTTCGGATGGCGGGGGAAACCTGTATGTAAAAAATAAAAGAGAGAGTGCACATAGGACCGCTAGAAAATGAGACAGGAGAAATAACAACGGGGGACAAGGAGATGGCTGATGAACTGAGTATTTTGCGTCACGTCTTCACTGTGAAAGACGCAAGCAGTATTCCAATGTGGATAGTGTGTGAAGGAAGAGAAATGAGTGCAGTTACTGTTACAAGAGAGAAGATGCTCAAAAAGCCAAAAGACCTAAAGGTACATAAGTCACTCGGACCAGAGGAATTGCACCCTAGGGTTCTGAAAGAGGTTGCATTAGAGATTGTGGCAGCATTAGAAATGATCTTTCAAAAATCATTGGACTCTGGCATAGTGTCAGAGGACTGGAAAATTGAAAATGTTACTCCACTGTTTAAGAAAGGAGGAAGACAACAAAAGGAAATTGTAGACCACTTAGCCTGACCTCAGTGGTTGGGAAGGTGTTAGAGTCAATTAGAAACATAGAAACATAGAAAACCTACAGCATAATACAGGCCCTTCGGCCCATGATGCTGTGTAGAACATGTACTTATTTTAGAAATTACCTATGGTTACCCAGAGCCCTCTATTTTTCTACGCTCCATGTACCTATCCAGGAGTCTCTTACAAGACCCTACCGTATCCGCCTCTACCACCCCATTCCATGCACTCACCATGCTCTGTGTAAAACACTTGCCCCTGACATCTCCTCTGTACCTATTCCCAAGCACCTTAAAACTGCACTGTCTCGTGTTAGCCATTTCATCTCTGGGAAAAAGCCTCTGACTATCCACATGATCAAAGCCTCTCATCATCTTGTACACCTCCATCAAGTCAACTCTCATCCTCCATCGCTCCAAGGAGAAAAGGCCAAGTTCACTCAACCTATTCTCATAGGGTATGCTCCCAATCCAAGCAACTTCCTTGTAAATTTCCTCTGCACCCTTTCTATAGTTTCCATATCCTTCCTGTAGGGAGGTTACCAGAAAAGAGCAGAGTAATCTGAGTGGGGTTTGATCAGGGTCCTATAAAGCTGTAACATTATCTCTCGGCTCTTAAACCCAATCCAATGATTGATGAAGGCCAATGCACCGTTTGCCTTCTTAACCTCACAGTCAATCTGCGCAGCAGCTTTCAGTGTCCTATAAACTCAAACACTGAGATCCCTCTGATCCTCCACACTGCCAAGTCTTACCATTAATGCTATATTCTGCCATATTTAACTTACCAAACTGAACCACCTCACACTTATCTGAGTTGAACTCCACCTGCCACTTCTCAGCCCAGTTTTGCATCCTATCGATATCCCGTTGTAACCTCTGACAGCCCTCCACTCTATCCACATCACCCCCAACCTTTGTGTCATCAGCAAATTTACTAACCCATCCCTCCACTTCCTCATCCAGGTCATTTATAAAAATCACAAAGAGAAGGGGTCCCAGAACAGATCCCTGAGGCACACCACTGGTCTTCGATCTCTGTGCAGCATATGACCCATCTACAACCACTCTTTGCCTTCTGTGGGCAAGCTAATTCTGGATCCACAAAACAAGGTCCCCTTGGATCCCATGCTTCCTTACTTTTTTCAATAAGCCTTGCATAGGGTACCTTATCAAATGCCTTGCTGAAATCCATATACACTACATCTGCTGCTCTACCTTCATCAATGCCTTTAGAAAACATCCTCAAAAAATTCCATCAAGCTCATAAGCCACAACATGCTTTTGACAAAACCATGCTGACTATTCCTAATTATATTATGCCTCTCCAAATGTTCATAAATCCTGCCTCCCAGGATCTTCTCCATCAACTTACCAACAAATGAACTAAGACTCATTGGTCTATAATTTCCTGGGCTACCTCTACTCATTTTCTTCAATCAGGGAACAACATCTGCAACCCTCCAATCCTCCGGATCCTCTTCCGTTCCCATTGATGATGCAAAGATTATTGCCAGAGGATCAGCAAATTCCTCCCTCGCCTCCCACAGTAGCATGGGTTATACCTCGTCTGGTCCCAGTGCCTTATCCAACGATGCTTTCCAAAAGCTCCAGAACAACCTCCTTCTGTCACAATGGCGGGGGGGCATTGGGAGCAAGGGTGGACCCAAATGCAAGACACATCTTGTGAGGTTACTTCAATTTAGTTTACTGTTCGATACCAGGAGAGCAAGGCAGGAGCAGGAGTAGCGAACTGGACAAGGACTCAGGACTACGACTAGGCTGGGACCAAGGGTCTGGGCTTGGACTCAGAATCGGCTCCCAGAAGTAGAGGAGACATGAAGAGGTTAGGGTATGGACTCCGAGCCTGAGATTGGGCAAGGAGCCAGTACCTGGGTCTTGCCTCGGGCTCGGACCCCAGAACCAGGAATGGACATGACATGGGCTAGGGAGAGGAGGAACATGGAAACACAGAGCCTCGTTCTCGGGAGAGCAGGTACATGTAACCATGGACACATACACAGAACAGAAAGCCGGGACCCCTCCTTGGGTACAGGACATAGGGCCAGGACTCAGACACAGAACAGAAAGCCGGGACCCCTCCTTGGGTACAGGACATAGGGCCGGGACTCATGACACTTGGCGGGGCAACGGCAAGACGGCCTGACTTACCCCACGGAGGCGAGGACAAGATGAGACAAGCCATGACTCTCCGCAGGGCAACGGCAAGACAGCCAGACTTATCCCACGGAGGCGAGGACACGACAAGACATGACTCTCCACGGGGCAACAGCAAGATGGCCAGACTTACCCCCACGGAGGCGAGGACCAGACAAGACAAGACATGGCTCCCCGCGGAGCAACGACAAGACGGCCTGACTTACTCCACGGAGGCGAGGACAAGACAAGACCAACACAAATGAACACCAGACAGTACCTATCTAGCTCCGGTGATGGAACTAGACCGAAGTGTAGGAGGGGGCTGTAGACAAGGGCTAGAGGCGAGAGGGGCAGAGAAGGGATTCAGACAAGGGGGTAGCACAGGAATCACAGACTGCCGGGGCCAGGACTTGACTCAGAACTGGGAAACCACCAGGGCCAGGACTTGACTTGGTGCTTGAATGACGCCAGGGCCAGGACTCGACTTGGTGCTTGAATGCCGCCAGGGCCAGGACTCCACTTGGTGTTCGGATGCCGCCAGGATCAGGACTCGACTTGGTACTCCGATGCCGCCAGGGCCAAGACTTGACTTGGTACTCGGATGCCACCAGGGCCAGGACTTGGACTTGGATGTGGTACTCGGGTGCCGCCAGGGCCAGGACTTGGATGTGGTACTTGGATGCAGCCAAAGCCAGGACGTAGTATTGGGATGCCGCCGGAGCCAGGACATGGTACTTGGAACCTCCGGGTAGTGGCGAGCTCTAGACTCGGCCCAGGAACAGTAGACAGCGGGTCCTGATTCTCTCCAGCCGGTTAACTGACGGACCCACCTTGATGAGGAAACTTTGCAGGCTCGCTTCGGCGAGGTAATTGGACAGGGTTGCTCCGGTGAGGAAGGGCGAATTACCGGCACTCGCTTCGGCAGAGACTAGGCTTGCTCCAGCCAGATGACATCGGCACACCGTACCTTTGATGACTTTGCAGATGCTGCCGCGCCGAACGGCTGAAAGCCGGAGACTATAAACTACCGGTTCAGCCGAGCGTTAATTGCCTCTAATCACCAAAGTCGAGGGACACGGGAAAACAGGGAATCAACGGTCTCGATCATAACATAAACAAGCTAAATTTAAAGGAACCCTGATCTGGACCATGACACCTTCTTAAAGTCTGTATGCTCATGCTTTTCCATTCGCTTTAATTCATCCCTACAACCGCCAAGGTCCTTTTCCGAGGTGAATACTGATGCAAAGTATTCATTAAATACCTCCGCTATCTCCTCCGGTTCCGTCCGCACTTTTCCACTGTCACACTTGATTGGTCCTATTCTCTTACATCTCATCCTCTTGCTCTTCTCATACTTGTAGAATGCCTCGGGGTTTTCCTTAATCCTGCGTGCAAAGGCCTTCTCATGGCCCCTTCCAGCTCTCCTAATTTCATTCTTAAGCTCCTTCCTGCTAGCCTTATAATCTTCTAGATCTCTATCTTTACCTAGCTTTTTCAACCTTTCATAAGCTTTTCTTTTCTTCTTGACTAGATTTTCAACAGCTTTTGTACACCACGGGTCCTGTACCCACCATCCTTTCCCTGTCTCATTAGAACGTACCTATGCAGAATGTCACGCAAATATCCCCTGAACATTTGCCACATTTCTGCCATACATTTTTTGAGAACATCTGTTCCCAATTTATACTCCCAAGTTCCTGCCTGATAGATTCATATTTCCCCTTACTCCAATTATACGCTTTCCTAGCTTGTTTCTTCCTATCCCTCTCTAATGCTATGGTAAAGGAGATAGAATTGTGATCACTATCTCCAAAATGCCTATCCCATTGAGAGAACTGACACCTGACCAGGTTCATTTCCCAATACCAGATCAATTACAGCCTCTCCTCTTGTAGACTTATCTATATACTGTGTCAGGAAACCTTCCTGAACATACATAACACAATCCACCCCATCTAAATCCTTTGCTTTAGGAAGATGCCAATATATATTTAGGAAATTAAAATCTCCCACCACGACAACCCTGTTATTCCTACAGCTTTCCAGAATCTGTCTCCCTATCCGCTCCTCGATGCCCCTGTTACTATTGGGAGGTCTATAAAAATCAACCAGTAGAGTTACTGACCCCTTCCTGTTTCCTAACTTCCACCCACAGAGACTCAGTGGACAATCCCTCCTTGACTTCCTCCTTTTCTGCAGCTGTGACACTATCTCTGATCAGCAATGCCACACCCCCACCTCTTTTGCCTCCCTCCCTGTCCTTCCTGAAACATCTAAAGCCTAGCACTCTCAGTAACCATACCTGCCCCTGAGCCATCCAAGTCCCTGTAATGGCCACAACACCATAGCTCCAAGTACTGATCCACGCTCTAAGCTCATCCACTTTGTTCATGGTGCTTCTCGCATTAAAATAGACAAACCATCAGTCTGAGCGCATCCCTTTCTATCACCTGCCTATCCTCCCTTTCACACTGTCTACAAGCTTTCTCTATCTGTGAGCCAACTGCCCCTTCCTCCATCTCTTCAGTTCGGTTCCCACCCGCCCCCCCCCAGCAGTTCTAGTTTAAACTCTCCCCAATAGCCTTAGCAAACCTCCCTGTCAGGATATAGGCATCCCTCGGATTCAAGGCAACCGTCCTTTTTGTACAGGTCACGCCTTCCCCAAAAGAGGTCCCAGTGATCCAGAAATCTGAATCCTTGCCTGCTGCTCCAATCCC
Organism: Mobula hypostoma; assembly: GCF_963921235.1. NCBI lineage: Eukaryota > Metazoa > Chordata > Chondrichthyes > Myliobatiformes > Myliobatidae > Mobula > Mobula hypostoma. The sequence goes on along the minus strand of NC_086115.1, from coordinate 29,337,318 downwards.
TCAGCCATGCATTAATCTCCACCTCACTTTATTCCTATACTCGCTGTCATTTGGCATAGGCAGTATTCCCAAGATTACTACCTTTGAGGTCCTGCTTCTTGATTTCTTTCCTAACTCCCTGTAGTCTGTTAGATTCATATTTATAGTCCATTAGATTATAATTTAGATCTATAGTCTGTTAGATCCTCCCTTTTCCTACCTATGTTATTGGTACCAATACGTACCATGACCTCTGGCTGTTCACCTTCCCATTTCAGGATATCATGGATGCGATCAGAAACATCCCGGACCCTGGCACCTGGGAGGCAAACTACCATCCATGTTTCTTTCTTGCGTTCACATCCTCTTCCATTCCCTACTCTTCTGAGCCACAGGGCCAGACTCTGTGCCAGAGGATTGTTAACGATGAAGTAATGAAGTACTTGGTGATACAGGACAAGATAGTACAAAGTCAGTATGATTTTCTTCAGGGAAAATCATGCCTGATGAACCTGTTGGAATTCTTTTAGAAGATCACATGTCGGATAGACAAAGGGGATGCAGTGGATGTTGTACATTTGGACTTGCAGAAGGCCTTTGACAAGGTGCCACCCGAGGCTCCTTACTAAGTTAAGAGCCCATGGTATTACAGGGAAGTTACTAACATGATTAGAGAATTGGCTGATAGGTAGGAGATAGCGAGTGGGAATAAAAAGATCCTTTTCTGGTTGGCTGTTAGTGACCAGTGGTGTTCTACAGGAGTCGGTGTTGGGACCATTTCTTTTTACGCTGTATATAAATGATTTAGATGATGGAATAGATGGCTCTGTTGCCAAGTTTGCAGATGGAGGGGCACGTAGTGTAGAAGCAGATAGGATGCAGAAGGACTTGGGCAGATTAGGAGAATGGGCAAGAAAATGCATGGTTATGCACTTTAGTAGTAGAAATAAATTTGCAGACTATTTTCTAAATGGGGAGAAAAACCAAGAATCTGAGATGCAAAGGGACTTGGGAGTCCTTATACAGAACACCATGAAAGTTAACTTGCAGGTTGAGTTGGTGGTGAGGAAGGCAAGTGCCACGTTAGCATTCATTGCAAGTGATCTATAATACAAGAGCAAGGATGTGATGCAGAGGCTTATAGGACACTGGTGAGGCCCCACCTTGAGTATTGTGAATAGTTTTGGGCCTCTCATCTTAGAAAAGATGTGCTGGCACTGGAGAGGGTCCAGAGGAGGTTCACAAGGATGATTCCAGGAATGAAAGGGTTATCATACGAGGAACGTCTGATGGCTCTGGGTCTGTACTCACTGGAATACAGAAGGATGAGGGGAGATCTCATTGAGTCCTTTTGAACGTTGAAAGGCCCATACAGAGTAGACGTGGAAAGGATGTTTCCCATGGCAGGAGGGTCTAGGACAAGAGGGCACAACTTCAGGATAGAGGGGCACTCTTTCTAAACAGAGATGTGGAGAAATTTCTTTTGCCAAAGGGTGGTGAATTTGTGGTATTTGTTGCCACATGTAGCTGTGGAGGCCAGGTTGTTCGATATGCTTAAGGTAGAAATTGATAGGTTCTTGACTGGATATGACATCAAAGGTTACTGGGAGAAGGCTAGGAACTGGGGTTGAGGAGGAGATAAAATAAAAAGATCAGTCATGATTGAATGGCAGAGCAGACTTGATGGGCCAGATGGCCTAATACTGCTCCTACGTCTTATGGTTACCCTGCACTGGCTCTCTTGCCCCTTTCCTTATCCTGACTATCACACAATTACCTGTGTCCTGCCCCCTTAGGTCTAACTATCTCCCTGTATCTCCTGTTAATCAACCTCCCCATCTCATGCCAGTTGGTTAGTTGGTTGGCACAGGTTTTCAATGCCTTACCAGGTGCACTATCAGGGCCTGATGCCTTGCGAGCTGAACATAATCCAGCTCCACCTTCCTAATGTGGCTTGTGAGAAGCTGCCCATGAATGCAGTTCTTGCAGATGTAGCTGTTACGGATACTGGAGGTCTCCTTGTCCTCACGCATTCTGCAAGAGGAACATTCCATTAACCTACCTGGCATTCACACCGCGGGAGGCGGGAGGAGAAGATGGTGGCGCGCTGCACGTGCGCAGCTCTCCGGTGATAAATGATGTTGTATCTGTTAAATAGGGGCCGTGGACAATTCTGATTTGATGGAGAGTGGACGTGAAATCACAGAGGAACATCTGGAGAAATTTCTGAAACGCCCGTCCGCTGCTGTCGTTACTGTGTGGTCAGGAATCTTTCAGAGGGTAGGCCTCAAAATCCCCGGCCTTGCCTGCTTTTGGTGACCGAGAGAGAGGTTGAATCACTCGGACAGAGATGGCGCTCAGTACTTGGTGTCGGAGAGCTGATCAGAGCTCGAAGTTTTCGGATGACTCAGAGTCGGATTGTGGTCGGCATGGCAGGGAGAGTTTTTCTTCCCTCTCCCAACTGCGTGAGATGTGGGACATTTGAGAAACTTCGAACTTGACTGTGCTCACGGACTTTCTTCATCAAGTTATGGTATTGTTACACTATATGTATAATTATGTGGTTTTGTCTGTTTTTTCAGTCTTGGTTTGTCCTGTCTTTTGTGATATCACACCGGAGGAAATAATGTATCATTTTTTAATGCATGCATTACTAAATGACAATAAAAGGGGACTACGTGTCCTCATAATCTAACTGTGCAATGAGAAAGAAAGAACTTGCCAGAAACTTGTGAGAACAGCGGGAGAGTTTAAAAAGCCAGCAGATTGAGAAGGCGAAGGTCATTTCTTCGGCAGTTTGAACAGGGCACGACTGCGTAAGCACATGAAGATCGGCCTGTGAGAACAGCAAGAGAGTTTAAAAAGCGAGCAGATCGAGAAGGGGAAGGCCATTTCTTCGGCAGTTTGAACGGGGAACGACTGCGCAAGCACATAAAGGTCGGCCTGTGAGAACAGCGTAAGAGTCTAAAAAGTGAGCAGATTAACAGAGCAGGCGATGGAGTTGTGGGAGACAGAGTAGGAAGGCTTTGGCTCGAGAGGCTTCGGCGAGCAGAGGCTGAGGACGAGCTTGCTCCCAGTGAGGTAAGGCCGGGTAAACTCCTTTAATTAATCTGATTAACTATGTAGGTAATGGAGGCAGCAGTTAGGGCAGTCAAGTGCTCCATTTGCAGTATGTGGGAAGGGAAGTCAGGGAGAGCACAATTGTCCCTGATGACTAAACCTGTAAAAGGTGCATCCAGCTGCAGCTCCTGACAAACCGAGTTAGGGAACTGGAGCTGGAGCTGGATGAACTTCGGATCATTCGTGAGGCAGAAGCAGAAGTAGACAGGAGTTTCAAGAAGATAGTCACCCCCAAAAGTCAGGAGACAAGTCAGGAGAGGGAAGGGGAATAAACAGAATGAGCAGAGCACCCCTGTGGCCATTCCCATCAATAATAAGTATACCATTTTAGATACTGTTGGTGGAGACGACCTACCAGGGACAAGTTGCAGTGGTCGCGTCTCTAGCACTGAAACTGGACCCTCAGCTCAGAAGGGAAGGAGGGAAAAGAGAAGAGCAGTAGTGATAGTGGATTCAAAAGTTAGGGGGACAGATAAAAGGTTCTGTGGGAGAGATCGAGAATCCAGGATAGTCTGTTGCCTCCCTGGTGCCAGGGTCTGCGATAACTCGGATCAAGTTCTCAGTATTCTCAAGAGGGAGGGTGAGCAGCCAGATGTCATGGTCCGTGTGGGGAACAATGACATTGATAGGAAGAAGGTGGAGGTCCTGCAAAGTGAGTTTAGGGAGTTAGGTACAAAGTTGAAGGACAGGACCTCCAGGGTTGCAATCTCAGGATTGCTACCCATGCCACATGCTAGTGAGGCTAGAAATAGGAAGATAATGCAGCTAAATACGTGGCTAAGGAGTTGATGCAAGAGGGAGGGCTTCATGTTTCTGGACAATTGGGCCTTGTTCCAGGGAAGGTGGGACCTGTTCCAACAGGACGGGTTGCACCTGAACTAGAGGGGAACTAACATCCTTGCGGGAAGATTTGCTCGTGCTGCTCTGGGGTGGGGGGGTGGTTTAAACCAGATTTGCAGGGGGAGGGGAACCAGAGTGTTAGAGCAGATAGCGAGGTGGAGGAGGATAAAGGTCATGCAAGAACTGCAAGTATAGTGCATGGAGTAAAGCCAGATCTAACATATAAAGAGGCTTTGAGGAAAGAGAAGCAGAATAAAGGGTGTAAAGGTAGTAAGGTAGAAGGGCTAAAGTGCGTGTACTTCAATGCAAGAAGCATCAGGAACAAAGGTGATGAACTGCGAGCTTGGATACATACATGGAATTATGATGTACTGGCCATTACAGAGACTTGGCTGGCACCAGGGCAGGAACGGATTATCTATATTGCTGGGTTTCAGTGCTTTAAAAGGGATGGGGGGGAAGGGGAGGAAGGGTGGTATTACTGGTCAGGGATACTATTACAGCTACAGAAAGGGTGGGTAATGTAGCAGGATCCTCCCTTGAGTCAGTATGGGTGGAAATCAGGAACAATAAGGGAGCAGTTACTCTATTGAGAGTATTCTACACACCCCCTTGTAGCAGCAATAATACCCAGGAGCAGATTCGGAGGCAGATTTTGGAAAGGTGCAAAAATAACAGGGTTGTTATCATGGGTGACTTTAACTTTCCTAATATTGATTGGCACCTGAATAGTTCTAATGGTTTAGACGGGGCAGAGTTTGTTAAGTGTGTCCAGGATGGATTCCTGTCACAGTATGCTGACAGGCCGACCAGGGGGAATGCCATACTAGATCTGGAATTCGGTAACGAACTGGGTCAGGTCACAGATCTCTCAGTGGGTGACCATCTGGGGGATAGTGACCACCACTCCCTGGCCTTTAGCATGATCATGGAGAAGGATAGAATCAAAGAGGACAGGAAAATTTTTAATTGGGGAAGGGCAAATTATGAGACTATAAGGCTAGAACTTGCGGGTGTGAACTGGGATGATCTTTTTGCAGGGAAACGTACTATGGACATGTGGTCGATGTTTAGGGATCTCTTGCAGGATGTTAGGCATAAATTTGTCCCGGTGAGGAAGATAAAGAATGGTAGGGTAAAGGAACCATGGATGACAAGTGAGGTGGAAAATCTAGTCAGGTGGAAGAAGGCAGCATACATGAGGTTTAGGAAGCAAGGATCAGATGGGTCTATTGAAGAATATAGGGTAGCAAGAAAGGAGCTTAAGAAGGGGCTGAGGAGAGCAAGAAGGGGGCATGAGAAGGCCTTGGCGAGTAGGGTAAAGGAAAACCCCAAGGCATTCTTCAATTATGTGAAGAACAAAAGGATGACAGGAGTGAAGGTAGGACCGATTAGAGATAAAGGTGGGAAGATGTGCCTGGAGGCTGTGGAAGTGAGCGAGGTCCTCAATGAATACTTCTCTTCGGTATGTTACGTAACTGGCAACAATGAATATTAATCGAGACTGGTTTTATGAAAACAACCAAACATTTATTGAACACATATAAGCGATAAGGGGGAAAAAAACAAAGGAAAACTTTAACCGGAGGTTAAACAGGTACACAGCCGTTCATCAACTCCACTCGGCACTGGTTCTTAAAGAGTTAAATGCGAAACTAGTTCTTAAAGTGATACAGTCAGATGTAGTTCTTAAAGCGATAACTTCGAAAGTCCAACAGTTTTACACATTCAATTGGGAGAGACTTCTCTGGAGAAAGATTTCTTCACCGATGCACCTTTACTGCCGGTTCTGTCCACAGGATTCCCGATGCCGAAAATAAACAGTTTAAATCAACTGACCTTAAATTCCTTTTAGAGAGAGAGAGCCTTTGTGCATGAACTCATTGCGCTATTGCAAGAGTTATCTCAATGCAGGTTCTCTTCAACGAAGACTCAATAAGGTCGATCCTTTATTAAACTTAACAATGCCGACTTCTCTCGATCCTTCACTTCGATGAATTCTTCACTCTCCCTTCAAAACTGTCGGAATTGAGTAAATTGGCACTTCCAGCCACAAATTTCCAATCCAAATACAATATCTTGTAAGAGAATACACCTTCCATTTTAAAAACGAAACTGCGTCACAAAAACAAACACGCAACAGAAACGGAGGCACAACACGTTCTACCTGGAAATCTACAAACTCAAAAACCCACTGCATCACCTGAGTCGACCCTTATATAGTCAAGGGGCACATGTCATCACGTGACCTCACATCGGCAGGAAAATCACATCAGGTGACCTCCAAAAAACAATTACATCATTCTCACAAAAAAAAACAGATCTCCTTGAGCATGTAACAGGTATTCACCAATGAGAGGGAACTTGATGACAGTGAGAACAAAATGAGTGAAGTTGATGTTCTGGAGCATGTTGATATTAAGGGAGAGGAGGTGTTGGGAGTTGTTAAAATATATTAGGACGGATAAGTCCCCGGGGCCTGATGGAATATTCCCCAGGCTGCTCCACGAGGTGAGGGAAGAGGTTGCTCGTTGTCCACAGGAATGGTACCGGAGGATTGGAGGGAGGTGAATCTTGTCCCCTTGTTCAAATAAGGTAGTAGGGATAGTCTGGGTAATTATAGACCAGTGAGCCTTACGTCTGTGGTGGGAAAGCTGTTGGAAAAGATTCTTAGAGATAGGATCTATGGGCATTTAGAGAATCATGGTCTGATCAGGGACAGTCAGCATGGCTTTGTGAAAGGCAGATCGTGTCTAACAAGCCTGATAGAGTTCTTTGAGGAGGTGACCAGGCATATAGATGAGGGTAGTGCAGTGGATGTGATCTATATGGATTTTAGTAAGGCATTTGACAAGGTTCCACATGGTAGGCTTATTCAGAAAGTCAGAAGGCATAGGATCCAGGAAAGTTTGGCCAGGTGGATTCAGAATTGGCTTGCCTGCAGAAAGCAGAGGGCCATGGTGGAGGGAGTTCATTTGGATTGGAGAGTTGTGGACTAGTGTTGTCCCACAGGAATCGGTTCTGGGACCTCTACTTTTCATGATTTTTATTAACGACCTGGATGTGGGGGTAGAACGGTGGGTTGGCAAGTTTGCAGACGACACAAAGGTTGGTGGTGTTATGCATAGTGTAGAGGATTGTCGAAGATTGCAGAGAGACATTGATAGGATGCAGAAGTGGGCTGAGAAGTGGCAGATGGAGTTCAACCCACAGAAGTGTGAGGTGGTACACTTTGGAAGGACAAACTCTAAGGCAGAGTACAAAGTAAATGGCAGGATACTTGGTAGTGTGGAGGAGCAGAGGGATCTGAGGGTACATGTCCACAGATCCCTGAAAGTTGCCTCACTGGTAGATAGGGTAGTTAAGAAAGCTTATGGGATGTTAGCTTTCATAAGTCGAGGGATAGAGTTTAAAAATCGCGAGGTAATGATGCAGCTCTATAAAACTCTGGTTAGGCCACACTTGGAGTACTGAGTCCAGTTCTGGTAGCCTCACTATAGGAAGGATGTGGAAGCATTGGAAAGGGTACAGAGGAGATTTACCAGGATGCTGCCTGGTTTAGAGAGTATGCATTATGATCAGAGATTAAGAGAGCTAGGGCTTTACTCTTTGGAGAGGAGGATGATGAAAGGAGACATGATAGAGGTATACAAGATATTAAGAGGAATAGATAGAGGGGACAGCCAGCGCCTCTTCCACAGGGCACCACTGCTCAATTCAAGAGGACATGGCTTTAAGGTAAGGGGTGGGAAGTTCAAGGGGGATATTAGAGGAAGGTTTTTTTTACTCAGAAAGTGGTTGGTGCATGGAATGCACTGCCTGAGTCAGTGGTGGAGGCAGAGACACTAGTGAAATTTAAGAGACCACTAGACAGGTATATGGAGGAATTTAAGGTGGGAGGTTATATGGGAGGCAGGGATTAAAGGTCGGCACAACATTGTGGGCTGAGGGGCCTGTACTGTGCTGTACTATTCTATGTTCTAAACTTGTCTTAGTCTCTGCCTCTTCTCACCAAAAACTCCCACAATGGCTGCTCTGCTGAAGCCTAACTTTTTTCTACTGGCCCTTGCGAAGTGTCCAAAAACCCATATGATCTCAAGCTCCACAGAAAAGTCCTGATAGGTCCCACTCATATTTTTTAATTAATTTTCCCAATTTCTGCATTCAAAGAAACAGTTTCAATTGCCAAGAAAATCACCCTGTATTTTAGTGTTGAAATATAAACACTATCCTTCTCCTAGGTGGATGGCCTGACAAGGCTAACGAGCCCCACCTCCCTGGGTTTAGATTCAGAGTTGTCCTTCTCTTAGGCTGGCTGCCAACCAAGGCTGACGAGCCCAGCCTACCCATCCAGTTATACCGCCGGACACTCTGTCATGCTATGACGTAGCAAGCTCGGTGGAAACGAGAGGCACCGATGAGAAGGTGTTGTTATGGACGCAGTAATGCAGGAGGGGCCATTTGCAGTGGCCTTCTGCCTAGCAGGCCAGACAGTGACCATGCTGTGATCACTACACCTGGAAAGGAGAGGCAATGTATTGCGCGTTCACTTTCCCTGGGTGAGCAGGACGTCAGGCCCAGACCTCACCCGCCGCCCCGCCCCCCCCCACGACCCGAGGACCTCGCTGTCACCATCCCAGCTTGCTAGGCTATGGCAGATGAACCCTGGGTGTAAAAGGTGGGGCCAGTACTCCGCACATTGCACTCCACCTAAAATACCATTGCACAGGCCAAAGGACACACACACGTCTATGACCACCCTCTCTGACCATTCATCAAGCCCTGCAGCGATGTAAAGGGGCGAAAACGGCAGGTGGAAGATGACACTGGAAGCCGCAATTCCGATCCTGCATGTAGGCAGTTCAGGTGTATGGATCATCTGATGTTGTCCCCAGAGACGACGCTATCATTCGGCAGCACCCTGAAGGACCAAGCAGCCTTCTCTAGGGACAGCACTGCTTGTTCCACATGGAGAGGGGCCTAGAAAAGGTGGCCTAACCAAAACTCATTTCCATTTCCCCCAGTTGGCTAGCTGCGGTCAACAGGCATCCTCAAATGCAGTCGAACAACCAACAAAAAAGAAAAGGTGCATACCTGTCTCACAAGGAGTGCCAGGACTAAAGCTCACATACTGGAACATCAGAACCATGCTCAACACAGCAGACAGTGGTCGCCTAGAACAACTATCCGCTCTAGTTGCGCATGAACTTTCAAGACTGAATGTGGACATCGCTGCTGTCAGTGAAGTCCGCTTTCCAGAGGAAGGCAACCTTCAAGAACATGGCGCCGGCTACACCCTCTACTAGCCACGCAAGCCAGAGACTGAGAGACACCTTTCTGGCGTTGGCTTTATGGTCAGGAACTAATTGCCTCCAAACTTGAATAACTGCCAACAGGTCACTCTGACTGCATCATCTCCATGCGCCTCCCACTTCGAACCAAGCAGCATGTCACACTCTTCAGCGTGTACGCCCCCACCCTTCAAGCGGGTCCTGCAGAAAAGGACAAGTTTTACACTGATCTGCGCAACCTCGTATGATACGCCCCTGCAGACGACAAGGTCTTCATCCTTGGCGAATTCAATGCCAGGATAGGCCAAGATTCAGAAGCCTGGAAAGGAGTACTTGGCAAACATGGTGTTGGAAACTGCAATGACAACGGCGCCTTCTGTTAAGAGTTTTGCGCGGAGCAGCAACTCACCATCACTAACACCATTTTCCAGCAGAAAGACAGTCTGAAGACAATCTGGATGCATCCTCGGTCCAACCATTGGCACCTCATAGACATCTTGGTGCGTCAGAGAGACCTTCGGGACGTCTTACTCACCCGAGTGATGCCCAGCGCAGAGTGTCATACAGACCACCATCTTGTCCGCTGCAAACTCAGTCTCCATTTCAAACCCAAGCCAAAGAGAGGAGGCGCTCCAATGAAGAAGTTTCAGGTTGGCAACCTCCAGTCCCCTGAAGTGAAAGCTGACTTTCAGACGAATCTTCAGTCGAGGCTTCAGGATCCCAGTTTCCCTACAGACTCCTCTCCAGAAGTGCTCTGGGAAGACCTAAAAACCACCATCCTGCAAACCTCTGAAGAGGTCTTAGGGTTTTCCACAAAGAAGAACAAGGACTGGTTCAATGAAAACAACTAAGAGATCCAAGAATTGCTGGCGAAGAAGAGATCTGCCCACCAGGCGCACCTTGATCAGCTGTCTTGTCCTGATATGAAAGCAGCCTTCCGCTGAAAAGTGGCAAGGCAGCGGGAGTTGATGGAATCCCACCTGAGATTTGGAAGCATGGGGGCCCAGCGTTACACACCAAACTCCATAAGTTCTTTGTCTGCTGCTGGGAACAAGGTAAACTACCACAGGACCTCCATGATGCAGTCATCATCGCCCTGTATAAGAACAAGAAAAGTCCGACTGCTCCAACTACCAGGGGTTAACTCTTCTCTCTATTGCAGGAAAAATCCTCGCAAGAGTACTCCTGAACAGATTGGTGCCCATCATTGCTGAAGGACTCCTCCCAGACAGCCAGTGTGGCTTCAGAGCCAAAAGGAGCACCACCGACATGGTATTTGTTCTCAGGCAGCTCCAAGAGAAATGCAGGGAACAGAACAAGGGATTGTACGTGATGTTTGTCGACCTTAACAAAGTGTTTGACACCCTACGAAGGTCTGTGGCAAATCATGGAACAACTAGGATGCCCCCCAAAGTTCCTCAGCATGGTCATCCAGCTACATGAAGATCAGAGTGGCCAAGTCAGACACAACAACCCTTCCTAATCAGCAACAGAGTAAAGCAAGGCTGTGTCCTCGCGCCAACTCTCTTCACCACCTTCTTCAGCATGATGCTCAAAAGGGCCACAGAAGACCTTGATGACAAGGACAGTGTCTGCATCTGATACCGTACCGATGGCAGCTTGTTCAACCTGAGGCGACTACAGTCCCACATCAAGACATTGGAGCAACTTCTCCGAGAGCTACGCTTTGCCGACAATACTGCCCTTCTTGCCCACATAGAGACAGCCCTGCAGCATATAACTCCTGCTTCGCAGAGGCTGTCAGGCTCTTCGGACTGGAAGTCAGCTTGAAGAAGACAGAAGTTCTCCATCAGCCCACACCTCAGGAAGATTACCACCCTCCCTGCATCACCATCGGTGAGGTAGAGCTGAAGACAGTCCACCAGTTCAGCTACCTGGGGTGCACCATCTCGTCAGATGCCAAGATCGACAAAGAGATTGACAACAGACTGGCAAAGGCAAACAGTGCATTCAGCAGGCTGTACAAAAGAGTCTGGAACAACAAGCATTTGAAGAAAGGTACAAAGATCAGCGTGTACAGAGCCGTTGTACTGACCCCCCTCCTGTACGGCTCCAAGTCGTGGGTCACCTACTGTCACCACCTACGACTCCTTGAGCGTTTCTACCAGCGCTCCCTCTGCACCATCCTCAACATCCACTGGAGTGACTTTGTCACCAACATCGAAGTCCTCGAACAGGCAGAGGTCACCAGCATCGAGGCCATGCTTTGAAGACACAGCTGCGCTGGGCATGGCACGTCTCCAGGATGGAGGATCATTGCCTGCCCAAGATTGTGTTGTATGGCAAACTCTTCATTGACCACCATGACAGAGGGGCACCGAAGAAGAGGTACAAAGACTCTCTGAAGAAATCCCTTGGTGCCTGTCACATTGACCATTGCCAGTGATCTAATCTAGCCTCCGATCACGAGGCCTGGTGACACACCATTCTGTCTCCTCCTTCGAGAACGCACGCAGGACTGGCATTGAGGACAAAAGGAGAAGGAAGAAGAACCGTGACACAGCAGCACTAAACCCAGAACAGAATTTCCCTTGTAGCCGCTGTGGTCGGACCTGCCTGTCCCATATTGGCCTTGTCAGCCACCAGTGAGCCTGCAGCAGACGTGGGCAGCCCCCTTCCTAAATCTTCATTCGCAAAGCCAAGCCATGAATGAATAAGCACTTATCGATCAGAAGGTTTCATGACTTTATAAATTGTCTTCAAAGCCCATCAACTACTAACTAGACCATTCATCTCAACCATTAAATACTGCATCATGCTCCTATTAAATATCTCTAAAAATCACTATCAATCAAAAAATATGGTCTTGAGGCAAAAGATAATGTAGTTGCTGGAGTCTAGAACAACGATCTGCTGAAGGAATTCATTGAGTCAAGCAGCAACTCCCACAGCAAATGACTCATACTTTGAAAGGGAGAATAAAACTATACCACTGCAAATCCCTGCAGCATCTCATGAACCTGCAATCTGTCTTGGAGTCCAATGTCAGAGCACCTGTCAAGATGGTGAAACCTCGCAAGGCATCAGTGCCTTGCCTGATAGTATAGCTAGTAAGGCATTGAAAACCTGTGCCAACTAACTAACCAACTGGGAGGAGTGTACAGGGGCATCTTCAATCTCTCACTACTGTAGGTTCCCTCCTACTTCAAAAGGGTGACAATCATACCAGTACCCAAGAAGAGCATGGTGAGCTGCCTCAATGACTATTGCCCAGTTGCACTCGCATCTACTGCAATAAAGTACTTTGAGGGGTTGATCATGTCTAGAATCAACTCCTGCAAGGATCTTGACTCATAAAACTCATGACTGAAGGGTCTCGACCCAAAACATCAATCACTGTTAACTCTTTTCCATAGATGCTGCCTGGCCTGCTGAGTTCCTCCAGCATTGTGTGTGTGTTGCTTGGATTTACTGTAAATTGCCTATCACCATGATAGGTTTACAACAGATCCAATCTCACTGGCTGTCCACTTGACCTTGGATCACCTGGACAATAGCAATACATACATCAGGCGGCTTTTTTATTTATTACAGCTCAGCGTTCAACACAATGATACCCTCAGTTATAATCAACAAGCTCCAAAACCAGGGGCTCTATACCTCCTTCAGCAACTGGATCTTGACTTCTTCACTGGGCAATTACAGTCAGTGCAGATTGGAAATAACATCTCCTCTTCACTGACAATCAACACTGACATACCTCAGGGATGCATGCTTATCCCACTGTTCTATTTTCTTTATACCCATGACTGGGTGGCTTGGCTTAGTTCAAACACCATCCATAAATTGCGATGACACAATTATTGTTGGGTGTACTTCAGATGGTGAAGAGGCACATAGGAGTGAGATAGATCAGCTGGTAGAGTGGGGTCACAACAACAACCTTGCACTCAATGTCAATAAGACCAAGGAATTAATTATGGACTTCAGGAAGGGGAAATTGAGAGAACATACACCAGTCCTCATCGAGAGATTAGCAGTGGAAAGGGAGAAAAGTTTCATGTTCCTGGGTTCAACATTTTAATGCATTACAAAGGCGGCAAAACAGCAGATATATTTCATTTGGAGTTTTAGGAAATTTGGTATGTCACCAAAGACATACACAAATTCTACAGGTGTACCATGGAGAACATTCTAACTGGTTGTATCACCAACTGGTACAGAGTGGCCACTGCACAGGATTGGAAAAAGCCGCTGGAATTTGTAAACTCAGCCAGCTCCATTATGGGCACTTGCCTCCCAGCATTGAGGACACCTTCAAAATCCGATGCCCCAAGAAGGCAGCAGCATCCATTATTAAGGACCCCTTCCAGGACATGCCTTCTTCTCATTGCTACCATCAAGAAGGGTTGATACAAGAACATAAAGACACACACTCGACATTTTGTGACAGCTTCTTCTCCTCCACTGTCAATTTTCTGAATGGACAATGAACCCATAAACACTACCTCACTATTTTTGCACTCTTTTTGCACTATTTAATTTTATAAATATATATTTCTTATTGTAATTTATAGTCTTTCTATAATTATTTATTGCAATGTGTTGCTGACACAAAATAACAAATTTCATTACAGGAGAGGGGATCCAGTGGATCAGATATGTGTTTAATAGGGGGATTGAATCAGAGGAGGAGGGGAACTAAAATGGATGATGGAGGAGACCCAAGGTGGATTGAACAGTTGATTGGGGTAGAGCATAGGAGGATATAGTTATGTGAAATTAGAGGATTCAACGTTCATACCTTTGGGTAGTAAACATACAGGTGGAATCTGAGATGTTATTTTCCTAGTTTCTGTTGAGCCTCACCCTAGCAATGGAGAAGGTGAACAGACAGATTACTGATAGATTGCCCTAAGAACTCAACACTTACTCAGTCTAATCCAGTTTAAAATCTAAAGCAGGCTCAGTGCCAGCACTCTAATTCCAGTCACCAGCTACCAATGAATGCAGCAATTTTACAGACAGGTGACTTCTGAACTGCTTTTAGTCTCTATGGCTAATCGGAGCCTCTGGGCATAAAATCTCTTGAAGAAGAATGGTGCTCTAGACCTTTCAGCTAAAATCCTAGGTACTTTAGAAAATCTGAGGCCTCCCACGAGTATGTTATTGAATTGATTCAGTGAAATTTATTATGATCCAGCAGACAAATCAAACATTATGCAGCAGAATACCTTGTAAACGGACAACCATATGTTGCTATACCAAATTCAGGAGCTTTTTTTGCCATCTTACCTTTTTAACTTCTTTTAGGACAAAATGCCCTAAATCATATTTTGGGATCAGTAAGCAGGTAATCTTGTCTTCCAAAGGTCAAGAAATTTGATTACCTTTCCATTTCTTAAAGTCACAGAGCAATATCACATCACCCAACCAGTTAATGCTAACTATCATGCCCACCTTCCTGAGTCTGGCCCTTATCCCTTGAAGCTTCACCTCTCCATTTACCTATCCAAGTGTTTCTTATATGGCACTATTGTAACTGCCTCAATTATTTCCTCTGGAAGCTCATTTCACACACTTAGCATGCTCTGCATGAAAAAGTTGCTCCTCACATCTCTTTTGAGCATTCCTCCTCTCACTCTATGACCTCTAGTTCGGGACTCTCCTACACTGGGGAAACTACTGTTACTGTTCTCCTTATCTATGTTCACATAATTTTAAACATTTCTATCAGGTCACCCTTCATTCTCCTATGTTCTAAGGAATAAAAACCTAACATTGCCAACCTCTCCTTATAACTCAGGCCCTCTGGTCCTGGCAACATCCTTGTAGATCTCTCCTCCATTTTAACCATTTCTTTGCAAATTTCTTGAGCAAAACTGTACACAGAACTACAAGTGTAGCCTCAGAAATGACTTGTACAACAACAGCATATTGTCCAATTCCTATACTTTGACTAATGAAGGCCAGTATACTGCATGTCTTTTACATCACACTGTCTACCTGTGATGCCACTTTCAATGATCTTTGCACTTATACTCCCAAGTCTCACTGTTCCATTGCATTCCCTACACACAAATGCTGGGCTGATTTTCCAAAACATACCACCATATATCTAACTGTATCCAAACCCATTTGGCACTCCACAACCCACTTCCCTAACTGATCAAGATCCTCTTGTAATTTACCATAACCATCTTTACTGGCAACAACACCTCCTAATTTCAGGTCATCTGCAAACTTATTAATCAAGCTTTGTGTTTTTGCATCCAAATCACTTATATACTGCACAAGGAATAAAAGGCCTCAGCACCAACCCTGCAGCACACCATTAATCACAGCCTCCAACAATCTTAACCATCCTCAACTTCGTATATCTCAGCCAATTTTTAATCTACTGAGTTCAATCACCTTCTAAAGTACTGCGTGGTAAAAAGAGGCAAATGCATGCCAGTATCTTCAGTTGAAATATAAAAGGCGATTCCTGACTGATTGGCCTACTGCCAGAAGAAATTCCTTGTACACTCCTCGTGTCTATGCTCAGCATGGATGGATGTGTGAGTCCAATCATTTTGGCCCTTATGATCTCACAGTGGAGCAACAAGGTAAAGTAAGGTCTTAGCAGCAATAACACCTCAGGCAGAACAGCACCACACTAGAACTCCAGAAGGCTGGAATAGTTAGCGACAAGAGCAAAACTCAGGACAACATTTTCCCTCAATGCTGTCAAGGCTTTATAAAAGTTTTAAGTATTTCTGGACAGGCCAAGACATCTAAAATCTCCTAAAATTGTTTTAAATTATATACGCAGCTATACAATTGATTACAAAGATATAACAAAGTTAACTAAGAACATTCAATTGATGAAAAATGAGTAAAAACTAAATAACTCAACTTGTTATTTAGAGTAACACACACAAAATATTGGAAGAACTCGGCAAGTCATAAACAGTCAATGTTTCTGGCAAAGACTCTTCATTAGAACTGTTCTGATGAAGGGTCTCATCCCAAATCATCAAATATTTATTACACTCCATAGGTGTTGCCAGACCTGCTGAGTTCCGCCAGCACTGTGTGTGTTACGCTGGTTTTCCAGCATCTGCAGAATCTCATGTTTATGACCACCTTGTCATTTTTTTCCAATCTCCAGGTCAGGATTCCCCACTCAAATAAATACAAATTCCATCCCATGCCAATTCTGACTGGCACAGGGTCACATTGGCAGATTCCCCAGTACATTCCCACATGATTGACTGCAATACCGGACAGATTCCAGCAATAAAACAGCATGACACATGTACTAGCAACTGTCAATCAGCTTCTCCCTGACCGGCAGACAGGACCCTCAACACCACAGAACTACTACCCACAGGAAGCTCAATTCAGACCACAGTTTTAAAATGACTGGGGTGCTATATAGTGTGACATATTTGCCCACTGCCAAGAAATTAGACTCTGCTTTTCATGCATTATTCCCACTGCTTGTTGCCACTGTCACTTTTCCAAGTTTCATTTTCTCATCTCATTCTCAACACCTGCTGTTAGCAGTTCATTTTAGTTACATAATAGAAATTAGATGAAATTATTTCATAATTTTACTCGTAATAAAATAATGTGTGAACCATGGTGAAATATGTGAATCTTTGTGATTTAAAGGGAGGTATTTTGTAGCACAGGGAAGTGCTGTTTCACACTATGGTAGAAAGTTACCAACAGGAAGATGGTACTCTAAATATTTGATTACCCAACACTGTTCATTTTCCAGAATGAAATGTGTTGATGCCAACTTTTGGGCCATTCTACATTTCTGCAGAAGATTATCTCGGCATTACCTACAATTGTACACTCATACAGCTTTCTAGGTTTCCTTTGCACACGTGCATGTGGGGAAAGTAAAGTGTATGGTCCCACTGTTGACATGTTGGAATCCTGAAATATGAAGAGCTGACCAATGCTGCAACCATGTGTCTAGCATTGTTATCTATTGTAACACCCTGGTAAAGGTTTCACTGTTAATGCTGTAGGGTATTTCATGTAATGGCCGTTCCGTAGAAGCAGTGTTTGGGTTATTGTTAGAGTAAGGGGTGCTTAGGAAAGCAGGCCATCCAATCAGGAGAGAAGGCTGGGGAAGTGCATATAACTTTGGGCCTGACACCGGTGTAAGCCTTTGTCTTTGTTCAGTGGGAGATGAAGACAAAAGATGCTAGAGAGAACTGGTTGTAGGATTCGATCCCATAGGGACCATGATTCGATACAGCAAGGTGTAGGAGTCTTCTGAGGACTGATGAATATGACTTCCAGAAGATCTGAGCTCCAATCTCTGCATATTTGACTTTAATTGTAATAGGTCTTTTTTGTTTTTTTCTTTCTTTTCTTTACTAACTCTTTAGATAAGTTAATATTCATAAATATACTTCCTTTAATTGTATGTGGTATGCAATCTGTTATTTCCTGCCAACGAGCTGTAACAGAGCAGCAAATCACACAGCATTCACACAGACTGGGGCTTGAATGGAAGAGACATCCCAATCTCAAAGATTTGGCAGGACCAGAGTATGTATACCTTGACACACGAGGCCGGAGAACAGTGAGTTTCTCAGCGCTGAGCTGGGAGACTGCAAGGGTTTACGAGCTGTTTCCTGAGACGCCCGAGAAGAAATGGAGTTCAGTGAGGGGCTCGTCTGGGATTTAGTTCATTGGATGGTGTATGATTGCCTTGAGCAGTGATCAAGTGGGTTTGTGCGCTTAAACCTATGTTAAGCCTTTGTCCGGTACAGTGATGAAGATACGTGATTATGGACGCTGCAGGGATTGAGCATTGGTGCGAGTCAAAGAGATTACCTGTAGGTAATGCTTATAGGTTGAGTGGAGTGGATATTCGTAGCCTAGATAAACTGTTGCTTAGGATTTTAAGTACCATTAAAGTATTAGGAACAGTTACAATCTTGGAGCAGAGCTTTGACAAAATTGCGGGCAAAGATTCTGTTTTAGTTCAGACTAGCGCTGGCGTAACAGCAGTCGATCTGCCCAGTGCTATTAGGGCCCCGGGAGGAGGAGTTATGGGCTGTCCGTACTTTCTGAGAAGAGGAGAATGTGGGTGAGGGTGCAAAATTGGAAGCAGAGTTCCCTGAAGCCAAAGGTGGAGACTTTAAAGACCAGTTGCTCTCGTTTCTGCAGAGCAAGGTCTGATGTGGAAGGTCTAATGAGTGCTCCAGCAAGGGGTGAGAATTCTAAGTTATACTGGCCCTTCTGACCCTGGTGAGTAAATGGCCAAGTGCACCATCAGAGAGTCTCAGTTATTGTAGACTGAGAATGTTGTGAAAATTCAGTGACCAGTGGTGTGACTCAGAGATCTGTTCTGGGACCCTTACTTTTGGTGATTTTTATAAATGACCTGGATGAGGAAGTGGAGGGATGGGTTAGTAAGTTTGCTGATGACACAAAGGTTGGAAATGTTGTGGATAGTGTGGAGGGCTGTCAGAGGTTACAGCGAGACAGTGATAGGATGCAAAACTGGGCTGAGAAGTGGTAGATGGAGTGCAACCCAGGTGTGAAGTGGTTCATTTTGGTAGGTCAAATATGATGGCAGAATATAGTATTAATGGTAAGACTCTTGGCAGTGTGGAGGATCAGAGAGATCTTGGGGTCCGAGTCCATAGGACACTCAAAGCAACTGCACAGGTTAACTCTGTGGTTAGAAGGCATACAGTGTATTGGCCTTCATTAATCGTGGAATTTAATTTAGGAACCAAGAGGTACTGTTGCAGCTATATAAGACCCTGGTCAGACCCCACTTGGAGTACTGTGCTCAGTTCTGGTCACCTCACTACAGGAAGGATATGGAAGCCATAGAAAGAGTACAGAGGAGATTTACAAGGATGTTCTCTGGATTGGGGAGCATGCCTTATGAAAACAGGTTGAGTGAACTCGGTCTTTTCTCCTTGGAGCGACAGAGGATGAGAGGTGACCTGATAGAGGTGTACAAGATGATGAAAGGCATTGATTGTGTGGATAGACCACAAGACAAAAGACCACAAGACAAAGGAGCAGAGGTCAGCCATTCGGCCCATCGAGTCTGCTCCGCCATTTTATCATGAGCTGATCCATTCTCCCATTTAGTCCCACTCCCCCGCCTTCTCACCATAACCTTTGATGCCCTGGCTATTCAAATACCTATCAATCTCTGCCTTAAATACACCCAATGACTTGGCCTCCACTGCTGCCCGTGGCAACAAATTCCATAGATTCACCACCCTCCGACTAAAAAAATTTCTTCACATTTCTGTTCTGAATGGACGCCCTGCAATCCTTAAGTCATGCCCTCTCGTACTAGACTCCCCCATCATGGGAAACAACTTTGCCACATCCACTCTGTCCATGCCTTTCAACATTCGAAATGTTTCTATGAGGTCTCCCCTCATTCTTCTAAACTCCAAGGAATACAGTCCAAGACCGGACAAACGTTCCTCATATGTTAACCTTCTCATTCCCGGAATCATTCTAGTGAAGCGTCTCTGTACCCTCTCCAACGTCAGCACATCCTTTCTTAACTAAGGAGACCAAAACTGCCCACAGTACTCCAAGTGAGGTCTCACCAGCGCCTTATAGAGCCTCAACATCACATCCCTGCTCCTATACTCTATTCCTCTAGAAATGAATGCCAACATTGCATTTGCCTTCTTCACTACTGACTCAACCTGGAGGTTAACTTTAAGGGTATCCTGTACGAGGACTCCCAAGTCCCGTTGCAACTCCGAACTTTGAATTCTTTCCCCATTTAAATAATAGTCTGCCCGTTTATTTTTTCTGCCAAAGTGCATAACCATACACTTTCCAACATTGTACTTCATCTGCCACTTCTCTGTCCATTCTTCCAATCTATCCAAGTCTCTCTGCAGACTCTCCATTTTCTCAGCACTACCGGCCCCTCCACCTATCTTCGTATCGTCAGCAAACTTAGCCGCAAAGCCATCTATTCCATAATCCAAATCGTTGATGTACAATGTAAAAAGAAGCAGCCCCAAAACGGACCCTTGTGAAACACCACTGGTAACCAGCAGCCAACCAGAATAGGATCCCTTTATTCCCACTCTCTGTTTCCTGCCAATCAGCCAACGTTCTATCCACGTATGTAACCTTCCCGTAATTCCATGGGCTCTTATCTTGTTAAGTAACCTCATGTGTGGCAACTTGTCAAAGGCCTTCTGGAAATCCAAATATACAACATCCACTGCATCTCCCTTGTCTAGCCTACTGATAATTTCCTCAAAAAATTGTAATAGGTTTGTCAGGCAGGATTTTCCTTTAAGGAATCCATGCTGAGTTCTGCCTATCTCGTCATATGCCTCCAGGTACTCTGTAACCTCATCCTTGGCAATCGACTCCAACAACTTCCCAACCACCGATGTCAAGCTAACAGGTCTATAATTTCCTTTTTGCTTCCTTCCCCCTGAACCATGCCAGAATCTATCGACTTTTGAAAGATCATCGCTAATGCCTCTGCAATCTCCACAGCTACTTCCTTCAGAACACGCGGGTGCATTCCATCTGGTCCAGGAGATTTATCTACCTTTAGACTATTCAGCTTCCTGAGTACTTTCTCAGTCGTAATTGTGACTGCGCACACTTCTCTTCCCTGCCACCCTTGAGTGTCCGGTATACTGCTGATGTCTTCCTCAGTGAAGACTGATGCAAAATACTCGTTCAGTTCCTCTGCCATCTCCTTATCTCCCATTACAATTTCTCCAGCATCATTTTCTATTGGTCCTATATCTACTCTCACCTGTCTTTTACTCTTTATATACTTGAAAAAGCTTTAAGTATCCTCTTTGATATTTATATTACATTATATATAGTCAGAGGCTTTTTCCCAGGGCTGAAATGGTTGCTACAAGAGGACACAGGTGCTGGGGAGTAGGTACAGAGGAGATGTCAGGGGTAAGTTTTTTTTACGCAGAGAGTGGTGAGTGCGTGGAATGGGTTGCCAGCAATGGTGGTGGAGGCAGATACGATAAGGTATTTTAAGAGACTTTTGGATAGATACATGGAGCTTCGAAAAATAGAGGGCCATGGGTAAGCCTAGTATTTTCTAAGGTAGGGACATGTACGGCACAACTTTGTGAGCCGAAGGGCCTGTATTGTGCTGTAGGTTTTCTATGTTTCTATGATTCTATGTTGTCGGGAATAAAGCCCAGCCCTGGGATGGGGGAGGGGGGTAGGAATATGAGACTTGGGCAGAGAAGACCTCTAAGATGCTGGATGAGTGGCAGCTCTCTGATAATGTGAAAAGACTGCAACTGGTAGAGAGTCCAAGGGGTCTGGCTACTGAGGTAGTGAGATCCTTAAAAACAGAGAATCTTTGGCTTCTTCCGCAGGCTGCATGCAGGCGCTAGAAAATGTTTTTGGCGTGACAGGAAACCCAATGGAGCTTATGACGGGATTTAGGAACATGTTTCAGGAGAATGGGGAGAAACTTCTTGCCTATATTTTCAGCTGGAGAAGACAGCAGAGTTACTTGCAACACAGAGGGGTCATCCAAACAGCTGGGGTGAATCAGTTAAGGATGAACCAAGAGGCGAAAGGAGCACAGTCACAGGACATGATTGCTTTCAGTCTCCGAATGTCTCATAAGACATGCTCTCTCCCTCATTTGTTGAGCTCATCAGAGAAGTAAGAGAGGAGGAAAATGCAGTGGAGAAGCAGGAGGCCTCTGTCAGCAGGGTACAGGCCTCAGTAGTAGCTTCTGCTGCTGAAGGGACCCCTGATATCCCACAATCGGGGCCGTTACAAGAGGTTGTGACAGACTGTAGAGCTGAGGTTTCCAGGTTGTTATCAACAGGTGCTGCCACCAAGCATGACGAAGCCAGTGGAGAGTTGGACCCACTGAGCAGAGGGCTGTTGTTGAATGGGGTCCCTTGAAAACGGGAGCAGCCAATATTGTCTGCTACAACTATGGTGAGGAGGGGCATGTCAGATGGGAGTGTGAAGAATGGGAAGACCTTCAAAAAAAAAATGAGCCCATGGTTACTTAAGCAGAAAGGGAAGTGAGGGAATGGCCTGATGTCTCGGGGAGGTGGGACGTGTTCTAATCAATGTATCAAGTAAGATACAAAAGTGAAAAACCCTATTCCTGAAGGCTTAGTGGGACCAACCTCTAGAGTACCCCTAAAGATTGAGGGTTTTATGGTAGAGCCATACTTGACACACGTTCTCAGGTTACTCTGATCATTCTACAACTGGTATTTGATGCATTTACCATTAACGCCACTCAGTGCGCTAGAGCTCTGGTGCCTTAGTACTGATGACTACCCCTATAATGGTTACTTGTAGTTGAAGCTGGAGCTTTCCGAAGCAGATGTGGTCCTTGATACATTAGTGTTTGTTTGTACGGAACCAGTTGAGAAAGGTGAAGCTTCAATTCATGAGGAGGCTAGTGGAGCATGCAAGGAGAAAGTCCGAGAGAGCTTTCTAAACACCTTGTCTATTCACCGTGTTCAGAGTTGCTTTTCAGGAAGTGAGCAGCCATCCTAGGCTGGATGATGAGCACAAACGAGGAACTGTGTGGTACACCCTGTCCAAACCTGTCGTGTTATAGCCTAGAGAAGTAACTAGTGACGGGAAACCCTATATTTCCTGGAACGCCTGATGCCGAGGCCCTCTTGGTGGATATTCTGGAAGACCACAAAGAGGAGTCCCAATTACCTGCTAGGGTACTGGTGAGGCCCAAACTGCAGAAGCCTCGAGCAGCTGTCCTCAAAAACTGAGTGACCATGTAAGAAGGGGACTGGTGAAGAAGGCCACCAAAAGACCTGTGACAACTCTGGAGGAGTTACATGCTTCACTGGCTGAGATGGGAGAGTCTGCACATACAACAACTTCACCAGTTGCAGTTTTATGGGAGAATGGCAAAGAGAAAGCCACTGCTGGAAAAAACTCACATGAAATCTCAGCTAGAGTTTGCCAGAAGGCATGTGGGAGACTCTGAAGTCAGCTGGGCGAAGGTTCTGTGGTCTGATGAAACCAAAATTGAGAATTTTGACCATCAGACTAAACGCTATGTTTGGCATAAGCCAAACACTGCACATCATCAAAAACACAACATCCCTACTGAGAAGCATAATGGTGGCTGTATAATGCTGTGGGGATGCTTTACTGTAGCAGGCCCCAGAAAGCTTGTGAAGATAGAGGGTAAAATGAATGCAGCAAAATACAGGTAAATCCTGAAGGAAAACCTGATGAAGCCTGCAAGTGAACTGCGGCTTTATTTTTCAGCAAGATAATGATCTCAAGCATAAAATCAAAGCTATGCAGGAAGGCTTAAAAACAACAAAGCAAACATTCTGGAGTGGCCAAGTCAGAGTCCAGACCTCAATCCAATTGAGAATTTGTGAGTGGACTTGAAAAGAGTTTCCCATGCAATCTGACAGAGCTTGAGCAGTTTTGTAAAGAAGATTAGGGGAAAATTGCAGTGTCCAGATGTGCTAAACTGATAGCGATCTATCCACACAGACTCAAGGCTGAAATTGCTACCAAAGGTGCATCTACTAAATACTGACTTGAAGAGGTGAGTAATTATGCAATCAATTATTTTGTGTTCAGTAATTGTAATAAATTTAGACCAATTTGTAGAAATTTATTTTCTATTTGACATGAAGTAGTCTTTACTACTGATCAGTGTCAAAAAGCCAATTTAAATCCACTGTGATTCAATGTTGTAAAACAATAAAACATAAAAACTTCCAAGGGTATGAGTACTTTTTATAAGCACTGTAAGTCCATGATTCAAGGAAAGGGAATAAGTTCCAGTTGAGCTTCAAATGGCTAATAAGGTTATAAAGCTTTAGTGTGTAACTATGATCAACAATGTCTTTACCGGAATCAAGTTTACCAGAGAAGAGGAGAATAACAGCCAACTTCCATTCTTAGACGTATTTAATTGAACAGGTCAACAGCGAATTTCAAACAAGTGTCTACCGAAAGGCAACTCACACAGATCAAATACTCAATTTCCACAAGCAAAGCTGCATCATGACATTATTCAAATGGGCCACTACACATTACTGCACAGCATTACTATGGAAGAGTGAAGAAGAACATCTCTACAAAGTTTTCAAGAACAATGAACACTCAAGGAATTTTGTTTGGTGCTGTTTGTCCAACCGACAAAATCAAAGAAGCATGTAACGTCAAACCAAGCTGATCACCCTACCCTACATCAAGAATGTATCGGAAATGACCAGTAGAGTTCTACAACCATTGATATCACTGTAGCACTCAAACCTACAGCCACAATATACCAATGTCTACGAAGAATAAAAGACCCCCTATCCACGACTCACAGAACAAACACCATATACAAAATTCCATGCACCAACTGCGACAAGCATTATATTGGACTGGTAGGAAGCTATCGACAAGGGTACATGAACACCAACTGGCTGTAAACTGTCATGATCAACTTTCCCTATATCTATACATTGTGACAGTGAAGCACATCAACTCTACTGGACCAGTGTCACTATCCTAGGCCAAGCCTTTCAACAACAAGCCCGAGAATTCTTAGAGGCTTTGTTCTCCACACAGAATTCTAGCAACAAGCATGTCAAAATGAACCCAGTTCAAAGGTCCAATTTAATGTCAGAGAAATGTGTACAATATACATCCAGAAATGCTTTTTCTTCACAACCATCCACAAAAACAGAGGAGTGCCCCAAAGAATGAACAACGGTTAAAATTAGAACCTCAAAGTCCCCCAAGTTCCCCTCCCTCCTGCGTGTAAATGGCAGCAAGCAACAATCCCCTCCCTCCCAATTGGGAAGTTTACATCCCACTTCAGCATCATCAGTCCAGAGCTAAGAGCCAATTCACACCCTATTACACGCGTCAATCTATGAGGACAACGTTAATCCTACATAATGGTGGACTAACACAGCCCGGACAACAATTATCACCAAATTGGATTTTAATGAACCAAGCACGGATTACATAATTGGTAACCAATAGAAACGGCACACACACACACACGGACTACTCCAAGGACACACAAAAGACAAACAATGTAGATCACCAACATTTTATTCGAAGTTTCACTTATGATGTTGCCTAGTTGGTAACGAAATGTCTGCAAGCTAACAAGCCAGCTCGGAGATCTACTGAACAACTATTACCCTGAGAGTTATAACACAGTACGCAGATCTGAATGACTGGGCAGTGTTTTATTTAGAGTCATTTAACTCATTTTTGAATGTTACTTACATGGATACAGATTCAGCTGGATGAAAAATCCATTATGATGACTCAAACCAATTATTCAAACAATTAGACTGGCTTCTGATGCCTACCAGTTCAGAATTAGTTTTGGAAAAACAATTGAAAAATCTAATTTCCAATTTGTTTTGAGCTGTCACCAATTCTCATTGATAGCAATTGACTTAATTGAGCTGCCATTTTATTTATTAATTGATAGAATGCAAACATCACCAATAAGGCCAATGTTAATGATACATGCTTAATTACCCTTGAAAAAGTGTTAGTGAGCTGTCTTTAATAAAACACTACACATAGTCCCACCACTATAGCGGTATCTAACTTTTTTTCATACCCTGTGACTGCAGGCTAAGTTAGATCAGCATTCTGAAGATGAGGAAATGGCCAAGATAGCTAGAGGATAACATGGCTGTATATACAATATCATAAACACCATAAAAATGTAATTATCACCAGAAGATTATGCACAGACCAAAACTGACAGTTTTCTCTGACTAGATGTGGAGTCTAAGAGCTATCTTAAAGGAAGAAAGATTGGTAAGAATACTCAAAAAAAGCTGGAGGAACTCAGCAGGTAGAGCATTATCTATGGAGTGGAATGGACAGTGCATATTTCCTTCCATTAAGCCTGCCCAATCTGATAAGTTTCTTCAGCTTTTTTTGCATGGTGTCCAGCTTTCCAGTATTTGCTGTCTCTTGTGTCTCCAAAGGTTGGTATGAGTAATTTAGAAAGAGAATTCCTGAACATGGAAGCTACACAGTAGAAGTCCTGGTCAAAATTCCAGGTTAGAATTGTAGGAGCTCAGGGATATCAGAAAGTGAGAGAAAAACAAAATAGTTCAGATATGGAGTGGAGTGAGACAATGGAGGGAGTTAAAAGCCAGGAAGAATTTTAAATTGACATTCATCAAGCAATTGTCACAGAACTCATGAATCAACAAGAATGCTAAATTTATCAGAGTAAAGCTTTCAGATTCCTCTCAGCCAGAAACAGTGATTACACAGGGATTTTCTTTTACAAATAAAAAAAAGAGCAATGTGAAATGTTCATTCAACAGTTTCTGAGGAACATAGATTATAGGTTAACATAGATTATGAGGACACACAGTCCTCTTTCATTGTTATTTAGTAATGCATGCATTAAGAAATAATACAATGTTCCTCCAGAATGATATCACAGAAACACAAGACAAACCAAGACTGAAAAAACTGACAAAAACCACATAATTATAACATATAGTTACAACAGTGCAGAGCAATACCATCATTTGATGAAGAACAGACCATGGGCACGGTAAAAAAGTCTCAAAGTCTCTCGAAAGTCCCTTCATCTCATACAGATGGTAGAAGGAAGAAAAACTCTCCCTGCCATGAGTTTCCAGCACCGCAAACTTGCCGATGCAGCACCCGACCACAGCCAACTCCTGAATCCGTCCGAAAACTTTGAGCCTCCAACCAGCCCTCCAACATCAAGCACCGAGCACCATCTCTGCCGAGCGCTTCGACCCCGGCCCCAGCAACAGGCAATAGGCAAAGCTGAGGATTTGGGGCCTCCCCCTCCAGAGATTCTCAATTGTGCAGTAGCAGCGGCAGCGAAGCGGGCATTTCAGAAGTTTCTCCAGATGTTCCTCCATGCTTCTCACATCTGGCTCCATCAAATCAGGAATGTGCACGGCCCCTACTTACAAATACAATATCATTTCGGAGTGGCCGCGCGCGCTGTGTCACGCCGCCATCCTCTCCTCCCCTCCTTACTATTCTATACATAGAAAATTATTGTTCAACTTGTTCACTAAGAAATTTAAACTGAAGGACATTTGACACATCTTAATACAGACTAAAACAGAAATATATCCATAACAGCTTTGAAATCTTTCTTAAATGATTTCAAAGATTTTTCTTCAAATCTAATCAAATTTTGAATACAGAAGTACTTTTGAACAGTAAATCTTAATGTATTTTGTTTGTTATTTAAAACCTGTGCCTCTCTTACTCTACCATTGGAATTTCATTTGAAATTATAGTCATGACTTGAGGGGAGACTGGTTTTTCTGTTCTCACCAAAAATTCTCCAGCTGCAAGATCAGGAAGAGAGAATTGAGTATCTTCACAATCAAATTGCTGGATTGACGGTACGCCTCTCCAATCAGAAAGCAAATAAGATATGCAGTCTTTAAAATTAGGAATGTGTTTATTAGATCAATTTACTTTTAATTTTCCCAAGGGAAGTTTATTTTCTATACAAATTAACTACCTCCTTACACTTAAAGCAGAAAACCCATTGTACCAAAACCAGAGCAATATCATTATTCCCATATCCTAGCACCCTATAACTTATTGTCTCTAACACATTTCCATCAACTCTCCTTGACTCTTTCTGTCATTTACCTACTGTAAGTGTAATTTATTGTGGCCAGCTAACCTATCAGCTCACCTTTGTGATGTGGGGCATCTTCACCAAGCTGTAGCACCCAGAGGAAACACAGAAACACATACACACACACACAGAGTCACAAAGAAAATATGCAAACTCTGCACATATCAAATCAAACCACGGCCCCTGAAACTGTAACACAATGTGCCACTCATTCATTGCAACACTTGCTATATGATCCTATTAATATTGATATCTGGCAATTAAAACTCTAAAATTAAGGTAGAATGATATTGCATCTTTGTTACATGAAGGAAGAGATGTTGAGGTTTTATGAAAACAGGGAAAAGTGCAAGTATTCTGCAAGTTAGGCAGCACTGTGGAGAGAGAGACCAAGTCAGAGACCAAGTTAACATTTCAGGATTAGAACCTATCAACAGAATTAGAATAATTTAGATGTTGAGTGGTAGAAAGAAAAAGAATGGGGAAGGTGTTTATGTGAGGGTAATGACAAAGAGAGACTGCGTAGCACAAGCATGCTGATGCCCACTGACACAGGGTAGTGAAGGTATGTTAATCAGAGCTGAAGCAGAATTAAATGGTAGGGAAATGATTAAAGTAGTCCTGGAAATGTGAGGTATGGAACTCTTCAGATGCAGAAAACCAGAAATAAAAGAGAATCCCGGAAATAATCTGCATGAGAGAATGTCTGTAGAGACAGTTAACTCATGATTGATGACTTTATTAAGAAAACCTGTCTATTTTTGGGAAGTCCACACTGCCCCCTCACTCCACCCAGGTGCAGGTTGATGGGACTAGGCAGAATAACTTCATTTGGAAGGATGAGATGAGCTGAAGAGGCTGTTTCTGTACTGTATGTTCTATGAATATGGTACAATGGGTTTTGTTGGTACAGGGTAGGAGGCCAAGGATGGAGAGCGCTCGAATCAAGTAGGATTGTGAACTAACATGACAGGTGACTGAAAGTTCAAGGAAACCCTTGCACACTAAAATAAGCACCCTAACCCTTCTCTCTCCTCTGACCTTTCCAACCTTCCACCTCCCGATCCCAGTTCCAAACTCTGCCTTATCATTACCATTGCCTCTGACCTTCCTCCCTCTGAGGTAGAACATTCCATTCTCAGTGAGGGGCTTATCTTGATCCCATGCATCTCCACTTCAATGAGTTTTTCTATCACCTGTCTTTCGGCGTACTTCTTTGGCAAGGATTCTCCACTACCCACCGTTAAAACCTTATCCCTTCTTCAACCCCTGCTCTTCTTGGACTCCCCGTTCTGGTCTTCTGCCCAAACTAGATTTTTTTCATCATGAACAACTAACAAGACATCAATCGTCTCGAATTTAACACTCCTCCCCGCTATTTATACCTCATCCACTCTGCACACACTGCCCTCCACTCTCTCTGTACTGTGAGATGAAAAGGTGGCAGTCCTCAGGTATTGAACTGAGATGTTGAAAGTAAAGTCGTTTAAACAAAAGAAAAATGTGTCAGTTGTTTAGGCATTTACAGTGGTAGCAGAAGATGGTTTCCAATTAATCTCGCTGACATTTGAGGAGAATAAGCCTTACAGAGGCTGGAAAAATGAAACTGGAATATGAACTCCTGTTACAGAAACGGAGAAGAAGCAACTAGCCTTGGCTTTTGTGTTATCACTTTCAAGAAGAGCCAGAGACCACAATGGGAATTTCAGTGAAGGACTTGAATAAAGATGACCGTATGAATATGCTAATAAATAGAGTTGACTGTTTTTTTTGAAGGAAGAAAAGTATCAGATTTATGAGCCATATTCAGACATTTACAAAATTTATATTCACATCAAAAAATATAGCTGATTATATTATTGATTTTGAACAAAAGTACAGTCACATGTGTAAATACAAAATGCAACTTCCTGATGCTGTATTAGCTTTTAAATTTGTTTAGACATAAAGGACAGATAGCTAGCGTTAACTGCATGTGCAAAACTTACATTTCTATCTATGAAATCAATACTGAAGCGGAGTCTTGGAGAAAAGGCCACTAAGACAACAGTCAGAATTAGTTTTAGTCAGGAAATGGCATACTTAACTAGCAGAAACAAAAGTATAGCAAGCGTAGATCACAGAGTGACCAGAAAGAGTACCATTATCTGGCACAAATCCAATAAACAACTACAGTAGGAGATCGAAATGTGCAGTACATCAAAGTATTTACCACTGGGCAAGGAACTGGCAAGGAACTGTCTGCACAGAACCGAACAACTGAAGAAAATAACAAATCTGAAGATGTTGAAGAGTGTCATATCACATTGTTTGTGAAAGAATCACTTACTAATGCAGAGATTGTGAGACAGAGGTCTTGATGATAGCATCTCTAGGATCTGCTGTTATTGATATAGCATGCACACGCACAGTGTGTGGAGAAAAATGGCTTGAAAGCTATGTAAGTAAACTAAACCAGAATGACGTGCAGAAACTGATGAACACACTTGCACCTAGTAACAAAGCATTCAAATTTGGAGATGGAAAGATTGTACATTCCACCAAAAGAATGAAAATTCCTGCAAAAATAGGGCAGGCAAAATGTTACATAGAATTGGAGCAAGTACGAATGAACATTCCATTATTCTTGAGTAAATCTTTCCCAAAGAAAGCAGGAGCAGTACTGGATACGGAGAATGACTAAACAACAATGTTTCAACAGCAAGTGTCTCTTGAGATCACCAGTTCTGGACATTACTGCGTGAACATGCTAGATAAAGACATTACTGAGAATCAAGGTGAGAATGAAGTATTGTCACTAAACATGACCATAGATGAGAAATGCAGTGCTTCACAAGCAGTTTGGACAAGCTTCAATTGATAGACATCAGAAACTGCTCAGGAGTTCAAGAAACAAAAGATTATTTTTCCATTCTAAGGCAGATAATTGACAGCAGTTTTGGAAAGCCCAAGCCCACGGTTGATCTACCACCAGTATTTGAATACAATGAAACAGTAGCTGTAGACCTACATGAACCAGAGCAAAGAGTGTGATATTTCCATATCATTGATGAGTTCACATGTTTCAGTGCTAGTGGCATTGTAAATACAAAGAAACCTCCAGAGATAGTAAATAAAAACTTAATCCATACCTGGATAAGTATGCATGGCCCACTTCAAAAAGTATTGAATTTTTTGAAGAGGTTACTAGGAAAGTTGACAAGGGTAAAGCTGTGGATGTTGTCTATGTGGACTTCAGTAAGACCTTTGACAAAGTCCCACACGGAAGGTTGGTTAGGAAGGTTCAATCGTTAGGTATTAATATTGAAGTAGTAAAATGGATTCAGCAGTGGCTGGATGGGAGACGCCAGAGAGTGGTGGTGGATAACTGTTTGTCAGATTGGGGGTCAGTGACTAGTGGTGTGCCTCAGGGATCTGTACTGGGTCCAATGTTATTTGTCATATACATTAATGATCTGGATGATGGGGTGGTAAATTGGATGAGTAAGTATGCAGATAATACTAAGATAGGTGGAGTTGTGGATAATGAAGTAGGTTTTCAAAGCTTGCAGAGAGATTTAGGCCGGTTAGAAGAGTGGGCTGAAAGATGGCAGATGGAGTTTAATGCTGATAAATGTGAGGTGCTACATTTTGGTAGGACTAATCAAAATAGGACATACATGGTAAATGGTAGGGCACTGAAGAATGCAGTAGAACAGAGGGATCTAGGAATAATGCTGCACAGTTCTCTGAAGGTGGAATCTCATGTGGATAGGATGGTGAAGAAAGCATTTGGTATGCTGGCCTTTATAAATCAGAGCATTGAGTATAAGAGTTGGGATGTAATGTTGAAATTATACGAGGCATTGGTGAGGCTAAATTTGGAGTACTGTGTACAGTTTTGGTCACCGAATTATAGGAAAAATGTCAACAAAATAGAGAGAGTACAGAGAAGATTTACCAGAATGTTACCTGGGTTTCATCACCTAAGTTACAGAGAAAGGTTGAACAAGTTGGGTCTTTATTCTTTGGAATGTAGAAGGTTGAGGGGGGACTTGATAGAGGTATTTAAAATTATGAGGGAGATAGATTGAGTTGATATGGATAGGCTTTTTCCATTGAGAGTGGGGGAGATTCAAACAAGAGGACATGAGTTGAGAGTTAAAGGGCAAAAGTTTAGGGGTAACATGAGGGGGAACTTCTTTACTCAGAGAGTGGTAGCTGTGTGGAACGAACTCCCAGCAGAAGTGGTTGAGGCAGGTTCGATGTTGTCGTTTAAAGTTAAATTGGACAGCTATATGGACAGGAAAGGAATGGAGGGTTCTGGGCTGAGTGCAAGTCGGTGGGACTAGGTAAGAGTAAGAGTTCGGCATGGACTAGAAGGGCCGAGATGGCCTGTTTCCGTGCTGTAATTGTTATATGGTTATATGGTATTCAGTGATAATGGTGGTGAATTTAACAATAATGAATTCAGAGATATGGCAGACAACATTGAAACAAAGACAACAGAAGCATGCAGTCTTTGGGGTAATGGACTTCTGAACTAACAGAAGCAAACTGAAATAATGCCTAAGGTAAAGAAAAGCAATGGTTGTGGTTGGAATACAGCCCTGCACTGAGCCTTTATGATGAAGAATACGTAATGTTCATGGCTATAGCCCGTATTAATTGGTGTTCGGTCAGATTCCAAAACTTCCCTCTCTATTGGTTGACAGACCACCTGCTCTAGAGGACACTACAAGGAGTGAACTGGTTGGGAAATCTATTTCAGAACTGCATGCATAAAGGAAGGCTTTCACCGAAGCAGAGTGTTCAGACAGAATTTGAAGAGCACTGAGGGCCCCGGTCCGTCCTACGAATGACAAACATGGCACAGGAGACAAAGTGTATTACAAAAGAGCAGACTGTACAGAATGGAAAGGTCCTGGAGTTGTCATTGGTCAGGATGGAGTTGTGGTAGTTGTGAGACATGGAAGTTCATATGTCAGAGTACATCATTCTAGACTACATAAAGCACAAACTGAAGACCATCAAAACTCCATGGAGAATGACACAAAAAATGAAAAGAACTTATGTAGTACACTGTCACACTGAACAGACAAAGAAAAGGAGAGTGAAGCTAAGAACCAAACAGAGTTGCTCAATAGTGCCATCGATAGTGCAGAAGAGATGCAGTTGGTGACTCAAAAGACTTGCCTGAACAGAAATTACCACAAGTGCAAAGACAACATGGAAGTTTTGGTCTTAAAACAGGGCAAACTGTGAGATTTGTCAACAAAGACACTAGTATCTCATACAAAGCTGACGTCTTAGGACAGGCAGGCAAAGCCACTGGGAGAAACAACAGTTGGTACAACTTGAATTGCCTAGAACCAGTCACGGCCGTTCGCACTGCAGGGTCAATCGACATGTCATGTGCAGACAGACTTCTTATTGAATCAATTGTAGATCAGATTGGACCACCTGAAAAATGTCCAAGATGAAGATATCCTAGTAACTAAAAAGCTGTCGTTTGAATCTGCAAAACAGGATGAAATCAGAAGTTGGAGAAACAATGGAGTGTTTAAGGAAGCCAGAGACATTGGCCAAATGACAGTGTCTGCAAGACGGGTGTGCACTCTGAAAGGAACCCAGACAAGAATTATACCAAAAGCACTTTTAAAGGCTAGAGGTTTCGAGGAACTGAACACAAAAAAAACTCCAAAAAGACCCACCAACATGTGCATCAGAGCCTCTCCAACTACTTCCCTCAGTGATAAGTCATTGATATCCCCACTGCATGGACATAAAATCTGCATTCTTACAGGGAATGGAGCTGTCCAATGACATTTACAATAAACCCCTGTCTGAAGCCAGAAGTAAAGGTACACTGTGGAAACTGAAAGAGTGTGTGTATGGTCCAGCAGATGCATCACTCTACTGGTATAAAAAAGTCAAGGAAATAATGTTGAAAACAGGTAGAAAGTTGACACAAGTGGATCCAGCTGCTTTTTTACTGGCAAGATTCAGGATATAATTTATTTGGAGTACAAAACTTTACCACAAGTTATCCCTCAGCAAAGGTCAGCCTTTCAGGTTGAGCGCAAGGAACATGACAGATTCTGCGATGTTGGGATAGGCATCCTTGCTGTTGATGGAACAGTACAACTGCACCTAGAAAGCTACATCAAGAATCTTCGGACAATCCACATGGAATCCTCATGTGCCACACAAAAGCATGCACTCCTCAGCGAAGCTGAAGCTGAGCAACTTACATCAAAGATAGGTCTGATTCTATGGATGGAAAGGCAGAGCATACCTGATATTATGTTTGATGCCTGCAACTTGATATCCAGCACAAAAAAATACCACAGTACAAACTTTACATGACTCAAACAAGATAGTGCGCAGAATTCAATCTGAAAAAGTAGTCTTGAAATTTCAACACTTAGGAAAATATAGCTCACGGAGGCCCATTGTCTTCAGTCATGCCTCACTTGGAACTTCCTGATGGAGGTACTCAAGGGAGACATTTTATTGTACTGTTGGAAGAAGAGGGAAGATTTTCACCTCTCTATTGGCAATCAAAAAGGATCTAAACAGTTGTACAGAGTACGCTGACAGGAGAAACCCTTGCAATGCCTAAAGGTATTGATGATGTTGTTTTTCTCACAACACGCTATTCAGTTTTTCAACGGTGACCAAGAAGAACAGTCTACCTGTGTCTTCTTGTGTCATAGACAACTACTCTTTGTTTGATGCACATGCACACTAGAGGAAAAAGGAGGAATTGGGGGATGAAAAGGTGGCAGCCCTCAGGTATTGAACTGAGATGTTGAAAACAAAGTTGTTTAAACAAATGAAAAATGTGTCTTTGTTGTTTGGGCATTAACATGCACCAATCCCAACCTCATCACCGAACCTACAGACGAGGGTGATTCTGTTGTAGTCTGGCACATTGACCTCTAGCTTGCTGAGACCAAACTGCATTACTTAGATACCTCCTCTTACTTACCCTACTAAGGAGCATCAGCCTATAGTCTACTCCAGCAACACCAACCTCATACACGACAGATATCTCCCATTCACTGCTACCAACCTCACTGTTTACATACCCTGCAATGCGTGTTGTGTTTCTACCTCCTACCCATGATCCACAATCCTGTCAAAGTAGCCCCATTGGTTCTTCCTGATCCTTCTCCACTGAACTCGTGTCTACATAACAGGTGTCCCCCGCATTTCAAAGTTTCGCTTTACAAAAACTCACTGTTACGAAAGACCTACATTAGTACCCTGTTTTCGCTTTCAGAAGGTGTTTTCACTGTTACGGAAAAAAATTCAGCGCGCAAAAAGTCAGCGCACGATAAAAGGCAGAGCGCGCCCCAAGCAGCCGCTCTCCCCCGGATTGAGAACTGCTTTGCTTTAACACGTGCCTGTGAGCAGCCGTTTGCAAGATGAGTTCTATGGTATTGGAAAAGCCTGAAAGAGCTCGTAAAGGTGTTACACTTACGGTAAAACTAGACATAATTAAGTGTTTTGATCGTGGTGAACGAAGTAAGGACAACATGAGTTTGGCTTGTGGAAGCTGACGAACATGATGTTGAAGAGGTTTTGGCATCCCATGACCAAGAACTGACAGATGAAGAGCTGATGCAATTGGAAGAGGAAAGGATAACAATCGAAAGCCAATGAGTAATGATAAAGTACGACTTTAATTTTGAACGGGTACGTTGGTTTAGGAGATATTTGCAGGATGGTTTGAATCCTTATTAAAGAACTGTGCGATAGAAAAATGCGCGAGGCTTAGCAGTCAAGCAAGCCTTCCACATCAGCCACAGCAGACGACGAACCTTGACCTTCAACATCGAGGCGGGCAGTCATAGGAGAAGACGAGCTGCCTGCCCTGATCGACGATGAGATGACACCCCAGTGTCCCACCACCCCAATCCCCAGGCCACGGACAGATATTAATTTGCGGAAAATGCAACGGAAGCCGGGACGCACACAGCACATCTTTAAGAAAAAAGCCGAAATAAACATGCTAATTAATTAGGTGCCGCCAACAGCGCTTGCGTGAGATTTTCTGCCAAGAGCGCCTGTGTGAGATTTTCACTTTGGAGATCTGTGCAGGCAATCGTTGTAGGGAAGTATTTCTACTTTATATAGGCTGTGTATTTACCATATCATTCCTGTTTTTACTATATGTTACTGTTATTTTAGGTTTTATGTGTTATTTTGCATGATTTGGTAGGTTATTTTTGGGTCTGCGAACGCTCACAAAATTTTCCCACGTAAATAAATGGTAATTGCTTCTTCGCTTTATGACATTTCGGCTTATGAATCGTTTCATAGGAACACTCTACCTTCGGATGGCGGGGGAAACCTGTACTTTGATTCCATTTTGTCCCTTTTGGTTCACTCCTACCCTCCTACATCTGTGATACTTTACATTTCTATTGTTTCAATGACTTTCAATTCCCTGACCCTGATTGCCTGATTTTCACTATGAAGATCCAGTCCCTTTACACTTCCAGTCCCTATCAGGAAGGCTTTAAAACTTTCCACTTCTTTGTGGTCTACAAACCTAACCAGTTCCCTTCCACCACTATACTCCTCCATCTGACAGAACAGCTTTTCACCCTCAACAATTTCTCTTTTGGGTCCTACCATTATGCCAAAACTGAGGTGTAGCCTGGGCACTTGCATGAGCTCCAGCTATGCCTGCATTTTCCTTGGCTATGTGAAACTGCCCATGTTCTAAGCCTTCACTGGTAATGTTCCCCAAATCATTCTCCGCTACACTGACAACTAAATTGGTGCTTTTTCCTGCACCCATGATAAACTTTACAATTTCATCAACTTTGCCTCCAACTTCCATCCTGCTCTCAAATTAAATTGATCCATCTCTTGACACTTCTTTCTCTTTTCTTGATTTCCCTGTCTCTGTCTCTGGAGATAAGACAATTGTCTGCCATCTTTTACAAACCCACTGACTCTCACGATTACTTTGATAATACCTCTTCACACCCTGTCTCTTGTAAACATGCTATCCCCTTTTCTCAGTTCCTCTATTTCCACCACATCTGTTTCAGGTGTCTTATTTTTCCAAAAACAAGATTTCCCTTCCACTACCATCGAAGCATCTTCTCCATTTCCCACACACCTGTTCTCAGTCAATCTTCCCGCCGTTTCCTTTATCCTTACCTACCCCTTATGAGTCTCCATATCCAGGACAAGATTCTCCACAACTTCTGCCTTCTCCAAACAAAATCCTACCATTCATCATATTGTACCTCCCCCACACCCTCCACTTTCCATTAAGAACATTCGCTACATGATTCCCTTTTCCATGAGTCACTCCTCACTGGCTTTCCTCCTGGCATTTATCCCTACGAGTATGACAAGTGCTACACCTGCCCATTCACCTCCTCCCTGTATTTCCATAGGTGAGGCAACAATTAACCTGCAAGTCAACTATGGTGTCCAGTGCTCACAGTGTGGTCTTCTCTACATTGCTGAGACCCAGTACAGGTTAAGGGACCTCTTCATTGTGCAGCTTCGCTCTGTCCTCTGCAAAGGGCAAGATCTCCCTATAGCTGCTCATTTCAATTCCAATTTCTCATTGACATACCGATATACCTATCCATGATTCCTCTACTGCCCCGATGAGGCCAAACACAAATTGAAAAACCAACACCTCATAGTACAGACCCTTCAGCGTAAACGTTGTGCCAATCTTTTAACCTACTCTAAGATCAAACCCTTCCTTCCTACGTAGCCTTCCATTTTTCGATCATCCATGTGCCCATCTAAAAAGTTCTTAAATGCCCCTATGAATCTGCCTTGACCTGTACCCTTGGCAGGGTGAACTTGCTTCAGATGTTGCCTCTATACTTTCCTCCAATCACCTTAATATTATGCCTCCTTGTATTTGCCATTTTTGCCCTGGGAAACACTGTCTAACCACTTGATCTATGCCACTTATCATCTAACTTTGTACCTTATGAAGAATGTCCATTATGATGCTTCTTTCCCTCTTTCCCTTTAGCCTAGTACAACTTCCAATTCCTTACTTCCCCCTTAAATCATCCATTATGATTGGCATTCTAGATTTACTAATAGTATGTTCTACATCATAACCAGTCTCTTTGTATACTGATTTCCTCTGAAAGTTCTACAGGATTTACTAGTAACTACCTTACATTTGCAAGATTGAGAGTAAATCTCAGCCGCACGTGGAAATACTATCAGATGTATTCCATAAAACAATTTCAAATTTTCAACTTTTCACTTTCCAGAGAGTGTAGCCCTGAACTGTTCACCCCTTCATGATGGGCATAACTTCCCATTCCTAGTATCATCTTGAACTTTCCTCAGTGTCCATGTCTTTGATGCAATGGTGAACTTGTAGTAAGGCAGAGGTTAAGGTAATATCCAGGCAAAGGAAAGTCTTGGAAGAACATAGCTTCCCTTCAAACAGCAAGGGATTGGAGCCATTTGAGTTACCAAAACAAGGATGTAATCAAAGGATGCAAGGCACACACATCAACTGAGGGACAAGCTTCAAAGTATCATTAGTTGTTAATCTGTGGTTTTATTGACTTTTAAGGCCTGTATTATGAATGGCAAATGAACTTGCAAATAAGCAATTTGAACATGCACTAGATTACCGATTGGTCAATATCCGTAACTGCTAGTCAAGTACATATAAAAATGGAATTTCTCTTTTCAGACTTCAGAACAGTGTAGTGACAAGGGCTATGCTATTCTCCTTGTGCATAAATAATGTTTGAACTAAAGTATATAAGTTTAGCAACATTCCTCTGCTTTTCAATTCCATATGCTAAAATATCACACCATTAGTCCAAAGTATCAATGCAAACAAATCAAATTTGTTTATTCTCATTTCCTTTTACAAAACATTTATCTTTATGATTGTTTGTATGAAAGACCAGAGGATATTCAGCTCATGCTGGAATGGGTATAAATAACCTCATGATTAGTGGTGGTGGGAATCTGCCACCACTATCCTCACTTCACCTTGATGCAAAACTAAAATGCTGGATCAGCATACACTGGCAAAGGGAGTGGACGCCAAAGAAGAACCCAAAAGAAAAGCAAAGCCTGCCTGTGATGAAAAGGAACATGAAGGAGAAAGGCAATCACTACAGTTATCTAGATATTGCAGAGGTTATTTTACTATACAGGTTTCCCCCGCTTTTTGAACGCTCGCTTTACAAAACCTGTTACAAAAGACCTACATTAGTTTCCCGTTTTCGCTAACAGAAGGTGTTTTCACTGTTACAAAAAAAGGCAGCATGCAAAAAAAGCAGCGTGTGATAAAAGGCAGCGCGCGCCCCGAGCAGCCGCTCTCCCCCGGATTTGGAACGGCATTCTCACCGGCATTGCTTTAACACGTGCCTGTGGAGCAGCCGTTGGAAGATGAGTTCTAAAGTATCAGAAAAGCCTAAAAGAGCTCATAAGGGTGTTATACTTAGCGTAAAACTAGACATAATTAAGCGTTTCGCTCGTGGTGAACGAAGTAAAGACAAAGTGAGTTTGGCTTGTAGAAGTTGACGAAGATGATGTTGAAGAGATTTTGGCATCCCATGACCAAGAACTGATAGGTGAAGAGCTGATGCAATTGGAAGAGGAAAGGAAAAAAATCAAAACCGAATACTGTAGCAAATGGACCGAAGGTGAAGTCGTCCAGGAACTGAACGTGAAGCAACCGCGTGAGATTTTCGCTGCAATGATAAAGTACGACTTTAATTTTGAAAGGGTACATCAGTTTAGGGCATATTTGCAAGATGGTTTGAGTGCTTACAAAGAACTGTATGATAGAAAAATGCGCGAGGTTAAGCAGTCAAGCAAGCCTTCCATATCAGCCACAGCAGACAATGAACCTCGATCTTCGACATCGAGGCGGGCAGTCATAGGAGAAGATGAGCTGCCTGCCCTAATAGAAACAGACGACGATGAGATGACACCCCAGTGTCCCACCAGCCCAGCCCCCAGGCCCTGTACAGACACCGATTCACGGAGAATGCAGCGGAAGCAGGGAGGCACACAGCACATCTTTAAGAAAAAAGCCGAAATAAACATGCTAATTAATTAGGTGCCGTCCGGCATGTAAATGTCGGCCCAGATCAGAGGCGATGCAGTTTTAATCAAAACTATTAATCAACAAGCTATTTACTCAATGCCTGTATTTTTCAGTTGTTCCCGGAATCAGCTCCACTATCACATTTATAAATTGTCTAAGGGGAATTTGAACAATTCTTATCACTAGTTTCTGAATAATTTTGGTGTTTTTCCAGAGGTGTTACTTTAAGCTTCAGACACTCTTCAAAATTTTTAGATCATTTTTCTCATAGAAAGAACTTGAAAATAATAAAGGAATTTCAACTATTTGTTGAAGCTTACTGTATTATTATAAGTAAAAACAGGAGTTGAATAACACAGAGCAATAACCAGCACCAAATGAATATTCACCAGTCAATAGCTAAGTAAGGAGGACTTAGCAGAAGTGATGAGGGAAGGCCTAAAAAGTAACCCTGTGCAATAAAATGGAGAGCCGTTTCTGTTTTAATTTTAAACGTAAACAACAGGAATTCTGCAGATGCTGGAAATTCAAGCAACATACATCAAAGTTGCTGGTGAACGCAGCAGGCCAAGCAGCATCTATAGGAAGAGGCGCAGTCGACGTTTCAGGCCGAGACCCTTCGTCAGGACTAACTGAAGGAAGAGTGAGTAAGGGATTTGAAAGCTGGAGGGGGAGGGGGAGATGCAAAATGATAGGAGAAGACAGGAGGGGGAGGGATAGAGCTGAGAGCTGGACAGGTGATAGGCAAAAGGGGATACGAGAGGATCATGGGACAGGAGGCCTAGGGAGAAAGACGGGGGGGGGTGACCCAGAGGATGGGCAAGAGGTATATTCAGAGGGACAGAGGGAGAAAAAGGAGAGTGAGAGAAAGAATGTGTGCATAAAAAGGAGTAACAGCTGGGGTACGAGGGGGAGGTGGGGCCTAGCGGAAGTTAGAGAAGTCAATGTTCATGCCATCAGGTTGGAGGCTACCCAGACGGAATATAAGGTGTTGTTCCTCCAACCTGAGTGTGGCTTCATCTTTACAGTAGAGGAGGCCATGGATAGACATGTCAGAATGGGAATGGGATGTGGAATTAAAATGTGTGGCCACTGGGAGATCCTGCTTTCTCTGGCGGACAGAGCGTAGATGTTCAGCAAAGCGGTCTCCCAGTCTGCGTCGGGTCTCACCAATATATAAAAGGCCACATCGGGAGCACCGGACGCAGTATATCACCCCAGTCGACTCACAGGTGAAGTGATGCCTCACCTGGAAGGACTGTTTGGGGCCCTGAATGGTGGTAAGGGAGGAAGTGTAAGGGCATGTGTAGCACTTGTTCCGCTTACACGGATAACCATCTCTCACTGCTCCCCATCTGTAATTTCTTCGGCTCTTCAACTTTTCGACCACATTTTGACTCAGACTCGCTATCACTGCCATGTATCCTTTCTTGGAACGTGCCTCCGTCGCCAACTTACTCCAGTTGGCTTTAGGATTCGTTTCCAAGCCTCTCAATTTGGACCTTCTGAGGATCCCAGGTACTCACATTTTATTGACTCTGCCTCTCGCCGCTTCTCCCGTCAAGCTCTGAAGGCGACGCTCTCCGCCATGAGGAGGTACTTGGTGTCCCTATCCCAGACCCTTCCACACCTTCGGGACACTTTCTTCGCCGTCTGTAATGGTCCTACCCGCTATTTCATCCTCCGTCGGATCCACGCCTGCAATCGCCGTTTTTTTGACTTTGTCATGTTAGGCAAAGATCGTAAGATCTTACATCTACGGACTCCAGAGCCTGCCGGCCCCGACGCTAGCAGGCATGAACTTTCAATTGCGGCCCCTGCCATTGATCTCGGCGGCTCCAACACCTCAGGGCATATTCAAAACCCGGACTCCAGCAACGACCATGGACACATTCGAAATGATTACGCAACCACCAACTGCGACTCCAGCCTTGAACTCCAGGCCGGGTCTTTATGTGCTGCTGTTGTGACTCCCGTCTCCCCTTCCCCCACCACCACTCCGCAGCCCCGTCTTCCTCAGATCCCACCGTCAACTCCTGGGCCCTCAGAGGCTCCATCTTCCTCTCACCCCAACCCTCCCCTCTCCATTGACACTCCCAGCCTCCCCCCTCCCCCCTCTGATCCCAGCTCTCATCCGTGCCGGGTCTTTAACATCCCCTCCGACCTTCAACTGTCGGAGGCAGAACGCTCTGTTCTCAGTAAGGGCCTCACGTTTG
Organism: Mobula hypostoma; assembly: GCF_963921235.1. Taxonomy (NCBI): domain Eukaryota; kingdom Metazoa; phylum Chordata; class Chondrichthyes; order Myliobatiformes; family Myliobatidae; genus Mobula; species Mobula hypostoma. Next base: position 29,295,201 of record NC_086115.1, on the reverse strand, counting down.
TCCCCCTTCGCCCACACCTCAGCGAGTTCCGTGTTCGCCATGATGCGGAACTTTTCTTCCGCCGTCTCCGTCTCCGAGCCTACTTCTTCGGCAAGGACTCTTCCACCCCCACCGATGACCCCTTCTCCCGTCTTCAACCCTCCTCTTCTTCATGGACACCCCGCTCTGGTCTTCTGCCTGCTCTGGATCTCTTTATTGCCAACTGCCGACGGGACATCAACCGTCTCGACTTCACCGCACCTTGTCCCCATTCCAACCTCACTCCTTCGGAACGCTCTGCTCTCCACTCCCTCCGCACTAATCCTAACCTTATTATTAAACCCGCTGATAAAGGGGGTGCTGTTGTAGTCTGGCGTACTGACCTCTACCTTGCCGAGGCACAGCGACAACTCGCGGATACCTCCTCTTATTTACCCCTCGATCGTGACCCCACCAAGGAGCACCAGGCCATTGTCTCCCACACTATCAACGACTTTATCCGCTCAGGGGATCTCCCATCCACTGCTACCAACCTTATAGTTCCCACACCCCGCACTTCCCGTTTCTACCTCCTACCCAAGATCCACAAACCTGCCTGTCCTGGCCGACCTATTGTCTCAGCTTGCTCCTGCCCCACCGAACTCGTTTCTGCATACCTCGACACTGTTTTATCACCCCTTGTTCAATCCCTTCCGACCTATGTTCGTGACACTTCTCACGCTCTTAAACTTTTCGATGATTTTAAGTTCCCTGGCCCCCACCGCTTTATTTTCACCATGGATGTCCAGTCCTTATATACTTCCATCCCCCATCAGGAAGGTCTCAAAGCTCTACGCTTCTTTTTGGATTCCAGACCTAATCAGTTCCCCTCTACCACCACTCTGCTCCGTCTAGCGGAATTAGTCCTTACTCTTAATAATTTCTCCTTTTGCTCCTCCCATTTCCTCCAAACTAAAGGTGTAGCTATGGGCACCCGTATGGGTCCTAGCTATGCCTGCCTTTTTGTTGGGTTTGTGGAACAATCTATGTTCCGTGCCTATTCTGGTATCTGTACCCCACTTTTCCTTCGCTATATCGACGACTGCATTGGCGCTGCTTCCTGCACGCATGCAGAACTCGTTGACTTTATTAACTTTGCCTCCAACTTTCACCCTGCCCTCAAGTTTACCTGGTCCATTTCCGACACCTCCCTCCCCTTTCTAGATCTTTCTGTCTCTGTCTCTGGAGACAGCTTATCCACTGATGTCTACTATAAGCCTACTGACTCTCACAGCTATCTGGACTATTCCTCTTCTCACCCTGTCTCTTGCAAAAACGCCATCCCCTTCTCGCAATTCCTCCATCTCCGCCGCATCTGCTCTCAGGATGAGGCTTTTCATTCTAGGACGAGGGAGATGTCTTCATTTTTTAAAGAAAGGGGCTTCCCTTCCTCCACTATCAACTCTGCTCTTAAACGCATCTCCCCCATTTCACGTACATCTGCTCTCACTCCATCCTCCCACCACCCCACTAGGAATAGGGTTCCCCTGGTCCTCACCTACCACCCCACCAGCCTCCGGGTCCAACATATTATTCTCCGTAACTTCCGCCACCTCCAACGGGATCCCACCACTAAGCACATCTTTCCCTCCCCCCCTCTCTGCATTCCGCAGGGATCGCTCCCTACACAACTCCCTTGTCCATTCGTCCCCCCCATCCCTCCCCACTGATCTCCCTCCTGGCACTTATCCGTGTAAGCGGAACAAGTGCTACACATGCCCTTACACTTCCTCCCTTACCACCATTCAGGGCCCCAAACAGTCCTTCCAGGTGAGGCATCACTTCACCTGTGAGTCGACTGGGGTGATATACTGCGTCCGGTGCTCCCGATGTGGCCTTTTATATATTGGTGAGACCCGACGCAGACTGGGAGACCGCTTTGCTGAACATCTACGCTCTGTCCGCCAGAGAAAGCAGGAACTCCCAGTGGCCACACATTTTAATTCCACATCCCATTCCCATTCTGACATGTCTATCCACGGCCTCCTCTACTGTAAAGATGAAGCCACACTCAGGTTGGAGGAACAACACCTTATATTCCGTATGGGTAGCCTCCAACCTGATGGCATGAACATCGACTTCTCTAACTTCCGCTAGGCCCCACCTCCCCCTCGTACCCCATCTGTTACTCTTTTTTATGCACACATTCTTTCTCTCACTCTCCTTTTTCTCCCTCTGTCCCTCTGAATATACCTCTTGCCCATCCTCTGGGTCACCCCCCCGCCCCCCCCCGTCTTTCTTCCCGGACCTCCTGTCCCATGATCCTCTCGTATCCCCTTTTGCCTATCACCTGTCCAGCTCTCGGCTCTATCCCTCCCCCTCCTGTCTTCTCCTATCATTTTGCATCTCCCCCTCCCCCTCCAGCTTTCAAATCCCTTACTCACTCTTCCTTCAGTTAGTCCTGACGAAGGGTCTCGGCCTGAAACGTCGACTGCGCCTCTTCCTATAGATGCTGCTTGGCCTGCTGCGTTCACCAGCAACTTTGATGTATGTTGCTCTGTTTTAATTTGCTGTTTTTGGCCTCATGAGGATTTTAAGCTTCTTGAAAACACTGCCCCCATCAGTAATGCTAATAGAAAACCCCCAACAGCTATAAAAACATGGATGAGTGTGTCCCCACAAACTCATTCAGTCTTCTTTAACCAGAAGACCTGGATGAAGCATGAGATCCACAATCTGCTGAGGGCCAGATCAGTGACCTTAGGTCTGGCAACCAAGTTAAATACGAGAGGTCCAGGTACAATCTCCAGAAAGCCATCTCACATACAAGGTGGTAATTCCAAACCAAACTTGAATCACTGAACGACTCGCAATAGGTGTAGCACAGCTTGAATGCTGTTATCTCTTACAAAGTGAAAGCAAGTGATATAGATGACAACAAGGCTTTGTTCACATATCAGCTCAATGTCTTCTACACCTGCTTTGACCAACAAAACACGGAGGAACCTTCACAAACTCCTACAGCCCCTGATGAACCTGTGAGTTGAGTCACTGAGGCAGATATTCAAAGTCAAAGTAAATATATGTCATATATACAGCCCCGAGATTCATTTTCTTGTGGGGATACTCAGCAAATCGAAGAGCATAATAGAATCAATGAAAGATCACACCCAACAGGGCGATCAAACAACCAATATGCAAAAGACAACAAACTGCACAAATACAAGAGAGAGAAAAAATAATAAATAAATAGGCAATAAATATCGAGTACAGGTTTCCCTCACCATCCAAAGGTAGAGCATTCCTATGAAACGGTTCGTAAGCCGGAATGTCGTAAAGCAAAGAAGCAATTACCATTTATTTATATGGGAAAATTTTGTGAGCGTTCGCAGACCCAAAAATAACCTATCAAATTATGCCAAATAACACATAAAAGCTAAAGTAATGGTAACATATAGTAAAAGCAGGAATTATATGATAAAGACACAGCCTATATAAAGTAGAAATACTTTTCCACAATCATTGCCGGCACTGTTCTCCGTAGCGAAAATCTCACGCAAGCGCTGTTGGCAAAAACACTCTTTTCAGTAACCTTTAAGCTATAAAGCTGCCAAATTATACCAAATAACACGTAAAAATACACATCCTATATAAAGTAGAAATAATGTATGTACAGTGTAGTATGACTTACCGGAATTGGGAAGACAGTGCCAAGCACACTGATGATGGTGTGTTAGGCTGAGTCATCAAGAGTTTGGGTGGTGCAGTGGCCCCACCCTCCAGGCAGCGAACCGATACCGATCCGCGAAGCATGTAGGGGTACAGCTGTAGCCGGGAAGCACACAGCACATCTTTAAGAAAAAAGCCGAAATAAACATGCTATTAGGTGCTGCCCAGCACGTAAATGTTGGCCCAGATCAGAGGCGACGCATTCGGCAATCGCCTCTGATCTGGGCCAACAATTACGTGCCGGGCGGCACATAATTAATTATCTTGTTTATTTCAGCATTTTTCTTAAAGATGAGCTGTGTGCCTCCCGGCTACTGCTGCATTCTCCACGAGTCGGTATCTATCAGCGGCTTGGGTGTTGGGGTGGTGGGACACTGGGGTGTCATCTCATCGTCGTCTGTTTCCATTAGGGCAGGCAGCTCATCTTCTCCTATGACTGCCCGCCTCGATGTCGAAGGTCGAGGTTCGTTGTCTGCTGTGGCTGATGTGGAAGGCTTGCTTAACTGCTTAGCCTCGTGCATTTTTCTATCATATTGTTCCTCATAAGCACTCAAACCATCTTGCAAATATGCCCTAAACCGATGTACCCTTTCAAAATTAAAGTCCTACTTTATCATTGCAGCCAAAATCTCATGCAGTTGCTTCACGTTCAGTTCCTGGACGACTTCACTTTCGCTACTGAACTCAGTTTTGATTGTTATCCTTTCCTCTTCCAATTGCATCAGCTCTTCATCTAACAGTGCTTGGACATGGGATGCCAAAACCCCTTCAACATCATCTTCGTCAGCTTCCACAAGCCAAACTCACTTTATTCTTGCTTTATTCACCATGATTGAAATGCTTAATTATGTCTAGTTTTACACTAAGTGTAACACCCTTACGAGTCCTTTTAGGCTTTTCCAATACCTTAGAACTCAGCTTGCTAACGACTGCTCACAGGCACGTGTTTAAGCAATGCCAACAAGAATGCCGTTCTGAATCCGGGGGAGAGCGGCTGTTCGGGGCACGCGCTGCCTTTCTTCGTAACAGTGAAAACACCTTCTGTTAGCGAAAACAGGTAACTAATGTAGGTCTTTCTAACAGTGAGGTCTTTCGTAAAGCGAATGTTCGAAAAGCGGGGGACACCTGTACATAAGATGAAGGATCCTTCGAAGTGTGTCTACGGATTTTGGGAACAGTTCAGTGAGATGTGAGAGCATCCTTCAGGAGGGTGAACCCATGAAAGCATCCGGCCCAGAAAGGGGACGTGGCCAAGTACTAAAGACCTGTGCTGATCAACTGGCTGGTGTGTTCACCAATATCGTTAACCTCTCACTTGTGGCAATCAGAGGTACCCACCTGCTTTAAGCAAGCTCCAATTATACCAGTGCCCAAGATGAACTTGGTAACCTGCCTCAATGACTATTCTCCAGTAGCACTTATATCTAATATGATTAAGTGCTTTAAGAGGTTCGTGATGAAACATATTAACTCCTGCCTGAGAAGCAACTTGGATCCACTCCAATTTGCCTACTTTTATAACAGGTCAACAGCAGATACTATTTCATTAGCTTTTAAATCAAATATCAGGATACCCGTCATTGACTACAGCTCAGTATTCAATACTATCATCCCTTCAAAACTAATCAATAAGCTTCAGGACCAAGGCCTTAACACCTCCTTGTGCGACTGGATCATCGATCTCATTTGCAGACTCAGTCAATTTGGATTGGTAACAACATCTCCTCCACAATCTCCCTCAACACAGGTGCACGACAAGCCTATGTTCTTAGCCCACTGCTCTACTTGCTTTATACTTTATATTTGGCATATCACCATGGAGAGCATTCTAATTGGCTACATCACTGGCTGGTTTGAGGGGAGGGGGCACTGCACAGAATCGAGATAACTGCAGAAAGTTGTAAACTCAATCAGCTCCATTATGGGCACCAACCTCCCCAGCATCCAGAACATCTTCAAGGAGTGATGTCTCAAAAAGGTGGCATCCATCATTAAGGACCTCTATCACCCAAGATGTGCCTGCTTCATATTGCTGCTATCAAAGAGGAGGTACAGGAGCCTGAAGACATACACTCAAAGATTCACGAATAGCTTCTTCCCCTCTGCTATTAGATATCTGGATGGACAGTAAACCCATGAACACTATCTCACTACATTTTTTCTATGCCTGCACTACTTATTTAACTTTTTTATATTTACAGCAATTTAGTTTTTTAAATATGTATTGCAATGTACTGCTGCCAGATAACAAATTTCACAGCGTGTGCCAGTGATATTAAACCTGATTCTCATGACTGTGAGGCTGAGCACAGTGCCAATGCCATATTTAAGTTGGCTGATGACACCACTGTCACTGGCTGAATCAAGAATGGTGACAAATTAGATTAGATTCAACTTTATTGTTATTGTTGTGAGTACAGATACAAAGCCAATGAAATGCAATTAGTATCTGACCAGAAGTGCAAAAGAATAGTATTATTTACAAAATAACTGTGAATAAAACTTAAGTGCTACAGCACACAAATATAAAAGTACTGAGACAGTCCAATATGGGTGCAATACTGCTTAGCGCTGTGATGTAAGGTTCAGCAGGGTCACAGCCTCAGAGAAGAAGCTCTTCCTGTGCCTGCTGGTGCGAGAGCAGAGGCTCCTGTAGCGCCTACCAGATTGGAGGAGAGTAAAAAGTCCATGGTTAGGGTGAGATGCATCCTTGATAATGCTTTTCCCCCTGCCCAGGCAGCATTTATGGTAGATGTTCTCAATGGTGGGCAATTGGGTGCCGATAATCCGCTGGGCAGTTAGTATATAGGAGTGAGATTAAAAATTTGGCTGAGTAGTGAAACAAAAACAACAACTCACTCAAATATCAGCAAGTCCAAGGAGATGATTATTGATTTCAGGAGGTAGAAACCAGAGATTCATGAGCATTCCTCATCGCGGTAATCAGTAGTGGAGAGGGTCAGCGACTTTAAATTCCTCGGTGTTATCATTTCAGAGAATCTGCTCTGGGTCCAGCACATAAGTACCACTATGAAGAAAGCATGGCAGCACCTCTACTTTCTTAGAATTTGCGAAGATTTGGCACGTCATCCAAAATTTTAACGAACTTCTATAGATGTGTGGTGAAGAGTATATTGACCAGTTTCATCACAACTTGGTATGGAAATGCCTACGTTCCTGTATGTAAAAGCTTACAAAAAGTCATGAGTAGGGCCCAGACCATCAGGGATAATGCTCTCCTAACCACTGAGCACACCTACATGGAATGCTGTCACAGGAAAGCAGCATCTATGATCAAGGAACCCCTCCATTCATGGTCAAGCTCTCTTCTTATTGCTGCCATCGGGAAGGTTGTACAGGTGACTCAGGACCACACTACCACGTTCAGAAACAGTTATTACCCCTCAACCATCAGGGTCTTGAATCAGAGGGGATCAACTTCATTTACCCTATCACTGAACTGCTTGCACTAAACTGGACTCAATTTTAAGGACTCTTTATCTCATATTCTCGATATTTATTGCTTACTTGTGTATTATTATTGTTTTTCTTTTTTTGTATTTGCAGTTTGCTATGGTTGTTGTCTGCCCTGTTGGGTGTGGTCTTTCACTGATTCCATTGTGTTTCTTGTGCTTACTGTGATTGCACACAAGAAAGGGAATCTCAGGGCTGTATATGGTGACATTTACGTACTTCGGGTATAAATTATATTGAATTTTGAACTTTGAAGTATGAAACTGGACTAGACATTGGCTTCACGGGAGAAACCAAAGAGTGTTAATAGATGGTTGCCCTTCTGATTGATGGGGTGCTGCAAGGATTGGGGCTGGGTACACTATTGTTTGTCATCTACCTTAACAATTTGTATGATAATGTGGTAAATTAATGGATCAGCAAATCTGTGGATGAGACCAAGATTGGGAGTGTAGTGGATAGTGAGGCAGACTATCAAAGTTTACAGAGAGATCTGGACCAGCTAGAAAAATTAGCTGAAAAATGGCCGATACCACTTAATGCAGATATGTTTGAAGTGTTACACTTTGGTGGGACAAACAAGGGTAGAACTTACATAGTGAATGATAGGGTACTGTGGAGTGCTATAGAACAGAGGGATCTAGAAATACAGATCCATAATTGAAAATGATCACAGCTACAAAGAGTCATAAAAAGAGTTTTTGGCACATTGGCCTTCATAATTCAACATATTGAGTGCAAGTATTGCGATGTTATCTTATGTTGCAGTTGTACAAGACAATGGAAAGGTCTAATTAGCAGTAATGTGTGCAGTTCTGATTACCATCCTCAGGGTGGTGAGATTGGAAGAAGGTGAATGTAACGCCACTGTTCAAAAAAGGATGTAGGCAAAAGGCAGGTAACTATAGGCCTGTTAGTTTAACATCTGTAGTTGCAAAAATGCTTAAAGTTATCAGTAAAGAAGAAATAGCAAGGCATCTGGAAAGAAATGGATCTATCAAGCAGATGTAGCATGTATTCAGCAAAGGCAGGTCCTGTTTGACAAACTTACTGGAGCTCTTTGAGGAATTTAGAAGATTGAGGAGGGGAACTAATTGAAACGTATAAAATTCTAAAGGGATTGGACAGGCTAGATGCAGGAAGATTGTTCCCGATGTTGGGGAAGTCCAGAACGAGGGGTCACAGTTTGAGGATAAAGGGTAAGCCCTTTAGGACCGAGATGAGGAAAATCTTCTTCACACAGAGAGTGGTGAATCTGTGGAATTCTCTGCCACAGAAAATAGTTGAGGCCAGTTCATTGGCTATATTTAAGAGGGAGTTAGATATGGCCCTTGTGGCTAAAGGGATCAGGGGGTATGGAGAGAAGGCAGGTACAGGGTTCTGAGTTGGATGATCAGCCATGATCGTACTGAATGGCAGTGCAGGCTCGAAGGGTCGAATGGCCTACTCCTGCACCTATTTTCTATGTTTCTAAATAACAAATGCAGTGGACATTATTTACTTGGATTTCCAGAAGGCGTTCGATAAGGTGCCGCATAAAAGACTTATCCATAACATAAGTACGCATAGAGTTTGGAGTGATGTATTAGCATGGATAGAGGATCAGTTAACCAATAGAAAGTAGAAATTTGGGATACATGGGTGTTTCTCTGCTTGACAATCAATGGTGACAATCAGTGTCACAGGGATCGGTGCTGGGCTCGCAACTATTCACAATATACATTAACGAGGAAACCAAGTGTTGTGTAGCTAAGTTTGCTGATGACACTAAAATGAGTGGAAAAGCAAATCGTGCAGAGGATATGGAAAGTCTGCAGAGATATACAGATAGATTAAGTGAGTGGGTATGGGTCTGGCAGAAGGGGTACAATGTTGTAAATGCAGGTCATCCACTTTGGAAGGGAAAATGAAAGATCAGATTATTATTTAAATGGTAAAAGATTGCAGCATGCTGCTATGCAGAAGGACTGGGAGTGCTTGAGTATGAATCACAAAAGTGTGGTTGCAGGTGCAGCAGGCCATTAAGAAGGCCATTGGTATGTTGCCCTTCATTGCTAGAGGGATTGAATTTCAGAGCAGGGAGGTTATGCTGCAGCTGTATAGAGTATTGTTGAGTCCGCATCTGGAGTTCTGCATGCACTTCTGGTCTCCTTATTTGAGGAAGGATATACTGGCTTTGGAGGTTCACCAGGTTGATTCCAGAGATGAGGGGATTGGACTGTGAGGAGAGATTGAGCCACCTAGAATTCAGAAGAATGAGAGGAGATCTTATAGAAACACTAAACTATGAAGGGGATAGATAAGATGGAGGCAGGAAAGTTGTTTCCACTGGTAGGTGAGACTAGAACTAGAGGACATAGTCTCAAGATTTGGGGGAGTAAATTTAGGAAGGAGATGAGGAAGAACTGCTTTTCCCAAAGAGTGGTGAAACTGTGGAATTCTGCCCAATGAAGCAGTGGAGGCTACTTCAGTAAATACATTTAAGACAAGGTTGGATAGATTTTTGCATAGTAGAGGAATTAAGTGTTATGGGGGAAAGGCAGGTTGGTGAAGACGAGTCCATAGTCAGATCAGCCATATCTTACTGAATGGCAGATAAGGCTCAGCAGGTCAGACGACCTAATCCTGCTCCTACTTCTTATGTTCTTATATCAGTAAGACTGAAAGAGTGCAGAGAAAATTTACAAATATGCTGCCGGGACTTGAGGACCTCAGTTATCGGGAAAAATTAAATAGGTAAATAGGTTAAGACTGTAGTCTGAAAAGTGCAAGAGAATGAGGGGAGATTTGATAGATATATACAAAATTATGAGCAGTATAGGTAGTATTAGTTGCAAGTAACCTTTTTCCATGAAGTTTGGATGAGAGGCTGCATCAGTGTCTGGTGTGGGGTGCGGGGTGCGGGGTGCGGGGGGCGGGGGGCGGGGGGAGAGGGGGTTCTACTGCACCGGACCGAGAGAAGCTACAGAAAGTCGTAAAATTAGTCAGCTTCATATTGGGTACCAGTCTCTGTAATACCCAAGACAGCTTCAAAGAGTGGTGCCTCAGAAAGTTGAAGTCCATTATTAAGTATCCTGTTCACCCAGGGTATGCCCTCTTCTCATTGTTACTGTCAGGAACTAGATACAGAAGCCTGAAGGCACACACTCAGCGATTCAGGAACAGCTTCTTCCCCTCTGCCATATGATTCCTAAATGGACATTGAACCCATGAACACTACCACACTTTTTGAAAATATATATTATTTCTGTTTTTGCACTATTTTAATATACTCAATATACATATATACTTACTGTAAATAATATATTTACTTCTCAATTTTTTTATTTTCTATATTATTATGTATTGCATTGAACTGCTGCTGCTAAGTTAATAGATTTCACAACACATGTTGGTGATAATAAACCTGATTCTGACTAAGAACTACAGATCATGGGTTAAGTGTGAAGGGTGAAATGTTTAAAGGGAACATAGAGGGAACTTCTTCACTCAGAGGGTAGTAAGAGTGTAGAATGAGCTGCTAGCAGAAGTAGTGGATGCAAGTTTGATATCAACATGTAAATGAAATTTGGATAGGTACGTGGACAGGAGGGATATGGAGGCTATGGACCATGTGCAGGTCAATAGGACTAAGCAGTGTAATAGTTCAGCATAGACCAGATAGACTGAAGGGGCTGCTTCTGTGCTGTAATGTTCCATGTTTAGTAATCTATACATTAACGTGCATGCACAAACTTTGATGGTACCAGATTATAACCATGTTTTGAGGAGTTCCTCTAGCGATTAGTGTGGCTGGAAGCTTGAATTCCATGAACTACAACCATCTTTACAGGCAGCACAAAGGCATAGTGCTTTGAAGCACCAGAAAATCAGCTTCAATCCTAATCTCAGATGTTGTCTGTGTAGAGTTTGCATGTTCTCCCTCAGATCACTTGAGTTTTCTGGGTGCAGCAGCTACTTCTCACATCTCAATGACTTGCTGATTGATAAATAATTGGCTACTATAAACTAAGCTTTGTATAGATGGGGGAAATTGATTGGCATGTGAGAGAGAGAGTAGATTGCAGGGAATGAGTGGGATTGACGAGATTGGTCTAGGAGCCAACATCATAAATAGCCTCCTTCAATGTCAAATGAATATATTGAGAAATTATGAGATTGAGAGATAAATCAGAACCTGATTTATTATCACTAAAATATAACATAAAATTTGTTTATTTGTTTTTATGCAGCAGTAGAGTGCAAGTCAAAATTATAAATTATATTTAATGAATCAATTGGCAACACAATAGCATAATGATTAGAGTAATATTATTATAGCACCAGCAATCCAGGTTCAATTTCATCACTGTAAACAGTATGTACATTCTTTCCATGACCATGAGGGTTTCCTCTGAATATTTCAGTTTCTTCCCACATTCCAAAGAAATATGCGCTATTAGGTTAATTGGTCACATGGTTGAGACTGGTTAACCATTGACCCAGAAGAGTTGGTTATTGTGCTGTATCTCTAAATAATAAAAAAGTGAAAGAGGAATAATGAGATCATGTTCATGAACCATTTAAAAATTTGCTGGTGAAGTGATAGTAGTTATTCCTACAACATTGAGCATGGGTCTTCAGATCCCTGTACCTCCTCCCCAGTGGTAGTAATAATAACAGGGCCTGTCTTGGTTGTGAAGGGTCCTTAATGATGGATATCACTTTCTTGAAGCTCTGTATCTTGAAGATATCATTGACGGTGCAGAGGATTGTTCCCGTGATGGGGCTGGCTGAGCATACAACCTTCTGCAGCCTCTTTTAATCCCATGCAGTGGAGCTTCCATACCAGGTGTAATGCAACCAGTCAGAATGCTGTACATCTGTCAAAATTTGCTGGAGTCTCTGGTGACATACCAAATCTCTTCAAATTCCTAATTCAGTCGAGCTGTTGGCATGCTTTCTTTGTGACTATCTCAATTTGTTGGACCAAGGATAGACCCTCTGAGATGCTGATGCCCAACAACTTGAAGCTGCTCGCTCTTTCAACCACCAGCTCCTCAATGAGAGCTGGTATGTGTTCTCCCAACACCCCCTTCCTAAAGTCCACAATCAACTCCTTGGTCTGACTGACATTGAGTGCAAGGTTAGCTTTGTGACACCACTTAACCAGCTGATCTATTTCATTCCTGTACACCTTCTCGTCACCATTTGATATCTGCCAGAAAAGAATTATAGATAACATTTATGGTGTGTTGAGTCACATAGTCACGAGTGAGGACAGAGTAAGGCAGTGGGCTAAGCGTGTATCCTTGAGGTGTACCTGTGTTGACTGTCAGCGAGGAAACTATGTTATCACTAATCCCTACTGACTGTGGCTTCCTGATGAGAAAGTCAAGGATTCAGGTGCAAAGGAGGTACAAAGCCCGGATTTTAAAACTTGTTGATTAGTAATGAGGTGATGATGGTGTTGAACACCAAGCTAAATTCAGCAATGTGCCAGGACAGCCTTTGGTTGAATGAAGCAAAGAGTATTTGGGGATCAAAACCTCAGACCTGACAGAAAAGCAATGGTTTATTGAGCAGCAGTGATAGCTTCCCTCTTATATGCTTGTGAGACCATGAATGTCAACAACAAAGATGAAAGCACTGGAAAATAATGCCATTACAAATTCCTCGGAAATAACTAACCGGGAAAAGAATAGGCAAAGCTGCATTGCTGTTTTCTCCTGGGCCAATATTCCTAGACACGAGGACTCAGTTGCACTTAGGCATGTTCAAATACCAATATCAGGCACTTGAAACAGAAACAACAGATTCTGCCAATACTGGAGATCTCGAGTGACACACACAAAATGCTAAACAAACTCAGCAACTCAGACAACATCAATGTAAAGAAAAAAATCTTATGTTTTGGTCCAAGACCCTTCATCAGGACTGGTGAAGATTCTTCATCGGGATTGGGAATCTCTAGTCTGTGATTTCTGGGTAGAGAAGGACCTATCAGAATGGTACAGAGAACCTTCTGTCCATGCATAATAAGCACAACTAATACCTACATAAATGATGGAACAAGCACACAACCTCATGAGCCCACCAGCTGTTAATTATCTCCCTGCTCCATCTGTGCAGAAGTCTGTGGTACCCACATTTGCCTCATCAGACACCTTAGAACATGAACAAAAAGTTTGGCTGCCAAGGGCTGTCTTGGAAGAAAAATGTTTCCTTTTTAATAGAAAAGCAGAAATTGTTGGAAATACTCAATAGGTCAGATGGTATACAGTATGTAAAGACATAAACAGAGTTAATGTTTCAGGCTGGTGCTCTTTACATTGACTTTTCAAATATTATTGCAAATCGCAGTAATGGACAGTATAAAATGTTTGGCACAATAGCCATCATGAAAGAGCAACTCACCTTTACCATTCCCACTAGGTCCGCATTCCTACAGGTTTTAGCTCTTTAACTACGCATCCAAGTACCCTTTAAAGTATACTGAATATTTTTACCTCTGCCAGCTTTTCAAGGTCTAAATCCCATGGCCCAAGTATCCTCAAGGTAAACATTTTATCTTCTTTATATCCTTTCTAATTCTAGTTCTGATATCTGTGAAAAATTTAGTACAGTGTTGGCCTTTTGATCCAACCAATCTACAAGTTTGCTATTTTTCATAATGCATTAACATGATTTTAAAAGCTTTACTGATGGTAATGTTGATCTAAGACAAAACAAGTGATCAGAACAGAAAAAGAAGAAATAAACGTTTTGTTAAAACATGATACTGTATTGAACAAAAATTTGAAATGAAAGGAGTGGGTTGACTAAATGAGTGGATGAAAATGCAAATTCTGAAGTGATAAAGCAATATTATTGCAACTTGGTCTGTAATCTGGTTATGCATCTTACTGATGTGAACACTTCCTCACTGAGAAAGGTAAGTGCTCTGGTTGTAAGCAAATTCAATCAGGGCATGCCTGGGGCAAACAGTCCTGATCCAACCAGGAAAGCTATAGTGGAATCATATACTTTTCATCCCAGAATACAACCCAGGCCAACTTTTTTGAATTTTTGCCATTTTTTCTAAATATAGTTGAACTTCAGAATGAAAATATTTTAACAGTTATAAATATTTAGAAAATAAAACTGCCTGACAATGTGTACACTTGCAGGCCAGCCTTTTTTCTAAATTGAATTGCTGGGAGCTTCAAATCATACCTTGATAGCAAGCAAAGTATGTCAAACAGCAGAAAGAACATCAGAGTTTTATGTGGAACTATTATTCAGGGAAGTACTTAACAGTCTGATAGCCTTCAGACCCCAGAGTTATTGCCTTCTGTATTCACAATATCACTTCAAATGCCAAGCACAGCAATTCAAGGGTCACCAGGGCACTGTTCTTGCTGGCGTCTTAGTTTGCTTTGAATCAGCTTTTCAGAATATTGCAATATGTGCAACTGGTATCTCTGCTATACATCCAGCCTGTTAAGTGGTTGGAAGAGATGCTTTGAAACCTTCAAAGAAAATGAACAAAAGGGACTACAAGACAAAAAGCTCATTGAGCTATTTTCATCTATTATCCTAGAACCTCACCTTTGGCAACACTTAAAATTATATGGGTGTTGATATGAGCAGTACAGCAATGTCCCTGAAGTGGTTATTGTGTTGGGAAACCACTTTTGTAGACCTATTCCCCACCTTGACAATCCACTATAACTGTCATAGATTTTTTTTCTGTATCTTGGATTTTCCTGATGACTTCTTCTGCTGATTATAGTGGGCACTTGAGAAAATTAAGGATTGAGGAATTAATTCCCCACTGGCACCTTTCTCTTCTATGAAGACAAGAAGTTTGAAAAGATAGAAGCTGATAAAATGAAAGTACTTCAAGAATGAAAAGGTGTTTCATGAAACTCGAGAAACAAGAAAAAAAAGCAAACCAATTCTACAGAATGACAAGGTACCCAAAGATGCACAAAAGTCAATTTTGAGGTTATTGACATATGCACAAATACATGCATGCACAGGTGCAATGTAAAA
The DNA here is from genome assembly GCF_963921235.1 of Mobula hypostoma. Lineage (NCBI taxonomy): Eukaryota > Metazoa > Chordata > Chondrichthyes > Myliobatiformes > Myliobatidae > Mobula > Mobula hypostoma. The sequence continues at coordinate 29,280,024 of NC_086115.1, read as the reverse complement.
AGTACTTGCAGCAGCATCATAGGCACAAAGCATCATATAAACAACATTCACAAGAAACATAAATAAAAAGCACCTGCTACAAATCAATGTGTATTTCATAAAAATAGTTTCATTCTTATTGGTCATGTGAAATAGCACTGGGCTTATGTTGTACATTAATAGCTGATGCCTTGGAAGATGTCATGTTATTTTCATCTTGCAGCAATCCACCATACCTGAACTGATAACTCAAATCTATTTCTTAGATATGGATGGCAGGGGAAATCAGTCAAGACTTATAATTTCAGCATGTCATCCAGACAGATAGTTCCATGTATGTGACAAAACACAAACAGTATTCTTAAATTTCATTCAATATGTCTTGATGCATCCAATGAAGTAAGCATGCATCATGCAACATGCATGAGCAACTGATTCTTTTATTTTTTTTTTACCAACAGAGCCACCCCAGACCCTTTGCCCACCTGCCTTTCAATACAATGTGTATCTTTCAATGTTAAGCTCCCAACTGTGAGCTTCTTTCAGCTCGGACTCAGTGATGCCTACAATGTTGAACCTGTCAGTCTCTAACTATATGATTCCAGAAGGGTCATCACCATATCCTCAAGTAAGATTTAGGGAGATGGCCACATTCATAAATTAACAATTAAAGTAAGTAGTCAATAGCAAAGGAAATTATTTAACGTTCTCCACCCTCTTCCAATGCATTCATTACCCCAATTGTCTTATCAAGAATATCATTGACATGACTTTTAATCTTTTCCTCTATGAGGCACATTCCATCAAAGCTCAATCTTCTGCAGAAATATACATGATTTAAATCAGAAGACCTATGGGCAAAATGTTTTAATTTTCAGTCGGTAAATTCAATGATGTGTTTTAGTAACTGTATGTACTCAATTGCAATTATTCCTTACTGACTCTTTTTTTGCCCGAGATTCTTCTGAAGCTTTGAACAGCTGTAATGAAGCTGCTGTCCTGAACAATCAGGTTTGATTGCACCTCTTTTATTCCTATAGTCTGCTGGATCCAGTTCAGAATCCCTCTTGGGGCAACATTAAAATTAATCATACTACAGTCCATATCCCTTCACAATCTCTTTAAATTCTTTTTGCAGTTTACTTTTACACCTAGTTTTGTTGTCAAGAAACTCTGATGCATTTAATTTCCTCGCTCCTTTACATTGCTTATATAACTTGAATAAAGCAAAGACCGATACACTGTTTCTTGTGACACTTCGCAAGTTACATCCTGGAGGCTTGATCCAGAGCCAATCCTCAGTCCACTCTATCATAGTATGTACCATGTGTATTATCTGCAATGTAAGGAAAGAGGGAAACAGAAAACACAATACTATAGGCCTGTTATCCTAAGATTTGTCATTCAGAAAAATCCTGGGATCTATTAATACTGAAGTATAGGACATTAAGAAAATCGTAAAACGATCAGTGGGTATGGTTTACGAAATGAAGATAATTTCTGCCAAATTCCTTTGTGTATATTTAACATATAACAAGCAAGGTGAATAAAGAAGTTTTAGCAGTTTTACTGTACTTTAGGATTTTATCCCAAAATCCAAATCCAAAACCTTCCAAAATATGAAATCTATTTGAGCACTGACATGACACCACAAATGGAAAATTCCACAAGTGATGGGAAGGTTCCCAGGCAATGAGCCAGTCTCATGCATAAAATTATTTAAAATATATAAAACTACCTTCAAAGTATATGTAAAAGCTGTATGTGTAATGTAAATAGATTTCATTTTTAGACTTGGGTCTCTTCCCCAAGCTATCTCATTATAGATGCAAATATTCCAAACTACAAAACGTTTCCAGCACCAAACACTTTGGATAAGGGGTGCTAAATCTGTATTTGTATTTTCAAATAGTATTAGTTAAAGCAAATAGACAATTGGGGGTAATATATTAATAGAGATGGAGAATGAGTCAGTTAACATAACAAGCAGGAGATAATGACATAGGTGAAGTTAGCAAGACTTATGTAGCCAATTGTGCTGCTGATACAACAACAGGTGGGAAAGTAATTTATCTGAGTGATTTAGAATTTGTTCTATGTGATATAGTTAGTGAATGGTTAAAAATTAGCACATGCTCGAAAACACAAGGTTATCCACTTTGGTAGGAAGAAGAAAAAAACAGTTTGTTGCTAAAAATGTAGAATCCCGCTGTAAAGAGTTGGATATCCTCAAACATCAAACACAGAATTTCAGCATATTATATAGCAAACAATTTTCAAAATCAATGAATATTAGATTGTGCTCTAAAGGGAATGGGACATGAAAAAGAGAAATCTTGTTAGAACTATATAAATAGGAGGTTCCGGCGACGTCATCGTTCAGAATGGCAGCTTAAATCAACAGCTCCTCCGGGAAAATGGATATTTTGCCCCGTTAATGCATCAAATCTAGGATCTTTCGAACATATCTGAATTGATAAGGCAGGCAAGAATGGAGATTAAAAAAAGCACCACTGCTGAGCCCATGGAAGAGAGAGGCACAGCACGCGGCTCTCCGACACGTGCGCGTGGCAGCGAAGCTGAGGATGGGCCTCGTGCAGGCGAAGCGGCAAATATGATAAAGATTCTGGAAGAGATAAGGGAAGTCCAAAAAGATATAAAGCAGCAACTCAATGATATAAAGTCAGAGCTCGCCAACATCAATCAGAAAATAGCGGTAGCAGAGACTCGAATTGAGAAGGTGGAAGATCGCTGCAAAATGTGGAACAGATACTAAGTAAGACGATAAAAATATTAAATCAACAGGAAAGTAAATTGCTTGACCAGGAGGGAAGATCAGGATTTATAATGTTCCCGAAGGAGCGGAGGGAGTGTCGATGATAGACTTTGTAGACAAGCTGCTGCGGGAAGTGCTGGAGATTCTCTCACCCAGCGGCATGCTGGAGACAGAGAAAGTAAACTGCAATCCATTGTACTTAAATTTCTCCGATTCGAGAGCAAGGCGGAGATTCTACGAGGGGCCTGGGGTAAGAAGAGAGTTTTTTGGAACAGGAAGTTAATATACTTCGATCATGATTACCCCCCGGCAGAAATGGAAGGAGTATTCCAAAGCAAAACGAATATTAAAGGAAGAAAAGATTAAATTTCAAACCCCATACCCTGCTAAACTGAGAGTATTTTACCAAGAAGGGATACAACAGTACCTGACGGTGGAAGAGGCGACTACAGAGATGAACAACTGAGGACTACCCATTAGCATGGTCAAACCAAGGGAAAGTTTGGCTGAGCAGTTGTCCTGAACTGCTTGGGAAGTAGTAAGAGAACTGAGAAAGCAGGGGACGGGAACAGGACGAGAGAAGGATATTAGGAAGAGACTGTGAGTTCTCCGAAGACAACCCTCACCTCCTCCAGAAGAGGAATAAGGTTTGGCTAACTAAAAGTGCTGATAAACTAAACGGAAGCGAAAATAGACAGTGATATACCTATCTTGAGAAATACATGTTATAATGTGGTTTTATATTAATTTTTTAAAAATTCATTTATTCATTCCTTTTTCCCCACCTAAATGAGAATATATACATGGGAAGAATACACAGGGAAATCATTTCTGTGTAATGGACGTAGTTTTTTTAACTTACTTTTATAGGTACTGCAAGGGGGGCCCTCAACCCACAGGTCGGAGGGACTATCCTCACGGCTAAACTTTTCTTCTAGCCTAACCCAGGGTTATCTAGAGACCCCAGACTTGGAATCACACCTTTGTTACCTCTTTTTTTTATTATTCGCGTTTCTTGGCTCTTACTTGTGCAGGGAGTAGATCAATTAAGTTATATTCTGCAAATTTCAATGATATACTAACAGATAAACACACATGGCTAAGGACAAAGTAAAATTCATTTCTTTTAATGTCAATGGGCTGTTGAATCCAGTCAAGCACAGTAAAATTCCATCAAAAATGAAAAAAGAGCAAGCCCATGTAGTATATTTACAGGAAACTCACTTAAGTGATAATGAGCATGAAAAATTAAAGAGAATGGGCTTCACTAATTTGTTTTTCTCCTCATATAAATCAGGACATAGAAGAGGAGTTGCTATTCTCATCTCAAGTAAGCTAAATTTTGAAAAAGTATTCAAAATGGGAGATAAGGAGGGCAGATATATTCCGGTAAGGGGGAATATAGATGGAAATCCAGTTACTTTATTGAATATATAAGCACCCCCAGGAAGTGATATTAGTTTCTTCCAGAAAATTACTAATACTATGGTAACAGAAATAGGTCTCTTGATATGCGAGGGAAGACTTAAATTTACAATTACAACCAAAGTTAGACTCTTCCAATAGGAAAACTTATGAAACAAAGTCCTCACATAAGAAAGTTAACACTCTTTTTGAGGATGTTGGACTAATTGATATATGGAGGGACCTTTTCCCCGACAGAAGGGATTACACACATTATTCTGCCCCCCATTCCGTATATACAAGAACAGACTATTTCATAACATTTGGAAAAGATAGAGACAAAATAATCACCAGTGGAATTGGGACAACAGACGTAAATGACCATGCACCTATATACTTATCTGTTGATTTTGGCCTACAACCAAAGAATACTATTTGGAAACTAAATTCTACTCATTGATCCCTATTTTAAGGAACAAATTAAAAATGAAATTGGCCTTTACTTAGAATTCAATTCTAATGGAGAGGTTTCACCTCCCATACTATGGGATACTCCGAAGACTGTCTTAAGAGGGAAAATTATAGCGACATCTTCATATAAGAAAAAAATAAGGAATAGAACATTAGAGGAATTACAAAATAAGCTGAAGGAACTAGAAAAAAACACAAGTTGAGTTTGGCACAGGATACACTAGAGGAAATTTTTAAAATTAGGAATTAAATTAATAGTTCGGCTACACAAGAAATTAGAAAAAATTTAATGTTTCTGAAACAGAGACAATACGAAAGTGGATCTAAATCTATGAAAATACTGGCATGGAAACTGAAAAAAAAGATAGCAGAAAGTACAATTCATAGAATTAGGGATCCAAGAACAAAAGTGATAAAAAAAAATAAGCTAAGTGAAATTCATGAAGCTTTTGAAATGTTTTACAAAACTCTATTTTCCAAAGTTACAGGGGGAAACGTAACCCAAATTGACCCCTTCCTGAATTCTTTAGAGTTACTCAAGCACTTCAAGTAAAGAACAAAATAGAAAGATGACTGCTGACATAACTGAAGCTGAACTAAAAACTGCAATTAGTAGGCTTAAATTAAGCAAGTCACTGGGATCAGATGAATATACGACAGAGTGGTATAAAGAGTTTAGAAATGAGTTAATCCCTGTTTTACTCCCCACACTGAACTGGGCCCTGAGAAAGGCACAAATGCCACCCAGCTGGAAGGAGGCGATAATCTCAGCTATACCGAAAGAAGGCGAGGATAAAATGGAATGTGGGTCATTTCGACCAATTATCTGTTCTTAATGTGGATTATAGAATATTTATCTCCATCATGGCCAAACGATCAGAAGAGATTTTATCCACACTGATACATAATGATCAGACAGGTTTCATACAGCAACGCCAAACACAAGACAATATACTAAGGACACTTCACATTATGGATCATATTAAAAAAAAATGAAACTGAAGCAATAGTGATAAGCGTGGACGCTGAAAGGGCATTTGGTTCCGTTAATTGGAATTTTCTCTATAGAGTTTTACATAGATTTGGTCTACATGACACAATTATTAAAACTATACAGGCATTATACGACAATCCTACTGCCAGGATTAAAATCAATGGATATTTATCTAATAGTTTTGCCCTAGAAAGGGGCACGAGACAGGGTTGTGCATGGTCACTGCTACTCTTCGCATTATATCTGGAACCATTAGCTCGATACATCAGACAAAATGAAGATATCAAGGGAATTACTATTAAAGGGACAGAGCATAAATTGGCCTGTTACGTGGATGGCATTTTGATCTGTCTAGAGCAACCAACATACCCTTCACCTAAATTGATGCAATCCTTCGAACAACATGGCCAATTATCAGGATACAAGATCAACATAGATAAAACCCAACTAATTTCATATAACTATAGCCCACCAAGAGAAATTGAAAGTAGATATACTTGGGCATGGCAAACAGAGTCCATCAAATATTTGGGCATCATTATGCCAAAAGATTTGGCAAAATTGTTAGAATGCAATTATCAGCCAATATATAAAAAAGTTAAGGAAGAAATAACAAGGTGGAACCTAATCCCTTTTCTTGGTCTCAGTTCAAGGATTGAATCTATTAAAATGAATATACTGCCCAGACTACGATATCTCTTTCAGACCCTACCAATAGAGATTAACCAAAATCATTTCAATGAATGGAACAAGATGCTATCAAGATATATATGGCAAGGTAAAAGGCCTAGGGTTCATCTCAAAACTTTGCAATTAGCCAAGGAAAAGGGGGGATGGGACCTACCTTCTCTTAGAGATTATTATTTTGCAGCACAGTTGAGAACCGTGATATGCTGGTGCAACCCATCATATGGGGCTCAATGGAAAAACATTGAGGAGAGGATACTTTCCATCCCCACACAGGCAATTTTGGCTGATAACAACCTACAAAGTTACATAAATAATATTGACAACCCGTGGTGAAATGGACTCTTAAAATGTGGAAAATTATTATAAAAGAATATAAACTGGAGAGAGACATTGCAATTCTTAAATGGTGTGCATATGACTCTGATTTAATGCCGAATAAACTGGATGCTAGATTTAAAGACTGGACAGCTAAAGGAATAACAGCTATTTGCAATATAATTAAAGAAGGAACACTGTTCAGTTTTGAAATGCTCAAAGAGAAACACTTGTTAGAAAAAGACCTTTACCAGTATTTACAGATGCGGCAGTATGTTAATAAGATGGTTAAAAATGTAACCAAGGCAAGTGCATGTCTGACAGAGCTGTTCAGAAAAGCATATAATTCAGACAACGGTAGTAAGGTCACTTCAAGTGTGTATAAGGGTTTGTTCAATCTTAAAACACATTCGACTTCATACATTAAAACAAAATGGGAGAAGGAAGGAGGGATAATAATATCTGAGGAAGACTGGACAATAATATGGAGGTATCAATGGAACTGTACCAGTTCACAGAAATGGAGGGAGTTCGGGTGGAAAAACTTGATATTTTATTACACTCTGTCAGAAATCCCATCATGATAACAACCCCCCTGTTTGCTGGTGAAATTGTGGAAATCAAAATGCAAACCATTATCATATTTTCTGCGAATGCCCCGTTATCAAAGACTATTGGAGTGGGATACATAATGCCCTACAAGACATCTTTAAGTGTGAAATACCCTTAGAGGGTAAGACCATATACTTTGGGTGTATACCTCAAGAATGGTTGAAAAGAGATAAATATTTAGTGAATGTACTTCTGGTGGCTGGTACAAAGACACTTACCCAACTCTAAATGTATGGATGGAAATTACAATGGACATTTACAAAATGGAGAAGATAACAGCATCTGTTAATCATAAGTTGGAACAATTTGATTCATGCTGGAAAGAATGGTTTAACTATATAACACCTCATAGGCCTGATTTTCTCACAAGTCAATGAATATGTTGTAAAAAAAAATCACTCCCTACTATGTACATAGTTTTCTTCTTTCGATTGTTCTTTCTTTCATCTCCTTTCTATAAGTGTATACCTCAGATAAATATTATGTGGAGATTTGTGACAAATATGATTATATGATATATATGTACAGTATCTGAAATACATCTTATGGAATTGTTTGTTTGATGATGAAATTCAATCAAAAATAATTTACAAAAAAAAAGAACTATATAAATAAAGACAAAACCCACAGTACTTTGTACAGCTTTGGTCATTTTCAAGGAATGGTATACTTGCTTTGGAGACACCTCAGAAAACTTCAGTCAGATGACTCCAAGGATCAAAAGGATATGTTATGAAGAAAGGTTGAACAGGTTGGATTTATATTCATTGGGAATTTAAAAAGCAACTTATAAGATTCTGAGAAGTCTTGCACTGTTGAGAAGATATGTCCCCTTGTGGGTTATCAGAAAATAAAGGGCATGGCTTAGGAAAAAAAGAGGTTGCTCCTTTAAGAAAGAGGAGGATCTTTATCTCTCAAGGGGATATTGATACAATAGAGAGCAGAGGAATGATGAATTATTGAGTGTGGGAGAATGACAAATTATTGACAAAGGCCTAAGCGGACAGCATATTGGGCCAGGGGAACCAAGAATTAACAGGGAGGAAATCGGAATTGAGGTCAACATCAGATTAATCATGATCTTAGTGAATGGTAGAAACACAACAATGTACTCTAATTGATAAAATGTTATAGTTTTTAGTAGAATGGATCTGTTGGCTGGCTCATCATTCCATCAGTCAATTGTTCATTAATCCCTTACTCTCTGCCCATATCCAACACCCCCTTTTTTCAACTCTCTCTAGCAATGACATTTCCATTCAATGGGAAAAAAAGCAGTAAAACTGGAGATCAAATTTTGACAAAGTGATTTACTAAGAAAGGAAATTTACAGACATTTATGGCAAGAAAGATCGATGAGTCTCAGGAAATGTTGTTTCCACTTGGCAAATAAGATTAAGTAGATCTGACATCAACATTAAAATTTTTCATCTTCAACCTGGTCAAAGTGAAAGCAGACACATGATTTTGCAATATATGGTGCAGAAAAATAAACCCCACGTAGAATAAAATTGCAAGAAACAAAAGGGGCTCATCTATTTTAGAAGGATCTCAAGGACATTTCTTCAAAGCTAAGATAAATTTCACAAATCATGACAATCTGAGGTACAAGATCTATAAATTCTTTGGATTAGAAAAGCAACTTTCATACAGATTACTCCCTAGTATACAATCAGATCAATTTAAGTAACAGGCAACAATAGTAGTAACACAGATAATTTAAAAAATTGACAAAATCTAGCATCTTTTACGTTTGCAATACTTAGACATCTAGAAGTAGTCTGAGCTGGGAAATGCAACTAGTGAGCTATAAATTTTGTAGATTATAATGCCTTTAATATACAAACAGTGCAGCACTACATGAGTCAAGTTTTATTCTTCTAGATAAGTCAAGCTTTTCAAAAACGATAGCATCAATTGGAACAATGGCATCTGAGACATTAAATTTGACTCTCAACAGTTAGAAGCAAATTTTGCATCAGTTGGTACTCTAAATACAAGGTTTAAAAAGACGAGCATCATCGGACAGGTAGGGAATTACATGAATGGTCATATATTTCTCCAGTTTGCAGATAGTCTCTCCCTTAAATAATATCAAACATGGAAATATTCAGCATATGTACAAAATTACACATGAGAACAGACTTGATATCTTTTCTGGCAACCTGATATTTCATTTACGGCCTTTACAAAGTTTTGTTTTTCAGAATTTTACTTGGCTTACAGCAAATGTGGCTAATCCTTCTCTATTGAATTATGTACTCAAACACCCAACAGGGAAAAACCATAACTGGAAAATTACTGGCAAATCTAGATATGGAATCTTAGTTTCCAGAAGTTAATGTGTTAGTAATAATTAGAGCTGTCAGAATAAATTCTATTTGACAGATAGTTCTATGAAAGCATTGGCATCCTTTGGTAATAAGAAACTTCATATTGGCTGTACAAAAATGCCAATGCACTAATTCAGTGGAAGAATTATGATCATTCAGAAGCAAGTTTACAGTAGTTTGTTTAGATCAATTTAGTTTAGAAGCAGAACAACCATATATACCTCATGATGTCCTGTAAATGTAACTTTGAAAGGCTCTGCAGAGAAGATGGTTCCCCTCCTGGGAAAGTTACAAATTAAGGGACAGAATAAGGGATTTTCATTTAAGAAGCAAATAAAAAAGGACTTTATTGTTCAGAGTTTTCTGAATCATTGTGATTCTAAGTGCTTGAGAATCCTGGATGCTGACTCACTGTATATATACAGAATGACAAGTAGAGTTTTGAATCAAGGGTTAAATCTGACACACAGACATGTTTTAGAGTCTTGAATTAATGCCTGCTACCTCCTAATTGTATGCAATTGAAAGCTGATAGGGAGAGGCAGATTGAAAGGGAAATGTTGTACAACAGCAGTAAATAACCTAACCATTATGACCCTGAATCACCATGATAACTTCACTCACCTCAACTCTAAACTACTTCCATAACCCACAACCCATGGACTCACTTTCAAGGACTCTACTTGCCCAACTTATATTCTTTTCAACATTTCTTTTCTTTCTCAGTCTTTGTGTGTAGTTTTTCATTGATTCTACTGCACTTCTTTGTTCTACTGTGAATGCCTGTAAGAAAGTGAATCTCAGGGTAGTGTATGGTGGCATACATTATTTTGATAATAAATTTACTTTGAAATGCATAAGTAGGTATTGTGCTGTTTGTGAGATGTTGCCAGTAGTGCTGGCAAGCTGTCAGATGTAGTTGCGAGGCTTGCAATAGTGCAAAGCAAGTGAACATTTGGTGTGGTATGTCGACTTGCGACATCAGTCCCGAATTAGGTGAGAAAGAGGATGGTTTGTACAGTGCCCAGGTTGGTACAAAAATAGGTAGGATATGGATTGAAGATTCATTTACCTGCTAGTCCATTCTTGTGAATCATTCATCTTCTAAAAATGTTTTATTCAAGGACTTCTGGTACTAACTGCCACAGCTATCAGCTCCCATGATCTTTTAAGCATGATTCTAAATCCACCCCAAGAATCTAACACTTTGTTTTGTTCAGTAACATGGAGAACATATTATAATTGATACGACAATCATAACTGTTGTTTGTAATAGTGTGTACTCTTCTCGCATCAATGCAGAATGAGATTCCTAAATAAGCCAGCAAACAGTACTTTTGTCACATGAAAATGGTGACTGCACGATGGGTAAGTTACTAGACAAGGAACCCAAAAGCTAGAAGAACAAGATAGATTGTCACATGTACATTAAAACATACAGTAGAAGCATTGTCGTATGTCAAAAACAAATCAGCAAGCTAGTGTTGAGCAGCTGACAAATGTCACCATGCTTCCAGCACCAACATAGCATGCCATCAACTCACTAACTTAAACTGCATGCCTTTACAATGTAGCAGAAAACCCACGCAGCCATGGGGAGAACATACAAACTCCTTACAGACAGCAGCAGGAATTGAATAGCTAACTTACAACCAGCACAGTAAAGCAAATGTGCTAACTAGTACACTACTAATACGAGTTCCAATCCTTTCAATACTGCCATAAATTTTAATTTGTTATTAATCTGGAATAAAGTGCTGGTGTTACAACAAAACTATCATATTATTGTATAAACTCAAAAGATTATTAGTTTCCTCTAAGGAAAGAAATCTGCAATCCTTACCCAATTAGTCCAATACAGGTGTCCCCCACTTTTCGAACGTTCGCTTTACAAAACCTCACTGTTACGAAAGACCGACATTAGTACCCTATTTTCGCTTTCAGGTGTTTTCACTGTTACAAAAAAAAACTCAGCACGCGATAAAAGACAGCACGCTCTACCCCGGATTCGGAACTGCTTTGCTTTAACACGTGCCTGTGAGCAGCCGTTTGCAAGATGAGTTCTATGGTATCGGGAAAGCCTGAAAAAGCTTGTAAGGGTGTTATACTTACGGTAAAGCTAGACATAATTAAGCGTTTCGATCGTGGTGAACCAAGTAAGGACAAAGGGAGTTTGGCTTGTGGAAGCTGACGAACATGATGTTGAAGAGGTTTTAGCATCCCATCACCAAGAACTAACAGATGAAGAGCTGATGCAGTTGGAAGAAAAAAGGATAACAATCGAAACCGAATGAGTAATGATAAAGTACGACTTTAGTTTTGAGAGGGTACGTCAGTTTAGGAGATATTTGCAGGATAGTTTGAGTCCTTATTAAAGAACTGTGTGATAGAAAAATGCGCAACGCTCACCAGTCAAGCAAGCCTCCCACATCAGCCACAGCAGACGACGAACCTCGACCTTCGACATCTAGGCGGGCAGAGATAGGAGAAGATGAGCTTCCTGCTCTAATGGAAACAGACGATGAGATGACACCCCAGTGTCCCACCACCCCACACCCAGGCCACGGACAGATACTGTACCGATTCGTGGAGAATGCAGCAGTAGCCGGGAGGCACACAGCACATCTTTAAGAAAAAAGCCGAAATAAACATGCTAATTAATTAGGTGCCGCCGACACGTAATTGTCCGCCCAGATCAGAGACGACGCAATCGGAAATCGGCACTGATCTGGGCCGACAATTACGTGTCGGGTGGCACCTAATTAATTAGCTTGTTTATTTTGGCTTTTTTCTTAAAGATGTGCTGTGTACCTCCCGGCTACTGCCGCACTCCTGCATGCTTCGCGACAACGTATCGGTCGGCGGCCTGGAAGGTGGGGCCATCGCATCACCCAACCTGCGACGACTCAGTCTAACACACCACCATCTGTGTGCTCGGCGCTGTCCCGATTCCAGTAAGTGATACTACACTGTACATACATTATTTCTACTTTATATAGGCTGTGTATTTTTACGTGTTATTTGGTATGATTTGGCAGCTTCATAGCTTGAAGATTACTGGAGAGAATGTTTTTGCCAACAGCGCTTGCGTGAGATTTTCTGCCAACGGCGCTTGAGTGAGATTTTCGCTACAGAGAACAGTTCAGTAATGATTGTGGAAAAGTATTTCTACTTTATATAGGCTGTTTATTTATCATATCATTCCTGCTTTTACTATATGTTACTGTTGTTTTAGGTTTTATGTGTTATTTGGCATGATTTGGTAGGTTATTTTTGGGTCTGTGAACGCTCACAAAATTTTCCCATATAAGTAAATGGTAATTGCTTCTTCGCTTTACGACATTTCAGCTTACGAACCATTTCATAGGAACGCTTTACCTTCGGATGGCGGGGGAAACCTGTATGTGATTTCAGATTCCCATCAATGGGATCTCTGAAAATGACTAGCTAGCTTACACAAAGGCAACGAGAATTGAAAAAATAATACTCCCATTTTTGGTTAACAGCAAAACCAGGATAAATTTCTCACTGTTTGGACCAAGCACCAGATGCAGAGCACCATTATTGATTAAATTTTCATTTACTTTACAATCTTATAAATTATCCTTCAGAAGTGAACCTAACCTTTGTGAGTTAGCCCAGCAGTACTGTTCAATAATTTATTCAAATATTGTTTAACAATTACAACTGTGCAACTGTCTCCAGAGAGAAACACAACAGCATCTTATTTGGATATTCAATTTATAGCATACTCAACTAAATATCCAATTAAGAATGATTGCTCCTTAGAAGAACAGGACCTGAGATTTCATTGGCTTAAAAGATATATTGGAATCAGGTGCAATACATTTAGTTTCATAATATGTTTAATTCATGTGACCATATACCGTGGCTATGCAGTCATTTCGTGTACACAAACAAAAGAATATAAATTATTATAGATTATTCTTATTACATAATTGCTGGGAATAAAGTTGCTTGAAGGTTTAGTAGGTGTACAATGCCCAAACTTTCAAAAGGCATCAGGTGAGAGAACCAAAGGAAATTGTTCATCAAAATCTAAAGCCTAGTTTTCATCAGGTTGTATTATATCAAGTTTTTTTTACATGAAGCAAGAAGTCCATAATCTGACAGGATTTCAACATGCTGTACTGAATTAAAGAACTTTTGTGCTGAAGAATAAAATATTGCTCTTCAGCAAAATAAAAGCATTGCTGCAATTGTATGGAACAATAAACCTTGGCAAACCTACAAAGTTGCAACTCCAATACATTCTATAGGCATTCCTTAAACATAACAGAAACCATTATGATTATGCAGAATCAGATATCTTTCACTACACTAGATCAACCATTTATTTGATAACTGAACAAATAGTCACATGCCAAACAGTTTTGCTTTAAACCATAGCAGAATTTGTTCAGAAACAAGCAAGGTGCCCCCTACCTGATTTTCTGATTTCTCTGTTAGTGATGGTGAAGTGACAGCAGCATTGAGTGTACCCTGGTCAATTATGCCACTATTTCCCTGGAAGACAGTGTTATTGATTAGTATTACCTTAAGTTCTTTATTTTCAAGTACAGAATTAGGATTCATTCTTTTTCCTTCTGAACTTAGGTTTTTCCACTAAATTCAACTGACTTCTATGCATAAATTTTAAATCATCAAACATTCCTTTATGTTCAGAAGGGACACAGCTTACAATAAATATTAAGTATCAGCTGCAGTATTCTTTTTGGATTATTTGCTTACCCTTCCAGAAATACTGATGGACACTTTGAAAAGTTTGAATTGTTAAAAGGGAACCAGTGTGGATTTATTAGTGGCAATAGTGCAAGATGAATTCAATTTAACTTTTTGATGAGGTTGATGAAGGAAATGTAGTAGATGTGTTCTTCATGATTCAGATCTTCAGAGACCTTCCATCCACGGTGGCTAAATGACGTGCGGCTTTCACACCAGTCAGGAGGTTGCTGCGGGATAGACCCGGAGTCAACTTTGGCCTCCTCTATCCCGCGAAGCTACAAATGACAGTTAATGGAACCGAAGCGATGTTTACAGATCCAGAAGAAGCTCGCCGGTATGCGGAACGTCATTTGGGAAATGCTGAGAAGTGACTGTGCACAGTGAGAAAAAACCCCTTACAGAATGAAGATACCCCAAGTAAAACTCCGCGGTTGGAAATTGTGAACGTTTTGAACATTAATGAGGCCCTGCCTCTAATCCCTGTAGAAAACAGGACTCTTTGAGTTGTATTTTGGATTGTACTATATCGGATTACGGCCCAATGAGTGCACAGATAGTATTAAGAGTTAGTACAGAGCACGCTGTGGCCATTCTTCTCAATAGTAAGAGACATAGAAACATTGAAAACCTACAGCACAATACAGGCCCTTCGGCCCACACTGCTGAGCTGAACATGTACTTACTTAGAAATTACCTAAGGTTACCCATTGCCCTCTACTTTTCTAAGCTCCATGTACCTTTCTTGGAGTCTCTTAAAAGATCCTATCGTATCCGCCTCCACCACCCTCGCCGGCAGCCCATTCCACGTACTCATCACTCTCTATGTAAAAAAAACTTACCCTGACATCTCCTCTGTACCTACTTTCAAGCATTTTAAAACTGTACCCTCTCGTGTTAGCCATTTCAGCCCTAGGAAAAAGCCTCTGACTACCCACATAATCAATGCCTCTCATCATCTTATACACCTCTATCAGGTCACCTCACATCCTCCGCCGCTCCAAAGAGAAAAGGCCAAGTTCACTCAACCTGTTCTAATAAGGCATGCTCCCCAATCAAGGCAATATCCTTGTAAATCTCTTCTGCACTCTTTCTATAGTTTTCACATCCTTCCTGCAGTGAGGTGACCAGAACTAAGCATAGTACTCCAAGTGGGGCCTGACCAGGGTCCTATATAGCTGCAACTTTACCTCTGGGCTCTTAAGCTCAATCCCACAGTTGATGAAGGCTAATGCACCATATGGCTTCTTAACCACACAGCTTTGAGTGTCATATGGACTCAAGACCCCAAGATCTCTCTGATCCTCCACACTGCCAAGAGTCTTACCATTAATACTATATTCTGCCATATTTGACCTAGCAAAATGATCCACCTCACACTTCTCTGGGTTGAATTCCACCTGCCACTTCTTAGCTCAGCTTTGCATCCTATCGATGCCCCACTGTAACCTCTGACAGCCCTCCATACTATCCACATCACCCCCAACCTTTGTGTCATCAGCTAATTTACTAACCCATCCCTCCACTTTCTCATCCAGGTCATTTATAAAAATCACAAAGAGAAGAGGTCCCATAACAGCTCCCTGAGGCACACCACTGGTCACTGACCTCCATGCAGAATATGACCCATCTACAACCAACCACTCTTTACCTTCTGTGGGCAAGAAAATTATGGATCCACAAAGCAAGGTCCCCTTGGATCCCACGCCTCTTTACTTTCTCAATAAACCTTGCATGGAGTACCTTATCAAATGCCTTGCTGAAATCCATATACACTACATCTGCTGCTTTACCTTTATCGATGTGTTCAGTCACATTCCCAAACAATTCAATCAGGCTTGTAAGGCACGACCTGCCTTTGACAAAGCCATGCTGACTATTCCTAATCATATTATGCCTCTCCAGATGTTCATAAATCCTGCCTTTCAGGATCTTTTCCATCAATTTACCAAGCACTGAAGTAAGGCTCACTGGTCTATAATTTCCTGGGCTATCTCTACTCCACTTCTTCAATAAGGGAACAACATGTGCAACTCTCCAGTCCTCCAGAACCTCTCCCATACCCATTGATGATGCAAAGATCATTGCCAAAGGCTCAGCAATCTTCTCCCTCACCTCCCACAGTAGCCTGGGGTACATCACATCTGGTCCAAGAAACTTCTCCAACTTGATGCTTTCCAAAAGTTCCAGCGCATCCTCTTTCTTAATGTCTATATTGTCATCCCTACAATCGCCAAGATTCTTTTCCGTAGTGAATACTGAAGCAAAGTATTCATTAAGTATCTCTGCTATCTCCTCCAGTTCCATACTTATTTTTCCACTGTCACACTTGATTGGTCTTAGTCTCTCATGTCTTATCCTCCTGTTCTTCACATACTTGTAGAATGCCTTGGGGTTTTCCTTAATCCAGCTCGCCGAGGCCTTCTCATGGCCCCCTCTGGCTCTCCTAATTTCACTCTTAATCTCCTTCCTGCTAGCTTTATAATCTTCTAGATCTCTATCATTACTTAGTTTGTTGAACCTTTCGTAAGCTTTTCTTTTCTTCTTAACTAGATTTTCAACAGCCTTTGTACATCATGGTTCCTGTACCCTACCATTGTTTCCCTGTCTCATTGGAACATACCTACACAAAACGCCACGCAAATACCCCCTGAACATTGGCCACACTTCTACTATACATTTCCTTGAGAACATCTGTTCCCAATTTATGCTTCCAAGTTCCTGTCTGATAGTTTCATATTTCCCCTTACTCCAATTAAACACTTTCCTAACTTGTCTGTTCCTATCCCTCTCCAATGCTATGGGAAAGGAGATAGAATTGTGTTCACTCTCTCCCACTGAGAGACCTGACATCTGACCAGGTTCATTTCTCAATACTAGATCAAGTACAGCCTCTACTCTTGTAGGCTTATTTACATATTGTGTCAAACAAATTCCAACCCATCTAAAACCCTTGCTCTAGGGAGATGCCGAACGATATTTGGGAAATTAAAATCTCCCACCACGACAACCCTGCTATTATTACTCCTTTCCAGAATGTCTCCCTATCTGCTCCTCGATGTCCCTGTTACTATTGGGTGGTCTATAAAAATCACCCAGTAGAGTTATTGACCCCTTCCTGTTTCTAACTTCCAGCCACGGAGCCTCAGTTGACAATTCCTCCATGACTTCTTCCTTTTCTGCAGCCGTGACAACAGTGCCATGCCCCCATCGCTTTTGTCTCCCTCCCTGTCCTTTCTGAAACATCTACGCCTGGCACTCTTAAGTAACCATTTCTGTCTCCGAACCATCCAAGTCTCTGTAATGGCCACAACATCACAACTCCAAGTACTGATCCACGCTCTAAGCTCATCCGCTTTGCTCATAATGCTTCTTGCATTAAAATAGACATATTTCAAACTGTAACCATACAGTTTTGGTTACTGTTGTGGGGGATGACCTCCCAGTGGAATGTCACACAGACCAGGTTACTTGCACTGAGCATTGGTCTGTAATGCAGAAGGGAAGGCGGGAGAAGAGAGAACTAGTAGTGATAGGGGACTTAATAGTCAGGCGAACAGACAGCAGATTCTGTAGATGTGAACAGGACACCCAGATGGTGTGTTGCCTCCCAGGTGCCAGGGTCAGGGATGTCTTCGATCACATCCACAGCATTTTGGAGTACGAGCGGGTGCAGCTACATGTTTTGGTACATATTGGTACTAATGAAGAAAAGGAGGAAAAGCAAAGAAGTCCTGAAAAGAGAAGTTAAAGAGTTAGGGAGTAAGTTGAGAAGCAGGACCTCTCCGGAAGTAAATTCTTGATTGCTGCCTGGGCCACACATCAGTGAGGATAGAAACAGCATGATTTGGTAGGATAATATGTGGCTGAGAAGCTGGTGCAGGAGACAGGGCTTCAGGTTCTTGGATCATTGGGATCTCTTCTGGAGAGGTATGACCTGTTCAAAAGTGACTTTTGCACCTGACCTGAGGGGGACCAATATTTTTGCAGGCAAGTTTGTTAGAGGTGTTGGGGAGGTTATAAAATAATTTGTCAGGGGGGTGGGAACTGAGTGAAGGGACTCAGGATAGGACGGATGGTAAAAAAGCAAAGATAGTACGCAATCAGACTGCCAGAAAGGGCAGGCAAATGATAGGACAAAATTGCAACTAACAGGGTAAGTATCAATGCATTAGGGATGCAAAATCAAAAAGGGTAGCAAATACAGCACTCGAAGTGTTATATCTCTATGCACAGACTACAAGAAATAAGGTGGATGATCTTGTTGCACTATTACAGATTGTCAAGAATGATGTTATGGCTATCACTGAATCATGGCTGAAGGATGGTTGTAGTGGGGAGCTGAATGCCCACGGTTACACGTAGTATCAGAGAAGGTAGGCAGAGGGGGTGGTACGGCTCTGCTGGTAAAGAATGGCATCACATCAGTAGAAAGATCTGATATAGGATCAGAAGATGTTGAATCCTCGTGGGTTGAGTTAAGAAACTGCAAGGGTAAAAGGACCCTGATGTCAGTTATATACAGGCCTCCCAAGAGACCACAGACTACAATGGAAAACAGAAAAAGCATGTCAAAACAGCAATGTTATGAGAGTCATGGGAGGTTTCAACATGCAGATTGACTGGGAAAATCAGGTTGGTAATGGATCTCAAGAGAGTGAGTTTGTTGAATGCCTACAAGGTGACTGTTTAGAGCAGATTGTTGATGACCCTACAAGGGCATCAGCCATACTGGAGTGGGTGTTAATGTAATGAACTGGAGGTGACTAGGGAGCTTAAGATAAAAGAACCCTTAGGAGGAAGTGATCTCAATATAATTGAGTTCAACTTGAAAGTTGATGGGGGTAAATAAAGTCTGATGTAGTAGTAGTAATTCAGTGGAGTAATGGAAATTACAGCTGTATGAGAGAGGAACTGGCCAAAATAAATTGGAAGGAGCTACTGGCAAGGACGACAGCAGAGTAGCAATGGTGTGAGTTTCTGGAAAAAATGAGGAATGTGCAAATAAATGTATTGCAAAAACAAAGAAATACTCAAATACCAAAACAGTACAACAATGGCTGACAAGGGAAGTCAAAGCTAATGTAAAAGCAAAAGAGAGGGCCTAAAACAAAGCAAAACTTAGCATGAAGATAGAGGATTAGGAAGCTTTTAAAAAGCTACAGACAACATCTAAAAGAATCATTAGGAGGAAAAAGTGAAATATGAAAGCAAGCTAACAACCAACATCAAAGTGGATAGTAAATGCTTTTTCAAATATGTAAAAAATAAAAAAGATGAGAGTGGATATAGGTCCGCTAGAAAATGATGCCGGAGAAATAACAGGGAACAAGGAGATGGCAGATGAATTAAATGAGTATTTTGCATCGGTTTTCACTGTGGAAGACACCAGCAGTGTGCCAGGTGTTGACAAGTGTGAGGGAAGAGAAACGAGTGAGTTACTATTACAAGGAAGAAGGTGCTCAAAAAGCTGAAAGACTGAAGGGTACATAAGTCACCCTATGGTTCTGAAAGAGGTAGCGGTAGAGATTGTGGTTAGTAGTAGTAATGATCATTCAAAAATCAATGGACTCTGGCATGGTGCCAGAGGACCGGAAAGTTACAAATGTCACTCCACTCCTTAAGAAAGGAGGAAGGCAGTAGAAAGGAAATTATAGACCAGTTAGCCTGACCTCAGTGGTTGGGAAGATGTTGGAGTCACTTTTTAAGGATGAGGTTATGGAGTACTTGGTAACACAGGACAAGACAGAACATAGTCAGCATGGTTTCCTTAAAGGAAAATCTTGCCTGATGAACCTGTTGAAATTCTTTGAAGAGAATACAAGTAGGATCAATAAAGGAGAGGCAGCAGATATTGTACTGTACATTTGGACTTTTGGAAGGCCTTGCCAAGGTACCACACATGAGGCTGCTTACCAAGTGAAGAGCCCATGGTATTACAGGAAAGTTACTGGCATGGATAAAGCATTAGCTGATTGGTGGGAGGCAGTGAGTGGGAATAACAGGATCCTTCTCTGGTTAGCTGCCAGTGTCTAGTGCTGTTCCACAGTGGTCAGTGTTGGGACCACTTCTTTATATGCTGTATATCAATGATTTGGATGATGGAATAGATAGCTTTGTTGCCAAGTTTGCAGATGATACAAAGATTGGTGGAGGGGCAGGTAGTGTTAAGGAGACAGGTAGGTTGCAGAAAGACTTGGACAGATTAGGAGAATGGGCAAGAAAGTGGCAAACGAAATACAATGTTGGAAAATGCATGGTTATGCACTTTAGCAGTAGAAATAAATGTGCAAACTATTTTCTAAACGGGGAGAAAATCCTAAAATCTGAGATGCAAAGGGACTTAGGAGTCCTTGTGCAGAATACCCTAAAAGTTAACTTGCAGATAGAGTCAGTTGTGAGGAAGGCAAATAGAATACAAAAGCAGGGATGTGATGCTCATGCATTATAAAGCACAGGTGAGGTCTCATCCTGAGTATTGTGTACAGTTTTGGGCTCCTCACCTAAGAAAAGATGTGCTGGCATTTGAGAAGGTTCAGAGGAGGTTCACAAGGATGATTCCTGGAATGAAAGGGTTATCATACAAGGAACGTTTGATAGCTCTGGGTCTGTACTCACTGGAATTTAGAAGGATTGGGGGGGGGGGGATCTTATTGAAACCTTTTGAATGTTTAAAGATGTAAATATGGAAAGGATGTTTCCCACGGTGCGAGTGTCTAGGAAAACAGAGCACAGACTCAGGATAGAGAGGTGTCCATTTAAAACAGACGTGGAAAAATTTCTATAGCCAGAGGGTGGTGAATTTGTGGAATTTGTTATGACAGGCAGCTGTGGAAGCCGTCGGTGGGTGTATCTAAGGTAGAGCTTGGTAGGTGCTTGATTGGGCATGGCATTAGAGGTCATGTGGAGAAGGCTGGAGAGTGGGGCTGAGGAGGGGTAAAAAGGATTAGTCATGATTGAATGGCTGAGCAGATTCAATGAGCCAAATGGTCTAATTCTGCTCTTATGTCTTATGATCTTATAGATAGGATAAACCGCAGGAAACTTTTTCCCTTATCACTAATGGGAATAGATTTAGATGAGATATGAGGGGGATCTTATTATCCCCAGAGAGTGATGAGTACCTGCAAGACAATGCCTGTGAGTGGTGGAAGCAAAGTCGCTGACAGCACTTAAGAAATGTCTAGACAAATAACCTAGACATAGCAGGCTACAGGGCAATTGCTGGATGATGCAAATAATATAGATACCCACCACTGATTGACATTGATATAGTGGGCCTGTTTCCATTCCATACAATTCATGAAGAGCCTACTGAATTCAAGGATTGTCAACAGCACGAACAAGAAATTAGCTTCAAGGCAAGAAGTAAAGAGGAATGGTGATGGCTTTTTCATTTCCCCAGGTAGGGGAATTTATTCAGTGGTGTTCCCTAGGGTTAACTACTAAAAATAATTACTTTTATTTATTTATATTCATAACTTAAACCCGAGTGGGTAAAGTTTCCAAATCTTTTAATGACACGAAGTTGGAATGGGGTAAACAGTCAGAAGGACAAGAATATACTACAGGAAAAAAAACAAATGGGCTGGTTGAACCGTAATCCAGAAAATTGTGAAGTAATGAGATCAGACAGTATGAATGAATGATAAGAGTGACCAAATGGCACAGCTCTAAAGAACTCAAGTTACAGATTGACCTTGTTATATGTGTACCTAAGCCTTGAAAGTGACTAGACATTGATTAAGACAGTGATTGATAAAGCATTTGGGGTCTGCTGATTCATGAATAAAGGCGACCTGTACAAAAGCAGAGCAGTGACAGCATACAATTCCGGCCACCTAATTCTGGGAAAGAAAGACTAGAATATTCAGAAAAATTGGGCTTGTTCTCCTTAAAGCAAAGAAGAGCAGGAACAAATGTAATAAATTATGACTGTTTCAACAGGATAAAATGAAGGAAGCTGTTTCCACAAAGTTTAAAGAATTATAATTATACAATTTAATACTTTGAGCACAAAGTACAAGGAATATGTGAGGAAGGGCTTATTATTCAAAGAGTTCTAATCTGGAGTTCATTGTCCATTTGGACAGAGAGGATAAAACAAATCAGTGCTTTCAAAAGACAATTGAAATTATACATGAGAGAGAATGAGCCAGATCATCCGATCCATGAAACATTGGTTATAAAGGTCAACAGCTCCCAATATCTACTTTGTTATACATTCAGAAAGTGCTGGATGAACAAAGTGGCTTCTCAAACACTAAGATAACGACCTTCAGACAGCCTGCTCACCTGAAGAGCAAATCTTTCTCCACCTCAAGGTGGGGGGGGGCAGGGGGTAAGAAGGGAAAGGTATTTCCCATCTCACCTCAACAGGCAACTCTCAGAACGCAGCACACACAAAATGCTGGAGAAATTCAGCAGGCCAGGCAGCATCTATGGAAAAGAGTAAACAGTCAACGTTTCAGGCCAAGGCCATTCATCAGGATTTACTCCCTTCCATAGATGCTGCCTGGCCTACTGAACTTCTCCAGCATTTTGTGTACATTGTTTGGATTTCCAGCATCTGCAGATTTTCTAGCCCACAGGATAGAGTGGAACTGGATAACCAATAGGTAGGAAGGTACTGCGGAGTGAGAACCAGAACCTCTGGCTCAGTCTGCAACTCCTAGAGAGTGAAAGGTATGGAAGATATCAGTGTACAGAAGGGGACATTGTCCAAAATACCAACCAATTAGGTAGGCATCAATTCATTTTAAACTTCTTTTAATTTTCAAATTTCTACTTACTACTGGATGACTGACTGAGATATTTGTTAGCCAAGTCCATTTTTGGGAGTCGGGGGCAGGTACAAGGGCAAAAGTCACCATGAGCTTCTATGTCAAATACATGTAAAATGAAGGAAGTGAGCAGGGACCACTCCCTGTTTGCTGATAGATGCTGAATAGCTCAGAGTTATGAGACAGACAGATTTATCACTAGACAAATGATGCTCCCACCAACTACTAGGATAGGTAATCTGGCCAAAGAATTTACAAAGCAATTTGTATAGAAGGAAGAAAATGAGAGTCATAGAATTGCTTAACCCAGGAGCTGGCTCAGTCTCAATGGGCCAAGTGGCTTCCATCTGTATGGTAACAATGGCCTAAGTGCTGCTTTTGTAACTGGTGACTAAATAATATCAGAACAATCAATGTTTATGAAAGTCATGTAGTCCCTCTGCCCACACAGGTAATACTCAAGCATGTTAATCCATCCCGAAATACTGAAAATTGTTTTCACAGAGGCCAAACAAAAAAGTTTTCAAGGGTGTGTTAAAATAATTATCAGTTTATTTTTATCTTCATATTTTAGAACATCAGATTTTGTTCTCCAGATCTTGGCAACTTAGCAGATAGTATATAATTCCTTCTTTTTTTAATTTTGGAAATAAATCATTCAATTTTACTCATCAAGTTTGCAGCAGAGCCTTTACTCTATATCAACTATCCAATATCCTGCCACTCGTGTATTTTAATACATGTTTTTGAAATAATTACCTGATCCCTTAGATTTTGTTTTCAATACTTTGGAACAGTACCATTTATAAGTAAGTTGATATAGTACAATAAAGTTGTGAAGCCTTGCAGGCTTACTTCCAGACCTTGATTTTCACTCATTTCAATTATGATGAGAAATGACAGGGTCATAAGAAGCAAAGGCCTTTTCAGCCCTATTTCATCATAAACCACACGGCCTGCAGACACAATAAGGAGCTATAATTTAACAAGCAGTCTGAAGACCAAGGAAATGGAAAGAAGGACAAAGTCCTTTATTTCATACACTGGTGACCTCAAGGATTAGTTTAGAAGAATTTACATTTATATAGTACCTTTCACTGCCTCAATATGTGTTAAAGCACTTCATAGCTTATTAATCATTTATGAAATGTAGCCACTCTTGTAATGAGGGAAGTATGTGGTGATTAATTTACACCTGGAAGATCCCTCAAACACCAAGGAAATGGCTGGATTTAGTGATGATGAATATGAGCCAGTATCTCAGGAAAATCTGCCCCTCTCTTCCTTCAGTCATGCTTTGTGTCCATCTAGAAGAGCAGATTGTGGCTCAGGTTAATAGTTATTCCAAAAGATGAGATCCCAGCAGTCGCTCAGTGTTTTTGTTACACAGAAATAAAAAGGCCAGAAAATACGCATGAACATTGATTAAAGTTTCAATTTTAGCACCGAGGCAATGGAAAGAAGGGATCAGAAGTGAAAAGAGTTAACAATTTCAAGTTCCTGTGTGTCAAGATCTCTGAGGATCTAACCTGGTCCGAACATATTGATACAGCTGTAAATGAAGCAAGACTGCTGCTATATTTCATTAGGAGTTTGAAGAGATTTGGTTTGTCAACTAAAACACTTGAAAACCTCTGTAGATGTACTGCAGAGAGCATTCTGACAGGCTGCACCACTGTCTGGTATGGGGGTGGGGAGGGAGGGCTACTGCACAGGATCAGAAGAAGCTACAGAAAGTTGTGAAATTAATCAGCTCCATCTTGGGTACTAGCCTCTGCAGTACCCAAGACATCTTCAAGGAGTGGTGCCTCAGAAAGTCAACATCCATTATTAAGGACCCCCTTCACCAAGGATTTCCATGATACTTCAGCTAATTGAGGCAGCCGTTTAATTGGGCCAAAATGTACTAGTCCCAATGTGTCCCAATTAACTGGAATCGATTGTATAAATAAGCCAAATAATTAACAAGCAAACTGAAAAACATGAATTATTCCAATTAATTAAAGAAATTGACTAATGGAAACTGACACAATAAAAGAAGCTTGGAGCAGATCAGTCACAATGATACTGAATGGCAATTTAGGCTTTAGGGGCTATGTGGCCAACTCTTGCTTATATTTTCTCATGCTTCTACTTGGATTGCTCATGTCCAGTGCACTGATTTAAAACTGTCTTACAAGTACATTAAATACAAATATTTAGATAGATAAAGTATTTGTGCTTGCATAAAATATATCGACAGATTAGATTTAGTGAAATAATGTCAGGACAGATCAGCACCATAGAGATTTGACCTGTAGTGTATTGTGTTGTGATACTATTATCTCCCCGTTTCATAAGTAAATCCCGATAAATGTTGTTTTTCAAATAGGAGTGCAACACTTATTTAAAATTCCAGCTCTTTTGGCTGCATGTATATGCCTATCTATTGTCAGTTCTTTGTTTATTTTCCATTGGTGAAGAATTTTAATTTTAATTAAATCACATTGATAAAGACTGCTCTCAAGCACTACACAACCATAACATTAAAATACCATCATTGTAGCAAACAATGAACTAATTCGACCAGTGAATTACAGCCCTGGTCAGATATGCCAAATAAAAGCTACAATTTCTGGAGAATGTTGGGATTTATTCATATTAGAACATCCAGACATTAGTAAGTTCTGTTTTTGTCTTAAGTACAGAATGTGTATGCCCTGTCATTATTGCAAAGGCACAACTTATTAAAGGTATTCTTCATAAATGACAACAACTTACCTAGGATATTTGTTCCACACCAATAAACAATGTAAATATTACTTGGGCCGATATCATCATGGGCCAAAGAACCTGTTCCTGTGCTGTACTGTTCTACTTCAGGTCAACATACCTGCATTTATGTTTTTGATTAAAAAAAAACATAAAGTGCCTGCAACATTGGAGGCAAGGTGATAATATTATATTTATAATAAAATGCACGTCTGCAGTGGAAGTACTATAAAATAATAGTTTTCTTACTCACCTTCTGGCATCATAAATTTAACAGATGGTGGTGTGAAAACACACATAAAAGCATTTATTCTTGTGCTTCAATTTTATTACCAATAAGATATCGAAGTTTACCTAAAGGTAACCTTACAATTGAAAGCTTCAATATGACATTGCAGGTCAGCAACCAGCTGAGAACAGCAGCTCATTTATCAGCAATGTGCACTGTACTGTATTAGCCATTCAGATCCATTCAATGTTCAATGCTGCATGCCTGGCAACTGGAGCCAGTGGGAAAATATCCAACCAATCTGTAGATCAAACACCATACCTATTGCTTCAAATTTCATAATCAAAATAAAATCACTCAAAACATGCACAATATACAAAGTACTTCACTATCTTACGAAGCAACATCTGTTTATATTTTCTCTTAAAAAAAAGACCAATGATGCACCTCTAAAGGACAATTATTGAGTGCAGGATCTGTCACATTTTTCTCATTGTTATCAGCATGTTGGCAATCTAATTTCTCTCAGCCACATGCTGTATTGGCAAAGGGATGTTGAGCAAGTAGACAAAAAAAATGGTATATGTAGAATGGTATGGTAAAGTATGAGGTTATGTAAATCGTCAGGAAAAAATGCTATGTTTTTAGTGGTGGTAACATCACCTTACCAAAGACTGGATTGAATGGCATTTCAGCTAATTAAAAGAACATTTAAAATCATGTCTTTGACCATTGGTACCTGCTCTACCATTTGACAAGATAAAAGCTGATCATTTACAACTGCGCCACATTTCTGCACCGACTCCAATGAAATCTTTTATTTATTCATTCACAGAATGTGGTAATGACAGCATTTATTGTCCATCACTAATTGGCCAAGTCAACTACAATACTAGTTCTAGAGTTACATCAAAGTCAGAACACATAAGGATAGCTGATTTTCTTCCAAACTTCACTAAACTTGAGTGCGTTTTGTCCAAAAGTTCCATGAGATTTGTTTCTTATTACTTCAATCTAATATTTATTTAGAAACTTGAATTTTAATTCTTTATTTGTCGGGGTGGGATTTTGCAGTTCATTGTATTTGTCTGACTTGGTTGCTATAGTGCTGGTTTACATTCAGTTAACCAGCAGGGGGAGATAGAAGGCAAAAAGAATAAAGATGGCTGTACCCAAATTCACATGGTTCAGAATCCTTCTCACCACTAATATAACTACGGCTATTACAGATGGAGGAAAGAGGCTGTAATGGGTGACAGATGACATATATTGGCATAATTTAAACTATTCTACATAATTTACAAACACTATAATCGAGTTGCTGTATTCACCTTAACAGACGGTGTCTGACACAATTACATCAGTGTAAGGCAATCACTTTTGGTTTGCTCGTAATGGAAGTAAAGGGTTGCGGCTTTTCATAAGCATATAAAATGACTCCTGCATGTTTTATTCACAAAATCGTACATCAGTGATGCTGATGCTCTCAGACAATCCCAGAGTTACTCAACGATACATCGACCACTGTAGTCACTTTGAAATTACTGGAGTTTGGGGAGAAACATGCTACCACGAGAGATTATCAAAGACAATGCCAAGTTTTACTATGTTGTAGCATTATTAAGTAATTTCACTGTAGCCAGTCTACTAGAAGACCAGCCTGCATGTGATATGTCACTGAAAACTCACTACAGACTTCTGAACTGTCCTAGTCTGAGCACTCCAAACAGTTACTTTCAACTGTACCTCTTCCTATAGATGCTGCCTGGCAAGCTGCGTTCAACAACATTTTTTGTGTGAGTTACTTTCCTTGCCTGGCTTGGGTGATGCTAGGTTCTCAGTACTAACAGACCACATGCTATTTTTCTTGTGCAATCACCATCCTTGTTTTACTTATAAAGAACTCTTTATGCAACAAAATGCATGATTGAGTTAGCAAAGCCTCCGTTAATACACCCATGAAAGACTATAGGGAGCATGCTGAAATGGCTGATAGTCATACACTCAGCAGAAAGCAGTGCATCATTCTTCCTCCTTTCCCTGTGTCAACAGGCCCTGTCAGCAGAGTCTCCAGCAGACTCACACCCATGGCTTCAAACCAGACAACGCTGGGTCTATGTTTTTACCACACTTCAGCACAAACGCCAAGAAGTGCTGACCACCATGCAGTTTTAACAGTGCTGGCGCATCAGGACATCCGAGGTCTGTGAACATCATGTGCTCCAGTTGGCAGGGTCAACTATTGTTCATTACAGACATGCTTTCAGGGCGAAGCTTTCAGAGGCTACAAACATTCCAGGATATAAAGCTGTCCTCTATTTCATCACCAAATTCAGGGTCTTTAGAAATATGCTCCTGCAACAACCCAAGAATGATACCACTGTGTTGGAAGCTCATTTCTCAAAAGTCTCATTAGGAAAGCATTACAGACATGCTTTCAGGGCGAAGTTTGACACGGGTGCCCAAGTGAGTGTGCCGCCCGCAATGTTCATTGATTATAAAGGAGAGGACAACAGATCCTTGCTGGCGGTTGCCATCTTCAGCAGGATACAGACTTATGGGAGGATGGGTAGTGCTCTGCTTCAGTGGATGATGGTACATATGGGACTTCGTTTTGGCTAAAGTTGCTAGACCTCTGTTCAGTGCAGATTTCCCATACACCAAAGGACTGATAATAGATCTTAAAAACTGCCAGCTTGTGGATGCAAAGGACTTTGGGTTATTACCCTGTAATCCCAGTAAGCTCCCTATGACAACTGTCTAACTTGTGCACCACCCACATGGATGAATTCCCAAACCTTACCAAGCCCACATCTTCCATTACAGTCACAAAGCATAGGGTCAAGGACCACGCTTCTACAAACTGACATCAAACGGCTGTTGTCACAAGAGGATTCAACTTTTAAGTTAGCCCACTGCATTATACTGGCTTTGAAACTTGACTGTGATGAAAGCAAAGAGTTAGTGCAACATTCTGACCCAACTAAAGGTCCTCTTCAGAATCTATAGAGCACCCAGAGGCTACAAACATTCCAGGATATAAAGCTATCCTCTTCCATTTCATCACCAAATACAGGGTCTTTAGAAACATGCTCCTGAAACAACTGCTGTCTAACAACCTAAGAATGATACCACTGTGTTGGAAGCTCATTTCTCAAAAGTCTCAATGGGAAATATGGCATTGTTGCGGAAAAATGGGTCACTTACAGAGAGAATGCAAATATTCCAATCACACTTTGCTTGAATGATACCCGATTGATATTTAAGGAGGACACTGAACCAGAGTAAGTGCATTTGGGTATTAACAACTTACATAACAAAGGCAGAGTGGTGACAGAAATAACCTCCAAATGGACCTGGCAGGAAAATCAACAAGCATGCAGCTGGACATAGGGGCAACTGTGGAATTTGTGTCAGACCACATATACAAAGGGAAGCTTATGCCTTTGCAGTCACTACAAGGACCATCCACAATATGCTCTCTTCTTGCTGCTATGATCAGGAAAGACGTACAGGTCCCTTATGTCCCACACTACCTGGTTCAGGAACAGCTACCAACCATTACGCTCCTAAACCAGCATAGCTGTCTTCACTCACAACGACATTAAACTGATCATTGAACGCATTCTAAGACTCTACAACTCATATTCTCTGTATTATTTAATTTTTATTATTAATATTTTTTTATTTTTGTATTGACACATTTTGTCTTCTTTAGAACATTGGATGCTTGTCAGTCTTTTTGTGTATTTTTTCACTGATTCTATCGTGCTTCTTTGTTCGACTGTGAATACTACAAGTAAATGAATCATTGGCGACATATACATATATTGATAATAAATTTACTTTGAACTTTGAACACATATACTTCGTGGCATACACAAGATTGAGTTCCTGTTGTGAGAGAGATTCAGGCACCCATAAAGTATGAAAGCAGCAGATGGATTGTTCTCTGGTGATACTGAAAGAAAGAAGTGGTGAGCCCTGCAATACTGAGGTTAAACTAGCTGGAAAATGTCAAACTGATCTGGGAAAATATCTGAAGATCACAAAGCAAAGGGAGAGGCCCACAACTTGCAGTGCAAGTGTGGGACGTACAGTATACAATAATGGTCTAATATTATACACAGGCAGCATCCCTACGCGTGAAGGAAGTGGTTAAGAATGAGATGGATCATCTGGAGAGACGTGGTATCATGCCTCACACAATGAACAGACAGCTCTGACTATAAATGTTCCAAAGCAAAGCTAGACCAATAAAGCTTTGCAGCAACTGTATGGTTACAATAAATTGTATATAAAAGCTGCAACGAATCCATTACCCAATGCAAATGACTTACTTGTCACTTTAATATGTAGAAGTTTCTTTAATAATCTGGATTTTTTTTTTGCAAAGCAGTGACTAGAATTGGATCCAGAGATGAAAGTCCACTTGCATAATTGACACTAACTAAGGAATGCAAAGATAACATCACCTAGTCAAAGGAGTATTTACAGCACCAACAATTTTTTCCAGCATGTCATGGACCAGATCTTGCATGCCATCTCCTTCCTGATATTAAGACTTCAGTATCAAAAATAACAAACAATCCTGGACAAAATCATATTCAGATTGTAGTGATTACTAGCAGGAAAGCTTGCTAGTATTGCACTGGTGAGGTGGGGGGGGGGGGCAGGGGTTGGTTAAACCAGAGTTGCAAGGAGATGGTAATCAGAGTGCCAGAACAGACAGTAGAGTGGATGTGGACACATGTTGTTAACACCTCAGACAAAGTCAGGAACCAGAAGATTTAGCATAATGAGACTAATGGTCTGAATTGCATATATTTCAATGCAAGCAATATTGTAAAAAGGCAAATGAGCTGGAGGCATAGATCAACACGTGGAATTACGATGTTGTAGCCATTAGTGAGACTTGGTTGCAGGAGGGGCAAGACTGGCAGCTCAATATTCTGGGGTTCAAATACCTTAGACATGATAGAGCAGGAGGGATTAAAGAAGGGAAGGTGGCATTACCAGGCAGAGAAAATGTCACAGCAGTGCTCAGTCAGGACAGACTGAAGAACTCATCTAGATAGTGAGGCTTTATGGGTGGAAATGAGGAATAAGAAAGGTATGACCACTTTAATGGGGCCACCCAACAGTCCACAGCATTTTGGAGGAAAAAATTTTGTAGAGAGATCACTGACTGCTGCAAGAAATATAAGGCTGGGATAGTAGGTGATTTTAACCTTTCACATATTGACTAGGATTCACATATTATAAAAGGACTAGATGGGATAGAGTCTGTCAAATGTGTTCAGGAAAGTTTCGGTAATCAGAACACAAAAGTCCCAACAAGAATGTGCAATACTTGCTCTCCTACAAGGGATTGAGATAGGGCAAGTGGCAGCAGTTTGTTTAGGGAAACAGCAAACAATAGTGATCACAATGCCATTAGTTTCAAAGTAAATATGTCAAACCCAGCTGGTTTCCTTGGCTGTGTAAGTCTAGGGAAGACACATTTCGGTCCCGCAAACCCGTGAGAATGAGACAGCTCTCCCACCCCAAACCCCGGTTTGTGAGGATGCTGTGTAATTTGCCACCTTGTTACAACTCAGTGCTAAGAAATAACAGACAGCACATTGTACACAACTAAAGGAATTAAATTTATGAAACTTACTTAACTAAAGGGTTAGTAAAGAAAAGAAAGGTAAAAACAAAAACAAGAAGGGCCCATTACAATTGTAAAGCTCCGCTATATTGGCTCGTATATATTTAGGGGAAATCCCACCCGACGCCCACCTGGATGCTTCCCGCTGGGTCGGTTGCTGTACCACTGCCATCCAAATCAATCTCAAACATCAATCCTCAGCCAGCACACCCAGTACATTGTACTAAGTACACTTTATAGATATTACTGAGTCTATGAAATTAAAATAAATTCGATACAGAAAAAGAAGTAATGGAAAAAGGCGCTAGACTTATCAAAGTTCAAGTTCTTCGTGCACAAGCCGGAGCTCAGAAAGTTCTTCAGGACCACCCAGAGTAATGGACTGGAGCCTTCCCGCACGTCCGTTGTCCCCCCGCCTCTCGTCCCACTCCCTCCAAAACCCCCGCACGTCTGTCACCCCCCCACCTCTCGTCCCACTCCCCCCAAAACCCCCGCACGTCCGTTGTCCTCCTCGCCTCTCCTCCGACTCCCCCCAAAACCCCCGCACGTCCGTCGTCCTCCCCGCCTCTCGTCCGACTCCCCCAAAACCCCGCACGTCCGTCGTCCTCCCCGCCTCTCGTCCGACTCCCCCCAATATCCCTGCACGTCTGTCGTCCCCCACCTCTCGTCCAATTCCCCCCAAATCCCCTGCACGTCCGTCATCCCTGCCTCTCGTCCGACTCCCCCCAAAACCCCCGCACGTCCGTCGTCCCCCCCGCCTCTCATCCGACTCCCCCCAAAACCCCCGCACGTCCGTCGTCCCCCCGCCTCTCGTCCGACTCCCCCCAAAAACCTTGGTTCCCAGTCATATGAGACAGCATTATCACATAACATGAACACCCATTGGCTAATAGCACCCTGCTCTCTGTATTAACCCAAGCAAATTTCTAGCTAGAGACTTTCTCAGCATTAAACATAACATTGAAGCCATCTTAATCCACATACGCAGCAATTTAAAAGATTAACATAACAAAGAAGCCATTTTAAATTCAACATACAAAGAAGAGACTCCGTACACAATTAAACAGTCAAATGTGCACAAGTTGGAGCTCATCTTGAACTTCTCTGTCACCCACACGCTGAGCCCTCGGTCTGTGTGAAAGCACACATGACCTTCCGAACATCACTCACAATCCATCTCAAACAACTATGTCTCCCACCAGGTCGTATCCTATGACCAGTTCTCTCCAGCACTTTATCTCTTCATCTCCCGCTGAAGCCTCAAGACCAACCTTAGTGTCCCTCACCAAAAAACCTTCCCCCAGTTCCATCATCCTAATTGTGGATGGCACACATTCCTCATCATCACTTATCATCAGCAACAACCCAAAAAGGTTGAAAGCAGCACAGACTGCTCTTACAGAACTGCTAAGTGAAATACCTACAGCACAACAGTAAAGATGTGAAGCAGGGCATTATGTATGCAAAAACGTAGGTCTGGTCCTCGGGTTGAGATTGTAAATTGCAGAAAGGCCAATTTTGATGGCATCAGAAAGGATCTGGAAAGAGTGTACTGGGGCAGTCTGTTTTCAGGCAAAGATATTGTTGGTAAGTGGGAAGCCTTCAAAAGAGAAATTTTGAGAGTACAAAGCTTGTGTGTCCCTGTGAGAATAAACGGCAAGGATAACTCGTTTAGGGACCTTGGTATTCAAGAGATACTGAGGTCCTGATTAAGAAAAATGTGGTATAGCAGGTATAGGCAGGTAGGAACAAATTAGGTACAGAGGATTATAAGAAATGCAAGAAAACATAGAAATCAGGAGGGTGAAAAGAAGGCATGAGGTTACTCTAGCAGATAAGGTAAAGGAGAATCCTAAGGGCTTTTACAGAGGTGTTAAGAGCAAAATGATTGCAAGGGACAAAATCAGTTCTCTGGAAGATCAGAAGAGTAATCTATGCATGGAGCCAAAAGAGATGGTGGATATTTTAAATGGTTTTTTTTTGTATCTATAGTTACTCAGGACAAGGACACAGAGTCTACAGAAGTAAGGCAAAGCAGCGGCGGGGTCATGGATCTCTACAGATTACAATGAAGAAGGTGTTTGCTGTCTTGAGATAAATCAGGGTGGACAAGTCTCTAGGGTGTCCCTTGCACCTGTAGGAGGCAACTGCAGAAATTGCAGGGCCCGTAGTTGAGATATTTAAATCATCCTTAGTGACAATTGAGGATTGGAGGATAGCTAACGTTATTCCACTCTTTAAGAAAGGCTCTAAGAATAAACCAAGAAATTATAGGCTAGTAAGCCTGACATCAATAATGGGAAAGCTATTGGAAGGTAGGTATTCCAAGAGATCAAATATACTGTGTAAGTATTTGGACAGATAGGAATTATTTAGGGATAGTCAGCATGGCTTTGTGTATGGTAGGTCATAGGGTTTTTCAGGATATTACCAGAGAAGTTGATGAAAGCAAGGCAGTGGATGTTGTCTACATGGACTTCAGCAAGGCATTTGACAAGGTCCCGCATGGGAGGTTGGTCAAGAAGGTTCAGTCATTCGGCATTCAAGATGAGGTTGTAAATTGGATTACACATTGGCTTTGCGTGAGAAGCCAGAGGGTGATAGTAGACTATTGCCTCTCTGACTGGAGGCCTGCGACAAGTGGAGTGCCAAAGGGATCACTGCTAGCTCCATTGTTTTTGTCATCTCTATCAATGATCTGGATGATAATGTGGTTAACTGGATCAGCAAATTTGTGGATGATACCAAGATTGGGAGGAGGTGATAATGGACAGTGAGAAAGACTATAAAAGCTTGCACCAGGATCTGAACCAGCTAGGAAAATTGTCTAAAAAATTAAAAATTAGCAAATAGTTTTACTGCAGACAAGTGTGAGGTGTTGCACTTCAGGAGGACCAACGAGTGTACGTCTAACACAGTGAGTGGTAGGCCACTAAGGAGTGCAGTAGAACAAAAGGATCTGGGAATACAGCTCCATAATTAATTGAAAGTAACATCACAGATAGATAGGGTCATTAAGAAAGCTTTTGGCACATTGGCCTTCACAGATCAAAGTACTGAGTACAGCAGTTGGGAAGTTACGTTGAAGTTGTATAAGACATTGGTGAGGCCAAATTCGGAGTATTGTGTGCAGTTTTGGTCACCTACCTACAGGAAAGATGTAAACAGGATTGAAAGAGTACAGAGAAAATTTACAAGGACGTGCCTCTGGATCGTCCAGAGGGTTTGCTACCAGCATCACCTCATGATGAAAAGACAAAGTGCAACAAAACCTCACTGGAGGCCACCACGGCAGAAGAATCCAGACTCTGCTACAATGGGCAACATTACACATGGTACTTCATTCTGGCTAAAGTGGCTAGACCTCTGCTCAGTGCAGATTTCCTGTGCGCCCAAGGATTATGAGTTAATCTTAAAACTGCCAGTTTGTGGATGCCAAGGACGTTCGGTCATTACCCTGCTCCCCCAATAAGCTCCCCATAACGACTCCACCAAACTCATGCACCGTGCAAGTGAGTTTGCTCACTTACTAGCAAATGCCCAATCCTCAACAAATACACATCATGGATTTCCCACCGGCCCACACTACAAACAAAATACTACAGGAGTTTTTAGGCATGGTGAATTTCTATCACCGCTTCATTTTGTGAGCTGCTGAAATAGTGCGCTTAAAGGTAATACTGCAATCACATACTTGACTGGTCAGTGGATGTGACTAGGGCATTTGATGATACCAAACATGCTCTTTCTAACAAGACCCTGCTGGTACATCTGCTCCCCAACACACCTATAGCCATTAATACTGATATTTGAGACTATGCCATGGGTGCTGTGCATAACCAATTGGTCAGAGACATGTGGCTGCTGCTTACCTTCTTCAGCCAGCAGCTCCATGCCTTCAAAAGGAAGTGCAGCATATTTGACCATGAGCTTCTCGGTAGCTTTCTAACTGTCCGCCATTTTCATCTAGGAGGTTGCTATTTTGCAGGGTTCGTTGACCACAAACCCCTCGTGCACACGATGGCCAAAATATCAGACCTATGGTCTGCATGGCAGCAATGCCAACTGGCCTGCGTATCAGAGTTTACGACTGATATAAAATATATCAAATGAAAAAAATACTGCTATGGCTGATTGCCTCTCAAGGCCAGCCGTTGAGGCATACACATAGGGGTTGACTATATTGGCATGACAGCTGACCAAGCTGCTGACCCAGAGTTCCAGGCTTACCAAACAGCAGTCACAGGCCTGCGGTTAGCTGATATTAAGTTCGGGGAAGCTGGGGTTTCTCTCCTGTGCGACACCTCAACCAGTCACCCTCACCCCAATGTGCTTGCAAACTGAAGGCAGACTATTTTTGACTCCATACATGGCCTCTCACATTGGGGATGGAAGGTCTCACAGAAACTGGCTGCACTAAATTTGTGTGGTATGGCCATAGAAAGAACGTGTATGTTTGGAGAGCAACCTGTGTGGAATGCCAGTGTGCAAAATTTAACCATCAGACACCATTAGCATCTCTCAAGGTCCCTAAGCAACTGTTTGACCATGTCCATGTGGATCTTGTTGGTCCTCTCCACCACAACACCAAGCAACCCACCCCCCCCCACTGCCACGATATCATGCACCACTTTACCATGGTGGACCATGCCACCAGGTGGCCAGAGGTCATCCTCCTAGCATCGACAATGCTTGGTTTGGCACTCCATCTGATATTTTCTCCGTTTCTTCCAATTCTTATCAAACCTCTGGGTTTGATGGCTCAATGGCTCAGAACCTTGACATGAGGCTACATCACACCACAACATATCACCCACAGTCCAACAGGCTGTGAGTGGTTTTGCTGTGTTCTGATGGCTTCCATGACCAATGAGTGCTGCCATCATCATCCTGTGTGTTTCCTGCAGGGCTCAGAACAGCTCCAAAAGAGGATCAGCAGTCGTCAGTCGTCGTTGGTATATGGACAGCCGTTAAGAGTGCCAAGTGATTTCATGCCTGATGCCACGACTGCCTGGTCGACCTTTTAACAGCATTCTACTCTCTTCATTAAATTCAATTCCTTTTCACTTATTCCTACCTCCCATCACCATGTACTGCACTCTTGGGTTCCTGTTGACCTAATTCTGCTTCATTTGTTCTTGTCTGGCATGGTGTGCACCAACATCCCCTTAGACGCCTTACGATGGCCGATTCCACATTTTGGAACAGAGAGAAAAGACTTTTATCATAGATAAGAGGGATACATCTGAGCACATTTCAGTAGATCACCTTAAACTGGCCCACCAAAATTTGGAGGATTCCATTGCCATGCCCCTGGTGTCACATGACCATGAGTGAGTCAATGCGCCTCTGTTCCTCCACTCATGGAACATAGGACCTGAGCCAGGTGGCTCATCCAATCTCCGGACAGGCTCACAATGCCAGTTTTAGTGAATTCTTGGGGGGGGGGGTGGGGAGGAGGCCTGTATAGGATAACGTAATTAATGGAAATGTACATAATTCACAACCATCGCCATTGAGCTGTGGTTTCACTTTAAGAGGCTGGCCCAATGTGATGATGTAATTATGTAAAGGACTGTTACCGTGCTTTGTGTTCACTGTTTCGATTACAATGAGTTATTATGACCTTGCTTAAACATAAAATGCCTATATCAGAAATGAAGGACCTGAGTTATAAGGAAAGATTTAAAAAGTTTGGAACTTTATTCCAAAAACATAAAAGATTGAGGGGAGATTGACAGAGGTATACAACATTATGAGGAGTATAGATAGGGCAAATGCAATTACTGTGGTTGGGTGAGACTACAACTGGAAATCATGTGTAAGGATGCAAGGTAAAAGTTTAAGGGGTTCATGAGGAAAAACCTCTTCATTCAGAGGGTAATGAGAGTGTGGAATGAGCTACCAGCACAAGTGGTGGATATGATTTCCATTTCATGTTCAAGAGAAGCTTGGATAGGTACATGGATGGGAAGGGTATGGAAGGGTATGGAAGGCTATGGTCTGGGTGCAGCTCGATGGGACTAGACAGTTTAAATAATTCAGCGCGGAATGGATGGGCAGAAGGACCTGTTTCTGTTCTGTTCTGTAGTTTTCTGTGACTCCATACAGAATCGATTTGAAACTGGCAAAATGCAAATTTTAGCTAAATCCATCTGGACCCACCCAAATAGATGATATTGTTAATACATCATTTTCATTTAATGTGACTGATCTGCTTTCACTATTTGGTTTGTTGAATTGTAAGATCATAAGATATTGAAACAGAATTAGGCCATATGGCCTAATTGAATCTGCTCCACTATTTCATCGTGGTTGATCCCATT
The DNA here is from genome assembly GCF_963921235.1 of Mobula hypostoma. Taxonomy (NCBI): domain Eukaryota; kingdom Metazoa; phylum Chordata; class Chondrichthyes; order Myliobatiformes; family Myliobatidae; genus Mobula; species Mobula hypostoma. The sequence continues at coordinate 29,241,965 of NC_086115.1, read as the reverse complement.
TTCCTCTCAGCCCCACTCTCCTTTGCCTTCTCCGGATATCCCTTTATACCCTGGCCAGTCAAGAATTTATCATCCTCTGCCTTAAGTATACATAAAGATTTGGCCTCCACAGTTTCTTCTGGAGAAGAATTCCACAGATTCACCACTCTCTGGCTGAAGAAATTCCTCCTCATCTCAGTTCTTAAAAGATGCCCCTCTAACTGAGGCTGTATCATCTAGAATTAGACTCTCCCACCATAGGAAGCATCCTTTCCACATCCATTCTATCAAGGCCTTTCAGCATTCAATAGGTTTCAAAGGGTCATCCCGCATTCTTCTGAATTCTACTGAATACAGGCCCAGAGCCATCAAAATCTCTTCATATGACAAGCCATTCAATCATGAACCTTTTTTTGAACACTCTCCAGTTTCAGCACATTCTTTCCCAGTTAAGGGGCCCAGAACTACTGACAATACTCCATATGAGGCCTCACCAGTATCAACACTACTTCCTTGCTTTTACATTCTAATCCTCTTGAAATGAATGCTAACATTTAATTTGCCTTCCTCAACCAGTCAGTTGACTGTTGATAGGCATACACAACAAATCGCACTAAATGAATGACCAACTTTCCCAGATTAAATGTTCCTAAACAGGAATATGCAGCCTTTAACTATTCACCAACACAAAACATAACAATTACTAATTTCTGGGCTGAAGTGGGTGTTCAGTCCCAGAATAAATTCAAGGGGTTATTCTGCCTCCCTTATAGAGCTGAAATGCATACTGTATTCACATGGTAGTCACAATTCCAGCCTGCCCTAGGTTGCAATAATACATGGAGCCAAGTTGTTATGGAAATATATATAGTAAAGCAATGGCAGATGGAATACAGTGTCCATCTGATAACAAACCAACATTTTTAAAAAATGAAGCCAATTGACTTCAAAACAGCTCCCATCATATGCAAAGGAAAAGTCAAATGTTCATGAGCGAATGTTGTGGCAGCATGAGGTTGAGTTGCAAAACAAACATTCACTGCCAAAAGTATTCCGATTCAAACTCTTCTGTATGAATTTTCTACTTAGCATTGAGCTATGGTTAGCATAATAATATTGTTTATACAAATCACCAAAAGATATTCATGTTCAGTCAGATTTTTTGAAAATGGTCAAAAGTACTACACATCTTACTATTTTTCAGAAGAATTAGTGAAAGATGTTAGAGGAAAGATATAATGAAAAGTCAGCACTAAATGCTAAAAGAGCACATTTGAGAAATTGTGCCATTTGAGGTAGGATTTTCCCCCTTGTCCAAGAAAGCTAGAGTTAAATCCTTTCCAAGCACTCTGAAACCCAAAAGAGTAGAGTGATTCGAATTCAGATTGAGATTTATTTTTCACATATATATTGAAACATATAGGGAAATGTGTCATTTGTGTTAACAACTAACTAACATGTGCTGAGGACAGCTCGGAAATATCACTATACATTCCAGCACCAATGTAACATGCCCCTAATGCTCAATAGAACAACACCGAAAAAACCATGTAACAAAGCAACAGCAGCAAAACAAGTCCTTGTTCCTCCCTCCCTACAACCCACCTACTCACATGCAGGGTCCTCTAATCCCAAGACAGATCATCTTCGGCCTTCGGCGTCCAGCAGACTCATGGATTCACAGACACTTGGCCCCAGCTTCCCCAGTAGAATTGAAGAGATTCATACACTATGGGCTCTAGCCATCGGCTTTGATCAGGACCTCCTATTGACCTTTGGGCTGAGTGACTGAGTTCAAAGCTTGGTGTGCCACACGCAATGATCAGAAAGCAGACATCCCACCTCTCCCAGAACTTCCGGGAGTCTCCCGCATATTAATAGTGGCTCCCTGGTGCCCGCAAATTATATACAATCTCACGGAAATCAATTTTTTTGAGAGCAAGCGAGAGAAAAGCAAGAGAGAGCGCGAGAGCGACCATGAGAGAGAGACAGCGCGTGAGTGAGAGCGCGCCATGGCAGTGTTCCAAAAAAATATAAAACGTACGTGACCCCAGACTGCACTAAAGTCTACCCCTGTCTAATAGGGGTCAAAATAATGACAGTGTTGCTCGCTGCACTGTTTGCAACAATGACTTTCCTACTGCCCGTGGTGGGTTAAGACTGTAAAAGACATGTTGATGTGAGTTTAACAGGTGTCATTCGTTCATTAGCATAGCTAACATTATTTAAACTAGCTGGCTGGCTGCTAAGGAGCTACTCTATTGCAGACATCCCACCTCTCCCGGAAGTCTCCCGCAAATTGATGGTGCTACCGTCCTGAAATGAGTTTTTGCAGGGTGGGATGTCTGAGAAAGCACTCACCAGTCCTAAAGGAAACTAATTTCACACCTTTATTAACTGCGAAGTTTCAAGATTTCTGACCAATCCCACAGCAGTCTAATATAACATTAATGGCTTAACATATTTTAATATAAACTGCATGGCTGTGTACATACATCTATTGATGCTTCCGGACACATCTTCAGTGATATTCCTGGAATCATCGGGTGTTTCGGGTCTTTCAACATCATACAACCTCCTCCAGGTGGCCCAGCCAGGGCTGATCAGACCCCAGCTTGTGTCCAGATGGCTAGCTACTTATGACTCCATGGCTCCCCTCTTTTGAGCCACAGCCATCTTGAGGCCCTCTCTGCCACTCTAACTAAAGAATGGGCTACAAATCCCCTACGACCAACCTCCACTGGGAGACACCTCGGTCTCCATCCAGCCTGCTGACAGTTGCTGACCAATCCTGCGTACTTGGAGAGCTTCCTTTCAAATGCCTCTTCCAAGCTATCTTCCCATGGGACTGAAAATCATCATAAACATGAGGAAGTCTACAAATGCTGGAAATCTAAAGCAACAGATATAAAATGCTGAAGGACCTTAGCAGTTCAGGTAGCATCTATGGAAAAAATAAACAGTCAATGTTTCAGGCCGAAACCCATCTTCAGGACCGGAAAGGAAGTGGGAAGACACTAGAATAAAAAGGTGGGGGAAAGGGAAAAGGCTAGCTGGAAGGTGATAGGTGAAACCAGGTGGGTGGCAAAGGTAAAAGGCTGGAGAAGAAGGAATCTGCTGGGGAAACGGAAGGAGAAGAGGTACCAGAGGAAAGTGATAGGCAGGCGAGAAGAGGTAAAAGTCCAGAATAGGGAATAGAGGAAGAAGGGAGGGGAAGTGAATTTTTTTTAACCAGAAGAAGAAATCGATATTCATGCCATCAGGCTGGAGACTACCCAGACTGAATATAAGGTGTTGCTTCTCCATCCTGAGGGTCGCCTCATCTTGGCATAAAAGGTGGCTATGGACCAATGAGTCAGAAAGGGAATGGGAATAGGAATTAAAATGTTTGGCCACCAAGAAGTTCCTCTTTTGGCAGATGGAGCGGAGGTGCTCAATGAAGCAGTCTTCCAATTTAGGACAGGTCTCACCAATGTACAGAACGCTGCATCGAGAGCACTAGACACAAAAGACAACCACAGCAGATTCACAAGTGAAGCGTTGCCTCATCTGAAGGAATAAGTACCAGGGGGAAGGTTAGTAGGGAGGGACAAATGGACAAGGGAACTGTGAAGGGAATGATCCCTGTAAAATGCAGAGGGGGACGAAGCAAAGATACCATTAGTGGTAGGATCCCTTTGGTAATGGCGGAAGCTGTGGAAGATGGTATGTTCAATACAGGGACTCATAGGGTGCTGGGTAAGGACAAGAGGAACTCTATCACTGTTAAGGCAGCAAGAAGTTAGGGTGAGCGCAGATGTTCAGGAAATGGAGGAGATGCGGCTGAGGGTAGCATCAATAATAGAGGGAAAGAAACTCCATTCTTTGAAGAAGGAAGACATATCAGATGTCCTGGAAAAGAAAGCCGCATCCTGGGAACAAATGCGGTGGAGGTGAAAGAACTGAGAAAAAGGAACAGCATTTTTACAGATGGGGTGGGAATAGGTATAGTCAAAATAACCATAGGAATCGGCAGGTTTACAAAAGACGTTGGTTGACAGTGTTTCCAGAGATGGAGACGGAAAGATCAAGAGATGGGTGGGAGGTGTCAGAAGTAAACCAAGTGATTTTAAGGACAGGGTGGAATTAGAGGGAAAGTTGATAAAATTGACAAGCTCAGTATGGGTGCATGAAGCAGTCGTAATGTAATGGAGGAAGAGTTGGGGAGTATTACCAGGGAAGTCTTGGAACATAGACTGTCCTACATATCCAACGAAGAGGCAGGCATTACTGGGGCATAAGTAGGTGCCCATGGCTACCCCTCGAGCCTGGAGTAAGTGGGGGAGCCAAAGGAAAAATTAACAATAGGGCTAACAAAACATTGATCTCCACTTTAGATGCTTAACATACAAAGAGATGTTTCTGATTTGGGAGAGTACAGTGGCATGCAAAAGTTTGGGCACCCCGGTCAAAATTTCTGTTACTATGAATAGTTAAGTGAGTAGAAGATGAACTGATCCCCAAAAGTCATAAGGTTAAAGAATGAACATTCTTTTCAATATTTTAAGCAAGATTAATGTATTATTTTTGTTTTGTACAATTTTAGAGTGAAAAGAAGGAAAGGGGCACCATTCAAAAGTTTGGGCACCCCAAGAGATTTGAGCTCTCAGATAAATTTTACCGAGGTCTCAGTCCTTAATTAGCTTGCTAGGGCTATGGCTTGTTCACAGTCATCGTTAGGAAAGGCCAGGTGATGCAAATTTCAAAGCTTTATAAATACCCTGACTCCTCAAACATTGTCCCAACAATCAGCAGCCATGGGCTCTTCTAAGCAGCTGCTGAGCACTCTGAAAATTAAAATAAATGATGCCCACAAAGCAGGAGAAGGCTATAAGAAGATAGCAAAGTGTTTTCAGGTAGCCATTTCCTCAGTTCATAATGTAATTAAGAAATGGCAGTTAACAGGAACGGTGGAGGTCAAGTTGAGGTCTGGAAGACCAAGAGAACTTTCCGAGAGAATCGCTCATAGGATTGCTAAAAGACAAATCAAAACCCCTGTTTGACGCAAAAGACTTTCAGGAAGACTTGGTAGACTCTGGAGTGGTGGTACACTGTTGTACTGTGCAGTGACACCTGCACAAATATGACCTTCATGGAAGAGTCATCAGAAGAAAACCTTTCCTGCATCCTCACCACAAAATTCAGCATCAGAAGTTTGCAAAGGAACATCTAAACAAGCCTGATGCATTCTGGAAACAAGTCCTGTGGACTGACGAAGTTAAAATAGAAATTTTTGGCCGCAATGAGCAAAGGTATAGTTGGAGAAAAAAGGGTGCAAAATTTCATGAAAAGAACACCTCTCCAACTGTTAAGTATGTGGGGGGGGGGTGCATCGACCTTGCTTTGGGCTTGTGTTGCAGCCAGTGGCATGGGGAATATTTCACTGGTAGAGGGAAGAATGAATTCCATTAAATACCAGCAAATTCTGGAAGCAAACATCACATCGTCTGTAAAAAAGCTGAAGATGAAAAGAGGATGGCTTCTACAACAGGATAATGATCCTAATCACACCTCAAAATCCACAATGGACTACCTCAAGAGGCGCAAGCTGAAGGTTTTGCCATGGCCATCACAGTCCCCCGACCTAAACATCATCGAAAATCTGTGGACAGACCTCAAAAGAGCAGTGCATGCAAGATGGCCCAAGAATCTCACAGAACTCGAAGCCTTTTAAGAATGTGTGAAAATCCCCCAAACAAGAATTGAAAGACTCTTAGCTGGCTACAGAAAGCGTTTACCAGCTGTGATACTTGCCAGAGAGGGTGTTACGAAGTACTGACCATGCAGGGTGCCCAAACTTTTGCTTCGGACCCTTTTCCTTTTTTAGTTACAAATTTACAAATTTAAGGTGGTACATAGAGTCCATATGACTAAAGATAAGCTATCTCGTTTTTATTCGGGTATTTCTCCCTATTGTGACAGATGCAATAATGGAGAAGCTTCATTAACTCATATGTTTGGACTTGCCCATGTCTTGAAAAATATTGGAAGGAAGTTTTTCAAACTTTTTCTTTACTTTTCAAAGTCAATTTTAAGCCTAATCCTCTGATGGCCCTATTCGGTATTGTTGCAGGACAAGATATCAAGTTGAAAACATCAGATTCAAATATTTTGGCCTTTAGCTCTCTTATAGCTAGGAAGACACTTTTGTTTAAATGGAAAGATGTTTCTCCTCCTACTCATGCTCAATGGTTAAGCGAAGTTATGTCATGCTTAGATTTAGAGAAAATTCGTTGTTCAATTTCTGAATCTCGTCAAGACTTTCAAACATTGCGGGGACCTTTTCTGAATTATTTTCAAAACTTTCAAAACCCTCAACTCATTGTTTAAATTTAGATGTTGGCTATTATTAATTTTTATTGTACGAGAAACTATCTTACCTTTTTTTCTCCTTAATAAACAGCTTCAGTCTTGGTAGCGGTTAGATTCTTCTTTTTGTAATAAATTAGTATATTTCAATATAACTTTGACTGACCTACATGAATACGGGGTAATGAGATTGTTATTATGAATAGATATAATGTAATTGATAGTTGTTTCTTCGACCTTTATATATACTTTCTTGTACTCTGTATTCTTCTATGTAGAAACTAATAAAAATATTGAAAAGAAACTGTAAAAGAGGGAAATAAAAAAGTAATCTTGCTTAAAATATTAAAGACATGTGTCATCTTTAACTTTATGTCTTTTGGAAATCAGGTCATCTTTTACTCGCTTAGCTATTCACAGTAACAGAAATTTTGACCGGGGTGCCCAAACTTTTGCATGCCACTGTATGGTGATCTTAACGTCAGACTATTTGCATGAGAACAAGATGCTGGAAAAGCATGAAACATATCAATTAGTGGCAATGAAAACAGGCTTGCTGTCGCTTATAAACAAAACACAACTTGTTGGAAATAATGGGACAAGAAACAAGTGATATTTCCATTACAAGGACAGTGAAAAGAAAGAAAGAACCAGAATTAGCTAGATTAATGACAGAGAATTCAGTGCTGACATGCGAATGAGTTTTGTTGACTATTTCCGGAAAGGGAAACAAGTGATATTGACACAAGGCTGCAGAAAAAGAATGATGGTGTCAGTGTGATAAAAAGAAGCAGCAACACAACAAGAGGCTGAGTTGCAGAAGTATTATTGTCACGAACTTGAGTTGAATGGAAATTCTGTCAATAAGTGATCACCAACTTGCCAGCTTAAGAGTCCACAAATGCACAAAGTAATTATTAAAACTTACATAATTTCAAATTTTAAGAAAACTGTACTTCTATTCTCCTCTGATACTTTACTGCTTAGCCTTTGTAAGTATCAGCAGACTGGCTTAGTCTAACCTCAGAAGTCGTTGGCTATGGTATCTATGGAAAAGAGTCCCACTCCAATGTTTCTGCGTACAAACCAAGCTGGCAGCTAGAGCAGTGCAGGACTGTCAAATCTAACATCCCCTGCAGGAGGGTGCTTCTGTGTTTACAGGGTATCTTACTTAAATACGTGACGATTTGTGAACGCATGCTGGGGACTAGCCTCTCCACCATTGAGGACATTTTCCAAAGGTGGTGCCTCAAGAAATTAGCATCCATCATTAAGGACCGTCACCATCCAGGACATATGCTCTTCTCATTACTAGCATCAGGGAGAAGGTACAAAAACCTTGAAGACATACAAGACGGTCCTGCCGAAGGGTCTCAGCCCAAAACATCGACTGTACTCATTTCTATAGATACAGCTTGGCCTCCTGAGTTCCTCCATCACTTTGAGTGTGTTACAACATTCAGACATAAGCTTACAAAGTGGCAACTAACTTTTACAACACAGAAAATGCTGGGCAACAACCATCTCCAATAAGAGAAAGACCACCTACCTTGATGTTCTATAGAATTGCCACATTGAGACCCCTCCCATTAATATCTTGGGGAAGGGTAGGAATCATTAATGATCAGAATTACAACCAGACAGACACATAAAAATCAGTTGCTGGGTTTCTTCCAGTAAGTGGCTCAATTTCAGACACCCCATGACTCTTCCACCATCTACAAGTCAGTAGTCAGGGGTGCAATGGAATTTTCTCCACTTTGCTTGATGAATGAATAGCAATAACTCTTAAGAAGCTCAATATCACCCAGAACAAAGCAGCCTGTTTGATTCATAGCACAAACAAGAGAAAATCTGCAGATGCTGAAAATCTAAGCAACACATAAAATGCTGGAGGAACTCAGCAGGCCAGGCAGCAACTATGGAAAAGAGTAAACAGTAAATGTTTCAGGCTGAGATCCTTCATCAGGGTTGATTTGTTTGGAATTAATTAAAGAAAGGTCAAGAAGATTAGAGAGTTAAATGTGTGGCTCAAGGATTGGTGTGGGAGAAGTGGATTTGAATTCATTGGAAAGTGGCACCAGTATTGGGGAAGGAAAGAGCTTTACCAGTGGGGTGGGCTCCACTTGAACCGTCATGAGATCTGGATCCTGGCCAATCCCATAACTAAGTCTGTTCATTGGGCTTTAAACCAAATAACAGGGGGTGGGGTGGATGTGAGTTCAACAGATTGGAGAAGTATGGATACAGTAAAAGAGAAAAGTGTTAATAAAGATAAAGTAAAAGCAAAAATTAAAAAAAAAAGAAAATTAAGGGTGGAGTGCAAAAAAACTGCAAAAGAGACAAAGATTACTAGATTTTAAAAGCACAAAGAATGTAAGAGCACTTTATCTGAAAGCCCTTGGTATTTGAAACAAGGTCAGTGAACTTGTGGCACAAATGGGTATAAAGTGGTATGATTTAGTGGACATTACAGAAACGTGATTGCAGGGTGGAGAGGATTAGGAATTAAATATCCAAGGATATCAGGTAATATGGAAGGATAGGCAGGATGGTAAGGAAGGTGGGGTAGCACTCTTAATTAAGAATGAGATCAGAGTGATAGTGAGAGACCATGTAAGATCGAAGGAGCAGAATGTTGAATCCATCTGGGTAGAGATTAGGAATAGTAAAGGGAAAAAATCATTGGTGGGAGTTGTCTATAAGCCACTGAATAATATCATTACCGTGGCACAGACAATAAACCAAGAAATACCTGAGGCATGTAAGAATGGAACAGCAGTTATCATGGGGGACTTTAACTTGCACATAGATTGGTAGCTTTCTTGAACAACATGGCAACATGTACTGAACTTAATGGAAACATGCTATCTTAAATCTGGTCCTGTGCAATGAATCAGGTAAAATTAGCAATCTTGTAGTTAGAGATCCTCTTTGAAAAGAGTGATCACAGTATGATTGAGGTTCTCATACAAATGGAGGTTTTAGTTCAATCTAAAATCAGTGTATTATGCCTAAACAAGGGAAACTACAACGGGATGAGGGAGGAAATGGATAGGGTAGACTGGGAACATAGGCTATATAGTAGGACGGTTGAGGAACAGTAGAAGACTTTCTGAGATTTTTCACAGTACTCAACAAAAGTATATTCTAGTTAAAAGCAAGGACTGTAAGGGTGGGGAGAGCCAGTTTTAGATAACAAAGGAAATAAAAAGTCAAACTAAAAGCTCATGTGCACAAAGTCACCAAGAGTAGTGGGAAACTGGAAGATTGGGAAAAATTTAAAAAACGGCAAAGAACCACTAAGCAAGCAACAAAGAAAGGGATGATAGATTATGAAAATAAACTAGCACAAAGTATAAAAATGAGAGGAAAATTTTTTATAATTATATGAAGTGGAAAAGGGTGGCTAAAGTGAACGCAGATCCTTTGGAGGACAAGAAGGGGTATTTGATATTGGGTAATGCGGAAATGGCCGAATATTTGAATGACTATTTTGTGTTGGTCGTCATGGTGGATGACACATGAAGGGAGATGATATGGACGCAATGGGAAGAGAGGTCCTCGATACAATAGCTATCACTAAAGAGGTAGTGCTGAGCAAACTAATGGGCCTAAGGATAGACAAGTCCCCTGGTTCTGATGGCATGTATCCCAGGGTACTGAAAGAAATAGCAGAGGTTACAGTAGAGGCTTTGGTGATAATTTACTAAAATTCTCTGGATTCTGGGCAGGTCCCAACAAATTGGAAGAAGTCAAACATCATGCCACTGTTTAAAAAAGGATGTAGGCAAAAGGAGGGTAACCACAGGCCAGTTAGTTCAATACCTGTAGTTGGGAAAATGCTTGAAGCTATCATTAAAGAAGAAATAGCAAGGCATTTGGAAAGAAATGGATCCATCGTGCAGATGCAACATGGATTCAGCAAAGGCAGATCCTGTTTGATAAACTTACTGGAGTTCTTTGAAGATATAATGAGCACAGTAGATAGAAGGGAACAGATGGACATTCTTTACTTGTATTTTCAGAAGGCATTCAATAAGGCACCACATCAAATTATCCAAAAGTCAGTGGTGTATTAGCATGGATAGAGGATTAGTTAACCAATAGAAAGCACAGAGTTAGATACATGGATGTCTCTGTGGTTAGCAATCAGTGGTGAGCAGTGTACCACAGAGGTCGGTGCTGGGTCTGCAACTGTTCATGATATACATTAATGATCTGGAAGAGGGGACCGAATGTAGTGTATTTAAGTTTGCCGTTGACACTAAATCCAGTGGAAAAGCAAATTGTGCAGAGGATACGGAAAGGCTGTAGAGAAATATAGATAGGTTAAATGAGTGGGCAAGGCTCTGGCAAATGGAGTACAATGTTGCTAAATGTGAGGTCATCCACTTTGAAAGGAAAAATGGAAAATCAGATTATTATTTAAATGGTAAAAGATTGCAGCATGCTGGTGTGCAGAAAGATTTGGGAGTGCTTGTGCATGCATTGCAAAAGGTTGGTTGCTGGTGCAGCAGGCTACCAAAAAAGGCAAATGAAATGTTGGCCTTCACTGCTAGAGGGATTGAATTTAAGAGCAGGGTGGTTATGCTGCAACTGTACAGGGTACTGGTGAGGCCACACCTGGAGTACTGCATGCAGTTCTGGTCTCCTTACTTGAAGAAAGATATACTGGCTTTGGAGACGGTGCAGAGGATGTTCACCAGTTGATTCGAGAGATGAGAGGGTTATACTATTAGGAGAGATTGAGTCAGCTGGGACTGTACTCGCTGGAATTCAGAAGTATGAGAGGAGGTCTTATTGAAACATATAGAATTATGAAAGGGATAGATAAGATAGAGGCAGGAAAGTTGTTTCCACTGCTAGGTGAGACTAGAACTACGGGACATAGCCTAAGAAGGAGATGAGGAGGAGCTACTTTCCCCAAAGATTGGTGATTCTGTGGAATTCTCTTCCCAATGAAGCAGCGGAGGTTACCTCAGTAAATATATTTATGACAAGGTTGGGTACATTTTTGCATAGTTGGGGAGTTAGGGATTCTGGGGAAAAGGCAAGTAAGTGGAGATGAGTCCATGGTCAAATCAGCCATCATCTTATTGAATAGTGGAGCAGGCTGGACATGCCAGATAGCCTACTCCTGTTCCTATTTCTTATATTCTTATGTATTGCATAAAAATTAATTCCCTCCTGAATGATTCAGCGTGACTGCGGTATGTACCTCCAGAGGCCACAGTGTAGTTACTGCTCCAGATCACTTCAGTGGCCTCCCAATCTCAAGAACTCAACCATCATGGGCAAGAAACCAGGCGCAGGGGATCGCCACAACCTGTAGTTTCCCCTTCAATTCACTCACCATAGTGACTTGGAAATATTAGTCCTCTGTCACTGGATCTATATCCTGGAACTCTGCCCCCAGCACCCCTGTGGAAATACTTTGAAGCAGTTCAAGTAGGTATCTCAATATCTTCTTCTCAAGAGCAATAAATACCAGTCCTGCCAGTAATGCCCAGATCCTGAAAATGATTTTTTTTAAAAATCCACTTTCCAGCCAAGGTTATACAAACTTTCAATGCTGATTGTTAGAAGCCATCGATTTTCAGGTAAAATTTTAATTATGTTACACATAACAAATGTTGAACCACACATTGCACATTTCTAGCCCAGTGGGTTTTGAATTAACTAGACATAGCAAGTGAGAGCTGTTCTCTTGTCCTGCTTTCCACATATCTGTGGCCTTCATTAAAGTGTGGTGCTTCTTCACTTCCTGAAGTGTTCTGACCACCATTCACTGCCACAGACACCTTTTAACAATGAAATACAGACAAATAAAATGTGCCAGTTTGTCCAGATTTCAGAATATTAGCAAATTACCAGAGATCCATCATCTCCAAAGAATGACAGATGTGAGCCACTTGCACAGTGTTCATCATTAGAGGTTATTAATGAAAGAAAATACACAAAACCTTTTTCATTCAAGGTAACAAGTAATTTAGTTAGTCATCAGACCTTTAAACACCTCTGTTAAACTCCTTCGTCAAGAAGGCATCTAATGATAAATGTAGATTGGAGTTCAAGACCTAACCTTGGCCATCTTGGAGACTCCTGTTGTCAAAAATATCTAAAAAAAAGCCCTGAGTTGTGTTTGTTTCTCTCCCTCTCTCTCACATTCCACTGGTCTGAGATTAAAAGAAATGTCTGGCAACATTTAAAATAGAACTTTTAATCTTTTCCCTTTCTCACAGGCAGCTTTTTCCAAGCGATGTCCTGTAATGTTTCATTAACAGCATTAGTATATTGCACGCCTCTCTTCATTCCCAACACTATTCTACCACAAAATTAATATGATAAAAAGCAGAACAGTTCATTTTGGTCAATCTGCTGTCATGTTGGCTACAATATGTAAATAAATACAATAGCTATTAAACTTTACTGTGCTTCTATGCACCATGCTTACTTCAACATTAAGGAACATTGTGACTAAAGAACCTGTCAAGATTCTTTTTTTGCTGCAATTAGTCTCTATTTCTCTAGTTTTCCTGGATAGTAAATGAGCAGCAATGATATCCAGTGGCAATATAAAAAATACATTCCAAAACTAAGGGACAATAAAGAACAATTTAAAATAAATAAACTTGGCTGCAAAAACTAACAAGAAATAACATTTGCAATGTTACATGCATCAAAATTATTAAAGTTTATCATTGAATAGGCATAAAAAGCTAATAGTACAACTGCAGAAAGTATGATGAAGGGACATTACCTCTGGTGCTATAATAACAAAGAATGAAAAACTGGGAGAACCGTATTTTAAGGAATAAATCGACATTTTAAAACTTAAACTTACGCTTTCCAAAATAAAAATTAACTTTAAAAAACATGTTAATATGAGTGACAATATCAGTTACAAAACATAAATTTTACATGCTTTAGTTACCATATTTTTAGCCAGGCAACAGAGCACATTCAAATTGCCCTCCCTCAGATATGATCCTTATTAGATTTCCAAATTGAGATTACAGTGAGAAGTTCAATATTCTTTTAGACCAGGCGATGACTTTAGAAAAGAAACAAGGGTGGAGTCAGCTACTGCTACGGTCTACTAAATTCATTGTGCCACACCTGGAAAAACAAATTCTTCCATCCTCCCTTCTCAAAAGGGGAGTCGTTGATTGGAGTACTGCACAGACATAACAGGAGCATTCCCACACAGGTCCACAAAGAGCCTAAAAACCCAGGCTCTATAAAAGAGGGGTACCATCTAGTGGAGCGATCATCATGGGAGCAGTTGTCACCAGGGTAGTCTAATATTCTTGTGGGCAAGTTTACTAGAGCTGTTGGGGATAGTTTAAATTAATATGGCAGGCAGATGGGAACCAGAATGATTAAGCTGAGGGTAAGCCAGCAAATTTACAAGTAGACGATACATGTAAAATGAATGTAAGGAAGGACAGGCAATGATTGGGTACAAATGCAGATAGAATAAAGAGTTAAATTGTACCAAACAGGCAAAATTCAAAAGGACGAAGGTGTTGTACTTAAAGGCACGTAGCATTCAGAATACGGTGGGCAAACCATTGCGCAATTAGAGATTGGCTGACATGATGTTGTGGCATCAATGATTCGTGGCTGAAAGGCAGCCATAATTGGGAACTTAACAACAAAGGTATAATTTGTATCCAAAGGACAAGCAGGAGGCATAGGCCTGTTGGTAAGATATGGAATTACATCCTTAGAAAGGGATGACCTCGGGTCAGAGAATGTTGAATCTTTGTGGGTGGAGTTAAGCAACTGCAAGAGTAAAAAAAAACTATGATGGGAATCATATATAGGCCTCCAAATAGTAGCCAAGATGTGGGGTTGAGATTGCAAAGGGAGCTGGAAAAGGCGTGTAACAAGGGCAACGACACAATTGTAATGGGAGACTTCAATATGCAAGGGGATTGGGAAATCAGGTTGGTGTCAGATTGCAAGAGAATGCCTATAACAGTGGTCCCCAACCACAGGGCCACAAAGCATATGCTACCGGGCTGTGAGGAAACGATATGATTTGGCGATATAAAACGATATGAGTCAGCTGCACCTTTCCTCATTCACTGTCACGTCCACTGTTGAACATTAACGCACGCGAGGTCATCAGTGAGCCAAGACGCAAATGACCGAAGACGTGTAAAGGAATGGGTCCGTGACCCATTTGTGAATGTTTCCAGTGAATTTTCCATGTCAGTGCGAGAAAAAGATCAACTCCTCGAGCTTGCAAATGACGGTGGGCTGAAAAGTACGTTTGACATAATATCTCTGCCAGCACTCTGGATCAAAGTCAAGGCTGAATATCCTGAGATAGCCACGAAAGCACTGAAAACGTTGCTTCCATTTCCAACATCATATTGCTGCGAAGCGGAGTTTTCTGCAATGAAAACTAAATTGCAGAATAGACTGGACATAAGGAACCCCCTTCGAGTATCACTGTCTCCCATCACCCCTCGATGGGACTGTCTTGTTGCAGGAAAACAAGCCCAGGGCTCCCACTGATTCAGCGATACTGGTGTGTTGCAATGATTTTATATGCTCATACAAGGAAAATATGCAGTGTTTAATATCCAAACGTTGCTTAAAATGTTATGATGCTATTGACTTATAAGTGACTTATAATTCAGAGGTCTCTGACCTCCAGGCCACAAAGAATGCAGCGGTACAGCTGTAGCCGGAACGCACCCAGCACATCTTTAAGAAAAAAGCCGAAATAAACAAGCTAATTGATTAGGTGCCGCCCGGCACGTAAACGTTGGCCCAGATCACAGGCGATTAAGCGTCGCCTGTGATCTGGGCCAACATTTACGTGCCGGGCGGCACCTAATCAATTAGCTTGTTTATTTCGGCTTTTTCCTTAAAGATGTGCTGGGTGCGTTCCGGCTACCACTGTACCATTGCATTCTTCACGTCAATGTATCGGTCCATGGCCCGGAGGTTTGGGACCACTGTTATAATTGACTTATCACTATATTCATGCACGGAGAATACGCGCTGTGTTTAATATTAAATTCGTTAGATAAACCCCTTTAGAAATGAAATTGAGTGTATTAGCTACTTATAAGTGACTTATAGTTGACTTATCACCTATATTCCGGTTGTGTTTAACACCTCCCTCCCCCCAACCCCCGGGCCGGTCCACAAGAATATTGTTAATATTAAATCGGTCCGTGGTGCAAAAAAGGTTGGGGACCCCGGCCTACAAGATGGCTTTTTAGAACAGCTTGTGCTTGAGCCTATTGGGGAAAGACCATCTTAGATTGGGTGTTGGTAATAACCCAGCTCTTATTAGGAAGCTTAACATAAAGGAACCCTCAGGAGACAGTGATCATAATATGATTGAATACTTATTGCAATTTGAGAGGGAGAAGCACAAGTCATGTGTATCAGTATCACAAGGGAATAAAGGGAATTACAGAGGCATGAGAGATAGGAACTTGCCCAGGTGGATTGAGGAGGATACTGGCGGGGATGATGGCAGAGCACGGATGCTGAATAGTTCACAAGGCATAGAATAGATATGTTCCACAAAAGAAGTACTCAGAAGGCAGGAGTAGGAACCGTAGCTGACAAGGAAAGTTAGGAAAGTGGAACAAGTGCTACACATGCCCTTACACTTCCTCCCTTACCACCATTCAGGGCCCCAAACAGTCCTTCCAGGTGAGGCAACACTTCACCTGTGAGTCGACCGGGGTGATATACTGCATCCGGTGCTCCCGATGTGGCCTTTTATATATTGGCGAGACCCGACGCAGACTGGGAGACCGCTTTGCTGAACATCTACGCTCTGTCCGCCAGAGAAAGCAGGATCTCCCAGTGGCCACACATTTTAATTCCATATCCCATTCCCATTCTGACATGTCTATCCACGGCCTCCTCTACTGTAAAGATGAAGCCACACTCAGGTTGGAGGAACAACACCTTATATTCTGTCTGGGTAGCCTCCAACCTGATGGCATGAACATCGACTTCTCTAACTTCCGCTAAGGCCCCACCTCCCCCTCGTACCCCAACTGTTACTTATTTTTATGCACACATTCTTCCTCTCACTCTCCTTTTTCTCCCTCTGTCCCTTTGAATATACCTCTTGCCCATCCTCTGGGTCCCCCCCCCCCTTGTCTTTCTTCCCGGACCTCCTGTCCCATGATCCTCTCGTATCCCCTTTTGCCTATCACCTGTCCAGCTCTTGGCTCTATCCCTCCCCCTCCTGTCTTCTCCTATCATTTTGGATCTCCACCCTCCCCCTCCTACTTTCAAATCCCTTACTCACTCTTCCTTCAGTTAGTTCTGACGAAGGGTCTCGGCCTGAAACCTCGACTGCACCTCTTCCTAGAGATGCTGCCTGGCCTGCTGCGTTCACCAGCAACTTTGATGTGTGTTGCTTGAATTTCCAGCATCTGCAGAATTCCTGTTGTTTAAGGAAAGTTAGGGACTGCACAAAGCCAAGGAAAGGGAATATAAGGTAGCAAAAGTGAGAGGGAAGTTGGATGTTTGGAAAGCTTTTAAAATTCAACAAAAGGCAACTAAACAAGCTATGAGAAGGGAAAAGATGAAATATGAGAGCAAACTAGCCAATAATATAAAGCATTAAACTAAAAGTTTTTCAGTTATATAAAGTAAAAGGGAGGTGAGAGTTGAAATTGGGCCACTGGAAAAAGATGTTGGTGAGGTAGTAATGGGAGACAAAGAAATGGCAGATGAACTTAATGGGTACTTTACTTCTGTCTTCAACATGGAAGACACTAGCAGTGTGCCAGATGTCCATGAGTGTCAGGGAACAGGAGTGAGTA
Source organism: Mobula hypostoma (assembly GCF_963921235.1). Lineage (NCBI taxonomy): Eukaryota > Metazoa > Chordata > Chondrichthyes > Myliobatiformes > Myliobatidae > Mobula > Mobula hypostoma. Next base: position 29,224,818 of record NC_086115.1, on the reverse strand, counting down.
CCATTGCTATTACAAAGGAAAAAGTGCTAGGCAAACTCAAAGGTCTTAAGGTGGATAAGTCACTTGGACCAGAATGACTACGTCCCAGAGTCCTGAGAGAGGTTGCTGAAGAGATAACGGATGCATTGGTCAATTATATTTTTGGTCATTGATCTTTTAAGAATCACTTGATTCTCGTATGGTTCCAGAGGACTGGAAGATTGCAAATATCACTCCACTCTTTAAGAAGGGAGGAAGGCAAAAGAAAGGAAACTATAAGCCAGTTCGTCTAACCTCAGTGGTTGGTAAAGTGTTGAACTCTATTATTAAGGATGAGGTTTCTGGGTACTTGGAGACAAATGATAAAATAAGTCAAAGTCAGCATGGTTTCTGTAAAGGGAAATCTTGCCTGACAAATCTATTAAAGTTCTTTGAGGAAGTAACAAGCAGGGTGGACAAAGGAGATGGAGTGGATGTTATATACCTAGATTTTCATAAGGCATGTCATAAGGTGCCACACTTGAGGCTGCTTAACAAGGTAAAATCCTATGGCACTACAGGAAAGATACTAGCATAGATAGATGATTGGCTGACAGGCAGGAAGCAGCGAGTGGGAATAAAAAGAACCTTTTCTGGTAGGTTGCCAGTGACTAGTGGTGTTCCTCAAGGGTCAGAATTGGGACTGCTTTCACATTGTTTGTCAATGATTTAGATAACAGAATTGATAGCTTTGTGGCAAAGTTTGTGGATGATACAAAGACAGGTGGAGGGGTAGGGAGTGCTGAGGAAGCAATGCGATCGCAGCAGGACTTTGACAAGTGGTAAGAATGGGCAAAAAAAGTAGCAGGGAATATAGGTTTGGGAAATGTATGATAATGCATTTTTGTAAAAGGGACATTAAATTGGACTATTATCTAAATGGGGGAAAGGTTCTAACATCAGAGGTGCAGAGGGACTTTGGAGTCCTCGTGCAAGACTCCCACAAGTTCAATTCACAGGTTGAGTCTAATCAAGAAAGTAAATGCAATGTAAGCACTTATTTCAACAGGAATAGAATATAAAAGCAAGGAGATAATACTGAGCCTTTATTAGACACTAGTCAGACACTTCGGAGTATTGTCAACAGTTTTGGGCCCCATATCTCAAAAAGGATGGGTTGTCATTGGAGAGAGTCCAAAGGAGGTTCACAAGGATGATTCCGGGAATGACGGGGTTAACTTATGAGGAGCATTTGGCAGTTTTGGGCCTGTACTCACTGGAATTTAGAAGAATGTGGGAGGATTTCATTGAAACCTACTGAATAATGAAAGGACTAGATAGGGTGGATGTGGAGACAATGTTTCCTATGGTGTGAGTATCCAGATCTAGAAGGCACAGCCTCAAAATTGAGGGGTGACCTTTTAGAATGGAAATAAGAAGGAATTTTTTTAGCCAGAGTAGTGAATCTGTGGAATGCTGTGCCACAGACTGTGGTGGAGGCCAAGTCCATGGGTATAGTTAAGGCAGAATTTGTCAGGGCATCAAAGGATATGACAAGAAGAGAGGTGTATGGGATTGAGTGGGAACAGGGGTCAGCCATGATAGATTTGTGGAGCAGACTCAATGGGCTGCATATTCGAATTCTACTCCTGTCTTATGGTCTAACTCTTGGTTTAGATACAACAACAAATTACCCACCATATATACATAAATACAAACTTTGATAATAAATTTACTTTGAAATGGTCAGAGATAGTTCCTCAGAACTTCTTGAGTATATGATCAAGTTTCGAGCTGGAATGCCAAGTGATTTTCCTCTATTTGCCCTATCTATAGTTATTTCAAGGCGCAGATATCTACATGGAGTGGACTGGTAGTTCCAATGAAATCAATGTGCTAGCTCGTACCTTTACCCGATAGTTACTGCTAGATATGGTTGCATTAGTGACCATATGATTGGAATGCAGCATAAGTGGGGAAATGAGCTAAGGCCTCACCTTGCTAAAGTCACTGAGAGTCTAAGATAAAGAGAAGGTGTATCCCCTTTTACAGTTCCAGTGACTGTGCCAGTTAGTTTCTGGTTATTTGAAATGAAAAAAGCACAAGGGTGAGGTTGAGGTAGTGAGGGGAAGTATATGTTGTCTACAACTTGTAAAACACAAGAGAGGGTGTGCTAAAGTGAAGGATTTTAGGAGGTAAACAACAGGAATTCTGCACATGCTGGAAATTCAAGCAACACACATAAAAGTTGCTGGTGAACGCAGCAGGCCAGGCAGCATCTGTAGGAAGAGGTGCAGTCGACGTTTCAGGCTGAGACCCTTCGTCAGGACTAACTGAAGGAAGAGTGAGTAAGGGATTTGAAAGTTGGAGGGGGAGGGGGAGATCCAAAATGATAGAAGACAGGAGGGGGAGGGATGGAGCCAAGAGCTGGACAGGTGATAGGCAAAAGGCATATGAGAGGATCATGGGACAGGAGGTCCGGGAAGAAAGACAAGTGGGGCAGGGGGACCCAGAGGATGGGCAAGGGGTATATTCAGAGGGACAGAGGGAGAAAAAGGAAAGTGAAAAAGGAGGTGGAATTTTTATGAGGTACTGACAAATTTTAATTTTTAATGTAATCACTGATCACAGTCTCATCAATGACATGCTCAGTAAACGCATTTTCACCTTGGGTGTTGGGATATGCAGGGACACGTGTGCCCCTTCAGTGCCTCAGACAGAATTATTTGAAGATGCGACTAATGCAGAGAATGGAAGTAGTGATAAGTAGTGCTCCATCAGACCTGTTTTGGGTTCACATTGATAAATGATTTGCACTATATGGTGGAAAAGAATGTCATATATCTATCTCAGATAGCCAGTGGCACAGAAGGTGCCTCTTGGTGAACCACACAGACAGAAACAAGAACTGCAATTTATTAATTTTGAAAATGAATTTCAGCATGGACAAATATGAGCTAATCTACTTTGTTATTTGAACAGAGTATTTTATGATGAAAAGCTGTGGGGATCCAAATGGAATTTGAGATCTATAGCCATTGGATTTAAAAATATTCTGGATATTCATTAATTAATGTAAAATGCTAATTGAATGTTTGCTGCAAAGGTTGAGCACCAGGGTAAAAATGACAAGAGATTATGCTAGTCTATAAAGCCCTGGTTAGACCACAGCTGTTCACGATAACTTAAAGTATTGTAGCAGAGATTAACCAGACATTTAGCTGGAACCAGGGGGATTAGTTATAAGCAGAGATCTCAGGTATTTAGAAAATTAAAGACATCTGATTGAAGTTAAGGAACTAAGATAAAAAATAAACTGGATAAATATTTCCAATGGATGGACTATCTAGGATCTTGGCCTATAACCTGAAAGTCAAGATTTCAAAAGTTTAGCTTGCATGCACTGTGACTGAAATTTGTAACTTTCTCACATTTTGTAATTGATGCTAGATCAATTATGAATTTTATATCTGAGACTGACAGATCTGGGTTAACCAAAGATAATAATAGATATAGGTAAAATGCAGATAAATGGAGATTATTGTTAGGTGTGTGAAGGGTTATCTTGAATTCATTCAGCTGAGTTTCTCATTTGGTAGGTAATGACTTTCAAAGAATCATTCATTGATAATGACCTACATAGAATTTATTCTCCACTCCCTCCGCACTAATCCTAACCTTATTATTAAACCCGCCGATAAGGGGGGTGCTGTTGTAGTCTGGCGTACTGACCTCTACCTTGCCAAGGCACAATGACAACTCGCGGATCCCTCCTCTTATTTACCCCTCGATCGTGACCCCACTAAGGAGCACCAGGCCATTGTCTCCCACACCATCACCGACTTTATCCGCTCAGGGAATCGCCCATCCACTGCTACCAACCTTATAGTTCCCACACCTCACACTTCCCATTTCTACCTCCTACCCAAGATCCACAAACCTGCCTGTCCTGGCAGACCTATTGTCTCAGCTTGCTCCTGCCCCACCAAACTCATTTCTGCATACCTCGACACGGTTTTATCCCCCCTTGTTCAATCCCTTCCTAGCTATGTTCGTGACACTTCTCACGCTCTTAAACTTTTCGATGATTTTAAGTTCCCTGGCCCCCACTGCTTTATTTTCACCATGGATGTCCAGTCCCTATATACTTCCATCCCCCATCAGGAAGGTCTCAAAGCTCTACGCTTCTTTTTGGATTCCAGACCTAATCAGTTCCCCTCTACCACCACTCTGCTCCGTCTACCGGAATTAGTCCTTACTCTTAATGATTTCTCCTTTGGCTCCTCCCACTTCCTCCAAACTAAAGGTGTAGCTATGGGCACCCGTATGGGTCCTAGCTATGCCTGCCTTTTTGTTGGCTTTGTGGAACAATCTACATTCCGTGCCTACTCTGGTATCTGTCCCCCACTTTTCCTTCGCTACATCGACGACTGCATTGGCGCTGCTTCCTGCACGCATGCTGAGCTCATTGACTTTATTAACTTTGCTTCCAACTTTCACCCTGCCCTCAAGTTTACCTGGTCCATTTCCGACACCTCCCTCCCCTTTCTAGATCTTTCTGTCTCTGTCTCTGGAGACAGCTTATCCACTGATGTCTACTATAAGCCTACTGACTTTCACAGCTATCTGGACTATTCCTCTTCTCACCCTGTCTCTTGCAAAAATGCCATCCCCTTCTCGCAATTCCTCCGTCTCCAGCGCATCTGCTCTCAGGATGAGGCTTTTCATTCCAGGACGAGGGAGATGTCCTCCTTTTTTAAAGAAAGGGGCTTCCCTTCCTCCACTATCAACTCTGCTCTCAAACGCATCTCCCGCATTTCACGTACATCTGCTCTCACTCCATCCTCCCACCACCCCACTGGGAATAGGGTTCCCTTGGTCCTCACCCACCATCCCACCAGCCTCCGGGTCCAACAAATTATTCTCCGTAACTTCCGCCACCTCCAACGAGATCCCACCACTAAGCACATCTTTCCCTCCCCTCCTCTCTCTGCTTTCCGCAGGGATCGTTCCCTACGCGACTCCCTTGTCCATTCGTCCCCTCTATCTTCTCCTATCATTTTGAATCTCCTCCTCCCCCTCCCACTTTCAAATCCCTAACTCTTCCTTCAGTTAGTCCTGACGAAGGGTCTCGGCCTGAAACGTCGACTGTACCTCTTCCTAGAGATGCTGCCTGGCCTGCTGCGTTCACCAGCAACTTTGATGTGTGTTGCTAGAATTTATTCTGAGAGTTCCAAAGACTTGACACCTTGCATTGACCTCAACACTTGTATGGATTCTCTGCTACTGCTGGTGTGTTTGAAGGGCTTCTTATCCCATCACATTATTGGGTATCTCTCCATTCTACAATCTCCATCCAGAATAATATACTAGAAAAACATCAGTGCACCACTTCACAAACTGCCACCTCAGCAGCAACTGCAGATCACATGCTAATCCCTGTATTGGCCACACCATATTTTTTCTAAGAGGTGCCGGATAACTTTCAGCAGTAAAGGTTTTCCTTGTATTGATTGGTCACAATTCTGCCCACCTTCCTCTGTTGATACATTGATCAACATCATTAATACGCACCATGAAGTCATCATACTCCTCTGGATTTTATCAAACAGGTGCAAGTAAGTTGCACATTGTGAATCCAGCACCTGCTTTTGGGATGCAGAGAATTCAACTCCTCAACTGTTTTGATCACTATAAGCAGAGTGGTACTGAAGAAGCAAAAACAAATATCATGCAATCTAAGAAATTAATGACGTAGGGAGGGTGGCACTTTACTCTCTGTGTTACTATGGAGTGGAAGAGCTAATCAGACTAATCCTGCTTCCCAGAACTCAGTATAGTGCCTTGAACTAAATGAGTATAAGAATTGGGATGCAATGTTACAATTGTACAGAATATTGCTCAGACTACACCTGCAGCACTGTGCACATTTCTAGTCACTACACAACAGGAAGTGATTAAGCTAGCAAGGATGCAGAAAAGATTCACAAGAATGTTGCCTGAGTGGTCGGGTTTAGGTTATTATGAGGGATCAGACAGACAGTGTTTTCTCCCTGGAATTAAGGAGGCTGAGAAGTGACGGAACAGAGGGATATAAGGTTATGAAAGGAATTAGCAAGTGTCAGTTTCCATTGGTAGTAGTAGAGGGCACAAGTTTAACGTGAGAAGGAGAAAGTTTTAAGGGATCTGAGGGGTAAATTTTCACTAAGAGTAGCTGGTATCTAGAATAAGCTGCCACGCCCTTTGCTATTCTATTGATTGCTTTGACGAATAAAGACCATGATTCCATATTGCTTCTTCATCACTTTGGACATAAATAAGCAGGTACTCCAGGGTCCAGCTTCTGCACTACATTGCTCATCACTCTATCACTTATTGTGTATTTCTTTGCCTTCTTTCCTTCACAAAATTCATTACAGCACACTTGTCTGGACTAAGTCACATTTAGCATTTTAGTGCTCACCTCACCATTTTACTATGTCTTGATGCTCTGTGCAGTTTCCTTCAGAAATAGCAACCATATTAATAATGTCAGTGCCATCAGAAAGCTTTTCTAATCATGCTTCACATGTTTATTCCTGAATTATTGATATAAATCACTGAAAGCAAATGACCTAGTATTGTACTGTGGAGAATCCTTGCAAATCACTAAAATTCACCAGCAGTGAGCCAATTTTGAATCCTACTTAGAGAATAACACAAGATGCTGAAAAAAAGCTGAGTAAATCAGGCACCATCTATGGAAAGAAAAACATTAATGCTTCAAGATAGAAGACCTTCATCAGAACTCAGCAAAAGAGAAAATAAATGAATCAAGGTAGCAGAGAGTGTGGGAGTGGGCAACAGGTGGAACAGAAAGAATATAACATTTGTGATAGGTTGAAATAATGGAACCATTAAAGAACAGTTAAGTTCTTTTATCTGTGCCATGTGTTGTTAATACTGTAAAAGAACTAGGCAATGTGATGTAGTCTTTTATTTTTATTTGTAATCCTTGCCACATTCTCTTGGATCATAATAGCATTTAATTTTCTGATCAGCTTTTATATGGGACCTTGCTATAAATCCATACATCTGATAACAGATTCTTACCTCATTTAAAACTTCAATCATTACTTTGACATCCTCCATGATAAACCTATTTTTTCCTTTCTCTCAACTTTGAATATATATAACACTTACTCTTTCTCCTTATCTGCAATGCCTGGATAATTTCACTTTTGTGAAGATTGAAGCAAGCAATTGATAACTGTTGCGACAGGGATTCTTAAGTACAGGAGACGGAGTCCTAATTAAGGTAATTTACATTTTAGACTTTCTATACCAGCTGAATGCACCAGCTTATGTCTTTGCTGTGAACAAATTACTGTAACATTCATTTATTATTAAGAGCATATAAACTCTGCTCGGCATATTCAAGGTCATCAACAATACTATTCATTCTCAACCCTACTAACACAGTCAACAAAAACACTAATTGGTTCTCAAATATTGCTTTGTATTACTTGGACAAATGTTCTTTTATGTCTCAATTGGACATAGTATCCTGATCTCTGTAAAAAGCTTATAGGACTTAATTCCTAAGGTTACGTAAACCACTACACAGATGGCTGTCATATAGGTCAAATGATTCTTTGTAATACTTTTGAAGAGGTATAGTTTTCTTTGGCTGTCAAAGTGGTTGTTGAGAGCATTAAGTTAGGTAATCAAGCATAAACAACTTAAACATTATCAAAGTTCAATCTTCCATTAATAGGTAACATACAAAATGCAGTCAATGGTTGCTGCATGCTGCGTATTTCCAAGGATGAGTTGTTCTTCCACACAAAGCCTTTTTTAAAGGAACCAAAGCATGCCTCTGGTATATAAGTGTTAGGACCACCAATTTCAGAGTTTTCCAATGACAGCCCTCTCTTCATTACAGAAAGTTGTACAACTTGCATTTACATACTGAGACAAATCTTGTTGGCCTGGTTATCTAGCTCAAAGTTCTCCCATGCTCTTCCCTTTCTCATAGTAACACTAGTTCTGATGGATCTCTGCTCAGCAAAAGCAGTCCGGAACTGAACCAGTTTGATCTGAATGACCACTGGCATCACAAGTCCCACCGTAAAAAGTTCCTGTAAGATAGCAAAGTCTATAAATTTGCAGGCTGTTAAATATGTGTGGACAAATTAAAACTTTTTAAACATACATAGTCTTTGGGAATACTTAATGCAATTGACAAACAATTCTTTTAAAATCTAATATCTTTGGAAATCACCAAACACAAGTATTTAAGAACATAAAACTAAAGTGACACAGTTTTTAAAGAAGTCACTTTCTGTTGTGTAATTCATATGTCAGAAATATTTGAGTAATGCTGTAAATATATTGGACCATAAAACATAACAGCAGCATTAGAACATTTGGCCCATCGAGTCTGCTTCACCATTCAATCATGGCTGATCCTTCTTTTACCTCCTCAGCCCCACACCCTGGCCTGCTCCCCATAATCTTTGATGCCATGTCCAATCATGAACCTATCAAGCTCTGCCTTAAATACACCCAATGACCTGGCCTCCACAGCTGCCTGTGTTAACAAATTCACCGCCCTATGGCTAAAGAAATTTCTCTGCATCTGTTTTAAATGGACACTCCTCTATCCTGAGGCTGTGCCCTTTTGACCCCCACCACAGGAAACACCTTTTCCACAGCTACTCTCTCTAGGCCTTTCAACATTCCAAAGGTTTCAATGAGATCCCCGCCTCATCCTTCTAAATTCCAGAGAATACAGACCTAGAGCTATCAAACTTTCCTCATATGATTACCCTTTCATTCCCAGAATCATCCTTGTGAACCTCCACTGCACCCTCTCCAATGCCAGCACATCTTTTCTTAGATAAGGAGCCCAAAACTGCTCACAATACTTAAGGTGAAGCCTCACTAGTGCCTTATAAAGCCACAGCATCACATCCCTGCTCTTGTATTCTAGACCTCCTGAAAGGAATGCTAACATTGCATTTGCCTTCCTCACCACTGACTCAAACTGCAAGTTAATTAACCTTTAGGGTATTTTGCACAAGGACTCCGAAGTCCCCTTGCATCTTGGATTTTGGGATATATATTTACCCTGTATAGAAAATGTCTGCAGATTTTCTTTTTTTACTACCAAGGTGCATGACAATGCATTTTCCAGCATTGTATCTCACTTGCCACTTTCTTGCCCATTCTGCTAATCTAAGTCCTTCTGCAGCCTACCTGTTTCCTTACCACTACTTGCCCCTCCACCAATCTTCGTATCATCTACAAATTTGGCAACAAAGCTATCTATTCTATCATCTAAATTTTTGATATACAGCGTAAAAAGAAGTGATCCTAACACCGACTCCTGCGGAACACACCAGTCACTGGCAGCTAACTAGAAAAGGATCCTTTTATTCCCACTCACTGCCTTCTACCAATCAGCCAATGCTCTAACCATGTTAGTAACTTACCTGTGATACCATGGGCTCCCAACTTGGTAAGCAGCTTCATGTGTGGCACCTTGTCAAAGGCCTTCTGAAAGTCCAAATATACAACATCCACCACAACCCCTTTATCTATCCTATTTGTAATCTCCTCACAGAATTTCAACAGGTCCTTCAGGCAAGATTTTCCCTTAAGGTAATCATTCTGGCTTTGTCCTATTTTGTTCTGTGTCACCAGGTACTCCATAAAATCATCCTTAACAATTGACTCCAACATTTTCCCTACCACTAAGGTCAGTCTAACAGGTCTAAAATTTCTTTTCTGCTCCCTACCTCCTTAATTAAAGAGTGGAGTGACATTTGCAGTTTTCCGGTTCTCTGGCACCAGAGTCCAATGAGTTTTGAAAGTTCATTACTAATGTCTCCACAATTTCTACCGCTACCTTTTTCAGAACCTTAGGGTGCAGTTCACCTGGTCCGGGTGACTTTGGTATCCGTAGGTGTCTCTGCTTTTTAAGCCCCTTCTCTTTTGTAATAGTAACTGCACTCACTTCTCTTCCCTCACACCCTTCAACATCTGGTACATGGCTGGTGCCTTCCACAGTGAAGACTGATGCAAAATACTCACTTAGTTCATCTGCCATTTCCTTGTCCCCTGTTATTATCTCTCCAGCCTTATTTTCTAGCAGTCCGAGATCCACTCTTATCTTTTGTTTTACATACTTGAAAAAGCTTTTACTATTCACTTTGATATTGTTTACTTTCATATTTCATCATTTCCCTCCTAACAATTCTTTTAGTTGTTCTCTGTAAACTTTTAAAAAGCTTTCCAATCCTTTATCTTCCTGCTAATTTTTGCTTTGTTCTATACTCTCTCTTTGGCTTTAACTTTGACTTCCCTTGTCAGCCACCATTGTACTATTTTGCCATTTGAGTACTTCTCTGCTTTTGAAATATATCTATTTTGCATCTTCCTTATTTTTCCCAGAATCTCACGCCATTGCTGCTCTGCTGTCATCCTGTCAGCAGCTCCTTCCAATTTACTTTGGTCATCTCCTGTCACATACCATTGTAATTTCCTTTACTCCTCTGAAATACTGCTGCATCAGACTTTACTTTATCCCTATCAAATTTCAAGTTGAACTCAATCATATTGTGATCACTGCCTCCTAAGGGTTCTTTTACCTTAAGCTCCCTAATCACCTCCAGTTCATTACATAACACCTATTCCAAAATAGCTGATCCCCCAGTATGCTCAATGATAATTTACTCTAAAAAGCCATCTCGTAGGTATTCAACAAACTTGTTCTGTGGAGATCCATGACCAACCTGATTTTTGCAATACACCTGCACGTTAAAGTCTCCTATGACAGTTATAGCACTGCCCCTTTGCCACACCTTTCTATTTTCTGTTGTATTCTGTGGTCCATATCCCAGCTACTGTTGGGAGGCCTGCATATAACTGCCATCAGGGTCCTTTTACACTTGTAGTTTCTTAGTTCAACCCAGAAGGATTCAACATTTTCAGATTCTATGTCACATTTTCCTAATGATTAGATGACATTCTTTACCAGTAGAGCCACACCACCCCCTCTGCCTACCTTCCTATCTCGTTGATACAATGGACATTCAGTTCCCAGTGACAACCATTCTTCAGCCATGATTCAGTGGCCACAACATCATACCTGACAATCTGCAATAGTGCAACAAGATCATCCACCTTATTTCTTATACTCTGTGCATTGAGGTATAACACTTTGAGTGCTGTATTTGCTAGCCATTTTGATTCTGCAATCCTAATGCACTGTTACTCACCCTGTTGGCTGCAATTTTATCCTATTATCTGCCTGCTCTTCCTGACAGTCTGACTGCATGCCATGGTTGCTTTTTTTTAAAACCAACCTTCCTATCCTGAGTCCCTTCCCTCTGGTTCCCTCCCCAACAGCGCTAACAAACCTGCCCGTGAGGATATTGGTCTCCCTCGAGTTCAGGTGCAACCCATCACTTTTGTACAGGTCATACTTCCTCCAGAAGAAATCCCATTAATCCAAGAAACTGAAGCCCTGCCTCCTGCACCAGATTCTCAGCCACACATTAATCTACCAAATCAACCTGTTTCTACACTCACTGGCATGTACCACAGGCAGCCACCCAGAATTTGCTACCCTGGAGGTCCTACTTCTCAGCTTTCTGCCTAGCTCTCTTTTCAGGACCTCTTTGCTTTTCCTTCCTAAGTCACTGGTAGCAATATGTACCAAAACATCTGGCTGCTCTCCCTTCCCTTCCAAAATGCAGTGGACGCAATCCAAGACACCCCTGACCATGGCACCTGGGAAGTAACATATCATTCAGGTGTCCCATTAACGTCCACAGAATCTCCTGTCTGCTCCCCTGACTATTGTGTTTCTTATCACTACCGCTCCCCTCTTTCCCTTCTGCACCCATGCTCAGTGCCCGTAACCTGGTCTCCATGATATTCCCCTGGGAGGTCATCCTCCACATTAGTATCCAAAATGGTATACTAATTATTGACAACAGGAATGGCCACAGGGTGCTCTGCGCTAACTGCCTATTCACATTTCTATTTCTTCTGGCAGTCACACAGCTACTTGCCTCGTGTAACTTCAAAGTAACTACTTCCCTGAAAGTCTGATCACCTGACTCACTTACAAGCCAGCTGCTGCTCCAGATCCCAAACAAGCAGCTGCAGCTTGATGCACTTCATGCAGATGTAGTTCCCTGGGAAACTCTGGGTCTCCCAGGACTCCAACTTCCAGCATGAAGAACACACAACAGCCAGATAAGAAAAAGAAATAGGAACCCTCACAGAAACTTACCCAGAGACAATGCCTCTTTCAAGCCAAAGCCTTCTTTGAGCCAAAGCTTGATGTTCCTACTCTCACCACTGGCCTATTCCCAACAATAGCCACACCACTTGTCCATTCTGTACTTTTAAACAAGCGTTGCCAACCTGCAAGGAACCTTGTCGCTGTGGCCTGCTCTTGCCGTTGATTGGGCCACCATAATATTGTTTGATTAAGCATTCTTGTTCACTTAGGTAATTTATTATGAGCTATATTTAAAATTACATGAATGACAACCATTATTACGCTACTACGTTATAACTGTACATCACGCTAAAAGGAAAAAAACAAAACTAAGACGTACTCTCCTGGGCTCATGTCTTTTTCTCGCAATTAGTTTTATGTTTCTAAGGTACAAAACACAACAGTGGCGATGAGAAACTTTTAATTAAATCCAACATGACTATTCACCAGCCGAAGTGCAGCATGACATTAAAGTTGGAAAAAAAAGCGCAGTGAGATGTTAAAGAGTTTTTAAAAAAATCACAGCATGTGTCTTTGGAAGAGCAGAAACATTCAAGCTTAAAAGCAGAAAGCTGACAAATTCACAGGTTCATAAACAATGAGTACCAGGTGATAATTATTATAAATAAAAATGAAGAGCAGAAATTGCTGGCTATTTTAGAAAGATAGACGTGTTCAATTGCACAAGCTGAACATTGTATACTAAACAAATTGAATAATATTTTGAAACAAATGAAATAGCTAATGAAAAGCAATCGCCATTTTTGCATAGAGTATTGGATTTAAAGGCATACAGTTTTCTTAGAAGTTTGACTACTCCAAGCAAAACAGCTGAAATGAGCTTTGCTGATATCATGAAATTAATTGCAGGAATATTTAGAACCAAAACCGTTGTTGATTGAAGAACACTTGAAGATACATAAACAAACTCAAAAGGGAAGAGAGTCCATTTCAGCATACATGATTGAATTGAAGAGATTATCTGAGCATTGTCCGCTAGGTAAGGGGCTTAATAATGCACTGAGAGATCATTTAATTTGTGAAATCTTACAAGAAAACACTCAACAATTGCTCCTAACTGAATCACAACTTACATTTAAAACAACAGTTGAAATAGCTGTATCAATGTAAACAGTAGACAGAGATGCAATTGAATTGCGGTCAGGAATGAAGGTGAACATGGAACAAAATTGCAATATCTAAACAGAAACCGGCCTGGTCAAATAAACTGTGCTATCACTGTGGCAGAATTTCATATACACCAGTACAATGCAGATTTGAAGGTTAAGATTGCAGAAAATGCAACAAAATATGATATTTGAAGAGAATGTCAGGCAGATAAAAATAAATGGGCTACAGAGGGAAGAGAAAAAGATAAAAAGTCAAGTTGTAGTTTCAAAAAGAGCACTAATTTGCATGCTGTTGATGAAAAATCTGATAATGATGAGAGTGACTCAGAACTGAAGCCTTAAGATATACAATGTAAAAACTATCAAGCAATGCGGCATACACCAGAAGTGAATGGAAAATTAATTAAAATGGAATTGGACACTGGATCGGATGTTTCAGTCATTCCATAAAAGAAGTTTCAGAGGCATTTCAAGGATACTGACTGAAGCATGCAAATATCTAACTATGAACTTATTCTGAAAAAAAATTAACTCCTGTGAGAATGACATTTGTAACAGTGAAATACAGCAACCATAAGCCATCTCGGACTTGTATGTGGTAAAAACAGGAGGGCCAGCATTCTGGGAGCAAGAGTAGCTGAGACAACTGCAACTTCATTGGAGATCTATCCACCTGCAGTACAGTTAAATTAGAGTTAGAGTAGGATTTGCACCTACCCTCTGGGTCAAAGATTATGGACTTAGAGCATGATGAAATAAGTGTGAATTCTTTAAACCAAGCATCACTTACTGTTTGTCACACCACTGACGCACACGTATTACATAAGTGTGCTGAGAAAATTCAAGCAGCAGTGGATGCCCCAAGGCCAAAGGCTGTGTCACAGTTGTAGTCCTTTTTAGGTCTTTTTAATTACTAGAACAAGTTTTTGCCAAATGTGGCTACTGTGCTCCACCCCTTTTCATTACTACAGATCAGGAAGAAATGGTACTGGACAAAGCAGTGTGTACTGGCTTTCAAAAAGGTAAAGGAAATAGTGACGTCAAGACACTGTACTGATACATTATGATCCACATCATCCAGCGTAACTTGTCATACACTGTTCAGGATGCCAACATGTCCAGAAGAAAGGTGTCTGGAACTGTCAAAACCACTTACTGCAGTCCTAAAGCCAACTCCTACAACCACCATGGAAGAAGTCCCAGAACCTGAGATTGCTTTTTACAGCCAAAAGTCTCATCTGCCAATCAGAGTAATCTCCCTTGTCAGTAAAGACATAATTTCACTAAATAAGAAAAAAAGCCTCCACAGCCACTAAATGTTTAGGCCTGAAAGGGGCAATTTAAAATTTACTATGTTATGGATGTTCATAAGGAGTGTTGTTTCTTTAATATTTTAGTAATATTTGAGTAATGCTGTAAATATATTGCTTGATTAAGTATTCTTGTCTAAATAATTCATTATGGATTATATATAAAAGTGCTAAGTGGTATATATTACGCTGCCATGTCATAAGAGCGTGTCTCGCTAATAGTAAAAACAAAACTAAGACACGCTGTCCTGTGCCATCTTTTTCTTGCAATTAGTTTTGAAGTTACAAAACATAACAATTTACCCATTTCCTTATGAGGCAATCACCACTGAAATCTATGGGATCTCAGACACCAAGCTAGATTCAGGCTTGCTGAGACCTAACCGCAGAGCCATTTATTAGAGTCAATATTCCAGCGTGACTCATTCTTCAGAGACTTGCACATTGGACAGCATATGTGCAGATGTTCGGGAATTCTCAGCGTTTAAGTACCAAGTTGATGTGGTTGTGTTTAGATATGATAGCACCAATTGTTGAGATCTTGCCCATTACTTAATACACTTTACATCCAATTGAATGCAATGTAATCTATGAAAAGTTTTTATTTTAGTATCTATGATCAGAGACAAAGTAAGAGTGAAACTCTACAATACTATTTTTTATGCTGATGTGATGTAACGTCCAATACTTGTGCCCTAGGGATTTCAAAAAAGATGGATAAAGGTATTAAATTTAACTCCAGTGGGATAAGGCAATTGGCTATCAGAGATGAGCACATATCTTAAATCCATCTAAGTTTGAATTGCATTGACAAACAAGCCTGTTTAATTCTTTCAGTGTTTACTTAGTCTAGTAAAACTGCATACCCACTCCACTTACAAAGAAGATAACTGGCCAGTGGCCTGTGCATGAAATAGAGATTCCCTAAGTGATTCTTGTTTTCCACTACAGGTATAAAAACAGATGCTCTAAATACTTAACAAATCTGTGGAAAGAGAAAGAGTTAACACCTCAGGCCAGAAACCTTCTTGTTATTAAAGAAATCATTTTCTTTCATTGATGATATTTGGGTGAAAGCAAGTTATCTTGATGCAGTTAATCTTAATAGCAAAATTATCTTATGGCAAATATGAGCAACCTACTAAAGATATTGAATGTAAAGTTATAGGAATAGCATTAAAAACCTTTATTCTCGCTAAAGTGATCAGCATCATAGTGGGAACTTGCAGAGGAATTGAGTACCTACTGTTTTAAATATTCTTGCATTTTTAACATAGGAAAGAACTGTATCTTTTTTTCAAATGATAAATACTTGACCTGTATCTTCTTCGGACATTGTGTGAAATAGAAAGTTTGTTGGTGTGATATATTATTAGACTAGCATTCAGGACCCTTAAACAAAGAGTCCATACAACTACATTTAAATTTTGCCCTGCCAGATCGAGCAAATTCATTTCCAAAATACAAATTTAGTAATACAAACTTGGTGATAATAATAAAGAAAATCAAGTTGTTTAAAAATCATTTGAAGCATTTTCAAAGTGGAATCAAAAGCTTCAGAGTATATATGTTTCAAACATGAAAAGCAAAGTGACTTCCAAATCTAGATTCCACAAGATAAAAAGGGTCATAGAAGATAAGACTAAGACAAAGAGAACATTGTCTGATACTGCAGAAAAACTAAGAGTTTAAGAACTTAGAAATGAAATTTAAAGGAAATAAGAAATATGCAGAGAGAGAATGCAAAACAATGCACCGTCGCCAATGGTATTTTATAATTACATGATGTGTAAAAAGAGTGAAGCTATTAGTGAACAAAAAACCTGAACCATACATGGAAGTGGAGAGGTAGGTGGAATTCTTAATGAAATCTCTACAACTGTCTTTACAATGGGAGGGGGGCCTTTGAGGCTGTTGTTAAAAATAAACATTTTAAGGCATTTATTATCTTGAATGTACATAAATCATTAAGCCCAAAAGAAAGAGAACCAAGGGTATTAAAAATACAAATGAAGAAACTGTAGAAGATCTGACCCTCATTATTCAGTCCTCCCTAAAAACAAATGTGCTGCCAGATGATTGGAGAACTTTAATATCTTTATTTTTCCCTTTCAGCATTCTTTTGAAGATCCTGACCTGGAGTTAGACACTGACTACAGTTCTTTGCGGGAATGGGACCCACTATCGGGGTTTCATAACCGGCCATTGTTGTTCGGCACGCCAAGGGGCTGACCTAGGAGTCCATCTCGGCTTTGGAGGCCCAAGATCTTGGGGCTCTGGAGACAGGCTGATTGAAGGTCGGTGTCACGGCAGGAGATCCGTGTGTCGTCGGGGGGGTCAGAATATCAACGACTGTGTGCCCAGATCTTTGGGCACAGGGCTTGTAAAAAAGCAACATAACAGACTTTTAACATTGTAAACCAGCGAGTTGTTTGTTATGTCTCTCCGCTCACTGTGAAAACAGAGACACCTCTTTCTCCCTTATTAGGGGAGAGAGCGCGCCTGCGGTATGTCGAATACTGGGTGAAACACGAAGCCTTTGGGGTAACTGCAAGTCTGTGTCTTTACTGTTGCTTTGCCCACACTTGAGTGCTCGGTGGCAAGTGCCAATGCTTTTTTTTGCCGGTGAGGTGGGGGGGGGGGGAATTGTTGCTTGCTGTCGCTTATGCGCGGGAGGGAGGAAAGCGGCGGGGCGGACTTTGGGGTTCTAACATTTAACTGTTGTTCAATCTTTGGGGTACTCCTCTTCTTTCATGGATGGTTGAGAAGAAAAAGCATTTCAGGATGTATATTGTATATATTTCTCTGCTTTAAATGTACTTTTGAAACGTTTAATGTTGTTTAAGAAAGGAATAAAGTTGAGTAACTATAGACCTTTTAATTTGTAATATTCATTCTGAAGGACAGAATAAACCTGCATTCATAAAAGCACAAATAAATCATGGACATCCGGCATGTATTTGTAAAGGGAGGTCTTCTCCGACTTGATCAAACTTGTTGAGGAGCTAACGGGACAGTTGATGAGCGCAGAGTGTTTAATCTACCCTACATGGATCTTAGCAATGCTCTCTGTCAAAACAGAAATGAATTAAAATGTGTGCATTTTAATGGAGAATGACAAACTGGATCCAAATTTTTTTCAGAGGGTAATGACTGACAGGTTAAGTTTGTCACCAGAAAGTTGTCACTGAGGTGAGATTCCAAAAGACTTAGTATTCACTCCATCGTTTTTCATTGTATCTGTTAATGATTTACACTTAAATTACTGTGAGACATGGAGTTTGCAAATAACACAAAACACAGAAGGAAAAATTTTAACTTCAGGAAGATATAAACAATCTGGTGGAAAATTGTAAATATAATTTAATCAAGAAAAAAGCTTGAGATAATGTATTTGAGGAATTGCATCAAGTGAGGGAATAGACGATAAATGAGAGAATATACAGAAATGTGGAGGAACAAAAGAATCTTGTGGGATAAGTCCACAGATTTCTAAGACAGTGGGGGGAAAAAAGATGTGATACTTTATTAGCTGAGGCACAGAATATAAGAGTTGGAAGGTATATATGGCACTTGCTCAACCACAGTTTGAGTACTATGTATATTCTATGCATAAAAAGAAAATGGATTTTATAAACATAGAAAATCTATGGCACAATACAGGCCTTTCGGCCCACAATGCTGTGCCGAATATGTACTTACTTTAGAAATTACCTAGGGTTACCATAGCTCTCTAATTTTCTAAGCTCCATGTACCTATCCAAAAGATTCTTATAAGACCCGATTGCATCCGCCTCCACCACTGTCACCAGCAGCCCATTCCACGCACTCATCACTCTCTGCGTAAAAAGCTTACCCCTGACATCTCCTCTGTACCTACTTCCAAGCACCTTAAAACTGTGCCCTCTCGTGTTAGCCATTTCAGCCCTGGGAAAAAACCTGACTATCCACATGATCAATGCCCCTCATCATCTTATACATCTCTATCGGGTCACCTCTCATCCTCCATCGCTCCAAGGAGAAAAGGCAAGTTCACTCAACCTATTCTCATAAGGCATGCTGCCCAATCTACGCAACATCCTTGTAAATCTCCTCTGCACCCTTTCTATAGTTTCCATATCCTTCCTGTAGTGAGGTAACCAGAACTGAGCACAGTACTCCAAGTGGGATCTGACCAGGGTCCTATATAGCTGTAACATTACCTCTTGGCTCTTGAACTCAATCCCATTGTTTTGCTGGACAAGGTGCTGATGAGATTTTTGAAGAGACTGCCAGCATATTGTAATGAAAGACTGTATAGGATGGGCTTGTTTCCTTTGGAGCAAGAGAGCCAAGGAGAAGTTTAATTGAGATCTATAATACCATGAGAGGCCTTGGAGAAATAGAACAGGCAAATTACCTTTAGCTGAAAGATCAAAGACCAGAGGGCATGGAGTTAAGGTCATTAGTAGAAGGATTATAGTTGATACAGAGATATATTTGCACCAAAAGGTGGTGAAGATCTGATATTTCCCATGTTAAAGACTGGTACAGGCGGAAACCCTCATTACATTTAAAAATTGTGCCTGTCCTGAGGTTGGAGGAGTGTTTGAGTGAGAGAGAGAGTGAGAGAGAGTGAGAGAGAGTGAGAGAGAGTGAGAGTGAGAGAGTGAGAGAGAGAGAGAGAGAGAGCGCGCGCGCGCGCGCGCAGGTAGATGGGAGGCCAGGGGGAGGGGGCTTGTTGAGCTCTTGGCATCTTGCTGCTTGTTGTGTTCTCTGATCTTCTGCTGAGCATTGTGGTTGTGCTATATCAGCATCAGAATGAGTGGCAACACTTGCAGGCTGCCCCCAGCATATCCTCAAGTTGTGTTGTTTGTTAATGCAAACAATGCATTTCACTGTGTTTCAATATAGATGTGATTAATAAATGAAACTGAAACTGAACTATGTGCAAAGGAGCTGGGACTAGGTCAGTAACCACTTCAATCACCAGTGTATGCAATGGGATGAAAGCTCTCTTCCTGTGCCATGTAGTTTCCAGATTCCACAAATTCACTCTCTCTTACCAAACAGCCATATCAGATTAAACATGACTCAGTTTTAAATGTACAACATGCAAATCAATGGAAAGCTTTCTACAGGATTCAAATACCCAATTTATGGACAGCAAGCGTATGAGAGGTCAACAGAATGGATGATGATAACCTTCCGGCTGCTGCAGGGATTTCCGTGTGCCTTCTCTCCCATTGTACATTCTCACCTCAAGCCACAACAATTAGGGACTTGGAGGAGGAATTTTCAGCCTAGTCTCAATCACACCACACTCACCCTGGCATTCAGCATTTTGTGTGTGTTGCTCCAGATGTCCAGCATCTGCAGAATCTCATGTTTATAACAGTGAACTTCTTATACTTACACATTATCTATGAGTGAGTGTTCATATAAAATATCACAGAGAATAACGTCTAGTAGACACAAAGTAAGATGCTCTCAACAGATCACCACAATCAACCAAAGGGTAGTCATTGGTGACAAGAGGTAGTCACTGACAGCATTGCTCGTTTCCAGAGCAAGGCATCCTTAAACCAAAGTGTGATATGCTACACAAAATATAATCGAGAAGTTTGTTAAAATAATGTCTGCTAGCCGAAGAAGTAAGTCTCAGTACATGGTGGTATGCAGTAAAACTTTGCTATTCTAAGTCTCAGCCTTTGCCATAAATCAATTTGTGTGCAGCTGTGCAACAGGGTGATAATAAGGAGCAGGAGGAGGAGTTTTTAAAAGACTAAAACATAGGAAGGGGTTACATTCATTTCTGACTGGGTAACTCACCCAATTACAGCACTTCTAACCAATGGCCAATGCCCTACTCACCAACAGTCCTAGATTTCACTTTGCATCTGCTGATGCCCAACACAGCATTGTTTGGCAAGTATACAATAGTGAAATCCAATAAGAATAAACTTTCCAATTCAATTTTATAAATTGAAGTGTTCCAAGTTGCATAGAGACATCAACTTATCACACTTATTCATTCCTTATGCATACAGTAGTGAACATTTTTACTTAAAGATACCTCAGGGCTTCACTGTATCTGTTGTTTAGTAACTGCCTAATGTACAGGGAAGAGACTGAAGACTGTCTCAGAGATCCACTTCAAGTAGCACTAGACCCAACTCCGAGCTAAGCTGCATGCGCTCAGCATTAACTACAGCATAGACAATATTATTCAAGAGCACAAGATTGTGCTCCACAAACCTGGTTCCACTCCCAAAGGGCAGTGCTTCAACTATCCCAGTGAACTGTTGGTGAAAAGATTGTAAGACTGCTTGACATTCTGCTTTAAACACTGCTGTCACTTACAGCTGTCACTTTAAACATTGACACTGAAAGCAGCCTAGGTTTAAATAAATTGAAAATGCAAGGCACCAACCTGTTCCAACTACAGCACTCAGAAGGTGGTTGTCTACTGAGTGTGCTAGAATACAAAATGAGAAAATCAACCATCAGATGCTGCATAATGGTTGGCTTTGTAAGTGTTGCAATGTTGGAGAGCTTGGATTCCAGGTTCACTGTTGGTGCTGGACTCTCATGTCTTCTGGGAGGTGAATGCATGCGGGGCACTGTTATACACAGCCTTCTTCTAAAGGTCAAAACCCTTGCCCGAGTCCCCCCTGAGATTTGCATTGCTGTTTTCCATGATCTATCTGCAGGCCACATACCCAGTAATTCATTAAATGGAGATCTTGCCTCTAAGCTGACCACTAAATTACCTGCAGTAATGATATGAACTAATAGCTGAAACTGTTAAATCAAGTGACAAGTGACAGATGTGTCTTCATTGATTTTGCTCTTCTACTAACAATTGGCTTTACTGCTACTTAAAAGGAGAAAATCACATGGATAGAGTTGAGATGAAGGAAACAGTAGAGATTGGAAGTTGGAGAGCCATGAAAAGGTGCATGCTTATATTATCTACAGGATGGTAAACCCAACCAAATATGGTATATTTAGAAATGAAATCTATAACTGAAGTATGAGATGTGAGTTGTATAAATATGTACAGCTTCAGTGCCACAACTGATCAACTAATTGGTATTGGCTATTCAAATTAAAGCAACCACTGTCCTGTCACAATGTAAGGTGACATTGCTGTTCTGTTCCCCATTAATTTGTGGGCATGTGGCCAAGTGGATAGCAACCTGGACTAGCAACCTGAAGGTCGTGAGTTCGAGTCCCAGCCAAGGCAACGTGTTGTGTCCTTGAGCAAGGCACTTAATCACACATTGCTCTGGGACGACACTGGTACCAAGCTGTATGGGTCCTAATGCCCTTCCCTTGGACAACATTGGTGCCGTGGAGAGGGGGGACTTGCAGCATGGGCAACTGCTGGTCTTCCATACAACCTTGCCAGGCCTGTGCCCCGGAGAGTGAAGACTTTCCAGGCACAGATCCATGGTCTCACAAGACTAACGGATGCCTTTTTTCCCCATTAATTTACTATGGCTGCCTACAATTATTGGCACTTCCTCCCAATAAAAGACAGGAAAATTCATTACCGAATGACAAATGTATTTATATGAAATGCCTGTCAGTGCTACACAGCTGGCAATATGTACAAATTGTAGGTCAAGGTGTTAAGAGATTGATTATATAATATAGACTTGTTAGGTATAAGTACCAATTGACAGAAATTGTTGATTGATGAGTGATAAGGATGTGATGCATCTGGCATGACTGTTGATGGTAAGTGGTATTTGCAAACTTAAATAAGAGAGCATACTCCTATATCTTCTACTTCCATATGTTAATAAAGATAAGGACCAGCTTTTACTTGTCGCATACAGTGAAATGCATCAATTTGTACCAAATTCAATCAGCGAAGATTATGTTGGGCAGCCCACAAGTACTGCCACACTTCTGGCACCTACACAGCACGTCGGCCACCTACATTGCATATCGACAACCCTAACCATACATCTTGGGAATTTGGAGGAAACCAGCGCACCTGGAGAAACCCATGCAGCCAAGGGGAAAACATTCAAACTTCTTATAAGCAGCAGTTGGGAATTGAACCCCGATCTTAAACCTGGCTGTTATGCTACCATGCCACTCTGAGGTTTTGAGGTTTGAAAGCAGATCTTCCAAGTTTTCATCACTACTCTGTAGTGTATATTTGGAGGCAACAAATCCACCCCTTTCTCTGCCCCTATGAAAACTCTTATTCTCATATATATATGGCAGAATAAAAATCCTAGACTAAGTAAAAAAAATACTTACAGAAGTCCAAAAAGGATGGTGGTTTGGCATTGCCGAATTTAAGATTTTATTACTGGGCAATTAATATTCGATATTTAATATTTTGGACACAAGGTTTGGATATAATTCCAAGTCCACAATGGGTAAACCTTGAATGTAATTCTGTACAAGGGTTTTCATTGGTTTCTATTTTAGGGACTTCGCTTCCCTTTGTTCTCTCTAAATTGAACAAAACAAATGGTTAATCCAATAATTAAATACACATTACAAATATGGTTTCAATTTCATAAACTTTTTGGTTTGACAAATTTATTTTATCAAGCCCTATTATATCTAATTTTTTTTCCAACCCTCTGTTATGGATCAAGCCTTTTTGATATGGAAAATGAAGGGTATAATACATTTTCGTGATTTATTCTTGGATAACTGTTTCATGTCTTTTGAACAGTTGTCAAATAAATATAATTTGCCCAGATCCCATTTTTTTAGATACTTACAAATTAGAGACTTTTTAAATACTATACTACCTACCCTTCCGACTTCATATCCAACTGATATCATGGGAAAAAAATTCAGGTTTAAACTCTTATCAGAAGGGTTTAACAGCACTTATGAAATGATTACGAAAATACAGCCAGGTATATATGATAAAATTAAGAATGAATGGGAAAGGGAACTTCAACTTCACTTACCTATAGAGAAATGGGAGAAAATTTTTCAATTAGTTAACTTTTCCTCTATATGTGCTAAACATGGGTTGATATAATTTAAGGTGGTGCATAGGGCCCACGTGTCTAAAGATAAACTAGCTCGTTTTTACTCTCATACAAGTTCCCTTCCATATTAGTATTTAATCTTAAAATTTATCTAGCTTCATTAAAATATAAAGAAAAGACATCTCACTTTCATTATTTTACTGAATTTTCCCTAAGTATGAGGCACTGTTGTTCCTGTTCTATTTAGAAATCTTGAGCAAGTAGCATGAGGGAAAACATGTCTGGAATGACAGGAAGTCAGCAATCAGTTCACAACAATGATTCATCTATTACAAGAAGGTTTCCTACAACTAAGGACAATGACCAGCCAAAAGATGAACACACCAAACCATTGCAAATCCACAAATCAATGAATAAGATATACAACACATAAGATATGCAACACAGCATTCTGCTTAGTTTGGGAAAAGGGCCTGCTTCAAGGAACAAGATGGGAATGGGTGTGAAATTTCAGTACTGGAGGTAGCAAAACTGTTATATTTACGTAAATAAATCTGGTCAGTGAGGATCAAGGTTGCGGTCATTAAACTGTGTGTTTCTCCTAGTAGAGAGAGCTCAGCATGCATGAAGTAAGTTGCTGCCCACAATATTCTACGCAAGTTGCATTTACGTCAAAGACTGCTGCTTGATTTTGACAGCAAGAAGAACCCTGTCAACAATAGCAATGCAGGACTCAGGATCATTTTTATAATGGATTTTGTGAAAATCCACAAGCTGTCAAAATGCTAACAATATTTTGATAGTGTAGAATTCACAGCATGTGAAATTATAATAAAATATCAGCATTCATGAAACAACTTATGTAAATTTCACCTTCAAATGGTTCAACGCAGCTTAAAACATCTACTTATAGGACAAAACTTTCTCACAGGAGCACCTACCTCATGTGTTGTAACTAATATAATAGAACTATGTGGTATCAAAATGAATAGCACTGATAAAGATGACCAAGGCCTCAATGCCAATAATCCTATGCGCAGACCGTAAAGAAGGTTCATTCCATTACCTCGGTTTCTGTAATCAGTAACTTCATCTGTTATTGTCTTGGGGCACAGTAATCATTTCCATTCCATGACTAGATCGCACCTGCTGATGCCAGCCACTGTTAAGTGCATTTACAACAAGAGGACAAATGCTCATTAGCTGCCACTGGTGGTGACAGTCATCTCCACAAGTTATCAGTACATCTATGAAAACATGGGAAAGAACAAGCATCCTGATTTTTTGGTGAACTAGATGGGAAGGAAAGATCTACTCACACATGACAAATGGCAGAGCACAGACATGACAAAGCAGCAGTAGCAGGAATTATCAAATAAGGTCAAACAGAAACATTGTTAAATGGCTAATGGTCAATATCTCAGGTACCTATGAACTACAAATTGTACTCTGCAGACTAACTTTAATACCACAGCGGAAGTTCACACAGGTGTGCTCAATATTGCTGCATCAGTCTAGACTACTGCCACTATGGCTGTGAACAGTTTGCAAAAGAGTGTTCACACCTGACAGTCCAGTAAACTGGTTATTAAAAGATTACTAGGTCTAGTGAAGCACCAAGGTCTAATAACACTTTTGCTCCGTAAGACTCTTTTGAAGACTGATGGGGTAGACACAGAATTTTTGTGGTTCTGGGAGCTTTCTTGGAACTAAAGTCTCCTAAATAATCATTCTGCACTTTGAGATCTGGGCCTGTACTCACTAGAGTTCAAAAGAATAGGGGAGATCTCATTGAAACCTATTGAATATTGAAAGGCCTAAATAGAGTGGAGAATGTTTTCTATAGTAGGGAAGTCTAGGACTAAGAGGCACAGCTTCATTATAGAGAGATGTCGTTTAGAATTAAGTGAGGAGGAATTTCTTTAGCCAGAGGGTGCTGAATCTGTAGAATTCATTGGCAAAGACAGCTGTGAAGGTCAGGTCATTGGGTATATTCAAAGTAGAGGTTGATAGGTACCTGATTAGTCAAGGTGTAAAAATTTACAGGGAAAAAGCAAGAGAATGGGGTTGAGGGGATAAGGATTAGCCATCATGGAATGGCAGAGCAGGCACAATGGGCTGAATGGCTTAATTATGCTCCTATGTTTTATAGCCTTATCATTCTTCTGTGGAGAGGGGTACATTCTCCCAGAAAATCTTCCTTTTGCCAATGCTCTCCCACTCGTGGCAGCCAGCTCATTTCTCTGGGTCTTGTTCTTGCTGACTCGCCAAGGCCCAAAAGCATAACCACCAAAACTCCCATATATCAATGAAAATTATCTCAGTTCAAGTTAAGGCAATTGCCTTTCTTAATAGCATCAAACAATCAATCACTAACAAATCTAGACATCCAATCAAATCCATAATTCCTCAACACAATTAGGGATGGCTTTAAATGGCAGAAGGTGGGTTTTCAATTTCTTCTTGAACCTAAGTGCCAGGTTATCTCTGGTTGTTTAATATGTTGCATTAGCTAAATCATCACAGCCAAATCTGGCCCAATCCTTGTGACATAGCAATGCTTCACAAGGACTGACATCAAAACCTGAAAAATCTGTGCTTCTCAGATATATAGGTTTTCTCCTTATGTCCTCTATGAGTAAAACTGTAATTTTCACAAGCTGTTAAACTACAACAACTAGATAATTTCATGACCATAGACTCTATGAGTTTACTTATGAAACAAAAATGTCAATGGATAAGTGCACAATAATATATATTTATTGAGACTGGGTCCACAATAATCTTTACAAACATTTACAATTTAGTTTGGGACAAATAGACTGGTCTATATTACTAGGTTTTAAAAATTACTATTTAATACTGCAGTGTCACAGGAAGGTAACACTGAACATGTCAGCAAGGTTTAAATATCCAAGAATCCTGCATGTTTCAAGCACAATTGCCAGTGAGCCAACATGAAAGAACAGAGGTAAGGATGCTCTATTTGTTTTGATATTAAAGAATGGAGAACCCTGATCATTTGACTGCATCTCCCAGGTCAAGAGCTGCCTTTTACCAAGATAAAGAAGCTGGCTGTAAATTCATATATCCAGTGGGAGTAATTTCCCACCTGCTAGTTATTGAATCAAACAGGTGGGAAATTATTCCCACCTGCTAGATTCAACAGCTATAACATAACTACGGAATTGATATTAGACTTTTATTCACATCCTGTGCAGTACAAACTGCCAAGATAAAAATTAAGGACACAAGCAACTAACTAGTGAGAATGATGAGATAATTCATGACACATTAAAAAGATATGGGAATATAAGGAGGTCAATTAGCAGACTTTCCCCTTTTGGGGAATATGGTGCTGCTACACTATACCAACTACCTAGATTCAATCCTTTATCTCTGTGTCCCCATGGTTGTTCCCAAGTGGTTCATTCTTCTTAAACGTGCAGGATGGGAGGTTAATTATCCACAGCAACACACACAAAATGCTGGAGGAACTCAGCAGGTCAGGCAGTATCTATGGAAATGAATAAACAGTTGACCCCTCGGGTCGAGACTTTTCTTCATGACTGGAAAGGAAGCAGGATGGTACCAGAATATAAAGGTGGGGGGAGGGGTAGAAGGATAGCTGGAATATGATAGGTGAAGCCAGCAAGGTAGGAAAGATAAAGGGCTGGAAAGGATGAAACTGATAAGAGAGGAAAGTGCACCCAAGTAAATAGGAGGAGATGATCCAGGGGGAGGTGATAGACAAGTGAGAAGAAGTAAGAGACTAGAGCGGGGAATAGAAGGGGGGAGGAAAGGGAATTTTATTTTACCAGGAGAGATCGATATTCATGCTATCAGGATGGAAGTTATCAAGACAGTGTTGCTCCTCCGCCTTGAGGGTGGCCTCATCTTGGCACATGTCAGAACAGGAATGGGAATTGGAATTAAAACATTTGGTCATCTGCTTTTGGCAGATGGAGCATAGATGCTTGATGACGTGGTCCCCCAATTTATGGTGGATCTCACTAATATAAAGAAGGTCAAATCCGTGAAGTGCTACCTCACCTGGATGGACTTTTTGGGGCCCTGAATGAAGGTGATGACTGGACAGGTGCAGCACTTTTCCTGCTTGCAGGGATTAGTGCCAGGAGGGAGATTAGTGGGTGGGGACAAATGAACAAGGGAATAACAAAGGGAATGATCCTTCAGAAAGTGGGGGGGGGGAACAAGGTAAAGATATGGTTGTTGGGAGGGTCACTTTGGAGATGGCAGAAGTTGCAAAGGGTGATGTGTTGGGTGCAGGGACTCAGAAGGACAAGAGGAACTCTGATCACTACTAAGTTAGCAGAAAAATAGGGTGAGTGTGGATGTTCAGGAAATGGAGGAGATGAGGGTGAGCGCAGTATCACTTATGGAAGAAGGAAAACCCCTTTCCTTGAAGAAAGGACATCTCTGATGTCCTACAAAGGAAAACTGCATCCTGGGAACAAATGTGGTGGAGACAAAGGAACTGAGAAAAAGGAATAGCATTCTTACAGGAGCCAGAATGGAAAAAGGTATTTGCCAAGAGAACCATGGGAATCGGTAAGTTTGGAAAAGATATCAGTCAACAGTGTGTCTCCAGAGATGATGACAAAGAGATTGAGAAAGGGGAGAGAGGTGCCAAGTGAAGGTAGGGTAAAAGTTAGAAGCAAAGATGACAAAACTGACAAGCTCAGCAAGGATGCATGTAGCAGCACCAAAGTATATATCAATGGTCAATGTAGTGAAGGAAGAGTTTGGGAGTATTACCAGGGAAGGCTTGGAACATAGGCAGTACCAATGAGAAGGCAGGCATTGCTGGGGACCATGGGCACCCCGAGTCTGGAGAAAGAGGGAGGAGCCAAAGGGAAAATTGTTGAGGGTGAGAACTAGTTCTGCCAGACGGCGGAGAGTGTAAGTACAGTGGAACTGGTTGGTTCCTTTATTGAGAAAGAAACAGAGTGCTTTAAGGACTTCTTGATTGGGCATAGTTATGTACAGGGACTGAACACACCGGGGTAAAAATAAGGGAAGTCAGGCTCAGGGAATTGAAAGTTACTGAGGAGACTGAGAGCATGAGAATTGTCGCAGATGTAGGTGGGAAGGGACTGAAGAATGGAGTCGACGCATGGGAACAGGAGTTCATTGGGGCAGGAGCAGGCACAGTAAGTCATATGAGTATTAGAAGAACCTAGGGAATAGTCAATGTTTGTGTGAAAGACAATAGCTTACAGGAAATTAAGTAGTGGATGTATTGAGTAAAACAGAATCACTGGGCTGAATGGCACCCTTAAACGTTGCAATAAAATATGAGAAACTATGAGATAGGTAAAATTTTTGAGATGGTCAGATGTCCTGAGCCTTCGAAGCACCCTAAACAGATGGACCCATTAATTCAGGTCTTCAGAAGCAAGCTGAATGATTTCAATGTTATACTGGAGAATTATATAAAATCTAGCTTTTATAGTCATGGAGTAATTTATCACAGAAACAGGCTCATGCCGACTACAATATCCTCCCAGCTAATCTCAGTTAGCCCTGTTCACCCCATAATGCTCTAAACCCCTCCCCCCTATATACCTACCCAAATGCCTCACATGTTACATTTGCACCCACCTCAATCACTTCTTCTGCCATTAGTATTCATTACCCTCTGTGTAAAGACATTTAATATTGAGACATTCTCTTTTAATTTTGCCCCTCCTACACTCAGCAACATATACTATTCCTTCTTGTCCAAAACCATTAGAGCTAGAATCATGCAAATATATTAGACTTAGCTGTCTTTTCTTTAGCATTATCGACAGTGGAACTATTGCTTATCATACAGGAAAAAATGTGATGAAATCCTACTGTAGACTCAATTTTGTCACTTAATTTTACGTACAGCAAAGTTAACAACAATTCACACAAGTAAATTCACAATGACACTACATTATCTTAAGTCAATTTAAGCTGCCTGCTGAAATGTTCTTTGCATTCTACCCACTCTCACCACAGTCACACAACCACTAGAGCAGGGGTTCCCAACCTTTTTTAGGCATTAAGCAAAAGACCCATGGACCCCAGGTTGGGAACCCCTGCACTAGAGACAGTTCCTTGAGCAGATTTGATCCTACTTGTAGATTCACAAGATCTTTGGGTGAATAAAGCACATTGAAACTCAAAGCAATAATTGGGTATTATGCGGAAAGTTACAAAATATACTTATTGTCATCAATCTATCTGAAACCTACCTGATGTGCAATTACTTGCTTTATTCTATATGAAGGATTTTAAACAAAAGGCAGGGTACAGTGCAAAGGTAGCTGAAGAAAATGTGTAAAGACATTACCTCTAAGGTCTCTTTTAATTTTGCCCCTCCTACACTCAGCAATGTATACTATTCCTTAAAGGAAGACTCACCTACTGCAGGGAGATGCAGAACTGCTGTGTAATCTGTTTCACCGAAACCTGGCTCTCCCCTGCCACCCCCGACTGTGCCACCCGACCGGAGAGATTTTCGATCCCTCGGATGGACCGCACGGCATCTTCGGGCAAGACAAGAGGAGGTGGTGTCGGCCTACTGATCAACACTGCATGGTGCTCGGACACAGTGGCACTGACAAGCTCCTGCAGCCCGGACCTGGAACACCTGTCGGTGAAGTGTCCTCCCTACTATATGCCACAGGAATTCACCTTGGTCATACTGACAGCGGACTCCAGGTGGACGTGGAGTATGCTCTGAATATACTCCATGCCAACATCAGTGAACTTGAGACCAGGTATCCGGAGACTTTGCTCATTACAGCCGGGGACTTTAACCAGGCCAACCTCAGAAAGGCGCTGCCAAAGTTATACCAACATGTCTCCTGCCCCACTAGACACCCGAATATACTTGATCACTGCTACATGGCAGTCAAGGATGCCTACCGTTCCGTCCCACTACCTCACTTCGGAAAATCAGACCATCAGGCCGTACTCCTCCTCCCAGCTTACAAACAGAAACCGAAGCAGGAGGTGACGGTGTCAAAAGTGGTGTCGCGTTGGACGGAGGAAACGGATGAGGTCCTCTGTTACTGCTTTGAATCTGTGGACTGGTCAGTATTCAAGAACTCGGCAGCTAACCTCAATGAGTATGCCTCAGCTGTCACAGACTTTATCTGGAAATGCACAGAGGACTGTGTACCTAACAAGACTGTCCGGGTACTCCCTAACCAGAAACCCTGGATAAATTATGAGGTCAAATCCCTTTTGAAGGCTAGAGCTGCGGCTTTTAGGTCCGGGGATACCAGTCACTACACGGAATCCAGGCGTGAACTCCGGAAAGCCATTAAGGGCACCAAGAGGCAATATCGAGCCAAGTTGGAAGCCCAGGCTAACCAGAGGGATGCTGGTAAACTATGGCAGGGTCTAAATGAGATCACTGGGCGCAAAGAAAAGGCTGGGAATATCAATAACTGTGACGCTTCTCTTCCTGACGTACTTAACGTATTCTAAGCAAGATTCAAACAGAAGAGGAGCGTCCCACTCCCTCCGGATGAACCAGACCTGGTGGCATCGAGATTCATTGTCACCGAGGAGGACATTAGAAGAGCCTTCCTGAAGATAAATTCAAGGAAGGCGACAGACCCAGATGGCATCCCGGGACGGGTTCTCCGGGCCTGTGCAAGCGAGCTAGCTGGAGTGTTTGCTGACATCTTCAACTGCTCCTTGCTTCAGTCTAAGATTCCATCATTCCAAATAAACTGATTCCTAAGCTCTGGAACCTGGGCCTTAGCACTCAGATCTGCAGCTGGATCTTCAACTTCCTCACAGACAGGACCCAGGCTGTAAAAATAAGGGACAAGCTCTCCTCTACAATCACTCTGAGCACCGGTGCCCCACAAGGCTGTGTACTCCGCCCCCTGCTGTATTTACTGTACACCCATGATTGTGTAGCCAAGTTTCCATCGAACTTAATATGTAAGTTTGCTGATGACACCATAATTATAGGCTGTATCTCGGGTAATGATGAGTTTTTGAGTATAGAGAGGAAATTAAGAACCTGGTGGCATGATGCGAAGACAATAACCTATCCCTCAACGTCAGCAAGACGAAGGAATTGGTTGTTGACTTCAGAAGGAGTAGTGGACTGCATGACCCCATTTACATCGGTGGTGTGCAAGTGGAACAGGTCAAAAGCTTTAAGTTCCTCGGGGTCAATATCACAAATGATCTGACTTGGTCCAACCAAGCAGAGTTCACTGCCAGGAAGGCCCACCAGCACCTTTACTTCCTGAGAAAGTTAAAGAAATTTGGCCTGTCCCCTAAAACCCTCACTAATTTTTATAGATGCACCGTAGAAAGCATTCTTCTAGGGTGCATCACAACCTGGTATGGAAGTTGTCCTGTCCAAGACCGGAAGAAGCTGCAGAAGATTGTGAACACAGACCAGCACATCACACAAACCAATCTTCCATCCTTGGTCTCACTTTACACCACAAGCTGTCGGAGCAGTGCTGCCAGGATAATCAAGGACACGACCCACCCAGCCAACACACTTTTCATCCCTCTTCCCTCCGGGAGAAGGCTCAGGAGCTTGAAGACTCGTACGGCCAGATTTGGGAACAGCTTCTTTCCAACTGTGATAAGACTGCTGAATGGATCCTGAGCCGTACCCTCCAAATATCCGGACCACGCCTCTCGGTTTTTTTGCACTACCTTACTTTCCCTTTGCTATTTTCTATTTATGATTTATTATTTAAATTTTTAATAATTTCTATCGATTTGTACTCCAGGGAGCGCAAAGTGCAGAATCAAATATCGCTGTGATGATTGTATGTTCTAGTATCAATTGTTTGGAGACAATAAAGTATTTAAAATGTAAAAATTATGTGCAAAAAAGGAGTGTTTATTTTGTTAGCACGACAGAGTTTAAAAGGTGAATTGTTATAGAAACATAGAAACATAGAAAATAGGTGCAGGAGTAGGCCATTCGGCCCTTCGAGCCTGCACCGCCATTTATTATGATCATGGCTGATCATCCAACTCAGAACCCAGCCTTCCCTCCATACCCCCTGACCCCTGTAGCCACAAGGGCCATATCTAACTTCCTTTTAAACATAGCTAATGAACTGGCCTCAACAGTTTGCTGTGGCAGAGAATTCCACAGATTCACCACTCTCTGTGTGAAGAAGTTTTTCCTAACCTCGGTCCTAAAAGGCTTCCCCTCTATCCTCAAACTGTGACCCCTCGTTCTAGACCTCCCCAACATCGGGAACAATCTTCCTGCATCTAGCCTGTCCAATCCCTTTAGGATCTTATACGTTTCAATCAGATCCCCCCTCAATCTTCTAAATTCCAACGAGTACAAGCCCAGTTCATCCAGTCTTTCTTCATATGAAAGACCTGCCATCCCAGGAATCAATCTGGTGAACCTTCTTTGTACTCCCTCTATGGCAAAGATGTCTTTCCTCAGATTAGGGGACCAAAACTGCACACAATACTCCAGGTGTGGTCTCACCAAGGCCTTGTACAACTGCAGTAGTACCTCCCTGCTCCTGTACTCGAATCCTCTCGCTATAAATGCCAGCATACCGTTCGCCTTTTTCACCGCCTGCTGTACCTGCATGCCCACTTTCAATGACTGGTGTATAATGACACCCAGGTCTCGTTGCACCTCCCCTTTTCCTAATCGGCCACCATTCAGATAATAATCTGTTTTCCTATTTTTGCCACCAAAGTGGATAACTTCACATTTATCCACATTAAATTGCATCTGCCATGAGTTTGCCCACTCACCCAACCTATCCAAGTCACCCTGCATCCTCTTAGCATCCTCCTCACTGCTAACACTGCCACCCAGCTTCGTGTCATCCGCAAACTTGGAGATGCTGCATTTAATTCCCTCATCCAAGTCATTAATATATATTGTAAACAACTGGGGTCCCAGCACTGAGCCTTGCGGTACCCCACTAGTCACCGCCTGCCATTCTGAAAAGGTCCCGTTTATTCCCACTCTTTGCTTCCTGTCTGCTAACCAATTCTCCACCCACACCAATACCTTACCCCCAATACCGTGTGCTTTAAGTTTGCACACTAATCTCCTATGTGGGACCTTGTCAAAAGCCTTTTGAAAATCCAAATATACCACATCCACTGGTTCTCCCCTATCCACTCTACTAGTTACATCCTCAAAAAATTCTATGAGATTCGTCAGACATGATTTTCCTTTCACAAATCCATGCTGACTTTGTCCGATCATTTCACCGCTTTCCAAATGTGCTGTTATCACATCCTTGATAACTGACTCCAGCAGTTTCCCCACCACCGACGTTAGGCTAACCGGCCTATAATTCCCCGGTTTCTCTCTCCCTCCTTTTTTAAAAAGTGGGGTTACATTAGCCACCCTCCAATCCTCAGGAACTAGTCCAGAATCTAACGAGTTTTGAAAAATTATCACTAATGCATCCACTATTTCTTGGGCCACTTCCTTAAGCACTCTGGGATGCAGACCATCTGGCCCTGGGGATTTATCTGCCTTCAATCCCTTCAATTTA
Source organism: Mobula hypostoma (assembly GCF_963921235.1). Taxonomy (NCBI): domain Eukaryota; kingdom Metazoa; phylum Chordata; class Chondrichthyes; order Myliobatiformes; family Myliobatidae; genus Mobula; species Mobula hypostoma. The sequence continues at coordinate 29,190,660 of NC_086115.1, read as the reverse complement.
CCTAACACCACTTCCCTACTAACATGTATTTCGCTCAGTTCCTCCATCTCACTGGACCCTCTGTCCCTTACTATTTCTGGAAGATTATTTATGTCCTCCTTAGTGAAGACAGAACCAAAGTAATTATTCAATTGGTCTGCCATGTCCTTGCTCCCCATAATCAATTCACCTGTTTCTGTTTGCAGGGGACCTACATTTGTCTTTATCAGTCTTTTCCTTTTTACATATCTATAAAAGCTTTTACAGTCCGTTTTTATGTTCTCTGCCAGTTTTCTCTCATAATCTTTTTTCCCCTTCCTAATTAAGCCCTTTGTCCTCCTCTGCTGAACTCTGAATTTCTCCCAGTCCTCAGGTGAGCCACTTTCTCTGGCTAATTTGTATGCTACTTCTTTGGAATTGATACTATCCCTAATTTCTCTTGTCAGCCACGGGTGCACTACCTTCCTTGATTTATTCTTTTGCCAAACTGGGATGAACAATTGTTGTAGTTCATCCATGCAACCTTTAAATGCCTGCCATTGCATATCCACCGTCAATCCTTGAAGTGTCATTTGCCAGTCTATCTTAGCTAATTCATGTCTCATACCTTCAAAGTTACCCCTCTTTAAGTTCAGAACCTTTGTTTCTGAATTAACTACGTCACTCTCCATGTTAATGAAGAATTCCACCATATTATGGTCACTCTTACCCAAGGGGCCTCTCACGACAAGATCGCTAATTAACCCTTCCTCATTGCTCAAAACCCAGTCCAGAATAGCCTGCTCTCTAGTCGGTTCCTCGACATGTTGGTTCAAAAAACCATCCCGCATACATTCCAAGAAATCCTCTTCCTCAGCACCTTTACCAATTTGGTTCACCCAGTCTACATGTAGATTGAAGTCACCCATTATAACTGCTGTTCCTTTATTGCACACATTTCTAATTTCCTGTTTAATACCATCTCCGACCTCACTACTACTGCTAGGTGGCCTGTACACAACTCCCACCAGCGTCTTCTGCCCCTTAGTGTTACGCAGCTCTACCCATATCGATTCCACATCTTCCCGGCTTATGTCCTTCCTTTCTATTGCGTTATACGTGAAGGAATAGCATGACCTGAGTTGTAAGAACAGGTTGAATAGACTAGAACATTTTTCCCCTGGAGGTTGGGAGATTGAGGAGAGATTTGATAAAAGTATACATAATTATGGTCAGGTCACTCATCTGAGTGCTACTGGTACCATGTAACCCAGTACTACCTGTCGCATGGTCGGGTGGTCGGCGACTATACTGGCTCCCTCATCAGGCTTGCCTGGTGAGGAGGGTGGCTGGACACTCTGCAGAACCAAAAACAAGACCTGTCAAAGGGCAGATGAACCCTCTTGTAGGGACAACGGCCATCTAGCAAACACATGCCGTGAAGCGTGGAAAGGGCATCCCTTGCATCAAAGCTTGGTCTGGCCATTCACTGCAACAGAACTTCCCCCAGCCTTCTTGGACCCCACCATGCCACTGGATCCAGGAGGGGATATCGAGAGAGAAAGGCTGGACCTGTGCAACCCCCTACTCACCTAAAGTCCACTCAGGCGCACGCTGTTCCTTTCTGAGGAGTGGGGTACCACCCCAATAACTGACTGAAAGGAACCATCATTATCCTATGGGATGGATAGCCAGAGAGAGACATAATTATAAGAGTTATAGATAGGGCAAGTGCAAGCACGCTTTTTCCATTGAAGTTGGATGCGACTACAACTGGAGGTCATGGGTTAAGGGTGAAAGGTGAAATGTTTGAGGGAAACATAAGGGGGAACTTCTTCACTCAGAGAGTCGTAAGAGTGTAGAACAAGCTGTCAACTGAAGTAGTGATGCAGTTCTGTTGTGTGTTTAATATTTCAGTAATATTTGAGTAATGTCGTAAATATGTTGTTTAATTCAGCATTCTTTTGTTGTTTACATAATGCATTATTGCAGCTTATATATAAAGGTACATGAATGCATATGTCATCATGCCACCATGTAACAAGTGTGCACCTCACCTAAAGTAAAAATGAAGCTTATACGCATCCTTCAGGCTCCCTCATTTTTCTTTTGATTTGTTTTATGCTTGAGTTGAAAAACTTAACAGTGGTGATAAGAAAGTTTTAGAACATAGAACATAGAAGAGTGCAGGACATTACAGGCCCTTTGGCCCACAATGTTGTGCCAACCCTCTAACCCTGCCTCCCATATAACCCCCCACCTTACATTCCTCCATATACCTGTCCAGTAGTTTTTTAAACTTCACTAGTGTATCTGCCTCCACCACTGACTCAGGCAGTGCATTCCATGCACCAACCACTCTCTGAGTAAAAAACCTTCCTCTAATATCCCCCTTGAACTTCCCATCTTAAACTAAGATGACTAGCTACTTGTTGAACGACCGTGAGATGTTCGAATTTTTTTTAAGTGCAGCATGTGCTTCTTCAAGTAGGGATAAAGACATTCAAGTTTTTTTTCAAATTGCAAAAAATTAATTGATGGCTTTATAATCAACGTGCTCCAGGTGATAATAATCATTAAAAAAAGCAGAGATGGCTCGCTACATCAGAAAAATAAATCCATTTGATTGCACAGAGATAACTGGAATATATACACTGAGCTAATTTTTGCTAAGTGTAAATGGTAGAAGTGCAAACAGTTTGCTTAGAAGTTTAACTGCTCCAACCAAACCAGCCAAAATGAGCTTTGCTGACATTGTGAAAGTAATTAGATTAGATTATGAGGGCACGCAGTCCTCTTTTATTGTCATTTAGTAATGCATGCATTAAGAAATGATACAATTTTTTTCTAGAATGATATCACAGAGACACATGGCAAACCAAGACTGTAAAACTGACAAAAACCACATAATTATAACATATAGTTACAACAGTGCAAAGCAATACCGTAATTTGATAAGAACAGTCCATGGGCATGGTAAAATCACAGAGTCTCTCGAAAGTCCCATCATCTCACGCAGACAGTAAACCTCCAGCACCGCAAACTTACCGATGCATTCTGGAAGCATCCGACCATAGTCCGACTCAGAGTCCGTCCCAAAACTCCGAGCCTCCGACCAGCTCCCCGACACTGATGCACCGAGCACCATCTCTGCCCAGCGTTTCGACCCCAGCCCCGGCAGCAGACGATACACAAGGCCGAGGATTTGGGGCCTTCCCTCCAGAGATTCTCAATCGCACAGTAGCAGCGGCAGGGAAGCAATCATTTCAGAAGTTACTCCAGATGTTCCTCCATGCTTCTTCATGTCTGTCCTATCAAATCAGGATTGTGCACGGCGTCCTACTTCACAGATACGATATCAATTCGGAACAGCCGCACATGCTGCATCGCGCCATCTTCTCCTCCCTCCTCCTAATACAGGAACATTTAGAACTGAAACCACTGTTGATTGCAGAATGCTTTTGATTTCACAAACAGAATCAAAAGGAAGGAGACTATTCCAGCATACATGGCTAAATTGAAGAGATTGTCTTAAGCATCGTCAGTTCAGTGATGGGCTTACCGATACACTGAGAGATTGTTTAGTTTGTGGAATCTTACAAGAAATGCATTGAAATACGGCTCCTAACTGAAGCATAACTCACATTTCAAAGAGCAGTTGAAATTGATATATCAATGGAAACAGCAGACAGAGTCACAACTGAGTCTCAGTCAGGAATGCAAATAAACATCAACAACATTGCAACATCTAAATGGAAACCTGCCTGACCAAACAAACTAATGCTACTGTTGTGGCAGGGGCACACATACACCAGACCAATGCAGGTTTAAAGGTGAAACTTGCTGAAAATGCAACAAAGTAAGACACATATCAGGAGCATGTCAGACAGATAAAAAAAAATTCCAAGGACTGCACAGGGAAGAGAAAATGATAACAAATCAAGTTGCAGTTTCAAAAAGAAAACTATTGATGTTGATGTTGCATGCTGTTGATGAAAATTCTAATAATGATGAGAGTGACACAGGACTGGTAGGCTTGAGATTTACAATGTGAAAAATAACAGAAAAGCAATTTGGCTTATAGAGAAAGTGAACAACAAATTAATTAAAATGGAATTAGTCATTGGCTCAGCTGTTTCAAGCACTCCACATACCCATTTTATGCTAAATAACAGAGACTTACTCTAGACAGAACTCCCTCATACCAGCCCAAATTGAAATATGGGTGCCATTCTAGGTGTTATTTCCACATACTGGCTTTATCTCACTAATCACAGATACCGTTCAATGAAGGCAGCATAAAGGATTAACACCTAAAATAATGGCATCCCAAATTCCAGCCTCATCTAACTAATGAGTTAGTACAGGCAAGACTCTATTATACAGGCCTTCCTAATGACCCACAGGCTATTAACTTTAGTTCCAGCTTCCTCTAGGAACTGGGGCAGAAGTATCAGTCTTTCCACATCACAATGACTATCCTAGTAACCAAAAATCAAAAATATGTGTTGTACACCAACTAGTAATCCAGATGAGGCAACTGTAAGATATTTCCAATGCAAAGAATGAAAGCCACATCAGTGACCCCTCAGATGTAAAATGAACATTTACTCTGGAATCTACCATTAGTGGAATAAAGTTTGAAATGTATCCACCCTTTATGCACTGAAGTGTTCCATAACTTGAATCACTGTAGTTTTGGTACCATGTCTATTTGTTCATGGTTCCTTCACCAGTTGAAGTAAAATACTCTCTATGCCACCCCCCCCCCACTTCAGTTCACTTGAATCAAGCCACCAATCAAGCCAGCCCTTTATGCTGTAAAATTTGAGTAATGCAGCTCTAGTTGCCATCTTTCCTCATAAATTAACCTCCCAATACCAGGAGTCATTCTGGTAAATCTCTACTGCACTTTGGAGGTGAATGTATTTTCTTTAGCAAGTATAGTACCCAGAAGTATTCCAGATGTGGTCCAGATGATAAATTATTTCACATCTCCTGAAACTCGATTACTACAGTTATAAAAACCAGAATTTAGTGACTTTTCCTTATTAAACTGGATTCTGTTTAATTGGAATACGTTGGGACCAGTACATATTGGCTTAATTAAGTGGCTGCCCCAATTAACAAGTTTGATAAAAAATCATTATAAAGGTATAAAAAAGCCAAACTACCATTTAATGGGGTAAGAAATTATGTTTTTAGGTGAAATACAGAACAAATTACAACACTGCCAATACTATTAGATCTTAACAGTTATGAATGAAGGAATTCATCCAGTGCCAAGTTCGTTTGAATGACTGTAAATGAACAAAATCAGCACAGACACCTACTGCAGACAATAGACTGCCTTCATATAATGCTTTCGATGATTGTATCCTCCAAATCTTCATTTTAATAGTCTTCACAGCGCACAACTTGTTGAACTAGTGAGATCGTTTCATTTTCACTTCTGGCACCTCCAAGTCTGAATGCTTGAAACCGCAGTGAGCAAAAATGTTCTGAATTGTCTTACTACCAAGTAAGTGACATACAGCCCCAAATAAACAAAGGGAATCTTGGCTATCTTTTCAATTCATTTTTGTTCTTTAAGAATTCTCCCAAATAAGCAGCTGGCCCAATTAACAAATGGACCAATTAACTGGAATCCACTGTATTTCCAAACCTGGTCATGATGTGTTAAATGGATATGAACACACCAAGTCCCTTTGGGCCTCCACTGGCAATGCTCCTTAACATTTAACAAGTTCTCAGTTCTTGTCACAAGTTCCCAGTCTATGTACCTGTAATCTGTGTAACTTCCCTGTCAAATTAATAATGTGCTTAACTTAGGCATAACTTAGACTGACTTTTTCCAGATGTCCTCTGGAACAGACCAAAGACATCAAGACACAGGAGTAGAAAAAGGCTATTCAGCCCTTTGAGTCTGCTCTGTATGTAAATAAGTAAGTGCATATACTGTAAAAACTTCATATGGACTCCAACGTCCACTATTCTAGTCCTAATGAAGAGTCCTGACCTAAAACATTGACAGCCCATTTCCTTCCACAGTTGCTGCCTGACCCACTGAGATCCTCCAACATTGTGTATGTTGCTCCACCATTCGAATGACCTCTGCAAAAAAATTCACAAGTTATTTGGGCATGTATATCTTAGACAAGTCATATGAGTTTTCTCTGATCAACTATAGTTCTTTTTCCAAGGTTTTCAAGAAGTTTGTCCTTAATTCTAGAAAAAGGTAATTTTTCCAAAGTACATTTAGTCTTTAATTGCTTTGTTTCTTTCTATCATCGTAGAGTGCCAACAGAGTGTACTTTCCCTGCAGTTCCATTAACTCTAACCTCCAAACCTTCACCAGGTTTGACAAGGTTCAGGTTGAACAAATTATTTTACCGGAGAATAAGGATTACAAGGAATAGAAGTAAATTTCAAAGGCTCATTTATTATCAAAGTATACAACTCTGAAATTCTTCTTCTCCAGATAGCCATAAAAATGAAAAAGAATGGCTGCATTATCATCAACACCCAAATCCTGATCCCCACAAAAAAAACAAGAAAGATCAGGTGAACAACACAGAATATATAAAAAAAAGCATAAGACTTTAAAGAAGTCCATAGTCCAAGTCCATATCCAAATGCAAAAAACCTGGGTAACATTCTCCAAGCACAGTAGCAGGCTCTCTCTTCTCCAGCAGTGGAGTAATCCCATCTGTGATCAAAAGGCAGTCTCCCCTCTCTGTTAACAAAGCAATACCACCAGCGATCACTTGCTGGCAGCAGAGCGGTCCCACTAGCAGTCAAACGACAGGCAGCCGGCACTCACCTTCTACATTAGCATCAATGTTTCAATCTCCCTTGTCACTTTAATCAGTGAACAATGGAAGCTTTAATTGGTCAAATGGAGTCAAACATCGGATCGCGCCTTGTCCCACAGCCTTCTTGCTACAAAGTTCACGCATGCTGCCTCTGTCTTCCAGAATCCTCTCAGAGACTGCAGAGTGCTGAAACACCCAATGAATATTACACATTCTTAAACTTAAATTAGCTAATTCAAATATAATTGTTAAGCGTTTTCCGGTGTAAAACTATGCCCTGCACTTCTCCTTTAAACTCCTGCTCCCACCCACCCCCATCTTAAATATATGTCTTCTAGTATTAAACATTTCTGCTCTGGTAAATAAGATTCTGTCCATCCATCTCAGCCTCTCCATCCTGTAAAATTACCTCAGGTTTCAACTCAGATGCAAAGACAACAACCCAGGTTCGTTCAACATCTCCTTATAGCTCAAATCCTCTAATCCAGGTAACATGCTGGTAAACCACTTCTTCTACACCCTCTCCAAAGCTTCTGCATCCTTCCTGCAATGGGGCAGGCAGAAATACACATAATATTCCAAGTGTGGCCCAACCAAAGTTTTATAAAGCTGCAACATTTCTTGCTTACTCTCACAGATGACACTGCCACCAATAAAATCAAGCATACCATTTACCTTTTCCATCTCCATTTTACACACCTCTACAGCTTCATCTGCCCATCAACACCCTTTTATTTGGATTCAACTATATTTTGACAGCTCTTGTTCACCAATTCCTCTTCATCTCTTCTTCTAGGTACCTCCCCGTTGGAATCTCAGTACTAATACATGCTTTCAACTTGACTATAATTTTGCCTCTACAGATATTGTCTAACTTGCTGAGTTGTTCAAGCAATTTGTTCTTTGACATGATGGGGAATCCTCCTGAAGGTCGATGTCATATAAAGTTTTGGCATACTCACCACAGGAGACAAAATTAACCCTGGTCCACCATCCTGAATCAATTTGTGTGGTACATGGAATCCATCCATGTCAATCATGAAATGAAATACTGCAGGTGGTAAAGAGAGATCTATGCTCCGTTACGTCAGGGTTGCCAGACATCCCCCTTCCCATTCTTTGGGCTTCCTTCCATCTCAGCACAAAGAGAAATTGATGTCACAAGTGTAGCCATCCATCACTTCAATACTCTGGGGAGATGACCTTTTGATGACTATGCAACATACATCAAAGTTGCTGGTGAACGCAGCAGGCCAAGCAGCATCTATAGGAAGAGGCGCAGTCGACGTTTCAGGCCGAGACCCTCTTCCTATAGATGCTGCTTGGCCTGTTGCGTTCACCAGCAACTTTGATGTATGTTGCTTGAATTTCCAGCATCTGCAGAATTCCTGTTGTTTGCGTTTTGATGACTATGAGTACTTTTCTCATGAGCCTGGAACAGAAGTCCACTCCACATTTATTGCAGTGATGTGCAAAAGGATGGTTAACTGTGGCTATTATATTCTTGTATCAATGGTAGAGAGTACTGCTGGAAGGAGCCCATTTTTTCCATGACACTCCGCATGTTGCAGTCAACTATCCAGGCATTAAAGTACAGGTCCACAATCCCTTATCCGAAATCCTTGGGGTCATTTGCATTTCGGAATTCAGAATTTTTGGGATTTCAGACCCCACCCCCCAATACCAAAAAACATGTATGCTCAAGTCCCTTATTTAACCTGTCTCAGTGCAGTGGACTTTAGGACCCGGCGGCGCACCAAACCTACGCACATCCTTCCATATACTTTAAATCATCTCTAGATTACTTATAATACCTTATACAATGTAAATGCTATGTAAATAGTTGTTATACTGTATTGTTTAGGGAATAATGACAAGAAAAAAAATTATTTCCAACAAAAACATTCTATAAAACATAAAAATATACAGCTTCAAACAAACTGAATCAAACACATGGTAAATGACTTATTATAATAAATGTAGAACGTCACTGTCACTGTCACTATAAAACTTCAGTAACTCGTCTTTCTGTTTATTTAAAGCATATACAGTGGTAGTTCTGACACTATTTTCTTCAGTAAGACGTCGCACAGACGCACCACGATCAAGCTTCTGCAATAGCTCCACTTTCTGCTTATTGATAATGATAGATGCTTCCTTCTCCTCTTCTCATTGTTACCCATAGGGGTATCTGCAGCTCTTTTTGACATTTTCACAGTGAAATTAAACACAAAGTCAACAGTGAACACAAAATATCAGCAAACAGCAAATGCACATGTAACTAGTACGAATGCTGAGCCACAGCTGACATCTGGCGGACTCTGCTAGTGCTACCACGTCACACCGGAGTGACGTCAGCTGCTGGTGGAAAAAAACCTCGGTTCTCGAAGCTTTTTGGATTTCAGAATTTCAGATAAAAGAATGTGCACCTGTATGCAGCTGACAACTATCGCCACCTTCAAGGGTAGAAAGATTAAAGCCTCTTCCTTGCAATAGTAAAACCATCCCAGAGGTCTGGGTATTAAATGGCATACCAGCACTCACTGTTAAATAGTTTGACTCAGTGACTGGAAATGAGGAGGCCATTATTTGACTGAATGAGGAGGCTATTTTTCAGAATAGTCGAGGCTGCATACAACAATATGGCACAGAACCAAGCCTCGTGTTGTTGCTGAATTAATTATATGCCAAACTAAACAAAGGCAGAGAAGAAGCAACAGGATTGCTTTGAGTCAGTGGACTGGAGCGTGTTCAAGGACTCGTTTACTGATCTGAATGAATACAACATGGTTGTCATGGACTTTATAAAAAGATGAGTATGTCTCCACAAAATCATTCAAAGTCTTCCCCAACCAGAAGCCCTGAATTAACCATGAGATCTACAATCTGCTGATGGTCAGATCAGAGGAATTCAAGTCTGGTGACCAAGAAAGTTACAAGAGGTCCAGGTATGATCTCCAGAAAGCCATCTCATGGGCAAAGTGGTAATTTCAGATTAAACTTGAATCAATGAAGGACTTTTAACAGCTGTGGCAGGACTTGTTACAAATGACATATGTGACAACAGGGCTTCATTTCCAGATGAGCTGAAGGCCTTCTCTGCTCACTTTGGCCATCAAAACATGGAGGAACCATCACAAACTCCCAGCGTTTGGATCGGGACAACAGAGTGGTGTGGGAGCTGAATTCTGAAGGAAGGCAGTTTTTTTAAAAACTTCGTTGAGTGCAAGAAGGACGAGACTGCGCAGGCGCATGACGTAACAGGACAACAGGGAGAGTTTAAAAAGGAGGGTTACTTCCAACAGCTTTCTTTTGGATCGGGACAACAGAGTGGTGTGGGAGCTGAATTCTGAAGGAAGGCAGTTTTTTTTAAAACTTCTTTGAGTGCAAGAAGAACGAGACTGCACAGGCGCGTGACAGAACAGGACAGCGCAGAGAGAGCGGGCAGCAGAGTGAGCAGTAGCAGAGTGTACGGCTTCAGCGGTAAACGGGAAGAGGCGAGAGCAAAGCACCAACTCTTCAGCCCCCCCCTTTGGCAAATCGGCCCAGACAGACAGGAACAGCAGGGCTCACACAGCTAACGGTACAACCTAGCGGTTCAAAAAGTTCATCTGTTTGGCGAGGTAAGTGGGTGAGTAGACTTATTTTTCCTGTTTCATTCCTGTAGAATTAGATAGCATGCCTGCAGGGTTAGTACTTTGTTCAGGGTGTCAGATGTGGGAATCCTGGAAGACCTCCAGCCTCCCTGATGGCCACATCTGCACCAGGTGCACCGAGATGCAGCTCCTCAGAGACCGTGTTAGGGAGCTGGAGCTGCAGCTTGATGATCTACTGCTTATCGGGGAAAGCGAAGAGGTAATAGACAGGAGCTACAGGGAGGTAGTCATCCCTAGGCTACAGTGGTCAGAAAACTGGGTGACTGTCAGGAGAGGGAAGGAAAATGCCCAGATAGTGGACAGCACACCTGTGACTGTCCCCCTCAGCAAAAAAATCTTGTTCTAGATGCTGTTGAGGGGGATGACCTGACAGGGGACGCCCACTGTGACCGGGTCTCTGGCACTGAGCCTGGCACTGTTGTGCAGGAGGGAAGGAGGGAGAAGAGGAATGTGGTAGTCATAGGAGATTCCATAGTCAGGGGAACGGACAGGAGATTCTGTGAGCCTGATAGAGATACCCGCATGGTGTATTGCCTCCCAGGTGCCAGGGTACGGGATGTCTCGGATCGGGTCCAGAATACTCTGAAGGGGGAGGGCGAGCAGCCAGTTGTCTTGGTACATGTTGGTACCAAGGACATAGATAGGACAAGGGAGGAGGTCCTGAAGAGAGATTTCTGGGAGTTAGGAAGGAGGCTGAGAAGCAGGACCTCCAGGGTAGTAATCTCGGGATTGCTACCTGTGCCACGTGCTAGCGAGGGTAAGAAGAATAGGATCAGGCAGATGAATGCAAGGCTGAGAGACTGGTGCAGGGGGCAGGGCTTCAGATTCTTGGATAATTGGGATCTCTTCTGGGGGAAGTATGACCTGGTCAAAATGGACAGGTTACACTTGAACCCGAAGGGGATCAATATCCTGGCGGGAAGGTTTAATAGGGCTGTTAGGGAGGTTTTAAACTAATTTGGCAGGGGGATGGGAACTGGAATGATAGAGCAGAGGAAGGGGAAAACAGAAATCAATCTAAGACAGTGAGCAGGAAAGACAGGCAGAAGATGGGGCAAATTTGTAGCCATTGGGATGAGTTGCAGTGCAATAAAGTTGCAGTGAAATCAAAGTGAAAAGTACCAAATACTGGTCTTAAGGTGTTATACTTAAATGCACACAGCATAAGGAATAAGGTGGATGAACTTGTCATACAGCTACAGATTGGCAGGTATGATATTGTGGCCATCACTGAGACGTGGCTGAAGGATGCATGTTTCTGGGAGCTGAACGTCCAAGGATACACGGTGTATCGAAAAGATAGGAAGGTGCAGAAGCTTTATGGGTTGAGCTAAGAAATCGCAGGGGTAAAAGGACCCTGATGGCAGTTATTTATAGGCCTCCAAACAGCTGCAGTGATGTGTACTACAAATTACAACAGGAAATAGAAAAGACTTGTCAGAAGGGCAGTGTTATGATAATTGTGGGGGATTTTAACTTGCCAGTGGATTGGGAAAATCAGGTCGGCACTGGATCTCAAGAGACAGAATTTGTAGAATGTCTGCGAGATGGCTTTTTAGAACAGCTTGTTGTTGAGCCCACTAGGGGATCGGCTGTACTGGATTGGGTATTGTGTAATGAACTGGAGGTGATTAGAGAGATTGAGGTGAAGGAGACAGTGATCATAACATGATTGAGTTCACTGTGAAATTTGAAAAAGAGAAGCCGAAACCTGATGTGTCGGTATTTCAGTGGAGTAAAGGAAATTATACTGGCATGAGAGAGGAACTGGCCAAAGTTGACTAGAAAGGGACACTGGCGGGAAGGATGGCAGAGCAGCAATGGCTGGAGTTTATGCGAGAAGTGAGGAAGGTGCAAGACAGGTATATTCCAAAAAAGAAGAAATTTTCGAATGGAAAAAGGATGCAACCGTGGTTGACAAGAGAAGTCAAAGCCAAAGTTAAAGCAAAGGAGAGGGCATACAAGGAAGGAAAAATTAGTGGGAAGACAGAAGATTGGGAAGCTTTTAAAACCCTACAAAAGGAAACTAAGAAGGTCATTAAGAGGGAAAAGATTAACTATGAAAGGATGCTAGCAAATAATATCAAAGAGGATACTAAAAGCTTTTTCAAGTATATAAAGAATAAAAGACAGGTGAGAGTAGATATAGGACCGATAGAAAATGATGCTGGAGAAATTGTAATGGGAGATAAGGAGATGACAGAGGAACTGAACGAATATTTTGCATCAGCCTTCACTGAGGAAGACATCAGCAGTATACCAGACACTCAAGGCTGGCAGGGAAGAGAAGTGTGCACAGTCACAATTACGACAGAGAAAGTACTCAGGAAGCTGAATAGTCTAAAGGTACGTAAATCCCCCGGACCAGATGCAATGCACCCTTGTGTTCTGAAGGAAGTAGCTGTGGAGATTGCAAAGGCATTAGCGATGATCTTTCAAAAGTCGATAGATTCTGGCATGGTTCCGGAGGACTGGAAGATTGCAAATGTCACTCCGCTATTTAAGAAGGGGGCAAGGAAGCAAAAAGGAAATTATACACCTGTTAGCTTGACATCAGTGGTTGGGAAGTTGTTGGAGTCGACTGTCAAGGATGAGGTTACAGAGTACATGGAGGCATATGACAAGATAAGCAGAACTCAGCATGGATTACTTAAAGGAAAATCCTGCCTGACAAACCTATTACAATTTTTTGAGGAAATTACAAGTAGGCTAGACAAGGGAGATGCATTGGATGTTGTATATTTGGATTTTCAGAAGACCTTTGATAAGGTGCCACACATGAGGCTACTTAACAAGATAAGAACCCATGGAATTATGGGAAAGTTACATACGTGGATAGAGCTTTGGCTGATTGGCAGGAAACAGAGAGTGGGAATAAAGGGATCCTATTCTGGTTGGCTGCCGGTTACCAGTGGTGTTCCACAGGGGTCCGTGTTGAGGCCGCTTCTTTTTACATTGTACATCAACGATTTGCATTATGGAATAGATGGCTTTGTGGCTAGGTTAGCTGACGATACGAAGATAGGTGGAAGTGCTGAGGAAACGGAGAGTCTGCAGAGACCCTTGGATAGTTTAGGGGAATGGGCAAAGAAGTGGCAAGTGAAATACAATGTTGGAAAGTGTATGGTTATGCACGTTGGCAGAAGAAATAAACGAGCAGACTATTATTTAAATAGGGAGAGAATTCAAAGTTCTGAGATGCAACGGGACTTGGGAGTCCTCGTACAGGATACCCTTAAGGTTAACCTCCAGGTTGGGTCGGTGGTGAAGAAGGAGAATGTAATGTTGGCATTCATTTCTAAAGTAATAGAGTATAAGAGCAGGGATGTGATTTTGAGGCTCTATAAAGTGCTGGTGAGACCTCACTTGGAGTACTGTGGGCAGTTTTGGTCTCCTTATTTAAGAAAGGATGTGCTGACATTGGAGAGGGTACGGAGAAGATTCACTAGAATGATTCCGGGAATGAGAGGGTTAACATATGAGGAATGTTTGTCCACTCTTGGACTGTATTCCTTGGAGTTTAGAAGAATGAGGGGAGACCTCATAGAAACATTTCGAATGTTGAAAGGCATGGACAGAGTGGACGTGGAAAGTTGTTTCCCATGATGGGGGAGTCTAGTATGAGAAGGCATGACTTAAGGATTGAAGGGCGCCCACTAAGAACAGAAACGTGAAGAAATTTTTTTAGCCAGAGGGTGGTGAATCTATGGAATTTGTTGCCTTGGGCGGCAGTGGAGGCCAAGTCATTGGGTGTATTTAAGGCAGAGATTGATAGGTATCTGAGTAGCCAGGGCATCGAAGGCTATGGTGAGAAGGCAGGGGAGTGGGACTAAATGGGAGAATGGATCAGTTCATGATAAAATTGCAGAGCAGACTCGATGGGCCAAATAGCTGACTTCTGCTCCTTTGTCTTATGGTCTTATGGAGCCCTTGATGATGCAGCGATTTCAGTCTCTGAGGCAGACATGGAAAACATCCTTCAGGAGGGTAAACCCACAGAAAGCATCTGGCCCTGTGCTGATCAACTGGCTGGAGTTCAGTGAGATCTTTAACCTCTCACTTTGGCAGTCTAAGATACCCACCTGCTTCAAGCAGACTACAATTATTCTGGTGCCCAAGAACATGGTAACCTGACTCAATGCCTATCATTCAGCAGCACTTAAATCCACAGTAATGAAGTGTTTTGAGAGTCTGGTGATGAAACATTTCAACTCCAGCCTGAGAAACAACTTGGATCAGCTCCAACAGATGTCATTTTATTGGCTCTATGATCAACTCTAGATCATCCAGACAGCAAAGATGCTTACATCATGATGCTCTATATCAACAACAACACAGCATTCATGGCCAACAATACTATTCGAATTCACAGGCCAAAGTAAAAGGCGTTTCTATTTTTATAGACTCTTCAATTTCATTTACGCATTATGAGTCTCATAATGCATAAACGAAGTTGAAGAGTCTATAAAAATAGAAACGCCTTATCTTTGGGCTGTGAATTCGAATGGTATTTATGATCCTTCCAAAACCTTAAGAAACGCTGATTATCCTCCTTCCACACATGAGTTTCTTGTACAAAAATAATATGAGCCTTCAACCTATGGAATACTTTAAAAATACTTTCTTCCGCTTAATCGGCTAGTTTAAACCACTTGCATTCGAAGAAACCAAATTAGTAATCTTATCCATAGTACTGAAATTGAGCATAAGGTATGTAAAGGGTTAACCAGAATACAAACTTATGACCCCGGAAAAGGGAAAAAGGTTCAAAGAGGAACCAGAAATCCTGACATTTAGGACATTTTAGTAGTTTCAAGTCAGCCTGTTTAAAGAAAAATTCTAAATTACAAATAAAACAAAAATACCACCCCCCCACAAAAACCCAGGAAAAAGCCAGAAAGTGGCCGATGTTAAATCTAATGCTAAATCTAATCCCATTTCTCCAGAAGGCAATCCAAAAGAAATATGTTTTTCTTAAAAAAAACCACCCGTGGTCAAAAAAGTAAAAGAGCAATTACTATAAATGTAAAGCGAAGAATACAACAAATACAAAGGTAAAATAGTTTCTTCTTACTCATATTTCAAAAAAAGAGACCAAACGCCAATTCATATTATTAAATTTTCACATATTAATGATCAGAAATGACGCAGCAAGAAAAAGTAAATTCTAAGAAGGAAAGCAATCCGCCATCTTAAGATGTAATACTTCTCCAATTAAGTTTCAAAGAAAAGGAAAATCAAACACTGTATCTACTACTTAATTACTCTCAAAAGTAAAAAGATTAAAAGTGAAAAATACTAACGACCACTAACAAAAAAATCACCTTTATTCAAAAATACGAAAAATACCTGCACTACAAAACCGAAGCAGGAACTCTCAAAATATAAAAATCTAAATCTGTAAACTGAATAATCGCTTTTTTAAAAAAAAAGCTAAAAAGCAAGTTAGGAAAAAAAGAGAACAGTGCATTAATTAGTCTTTAGCAGAGGGAGACAAGATTGTCGAGAAAGCTTTGAGCTTCGTCCGGAGTTTTAAAGAAACGACAAGATTTATCTGCCAGAGCAATTCTCAGACATGCTGGAAACAGCAACGCTATCTTGAAGCCCACATGATAGAGATCTGACATTTGTGGTTTAAAAGCCATCCGTTCCTTCAATACTTCTGGGCTGAAATCTTCAATGATGCGAAACCTGAAACTTTGAAAATCAATCATACCTTTCCGCCGAGCAGCTCATATTACTTGTTCCTTAATATGAACATAGTGAAACCGGACAATGACAGGTCTCGGTTTAGTTTCTTTGGAAAGTTTGTGGCGTAATGTACGATGGGTGCAATCCAGCAATGGAGGGGCATCCAAAACGTCCGGACCAAATACATCCATTAACAACTTAGAAAAGTATTTAGTAGGACTGCCCGTCTCAACATCTTTGGGAAACCCGATTATTCGCAGACTCTGTCCCCGAGAGCGATTTTCAGGATCGATAATCTTTGATTTACAACATTCCAATTGCTGAGATGTCGAAGCTAGATTTTTCTCGAGAGATTCCATTTTTCGGTCCCTATTTCGACCGGCTTCATCTAGCTCTGAAATTCTAATGGAGGCACTCCATTATGAAAATAATGGAAACTCCATAATGCTCCATAATGGAAACTCTCCAGGAGGCGCTCATGGTGTGAGGTGCACTTTGGCTTCGCTCCATTCCCTTTACTTATTTTACCTGTAACCACAGTTCATCTTCTACTCACTTAACTACTCACAGTAACAGAAATCTTGACCAGGGGTGCCCAAAGTTTTGCATGCCACTGTATATGTGACAAATTCATCGAAACGTGTAGTGAAATATGTCATTTGTGTCAATTACCAACACCCAGTCTGAGGATTGTGCCAGGGACAGCCCACAAGGGTCACCATACTTCTGGCATCAACATATCATCCCCACAACTCACTAAACTTAACACATACATCTTTGGAATGTGGCAAGAAACTGAAGCACCAGAGGAAAGCCACACTTCACAGGCAGAAAGTACAAACTCCTTACAGGTAGTAACAGGAATTGAACCCTGATTGATCTTACAACTAGCATTATAAAGTGCTGCACTAAGCACTACACTAATTACACTGAGTTGGTTAAAATAGAGAAAACTGATTGATGGATGAGAACTGGAGATTACAGTGTGAGAAAAGAAGGGGTGGAGAGAGAAAGGGAGAGAGAGAAAGAAGAAAGAATTATTGAAGCTGGCTCTCATTGAAAGGACTGGGAAAGAGAAAGGACATTTTATAAAGTGTAAACTAACTGAGACATAGAATAATAGATAAATTGCTTTGAGAGTATCTGAGAGTGTGGGAAAGGAACTACCATGGCAGTGAGAATAAAAAAACATATTCTTCAGTATCAAGACAGAGCTTTGAACATTTTACTTATGCAACAATGAGGCTTACACATCTTAACTACAGTAACTTCTTCCCCTGAAACAACAACTTAAAATAAATGGATTTTTTCTCAACAAATGAGGTCTTCAAACAAGTATACTTTAGCCTAACTCAAAAACCTAAATGTATGCATGGACTCCAGAATGAAGACTGAAGATCAGCTATGACTTGCCAGTATAATACTAAGTAGAGGTGCTTCCTAAAATCAGCCTATCATATTGAGCCCCTAGAAACAAACAGCTGGTTCTCAGCTCAGAACACCTCACACACAATAACTGCAGGCCAAAGTGATTTCTTTGAAGTTGACTGTACAGTTCATGAATCTCTGCTCAGAAGTTGGAAGGCCCAATATACATTCAAATCCTTCAGAAATACATTTGAATGGATCTTCTAGGATCAATATTGAAATGAAGCAAGTTCAGAGGATTATCTAAGGATTTCTATTAAAATTTAAAGAAAAATCCAAATGGTGGCATTTAACCTTAGACATCTCGCGATCAGTTGCATTGCTTAAGTAATTAAGCAACTTAATTATTGTCTTTTGCTTTAGGAAGTTTTGTGCTTTTACATTTCTATGGGTAGGAGGTTAAGTTAAGAAAAACTAAGCAAAGACAGAGATTAATTTTGATTATGTTAGGAAATGTACACAGAAATATACTTACAAAGAGAAAGCCAATTCGAAAAAGGTCTTAAAAAAAAGTCACCAGAAAATGGACTGAGCATTTCAAAAGAAATCCTACAGCAGACTGTACGTATTTCAAGAAGTTCTCGCTATCTGTCATTAGAAAAGCCTTGGAAATTTAAACATGTGTATTTTTAACCACTATGTAACTGAATTGTAGCGAAATATTGACTGCTACCTTTGTATATCTGGAAAACACAAGCACATGGGCACGGACGAATACACACACCACACAAAGACCCTTACCATTCTCTTTCATGACTTACAATTCCTTTTTGTTGCAACTCTTACTTTTAAAACGGCAACACAAACAGTGTTACCAAGCAGGTGTATGAAATGTGTGATCAAATGATGGACTTGTTAAATAATAAGGACACAAAGGGCTGAGATGCTGAAAATATTAATCAACACAAAGATAGCTGGAAGTACTGAGCAGGTTAGGCAGCATCTAGTCAGGGAAATAGACAGTTGATTTTTTGAGTCAAGACCTTACATCTGGAGTTAGAAACATAAAAAATATACAGCACAATACAGGCCCTTCAGCCCACAAAGCTGTGCCGATCATGTTCCTAACTTAGAACTACCTAGGCTTTACCCACAGCCCTCTATTTTTCTAAGTTCCACGTAGCTCCATGTGGATGGGTGGTGAAGAAAGCTTTTGGTATGCTGGCCTTTATTAATCAGAGCATTGAGTATAGGAGTTGGGATGTAATGTTGAAATTGTATAAGGCGTTGGTAAGGCCAAATTTGGAGTATTGTGTACAGTTCTGGTCACCAAAATATAGGAAAGATGTCAATAAAATTGAGAGAGTACAGAGGAGATTTACTAGAATGTTGCTTGGGTTTCATCTCTTAAGTTACAGAGAAAGGTTGAACAACTTGGGTCTTTATTCTTTGAAGCATAGAAGGTTGAGGGGGGACTTGACAGAGGTATTTAAAATTATGAGGGGGATAGATAGGGTTGACATGGATAGGCTTTCTCCATTGAGAGTGAGGGAGATTCAAACAAGTGGACATGAGTTGAGAGTTAAAGGGCAAAAGTTTAGGGGTAACATGAGGGGGAACTTCTTTACTCAGAGAGTGGTAGCTGTGTGGAACGAACTTTCAGCAGAAGTGGTTGAGGCAGGTTCGATGTTGTCGTTTAAAGTTAAATTGGATAGATATATGGACAGGAAAGGAATGGAGGATTATGGGCTGAGGGCAGGTCGGTGGGACTAGGTGAGAGTAAGAGTTCGGCACAGACTAGAAGGGGCCGAGATGGCCTGTTTCCATGCTGTAATGGTTATATGGTTATAGCTATCCAGGAGTCTCTTAAAAGACCCCATCTTTTCTGCCTCCACTGCCACAGCCAGCCGCCCATTCCACGCACTCACCACTCTCTGAATAAAAAAAACTTACTCCTAATATCTCCAGGCAACATACATCAAAGTTGCTGGTGAACGCAGCAGGCCAAGCAGCATCTATAGGAAGAGGCGCAGTCGACGTTTCAGGCCGAGACCCTTCGTCAGGACTAACTGAAGGAAGAGTGAGTAAGGGATTTGAAAGCTGGAGGGGGAGGGGGAGATGCAAAATGATAGGAGAAGACAGGAGGGGGAGGGATAGAGCCGAGAGCTGGACAGGTGACAGGCAAAAGGGGATACGAGAGGATCATGGGACAGGAGGCCTAGGGAGAAAGACGGGGGTGGGGTGACCCAGAGGATGGGCAAGAGGTATATTCAGAGGGACAGAGGGAGAAAAAGGAGAGTGAGAGAAAGAATGTGTGCATAAAAAGGAGTAACAGCTGGGGTACGAGGGGGAGGTGGGGCCTAGCGGAAGTTAGAGAAGTCAATGTTCATGCCATCAGGTTGGAGGCTACCCAGACGGAATATAAGGTGTTGTTCCTCCAACCTGAGTGTGGCTTCATCTTTACAGTAGAGGAGGCCGTGGATAGACACGTCAGAATGGGAATGGGATGTGGAATTAAAATGTGTGGCCACTGGGAGATCCTGCTTTCTCTGGCGGACAGAGCGTAGATGTTCAGCAAAGCGGTCTCCCAGTCTGCATCGGGTCTCACCAATATATAAAAGGCCACATCGGGAGCACCGGACGCAGTATATCACCCCAGTCGACTCACAGGTGAAGTGATGCCTCACCTGGAAGGACTGTTTGGGGCCCTGAATGGTGGTAAGGGAGGAAGTGTAAGGGCATGTGTAGCACTTGTTTCGCTTACACGGATAAGTGCCAGGAGGGAGATCAGTGGGGAGGGATGGGGGGGACGAATGGACAAGGAAGTTGTGTAGGGAGCGATCCCTGCGGAATGCAGAGAGGGGGGGGAGGGAAAGATGTGCTTAGTGGTGGGATCCCGTTGGAGGTGGCGGAAGTTACGGAGAATAATATGTTGGACCCGGAGGCTGGTGGGGTGGTAGGTGAGGACCAGGGGAACCCTATTCCTAGTGGGGTGGTGGGAGGATGGAGTGAGAGCAGATGTACGTGAAATGGAGGAGATGCGTTTAAGAGCAGAGTTGATAGTGGAGGAAGGGAAGCCCCTTTCTTTAAAAAATGAAGACATCTCCCTCGTCCTAGAATGAAAAGCCTCATCCTGAGAGCAGATGCGGCGGAGACGGAGGAATTGCGAGAAGGGGATGGCATTTTTGCAAGAGACAGGGTGAGAAGAGGAATAGTCCAGATAGCTGTGAGAGTCAGTAGGCTTATAGTAGATATCAGTGGATAAGCTGTCTCCAGAGACAGAGACAGAAAGATCTAGAAAGGGGAGGGAGGTGTCGGAAATAGACCAGGTAAACTTGAGGGCAGGGTGAAAGTTGGAGGCAAAGTTAATAAAGTCAACGAGTTCTGCATGCATGCAGGAAGCAGCACCAATGCAGTCGTCGATATAGCGAAGGAAAAGTGGGGGACAGATACCAGAATAGGCACGGAACATAGATTGTTCCACAAACCCAACAAAAAGGCAGGCATAGCTAGGACCCATACGGGTGCCCATAGCTACACCTTTAGTTTGGAGGAAATGGGAGGAGCAAAGGGAGAAATTATTAAGAGTAAGGACTAATTCCGCTAGACGGAGCAGAGTGGTGGTAGAGGGGAACTGATTAGGTCTGGAATCCAAAAAGAAGCGTAGAGCTTTGAGACCTTCCTGATGGGGGATGGAAGTATATAAGGACTGGACATCCATGGTGAAAATAAAGCGGTGGGGGCCAGGGAACTTAAAATCATCGAAAAGTTTAAGAGCGTGAGAAGTGTCACGAACATAGGTCGGAAGGGATTGAACAAGGGGTGATAAAACAGTGTCGAGGTATGCAGAAACGAGTTCGGTGGGGCAGGAGCAAGCTGAGACAATAGGTCGGCCAGGACAGGCAGGTTTGTGGATCTTGGGTAGGAGGTAGAAACGGGAAGTGCGGGGTGTGGGAACTATAAGGTTGGTAGCAGTGGATGGGAGATCCCCTGAGCGGATAAAGTCGTTGATAGTGTGGGAGACAATGGCCTGGTGCTCCTTGGTGGGGTCACGATCGAGGGGTAAATAAGAGGAGGTATCCGCGAGTTGTCGCTGTGCCTCGGCAAGGTAGAGGTCAGTACGCCAGACTACAACAGCACCCCCTTTATCAGCGGGTTTAATAATAAGGTTAGGATTAGTGCGGAGGGAGTGGAGAGCAGAGCGTTCCAAAGGAGTGAGGTTGGAATGGGAACAAGGTGCGGTGAAGTCGAGACGGTTGATGTCCCGACGGCAGTTGGCAATAAAGAGATCCAGAGCAGGCAGAAGACCAGAGCGGGGTGTCCATGAAGAAGAGGAGGGTTGAAGACGGGAGAAGGGGTCATCGGTGGGGGTGGAAGAGTCCTTGCCGAAGAAGTAGGCTCGGAGACGGAGACGGCGGAAGAAAAGTTCCGCATCGTGGCGAACACGGAACTCGCTGAGGTGTGGGCGAAGGGGGACAAACGTGAAGCCCTTACTGAGAACAGAGCGTTCTGCCTCCGACAGTTGAAGGTCGGAGGGGATGGTAAAGACCCGGCACGGATGTGAGCTGGGATCAGAGGGGGGAGGGGGGAGGCTGGGGGTGTCAGTGGAGAGGGGAGGGTTGGGGTGAGAGGAAGATGGAGCCTCTGAGGGCCCAGGAGTTGACGGTGGGATCTGAGGGAGACTGGGCTGCGGAGTGGTGGTGGGGGAAGGGGAGACGGGAGTCACAACAGCAGCACATAAAGACCCGGCCTGGAGTTCAAGGCTGGAGTCACAGTTGGTGGTTGCGTAATCATTTCGAATGTGTCCATGGTCGTTGCTGGAGTCCGGGTTTTGAATATGTCCTGAGGTGTTGGAGCCGCCGAGATCAATGGCAGGCGCCGCAATTGAAAGTTCATGCCTGCTAGCGTCGGGGCCGGCAGGCTCTGGAGTCCGTAGATGTAAGATCTTGCGATATCACAGGATATTTTCCTAATATCTCCTGTGTATCTACTTCCAAGCACCTTAAAACTATGCCCCTCTCGAGCTAGCCAATTCAGCCCTGGGGAAAAGCTTCTGACTATCCACACGATCAATGCATCTCATTATCTTGTACACCTCAATTAAGTCACCTCTCATCCTTCCTCGCTCCAAGGAGAAAAGGTCGAGCTCACTCAACCTATTCTCATAAGGCATGCTCCCCAATCCAGGCAACATCCTTATAAATTTCCTCTGCACCCTTTCTATGGTTTCCATGTCCTTCTTATAGTGAGGCGACCAGAACTGAGCACAGTACTCCAAGGGTGGTCCGACCAGGGTCCTATATTGCTGCAACATTACCTCTCGGCTCTTAAACTCAAGCGCACGATTGATGAAGGCCAATGTACTGTATGCCTTCTTAACCACAGAGTCAACCTGTGTAGCAGCTTTGAGTGTCCTACGGACTTGGACCCCAACATCCCTCTGATCCTCCACATTGCCAAGAGTCTTACCATTAATACTATATTCTGTCATCATACTTGACCTACCAAAATGAACCACCTCACACTTATCTGGGTTGAACTCCATCTGCCACTTCTCAGCCCAGATTTGCATCCTGTCAATGTCCCATTGTAACCTCTGACAGCCCTCCATACTATCCACAACACCCCCAACCTTTGTGTCATCAGCAAATTTACTAACCCATCCCTCTGCTTCCTCATCCACATCATTTATAAAAATCACGAAGAGTAGGGGTCCCAGAACAGATCCCTGAGGCACATCACTGGTCACCGGCCTCCATGCAGAATATGACCCGTCTACAACTACTCTTTGCCTTCTATGGGCAAGCCAGTTCTGGATCCACAAATCAATATCCCCTTGGATCCCATGCCTCCTTACTTTCTCAATAAGCCTTGCATGGGCTATCTTATCAAATGCCTTGCTAAAATCCATATACACTACATCTATGGCTCTACCTTTATCAATGTGCTTAGTCGCATCCTCAAAAAATTCTATTAGGCTCGTAAGGCACAACCTGCCTTTGACAAAGCTATGCTGATTAATCCTAATCATATTATGCCTCTCCAAATGGTCATAATCCTGCCTCTCAGGATCTACTCCATCAATTTACCAACCACTGAAGTAAGACTCAATGGCCTATAATTTCCTGGGCTATCCCTACTCCCTTTCTTGAATAAGGGAACAACATCCACAACCCTCCAATCCTCCGGAACCTCTCCCGTCCTCATTGATGAAAAAAAGATCATTGCTGATGCAAAAATCATTGCCAGAGGTTCAGCAATCTCCTCCCTCGCTTCCCACAGTAGCCTGGCGCACATCCCATCCGGTCCCAGTGACATCCAACTTGATGCTTTCCAAAAGCTCCAGCACATTCTCTTTCTTAATATCTACATTCTCAAGCTTATCCGTCCACTGCAAGTCATCCTCACAATGACCAAGATCCTTTTCCTGTAGTGAATGCTGAAGCAAAGTATTCATTAAGTACCTCAGCTCTTTCCTCCTGTTCCATACACACTTTTCCATTGTCACACTTGATTGGTCCTCATCTCTGAAGTCTTATCCTCTTGCTCTTCACATACTTGTAGAATACCTTGAAGTTTTCCTTAATCCTGTCCGCCAAGGCCTTCTCATCGCCCCTTCTGGCTCTCCTAATTTCAGTCTTAAGCTCCTTCCTGCAAGCCTTATAATCTTCTTGATTCATAGCATTATCTAGTTTTTGAGCCTTTCGTAAGCTCTTTACTTCTTGACTAGATTTACAACAGCTTTTGTGCACCACAGATCTTGTACCCTACCATCCTTTCCATGTCTCATTGGAACGTACCTACTCAGAACCCCACACAAATATCCCCTGAACATTTGCCACATTTCTTTGGTACTCTGCCCTGAGAACATCTGTTTCCAATTTATGCTTCCAAGTTCCTGCCTGATAGCCTCATAGTTCCCCTTATTCCAATTAAACGTTTCCTTAACTTGTCTGCTCCTATCCCTCTCCAACGCTATGGTAAAGGAGATAGAATTATGATCACTATCTCCAAAATGCTCTCCCACCAAGAGACCTGACACCTGACCAGATTCATTTCCCAATACCAGATCAAGTACAGCCTCTCCTCTTGTAGGCTTATCTACATATTGTGTCAAGAAACCTTCCTGAGCACACCTAACAAACTCTACCCCATCTAAACCCCTCATTCTAGGGAGATGCCAATCAATATTCAGGAAATTAAAACCTCCACCACAATAACCCTGCTATTATTATTCCTTTTCAGAATCTGTCTCCCTATCTGCTCCTTGATGTCCTGTTACTATTGGGTGGTCTATATAAAACACCCAGAAGAGATATTGACCCCTTCCTATTCCTAACTTCCACCCACAGAGACTCCGCAGACAACCTCTCCATGACTTCCTTCTTTTCTGCAGCTGTGACACTATCTTTGATCAACAATGTCACCCCCCCCCCACCTCTTTTACTTCCCTCCCTATCCTTTCTGAAACATCTAAAGCCTGGCACTTGAAGTAGCCATTCCTCCCCTTGCACCATCCAAGTCTCTGTACTGGCCACAACATCATAGCTCCAAGTACTGATCCACGCTCTAAGCTCATCCACTTTATTCATAGTACTCCTCGCATTCCATCGGACTGAGCGCATCCCTTCTCTATCACCTGCCTATCCTCCCTTTCGCACTGTCTCCAAACTTCCTCTATTTGTGAGCCAACCTCCCTTTCCTCCATCACTTCAGTTCTGTTCCCACCCCCCAGCAATTCTAGTTTAAACTCTCCCCAATAGCCTTAGCAAACCTTCCCGCCAGGATATTGGTCCCCCTTGGATTCAAGTGCAACCTGTCCTTTTTGTACAGGTCACACCTGCCCCAGTAGAGGTCCCAATGATCCAGAAATCTGAATCCCTGCCCCCTGCTCCAATCCCTCAGCCACACATTTATCCTCCACCTCATTCTATTCCTATACTCACTGTCATGTGGCACAGGCAATAATCCCGAGATTACTGCCTTTGAGGTCCTGTTTCTCAACTTCTTTCCTAACTCCCTGTAGTCTTTTTTCAGAACCTCCTCCATTTTCTTACCCATGTCATTGGTACCAATATGTGCCACAACCTCTGGCTGTTCTCCTTCCCACTTCAAGATATCGTGGACACAATCAGAAACATCCTGAACCCTGGCATCTGGGAGACAAACTACCATCCGCGTTTCTCTCCTGTGTTCACAGAATCGCCTATCTGATCCCCTAACTATAGAGTCCCCTATCACTGCTGCCATCCTCTTCCTTTCCCTACCCATCTGAGCCACAGGGCCAGATTCTGCCAGAGGCACGACCACTGTTGCTTCCCCCAGGTAGGCCATTCCCCCCCCCCCACCGAACAGTACTCAAGCAGGAATACTTATTGTTAAGGGGGACAGCCACTTGGGTATTCTCTAGTACCTGCTTCTTGCCCTCCCTCTCCTGACTATTACCCACTTCTCTATCTCCTGTGGTCCCGGGGTGACCCGGTTTTAGAATTAGAAATGTGTTGCTTGTTAAATCAATACCATGTTTACAATATGGAAAGGAAAACATACTGTAAAAACTAAATTTAAGACAGTAAGAAATTTATTGGCTTTGATAAATGTTGAAAATATTGAAAATAAAGGTTTTTAAGCTCAAAATCAATAGGTTACTCAAAAATTCAGATGGTAGAATTAGCTGCTGTAATCGTAATTTCATACAAAACACAAGAAAGAAGGGAGCTGCATCTATCATCACCAATGTGATCTATCAGAGATAGGGCATATAAGCAGTGGAATAAATATGAGTTGTTCAGAGAGAGTCAACAAAATGTTGGGTCATGTGTAAATAATCTAATTGAATATTTTCATGGAAGTCACTAATATGGTGGATTGAGTAGGGGCATTGTTTATGTGGACTTTAAAGGATTGGTCTTTTGAAGTTCTTTGGAAGACATTATAGGCAAAACTAAAAGGTTTCAGAATTGAATATACCCTATGGTATATACGTCTAAAGGGGAGACTACGGCAAAGTGGAAATTGGAAGAGGTGGTCTCTATGATCGTAATCGGGACTTCAACCTTTTCTCCGAAGCATTAACAATTTCAGTTGACAGCATATTTAGAGTTACAATATTTGGGAGCATAAAATTATGCAGCTAAATTACATCCATCAAAACTGTAATGTAAACAGTAGATTTAATTGGGCAGAAGTAAATGGCCAACCCGCCTGCAACCAAAGAAAAAGCACCAGGATCTTTTCTGAATTTTTCAGAAAACTGGAAAATATGCAGAAACAGCTATTCAGCATCTGCACCTACAATTGCAATGGAACAGGTAAAAAAAGTAAACAAGATTATTATCAAAAAGATCTGATGCTCCCCAAAAGCAAAAGAATAACAGATAACCATCTAGAAAGTCCTGTACTTGAAAAGTTTCTGTCCCTCTTTCTCTCTGCAAATGAATCTGTCATAACACTGATTGCTGGGCTTTGTTACAGAGCAGCAGTAGCTGATCTTTTCAAAGATAGGTGATTCCACTTAATTGGGCCATCAGTTCATTGGGCTAGCTGCTTATTTGAGAAGAAAATATAATCAAGAATATGGCTGGGAAACCCTTTGTTTGTTTGGGACACTATGCCACTTAATTGGGGAGGAGACTGCTGCCAGTTTCTAACTAGTGTCACTTACATGCAGTGTATGGCTATTAGGGTCTACACTATGCTTAGAGTGACCAGATTTTAAATAGTATAAGTTGTCTGTGTTTGTGTTCAAAAAGCAGTGATTTTTGTCACTGATAGTTGGTGAGAAATTAGCAGTAAGACAATTCAGAACTGGTTTTGCTCACTGCAGTTTCAAGCATTCAGACTTGGAGATGCTATAAATAGCCAGAATAAAAATGAAACAATATCGCTTCTTCAACGAGTTAAGAACAATGAAGAATTTAAAGTTGTCTTCAATCCTCTTGAATAAGGATGCAATCATCAAAAGTATTATCTGTCCTGATATTGTTAATTTACAATAAATCAGAAAGCATGGCAGTGTACACTGGATTAATTCCTCCGTCATCGACTATTAGGAATTAATACGCAGTTTCATAATAGTGTAGTAGCATTGGCAGTGATCTAATTTGTTTCATATTAAATTTAAATACATAACTTGTTACTCATTTAAACGGTTTGTCTTTTATACCTTTTTAACTATTTCCATGAATGTTTAGCTAACTGGGGCAGCCACATAATTGGGCCAAAATGTAATGGCCTCAATATGTCCCAATTAAGCAGAATCGACTGTATTTATATTTGATTAAAATGCCTTTGAGCACAAACTAAAATATTGATACAAAATAAAATTTGCAAATATTTAATTATAAAACAGTGAAATAAGCACTTGATGTGCATTTAATTCGTTTAATTAATTTCTACATGCAACATTTGCTGATCTGAAATACTAAAATATCTTAATGAAATGAATCAGCAAATTAATAGGCTACGCTAGAATAATGTGTTTAGAAATAAGGTTCTCATGAGAACAATTCAATTATAGCAGTAAGGTAGCCTAGTACAAATAAAAAGGAGTTTCCCCATCGTTTTTGGTGATTTATAGGACATGACAGAATCAAAATATACAGGTAGTCAGAATCTAATGAACACTCAACATCTTCCTCTGCCTTCAGCCTTGTCCAGGTTAGATGCAGGCTGACTTGATGATGTGCGTTCAGATGTTTCTATTTTCTGCATGCTCGCACAACGTCAGTCATGGTCTTGTAGGGCTTTCAGCCCACCACAATTTCAGCTGCTTTATTCAGCACATCTCAGGCAGAGTCACAGAGAACTTACTGAACAGAATCAGGGCCTTTGGCCCATCTAGTCTATTATTCTACTAATCCCATTGACCTGCACCTGAACCATACCTCTCCATACCCTTCCCATCCATGTACTTACCCAAACTTCTCTTAAATGTTTAAATCAAACCCACATCCCCCCACTTCTGCAGACAGCTCGTTCAACACTCTCAGCACCCTTTGAGTAAAGAAGTTTCCCTTCGTTCCCCTTAAACATTTCATCTTTCACCCTTAAACCATGACCTCTAATTCTAATCTAAGCCTCCGTGCATTTACCTAATCTATACCCCTCATAAGATACTGTACTTAGCCAACACATTTCACCAGCAGGCTACCTTTATAACTTCGCCTTTGACATAAGGTCTTAAATCTTTCTTCTGCAATCACAGATTTGCTTTTCACCTCTTGTGTTGGCTATACCAGATCTTAATAGAATGTTTAGTACACTGAAACAATGGCTTTACAGCAAACAACAGGAATTCTGCAGATGCTGGAAATTCAAGCAACACACATCAAAGTTGCTGGTGAACGCAGCAGGCCAAGCAGCATCTATAGAAAGAGGTGCAGTCGACGTTTCAGGCCGAGACCCTTCGTCAGGACTAACTAAGGGTTCCTTCAGTTAGTCCTGACGAAGGGTCTCAGCCTGAAACGTCGACTGCACCTCTTTCTATAGATGCTGCTTGGCCTGCTGCGTTCACCAGCAACTTTGATGTGTGTTGCAATGGCTTTACAGCCTTTTTTTTCAGATGAAAGCATTTCACTCTTTAAAAAGTGCCACAG
The DNA here is from genome assembly GCF_963921235.1 of Mobula hypostoma. Lineage (NCBI taxonomy): Eukaryota > Metazoa > Chordata > Chondrichthyes > Myliobatiformes > Myliobatidae > Mobula > Mobula hypostoma. Next base: position 29,161,575 of record NC_086115.1, on the reverse strand, counting down.
ACAGAAACCTGGGGTGGTTTACTACCATATTTTCATGTACTACACAGTTAAATTTAAATTAAAAATAACATGTTATTGAAAAAAAGTATCAAAAGAGATGGGTTCCCTTCAGGTGTTCCAGTTTCCTCCCAAAGATGTACAGATTAGTCGGTTAATTGGTCATATGGGTGTAAATGGGAGGGGCAGGCTCACTTGGCCAGATAGGCCTGTTACTGTGCTATATCTCTAAATACAAATAAATAGGTAAATAAATAAATAGCCTTCACCACCCAAGGCTATTAACACCAAAGCAAGAGTTCATAGCATTCTTGAAACCCGTTTTAGGTCAACTTATCAGGGATTTCCTTGAGCAGCGTCAGGCTGGTGCTATGACCTAGACTCAGGAAGGTTCCCTTTTCTTACTTCCCAAATGTTACCCAGTCCCACAGTTGTTGACCCTTCACTGCCCCTCATCCAACCACTATCCCTATCAACTGATCTCCAAAGCCATATCCACCTGCAGAGTTTTGCTAATAGAGTATGAAAGTCATTTTATGTGCTAACTAAAGCCGAAGCCCTTTACTTCCATTATGGACAAACTAAAAACACAATTGCCTAACACTGACATCATTATATCAGACACCATTTCTTAAAGTGAACACAATTCAATGAGTGTTTGTGAATTGTGTAGAATCGTTTCTATTATAAACTGTGTCATCTGTCACCCATTACATCACCCTACAAATCTATCATTATTCTAACCTCATCTGCCTCCACTTCCAATCACCTACACCCATTGATTAATGGTTTATTACAATTACTAACCCTACCCTTGACTGACAATCCCAATCTCATTATTCAAACACTCAAATCCCTGATCATTTTCACCACTACTTTCCACCTCCATCTGTGACCTGATCATTTCACCCCCAATTTACATTACACACAAAACACAACTACTTCCATTTCAAACCAGAAACTATACCCATCCCCACCCTGACTAAAAATCACACTTTTTGCTCCCCACCCTATCCTCTACAACTAACCTTCACTAAAAAAATCCCATTAAACTTTCCTGTCCCCAGTCTAAGTCCGGTGTCTGTCTTCAACCACCAGACCTGACCAAAGCCCTAGCTACAAATCATTCTAGATATGTACTCCACATAGTACCTCTGATCAGTACATCCACGGAAAGGAGTATGTTGCCTCACACATAGCAACTTTTAATGTAATTTTGAAAGCACTGACCAAAGTACAAGTCACGATAATTGTTGGCTCTGATATGCGTAATGGCAAGAGAGAGCCCTGCTGAAATTCCACTGATATCTTGAAGGAATGGCACAATTTCTGCCCTAATCTCTTTTACTCCCCAAAGAGCTCCAAGTTATGGATAATGTTGAAGTGTTCTAGCTTTAGTAATATTTTTGTTATCTATGCTGATTTGTATTCTCTGATTTAAGCTGATCTTTTTTGCACTTTAGGTGTATTGATAAAACCAATAAATTATACATCTGCTGTGCTGAGAAAGCCAACTGACATTTCAATATACACAGAAATCTCTCATAACAAGACTTGCTGCTGCAATTCAGACTTAGTCATACATCACTGAAACAAGCCCTTCAGCCCACTACTTTCATGCCCATAATCATACACCCCTATGTACTATAAGACACAAGAACAGAATTAGACCATTCAGCCCATCAAGTCTGATCATGCCTAATTTATTATTCCTCTCAAGTCCACTCTCCTGTCTTCACCTCAGAACCTTTGACACCCTTACTAATCAGGAACCTTTCAACTTCCACGGTAAAAATGACTTGGCCTCCATAGCTATCTGCGGCAATGAATTCCACCCCTAGCTAAAGAAATTCCTCCTCTCCTCTTTTCTTGTATTCTAATCCCATTTTTCCTCTCACATCCCATTAACTATCTTCTTCCTGCCACCCAATTTTACGCAGAACAATTAACCCATTATTTCAGAACATATTTCAGATGGAAGAGGAAACTGCTGCACACAGGGGAAATACAACACCTTAACAAGAAGAACATGCAAACTCCCCATTGACAGCACCCAGGGGAGAATCAAACAGGCCTGGAACTGTAAGCAGCAGTCATAACCACTGCACCATTGTGTCATTCTATCAGAAACAAATTCAAAAATGGCTTGATCGAACAGTATTGTTATACTGGATGACTTCATTCTCAGGCAAAAAAAAATTTTTTTATAACTTTAATACAACAACTAGGAATCTCCTTGGAGCTACTGCTACTCTGCTTGTATCTTCACTAAAAATATGTTGATACTCTGCTTTCACATGTAAACAGGATTGATGCCTTCAGCAGACACAGTAGTAGAGATGGAACCATTTTGAAAAGATTCCTCACCAATGTTTTCATTTCAGAAATAAAATTGGAGTGCCGAACAATGTCTTGTTTAAATTTACTGTGCACTGTAAAGATAATGATCCAGATTCTGCTCTTCTGCACCCTCCCTGCAGAGAAACTCAGCATGATAAATTGCAGGTTGGAGAATCAGCTCTGTGCAATTGCTGACACTTAACAGTACACTGGAGAGCATTCAAGAGTAGTCTGTCATTGCTGACTCTTTGAAAAAGCTATCCACTGAGTCTCATATCCCATCTGTACAAATTTTACTATTTCAAATATTTATTTTATGATTTAATTGAAAATGTCAAGCAAAGGATATCTTCATGAAGGTGCTTACACTGGGGTTCAGAGTGCTCCATCTTTCAACAGAAGCACAGCAACACGACCAGAAAATAGGAAGTGCAAAACTGGTAACATTGCCCGTGACCGCAATTCTGAAGCTGTTCCACAACTTATGACTCACTTTCAAGGACTCTACAATTCATTCTCAGTATTATTTATTATTAGTTATTATTTGTATTTCCACATTGTCAGTCTTTCAGCTCGGATCTTTCTTTATGTCAATGGCTTTAGTGAAACCAAGACTTGCACTAATCCATGGAACAAGCCTCACCTTTGTGTGTGTTGCTCTGATTTCCAGTATCTGCAGATTTTCTCTTGTTTAAGCCTCAACGTTACATTGATTCCAGACTTTCTGAAGGTATATGAATACATAAGAGAGACTGAGGATGATGGAAATCAGGAACAAGTTACATTAAAACACCAGAGGAACTCAGTGGATTAGGTTGCATCTATGGAAGGAATGAAAAGTTGAAATTTCAGGTGGGAACCCTTGGGTCTCTATAGATGCGATGCTGCCTGACCTGCTGATTCCCTCCAGAGTTTCGTGTGTATATTCCTTCTGAAGTTATGTCTTGTTTATCTAGGAAATTTTACTGTACTACACTGAAACTAATGTATTCCAGGTGTGCACATAAAACAGTGGTCCCCAACCACCAGGCCACGGACTGGTACCGGGCCACAGAGCATGTACTATCGGGCCGCGAGGAAATGATATGAGTCAGCTGCACCTTTCCTCATTCCCTGTCACGCACCGTTGTACTTGAACATAGGGTTGCCAACTGTCCTGTATTTGCCGAGACATCCCGTATATCGTGCTAAATTGGTTTGCCCCATACGGGACCGCCCTTGTCCCGCATTTCCCCTGCTAAGGTAGAGCGTTCCTATGAAACCTTTCATGCTGAAATGGCGTAAAGCGAAGAAGCAATTACCATTAATTTATATGGGAAAAAATTTTAAGCGTTCCCAGACCCAAAAAATAACCTATCAAATCATAAAAAATAACACATAAAACCGAAAATAACACTAACATATAGTGAAAGCAGGAATGATATGAAAAATACGCAGCCTATATAAAGTAGAAATAATGTATGTACAGTGTAGTTGGGAAGATGAAGGCAAAACCGATTTGTGGAAAAATATCAGCACATATGCGCATACGCACGGCTACACGCATGTCACACATGCATACACAGGTTCCCGCGCAAGGCTTCATTGTCAAGGTAGTCTTTCCTGGGGTAAAGTGTCCCGGGATTTGACTGCTACTTTTGTCCCTTATTTGGGAGTGAGGAAGTTGGCAAGCCTAACTGTAAAAGACATGTTGAGGTGAGTTCAACCCTACTTGAACACCACCCCCGCCCCCAACCCGGTCGGCCGGTCCGCAAGAATATTGTCAATATTAAACCGGTCCGCAGTGCAAAAAAGGTTGGGGACCCCTGACAAAAAAGATGCTGCGCGGCAGTACTATGTGTAATATAGCAGCACTACTAAATCCCCTTGCCAACTGGAAATTGAATTGATACTGAAGAAGTAAACAGAATTCACCCCAAGGATTTCCTCCTGTAATTAAGGCAAACAGGTAGTTCATTCCCGAAGTAAATTGATCTGCAGTTCACACCAGACTATCAGGGACATGCCACAGGAAACTTAACAAGGAAGACTGCTCTCCTTGAAGGTTTCAAAGTGGCATCTAATTATTCCAATATAAAAATTAAGTTAAATGGATTATGGTAAATGAACCTTTTTGCACAAAACAGTGAACATTGAGTGTACAAGGATATTCACTGATGACCATGTCACAACTATATGCACTGTGAACAGGATCTGGTGAAACCCTTGTAAAATTTCTTTGGGATCCATAGTTGCACTTGGTCTATTAGACTAATCCCATGCACAGTAACTAATCTGAAATAGCAAATAAATATTATTCTAGTGATGAAGAACCCAGAGTTTAGGCCTCTCAGTGCACTTCTGCCCAGGATCTTATTCTGAAAATTCGATTGTGCCAGTAAGTTTTTTTGCAGAGACACCAGGGATAATCAGACCACCTTACCACTGTATTGTACTCCCAGAATGATAAACAATGTAAATTTAAAGATCATACAATGTGCAAATAAAACAAAATCTCTCATCCTTCAACTAAAATAATCTCACTTAAAGAACCCAGTTTTTTAAAATTAATTTTGAGCAATACCAAAAGGAAAAAAAATACATTATGGAGTTTCAACTAACAATAATTTTGTTCCTGGGATTTGCATGAGTAAATGTAACAATGGTCCTGGCATGTGACAGAACGAGATCAAAAGCTCTCAATTTTGAAATGAGTGCCCATAATCAAATCACACATTGATAGCAGCCTCTGTCGTTTTCTCTCAACCCAGTCCACCCAGTTCTTCCTATGTACACCCAACCACCAAACTCCCCCAAATCACCTAGTTTCTTTCTCTTTTTCCACCCATTCCAACTGTCCATCACATTTGCACATCTCCCTCTGTCCCTTCCACCACTATCGCTACCTGCACAGCCCACCTCTCTTTTTTGGCTCCTTGCTCTAACTTCCTTTCACATAATATTCCACCCAAAGCCTCCACCTATCCCTTACCAGCCCGTCACTATTTCCACTTTCCCTCCTTCATTGCCAATCATCCCACCTCACCTGCATCTACCAGTCACTTGCCTGCTCTTGCTCCACCTCTTAATCTCATCTAATCTCCCATCTATTCCTTCAGTTCAGATGGCGGGATCTCAATCTGACCACCATATCCCTCCATGGATGCTGCCTACCCAATGAGTTCCTTCAGCAATTTGTTTTCTTTTGTAACACACTCAAAGAAACCTTTCTATGAAATACACACTGCGTTACCATGTTAGTTTTCAGCAAATGGACAGGCTGAAGGTCATTACAAATCTGGCACTTGCTGGACTGAGTCAATACTGACCTTGCTGGAGTACACAAGGTCAATATTACCATATTTATGTTATGTTTACAAAGTACTTTGGGACCCCTATCCTGTGCAATAAGATTCATGCTAGTTCAGAACTTAAAGACCTATAACAGCACTTAATGATGAAAAAAATTTCATATTACATTTTTCTTCAGTAAAGTGGTAGAGGAAGGTTAAGGTGAAGCACATAATCCAGAGCTCAATGGGACCTACATAATGTCATTAAATCATGTATAATGACTGTTTTATGACAGCAAAACAGAACTGCTCTGCATGAATTGGTGCCGATGTTCACAGACAATGTGAATAATGATGGAGCAGCAGCCTTTGTGCTTTCTGAATGTATAGCAATTCTGTGGAGTCTGAAGGGCCACAGAGTCTCATCATTGGAAAACAATTACAGTTCCTACTTAAACTGTTGCCAGCTGTTACAGGGAACAAGTCATCAGTCATCTGTTTAATACATCTGTGCACCGCAGATTAATTATTGTTCCTAGTAGCACTTGATAATGAACTTGCAGTATGGAAGTTGAATGGAACCTCTGCCATGTTTCAAATATTCTGAGTGAACAGCAGGCAACTGTCGATTTTGCTCTGACAATACATTTTCTAATCTTCTATTGTATAATGAACTCGAATTAAAAATGAGGTTGATATGATGCAGGGTCTCGTCCCGAAATGTCAACAATTCATAATCTCGTACCTCCAAGCACCCCACCTCTCTCTACCCTCAACATGGTATTTGACCTACTGAGTTCCTCCAATTTATTTTTTAACATAAAATACCGTAATGGATTTGCTGGACTTGCACAGACAGCTTGCTGCTGAGGTATCACAGGAAGAGAGCTCATCTGAAGAAGAGTAATTGGAAAGAAACTGAGTAAGGCCAATCAAGCTATGAATAAAATGTGGCTTCACAATCAGATGATGCATTTGTTTGAACATGTTGATGGCAAAATACCACTGACTGGACTGTATTCAGAATTGCATGACCTCTACAAAATAGGAGATATGCTGATTTTTTTCAATAGATGACCAAGGAAGCTTCAGCCTCTTTCGCTTCAAATACAAGACATCTGTTACAGGACGAGACCAATGCATAATCTTTCACCTATATCGACAGAATAGATCCTATTCATCCAGCATATAAAAAGTGCATGCCTGCATCCAATAGGGAAAAGACAAATGCTACATTTGTTAATTGGCATGAGAATTACTAAACACCTATGCATCGTCTGGCCAGCAAATCACAGTATTAATGCAACAATATAGGATATAAAGCAAGCATTTCTTCTGCTGAAGGGAAGGCTCAGGTACATTTGGGAAAGTCAATAACTATTGAAAAACAAGAGCTTACTGAACACATTATTTATGATAAAGAGGAAAATATTGACTTTTCACCATAAAATAAGGCTGCAAATCAGTTATCTACAAAAATCTGACACAAATAACATGTAATAATTGCATTTCATTTGCATAACCTACAATTCAAATAAACAGCATCATCCAACAATCTTGGTAGGAATCCTACAGCTCTGGCAAGTTGCCTTAATCATAGCCTACTCTAAATTACTCTCTACCAAAAGGAGCAAAATTGGGAATTGGGCAGTATATAAAACTACTGTTGTTGAATTTGAATCCATCAAATTTAAACAGACAAGGAACAATTTCAGCCTAATCTACCTTTCCACTTATTGTGATTTATGCAGGAAGAACAAACTTTATTCTGTACAAATATGAACTGCACACACAAACCTGCTCATTAAAAGATCTTTGCAAATAATATTCGAATGAATTACCAGCACTGCTAAATCTGCAAACTAAAAATCATAAAATGATTTAAGATATTTCAAATAAAAGAAAATCTGGAGATGCTGGAAATCTAAGCAACACACACAAAATGCTGGAGGAACTCAGCAGGCCAGGCAGCATCTATGGGGGAGAAAAAGAGAGTACAATCAGCATTTCAGCCTGAAACATCAACTGTACTCTTTTTCATAGATGCTGCCTGGCCTGCTGAGTTCCTCCAGCATTCTGTGTGCTGCTAAGATATCTTAAAGAAGCTAACTCCACTAGGTTAAAGGCCAACAGGGCTGAATTAAAACTGATAACTACGGATTACTAGTCAACAACAATTTAGACTACTTCTGTGTTGGAATAAAAAATGATTTTAAAAAATCATGAAATAAAGGCATATCGTGCATTGCGGAAAAAATGTTAACGAAGAAAATATAAAATCTGAATCTTGAGGAAAAAGTTTGACCTGCAGAAGAAATGGAAAGACAGAGGGTAGAAATTGGTACTTACTGTACCCTGCTTACATTATTAATGCAAGTGTACTGAATGTTCTTGCTTTATGGATGTAAAGTGTAGCAAAGCAGCCAATGTTCAATCTGTGCAGAGGTCTGTCCCACTGCCACATCAGCAATTGAGGTAATGCCTATAAATCATAGGGCAACAAAATAATTATCTCCTTCTTCGGCAGTTCCTTACTATCAAAGGTAACTTGCTTCCACTTCAGTTTTGTGGATTCTGAAGCGGCGAATGAGTTCAATGTGAGAACTCTATACTCTTCCACAGATGAGGCTGGAGGTGGCTGATGGAGCAAGTGAGTGAAGAATTCATGAGATGGCTTGCTCTTTCCTCTGTTTACACTTGGTTTCCGTGTCCTCCCAATATAGGGCCCTGAGGATCTCAATAGCATTTCAAAGTCTCCACCTCTAGATGAGCATCATGGATCAAAGGTTCCAAAGAGTCAGTGAGGATATTACAGTTCAGGGGGCTTTGATGCACCTTGAATATTTTTCTTTGTCTTCCTGATAATTTTGCCAGAACAGAGCTCAGAATAGAGAACATCACAGCATACTACACGTTCGTTTCTCCTACTGTGACTGGGCTAGCTCATCTGCGCAATAGCCAATTAATCTTACTTCTTTGCTTTTGTTTTTCCATTGTCCAGTCCCTTTTTTTAAAATCAAAATATTTATTATAATCCCTGTTAAAAATTGGCGTTGAGTCTGTTTCTGCCACCCAATGTGACAGTGTGCTTTCTTTGTACTGAAACATTTCCTTATTATATGTTAAAATTCTTTTATCAATTTGGTCACTGACCCTTCTGCACCAGCAGTCAGATTTTCCTTTTTTCCCCAAAACCACTAATGTTCTTGAACTAGTCTACCAATTAGGAGTATATCATCAGACCCCACAACTCTCCATTGTCATTTATTATTACCATGCTTGATCTCTACTGGCCTCAACTCCATTTCTGTGGAATTGGGAATTGATGACCTCAATTCCCCAATCTTTCAAAAAAAAATAGCCTACCTCTTCTTTAAATGCTCCAGTGATTTAGATTCCAAAACCTACCAGGACAGAGAATTTCAGCGATTCAGCAAAACCCAAAAGGGAACATAGGCTTTGATGGGCTGGTTGACATAACCAGACATATGCCATGTAAAATTCAATGCAGAAAGTATGGAATGAAATGTTTTTAAGGAGTGCAGATAATACAAGTCAAATATTTCAATCTTAAAGAGAGCTCAAATATTTGAAGATGTATTGTCAGTTTAAGAAAATAATTAAAATATTTAGGATACAGAAGTTTATGAATACAGTTCTATATCTTGATAAATGAGAGGTGGCACAGAGGAACTTGTCAAAGTTAGAGATGCAGGAGATTAGCTAATAATTTACAGTAGGTTCAGGTCTACTCGCCAAATTAAGGACTGATGATACTCTACTTGATAGCTTCCCTGCAGACTCTGGATGTTCTCCTTGTTGAATGAATTAGCTGTCAAATGGAAGCTTTGCTTTTCTCTGCATTATATTTGGTCTTGAACTGGCACAGAAATTAGCAGACAACATTTAGAAATGAGTAATGTAACCTATCCATTCAAATAAACTGTGAGTATAGAGTGCATGGATTATGGGCTCGTACTCACAAACATCAAGTAAAAACATCTTGTGTTTAGGATTTTCAACTTCCTGCACAAAAAGGTAACTTTTCAAAGATGGCAGACATTTTGTTTATCTTTGCATCATGAAAATCAAGTGAGAAAATAAAGGTTAAGCCAAGACAGCAGAAGTGATTCACAATGCCCAAGCATTGTTGGTGACATTGGTACTGGGTGGACACATCAACTACAGATTACAGATTGTCAGGTATGATGTTGTGGCCTTCACTGAATTATGGCCGAAGGATGGTTGTAGCTGGGAGCTGAAAGTCCAGTGTTACATGTTGCATCAGAGGGAGAGAAAGGGAGGCAGAGGGGGTGCTGTGGCTCTGCTGGTAGAGAACATCATCAAATCAATTAGAAAGATGTTGAATCATTGTGGGTTGAGTTTAGAAACTGCAAGGGTAAAAGAACCCACACAGTAGCTGGGATTCAGACCACAGGTTACAACAGGAAATAGAAAAGGCATGTCAAAAGGGCAATGTTATTTATGATAATCATGGGAGATTTTAACATGCAGGTCGATTGGGAAAAATCAGGTTGGTAATGAATCTCAAGAGAGTAAGTTTGTTGAATGCCTACGAGATGGTTTTTTTTAAGAGCAGTTTGTCGTTGAGCCTACTTGGGGATCAGCTATAATAGATTGGGTGTTATGTAAATACACAGGAGGTGATTAGGATGCTTAAGGTAAAAATGCTTAGGAGGCAGTGACCACAATATGAGTGAGTTCAAGTTGAAATTTGATAGGAAGAAATTAAAGTTTAACCTAGCAGTTTTTCAGTAAATGAAACTACAGTGCTACGAGAGAGAGGAGTTGGCCAAAGTAAATTGGAAGGAGCCGCTAGCAGGGATAACAGCAGAGAAGCAATGGTGTGAGTTTCTAGGGAATGTGAGGAAGGTGCAGGATAGATGTGTTCTAAAACAAAGAAATACTCAATGGTGAAATAGTACAACAGAGGTTGACAAGGGAAGCCAAAGCTAAGGCAAAAGCAAAGGAGAGGACATACAATAAAGCAAAAATTAGCAGGAAGAGAGAGGACTGGGAAGCTTTTAAAAACCTACAGAGAGCAACTAAAAGAATCAGTCGGATGGAAAAGATGAAATATGAAAACTAACAAGCTAGCAAACAATATCAAAGTGGAAAATAAAAGCTTTTTCAAGTATGTAAAAAATAAAGGAGATGTGAGAGGATATAGGACTGCTACAGAATGATAGAGAAATAATAATGGGGACAAGAAGATGGCAAATGAACTAAGTGAGTATTTTGAATCAGTCTTTTACTATTACAAGGAGAAGGTGCTCAAAAAGCTGAAAGACCTAAGGGTACAAAAGTAACCCGAACCAGATCAACTGTACCCTAGGGTTCTGAAAGAGATAGTGATAGAGGTTGTGGAAGCATTAGTACTGATCTTTCAAGAATCATTAGACTCTAGCATAGTGTTATGGGACTGGAAAATTGCAAATGTCACTCCACTCTTTAAGAAAGGTGGAAGGCAGCAGAAAGGAAATTATAGACCAGTTAGCCTGACCTCAGTGGTTGGGAAGATGTTGAAGTCAATTGTTGAGGATGAGGTGATGGAGTACTTGGTGACAAAGGACAACATAAGACAAAGTCAGCATGGTTTCCTTAAGGGAAAATCTTGCCAGAGGAATCTGTTGGAATTCTTTGAAGAGATTACAAGCAACATAGATGAAGGGGATGCAATGTATGTTGTATATTTGAATTTTCAGAAGACCTTTGACAAGGTGTCATTCGTGAGGCTGTTTATCAAGTTAAGAGCCCATGGTATTAAGGGAAGATACTGGCACAGGTAGAGCATTAGCTGATTGACAGAAGGCAGCGAATGAGAATAAAAGAATCCTTTTTTGGTTGGCTGCCAGTGACCCATGGTATTCCACAGGATTCAATGATAGACCACTTTTTATGCTGTATATGAATGATTTAGATGAGGAATAGATGGCTTTGTTGCCAGATTTGCGGATGCTACGAAGATTGCTTGACGGGCAGGTAGTATTGAGGAAACTGGTAGGCTGCAGAAGTGTTTAGACACATTAGTAGAATGGGCAAGGAAGTGACAAATAAAATACAATGTTGGAAAATGCATAGTCATGCACCTTGATAGTAGAAATAAATGAGCAGACTATTTTCTACATGGGGAAAAAATCTAACATAACCCTCAGGTTCTGTTGGGTGTGTAAATCTAGGGAAGACAATCTCTGGTCCCACCAAACGTGTGAGATTGAGGTACAAGTTCACCCGAAACCCCTTGTTTTTGTGGATGCTGTGTGATTTGTTACCCTGTTATAAATCAGTACCACGAAATAACAGACAGTACATTGTATACAATTAAACAATTAGCTTTATAATTCTTAATTTGACAAAAAGGTTAGTAAAGAAAAAGCAAAAAGAGAAAATGGTCCATTTTAATGAAACAGTCTAATGTGCACAAAGTGGAGCTCACAGTTTTCCCTTCGCCGATCCTCCATCGATTTCCCTGGGCCCCGTTGACTCCTGGCCCCACTCCAAGTCCACTCCTATGACCTCTCCTCTCCGGCATCTTCTCTCTTCACCTCCCGCCAAACAAAAGACGCAGATCACCCCAGTGTCAGGCACATGGCACATAAACACACTCACATCATTGGACAGCTCACATTCCAAAGCAGCCATTATCTCTAACCATAACCCAAACACTGCTGCAACAGAAAGACCATTACATCAGCAGTGAAACTTTTCCCAGGGTGTTATACTAAAAATCCGAGATGCAAAGGGATTTGGGAGGCCTTGTGCAGAACACCCTAAAAGTTAACTTACAGGTTGAGTCAGTGGTGAGGAAGGCAAATGCAATGTTAGCATTCAATTCAAGAGGTCTAGAATACAAGAGCAGGGATGTGATGCTGAGGTTTTATAAGACACTGGTGAGGCCTCACATTGAGTATTCTGAACAGTTTTGGGCTCTTCATCTAAGAAAAGATGTGCTGGCATTTCAAAGAGTTCAGAGGAAGTTCACAAGGATGATTCTGGGAAACAAAGGGTTACCATACAAGGAAACCTCCAAACAAGGAGGTTTGATGCCTCTAGGTCTGTACTCACTGGAATTTAGAAACATGAGCAGGGAGATCTCATTAAAACCTTTTATATTAAATGACTGAATAGCAGAGCAGACTCAATGGGCCAAGTGGCCTAATTCTGCTCCTATGTCTTATGGTCTTATTAATGACCTTTACAATTCCTAACACACTGATCTCGGTGCATGCTTTGCAGAAAGTACTCACCAGGACTTGCCATTCACCAGCTGAGTCAAACCATATGCAGAATTCTCTGTGGAAAGTAGCTCCGAAACAGTGGTATATCTTCTGGTCAGAAAATGGCTGACGTCGGACAAGCTATTCTCCAACAGTCACACTCCCCCACCCCCACCCTGGTTTAATTAGCTTGCTAGATTAATCATCTTCAAAAGCATACTTGAAAGGATAAATTACAAAGTCAATAATGTACTGTGCTAATTCAGTCCTTTATCGCTGTTCAACCCAGATGATGCTCCATTCTCATTGATGATGACTGACATCATTCCTTCATTGGTATACTCCCAAACTTTCATAAGACCTTGTAGATAGTTATCCACTTTATAGTCTCAAAAGACCTTCTGTAGGTCTGCAAGTGCAAAATAGACTACCACATTACATGTTTGTGAGTGGGGTTTACTTTCCTCAAAACTGGTCTGCATCTCAAGTTTTCCACAACTCAAAGCCACATTATTTGTGTACACTTCAAGAAAAGCAAGTTAGAAAAACATATTTATTTACATTCTTTCAATTTTTAAGTGAATTTTATTCTGTATCTTAAATTTTTGGAGAGTGATTTGTGATTTTTTGTTATGGCAAATATCTGTAAACTAAATGGCTAAAGTTGAGGGGGGGGGGTCACCTGTACCAAGGGCTGCTGAGGGTACTGAACAAATACTTCATTTTGCAAAAACCTAGAATAATAGCAATCGCTAGAAATGTGAAATAAAATTGCAGTGAATAGTTGAGGACCTGAAAGAGTTTCTTGTTCCACAGATGCTGCCTATGTGTTTCCTGCATTGTATTATTTTGTTTCGTATCTTCACAATGTACTGAATTCAAGAACTAAAAGTCAGAACAGTAGGTTTTCAATCAATCTTGATGCTATGACACAGCAGTACAGCAGATAAAGCTGCTGCATCATTGCACCGGGCTTAAACCTGACCTCACGCTATTTGTGTGAAGTTTGCACAGTCTCCCTGTGATCACATGGGTTCCCTCGGCTGCTCCAGTTTCCTCCCAAATCTGAAAGAGTAGCTATTAGTTGGTTACCTGTAAGTTACCTTTAGAATAGATAGGTAAGAAGAGGATGAAAAGCAAGGTCGATGGGCATGTAAGAGTGAAGAGCAAGGGAATGGGACAGATGAGAATGCTCCTTAGCACCAGCACAGGCATAATTAGGTGAATGGCCTTTCACATTGTAAGAAAATATGAGTAAAATATGGCCAAGATGATATAGATGGAGTATGAGGTGGGAAATATGACACTATGAATTCAGTAAGAAGAACAGAAAAGCAGAATAGTATTTAAGAGACAGATAGACCACAGAATGAAGGGGCACTGAGGGATCAGGATATTCTCATATGGGACTTATTAGTACAAAGGTAATTATAAAGGCAAATAGAAATGGACAGAGTACAAATATAGGGAATTGTACAAGACGCTGGTATAGCACATCTGGAGTACTGCATTCAGATGTAACCCCCTTATTTAAGTAGAGAGATACTTGCAAAAAAAGCAATTCAGAGAAACTTGACTGTGTTGAATGCCAAGTTGAAGAAGTTATTTCATGAGGAATAGTTGAGCAGGTTGGGCCTATACTCATTGGAGTTTCGAAGAACTGAAGGTGATCTAACAAGCAAGATATGGTTCTGAGGGCTTATGTGGAAAACCTTCAACAGATGTTTCCCCTAGTGGGGAAACTAGGCCTACCCACCTACCTTTTCCATCACCTGATTTCAACCTATTACTTGCTTGCTTGTACTTTTTCCCCTCCTCCTCACCTTCTTATTTCAACTTCATTCCCCTTAATTCAAGAGCACACAGTAAGCACTCGTGAAATAAGCTGCAGAGTTGTAAACTTAGTCAGTTCCATCATGGGCATGAGCCTCCAGAACATCTTCCGGGAGTAACAATTCAAGAAGGCAGCAACGATCATTAAGGACCCTTGTCACCCAAGTCAGCTTTATTCTCATTCTACAATCTGGGAGGAGGTAGAAGGCACTCACTTAGCGATTCAGGAACAGTTTCTTCCCCTGCCATCTGATTTTTGAATGGACATTGAACCCTTGAACACTACCTCAATACTTTTACATTTCTATTTCTTTATTATTATGTATTTTATGAACTGCTGCCACAAAGACAAAAAATACATAACATAAGCCAGTGATATTAAACTTGACTCTTCCTTTCCAGGCCTGATGAAGGATCTTGACCTGTTATGTCGACTGCTTATTTCTCCATAAATGCTACTCGACCTACTTTCCTCCAGCATTTTGTGTGTGTTGTACCAGTGGACATAGTTGCTCTAATTAAGACCGAGGAGGAGATTAGGTTAATTCTCTACGACAGAGAACAGTGGATTCTGAATCAATGCATATATTCAAGAAGGAATTTTTCAGACACTGGGAAGCTGAGGGGTGTGGGGAACAGACAAGAAACCTGGAGACTGGACCAAAATTCCATGCTGTAATTGTTACATGGTTACATTACTTCAGCCACAAACTTATTCAATGATAGAGCAGGTGAGATTAGTCATTTAGCTCCTCCAACTTCTCGGCCAATTTGTAAAATTTAACACACCGAATACTGCAGTAACACAGTGCTGTAGCTAGGAGAGATGCTGCCTCATAGCTCCAACAACCAGGGTTCAATCCTAACTTCTAGTGAACTCTGTATGGTCTGTACCTATTGCAGTTCCTCCTCCCCAATATTCCAAATACCTGAGGGGGTTGAAGGGTTAATTGGCTACTGTAAATTTCTTCTAGTGTGTTGGCGAGTTAGACACATAGAAAACCTACAGCACAATACAGACCCTTTGGCCCACAAAGTTGTGCCGAACATGTCCCTACCTTAGAAATTACTAGGGTTACCCATAGCCCTCTATAGCCCGTTACCGGCAGCCCATTCCACACACTCACCACTCTCTCCATAAAAACTTACCTCTGACATCTCCTCTGTATCTACTTCCAAGCACCTTAAACCTGTACCCTCTCGTGCTAGCCAATTCAGCCCTGGGAAAAAGCCTCCGACAATCCACATGATCGATGCATCTCATTATCTTGTACACCTTTATCAAGTCACCTCTCATCCTCCCTCGCTCCAAGGAGAAAAAGCCGAGTTCACTCAACCTAATCTCATAAGGCATGCTCCCCAATCCAGACAACATCCTTGTAAATCTCCTCTGCACCCTTTCTATGGTTTCCACATCCTTCCTGTCGTGAGGTGACCAGAACTGAGCATAGTACTCCAAGTGGGGTCTGATCAGGGTCCCATATAGCTGCAACGTTACCTCTCGGCTCCTAAATTCAATTCCACGATTGATAAAGGCCAATACACCATATGCCTTCTTAACACAGAGTCAACCTGTGCAGCTGCTTTGAGCATCCTATGGACTCAGACCCCAAGATCCCTCTGATCCTCCACACTGACTAGAGTCTTACCATTAACACCATATTCTGCCATCATATTTGACTTACCAAAATGAATCACTTCACACTTATCTGGGTTAAGCTCCATCTGCCACTCTCAGCCCAGTTTTGCATCCTATCAATGTCCCGCTGTAACCTCTGACAGCCCTCCACACTATCCACAACACCCCCAACCTTTGTGTCATCAGCAAACTTACTAACCCATCCTTCCACTTCCTCATCCAGGTCATTTATAAAAATCACAAAGAGTAAGGGTTCCAGAACAGATCCCTGAGGCACACCACTGGTCACCAACCTCCATGCAGAATATGACCTGTCTACAACCACTCTTTGCCTTCTGTGGGCAAGCCAGTTCTAGATCCACAAAGCAATGTCCCCTTGGATCCCATGCCTCCTTACTTTCTTAATAAGCCTTCCATGGGGTACCTTTATCCATATACACTCCCATACACACCTTGCTGAAATCCATATACAGTACAGCTACTGCTCTTCCTTCATCAATGTGTTTAGTCACATCCTCAAAAGATTCAGTCAGGCTCGTAGGCACGACCTGACCTTGACAAAGACAGCTGACTATTCCTAATCATATTATACTTCTCCAGATGTTCATAAATCCTGCCTCTCAGGATCTTCCCCATCAACTTACCAGCAACTGAAGTAAGACTCACTGGTCTATAATTTCCTGGGCTATCACTACTCCCTTTCCTGAATAAGGGAACAACATCCGCAACCCTCCAATCCTCCGGAACCTCTCCCGTCCTCATTGATGATGCAAAGATCATCGCCAGAGGCTCAGCAATCTCCTCCCTCACCACCCACAGTAGCCTGGGGTCACCTCACCCGGTCCCGGCAACTTATCCAACTTGATGCTTTCCAAAAGCTCCAGCACATCCTCTTTCTTAATATCTACATGCTCAAGCTTTTCAGTCTGCTGCAAGTCATCACTATAATCACCAAGATCCTTTTCCATAGTGAATACTGAAGTAAGGTATTCATTAAGTACCTCTGGTATTTCCTCCGGTTCCATACAGAGTTGTCCCGTCTCGAGGGAAATATTGAGAATAGGGATGGGAAAAACGAGTAGAGAAATAGGGTTACTCTGTGAGCTTGTGGAAACTCAATGGTTTGAAATTATCTCCTTCTATGGCACAAGAAGGTTTGATAAATATGTTTCACTCTACAGACTGGAAATGGGAAATTTGTACAGGATGACCACCACAAATCCAGAATGATTGGGACCAGTGCAGTGCTACTATCACAATCAGGTTTAATGTCACTGCCATATGTCATGAAATTTGGTGTTTTGCAACAGCAGTACATTGCAATACATAATGAAAATTATAACTTACAATAAATATATTAAGGTGTTCTCGATGTTAGAGAAGCAAGTGCCCATGATGGAGCTGGCAGAGTTTACAACTTTCTGTAGCTTTTTTGATTCCTGTACAGTGGCCACTCTGTACTAAATGGTGCTCCTCATAGTACATCAGTAGAAATTCACAACTATCTTTGGTGACATACTAATTCTCCTCAAACTCCTAATGATATATAGCTGCAGTCATACCTTCTCCAGTTGCATCAATATGTTGGGCCCCAGTTAGATCCACAGAGATGTTGACACCCATGTTCTTGAAACCGCTCACCCTTTCCACTTCTGATCACTCAATGTGGACTGGTATGTGTTCTCCCAGCTTCCACAATCAATTCCTTGGTCTTACTGACGTTGAATGCAAGGTTGCTGCTGAGACACCACTCGACCAGCTGATTTATCTTGCTCCTATACAATTCCTGAGCATCATCAGAAATTCTGCCATCAATAGTTGTGATATTGGCAAATGTATAGATCACATTTGAGATGTGGGTGTAGAAAGAGTAGAGCAGTGGGGCAAGTATACAACCAGTGTTGATTGTCAGTGAGGAGGAGATGTTATTTCTGATTCACACTGACTATAGTCTTCCAGTGAGGAAGTTAAGGATCCATTTGCAGAGGGTAGTACAGAGACCCACGTTTTGGACTTGTTGATTAGAACTGAGGGCATGATTGTCTTAAATGCTCAGATATAGTCAACAAGCAGCATCCAGTCGTAGGTATTGCTATTGTCCAGGTGATTCAAGACCGAGTGAAGAGCCAATAAGATTGCATCTGCTGCAGACCTATTGTGGCAATAGGCAAATTGCAGCAGGTCCAAGTACTTACTTAGATAAGAGTTGATTCTAGCCATGACTAACTTCTCAAAGCACTTCATCACGGTAAATGTGAGTGCAACTGGGTGATAGTTGTTGAAACAGCACACCCTGCTTTTCTTAGGCATGAGTATGACTACCACCATTTTGAAGCAGATAGGAACTTCCAACTGCAGCAATGAGAAACTGAAGATAGCCTAAAGCACTCCAGTCAGTTGGTTGGCATAGCTTTTCAGAGCCCCACCAGGTATACCTTCAGGGCCTGACACTTTGCAAGGGTTCAACCGCTTGAAAGAAGTTCTGACATTGGCCTCTGAGACAGAGATCATAGGGATGCTGCAGGGATTCACACGGATGTATTTTTATTCTCCCTTACAAAGCATGCATAAAGGATGTTAAGCTCAACTGGGAGTGAAGCATCATAGCCATTCATGATGTCAGGGTTTGCTTTGTGGGAAGTAATGGCTTGCAAACTTTGCCACAGCCCACTATAAGGTCTATTTTAGTCATCATCTAATAGGGCAGAAATCAGGGAAAGAAAGCCCAAAGACTTACCAATTTGCTAAAGGAAGAAAGAAGAAATAATGGGCAAAAGAATTCTGCCCTTCAGAGTTTATCCTCCAAAAATCTTCTAGTTGCATGGGTCCAACATGCACCTTTTCTCAGAACCAATAATGTATGGAGACATACTATAAATTCTCAACTGAAATGATTATTGAGATTTATCCCCTACTGCTGGAAAAGCCACACCTACAGTATGCTACTTGCTACACTGTCATAGTAACGCAGCAATAGCAAAGATATGGATCAGCAACACCTCCTGATCAGAGACATAGCAAGGCACAAAGGATAAGGCAGAGCCTTCTTGCTGAGAAGAGTACTTCAATTCCCTTTTCTTTTTTTTATTTCAAAATATACTTTATTCAAAAATAAATATATACAATAAACCATTCAATAACTTTCCATCCTTTACATACGTTTCCATTAAAGTCAATACATATCCGTACTTATGGCCACCCACGTGGCACTCCAGTTGTTCACCTTACCACATCATTGTTGAGGGGTATACTCCCCGCCACCCGACCCCTCCCACTCCCACGGGTGGAGAAACCTATACCGTGGTCCTTCCCCACCAGGCCCTTGCGGTGGCTGCACCGAGTTTCAGTGCGTCCCTCAGCACGTATACCTGCAGCCGAGAATGTGCCAGTTGGCAGCATTCTCCCACGGACATCTCCATGTGCTGGTAGATCATCAAGTTTCTGGCCGACCAAAGGACGTCTTTCACCGAGTTGATGATCTGCCAGCAGCACCGGATGTTGGTCTCCGTATGCGTCCCCGGGAACAGCCCATAGATCAGAGAGTCCTCTGTTACGCAGCTGCTGGGGATGAAACGTGACACTAGCCCGTCCATCCTCCTCCGCATCACAGACAAATGGCTTTTCAAAACTGTGAGCTTCCCCAAGGTGCTGGGTTGATCAACTGCAAACACTTGTTATTTACTAGAATAAAGGAGAGGACAGTGTCTTAGTGAATGTGCAGCAACGTGCATGCAAGATGTTGGACTGATAGACTTTTTATGTTTCTATGTACATGCAGAAGTCATGAGATGTAGGCTTGCATACTTGACTATGTGGTTAAGATATGATTAGATGCAAAACTTGCATCTAATTAAGTTTCCTAACTGAGAAAATGTATTGTTCAATGCGTTGAGTTTCCAGCAGGCCATTATGTAAAGCCAGTAGCACAGCAGTGAAAATCGAAGCACTCATTCTCTGCCCTGTTCCACTTTGGCTTCCAGAAAGCCTCCCAGTGTTCTCAAATAAGTTTCTGCACATGTTAACAACACCATGCTTACAGAGCTTCAGACATAGCTGTAGGATTAGTATGAATGAGTGCTTGATGTCTGGCAAAGAATCAGTGGACAAAGGATCTGGTTTCTGGTGTATAACCATGAATATGCTGTGCTGACTAAACCATACAAATGACAGGGTAACTCATATGTGACAGATACCAGCTTAGATAGTGCAGATACTTATACATTGTGGTATGTCTTGCAGTACAATATAGTTTCTGTCCCTTGTTTGTAACAGCTGTGGGATCAATAAGAAGGGTGTAGACTTGAGATAATTGGCAAAAGAACTAAAATAAAATTTAGTTGCACAATTTGTCTTCTTTTGAAAATTGGTTTATCAGTCTTTGTTCAGGTATAGTTTTTCATAAATTCTATCGCTTTTTTTTCCCTATAGATGTCTGCAAGGAAATTAATCACAATTATATGATGACATATACTGTATATACTTTGATAAATAATTTACTTTGCACTAAAACATCAGGAACTATGAGGCAACAGAGCTGACACACCTTCCGCACTTTAATCTTAACTAATGGAATGCAGCCCTTACATCCCCCGTCTCTTCATCTCTTCTGCTGTTTGTTGTTTTTCTCTGATCCTGGAGATGTGCATGCCTCTCCTCCTCTGTCTCTTCTTCTCTCATTTTTTTTTGTCCTGACTCTTTGATCCTGGAGTCGTGCAGCCCTGGCCTCATCCAATTCTTGTTCTCCCTCTCTCCTTGCCGTTTCCCAACAATGTTTGGCGTCACCTCTTGACCATAATGTCCCCCTTCCCTTTCCATGCGGCATAATTAGGCTGACCTTTTTTTTATCCTAATGCTGGATAGAAGATACAAAGCAGTAACACCAAAGGATGCTGATTATTCTTGATGATGTGGTTGGCCCTCTCCTAAATGGACGTGATATTATCACCGCTGTCTTTTGACTGCAGCAAAAGGTTTTATGGGTGTCTCGAAGTATGTCATTACAATAAGATTTAAATATCAGTTAGATCTGTCCCAATCCTGCACATGCTGACGGTGGTGTTAGCAGAATGTGACCCCGCGAAATAGAGCTGCCCTGCCCTTTTGCCCTTTTGCTCCGGTAGGTGTTGCTGCAGAGACTGGTCGTGCGCATGCGTCGGGCTGTCACGTCCCAATTTCCATGATGGCCGATCGGGTCTCGGGTTAAAAGGGAGCTTGTTTATTTTGGCAAATGAGCAATTTTGTACGGATATATAACCCTGAACTTTGCCTGCATCCTGTAAGTTAGCGCATTTTAATTCGATTTAGCCAAAAAAAGTGCTGCTGCAATGCACCGTTTGCGCTAATTGGAGGTCACAAACAGACAGAGCATTTAGTAGTATATAGATAATAATTTACACCACCACTCAGTGTGACATCAATTGCTGATTTGTTACAGTGCTCGTGGTTTTCTAATGCAAATACTCGGATTAAATAACCCATTGCACTTTAGATTCAAGATTGTTTCATGTCACTTCCAGCACTCAAGTACAAAGGAGAACGAAATGATTGTTATTCCAGATCCAATGCAGCACAAAAAAATAAAGAAAACAATAATAAAAACACAGTAACTATAAATACATAAGATAGCTTAAAAACAAAGATTGATTGTCCATGAAGTGACACTACGCACAGGAGCATCTGTATATAAGGTGACTGATAGGAAATGATGAAGTATTTGGCTGCACACTGTTGTGCCAGAATACCGGTGCAAATTTCCTACTCTCCTCAGCAGTGGATACTGTGTGTTTAGTCATCTGCTAATGACCAACACTGAGCTTGTTACCACAGAAATGTATGGACTGAGGTGAAACGTGCAGCTAAACAAAAAGACAGGACGACAGCCAATTCTATCATGTCCAACAGTAGATGATGAGAGGGAGACCACAGGAACCGTCAAGACATGGAGCAGGTGCTGCTGGTCCTCAGCAATGACCCACACTTACTGTTCCAGAGTAACCACACATCTCAGCACTAAGTACTGCAACATTTGCCCAACCACTGACTACTGGATCTCATAGGTAGCCTCTCCACACCTATGGGGTGATTTCTTGCTGAATTCATACCTAGTTCCAAGCACCTAGGTTCCATCATAGCAGTGAACAGCAGCCTGATTCAGAAGGGCTTACACCAGATTCCCTACACAGCAGCTCCATCAGTAACACATTACTGTCTGCATCATACTCTTGTGACTGCTTCTTGGCTCAAATTCCATTAGAACGCTCAACTTTGCCAATCCATTCTGATCATCAAACAACTTAACAGTTCAGAGGCAGGGAAGTAAGAGGTGGGGTTAGAATAACAGGTAAAGATTGCAATAAGCAGGCCAGATGATTAAAATACTCCAAAAATACTATGAAGTAAAGTTGAGCAAAGCCAGGGATTTCCAACCACCATTATTCATTTACCTTTATGGAGTACTATCTCAAAACCTCTTGTACTCAGTGGTGCTAATATAACCATCATTAATCACCCCAGTATTATCTGATAAAATATAAGCTATGACAACAGTCTAAAACTACATTATCTGCAGTAATAAAGTTTCAAACAAAAAGAGATGTTCTTCCTTGATATTCTCTTCAAGAAGTCAATAACAAGTTAGAATAGAAGTCAGATGGAGAAATGAAGTGGATTAGTAGATATGCTGGGTAAGGGCACTAAAAGCCAAATAAAACTAAGTACCTTAGCAATTAGCTCAATGCTTTACAACACCAGGAATCAGAGTTAAATTCCCACTGTTATCCATAACGAGGTTGTACATTCATCAAATAAGTTTCCACTGGGTGTTCCGGTTAAGGTTAGTGAGTTGTGGGCATGTTATGTTGGCAATGGAAGCGTGGTGACACTTGCAGACTTCCCCCAGCACATCATTGGAATATGTTGGTTTTTTATGTAAATTAGGACTAGGATTGAAAGTGGATGTACACTAGACCAGACACAAATAGCAAATTAATTTTCTGAAGGACATTCATAGCTTTCCCTAACAAAATGGTTCAAGGCAAAAAAAAAACAGGTTTATTCCATTTCACAATGTGGCACATCAGGATAGTGAATTCACAAGGTCTGTGTGGCTAATCCATATTAATAAATAGTTATTCATTGTCCTACTTTGAAAGTGGTAGAAATGAATGTTTTATTAACTAGTCTTTGTTGCTCTCTGAAGCATCAAATACAAATCGATACAACTTTCAAATTTGCAGTGGAGTAACAAATTAAAGATGCTAAATCAGATCAAATGTTTTATACTTCTGCCAACTTCACCTGGAGTTCTGGTCAAAAACTATCTCTGTGCTTATTTTGACTTTAAAATTATTGCATTAGTCATTTGAAAAGGGCACAGTACCTTAGCGATTAGCTCAATGCTTTACAACACCAGCAATCAGAGTTAAATTCCCACTGTTATCCATAAAGAGGTTATACATTCATCAAGTAAGTTTCTACTGAGTGCTCCGGTTAAGGGTAGTGAGTTGTGGGCATGCTATGTTGGCAATGGAAGCGTGGTGACACTTGCAGACTTCCCCCAGCACATCATTGGAATATGTTGGCTTTTGATGTAAATGAGACACTTCTGTATATTTCAATGTATATGTCACAAATAAAGTTTGTAGAAACTTTGAGGAAATCAAAAAATCGAGATATTGGAAATCTGAACCGAAACAGAAAGTACTGAAGAAATGAGTGATCATTTAACCTCAAATATTAATTCTTGATCTTTTCATGTTGCTTGACTTGATGAGTATCCTATGCATATTCTCTTTTTATCTTAGAGACCTGTTACTTGCTCTACCACAATCTTGATCCATCTACTTTGACCTTAAACCAAACAGGTATTAATATGTTTTTTTCCACAATATGGACTATATCTGAACCCTTTTAGCTAGCTACAAAAATTTACTGAAGATCATCTAAGGGATTTTATTTTATTGCACTGTTTTGATTTGCAGTTACATATACAATTTGTATTCCAAAAACCTCTTCGGAAATATCTCATCCAACTATTGAACTGGGTGATAATTTTACCCAGAAGTTAAACATATTGTTGATAAAATTTATCACCTGAATAAACCCATTCTCTCCAAGGCGAACAGCTCTCACATGATATTTTTTTTCTGTTTC
This sequence comes from Mobula hypostoma, assembly GCF_963921235.1. Taxonomy (NCBI): domain Eukaryota; kingdom Metazoa; phylum Chordata; class Chondrichthyes; order Myliobatiformes; family Myliobatidae; genus Mobula; species Mobula hypostoma. The sequence goes on along the minus strand of NC_086115.1, from coordinate 29,137,105 downwards.
TTCCAGACTGTAAGTGAATAATAAGTGACCTTGAGAAAAACACAAGGCCATTTTTACATGCAAACCTTTTCCTCTCATGTCACAATCTAGCTAAGAACAGATGTTAAACTGTTGCTACAGAACATTCAGCTTAAAAAGATATTGAACTGTCCTGAAAGCGAGTTTAGTTACACGTTTTAAGTATTTGCAAGAGAGCTGTGTGAGATGCAAGTGTAGACGAATTTACTTACACATCAAATAATGCAGATACCAAATAACACATCCTATCAGAATTAATCAGTATATTATGAAAGTAATATTAAGTTTACCCAAAAATACTCGATCGCATTTTTTCATTATTGGCAATATTTTTGTGTAGCTGTTTCTGATCAAGATTAGCTAATGAGCATTTTCCAGTAACCAGTGTGATAAATGTAATGAGTTCAAACACTGACTTTCCATCAAAGGAAGATGGATAAATAATACTAGTTTTAGAAACATTATAATGAAAGCAAGAATTTGGCATGTATTAGGGAACATCAGCTCAGCTGAATTGGTTCCATTACGATCTTTATAATGGAAAACTTGCCCATTAATACAACTGCTCTTGTAGTCAACTACAGAAAAATATAATTCTCTCTATGCTTTAAACCATGCAAGTATGAATTTCAGTAAAGCAACCTTTTTTTTCCTAAATTGCTAGAGCAAGTACCCTGATTCTATTCACAAGCAGGAGGCCCTCAAAAAGGGAGTGCAGGACAAATGATCTAAGCTACAGTGCTGTAACACATGCCATCTTTCAGCATGGATCTCCACTAGGAGTGAGACTAGCAAATTTATCTTGTTTCCTCAAGAAGCAAAAGACAGAATTATCTGGGCTCGAAACAAATGCAAGGTTTCTGTGTTGGGGTTGGAATACTATATTTTTCCCCAAAACCTCACAGCTGTCTCACAGCTTTTCATATAAATTCCAATTTTACACAGAGAGGAAGCTGTCAGTTACCACCTGGAGACCTGGACAAACACATTTTTAGAAGATTCCACATGTAGGATCACTGCAGCTCAGCCCAGCAGCACAGTTTCTGTTCAGCAATTTGGGTGACTGTTAAAATACTCCAGAAATGGCCTCACAAGCTGATCTGTTTAGGATAATGAGGGATGGACAATAATTGACATGCATACCCATAAACTGTCAAAATTAACTGATACAAGAATGTGTTAAAGCTGAGGTCACCATTATTGAAAATAAATGTAATTAAGTAAGCTAGATCAATGCCTCGTCTACAAGAGCAATATAGAGACTGAACAACACAGAGAAAACCTACCTCCACTTACAGAACACTCTCCTCTTAGCTGGTTAAAAGCAGCTGTGACAGTACTCCAGAAACAGCACTGTCCCAGGACGTATCAGCCTGTTCATTCACTTTGTCACATGTCCCATGGCTGCAATGTAAACAATCTACAAGGTGCAAGGCAGGTGCTCACCAAAGCTTCTTTGGTATCACTGCCAAATGTGATAACCCCTAACATCTCCAAGGACTGAGGATGCAAGCAGCTTAATAACCCTCTCATGTCATACAAAATTCCAAATTGGAAATACGGTAGTATCCCTTTATTTTCATCAAAACAAAATGTCGGAGACCTGGATCTCAACACTTCTGTAGAGGGCTCTGCAGCACAAAGACTGCAATACTACTAAAGACTGGTTCATTAAGTTAGGGAGAAATGTCAACAGTGTCTTTGCCAGTAACACACATCTCCCTTGAAAGAATATAAAAATGAGAAGTCTGTAGCCAAGCAGACTGTCTATATGTGAGTCATTTCAGGATCCTAGAAAAAGCCTCTCAGATACTAAATGAAGGTCCAAGTTAAAGTTAGTGTAAGTTCATTCTTCTGGCAGACCCACCTTTGCTATGGTTCTAATATTTGGTAAGAATAATGTGCCTGAATGCATTATTATTAAATGATTATGGACATAATTAAAGGTGCAATAAAGGTTTACAGCCAGGAGGAAATAACTACAGTGCATTACGATTAATTAGGTCATTAGTTGTAAGGGGCAGCTGTTAATTTGAGACAACTCTCAAAGAACAAAAACTAATCAAAAAAATAAGACTGGATTCCCTTTGTTTATTTTGGGACACTATGCTGCTTAATTGGGACAGAAGATTGTTGCCAAACAATTTCTAACTAACATCAGTTGCATGAACTTATATGGTCATTAGTCTCTATACCATGCTTAAAGCAAAGATTTTAAATAGCCATAGTTTGTATTCAAAAAGCAGTGAGTTCTGTCACTTACATTTTGTGAGAAATAAGCAGCAGGGCAATTCAGAACTGTTTTGCTCACCGTTGTTTCAAGCATTCAGACTTGGAGATGCCAGTAACAGGCAATAGACATTATGAAGCAAACAGTTTTTAAATAGCATCTGATGCGTGTGCTTGTGTCATGTTATTTATTTGGGCTGATGGACACCAATTTAAAAAGCAGTGATTTTTGATCATTTTGTGTTTTTTTATTTTGACTTAACGCTTGAAGACAATAAAGGCAGGCTATTATCCACACTAGGAGTTCTTTTGACTACAGTCAAAAGAACACAGCAGCAAATTCCTCTATTCAATTAATTCCATTGAACTGAGCAACTAATACACAATTTTACAATACTGCAGTAGTATTGGTAGTGTTCTAATTGTCCTGTATTTCATTTAAATGCCTAATATGTTACTTAGTTAAGTGGTCTTTGTTATGCCTTTTAACTATTTCCATAGGGGCAGCTGCTTAATTGGGCCAGCCACTTAATTGGGCCAAAACATATTGATTCCGATATGCAAACAACAGGAATTCTGCAGATGCTGGAAATTCAAGCAACATACATCAAAGTTGCTGGTGAACGCAGCAGGCCAAGCAGCATCTATAGGAAGAGGCGCAGTCGACGTTTCAGGCCGAGACCCTTCGTCAGGACTAACTGAAGGAAGAGTGAGTAAGGGATTTGAAAGCTGGAGGGGGAGGGGGAGATGCAAAATGATAGGAGAAGACAGGAGGGGGAGGGATGGAGCCAAGAGCTGGACAGGTGATAGGCAAAAGGGGATACGAGAGGATCATGGGACAGGAGGTCCGGGAAGAAAGACGGGGGGGGGGTGACCCAGAGGATGGGCAAGAGGTATATTCAGAGGGACAGAGGATGTCCAATCCTTATATACTTCCATCCCCCATCAGGAAGGTCTCAAAGCTCTACGCTTCTTTTTGGATTCCAGACCTAATCAGTTCCCCTCTACCACCACTCTGCTCCGTCTAGCGGAATTAGTCCTTACTCTTAATAATTTCTCCTTTTGCTCCTCCCATTTCCTCCAAACTAAAGGTGTAGCTATGGGCACCCGTATGGGTCCTAGCTATGCCTGCCTTTTTGTTGGGTTTGTGGAACAATCTATGTTCCGTGCCTATTCTGGTATCTGTCCCCCACTTTTCCTTCGCTACATCGACGACTGCATTGGCGCTGCTTCCTGCACGCATGCAGAACTCGTTGACTTTATTAACTTTGCCTCCAACTTTCACCCTGCCCTCAAGTTTACCTGGTCCATTTCCGACACCTCCCTCCCCTTTCTAGATCTTTCTGTCTCTGTCTCTGGAGACAGCTTATCCACTGATGTCTACTATAAGCCTACTGACTCTCACAGCTATCTGGACTATTCCTCTTCTCACCCTGTCTCTTGCAAAAACGCCATCCCCTTCTCGCAATTCCTCCGTCTCCGCCGCATCTGCTCTCAGGATGAGGCTTTTCATTCTAGGACAAGGGAGATGTCTTCATTTTTTAAAGAAAGGGGCTTCCCTTCCTCCACTATCAACTCTGCTCTTAAACGCATCTCCCCCATTTCACATACATCTGCTCTCACTCCATCCTCCCACCACCCCACTAGGAATAGGGTTCCCCTGGTCCTCACCTACCACCCCACCAGCCTCCGGGTCCAACATATTATTCTCCGTAACTTCCGCCACCTCCAACGGGATCCCACCACTAAGCACATCTTTCCCTCCCCCCCTCTCTCTGCATTCCGCAGGGATCGCTCCCTACACAACTCCCTTGTCCATTCGTCCCCCCCATCCCTCCCCACTGATCTCCCTCCTGGCACTTATCCGTGTAAGCGGAACAAGTGCTACACATGCCCTTACACTTCCTCCCTTACCACCATTCAGGGCCCCAAACAGTCCTTCCAGGTGAGGCATCACTTCACCTGTGAGTCGACTGGGGTGATATACTGCGTCCGGTGCTCCCGATGTGGCCTTTTATATATTGGGGAGACCCGACGCAGACTGGGAGACCGCTTTGCTGAACATCTACGCTCTGTCCGCCAGAGAAAGCAGGATCTCCCAGTGGCCACACATTTTAATTCCACATCCCATTCCCATTCTGACATGTCTATCCACGGCCTCCTCTACTGTAAAGATGAAGCCACACTCAGGTTGGAGGAACAACATCTTGTATTCCGTCTGGGTAGCCTCCAACCTGATGGCATGAACATCGACTTCTCTAACTTCCGCTAAGGCCCCACCTCCCCCTCGTACCCCATCTGTTACTCATTTTTATGCACACATTCTTTCTCTCACTCTCCTTTTTCTCCCTCTGTTCCTCTGAATATACCTCTTGCCCATCCTCTGGGTCACCCCCCCCTTGTCTTTCTTCCCGGACCTCCTGTCCCATGATCCTCTCGTATCCCCTTTTGCCTATCACCTGTCCAGCTCTTGGCTCCATCCCTCCCCCTCCTGTCTTCTCCTATCATTTTGCATCTCCCCCTCCCCCTCCAGCTTTCAAATCCCTTACTCACTCTTCCTTCAGTTAGTCCTGACGAAGGGTCTCGGCCTGAAACGTCGACTGCGCCTCTTCCTATAGATGCTGCTTGGCCTGCTGCGTTCACCAGCAACTTTGAAGTATGTTGCTTGATTCCGATATGTCTCAATTAAGCAGAATCCACTGTATTAGAGAACACTGTGCCAGGCTGTCTCTGGAAAGGATGGAGCATAACCATTTCCATGTCTACAAAGTAACTGAAGTGACCAACATGGAGAAAATGTTTCCACTTGCTGGGAGACTAAAATATGATCAATATAATCACTAATAATTCTAATAGAATCTTCAAAGGAAGTACCTTTATTCGTGCAACAGTGACAATGAAGAACTCTACCACAAAGACTTGTTGAAACAAACAGTATAGACATACAACACAAACAAAATGCTGGAGGAACTCTGCAGGCCAGGCAGCATCTATCGAGGCAAGACCCTTCAGCAGGACTGGAGAAAAAGAAAAGATGAATAGTACAGTTAAAAGGTGGGGAGACGGGAGAGAGAAAAACAAGGTGATAGATGAAACGGGAGGGGGAGGGGTAAAGAACTGGGAAGTTGATTGGTGAGAGAGATCCAGGGCTGGAGAAAGGGGAGGAGGAACACTAGAGGGAGGCAATGGGCGGGCAAAGAGATAAGGTGAGAGAGGGCAAAGGAGATGGGGAATGGTAAGGGGGGGGGCATTACCAGAAGTTTGAGAAATTGATGTTCATGCCGTCTGGTTGGAGGCTACCTATAGGGGATACAAGGTGCTGTTCCTCCAACCTGAGTGTGGCTTCATCCGAGAAGAATGTTTGGGGCCCTGAATGGTAGTGAGGGAGGAGGTATAGTGGCAGGAGTAGCACTTGTTCCACTTGCAAAGATAAATGCCAGGAAGATTAGTGGGGAGGAACAAATGGACAAGGGAGTTGCGCAGGGAGCAATCCCTACAGAAAGCTACAAGTGTGGGGGGTGGGGGGGAGGGAGAGAAAGATATATTTGGTGGTGGGTTCCTATTGGAGATGGCAGAAGTTGCAGAGAATTGTGAGTTGGACGCGAAGGCTGGTGGGGTGGTAAGGTAAGGACAATAGGAACCCTGTCCCTGGTAGGGTGATGGGAGGATGGGGTGAGAGTAGACGCGCATGAAATTGAAGAGATGTAGTTGAGGGCAGCATTGATGGTAGATGAAGGGAAGCCCTTGTCTTTGCAGGAGTCATCTCTTTAGTTCTGGAATGAAAAGCCTCATCCTGCGAGCAAATGCAGTGGAGCCAGAGGAATTGAGAGAAGGGGATTGTTACATTTTTCCAAGTAACAGGGTGGGGGAAGGTATAGTCCAAATAGCTGGAGAGTCCATGGGTTTGTAATAGACATCAGTAAATAAGCTGATTCCAGGGATACAGACAGAGAGATTGAGAAAGAATTGGGGAGGGGGGGTGGGGGGAGATGTCGGAAATGGACCAGGTAAATTTGAGGGCAGGGTGGAGGTTGGAAGCCAAGTGGATGAAATCAGCTAGTTCCATATGCGTGCAGGAAGCAGCACCAACACAGTCGCCGATGTAGCATAGGAAAAGTGTGGGACAGATACCAGTGTAGGCTCGGACATAAATTTAAGCAGAAGATAGTCACAGAGGAGAAAGAAACAGGTGAGCTTGCTGATAGAGTTAACTGAAGGGTGGGTGGAAATTCATAGATTACAACCTCAATTAGTGCAATTAATCCTGCTAAAAGTACCTCCACCAATGGCAGTCCTGCTCTGGTATGCCATTCCCTGCACATGAGCAATCAAATTCAAATTGCAGCCATACAATTTATTTATAAAAGCTACCATTTGCAATGAATGTGCACAAGGAGCATTGGCAGCAGTCCAGATTCATAACACCATACCACAAGCCTTCTGCAACATTTACTGCAATAATAAACAGACTTTATTGCTAGGTCAAACAATATAAAAATGGAAACATTTCCCCAATAGAATGAAAACACTACAGACTTTAAAATATAGTATCTTACTCTGATCTGCAAACCTTATCCATAAACAGATTTGGAACAGTGAGAAAATAAGAGCAAAATCATAATTGAAAGGCTAAAATAAATGCTTTTAGTAGTAGGTGATGGAACGTCTGCACTTCTATTCAGAATAAAAACTTAAATTATTGTAACTCTTCTTTACAAACAATGCAAGGATTTAAATCAAGTAAGCTATTTATCTTTAAACTCTAGAACTCATACATAACATGCATAAGATGGTAAATTTGTTTATAAAGTTTAGGTCAGAGTATGTATTCACTCCAAGCCACCCACCCAGCATATTTGCAGATCAAATGGCATCACTTGGGGCAACCAGAAAAAAAACTAGTTAAGAAAGTTGTCAAGAACTTGAAGTCTGAATGTTTTCAAAAAGCAGTTTCTTTACATCCTACAAAGCGAAACCTAACATCATGAATGGTTGTGATGTTTCACTCACAGGTAAGCTTGACGCCTTCTATGCACGCTTTGAAAGGGAGAATAAAATTACACTCATGCAAACCCCAGCAGCATCTGGTGACCCCGTGATCTGTCTCAGAGGCTAACATCAGAACATCTTTCAAGAGGGTGAACCCTCACAAGATAGCAGGCCCTGATGGTGTACATGGTAGCGCTCTGAAAACCTGTGTCAACCAACTGGCAGTAGTGTTCAAGGACATCTGCAATCTCTCACTGCTGCAGCTGGAGGTTCCCACGAGCTTCTCAAGGCAGAACAATCATACCAGTGCTCATGAAGAACAAGGTAAACTGCCTCAATGAGTATTGCCCAGTTGCATTCATATCTACTGTGATGAGCAATACACACAAATGTAAGAGGAACTTAGCAGGCCAGGAAGCATCTATGGAAAAGAGTAAGGAATTGACATATCAGGCTTAGACCTTTCACCAGGACTTCTACTACTCTGTTAGTGCTTTGAGAGGTTGGTCATGGCCAGAATCAACTCCCGCCTCAGAACCTGGACCCACCGCAATTTCCCTATCACCACAGTAGATCAACAGTAAATGCAATCTCACTGGCTCTCCACTTGGCCTTGGATCACCTGGACAATAGCAATACCTGCATCAGGATGCTGTTTATTGATTACAGCTCAGCACTCAACACAATCATACCCTCAGTTCTAATCAATATGCTCCAAAACCTGGGCATCTGTATCTCCCTCCGCAAATGGATCCTTGACTTCCTCACTAGGAGACCACAGTCATTGCAGAAATAAAATCTCTTCCTTGCTGGCAATCAACACTAGCGCACCTCAAGGATGTGTGTTTAGCCCACTACTTTACTCTCACTACACACACAACTGTGTGAGTAGGCACAGCTCAAACACCATTTATATATTTGCCAATGACACAATACTGCAGGCAGAATTTCAGATAGTGATGAAGTGGCATACCGGAGTGAGACGGATCAGCTGGTTGAGTGGTGTCACAACAACAACCTTGCATTCAACATCAGTAAGACCAAGGAATTGATTGTGGAAGTTCAGCGAACGCACACTAGTCCTCATCAAGGGATCAGAAGTGGAAAGGGTGAGTGGTTTCAAGTTCCTGGGTGCAAAATCTCTGAAGCTCTACCCTGGTCCAAACGTATTGACTCAATTATAAAGGAGGCACAACAAAGGCAACATTTCACAAGGAGTTTGAGGAAACATGGTATTTCAAAGACTCTCACAAATTTCTATAGGTATACTGTAGAGAGCATTCTAACTCCTGCGTCACCTTCTGGTATGGTGGGGTGACTGCACAGGAATGGAAAAAGTTGCTGAAAGTTGTAAATTCAGCCAGCTCCACCATCATAGACACAAGTCTCCCCAGCATCCAGGACACCTTCAGGAGGTGTTGCCTCAAAAAAGGAAGCATCCTTGATTAAGAACTCCCCCACCCCCCCAATCACCCAGAACATGCCCAGTTCTCATTGCTACCAAAGAGGTGGTACAGGAGCCTGAGAAACACATTCAACATTTTATAAACAGTTTCTTTCCCTCCACCACCAGAGTTCTGAATGGACAATGAACACCTGAACACTACCTCACTAATTTTTCTTTTTTTTTTGGCTCTTTTGGTACTACTTCTGAATATCAATTGCAATGTACTGCTGCAAAACAACAAATTTCACAATATATGCCAACGATATTAAACACGATTCTGATAAATCTATTAAAATGTATCAACTAAGATTTGCATGTTAAAAAAGTAACTAAATCAAATATTAAAAATAAAAGTATTAATACTTGCCAAAATCTCTCATATGCATTTCCTTCCATTGAAACGCCCAAGTTGTTCTTGTACTTTCAAATGGCTTGATGCTTAAATATCTTACAGTTCCACATTACAAGTGACCTCAAGATGAAATTAGACCAGAAAATGCTTGAAATATTTAGCTAGTCAAGCAGCAATCACGGAGAGCAACAGTTAATGTTTTATGACCTGCTGAGTATTTCCAGCACCTCCAGTAGCCATAGATTTTTTTTATATTCCCAATCACTTCAAAATAAGTTTGACTGGCATTGAAGAGTTAGAATATTGCAGAGTAATGAACAGAGCAATAGAAATGACAAGACTGTTCTAATAAAATCTATATGAATGCAAGGTTTTTCTTTCCTTAATCTTATGTGTGCTTGTTGATTTTGCTGTAGTCATTTACACTTTTGACAGTGAGATGTAAAGTCATTTTGACTTATACACCCATAGCATTAATAGTGATTCAGAATGAAGCAAATGAAGTCTACCTGTTCCTAGGTTCATCTCAGCAAAAAGGCAAAATGCTTTAATTTGCAGCCTTCATACTTAAGTAATTTTCAAGAGAACCTGCAGTGCTTATAATAAGAGTAATTCAAAGGTATTTCCTGTTATGCTCTGTATTTCACAGACGCCATCTTGTGCCCAACAGCCCCAGGGCATGAAACATCACTCAAAAGATATTACAGGTTCCCATCTACAGAAAGATATTCTGTGCACCCAGCACAATGAGTACTTGATAAGGAATTCCCAAGAGGACATCCAAATTTTAATGAAGGAAGAGCTGCATAGGTTACAGAAAAGTGAAAGTGCCAGTGCCTTACAAGATGCTGCCACCAACCCCAGAGAACTTAAGGGCTGCACAGATGTAATGAAGGAGTTGGTTAGAAGACTCTGCCTGAGGCAATACTGGAGATGTTCCAGCTCCTATCTGATAACACGCAGCTGAGATCGCCTGCTTCAGCAGGTCTGCCTGGTCTTGTGATAGAGTCCATCATTTTAATCCCAGAGGCTCATTTCACACTGCCGTGGTGAGATTTTTAGTATCAGCCTCAATACAACCTGGACCAGTGGCTGTACCACCACTTGGAGAATTACGTGGTTGCAAAAGTAAAATAGAATCTAAATGACCTATGATGGGCCTGAAACACCTTCTCTTACTTTAATAAAACTGCTTTAATTATGTTCCAATTTAAGCTGCTGAATGACGACAAGGGCTGTCCCATTTCCTGATTAAGGCTGGCAAATTTTCTCTTTTCAAATTACAATTCCTCAGCCAGATCACAATTTCCTTTCTTCTATCTCCAGAGAGGTTCGTTCAAGGATTCAAAGTACGTTTATTATCGAAGTACGTATGCAGTATATAACCTTGAGATTCATCTTCCCCACAGACAGCCATGAAACGAAAAATGTATGGAGGCTGTTTAAAAACAAAACATCTAACATCCCTCCCCACCGAGAAAAAAAAAACAAATCGAGCAAACAGCAACCAAAAAAAGAGCAAAAAATACAGGATATAAAACACAAAATCAAAAGAGTCCAGGCATATTCAGGAGCGACCAAACACGAGAAACACATCATAACATGAACTACAGAGTCCAATCCATAAACCATGCTCATTAAATCTTGCCCAAGACCCACAGTTGCGGGGCAGGGGAGGAGACCACACAAATCCACCCAGGGACCTTCCTTCAGGAGCAATGGGGGGAGAGAGGAGGAGAGGGCAGGGGGTGGGGGGAAGAGAGAGCGAGAGCGAGAGAGAGGGGAGAGAGAGGGGAGGGAGAGGGGGAGGGAGAGGAGAGGGAGAGGAGAGGGAGAGGAGAGGGGGAGCGAGAGGGGGAGGGAGAGGGGGAGAGAGAGGGAGAGAGAGAGGGGGGAGAGGGGGGAGGGGGGGAGAGAGAGGGGGAGAGAGGGGAGGGAGGGAGAGAGGGGAGGGAGAGGGGGAGGGAGAGGGGGAGGGAGAGGGGGAGGGAGAGAGGGGGGAGAGAGGGGGGAGAGAGGGGGGAGAGGGGAGAGAGACTGTCACATGCAGACACCTACGTCCAGCAGTAGCAAGCTAGAGGCTGGTAGACAGTGCTGAATACCCGATTGCCTTATGCACTTGCCTCAATTATTTCAATTTTCCTTGGTGCTTTAATCAGTGAGATCAGCAAGAAATGGAGTCATCATGGGCTCACACCCATCTCCAGGCTTCTGGACTTCGAGGCCACACACTTCATTCAAGGCATCATGAAACACTCTTGGGAGACAGCAAAGCCACAAATCGCTCAATCGACCCAAAACCACAAAACCAAAATGTAGATCACAGGCTCCGACATTAGAAGAACCATATTTGAAAGACAAAGATGTAAAAGAAGTAGTTCTGTGAACTGTCTGGAGGATGTTGTCCTTGATCACATTGTTCATTGGCATCTTCTTCCAAATCTATAAACTCTGGTGGCTGGACATTAGTCTAAAAGTATGAATGCCACCTCTCAACTTCACTGCTAGCTTGTTTCCTCTTCCTATAATTATAATGTGAAAGAAAAATCCCTATGGCGAAACTTGGAAGTGCAGTTGAATACTTTATTTAGGGAAAACAATTAAGACCTTCAAAATGGACAGAAAACAATACTTCAAAATGCACATAAAGTTAAATTCCTGTCTGACAGTGTAGTGAAATACAACAATCCACCTTTTAAGATTTCAGCATCACCATTTCTCAACTATTGATCCAAGAGTAGCTTTGTTTTATGTGGCTTGTTATGTTAGTAAATCTAACAGTTGAAATGACAGGACTTGGGAGTTAAGCAGTAATAATTTCCTCCAGGCTTCTCCTTATCTCACACTGCAACCTTGCATTAAACCAGATTCGGGGCAGTATATCATCCTGAAGAAAACTAGTCCTGTGTATATCTCACAGCTTTCGTTAAAATAAGGAAGTTTGTAAATATTCAATAAATTTCAGACACATACCAGAAATCTAGATGATTCTTATCAACAACCTAAATATTTAAATTTCAGGACTACCCAGTGTTTCTCTTTTCCACATTGTGTATCTTCACTTTGAGAAATTTTTTTCTTAAGCAATTGATATTACTTAACTGATCTGCATCATATTCTAGAAAAAGCTTGCTGGGACATCAAGGACTCTGACCTCTGAAATAAAGACTGAATCTTTCTACTTTTTGATACTGTACTTCATGCTTATATTCAGGTTAGTTGCCAGTGAAATCACAATAAACTTCACAAAATTAGGCCATGTTTAGCTTCAAAATATGGATAAATTTGGCCTCAAAATTCCACACATAATTACTAGAGCAAACGTCAAGGCACAACTTTGTGAAAATTTCACACATAAAATTCTGGAAGAACCAAGCAGTTCAGACATCATCTATGGAAGGAAATAAACAGTCAACGCTTCAGGCTGAGACCCTTCATCAAGACTGGAAAGAATGAAGGAAGAAGCCAGAATAAAATGAAAGATGGGGAAGGAGTACAAGCTGGCAGTGAAATCAAGTGAGGGGAAAGGTAAAGAAGAGAAGCTCTGCAGATGCTGGAATTCCAAGTAACACACACAAAATGGTGGAGAAACTCAGCAGGCCAGGCAGCATCAATGGAAAAGAGTACAGTCAATGTTTTGTGTCAAGACCATTCAGCAGGGGAAAGGTGGGGGGGGGAGAAGAGGAGGGGGGGGTGAATGAAGTGAGATGCTGGGAGGTGATAGATGAAAGAGATAAAGGGCTGAAGAAGGCGGAATCTCATCAGAGAGGAGAGTGGAGGCATGGGAGAAAGAAGGAGGGGTACCAGGAGAAGGTGATGGGCAGTTTAGGAGAAGAGTTAGGAGGGGAGCCAGATTAGGAAAAGGAAAAAGAGAGAAAGGGGAAGGGAGAAGAAATTACTGGAAATTAGAGGAATCAATGTTCGTGCCTGTTGTGACTGTGACTGAAGTCAACAGAGACACAGAAGTTGATGATACAGAAGTCTTTATTTAGCACAACAAGCAGGTATTCTCATGGAGACATTCTAGGTAGAGGCTCCCAAACCCAAAAAGTACATCGCATTTTTATACCTTTATGACCAAAGGTTACAGTAGTTGATTCAATACAATTTCAATAGTTACAATGACATCATCTCCCTCAATACATTGAGTTGACAATACTTCCTGTGAATTTCATATCTGCAGTAACAAATGCCTCTGAATCTTCAGACATCTTTGTCACAAAGTAATTCACGTAAATAGTCTAAAAGCTTCCAAGGACAGAGATATCAGACACCCCAATGTTGTCAGGGCTGTCTCCAAGTACACAAAACCTATTGATTGCATGACCATGTTTTAAATGCTAAATGACAACATCCGTCTGGTATGGTAGCTTGCACTCAAGTCACAATGGTGCAAATGTCTTAGCCATGTTACTTGGTTTGACGCAAAGGTCAATTAACACAATCCTATTCTAATGTTTGACTCGTGCATATGCAATATCTTAGTCTGTGGAGCAGCCTGCTTGCAATTTACCCAAAAAAACTGAAGGCTAATTGTAAGCTTCCTGAATATATCTACATTTACAGAACTGAAGCCTTGTTCTTGTTTGATTTAACATCTGCTCTATTCGTCATATATAAGCCTCCAAATAGTAGCCAAGATGTGGGGTTGAGATTGAAGGAAGCTGGAAAAGGCATGTATTAAGGGAAATGACACAACTGTAATAGTACACTTCAATATGCAATGGATTTGGGAAGGTCAGGTTGGTGTCAAATTGCAAAAGAGGGGATATGTTGAATGCCTATGAGATAGCTTTTTAGATCAGCTTGTGCTTGAGCCTACCTGGGGAAAGGCCATCTTAGATTGAGTATTGTGTAATAAGCCAGATCTTATTAGGGAGCTTAACGTAAAGGAACCCTTTGGTTCAGTGATCATAATATGGTTGAATTCATACTGCAATTTGAGAGGGAGAAGCACAAGTCACATATATCAGTACAGGTGTCCGCTGCTTTTCGAATGTTCGTTTACGAAACCTCACTGTTACGAAAGACCTACATTAGTTCCCTGTTTTCACTAACAGAAGGTGTTTTCAGTTACGAAAAAAGCAGCGCGCACCCCAATCAGCCGCTTTCACCCGGATTTGGAACGGCATTCTCGTTGGCATTGCTTAAACATATGCCTGCGAGCAGCCGTTTGCAAGATGAGTTCCAAGGTATTGGAAAAGCCTAAAAGAGCTCGTAAGGGTGTTACACTTAGCGTAAAACTAGACATAATTAAGCATTTCGATCGTGGTGAATGAAGTAAAGACAAAGTGAGTTTGGCTTGCGGAAGTTGACGAAGATGATATTGAAGAGGTTTTGGCGTCCCATGACCAAGAACTGATAGATGAAGAGCAGATGCAATTGCAAGAGGAAAGGATAACAATCAAAATCGAATGCAGTAGCGAAAGTGAAGTCGTCCAGGAACTGGGTATGTCGGTTTAGGGCACACAGTATTTGCAGGATGGTTTGAGTGCTTACAAAGAACTGTATGATAGAAAAATGTGCGAGGCTAAGCAGTCAAGCAAGCCTTCCACATCAGCTACAGCAGACGACGAACCTCGACCTTCGACATCGAGGCGGGCAGTCATAGGAGAAGATGAGCTGCCTGCCCTAATAGAAACAGACGACCAGATGACACCCCAGTGTCCCACCACCCCAAAGCACGAGGGCGAGGACAGATACCGATCCGCGGAGAATGCAGCGGTAGCTGGGAGTCACCCAGCATATCTTTAAGAAAAAAAGCCGAAATAAACAAGCTAATTAATTAGGTGCCGCCCGGCACATAAATATCGGCCCAGATCAGAGGTGATTGCTGATTGCATTGTCTCTGATCTGGGCTGACATTTACGTGCCGGGCAGCACCTAATTAATTAGCTTGTTTATTTTGGCCTTTTTCTTAAAGATGTGCTGTGTGCCTCCCAGCTACCACTGTACCCCTGCATGCCTGGCGGATCGGTATCAGTTCGCTGCCCAGAGGGTGGGGACCATTGCACCACCCCAGACTCTGACAACCTGGCCTAACACATCATCATCAGTGTGCTCTGCGCTGTCTTCCCGATTCCCGTAAGTGATACTACATTGTACATACATTATTTCTACTTTATATCGGCTGTGTATTTTTACGTGTTATTTGGTATGATTTGGCAGCTTCATAGCTTAAAGGTTACTGGAGAGCGCTTGCACCGTGCTTTTGCTGAGAGCGCTTGCGTGAGATTTTCGCTACGGAGAAAAGTGCAGGCAATTATTGTGGAAAAGTACAGTATTCCTACTTTATATAGGCTGTGTATTCATCATATCATTCCTGCTTTTACTATATGTTACTGTTATTTTCAGTTTTATGTGTTATTTGGCATGATTTGGTAGGCTATTTTTGGGTCTGTGAACCCTCACAAATTTTTCCCATATAAATAAATGTTAACTGCTTCTTCGCTTTATGACATTCCGGCTTACGAACCGTTTCATAGGAACGCTCTACCTTCGGATGGCGGGGGAAACCTGTATCACAATGGAATAAAGTGGAACAGGTCAAAAGCTTTAAGTTCCTCGGGGTCAATATCACAAATGACCTGACTTGGTCCAACCAAGCAGAGTTCACTGCCAAGAAGGCCCACCAGCGCCTTTACTTCCTGAGAAAACTAAAGAAATTTGGCCTGTCCCCTAAAAACCTCACTAATTTTTATAAATGCACCGTAGAAAGCATTCTTCTAGGCTGCATCACAACCTGGTATGGAAGTTGTCCTGTCCAAGACCGAAAGAAGCTGCAGAAGATTGTGAACACAGTGCAGCACATCACACAAACCAATCTTCCGTCCGTGGATTCACTTTACACCGCACGCTGTTGGAGCAGTGCTGCCAGGATAATCAAGGACACCACCCACCCAGCCAACACACTTTTCATTCCTCTTCCCTCCGGGAGAAGCTTCAGGAGCTTGAAGACTCGTACGGCCAGATTTGGGAAGAGCTTCTTTCCAACTGTGATAAAACTGCTGAATGGATCCTGACCCGGATCTGGACTGTACCCTCCAAATATCTGGAGCTGCCTCTCGGTTTTTTTGTACTACCTTACTTTCCATTTTTCTATTTTCTATTTATGATTTATAATTTAAATTTTTTACATTTACTAATTTTAACTATTTTTAATATTTTTAATATTTAATATTTGTAATCCAGGAGTGTGAAGCGCAGAATCAAATATCGCTGTGATGATTGTACGTTCTAGTACCAATTGTTTGGCGACAATAAAGTATAAAGGGTAAAAGGAATAAAGAGGCATGAGAGAAGAGCTTGCCCAGGTGGATTGGAGGATGATACTGGTGGGGATGACAGCACAGCAGAATTAGCTGAAGTTTCTGAGAATAGTTCACAAGATGCAGGATGGATATATCCCACAGAGGAAGAAGTTTTCAAAGGGTAGGGGTAGGCAACCGTGGCTGACAAAGAAAGCTAACAACTGTATAAAAGCCAAGGAAAGGGCATAAAGTTGTAAAAGTGAGTAGGAAGTTGAATGATTGGGAAAGTGTTGAAGGATGAGGTTCTGAAGTACTTGGAGACCAATGATAAAATAAGTCAAAGTCAGCACATGGTTTCTATGAAGGGAAATCTTGCCTGATAAATCTGTTAGAGTTCTTTGAGGAAGTAACAAGCAAGGTGGACAAAGGAGAGGCAGTGGATTTTATTTACTTGAATTTTCAGAAGGCGTTTGATGAAGTGCATGAGGCTGCTTAACAAGATAAAATCCTATGGCTTTACAGGAAATATACTGGCATAGACACTGGAATGGCTGAAGGCAGGAGGCAGCGAGGGGAAATAAAGAGTGCCTTTTCTAGTTGGCTGCCAGTGACTAATGGTGTTCTTCAGGGGGTCAGTATTTGGACTGCTACTTTTCACATTGTTTGTTAAGAATTTAGATAATGGAATTAATGGCTTTGTGGCAAAATTTGCAGATGACACAAAGATAGGCGAAGGGGTAGGTAGTGCTGAGAAAGCAATGCAATTGCAGCAGGACTTAGACAAATTGGAAGAATGACAAAAAAGTAGCAGATGGAATACAGTATTGGGAAATGCATGATAATGCATTTCGGTAAAAGGAACAATAGTGCAGACTATTATCTAAATGGGGAGAAGGTCCAGACATCAGAGGTGCAGAAGGACTTTGGAATTCTCTTGCAAGACCCCAAAGAGATTAATTTACAGGTTGAGTCTCTGGTAAAGAAGGCAAATGCAAAGTTGGCATTTATTTCAAGGGTAATAGAATATAAAAGCAAGAAAATAATGCTGAGCCTTTATAAGACACTGGACAGGCTGCACTTGTCAACAGTTTTGGGCCCCATATTTCAGAAAGGATGTGTTGTTATTGGAGTGAGTCTAGAGGAGGTTTCATGAGGATGATTCCAGGGATGAAGGGGTTAACATATGATGCCGCGTTTCGCAGCTCTGAGCGTGTACTCACTGGAATTTTGAAGAATGCAGGGGGATCTCACTGAAGCCTACAAATGTTGAAATGACTAAATAGGTTGGACATGGAGAGGAGGTTTCCCATGATGGGGGCATCTAGAACTAGAGAGCACAGCCTCAAAATTGAGGGGCAACCTTTTAGAACAGAGGTAAGGAGGAACTTGTTTAGCCAGGGAGTAGTAAATCTGTAAATAATCTGTCACAGACTACAGTGGAGGCCAGTCAGTGGCTATACTTACGGTGGAAGTTGATTGTTTTCTGATTGGTCAGGGTATCAACGGATATGTTGACAAGGTAGGTATATGGGGTTCAGAGGGATCCAGGATCAGCCATGATGGAATGGCGGAGGAGACTCGATGGGCTGAATGGCCCAATTCTGTTACTATCTCTTATGGTCTTATAAATCTAGAATAGCTCCTGACAATGCCGTCAGATTGAAGGCTACCCGGGCAAAATATAAGTTGTTGCTCCTCCAGCCTGGGATGCTGCCAGACCTGTCCAGTTCCTCCAGCGTTTGTGTGTTTTGCTATGGATTTTGAGCATCTGCAGAATCTCTTGTTTGTATAAATACTCCTTCATAGATCTGAGGTTATTACAGTGCCACTATTCTACACCTGTAAAATCTATCATAAAGATAACTTCATTACCAAACATGAACTATTAGGATTATTTTGTCATAGCATCGCAGGGAGGGGAGGACTGTGTACTTTTTTAAAAAAAACATTTAAATACGTTTTGAGGTTGAATTAATTATGGAAACACAAAGTTATGAGGCAAAGAGACCAATTAATAGGTATATTGTTATTCAAGTAACAAGCCATGGGTGACAAAGGACATTAAGGACATCCTGAACGCTAAAAAGAGGGCGTTTAGAGATGGAAATAGGGAGGAGCTGAGGGCAATACAGAGGGACCTGAAAGCCAGGATCAGGGAGGCTAAAGACAGGTACAGGAGGAAGCTTGAGTGGAAACTCCAGCAGAACAACCTGAGAGAGGTCTGGAGCGGGATGAGGACCATCACTGGGTTTCGGCAAACTAGCAACAGAGGAGCTGAAGGCAGTGTGGACAGGGCCAACGAACTTAACCTGTTCTTTAACAGATTTGACATTGTGACCCCTGCCCATCCCCCACATGAGCCATCTGTTGTCGGCCCCCAACCAACACATATTCCACTCTCCCCTCCTACCCGTCCTCACAGTCCCCCACCCTGCTCTCATGACTATATCCCTCCCCGACACGAAACCACCACGGTGGGCTTCACGACTGAACAGGTGAGAAGACAGCTGAAACATCTCAACCCAAGCAAGGCTGCAGGACCGGATGGTGTCAGTACCAGGGTGCTCAAAGCCTGTGCCCCTCAGCTATGTGGAGTACTTCGCCATGTATTCAACATGAGACTGAGGCTCCGGAGGGTTCCTGTACTGTGGAAGTCGTCCTGCCTCGTCCCTGTGCCGAAGACGCCGCGCCCCAGCAGCCTCAATGACTACAGTCCGGTGGCATTGACCTCCCACATCATGAAGACCCTGGAGAGACTTGTTCTGCAGCTGCTCCGGCCTATGGTCAGGCCACACTTAGATCCCCTCCAGTTCGTCTACCAGCCCCGACTAGGTGTTGAGGATGCCATCGTCTACCTGCTGAACCGTGTCTACGCCCACCTGGACAAGCCAGCGAGCACTATGAGGGTCATGTTTTTTGACTTCTCCAGTGCGTTCAACACCATCTGCCCTGCGCTGCTGGGGAAGAAGCTGACAGCGATGCAGGTGGATGCTTCCCTGGTATCATGGATTCTTGATTACATGACTGGCAGACCACAGTACGTGTGTTTGCAACACTGTGTGTCCGACAGAGTGATCAGCAGCACTGGGGCTCCACAGGGGACTGTCTTGTCTCCCTCTCTCTTCACCATTTACACCTCGGACTCCAACTACTCCACAGAGTCTTGTCATGTTCAGAAGTTTTCGGATGACTCTGCCATAACTGGATGCATCAGCAAGGGAGACAAGATTGAGTACAGGGCTACGGTAGGAAACTTTGTTACATGGTGTGAGCAGAATTATCTGCAGCTTAATGTGAAAAAGACTAAGGAGCTGGTGGTAGACCTAAGGAGAGCTAGGGTACCGGTGACCCCTGTTTCCATCCAGGGGGTCAGTGTGGACATGGTGGAGGATTACAAATACCTGGGGATACAAATTGACAATAAACTGGACTGGACAAAGAACACTGAGGCTGTCTACAAGAAGGGTCAGAGCCGTCTCTATTTCCTGATGAGACTGAGGTCCTTTAACATCTGTCGGACGATGCTGAGGATGTTCTACAAGTCTGTGCTGGCCAGTGCTATCATGTTTGCTGTTGTGTGCTGGGGCAGCAGGCTGAGGGTAGCAGACACCAACAGAATCAACAAACTCATTCGTCAGGCCAGTGATGTTGTAGGGACGGGACTGGACTCTGTCATGGTGGTGTCTGAAAAGAGGATGCTGTCTAAGTTGCATGCCATCTTGGTCAATGTCTCCCATCCACTACATAATGTACTGGGTGGGCACAGGAGTACATTCAGCCAGAGACTCATTCCTCCGAGATGCAGCACAGAGCATCATAGGAAGTTATTCCTGCCTGTGGCCATCAAACTTTACAACTCCTCCCTTGGAGGGTTAGACACCCTGAGCCGTTAGGCTGGTCCTGGACTTATTTCATAATTTACTGGCATGATTTACATTTTACTATTTAACTAATTATGCTTCTATTACTATTTATTATTTATGGTGCAACTGTAACAAAAACCAATTTCCTCTGGGATCAATAAAGTATGACTATAAACAGAAAGGCATTGGGGACTGGAGAAAGGACTGCACAAATTGTGAAACAGGGATTTTGTTTACAAGTACTCAAATAAAATACAGGAATGAAGAGGCTATAATATTTTTTTACTGGAAATGGCTGAACCAGTGTATAAATGAGTTAGCTTACAGGAATCAATGAATTAAGAGTACTGAGATGGTATCCTGATTGAAGAAAATTATGAAATGATAATTGTGAGCTATTGATGCTGTTTCCAAAGACAGCAATATCTAATGCACAACAACTGTACAAAAGTTCTGCACTTCAGTAAATGCTAAGGAATATGGTATGGGTTAACAGAAAACATAAACTGGAGGAAGATCTAATTTAATACAAGCATATGTGAGGCAAGGAACTTTGAGAGGGATAACAATAATTGAAGTGAATATCAGAAAGATGAGACTACAATGAAAAGGAGCAAGTGACTTCAATCCAATTGCCTGGAGACTGGATTGCCTAGTACTACTTTTTCTCCCCATGAGAGCTGCGCCATCCAGAACGGATTTTATTTATTTTGAGCTATGGCACAGTAACAGGTCATTCCAAACCAAAAACCCCACACTGCTCAAATACAGTACACCAATGTGATCAATTGACCTCGGAATCCATTTATCATTGGAACATGGCGGAAAGAGAGCCTTCACATTTCACTCAACCTCAAAACTTGTTTATTTTTGTGGAGGAAACATCTGTCTTTGCTACGATCGATGACTTGGCTCCACTGTTCTCTTGGCTGAAGCATGTCAAAGATTCATTCCCCTCTACTGGTGATGAAATTTCTTCCCATCCCTCTCCAACCAATCTTTAAGAAGGCAACACACAGTCACAGTGGCTTCAAGTTCTCCAAGTCAGGCAAATGTTCTACGATATAGCCAATAGAAACTTTTGAATATCAAACAATCAAGTGTATTAAAAGCTCTCGACTCACTCTTACAGAGCACATACTGTCCAAGATTGTAATAACACAGGGGCAAGCCCCAGCCACGAGACAATGCAAATAGCACAACAAGAAGCAGCATTGTGGTAAGCAAGCCCGGATCTGCGCTAAGCTAAAAGCCACACCCTTTAAGTCCCATTTCGAGTGTCCTCTTTGCAAACACTCAATCACTAATAAAATCACTAATAAAATGTATGAAATTAGATCCTGTTCCTAGTACTTCAGTTTCTGTGTCTTGCATTTGGGTCCGCTCCCAGCATGCTCCCCTGTATCCAGAGAGTCCTGCCTGTCACTGCTCAGCACTGCCCTCTACCTGGTTGGAAGGCACACCACATGCCAGTCAACATTCACCCCTCCCAACTAATCAATGCACACCTAACCATTGGCCACCTTAGTTAGATTAACCTAGCACCAAGCCGTTGGCCCCCCGGTGAATCACCTGGGCTGGACCCTCCAGCCCCCTGACCTATAAAGGGTGCTACATGTGCTTGGCTTGCTCTCTTTTTTGCCATCCTCAAGGGACCACCCTGTTTCACTCCAGGCTGAAGACTGCAGGACAGCGCTGGAGACACATGGTGAGCTGCACATTGAATAGGGTTTTGGGAGCGTTTATTGTTGTCCCTGTAGCAGAAAGCTGTGCCTGCCCATAGTCAAGGGGTGGCAGGCATCGTAGTTACTTTTCCCTTGCTTGTATATGTACCTGTACTCTGTCCCCACACCGTTTTCCCATGTATTGTACTGCCGACCTGACTTTTCCCACACTCGTCTGTTCTTAGCGCGTTTGTGCGAATATTGTAGCTGCTTGTGTTATCCCCAAGCTCTTCTCCTCTTGTAAATAAACTCCTTATTGTTAAAACTGTGTCCAGAATCCTTGCCTTTGAGACCCAAAGAATCTGTCTCATTTCCATCACAAAACCCCCGTTTATGACAGTATGTGTGTGTGTGTGTGTGTGTACGTGTACTTATTTGATTATTTATTGCTTTTCTTTCCAGGTTATCATATATTGCATTGTATTGCTTAAGCTAAATTAATGAATTTCACAATGCAGACAGGTGATAAATCTGATCCTGATTCAGGATGGCCTGCTATTTGTGGTTAATTGGTGCCCCTCTGTTCCATCGTTAGATCAAACAACTTTCACATCTACATTAGGTACCTGGACCTGTGTCTTGCATTACTTCCAGATGTAAACTCCTTGACTTCTGAGTAAATATCTCTGTACTTAACTCACTGATTTCTTTCCTCGATGATTTCTGACCAAATTTCACAATTTAATGCACTTTGAACCTCAAATATGTGTGCTAGTTTGTTTCTTGCTTTAAGAACCCACTTGGTGCCCAAATTTTCTAACCAGTTAATGTTCTCGACTTGGCAGAGGTGATACATCTTCAGTGAAGTAATTTCGTTGTTGGTGTGCCTTATTTCTGTAGTACCACCTCCCGTCCCGTTTGTCCATAGCCTTGTATCCCTTTTGCCAATCAGCTTTCCAGCTCTTAGCTCCATCCCTCCCCCTCCTGTCTTCTCCTATTATTTTGGATCTCCCCCTTCCCCTCCCACTTTCAAATCTCTTACTATCTCTTCTTTCAGTTAGTCCTGACGAAGGTTCTCGGCCCGAAACGTCGACTGTACCTCTTCCTATAGATGCTGCCTGGCCTGCTGCGTTCACCAGCAACTTTGATGTGTGTTGCTTGAATTTCCAGCATCTGCAGATTTCCTCGTGTTTGTGTCCATCCTGTGGGCTCCTTTACTCTTAAGGACTTTCTGGTGCTATTAGTCCAGCCTCTTCCTTATACAATGCCCATATGAAGGGTTCAATGTTTTATTGTTTTACAACATTGAATCACTGGAATTAACTTGGCTTTTTTTGACACTGATCAACAGAAAAAGACTTTCTGGTGCTACTAGTCCAGCCTCTTCCTTATACAATGCCCATATGAAGGGTTCAATGTTTTATTGTTTTACAACATTGAATCACTGGAAGTAACTTGGCTTTTTTTGACACTGATCAACAGAAAAAGACTTTTTCGTGTCGAAGTGAAAACAGATCTCTGCAAAATAAGGCAATTAATTGCACAAGTATTCACCCTTTTCAAGTCAGTATTCAAGGCAGCAATTACAGTCTTGAGTATGTGTGAATAGGTCTCTTGTCAGCTTTGCATACAGTGGCATGCAAAAGTTTGGGCGCCCCGGTCAAAATTTCTGTTACTGTGAATAGTTAAGTGAGTAGAAGATGAACTGATCTCCAAAAGGCATAAAGTTAAAGATGACACATTTCTTTAATATTTTAAGCAAGATTACTTTTTTATTTCCATCTTTTACAGTTTCAAAATAACAAAAACGGAAAAGGGCCTGAAGCAAAAGTTTGGGCACCCTGCATGGTCAGTATTTATTAACACCCCCTTTGGCAAGTATCACAGCTTGTGAACGCTTTCTGCAGCCAGCTAAGAGTCTTTCAATTCTTGTGTGGGGGATATTCGCCCATTCTTCCATACAAAAGGCTTCTAGTTCTGTGAGATTCTTGGGCCGTCTGCAACACACTGGCTTCAACACAAGCCCAAAGCATGATTGATCCACCCCCGTGCTTAACAGTTGGAGAGGTGTACTTTACATGAAATTCTGCACCCTTTTTACTCCAAAAATACCTTTGCTCATTGAGGCCAAAAAGTTCTATTTTAACTTCATCAGTCCACAGGACTTGTTTCCAAAATGCATCAGGCTTGGTTAGATGTTCCTTTGCAAACGTTTGGCGCTGAATTTTGTGGTGAGGACACAGGAAAGGTTTTCTTCTGATGACTCTTCCATGAAGGTCATACTTGTGCAGGTGTCGCTGCAGGGTGGAACAGTGCACCACCACTCCAGAGTCTGCTACATCTTCCTGGAGGTCTTTTGCAGTCAAACAGGGGTTTTGATTTGCCTTTCGAGCAACCCTACGAGCAGTTCTCTCGGAAAGTTTACTTAGTCTTCCAGACTTCAACTTGACCTTCACTGTTCCTGTTAACTGCCATTTCTTAATTACATTAAGAACTGAGGAAATGGCTACCTGAAATTGCTTTGCTATCTTCTTGTAGCCTTGTCCTGCTTTGTGGGCATCATTTATTTGAATTCTCAGAGTGCTAGGCTGCTGCTTAGAGGAGCCCATGGCTGCTGATTGTTGGGGCAAGGTTTGAGGAGTCAGGGTATTTATAAAGCTTTGAAATTAGCATCACCTTGGCCTTTCCTAACGATGACTGTGAACAAGCCATAGCCCTAACAAGCTAATTAAGGTCTGAGACCTTGGTAAAAGTTATCTGAGAGATCAAATCTCTTGGGGTGCCCAAACTTTTGCATGGTGCTCCTTCCCTTTTTTAAACTTTAAAACTGTACAAAACAAAAATCACTAATCTTACTTAAAATGTTGAAAAGAATGTTTCATCTTTAACTTTATGACTTTTGGAGATCAGTTCATCTTCTACTCAACTATTCACAGTAACAGAAATTTTGACCAGGGGTGCCCAAACTTTTGCATGCCACTGTATCTGGATACTGCATTCTTTTTCCCATTCTAATTTTACAAGACTGCTCAAACTCTGTCAGATTGCATGGGGATCGGGAATGAATAGTTTTCAAGTCCAGTCACAAATTCTCAATTGGATTGAGGACTGGACTCTAACTTGGCCACTACAGGACATAACTTTGTTGTTTTTAATGCCATTCCTGTGTGGTTTTGGATTTATGCTTGGGGTCATTGTCTTGCTGGAAAGCAAATCTTCTCCCCAGTTGTAGTTCTGTTGTAGACTACATCAGGTTTTCCTCCAGGATTTCCCTGTATTTTGCTGCATTCATTTTACCCTTCACAAGGTTTCCAGGGTGTGCTGCAGTGAATCATCCCCCCAGGATGATGTAGCCACCACCATGCTTCATGGTTGGGATGGTGTGTTTTTGATGTTGTGCGGTGTTTGGCTTGCACCAAACATAGCATTTAGTCTGATGGTCAAAAATCTCAATTTTGGTTTCATCGCACTTTAGAACCTCCTTCCAGCTGACTGCAGAGTCTCCCACATGCCTTCTGGTAAACTTTAGCCAAGATTTGATGTAAGTTTTTTTTATCAACAGTGGCTTTCTCTTTGCCACTCTCCGATAACCCTGTGATTAATGAAGCACCTGGGCAATAGTTATTGTACGTGCAGGCACTCCTACCTCAGCCAGTGAAGCTTGTAACGCCTCCAGCATTGCCATAGATCTTTTGGTGGCCTCCTTCACTAGTCCCCTTCTTGCATGGTCACTCAGTTTTTGAGGACAGCCTGCTCTAGGCAGATTTACAGCTGTGCCATGTTATTTCTATTCCTTGATGATTGACTTTACTGTACTCCAAGGGATATTCAGTGACTTGGAAATATTCTTGTATCCATCTGACTTGTGCTTTTCGATAACCTTTTCATGGAGATGCTTGGAGTGTTCGTTTAATAGTAATAATAATTACTTTATTGATCCCAAGTGGGAAATTGTTTTGTTACAGCAGCAACATTTAAAAACACACTTAGCAGTGTGCAGACTTGACTAACAATAAAGTACAGAATAATACACCCTATCCTCGTTATATGCGAGGGGTATGTTCCTCGAAGTTGACACATAATGTGAAATCGCATAATGTGAATAATTATTTAAATGGAGAAAATAGGGATGCGTTCCAGAGGGCTTCCTAAATATGTTTTATCTGTAACTTATTCACATTTTTATACAAATACGACACAAAAGCAGTATTACAAGACAACATTTGTATTATATTTAATCAATTTAAGGTAATTTTCAATGTAATAAATCATAGAAAGTTAACATCCTCTGGTGTACAGTACTCACCAACAGTGGCAGGTGTGTTCGCTCCGGGAGATGAGTGGTTGTTGTGGTGTCGGACAGCTTTACATAGATAAGGTGGATGGTTGTGGTCTCAGGATAATATCAAGCACGGCAAGGGGTGAAGGAAGACTCACAGAACTCTTAGAACTGCCGGCAGCAGCAGATTACAGTGATTTGCGTAAAGTGGTGAGGGTTGTTTGCTTGGCAACATTTTGTTTTTCAGCATAAATTTGCTTGTATGGAAGAAGTGTTGACGGCAGGGAACAACTGAAATGCTGACTCCGTTCTAAACTTGGGTCCATGTCCATCGCCATTTCTGCCAAGTGTTCCGACTTCCACCATTCCTTTACCGTTGGTAAACTCCTGGGATTTTCAAAATCGTCTGTTGCTTACAGCATTTGAGAGAGAGTTTGCGGTAAAAAAATACGTACGCTTTGAATGTGGATTACACCTTGGTCGAGTGTTTGAATCAGCGATGTTGTGTTAGGTGGCGGGAAACGCACTGTTATGCTAGAATGACTGCTGTCCAGATGTTTAGGATGGGCTGGCGTATTGTCAAGTAACAAAAAACTTTAAAGGCAAGATTCTGTTCCTAGCGGTGGCGTCCCAGAGCTGTGTTACCTTCAGCTGATGCCGCGCTGTTTATAATTTCCAACTTTTTTTCAAGCGTTAAAGCGGTTCTCTGCTGCTCGGCTGATGGCCCAAGACATGACATCAGACGCTGAGGAAGCATAGTTAAATATTTCAAGCGTAAAATCACTGCACCGTAGGTAAAACCAGCAGAAGTTTAAGATTGCGCATCCACACCTTGCCAAAACCAATGCGAGAGTGGCGGGAGAGAGATTGTGAGGCGCGCGCACCTGACTTGTATTGGCAGGAAAGCGGTGCTTCTCATTCCAACAGTGAGACTGAGGCGTGTGCACGTGACTTGTATTGGCGGGAAGGCCGTGCCTCTCACGTAACTGTGAATTTTGTATGCATATAACGAGACGTTGGTAGAAATAGGTTCCTTGCATAACTGTGAATCCGCATATAACGGGGATAGGGTGTATGCGCAGTAATAACTTACCAATGTGCAATAATATTGTACAAAATAATAAAACCCAGACTATTGTATTATGATGTATGTTTTCCTGTCACACGCAGTTGAACTGTTATATATGTTTATTGCATTTGGTAGGAAATATTTTCTATAATGATCCTTGTGACAGCAGAGCTGAATGAGCCTGTTCAAAAGGGTGCCCTGCTGCTTATTCAGTAGATCATGGAGAGGATGATCTCTCCATAATTTGTTTTTGCCAGGATTCTGACTCACCAGCAGTTGGGCCTTCCAGATACAGGTTTATTTTTACTCCCATCAATTGAAGTACCTTGACTGCACCCAGGTTTACACATAGATAGGACACCTTAACTAATTATGTGACTTCTTAAACCAGTTGGCTGCACCAGTGATAATTTGGTGTATCACATTAAAGGGGGTAAATGCTTATGCAATCAATTATTTTGTGTTTTATATTTGTAATTAAATTAGATCAATTTGTCGAGATCCGTTTTCACTTTGACGAGGAGTTTTTCTGTTGATCAGTGTATTTTTTTAAAAAAGCCAAATTAAGCCTACTGTGATTCAATGTTTTAAAACAATAAAACACAAGAACTTCCAAGGGGGTTGAATACTTTTTTAAGGCACTGAAATTCCAGTTCCTTGATGGTGGTGTTCTTTGCTTAAACTCAGTCCATTCTAACGGTAGGTTCAAGCGCCTGTTTTTTTTCAAACCTTGAGCCTCATTTATCTCACTTAACCATCTGTGACATCAATCTGCCAGTCTGATGTTACAGGATGGTTAACTGAGATAATTGAGCTTGGGTCTGTTTGAGTACCCACTTCAAATTTCATAATTAAGTAGTCTTCCTAGACAAAGGGCAGCGCCATAAGTATTACTAAGTTACTACAGATATAGTGTTTTATTATGGAGATATATGTGTGTCACTGAGAGAACTCAAAGCTCTTTGGCATTGAAAGGGTCAGAGATGAGGAGAGGCATGCAGGAAGAATGAAGCAGTGGCCCAAAGAAAAAGAACCACAGATGTTTAGGAGTCAGGTGGAAAGAATTGGGCCCCACGATGTTACTGCTCTCTGTTTGCTAGAGCAATCCTAAACTAATCACATGCTTCACTGTCTTCCAATATCCCAGTATCTTCCCCTGCTGCCAATATTTATCTAAATTCCCCTTAAAAGATATTATGGGCTTGGGCTCAATCACTCTGTGGAAAAGCATTTAATGCTTCAGCAATACTCTTTTCATTTATTGATTTATTGACTCCCTCTTATCTACTGATTCCCAATGAAGAAATAAAGTCTTCCCTATTAAATCTTGTAAATATTTTTGAGTACTGCATTCAAATAAAATGTTACACTGGAGTTTGCTGGAGTCAGGGAATAAACATCTTTTCTATGGTGAGGTAGCACAAGGAGTAGATATTGCTCTTCCTTGTGTTCCTTTTCATGGATTTATTTTCAGAAAATAGCAACAAGATTGGATTGGATTCTTTTTGCCACATAAATGTACTTGTATTCTTCAAGTGCAATTTCAGTTCACTTTGCTGAAGAAATTGTCAAATTGCTGAAAAACAAGTGTGAAACTGAATTAACATGGTTTACACCAGGAAAAAGAGCTGAAAAAGTGACCCAAGTGTTTTCTGATGGGATGAAGTTACAGTACAGCTGCTGCCACTTTACTAGAATCAAATAGTGTTAAGTCTCCAGATCCAGGCGAGGACAAGACGTGGCAAGGCAACAGAACCAGACGGGGCGACAGAACGTGGGACTCCTGGGCAGGACGCGGGACCAGAACTGGATGAGGACATGAAGCTAAGACTTGGACTTGGGAGACTGGAACATAGAGCCTTGGTCTTGGGAGACAGGAATGCAGAACACAGAGCCTTGGTAATCTTGGGAGACAGGAACGCAGAACACAGAGCCTTGGTCTTGAGAGACAGGAACATGGAACACAGAGCTGGGACCCCTCCTTGGGAACAGGACATAGGGCTGGGACTCGTACACAGAATACTGAACACGACGAGAATGTTCGCAACACAAGGTAGCAGCAAACGGCCAGACCTACCTAGCAAAGGTGTGGACACAGAGACAGTTCCAAACAACAAAAGCCAGTTCCTTATCTAGACACAGCAAGACTCTGGTCTTGCTCTGGCAGTGGAACTTGATGACGAGAATGCAGGCTAGGCTGCTGGGGGGGGGGGGGGGGGACAGTCCAGCAAATGAAGCTGAGCCAAGGAGGTATTTATGTAGCCAGCCTAAAATGTGAATCAGGTGCCTCAATTAGAGCACCCAACAGAACAAGGGAAAACCAGAAAACCTGGAATAAGGAATGATGGACTGGACCGTGAACCGGAATACGGACTTCACGGACCGGACCATGACACATACACACCAACCCCCCCTACCCCCCTTCAACAGGCCCAAAACTTCGACTGTATTTTTTTTCCTTAGATGCTGCCTGGCCTGCTAATTTGCTCCAACATTTTGTGGGTGTTGCTTAGTGTTCATGGGTTCAATGTCCATTTAGGAATTTTATAGCAGAGGGGAAGAAGTGGTTTCTGAATACTAAGTGTAATACATGGATCTATTTGTTTTAGAGCAATGACACCCCCTCGAACACCTAATGAAATATAGCCACCTTCTTTATAGCTGCATCGATATGTTAAGACCAGATTAGATCCCTGACCCCCCAAGAACTTGAATTTGCTCAGTCTCTCTACTTCTGATCCTTCTCTGAGAATTGGTTCGTGTTCCCTTGTCTTACCCTTCCTGGAGTCCACAATCAGCTGTTTCATCTCATTGACGGAGTGCAAGTTTGTTCTTGTGACACCACTCAACTACTTGGTTCAACTCGCTCCTGTATGCTCTCTCATCTCCATCTGAGATTCTATCAACAATTGTTGTATCATCAGCAAATTTACTGATAGTATTTGAGCTATACCTATCCACACAATCAAGGGTATAGAGGAAGTACAGCAGTAAGCTAAGCACACACCCCTGAGGTACGCCAGTGTTGCTTGTCCGCAAGGAGGAGACATTATCACCAATCTGTGATAATGGAAGATTGTGGTCTTCCGGTTAGGAAGTCGAGGATCCAATTGCAAAGGGAGGTGCAGTGGCCCATATTCTATAGCTTATTGAGAAGGGTTGTGGGAATGATGGTGTGGCAATTAAAGCAATTGTGGTGAGATAAAAAAGACATATGAAAAACAGCACCAGATCAATAGAGAAAAAAAAGTTTCTACTTGCAGAGTAAACCAGAGGCATGGAAGAAACTCATAGGATTACCTGCAGCTCTTGGGAAGGAACAGAACTTTTAGCATATGCAAAGCTGTGCTTTTACAATCTAGAAATTGATGATATGCTTTGAAGACAATAATATTACATCACAAAATTTCAGAGAAAACTAATTAACAGATGATGTTACACATTTCAGTATAATACTCAAGAATGCACTTGCCTGCCTGCGCTTGTAACCATCAAATTTATTGAAAGACTAGCATTCAGTTCTGAACTGTCATTCAGTGTTGTTTAAGTAACAGAAATATCATTGTCAATACTAAGGATATTATTGGTTCAATAGTACAGAATAATGGAAGGCATGTGACTCAGGGAAGCTAGGTTTACCGATTAAGTCTTTGTTTCCAAGGGGACATCCGTCAGGGGGGATATGCTACTTAGAATGGATATTCACTCATAAGACCATAAGACATTGCAGCAGAATTAGGACCTATGGTCCATCAAGTTTGCTCTGCCATTCAAGCATGGCTGACTTCAAGTATCCCTCTCAACCCATTCTCCCACCTTCTCCCCGTAACCTTACATACCCTTACTAATCAAGAACCTATTAACCTACACTTTAATAAGTATTTGGTGCGGCAGTGTAGTCAAAGCTACTGCAAGACACAAGTTGCACATTAGTTACATGCAAAAGTTAGTGACATATATCAGGTAAAAGGATATTACCTCTAATTCTTGAAAAATGCACTGAAGTTAAGCAGTAAAAATCATCCATACAGACAGCATCTGCACAAGTATCACCGACTAATGAATTGATATGGCTTTGTTGTGAAAAGGCATTATAGGGTGAATAGTTGAAGAACAGACATCGAGCAAATAGCAGAGAACGCTCACAATTTGGTTCTCTACAACAACTCTGATGTATTTTTTGCCTTTGGGGTTAAGTGAAAAACATACTGCAGAAGAATGGTTAGAATATTAAACAAGCACCATGATAACATCAAATGGATTAGGTCATTCAACCACTGAGGCCAGACCATCATTAGATGATGCTTGAAATTTATCACAGTTCCATCAAACTTCATTGATTACATGAACCTGGATGCTCTTGCCTAACAAAGTCTTCCAATTTCCAGTTTTGAAATTTTACAGCACAGTAAAGTCCAAGTGCAAGAACAGAAACAAAGGGCTGTTTGTAGAGCACAGAATGTAATGAGATGTCTCAAAGAATTATCTAACATAAATTTGCCACAATAATGCTAAGAGCCTCTGGAGGAGATCTCAGGAAAGATAACGAAAAAGGTATGTTTTGAGATGCATATTAAAGACTGAAGGAGAGAGAAATTCAAAATTTACAGCCCAGCCAGTTGTAAACATGGCTGCCACTGATGTTGTGACTGAAAACATAAGAGCTTAAAATAGAAATGCTGAAGACTTGGGAATTTATTATCAAATCAATGCTCATTCTCTCTGTGGTCTCTGCTCTGATCTGCAAAAGCTGTGAGATACTTGTACTTGTTGGCATGTGCTGGGACCAGGATGTGCTAATTTCTGGGTTGTATATAGGCACATCCTCACTTTTACTTTTCATGAGCAGTTCTGCATTACTTACTGTGAGGATGTGACCGTCTTCTGAAACAAACACGGAGGGTACCATTCAGAATCATTGGAGTTCAATGTGTATACCAATCCCAGCATAAAGCAAGCATCAAAGTTACTGGAATTTGGGAAGAAATTTACTTTGAAAACTTCAAATGTCAAAAAAGGGCTCAAGAGGTGCATCTTTCCAGACATCTCTGAATCTGCAAGAATTCAACTTCAAGCTACATGTTAAGCTAGCATAAGAAAATTGAATACAGGAAAGGAAGAGTGATTTGGGAAAGAGGGTTTCCATAACAACATGGAACCAGTAATGCAATCTAGAGGAGCAGTGACACCTGAAATGGAAGTAATGGGACAGACAGATTTGTAAAATCACTCTAAACCAATAAGAGGAGGAACTGAAGAGATTGATTTGAAAAAAATTAACAACTCATGGGAAGAGCAGACTTCATGAATATACCTTCATTCAATGATAACACCAATAAATATGTGAGTTCAAATGAGAACGCTCTTCTTTCTGAATAGCTGAATACATGATCCACCTTGGCCGATTCCTAAATTGAATTGACTTTATTACTTACATCCTTCATATACCTGAGTAAAAATCTTTACGCCATGTTTCTGATTAAACGTGCAATGTGCAATTTATAGTAATTTTTAATAGATAGTATGTACAACAGGACATTCAATATAACATAGAAATACAATTGTATCAGCATGAATTAATCAATCTGATGGCCTGGTGGAAGAAGCTGTCCCTGAGCCTGTTAGTCCTGGCTTTTATGCTGCTGTACTGTTTCCTGGATGGTAGCAGCTGGAACAGTCTGTGGTTGGGGTGACTCAGGTCTCCAATGATCCTTCTGGCTTGCTTAAATGTCCGAGATAGTAGGAAGTTCACATCTACAGATGCGCTGGGCTGCCCGCACCACTCTCTGTAGGCTGCCTCATTATTATTTGAGATTAGGCCAATCAATTTAGCATCATGAGCAGATTGGAGCAGTGGGTGGCGACACAATCATGGGTATACAGAGAGTAAAGGAGGGAGCTTAGGATACAGCACTAAGGGGCACCTGTATTGAGGGTCAGAGGGGCAGAGTTGAGGGAACCCATTCTTACCACCTACCGGCGATAATCTGACAGGAAGTCCAGGATCCAGCTTTACAAGGTAGGGTGAAGGCTGAGGTCTCTGAGCTGCTTGTTGAGCGTGGAGTGAATTATGGTGTTGAATGCTGAACCACAGCATTCCCACATAAGCATCCTTCTTCTCCAGATATGCAAGGACAGTGTGTATCATCTGTCGATCGGTTGTGTCAGTAGGTGAATTGTAGGCGGTCCAGTGTGTGTGGCAGCATGATGCACATGTAGTCCTTGACCAGCCTCTCAAAATAATTGCTTATTATTAGGGTCACTGTGACAGGACACCAGTCATTAAGCATGTTACCTTGGTCTTTTTAAGTACAGGAACAATGGTGGATGCTTTGAAGCAGGAGGGCACTCTACACTGGGAGAGGGAAAGATTAAAAAGCCCACACTTTTTCACAAGATAATCTTCAATGAATTCATATCACATTCACTCCAAACAAAGGAAACACAAAAATACAGCATACAGTTAAATCCATGCACTGTGACAATATCCCCATTGCAATGCTCCAGAAGCAGGCTGTGCCTCCTAACATGCTGAACCAGAACAGTTTAATGAATGACATTTACCAGTCAGTGACATAGACAACTTACACAAAGTGCTGGAGGAACTCAGGTCAGGCAGCATCTCTGGAGAGGAATAAACAGTTGACAAGTGGTGATGAGACTAACAAAATCATCCAGAATATATCATTCTCCCAAGAATTATGGAAAATCCAAACTGTTAAACTCCTAGCCCGCTTGAACAGGATGTCCTTTTAGAACAGAGATGGGAAGGAATTTCTTCAGCCAGAGAGTGGTGAATCTGTGGTCACCAGAATCATTGCCACAGACTGTTGTGGAGGGCAAATCATTTAAAGCGACGTTCATAGGTTTCTGATTAGTAAGGTTAAAGATTATGGGAAGAAAGCAGGAGAATGGAGTTCAGGGGATAATAAATCAGCTGTGATGGAATAGCAGAAAAGACTCGATGGGCTGAATGACTTAATTCTGCTCCTATAATGTCTTATATAATTGGAATTGGGGTATTTGGGAACTCTCAAATGACTGGAGAGAAATGTGGCATGCATGAGGATAGTTGTTATTAGGTCAGAGGACAGACAATGATCAGCTGCTTGCTGGTGACCTCTCCTCCATCATAAGATCAGACGTTGTGAAGCTGACTATCACCCAGTGTTCATTTATATGTGCAAATATCCAATAATGAAGAATTAATTATGCTTCACAAATGTCAAGTAATAATTATTTCCAATCAGCAAAGGTTTAATTATTTCCACTTGACATTCAATGGGAATATATTCAATGAATCAACAATCTGGGAATCACTGTTGTCAGAAATTTAACTGGACCAGATGCACAAAAACAGTAGTTACAAGAGCAAAACAATACCTTGGGAATATAGAGGAGTGATTCACCAAAAGCCCTTCCATCATTTACAAGACGTGTTAGAAATACAACAGAATATTCTTCACTTGCCTGAAAAGTACAGCTTCTGCAACACTGAAGAAGCTTAACAACATCTAGGACAAAGCAACCCTCAGAATTCATACAGCCTCAGTTATAAGCATTTATTTTCTATTGCACCATGGCTACAGAGTGTAGCATCTGGAAGCGTGTAGAAAGTGTCTTCAAGAGTTCAAGATTCAAGATTGTCATTCTTCAGTACACAAATGTAAAGAAAACCAAAATGATTGTTGCTCCAGATTGGATGCAACATAAAAAAGCATAAAGAACACAATAAAAATATATAAATATAAAAGTAATCTTATAAAATATTATGGGCTATTCTTCCCTGATGGGATGGGACAACAGTCCATAAGCAGGGTGGGTGGGATCCTTCATGATATTGTTGGCCTTTTTCTGGCAGCTTTCTAGATATGATCTTCCCAAGTTTGTAAACTCTATTGCCTAGAAAAAGACAGTAGGGCCATGGGAATACCAACAAGTTCCCCGCTATACGATGTCCTAATTTGGAAATATATTGCTGTTCCTTCACCACTAAAATCAAGGTAGTTCTATCTGAAACCATCATTGTAGTACTTTCAACAAAAGCTACATTGGTTCAGCTAAATGGCAATCATGGATGGACAATAAATCTGAACTTGCCAGCAACATCCACAAAGTAATAATAATCAGAGGATAAGAAAAGAGATAAAGCAAATGACAGAATGAACTGAAAATAAAATGATATAAAAATACCTACAGTGGATAATATTGCAGGAAGTAATAAAATATCTGATATAAATGGAACAGAAGAGAAGAAACAAAATACATATTAAATTCTCTATACAGCAGTGAAAAAAAGCCATGTTAGGCACTGCATGCAAATTTAACAAGTTACTGTTTCTTTTGCAGTGTTGCTCAGTGATAAGCCACTGATCTACTGGTGACAACTGTGCAGCAACTTAAACTGTTGGTTGAACTGGTTACTGCCAAGTACAAGAGCGAGCTAATTAATGTGACTGCATTTTTTTGCTACCATGAACATAGAAGATAGAAAATCTCTGCTGACAGCTGTGTGACTAGTACTAAATCCAATTCTATAAAAACTCAAGAATGCCTACTGTACTATTCCATGCCCTCATTTCAGGAAGTCTGATCACCTGGCTGTACTTCTACTCCCCGAGTACAAGCAGAGACTGAAGACTGCAGTACCAGTAGTGAAGACCAAGAAGATATGAACAAGGGAAGTACAGCAGCGCTTACAGGACTGCTTTGAATCGGTGGTCTGAACTGTATTCAGGGATTCATCTTTGAATCTGGACGAGTATGCTGCAGTTGTTACCAACTTCATTAAAACCTGTGTGGATGAGAGTGTGCCTACAAAGACTTGCTGTACATCCCAAACCAAAAGCCATGGATGAATCAGGAGGTATGTCGTCTACTGAAGGCTAGATCTGTGCCTGTGGAGAAATTAAAATATGGAACAAAACATTGAACTTGAATGGGTTAAAGACAATGGAAGCAAACTAATCGTCTTTGTTCTTTCTGTAAAATCAAAGAAATGGAGGCTGCTATTCTGTGAATTGCTCTACATTCTCCATTTCGTGAACTGGAGTTGCTTGGCTTTCGGCATTTTAAAGTAGACACAATGATGCTCCAGGTCATCTACTGGATTAGAGATCATGTCCAAATAAGATGATAGTTGGGAGATGTTCTTTGGTTAGATATAACATGTAGATTTCCACACAAGGCTGCTTAACAAGATAAAATCATATGGTGTTACAGGAAAGATACCAGCATGGATAGAGGAATGGCTGACAGGCAAGAGGCAGCGAGGAAAAATAAAGGGGGCCTTTTCTGGTTGGCTACCAGTGACTAGTGGTGTTCCTCAGGCGTCAGTATTGGGACTGCTAATTTTCACATTGTTTTGTCAATGATTTAGATAATGGAATTGATGGCTTTGTGGCAAATTTTGAGGATTATACAAAGGTAGCTTTTGGGGTAGGTAGTGCTGAGGAAGAAATGCTATTGTAGCAGGACTTAGCCAAATTGGAAGAATGGGCAAAAAAGTGGCAGATGGAATACAGTATTAGGAAATGTATAATAATGCATTAAGGTAAAAAGAACAATAGTGCAGACTATTATCTAAATAGGGAGAATGTCAAACATCAGAGGTGCAGAGGGCCTTTGGAGTCCTCGTGTTAAGACTCCCAAAAGGTTAATTCACAGGTTGAGTCTCTGGTAAAGAAGGCAAATGCATTGTTAGCATTTATCTCAAGGGGAAAATAATATAAAACCAAGGAGATAATTCTGAGTGCCTTTATGAGACACTAGTCAGGCCACACTTGGGAGCATTGTCAACAGTTTTAGGCCCCGTATCTCAGAAAGAATGTGTTGTCATTGGAGAGAGTCCAAAGGAGGTTCACGAGGATGATACCAGGAATCAAGGGGTTAAGATATGACAAGTGTTTGACAGCTTTGGGCCTGTATTCACTGGAATTTAGAAAAATACAGGAAGATTTCATTGAAACTTACCAAATGTGGAAGGATTGATTAGGGTGGATGTGGAGAGAATGTTATCTGTGGTGGTGGGGGGGGGGGTTATCTGGAACTAGAGGGTATAGCCTCAAAATTGAGGGGCGACCTTTTAGAAAAGAGGTAAGGAGGCATATTTTTATCGAGAGTGTCGTGAATCTGTGCAATATACTGCCACAGACTGCAATGGAGGCCAAGATTGTGGGTATATTTAAAGCCAAAGTTGACAGCTTCCTGATTAGTCAGGACATCAAAGAATATGGCAAGAAGGTAGGTGTATGGGGTTGAGTGGGACCCAGGATCAGCCATGATGAAATGGTGGAGCATACTCGATGGACCGAATGAGCTAATTTTGCTCCTATGTCTTATGGACTGTTGGGGTCTGTGTCTGCCCAGAGTGATTCAAACTGGTTATTGGTTTTGAAACTGATATAAAAGAACAGCCATAAATTACCATTTGTAACCTGGGGAAGAAGGATAATAAATGGATGCTAGCTCGGAGTACAGCCCATCAGGTGATAAAGGTCAATCAGATGACCCATTGACAATAACACTAAAATGCAACATTTGAACTGGTAAGGAATGAATATAAAAGCAGAGGTTTTCAGATACAAGATAGTGAGAACTTTGGAGATTCACCATCATAAGAACCCCATGCCCAGGGGTTAGGCAAAGAAGGATCGATCATCTGGCCAACAGAGATCCAGTATTTCAATGCTATATATTGGAAAAGTGGTCTGAGTGAGTAGTGGTACAGAGAGAACAGTAGCATTTATGTTTTATGTTGTAGGCCTGGGGTCAACCTAGTTACGTTGTTTGTGCAGAAACAGTAAAGAGCACGCTTCGATTAGTTAAGAGTTGCTTAGCGAACTTCCTAACCTACTGTAGTTCCATTGATGAATGGTTAATAAATTTGTACTGTGTCAAAATATCAGGATAGTTCACACAACCTGGTGAAACACATAGATAGGAACTGTTTCCACTTGCTTGCACTTGAGCTCAGGGTTTCCACTAGGCAGCTGTACACACTAGAGTTTATCAGAGAGACTGTGTCTCTTGGATCCTACATGCCAATAGATTATGCTCCCACAGGGTGAAATTATACTTGAAAGGTCATGAAGAAAAGCAAAGATCAGAAACTGTCATGACCATAACCAAGATGCTAGGAACTACACATGGGTTACAACAAAATACAGAAATATTGCTATTGTAAGATATTTCACAGTTAGGTAACACTTCTGTAAAGGTCTTCCCAATTCCTACATGATTATTTCACTCTATACTGCGGAGAGTGGAAGGGGGGAAACAAGTTGTGCTACATACTGTAACTAACAGCACAAAGCAGGCAGATAATGAGATCCTATAATCAGATTTTCAAGAGCTGTGGAGGAGCTTAGGAGAACGATGGCGCCTCATGGCGACTCCTTTACTTGCATCTGCTGAAACAGCACTGTTTCTATCTTTAATATCACTATATTTCCCTTTCAGGGTTCTTTTGAAGACCCTGACCTGGAGTTACACACTGACTTCGGTTCTTTGCAGGAATGAAACCCATTCTTGGGGTCTCACGACTGGCCACTATTTGACATGGCCTAGAAGACCAGCGCGCCTTCAGGGTTCCAAGATTTCGTGGCTCTGGAGGCAGTCGGACATGAGGTCGGTGCCGCCTCAGGAAACTGCTGTGTGTGTTGTGGGAGACGGGAGACTGAAAGCAGTAAGCATACTGCTGGCTACGTGCCCAGAGACCTGAGTTCTTTGGGCACAGAGCTCAGAAAAAGCGACGCAACAGACTTTTAACATCATAAACCAGCAAGTTGTTTGTTATGTGTCCCTTCTCGCTGTGAAATGGGGACATATCTTTTCCCTCACTGGGGGAGAGAGGGGAGAGCGAGGGAAGGGGGGCTAGAGAGGGGGTGTGCCTGTGGTATGTCAAATTACTGGGTGAACAAGTAGTCTTTGTGATACTGCAAGACTGTCTTTATTGATGCTCTGCTGCATGCTCAGTGCTCAGTGGTGGGTGCCGATGCTTTTTTGGTGGTGGGGGAGGGGGGGTCATTGCTTTACTACTGCTGAGTGGGTGGAGGGAGCTGGTGGGGGAGCTTCGGGGTTCTAACATTTAACTGTCATTCATTCTTTGGGGCACTCTGTTTTCATGGAAGTTTGTGAAGAAAAAGAATTTCAGGATGTATATTGTATAAATTTCTCTGACATTAAATGTACCTTTGAAACCTTTGAATAAGAACCTGAGATGGTAATCTCTGGATTCTTCCAAGAGCCACAGAACAGCAAGAGATGAAATTAAAAATAAGACTTGATACACACTGCAGCAGGGAGGGATTCATATTCCAGGTATGCTGGGACCTATTTTGGGGATAAGAAGCACCTATTCAAAAGGGGAAAGATGCAACTTAAGAAACAGGTACCAATACTTCTGAGGAGGAAGTTCACATTTGGGATCAAGGAGGATCTAAACTGAGTTGGCAATATAGATAGAATGAAGGTAAGAGTGTCAGATAACACTAGAGACAGAAGTAGTATCAATATTAATACAAGCAGACTAAGAAAGATTATGAGGGCCTTAAAGACAAATTTAGAATCAAAAGCAGATTTATTATCACTGATATATCATGTGAAATGTATTATTTTGCAGCAGCAGTACTGTGCAAAGACAACAATCTATATATTACAAAAACAAATAAATAGTCTATAAAGGAATAATGAGGTAAATCCACAGTGTGTCAAATAAGGATATTGAACTACAAACATAAATATTCCTATGGGAATATGATGTTGCCTCAAATAACACTAATGTGGCTTAAAAGTAATGATGAATGAGCTTTTAATATTTACAGATGCAATATATTGAGAAATTATAGGAATGAAAAGAAGGGACTAATGATTAGGGAAGATAATACTGTATTGTGTTTGAAAACAGGGCATAGGGCAGCCTTGAGCAGTCAAGCAGAGAATACATTTAGTTACATTATAGGTTAAAATCAAAAATGTAATGAACTTACTACTAACGAGATGCTATGAGCTTACAAATAGTGAAAGAGAATGAGGTGCATATCAGCAGGGAAAACAGGCATGCAAGTACAATAGACGTGCGATACTGGAGACTTGGCATAAGACTCAGAAAGAACATGTGAATAAAAAGTAAAAGCACAAATAGTAATTCAAAAATCTTCTACCACCTTTTAAATAACAAGATATATAACAAGATATACGGGATCAACAACGGCAATATATACCTCGAAGTGCAAGTCAAAGCACAGATATTTAATGAGTGTTTTACAATGATATTTCTTATGAAAGTGAAGGCTAAGAAAATATCAAAATAATTGGAGGTAATGAATGAAGTGGAAACTGACAAGAGCAATATGCTACAAAAGCTGGTTATATTGATAATGCAGGCAAGTCAGATGGTCTGGAGGGCTTACATTCCAAATTGTTAAGGTAAGTTGAGATGCAAATAGTAGCAGTGTTTCCAATAATCTTCTAACCTTCCTAAAGAATTGGGATAGGAACAGAAAGGAGAAAATGTGACACCTTCTTCAAGAAAAGGTGCAAGGACATTCCCAGTAACCCAAATACTACTGGTCTAACAGTGAGAAGTCAAATTTTAGAAACAACAATCAGGAAACAAATATATGGAGAGGTTTAAACTTAAGGACAGCCAGCAATAATTTGTAAAAAAATAAAACAGTTTCGATGAAAACACAGAGAAAGTTGATAAAGGGAATACAGTAGATTGTGCCTATAAGCAATTCACAATGTAAAAAAAAACCTCATTAACTAAGTTAAAATTAGTGCAATAGGAGGGCTAGTACAACTTGAATTAAAAATATTGGATTGAAACAGTACAGCAAGTCATGAGAAATGGTTGTTTTTAGTCTGGTGTATCATGGACAGTAGTGCTCCCCATGGAGAGGGAAAAACCACACATTTTCAATATACATTCACATTTTACTGTAATATAGAGGAAAATTCTTTAAAAGCTCCAGTGATACCAAGGTTAGAAATATGGCAGTTACCATTCAACAATAAGACAAATACAATAGTCAAGCAGAATGGGTTTTAACACAAAACGTGAGGTGTCTGTATGGAGTGTGCACAATGTCTCAGTAAACATGTGTTTTCCTAGGTGCTCCAGTTTCCTCCCACATCCCAAAGTTATGGTGGTTGTGAAATATTGTCGGCCCCAAGTTAACGTACTCCAGCTGATAGATGAAAGAATCAGGAGGGTGCTCATGAGTACGTGAGAGATAACAGATTACACAGAAATAACATGGATCAATTGATTGGAAGGCTCCAAGAGCCACTAAAGATTCAATGGGCCAAACATCCTCTCTTAACGTTGTAAAGAAATA
Source organism: Mobula hypostoma (assembly GCF_963921235.1). Classification (NCBI taxonomy): domain Eukaryota; kingdom Metazoa; phylum Chordata; class Chondrichthyes; order Myliobatiformes; family Myliobatidae; genus Mobula; species Mobula hypostoma. The sequence continues at coordinate 29,095,603 of NC_086115.1, read as the reverse complement.
GGAAATAGATAAAGTTGATAATTAACTTACAAATGGAATAGTACAGTGGCGTAGCAGTTGGCATAACACTATTATAGTGCAACAATCAGCCACCAGGGTTCAATTCCCATCACTATCTGTAAGGAGTTTGTACATCCTACGGTTTCCTCCCACATTCCAAAGAATTACAGGTTATAGTTACTAAATTGTGGGCATCCTAAGTTTGCATCGGAAGCATGACAACATTTCCTGGCTGAGCCCAGCACATCTGTGGATTGTGTTAGCTGTTGGAACAAAAGATGCATTTCACTGTATGGTTCACATTGTGCCCACTACCCAATGACAGAAGGACTACAGACATGAAATTGAGGCTTTAACAAACAACTTAAGAAGATGTGAAGACGCAAGAGGTTCTGCAGATGGTGGAAATCCAGAGCAACACGCAAGGTTCCAGAGCCAAGACCCTTCAACTGGACTGGAAACAAGGGGGCAGAAGCTAGAATAAGGAGGTAGAGGGAAGGGGAGGAGGAGGAGGAGAATACAGTTAGCAAGTGATCGGTGACAGCAGGTAAGGGAGGGCTGGGCAGGTAGGGGAGCTGGGAGGCAGTAAGTGGAAGTGGTGAAGGGCTGAGTAAGGAATCTAATAGGAGAGGCCAGTGGACCATGGATTAAAAGGAAAAGAAATGGGAAACCAAAAGGAGGTGATAGGCAGGTTGTGAGGGGAGGGTTGAGAGGGTAACCAGAATGAGAATAGAAACCAGACCAGAAAACAGACCTAACCAGTTCCCCTCTACCACCACCCTCTTCCATCTGGTGGAATTGGTTCTCACCCTCAACAATTTCTCTTTGAACTCCTCCCACTTACCCCAAACCAATGGTGTCGCCATGGGCACCTGCATGGGCCCTGGTTATGCCTTTTTAACGACTATGTGGAACAATCCATGTTCCAGTCTACAGTGGTAATGCTCTCCAATACTTTCTCCTCTGCATAGACAACTGTATTGATGCTGCCTCTGCACCTATGCTGAGCTTGTCAGTTTCATCAACTTTGCTGCCAAATTCCACCCTGGCCTCAAATATACCTGCCCCATCGCTGACAACCCTCCCTCCTTTCTCAATATGTCTCCATCTCCAGAGACACTATCCACTGACATATTTTACAAACCCAACAGAAAACGAACAGGTGTTCAGCAAGTCTGTCTGCGTTCAACTGTTCTCCCCCTCTTCTCACTGCGACCACTGGGCGGGAGGTTCAGGAACCTTGGGTCCCACATAACTAGGTTCAGGAGCAATTGTTGCCCTGCAGCCATTAGGCTCCTGGATAGGCTTCACTCACCTCAACGGTGAATTGGTTCGACAACTGTGGACTCACTTTTGGGGACTCTGCAATTCATGTTCCCTGTGTTTTGCTTGCTTTTCCCCCCCCCAAATGCGCAATTTGTCCTATTTTGCAAATTTGATATATGCCTGTCTCCTTGTGTTTTTTAGTGAATTCTATTGAGTTTCATTGTTTTGTGAATGCCTCCAAGATGAATCTCAAAGTTGTATATGATATACATACTTTGATAACAAATTTGAACTTTGAAATATATCTCTTACCATCCTATCATTTGTAAAAATGCTTCTTCCCTTCTCTGAGCTCCACCGACTCTGCCACATGTGTTTTCAGGATGAGACTTTCCAATCTAGAACATTTGAGATGTTACCTTTTCTTTCAAAAAAAAAACCAGGATTTCCCTTCCACCACCAACATTGATGCTGCCATCAAGTGCATCTCCTCCATTTTCTGCACATCTGCCCTCACCACATCCTCCAGTTGCCATAATAGAGATGGGAGTCTTTCTTGTCCTTGTCAACCACCCACAAACCTCCATATCCTGCACATTATTCTACATAACTTCCAGTATTTCCAACAGAAACCTTCTAAAGTACATTTTTCCCTCCCCCTTCTGTTTTCCCTAGGGATCACTCTTTATGTGACTCCCTTTCTTTTCCTTTCCTTCTGCATTGATCTCCCTCCCGATACTTAACCCTGCAAGTATGACAAAGGCTATACCTACCCCTACACTTCCACCTTCTCTACCACTCATGGCCCCAGATAGTACTTCCAAGTGAAACAATCCTTCAACTACAAGAGTCTATCGGGGTCATCTATTATACCTGATGTTCCCAGTGCAACTCATCTACATTAGTGAAACCCAGTGTACACTGTGGGACTGCTTCATTAAACACCTTTGTTCTGTCTGTCACAATAGCCAGGATATCCCAGTGGCTATTTCATTTCGATTCGACTTCCCATTTCCACACTGACGTAAACAACAGGAATTCTGCAGATGCTGGAAATTCAAGCAACACACATCAAAGTTGCTGGTGAACGCAGCAGGCCAGGCAGCATCTCTAGGAAGGGGTACAGTTGACGTTTCAGGCCGAGACCCTTCGTCAGGACTAACTGAAGGAAGAGTTAGTAAGAGATTTGAAAGTGGGAGGGGGAGGGGGAGGAGTTGATCCAAAATGATAGGAGAAGACAGGAGGGGGAGGGATGGAACCAAGAGCTGGACAGGTGATTGGCAAAGGGAATACGAGAGGATCATGGGACAGGAGGTCCAGGAAGAAATAAAGACCGGGGGGGGGGGGAGAACCCAGAGGATGGACAAAGGGTATAGTCAGAGGGACAGAGGGAGAAAAAGGAGAGTGAGAGAAAGAACGTGTGTATAAAAATAAATAACAGATGGGGTAACGAGGGGGAGGTGGGGCATTAGCGGAAGTTAGAGAAGTCTCGGCCTGAAACGTCGACTGTACCTCTTCCTAGAGATGCTGCCTGGCCTGCTGCGTTCACCAGCAACTTTGATGTGTGTTGCTCCACACTGACATGTCTGTTTATGGGCTCCTTTACACAACAATGCGGTTGACCTCAAGTTGGAGGAGCAATACCTCATACTCTGTTTGGGTAGCCTTCAAACTGATGTCAGGAACATCCATTTCACTAACTTCTGGCAATTACTCCACTCCGCATACCCACTACCTTCTTCTCTTTTTCCATTTTCCACTGTGGTTATCTTCTCATCCACTTTCTTATCTACTCAGACAGCAGTGTTGAAAGAAGATCCTGACACTGAAGTATGCTCACAGAGAGAATATGTAAAGACCACACAAAATGAACACTGTAAAAAGTCCAATAAAAGAAGTGCGGTAAGGGTCCAACATACAAAAAAAAGCATTCCACAACAGTACTCATGACTACATCCAAAGGTTTAACCACTTATCCTTGGCATTCAACAGCATTACAATCAGTAAATATCCTTAGGTTCACTATTGGTCAGAAACTTAAATGGAAGTCATGTTAATATAAAGGCTCCAAGCCATACAGCTATGGCTTTCCATCATCTACAAGGCATGTCAGGACTCTGATGGAATACTCTCCACCAACCTTTGAGTGTAACAGAGATTCAGATTCAGTTACTGTACATTGAAACATACAACAAAATGCTTCATTTGAATTAAAGACCAATGCAACCCAAGGATGTGCTAGGATTAGCCCACATATTCTAGCACCAATAAAGCATGCGTACAATGTTCACAGAATAGCAATAACAACATCAGAAAAGCCATCTCTCTCCCTCCCACCCATCCACCAAGACAGCCCTCTACTCCCAGGACAGGTCATCTCCAGGATTTCAGCCTCCAGTTTACTCTGACTTGTCAGACTCTAGTTTACTCTGACTTTGCAGACATTGGGCCTTTGACATCACCAGCAGACTTGCAGATTAAAGGTTCAGCCATCAGGCCTTGACTTGAAACTGAACTTTGGGCTTCAATCTTCAATATAAACCTCAGGACTTCCTGATGACATTGAATGTGGACCCCAAACTTCAGCGATCCAACGCTGGACTCGAACTCTAGTCTCAGCAACTCATATCTCAGGGGTCACCAACCTTTGTCCTCACTAGATAGCCAGCCTAACATCTAACCATAGATGTCCATTGTCACAAGCCATTGTTTCCTTTCAAGCTTACAATCCAGTTTGACTTCTAATTCCCCCATATCCCTGTCCCTAAACCCTAACCTGACCCCTAACTCCTCTATCGCCATACCATCCCTACAAACCTAAAGCTCTGACAACACTTGGAAAAAACTGACACCACCCAGGATAATGCAAACCCACTAGCTTCACCTCATCCTCCTTACTAATCATTCACCTTCCCAAATACAGTTATGTAATAGCAACAAAATGCACTGCTGGTGTTCAACAGACTATTTAGACTGAACCTCTTAAATCTGAAAGAGAACCAAAATAACAGGAGAAATTCACTACCCCTAATAATTCCACTCCAATTAATGTTTTGCCCTGACCTAGAAATGTATTGCTCTGCATTCATCATTGTAGGTATAAATGTTGGAACTCCCCAACCATCTGCACCGTGAGAACACCTTCACCAGAAGCACTGCTGCCTTTGACTACGGCACTTCACAACCATGTTCTCAAGAGCAATTAATATAGGTTGTACATGCTGACTTTGCTGTAGCTGTCAACATTCCATAAGTAAATTACTTTTGCAAATAAAAACAAGAATAGCTGCACATCAATCAAAATATCTAGATAATGTGTTTCATAAAATAGCAAGGAATTTGTCAGTGTACTGGTGTGGCAGAATACAAATGCTTAAGCAGCCACTGAAACCTCTACAGTGGCAACACTTAGGGAACTGACTCCAAGGTGTGCTTCCAAATCTAGGCTGCTATTACAGTAACATCAGCATCAGGAGTCCACTATCCAAATTTGAACAGTCACCATCTTCTACATCACAGAACACAGCTGCACATAAAAAGATAAGATTAACTTTATTTGTCATATGTATACTGAAGCATGCAGTAAAATGTGTTTTCAGTCAAATCAAATCAGTAAAAATTGTGCTGGGCAGTCCACAAGTGTTGCCACACTTCCACCGCCAACATAGCAGGCCTACAACTCATTAACCCTTATGATATGGCTTTGGAACGTGGGAAGAAACTGAAGCACCTGGAGCACCATGGAAAGAATGTACAAACTCCTTACAGAAAGCAATGGCAATCGAATTCTGATCCTACAGCTAGCACCTGTAAAGCACTGCATTGACCACTTCACTACCATGCAGAAAATGGTGAAGCAGCAGACTGAAATGCTGTGATGAATTTGCAGCTTTCTAGAATATCTCATCAACCAACAGTCCTCATGAAGCTCTGTGACCTCCAAGAAACATGACACCTTAATGACTTAAATGTCAGAGACTAAAATTAGCTAATATTGCAATGGGTTGGAAGTATTCTGCAGAGTCCACCACAACTATCAAAGCTGCATTAATAAACAAGAGAAAATCAGCAGATGCTGGAAATACAAGCAACACATACAAACTTTAGAAATACTGACAGTGATATACAGCATTCTCTATCCTCTTTCGCAACACAATCTCGATAATCAGAAGAAAGCTCACAGAAAATGGAGCAGGAGCTCCATTTATTAATTTAGTGATACCGTGCTGAATGGGCCCTTCAGTGCTTTATAGGAGCCAGCTGCAAGATCAGAATCCCAACACAGCCAACAAACCTCATTAACCTAACCTAAACACGGGACAATTTACAAAGACCAATTAACTTACCCAGTATGTCTTTGGACTGTGGGGGTGGGGTGGTTGGGAAAGAGAACCGGAAAAAACAGAGGAAACCCACCCATTCCACAGGGAGGATAGATAAAGACAACTTACAGAACAGCACCAGAATTGAACTCAGAATTCAGTCCACCTTTATCTGTATGTGATAACAATGTACATCAACAGCTCCAAACAGTATTCTGGGCTCACTTGGCTGCAGATTTTCTCAAGCTCGGTGAGCAGAGACTCTGTGTTGCCAACTAAGAATGCAAGCTTGCTAATAGTTTGACAGTTATTCCCTGGGTCTTAACCTAAAGGCCTCTGGCAGAGAGGCAGATCGACATCGTGGTACTGCGAGCACAGTCCCAATATGTGGTGCACCCCTTGCCAAAACTGAGTAAGTGGACGGACGTACCTTTGGGGTGAATCAGAGATGATCAGGCCCACAAGGTAGGCTTTAACCTTGGTTCCTCTCTGCTCTCTGGCCGCTATGTTTGTTCCCTCATTTTGGCGGGGAAAATCCACTGACAGGCAGTTCGAGTCCCCCGGAACAGTAAGTCAAGACAGATGGTTCAAGTCCCCCGGAATACGATGGGTGCGCGCTTAGACAAGCGGGGTGGGGGGGGAGTAGTCCGATACAGAAAATAATAGACAAGTATCCAGACAATGAAAAGAAACTGAGACAAATGTCATTCCAATTGTCCAAACACACGTGAAAAGACAATTGGCTTGCAGGAGGTACATTTGATTTAAATTTAATGCAGCAGGCGAAACAGGGAATATGGAAAGGGAAGGCAGGGAAAGAGTATGTTTGCCGACAGATTAAATTGTTCAACCTATGACGCTAAGCGAAGAGGGATAGACATACATGATAAAAGAGACAATCCTAGGAGTTGGCAAGAGTTGAGAACCATTTGTGAAGAATGGGATAGGCGATAGAAACAGACAAAAGGGACGGGGAAAGAAACTGTATCAGAGACAAAAGATACTGGCCATGGAAGAATGAATAAACGGAAAAGGGAAATGGAAAATAAAAATAATTCTGAGGTACCCCACCTCTATCCAGATATACCGACCAATTCCCCAAATGATACTGATGGTGATTGGGAACGGGTAAGGCGACGTAATAATCCCGCTGTACTACCCACAGCTGCATCAGTGCCTGTTTTACCATGGTCAGGTTCCCCATCTCCATATGGTTCTCGCTCTGGTGCCTGAGTCACCAACTCAACAGTCATTGCATCGCCACTGATCGATGTAGTTCTTCACGAATGGTTGGGAAGCCCAATACCTGTTGCTGCCCGCATACGCAGCCAGACTGGACCTCTCCCGGACTGTGTCTCCATCATTGTCAGATCTGACCAACCAGCAAATACTATCTGCTACTGTAATTTCAAAGGTAAGGGGACTTACTTATGGGCAATAGCACCTGTATCATTTATACAACAGCCGAAGCACTGCGCCCCCTGAACAGAATCAATGGGTTTACAGGGAAAGGATCTACTTGTGGCTCCCAGTAGAGACAGCTAGTCGATGGGACACCCAACAAGAGAGTAGAAATTGGAAGGGATGCTGCTTCCTGGCTTACCTTGTACCCCATATTCAAATGCTGAAAACCCTAGACTAGCACCCTTCCCTCCTACAGCAAAAGCGAGGAATCTCACAACCTGAGTACTTCTGGATGGTAGCTTTCCCTTTCTACGGGGCAGCCCGCAATTCAAGGGAAATCATCAACCTGGCCACAGTTTTGGAGGAGATGGCCAGTAGTACCACTAAGGCCATGGATGGCATCCAGGATCAGGTGAAGGCTATCAACGCTGAAGCAATGGCGCTATCAACGCTGAAGCAATTGCACTACAACAGACTGTTTTACAGAACTGAATGGCCCTCAATTTTGTTCTGGTTGAAAAAGGAAGCGCATGTGCCGTTATAGGACAAGAGTGCTGCACCTGCATCCCAGATGAATCAGATAACATTACTTCTCTCTCCATTCACATTCAACAGGAAATAAAATCCGGAAAAAGTGGCATCTTCACAGGATGGCGCAGTATACAGCTATATTACATTATCATCATCGCAGGTGTACTCATACTTATTGCATTTTCCCGATGTTTATAGCCCCTTGTCAGCCGGTGCTTTTGCCCTATACCCACATGGATATTTATACAAAGAGCTCCACTAGAAGAAAGGAGAAGCTTCTCGGTTTACCCTTATCTGTATGTGATAACAATATATATCAACAGCTCCAAACAGTATTCTGAGCTCACTTGGCTGCAGATTTTCTCAAACTCAGTGAGCAAAGACTCTGTATTGCCAACTAAGAACATAAGCTTGCTAATAAACAGTATGTACTTTTAGTAAACTGTGTTTGGCAGTTATTCCCTGGGTCTGAACCTAAAGGCCTCTGGTAGAGAGGCAGATCAACACTCTCTGTTATAGTGGATGTAACTCTCGACAGCATTGCCTTCATTTCCTGCATGTCTGCTCTCATCCCACCTGTCCCAGAAAAGTACAATGATAAAGTTTTCTGATAATCAGCTTTCACGCCACCAGCCTTCACATTCAATACAGTGCCTATAAAAAGTATCCACAGCCCCTGGAGATATTCGTGTTTTATAGTTTTACAGCCTGGAATCACAGTGAATTAATTTGGCTTTTTTGACACTAATCAACAGAGATCCAAATTGATTACAAATGTAAGACCACAAAAGAATTGATTGTATAAGTAATCACCCTTCCCCCCGCACCCTTTTTTAATATGACACGCCAAATCATCACTGGTGCAGCCAATTGGTTTTAGAAGTCACATAATAAGTTAAATGGAGATCACTGTGTACATTCAAGGTATTTCAATTTATTATATTAAAAACACCTATATCTGGAACATCCAACTGCTGGCGAGTCAGTATCCTGTCAAACACTACACCACGAAGACAAAAGAACACTCCAAGCCACTCCATGAAAAGGTTACTGAAAAGCACGTCAGGAAATGGATACAAGGACATTTCCAAGTCACTGAATATCCCTTGGAGTACTGTTAAATCAACCATCAAGAAAGGAAAAGAATACCACACAGCTGTAAACCTGCCTGGAGCACGCAGTCCTCAAAACCTGAGTGTCCATGCATAAAGAGGACTAGTGAGGGAGGCCACCAGGAGACTCACAACAACTCTGGAGGAATTACAAGCTTTATTGACTGAAATGGAAAAGACTGCACATACAACAACTGTTGCTCAGGTGCTTCACCAGTCGCAGTTTTATGGGAAGAGTGTCAAAGAGAAAGCCACTGTGGAAAAACTCACATCAAATCTCAGCTCCAGTTTAGCAGAAGGCTGCGGGAGACTCTGAGTCAGCTAGAGGGTTCTAGGGTCTGATGAAATCAAAACTGAGCTCCTTGGCCATCAGACTAAACTCTATGCTTTGTGCAAGCCAAACACCGCACATCAAACACACATCATCCCTACCATGAAACATGGTGGTGGCTGCATCATCCTGTGGGAATGATTCATGCAGCAGGCCCTGAAAGGCTTGTGAAGGTAGAGGGTAAAATGAATGCAGCAAGATACAGGGAATTCCTGGGGGAAAAACCTGATGCAGTCTGCAAGAGAACAACAACAGGGGAGAAGATTTGTTTTTCAACAAAACAATGACCCCAAGCATAAAGCCAAAGTTACACATAAGTGGCTTAAAAACAAAGTTAATGTCCTGGAGTAGGCAGACCTCAATTCAGTTGAAAATTTGTGGCTGGTCTTCCGATCCCCATGCAATCTGACAGAGCTTGGTAGTTTTGCAAACAAGAATGGGGAAAATTTGCAATGTCCAGATGTGTAAAGCTGATAAAGACCTATCCACACAGAAGTATTTGCTGCCAAAGGTGCATCTACTAAATACTGACTTGAAAGGGGTGAATACTTAGGTTATCAATCATTTATAATTAATTTAGATCATTTTGTAGAGATCTGTTTTCACCTTGACACGGAAGAGTCTTTTTCTGTTGATCAGTGTCAAAATTGAACAGTGATTCAATGTTGTAAAACAATAAATCATGAAAACTTCCAAGAGAAGTCGAGAACATTAACTGGTTAGAAAATTTGGGCATCAAATGGGTTCTTGAAGAAAGAAACAAATTGTAGCATACACATTTGAGGTTCAAAGAGCATTAAATCATGAAATTTGGTCAGAAATATCGAGGAAAGAAAACAGTGAGTTAAGTACAGAGATGTTTACTCAGTAGTCAGGCTTACATCTGGAAGCAATGCAGGACACAGGTCTAGGTACCTAATGTAGATGTGAAGGTTGTTTCATCTAACAATGGAACAGAGGCACCAATTTCTGTTATCAGTGTCAAAAAAAGCTAAATTAAATCCACTGTGATTCAATGTTGTAAAACAATAAAACATGAAAACTTCCAAGGGGGTCAATACTTCTTATAGGTACTGTATATTATCCTTCACAATTTCCACCAGTTCCAACATGATCCCTCCTCAAGTCACATTCTTCCATCTCCTCACCGTTCCGCATTCCATAGGGACCACGCTCTTCATAACTTACTGATCCACTTTTCCATTCCCATTCACCACTTCCCATCTCACAGCACCTTCTCATGCAACTGGAGAAGTTGCAACATCTGTCCATTCATGCTTTTCCTTCCCAGACCGACACCAAGAATTATTCCACTTAAAACAGCGATCCACTTATATTTTTTCCCCCAATCTATGCCTGTCAAGGGGTGGTGGTAGATGCAGATATATTAGGACATTTAAGATACTCTCAGATGGATGATAGAAAAATGAAATGCTATTTAGGAAGGAAGGGAAGATTGATCTTAAAAAGTAGGCCAAAGGGCTTATATTACACTGTAATGTTCAATGTCTTTGCACTGCCTTGGGTGTCCCTATGTGTCTCCTCTAAATTACAGAAACCAAACTCAGAATGGTGCTCACCTTGCAGAGCACCTGAGCTCAGTCTGCAAAAATGACTCTGGGCCTCCCAATGCCTGCCTTTTTGATTCACCATCCCACATCCACTGTGACCTCCTGCACTGTTAAAAGCAGCCTAGGCATGAGCCCAAGGAACGTCAACTCATTTTTTGTCTAGGCATATTGAAATAACTTCAAGTAACTTGCTCTTTCTTACTGCTTGCATTAGGATTGGCCACTTGTGCCTACCATTCTCTCCATTCTCACTTTTATTGTGTATAATCTGGCCTGCTCAGCATGTCCTGTTGTGCCAGACTATATACAATATAACCTAAACATTAACAAAAAATTACACAAAGGAGCTCAAATGTCCATTCAATGGCTACGTCATTTCGCCCTATTAAATAATTCCTCTGTTTCAACCACCGCAGTCCTCTGTCTTTTTTTTACTGCTTAGACCACAGAGACTCTCATTTCTGATGCAGTATCTTCAACCCGCAATGTTAACTTGTTTTCTTTTCAGAGATTCTGCTTAACTGGCTGAGTTCTTCCAGCATTTCTGGGGGTTTTTTGGGTCCTTTTTTTTGTGTCTCTCCCTCTGTAGAGTCTTTATATTACTCACAACTTGTGATATTATCACAACAAACAAAAAGACTTTTGTCAAATTATATTGGATATTGCAAAGATCTTAACTGGAGAAAATACGTGAGCATAGTATTTCAAGAGTGTAAGTGGTAGACAGAAAAGGATGGTGAGATGAAAGGGATGGGGTGTAAATGGCAAGCACAGTGTCGTGATTGGTATGCATCAATTCAGGAATAGTCTCCCGAGTGAGAAGCTAGCATGATCAATCACTGAATCAAATCAACAGACATGCTAATGATGACAAAGTACAAGAAATGGTAAGAAGCTACAACTATCAACAACGGTGGAAGGAATGATTGTAACATTGTGGCAGAACCAACATGACTTTATGGCAGCAGCCTTAAAAAAGTTAGAGATTATGTTAGTTATGGCATAGCAGACAAGGAGTTCATCCAGACAAGGTCTGCTCAGCAGAGCCTGTGCAACTCCTTGACTTTTCTCTAGAGTTCATGTTCAGACAGTAATACTGCACATGCCAAGCATATCAGCACATACATGCATCACGTGCACAGAATCATGAACAGCATAAATCTCCATATTAATGAGCAAATAGTGCATAGACATTTCCATCACAAAACAAAAACATTGTGCCACCAAATGGAATCTCTAGGACTATGGCTCCATCACATGATAAACAAAATTAGATACGTTTCCTGTCCACCCAAAGATAACTACAGTGACCTTAACAGAGTGAAGTTCAATTGCATCCAGCATAACATAGCTCACCATTAAAGAAAGATGAATCTATATTTACATTGTGTCTATCATAAACTTCAGGAAATCTTTTCAGTCCAAGAATCAATCTACTGAGTCACAGCTTCCTTAGGTACCATTACTTTGTCAGGTATGATTTCCCCTATCACTTTCAAGGAGTGAAAACATCTTTCAACTTGAAAGTTCAGATATTAATGACGTTATTTTAAATTTTGATTTTAATTAAATTGTATTCTGAACTAGTAAATTTAGGCACCGAAAAGAAAACCATGGATTATTTTGTGTGCTTCAGTTGGTTAATTGGTACATGCTTACCAGTCCAGAATACTAATTGAAAATAGAGTATCAGACCAACCATCTGTTGTAGCAGGGCTTTCATGCAGTAAGGGCTACAAAACAAAGCCGGGCAGTATTGCCAACAACAGCACATCCCTTCCAATAAGCCCAATGAATTCTACAGACTAGTTGAAGAGGAAGAGATTAGAATGTCACCAGCTAAAGTACCTGAATCCACAGTCACTATTAGAGATGCAATAACCCACAAACAGCATGTGCCCCAGATGGTGTCCCTGTCCATGTCCTTAGATCCTACAGAGATTAGTTGATGGAATATTTGCAGGGAGAGGAAAATATTCCAAAACACCATTCAAATTGAGATACACAAACTTCCAAATAGACTGGTGCAGTTTCTGTTGGAGTACAGGATAGCCTTGGTGACATGATGTCATGACAACAACTTTTCCTTTAATGTCAGCAAAACCAAAGAGCTGGCCTTTGAATTTACAAAGGGGAGCAAGTGTACATGATCTGGTTTAAACCAACGCTTCTGAGGACAAGAAGAATAACAGCTTTAAGTTCGTAGGAGAGAACATCATTACTAGCCTGAACTGGTCCAACCACATAGACGCCACAGTGAAGAAACCACACCAGCACCTCTACTTCCTCAGGAGGTTAAAGACATTCGGCATGTCCATGTTGACTCTCATGAATTTTTAACAATGCGCCATATTGACCACAACAAACCACCTTTGTCATTAATATTGCATATGAAAATATAAACAAGATGTTCAGGTAGTCATGGCTGAAATTCATGTACAAAAGTTACTTCACTCACAATACAGCTAAGGTACAAAAACTTCATCAAGCAGACAGATCATATCAATAAAGTGAGCTTTTGCAAGTATATGAAAATGAAACTATCATGCTTAAGGTAAAATTAGGTAATAAAAGCAAAATCTAAATAGTGGGAATATCATTCTAGAAAGTAATAAATGCTTCCAATAAAAATAATGCTTTTATGCACAAAAATTGTTGATACACTTGACACAAGTGAGATGACATTGTTTAATGAACCTTGTTGCTTCACTTCAGTAAATGTTCCAGCATATAATTAAAAATTCATCCACTCATTTCATTTCTATTTATAAACCGCTTTTATTCTGACACATTTTCATTCAAATTCCCAAGTGAAAATGTTACTGAGACGATGGCATTTACATTGTCATCGATTCCTATCTCACAGTCAAATCAATAAAATCAAACAGCTTAACATTTGCTGGAGATAATTTCAGAAATGGATAGTGAGACAGAGAGGAGTAAGCACCCTTCCAGTGGGTGCAGATATTTCATCTTTTTGATCTGACTGGATAATCAAGTGGGAAATGCTGTGCCAAAAGAACAGATAAGGAATTGGTGGGTTTTGTGGTGAACATGAGCATCACACAAGAGGAGAAAAAAGGTCTGAGTATTTAATAAGGGTGCCTGGCCTCCATTTTAACCAGATTATTTTCAGCTCATGTCATTTGGGTATCTCTGGTCTGAGAACCCCAGTAAGTTATAGGTAGTTAGAGTGGTAGGATTCATAATGAGAAGGATTTTGGTAACCATAGGGGCAAGAAAGACTCAGGGTTAAAAGGATATCTCAGGATGGAAAACTCAAGTGGGCAACTGATGGGTGGAGTGTCAAAGGCAGGTTGATATGGTGGAGAGGGGAAATGGTTGGAAACAAGTCCTACTGACGTGAAATAGACCTTTACGTAAATTCAGTATTGTTGATAATGAACCAACAGGGAACTATCTCAATGGCAAACTATGTCCTCAAACAACATGCGAAGCTAAAAAAACAAATGAAATGATGGATAATGATAACAGTATGTCCTGATATATAATCCTAATGAAGGGTCCCATCCCAAAACTATCACTATTTATTCCTCTCCATCAATGATATTTGACCTGCTGAGCTCCTCCAACATTTTGTGTATTACTCCGGATTTCCAGCATCTGCTGAATCTCGTGTTAACTATATATATATTCCATCCATGAGGACCTTTAACAATAAATCTCCACACACCCACTTGACCTTCTAAACGGCAGAATTCCTAAATACACAACTGAATTATGGTTATTATTCAAACAGTAATCCACTTCCAGCTCAAACCAGGAATTAAAATCTGTAAGTCAATGAAAGCTTCTATGACTCGTGCGTTTGTATTATATCCAATTTCTCCAATGATGAGTAAACTGAAGCTTTTGAAAAATACACTAATTGGTAACTGTTAACAAATCCAATTATTGTTGCAAGCTGTTGCTGTTATTGGCTCACATATTGAAATAAGCAAATGAACATGGTTTATTTCACTTCAAGCTGCCAATGGACTATTTATGGATATATGGGCTTTGTCAGCAGGGAATTGCTCTAGGAACTGTGTTGATAGGTTAAGCAATCATTTACCCCTTTAACCAATCAAACTGGAGAAACTTTACAGAGACGCATAGCCCAAAAAATGAATATTTTAGTACTGTGTTTTAGTTTCAATAAGAAATTAAATGGAACAGAATTCAGCAATATCTACGAGTTAAACAATGTTTGCAAGTTTACTTGTACATCTGACATTAATACACTTCTGGGATTTTCATCCATTATACAGAACCTGCAAATAACATGGACAATTCTTGCAGAAGCAGGCCTTTAATACCTGATTGCAACTTGTGGCGTTCAGCAATGAGGATTCCCTTTCAAGCGCATTTTCATCAAGTAAAACACAAAGTCCATCTCTGCTTTTGAATATAACTTTCTTAACCCTTTATCATGGTGGTATCACCATGGTGGTATGCACTTTCCTGACTGTGACCTTCATTCAATTTGCCAAGGATTTCCTCAACTGGACTCCCACCAACCACTTTCCAAACTACTCCAGATTTTCCACCATGATCATTCTACCTAGCTCCCTTTACTGATCCCTCACTCGATCTGCAACCAATTATTCAGCTATCTGAATATTTCTCCTGAACAACCTGCCCTTCAATCATTCCAAGGCCAATCTGTCATCTGACTATCGTTTTCATCAATCCTCCATACCAAATCCTCAGTAAACACCCACAATTCCTCATGATTTGCCATCTAACCTACAGCAGCCAGCCTCCTCCGTGACCCAGAGACGAGAGACCTAGATGCAGATCCACAGCTAACCCTTTGCTCTGTAATGACAAAGTATATGAAGGAATAGTATGGAGTGTGTTTTGTCTATCCTATAGAAACAAAATCTTGGATAATCCACTACAGAGTTGTAAAGTAGCAGAGTCTCAGGCACAATCTTCAATGGTTCAAATTCAATAATCTGTTAAGTGTAAATATTTGATTTAAAATACAATGGCTAAACTAGGAAGTTAGTTAATTCAACTTAACTTTATAACAAAAACAGCAAACTAAGTGACAGAAAAGCGACATGAGACTAGCATAAAAGAATGATGAAAAATGAACAAGCAGGAACAATAACTTAAAAAATTTTCATGAATTAAAATGGGAAGAATTGGAGCTCTATACTCAAACACTAATATTCAGTGATAGAAAAGTTGTATTTCAGGTTTAGATTTCCATTAAAGATGCGATATATGAAAGCATAAGCTCCATTCCCCCCCCCCACCCCAATATTTTCAGTATTTACTAAGCGGGTAAATACCCTTATGCATTATAGTTGTCACAAAACCTTTGAAGAACCATTAAATTGCAGCTGGTGATGTGTCTGAGCATGCACAGCCCCCAATGCTTGTTGTCCACTGTGTGCTGCAACAACCGAGTTCAGCTAGCCTTACTAATATTCCCATTGGGAAATCCTAAACTAATCAACACAAATGTTATCAAAGGATGCACATTATGGTTAAGGGTTACAAGAAGCACTGGATACAATAAGGAGTTTGTTCCACTCCCATTCTTTTTTACACATTACACGGTCAGATGAGTTACTTCACTCTGCAAATGAAACTCTTAATTATGCAATCGATGTATGATTAGCCCCATAGGGCATAACAGAAAGATTTTGATTAATGGGCACAAACTGATCTTTCAACCTTGAGTCAGCTGTGAATGAGCATGGAAGCATAGTGATCACATTATTGGACAGGAAACTGGAAATCTTGACCATCAATCCAAACACGAGTTCAAACTCTCATGACAACTGGAAGGTGGAGAGATTTAAATTCAAGTTATAATTAATTTAGAATGTTGAACAAAACCTTGTCTCAAGAATGGTAATCATGCCTTCATCATATTGTCATAGAAATTCTTTCAGTTCACTTACATAAGGAATGAACATGCTCTGTCTTTCCTTGACTGTAGAGCTAACAACTGTAAAATTGAAACATGAACAATAAAAGCTGGCAGTATAACATCCTGGGAAAGAATGAATAAAATGTTGACTCTTCTATTAATCTGTTAATCTGTAAATATGATTCTCCCCTTCTGGAATTGATTTAACACCAGGAAGTCACCAACACCTCCAGATTTCTCCCGCCCACTGCACATATCTGCTTCATTATTAATTTCCCCTGCTTGTGCTACAGTAACACATGATGAAAGATTAATTGGGATGATCTTACAGAGGGACATAGTACAACAGAGAGAATACAAAAGGAAGATTACTGACACTGCTTTAAACAAAATGATGAGCAGAGGGGAAAGGTTAAAAGGAATCACATTAATAAAGAGCAATGGTCAAATCATCAGTTAAGGTCAATAGATGAAAATTCTCCAGGCTCTTTCGCCAAACAGCTAGATTTCATGAGATGATGATGGAATCTAGGGACGCAATATTTAGCAGTGGTTTGTGGTCCACGTGTGACTTTCATTTACCTCTGTGGCCCCCAACCCTCTGTTAGTTGCTAAAGTTCTTTTTTGGTCAACTGTGCTAATTATTCTAATAGACAGTCAACAGGTTATAGGTATTATTAAGTTGTGGCAAGCATTCTGTCCACGATGACAGACGAAAAGAGCACATTTATCACAACTGCAATTTTTATTGTGACAATAACCAACAGAATGCAACAGCTTGTGAGAACTAACTCAGTCATCTACAGACAGAGGTGATTATTACACACTTGTTACATTCAGAGTGGCACATAAACATATAAGCGAGCAACTACATGACCCGAGCTAAAACAAATTTGGACATCTCACCATCATGAACGCATTTTAAAACAATAAGTACCACTGACCACTAGGAATGCTAGGGCAAACTGCTGACCATGACCACCACACTGGCTCAAACTGAGGGATCAGCCACCTCAAGCAATCCCAGAATCCGCAAAGTTCAAAAGTCTTAGTGGTGGTCAACACCATTGCCTGGGGTGCTGGGGATGTCTGTAGATCCCCCAAGAGGAGGCACTACTTGTTGAGGCAAGAGGCAGGGCACCCAGAGTGTCACCTCATTCCCTCAGCCTGGCTGGGTCAGTTTTGGCCATGGGTTGATACAAGTGCCTTCCGCCGCTCAGGCAGCCACACAAGGTATACCATATCAGAGATTCAGCCGAGCACCTCTCCTGGCCCCTTTCAGTGGCTTCCAAGCTGGGAGGACAGTGCCTTCTTCTGTGTGGGGCAGTAATCCCATACTCAGTCCCCCACAGTAAACTCTAGACCCTGGCTGTGAGCATCATTAAGTCTATTTTTGGCAGCCACTATCTGTGCTTTGGTTCCGCTGACCTACGTCATGAACAGCCTGCAGGTGCCCCCTCAGGTGCTGCAGGTACTCCAACCCAGCCTCCCCAGGAATCTCTGGTTTGTAAGGAGGGCTAAACACCATATCCCCTTGCCTGTGCAGCTCCCACCTGAACACGAGTACAGCTGGTGCTCTCCTGAACTGCAGTCCGGTATGCTCACAATACTACAGGTAGGCAGCAATCCCAATCGCACTGGTGATGGCTGACACAGTGGCAAGCTGCATTTCGAGGATGCAGTTAACACATTCCTCCAGCCCATCACTTTGTGGGTGAAGGGGGGTGGTCAGCATTTTGGCAGGTCCCAGCCACCCTTGCCAAACACTTGCGCCTCAAAGTTGCACCCCTGTTCACTGTGGAGTTCTTCAGGGGCACCAAAAAAGCAGAACTCCTCCACAAGTCTCTCAGCTGTGGTTTTAGTGCTCTGGTCTGGGACCAGGTATGCCTCTGACCACTTCATGAAGTAATCCATGGCCACAAGGATGCCGGGTACTGCTACATTGGTGTGGGGGAAGGGGCCCAGGATTTCCCCACCCACACGCTCCATTGGGGCCCCACCAGGTACTGCTGAATTGGCAGTCCACCCCCTTTTGAGACTTGCAAGGGTCACAGCAGTGCACAAACAGCTCCATTTTCTGCCTGCACCCAGGCCAACAGAAGCATTTGTGCAGCTTGCCCAAGGTCGTTGCAACCCTGAGATGGCCAGTCCCCACCAGCCTGCACAATACCACAGCACTGTGGTGTGGAGCCCCCATTAGTCTCCCGGATGTGGTCGGGGCATTACACTGACCAAGTGATATTACCCAGAAGTGCCACAGCCCATGACCAATGGTGAAGGCAGTTTTGGGGTGGGCTTCTGGGGCCAGTTCAACCTGCCAGTGGCCACTGTGGAGAATGAGGGAGTTGAACTATGTTGGACCTGTGATACAGTACAGGAGATCAATAATCTCGAGCAGCGGGTAGGAATCCTTATGGGTCATGGTTTTGAGACAGCGGTAGTCTATGCAGAACTGCCACGACCTGTCTTTCTTCCTGACCAACACCACCAGGGCTGCCGGAATGCTTGATGATACCAGCTTCTGCCATCTCTTTGATCCACTGTTCCGCTGTCTGGTGTTTAGTGAGGGCCAGAGGCGGATAGGCCAGCCGACTCCGGTGTTAATATAGTGTTGGACCAGCTCCAAACATCTGCAGACCTCGTCCCTGGCTGCAAAGATATCGAGGTGATGGTCCACGGACTTTTTTCATCAAGTTATGGTAGTGTACTGTTGTAACTATATGTATAATTATGTGGTTTCGTCAGTTTTTTCAGTCTTCGTTTGTCCTGTGTTTTGTGATATCACACCGGAGAAAATAATGTATCATTTCTTAAGGCATGCATTACTAAATGACAATAAAAAGTGACTACGTGTCTTCATAATCTTCATAATCTAAAAAAAAGAGGTCTTCTAGCCACCAGTGCCGCTCCTGATCCAAGTCCTCGCTGCTCTGTTGCCACAGCTCCCACACCACCTAGATGATTAAACTAGAGGGTACTGCGCAAATGGGGTTGCTGATGACAGGGGCATGGTGAGCTGTGCTGGGGTAGCGACTGCGCATCGCTCCATCGCAGGTTTCGGCATGATGCTCTGCATCGTGTTGGGCCACAGCAGGGTATGCTGCACTGGGGCGGTCCACTGTGAGACTGGTAGTGGTCGTTACTACACCCACCTAGTCTGCTTCCTTGAGCTACCCTGGTGGAGAGCCACGGCTTCAATGCCGAGGTAGGGCGTTGCCCCCAGCTCATCGATATGCCCCTCCACCCTCCCAGCAGGACAGCAGGTCCAGGACAATTATGCAAGAGTCCCAGCTGTCAGCTAACCACACCTCATACTCAGTTGTGCTTTTCCCCACTGCGATGCACAGCCACCTCTTCCCTCTCTTCACTGCACACAATAGCCAGCTGGATCGTCATCATTGTCCACCCAGGCAGGAATGGTTGGTCCGTATTGGAGAGAACACCCGGAAGTATAATGGTGATGGTTGACCCCATATCTACCAACGTACGGCACCTGATGTCCTCTACTACATAGTCCACATACAAGCCTAGCTCTCCAGTCAAAGAACCCAACAAGGGAGGTAACAACGAAAGGATTCTGCTGAAGGTCCCAGGCAGCACTTCCCTCACAGCACCATCCACTTGACATTTCCCGAAAGTTGTGCAGGGCTGTAGGGTGCGACTGGTATGCATTAGGAGGCTAAAATTGCTTCAGCCCCCTTCCGCTTCTGCCAGTGCCATGGCCAGCGATGATGGTAATGTCAGGTGAATGCGCTGCCTAAGACGCTCCAGTGTCAGCTACTTTACCAAGGCATGAATAGCAAGCTCATCCTGGGGCACAGGAGAGAAATGGGAGTAGCCATGCTGACCACAGATCTGTCACAAATGCCCTCAAGCTTTCTCCCACATAGCGCTGCTTGCTGCCCAGTTCTATCCTCATTGCTTCCTCCAATGGCCTCAGCTCGAAACACCGTTCCAGTGCCACTACAAGGGCCCAGTAGTCATGCTTAGCCGGGGTTAGGTTGAGGAGGGCCCGCAGAGCATCCCCATTCAGTGTAAGGTTGTGCAATGCAGCAAGTTTGGCTTGTACCAGGTAAGGTTCCAGGCAGTCAGTACCATTGTAACAGGGGAGCTTCAGAGTGGATCTTGTGACATTAATTGCTGGAGCTCATTGGTCCCCCTCTTTCTCTGGCAGTGGCGGTGGTGACTGCCATATTGCCTGTCCTCCCACGGCTGCGGCAACTAGAATATTCATCTCCAGCAGGTCCCTGAACCATAATTCCTCATCAGCGTGCAGTTGTTTCTAGCGATTAAGATGTACAATCTTGCAATTCTGTTTTAGGAGTGGCCAGTGAAGGAAATGCATAAACTCACAACGTTCAATATTGCTGCTGAAAAGTTTGAGTTTTCCAAGAAAATCAGTAACAGCCTCCGCATAAAATGAGATTGCAGTTTTTTTCCTTGTAACAGTTTGCTTAATAAATTCAGTTTTTCAAATCTATCTGACAAGTAAAATATATCAGACTTGGCAACAACAATTTTTAAACCATCGGACCTCTGTGTGCATTAGTAGCCGTTCAAAATCATCTTTGTTTTTCCACACAAAGTTGCTGAAAAATACCATCTTGAAGTGCATTTGATTTGATGAAATTGACAGCCATTATTACAGCAGCATGAGTGTGTTGCAAACATCCTCCCATTTTTTTGAAATAATAAAGTAATCAGAACCACTGGGTGATAGAGCACATTGCAGGGTTTCCTGCTAGGTCACGCCCTCCTGCTCACTGTATAATCAGTGATTTGGGGGTGGGTGTAGAGTGGGGCCCTGCAGTGGGTGTTCAGTGATGTGTGTGTGGTCAAGCAGGAACAGAAATAATGATTGACATGCTGCACCCCTTGCCCCAAACAGCCGAAGCTGTTTTACTGCCTTATTTGCATCATCTAGCATATTTTCCCATTCAGTTCATTCAGGGTTCCAACTAAATTACATACACACATATATTTCCTTTTTATTTATAAATAAAAGTCATAAGCACCCCAGATTTTTAATAAATTTTATTTTATATTTTTTTGTCTTCTGCATTAGTGTGTTACTAGAAGAGCAGATTTTAGATTTGCAAATATTTTCCAAAAAATTAAATGTCAGAGAAATTTTTGTATTTCATGAAAGGAAGTGACATTAAGTAATAGACCACTTTTCTAACAAAGTCTTGCTTACTTTGTACATATATAGCCCAGTGCAGACTAAACAAAGATAACAAACAGGGTGCTAATAATCAATGACCTAATGAGTTAAATGAACTAAACTGATTGAATGAAAGAAAAACCGGTTGTAGAAGGAATCAAACTGGGTGAAGGAAAACCAAACTAAAAGGCAAGGCTGTGGCAGATGTGAGGTTGATCTTCAAATTAACAATTCTTACACCATGGGAAGAGTGAGCATAGCAACAAGAGACAAGGTGGTGATCCTGCATCAGCAAGGTCCCACCCAAGCAGAAATTTTGCAGTAGACTGGAGTTAAGATGTGCTGTCCAAGCTCTTCTAAAGAAGCACAAAGAAACAGGCACGGTTGAGGACCAAAACACAGTGGTCACATCAAACTGATGTCCCTTCTAAATTGGAAGTCGTCCAGAACTGATATCAGCTCCGAACTTCACAATAGAAACTACTGGAACCCAAGGACACATCTCTACAGTCCAGAGAAGTCATCAGAAGTGATCTTCATGGAAGAGTTGCAGCCAAAAACAATTCCTCCAAAGTGGAAACAAAGGCAAGAGACTGACCTACATACAAAAACACAAGGACTGGGGTGTTGAACAATGGCAGCAAGTGCTTTGGACTGATGAGTCAAAATCTGAAATTTCTGGCTCGAACAGGAGCAGTTTGTCTGTAGAAGAGCCGGAGAGCACTATCAGGATGAGTGTCTGCAGCCAACAGTGAAAAATGGTGGAGGTTCTCTGCAGGTTTAGGGCTGCATTTCTGCTGATAAAAATAAATAGGCATCTGTTAGTCTCGTGAGACCATGGATTTGCGCTTGGAAAGTTTCCAGGGCGTAGGCCTGGGCAAAGCTGTATGGAAGACCAACAGTTACTCATGCTGCAAGTCTCCCCTCTCCACGCCACCAATGTTATCCAAGGGAAGGGCACTAGGGCCGATACAGTTTGGCACCGGTGTTGTCGCAGAGCAATGTGTGGTTAAGTACCTTGCTCAAGGACATAACACGCTGCCTCAGTTGAGGTTCGAACTAGCGACCTTCAGATCACTAGACCGACGCCTTAACCACTTGGCCACGCGCCAACATTTCTGCAAGTGGAGTTGCTGATTAGGTCAGAATTAATGGAATCCTCAATGCTGGGAAGTACAA
This sequence comes from Mobula hypostoma, assembly GCF_963921235.1. Taxonomy (NCBI): domain Eukaryota; kingdom Metazoa; phylum Chordata; class Chondrichthyes; order Myliobatiformes; family Myliobatidae; genus Mobula; species Mobula hypostoma. The sequence continues at coordinate 29,072,833 of NC_086115.1, read as the reverse complement.
GCAGATTCTTATCTATCACACATTACCATCAGGGAGGTGCCTATCAGTTCCAACTTCATTCTGCTGTAGGACAATGATCCCAAACACACGGCCAAGGTCATAATGAACTATCTTCAGTGAAAAGAACAAGGAGTTCTGCAACAGAAGGTCTCCGCAGAGCGCTGATTTCAACGTCAGAGGCTGTCTGGGATTACCTGGAGTGACAAAAGCAAGCGAGACAGCCAAATTCTATAGAAGAACTGTGACAAGATCTCCAAGATGCTGGAACAACCTACTAGCCGATTTTCATATAAAGTTGCGCGACAGTGTACTTAAGAGAATTGGGGCAGTTTTGAAGGCAAAGGGCAGTCACACAAAATATTGATTTGATTTTGATATTTAGAAATTATTCATTATTTTTGAAAGAACCCTGGCTTTAAAAAATTATTTAAAAAACAAGACTTTTGCACAGTACATACCGTATAGCATAGTAGTGTTTCATTAAAACAGTAAATTTAACATGGCCCATTCCAAAACTCCTGAGGACTCCAGTTTCTCGCTTTTCACTTGTGGCCCCTATAAAATCCGCCATGCCCTCAGGGGTGTGGGGAGGGGGCATATGGCCCATGTTGAGAACCACTGATACATAGAATATATTAATATTTTGAGCCAATGCCCTCTCATTTTTCTTTTTATTGTGATTTCTTTTCAGAAGAGATATACATTTCCCCTTTCTCTACAAAATATAACTGGATTCAATGCTTAAAAGCAGCTTCAGTTACCTTTAGAATAGTCTTGAATCTATCACACTGACAGACAGAAGTACAACATTTTATTTGCGCAAGACTAAATCGGAGGTAACGAAAATCAAGGGGGCAGGTAATATGGGGAACTCCATATAATATGCCAAATATCCAAAATCATTTGATAAACAATACAGTGAATTATGTTATTACAAAGGGGACCATAGTAAAACAAGAAGTTTATTGTCATTTAACTATATACATGTACATAAAATCATCCGTCGTGGCTATCCCTCAAGGTCGAGGATGATGGTCTTCGTTCTGTTGATCTACTTATGGGCTCTCAAGTGGCTTATGAGTCCAATCTTGGCTTTGAAAGTTCTTCCGCATTCAGGACAGGTGGTTCCAGATGGCAGATCGGGCTTTGGTTGTTGCTGCCTCTTTTTCCATTTTCTTCTAATTCTGCACATCTGTTGGCTTCAAAAGTTGCTGCTCCTACTCGGATGATGGCTTGCCAGAGTTTCCAGTCTTTGGCATTGGTTTCCCAATTGTTGATGTCGATGTTACATTTCTTCATGTTGGTTTTTAAAACGTCTTTGTATCTCTTCTGCTGTCCGCCTCTTTTGCCTTCCTTAAGCTGGGAGTAGAAGATTCGTTTCGGCAGACATTCGCCTTTCATCCGAACAACATGACCACTCCATCTTAATTGGTTCTTGATGACGTAGGCTTCAATGCTTCTTGTTTTTGCTTCATTTAGCACACTGACGTTGGTTCTTCTATCTTCCCAGCTGATATTTAAGATGTTTCAAAGACAGCGCTGATGGAACTTTTCAAGTGCCTTCAGATGTCGTCGGTATGTTGTCCAGGTTTCTGATGCACACAGGAGCATTGGGATTACCACTGCTTTGTACACTAACATTTTGGTGTCTGTTAGGATGTCACGATCATGAAAGACTCTTGTTCGGAGATGTCCAAAAGCTGTTCCAGTGCATTTAAGACGATGTTGGATCTCGTCATTACCGTCGACATTGGAGGAGAAATGACTTCCAAGATACGAAAAGTGGTCCACATTTTCCAGGGTTGTTTCGCCAAGTTGAAATGATGGTTCTATCTGATTTGTCTCAATTGGGGACGGTTGATAAATGATCTGAGTCTTCTTGGAATTGATGGTAAGTCCAAGTTTTGGATTTGAGACGGGCAAGATTGAAAAGTCTGCCATCTGTTCTGTAGACAATTTTGATTCCTGGGGGTAGGTCGTCCTTGATAACATGGATGATTGTCGCAATGAAGATGGTGAACAAAGTTGGGGCAATCACTCATCCCTGCTTCACTCCTGATCTACCTTGAAAAGACTCACAGTTACTGTTGCTGACCATGACTGTGACAAGCATGCCATCATGGAGCAGTCTCAGGAGTTGTCACCTTGTCGCGGTGGAGAGGCTTGTGTGGTCCTGAGATCCCGAGAGCGATGCCATCTGGAGCTATGCTCCTGGTAGGGTCACCCATGGCGGTAAGGTCGAGAGTGAAGTCCCTGACAAAGAACAATCCAACCAAGACCTCAACGGTGGAACAGGCAGATGAAGTTACTTCAAATGTACATAAAATAATAAAGGCATCCGTTAGTCTTGCGAGACCATGGATCTGCGCCTGGAAAGTCTTCACTCTCCAGGGTGCAGGCCTGGGCAAGGTTGTATGGAAGACCAGCGGTTGCCCATGCTGCAAGTCTTCCCTCTCCACAACACTGACGTTGTCCAAGGGAAGGGCATTAGGACCCATATAGCTTGGCACCAGTGTCATCGCAGAGGAATGTGTGATTAAGTGCCTTGCTCAATGATGCAACACGTTCCTGGGCTAGGGCTCGAACTCACGACCTTCAGGTAGCTAGTCCAATGCCTTAACCACTTGGCCACGTGCCCACGTACATAAAATACATAACCATATAATGAGTATAGAAAGAAGACAATATTTCATCAAACCAGGGTGTAAAGCACAGTTGCGCCTATCACACACGATAACTTATGAAGGTAAGGATAAAATCGACAGATAAATCTCACATAAATAACAAACTCAAGTGTATTAATATTAAATATTGTTAAGTACAGAACAGATTAACCAGTGACGCTTAAAGTACAATGCTGCAGGGAGTTTAGAAGCCTAATGGCCTCAGGGAATTTACTATTTCTCATCCCGAACGCTCTCATTTTTATGTGTTGTAGTCTTCTGTCTGATGGTATGGGTGGGACCCTTAATAATACTAAGGGCCCTACATAAATACCCCTCCTGATAAATATCCTGATGTCCACAATGATTTCCTTTGTTTCCTCCACATACAAGCTTAGGTGGTTCTTCTCATACCAATCCACCACCTACTCCACTTTCTCTCTATTCTCTGTCTCATCATTGTACTTGATACCATAAACTTGATAACACAGTCGAATCAGCAGTGTGAACCGCAGCGAGCTGAACACTCAGCTTTGGGGAGCGCCAGTGCTCAGCGTAATGGGACAAGAGACATTGCTGCCCACACGGACTGACTGTGGCCTTACTGTTAGGGAGTCCAGTATCTAATTGCAAAGAGTGGTGTTGAAACCCAGCAAGGACAGTTTCCCCAGTTTCTGGGATATGATGGTGTTGAACGCTGAACTGAAGTCTTTCAACAGCAGTTTAGCATATGAGACCCCATTTTCCAGGCAGGACAGGATAGAGTGGAGAGCGGAGTTTATTCCATCATCAATCGATCGATTATAACAAAAAGCGAACTAGAAGGTGTCCAGTGTAGCCAGGAGAAAAGCTTTAATGTGCTCCATGACCAGCCACTCAAAGCATTTCATAATGGTTCACATTGCCACCGGATGACAGACTACTGTCATCTTCTTTGGCACTGGAATGATGGTTGCCACCTTGAAAATGGAGGGGATAAGGAGACAGTGGATTGTTCCAGAGAGGTGTTGAATGCATCCATCAACACCTCCATCAGCTGGGCTGCACAGTCTTTTAGAACCAGACCTGGTATATTATTGGACCCCTAAGGTTTATGTGGGTTGACTCTGCTCAGGGTCTTCCTCACCTCAGCTTCAGCCAGACAGAGCGTCTGCTCCCTTGGGGGAGGGGGTTAGGGGTGCATTCCTCACTAGCACTCTGTGCTGTGCATCAAACTAGGCGTAGAAGACTTTCAGCCTCTTAGGGAGTGAAGCATCTTGGTCACCGACACACAGGTAGATTTATAGTCTGCAATCCTCTGAATTCCCTGCCACATGTACCTCATGTCTCTGGTATCGCTGAATTAGCTGTAAATTCTCAGAGAATGCTCCCAATTCACCTTCCTGATGGAGTGGGAAAGCAGAGTTCTTGCTTCCCCAAGAGCTGTCACATCCCCTGAACTAAAGACAGAATCATGATACCTCAGCCTGGTATGGACCTCTGCAGTAAGCCACAGCTTCTGATTTGTCTTCGTGATGGTAACATCCTCAGTTCACCTCTCTATGTAGTTGGTCACAGAATTTTTTGATGTGACATGATTGCCATAGGTAACAGCCTCCCTGAACATTCTCCAGTTAGTATTATAAAAGCAGTCCTGCAGTGCAAAGATTGCACCCTCGGGCCAGGTTTTCACACCTTTAGAACTGGTTTGATCCGTTGATCAGTGATTCGTATGCTGAATTAACATTATAGATACATGATCTGAGAGCCCAATGTGGGGTGGAGGAACTGCTTTATTTGCACCTGGTATGTTAGTGTAAACCAGGTCTAATGTATTTTTACCTCTGGTAGCAAAATCAACATGCTGGTGAAATTTAAGCAGGACTGTCTTTAGGTTGGCTGGTTAAAATCACCTGCAGAAATGAAGACACCATCGGGGTGTTTGGTATGAATGTCACTGTAGCACTCATGCAGTCCCTCACCGACATGAGCAGATAGGAGGTATATATACAGTTACTAACACAACTGTTGTGAACTCCCTCTGTATAGAAAACGGTCTGCACTTCACAAAAATGAACTCAATCATCTGTGAACAACGCAATGCCATGGCTAAACAATTAATATGCTGTTAAAACAATTAGATGGATGACTAATTAATCTGTGGTATAAAGGAGTAAACTATATTAGGATCTACAGCATACTTTTTCATGAAGTTTCAGAACAAACAACATAAAAACAGGCCATTGCCAAAATCAAACCATGCCTAGCACTTACACTCCACTCAAGCTTTCACCAATGCTTCCTCATCCTTTCTTTTTCAGCACAGCATTCTATTATTTTCTTCTTCAAAAGCTTTTCCAGTTTACTTCTCAGAGAAGCCAGTTCACTTTAAGGATTTCACCCACCCTGTTCACGGACTTCTTGTCCCACTCCCATCAAGGAGGAGGCTACATAGCATCCATGCTTAGATCCCCAGCTTGAGAAAGTTACTTTCTCCAAAAAGCAAGGCTGAGCAACACCTCCACCCACTAACCCACCCTTCTGCAACCCCCCCCCACCCATTATATCATTTCCTGTCAGAATCACCCCTTATGTACAGACACTTGCATTGCATTACTTTATAGACATAAAATCAACCTATGTATAGAAGCTATGTGTATTATATTTATACTCCTACTGACTCTCACAGCTATCTGGACTATTCCTCTTCTCACCCTGTCTCTTGCAAAATCGCCATCCCCTTCTCGCAATTCCTCCGTCTCCGCCGCATCTGCTCTCAGGATGAGGCTTTTCATTCTAGGACGAGGGAGATGTCTTCCTTTTTTAAAGAAAGGGGCTTCCCTTCCTCCATTATCAACTCTGCTCTTAAACGCATCTCCCCCATTTCACGTACATCTGCTCTCACTCCATCCTCCCGCCACCCCACTAGGAATAGGGTTCCCCTGTTCCTCACCTACCACCCCACCAGCCTCCGGGTCCAACCTATTATTCTCCATAACTTCCGCCACCTTCAACAGGATCCCACCACTAAGCACATCTTGCCCTCCCCCCCCCCGCTGCATTCCATAGGGATCGCTCCCTATGCAACTCCCTTGTCCATTTGTCCCCCCCATCCCTCCCCACTGATCTCCCTCCTGGCACTTATCCGTGTAAGCGGAACAAGTGCTACACATGCCCTTACACTTCCTCCCTTACCACCATTCAGGGCTCCAAACAGTCCTTCCAGGTGAGGCAACACTTCACCTGTGAGTCGGCTGGGGTGATATACTGCGTCCGGTGCTCCCGATGTGGCCTTTTATATATTGGGGAGACCCGACGCAGACTGGGAGACCGCTTTGCTGAACACCTACGCTCTGTCCGCCAGAGAAAGCAGGATCTCCCAGTGGCCACACATTTTAATTCCACATCCCATTCCCATTCTGACATGTCTATCCACGGCCTCCTCTACTGTAAAGATGAAGCCACACTCAGGTTGGAGGAACAACACCTTATATTCCGTCTGGGTAGCCTCCAACCTGATGGCATGAACATCGACTTCTCTAACTTCCGCTAATGCCCCACCTCCCCCTCGTACCCCACTTATTTTTATACACACATTCTTCTTCTCACTCTCCTTTTTCTCCCTCTGTCCCTCTGAATATACCCCTTGCCCATCCTCTGGGTCCACCCCCCCACCTCCTTGTCTTTCTTCCCGGACCTCCTGTCCCATGATCCTCTTGTATCCCTTTTGCCTATCACCTGTCCAGCTCTTGGCTCCATCCCTCCCCCTCCTGTCTTCTCCTATCATTTTGGATCTCCCCCTCCCCCTCCAACTTTCAAATCCCTTACTCACTCTTCCTTCAGTTAGTCCTGACGAAGGGTCTCGGCCTGAAACGTCGACTGCACCTCTTCAAGAGATGCTGCCTGGCCTGCTGCGTTCACCAGCAACTTTTATGTGTGTTGCTTGAATTTCCAGCATCTGCAGAATTCCTGTTATTTATTATATTTATTGTGTTTTTTTTATTATTGTGTCCTCTATCTTATTGTGTTTAGTCTTGTGCTACATCAGATCAGGAGTAACAATTGTTTCATTCTCATTTACACTTATGTATTGGAAATTACATTAAACAATCTTGAACCTTGTAAATGTAACTTTGCTACTTTCCTGAACTGTTCTCTAAGAAGCAAAGTTCAAATTTTCTCTACCCTCTAGGTATGGAAGTTAGCCAACCATCTCATACTCAGATCCTCTTAATTCTGGTCCCTCTATCAGCTACAAATAAATATATCCTCTGTGGTGGAAATGTATCCATTCTAAAAAAAACAAAGTGCATTTAAGCAACCAAGTGCAGAGGATGACATCAAATTTTAAGTAGCAAAATCTGACAGCAATATTGCACATAACACCTGAAATTTTTGCTATTGAAAATCAGTTTAGGATGTGTGGTTAGCAAGCATCGACAGAAAGAGCATAATACTGGAAATGGGATTGGCCAGAGGGGCAACAGAGTTTTAGAAGTTGAGGTTCAGGTGGATAAGCAATGAGGGCCTAGGAGCAGGGATCAGTTTTGATGCAATCAGGAATTGGCAGTTGTGTATGTGTGTGGGGGGTGGGGGGAGCATGAAAGCAATTTTCCACAGATCACACAATAATATATCCAGTACAGAGAGTTTAATTTAGTGAAGTGCCCCACAATTACTTAACTAATCCATATAGCCCTCAAGCTTTTGATAAAATTCAAATCACATCACATTCAAAAAATGTTAATCTGAGTGCTAAAATTTCCTCAGACTATATCTTCTTCACAATTCATTCTGAAGTTCTCTGTTAAATTTCCCTACCCATGACAAATTAACCTGTGTCTTGAACAAAACCACAATAGATTCATTTTTTAAGTTGTCTCATTAATATCTTGGAACCACAAGAGGAATAACTATAGTTCCAAAAGCTTTGAGAATCTACAAACTTATCTGCAGGCATCAAACTCAGAATGGCTACAACTTACACATATAACCTCTGACTACTCATGTCTTATGTCAACCCATGAGGGTATTTTTTTATTCTTTAGGATGAATGACAACAAAGAGAAACATAGCTAAAGTCAAGGGATAGACTGCAGAAGCAATAGAGGGCTTATCAGCCCAATACCCTAAACTCTAAGGTCATCAGTGATAAAGGTTATTCTGCAGGCCAAGTCAGTAGTAAGGGAAGTACAGCCCGGCGAGCCTGACTTCAGTTGTAAGAAAATTACTGGAGGGAATTTTGAAAACAAGACCCCATCACTTAGATTGTCAAGGCCAGATTAGTCAACATGGTCTAGTGTGTGGGAGGTCAAGTCTGACAATTTTTTCTGTTTTTTAAGACATAATTAAGTAGATAGATACAAGCAGGGCAGAGATACTGTCTCTATGGACCCCAGTAAGGCCTTTGACAAGGTCCCTTTTGGCAGGCTGATCTGGAAAATAAGGTTGCATGGGATTCAGGGGGAGCTAGCAAGGTAGATTCAGAGCTAGCTCAATGATAGGGAAAGAAGAGAATGATGATTGATAATACACACACACAATACTGGAGGAACTCAGTAGGCCAGGCAGCATCTCTGGAAAAGAGTGAACAGGTGACGTTTTGGGCTGAAATCCTTCATCAGGGCTGGAAAAACAAAGATGAGAAGTCAAAGAAAGAAGGTGGGGTAAGGGAGGAAGTATCAGGTGGTAGGTGGAGGTATCAGGAGAGGGAGAGGGGTGAAGTAAACAGCTGGGAAGTTGATTGGTGAAAGAGATAAAGGACTGGAAAAGAGGGAATATGGTAGGCGAGAGTGGAAGATCATAGAAGAAAGGGAAGGGGGAGAAGCACCAGAGCACTCTTTCATGTCTAAGTGAAAACAAATTTCTACAAATTGGTCTAAACTTACAATTATTAAACACTAAATAATTGATTGCGTAAGTATTCACCCTCTTCAAGTCAGTATTTAGTAGATGCACCATTGACAGCAATTACAACTTTGATTCTGTGTGAATAGGTCTCTATCAGCTTTGCACATCTGGACACTGCAGTCTTCCATCATTCTTCTCTACAAAACTGCTCAAGCTCTGTCAGATTGCATGGGGATCAGGAGTGAACAGCCCTTTTTCAAGTCGGGTGAAAATTTCTCAATCGGATTGAGGTCTGGACTCTGTCTCAGCCACTCCAGGATATTAACTTTGCTGTTTTAAGCCATTCCTGTGTAGCTTTGGCTTTATGCTTGGGGTCACTGTCTTGCTGGACAACAAATAGTCTCTCAAGTCGCAGTTCTCTTGCATCAAGATTTCCTCCAGAATTTCCCTGGAATTTGCTGGATTCATTTTACCCTGTACCTTCATAATCCCTCCAGGACCTGCTGCAGTGAAACATCCCCACAGCATGAAGCAGCCACCAAACATAGCATTTAGTCTGATGGTCAAAAAAGCTCAATTTTGGTTTCATCAGACCCCAGAACCTCCTTCCAGCTGACTTCAGAGTCTTCCATATGCCTTCTGGCAAACTCTAGCGAGATTTCATATGTTTTTTTCCCCCAACAGTAGCTTTTACTTTGCCACCCTCCCATAAAGCACCCAGTCAACAGTTGTTGTATGTACAGACCCTCCCATCTCAGCCAATAAAGCTTGTAACACCTCCAGAGTTGTCAAGGGTCTCTTGGTGGCCTCCCTCACAAGCCCCTTTATTACATGGTCTCTCAGTTTTCAAGGACAGCCGGTTCTAGGCAGATTTACATCTGTGCCATATTCTTTCCATTTCTTGTGATTGACTTAGTAGTACTCCAAGGGACATTCACTGACTTGGAAACTTTCTTGTATCCATCTCATGACTTGTGGTTTTCAATAACCTTTTTGCGGAGTTGCTTGGAGTGCTTTTTTCCTTCATGGTGTAGTTTTTGCCAGGATACCAATTCACCAGCAGCTAGACTTTCCAGATGCAGGTATATTTTTACTATAATCCATTTAAATACCTTGACTGCACATAGGTGATCTCCATTTAACTAATTATGAGACTTCTATAACCAATTGACTGCAACTGTGATTTGCTGTATTGTGTAAAAGAGGCGAATACTTATGCAATCAATTATTTTGTGTTTTATATTTGTAATTAATTTAGATCTCTTTGTAGAGCTCTGTTTTCACTTTGACACCCAAGTGTCTTTTTCTGTTGATCATTGTCAAAAAAGGCCAACTAAAGCCATTGATTCAATGCTGTAAAACAATAAAACATGAAAACTTTCAAGGGGTGTGAATACTTTTTATAAGCACTGTATAATGATAAAGATAATCCAAACCAAAGAGAATGTGCAAGACTGCAGAGATGCAGAGGGATGTGGATGTCCCAGTGCAGGATTCATAAAGGCTTGCATGCAGGTACAGTAGCAGTGAGGAAATCAAAACAAAACAACATACATACATAAATAAATAAATGAAATTGAATACAAAGGCAGGGAAGTTATGCTTCACTTATCTGGAACATTAGTGAAGCCAAATTTGGAATAACGCATGCAGCATTCATTTCCTAATACAAGGATGTTAATGCATTGAAGCAGTTCAGAGAAAATTTCCTGCATTGACAAATGGAAGGAGCAGGTTATATGTGTGCTCTGGAGTTCAAAGGAGTGAGAAAGGACTCAATTCAAACGGGTACGATTTTGAGGGGTATGGAATGGGAAAAAAATTGAAGATAACATTTCTCTTGTATGAGAATTCAGAACCAAGATGACTGTTTAAAAATAAAACAGGGTCTGCTTAAAACCAAGATAACACATTTTGTTTTCCTCTTAATAGATTGAGAGTCTATGGAAAGCTTTTTTTAAAAAAAACGAAGGATGGTTGACGCAGTGTCTTGAATATTTTTAAAGCATAAGTAAATACATACTTCACAAAGCAAAGGTATAAATCATTTCTGCAGGTGAAAGGGACAATGCAGAGATGAGGTTACAATCAGATCAACAATAACTGCATTCAGCGGAGAAACAAAACTGAGGTGTCAAATAGCCTAAATGTACTCCTAAAACAGTCATGATGCAGGCTCAGCACCCGAAATTTTGACCAACACTTTGCCTCCACAGATGCTGCTGAACCAGCTGAATTCCTTCATTTGTTTATTTTGTGCTTCAGATTCAACATCTAGTCTCTAGTGTTGCCCAATCATGCATCTTATGTTCCATGGAGAAACTTAGGAGTCCTGACCCAATCAAGCATTCCATGTTACAAAGAAGAAATCACAGGAAGTGATTTATGCATAGGTGAGCCCAAGTTAGTTGGTGAACGAGCTCCATTCAGATTTGATTAGCTTTATAGAAAATGGGGAATTTCAGAAGATAGTACCCAAGGGCATGATGTTTTACTGACACAATAAATGCCATATATCAGTTGCACAATGAAAAGATGGCACAGCAGTACATCTTCTTCCTCAGAACATCAGAGATTAGGGATCTATCCTGATCTTGGGTGTCAGCAGTGTGGAGTCTGCACATTCAACATGACCACATGGGCTCTCTCTGGGGATTCTGGTTTGCTCCCACAGCCTAAAGGTTAATTAGCCATTGTAAATACACCCTAAGTAAGTGGGTAAATGGTAGAATCTTGTGGGGAAGGGGTAAGAGATAATAAAATGTGTGTAATACAATAATGTGATTAATATAAGATTAATGTAAATAGAGGGTTGATGGTCAGGGTGGACTTGGAGGGTCCGAGGGCCTGTTTCTGTGCTGCATCTATCTGATCACTCAAAATAAGAACACAGGCAAAGTACTATGTTGGTGCAGAACAAGATGATGGAGGATGGCAGAGCCATACGGGCAAACATTGTGGGAATTGGTTAAAGAATTAGGGCAACACTAGAGACTAGAATGTACCCTTGTGGAATTAGAGATTGATCTGTTGTAGTATGTGGTCCTGCTATAGAGCTATAAAGCCTGTAACAATATGAAAAATTTCAAATGTGATAGAGATGGTCATCCTCTCAGAAGAGAATGTGATCTAATAGAACAGTGATAAAACTGTCTTTAACACAGGGTCCTCCATTGCTAAGGTCACAGTTAAGCCCAGTTTGGATTTATCAGTAGGAGCAGTCAGGAATCATCCTAAAACGATCACATATAAAGTGAATAATGTGGAAGATGGGTGCCGAATCATGATTTATTCACAATATCTGATACAGGAGCATCAAGACACCTCCACTTTAGCCTTGAAAAATAACATTTATGCAATACAAGTCACGATCAACATGTTCAAGATAATTCAGATCGTATCTGTGGGGAAACTTTTCACTCAAGTAATACATTCAAATATAGTTCTAATAGTACCATTTGCCAGCGAGAAGATTTATGCAGAAAGTCACATGATGTATTATGAATGATGAAACATTTTACGATGGTTTATTTTCCTCTGTTATGATAAAGAGGGCACCCCAACCCTGTGTCCAATGTTCCTGATAGAGAACACTGGAATATACCACGAATGAATATGCTACACCACTTAAGTATTTGACTTCAGTAAGTGGTTACATTGGAGTAGTTCCAGAATGAAGTAGACAAACACACTTGCACAATGGCATATATGAATGATTTGGTGAAGCATGCTGCTCTTGTATTTCCCCCTTCTCCCCTCCATATCTGTTCCAAATTGACTTGGAGATATTTGTAAAATTGAAAATTATGCTACGCTGCACATTGATCAAGAGTAGTTGATATTCATTCACTTATTGAGATACAGCACAGAACAGGCCCTTCGAGCCATGCTGCCCGACAATCTTCCAATTTAACCCTAGCCTAATCATGGGAAAATTTACAATGACCAATTAACCTACCAACCGGTACGTCTTTGGAATGTGGGAGGAAGCTGGAGCACCCAGAGGAAACCCATGCGGTCATGGTGGAAACATACAAGTCCTAACAGGCAACATTGAAGTAATATTAAGCAAATTGTTCTGACAGGATAAAGGACTAAGTACCCTGCCCATGAATCCCAACCTAATATTCTATCAGAATATACACTGCACCCGTCGAAGTCAAGCTCTTTCTAGAAATGGAGGGGGGGAGGGGTGCAATGTGGTTGGATTTGGTTTTGCAATAATCACCTATCTTTTACACATATCCAAAATAAAGACTTCTATCAAAACACATATTTTATTGGTGAGGGTCAAACTTCAAAAATTACAAGTTAACTCTCTTGTATTTCACCAAGCATCGTTGCAAGTCTTTTGTGTTACCCAAGAGATGCTATCACTTGATAAATTTAAATTCCACTGTCTTCTCACTTGAATGATTCCTTCTGGGGCTTATCTCCAAAATGCGTTTGCATTTCTTCTCAGATGTCAGTGAATTAGATGTGCAGCCACAACCGTTTACTACTCTGAATAAAAATAGCTATTACGAAAGTTAAAATGCAAAGCTTCACTTGTCAGAATGGTTTAAGTACAAAGATTTCCAAGGCACAAACAAAACTGCTAGTAGCATATAATCTCGCTGATAAAATGTTCATCAAGCTGCATCTATCAGAGGCTGATAACCTGATCATCCAAGATCTTTTCTGTCAAATTATTCCAATAATATTTCGATAAAATTTCTAATGAATTAAGGACAACCATTTCATTGTTTAATTACTGTCCAGTAAAATAATTATAAAGTTACATTTTATTGGCGCATTTGTAGTTAAAATATTTATTATTACACTGCTATGCCCAAATATTTAAAGAGTGAAAAAGTGATATCTGAAGCTGACTCAACTTTATAGTTTATTAGCTCGAGACTCTTGATGAAGCCAACATACAGTCTCAATTTTGCTATAATCAACCTGATACTCTAATATTACTCACGGGGCTGAATCTTCCAGTCTGTGGCTTAGAACCATCCTTCAACCGCTGGAACTAAAGGAAATTCCAGACATGGCAGTGGCCAAGATTCTGCTAGAGCATTGTGTCTCTGATCCCACACCATTTAGACTTGGGTCAGGAACTGAAACCATATTCAAAGGAGGCACTAGACCTGCAGGTTAAGAAGCAAAGGGGAAGTTAAATGTCAAATTTTTAATTTTTATTATAATGTTTTAAATATTTCTGCTATTACATTTTGGAATTCACTTTTGTTATATATGCACGAAGCAAGACTGCAATAGAGTAGCAGGATTAAATATTTTCACTGAGTCATGTTATGAATGCTTCTAACAGTGGGCAACTTGCATTTGGGAGCAACAAAATGGACCGACCAAGTTGAAAAGCATCCTTACTCAAAAATGGCTGCCCAAAAGAGATTATCTCTGGCACACAGGAAGCTCAACTGATTCAATGTGTGATTAATCAGCCATATATTCACTCACCATATTCACGCAATCAATCTAATATAGTGCAACTTTTTAAATTATTTGTTACAAATGTATTTGTTTTTAAAATGACTCTGTACAGAGATGTTCACTAATTTTTAAAGTGCAAGACAAGTTTGATGAAAGGGCCTGTCTCCAGCTTTGCCATCTTTCAAAGCCAGTCAGGTCCATACTGAGAATGGGGCCTCTGCCCTAGGTTCATCACCTACAGATCCTGAGAACCTGGGGTTGCAGAGGTAGGAGGCAATCAAACCTCTTCATCTGTCCAGTTGACTCACACTTGCAGAGATTGCAGTATAGTGATTCTGGGCATTGAACCCATTCCAACACCTTCAGGTTCAGCGCAGATATCTGCCCATATATTTAATTTTGGGGAATGTAACAGTGTGGTTAAACCTGCGTTTTGTGAGAACTTTTTTCCTGCAAGCTACATATTGCATGGACCAGAAGACTGCCAAGAGCTGGTTGACCTATAGAACAGTTATTAAAAAGCACTGCAACTAGTGGAAATCTGCATTCCACCAGGCTCCACATTCCCCAATTTCCTCCAGCTTCCATGCTATTCAACCAACAGATACACCATTCCTTACTCTTTCAGAATTCTTAAAGGGCCATTCCCTCTGCAGATCCCTAAATCCACTCTTGCACCTCGATCAACAAACCTGTTTCTCACGGTACTTTCCCATGGTACAAGATGGCACCACGTACAGCAGCCGTGTTGTGAGCTCTGTTTCAACTTAACAGTATACTTTTAATTTCTGCGATTTCCTTCATATTTCTTGTTCAAATAGCTGACAGTCACATCAGATACGATAGACTGACTCTCCTGAACATCGGAAAAATGGCATTCACCCACTACATGCTGCCTTTTCTACACTATGATCCCCTGCTTGCACGATCATTGGGAGACTCACCTACTACACTGCCACTACCTTGGAAGCAGCATTGGAGGCAAGAGAGAAGGGCTGGCGTCCTGGTGCGGTTGAGACAGTGTGCTAATTAGCCACCATTCCCTAGAATACTCCTGGCTAACGTCCAGTCCCTGGATAATAAGCTGTGCAAACTGAGAGCCAGAAGCTCCTACCTGCAGGAAACAGAGAAATGCAACATTTTGTGCTTTACAGAGACCTGGCTGACGGAGGAGATGCTCCTCCATTTTGCTGGTGCCAAAGTACAGGCAGTAGCTGAAACAAGAGGCGACCATAGTTAAAATCATTCACTGTTGGTCCGACCAATTGGCCTCCAAGCTGCAGGACTGCTTTGATGATGTCTTTCATGATGAGAATGTCGTCCGAGTTCACAGAAGGGGTCACGAGTTCATCCAGAAGTGCATCGAGGATGCTGTCCCCCCAGAAATCAGACAGGGTTTTTTCCAAACCAAAAACCCTGGTTCAATAGCTCCGTGCGAACAGCACTTACCATGTGAGACAGAGCTTACATTGCTGGTAATCAGCAAGAGCTCAAGAAATGCAGCTACAATCTACGCAAAGTCATCAAGGCAGCACAACAACAATACAGAGACGAGATTCAGACTCAACTTTCCACCAACAACACAGGCAGCTTATGGCAAGATCTGTACACCATCGCAGACTTCAAAGCTAAACACAATGGAGTTTCCAACATCGACGCCTCTTCTCCCACAGGAGCTAAATTTATTTATTTATGTATCTATTTATTTACACTCAATTCAATGTCGCCAATACTGAGCCCCTGAGGAGACCTGAAGATGATGCGACCAGCAGCTTGGTCATCTCTGAGGCCAAAGTACGCAGGGGTTTCCAACAGGTGGACAGTCACAAGGCTGGGGTACTGGACAGCATCCAGAGCGAGTACTCAGGATGTGTGCAGCACAGCTGGCAGGTGTGTATACAGACATTTTTAATCTCTCCCTCTCCCAGTGTAGAGTGCCCTCCTGCTTCAAAACATCCACCATTGTCCCTGTACCTACAAAAACCAAGATAATATGTCTGAATGACTGGCGTCCTGTCACACTCACCTCAATAACAAGCAATTTGAGAGGCTGGTCAAGAACTTCATCTGCAGCATGCTGCCACCAACAATGGGCCCCTACAATTCGCCTACTGATGCAACTGATTGACAGTTAACACAATAGTCACAGCTCTACACACCGTTCTTACACATCTGGAGAAGAGAGATGCATATGTGAGAATGCTGTTCTTGGACTACAGTTCAGCATTCAGCACTATAATTCCCTCCAGGCTCGACAAGAGGCTCAGAGACCTCGGCATTCACCCTGCCTCGTGTAGCTGGATCCTGGACTTCCTGTCAGATCGCCAGCAGGTGCTAAGTATGGGCTCCCTCATGTCTGCCCCTCTCACCCTCAAACACAGGTGCCCCTAGGGCTGTTTCCTAAACCCCCTCCTTTACTCTCTATATACCCATGACTGCGTCACCACCTAGAGTTCCAATCTGCTAACTAAATTTTCTGACAACAGTACACTGATTGGCCTAAACTCAAATAATAATGAAGCAGCCTACGGGGAGGAATTCGTCATCCTGACACAGTGGTGTCAAGAAAACAACCTCTCTCTCAATGTCGCAAAAACAAAGGAGCTGGTTGTGGACTACAGGAGAAATGGAGACAGGCCAACCCCTATAGACATCAATGGATCTGGGGTTGGGAGGGTGAACAGCTTTAAATTCCTCAGCATTAACATCACCGAGGATCTCACATGGTCTGTACATACCGGCTGTGTGGTGAAAAGGCACAACAGCTCCTCTTACACCTCAGCCAGTTGAAGAAATTTGGTATAGCCCCACCCCACCCCCCAAATTCTAAGAACTTTCTATAGGGGCACGATTGAAAGCATGCCAACTGAGTGCATCACTGCCTGGTATGGGAACTGTACTTCCCTAAATCGCAGGACTCTGCAGAGAGTGGTGTGGACAGCCTAGCACATCTGTAGAAGTGAACATCCCACTGTTCAGGACATTTACAAAGACAGGTGTGTAAAAAGGGCCCAAAGGATCATTGGAGACCCAAGTCACCCCAGCCTGTTTCAGATACCAACTTCCAGGAAATGGTACCACAACATAAAAGCCAGGACCAGCAGGCTCAGGGATAGCTTCCTCCAGCAGGCGCAGGCCATTAGACTGATTAATTCATGCTGACGCAACTGTATTTTTATGTTATATTGACGATCCTGTTGTACATAATATTATCAATTACTATATTTACACATTTGAACAGAGACGTAACGAAGATTTTTACTCCTTATGTATAGGAAAGGTCATAAGTAATGAAGTCAATTCAATGCCCATCTTTTCAATTTATCCCTTCACAATATCCAGAAAACCACAGAGTATATCTGTATTTTTGTCCACATATTGACAAAAACTTATTTAACCATTTATCCGCATATGACCATATGGATAAATCTAAGCAAGCTTTTTCCACTGAGATCAGCTGAGGCAAGAACCAGACATCATGAGTTAAAGGTAAAGGGTGAAATATTTAAAGGTGAACTTAAGGGGAGATCTTCTTCACTCAGAGAGTAGTGAGAGCATGGAACAAGCTGCCAGCAGAAATGGTGGATGTTGATTTGATTTCAACATTTGAGCATCATTTGGATACGTACATGGATAGGAGGGGTACAGAAGGCTACAATTCAGGTGTGGGTCAATGGAACTAGTCATAAAAAGTTCAGCATGGACTATATGGGCCAAAGAGCCTATTTCAGTGCTTTATGACTCTATATAATGCTAATGGGATAATCTGATATACAGCATCAGAAGACATGCAGTTAAAGAGCCTGTGTAACTTGATCAGACTCAATTAAAGACAACAGCTGCAAGTACAAGGCCAGATTATTTTCAAGTAGATTCAACTGATGATTCACATCAGCCAGTCAATTCACTCTCCCTACTATTAAAGGAGCATCAACTGGGAGTTAGAAAGGTTAAGACATTACAAATTATACACTAACAGCAAAGGAAAGCATGCTAGGATGATACAGTGCAAGATGTATGGACTCTCAATAATACCAATTGTGTTGAATGCTTATACAAGCTAGACTGCAAGGAGGAGGTTGCAGAAAACTGATCCAACCAAGATCTCAACTGTGAGACTGGTGGAAGATGATGAGAGATCACAACAACACTGAGGGCGAAGGAAGGCTGCAGTATGAAGGGTCACTGGTTGTCTTGCATTCCATGCCACTGGGCCCTGACCCCAATCTATCAAGGACTGTGTGGTGGCTGCCCGTGCATCAGCCTCCCAACATAAAACAAAGTGTTGCACAGATGTTCTCAATTAAGGGAATCTTACTCACACTGCACCAGAATATGTGGATCCCAGGTCAGCCTCTACAGCCACTTGAGGACCCACAAACAGACAACCCTAAGGAAAACATTATACCTCAAGTGATTGCGATGCCAGCTTATCAAGCTACACCTTAAATCTATCTACACTATTTGCTTCCAACTGTGGTAGTGAATTTCACATTCTTGACAGCCCAATGTTTTTACTGCACACCCTTGAGTATAGTAACACCCAAGAAGCCAGGTGATCTGTCCTCAACCTATCTAATTAATATTGAAGCGAACACCTAGATAACAGCGTGCCCTCAACATTTCACCTGCAGCAAATGTCCTTTTCACAATGGTTTATGGCTGGCATCTTTATAAGGCCCCACGGAGATGATGTGGTCTCCCAGGAGATAACCTGTGCCTATCAGTAGAGTGATGGTACAACAGATTAATTTAAAGACATTGCAATTGCTCCCAGAAAAGCAAGCTTTCACTTGCTCTAATGACCAGTAACGTGCTGGGCATTAAAACAAATTAATTTCTAACTGACATGATAATATTAATCAAGAGTGCGCAGATGGCCAAGAGGGTACAAACTGCACTCTCCAGAGTAAAGTGAATTCAGCCACTGAAACATGGCATTTAGCTACTAGCTCATGGAATATGGATAAAATTGCTTCCTCAATACATCTGTGCATAGTTGAACAACATTACTGATTCTGTACTGAACAGTAGTGAGTAGTGGCAACCCAGAATGACACGAACATGAAGATACAGGGTGGCTGTTGTTTCATACATTATCAATGTAGCCTATACTAGAGGAGGGTTCAATAGCAGGTCACATTTATGGCACAATCTCCACAAATACTACAGCAGGGCCAACTTAAGAATATGACCTGTCATTCTGAACAGTAGCTGCATTCCCACTTCTTCCTGTCTGGCCTG
The DNA here is from genome assembly GCF_963921235.1 of Mobula hypostoma. Lineage (NCBI taxonomy): Eukaryota > Metazoa > Chordata > Chondrichthyes > Myliobatiformes > Myliobatidae > Mobula > Mobula hypostoma. The sequence goes on along the minus strand of NC_086115.1, from coordinate 29,053,658 downwards.
TCTGCTGTCCACTGCCCCAACAAAAAAAAAGCTACAGCGAAAATCCCTAAATGGAAACCTATTTGGGGTCTATTTTGAATTACAGGCAGCAGCTAAAGAAACTTAATATGAAATGACCAATAGTGAAAATAAAGAAAACAAGCGAACATTCTTACTGAATCGGTTTGAGTGGGAGGAATTCTGTCACATGGTGGGCTGACAAAGCCCCTGATAAAGTGCCCTAACAGATGCCACAAAGTAGTCCAGTCATTGTTAAATGAGATTTTTATTGTTTTAGATTATTATTGAGTTGTGCCCCTCCTGACACCCTACCAGAGAGACCAGTAAATTATTTCCTCAGTGGCATCCAAGTCAACTAGCCAAGAATTAGTGATGGTCATTGTATTAACAGTCATCTGCACACAGGTTTTGTTTAAAGAGAAACCATCTTCCAGCTGCTTCAATATTAAATAAATACAAGACATACTGCAGATGCTGGAAATCCAGAGCAACACATACAAAGCGCTGGAGGTCCGGCAGCATCTGTGGAGGGGAATAAACAGTCAAGGTTTTGGGCAGAGACCCTCAAATTATCTTATGGATAATCCAAGCTTGGTTATACCACTCCCTGGCCATATGGCTGAAAAGGGCTCTCATCATTCCATCATCTGGACGCAGTGACTTGAGTGTGGCAATTATCAACCATAACAGTCCTCATGACTGGAGGTCTTCACCACATTTATTGTTGAGGGTCCTCTATTCTTATGATAACTTCAATGGGACATACGATCCTTTATTAATACTTCAAGTCCTTAATTTTCCATGAAGAAATTTCCATTCCTGCTTTGAAATCAATGGCATGGACTGTCTATCACAGAGATGATGGCAGGGACAATTCTGCTCAAAGGCTTTTCTATCATCAGCTTGCTTCAGTAGAACACACACTTCTATCCTTATGTCTAGCTGTTCCTGGCTATGTAGATTTACTGCTTAACTTTCTGAATGATCTAAAGTGGGTTTCCTCCTATTTCATCTAGTTGCTATAACTTAGAAATATCATTCAAAAATGCACTGCTATTGCTCATGTTTGAGAATAGGAAACTTGCTCACCACCACTTTCTTCAACCCTCCACCCTTTCCAATTATCAGACCACTTATTCAACACTCAATGCTGATGAACAGAAATTACTTCCAATTAATTACTGAATCATCATTTGTTCCTCAACCACCAACTTCTGCAGGTTCACCAACATTGATATATATTTAAATCTTAATAGAATCAAGGAATACAGGATTAGTATAGGAAAGTGCATGAAGGTAAATGAACCGGACGCCTGATCCTGCTTGTGCTGTTCTATGACCACCTGTTATCACCTCTATAACGTTGCTCAGCTGCCTCTACTTTAATTCACTTTAACTTAACTTCCTCAATATAACATTGGTTGCGTACCATTTTTCTACCTTTCATCTTCACCTGATCTAAAATAGCTGCTTTTTCCCTAACACCAAGCACTCTACTGCTAATACAAGGGGGTCAGCACCATTGACAGCTTAACTTTACTGATGGTTTAGTAATCCAGAGACTTTGACCCATTATCTAGAGACATAAGCTGGAAGCAACCAAGGCCACGGAGGATTTAGATTTAGTGAGCCAAATTAATCTGTCATCATGAAATGACCAGATTGTCACTCAAAAAGAGAATCACACACTAATATCTAACAAAAAAAAACATATCACCCAGATCCACTGTGCCTCAATGCAATTCCAGTGTGGAGAGGCCTTACCTCAACAATATACCATTCACAGATGGATTGCCTATAAAAGTCTTTTAGGAGTAAACTCCCACTGCTTTTGAAGACAAAAATTAACCTTGAAGCTATGGACATCTCAGTGTGCTGTGTAATGCTATCATTGTTCCAAATAAAACAGATTCAGAACTAGCAACTCAAAGCTAGGCATTTATGAACCAGAAAGGATAACATTAATAAGCAGCAATATGCCTGGCATGATTTTCACTCCAGCCAGCTGTGAACCAAACGTTGTTCAATCTAGTATAGATAGGTAGAATATGACCAGCACCAGGCGTACATGAAAATGAGAGCCTGGTGAGCTGCAATATAGGATTGAGTGCACACTAATCTGTAGACAAACTACACCAGAGATCAAGCTAATAATTGTCACAACCAATGGAATAAATCAAGATTCAACAGACCCATCACATGCAGCTGTGACTGTGGTCAATGATTAACAACCAACAGGGGATAACTCCACAAACTCAAGCAGACTGATAGCAGAGTGGAGGCATTTACAAATATCCTCAACTAGAAGGATGGAGTGGAAAATAGTGCTGCATTTAAAAAGATTAAGGTGAGAAGGTCAAGGGTGAAGGACGAACTAGTATTCAGCTCACTATGCCAGGAGGCTTTACTCGCCTCAGCACTGAACTGACTCTGCAGCTGTGGTCTACAGCCATTGGCATTTGCCTCACCACTGAACTAGCTCTGTGGTGGCAGACTCACTTTTATGGACTCTGCAGTTTATGTCCATGTTTATTGAATTATTCTTTTCATTTATGATTTTTCACATCTATGGAACTGTTTCTTGTCTTGTAAAAAAAAGTTACAATGGAACTGAACAATGCAGTCTTTACAATATTTCCTCATTTTAAGATGAAGGAAAAATCAGTGATGAAACAGCTATTGACAGTTGGGTTCAGGGCACTGGCTTGCAGAAATAACTTGAGGTTGAAGTCATAGTCTTATGTGCCAAGTGCAATATCAGTTACTAGAATGTTTACCTCCAGATTTTCACTCAAACTAGTTTGCCAAGAAAGGTATGAAAGCTGAAATATTTAAGAAAGCCTTTCCTGCAGGAAAATGCCCTTTATCCATTCTGAAAGCTGAAAGAATGAAAACAGATGGAATAGTTTCTGCCTAAGCATGCAAATTTATTGGCTTCCATTAATACAGCAGAGAGTAGCACAGTGCAAATGAACTAGAAAGACAAGTATGATATTAACTTCCACAGGCAAAGCAGCCAATAGAGGCATTACTTCAGATCACAAGAGACCCAAGGTACATCAAAAATGTAGTTTGAGTGATGTCTGTTTAAGGGTTTTGGTAATGGGAATGGGTTTAATAAAACTTTGTTGTTCCATGAATAAGGTTGAAATCTATATTAGATTTAGGGAAGATTTACGTCAGGGAAAGTGTGGTTGAAAAAATGAAAATGAATAGACAAATTTCCCTTGGATTTGAAAGAAATGTACTGTTCTTGGTAAAGCAGAGTTTTAAATTATCTAACCTCTGTTAATGGAAAACATAATTATCACTTATCATAAGAAACACTTATTTCACTTACCTTAATGAAAGAGAAGTGCTGCAGAGCCAGGTATGAAAGACATCCCGTTGTTTGGTTCAGTAATTACAACATGATTCTGGACATAGAAAGCAGTCCAAAGGATAGGGAGTAGGTAGATGTGTCTGTACATGATACTTAGTGAGCTCCATGTTGTAGTGAGCAGATAAGGAAACCCGGAATACATTGCAGAGCCACAGCAGTCAGTCAGCCAGCAAGCAACACCCACTGTAATAAAATTCCTCCTTCCAATTGCCAGTCTTAATCAATTCAACCCCACTGTGCTTCAATTTTTGTACAACATTTAAACACAAAAATATTTAAATCAGACTTTAGTAGTTGCATAAAGAGTTAAATGAAACCAGCAGCCTTCTTCATGTTCTGTTTGATTCTGATCTCCATTAATACTAATAAAAACAAAAAAAAAATCAGGTGAGGAATAAAATTTCTATACCTTATTACCCATTTCTGTTTCTGCCAAAGAGCAATTTCAACCGCATAGGAACATTCTATTCTTTAGTGCAAAATGTATCGTGAATATTCATTTAACTTTTGCAATTTTTCTCTTTCTAGTAACTCAATACAACACAGATTATCATATAATTAAGTATAGAATGACAAACTGCTCAAGGGTGTTCCTTCTCCATAGCTCTCTAGCTGAACAAGTGTGATTGGCCAAATGTCATTTAATATACTTCATCATACACTCCGAACATGCATTTAACCTGCTGACGTTAAGAAAGATATTCTGAAAAGGAAGATTTCTGATCTTCTACTCTCAATAGGTTTCCCTTTTTGAAATGCTATATCCATGGTTTCAGAAGCTTGTTAACCATGTAACACACTGCTCCAATCTCATCAATACTTTAAAAACTCATATCTTCTGTAAAAGTATGTACTTATCTGCTTTTGAAAAGCTGCAATGAGGCACACCATTTGCTTTTCTCAGCATAAGGAAAAAAGGGGTCAAGAGTAGGCCACTGATTCTGCTCTATTTACAATATCATGGTGAAAATGATATAGGGTCTCATCTTCACTTTCCTGCTTTGATTCACCAACAGATTAAAAATCTATCTTGCCTAATCATAAATATATTCAGTGTTAAAGCCCCCACAACTATTTAGGAATTAGAAAATTCTTAAGACTCTTGAGAAATGAAATTCATCTCTCTTGATGATACCTTATTCTGAAACTATGCTTCTGAATTCTAGATTCTATTATGAAGGGAAAATATCATCCCAACATCTACCTTGTCAAATCTCAACAGAATCATGCACATTTCTGTAAGTTTAACTCCCATTCTTCTAAACTCCAATGAGTATAGATAATATCTGCTCAAATTTTCCTTACAATCAATCCTTTTGGTCCAGAATACTACCAGGTGAACCTTCTCCATACTGCCCTCAATGCAAGTGCATACCTGCTTTAGAAAGTAAACTGTACACTGTACTTGTAGAGTTAAGGCCAATAGTAATGTGATCATTTGAGTCGAATATGGTGTTCTCCTAAGGACTTGCCTATTGGTGGGTCCTCATATTGCTGTAGTGGTACATCTGGGATCTACATATTCTGGTGCAAAGGATGGCTGTGATTAGTGATTGGGTTTTTTTTGTTGTCCAGTCCCTCCTATCACAGCTACTTCTTGTTTTCTGTGGTACAGCAGAGGTCATTTTCATGTAGCACAGCTCCCTCTTGAACATAATTCCTCCTCATGTATCTATTGAATGCAATCTCTTCCCAGTTTTTAGTTGCACTATTGAATTTCTTTATGTTGATTTTGATGTTATTTTTGAAGTGTTTCCTTTGTCCACCAGAGACTTGCTGAACTTCCTTCAACTGGGAGTAAAGAACCTGTTTGGGGAAACACAAGTTAGGCTTCTAAATAACATGACCTATTCAATGGAGTTGGTATTGCTTTATCATGGAGGAGATACTGTTCATGTTGACCTCCAGTATGCTGGTGTTATTGTATCTGTCCTTCCAACTAATCCTCATAAAGGTAATAAGGATCTTCAGTGGCATTGTTCCAAAAATTCAGGTGCCTACTGTAGTTGGTCTATGATTCCCGCTCCATACAGTAATGTGGGAAGAATAACTACTCAATAGACCAAAAGTTTTGTCTAGACCTGTAGGCCATGGTCCTCAAAGACTTTTTTCCTATATCCTTGAACTATTCAGGTAGCGGTGGATCTCTGAGTTAATGTCTGCTTTTGAGGACAGAATACTGAGAAAGTGGGTCTACATTTTTAAGGACATTATCATCTACTTTTATAGAAGGCTAGATAAACTGTTGGTTGGGCATTGGCTGATGTAGGACTTGTGTCTTTTATATTCAAGACACAGGGCTCTATGCCTTGGTAAAGGCAGTCAGAATACATTAGAGTTCTTCTTCAGAGTGTGCTGCAATGTTACTGTCATCGCATATTGAAGCCTTATGATAGTGGTGGTGCTAACCTTATTCTTGGCCTTGAGCCTATAGGAGTGTCAGAACACGAAACATTTAAACTCCATCCCCTTTAGAAAAAAAGGACAACATTCTTTTTAGCTTCTACTTATCTGCTGCTCATGTATTCAAATCACCGTATTTCATTTAATAGGAAAACTCAGATTCCTTACATTTGGTGGGTCTCTCACTGAAACAAAAATGTGAAGTTCAAGAACCGTAAGGTAATGTTGCAGCTCTATAAAACTGTGGTTAGACCACACTTGAAACATTGTATTCAGTGCTGGTCATCTCATTATAGGAAGGATGTGGATGCTTTAGAGAGGGCGCAAATGAGAGTTAACAGGATGCTGCCTGAACTAGAGGACATGTTGAGAAGATAGCTTGAGCAAGCAAGTAGTTTTCTCTTTGGAGCGAAGGAGAATGAAAGGAGACTTGACAGAGATGTATAAATGATAAGAGTCATACATCGAGTAGACAGCCAGAGTCTTTATCCCAGGGCGAAAATGGTTGATAGAAGGGGCATAATTTTAAGGTGACTGTAGGGAATACAGGGTATGTCAGAGGTAAGCATTTTACAAAGAGAGAGGTGGGTGCATGCAATGACCTATCAGAGGTGGTAGCACATAAACATTAGGTGCATTTAAGAAACTCCTAGAGAGGCACATGGGTGATAGAAAAATGGCGGGATACGTAGGAGGGTAGGGTTAGGTTGATCTTAGAGTAGGTTAAAAGGTTGGCACAACATCATGGGCCAAAGGGCCGGTACTGTAATGTTCTATGTTGTTTGTTGAAATTCTTTTTTATTTGTCATAACAAAGCACTATCTTATATCTCCCTGTACAATAATCCAAATGTGCTCTTTCTGTGGGAATCATTTTTGAATCATTTTTGTTCTCTTACCAACTTTATTTCTGTTGACAATGTTAATGAATTGGCTTGTTTTCATATTAATTTTAGCATAGCCACCTTACATCCAAGTTGTGCCACTTTACAATTTTCTCCAAGAAAAAAAATTAATCTCCATTAACCAGACCCAAACAAAGTGCCTCTGCCCCAGACATGTAGGTTTTCAATATAGCAGCTGACATGTCAATACATTCAATGATGCTAAAAATATCCAGTAACTTCATAATACAATTTGGCATTGGTAACACCTTAAGAGCATATGATTATTTATTGAAATATACAGTCGGCCCTCCTTATCTGCGAGTCCTACATGCGCGAATTCAACCAACCACGAATCGAGAAAACCCGGAAGTGCTCTTCCAGCGCTTGTTATTCAAACGTGTACAGACTTTTTTTCTTGTCATCCTTCATACTGACCCCTGTTTCCATCCAGGGAGTCAGTGTGGACATGGTGGAGGATTACAAATATCTGGGGATACGAATTGACAATAAACTGGACTGGTCAAAGAACACTGAGGCGGTCTACAAGAAGGGTCAGAGCCGTCTCTATTTCCTGAGGAGACTGAGGTCCTTTAACACCTGCCAGACGATGCTGAGGATGTTCTATGAGTCTGTGGTGGCCAGTGCTATCATGTTTGCTGTTGTGTGCTGGGGCAGCAGGCTGAGGGTAGCAGACACCAACAGAATCAACAAACTCATTCGTAAGGCCAGTGATGTTGTAGGGACGGGACTGGACTCTGTCATGGTGGTGTCTGAAAAGAGGATGCTGTCCAAGTTGCACGTCATCTTGGTCAATGTCTCCCATCCACTACATAATGTACTGGGTGAGCACAGGAGTACATTCAGCCAGAGACTCATTCCACCGAGATGCAGCACAGAGCATCATAGGAAGTCATTCCTGCCTGTGGCCATCAAACTTTACAACTCCTCCCTTGGAGGGTCAGACACCCTAAGCCAATAGGCTGGTCCTTGACTTATTTCCTGGCATAATTTACATATTACTATTTAATTATTTATGGTTTTATTACTATTTAATTATTTATGGTGCATCTGTAACGAAAACCAATTTCTCCCGGGATCAATAAAGTATGACTATGACTATTCCCTAAACAATGCAATATAACAACTATTTTACATAGCATTTACATTGTATTAGGTATTATTAAGTAATTGAGATGATTTAAAATATACAGGAGGATGTGCATTGGTTATCGTGGATCGGGATAAAAAAAACGGTTCTCTTAGTCGAAACAGGTACTTCCGATATTATTTAGCATCAGTTAGTCAAACGTTTGTCTTAGTATATAGTATATATTTTACCATTCTATGCATATAAAACACTTAAGAAACATACGTTTCAGCGCCAGGCTCGGGAACAGAAATTCCTGAGTTTGATCCAGTGACAGACCACTCCTGAGCGCGCTCTCTATCCGTGCCGGGTTGATGTGGAGGATCAAAACCCCAAAACCCAATAATTAAACCACTGCGTTGCTGAGTAATAATTGTAGCTTTCATCGAGGCAGGCCTTTCTCACTTTATCCTTTAAAACTGTTCCAATCGTTGACCGACTGTAGCCTAACAATTTTCCAATAACTGATGGCGTTTCACCTCTTTCCGATCGCTGTATTATTTCCAGTTCATTTTAAATCGCCATCGTGATTATTTTCGTGAACAGAAATACTGCGGATTCAGAGCTCCGCCACCGGGTCCTAATGTCCACCGCACTGAGACAGGTTAAATAAGGTCCGGGGTTCCACTGGGTCCTAAGGTCCACCGCATTGGGACAGGTTGAATAAGTGACTTGAGCATCTGTGTTTTTTGGTATCTGCAAGGGGTTTCGAAACCAATCCCTCACGGATGAGGGTTGACTGTACAATAATATAACATTTGTCTAACAAATGTATATCTAACCACATGAAAATAAATGATAGTTTCATGGTATTTAGTGTTGGGTTACAAGTGTTGCTGGGAAAAGACATTTATTAGCAGTGTGCATGTAAATGACTGTCTGAATCAGCTATTTAAGGCTCAACGTTACTTCTGTGTGAACTCAGTCCCACATGTGAGGGTAGGATAGAAATTTAGTTTCCTTTCCTCGAGGGCATCCTGTTGGGTTTCTACACAAATCCAACAACTTCAAGGTCACTTTACTGGATACCAGCACTTAACAAACTGCATTCACAACTTCAAACTGCTAGAATGAGTTTTGAACTCATATTTTCTGAACTAATGGCATCAGTTCTGGTCTCTCCAGGTTACGTGCACTAAATGTTACTCTCACAAACAGTAATAGTAATGTGCATGAAAATGTAATTCAGCTTCATAAAGTGCAGATGCAAAATTCCTGAAAACTGCATAAACAATTAAAAAATTGACCAATTCTATGACTTGGTAACCTGAAAGATGAGACCGAACAACACTCCTCACTTAACACCAGTTAAAGCATCAGGAAGGCACATTATTCAAAATTATCGTTTAAATCATGAACAGGAGAAGAAAACTCCAACAACTGCAGTGAAACTTCATCCCCTGGGCCATGCTACCTTTCTACTTGGTGAGATTTCTGAAGAGAAGTTGCCACTGCTTTGAAGAGAATTTTAACAGCACTTCACTGAGTTGTTGATAACGTTCATTCTCCAAGACTGTCATCAAAGTCTGAACAAAACAGAAACACTTGACGTTTACTTGATGTTCATATAGCTTTTTATTAAGGACATATCAAGTAAAATAATATTCTTCGCACTTCTTTAAGAGTTAGAGACTGTTAATGTTCTCTTAATTCCCCTTTTATCAGATATTACATTTTGAAATAATTAAGTTTAATATACCTGTTAATATAGCTGGGTGAAGAATAGCAATAGCAATAGCAATCCAGTGTCCATTTTTCTACATTGAAATTTTAAGATCTAGAATCTCAAAATAGCAAACAAAATGCAATGGTTAAAATTTATATTGCCAGTTTTTATACACACATTTTGCTGATTCCAGGTTTTCCACAAGCTTAATGTGCAGGTGCATAGATGCTGCTGATCAACAGCAAGTCAGTTGTACAAAATTCATCCCACTTTACCCCAATACTTCTAGAAATGTTCCCTACCCCAAATAGTAAACCTTAGACAGGATACTAACAGTATTAGACTGGGGGAATGATCAAAGGTCAGTCAACAGCATTTCATACTATTGCAAGGTACATGTGCAAAATAGAACGATTGATATCAAGTGTATCATGCTTTTCAGTGTTGGCTGTTTTGACTTGAAAACTCAGTCTAAACATCTATTGATCACACTGAGGTAATCTGTGCATGTTAATAAATGGTCTGACCTATTCAAAGGTTCCAGTCCCTGGCACACCTCTATCTGCATATTTTAAAAGGCAAATCCCTGTCAATTCCAACTTCTGGAAGTATCATTATATATAGTACATCCTATTAAGTCTGCCTGGGTATAAAATTAAAACCTGACCCAAACTAGACCAACCCAAACCTAATCTAAGGATTTTTTTAATACCAATTCAATGTGACAAAAATGACCTGTTGGCATCAGGCACACACTGGTTAACTTGGTCCCAAATAAAATTATACAAGTGAAAAATAGACATTTTCTCTGTTACCAGCACTCTCTTACTACATGAGAGGAGTCCATCCTCCATATAGCACAGGGCTGAGACTTAGTGCAACTACTTACAAAAAGTCAATGTGGTCTAATTCATCCTGAGCACAAGGATTTATAACATTCTGTATACCCAACCTAAACCTTCTATGTCAAGTTGTGTCACTTTTATTCTCCATCCCATTCCTACTCTGAGATTTCTGTCTGTGGTTTCTAACACTGTTACAAGACCCAATGTAACTTTGAGTAACAGGGTTTCATCTTCTATCAGGGCCCACTGCAGTCCTCCTAACATAATATTAAATTCACCATGTCAGATACACATCTTCACACTGTTTGCATCAGAACTAATCGTTTCTACTGTCAGTCACCCAATGTAATGTTGGCTCAGCTTCTCTCATTACGAACATGGCCTGGGCTGCTATGTACTTTCATATCTTTTATAACAGTGGTCCCCAACCTCCGGGCCGCAGACCGATACATTACGGTGAAGCATGCGGGGGTGCAACTACCTCTGATCTGGGCCGACACTTACGTGCCGTGCGGCACCTAATTAATTAGCTTGTTTATTTCAGCTTTTTTTTCTTAAAGATGTGCTGGATGTGTTCCGGTCACCGCTGCACCCTTCGCAGCAACATATCGGTCCGTGGCCCAGAGGTTGGGGACCACTGTTTTAAGTTCCCTTGTACTCCCCATCTCCCTTACAGCCCTCAATAATCAACATGATGGCCTCATCAACAACATATCACTCTCACCCAGAGATATTCCCTCTGTCCCACCTATTCCTCGCTCACCACCTCTGCAATTTAAAACCAGCGTTTTCTCCCAGTTCTGATGAAGGATCTTTGACCTGAAGTGTTAAATCTGATTCCCTTGCCACAGATGTTGCCTGAACTACATTCTTCTGCTTTCATTTCAGAGAGGACATTAACGATATCCTATGGAGAAACAAATTCAAAGTCAAACACCATGTGTGATAGTGGTAACAAGATCATAAATTGATATGGCTAAATCCGTAAAGCCTCAGAAACCACCACTATCTTATGCTTGGCAGCAAGTATGAAGATCAAAATAATAGAGAAAACTACTTGATTTGATCCTTATTAATCCATCATCACAGACATATACACCAACAGTTCTAACGAAATAATCAACACACAGTCCTTGTGAAATCATCTCATCTTCACCTGTATCAATATTGACAGCAGCCCATCATAATCCAGACACAAGATGGCATTTCAGTGTGGTTCTGAGGAATACAGCATTATCGGAGATGCTTTCTGTTGCAGACCTGATGTAAGTAAATACTATTAGTGTAGATGGTCAAAAGACATATCTAGAATGTTCAAATACATGACTTTAAGTAAGGTTTCATAACTAGTCCCCCACTCTTCTCTCAGGTGGATAAAAATGATCCCGTAACACCTTCTTAGCAAACAGCACTGAAGTTAACGCTGCTGTCCTAGTTGATCCTTCAGTCACCATCACTAAAACATAGAATATATGGCTATTGATATATTGTTTTTGCAAGATCCTGCTGGAAATAGGCTACTGCAGTTTCTACATCATCATAATGACTTATTTCCTATAAAATGTTTTGGGACACAGAATGGAATTCAAAAGCTGCAATGCAAATACACGTTGCTTTTCATATTCACGCAGAGCTTAGTCTCCATTGTGCTGTGCGAGGCCACCAGACTGTAAAATAGGATAAATTCAGAAAATATATAGGTCTACACTACCCTATAGAGCAACAAGATACTGTAGATAATCAGCAGCAATATAACTGTATTGCACCATAATATAAAATCTCTTAGGCCAGCACATAGCTCAATCTATTGTTCAAAATTTGGTTTAATAAAGGAAGTTGAAAACATGACAAGAGTAACATCAGGGATGTTTTCAACATCTTTGATAATGAACTGAATCAATACACTGCACATTGACAATATGTCTATGAATATTCTTTTGCTTTAAAAAAAATGAGAGACTTAAAGCTATGTCACCGTCACCAAGTTTTACCCAACCCTACATGCACTAACAGCTATTCAGCAGTTCATAAAAAGAGCTATTGGATATAGTGTGACAAGAATACACATAGATTACGATGTAGCTGTCCAGTGGAATCAGCAGTTGGTCTGCCACCTGTCTTCAGGAGAGAGAGAGATAAGGAAAACAATGGAGCAGCATTTGGAGATGTTAATGAAGGAAGGAGAGCTGTCAAGAGCAGCTCCCCCTTTGAACCCTGAACTGTTTGAAGTGATGGACAGGCGATACCCCAGCAGGGGGATAAAAAGGGACAGGTTCGCTAAGACAGGACACACACGACACCCGAGGTAACAAGACCCTGGAAGCGGTGCATCTCTCACAAGTCGGTGGGAAGTACCGGGCCATAAACGCACAGGGTGGAAAGGCACGATCGGTGGGAACCTGGTGTGTGTTCACCCTTGCCTGGGTGCCAGGTTCAGCGCAGGGAAACGATCGTATCTGGAAACGGAGGGGTCACGGTCGGTGACCTCAGATGACATCACAAAGGACTCGCCCGAAAGCTGACTGCGAAGGTCTGTGTGGAAGCTGTGTTGAATATTCATTCGTTTTGCTCTCTCTCTCCTTCCCCCACACTGTCCATCTCCCACGGCAGCGATTACAGCGAACTGAACTGAACTAAATTGAACTGAATTTTGCGTCACTTTGAAACTGGTCATTTACCCCTAGACAACGATAGAGCTTGATTGATCCTGTTATTTTAATTCTGTGCACATGTATGTTTATCATTGCTGAACTGTTGCATTCATTATCCTTTTGATTAGAGTACTGTGTTGCTTGTTTCTTTAATAAAACTTTCTTAGTTCTAGTAATCCAGACTCCAACTGAGTGATCCATTTCTGCTGGTTTGGCAGCCCAGTTACGGGCTACGTAACAATAGCTGCAGTGGCACGTCTCAAGCCTCTACCTCTATAGACTGGGACAGTACAATTGAGCCACATACACACTCTGACAGGTCCCTCAGCTTTACATCAGTCATCGTCCAACATAGCCCAATTTATCTGCATGGAATTACCAGACTACATTTTGAAGATAACTTACTTTTCATTTTCTGATAACATGGAGGCCTTATAAGGCTATAAGGCTAGAACTTGCAGGTGGGAATTGGGATGATGTTTTTGCAGGAAAATGTAATATAAACATGTGGTCGATGTTTAGGGTTCTCTTGCAGGATGTTAGGGATAAATTTGTCCTGGTGAGGAAGATAAAGAATGGTAGGGTGAAGGAACCATGGGTGACAAGTGAGATGAAAAATCTAGTCAGGTGGAAGAAGGCAGCATACATGAAGTTTAGGAAGCAAGGATCAGATGGGTCTATTGAGGAATATAGGGTAGCAAGAAAGGAACTTAAGAAGGGTCTGAGGAGAGCAAGAAGGGGGCATGAGAAGGCCTTGGCGAATAGGGTAAAGGAAAACCCCAAGGCATTCTTCAATTATGTGAAGAACAAAAGGATGACAGGAGTGAAGGACCGATTAGAGATAAAGGTGGGAATATGGGCCTGGAGGCTGTGGAAGAGAGTGAGGTCCTCAATGAATACAGTTTTCACCAATGAGAAGGAACTTGATGACGATGAGGACAATATGAGTGAGGTTGATGTTCTGGAACATGTTGATATTAAGGGAGAGGAGGTGTTGGAGTTGTTAAAATATATTAGGACGGATAAGTCCCCGGGGTCTGACGGATTATTCCCAGGCTGCTCCTCAAGACAAGGGAAGAAATTGCTGAGCCTCTGGCTAGGATCTTTATGTCCTCGTTGTCCATGGAAATGGTACCAGAAGATAGGAGGGAGGCGAATGTTGTCCCCTTGTTCAAAAAAGGTAGTAGGGATAGTCCAGGTAATTATAGACCAGTGAGCCTTACGTCTGTGGTGGGAAAGCTGTTGGAAAAGATTCTTAGAGGTAGGATATCTGGCATATAGAGAATCATGGTCTAATCAGGGATAGTCAGCATGGCTTTGTGAAGGGCAGATCGTGTCTAACAAGCCTGATAGAGTTCTTTCAGGTGGTGACCAGGCATACAGATGAGGGTAGTGCAGTGGATGTGATCTACATAGATTTTAGTAAGGCGTTTGACAAGGTTCCACACGGTAGGCTTATTTAGAAAGTCAGAAGGCATGGGATCCAGAGAAGTTTGTCCAGGTAGATTCAGAATTGGCTTGCCTGCAGAAAGCAGAGGGTCGAGATGGAGGGAATACATTCGGATTGGAGGGTTGTGACTAGTGATGTCCCACAGGGATCGGCTCTGGGACCTCTACTTTTCATGATTTTTATTAATGACCTGCATGTGGGGTAGAAAAGTGGGTTGGCAGGTTTTCCGACAACAAAGGTTGGTGATGTTGTGGATGGTGTAGAGGATTATCTAAGATTGCAGAGAGACATTGATAGGATACAGAAGTAGGCTGAGAAATTAAGAACCTGGTGGCATGGTGCGAAGACAATAACCTATCCCTCAACGTCAGCAAGACGAAGGAATTGGTTGTTGACTTCAGAAGGAGTAGCGGACCGCACGACCCAATTTACGTCGGTGGTGCGCAACTGGAACAGGTCAAAAGCTTTAAGTTCCTCAGGGTCAATATCACAAATGACCTGACTTGGTCCAGCCAAGCAGAGTCCACTGCCAAGAAGGCCCACCAGCGCCTTTACTTCCTGAGAAAACAAAAGAAATTTGGCCTGTCCCCTAAAACCCTCACTAATTTTTATAGATGCATTGTAGAAAGCATTCTTCTAGGGTACATCACAACCTGGTATGGAAGTTGTCCTGTCCAAGACCGGAAGGAGCTGCAGAAGATCGTGAACACAGCGCAGCACATCACACAAACCAGTCTTCCACCCTTGGACTCACTTTACACCTCACGCTGTCGGAGCAGTGCTGCCAGGATAATCAAGGACACGACCCACCCAGCCAACACACTTTTCGTTCCTCTTTCCTCCAGGAGAGGGCTCAGGAGCTTGAAAACTCGTACGGCCAGATTTGGGAACAGCTTCTTTCCAACTGCGATAAGACCGCTGAACGGATCCTGACCCGGATCTGGACCGTACCGTCCAAATATCGGACCTGCCTCTCATTTTTTTTTTGCATTACCTTACTTCCCATTTTTCTATTTTCTATTTATGATTTATAATTTAAATTTTTAATACTTACTATTGATTTGTAATCCAGGGAGCAGGAAGCACAGAATCAAATATCACTGTGATGATTGTACGTTCTAGTATCAATTGTTTGGCGACAATAAAGTATACAGAAGTGGCAGATGGAGTTCAACACAGAAGTGTGAGGTGGTACACTTTGGAAGGACAAACTCCAAGGCAGAGTACAAAGTAAACGGCAGGATACTTGGTAGTATGGAGGAGCAGAGGGATCTAGGGGTACATGTCCACAGATCCCTGAAAGTTGCCTCACAGGTAGATAGGGTAGTTAAGAAAGCTTATGGGGTGTTAGCTTTCATAAGTAAAAGGACAGAGTTTAAGAGTCACGAGGTAATGATGCAGCTCTATAAAATTCTGGTTAGGCCACAATTGGAGTACTGTGTCCAGTTCTGGTTGCCTCACTACAGGAAGGATGTGGAAGCATCGGAAAGGGTACAGAGATTTACCAGGATGCTGCCTGGTTTAAAGAGTATGCATTATGATCAGAGATTAAGGGAGCTAGGGCTTTACTCTTTGGAAAGGAGGATGAGAGGAGACATGATAGAGGTGTACAAGATATTAAGAGGAATAGATAGAGTGGATAGCCAGCGCCTCTTCCCCAGGGCACCACTGCTCAATTCAAGAGGACATGGCTTTAAGGTAAGGGGTGGGAAGTTCAAGGGGGATATTACAGGAAGGTTTTTTACTCAGAGAGTGGTTGGTGTGTGGAATGCACTGCCTGAGTCAGTGGTGGAGGCAGATACACTAGTGAAGTTTAAGAGACTACTAGACAGGTATATGGAGGAATTTAAGGTTGGAGGGGTATAACGGAGGCAGGGTTTAAGGGGCAGCACAACATTGTGGGCCAAAGGGCCTGTACCGTGCTGTACTATTCGATGTTCTATGAAACACAGTCTCTGCCACCTCTCAGAGCAATTTATTCCTTCACCTATTTACCCTATAACCAATCCTCCAACAATCCTACAGAGATTCACCTGGCACCCAATTACACTAGATATAACATATTGTAGCCAATTATCCTACCAGTATATCTTCGAGATGAGGGAGGAAACTGAAGTACCTGGGAGAAACAAAGGTACTCACAGGGAGAGTATGCAAATATACAGACAATACCTGAGGTTGGAAATGAACTCAGGTCCATGGAACTGTGAGGCTGCTGTACTACCTGCCACTTTAAACTTTGCTGAGTATTTTTTTAATTTGAATGTAAATTGGTAGTTACAGTTATTTGACAACAGCCTCATTTTGAACAGTTTCCTAACATCTTTGATCATTAGAGACATTTCATTAAAAAGCCTTTGGAGAATGAGATTTTCTTTCATGTTGCCAGCAACTTACCTGTCCTAATTGGCCCACTGCACCAGATAAAATAACCATGACCACTGTATCTACCAATGATTAGGAACACAAACTGAAATTACTTTCATCTGAATCAATTTCAGTGATCCAAAATGATAATGCTGACAGCATGTCATGGGATTACTTTAATTTAGTTGATCGCATAAAATGAAAGGGTGCTTTGTGCAAACATCTCCAAATTGTTCATTTTCATTAATTTCAATGGGATGAAAAATTGGTGGAAATATACAACAGGTGACTGAATCAATATGGCTGAGTTTTTTGTAATTTGATTTCTATTTTTAAAATTTGACTCATATTCAGTAAAAATTGTAGGAATTCATGACAAGAGTAGAGTGAAAAACGAAATCAGAATCAAATTGCGCTTTTTAAATTAAAAGTAATCTTAGAAAATTTTGCTTGTTTTTTGGTGAAAAGATCCAATCCACCCCTCTACAAATATTGTGATTTAAGAATCAGCAGGGGCATTATGATTCAATTGAAGTTTCATTTGTCATTTAGATCTTTCATTAACCTTCTATTCCAAATACCAGTAATCCCAAGTATAGGCTTCAATTAGGAAGGTCTTGGCTGTCATGAATTTGGCAGAAATAAACAACCTCTGTTAAATGGTTACTACAATTACAAAATTAACTCAAAAGCATCTTCAAGAGTACACTGTTTGCAAGTCTCTATTGTCATTGGAAAGACAGTTGGTAAAGATGATATAACCATTACAAAAAACAAGAAAAAAAATCAAAAAGGAATCATTAGGTCAGGTATTATCTGTAGAAAGAAAAACAGAATCTATATTTCTACAGTCTTTGACCTGAAGCATTAACACTGATTTTCTAGCCAAATTTTCAAGAATAACATTGATATCTTATGACCTTTTTTCATTTATATCTATTATCGAAACACCGATATCTGATATTTCACATTCATTTGTAGTAAACTGGATAAGATGAAGATCTCTAAAGGGCAAATATTTTTCTAGATTCAAAATTCTTTCTTCCTTTAAAATTTTGCTTAATTTATGCAAATCCTCAGTATTTAATCTGAACTGAAAATAGATGCCAAAAAATGTACTTCAAAGAGCATGCACAGAAACTGGACCATCTCATGCATTCTTTTTTTTTTCCTCTGTGCAATTAGCCTGGGTTTTTTTAGTCTATGATTCACCGGCTATATGCCTGCTAACCTGATATCCATTTAATTGCATAGTGCCAGCGCCATTTCTGTGCTTACCAACAAAAAAAAATGGCTGATTAAAGTGTGACTTTCAACCTGCCTTTCTCACTCATTGCAAAATAGGAGCAAAATCTCCAGTCACTTGGAAATGAGACATGAACTAAAAGATTTCCACTGGAGCAGTGAGTGAAACTTTGACCAAAATCTTTGTCAGACTAATTTTTTGAGCCCCCCCTTGCATCATAAGCATCACAACACAAACACTTTATTGCAAGATGCTGATATCACTACTCCTTAAATAAATTTGCAAAATTCTAAGGCTTTGGGGCACTCTCAGTCCACAGATCCATCACAGACCCCAACCACTGCATGGAAGGGCATGCCAATATACAACACTGGTCTTGCCTCCATGGCAGCTTTTCGCATTTTTGTTATGCAGCGATCATGCAATGTATCAAAGTGATTTACTTCCACATATTCAAACCGGGAACGGTATAGTAGTTGCAAGCTTGGCAGTAGCTACCATTCGGAAACAGCAAGTGAAATTTATTGTGCATGTTTGAGAGCAAGAACAAATGTAACAACTGTTAGATTACAGTATGGTCCTGGAGGATCGTTTTCATTTTTACTGTGTACTGTACCAGCGATTATGGTTGAAATGACAGTAAAAGCAACTTGAGTATAAAATTGCTCTTTTCCTTGTAATTTAACTTTCCTGTATTTTATATACTCATATTTGTGTGTAATTGTTCAGTGAATCTTCAGTAGCTAGTACAACTGATACTGTATTTTTCTATAAGTTTGTCTGCAGCCTGTGTCATGCTACTGAATTTACCTTCGGAGATTATTTCTCATCATTGAAATATGCTTTATATCTCTAATCTGAACTAGTGTTTAGATACAAGCCTACACCTTTTATTCTTCCCTTTGTTCTCCTTTTTCGCTTTTCCCTCTCTCCTTTACAGTACAGTGATAGCCATTTTAATTATTATTAACACCAAACAACATTGCTATAATTACAAGATTTCTATTTCATTCTTGACTTACGAAAAGCTTTTGGATCAGTGCATCTCCAGATCCAACAGCTTGGCATACTCAGCAGGGTGGTTGCATGGTTGTAAGGATTTAGGACTGTGGAAGAATCCCAAATGAAGGGGAAAGTTTCAACACACGCATTATTTAACAAGAAGCAAGACCATCCTCCTTACTTTTAATTGTCAGAGAAGCACCAATTTCAAACTTCAGCACACTGCTTGAGCGAAGTCCAAGAGTAAAACAGAGACTCGACTTTGTTCCTTTTTTTTTGCTGAAGTTAAAGTGCACTATCAGAGTGGAAGAACCAAACTGATAAGATTGATCCAGTCTTGAAGAACCGGTCTGTGACTCTGTCTTGTAGAACTGGTCTGATAACCTGTGGCACACTCTTGCAGTAACTGTCTGTTAGGGTGTGACTCAGTCTTGTAGAACCAATCGACTGTGTAGTTTATGAGAGCTTGGTCACAAGCTGATGACGATTTAACGCCGTGAAAAAATTGAGAGAGACCTACTACAAATAAAAGAGGAACTTAACTTCCAATATCACGTGTGAACAAACGACTGAGGGTTTGGGCTCTTATTTAAACAAAGTATTTCAATGTTAATGGTTAATGAAAAAAATCATAATGAAATATACTATCAGTTTTGAGTTTAAGGTAACTTAGCTGCTGGATGCTATTAAAAAGGCTTTGGGTAAGATCCAAATGCTAGCAGTCTTATCACAGTTAAACAATAAAGAATGTATTTAGTTAGAATATCGGTATGATGGAAAATATAATGTGTTAGCTGAAGTGAAAAAGAAAAGGAAAACTGACAAATTACAAAATCAGCATATACAGATTTGCTCTTTAGATTCAGTAAAAAGTCTAAAGAGTAATCTATGCATTAACTGAACAAGAAGCAGTCCAAGTGTAATTGGATTGAAAAGCACAGTGCAACACTTGAAGACACACTGCAGCAGTATCAAAAAGCACAGCAGGGACATCAGAGGGGCAGTCCTGTTCCTGTTGCTGTTCTTCCTTCTTGGAACACACCCCCTATATCGGACAACAATATGAAGCAGTGCATCATCAATAATAAGAGGAGTTCCAGAATGGACATGACACAGATTCTACAACAATCTCTCATGATTCAAGTGATGGTGGCAATGATGGGATAATAGGGTTAGCAGCCATGTGTTGACTTCACCCAATAAAGACCATAGGACTGAAGACAGAACCTATGAAAAGAGACAGGTAGTTTCTCACCAACCTCCAGAAACAAAAAGATTGTAAAACCTTTTTGGTCTATGTATCATTCTAAAAACGTTTTAAGACATATTATGAACTTATATAGCCTGCACCAATATGGCAGCATCCAGATTCTAGCAACCATTATGACTCCTCTGCAAATCAAGCAGCTGACTTGTAGAGTTGACACTGACCTAAGAAATAACAAGGTGGTTGGAATGCTATTAAGAAGTGGTTGTAGGAACAGACACCAATAGAGACTGATTGGAGAAAGGTTATCTGATTATAAGCAAAAGAATTCCAGGACATTTCTGCACATGAGAAAACCTTCAGAACAGTGTGGTTGAGCTACTCAAGAGTTTCAAAGGCAAGTTAAAATAATAGAGGAATCTAACTAATGTCCAATGAAGTCAAATTTTAGGGATAGCCTGAAACCAAACATTACCAAAATAGTCAAGTTGACAAAACAAAATTGGAATGGATTTGATACTACACAAGATATTTTAGCTATTGCCTACCAGCTGGAGAAACAAAGGATTCTTATTGAAACTTACAGTCCATTAAACAGTCCAATATAGCTTATTAAGAAAGCAAATAATAATGGACAAGTTTCAAGATGGACCGAAGCTAATCCAGCAAGGACAGCTACTGCCGCACATACAGCCAAAAGATATGATGAAGGACTACATTCCTAGATAGGAGCTTCCATGTCACGTTGACTCAGACTAAAGAACATACTTCATTAAATATGTTTGTCAGGAATTGTGTTGACAGATGAACAGTGAATGGTCCTTCCACAGTCCACATCATCCAGTCATCAGGGCAGAGCTTAGGATGATGGCACTGAATGGTGACTCCTTTGCTTGCATCTTTGGAGACAGCTTTATTTTCAAAGATTCAAGATTCAAAAAACTTTATTGTCATTCTAACCATACATCAGCTCTGCAGGGCAGAATGAGACAGCGTTTCTCAGGGGCAGTGCAATCATAACATAATGAACGCAACACTAAATAATAAACATAACAGTAAATAGTAAAACACAATAGCCACATGTCAGTTAAAATCAGTTATAAGTGTCCAATTCAAGTTAAAAGTGTCCAAAGCAGAGTCAGGTGGAGCAGCTATTTAGCAATCTGACTGCCTGTGGGAGGAAGCTGTTTAGTAGCCTTGTGGTTTTAGTTTTGATGCTCCTGTGATGTTTGCCTGATAGCAGAAGAACAAACAGCTCATGGAGAGGGTGTGAGGGGTCTTTAATGATGTACCGTGTCTTCTGGAGGCATCGATTCTGAAAGAGGTCTTGGACAGAAGGTAGGGAGACCACAATAACCTTCCCTGCTCCCCTAACCACCCTCTGCAAGGCTTTTTTGTCAACAGCACTGCAGCTGGAGTACCAGGTTATGATGTAAAAGGTCAGCACACTCTCAACCACACCTCTGTAGAATGTAGTTAAGATGTTAGTGGGGAACGATACTTGTTTAAGCTTCCTCAGAAAGTGCAATCTCTGCTGGGCCCGTTTCACAATCCCAGTGGTGTTCCTGGACCAGGTGAGATTGTCCGAGTTCTGTACCCCAAGGAACTTAATGTTTTCCACTCTCTCCACTGTGGAGCCGCTGATGCCGAGGGGTGTGTGCTCAGCTATTTCTATCTTTACTATTTTTTTTCCCCTTTTCAAGGTTCTTTTGAAGAACCTGACTGGAGTTACATGTTGACTTCAGTTCTTTGCGGGAACGGGCCCGCTCCCAGGGACTCATGACTGGCTACTTTTGATATGCCGAGGACATGGCCTAGAAGACTAGCACACTTTCAGGGTGCCAGATTTTCATGGCTCTGGAGGCGGGCAGATTCCAGGTTGATGCCCCTGCAGAAAACTGGTGTGTCGTGGGAGTACACAGAAGATCGAAAGCAGCGAACTGGCTGTATGCCCAGAGTCCCAAGATCTTCAGGCACTAAGCTCAGAAGAAGCAATGCAACAGACTTAACACCATAAATCGGCGAGTTGTTTTGTTATGTCTCCCCTCTCACAGGGGAGAGGGGGGAGAGGGGGGAGAGGGGGAGAGGGGGGGAGGGGGGAGAGGGGAGAGGGGGGAGAGGGGGAGAGGGGGAGAGGGGGAGAGGGGGAGAGGGGGAGAGGGGGGGAGGGGGGAGAGGGGGGAGAGGGGGGAGAGGGGGGAGGTCTTTGGGGTACTGCAAGTCTGTATCTTTATTGAGGCTTTGCTGCATGCTTGTGTGCTCGGTGGAGAGTACCAATGCTTTTTTGCTAATGGGGGGGGGAGTCGTCGCTTTGCCGCTGCTTTTGCCTGGGAGTGGGGGGCTGGGGTTCTAACATTTAACACTCATTCATTCTTTTGGGCACTCCTCTGTTTCCATGGATGTTTGCGAAGAAAAGAATTTTAGGATGTATATTGTATACATTTCTCTGACATTAAATGTACCTATTGAAGTCAAATGAATGAATTAATGAGATTAAGCAATGAATCACCACGCCTATGCCCTTCCCATCACAGAGCATCAGAGCAACCAGAAACAAAAAGACTAAATTAAGTCCGCTTGAGGTGGTAACAGGGCATCCCATGTCACCACCGGATCTACTGATCATACAAAGACTGATATACAAATTATGGCAGATAGTTGTATTAACTATTGTGTGAAATTGACCCAAGGGGTTCAGTCTGCTTCCCAACAGGTTTCTGCTGCTTGTTGGAGCGATCCAAGATGAAAACACACCCTGGTTCCTGATAAAGAAACAACATAAGGAGTCAATGGGCACTCAGTCGGAAGGACCTTATCAAGTGCTGTTGATCACCAATTCAACAATAGAAGTAGAAGGCAAAAGTAAGTGGATATATGCTAGCCATTGTAAATGGGCTAAGGTAGTTCCTGGCAAAGACCAGCATTGAGGTTAATGTGCTAGTAACTTCTGATGCAGTGCCTATGTTGCTGGTTTACAAAAAGCAAAATTGCTAACCAACTATCGATGTTGAACAGAGCATTTAACTACTGGACATGATGATTTTATTCTCATGTTGTTTATTGTTGCTGTATTTCTATCAGTCTTGTCTCATTAAAATGCTGTGGCAGCTTTAGAAAGAGTAAATGATACTACCGGTGCCCTACAGAAAACAACAACAGAAATGGTTTCAATGCGCAAGATAGATCTCCAAAGATTCCAGTTCAGGTCTAAGTGTCATTCAACTATAGACATGTATACAGCTAAATAAAACAACATACCTCTGGGTCCAAGGTTGCAAAATACAGTACATAATCACACACAACACATGTAATTATTGTGGCACATACAGTCACAAAATAATACTAGCACACATCCCTGAGTAGCATTGCCTGAAGACTGATGGTACATGGGATGTTGTCCTGGAGACACGCTTCTGCAACAGCAAACATGCAGCAGTTCCTCATCTCTCATTGGGTCAGCCACCGATGAAGGTAATCCAGCTTGCATTCCAGGGAGTGGTCACTGAAGAGCAGCACGAACGGGAGAGTGGCTTGCAGGGGCCAACTCCCAAACCAGCAGATTCAAGCATGCCCGCCGCACCTCTGTTCTCTCCTATACCACCTTTGGCACTTCATCCCCTGGGAGGCTAAAATGGTCAATGTCTTGGTATGAGGGCCTGGTCTGCTCAACAACCAAAGCCATGAAGCTCCCCTACCATTAGTCTTGCTAATGAACCAGACTTGCAGTATTTTCTGTCACCAATGTTCAATAGGGACTTGAAATCACAAGAAAAATGTTTTTAAAAATCTGCACCATTGGACCACTTTAAATTGTAAGAGTGAGTAGAGGGCACATAACGATCAAGTGTTAACCAGTTTAAAAATTAGGGCACACATGGCCAAGGATAAGCTATCTTATTTTTAATCAGATATATCTCCCTTTTGTGATAGATGTAATAATGGGGAAGCTTCACTAATTCGTATGTTTTAGACATCTCCAAATCTTGAGAAATACAGGAAGGAAGTATTTCAAACTTTCTCTGTACTTTTCAAAGTAAATTTTAAGCCTAACCTTTTGACTACTTTATTCGGTATTGTTGGAGAAAAAGATATTATTCTGGAGACATCTGATTTGCACATTTTGGCTTTTATTTCTCTTATAGCTAGGAGGACGATCTTGCATAAATGGAAGGATGTCGTTCTGCCTACTCATGCTCAATAGTTACATGATGTTATGCCATATTTAAATTAAGAAAAGATCCGTTGTTCAATTTCTGAATCTAGCCAAGACTTTCACACATTGTGGGGACCATTTCTGAAATATTTTCAAAATCTTTGATTTGTTGTTGAAGTACAGATGTTGGCTAATAACATATTTTACTATATGATAACGATCTTTTTCCTTCTTTCTTTCTTTACCAAGCAGCTTCCATCTTGGTAGTGGGTTTAGATCTTTTTCTGTATAATAATAAAAATATCATATTTCAATATTATGATTTAATTTACATGAATATAGAGTAATGAGATTGCAATTGTGATTCAAATATGTATTGGTATTATTTTTATCTTTTTTTGACTTATAATATATACTTCTTGTACTCTGTATTCTTTACGTAGAAATTAATAATACAAATATTGAAAGAGAAAAACCTGCACCATTTGTTGGACCTAAAGAGGCTGCTGCAACTAAGCGTGCCGCCATCTTAACACAAGTTCCTATGGCTAGATATTCTCTTAGCTACAAGAGGAGGAACATGTGAAGTCATAAGCAAGAATTGCTGTACATACTTATCTGAGATTCTGAAGACACAACTGATTTGGCTGATCACATTTGTAAAGCAGCAGCTAAGGTTCACTAATCTGACAGAAAGGATTTTTGACTGAATCAAAGCTAGGAAGTTGGTGTTACTTGATATTACGGGTTATAATATTTGCCCTCCTGTGCTTTATCAGAGCTTACATCTTATTTAATTCTATAAAAGCCATCAACATTAGAGCTGCTCAAACTCACTTAGGCACCTACTCACAAGGGCAATCCACCTGACTGTGACAGTCAGAGCCCACAGTCAATACCTTTGATGTTTGCATAATTAGGAGTGAATTTTTAAATGCATGTTTTATACTCCACACAGGTACCACAAGTTTTTCCGCCTCTGTATTTTCAAATGTAATTATTCTAAATTTGTTATTTAGAAACAAAGGGAGGGAATGCTGAATTAGAGTGTTAAATTGTTAATTTTCCTGTTCTTTTTGTAGTGAAACATTCCTATACTTGTTCATATTTTATATAATCACCTATGTGTGTAATTGTTCAGTGAATCTTTAGTAATTATAGTATACCTGAAAGTGTGTTCTTCTGGAAGTTGCTCTGCAGCTGTGTCATGCCACTGAATCACACTACTTCATAGGTCATTTCTGATCACTCCCATCTGAGCTAGGTTTTAGCACAAGACGATCATGACTTCTTTGTTCTTTCCTTTCCTTTGTTCTCCTCCTTCGCTTTACCTCTCTCCTTTACAGATTTGGTTATTGATGATTACTTTAATGGTAATGAACACTTAATAAAAAAGCTATAAACAAACAAAAAATTACACCTCATTCTTGACTTTTGAAGAACCTTCAGGATCAAAACATTTCCAGATTTCACAATTTTTAATAAGTATCTTGTATCAATTTTCACATTTGTGTTCCAATCTACAAAACAGGTGCGCCACTATATTCAGCTTCAGTTTAGAATACCAAAGGAATGAAACACCCTGGTTTCCTTGGCTGCACAAGTCTAGGAAAGACACTCTCAAATCCCATCAAACTCATGAGATTGAGACAGCTCGATCCCACCCCAAAATATGGTTTGTGTGAATATTGTGTAATTTGCTACCCTGTTATAAATTAGTGCCACAAAATAACAGACAGTACACTGCATACGATTAAAGGAATTATATTTATGAATCTTAACTAAAGGGTTAGTAACGAACAACAAAAAGAAAAGGGCCCATTCTAATTAAACAGTCAAATGTGCACAAGTTGGAGCTCATCTTGAACTTCTGTCACTCACACACTGGGTCCTCAGTCAGCATGAATACCCACATCACCTTCCGAACATCACTCGCAATCTATCTCAAACAAGTATCTCCCCCACCAGATCATGTGCTACAACCGGTTCTCCCCAACATCTTATCTCTTCATCTCCCGCCAAACCTTAAACCCAAGTCCAACCTTAGTGTTCCTCACCAGAGAAACCTCCCCTTAATTTGACTATCCTGATAGGATGGCACACAGTTCTCCCCATCTCTCATCTTCAACCATAACCCAAACAAGCTGGAAACAGAGCAGCTGAAAACAAGCAGCTCTTACAGATCTGCCAAAATGAAATACATACAGCATAACAGTAAAAATATGAACCAGGGCATTACATGAAGACTAAACTCTGAACTTTTAGACTGTAGTTCTATCCCACATATAAATGAAAAATGTTATAATTTTCCCATTGAAGATTTTAAAAAGCACAAAGCATATAAACCACAAACTGAATATTAAATAATGAAAAGCTATACTGCTGGCATTTACTTCTTAGGGGTTATCTTACAAATTAGCTGTATAATTACTTCTGCAGTGTCTGTGAAGTATTATTAGTCTATAACGAATAAAAATAATTGTGTTACTTCATGGTGAAATTCTTGGTTTCATTCATTCATTATAGAGTCGTACAGCACAGAAATAGACCCTAAGCCCAACATGACCATGCCAGCCAAGTTGTCCATTGAGCTGATCGAACACTATTGTATGTATGTATGTATATACACACACACACACACACACACAGTGACAGAGACATCTGTTTTTCCAACTTCCACTAGACTAGATGCATTTTTTTCCACCTCCCCCCACCCCACTTTGGTTTTTAAGAAATCTGTTCCTGATGATACAGCACTTTAGAGAAAATTTCTTTTAAGGCCTGTCCTTCATCACTTTTTTAAAAATGTCTGCTACCAGAATTTTACAAGAATTCATTCCTACATCCATTTACTTTTAATAAGCCTGGTTCCTAATGCCTATGCATCTCTTTCACAAATTTCTTTGGTCCATTTTCCTTTCATTTCTTACTCTTTTCTATCCTCATTCCATTTTCTTAGGGTTGTTTCTCTTTTTTCCCCCAATATCAGAAGCAATAAACCACAATCACCCTAAATCTAAACAGAGACCAAACTGTTGGAGCACTTAACAGGTCGTGAAGATGATCAGTGTGGAGAAAGAATCTGTGGCTCAGGTCAACTGGAAAATTGGGATCACAATAGATTCTGCAGATGCTGCAAATCCACAGCAGCACACACAAATGTTGAAGGAACTCAGCAAGTCAGGCAGCATCAATGGAGGGAAATAAACAAGTTGACATTTCAGCCTGAGACTTGAAGGTCCACATCAGGGGGCTTAACCCGAAACGTCAACTCTATTTATTTCCATAAATGCTGGAAATTGGAGATGGAGACAGTCTAAAATTGTCAACATTAATTTAAACAATAACTGTTAGCAACTAAAAGGGAAAAAAATAAACACATATATGGCTGCAACTGAGGAAAGAAACAAAGGGGTTATTTCAAATTGCCAAGTTCAATATTAAGTCCTGAGGGCTACACATACCTAGATTGAAGAGTTGCTGTTACTCCTGTGTATACTGGACATCACTGTGGGTAACGTAGATAGGCAAAGATAAGCGAGATCAAAGTGGGAGTGGGCATATCTTGAATTTACACAAGTTCCCACAGCTACAGCTTTGATTTGTATGAAGTGAGTAGAGTTAAAGGAGTTGTTCTGTTACGAGAAAGGAATCATTGGTGGGTCAGCTTGAGCCTCTGTTCAAGGAAGGAGTGAAGGACCCTTATCTCTGGTATGAGATGCAAGTAAGGGACAAATGGATATCTATGGGCAAAAGCCTAAATATTTCGCCTTTCATGTCAAATTTCTCATTATTCCTTAATTCCTCACAATTTTACTGCTTTTCTGGCCCTCAAACACTAGGGGCTGATGACTGTGACGCTATGACCTTGCTGTAAGTCCATTTCCAAACGTGAATCTCAAGCCTTCATGCTTTGTATGGCAACGTCACCCAAAAGACTTAAGTACTTCATTAATATTGACTTTTGCTGAGTGTCTATCAAGCAGTCATCATTCCACCCATGCAAGTAAGTACTGGCTGTGCTTACTAACATCAAATCTCCCTGAGACATTTGAGTCATGTCTCATTCAGCTGAGATTCTCAGCAACTTAAGTTGTTACTACTCCCTGGCAACATCTTAACTCTGTTTGCTGAGTCCAGTGCAATGGGTTGTTAAGTAATGAAAACATCATGCTTATTTCTAAGTAATCTGTTGCAGATCAAATTTTGTCATAGAATGCCAACTTGATGAAGTGGAACAGAAGTCCTGCAACAACATCTCCTCCACAATCTCCATCAGCACAGGTGCATCACAAGGCTGCTTGCTCAGCCCCCTGTTCTATTCACTTTACATTTATGTCTGTGTGGCTAAGTACAGCTCCTATGCCATATTCAAGTTTGCTGACAACACCACTGTCATAGGCCAAATCAAAGCTGGCAACGAATCAGCATATAGGAGGGAAATTGAAAATTTGGCTGAATGGTCTCTCTTACTCAATGTCAGTGAAAACCAAAGAGCCAACCAGCACTCGTCAAGGGATCAGAAGTGGAGAGGGTCATCAACTTTAAATTCCTCAGTATTAACATTTCAGAGGACCATCTCTATTCCCTTCAGCATGACATCTAAATCTTTGAAAAACTATAGATGTGCAGCAGAGAGTATATTAACTGGTTGCATCACACCCTGATATGGAAACACCAATGCCCTTGAAAGCAAAATCATACAAAATGTAATGGATATGGCTTAGTCCATTATGGGTAAAGCGCTCCCCACCACTGAGCACATCTACATGGAGTGTTGTCGCAGGAAAGTAGCATCCATCATCAGGAATCCCCACTACCCAAATCATGCTCTCCTGTCACTGCTGTCATCAGAAAGTTGGTACAGGAGCCTCAGGACTCACACCACCAGGTTCAGGAACAGTTAATACCCCTCAACCAGCAGGCTCTTGAACCAAAGGAGATAACTTCACTCACTTGCCCCATCACCAAAATGCTCCCACAACCTATGGACTCACTTTCAAGGACTCTTCATCTCATGTTCTCGATATTTATTGCTTATTTATTTATTATTACTACTTTATTTTGTATTGGCACAGTTTGTTGACTTTTGCACACTGGTCATACATCAACTGGAGTACTCTCTTGTTGATTCTATTATGGTTATCGAATCACAAAAAAAAATCCCAGGGTTCTATATGAGGACATACATGTGCTTTGATAAAAAAAAAGTACTTTGAACTTTGAGAAAATCATGCATACTACAGAACTGGTGAAAAAAGTACCAAGTTTTTATGAAGATACAGAAACAGATGCACGCCATATCACCTCTTGAGCCTGCACTCCATTTAACGTCTATTTTCTGCCCTTATTCCTTTAACGTTCAAAATTCCATCAATATTAGTCTTCAATATCCTTAATAACTGAGCATTTAAAATACTCTGCGCTGCCAGTCGTAACCATTTGCAGCCCCATGTGCAGGTAAGTTGACTCTCCATTTGAAGGAATCAGCCACTCAGGATATGTCTCAATGAAATCACTCATTCTTTTAAACTCCACTAAGTACAGACTAATCTCACTCAAAGTAGTCATCAGTAGACAGATCCTACACCCAGGAATCAAACTACTGATTCCATACTGGATCAATTCAAAAGCAAGCATATTTTTCCAATCAGCATGGAGATTTAAATTGTACCCAGGATTCCAAGTGCAATCATATCAAAGCCTTTAACAGTGTCAATAAGATTTCCTGGCATTTTTTCAGTTACACAGGAGTTGTGCTCAGATCACTGCTCTTGCAATACATGATTTGGAGACTTACGAATTTTAGATATTTTCGATTCAAATGAGGGCTGGCAAAAAGTGAGTAAGAAACCAACTGACTGCAACAGAATACACAGAAAAGGTAGCAGATGGAATTTAATATAAAAGTATAGAGCAATTTATTTTTCTTATGAGAGATGGCAAGAGGTATTACACACTTAAAAGTCACAGTTCTAAATTGTGCAGGAAGAACACGGACCTATATACCTTTGAATATAGCTAGACATGTTGAGGGGGCTGTGAGCAACACATATTGAAATGTGGGCTTCATAAAAGAAGATATTTGACTGAACTTCTAGTTTTATAGAGTATAGTATCCAGTTCTTGAAAAGATGGAGAACAGGCTCATCAGAATAATTCCAGGACTGAGGAACCAGGGAGTCTGCAGTGTTCTTTGGAGAAAGGGAGGCAGAGGGTAGGTTTCAAAGTCAAAGTAAAACTTATTATCAAATTATATGTTACAATATACTACCTTGAGATTATTTTGCTGTAAATGCAAGAAAATTAAAATACAATAGAATTTGTGAAAAACTATACATAAGCAAAGACTGACAAACAATCAATGTGCAAACGACAAATTGTACAAATAACAATACTGAGAACACAAGTTGTTAAAAAATCCTTGAGTGTGAGTCAATAGGATCAGTTGTGTTGAGTTGCGGTGAGAGTCGTTATCCATGCCATTCAGGAGCTTGATGGTTGCAGGGTAATAACTGTTTCTGAATCTGGTGGTGTGGGACCCAAGGCTTCTGTACCTCCTGTCTAATGGTGGTACCAAGAAAAGAGCACTGCCTGGATGATCGGGGGGCTTATGACAACATTGCTTTGTGCGGCAGCGCTCCTTGTAGATGTGCTTAGTGGTGGGGACAGCTTTGCCTGTAATGAACTGGGCTGTATCCATACTTTCTGTAGACATTTCTGTTCCTGAGCATTAGTGTTTTCATACCAGACTGTGGTATAAACAGTTAGGATACTCTTCAATATGCGCATATAGAAGTTTGACGAATTTTCTGGAGGCATACCAAATTTATGCAAAGGTCTAAGAAAACAGAGGCACTCACATGCCTTCCTTCTGATGGCATTTGCATGCTGGTCCCAGGGGAGTCTATTTCTTGTTGGATTGCCCTAACTAAAAGACACTGACTGAATGGGAAGGAAGCCAACCAGACGCAAAGATTGGCCTCTGAAGTACAATACCACAACAAACTGCATAACATGAACTTCCTCATGATAGGCTTGTGAGAAATGGCTTATGGAATCTGCCAGGTGTACTTTATGGTAATTAGTACATTCTATTTATACTGATCAGCAAATATACATTCATTATGTCTCCTATTGCATCATCATAATAGTATTTCCAACACAGCTTGTGACTGCAATAACTATCAGCTTTGCCTTTGTGGGGAAGAAGGATAGCCTTTGCCCCTCATTTAAATACTGGAAAGAATAAGCACAAGTTTAAGGAGATACAGCAGATGGTGGACCAGGAGGGAAGAATGGAAGGAAAAGGGTAATAATATTAATGAATAGGATGAGCAGAGTCCTGCAAGGTAGCCACAACAAGTCAGGCAACATCAGTGGGAAGAGAAAGAAAGTCAGCATTTCAACTTGAAGACCCTTCTGGTAATTACCTTAGTTGTATCCTTCTGGACAGTCAGGGGCTCCCCCGCACCCCCCCCCCACACACACACACACACACACACACCCCGAGTCTGAAATGGCTAACACGAGAGGGCACAGTTTTTAAGGTGCTTGGAAGCAGGTACAGAGGAGATGTCAGGGTAAGATTTTTTTTAAAACATAGTGGTGAGTGCATGGAATGGGCTGCCCTCAACAGTGGTGGAGGCAGAAAATAAATAGGGTCTTTTAAGAGGCTCTTGGATAGGTACACGGAGCTTATGGGTAACCCTAAGTAATTTCTAAAGTAAGTACATGTTTGACAGAGCATTATGGGCCATAGGGCCTGTATTGTGCTGTAGGTTTTCAATGTTTCTATGAAACTAATAAACACAAGAGATTCTGTAGATGCTGGAAATCCTGAGTAACACGCACAAAATGCTGGAGATCAGGCAGCATCAATGGAAAGAAATAAAGAGTCAACATTTCAAGCCAAGGCCCTTCATCAAGAAGTGTGTGGTAATTGAGACTGTTCAGATGGAAAATTGTTCCATCTTTATGGGAATGTAAAATCTACTAGATCACAGTAAAACAGTGAAGAATGGCTTGGCTAAAGCATCTGTCCTGAAGTGTGTGTTCAGCACTGCAAAAGGATGTTAGTTTGTTTATTGGGATAGAGCAAAGAATAGGCCCTTCCAAGTGATTTTGCCCAGCAATCCCCCAATTTAATCCCAACCTAATCATGGAACAATTTACAACTACCAATTAACCTACCCAACAGTACATCTTTGGACTGTGGGAGGAAACTCACGATGTCATGGGCAGAATATACAAACTCCTTACATACAGTGGCAGAAACTGAACCCAGGTGGTCTGGACTGTAAAGTGTTGTACTAACCACTGTCTGGTTCAACAGCCTTAGTTGTAGAAACATAGAAACATAGAAAATAGGTGCAGGAGTAGGCCATTCGGCCCTTCGAGCCTGCACCGCCATTTATTATGATCATGGCTGATCATCCAACTCAGAACCCCACCCCAGCCTTCCCTCCATACCCCCTGATCCCTTTAGCCACAAGGGCCATATCTAACTCCCTCTTAAATATAGCCAATGAACTGGCTTCAACTGTTTCCTGTGGCAGAGAATTCCACAGATTCACCACTCTCTGTGTGAAGAAGTTTTTCCTAATCTCGGTCCTAAAAGGCTTCCCCTTTATCCTCAAACTGTGACCCCTTGTTCTGGACTTCCCCAACATCGGGAACAATCTTCCTGCATCTAGCCTGTCCAATCCCTTTAGGATTTTATACGTTTCAATCAGATCCCCCCTCAATCTTCTAAATTCCAACGAGTACAAGCCCAGTTCATCCAGTCTTTCTTCATATGAAAGTCCTGCCATCCCAGGAATCAATCTGGTGAACCTTCTTTATACTCCCTCTACGGCAAGGATGTCTTTCCTCAGATTAGGCGACCAAAACTGCACACAATACTCCAGGTGTGGTCTCACCAAGGCCTTGTACAACTGCAGTAGTACCTCCCTGCTCCTGTACTCGAATCCTCTCGCTATAAATGCCAGCATACCATTCACCTTTTTCACCGCCTGCTGTACCTGCATGCCCACTTTCAATGACTGGTGTATAATGACACCCAGGTCTCGTTGCACCTCCCCTTTTCCTAATCGGCCACCATTCAGATAATAATCTGTTTTCTTATTTTTGCCACCAAAGTGGATAACTTCACATTTATCCACATTAAATTGCATCTGCCATGAATTTGCCCACTCACCCAACCTATCCAAGTCACTCTGTATCCTCTTAGCATCCTCCTCACAGCTAACACTGCCACCCAGCTTCGTGTCATCCGCAAACTTGGAGATGCTGCATTTAATTCCCTCATCCAAGTCATTAATATATATTGTAAACAACTGGGGTCCCAGCACTGAGCCTTGCGGTACCCCACTCGTCACCGCCCGCCATTCTGAAAAGGTCCCGTTTATTCCCACTCTTTGCTTCCTGTCTGCTAACCAATTCTCCATCCACATCAATACCTTACCCCCAATACCGTGTGCTTTAAGTTTGCACACTAATCTCCTGTGTGGGACCTTGTCAAAAGCCTTTTGAAAATCCAAATATACCACATCCACTGGTTCTCCCTTATCCACGCTACTAGTTACATTCTCAAAAAATTCTATGAGATTCTCAGACATGATTTTCCTTTCACAAATCCATGCTGACTTTGTCCAATGATTTCACCGCTTTCCAAATGTGCTGTTATCACATCTTTGATAACTGACTCCAGCAGCTTCCCCACCACCGACGTTAGGCTAACCGGTCTATAATTCCCCGGTTTCTCTCTCCCTCCTTTTTTAAAAAGTGGGGTTACATTAGCCACCCTCCAATCCTCAGGAACTAGTCCAGAATCTAACGAGTTTGAAAAATTATCACTAATGCATCCACTATTGGGCTACTTCCTTAAGCACCCGAGGATGCAGACCATCTGGCCCTGGGGATTTATCTGCCTTCAATCCCTTCAATTTACCTAACACCACTTCCCTACTAACGTGTATTTCGCTCAGTTCCTCCATCTCACTGGACCCTCTGTCCCCTACTATTTCTGGAAGATTATTTATGTTCTCCTTAGTGAAGACAGAACCAAAGTAATTATTCAATTGGTCTGCCATGTCCTTGCTCCCTATAATCAATTCACCTGTTTCTGTCTGCAGGGGACCTACATTTGTCTTTACCAGTCTTTTCCTTTTTACATATCTATAAGAGCTTTTACAGTCAGTGTTTATGTTCCCTGCCAGTTTTCTCTCATAATCTTTTTTCCCCTTCCTAATTAAGCCCTTTGTCCTCCTCTGCTGAACTCTGAATTTCTCCCAGTCCTCAGGTGAGCCACTTTCTCTGGCTAATTTGTATGCTTCTTCTTTGGAATTGATACTATCCCTAATTTCTCTTGTCAGCCACGGGTGCACTACCTTCCTTGATTTATTCTTTTGCTAAACTGGGATGAACAATTGTTGTAGTTCATCCATGCAACCTTTAAATGCTTGCCATTGCATATCCACCGTCAATCCTTTAAGTGTCATTTGCCAGTCTGTCTTAGCTAATTCACATCTCATACCTTCAAAGTCACCCCTCTTTAAGTTCAGAACCTTTGTTTCTGAATTAACTATGTCACTCTCAATCTTAATGAAGAATTCCACCATATTATGGTCACTCTTACCCAAGGGGCCTCTCACGACAAGATTGCTAATTAACCCTTCCTCATTGCTCAAAACCCAGTCCAGAATAGACTACTCTCTAATTGGTTCCTCGACATGTTGGTTCAAAATATTTGAACCAACATTCCAAGAAATCCTCTTCCTCAGCACCTTTACCAATTTGGTTCACCCAATCTACATGTAGATTGAAGTCACCCATTATAACTGCTGTTCCTTTATTGCACACATTTCTAATTTCCTGTTTAATACCATCTCCGACCTCACTACTACTGTTAGGTGGCCTGTACACAACTCCCACCAGCGTCTTCTGCCCCTTAGTGTTACGCAGCTCTACCCATATCGATTCCACATCTTCCCGGCTTATGTCCTTCCTTTCTATTGCGTTAATCTCTTCTTTAACCAGCAACGCCACCCCACCTCCCCTTCCTTCATGTCTATCCCTCCTGAATATTGAATATCCCTGAACGTTGAGCTCCCATCCTTGGTCACCCTGGAGCCATGTCTCTGTGATCCCAACTATATCATAATCATTAATAACAATCTGCACTTTCAATTCATCCACCTTATTACGAATGCTCCTTGCATTGACACATAAAGCCTTCAGGCGCACTTTTACAACTCTCTTAGCCCTTATACAATTATGTTGAAAAGTGGCCCTTTTTAATGCTTGCCCTGGATTTGTCGGCCTGCCACTTTTACTTTTCTCCTTGGTACTTTTTGCTTCTACCCTCACTTTACATCCCTGTCTCTCTGCACAGGTTCCCATCCCCCTGTTGTGAACTAACCTCCTCACGCCTAGCCTCTTTAATTTGATTCCCACCCCCCAACCATTCTAGTTTAAAGTCACCTCAGTAGACCTCGCTAATCTCCCTGCCAGGATATTGGTCCCCCTAGGATTCAAGTGTAACCCGTCCTTTTTGTACAGGTCACGCCTGCACCAAAAGAGGTCCCAATGATCCAAAAACTTGAATCCCTGCCCCCTGCTCCAATCCCTCAGCCACGCATTTATCCTCCACCTCATCGCATTTCTACTCTCACTGTCGCGTGGCATAGGCAGTAATCCAGAGATTACTACCTTTGCGGTTGTATCCAATACTGTCAGCTATTTTTTTTAATGTAAATTAAATGAATCAAATTAGCTGTGGAAAAACAGGTCAAGATCAATCATCCATTCAACACATCTGACAGTCAATTTTCAAGTGTTTCACACTTCATTTTGACAAGGACTGGGGTCCATTATCAATGAGGTTGGTACGTCTTCAAATGTGACAGGACTGAGGAGACTTGAGTTGCTCCACTGATTATGGGATTACTTAACTTTGTCTCTACAAGCTTTTCATTGTTTAATACATGTAACCTTGAATCATTACTTTAATTCGTTTTTTAAACCAGTGTTGAACCTAAAATGTCCCTGATGAATAAGATTTAGTTCTGAATTTGATTGTAATGGTACAGAAAGTACATGGTAGGGTATGAAGTTACAGATTGCAGTGAAATG
This sequence comes from Mobula hypostoma, assembly GCF_963921235.1. NCBI lineage: Eukaryota > Metazoa > Chordata > Chondrichthyes > Myliobatiformes > Myliobatidae > Mobula > Mobula hypostoma. Next base: position 29,017,118 of record NC_086115.1, on the reverse strand, counting down.
CAACTCTGTTGTACCTGGTGAGCAGGAAAACAAAGATATCTTCATGTTCTAGTAACCAATTTCAATCAAAAGCATGGTCACATAAAACAATGGAAGGTGTCCTCAGTGCAAAGACAGTGACTTGTTTTTACATGTTATTACACTGGCCAATACTGTTACAGGCAAATGTAGCTGGAACAGGTACTTGATGTGTTTACTATTTCAACTGGTTTTCTCACTGCCTGTCATAGACTCAGTATGCAACATACATCTTTCAGGACATGGCCACCTTGATTAGTTGTGATGACATTGAGCAATACAGACTTGGACATTGATGTCCTTCACCAAAAAAAGAATCTTGTATCATTGCTTCCTTAGTGCTTCTTTCAGATATACTGATTCATCAGATTGGAAAAGGCAGAGGGTGATAATTATTAATTTCCTAGCCCATCACTGACATGATCTCATGGAAACAAGAGTTCAGAATATATCTGAGTCGAGAATGTATTTTATCTCAATAGATCACTGTGATGATCTTTTAAAGGAGGAGTACATATGTGAGAACATATACTCCCTCTCATTAGACCATCACTATGCTGCCACCTCTGGTGTCACTGCAATGCTGGTGCCACAGGATGTGGAAAAGTCAAGGATTTTACTGAAAGATGTGATACATTTCTACTCATAAGATCAGTCTGCTGCTCAAATAATTTGAGGGGCAGCTTTTCCAATTTAGAGACTGCTCTCCGGATATTTGTGAGGAGCTCCTTGCACCATAGACTATGCATACAGTGTTTTTGCTCTGTTTGAGTCCAGGTTGATAACATCAGCTGTGTCTGGTACTTTCATTTTTTTTTGATACAATACTGTACTTCGCTTCTTCCTCTCTTCCTTCTACCCCCTTCCCCCTCCTTTTCCCAAATCAGTACATAAGGATACACCACTTGAGATGGTGTCAAGCCAATGTGGGTCATACAGTTATTGCTTACAAGAGGGGGATCACCCTCACTCTGCAATGTGAAACTCCCCAAAATAAAATTTTGCCAACACTTTTACTGATCAATGATCCAATAATATCAGCAATTGATAACTTACTCAGGACCACAAACTCCAACTAGGCTTAATCATACTTTTGGCCTCACCACTGATCATCTTCCCCACTAACTAGTGGGGAAATTACATACCATCCACAAACTTAACTACTTTTTTCCTTTAGTCCTCTACTTCTGTGCAGCCAGTGGAGATAACTTTGCAGGGGCCTTGGAACAGACTAGGGCAAAGTAACCATGGCCAAAATATTCAATATATCAGACAATGCCCATTATGCCTACCTTCTCTGCTGCTATCTGGCATAGTTTGCATATTGTTGTTTGATTGTTTGTGGTTTTTGTATTGCTATATTTATTCTCTATTCTTGGTTGGTACGGCTATAACAAAACCCAATTTCCCTCGGGATCAATAAAGTATAGCTATTTATCTATCTTCTTTTATATCATTTTTTAAAACAAGTTTTCCTCAACTAGTAATTTTTCTAAGCTAACCCAAGAAGCAAAATCACACAAGCTTAATTTTTTTTTAAAAAAAACAAAACCTTCAGTGAATGTTAAGTAAGCTAAATTCAATCATTAGTTGACCATGAAGCAGGGGGGGAAAAAAAACTTTACATTGAAATTCCTAAATAATGAAGGGCAGTGTCGCTGGTTGACTGTAATCTTTGAAGTCTCTAACAACAAGATGTAAGTAATTTGTTTTGGTATGATCTTTCTCAGCAAGATTTCAGAACAGTTTGAAGTTGAATAACTAACCACTTATCTGCAAATCAAAAGGAATAGAAAGTAAAAAGGATACACAAGTATAAATGACTAATAAGTTAATTAAATACTGCTGAATGGATTGTTCTAGCCGTTTGAGAAAAGGCTATAAACATCCTCACACAAGAACATAAGAAATAGGAGCAGGAATAGGCCATCTGGCCCATTGAGCCTGCTCCACCATTCAATAAGCTCATGGCTGATCTGTCAAGGACTCATCTCTACCTACCTATTCCCCAAAACCCCCAATTCCCCAACTATGCAACCTTGTCTTAAATACATTTACTGAGGTTGTCTCCACTGCTTCATTGGGCAGAAAATTCCAGTTCCACCACTCTTTGGGAAAAGCAGTTTCTCACCTCTGTCCTAAATTTACTCCCCCAAATCTTGAGGCTATGTACCCTAGTTCTAGTCTCATTGAGCAGTGGGAATAACCTTTCTGCCTCTACCTTATCTATCCTTTTCATAATTTTTATATGTTTCTATAAAATCTCCTCTCATTCTTTTGAATTCCAGTGAGTACAGTCCCAGGCGACTCGATCTCTCCTCATAGTCTAACCCCCTCATCTCTAGAATCAACCTGATGAACCTCCTCTGCACCACCTCCAAAGCCAGTATATGCTTAAGGAGACCAGAACTGCATGCAGTGCTCCAGGTGCGGCCTCACCAGTACCCTATATAGTTGCAGCATAACCTCCCTGCGATCTTTTACCATTTAAATATTTTTTTCCTTCCAAAATGGATGACCTTGCATTTACCAATATTGTACCCTATCTGCCAGACCCTTGCTCACTTACTTAACCTATCTACATCTCTCCGCAGAGTCTCTGTATCCTCTGCACCATTTGGTTTTCCACTCAATTTAGTGTCTTTAGTTGGGGTGTATGGAGTGTCAGGGAGGGGTAGCACCTCTGGTGGGGAAAACATGTTGCATCCTTTTCAGGAAGTTTGTCCACCTTTGATCCCCACTTGGCACTCAGCACTAACCTGTGGCTCCCTGTAGCTGTTTGCATGCGACAGCGGCCACAGCCCAGGCAACAGCTTCAACAAGCCGACTATACCAGTGGTCCCCAACCACCAGGCCATCAGCATGTGCTAACGGGCCGCGTGGAAATGATATGATTTGGTGATATGAAATGATGAGTCAGCTGCACCTTTCCTTATTCCCTGTCACGCACTGCTGAACTTGAACACAGCCGCCCCCTCCAATCAGCTGGTCCACAAGAATATCGTCAATATTAAACCAGTCCGTGGTGCACAAAAGGTTGCAGGCCCCTGTGCAAAACCAGGTGAGGGTAGCCGACGGGTCTCAAACCCTCGGTGAGATAGGGAGTTGTCTATCCCAGCATGTGAAGACAGACTCTGGCAGATTGAGCAGATGAGACCAATAGAAGATCCAACTGTCAAGAAGGCAGTCTCTGCAAGCGTCGTGGAACACGTAGAGCACGGCAAGACACAGAAGGTGTCCTGGTCATCCACTGCGCCTAGTCCCATCTCCAACCGTCTCGACTCTTATCTTGCCACTGGATCCAGATAGGAATTGGGAAAAGGAAGTGAGGCTGACGCTGCGCAACTCTCCCTCACTTAAATCCAAATCAAGCTCCAGTCTCGGCACCATCTATAAACTGGCTAGTGGCATAGTGGGATCAGCGCTGAACTTCAGGGCGAGAGGTCCCGAGTTCAAATCCAGCCAGCTCCCTTGCACGCTCTCCATCCGTGCTGGGTTGAGGGTCGAGCTAGCAATTGAGTGTCGATGACGATGGACAAACCTTAAGTGTCTCAGCAAACTTAAGATGTACTCCATTCGGTCTCCTCTTCCATATCATTAATGTATATCGTGAACAGTTTGTGGGCCCAGCACCGACCCCTGCGGCACACTGCAAACCAGATAAACACCCATGTATCCCAATTCCCTGCTTTCTTTTGGTTAACCAATCCTCTACACATGCTAATACATCATCCCCAACTCTCTGCATCCTTATTGTATGGGTAAGTCTTTTATGTGGCACCTTATCGAGCGCCTTCTGGAAATCCAAGTAAGTAACGTCCATCTGTTCCCTTCTACCCACTGCGCCTGTTATATCTTCGAAGTCCAGTAAGTTTGTCAAACAGAATCTGCCTTTGCTGAATCCATGCTGCGTCTGCATGATGGATCTATTTCTTTCTAGATACATTGCTATTTCTTCTTTAATGATAGCTTCAAGTATTTTCCCAACTACAGATGTTAAACTGTAGTTAGCCAATAGTTACTTGCCTTTTGCCTACCTCCTTTTTTGTGAACAGTGGTGTGACATTCGCCTTCTTCCAAACTGCCGGAACCTGCCCAGAGTCCAGAGAATTTTAATAAATTATCATCAAAGCCTCCACTAATTATTTATTCAGATACGACTCTAACAAATGAAAGCAACATCCATTTCTATAATGCATTTACCATCCTGGAACATATAGAACATAGAAAATTATTGGATGGTGTAGGTTCCTTGGCCCATAATGGTTTGCTGACCTTTCAACTTAGTCCAAGATCAATCTAACTCTTCTCTCCCACCTTGGCCTCCAGTTTTCTTCCTTCCATGTGCTTATCTACGAGTATCCTAAATGTCCATAATGTATTTGCCTCTACCACCACCCATGCCAGTGTGTTCCATATACTTACAACTCTGTAAAAAACCTACCTCTTGTGTTCCCCCTATCCTCCAAACACCTTAAAATTATGCCCTCTTGTATTAACTACTGCCACCCGGGGAAAAAAGGACCAGCTGGTCATTCTATCTGCGCCTCTAATCGTCTTAAATACCTCCTAGTCATTTCTAATCTTCCTTCGCTCCAAAAGGAAAAGCTCCAGTTTGTTCAACCTTTCCTCATAAGATATGCTCTCTAATCCAGGCAGTATCCTGCTAAATCTCCTCTGCACCCACTCCAAAGCTTCCACATCCTTCCTATAATGAAGCAACTAGAACTGAACAAATATTCCAAGTGTGGTCTAACAAAAGTTTCATAGAGCTGCAATAATAAAAAAGTCCATCCTTCCCCTGGTTCAATGACACAAATCTATGTAGAATCCCATAAAAGTACCCCAAACTACCTCCACATTTCCATTGTTTATTTGTTCCCAATTTACGCATGCAAGTTCCTGCCCAAATACTTTACCATACTACCTATTCCTATCCCTGTCCAAGGCTATGCTAAAGGTCAGTGAGCTCTGGTCACTGTCTCTGAAATGCTCGCCACTGAAAAATCTGTCACCTGACTAATTTTATTGCCTTGTACTAAATTTAATATGGGCCTCCCCTCAAGTCAGCCTATTCATATACTGTGTCCAAATTCCTTTCTGGACAGAAATAACAAATTCTGCCCCATCTAAGTTTTTTTGCTCCAAAGAGGGGCCAATTAATGAATTTAAAACTTCTGAATAGATTGTTCAAGCCATTTGAGAAAAAAACTAATAACATCCTCAATATTAGCATCTCAGTCTAGATGGCACCTGTTTACAATGCTTTTCCAGTCAACATTTTCTGGATAGATCATGAAACCATATGCTGTATTTCACATCTTTTATGTCTTTTATGTTTATTTTTCCTCTCGAATGTGATTCTGGAACTGTTGGAGCCTGTGATTTGCAGTTTGAAGGTTGTTTGGGTGTTTCAGCGCTCTGTAGTCTCTGAGGAGATTCCGGGAGTGAGAGGCAGTGTGCAGGAATCTCATTGCAAGAAAGGCTGCAAGCCGATGCTCAACAGCATTGTGCCCAATAAAACTTCCATTGTTCAGCAATGAAAACGTCAACTGAGATTGAAATGGCCCACTGCCTACATTTAAAAAAAAATCAGAAATTTAAAAAAAATAAAAATATAAATTTTAGCACTGGTGACATCACTCTGGTACGGAGAGAGGAGACGGTTTCCCAGGTTTTCTGCATTTTGGATGTAGACTTGGATTGTGAATTTTTTTTAAACCAGTCTTTTTTTTGTATTCTGTGTTTTCACCTGATCTTTCTCATTTTTTTGTGTAGGGGAGGGGAAGTTGGATATCAATGTGCCTGTTCCATTTTTGATTTTTTGTGCAGGGAGGAGGAATTAGGGGGGTTGATGATTGTGCTGCCATTTTTTTCTTTCTTGGTTTTGTGGCCATCTAGAGAAGAAGAATTTCACAGTTGTATACATTGATAACAAATGAACCTTTGAACAAATCCCATTTATTCAGATGACTATTGACTCAAACAAAATGAAATCAGCATCTGTTCCATAATGCATTTACCATCCTGGAACACACAGAATAATACAGCACAGTACAGGCCCCTCGAGCCATAATGTTGTGACAACCCATCCAACTGATCCCATTTAAGCCCTATCCATGCTCTACTGTTCCTCACAATCTCTCCACATGTTGCATTTACCTTTACACTAACTCCTCCATCCTCTGATCGACCACTCTGGTTCCCATCCTTTACCAGCCCCGTTTAAATTCAACTGATATTGCATCCGGGCAGCACACACAAAATGTTGAAGGAACTCAACAGGCAAGGCAGCATCTATGGAAAAGAGTACAGTTGACATTTCAGGCCAAAATTCTTCAACAGGGTTGGAGAAAAAAAAGCAGAGGAGGAGTAGATTTAAAAGGTGGGGAGAGAGGGGAGAGAGAAACACAAGCTGTTAAGTGAAACCTGGTGGGATGGATGAAGTAAAGAGCTGGTAAGTTGATTGGTGAAAGAGACAGAAGACCATGGAAGAAAGAAAATGTGTGGAGGGCACCAGAGGGAGGCAATGTGCGGGCCAGGAGATAAGGTGAGAGAGGGAAAGGGGGAATGGGAAATGAAGGAGAAGGGGGTGGGGGGGGCATTACTGTAAGTTTGAGAAATCGATGTTCATGCCATAAGGCTGGAGGCTACCCAAACGCAAGACAAGATGCTGTTCCTCCAACCCAAGTGTGGCCTTACCATGACAGTGCAGGAGGCCATGGATGGACTTATCAGAATAGGAATGTGAAGTGGAATTAAAATGGGTGGCCACTGGGAGATCCCGCTTTTTCTGGTAGATGAAAGGTAGGTGCTCGGCAAAGCGGTCTTCCGAACTATGTAGGGTCTCACCAATATATAGGAGGCCACAGCAGGAGCACTGGACACAGTAGATGACCCCAGCAGACTCAGAGGTAAAGGGTTGCTTCACCTGGAAGGACCGTTTAGGGCCCTGAATGGTAGTGAGGGAGGAGGTGTAGGGTCAGGTGTAGCACTTGTTCTACTCGCAAGGATAAATGATAGGAGGAAGATTGGTGGGCAGGGATGAATACACAAGGGAGGCATGTAGGGAGCAATCCCTGCAGAAAGCAGCAAGTGTTGGGGGTGGGGGGGGGAGGAGAGAAGAGGGAAAGATGCGCTTCGTAGTGTGATCCCATTGGAGATGGCAGAAGTTTCAGAGAATTGTGTGCTGAACATGGAGGCTGATCGTGTAGTAGGTTCACCGATTTCCCTCCTGGCACTTATCCTCGCGAGCGAAACATGCTACACCTGCCCCTACACCTCCTGCCTCACTACTATTCAGGGCCCTCTAAACAGTCCTTTCAGGTGAGGTGATACTTCTTCACCTGTGAGTCTCTTGGGGTCATCTACTCTATCCGGTGCTCCCAGTATGGCTTCCTGTATATCAGTGAGACCTGACGTAGATTGGGAGACCAATTCACCGAGCACCTATGCTCCGATCGGCAGAAAAGGCGGGATCTCCCAGTGGCCACCCATTTTAATTCCACTTCCCATTCCGATATGTCCATCCATGGCCTCCTCTGCTGTCGTGATAAGGCTACACTTGGGTTGAAAGACCAACATCTTATATTGTGTTTGAACAGCCTCATGGCACGTACATCCATTTCTCAAACCCGCGGTAATGCCCCCCACTCGCCCTCTCCTTCACCATTTCCCTTTTCCCTCTCTCACTTCATCTCCTTGACCACCCTTTGCCTCCCTCTGGTGCTCCTCCCCCCCCCACCCTTTTTCCTTCTTCTATTGTCTTCTGTCTCTTTCACCAATCAACTTCCCCACTCTTTATTCCTCCCACTTCAGGTTTCACATAGTTTCTCTCCCCTCCCCCCACCTTTTAAATCTATCCCTCAGCATTTTTTTCCTCAATCCTGGTGAAAGGTTTAGCCCCAAAACTTCAACTGTACTCTTTTCCATAAATGCTGCCTGACCTGCTGAGTCCCTCCAGCATTTGTGTGTTGCTTGGATTTCCAGCATCTCGAGATTTTCTCGTTTGTGACTGTACCCAAGCAGCTTGGCTTTAGTTTGAAAAGGTAAAACCAAGATCAATTTAGTGTGTCTATCATCTGATCACCCAACAAAAAAGATCAATATATTGAAATTTATCAGTTGGTATTTCAGCTTATTTAACTTACAGCAGAACTCAGTAAGGAATCTGTGGGCTTCCTCTTTATAGCACATCACAGAAGTTGCTTTTGATAATTTCAAAAAAAAGATCAAAGTGCTCTTCTGGATTTTCATGATATTGCATTTTCAAATTCTTTCCCTGATCAAATGATACTTCGCAATCAAAAACTAAATAGCCTAGATGCATTTCCAAAATTAAATATTAATATAAAAACAGTAACAATATAAAATATATAGAATGCAGAAAAAGGCTGAGTGAATTTGGTCTATGCACATAGGCTAGCAAATCCTAGAAAGACTGGAAATTTGAACTTGCACAGAACGGTACACTTGGAGCAGGATGCACAAGTTCAGGCACACTGGCTCACCCATTGCAAAGAGCACCTACCTGATTTTCCACATGTAAACTAACACACCCAATTGTCTGTCTGACTGGATTCAGGAGTCAGTAAAGTCGGTGGATGTTGGCCACAGATAGTTGGGAGACAGGTAGTGGGGGTGGATTTTGTCTGGTTCCTGCTGTATGCAAGTGTGAACTGCTTCATTTGCTGAGAAACTGGGCAATCACTGGTGAACGTCCCCACATCTGACCTTATGACTGGAATTTCCACTTTGTGCAGATATGTGCTAGCATTGTGATTGTACTTGTACAACTGTGATAGAAATATAGCCAAGTTTTGATACACAGGTCTTCAGCATCACAGAAGGCATGCTCTCTAGATCCTATAGGCTTTGCTGTATCCAGTATTCTCCGCCATTTCTTTATCGCATAAATGAGTCAAATAGTCTGCCTGGCTTCTTTTGGTGAGAATCTCAGGGGAAATCTACATGGGTCATGCATTCAGCATTCTGGCTTGTCTTTAATACCTGCATGCTGGACCTCACTAATAATAAGGATGGGGATGTTCTTGGTGCCACCTTATCTGTTCAATTGTCCTCCCCGGGGTACAATTAGATGCCACAGGATTGCAGAACTCTGATCTTATGTGCCGGGTTAACAACTGCTCAGCTCTAGGTATTGCACACTGTTTAGCAACATGCAGTCCTGTGTTTAACTTCTCCAAGTTGCTAACTTATTTTCAGATATGCCTCTTGCTTCTAACATGCCTACCCAGATTCCTCCTTATCTATAGGCATCCGTAAGTCTCATGAGACCGTGGATTTGCGCCTTGGAAAGTTTCCAGGGCGCAGGCCTGGGCAAGGTTGTACAGAAGACCAGCAGTTGCCCATGCTGCAAGTCTCCCCTCTCCATGCCACCGATGTTGTCCAAGGGAAGGGCATTAGGACCCATACAGCTTGGCACCGGTGTCGTCACAGAGCAATGTGTGGTTAAGTGCCTTGCTCAAGGACACACACACTGCCTCAGCTAAGGCTCGAACTAGCGACCATTAAATCACTAGACGAACGCCTTAACCATCTGGCCACATGCCAACTCCTTAAATCAGGATTAATCTCATGGTTTGTTCATAAAAGTGGAGTGAAGAATATGTCAAACCATAAGGATATAGATTGTACTAATTTACATTTCCGTTGCTGTTGAAGATACACAGTGCCCCATGGACAGTTTTTGAGAGATGAGTTCTAAGTCTATCCTATTTATCATGATGGTGGTCCCACACAATACAGTGATGTACTTTGTGTAAGAACATTACACTACCTAGGCACGGTTTATGCAGTGGACACTTCTACGAATGTTATTACTACGCAAGTTGCTTCTCACATGAGTAGAGAGTGAAGGGCTAAGTAGATTTATCCTTCTCATTTGTTTATTCACTATTTACAAGAGACTCAGTCTGGCAGCTATGCCCTTCAAGTTTTATTTAACTGTTTCAATGAGAGTGCTGCCAAGATACTCACTAAGATGGATATTTTGTACTCCCTCAGATACTGAATCACATTTAGCCTGCTGCCATGAGATACCATGAGGTTTGCAGTCAATGTTGATGGAAGTTTCCTTCAGCCAATGAAATGCTGCATTACCTCCTCCGGTGGCTTTTATCCTGGCAGAGACAAGCACCACAGCATATGAGGAATCCATGACAAATAGCTCATCATATCTGCATGACATAACAGAAAATTCTAGAAGCATTAGCAGATCAGGCAGCAACTGTAGAAAAGATAAAATTTCAGGTCTGAGACCCTTAGATTCTGAATCAATTACACTTTCACTGATGCCTCCTGACCTGCTAAGGTGGCTGGGCTAGAAGCACCTTTGCCATATCTGAATTCCGTGCCCAGATGAATGTCAGGTCATTATTCTGGTTTCATTCTACACATATTAATGTGGTGACAAGATCATGAGACACAGAAGCAAAACTAGGCCATTCAAGCTTATTGAGTCTGATCTGCCATTCGATCATGGTTGATTTACCTAATCACCTGCCTTCTCACTGTAACTTTTGACATCCTTACAAATCAACAGTCTATCAACTTCCACTTTCAATGTACCCAATGATCTGATCTGGGCATCATCTGGCTATTTTCTGTTATAAAGGAACATCCTTCTGTTCTGAGGTTGTGCCTCTAACCCAACACTCTCCTGCTATTGGAAACAGCCACTCCATGTCTGCTCTCTAGACCTTTCAGTATTCAGTAGATTTCAATTAGATCACCCCTTATAATTCTAAACTCCAGTGAATACAGGGTCTAAGCCAACAAATGCACCTCACACTTTAATCATTTCATTTCTGGGATCACTCTTGTGAACATCGTTCCCTCTAAGCTGCACAAGTGCGTGGCCTCAGTAACTGAAATGCACGCCCCAACATAGCCTTTGTTGCCACACAGTTGGAATTTTCTTTTATATAATGTTAATATAATTTTCAAATCTGCTAACGTGATTAATTACATGGTATTTCAAAATTGAATTAATATAATCCATACATTTTCTATATAATAAATGTACAACCTTTACTTTGAAATATTTTAGAGCTTCAAAGTATTTACACTGTCAGTGTTTCAAGTTACAACACTGTTGCAAATTGTAACAATAAACAGAGTGGAAAGTCAGTAGTTTATTGTTAATAAACCATCGGCCCACTGAACGTTAACACTGCCTAGTCAAAACATTTTACTTTTGCCATTGTGCCTGTCAGGTGCTTTGACTGCCTGCCATCATTTACTTGTGCTGAGTTGTGGTTTGTGTTTGTTTGTCTTGTTGCACTGCATTTCATAATACTCTTCAATTAATAAATAAAAACATTGATTTTTCAATTTTCATTCTAAGTATTCATAATATGCACATTAACAAAAGGCATTTAAAGCGACACAGTTTTGGGGTCATGTAAAAATTTCCTGCTCAGAGCAATAGTTAGTCTGGGAGGGAGGGAGAGATAAAATTTAGAGGGAACATTCCTTCTAAACCTCCTCTGGGCACTCTCAAATGCAAGCACATCCTTTCTTAGATATTGGGCCCAAAACTGCTCAGATTACTCTAAATGCAGTATGACCAATGCATTATAATGCCTCAGCATTACATCCTTGCTTTTATATTCTAGTCTTCTCAAAATTGATAACAACAATGCATTTGCCTTCCTTACTACAGAAGCAACTTGCAAAGTTAACCTTTAGCACTCCCAAGTCCCTTTGCACCTCCAATTTCTGAATTCACTCCACATTTAGAAAATTGTCTACTCCTTTGTTCCTAAGACCAAAGTGTATCATATATTTCCCTACTGTATTCCATCTGCCACTTCTATGATCACTCTCCTACTCTGTCCTCATCCTTCTGTAGACTCCCGGCTTCATCAACATTACATGCTCCACCACCCATCTTCGTATCATACAAAAACTTGGCCACAAAGCCATCAATTCCTTCACCCAGCTCATTTATATTTAAAATGAAAAGAAATGGTCCCAAAATGATCCCTGTGGAATAACTCTAGTCACCTTCAGCCAACCAGAAAATGTCCTCTTTATTCCTACTTTGTTTCCTGCCAGTCAGCCATCTTGTCCATGCTGGTGCGTTTCCTGCAATTCAGTTTAGCAGCCTCGAGTGTGGCACCTTGTCAAAGGCCCTCTGAAAATCCAAATAAACAACATCCACTGACTGTCTATCCTGCTCATTATTTCCTCAAAGAATTCCAATAGATTACAGGCACACTTCCCGCTTAAGGAAACTTCTGATCTATTTTATCATGTGCCTCCAATAACCCCAAAACCTCATCCTTAAGAATAGACCCCACCATCTTCCCAACCACTGAAGTCAGGTTAACTAGCCTATAAGCTTCACTGTTTTGCCTCCCTCCCTTCTTGCAGACTGGAGTGATATTTGCAATTTTCCAGTACCCCTCCAGAATCTAGTGATTCTTGAAAGGTCACTATACCTCCACAATCTTTCCAGCTTCCTCTTTTGGAACCCTAGGCTGCAATCCAGGTAGCATGACTACCTTCGGATCTTTCAGCTTCCTGCCCCTGACATATTCCAATTTCTCGCATAATGCTGGTGTCTTTCACAGTGAAGATTAGGGTAAAATACCTTTGAGTTCATTTACCAATTTTTCCTCCAACATTACTACTTCTTCAGCATCATTTTCCAGCGCTTCTTCTCTTTAAAAATCTGCTCTTAAAGTCTTTTGGTAACCTCCAATATGATTGCCTAGTTTACCTTCATTTTTCATCTTTTCTCTCCTTATTGCTTTTTAGCTGCCTTCTTTTGGTTTTAAAAAGCTTCTCAATTCTCTAGCTTCCCACCAATTTTCCCCTCGATTTTGCTTTCATGTTGTCTTTAACTTCCTTTGTTAGTCACAGTTGCCCCATCCTCTCTTTAGAATGCTTTTTCTGCTGGACGAACCAATCCTGAATCTTCTGAACTGCTCCAGCCATTAGTGGTCTACAGGGATCCCTGCTAGTGACTCCTTCCAATCAACTTTACTCACTGCAATAATGACACCTCTGATTTTTTAGCTTCTCCTCTCAAACTGCAGGACCCACTGCAATTTGCCTATCACCACAATAGGTCTATGTCAGATGCAACCTCAATGGCTCTTCACACGGCCTTAGTTCACCAGGACAATACAAAACACTTATGTCAGAATGCTGCTTATTGACTATAGCTCAGCGTTTAAAACTATCATTTCTACAGTCCTGAATGATAAAAGCTACAGAACCTGGACCTCTGTACCTCCTTGTGCAATTGGATCCTGGACTTCCTAACCAGAAGACCACAATCTGTGCAGATTTGTAATAATATCACCTTGTCACTGAAGATCAATAATGGTGTAGCTCAGGGGTGTGTACTTAGTCCACTACTCTACTTTCTCAAAACCCATGGCTATGTGGCTAAGCATAACTCAAATGCCATCAAATCTGCTGATAATACAACCATTGTTGGCTGAATCTTAGATGGCGATGAGGGGACAGGAGTAAGATGTACCAACTAGTTGAATGTTGTTGCAGCAACAACCTTGCACTCAATGTAAGACGAAAGAGGTGAGTGTGGACTTCAGAAAGGGTAGGTCAAAGCAACACAAACCAATCCTCAAAGAGATAAGTGGAGACAGTGGGCAATTTCAAGCTCCTGGGCATCAAGATCTCTGAGGATCTAACCTGGTCCCAACATAATGATACAGTAATAAAGGCAGCAAGACAGCAGCTATATTTTATTAGGAATTTGAGGAAATTTGTTTGTCACCTATAACACTCAAAACCTTCTAAAAATGTACTGTGGAAAACATTCTGACAGGCTGCATTACTGTCTGGTGGGGGGGGGGGCGCGGATAGAGTACTGCACGGGATCGAAAAAAGCTGCAGAAAGTTGTAAAATAAGTCAGGCTCCAATCATGGGTACTAGTCTCCATGGTATCCAAAACATCTTCAAGGAGCAACACACACAAAATGCTGGTGGAATGCAGCAGGCCAGGCAGTATCTATAGGAAGAGGTACAGTCGACGTTTTGGGCCGAGACCCTTCATCAGGACACACCTTCAAGGTGCAATGCCTCAAGAAAGGCAGCATCCATTAAGGATGTCCATCATCCAGGACATGCATTCTTCCCACTGTTACTGTCAGGAAGGAGGTACAAAAGCCTAAAGGCACACACTCAGCAATTCAGGATCAGCTTCTTCCCCTCTGCCATCCGATTCCTAAATGGACATTGAACCCATGAACACTAGCTCACTCTTTTAAAAAATTATTTCTGTTTTTGCACTCCATTGAACTATTTAATAAATACATATGCACTTACTGTTATTGACTTTTTTTCTATATTATGTATTGCATTGTACTGCTGTCATCAAGTCAATAAACTTCATGACATATGCACATATGCCAGTGATGTTAAACCTAATTCTGAATTCTATCATGTTATATAGCACAAGGAATAAAACTTGTAACAAATATTCACAATATCCAGAGAGTTCCAGCTATTCACATATCTTCCTCATATGTTACTAAAATTCGGAGCAAATTAAATTTAAGGATTACTGACGGACACATGATGAAGGCAATTTCTTCCCAGATCAAGTGACTGTTCACTTTACCAGCAGAAATGCAAAATTCCAAACTGGATTATATTTCAAAATTTGGATTAATCTGACATTAAAAAAATTACAGTGAACTGCCCCACTGTTAAGCATAATGCCCAAAAGAAAATTGTTCATATTCTTCAACCTACTTACTGTTCATTCCTATTTTGTTAAGAAACCAGGTGTTGAAGCCAAAACTTATCTTCAGCAAAAAGAAGAATTCACACACAAGGTTCAGTGCTTTGTTTTTGAAGCAAGTGGTTTTCAGCCATGCATAAAATTACAGACATTGAAATACATGAGCATGCTCACTGAATCAATACAACTCAATAATGAGATCATCTATTCTGAATCAAAAATGATAAGTCCAATTATTTTTAAATGGTTAATAGAGGGCCCAAATAAATTGAAGGGTCCATTTACACAGATCATTAAAATGCAGAAAGTACAATAACGAATCTGAAGTAATAGAATGATACTAAAACAATATTTAAAGGCATAAAATTATAGGAACATTTATTCAAACATATGCAAAATACTGGTTGGACCACATTGCTACCTACTATCCTAGAAAAACTATAATAGGTGAATGATTTAGATAAGAATTAATAGGATCAGTGTTTTTTTAACCTGCTGATAAGAAACAGCAGAACCAGCCTTTCAAATAGGAAGTCACATAAAGGACCTTAAAGTACAAAAAGTAGAAAATGCTGCTTCGTTAATAAATTTAAATCAAAGATGGTTATTATTTTAGCTAAGGGCATCAAATAATATACAAACATAGAATCTGTACAAAATATTACCCAACATACTCCATTCTATTATATAAAGTAGTGGTCACGAAACCTTTTTAAGCCCAAGATCCCCTACCTCGACCTCAGTGAAAGGCAAGATCTATCTACTAAATCGTTTAGAGAAAAAACAGCTCA
Organism: Mobula hypostoma; assembly: GCF_963921235.1. Classification (NCBI taxonomy): domain Eukaryota; kingdom Metazoa; phylum Chordata; class Chondrichthyes; order Myliobatiformes; family Myliobatidae; genus Mobula; species Mobula hypostoma. The sequence continues at coordinate 29,001,565 of NC_086115.1, read as the reverse complement.
GATTGTACTTCCAATTTGAGGCCTTTTATTTGGGCGAATTGTATTTGAATTACACAAAATACTTTTGTCAAACTTTCAAATTAATTCAAACAAGAAAACACTGTAGCTAGCATATCAAACAGGTCATAGCTGTCTTTCTTTAAGAATATTACAACACTTCACACCTTTAATTCTAAGTTTTATTATTTAATTTTATTTCAACATGAAAAATAAATGAATAAAAATTGACTATTGCACTCAGTGTGATGACTGGGGCTGAATACTTTCTGCTAGTTCCCTGAGATTTGGCTCATAACTGCAGACAGCCAGCCTGAGACAGTCTGTGAGGTGTTGGGTTGCCAACTATCCCGTACTTCCCCCCACTAAGGTAGAATGTTCCTATGAAACCTTTTGTGCCAAAATGCTTTCCGCCAAAGAAGCAATTACCATTAATGTATAATGTAAAAAATTGAGCGTTCCCAGACCCAAAAAAATTACCTACCAAATCATACCAAATAACACATAAAACCTAAAATAACAGTAACATATAGTAAAAGCAGGAATGATATGATAAATCCACAGCCTATATAAAGTAGAAATAATGAAAATTAAGCCAAAACCGATTTGTGGGGTAAAAAAAATCAGCACATCACTCATGCGCACACAGGTGCCCGTGCAAGGCTTCATGGTCATGGTAGTCTTTCTCAGGGTAAACACAAATGTCCCGGGATTTGACTGCTACTCTTGTCCGTTATTTGGGAGTGAGAAAGTTGGCAACCCTAGTGAGGTGTCTGTCAGTAAGGCAGCTCCTTTACTTAGATTTAATAATTTTCATCTGTGAAAATGCAATTTCACATAGATAAGTTAACCTGAAGTAGGCACTGACTTTTATCGCTATAAAACCAACGTGCACACCGCGCATTGCTCGGCCCCAACAGTAGTAATTGCCACCAGTTTATGAATGGGGATGTCATTTTCACAGATATATTTTTTAAACTTATTGTAAATATCCTCACCTCTCGTTCTTTCCTTTAATTGTAAAAGAGTGAGGAAGTCCTCCTTTGTTGTAAAATCCTGGAAAGCCATTCTGACAAATACAAGCTGAGCTGTTTGCATTACATCCAGGGATTCGTCAAACTGTAGTGAAAAAATATTCATAGAGTGACAAGTCGATCCACGTCCTCTGACAGTGATTCTACCCTCCTTGTCACTGTTGCAGGGCCAAGCGGTATATTATGTATTGTGGTTGTGATGTTGTTTTCATTTTTCAAGTCATTAAAAAGTCTCTGCGGTAATGGCCATTGCTTCCTTGAATAAATCGCCATCTGTAAAAGGCTTCTTGTGTTTAGCCAAAAGGTGACTTACACTAAATGATGCTTCAATAGCAGCCTTATTTTGAGCAGCATGTTTTGTGGAAAACGATTGCTGGGCCTTCAACCCTGATTTCAGCTCCTCAACTTTCCAGGCACGAATTGCACTCTTTGGGGTTAGGTGTCTTTAAATTTCTGGTGGTTGGTGTGATGGAGCCGCTCCAGATTCCCTCTTTTAGTCAGTGCTTGTGTTTGTTGGCACAACATACATACACACTTGTCTTTCACCAAGGTAAACAGAAATTCCTCTTCCCATTCTGGATGGAATTTGTATGTTTTTGCCTTCTTTCGTGGAGCCTCCGCCATGCTATCAGGGTATCACGAGCAGTGCTGATTGCGTCGCCTCTGATCTGAGCCGACATTCACCTAATTAATTAGCTTGTTTATTTTGGCTTTTTTTCTTAAAGATGTGCTGTGTGCATCCCAACTGCCGCTGCACCCCTGTATGCTTTGCGGCCCGGAGGTTGGGGACACTGCCATATATTGATGTTTGTGACAGTCTGTACTGTTACCTAGTCTGATTCGTCACTTTGATGCAGCACAGGCTACACTGAAAACGCGGTGCATGGCGGAGGAACTACACACACACGCACTAGGCAGAAAGAACGGAACTAAACCCCCGCAACCCGGAAACAATCTCTCTTTACAAACAGCTTTTTAGTGAACATATTGCTATATTACCATTATCCTAATTAGTATTACTTACTTTTATAATGCTCACATTACAACCGTATTTATTTTTGATTTTTCTTCAGGATCTACTGGGAAAGTCTCAAAGATCGACCGGTCGATCGCAATCGACGGGTTGGTGACCCCTAATATAAAGCATATAAATCCATAAGGATAGATTACTTAATTAATGACCACTCATAAGCTAGCATCATTTTCATGACCTCCCTGTCTACTATTTATGTGATAGCTGCATACACATAGAAAAGGCTCTACTGTGCATTTTAGCCAGAAAACAATATTGAGTGTATAATGTTACTCAAAACTGAACCATGTCCTAAAGTTAGTCTACATCTCAAAACAAAAAGTTCTGTTTTGAATGTAACAGACAGTACAAGGCCTTTAAAGCATTCTAGCAATGAAAGCAAAATAAAATTGAACTGGGAGGAAAACGGGCCTCAAGACGAAGAGACGGATCCCTTGAAAAAAGAGATCATCAGATGAACTTTTCTGATGATAGTGGAAGCAGATACCTAAAGCAATCAATGCCAGGATACTAGACCCATGAATTGGATGCAACAATGCAAAAACCAAAAGAGCCATCTCCATTGAAATTAAGGTGATTGACCATATTTTTCAAGACATACCTCATCCAATGGACCACAAGAAGCACTTGCATCAAGAGTAATCAGAATCAGCTTTTTTTTTTGTTTTGTTAATCTTGCTGTGTGACACAGCTCTATCCTTTTATTAGGGGGAGAGAGAGAAAGCCTGCAGCATATCACATTGTTAGTTTTTGTTGTTCTGCAGATCATGGTCTGTCTTGGAGGCTTTGCTATTGACTCTTTGGGCAGTGGGTGCTGATGCTTTTTGCTGTTGTGAGTGGGGAAGGAGTAGGAGGAGGGGGAAGGTTGATGCTTGTTGCTACTTATGTGCAAAAAGGGGAGTGGGGGGCTTTAGGGTTCCAACGTTTCTACTATCACTCATTCTTTGGGGTACCCTTCTGTTTTCATGGATGTCTGCTGTCACGTGTCCAAAATAATGGATATTAAATGAGTCAGGGTTTATAAACAAACAACAATATTTATTAACCTCTGCTTAAAACATCGAAAAGTAAATGAACAACTAACTTAACTGGAAGTTAATAGTTTGGCAACTATATCGAATAAACAGTCAAACTTATAAACTGTTCTTAACGAGTTCTCATCCAAGCACAGACTTAGAGGTAAATTCAAAAGTCCATGTGATCTATACAGTCATTAAGGAAAGACTTCCCCAAAACAATGATTTCTTCAAAGTAATGACGAATCTGTCGATCTCAGCCGGGAGATACCTTGTCCGAAGGAATCACGAAGAAGTAAAGGAACTGACCTTTTGACTGGAGGGTGGTCACTGCACAAACCTTCCCGACCTTGCAAGGGTTTTACTCAAATGTGCATGCCACAATTCCCGAACAAAGATTAAAAAGGTCGATCATACCCAAGAAGCTGAACAACATTAACTTTATCCATCGGTACACACATTCTTCAAATCCTTCCCCATCTTTCATTCTTCAGTCCTGACGAAGGGTTCCGGCCCAAAACGTCGACTCATCGTTTCTGACTGATGCTGCCCGACCTGCTGAGTTCATCCAGCGTACTGAAGGTGTTGCTTTGATCTTTTATAGCATCTGCAGATTGTTTTGTATTAACTTTACCCAATCCTTTGCTCGGATTACTCTGGTAATGTCTTCACTCTCCGATACTAGACTGTAAAGGAAAACAAAGGTGCAGCAAACAAAAACTGGCAGCGACTGGCAAAACTGCCAGCAACAACGTTACACTCAAAATAAAAATGAGAACTGTGTCACCGTGACAGGCTTTTTCTTTTATACCATGCCATCACGTGACATCACATCACCCCATTATCACAAGACCATTACATCATGCTCGCAAGATAATTACATTATGCTCACAGGATGCATAACACTGCAAAGAGCCAGAAATTTAGGCTGTACAGTGACATACATAAGTTTGGGCACCCCTGATCAAAATTTCTGTTACTGTGAATAGTTAAGTGTATAGAAGATGAACTGCTCTTCAAAAGTCAAAGTTAAAGATGAAACATTCTTTTTAACATTTTAAGCAAGATTAGTGTATTATTTTTGTTTTGTACAATTTTACAGTGGAAAAAAGGAAAGGAGCACCATGCAAAAGTTTGGCCACCCCAAGAGATTTGAGTTCTCAGATATCTTTTACAAAGGTCTCAGTCCTTAATTAGCTTGTCAGGGTCATCATCATGAAAGACCAGGTGATGCAAATTTCAAAAGCTTTATAAATACCCTGACCCTTAAACCTTGTCCCAACAATCAGTAGCCATGGGCTCCTCTAAGCAGCTGCCTAGCACTCTGAAAATTAAAATAAATAATGCCCACAAAGCAGGAGAAGGCTTTAAGAAGAGAGCAAAGCATTTTCAGATAGCTGTTTCCTCAGTTCGTAATGTAATTAAGAAATGGCAGTTAACAAGAACGGTGGAGGTCAAGTTGAGGTCTGGAAGACCAAGAAAAGTTTCCAAGAGAACTGCTCGTAGGATTGCTAGAAAGGCAAATCAAAACTCCTGTTTGACTGCAAAAGACCTTCAGGAAGATTTAGCAGACTTTGGAGTGGTGGTGCTCTGTTCTACTGTGCAGCAACAACTGCACAAATATGACCTTCATGGAAGAGTCATCAGAAGAAAACCTTTCCTGCGGCCTCACCACAAAATTCAGTATCGGAAGTTTGCAAAGGAACATCTAAACAAGCCTGACGCATTTTGGAAACAAGTCCCGTGGACTGACCAAGTTAAAATACAACTTTTTGGCTGCAATGAGCAAAGGTATGTTTGGAAAAAAAAGGGTGCAGAATTCCATGAAAAGAACACCTCTCCAACTGTTAAGCACGGGGGTGGATTGATCATGCTTTGGGCTTGTGCTGCAGCCAGTGGCACGGGGAACATTTCACTGATAGAGGGAAGAATTAATTCAATTAAATACCAGCAAATTCTGGAAGTAAACATCGCACCATCTGTAAAAAAGCTGAAGATATAAAGAGATTGGCTTCTGCAACAAGATAATAATCCTAAACACACCACAAAATCCACAATGGACTACCGCAAGAGGCGCAAGCTGAAGGTTTTGCCATGGCCCTCACAGTCCCCTGACCTAAACATCATCGCAAATCTGTGGATAGACCTTAAAAGAGCAGTGCATGCAAGATGGCCCAAGAATCTCACAGAACTAGAAGCCTTTTGCAAGGAAGGATGACCGAAAATCCCCCAAACAAGAACTGAAAAACTCGTTACAAGCTGTGATACTTGCCAAAGGGGGTGTTACTAAGTACTGACCATGCAGGGTGCCCAAACTTTTGCTCTGGGCCCTTTTCCTTCTTTGTTATTTTGAAACGGTAAAAGATGGAAATAAAAAAAGTAATCTTGCTTAAAATATTAAAGAAATACGTCATCTTTAACTTTATGCCTTTTGGAAATCAGGTCATCTTTTAATCACTTAGCAATTCACAGTAACAGATATTTTGACCGGGGTGCCCAAATTTTTGCATGCCACTATTATTGTATACATATTAAGTGGAAATATTGAACAGTGACAAAGTGCTTTGAGAGGTTGGTCATGAGATATTATTTCCTGCCTTAAGAATGACTTGGATTCACTCCAATTGGCTTACCATCACAACAGGTCAACAGCAGATGTCATTTCATTGGCTATTTACTCAACCCTGGAACATCTCATGCCAGACAAATAACTCTTGGGAGTGCACATCATGCACAACCTCTCACTGACCCAAAACACATTCTACACAATCAACAAAGCTCACCAACGCTTCTACTTTCTGAGAAGGGCTGAATAAAGTTGGACTACACACTTCTTTACTCACATCATTCTACAGATGTGCAGTGCAGAGCATTCTAACATGCTGCATCACTGCATGGTACAGAAACTGCACTGTGGTGAACAGGAAAGCTCTACAACAGGTCATCAGAACTGCCCAATACAGCACAAGCCTACCGTCATCAAGAGGAGATGGAGAGGGTCAGAAACTTTAAATTCCTTTATGTTATCATTTCAGAGGATCTATCCCATGGCCAGCACACACATGCCATTACAAAAAAGGTATGGCAGCCCCTCTACTTTCTTATACATTCAGCACGTCAGCAAAATCATTGACAAACTCCCATAGATACAGTGAAGGACATCCTGACTGCTGGCATTATGGCCTGGTATGGAAACACCAATTCCCATGAACAGAAAAGGCCACAAAAAGTAGTGGATACAGCCCAGGCCATCACAAGTCCTCCCACCAGTGAGCACATCTACAAGGAACATTGCCGCAAGAAAGCGGCATCCATCATCAAGGAACCCCACCAACCAGATCATACTCTCTTTTCATTGCTGCCATCAGGAAGATGATACAAGACTTAGGTTCCACACCACGAGGTTCAGGAATAATTAGTACCCTTCAACCATCAGGCTCCTGAACCAGCATAAATTACATCACTCACCTCAACAATGCACTGATTTCATGGCTAAGGACTCAACTTCAAGAACTCGACAACTCATGTTCTCAGTATTATTACTTTTTTTGTATTTGCAGATCATCTTTTGTACATTGGTTGTTTCTCCAGCTTTGTTTTTGTGTAGTTTATCATTGACTATCGTATTTTTCTTTGCATCTATAGTGAATGCACATAGAAAAGGAACCTCAGGGTAAGGTATATGGTAATGTATACATACTTTAATAATAAACTTATTTTGAACTAGTCACACACACACTTCTGAATGCACAGTACTCCCAATAATGGTCCCTCAATAAAGATCATCAGTTAGGGCTTGCACCAAAAAATTCAAGAGTTGCTACTTCCTCAAAATCTCTGCATTGTTTCCACTTTCTTACATACATCTTGCACCTTGAATGTTCACATGAACACACAATTACTTAAACTATGACAGCTTAACCATGCAAACACCTTGTACGATACTCAATACTCTTTACTCTAGGACGAAGTGAACACACGCCATTTTTATCTTTATTACTAGTCAATAACATGGCAATGACCTTTAAACTATATCTCTATGCCTCAAACTGACGTAGGCAATCATGATCTTGAACATTATTGTTCTTCGCAAAATTTTCGACAGAAGTAGTTTGCCAGTGCCTTCTTCGGGCAGCACCTTTACACAATGGGTGACCCCCAATAATTAATACTTTTTAGAGATTGTCTGCCTGGCATTAGTGCTCACATAACCAGGACTTGTGATATGCAGCAGCTGCTCATACAATCATACACTATCTGTTCCCGTGGCTTCACATGAGCATAATTGGGGGGGGGGGGGGGGAGAAGAGAGGAGGAGAGAAGGGGTGGTCTAAGTGCATGCTACAGCTTGCCCAAGGGAGACCTGTATGCTAGCAGAGAAAGGGTGCCTTCTGTCTCCTTTGGAAGAGACACATCTCCACCCCAGTACCTATAACAAGAAATTAGCCTGAGATTTGTAAACAGCCTTTCACTTAATCTGTTGCAAGGTGATTTGTCCCAATGTTTACTCACTTTTGTTTTGTAACAAAACAACACTGTCAAAAACAACACCAGCAATTTATTTACTTTAGGATGGGAAAATTTCCTACACTTCTTCTATAAGTGTCATGAGAATTTTTGTTACTTCCCACTTCAGATTAAGAGAAACCTCAAGTTTATTGCCTGTGCGTCTTTGTAATGTACTGAGCTAATGTGCCAGTCAGACTAAATTTTGCTTACGCAGACTACACTTTGCAACTCAAGTCCAAGAATGGGCCATTGCCCAGTGTTCTATTTTTTTTTTAAATGGTGCTACGGTTGGGTTAAGCTAATGCCCAACATAAGAGGAATGATAAAATTCACTCAAATGTAATTCATTACAGACTCTGCTCCATCAATTATAGTCAGTAACAATATAAAGATTTTGCGGTAGAATTGACAACATAAAATTTCATTTGTCTTCCACCAAGAAAAATCACCCACATTTTATACATCATTAGAAGTTGTGTGGTAGCTGGCTATTTCCCTCTCCACACTCACTGCAAGGACAAAGCAAAATCCGTAATGGAATGGATTCTTTGCAGAATATGCAAGCTATTGGTTTGATTGGCTAATTGGCTTTTTGTCATTTTTCTTTTGTCAATTTTGCACTCATTGAGATGAAAAATGTACAGTACATGTTATGGAAAGGAGCTTACTTCATCTTGGTACAAACAAATGCCAACATCAGTTCCCAAATCATTCACAGTCAGAAGGGGTGAAATTACAATACTGAGCAAAAGTCTTTGGCACACGCAAAAAAAAAATTCAGTAAAGCAAAGGTGCTTTCAAAAATAATGAAATGGAAGTTTCTAAATATCAAAAAGTTACAATAAAGATCAGTAAACAGTAAAAAACTAAATCAATATTTGGTGTGACCACCCTTTGCCTTTAAAACTGCACCAATTCTTAGATACACTGTCATGCAGCTTTATAAGAAAATCAGCTGACAGGTTCTTCCAAGCACCTTGAAGAACTTGCCTCAGTACTTCTGCAGGCTGTGGCTGTCTCACTTGCTTCTGTCCTGCCAGATAATCCCAGACAGACTCAATGATGTTGAGATCAGGACTCTGTGGAGGCCATACCATCAGCTGCAGAACTCTTTGTTCTTTATGACCTTGGCCATGTGTTTGGGGTCATTGCCCTGCTGCAGAATGAAATTGGTACTGATAAGATGCCTCCCTGAGATCTCAATAAAGCTATCAACAGAGAGCATCTTAGATTGCCAACACGGGAGGTTATCACAACCCAGTTTGCAGGTGCCAAGTTGTTTAGAAAGCTTAATGTGTCATCTAAGTTTTGGCAAATCAAGCCTGATGAGGCAAATTCAAAACTGTGTACTTTCAATATATCACAGAGAAAATATTGCCTTTTTCAGCTATTAAATGGAATTCTGTCCATACCAGAAATCTATCATAAAACTAACCACATGATCTTTGAGAGAGCATACCTGGTATTGAAACCATGATGGATGACATAATTGTCTAGGAGTCCACCAGGAATGAACATTACACACAACTGAGACACGATCTTGACATGACACAAAATGTCAATTTAAAATGAATTAAAAAGAAGTGAGAGTTTGCTGTTAAGACACTTATCTTTGCGGGAGATGTATCAGAAAAAGGGGCACAGCCTGACCCAAGAAAGATGTCAGCCATTGGAGAGGCCCCAAAACAAAAATGAGTTGACATGTTTGTTGGGGATGGTGACGTACTTGGCTAAGTTCATCCCTCAACTGTCAATAGTGTCAGCACCACTAAGGTCACTCCTTGAGTAGCAAAATTAGCGCATTTGGTCTCTTAAGCAAGTACTTGCAGACTTTGGGGAAAAAATCATAACTGAAGAGCTCGTGCTGAAATTTTATGATCCGGAAAGGTGTGCTAGGATCTCGGCTGCTGCACCCCAGCACAACCTTGGAGCAGTACTACTGTAGCAGCATGATGACACATGGCAACCTGTGGCTTAATACATCAAGGGCTTTAACATGTGTAGAAGCCAACTCTGTATAGAAAAGAAATTCTCACCAGCACGTATGTATGTATAACGAACCATCTGTACATCTATAGACAAGCTTTTGAAGTGGAGACAGGCCACATACCATTGATCTCAATTATATCCAAACCACTGAATGACTGTCCCATGAGGATACAGCACATGTTGATATGGAAGACCATAATCTATGCAGATTATGATATCTCCTCATTGCTGGTGATCAATACTGATGCACCTCAAGGGTAAGTGCTTCGCCCACTGCCCTACTCTCTCTATAACCATGACTGTGTGGCTGGCTATAGTTCAAATACCATCTATTTGCTGATGATACAACCAAGGTTAGCTGAATCTCAGATGGAGATGAGATGGCACAGGATTGAGATATACCAATTAGTTGAGTAATTGTAACACTTTGTAGCAACCACCTTACACTCAATGTCAATAAGACAAAACAGCTGATTGTGCACTTCAGGAAGGGCAAGAAGAGGGGATACAAACCAATCCTCATCGAGAGATCAGAAGTGGAAAGAGTGAGCAATTTCAAGTTCCTAAGTGCCAAGGATCTAACCTGGTCCCAACGTATCGATGCAGCTACAAAGGTGGCAAAACAGCGACTATATTTCATTAGGAGTTTAAAGAGATTTGGTATGTCAACTAAAACTTCTATAGAAATACCAGAGAAAGCATTCTGGCAGGCTGCATCACCATCTGGTCTTGCAGGGAAGGGGAGGGGGTGGAAAACAACTACTGCGCATGACCAAAAGTCTTAAAATTATCAGCTCCATCTTGGGTACTACCCTCCTTAGTACCCAAGATATCAAGGAGAAGTGCCCCAGAAAGGTGACATCCATTATTATGGACCTCCATCACTTAGGTCATGTCCACCTCTCATTGTTACCATCAGGAAGGAGGTAGAGAAGCCTGAAGGCATACACTCTGTGGTTTAGGAACAGCTTCTTCCCCTTTGCCATATGATACCTAAATGGAAGTTGAATCCATGAATGCCACCTCACTTTTTAAAAAAATATATACATTTGTTTTTGCACTTTCAGTATACATACACATTTACTGTAAATGATCTACTTACCTATTATTTTCCATATTATTATGTACTGCATTGAACTGCTTGCTGTTAAGTTAACAAATTTCACAACACATGCCGGTGATAATAAACCTGATTTTGACTCTAATGTAAACACACGCTAAGTTTGACTTTATTAGAAACAAACATAACAGTGGCCCTTCTGCTTCCTTTTACCCATGGTTCAACTCTCTAATCCCATCAGATTCTTTCTTCTCCAGCTCTTTACCTTTCCCACCCACCTGGCTTCACCCATCACCTTCCAGCTAGCCCTCCTTCTACTCCCTCCGCCCACCCCACCACACCACCTTCTTATTCTGGCGTCTTCCCTCTTCCTTTCCAGTCCGGAAGAAGGGTCTCAGCCAAAAAGATCAACTGTCCATTCTTTTCCATAGATGCTACATAACCTGCTGAGCTCCTCCAGCATTTCGCGTGTTGCTTATTACTACTGACATATTGTATATTGTGAAATCTGTTGTTTTGTGGCAGAAGTATAGTGCAAGTCAAAGAAATAACCATAACAATAATAAAAAAAAGAAAACAGTGAGGTAGTGCTCATGGACAATTCAGAAATCTAGTGTCAGAGGGGAAAATGTTGTTCCTCAAACATTAGGTGTGGGTCTTCAGGTTCCTCTATTTTTTCCCTGATGTTAGTAATAAGAGGGTGTGGCCCAGGAGGCACCGCTTTTTCAAAATGCCCTCAATGGTGGAAAGGGTATTGCCCACAATGGAGCTGGCTGAATCCACAATCTTCTGCGGTCTCAGTTCAGTCCATTCAACCAGATTCCTCTCATTCCTGAACACCTCCTCGTCACCTTTGACATTTTGCCAACAATGATGTAATCCTTGAGGTGAGCTTGTGCTGACTGTCAGTTAGATGTTGTTAATTAAATCTTCACTGACTATCCCTGCCCCAAAATAAACTCGACCTAAAGAAATTGAGGGTCATCATGACTTGTTTTGTAGTACATGGGGTACAAGTTAATCATCTCTTCAGAGAAGCTTCTCCAGACATATTTCCCACCTTCTTCAGGTAAATATAAAATTAATGTTCTTGGAAGGTATTTGGAAGGCAGATCCACCTGATTAGAGGCATTCTACCCCCTCCCAAGGTGTCAACTTAACTTGGAATTGAAAGGCTCACGGTAGATGTGCAGGAAAACCTCTTGCTCCAGGTTAGTTGAGCAAATTTCAGATGTCACATGTCTCATAGAGCTACAAAAAAATTCTCCAGGCATATTACAAATGCGGAAAATACCAATATCCAAAATGACATTCGTCATTCCTTTTAACTTTTAGAGACTTACTAAATTTTTGTAATTCATAACAAACATTCACTGTGGCCACTTAAAAGGATATCCAGAAATATTCTAGAAAGATGATTGATCGCCTCTTTGCTTCCCTTATGGATTTAATTGACAGTTTGTCATTCCTTCCTTTCAAATGTAGCTTTTCCTTGGTCTTGCTTCATTACCTGCTGTTTTATTATTCTATGACTATTAAATTTCTTTCTCTCTCCACAGACGCTACCCAATTAAATATGTAACAGGCATATAGAGGTAGTAATATAGAAGTCCCAACTAGAGATGGCGTGATACTGGATCTTCTCCTAGGAAATTAGAAAGGTCAGGTGATACAAGTATGTGTAGGGGAACACATGTGTGGTGATATAATTCCTTTAGTTTCAAGATAATCATGGAGAAGGATAGGACTAGCATTTGGAGAAAGATAAATTTTGATGGCATCAAAAGATCTGGCAGTTCTGAATTGGGATAAGGTTGTCATCTTACAAAGGGATCATTGGAAAGCCTTCAAAAGTGAAATATTGAGTGTACAGAATTCATATGCTATTATAATAAAAGGCAAGGGTAACAAGCTTAGGAAGCTTTGGTCGAAGGACATTGAGACCCTAGTTAAGAAGGGGGAGGTGCATATCAGGTAGAGACAGTTATGATCAAATGAAGCACTTAAAGAGCATAAGAAAAGCAAGAACAATGCTTGAGAGAGAAATTAGGAGCGCTAAAAGATGACACGTTTACTTTGGCAGACAAGCAAAAGAGAAGCAGCCAGAGTGCAGAACAAACTGTCAGCAGAATTGGGGGGGCGGGGGTGGAGGGGTTGTTTAATTCCAACATTTAAAAGTAGTTTAGATAAGTACATGGATGAAAGGCGTACAGAGTGCATCTACCCAGATGTGGGTAGATGGGGCTAGGCAGGGGAAGGGGAAAAAAAAAGGTCAGCATGGTCTAGGTGGGCCAAATAGCCACTTTGTTTCTGTGCTATAGTACCTCATAATTAATATGTTTTGGCTTAACCAGACTTCCATGGTACTGCTCAAAATACTGGATATCCAGGTTTACTTTTAAATTGCAAAATGGCCAGAATTATAATATATTTAACAGAGTGAATAGATCTTTATTTAAATAAACTTCAGAAAAAATACGTGAAAGACATTTTTATTTTGTTTGTAGAAAGTAAATAACATCTAAACATTCAATGATGTGAAAATGTTGCTCACTAGAGGCAGCTGATATCTTTTTCACAATAATAAATGGATGTGTTCTCTGATTACTTTCTCAAGCATAACAACTATTTCAATTACTCTGACGTGTAATTCCTTTCCTAACCTTTCGCCTCACCAAACTGCTTGTTTCCCCCCTTCTTGTCAACACCAGATATGGGAGTTTCTTTATAGATTATAGACCCATTTTATGTTGAATTCCCTTTTCTCTCCCCAACATCCAGGTTACAAGATTCTGGTTCAACTATTAAGTTGCAGACAGGTCAGATAAGCGGTGAACAGGACAAAATATCTCAATACTTGAAGGCCAGAATTGCTGTGATAAGGTGATCAAATAGAGCAGTCCAAGTACTCAGTTGCAGGATGTGGTCAGAACCCATGAAAGCAACACCCAACCACCAGCTAACTCACAAATTCAATGAAACTGTTGCAGCACCTTCCGCTTGCTGCTCAACATATGACTGACACATCCAGTCACTCTGGTCATGCTACTAATTGGACGGACACATCAAGAAGCAAAAATGCAACCCCTTATATATAGTTAACACTGAACTATAATGCTTAAAGCTGAAATGAAATTCAGTCAGATGGCATCCAGCTGAAGTAGGTGCTGTCTCTGTCCTTCAATATAATCTGATCTAGGAACTTGGTAGTATGGCCCAAAACAACAGTGATAATAAATTCCAAAAGGTGTTCAAAGTAAATATATTATCAAAGTACATAAATGTCACCATATACAATCTTGAGATTCATTTTATTCTAGGCATACTCAATAATTCAGCGAACCATAATAGAATCAAAGAATGCATCCAATAGGGCAGGCAAGCAACCAATGTGCAAAATACAAACTATAAATACAAGAGAAAGACATAATAAATAAATAAGAAAAAGTATGGGGAAAATGAGACGCAGAGTTCTTGAAAGTGAATCTATAGGTTGTAGGGACCACTCAGTGATGGGGCAAGTGAAGTTGAATGAAGTCTTCCCCACTGGTTCAAGAGCCTGATACAGGTTTCCCCCACCATCCGAAGGTAGAGCATTCCTATGAAACGGTTCGTAAGCCAGAATGTCGTAAAACAAAGAAGCAATTACCATTTATTTATATGGGAAAATTTTGTGAGCGTTCCCAGACCCAAGAAATAACCTACAAAATCATGCCAAATAACATAGAAAACCTAAAATAACAGTAACATATAGTAAAAGCAGGAATGATGTGACAAATACACAGCCTATATAAAGTAGAAATACTTTTCCACAATCATTGCCTGAACTGTTCTCTGAAGCGAAAATCTCACGCAAACGCCGTCAGCAAAAACAAGGCACAAGTGCTGTTGGCAGAAACATGGTGCAAGCGCTCTCCAGTAACTTGAAGCTATGAAGCTGCCAAATCATACCAAATAACACGTAAAAATACACAGCCGATATAAAGTACAAATAATGTATGTACAGTGTAGTATCACTTAACCAGAATTGGGAAGACATCGAGCACATGGATGATGGTGTGTTAGGCTGAGTCGTTGAAGTTTGGGTGGTGCAGTGGCCCCCACCCTCCGGGCAGCCAACTGGTACCGATCCGCGAAGCATGCAGGGGTACAGTGGTAGCTGGGACGCACACAGCACATCTTTAAGAAAAAAGCCGAAATAAACATGCTAATTAATTAGGTGTCACCCAGCACGTAATTGTTGGCCCAGATCAAGAGGCGATTGCCGACTGCGTCGCCTCTGATCTGGGCCGACATTTATATGCCGAGCGGCACCTAATTAACTGGCTTGTTTATTTCGGCTTTTTTCTTATAGATGCGCTGTGTGCCTCCCGGCTACCACTGCATTCTCCGCGAATCGGTATCTGTCCATGGCCTGGGGGTTGGGGTAGTGGGACACTGGGGTGTCGTCTGTTCCCATCAGGGCAAGCAGGTCACCACCTTCTATGTCTGCCTGCCTCGATATTGAAGGTCGAGGTTTGTCGTCTGCTGTGGAAGTCTTGAAAAACAACAGTATGCTTGACTGCTAGCCTCACGTATTTTTCTATCATACAGTTCTTTGTAAGGACTCAAACCATCTTGCAAATATGCCCTAAACCAACGTACCCTTTCAAGATTAAAGTTGTACTTTATTATTACTCATTCAGTTTCCATTGTTATCCTTTCCTCTTCCAATTGCATCAGCTCTTCATCTATCAGTTCTTGGTCATGGGATGCCAAAACCTCTTCAACATCATTTTCGTCAGCTTCCACAAGCCAAACTCACTTAGTCCTTCCTTCGTTCACCACGATCGAAACGCTTAATTATGTCTAGTTTTACACTAAGTGTAACACCCTTACGAGCTCTTTTAGGCTTTTCCGATACCTTAGAACTCATCTTGCTAACGGCTGCTCACAGGCACGTGTTTAAGCAATGCCGGCGAGAGTGCCATTTCAAATCCGGGGGAGAGCGGCTGCTCGGGGCGTGCGCTGATTTTTTTTTCGCGTGCTGCTTTTTCCCCGCGCTGCCTTTTCTTGTAACAGTGAAGACACCTTCTGTTAGTGAAAGCAGGGAAGTAATGTAGGTCTTTCGTAACAGTGAGGTTTTGTAAAGCAAACGTTCGAAAAGCGGGGGACACCTGTAGTTGAAGGATAATAAATGTTCCTGAACTTGATCATGAGAGTCCTGAGGCACCTGCACTTTCTTCCTGATAGCAACAGCGAGAAATAAGCATGACCTAGGTGGTGTGGGGTCCTGATGATGCATGCTGCTTTCCTGCAACAGTGCTCCGTGTAGATGCTCTCAACCAAGAGGAAAAGCTTTACCCGTGATGGACTGCACTGTATCCACTACTTTTTGTAGGATTTTTCATTCAAGGTCATTGGAGTTTCCATACCAGGTGGTGATGAACTAGTCAGTATACTCTCCATAACACATCTACAGAAGTTTGTCAAAGTATTAGATGCCATATCAAATTTTTGCAAAAAATTCTAAAAGAGAGCACTGCTGTGCTCTTTTTTGTAATTGCACCTACTTGCTGGGTGCAAGACAGGTCCTCTTAAATGAGAACAGCAAGGAATTTAAAGTTGATGAGATTTAAATGTTGTTCAACAATATGGTGTTGATGAAGTATAGATTGAAAGTAGGCTGGAGTCAGAGGACTCCACCAGATGGACATTCTATGGAGAATTTGAGCATATCAGTACCAAGAATCAAGACAAGAGGATCTGAATGCAGTGCTGTAAAGATTCAGTGTCTTTACATGAGAAGGTCAGTATATGAATTTCCAAGTTACTTCTCAGTCCCCTTTCAGGATTTGATCATTACTGGCAAGGCTGGATTTGACTGCTATTCCTTAAATGCCCTTGAAAGTAGTAAGTCATCCTTCGAATCACTGCATTTCTTCTAGTGCAGATATCCAATGCCTTAGACTAGGGTTGCGGTTTGGATAATGTTACCAGAATAATTGCAGTATCTCGTGGAAATGGTATATTAAGCAGCCACTGTGTATACATGTTAGAAATGAATCCAGCAGATTATTTTGTCCTGAATGTTGTCAAGCTTATCAGAGCTGCATTCACCATCCTGATGTGTTATTCTGCAGATGCTGCAAATGATGTGGGATATGAGGAGGCAAGTGATTTGCCACATGATAACTGGCCTCTAACCTTCTCTCATAACCATAATATTAATTAAAGTCATGCAACTGAGCTCTGGATTAACAGTAACACCCCAGAATTTTGATGGTGGGATATTCTACAATGGTAATGTCACAGAAGTGTCAGAGAAATAGTTAGATTCTTATCTTAGCAATATCCATTGTCAGGATTAAATACTTGCCATTTAGCACCCCATACCTAAATGCATAATTTTATTTTCTGAGGAGATGCAAATGTGGATGGAATTGAACATTTTGTGAATGTCTGACCTGATAGAGGCAAGGCCTTCAATAGAACAAATGGTAACAATCATGTCCAGAACACAACCCTGGGAACTCCTCCAAAGATACCTTAGAGCAGTACTGATTAAAACAATTAAAAGGACTAGGTAGGATAGAGTTTGTCAAATCTGTTCAGGAAAGCTTCCTTAAAACCGTACATAAAAGTCCCAACCAGAGAGTGTGAGATACAGGGCAGTTTGCATCTAGTGATCACAATGCCATGAGTTTCAAAGTAAATATGCAAGACGACAGATCTGGTCCATGGGCTGAGATTCTAAATTCGAGAAAGCCCAATTTTGATGATATCAGAAATGATCTGACAAGTGTGGATTGGGACAAGCTGTTTTCTGGCAAAGGTTTACTTGGTAAGTGGGAGGCCTTCAAAAGTGAAATTTGTAAGTCCAAAGATTGTATGTGCCTGTAAGAATAAAAAGCAAAGTTAACAGGTTGTAGGGAACCTTAGTTTACCAGAGAAACTGAGGCCCTGATTAAGAAAAAAGGAGGTGCATGGCAGGTATATACACAGGTAGGAACAAATGAGGTGCTTATGGAGTAAAAGACATACAAGAGAACACTTAAGAATCAGGAGGCTAAAAAGGCGGCATGAAGTCACCGTATTCAACAAGGTGAAGGAGAATCCTAAGGGATTCTACAGGAATGTTAAGATCAAAAGGATTAAAAAGGAATAAAATTCATCCACTGGAAGATCAGAATGGTAATCCATGAGTGCAGCCAAAAATGGTGGGAAGGAATTTTTTTTGCACCTTCAGTTTCATGGCAAGCATAGAGAAATATCCATTATTGAACATAACACTGACGTAATATAGCAGGCAAATATTTCTTTAATAAGCCTAAGTTCTAATATATGTAAGTTCAGCAAATTTTCTGAAACTAATATCAGTCCCACGTTAAATTTAAAACAAGATTGGGATACAGAGTGAAATGTCAATTACAATGGAAGGATGTAGCCTGGATTGTCAGCATCATCTCAGTAATTTCCATAATTGACCAAATTAGGCAAAGAACTAATGACATCTTACAATAATGTACAAGAATGTTGTCAACTAGAACCTCCTACAATCTCAAGTGTCCCAAGAGTAAGCCACACCTTCCCTCAAGTTACATGACAAAACAGTACACCTAACTTCCCACAACTCTCATGAAAATATCAAAGTTCAAAGTACATGAATACATTATACAACCTTGAAATTTGACTCTTAACAGGCAGCCAAACGAAAACCCTGAAGTAAACCCCATATATATGGAAAAAAGCTGTCTCACAGCCAATGTACAGAGAATAAAAACAACATGCCCACAAGAAAATAAAATAACCCATAAAAAAGACTGCTGAACACTCAATGTGCAATGAAAAAAAAACACATCATGCAAACCAGTAACTGCAAGTAAACAGCATTCCTGAACTGAAATCCAAATCTGAACTTCAGCAACTTCTGGCTAGTGGCTAATGAAACAAGGATGGCGACTAATCAGAATTAACTATTTGCACAGAGTTGGCCATAACTTCCATAATGTGCTTTACTGAGTTTGTTTTGTATTATGGTGAATTCATTAGGGTATTATCAGGAAAATCTGATACACACTATGAAGTGGACTGATGGGATTGTTGTGCTGGGAGCTAGAATGGATTTGGTAGGTCAAAGGCTTGCAAATTTTTATAGATCATAGTGAAGAACATTCTGACTGGATGCATCAGGGCCTAGTATGGAAATTACAATGCACAGGATTGCAAGAGGCTGCAAAGAGTTGTTGACTCACCCAGCTGGATGGACACAATCCTCCCACCATCAAGGGCATCTCAGAGGCCGTGGCTCAAGTTAGCAATCATTATTAATAACTTCATCATCCATTACTATCATCAGGGAGATGGTATAGGAGCCTGAAGACTAACATTTAATGATTCAGAAACAAATTCTTCCCCTCTACCAACAGATTTCTGAACGGTCCATAAACGCAACTTCATTATTTTGTTTTTTGCTCTATTTATTTTTGTCATCTATAGTTTTATGTCTTTGTGTGTACTGCTCCTACAAAACTAACTTCCCATCATAAATCACAGTGATAATAGACTTCTTTTCTGAAATAAGCTGAGTCCCTCTGTTGCCAAATATACAAATATTTAATGTACGGGGTCCCTGAGTTACAAAAGAGATCACTTCCTGAGAACTACATATGAAGTGAAATTTTTGTTAAGCCAGAAACAAACAATTTCCTCTAAAACAGTAGTGTGAAATCTATAACCTCGACAGCCCTTTGGGACTGATTTCCAAAGAGTATGCTAGAGATGCTCAGCATATATGAAAGAACCTGTCAACAGCAAATGAACAGAGACATATAAATGATAGAATGTAGAACAGTATAGCACAAGACGAGCCTTTTATCTCACAATATTGATTGATCTTTTAATCTACTCCAATATCAATCTCATCCTTCCCTCTCAAAAGTCTCTTAAATGACCCTTATGTATCTGCTTCTAACACCACCACTGGTAGTGCATTCCACACACTACCACACTTTTTAAAGAAAACCTCTGACATCCCACTATGGTTTCAAAGTTTAAGGTAAGCTTATTATCAAAGTACATGTATGTCACCAAATATAACCTTGAGATTCATTTTCTTGCAGGTATACTCAATAAATCTGCAATAAATTAATGACCATAAAAGAACCAATGAAAGATCGCACTAACTTGGGCATGCAATTAATATGCAAAAGACAACAAACTGTGCAAATACAAAAAGAAAAATAATAAATAATAAATACCAAGAACATGAGATGAAGAGTCATTGAAAGTGAGCCTATAGGTCATGGGTACAGTTCAGTGATGGGGCAAACACCGAAGAATTTAAAGTTGTTGCACCTCTGATCCTCCAATGTGGACTGGCTCATGGACCTCTGGTTTCCTCCTGAAGTCAATGATCAGCTCACTGGTCTTGCTGACATTGAGACAGAGGTTGTTATTATCGCACCACTCAGCCAGATTTTCCATCTCTCTCCTATATGCTACTATATTCTCCTCTATCCGCCAATCATCTTAAAAATTATGTCCCCTTATATAAGCCATTGGTTGCTTGGCGAAAAAGGTGTTGTTTGTCCTTTCTATCTATTCCTCTTATCATCTTATATATCTATTAGATTAGATTCAACTTTATTGTCATTGTGCTAAGTACAGATACAAAGCCAATGAAATGCAATTAGCATCTAACCAGAAATGCAAAGAATAGTGTTATTTACAAAATAACTGCGAATAAAAAGTGCTACAGCACACAAATAAAAAAGTACTGAGACAGTAGAATATGGGTGCAATACTGCTTAGCGCTGTGACGTGAGATTCAGCAGGGTCACAGCCTCAGGGAAGAAGCTCTTCCTGTGCCTGCTGGTGCTGGAGTGGAGGCTCTTGTAGCGCTTACCAGATGAGAGAAGAGTAAAAAGTCCATTGTTAAGGTGAGATAGAACACTACAGCACAGAAAACAGGCCATTCAGCCCTTTTAATCTGTGCCGAAACTTTATTCCGCTAGTCCCATTGATCCATACCCAGTCCATATCCCTCCAGACCTCTCCCATCCATGTATCTATCCAATTTATTCTTAAGAGTGAGCCCACATTTACCACATCAGGTGGCAGCTTGTTCCACACTCCCACCACTCTGAGTGAAGAAGTTCCCCCTATTGTTTCACTTAAATCTTTCCCCTTTCATCCTAAAGCCATGCCCTCTCATGTTTCTCTCTCCTAATCCAAGTGGAAAGCGCCTACTCGCATTTACTCTGTCTATACCCCTCATTATTTTGTATATCTCTATCAAATCTCCCCTCATTCTTCTACACTCCAAGGAATGAAGTCCTAACCCGTTCAATCCTTCCCTGTAACTCAACTCCTGAAGACCTGGCAACATCCTAGTATATCTTCTCTGCACTCTTTCAATCTTACTGATATCCTTCCTATAGTTAGGTGACCAGAACTGCACACAACATTCCAGATTTGGCCTCACCAATGTCTTAGACAACCTCGCCGTAATATCCCAACTCTTATACTCAATACTCTGATTTATGAATGCCAAGATGCCAAAAGTCTTTACCACCCTGTCCACCTGTGACGCCACTTTCAGGGAATGATGTATCTGAACTCCCAGATCACTTTATTTCTCCGCACTTCTCAGTGCCCTACCATTTACTGTGTATGTCCTACCTTGATTTGTCCTTCCAAAATTCAACACCTCACACTTGTCTGCATTAAATTCCATCTGCCATTTTCTAGCCCATTTTTTCAGCTAGTCCAGATCCCTCTGCAAGCTTTGAAAGCCTTCCTCGCCATCCACAACACCTCCAATCTTAGTGTCATCAGCAAACTTGCTGATCCAATTTTCCATATTTTCATCTAGACCATTGATATAGACAACAAACAACAATGGTCCCAGCACAGATCCCTGAGGCACATCACTAAGCACAGGCCTCCAGTCTGAGACGCAATTATCCACTACCACTCTGTCTTTTCCCACACATCCAACTTCAAATCCAGTTTACCACCTCTCCATGGATGCCTAGTGTCTGAACCTTCTGAACTAACCTCCTATGTGGGACCTTGTCAAGGGCCTTACTAAAGTCCATGTAGACAACATCCACAGCCTTCCCCTCATCTACTTTCTTTGTAACCTCCTCAAAAAACTCTACAAGATTTGTTAAACACGATCTACCACACACAAAGCCATGCTGACTATCCTGACATTCTAAATATTTCTGCCAGGGTCCCTGCAATTTCTACACTAGTCTCTCTCAATGTCCGAGGAAATATCCTATCAAGCCCGGGGGATTTACTCACCTTTATTCGCTGTAAGGCAGCAAGTACTTTTATACTTTATAGTCGCCAAACAATTGATACTAGAACATACAATCATCACAGCGATATTTGATTCTGCGTTTCCCACTCCCTGGGTTACAAATACTAAATATTAAAAATAGTAAAAATTATTAAATATTAAAAATTTAAATTATAAATCATAAATAGAAAATAGAAAAATGGAAAGTAAGGCAGTGCAAAAAAACTGAGAGGCAGGTCTGGATACCTCCTTTTTAATCTCTATATGTTCCATGACACTACTGCTTATTTCCCTTCCTTCCATATCCACTCTGCCAGTTTCCTGAGCAAATACTAATGAAAAAATAACTGTTTAAGACCTCCCCCGTCTCCTGAGACTCCACATATAGACGACCACTCTGATCTTCCAGGGGACCAATTTTGTCCCTTACTATCCTTTCACTCTTAACATACTTGGAGAAACCCTTCAGGTTTACCTTCACATTATCTGCCAAAGCAACCTCATGTCTTCTTTTTGCCTTCCTGATTTCCTTCTTTAGTATTTTCTTACATTTTCTAGACTCTTCAAGTACCTCATTTGTTTATTTTTTCCACATAATTCTACCTCAACACAGTGACCCTCAGTACATGTGACAATAGTAATATTGTCATCTTTGATAATACTTTTTGCCCTGCCAGCGTTTATGGTAGATGTTCCCAATGGTGGGCAATTGGGTACCAATAATCTGCTGGGCATTTTCACCACACACTGGAGTGCTTTGCAGTCTTATACGGGACAATTGCCATACCACACTGAGATGCAGTTGGTGAGTATGATCTCAATGGCACAGCAGTAAAATTCCGTCAGTATTCTGGGACAGAGGTGAGCTTTCTTGATGCTCCGCAGGAAATAAAGGCGCTGTTGCACCTTTTTGATCAGGATGGAGGAGTTCAGGGACCAGGTGAGATCCTCGGAAATGTAGACACCAAGGAATTTGAAGCTTGATACATGCTCCACTACAGCTCCGCTGATGTAGATGGGGACGTGAGTGTGGCTCCTAGCATGCCTGGAGTCCACAATGATCTCCTTGGTCTTCTGGGTGTTAAAGGCCAGGTTGTTGTCAGCACACCACGCGGCCAGATGCTGGACCTCGTCACTATAGGCCGTCTCGTCATTCCCTCTGATCAGGCCAACCACCGTGGTGTCATCTGCAAACTTGATTATGGAGTTAAAACCATGTACGGGAACACAGTCGTACGTATCAAATCACTTGTCATCCTCCTTCATTCAAAAGCGAAAAGCCCCAGCTTGCTCAACCTTTAATGTCTTAATAAAGCCTGGGTGGAGCTGATCTTTTAATCAACAAGAAAACTATTTGCAGTTTAATAAAGTGTACGCTAATGAGAGTTTGCTCTCATCTCCAGGAGAGTTTGGAGAAGGGATTGGCTTCTTTTTTGCGTGATATCTGCATTATTTCCCAGTGAAGAGATTCAAGTACAATACCTGAGAAAAGAATCTGGGAGAATTCGCAGAAAGTCAGATTGCATATACCAGGTCTTCCATAACCGAAAAGCCCTATATTTGTAGTTCTCCCTCTAGTTCAGTTTCTGATCGACTGTAATCTTGCAAATATGTCACAATTTAATATGGAAGAAGCACAAAACTTTAACATTGAAATGTTAAGTGAAATCTATGAGTTAATACTATTACGAGAATACACATAAAATTAAGATGTTTGCTGGCCTGGGCTAGCATCAGTGGCATCAGCAGTTGGTCTGCCACCTGCCCTCAGGGGAAGGAGAGATAAGGAACAATGGAGCAGCGTCTGGAGATGTGTAATGAAGGGATGTGGGAGAGAGAGCTGTCTGGAGCGGCTCCCCCCTTTGAACCCTGAACTGTTTGAAGTGATGGACAGGCAATACCCCAGCAGGGGGATAAAAAGGGACAGGTTCGCTAAGACAGACACACGCCACCCAAGGTAACGAGACCCTGGAAGCGGTGCGCCTCTCACGAGTGGGTGAGAAGTGCCAGACAACAACAAGGGTGGAAAGGTACGATCAGCGGGAACCCGGTGTGTGTCCGCCCTTGCCTGGGTGCCGGGTTCACTGCAGAGGATCGACCGCATCTGGAGGAGGGGTCACAGTCGGTGACCTCAGGTGACATCACCAAGGACCCGCCCAAAAGTTGCTTGTGAGCAATCTCGCTGATCTGTGAGTGAAGCTGTGCTGAATGATGAGTTGTTCCTGTTCTCTCTGTCTCTCTTCCCGCACGTTGTCCATCGCCATGGCAACGATTACTGCGAACTGAACTACTAACTGGACTGAACTTTGAGTCATTTTGAAATTTGGTCATTTACCCCTAGACAACGATAGAGCTTGATTGATGCTGTTATCTTAATGCTGTGCACATGTGTTTATCATCACTGAACTGTTGCATTTATTATCCTTTCGATTACTGTGTGGCTTGTTTCTTTAATAAAACTTTCTTAGTTCTAGTACTCCAGACTCCAACTGAGTGATCCATTTCTGCTGGTTTGGCAACCCAGTTACGGGGTACGTAACATAAGTGGGGTTCTCGTCCGCGATTTTGAACGCTAAATTTGGGACGGAGTAAATTGATTGGGTTAAAATTCCCGAAAGAAAGAAAAGACAAACAGCAGAAATGGAGGTTGAGGAATTTATAAAGGCGCCGACCTTGGAGGCATTAGAGGATGCCAGGAAATCGGAATTGATAGCTGTGGCCAAACGGGTGAATCTTGCCAAGGTGAAGTCGACAATGAGGAGAGAGGAGATACACAGAGCTATTGCAGAGCACTATGTATCTAAAGGTGTGTTTCCCCAAGGTGAGCTGGGGGAGGTGTCTATTGAAAAACCTGCTGGAGACGCGGTACAGGTACAGCTTGAAAAACTGAGACTCGAGCACGAGTTCCGGGTACGGCAGTTAGAACACGAAGAGAAGCAGTTAGAAAGGCAGGAGAGAGAGTTAGAAAGGCGGGAGAGAGAGAAAGAGTTAGAAAGGCAAGAGAGAGAGAAAGAGGTAGAAAGGCAAGAGAGAGAAAGACAGTTGGAGAGAGAAGAGAGAGAGAGGGACAGACAGTTGGAGAGAGAGGAGAAACAGAGGGAAAGGGAATTTGAGCTGGAGAAGTTAAAGATAAGGGCCGAGCAGGGGCTCGTGCCAAACCAAGGTGGAGGGTTCCGGGCGACCCAGGAGGTAAGGCTGGTTCCCCCTTTTGACGATACCGACGTGGATCGGTACTTTCTCCACTTCAAAAAGGTGGCTATAAGTCAGGAATGGCCGAGGGATAAGTGGGCTATGTTACTTCAGAGTGTACTGAAAGGGAAAGCCCAACAAGCTTACTCCGCTTTATCCGCAGAAGATGCCCAGAAGTATGAGGTGGTGAAGGAGGCCATCCTCAGGATTTATGAGTTGGTCCCGGAGGCATACCGGCAGAGGTTCCGGAATGCGAGGAAGCGGTGGGACCGCACTTATTTGGAGTTTGCTCGTGAGATGCAAACATATTGTGAGCGTTGGTGCGCCTCGAAAGGGGTAGAGGGGGATTATGACAGACTGCTGCAACTGATTCTGATTGAGCAGTTTAAAGGTTGTGTCCCTGAGGGTACGAGACCCTACCTCGATGAGAAAGAGGCAGCCACGTTAGCCGCAACTGCTAAGTTAGCGGATGAGTATGCGTTGACGCATAAAATGAAGTTTGCCCCGAGTAAAGGCTACCAGAAGGGTAGTCAGGACGGCGGGGAGAGTCCGCCGGAAAAGTCAGAAAGTAAGCCGGGGACTAGTGAAAAGGATAAGGTAGACCGGGAGCAGTCTGGTAGGAAGTCTCCTGGGGTCGTCTGTTATAATTGTGGGAAAGTCGGACACTTTGCGTCCAGGTGCTTTGCCCCAAGGAAGGAGACGGGGAAAGGAAAAGCGGAAATTTTGAATGGCTGTATTGAGCTGTTAAGCGAACCGCTAGGGAAGGACAGGTCTGAAAAAGTCCAGGAAGGGCGCAAGAGGTTTATCTCGGCCGGACTGGTGTCAGTGAAGGAGAGGTTAAAACCAGTTCCAGTGCGGATCTGGAGAGACACGGGAGCGTGTCAGTCACTAATACTGAAGAGTGTATTAGAGTTTAGCTCAGAGACCCAGACTGGGGAGGTAGAGGTCAAAGGTGTTGGGGAAGGGACAGAGTCAGTCCCTTTGCACCAGATACATTTACAGAGCAACCTGGTCTCTGGACTAGTCACGATCGGGGTGAGGTCCGAATTACCGATGAAAGACGTGGAAGTCTTGCTCGGTAATGACATCGCCGGAGGAATCGTGTTCCCAGTCGTGAGATTGACGGGTCAGCCTGCCAGCATGGAGGCCCCGCCCGCGATGGTGAATTTGGCTGAAACATTTCTGCCAACCTTGTATGAGACAGGGTGTAGTGAGATAAGAGGTAGTGAGGGAGCTGGGACGGACGTAGCAGTAGCCAGGAAAGAATTTGTGCAGACGCAGGAGCGAGACGAGGGGCTGATGGTTTTTGCCGAGACCGCTCTCTCTGACACAGCCTTGACAAGCTATTGTGCGGATGAGGAAGTGCTAAGGAAGAAAGGGAAATCAAGTACAGCATCCGCAGATGAGGAGTGGGGGGTGGTGCAAAAGAGTTATGGGGATGAGGTTTTTAACATGGCCCACGAGGTACCCCCCGGTGGACATCTTGCGGTGCTGGAGGAAACAGTTGGTGGAATCATGAAAGAGATTTACCGGCTGCCCAGGGGGAAAAATGTTATTGATCATGACCGACGCGAACTGAGACGGTCACCGGCTTTTGATATGCTAACAAACCTAGTCGGTGCTAGCGTGGAAATCAATGAAGCTAGGGGCCCCCTGATAAGAGAAAAGAACCATTTTGAGAAGATTAGGATGGGATCGGTCAGATGGGAGAAGGCTATTGTTTTGGCCAGGTCTACTGATAAGGTCTCTCCCTTAATCCCCGAACAAAGCGAATCTTTAGGAGTAATTAAACGACTCGCACCTATGTGTTTGATTGTCCCGAGGAAATGCAAAGAACTGGGACGTTGGGTGATTGTGGTTACAAAAGGGCAGCCAAGTAAACAACACCCATATTTTTCAAGTAATTCAGTGACTAAAGGGCTGATGAACACAGAGGTGTGTATTGGCAATTTAACACGGCTGTCTGAAGCCAGTTTGATAGTGAACCTTGAAAAAAATGAATTCGGCCACACGAGGGTCACTTACCTGGGAATTGTGGTGACACAGGGGCAGCTGGCAGCGATGCAAGCTACACTGCAGGCTATCGCTGACCTCCCAACCCCGACAGACAAGAGGGCCCTCAGAAGGCTTTTGGAGATGGTGGGGTACTGCAGGAAGTTTTGCAATAATTCTGCAGTCAATACCCGTCCCCCTCCTACTAAGCCCTTGCGAGAGAAAACTGAGCCGGAATGGGACGACCCTTGTTATTGTGGTCCGGGACAAAACCAAATGAGAGGTTACATTGGTCGCAATTCATCAGTGTTTTTGGCCACTATGAAGTTTGCTGAGTTGGAGCCTGGTCTAAGGGCTTATTAATAACACGTGTAAAAGGAACAGAAAATGTGATGACTGTCTGTCAAGGTGTTGACAGCTTCAAATTCTCTGTATTAGCTAAATAACTGTTAAAGATGTATATTGTGTATGTATCAGATAATGTAGTCATGTTTGTAATTTTTACCTCCCGGTAAAAATCCTTAAAGGGGGGAAGTGTTACGAGAATACACATAAAATTAAGATGTTTGCTGGCCTGGGCTAGCATCAGTGGCATCAGCAGTTGGTCTGCCACCTGCCCTCAGGGGAAGGAGAGATAAGGAACAATGGAGCAGCGTCTGGAGATGTGTAATGAAGGGATGTGGGAGAGAGAGCTGTCTGGAGCGGCTCCCCCCTTTGAACCCTGAACTGTTTGAAGTGATGGACAGGCGATACCCCAGCAGGGGGATAAAAAGGGACAGGTTCGCTAAGACAGACACACGCCACCCGAGGTAACGAGACCCTGGAAGCGGTGCACCTCTCACGAGTGGGTGAGAAGTGCCAGACAACGACAAGGGTGGAAAGGTACGATCAGCGGGAACCCGGTGTGTGTCCGCCCTTGCCTGGGTGCCGGGTTCACTGCAGAGGATCGACCGCATCTGGAGGAGGGGTCACAGTCGGTGACCTCAGGTGACATCACCAAGGACCCGCCCAAAAGTTGCTTGTGAGCAATCTCGCTGATCTGTGAGTGAAGCTGTGCTGAATGATGAGTTGTTCCTGTTCTCTCTGTCTCTCTTCCCGCACGTTGTCCATCGCCATGGCAACGATTACTGCGAACTGAACTACTAACTGGACTGAACTTTGAGTCATTTTGAAATTTGGTCATTTACCCCTAGACAACGATAGATCTTGATTGATGCTGTTATCTTAATGCTGTGCACATGTGTGTTTATCATCACTGAACTGTTGCATTTATTATCCTTTCGATTACTGTGTGGCTTGTTTCTTTAATAAAACTTTCTTAGTTCTAGTACTCCAGACTCCAACTGAGTGATCCATTTCTGCTGGTTTGGCAACCCAGTTACGGGGTACGTAACAATACTTTTGGCTAACTGGGAATCACATAGGGACTAAAGTTGTTTTATATCTTATACAGGTTTCCCCCGCCATCCGAAGGTACAGCGTTCCTATGAAACGGTTCATAAGCCGAAATGTCGTAAAGCGAAGAAGCAATTACGATTTATTTATATGGGAAAATTTTGTGAGCGTTTGCAGACTCAAAAATAACCTACCAAATCATGCCAAATAACACATAAAACCTAAAATAACGGTAACATATAGTAAAAGCAGGAATAATATGATAAATACACAGCCTATACAAAGTAGAAATACTTTTCCACAATCATTGCCCGCACTATTCTCCATAGCGAAAATGTCACGCAAGCGCTCTCGGCAGAAAATCTCACGCAAGCGCTGTTGGCAAAAACATTCTCTCCAGTAACCTTTAAGCTATGAAGCTGCCAAATCATACCAAATAACACGTAAAAATACACAGCCTATATAAAGTAGGAATAATGTATGTACAGTGTAGTATCACTTACTGGAATTGGGAAGACAGCACATTGCCTCTGATCTGGCCCGACATTTACGTGTCGGGCAGCACCTAATTAATTAGCATGTTTATTTTGACTTTTTTCTTAAAGATGTGCTGGATGCCTCCCGGCTACCACAGCATTCTCCGCAAATCAGTATCTGTCCGTGGCCCGGGGGTTGGGGTGGTGGAACACTGGGGTGTCGTCTCATCGTCTGTTTCCATTAGAGCGGGCAGGTCATCTTCTCCTATGACTGCCCGCCTCGACGTCAAAGGTCGAGGTTCGTCATCTGCTGTGGCTGATGTGGAAGGCTTGCTTGACTGCTGAGCCTCGTACATTTTTCTATCATACAGTTCTTTGTAAGCACTCAAACCATCCTGCAAATATCCCCTAAACCGATGTACCCTTTCAAAGAATGGTAGGGTGAAGGAACCATGGGTGACAAGTGAGGTGGAAAATCTAGTCAGGAAGAAGGCAGCATACATGAGGTTTAGGAAGCAAGGATCAGCTGGGTCTATTGAGGAATATAGGGAAGCAAGAAAAGAGCTTAAGAAGGGGCTGAGGAGAGCAAGAAGGGGGCATGAGAAGGCCTTGGCGAGTAGGGTAAAGGAAAACCCCAAGGCATTCTTCAACTATGTGAAGTAAAAAAGGATGACAGGAGTGAAGGTAGGACCAATTAGAGATAAAAGTGGGAAGATGTGCCTGGAGGCTGTGGAAGTGAGCGAGGTCCTCAATGAATACTTCTCTTTGGTATTCACCCATGAGAGGGAACTTGATGATGGTGAGGACAATATGAATGAGGTTGATGTTCTGGAGCATGCTGATATTAAGGGACAGGAGGTGTTGGGAGTTGTTAAAATATATTAGGACAGATAAGTCCCAGGGGCCTGACGGAATATTCCCCAGGCTGCTCCACGAGGCGAGAGAAGAGATTGCTGAGCCTCTGGCTAGGATCTTTATGTCCTCGTTGTCCACTGGAATGGTACCGGAGGATTGGAGGGAGGCGAATGTTGTTCCCTTGTTCAAAAAAGGTAGTAGGGATAGTCTGGGTAATTATAGACCAGTAAGCCTTACGTCTGTGGTGGGAAAGCTGTTCGAAAAGATTCTTAGAGATAGGATCTATAGGCATTTAGAGAATCATGGTCTGATCAGGGACAGTCAGCATGGCTTTGTGAAGGGCAGATCGTGTCTAACAAGCCTGATAGAGTTCTTTGAGGAGGTGACCAGGCATATAGATGAGGATAGTGCAGAGGATGTGATCTATATGGATTTTAGTAAGGCATTTGACAAGGTTCCACACGGTAGGTTTATTCAGAAAGTTGGAAGGCGTGGGATCCAGGGAAGTTTGGCCAGGTGGATTCAGAATTGGCTTGCCTGCAGAAGGCAGAGGGTGGTGGTAGAGGGAGTACATTCAGATTGGAGGATTGTGACTAGCGGTGTCCCACAAGGATCTGTTCTGGGACCTCTACTTTTCGTGATTTTTATTAACGACCTGGATGTGGAGGTAGAAGGGTGGGTTGGCAAGTTTGCAGATGGCACAAAGGTTGGTGGTGTTGTAGATAGTGTAGAGGATTGTCAAAGATTGCAGAGAGACATTGACAGGATGCAGAAGTGGGCTGAGAAGTGGCAGATGGAGTTCAACACGGAGAAGTGTGAGGTGGTACACTTTGGAAGGATAAACTCCAAGGCAGAGTACAAAGTAAGTGGCAGGATACTTGGTAGTGTGGAGGAGCAGAAGGATCTCGGGGTACATGTCCACAGATCCCTGAAAGTTGCCTCACAGGTGGATAGGGTAGTTAAGAAAGCTTATGGGGTGTTAGCTTTCATAAGTCGAGGGATAGAGTTTAAGAGTCGCGATGTAATGATGCAGCTCTATAAAACTCTGGTTAGGCCACATTTGGAGTATTGTGTCCAGTTCTGGTCACCTCACTATAGGAAGGATGTGGAAGCATTGGAAAGGGTACAGAGGAGATTTACCAGGATGCTGCCTGGTTTAGAAAGTATGCATTATGATCAGAGATTAAGGGAGCTAGGGCTTTACTCTTTGGAGAGAAGGAGGATGAGAGGAGACATGATAGAGGTGTACAAGATAATAAGAGGAATAGATAGAGTGGATAGCCAGCACCTCTTCCCCAGGGCACCACTGCTCAATACAAGAGGACATGGCTTTAAGGTAAGGGGTGGGAAGTTCAAGGGGGATATTAGAGGAAGGTTTTTCACTCAGAGTGGTTGGTGCGTGGAATGCACTGCCTGAGTCAGTGGTGGAGGCAGATACACTAGTGAAGTTTAAGAGACTACTTGACAGGTATATGGAGGAATCTACGGTGGGGGCTTATATGGGAGGCAGGGTTTGAGGGTGACAGTGAAAACACCTTCTGAAAGTGAAAACAGGGTACTAATGTAGGTCTTTCGTAACAGCGAGGTTTCGTAAAGCGAACATTCGAAAAGTGGGGGACACCCGTAATGGTTAAGGTGTTTGTTGTTTATCTCACAAGGGCTAACTGTTAGCAGCCTTCCAGGAACCAGTAACTACACATATATTGTGTTGGGAAATATGGTTCTGGCTTCTTGGCAGGCGTTGTCTGGCAGACATTTCCTTCCAGCAGAGAAAACAGGTAATAAAAACAAAGACATACAGCCTGCTCGCCAAGGTGTTTAGCAGAATGCTGCGAGAGCTTCTGCTAGGCGCATAAAGCTATAGGGCATTAGTTAGTTATTTTGTTTTAAATCAAGCAAGTTGGCCCACTGAGACAGAAAACATAGCCTACCCATAAATTTGCATTTCTGGACATAGACAAGTCATGTACTTTGTTCTTACACAAAATTCATTGTTTAAAAGCAAGTGATCTTGGCTGTTTATAACCCTTTGAAATGAAGTACAATTTATATCCAACCATCTTACTGTTTCATTGCTCTGCCTATTGATACATTGGAACTACAAGTATGGAAGTACAAGTCTGATTAAGATCATAGTGATTACCATTGATTACTCTAGATCCACGCTAATGAGCTGCTACTTAGTTATAGGACTATATCCTGGCACAAACAGGCATGTGATCCAATTGAGGAATATATGCAGAATTAAAAGGGCTAAAACCTAATTGACTTATTTGCATCTTGGCGAATAATGTTGCAAAGATAGCTAATAAACGAAGAAGCGTTTGGTGCATGGGAAAGCTGTCAAGGACACCTAGTAACAATCAGAATATGTATGTGATAACAATGTATACCAGCAGCTTCACACAGTATTCTGGGCTCACTTGGGTAGCAGGTTTTCCAAGGATCTGTAACTGGGGCTCTGTAGTTTAACTGAGCAATGCAAGCTTGCTAATAAACAGTATGTACTTTTAAGTAAACTGTGTTTGACAGTTATTTCTGGGTCTGAACCTAAAGGCCTCTGCTATAGAGGCAGATCGACATCCAATTAGGTAAGTGACTGATGCGGTTCTGCCCCTAGAACTGCTGTTCATTTTATATGCAGTTAATTTTATACAAATATCACTTCCCCTTCATAATCTTTCTCTTAAAACATCATTTCCTTAGTGGGTTAATTTAGATTTTGACT
Source organism: Mobula hypostoma (assembly GCF_963921235.1). Classification (NCBI taxonomy): domain Eukaryota; kingdom Metazoa; phylum Chordata; class Chondrichthyes; order Myliobatiformes; family Myliobatidae; genus Mobula; species Mobula hypostoma. The sequence goes on along the minus strand of NC_086115.1, from coordinate 28,969,002 downwards.
TGAACCAAACACAGTAGAAAGAAGTCCATCTCCATCCACTCTTTATTTGCCCTTGAAACAGCAATATGTGAGAGCCTTAAGCTTTCTTAATATTGGTGAACATTTAGTAGATGTACTCTGAAGGAAGTATTATGTTTATTGTTCATCACTATTAAGCTATTGTTGCGCCCCGAGTTCACTCTAGTCCACAACATAGCTATAGAATGTTGTATATGTGTATTACCTTGTTTAAAGCTGAGTGTGAGAATAATCAATAATATTAATACGTGCAGGCACATGACGATTCTGTATTGAATCTAATACATTTTACTTAACCACGTACAGTTTCACTAAAGTTTCTCTTAAAAAACCTCGAAGGAAGCTTTTTGCTTGGGTGATTTTTGACAAGGTGTTTCACTTCCTACCTAGCTTTATACACAGGGCACTGCAAGGGCAGTAAAGACACTTATATCAAAAGCAGCAAATACAGCAAACCTTAACTATGTCCCACATCCTATAATGCTGTAAATCTCAGCATGTTAGAAATAGTGTTTGAAGTTACTTCAAATCAGATTTTAATCCTCTGCAGGATGTTGGTTTTACTGGCATGGCCAGCATTAAAATGTTTATGTGAGAAGATGGTGAGCTGTCCCTTTGCCTTGTTGCAGTCTTTATGGTAAGTACCCCTACATTACAGAGGAGTTGCATTCCTAGACAACTGTGTATCAAGATTTTTTTTTCATTTATGATACTGTACGGAAACACTCTCCCAGCCCAACGGGCGACACCACCCAGCAACACACCTATTTAACAATAGCCTACTCAAAGGACAATTTACAGTGACCAATTAAACTACTAACAGGTATCTTTAGACTGTGGGAGGAAACCAGTGCACCTGGAAGAAACCCAGAGTTCACAGGGAGAGCATACAAACATCTTTCAGACAGTGCCGGAATATTCTAATACAAATCTTCATTTCCCATTGAATATCATGTTTTAAGGGGAGATGCATTCCTACAGTTTTTTTTTAAAAAACACAACAATAATGATGAGTACCATAGCTGGTGGTTCATGATGGAGTCCACTAAAGAAATTATCTTGTCAATTTCCAAAACAAATCTCCTAAATGACTAGTAACTGCATTTGGAGATGAGACACTGCAGATTCTCATCAACTTTCATTCTTCAATTTGAATGGAAATGTACACTTTGAAATGCATATCATTAAACTATCTTTCCTATATTTGATGAAACTCATGACTACAAACAATGATCAGAAACAACACACAAAATGCTGCAGGAACTCAGCAGGTTAGGCAGCATCTATGGAAATTAATACACATTTGACATTCCAGGCAGAGATGGGGGAAGATGCCAGAATAAAGAGGTGGAGGGACGCGAAGGAGGCTAGCTGGAAGGTGATAAGTGCAGCCAGGTGGGTGGGAAAGGTCAAGGGCTGGAGAAGTAGGAGTCTGATAGGAGAGGAGAGTGGACCTTAGGAGAAAGGGAAGGAGGATGGAGCCCAGGAAAAGTAATAACCAGATAAGAAGTAAAAGGTCAGAGTGGGATAGAAAGGAAAGGAGGGGAGAATTTATTTACTGGAAGGAGAAATCGGGTTCTCAGGTTCAGAGGTTCAAAGGTTCATTTACTATCAAATACATAACTCTCAAAATCATATTCTCCAGATAGCCACAAAACCAAGAAAGAATAGCAACATGATCAACCCCCAAATACCCTCTTCCCTACACAAAAAAGAGAGCGGGCAAAAACACCAAATTAAAAAAACTAAGACTGAAAAAAAATTGTCCATAGTCCAAATCCAAATCCATATCCAAAACATAGTAAACAACCTCGGGCACAGCAGGCAAGCCACACAGTCTCCCCTCTCCAGTAATAGAGCAATTCTATCAGTAATCAAAAGGCAGGCAGCTGGCCCTCCACTTTCACCTCGATGTTTCAATCTCCCTCGTCACTTTAATCAGCAAACAACAGAAGCTTTAATCAGTGAAATGAAGTTGAATATCGGCTTATGCCCCGTACCGTACCTATCTCACCACAAGGCCACCCAGACAGAATACAAGGTGGTACTCCTCCACCCCGAGAGTAGCCTCATTCTTGGCACAAGAGGTGGCCATGGGTCAACATGTCAGAATGTGAATGAGAATCAAAATTAAAATGTTTGGTCACCAGGAAGTCCCACTTATGGCAAATGGAGCAGAGGTGCTCTACAAAGCAATACCCAAATTTACAACAGGGCTCAGGGTAGAGGAGCAACATCCTGCTTTGGATTTCCAGCATCTGTGGAGTTTCTGATGTTAATGATCACTTAGGCTTAGAACTTGCACAAAAGATGAGGTTTCAGGGTACTAAGAGGTACATGATAAAATAGCATGGTTTCTCTAAAGGAAAAGCGTGCCTGACAAATCTATCCGAATTTATTGAGGAAATAACTAGCAGGATAGATGAGAGAGAGCAGGTGAATGTTGTTTACTTGGATTTTTAGAAGGCCTTTGACAAGGTGCCATGCATGAGGCTGCTAAGCAAAGTAAGAGCCTATGGTATTGCAAGAAAGGTACCAGGATTGAGAGAGATTGGCTGATATGCAGGTGTCAATCTGCCCCTCCACCAGAGGACTTTAGGTTCAGACCCAGGGAATAATTGTCAAACACAGTTTACTTAAAAGTACATACTGTTTATCAGCAAGTTTGCATCACTCAGTTGAACTACAGAGCCCTGAGTACTGTCTGGGGCTGCTCGTTAAACATTCGTTACCACGTACATACTCTGGTTGTTGATAGGCATCCTTGAGAAGTGGATACACAGAGCAGCTTTCTCAAACAACAACTCCTTTGTTCTTACATTATTCTCACAGTTAGCAAATTAGTCATCATGCAACATTATTAGCCAAGCTGTAAATAAGTCAGTTAGGTTTTAGCCCTTTTAATTCTGCATATAATTCCTCACAGGAAGCTAACAGTGAGAATAAAGGGGGTCTTGTCTGTTGGATGCCATTGACTATTTTATCTCCGTGCAACAGAAAAACACACAAACAGTACAATAGACTGTTTAATTATTTTGTACTTTTTACAGAATAATATGCACAATTTATCAATGTGTATGTTATTATTAGTTAAGTCTGCACACTGCTAAATATTAAATGTTGCTGCTGTAACAAAAGAATTTCCTAATCAGGATCAATAAAGTATTTATTTTTATTATTAATGGTGTTCCACAGGGGTCAGAGTTTGGACTGCTTCTTTTCACGTTACATTTCAATGATGTGAATGACAGAATTTCTGGTTTTATGGCCAAGTTTACTGATATCAGAGAGATAGATGGAGAAGCAGGCAGTGTTGAGGAAGCGGGGAGGCTTCAGAAGTACATGGAAGACTCGTAAAGAATGGATAAAGTAGTGATGATAAATCAGCAGATAGGAGGGAGATTGAAAATCTAGCTGGGCAGCCTCACAACAACCTATTATTTAATGTCAGAAAGACCAAGGAGCTGATTATAGGTTGAGGAAACCAGAACTCCATGAGGCAATGCTCATCCAAGTATTCAAGGTGGAAAGAGTCAGAAACTTTAAATTCCTCAGTGTTATCATTTCAATAGACCTGCCCTCAGTACAGCATGTAAGTGGTATTACACAGAAAGTATGGAGTTCATTTACAAGTTTGCAAAAATTTAGCATATCATCTAAAACTCTTGACATACTTCAAAAGACATGCAATGCAGAGTATACTGACTGATTGCATCATGGCCTGGTATGGAAACACCCAATGCCCTTGAACAGAAAATTCTACACAAAGCTGTGGATATGGCTCAGTCCATAGCCATGCTCACTACTGGGCATAGCTACATGGAGCACTGTTGCAGGAAAGCAGTAGTCATCATAAAGTTAAACATCTCCCCCTCCCCTCCCCGCACCTAGGCCATACTCTCTTCTTACTGCTGCCAGCAAGGAGGTAGTACAGGAGTTTCAGGACCCACATCACCAGGTTCAGGAACACCTATTACCCCTCAACCATCAGGCTCTTGAACCAGAGGAGATAACCTCACCCGTCTTCACTCAGCCTAACACTGAACTGTTCCCACAGCCTATGGACTCACTTGCAAGGACTCTTCATCTCATGTTCCAGATATCATGGTTGTTTATTGTTACATATGTACTTCCATAATAAATTTACTTTGAACTTTGAGATCAAATACAGTGTAGGGAAGTGTATAATCTTGTACTTTGGTAGAAGGAATAAAAATGTAGACTATTTTCTAAATAGGGAGCAAATTCAGAAACCTGAGGTGCAAAGGTACTTGGAAGTCCTAGTGCAGGATTCTCTAAAGGTTAACTTTGAGGCTGAGTCAGTAACAAGGAAGGCAAATGCAATATATGCTTTCATTTCATGAGGACTAGAATATAAAAGTGAGGACGTAATGTTGAGGCTTTATAAGGCATTGGTCAAAATGCATTTGAAGTATTGTGAGCAGTTTTGGACCTCTTATCCAAGAAAGGATATGCTGGAGAGGGTCCAGGGGAGGGTCATGAGAATGATCCTGAGAATGAAAGGACTAACATAAGAGGAGTGTTTGATGACTGTGGGACTGGGTTCACTGGAATTTAGAAGAATGGGGGCAGATTTCATTGAACCCTATCAAATATTGAAAGGCTTAGATCGAGTAGATGTGGAGAAGATGTTTCCAATAGTGTGAGTGTCTAGAACCAGAGGGCACTGTCTCAGAATAGATGTATGTCCCTTTAGAGTAGAGATGCAGAGGAATTTCTTTAGGCAGAGGGTGGTGAATCTATAGAATTCATTGCCTGAAGCACCTTCAATAACTCCAAAAGACTGAGGTTAGGTAAAATACCGAAAAGCTTTTATTCGCTGTACAATACGACCTCCATGGTGAGTGTTGCCCTTGGACTAAGGGGGAGAGGCAAGGTGAAACACATTTATACAGGAATCTGTGGGAGGAGCCACAGGAGCAGATAGCAGAGGGGCGTGTCCAGTTAACCCAGTTACAACATATATATGGTTTACCACATTCACTCCCTTTTTTTTTAAAAAATAAGTCCCGCTGGGTGAAGTGACTGACAATATTTAAAACAAATATATTTACAGGTCAAGTCTAGCAGGTGGTCGAGTCCATTGCTGTGACCTACGCAGCACCAGTGGTGATTGCATCAGCGACCGTGGTTGTGCTGGCTCCGGCCTGACTTGAGGTGCCAGCACATTAGGCGTTGTTAATCTCTTGTGCGTGTGCGTCGCGCCCGGTATGGGAGTGTCGTGTGGTGTCTGTGTAGGGCTTGGAGTGTGCGGTGTCTTGTGGGTACATACATCGGTGGGTACAGGGTCAATAGTCACCACGGAGTGTTCAGGGTAGGGGCCCGGTGCTCCTGCAGGCGCCAGGTCACGGATGGAGACCACGTCCTCCCACCCATCAGGTAAAACCACATAGGCAGACTGAGGGTTCGCATGAAGTAAGTGAACCCTCTCGACCATCGGGGAGTACTTATTGCTCCTCGCATGTCTCCGGAGCAGCACTGGCCCTGGGGACGTCAGCCAAGTTGGTAGGGTGGTCCCAGTGGTCGACTTTCTGGGAAATGAAAAGAGCCGCTCATGAGGGGTGGCATTGGTGGCCGTGCATAACAGGGAGCGGATGGAGTGGAGTGCCTCGGGAAGGACCTCCTGCCAGCGAGAGACTGGCAGTCCCTTTGACCTGAGGGATAAGCATGTGCCTTTCCATCTGGTGCCATTCTTTCTTCACCTGTTCATTTCCCCGGGGATTATAGCTCGTGGTCCTACTAGCTGCAATTCCCCTAGCCAGTAGGTATTGGTGCAGCTCGTCACTCATAAACGAGGACCCTCTGTCACTGTGAATATAGCATGGGTATCCGAACAGAGTGAAGCGCTTGCGCAGGGCTTTTATAACTGACGTGGTAGTGGTGTCGGGGCAGGGGATGGCGAAGGGGAACCGTGAGTACTCATCGATAACGTTAAGAAAGTACACATTGCAGTTAGTGGAGGGAAAGGGGGCCCTTAAAGTCAACACTCAGTCGCTCAAAGGGGCAGGTGGCCTTGATGAGTTGTGCCTTTTCGGGTCGGTAGAAGTGCGGTTTGCACTCTGCGCAGACTTGGCAGTCCCTGGTCATCATCCTGATCTCCTCAAGGGAGTAAGGCAGGTTCCGGGCTTTCACAAAGTGGAAAAGCCGGGTGACCCCCCGGGTGGCAAAGATCAACATGTAGGGCATTAAACATGAATGTGACTGAGCACTGGTCAGTTAGCAGGGTGAACCTTTTGCCGGCGAGATAGTACCTCCAGTGCCTAATAGCTTCCACTATGGCCTGGGCCTCTTTCTCCACTGTGGAGTGCCGCAGTTCAGAGCCTTGAAGAATACGGGAGAAGAACACCACTTGTCTTCCCGCCTGGTTGAGGGTAGCAGCCAGTGCAAAGTCGGAGGAGTCACTCTCCACTTGGAAGGGAATGGACTCATCCACCGCATGCATTGCAGCTTTGGCAATGTCCCCTTTTACACGGCTGAAGGCCGCGCGGGCCTCGGCTGAGAGGGGGATTGTGGTGGACTTGACCAGGGGGCGGGCCTTGTCTGCGTATTTAGAGACCAATTGGGCGTAATATGAATAGAAGCCCAGGCACCTTTTGAGGGCTCTGAGGGTGTTGGGAAGAGGGAGTTCCAACAGGGGGCGCATACGGTCGGGGTCAGGGCCAATGACTCCATTCTACACGACACACCCAAGGATAGCAAGTCGGGTGGTCCCGAATACACACTTGTCCTTGTTATAGGTGAGATTGAGAGCTTTGGCTGCTTGGAGAAATTTTTGGAGGTTGTTGTCATGATCCTGCTGGTCGTGACCGCAGATGGTGATGTTATCCAGAAATGGGAACATGGCCTTCAGTTGGCACTGGTCCACCATCCAGTCCATTGCCCTCTGGAAGACAGATACACCATTCGTGACACCGAAGGGGACGCGCAGGAATTGATAAAGCCTGCCGTCCGCTTCGAAGGCGGTGTAACGGCGGTCCTCCGGGCGGATGGGGAGCTGATGGTAAGCAGATTTTAGGTCTGTGGTCGAGTACACCTTGTACCGTGCTATCTGATTGACCATATCCGTGATGCGGGGTAGAAGGTACGCGTCGAGCTGCATGAACCTATTGACGGTCTGGCTATAGTCCACAACCATCCTATTCTTCTCCCCATTCCGAACAACGACCACCTGCGCCCTCCAAGAACTTGTGCTTGCCTCAATGACCCCCTCCCAGAGCAGTCGCTGCACCTCCGACTTAATGAAAGCTCTGTCCTCCATGCTGTACCTCCTGCTTTTAGTTGCCACAGGTTTACAGTCAGGGGTCAAGTTGGCGAACAGCAGTGGGGGAGGGATCCTGAGGGTGGAGAGGCCGCAAGTGGCGTCGGTAGTGCGGCAGTTGGCATGGTGTTGGGTGGGGTGTGTGTGTGTGTGTGTGTGTGTGTGTGTGTGTGTGTGTGTGTGTGTGTGTGTGTGTGTGTGTGTGTGTGTGTGTGGTGTCAGTCGCGGGGTATGTGATGTATCCCTACAAAACTGGGGATTTACGACAGTAACTGGTGGGAGGGGCCCATCATACTTCATTGTCACGCTTTTCAGGTGGCTCTGGAAGTCGAGCCCCAATAGCACAGGGGCACACAGTTGAGGCATAACCATTAACATAAAGTCTCGATATTCTGTGCCCTGCACCACTAGTGTCACTACACAACACCCCCAGATGTCTGCTGTATGCAACCCAGAAGCCATGGTGACCCTCCGACTTACCGGCCGTATCATGAGTCCACAATGCTGCACCGTGTCCAGAGGGATAAAACTCTCCATGCTGCCTGTGTCAAACAGGCAGCTTGTCCTACGTCCCTCCACCAGGATGTCCATCATTGGCCTTGCGAGCTGGTGAGGAGCACTTATACGGAAAAGAGGCGGAGAGAGTAGAGAGTTTCAAGTTCCTCGGCATCCACATCTCGGCTGACCTCACCTGGACTGCCCATATCTCTTATCAGGTGGGGAAGGCCCAACACAGGCTCTCATCCCTCATCACCTGCTGATCAACTCTATCGGACAACTATAGAGAGCCCCCTGACATATTGCTGGGCAGTGTGGTTTGCCAGCTGCACAGAACTGAACAGGAAGGACTTGCAGCAGGTGGTGAGGGTAGCAGAGTGGGTTATTGGCACAACATTACCCTCCCTCAGAGACATTTATACTGGCAGACTTCAAAAGAAGGCTACTTGTATTTCAAAGGATCCCATTCATCCTGTTTTCCCCTCTACCTTCTGGGAAGAGATACAGAGCATTAAGGACGAAAACAAAGAGACTCCTTAACAGCTTCTACCCACGAGCAGTGAAATGTATAACACCCCCTTCCCTTCTCCTGCCCCCCTCCTAAGACGGCGGCAGCTAAATGCATCACACTTCCAGGAATGGCAGGTGTGCAATAGTCCTCCTCCCCCCCCCCCCCCCAATCCATATATTATTAATTTTGGACTGCACTCCTGAGGTTTTAGAGTTTATTTTATGTACATATTCTTGTCGTGCTGCCAAACATTGAGCTGCTAAACTGTGTTTCATTGCTCCACAACAATGACAATAAAGATATTCTTATTCTTTGGTCGAAGGTCACGAAAGCCAGGGTTGGGTCACTGTCTTGGTCCAGTGCGGTGGGGTGCCCTGTGAGCACCCGTTGGTCGTAGGCAGTGGGAGGTGGCACCCACCAAGATGGCCGCCCCCATGTCTCGCACATGGTGGCAGCATGCAGGGAAGATGGCGGCAGACAAGATGGTGACCCCCATGCTTCACATGCGGCGCTGCTCGATCCCGTTCGCAGCCTGGACCTACAGGCCTTCGCAAAGTGGCCCTTCTTTCTGCAGCTGGAGCAGGCAGCCTCTCGGGCCGGGCAGCGCCTCTAAGGGTGCCTCTCCAGTCCGCAGAAGTATCACTTCACGGACTTGCGACTAGCAGTCGCCGAGGTCGATTCGCTGGCGGGTTGCGGGGACTTGCAACTGGCGGCAGTCAAGGTCGATTCGCTGGTGGGTTGCGGGGTCTGCGGCACCCACGAGGCCATCGGGGGATCGCGTGCCTGGACAGCCTCAGAGTTATGCACAGCGGCCTCCAGCAAGTCGGCCAGCTCGATCGCCGAACTTAAGGTAAGATCGACTTTTTCGAACAGCCGCTGGCGCACATACACTGACCTGGTCCCCGTGACGAACGCGACTCTCACTGGGAGCTCGGCATGCTGCGCCGCCATCAGCTCCTGGCAACTGCAGGCCCGCACAAGTGTCTGTAGGACTCGGATGAACTCAGCACTTGATTCCCCAGGCTGTTGTTGCCGTGTCGCTAAGCGGTGCCAAGCACAGACGCTGTTTATCGGCCGCAGGTATTGTCTTTTGAGGGTGCTCATCGCACCATCGTAGCTCGGCTGGTTTCTGATCAGCAAATAGACCCGTGGACTGACCCTGGAGAGTAGAACTCTGCGCTTCGCTACGGGGTCAGTCGCTTTAATCTCCTCTAGCTACATTTCGAAGCACGCCAGCCAAAGTTCGAAAGCGTTTCCAGCTTCAGGTGTTTGCGGATCGAGGTCTAATTTGTTGGGTCTCAGTGCATGTTCCATGCTTTAAAATGTACATCGAATAAAATTGAAGCACCTTCAATAACTCCAAAAGACTGAGGTTAGGTAAAATACCAAAAGGATTTTATTCGCTGTACAATACGATCTCCATGGTGAGTGTCTGCCCCTGGACTGAGGGGGAGGGGCAAGGCAAAACACATTTATACAGGATCCTGTAGGAGGAGCCACAGGGGCAGTCAGCAGAGGGGCGTGTCCAGTTAACCCAGTTACAACATATATATGGTTTACAACATTGCCACAGATGTCTGTGGAGGCCAAGTCATTGGGTATGTTTCAAGTGGAAGTTTATAGATTCTTGATTAGTAAGGACGTCAAAGGTTACAGAGAGAAGGCAGAAAATGGGGCTGAGAATAATAAATCAGCCACAATTGAATGGCAGAGCAGACTCAATGGGCCAAATGGCCTAATTCTGCTCCCATGTCTTATGGTCTTACAGGTACAGAATAATCTTCTGTATTCCTGATTTGTGTCTTGTAAATGAAGGAAAGGTGACTAGTCCATCAAGCTTCTACACAATAGTCTTACCCAGAATTGTGGATTCAGCAATAATAATGTAACAGAACAAGTGCAGGTGGTGATTCTCCTATTGCAAATAATCTACTGTCAATTGAGGTGCAAATATTTCTTGCCAACTACACCTGTTATCCACAGGTTGCATGGATCTTGCTGCATATTATGTTTACCACCACAATTTTAAATGTAACTTTCGCTTCGGCCAGCTACTTAATATAGTGGGTGATAACACCCGGCCCGGCCAAACATAAGAAATTTCTTTTGGGTGGACGCTGTGCAATGTGTCCCGTTATAAATCAGTACCTCGAAATAACAAACAGTACACAATATGTGATTAAACGATTAAGCTTTATAATTCTTACTTTGACTATAAGGTTAGTAGAGAAACAAAATAAAAGAGAAAATAAGGACCCAATCTTATTAAACAGTCTGTTGCGCAAAGTTGGAGCTCACTGATAAGCCAATCGTTCACCATCAACCTCCTCCGATCATCGCTGCCCTTTGGATCCTCGCTCCCAGGCCACTCCATCCAGCGGTCACCAAATCTCTTCATTCGCGTCTTCTCTCCTCATCTCTCCCCGGCAAAAGCCCACGAAAAGCCTCCTTCCAGATTCAACAAGACAGGGCAACAAAATACTGATTGGCTAACATACATACCATAGTCCTGTTATCTCCAGCCATAACCCAAACATTGCTGCTACAGAGAAACCATTACCTCAGCAGTGAACATTACAGAGAAGCCATTTCATCAGCCTTAGCAGTGAAACATTACAGAGAAGCCATTACAGCATGTTACATAAAGGAAAGGCTTCAGTTTTTGAGCAGTTAGACAAAGCTGGATATTGCCAAGTCTGGCTAAGTGGTGCCACTATTGATTAAGTTTTTAAGTCCAAAAGGCACATCTCTCAGATGTATCTGTTTCCAATGGCATTCCTAGGGCCATCTGCCATACAATCCCAGCAGACAACATCCCATCTCCAGACACGACTCCTTTCATTATACACTAGCATTGTTCTAAATAGAACCGTTATAAAAAACACAGGATAGAAACCTGATAATTTATTAAACACTAACAACATCCTTGCTATGGTATTGATGAAACTTCATCCTCAAATGTTTGAACTTGTAGCAAACTATTCCAATACAGCTGCAACACTGACATCTACCTGAATATGGAGAGTTATCAACTGGACTTCCGCACACCAATGCAGTTAACTGCTTTTCTGTCAACTAACTGCTTTTCATAAATTTACTCTCAATTATTGCTAAGGTGATTAACATGTTGGGATGCTTATATCTGCTTGATGATGCACTACTAATTATTGCAATGGATAACTAGCTATAAGTTAGGTGCCTCACAAATAAACATTACAAAATGACATTAAATTATAATTTACAATGAAAAACCACAATGAAAAGATTTAAAGAAAAAAATTTGAGAATTTAGTACTATAAGTTTGAATCCCACATTATAATTACAACTTCCAGACTTTACAGTACGTCCACCTGCTACAAAACAATCAACATCCAATGTGCACAGCAATTGAAAGCTTTATTATTTTCTCCTAACCTTAAAATCCAGATTGGATTACAATTTTGTTCAACAATTTACGCAAACTCTGTTAACTGATCAAAATCAAGCCTGTGAATTTCTCCATTTGAAATAATGACACTATTTTCCTAACCTTAGTACGACTAGGACATCTGCTCAGGCTAATTAAACAAAAATGTATTGCTTTAGATGAAACATTACTATTATTTCTTTCCACAATTGAAGGATCAGAAGCAAAAAAAAATTCAAAACAAAAATATACCATGCAAAGAAATTACAATTAATTGTGCTTTTGTAGAAAAACTCTCGACTGAAAATGAAGTGAATCAATAGCTATTTCCCACAGGGTATAAACACCATTTTATCAAAAGAGCTTTTTTTTAAAAAAAGTCAAAGATTTCATGATTAGATATGTGAAATTCTAAATAGATGGTAATCTCTACTTTCTAAATCAGCTAAGTGGAACATTGCTGCACAGGGTCAGTTAAATGTTTGATACATGTTACAACCCAATTTTCTGAAAACCAACTTCAAAAGGCTATAGCTGTGTGTGGTTTACTAATTTGTCTAAAACTGTAAATTAACTAGTTTCTCAATTATGGTCTGCTCCCTGTAGCGACCCCAGGAAATGTACTGTATGCTACCACCTTTATTAAACAGAAAACATCCAGCAGACAAATTTGCTTTTGAGTATAGACCTTCCCCGTTCCTGCATTTGAAAATTCATCCTTTTAAATTAGACCTTATATACATTTCAAGGGCACTCTAAAATCGACAAAAGTTCCTGAGCTTATTCAAACTACTTTGATTGTAATTTTCAGCCCTATCTTTTCAAAATCATATGCATAACAGAAATGGAAAATTCAGAAATCCCATAGGATTGGACATCCCAAGTGAGATGAGAAATTTTAAATTTCATACCCAGTAGAGGCAAGGTTAAAAATAAACCAATAACATTCTCACTGAACATCCCAGTGGATGAACCCATTAGTGATAAGCCAGTGCCTGAAGGCAACTTAAACACACCTCTACACTAATAAATTGAGTTGGGAAAGGCGGATCTGAATCAGAAAAATCCTCAGAAACAAAAATCGCTTCATTACATACACTGGCAACCTATTCATAATTTAAGTGCATATTAACATCAAGCTAATCCCTCCATTGATCATCACCATGCAATGGTCTGTCTGCATCTATGTCAAAGAACTTGCCGGAGCTAACCACTGGCACGAATATTCTGATGCATAAGCTCTAACACTGCAGAAATAATGTCTAAGTGTACTATTCCTCTTTCTACAGCAAAAGTATCTGAGATTCTGATTAAAAATACTGCATAGAAACAATTGTCAGCTGGAAAGACTGCAATCTGCAGTGAAACACTCCACCGTAACTCATTCCATCACAAGCTCTACTCCTCAATGTGTACCGGTGCCTCTTTTGAACAATTGCAGGAAAAAAATCCATTAGCATGTAGAATAGCCCAATGCTTTTTGTAATCACATATAGTTGAGCCAACATTGCCTTTTTAGTATTGTCAAAGGGCCAAGAAATGATTGGTACAGTACATAGCCTTAACAATTCTAAATAGAGCCAATTCCAGTTAATTGGACCATCAATTACTTGGGGCAGCCGCTTACTTGGGGCAACTTTTCAAGAGCAAAAACTAAATGAGAAAGTAACCAAGATTCCCTTTATTTATTTGGGAAATGCCGCTTAATTGGGGCAGGAGGCCTTTGCCGAAGTTTCTAACGAGTGTCAGATGTGTGCACTTGCATGGCCACTGGACAATACATCATGCTTAGAGTGAACAATTTTTAAATAGCATCAACTCCATGCACCTGTATTCAAAAAAAAAGATTTTTTTTAAAAATCACTGATAGTTGGCAACAAATAAGCAGCAAGATAATTCAGAACAGTTTTGTTTGCCCAGGTTTTAAGCAATTTGTCCCTGTGAGGAAGATAAAGAATAGTAGGGTGAAGGAACCATGGGTGACAAGTGAGGTGGAAAATCTAGTCAGATGGAAGAAGGCAGCATACATGAGGTTTAGGAAGCAAGGATCAGATGGGTCTATTGAGGAATATAGGGTAGCAAGAAAGGAGCTTAAAAAGGGGCTGAGAAGAGCAAGGGGGCACGAGAAGGCCTTGGTGAGTAGGGTAAAGGAAAACACCAAGGCATTCTTCAATTATGTGAAGAACAAAAGGATGACAGGAGTGAAGGTAGGACCAATTAGAGATAAAAGTGGGAAGATGTGCCTGGAGACCATGGAAGTGAGCGAGGTCAATGAATACTTCTCTTCTGTATTCATCAATGAGAGGGAACTTGATGATGATGAGGACAATATGAGTGAGGTTGATGTTCTGGAGCATGTTGATATTAAGGGAGAGGAGGTGTTGGGAGTTATTAAAATACATTAGGACGGTAAGTCCCCAGGGCCTGACGGAATATTCCCCAGGCTACTCCATGAGGCGAAGGACGAGGTTGCTGAGCCTCTGGCTAGGATCTTTATGTCCTCGTTGTCCATGGGCATGGTACCAGAGGATTGGAGGGAGGCGAATGTTGTCCCCTTGTTCAAAAAAGGTAGTGGGGATAGTCCAGGTAATTATAGACCAGTGAGCCTTACGTCTGTGGTGGGAAAGCTGTTCGGAAAGATTCTTAGAGATAGGATCTATAGGCATTTAGAGTGTCATGGTCTGATCAGGGACAATCAGCATGGCTCTGTGAAGGACAGATTGTGTCTAACAAGCCTGACAGAGTTCTTTGAGGAGGTGACCAGGCATATAGATGAGGGTAGTGCAGTGGATGTGATCTATATGGATTTTAGTAAGGCATTTGACAAGGTTCCACACAGTAGGCTTATTCAGAAATACAGAAGGCATGGGATCCAGGGAAGTTTGGCCAGTTGGATTCAGAATTGGCAGAGGATTGTGGTGGAGGGAGTACATTCAGACTGGAGGATTGTGACGAGAGGTGTCCCACAAGGATCTGTTCTGGGACCTCTACTTTTCGTCATTTTTATTAACGACCTGGATGTGGGGGTAGAAGGGTGGGTTGGCAAGTTTGCAGACGACACAAAGGTTGGTGGTGTTGTAGATAGTGTAGAGGATTGTCAAAGATTGCAGAGAGACATTGATAGGATGCAGAAGTGGGCTGCGAAGGGGCAGATGGAGTTCAACCCACAGAAGTGTGAGGTGGTATACTTTGCAAGGACAAACTCCAAGGCAGAGTACAAAGTAAATGGCAGGATACTTGGTAGTGTGGAGGAGCAGAGGGATCTGGGGGTACATGTCCACAGATCC
The DNA here is from genome assembly GCF_963921235.1 of Mobula hypostoma. Taxonomy (NCBI): domain Eukaryota; kingdom Metazoa; phylum Chordata; class Chondrichthyes; order Myliobatiformes; family Myliobatidae; genus Mobula; species Mobula hypostoma. Next base: position 28,954,002 of record NC_086115.1, on the reverse strand, counting down.
TTGAAAGTTGCCTTACAGGTAGATAGGGTAGTTAAGAAAGCTTATGGGGTGTTAGCTTTCATAAGTCGAGGGATAGAGTTTAAGAGTTGCGATGTAATGACGCAGCTCTATAAAACTCTGGTTAGGCCACAATTGGAGTACTGTGTCCAGTTCTGGTCGCCTCACTATAGGAAGGATGTGGAAGCATTAGAAAGGATACAGAGGAGATTTACCAGGATGCTGCCTGATTTAGAGAGTATGCATTATGATCAGAGATTAAGGGAGCTAGGGTTTTACTCTTTGGAGAAAAGGAGGATGAGAGGAGACATGATAGAGGTGTACAAGATAATATGAGGAATAGATAGAGTGGATAGCCAGTGCCTCTTCCCCAGAGCACCACTGCTCAATACAAGAGGACATGGCTTTAAGGTCAGGGGTGGGAAGTTCACAGAGGATATTAGAGGAAAGTTTTTTTTACTCAGAGAGTGGTTGGTGCATGGAATGCACTGCCTGAATCAATGGTGGAGGCAGATACACTCGTGAAGTTTAAGAGACTACTAGACAGGTATATGGAGGAATCTAAGGTGGGGGGGGTTATATGGGAGGCACAGTTTGAGGGTCAGAACATTGTGGGACGAAGGGCCTGTAATGTGCTGTACTATTCTATGTTCTATGTATTCAGGTTTGGAGACACAAGAAACAGCCAGGAATGGAAAACAAAACAAATTTCACTACTTCAAGTTAGTAACTATGAAGAATTTGAAGATATTGACAATCATCTTGAAATGTTACAATGAAAAAGATTTTGGAGTTGCAATTGTCGATAGCATTGTATGAAGGTAGTCCATTATCTATACTAGGCGTCTGCACTGATTTTGTTCATTTACAGTTACACAAAAGAACAAACACTCAAGTTGGATGAATTCCTCCAATAACCAGTTTGGATCAATACAGTTTTATAACACTGTAGTAGTATTACTGGTGTTCTAATTTGTTTGGTATTTAATTTAATTGCATAATTTGTTAATCAGTTAAACTGTGGTTTGTCTTTTTTAATATATCTTTTTAACCATTTCCACAAAACCAGTGAATTGGCGAAGCTATTTAATTAAGACAAAATATGCTGCTTCCAATGTGTCCCAATTAACTGGAATCCACTGTACTGTATCTGAAACACAACTTTATTCAAAATCTTTATACAAAATAACAGCACAAGTTATTTTGAATTGACTCAAAATATTTCATCCATCCTGTTCCAAGCTCATACTTTGCCAAGTCTGTTGGGGCGGTTTACTGTATCCAGTGCTCCCAATCCAGACTCTTCTACATCAACGAGACCAGATGTAGACTGAGAGACTGCTTTGTCAAGTACCACATCTCCAAACGCAACAAGCAGAGATTCCCGATGGCCAACTATTTTAATTTCAATTCCCATTCCCACTCCAACATGTCAGTCCATGGCCTCTTCTACTGCCATGATGAGACCATTCTCAGGTTGGAAGAACACCACCTCATATGCCATCTGGGTAGCCTCCAACCTGAGGGCACAAATTCCAATTTGTCAAGACTTCCAGCAATTTTTCTCCTCCCCCTTCCTTTTTCTTCCACTCCCCACTCTGGCTACCCCCCTCCGAACCTCTTCTCCTTACCTGTATATCACCTCCCCTGGTGCCTCAGCTCCTCCTTTTCTCCCATAGTCCACTCTCCTCCCCTATCAGATTCCTCCTTTTTCAGCCCTTCATCTTTTCCACCCAGCATCTCCCAGCTTCTTACTTCAAATTCAAGTTAACTGTCATCTGACTGTATGTTCCTCTGGACCCACAAAACTTGCATCATACAGAGCACAAAAATATTACCACAGATAATTTAATAAAATATAATTCAAAGTGCATTCAGTGTGCAGCACAGGTAAAAGGTTTTCAGTCCTACTGACGAGACTTTGGCAGTGAGAGGGTATTCATTAGTCTCAAGCATGAGGGAAGCTGTTACCCAGTCTAGCAGCCCTCAACCTACAGGCTGATTTATACCTGTGCGTCAACTGGACGCCATAACCTACGCAAGTGGCCTACGTGCGTTGTGAGCACTTATACTCGTGTGTTGATGTGTCTGCATCGCTCTGTAATTTGAGCACGTCGTGCATGCGCACACACCTGCCCGTGCAAGGCTTCATGGTCGTGGTAGTCTTTCTCAGGGTAAGTAAGATTAAAGCGAGCATTTCTTTTTTGTAAAAGCGAAATGTGTCCTCCATAATTTCGGAGGTCTGTAAAGCTTTATCGAAAGCATTGCAGCTGGAGTTCCTTCCCTGCCCTTCAGTCAGCCAATGGAAAACTATCGCAGCGTAGGAGGAAATGCGACGCTATCAAGCGGACCAATCACAGTTGTTGCGGTCTGCGTTGCTGTGACGCGCAGTTACATTTTGGGAGAGGTGCGCTACGGTGTAGGGATCCGCAGCGACGCCATACCTATGGCGTCAAGTTGACACACAAGTATATATCAGCCTTAACAGCCATTACTCCCTTCCCTACAGTAGTAGGTCAAAGAGATTGTAGAATGGGTGGTAGGGATCCAGCACCTTCATATACAATGCTCCCGGTAAACATCACAAACAAGGTGCAGGGAAGGCCCAGTGATCCTCTTGATGTTTTTACTATTCTCTGTAGTGTCCAGCATTCTGATACCTTGCAGCTTCCACACCACACAATAATACACCCAGACAGAACACTCTCAATGCTGCTCCTGTAGAAAATTGTTAGAATAGGGGTGGGGGAGCCTTGCTTGCCCCCATCTCTTCAGAAAGTACAGATTCTGCTGTGCCTTCTTGACTAATGAGGCAGTGTTTTGGGTCCAGGTCAGATAATCTGTTATATGCACATCAAAGAACTTTGTCTCTTCACTCTCTCTACAGCAGAGCCACATGTAAAGAGCAGTCAACCCTCATCCTCCCTCCCCTAGCCACTTGGCTTCACAACACCTTCCAGCCTGTACTCCTCCTCTCTCATCACCAGCTTATTCTGGCTTCTTCTCCCATCCTTTCCAGTCCCAATGAAGGGTCTCATCCCAAAACATTTACTATTTATTCCTTTCCATAGATACAGCCTGACATGCTATTCCTCCAGAATTTTGTGTGTTACTTTGGATTTCCAGCATCTGCAGAATCTCATGCTCATACTCTGCCAATGGATAAGGACAGTATTAGGCCAACTTGTAAGGTCTTCTATGCTCAAATACATTTTTGTAATCAATGCTGAGGATAATGCAAGGTGAACTACCAGAGGATTGTGGCAAAAGACAGAAATCAGATCCAAGTGGAACGCTAATGCTTCCAAGAGCATCAGAAGGGTTCACTACTAAATAAAAATAATACAAAGCCACAGTAAATATTCTCTCTACAATCCACTACTTTGAAATATTTATAGCAATCATGCTATATTGGAGGCTGAAGTTTACCAAGTGATGGTCTTGGAAATCTGAGTATGAGCAGCAGTGTATGCTTCTACTGAAATGTAAAGTTGTAAGAGACTTTAAAGGCAAAACTATAAAGTTCCTTTTCAATTTGTTTTATAAAATGTGATCTCTTTTTTTTACATTTAGAGATACAGCATGGTAAGTGTAATTGGGCAGCGCTAGCCCAATGAGCACGCAATGCCCAATTACCCTACTAATCCATATTGTATGTTTTTGGAATGAGAAAGGAAACCAGAGCACCCAGAGGAAATCCATGCAGTCACAGAGATAATGTACAAACTCCTTAAATTTAATCCAGGTCACTGGGACCACAATAGCATTACACTAATGGCTACACTTCCATGTCGCTTCTTTACCTCCAGCAGAAATAGTCAAATATAGTGCCCCATCATGTGCATTAAAAAATACAACTCCACATATAAAGTGAAAGAAAGTCAGCTAATGGGTATTCTTTGAGTCCACAACCTTAAAATAAAACATTTTGTAGTTAGTAGCTACTTTTATCATTACCATCCATCTCGACATATTGGCACATCAAACCTTGTCAACTATCAATGGCTGCTCTTTCCTTCAAGGGTAAAGTGAAATCATGAAACATGTTTTCAAATTAAACAATATTCTCCTAAAAAGATCTAATGTTCATATGTTCAACATTGTTAATTTTGTCTGCCAGAAGTAGAAAGACAAGAAAGAAAGCATATCCTGTTGGTATATTCAGACCAAGGATTACATTAGCCAAGATTATCCTTTCAATTCTGTAACTTCTAAAGGGGTACACAAAAATTGTACAAGAAATATAAATACACCAATTTAGTACAAAGGACAACTAAACAGGGGATTAAATGTCATAACCAAGGAGGGCTCGGAACCAGCATAAACTAAATAACATGGCCGACCTTTTCAATGTAGGGCAAAGCCAAAGAACACAGAGCAACTTTACCCTACGTCATGTAACATGCAAAAAAAAGTATTTTTGACAATGCCAAAAGAACATATAGGTGCCTAGTGATTATGGTGGGTCACCAAAGTTGCAAAGTGATGTATATTGTAACAATTCAAACATAACTCTGAAAGTAAATTTTGTATTGTTAAACTAGGATGAGCATCTGTAATATTGACTGAATCACATTCTACGTTAAACCCATTTATTACTGTGATATAGTCACTCGGAATCAAAATTAATGAACATAAATTACAAGTCTCATTATGGTATTTTCCAGTGCTCCAGACACTGAAACTGCAGTTACATTGTCTAACCAGTAAGAGTGCTATAATAGCTTCATGAAATTACTGTGTAGACCAACTCCTGCAAATAAAGCAGAACATTGAATTCCCTGATGTAAATTTATATCACGGTGTTACTGATTAAGACACATTGACAAAAACAACATGCAATAACATGCACCAAGTGTTATATGTCCACTGTACCTCTTCCTATAGATGCTGCCTGGCCTGCTGCGTTCACCAGCAATTTTTATGTGTGTTGCTTGAAATTCCAGCATCTGCAGATTTCCTCGTGTTTACATTCTAGTTTCTGATACATTTACCTTAAAATTTTAAACAAGTTCAGGAAGGATACTGCAACCTTTAATCAGTGCTAGATCACTTTATAGAACAGACCTGGGTTAGATTAGTAACTTTGTTTTAAAAAAGAAACATAGAAAACCTACAGCACACTACAGGCACTTCGGTCCACAGAGCCGAACATGTCATTACCTTAAAAATTAGCATAAGACCATAGACCATAAGACAAAGGAGCAGAAGTCGGCCATTCAGCCCATCGAGTCTGCTCCGCCATTTTATCATGAGCTGATCCATTCTCCCATTTAGTCCCACTCCCCCGCCTTCTCACCATAAGCTTTGATGCCCTGGCTACTCAGATACCTATCAATCTCTGCCTTAAATACACCCAGTGACTGGGCCTCCACTGCCACCCGTAGCAACAAATTCCATAGATTCACCACCCTCTGGCTGAAAAAATTTCTTCGCATCTCTGTTCTGAATGGGTGCCCTTCAATCCTTAAGCCACGCCCTCTCATACTAGACTCCCCTATCATGGGAAACAACTTTGCCACATCCACTCTGTCCATGCCTTTCAACATTCGAAATGTTTCAGAGGTCCCCCCTCATTCTTCTGAACTCCAAGGAATACAGTCCAAGAGTGGAAAACATACGTTAACCTTCTCATTCCTGGAATCATTCTAGTGAATCTTCTCTGTACCCTCTCCAACGTCAGCACATCCTTTCTTAAATAAGGAGACCAAAACTGCCCACAGTACTCCAAGTGAGGTCTTACCAGCACCTTTTAGAGCCTCAACATCACATTACCTCCAGTTACCCAGAGCCCTCTAATTTTCTGAGCTCCGTGTACCCATCCAGGAGTCTCTTAAAAGACCCTATCATATCTGCCTCCACCATTGTTGCCAGCAGCCCATTCCACGTACTCACCACTCTCTGCGTAAAAAAAATTACTCCTGACATCTCCTCTGTACCTACTTCCAAGCACCTTAAAACGGTGCCCTCTCATGCTAGCCATTTCAGACCTGCGAAAAAGCCTCTGACTATTCACACAATCAATGCCTCTCATCATTTTATCAGGTCACCTCTCATCCTCTGTCACTCCAAGGAAAAAAGGCCAAGTTTACTCAACCTATTCTCACAAGGCATGCTCCCCAAACCAGCCAACATCCTTGTAAATCTCCTCTGCACCCTTTCTATGTTTCCACATCCTTCCTATAGTGAGGTGACCAGAACTGAGCATAGTACTCCAAGTGGGGTCTGACCAGAGTCCAAAATAGCTGCAACATCACCTCTCAGCTCCTAAACTCAATCCCACAGTTGATGAAGACCAATGCACCATATGCTTTCTTAACCACAGAGTCAACCTGCGCAGCAGCTTTGAATGTCCTACGGACTCAGACCCCAAGATCCCACTGATCCTTCACACTGCCAAGAGTCTTACTATTACGACTATATTCTGCCATCATATTTGACCTACCATAATGAACCACCTCACACTTAACTGGGCTGCACTCCATCTGCCACTTCTCAGCCCAGTTTTGCATCCTATCAATGTCCCACTGTAACCTCCAACAGCCCTCCACACTATCCACAACACCAACATCTCAACACAAGCAAGGCTGCAGGAGCAGATGGTGTCAGTACCAGGGTGCTCAAAGCCTGTGCCCCTCAGCTATGTGGAGTACTTCGCCATGTATTCAACATGAGCCTGAGGCTCCGGAGGGTTCCTGTACTGTGGAAGATGTCCTGCCTCGTCCCTGTGCCAAAGACGCCACGCCCCAGCGGTCTCAATGACTACAGACCGGCGGCATTGACCTCCCACATCATGAAGACTCTGGAGAGACTTGTTCTGGAGCTGCTCCGGCCTATGGTCAGGCCACACCTAGATTCCCCTCCAGTTCGCCTACCAGCCCCGACTAGGAGTTGAGGATACCATCGTCTACCTGCTGAACCGTGTCTACGCCCACCTGGACAAGCCAGCGAGCACTGTGAGGGTCATGTTTTTTGACTTCTCCAGTGCATTCAACACCATCCGCCCTGCTCTGCTGGGGGAGAAGCTGACAGCGATGCAGGTGGATGCTTCCCTGGTATCATAGATTCTTGATTACCTGACTGGCAGACCACAGTATGTGTGCTTGCAACACTGTGTGTCCAACAGAGTGATCAGCAGCACTGGGGCTCCACAGGGGACTATCTTGTCTCCCTTTCTCTTCACCATTTACACCTCGGACTCCAACTACTGCACAGAGTCTTGTCATCTTCAGAAGTTTTCGGATGACTCTGCCATAGTTGGATGCATCAGCAAGGGAGATGAGGCGGAGTACAAGGCTACAGTAGGAAACTTTGTCACATGGTGTGAGAATTATCTGCAGCTTAACATGAAAAAGACTAAGGAGCTGGTGGTAGACCTGAGGAGAGCTAAGGTACCGGTGACCCCTGTTTCCATCCAGGGGGTCAGTGTGGACATGGTGGAGGATTACAAATACCTGGGGATACGAATTGACAATAAACTGGACTGGTCAAAGAACACTGAGGCGGTCTACAAGAAGGGTCAGAACCGTCTCTATTTCCTGAGGAGACTGAGGTCCTTTAACATCTGCCAGACGATGCTGAAGATGTTCTACAAGTCTGTGGTGGCCAGTGCTATCATGTTTGCTGTTGTGTGCTGAGACAGCAGGCTGAGGGTAGCAGACACCAACAGAATCAACAAACTCATTCGTGAGGCCAGTGATGTTGTGGGGATGGAACTGGACTCTCTCACGGTGGTGTCTGAAAAGAGAACGCTGTCTAAGTTGCATACCATTTTGGACAATGTCTCCCATCCGCTACATAATGTACTGGGTGGGCACAGGAGTACATTCAGCCAGAGACTCATTCCACCGAGGTGCAACGCAGAGCGTCATAGGAAGTCACTCCTGCCTGTGGCCATCAAACTTAACAACTCCTCCCTTGGAGGGTCAGACACCCTGAGCCAATAGGCTGGTCTTGGATTTATTTCATAATTTACTGGCATAATTTACATATTACTATTTAACTATTTATGGTTTTATTACTATTTATGGTGCAACTGTAACGAAAACCAATTTCCCCTAGGATCAATAAAGTATGACTATGACTATGACCACCAACTTTTGTGTCATCAGCAAATTTACTAATCCATCCCTCCACTTCTTTATCCAGGTCACTTATAAAAATCATGAGGAGTAGCAGTCCCAGAACAGATCCCTGAGGCACACCACTGGTCACCGACCTCCATGCAGAATATGACCCATTTACAACCACTCTTTGCCTTCTGTGGGCAAGCCAGTTCTGGATCCACAAAGCAATGTCACCTTGGATCCTGTGCCTCCTTACTTTCTCAATAAGCCTTGCATAGGGTACCTTGTCAAATGCCTTGCTGAAATCCATGTACACTACATCTATGACTCTACCTTCATCAATGTGTTTAGTCGCATCCTCAAAAAATTCAATCAGGCAAATCTGATTTCCTGTTTGGTTTATAAGTTTTATGAGGCAAGACATAAATAAAACAATTGTTGATGCAACTCACCAAAACATTAGAAACTTTCCAGAGTTACTCCAAATACTTTCTACCCAGTCTCTTGCAATTTCCCCCCCCCCCCAAGTATTTATTGTCTCTACTCAACCATCAATAGTAGATCAGCAGGGCTGGATAATGCAGTACTGCTATATTTGATTTACCTCAGAAGCTTGAAGGCCTAATTGCAGTTACTCCCTGCAATTCCAAAACCATTTTTGTTATTAGAAAAGATATATCAAGTTATATTTCTCTCTCACAAATTGGAGAAAGTCCTTACATTCTTTATCAGCCTTTCTGTCAACCATAAAGGAACACAATTAGTATCACAGCACATACATTCCGCGAAAGAGTTCAGACTCTTCAACTGAGCATTATAGATCTTACAGTTATTATGAGGGCTGCCAACAGAAAGTCATACAGCACACCATTCAAGCACTGAAAAACATATAGATGCAGTAATTTGCTTGTTCATTTAACCTCTATTACATTACAGCTATTGATTCAAGGAAAATACATAGTTTGATAAATTTCCTGACATAGCAGCGAAAAAAAGACTATATAGAGGCATTCTACGGGTTCGGAGTTTTTTTTCTTTTATTAAAGGGTATCATTGGCTGTTCATACCAAAACCAATAAGCATGAAAGCTAACTTGGAGGATATGGCAAAGTGGAAAATAACAAATAAGCAACCTATTTTGCACACAATGTAATTTTGCCTTCTTTTGAAGCACTGTAAAAGATATAAAAGAGTGAAACAATATTCATTATCTTTGATCATCCCTCTTGAAACTTGATCTGCAGTAAGATTTCACAGCTACCTCCACTATTTTTGCAAAAAGTCCAAAGATAGTTCAAAAATGGTGGCAATTATTTAAATAAATGGACCCACTAAAGTTTAGCAGAGACTGGGGTGGGCCTCCTTGGCTATCTCTAGTAGAAATATTGAAAGTTTTCCAAAATCAGGTTTTTTTTTGCCCAAACTCTAGAGAGACTACCACCAAATGATGCCATTCATTGACAAGTGTCCAAATGTACAATGTGAAATTGTAGGAAAATTAACAGTGCAAAATATTTTTGCCATTTTTTGTTTGTTGCAATCTGGACAAAATTTCAGTTACTGTAAAATAAATAGTGAGCAACATGGGAAGTTTAACTTAAGCAATGTTTGCTTTGGATGGCTGTTCTCATTCAAAATTATTTTTCATCATTAACTTATATTATCCAGCAGGAAATATACTTGAGGTTGAATCATTTTGGAATTCATCCAACTAACCTCAAGAGTTTTCGGTACATTTATTACTATTAAATTGAAGTGTTGAATTAGTCAATCAGAAACAGAAGCAATATTCCTAAACAAGCAGTACCTACGTGAGAGGCACGATATCTGATGTGACCACACAAATATGAATTCGTTGTAAAACTACCAGTGATAAAATTTAAATTCTACTGCCCTCTATAATTAGGGTGTATTATATAGCACTAGAGCTCTTGTACGCTATAATGCCCACAAAATAAATTCACGCTTAACCGAACACACAACCGACTGTACTTGCTCTAAAACCAACGTTTAAATTCGAGGACGATATCAAAATTCATTTTGTTAACCACGCGTACAAGTTATTGACTGTCCACGAAACTACCTGAACATCCTTAAGCACGCTTTTATTTTCAAAGCTACCCTACAAGCGCACGTCCTTAGCAGAAGCGGGGACCCTGCCGGTTGTCCAGCAGCTGGAGAGGCGCGCGGCACGCGCTGACGAGCGGTGCATTTGAACTAGTGCCGCCGGGCACCGCGCGCACCTGGCAGAGCGACGACGGACGCGAGCCACCTGCTGCACCACGCAGCCACTCCTGCCATTGGTTGCGTTCTTGGCGCCAAACCTTATTCACCGATTCTGCGCGAGGTGCGTTAAGAAAGAAGTGGGCGAGTTTAGTTGCGCATAACGTTATGTGCTATATTGGAAGGTAAAATTTGGCTTGCACATCATTTGTGCAAGCAGAGGGCAGAAGTTTATTTAGTTCCCAACTGGTAAAATCAAGTGTAATGCATTATTATAAACACATAATATACATAACTAACAATATCCACATATGCCACATAATTAGCCGTTACCAAATACGACGCAGTGAGACATATTTGAAGTCTGGGTTGTTTCAGCAGTATTTGCTTTACCTTGTCTTGGAGGAGCACAAAGTCTCTCAATGCAAGCTCCAGCCTCATTCGCTGCCTACCTGGCGCCCCCGCGCGCTCCTTAAATCAAGCCCAGGCAAACTGACGTCGCCTGCACTCACACTGCTAGCCCGTACTCGACGCTACAAAATGCACCTAAATGCACTCATGGGATAACAGAAAGTTCGGAGTACCTACTCAGGCTCCTCAATGCAATAAACCTTCCTTGCTTTCATCTTGCACGGACGTAAAATGTTAATTTCTAAAACTTGATCACCTTAATCCACACATTAGGGAGAAAGCAATCAATTTACAAAAATCCCAGGACTTTTCAATGCAACATGATCTAAATCAATGATGCAAATTCGAAACAGGTACCTTCATGCTTGTCTGACTTTTTGAGAAAATGCAAACAAATTAGCGAAAAAGTCCAACTGGTTTACTTCCACAATTACTGCAACTAATTGTTGAGGTAATACGGTTACATTGCATACGAGCTTTTTGTTGATACCAAATTAACGAGACCGCTTACCGTGCACTAAATTCTTTATCTTCCACTGATGCTACACAAGACACTTCAATTTTTCCGAGGTAAAGCCGGGCGAAGGAAAAAGAAGTGGAGACCTCGGAAATGTTTCATTCCGAGCTTTTCTTTAACCTGCTCCCAGCCCACAGTCTGTTTCGGGGGCTCAAGACGGTAAGGAGACGCCACGACACTGCCCACTTCGATTTACTTTTCTCGTTGAATGTAAGGACCCCCTACTTGAAGGCACGGAGGGGGCAGTTTGCAAAAGGAGACATTTATGCAACCAAAACGCGTGAACGCACGACTTCGTATCTTCGCGACCTCTTTGCATATCTCACATCTGAAAGAAACGGGAGGACGGATAGCTTAGTGACTGAGCATTTCTAGCATGTGCTAGCAGGAGGTACGTTAGCATTCCCGACAGGTGACCAACACACAGCCTGATGTAACAGCGGGAGGACGTCTTGTTAATAAGAGCTCTTGCAAAACACTGCGCGAATAAACAGAGCCTCTGCTGTTCAACGCGAAAAATACCGCAGTTCGAGCAGTGATGGAAGTCCGAGCATTTTCCTGTCCATTTATTCGGGATGCGCTGTAGATTTGCATCGATAACGGATTTGTTCATAACTGACATGCCGCAATTCCAGCCATCAAGTCTGGTGGAATTGCGCCACACTCTGCTCAGCGATTGTCGTTCACTTTCAGAGTCGACAATTTTAAGACCCAGTTTGGTTTAGGTTCTATAGAGAACTTGAATGAATAAATGACGTAAATCGAAAACACAACGTTTAGATGCTTATAAAATGGCCAAAACAGCATCAATTCACTATGCCTTCGCTTATCGGTGCAACGAACCTACAAATGGAATGTCTTGCTGAATGACAAATATGTAACTGGTGCAGTTTAACTCTTTTTCCTCTATTTCATTTATTTCAGGGAGTATCGGCTCGCTTCCTGAAACGGTTACAATCTCATTTAAGAAATTTAAATTAGCAGTTGTCTGACTTTTTTTTAAAAAAAGATTCCTGTAACTTTAGCAGTGAGTGCTGCCTTCCCTGGTCCCCGTGCGAGTTTGCTGGTAAAATCGCGGTTGAAACCTTTGTTCAGACACAGTTTAACCATTTCAGTTGTAAACACAGCATATAGTTTATTACACAGTTACTCAAAAATGGAATGTTTATCTTTAGGAGAACTGAAATTATTGTGAATTAATAGTGAATTCTATACTGGGAATTGCTTTATTGAATAACGATTACATGGATTGTTTTCCAGTTCTGCTCAAAGATGCGTTTTTTTAAACGGGAACACGTGCCAACAATTAGTATATTAAACTGGCAGTCCCCCCGCCCCCGAGGAAACAGAGGCTGTCAATATTAACTGATCAGAACAGTTACAAGATGAGATAGAAGCCAATTGGATTAGTTGGAGTGTGGGCTGAAGCCTGCATTAATGGAACAACATCAGTTGGAGGGCAGAGATGGTGACTCTTACAACTAATCAGATTGATTAGAGGGCAGCAGTCAATTTTTACTTTCTTACTCTGTTGATTGTACAGAAATTTAAGGATAACGTTCAGATCAGGCGGGAGATTCAGAAAGTTATTTCTGACTTATTTTTAATAAATGAGGAGATGTTTAGTCCATGACTATTAGGTGTGAAAGTTTATTTTCTACAAGGCTGGTTGTTGCGATACGGAGGATGCTTCCTGGTGTGAATGCATTAACAGGCTTTATTTAGGGACACCTGCTAAGCACTCCACCCATAGAATTGTCAAAATCGGGAAACAAAGTCAATCTCTGTGCTGGAATAACACTACTACTTATTTTAAAATAAACATGTATTCATATTTAGCATTTTGCCGCTGTGCCCTGCAATGCTACGATGATGAATTGTGACACAGCCGAGCAGCACAGCCTCGCAGCTCCCGCTGTTTGGGTTCCCACCCGACTTCAGGTGCTCAGCTGTCAGACATTTGCACATTCTCGGTGCGACTGTGTACTCTGGGTTCGCCGGTTTCCTCCCACGTCCCAGAGCTGTACTGGTTGTTAGGATAGGTGCTGCTATAAATTAATTCGAGCATAGGTAAGTGGAGTAAGAATTGATGAGCAAAAGGCAGCGAATAGGTCACTGGGATTCGGAATGAAGGAAATCTTCTGAGAGCTGGGCATGGTCTTGATGGGCTGAATGGCCCTATCCCATATATCAGAAAATATGAGAAATACAAAAACAATGAACTTCATTCTCTCAACTCCAGGTGTTTGGTATTCATCTAGCAATGATATTAATATTTAATCCTTCACCAGAGCTTGGTTCAGCAATAGCCACCGTAGTAAAAAAAAAGCTCCTAAAAATTCCTGAGCTTGCGGGGGGATTGTACTGTTGCTATCACAGAAAAGAGGACAGAATTCGGGATTTATTTATTTAAATTGTCGTGGAAAGGGAGACAGGGAAGGGAAAGGGGTGGGGGAAGGGAATGGAGTAATGGGATAGGAAGGGGGAGGTGAAAAGGAGTAGGTGAGGAGAAAGGGTGGGGGATGAAAGGGGTCAGGGAAGGGGAAGGGGTTGGGGCAAGGAGGGTAGAGAAGGATGGTAGAGGGAGGAGGGAGAAGGGTGTGAGGAGAGGAGGGGTTGGGGAAACTGTGGTGGGAACAAGGAAGAAGAGAGGGAGAGAGTGGGAGATCCCAGGAGAAGGACTAAGAATCTATATTGCGCCACCTGTGTTATATTCTCTCAGCTCAGAGGCAAGTTGGCTGGTTTGCAGGCAATCTCCACCTCTCAACTTTCTTTTGGTTTTCAGAAGAAAATCTATCCCGCAGAGGCCAAGTTAACATACAGATATGGGACTTAGAACTACAAATGGCTTGGCTTCCAAACAGCAATTGATCACAATTGCTAAGGAACCCACAAGAGAGAAATTCTACTCAAAGATTTGAATTATTTGCTGAGAAGGCCTTCTTCAGCCCCAATGGATCTGTACATTGTGTCATTGTTCCTGGCTTTGGCCATTGATTACTGAGGAAATAATGTTAATAGAATTTCTCCATTGTTTCTTTTACATAAACAGGCACATCCCAAGGACTCAAATCTGTGTTAATACTGCTGTACACTGACAATTGGAAGCATCACTTTACTGCATGAGATATTTTAGAATCTGTCTTTTTAAAATACTTGATTGAATTCCAAGACTTAGGAAACGTCAAAAGTGGAGCAAAGGAGAACTATTTTGGCATGAGCATACAATTACTTGCCAAAGGCGATTATTGTAAATGATTTTGCCCAATACTTAACATGTTGTATTTAAAGTTTAGTAAAGTGAATTGAACAATTCCAAATCCTCTTCAATTTGTGAAATCAGACTGCATATGATTTGATGTTTGATTTCCCTTTATTTAATTTTAATTATTTGAGATGTTTTACAATGGTTATCTCTTTGCCCACTGAAAAAGGGGCAATTTAATATGCTGTGCACATGGGTTTAACTATTATTGAAAACTACATGAAAGTCATTGTATTCCAGCACAAAATGATACTTTTAGACCAATACATGTAGGTTAAAATATTTGTTAGGATTTATTTAAAAGCTGAAAGGTATAAGCAGGTTATGAAATATTATAAGTAAGTGAAGGAGTGCAATACTTCAAAACAACCAAACAGATTTGTTGTAATTTTTAACAGGACAATGACTGGGTGAACTGAATTAATTTAACCTTGTCTGATTTTAACTCCCAATAATTTCAATAGAAGTGGCAGTCAGCTGAGATCTCTAATGGTCCATCTCCTGTCAACGTTTATCACCTAGACACTTAAAGAGATCATTAACCTGATCCGATCTGGAAAGCTAGTAAACAGTGGAACATTTGGAGGAATAAAATCTGCTTTGTTTCTTGGTAAGGCATCAAAATCTTTTGTGGCACAGCACAAATATACCCAAAGCACTTGAACCCAATGTGAGAATTAAAGCCCACTGAGTTGTATTTTTAGCCTAGGGATATCTGACGCCAGTGCTATCAATCGACTCTGATCGAACATTATATGTTAGGAAGTTTGCTTAGAATGTAAGGCAATTTACTATCTGTCATCTAAGTCCCAAAAATTACAACACTGGCCATGCATAATTTATTGCATAAAAAGACTTGCATTGATGGCGAACTTTTAAGAATGTCCCAAAGCACTTTATAATCAATGAATACTTCTGAAACATAGTCATTGCTGTATGGTAGCAAACATAACCTGCCCATCAATGAGAGTCAAATTATACCTTTACCAGCTGACAAATGTCATCTCTCTCTGTATGATCAAAACTTCAATCTCCAATTGCAAAATTGGCTTCTATACCTTGAAAAATTTTGTACAAGCTAACCTATTTTGTAACAACCTCCTGCAGACATGTCTTGTATTCCTTCCCCTCCCTGCCCCCCCCCCAACCTCCTTATTCTTGTTTCCTCCCTTTCCAGTGCTGATGAAGGAATTTGGCCCAAAGCATCAACTGTTTATTCCCCTCTATAGATGCTTCCAGTATTTTGTGTGTTGTTCACTGTACTCCTATCTTTGATCAAAGAAGAGCACTAAAGTGAGGAAAAGTCAAAGGGGTGATATTCAGGAAGGATGAATTGCAAGAGAGAGAAATACTTTAAAATGTTGTCATGTATGCTGGATCATAGATTGCAAGTAACACATGCCTTCCACAGGTTTTATTAAATGTTATCAGAAAGCTGTTGGAAAGGGCAGAGTGTATTTTCCCACCCTATTTGTGCAATGGACAGAGCTAAACAATGGATCAGTTTAAGGCACTGCAGTCTTGCTACTTCTAGTCAGGAAGAGTGTTGAACAATCAATCAGGTAACAGGAGGAGGAACTCTGACAACAGGAGGGGCTAACACCTGAGTGCCAAACACAATGTGGAAGCATTGTAAACCATGTTCAGCTGGACAGCCCAGTAGCTGGTCGATCTCAACGTCAACCCTCACCTTAACAGAAGTCAGTCTTCAGCCATGTGATCACACCACATCATATCAAGAGCCACAAGGGGGTCACTACAGGAGTTCCTTAGGGAATGACCATGACTCAACTATCTTCAGCTACTTCAACAATGACCTTCTTTCCATCATAAAGTCAGAAATATGGATAGTTTTTAACAAGTGCCAACAGAGCTGAGAGTTGTAGATTAACAAATTATATGAAAGAACTGAATGAGGAAAATGAAAGGTGTTATCAAGTACATACAGAAATAAAAAGAATAAACTTCATACTTGTTAAGTGGAGAACAAGGGTTTGGGTAACTGATGGAAGTGTTAATTGTATAAAATGAAAGGAGGTGTGAAAGCAATGGGTGAACAACACATAACCAGAGAATATGTTAATATGTTCATGTGATGTGACCCACACAATATGGTATAACTCAACTAATTGTACATTGAAATATCAGATAGATCCCCATAAAACATTTTTGCTTTGAATCTCACTATTAATCTTCTCTAAACTAAGTCTAAGTCATATTGATTCCTCTCCATCCTTTTTCCAGTTATTTAAACTTTAGTCTGTGCTTTACCTGAGCCTCCTACAATAGTTAACCAAAAAAAATGTACATGAGACTGTAGAGCTACATTCACTTCATAACATTAAGCACACACATATGTCCCTCTCAAAGGTGGCAAATTTAAATTCTTACACACCATTTGTTGGCACAAGGAATTGAACATTAAAGGTAATTTGCTATAAACCCTGTTGGTCCTGAATCTAAAAAATTGCCCTCCTGTCTTTCTACTTCCTCATGCAATCTTTCCTCATTCTCTCAAAGTCTTTGTTGCAGCCCATTTATAGTTTCCCTCTTCTCCCCAGATCATCTAGGATCTCAACAATCAATAAACAATTAAAGAAGCACTTGCCTTGTGTGTGTGTTGAACCTGCAGCATAGAGGAGAGCTATTTGGTTCACTGCAGTAGTGGAAGAAAGGTCTTTGAAAGACCTAACTATGCATACAAGGGTGCTAGTAAGTTTGTGAACCCTGCAGAATATTCCCTATTCCACATAAATATGGCCTAAAATGTAATCAGGTCTTTACATAAATCCTAAAACTAGATAAAGAGAACCCAATTAAACAAATAGAAAAAAAAACATTGTACTTGTTTGTTATAGTTGATCTGCCTGATCAACTACCTGATGAACTGCCTGGGGATCACCATGGCATGCCTGGAGCTAGCAGTGGGTGAGACAGTGAGCAAACCACTAGTAGTGCACTGCTGAATAGGCAGACAGGCTCTGGGAAACCTGAAAAAGATACAACTAGCATTCAAAGTAGCCCATCAACACCACAGGCTGCAACTCCTGCAGGTGTTACTCAGCAGAGCAGTCCACTTACAACTGAGACCATTCAAGCAGTTAAAAGAAAGTCACACATGAAATGGTCATTAGATGTAAACACATTGATAATGCGTGTATATTATCAAGTAATTAGAACTTGAGACTAAGGTGACAGGATACAGGGACAAACTTCAGCAGTTTATAGTACAATATCCCTCCATGCAAGTAAATGCACAACAAACAGCAGATCAACATAGGCTGATAGTAAAAACTAACTTAATCCCTATAGACATGTTAAACCAAATAAAACATGAAAATGCACGAGGTTTAGAAAAAAATCCAACCTAAAGACCACAACAATGCCATTCAAGAAAATAATGAAGATGCCAACCCCCGAGGCATTCATGAAAGATAGAATTACTTCAACAACTGCTCCACAACCTGATGGTAATAGCAACTACACAGATGTAGAGCCTCCACAGAATGCTAATGATGAAGCTGAGATTAGAAACAAAATTATCCTAACACTTAATATCACACTAACAGAATACATGGGCACTGACCCAACAAAAATACCCTACATATCAAAACAAAGCAGGTCATCAAAATTCACAAAGAATTAGTACTCTCAACTATATTATGTTATCACAATATTTAGGAAAAAAATAAACATTCAAAGAACTACACACAATAACATACTGTAGTGCAGTGCAATGGCTCCAAAGTAGAGCCACTTATTGATAGAAACCTAAAATTGAGTAACAAAATGAGAACACTAAAATTGAAACCTTATGTGCAGGAATAGCCCACATAATGGAGTATAAACTGGATAATCTGAGCAAGAAAGTTCAGAGAAAAGCTAAGGAAGTATAATTTCCATTCAAGATACAATCAACCCAACCAAAAGTGTAGTACATAGAATTTAGAGATATACTAAAGCAAAAGCTTGGTGCACCCAAAGCCAGACCAAATAGATACATGAAATGTGCCAGATGAAGAAAACATAATTAATAGTTCCAGAACAATGATAAAGGTTAATACAGGACATTGAAACTAAATCCCTAACACACCAAAATGTCACAAACCCTCACACATAATGAGCAATAAACACAGCTAATGAACTTTTGGTCTAATATCTGATCAAACAGGGTGACACACAATCAAGAAGCAAGCTGAATAGCTGGATTTGGGGGGAAAAGGAACCACTCACACAACTGAAGACTTGCAATGGATATGCTGAAAGAGGTTATAAAAATACCCTCAACTGGAAAAGTACTGGCAGTGATATTATTTATAATTATTGGCACAAAATTTACTTGTATTCATCTATCCTTATTAATGCATATAAACAATTTTCTTCAAAATCCTGAACAAGTGCTCTAAAGCATATCTCTTACCTAAAGGAGAAATCACAAAAGACCCATCAAAATATTGTCCTATTTAATTGTTTACAAACTTTATATAAAATTGTAACATCATGCATCTCACAACTAATTGCCACTCACTTAACCACAATATGCTTACAGAAGAGCAGAAAGGATGTTGTAAGGATAGGAAAGGATGTAAAGAACAACTGTTGACAGATTCTGTAATTCTAAATCACACCTGGAGGAAAAGCAGAAAGCTTCCATGTTGTTATAGTGACTACCAAAAAACATTTGAATTTGTTCCACACTCATGGTTTATAAAAGTTCTTAATATATATATAAAGTACACCCAATACTTTTGAAATTCCTGCAACATTTGATAAAGCATTGGTGTACTATAATTACCCTATCTAGTAACAACCAAAAAAAGAACAAACACTGTTATCATAATAAACTGAGGCATTTTCCAAGGCAACTCTCTAAGCCCCCCACAGTTTGTCTAGCTTTAAATCGGCTCTGTAATTTACTAAATCGGACAAAAATAAGGTATCAAATCAGAAACAGCCAAACTAATTGTACCTTGACACACCTTCTATACATGGGCAATTTGAAATTATACACTCCTTCATCAGTAAAGATAAAGCTAAAGCTACTAATTCAAATAGTAGAACTATTTTCGAAAGATATAAACAGGAACTTTGGACTAGATGTGCAGAAAATTAAGCATAAAGAAAGGTGTAATAGAGCTAGTAGAATATAGGACAGAGAAGCTGGATATAATACAACCAATGAATGAACATGAAATTATAACTACTTAGGATATCAACAAGCAAAGAAAATAAATCATACTACAATAAAGGGAAACCTTTAGACAGAATTTACTTCAAGGCTTACGAAAATCTGCCAAACAGAGCTCGATAATAAAAATATAACAAAGGTAATAAACACTTGCTATATCCATATTAATTGTATTCTTTTGGCGTAATATCTTGGTCCAAAATAAACATGAAAAATTTACGATGAAAACTAAGAACAGAAATGACAAATTTTAGTAAATGCTATGTATACCCGAACCCACTTAGACCTAGAACAGAAGAAGGAAGAGGAATAACAGAAATTAACAAAAAAATTAACACAACAGTCAGATAAAATTTCTAAGGATATATTTTCATCAACAAAAACTCCATGCAAGCATATGCATTTCTGAGAAGAAGTAGACATCACTAAACTTAAATGGGAGCACAACCCGGAAAAAAATTAAGAGATTATCATTACAGATGTTACATACTGTAACCTTTAGAAATAAACCAGCAGCAAGAGATTTCACACTGAGCTGGGTTTTAATGTTCAAACCTCTATCTCTCTCTCCCTCTTTTAAAGTTAAACAAGCTGCAAGACAGTCAGTAAACAACATCATAGTCCCGCCTCATTTAGGCGCTCTTAAAATAACAGTCCACAGTAAACAAAACCTGTGGGTTCATAACACTGAAGAAAAAGTTAACCAAAGGAAGACCATGACCCTCCATGAAAACATCTCCATGATCTGAGCAGACTAGATGTCGATAAGGAAGCATCCGATGTCTGGCTCAGAGTTGGAGACATCTTCCCAGAAACAGAGGGGTTTCTTGTGGCAATACAGGACCAGCTGGTTAACATAAAAAAATCAATAATACACAATAAAAGACCAACAAATTTAAGATGATAAATGCAGAAAATGCCAAGAGAAACCAGGAACAATCCAACATATTACAGGATCCTGCAGCTCCTTAACTCAATCTGATTACTTATGTTCACAGATACAATCAAGTGGCAAACATCATTCACCAAAATCTTGTTTTAAAATACATACTGGGCATTTAGTTCAGCATTTAGATCTGGGCAGCTTGCTGTTAGGCTTGTGCTATGGACTCCTGGAAGAGGAAGATTATGAATATGTAACTGAACAAGGGTATGCATATTTCTGGTATGTATGTATGTATGTATTTATTTATTTATTTAATCAATCACAGGAGGTGAATACCGCTGGTAATTAAATCCTACATTGCTGAGTCTAGTGTCATAAATAGGCCGCACTGAAGAAAGATAACAATTACCTTCCCAGGTCTTTTCTGCAATCAGTATTTTTCACCTGCCATTACTGAGAAAAACCTTTTGTTTGAAAGTCCAGATTTATTTAATTACATGAAATGTAACTGCAATGATGGGATTTGAATTCATGTCTCTGGTTCAATGGTCAAGAGCTCTGGCTGCTGGTGCAGCAACTCAACTACTATTTTCCCATATCCTAACATATAATGTTAGAATGTGAAGTTTCATTTCCTTGGAAACAAATTACTTTTATGGTGAGGCACTTGAAAACAATTTCCTTCCAACAGCAAAGTGCGTGAAAGCACTTGACCACAAAATCATTTCTGAAGAATTTTGTTTGAAACTGCCAAAAGGCCTTTTAATTTGCATGGAATAGTGAGAGCATTTACTAATGCTAGGGAGTGGGAGCTGGCTGAAATGTATAAAGCTGCTTGATGTCTGTTTCGTTATATTGGTGGTCATGGGGGTGACAAAGCAGTGTCACCATCTGAATATCAGTGGTAGGGCATCTTAAAATTATGCTCCCTTTATTAGCCATTCCTGCCCTGGCGAAAGTCTCTGGCTGTCCACTATAGAGCAACTTTGCTATGGTCAGTGGCATTTACTGTCTACACTCAGCGACCACTTTATTAAATACAGATGAACACCTGCTAATTAATGCATATATATAATCAGCCAATTATGTGGCAGCAACTCAATGTATAAATGCATGCAAACATGGTCAAGAAGTACTGTTTTTTTCTTTCAAACCAAACATCAGAATGGGGAAGAAATGTGATCTAAGTGGCTTTGACCATGGAATGACTATTGGTGTCAGACGGACTGGTTTGAGTATCTTACAAACTGCTGATCCCTTTGGATTTTCACACATAGCAGTCTGCAGAGCTGACAGTGAATGGTGTGATAAATAAAAAAAATCCGGTGAGTGACAGTTCTGTGGGTGAAGAAAGCCTTGTTAATGAAAGAGGTCAGAAGGAAATAGCCAGACTGATTCAAGCTAGCAGGCAGGCAACAGTAACTCAAATATAACAGTGGTGTGCAGAAGAGCCTCTCACATTGAACCTTGAAGGGGATAGACTACATACAGTAGCAGAAGACCAAAAATATCTAGAAGTACGTATATGAGGTACCTAATAAAGTGGCCACTGAGTGTATGTCCTGCCAGCATTTGATGTTTCGAAAATGCATTACCTTGCCTGGATTAAATTTCACTTGGCACTGCTCCACTCAAATTTCCACTGATCCACATCCGTCTGTATCTTTGGCAATCTACTTTGCTTTACTTGTTGCTTTATTCTCACTTTGGTTTTACTAGTAAGTATCAGGAGGCTTTTTAAGATCCCAAGTTATACTTCCAGACTACTATTAGAATTGATCCTAATAATCAAATAACCCATTGAAATTTCCAACTTGCCTGTCTGTTGAGGGATCCAGTCAAACTTCAGGTTACAAGTCAAGGGATTCTGAGACATGAGCACTTGCAGCAGAGTTAAATCACTCACCATATTTCCAAATTCATCCACTCTCATGGGTTACAATTCATCCTTACACACCATAATTTGGTTAAATGATACATCCTTCTATCTTCCAGCTGATGATTGTGTGCTGTGTAACAGGACAAACTATATGAGCTCAAAATATGCAGGTAATGTAAAAATATTCCTAAAACTACATTTATCCTTCCACCAATTTGACTCATCATATGAAGAGAACAAAGAAAACAAACACTTTATTTGCTTTATTTATCTTTATCAGCTTCTGTAAGGTTCTGCAGAATTAAACAATACAATATTATTAATATTCTAGGTTTGCAACTACAGTACATTTGGCAATTAAGGTTTAACTAGCTTCACTATTTCAATATTTTACTGCCTTAATAACTTTGACATACTAAGCATTTTAAAGGTAGATAATTAATTGATGCAGTTGCTGAATGTATATGTAATACAATGAGATTTGAATTTTAAGCATGCAGCTCAAAATCATGCTGTTTTCTTAACACCCATTCTGATCTGAAACCTTTATCTGTACATGGCATGTGCTTTTGCAGCCAGGACAACTATCAATATAATTAAAATTAAGATTTGCATCGTCGTGGGACTCATGCATGCAAGTACTGTCCTATTGGAATTTGTCTTCTCTTTCACTAAATTCCATTTATTCACTCTCTCATCTTTATCACATTGTTAAAAATAAACCAGTTTTCTAACCAAAGTATATATTTTTCCCTTTATATATAGCCTTAGAATGAGATGTTTCTCGAGATATGTCTATAAATTAATTTGCTGCCAGGCTGCTACCATCATTATTTTTCATTTTAAGTGACAGTGGCATGAGGAATGACTCAAGTGCAACAAATTCATGATCACCTTTGATATTAATGGGGCAGAGCATTTATAATTATATGGAGGAGGTTTACAGGAAAGGGTAATCTTGCACAAAAACCCCAGCAAATTATGGCAGGCAGGAAGTAATGGTATTCATTTCATGTATAATTTTCTAAAATTACTGCACAGTAATAATGCATAGATGGTAGATGCAATATTACAGAGGAACATTTTCATAAAACACCTGCACTAGAATGTTCTGTATGTCAATTCATCAGAAAAACAATATTTTAAAAAACATTGCTATTTAATTCATTTAACAAAAACAACTTGGGCAAATATTCACCGAGGGTAGTAAAACATTACATGCTGATGAAGATTCATGTAAAATAATGCAAAATGGGGGAAATTCTCACTTACAGCATTTTTAAACGGAACCCAAGACATGGTGACATGAACACCATACTCCTCACTTAGAGTATTTATTTTACTACACCATAATTAATTAAAGTTTGTTAAAGTAATGCTACATTACATATTACATATACTGTATTCAATATATTGGTATCATATTCTTGCAGTAACTGGAGATTATCAGGATTAAGTACGATGATTTATTGATGTGTTAGAATAGCAGACAAAAAAATTTAATGAAGCCCCATGAAATATTCAAAAATTGGTGCTCATTTTATTTTTCAGCCTTAAATGGATTTTCCCCAATACAGGATTTGAACAAGATGAGAAAAGTAGCTGAAAGCCGATAATAATAATAATATTTCAGAATGTAATTTAAGAACATAGAAACAGAAGCAGAAGACCATTCATTCAGCTCCTTATCCATTTACATTGCAATAGGATTAAGACTGATGTTTTTTTCAGTTTTACTTTTGTGCAGTGTTCCTTTCCCTCTATCAGTCTCTGGTTAAATGATTAAACCTGCACACCCCTATTAGTTTGAGCATTGCAAGGATTTGTGCCTATTGAGTGAATCAGTCCTGAATTTCTGAACCACAAAATGCTGGAGGAACTCAGCAGGTCAGGCTGCAGCAAGGGAGGGGGATAAGCAGTCAATGTTTCGGTCCAAGATTCTTCCTGTAATATCAACTACATTATAAATATTTTCATCTCTATTCTGACATGAACTACATAGTAATGTGATTCTAAAAATGTCCTGGCTTGGCTTTCATTGGCTATTAAATGTTCATTTACGTAGTTAGAAGGGATCTAGTGCTTTCCCAGCGTGTATGACAAATCAACTCTTCTTGGGCTTCCAGCCAGATACAGATATTGATTTTAACTGACAAACTCTGGCATCTTCATTAGGGATGATACCAGGTATGTCCAGTCCAGTGGTATATATACCTCCGTCATCCACCCTTCCTGATTGGTTAATCCCCATTCAATCTGGGTTGCACTGTCCCACCTCATTTACAATTGAATTCCAGTTTTTACTTCGAGCAAGACCTTCATTTTTGTTAAAATTCTGTACAATACACTGGATTCTGATTAACTAGGACACACCAGGAGCAGTTTATTTTGGCTCAATTAGACGGACTTCCCCAATTAGCCGAAGTTTCATGAAAATAGTTAAAGGGTATTAAAGGGATAAGCTGCCATTTAACTGGGTACAATTTATGTATTTAAATAAAATACAGAACACATTAGAGTACTACTAATACCTCTGCAGTACGATAAAATGTGTATTAGTCCCTAATCGTTATCAGAGGAATTCATCTGCCGTGTTCTTTGGATTGACTATAAATGAACAAAATCAGTGCAGACATCTAGAGAAAAAGAATTTTAACAAAGGTGAAGGTCTCACTCTAAGTAAGAATAGGAATTTAATTATAAAAATGGTGGGACAGTGGAAATCTGATTGGATGATGACTAACCAATCAAGTGGGACGGGTGATGGGTGGTATATATGCCACCAGACTAGACACGCCTAGGCATCATCTCTGATGAAAATGGTAGAGTTTGTCATTGAAACATTAGTTAAGATCGATACCTGTATCTGACTGGAAGACCACGAAGAGTTTGTACATCTCCATAGTTTATCACAGTTGATTCATCATTGTTCTTTTACTAAGGTGGATGTAGAGGAATACTTTGCAAAAAGCACTTTGTACACAACACCTCTTCTTCACACATTATACACTGCACCTCACAGAACCCCCCCCCCCACCCCCACCCCGGCTCCTTTAGCAGTTTCAACTGCTCTGCATTTACAATTTCCCTCTTTTGTGTGAAAATGATAGGCTGCGAAAGAACATATGTCTGGATCTGGATCTTGCCACAACAATTTAACTCAGTACAGACTCCGAGTACCTAATATACGAGTCTCTAGGTTTTCTAAAATATAAACAGTTGTTTACTATCAAATACTGATCAAACCACACTCTACCGAAATCAATCAATAACCAGCATATAACAGAACTTGTACATTTTCATGCTGCTGTAAGTTTCATAATATGCTGCCAAGGTCAACTCTACATTGTCATTCAATTAGAGTTCCTAAGTGGTTGTCAAATCAAATATCGCTGTGATGATTGTACGTTCTAGTATAAATTGTTTGGTGACAATGAAGTATAAAGTATCAGTCTAGGTTGCCACACTTGGGAGTCTGAATCTCAAAAGCAAGAGGCCTGTCAATTCAGCTCATACTACAAACGTAGAAAGTCAGATGTAAATCATGACTCAAAGCATACAAAAAATAGATTCTGTAAGTTTGAATTTTGTGACAAGCATGCCATAAATAAAAACTGATAACAAAACTCTTCCCCATAGATACTTCACACAAGTTCACTTTTATCAAGGGGTAGCTTCAATGATAAAATTAAACATCACAGCAGATGGAAATAGCAAGCCAATAATGTACTGGTGAAGAAGGCTTTTGGCATGCTGGTCTTCATCAGTCAGGTCACTGAGTTAGGAATGTAACGTTGTAGTAATAAAAGTTAGGATGTAATGTTGCAATTGCAGAAGAAGTTGATGAGTTCGTATTTTGAATATTGTGTTCAGATTTGATCACCCTGCTAAGGGAAAGATGCCACTAACCTTGAAAAAGTGCAGAAGCGATCTACAAGGATGTTGCTGGGACTTGAGGAAGTGAGTTACAGTGAAAGGTTGAGTAGATTGAGACTTTTTCATTGGCATGCAAGAACTAGGAGTTCAGGATGCCATCGTCTACCTGCTAAACCGTGTCTACGCCCACCCGGACAAGCCAGCGAGCACTGTGAGGGTCATGTTTTTTGACTTCTCCAGTGCGTTCAACACCATCCGTCCTGCTCTGCTGGGGGAGTAGCTGACAGCGATGCAGGTGGATGCTTCCCTGATATCATGGATTCTTGATTACCTGACTGGCAGACCACAGTACGTGTGCTTGCAACACTGTGTGTCCGACAGAGTGATCAGCAGCACTGGGGCTCCACAGGGGACTATCTTGTCTCCCTTTCTCTTCACCATTTACACCTTGGACTTCAACTACTGCACAGAGTCTTGTCATCTTCAGAAGTTTTCGGATGACTCTGCCATAGTTGGATGCATCAGCAAGGGAGATGAGGTTGAGTACAGGGCTATGGTAGGAAACTTTGTCAGATGGTGTGAGCAGAATTATCTGCAGCTTAATGTGAAAAAGACAAAGGAGCTGGTGGTAGACTTGAGGAGAGCTAAGGTACCGGTGACCCCTGTTTCCATCCAGGGGGTCAGTGTGGACATGGTGGAGGATTACATATACCTGGGGATATGAATTGACAATAAACTGGACTGGTCTAAGAACACTGAGGCTGTCTACAAGAAGGGTCAGAGCCGTCTCTATTTCCTGAGGAGACTGAGGTCCTTTAACATCTGCCGGACGATGCTGAGGATGTTCTACGAGTCTGTGGTGGCCAGTGCTATCATGTTTGCTGTTGTGTGCTGGGGCAGCAGGCTGAGGGTAGCAGACACCAACAGAATCAACAAACTCATTCGTAAGGCCAGTGATGTTGTAGGGATGGAACTGGACTCTCTCACGGTGGTGTCCGAAAAGAGGATGCTGTCTAAGTTGCATGCCATCTTGATCAATGTCTCCCATCCACTACATAATGTACTGGTTGGGCACAGGAGTACATTCAGCCAGAGACTCATTCCTCCGAGATGCAGCATAGAGCGTCATAGGAAGTCATTCCTGCCTGTGGCCATCAAACTTTACAACTCCTCCCTTGGAGGGTCAGACACCCTGAGCCGATAGGCTGGTCCTGGACTTATTTTATAATTTACTGGCATAATTTACATATTACTATTTAACTATTTATGGTTCTATTACTATTTATTATTAATGGTGCAACTGTAACGAAAACCAATTTCCCCCGGGATCAATAAAGTATGACTATGACTAAATGAGGATTGATTTTATAGAGGTGCATAAAATCATAAGGGACCTAGACAGGGTGAATGCGCAGTTGTTTCCCTATGGTTGGAGAATGAAGAACCAGAGTATGTAAGTTTAAGGTGAGGTGAAGAGATTTACTAGGAACTTTTTCCACCCCTGGGGATGGTTAATATATGAGCTACGAGAGAAGTTGAGATGGGGACGTTAACAATATTTAAGAGACTTGGACAGGTAGATGGGCAGGAAAGGTTTAGATCAGGAGTGGCCAACCTCTTACATTCCATTCCATGTGTCATTCAATACCCCCATTCAATTCTTGTAAAAATATGTTAATATGGAACTCATGAAGGAAAAAATTGACACATAGAATGTAAAAGGTTGGCCACCCCGGTTTAGATGAAAATGGGCAAACATATGGCAAATAGGATTAACTTAGATAGGAATCTTGGTTGGCATGGACCAGTTGGGCCAAAGGCCCTGCTTCTGTGCTGAATGACTTTATGATTCTTATGAGTTTATGTGAATGTTGATCAAGGAAGCCTCTCCTGGAATGAACACCGCTTTGGAGAAATAAAGACGCAGTTTAATGGTGAACACAATGGGACCAAAACCAGTGTCCCCAAATTAAATAAGGCAATTAAAATACTATGAAGGCCGTGTTGTCTAAAGTGGACTGGACAAATAGGATAATGTGAACAACAGCAGATATTTCAGTAACTTATTTATAATGCTCCCGTGAAGTGAGAAGAAAACTAGGTTGCTTTTGAGTGTTAGGGAAAGGGAGTGACTTAAGGTTTTATAATCAGGATTCAAGTTTGTCACATGTACATTGAAGCAGTGAAATGTGTCGTTAGTGTTAACAACTAACGCACCTGAGAGTGTGCTGGGGGCAGCCTGTGGGTGTCACCACAACTTCCCGTGCCATCACTGCATTCCCACCATGCTCAGCAGAACAACACACAACACAACAACAACAAAAACATGCCCAATTCCTTCCTTCCCACCCATGCACGTGCATAGTTCTGCTCAGCCCAGGCCTCCAGCTCCAGTCTCCAAGCCTGCAGACACTGAGTTTTGACCTCCCTAGTGGATAAAATAATTGCTAGAAAATTGTTAGTACATCAAGCAGTATCTGTGAAGGGAAAAATATTTAGCACTCTAGGTGAACTGTAAGAGTTCAGTGTTCATCAGATTTGAGATTTATACAAGATTACTTTAGGAGTACAATGAAAAATGAATTGGTTCAGTGGGACCAACAATTCTCTCTCCCTTGATATTATATTTTCTTATATTATTGTTCTCCTGTTACCTCAAAGTTCATTTATGTTCTCAGCTGTAACAATAACATGTGTTGGATGAAATCCCTTTCGACACATTCTAGGCAATAAATAGTTACATTACAATGGAAGCCATCCAGTGCAGAATTTCGAGCATAGCGCAGCACGTAAGTACAGATGTAGACAAGGCTTTAAATGATGAGTGGAGAGGATTATAGTGATGGAAACTTTAAGGAATCAAAGGGAACAAGAGAGCAGTAGCACAGGATGGTAAAGGAGGGAATGAAAATCACAGCATAATGGAAAGTGGCAGAAAATATAAGGAAAACTGAACAACCGAGTACATAAAAAGTTAGAGCTTGAAGATCTTTATCTGAATTCACGAAATATTTATAAAAAGATAGATGAACTGATGGCACAAATTGCAACAATGACCTTGATTTAATGCCTATTAGCGTCTGTAATGCCTGTAATAGTGGCCTATTATAGAGCCATTGTTGTAGGGTAACCACAACAAGGAACTCAACACTCTACGATATCGAATATTCCAAATAAAAGTAAATAGGGAAAGGAAGAGTGATAGGGTTGTTAATCAAGGAAGGTATCGATGCATGCTGATTAGTAACAAAGATGCAATGGATAGTGATGTGGAATCAATTTGATTAGATAAATTAAATAGTGTGTGAAAGAGGAAATGGGTGATAGTAGTCCTCCAAAATGTTGCCTCTCAGTAGGGCAAACCATGAATGGGGAAATAGCAAAGGCATGTAAGAATAGAACTGCAATTATTATGTTATTTTAATTTGCATATTGATTGAACTAGTTAAACTGGTAAGGGCACTATTGAAGAGGAATTTATGGAATACATTAGGGATTGTTCCTTGGAATAGTATGTTGCAGAATTCACCTAGGAACAGGCTATATTAGATTTGGTCATGTGTAATGAGGAAGAATTAATAAGAAATATTGCAGGTAAGGATCTCCTAGGAAGTCATGAACACCACTTCACAGAAGTAAGGATACAGTCTGATGGTAAACACATTGGACCAAATCCAGTGTTCTCAACTTAAATAAGGGCAATTACAATACCACGAAGGCAGAGTTATCTAAAGAGGACTGGGCAAATAGGAAAAAAAAAATCAATATATGAACAACAGCAGATATTTCAGCAACTAATTCATAATGCTCAGCAGAAATTTATCCTTCATGAATTCCACTGATTCTCTACTCTCTGGCTAAGGCAATTCCTCCTCATCTCTGTTATAAAGGGATGTCCTTCTATTCCGATGTTGAGCCTTCTGGTCCTAGACTCTCCCACTACTGGAAACGTTTTCTCCACATCCACTCTACATAGGTCTTTAAATATTTGATAGATTTCAGTGATATTCCCCCTCATTCTAAAGTCCAGTGAGTGTAGTCCCGGAGCCATCAAACGCTCCTTATTTGCTAACCCTTTCATTCCCAGATAGCAAGGGCTTTTATGGATTTATAAAAAGGAAGAGGATAGCAGAGTAAGTGTGGAAACACAAGGGGGTTGGGGTGGTGGTGATGGTGAGATTGTGGAGTTAATAATGGGAAACAAAATAGCAGATAGGCTAAACTAATATATCAGGAAGCGTCTCAACCTAAAATCATGGCTCTTTATTCCTCTCCTTAGATACTGCCTGACCTGCTGAGTTCCTCCTTTTGTGTGTTTTACTCTGGATCTCCAGCATCTGTAGAACATCTTGTGTTTATTGTGCTACATACCCCGTAACTGGGTTGCCAAACCAGCAGAAATGGACCACTTAGTTGGAGTCTGGTTTAACAGAAGCTAATAAAGATTTATTGAAGAAATAAGTAACACAGTACTCTAATCGTAAGGATATAAATGCAACAGGTTAGCAATGATAAAACACACATGTACACAGAACTAGGGTAATAGGAATCAACCAAGCTCTATCACAGTCTGGGGGAAAATGATCAGTCTCAAGTGACGCAGAGTTCAGTTCAGCTTAATACAGTTCGCAGTAATCGCAGTTGTTGAAGAGAGAGAGAGAGATAGAGATATGCAAATCTTATTCACAGACCTTTGATGTTCTTCGCAGTTAGCTCTCAGGCGGACCCTTTGTTATGTCTTCTGTGGTCACTGACTGTGACCCCTCCGCTCCGGATACGACCGTTCTTCCGCGGTGAACCCGGCACCCAGGCAAGTGCGGACACACACACCAGGTTCCTGCCGATTGTACCCTTTCACCCTGTGCGTCTATGATCAGTTCCTGCGACCAGACCTCCAAACTACCACCAGCTTGTGGGGGCACACTGCTCTTCCAGGGTCTCGTTATCTCGTGATCTCGTGGTGTGTGTCGTGCCTTAGCGAACCTGTTCTTTTTATCCCCCTGCTGGGGTATCGCCTGTCCATCAAACTTCAAACAGTTCAGGTTCAAAGCAACCGGTCTGTCAATATTCTGAAATGTGTTTCTTTCTCGTTAATCTCTCTCTTCTCTCTTATTAGCATTTTGAATGTTTCTCCATTGTCTCCCTTACCTCTCTCATCAGCATCAATCTTCTGATAACTTGGTTTGTCGTCACAATTGTAAACTAATACATTGCATTAAGGTTCATGCTGAAGAACACTGCAAATATTTCAAAGATCACAAAGGAACTAGTTTCAAATAACATGGGAGAACTTGCAAAAGTCTCTATCAAAAGGGCAAAAGAAAAAAACCCAACTGGAAAACCAATGGAATTGAAGTAGACAAATCATAAGGAAGCAATGATCTGCACCTGAGAATTTTAGTGTGGGTGGTTGCAGAGATAATGGAGCCATTTTCAAGTTTTTCAAAACTTACGAGGTTCCAATGGATTTGAAAAATACAATTGTAACTTGTTCAAGATGGGAGAGAGTTGGAATTTGGGAAATTATAATCCTATTAATTTAACATCTGTTGTTGGAAAGATGTTGGAGTCTATAATCAAGTAAGAAATAGACAGACATTTAAAAAAATCTTAGTGTAATCAAATCAAATCTGCATAATTTTATGAAAGGTAAATTATATATGACGTATTTGTCAGAGTTCTTTGAGGATGTAACATGCAGAGTCAATAGAAGGAAACCAGTTGATCAAGTGATTTGGGTTTCCAGAAGGCATTGAGAAGGTACAATATTAAAATCTGTGGAGGTTATTGTCAATAACTGATGGTTATTGTCACTGTTCTTTTCTGTGGGGGGCGGGATTCTGGGGTCTGTGAGTTTTCTTTCTTTTACTTTTTCACATGTATTTCATGGCTATCTGGAGAAGACAAATATGAAAGTTGTATTGTATATGCATAGTTTGACAATAAAGTGAACCTTGAAATTAATGGCATAAGATGATAGCTCACAGTGTTGAGTGTGGTGTGTTAGCAGGGATTGATAATTGTTACCACATAGAAGGTAGAGTTGAAATGAATGGGTCTAATGACAGAAGGAAGGATATAACGAAGATCAATTCTTGACTATAATTATTTACTATTTATTTTAGTGATCTTGAGTAGGAAGCAGAATATAAGGTATTCAAGGTTTCCAAATGGCATAAAATAGATGGGAGGGCATGTTGCAGTGAGGATATTTGGACAATACAGTGTGATATAAATAGGTTAGGTGAGTGGGTGAAGACTTGGCAGATGGATTTTCTTGTAGTAAATGTGAGGTTATGTACTTCAGTAGGAGAAATAAGAAGGAAGATTGCAATCTAAATGGAGAAAATCTGAAAATGAGCAAATGACAGAAAGCTCTATAGATTATTGTGCATGAATCACAAAACATTGCCAGACAGGTGCAGCAAGAAGGCAGGAAAGGTGGAGTTTAGAAACAGAGAGGGATTGTTCCAATTGTACATGGTCCTGATAAGGATACATCTGGAGTATTTGCAGAATCCATTTAAGAAATGATATTGGAGGCAGCTTAAAGAGGTTCATTTAAAACCCATCTTTTTAAGTAATGGATAAGAGAGATCTTGAGATATTTTCCTTGATCTTCTTCGTTATTCACAAAAGGTTTACCTTTCTCATGGATCCTCTCTTTCTAATTAGAATCCAGAGTCATGCAGCTTGGAAGCAAGCCCTTCAGCCCTTCTCATTCATGGCGACTGTGTTTCCCAGTGAGCTAGAAAGATAAACCATTTGCGATTAACAAAGAAGGTCGAGGAAAATATTAATTAAAAATCTAGGGGCTACAAAGCAGCAAGGCTAACAGTAGGCCAGAGGACTGGGCAGCTTCTGCATCCAGGTTTTAATAACTTTGTCGATGATTTCCAGCCAGTAAGATGGGTTCTGTGCATGACCACTATATTATCGAAAGTTTGTTCTTAGAGGCTTCTCGTGCGGAGTCCATGGACATTGATGAAAAGTCATTGGGATGTTCTCGCCATTAGACATCTGGGATCACAGCTCCACAGATTTTCAGAGGCATAGCTCTACAGAGTTAAATTTTTAAGCCTGTTCTTCTGAAGATTTAAATTAAATCAGCAGTTCTTTGTTTTATTAAAAGGCTTAGATAGAGTGGATTTGAAGAGAATGTTTCCTATAGAGGGACTGGACCAAAGGGCACAGCCTTAGAATAGAAGGACATCCCTTTAGAAAAGAGATAAGTAGGGATTTCTTTAGCCAGAGGATGATGAACCTGTGGAGGCCATGTCACTAGGTTTTTTTTAAGCGAAGGTTGATATATGCATGGTTATTAAAGGTGCCAAAGATTATGGGGAGAAGACAGGAGGAGAGGGTTGAGGGGGATAATAAATCAGCCATGAGAGAATGGTGGAGCAGACTTGATGGGTCAAATGGCGTATTTTGCTCCCATGTCTTATGGCTTTACTATACATGGAGCAAATCCTCATTTAGTTTAAACCAATATATGAAAATACAGATATAGCTTCCATCTCTTCCCTTTACAAATTCAATAATTAAAGTAAAGAATTATCTTTCCAGTGTTTTCCCCACTGTTTAAACATCTATATAGCAATCAGTTCATGCCGTTAATATAAATTATTTAAGCCCAAACTCCAAACGGTGCTTATATTTTATTCATTACAGAGCACTACAAACTATCCATGTATAATAAAGAAAATGTTATACAAATTACATTTGTAAAGTTCTTTTTAAAAGGGTATGGGCAACAAATTTTTACATGTCATCAGATTTTAGAGTAAATGAAAATCACTTTTATTTCAAAACTGTTTTTTTCTGTTTCCATTCTTTTTGAGGGATGAAATATTGATGATGTGGCAAAAGTAAGAAAAAAAGAATAGATAGATCAGGTCTGTGGCCACTTTATTAGATACACCCTTACACCTGCTCGTTAATGCAAATATCTAATCAGCCAATCATGCAGCTGCAACTCAATGAGTAGAAGTATGCAGACATGGTCAAATGGTTCAGTTGTTATGGGGAAGAAATGTTGATCTGAGTAATTTTGACAGTGGAATGTTTGCTGGTGCTAGACATGGTGGTTTGAGTATCTCAGAAACTGCTGACGCCTGATATTTTCACATATTATACACCAGTCTCAAGAATTTATAAAGAATGGTGCCAAAAGAAACACCTGTGTTCTGTGGGAAAAGTGCCTTGTTAATGAGAGAGGTCAGAGGAGAATGGCCAGATTGGTTAAAGCTGACAGGGAGGTGACAGTAAGTCAAATAACCATGCACTACAACAGGTGTATGCAATTATGTCGAAGCTTGAAGTGGATGGGATACAGCAGTCGAGGACCACCTACATACCCAGTGGATAATGTATACATATATATTGTGCGTGTGTGTGTGTGCGCGTGTGTGCGTGTCTTTATATATATATATATTTTCACTAAGGAGGTCATAAATAATCTTCCGGAAATAGTAGGGGAGAGAGGGTCCAGTGAGATGGAGGAACTGAGGGAAATACATGTTAATAGGGAAGTGGTATTAGGTAAATTGAAGGGATTAAAGGCAGATAAATCCCCAGGGCCAGATGCTCTGCATCCCAGAGTGCTTAAGGAAGTAACCCAAGAAATAGTGGATGCATTAGTGATAATTTTTCAAACTCCTTAGATTCTGGACTAGTTCCTGAGAATTGGAGGGTGGCTAATGTAACCCCACTTTTTAAAAAAGGAGGGAGAGAGAAACCAGGGAATTATAGACTGGTTAGCCTAACATCGGTGGTGGGGAAACTGCTAGAGTCAGTTATCAAAGATGTGATAATAGCACATTTGGAAAGCGGTGAAATCATTGGACAAAGTCAGCATGGATTTGTGAAAGGAAAATCATGTCTGACGAATCTCACAGAATTTTTTGAGGATGTAACTAGTAGAGTGGATAGGGGAGAACCAGTGGATGTGGTATATTTGGATTTTCAAAAGGCTTTTGACAAGGTCCCACACAGGAGATTAGTGTGCAAACTTAAAGCACACGGTATTGGGGGGTAAGGTATTGATGTGGATAGAGAATTGGTTGGCAGACAGGAAGCAAAGAGTGGGAATAAACGGGACCTTTTCAGAATGGCAGGCAGTGACTAGTGGGGTACCGCAAGGCTCAGTGCTGGGACCCCAGTTGTTTACAATATATATTAGTGACTTGGATGAGGGAATTAAATGCAGCATCTCCAAGTTTGCAGATGACACGAAGCTGGGTGGCAGTGTTAGCTGTGAGGAGGATGCTAAGAGGATGCAGGATGACTTGGATAGGTTAGGTGAGTGGGCAAATTCATGGCAGATGCAATTTAATGTGGATAAATGTGAAGTTATCCACTTTGGTGGCAAAAACAGGAAAACAGATTATTATCTGAATATACATCAAAGTTGCTGGTGAACGCAGCAGGCCAGGCAGCATCTATAGGAAGAGGCGCAGTCGACGTTTCAGGCCGAGACCGACGAAGGGTCTCGGCCTGAAACGTCGACTGCGCCTCTTCCTATAGATGCTGCCTGGCCTGCTGCGTTCACCAGCAACTTTGATGTACGTTGCTTGAATTTCCAGCATCTGCAGAATTCCTGTTATTATCTGAATGGTGGCCGATTAGGAAAAGGGGAGGTGCAACGAGACCTGGGTGTCATTATACACCAGTCATTGAAAGTGGGCATGCAGGTACAGCAGGCGGTGAAAAAGGTGAATGGTATGCTGGCATTTATAGCAAGAGGATTCGAGTACAGGAGCAGGGAGGTACTACTGCAGATGTGCAAGGCCTTGGTGAGACCACACCTGGAGTATTGTGTGCAGTTTTGGTCCCCTAATCTGAGGAAAGACATCCTTGCCATAGAGGGAGTACAAAGAAGGTTCACCAGATTGATTCCTGGGATGGCAGGACTTTCATATGATGAAAGACTGGATGAACTGGGCTTGTACTCGTTGGAATTTAGAAGATTGAGGGGGGATCTGATTGAAACGTATAAAATCCTAAAGGGATTGGACAGGCTAGATGCAGGAAGATTGTTCCCGATGTTGGGGAAGTCCAGAACGAGGGGTCACAGTTTGAGGATAAAGGGGAAGCCTTTTAGGACTGAGATTAGGAAAAACTTCTTCACACAGAGAGTGGTGAATCTGCGGAATTCTCTGCCACAGGAAACAATTGAGGCCAGTTCATTGGCTATATTTAAGAGGGAGTTAGAAATGGCCCTTGTGGCTAAAGGGATCAGGGGGTATGGAGGAAGGCTGGTGCAGGGTTCTGAGTTGGATGATCAACCATGATCATACTGAATTGCGGTGCAGGCTCGAAGGGCCAAATGGCCTACTCCTGCACCTATTTT
Source organism: Mobula hypostoma (assembly GCF_963921235.1). Taxonomy (NCBI): domain Eukaryota; kingdom Metazoa; phylum Chordata; class Chondrichthyes; order Myliobatiformes; family Myliobatidae; genus Mobula; species Mobula hypostoma. The sequence goes on along the minus strand of NC_086115.1, from coordinate 28,917,340 downwards.
CTATGTTTCTATGTTTCTATGATACAGAGATTTCTTGGAATCCCAATATATCTGTTGCTGGGAGAACATGGCAGATCTGATTGTAACCTTTGGCATTCCCAGCTACTTGTGGTAAAGCCTTTCTAGTTGCTTATCAAGTATTCATTTAACTCTGCCTTAAAAAAAATCCTTAAGGGAGAGAATTCCAAAGACTCATGAACTATAAAAGCAGGCAACATTACCTCTTCACTATCTTCAATACACAACTCTATTTTAAACACACAAACAACAGGAATTCTGCAGATGCTGGAAATTCAAGCAACACACATCAAAGTTGCTGGTGAACGCAGCAGGCCAGGCAGCATCTCTAGGAAGAGGTACAGTCGACATTTCAGGCCGAGACCCTTCGTCAGGACTAACTGAAGGAAGAGTTAGTAAGAGATTTGAAAGTGGGAGGGGAAGGGAGAGATCCAAAATGATAGGAGAAGACAAGGAGGGGGAGGGATGGAGCCAAGAGCTGGACAGGTGATTGGCAAAGGGGATATGAGAGGATCATGGGACAGGAGGCCCAGGGAGAAAGACGGGTGGGGGGGAGCCCAGAGGATGGGCAAGAGGTATAGTCAGAGGGACAGAGGGAGAAAAAGGAGAGTGAGAGAAAGAATGTGTGTATAAAAATAAATAACGGATGGGGTACGAGGGGGAAGGTGGGGCATTAGCGGAAATTAGAGAAGTCAATGTTCATGCCATCAGGTTGGAGGCTACCCAGACGGAATAGAAGGTGTTGTTCCTCCAACCTGAGCGTGGCTTCATCTTTACAGTAGAGGAGGCCATGGATAGACATGTCAGAATGGGAATGGGATGTGGAATTAAAATGTGTGGCCACTGGGAGATCCACCTCCAACGGGATCCCACCATGAAGCACATCTTTCCCTCCTCCCCCCTCTGCTCTCCGCAGGGATTGCTCCCTACGCGACTCCCTTGTCCATTCGTCCCCCCCATCCCTCCCCACTGATCTCCCTCCTGGCGCTTATCCTTGTAAGCGGAACAAGTGCTATACATGCCCTTACACTTCCTCCCTTACCACCATTCAGGGCCCCAGACAGTCCTTCCAGGTGAGCGACACTTCACCTGTGAGTCGGCTGGGGTGATATACTGCGTCCGGTGCTCCCGATGTGGCCTTCTATATATTGGCGAAACCCGACGCAGACTGGGAGACCGCTTTGCTGAACACCTATGCTCTGTCTGCTAGAGAAGGCAGGATCTCCCAGTGGCCACACATTTTAATTCCACATCCCATTCCCATTCTGACATGTCTGCCCATGGCCTCCTCTACTGTAAAGATGAAGCCACACTCAGGTTGGAGGAACAACACCTTATATTCCATCTGGGTAGCCTCCAACCTGATGGCATGAACATTGACTTCTCTAACTTCCGCTAATGCCCCACCTTCCCCCTCGTACCCCATCCGTTATTTCTTTTTATACGCACATTCTTTCTCTCACTCTCCTTTTTCTCCCTCTGTCCCTCTGACTATACCCCTTGCCCATCCTCTGGGTTCCCCCCCTTGTCTTTCTCCCTGGGCCTCCTGTCCCATGATCCTCTCATATCCCCTTTGCCAATCACCTGTCCAGCTCTTGGCTCCATCCCTCCCCCTCCTGTCTTCTCCTATCATTTTGGATCTCCCCCTCCCCCTCCCACTTTCAAATCCCTTACTAGCTCTTCTTTCAGTTAGTCCTGACGAAGGGTCTTGGCCCGAAACATTGACTGTACCTCTTCCTTGAGATGCTGCCTAGCCTGCTGCGTTCACCAGCAACTTTGATGTGTGTTGCTTCTATTTTAAACAGTGGCCTTTAATTTTAGATTCTCCCACAAGAAAAATCAATCTTTTCACTCTAACCTTATCGTGTATGTATAAAGCAGGTTACATTCTGATGCCATTTCCATGCTAAAATAGATACAAATTTCATCAAAAATACAATAGAAAAGATATGCAATTAAAAAGATACCAAAAGTAGGGTGCATATGCAGTCACCCTCTAATCATTTTGATATTGACACCGCTGTAGCCTTTGATAAGCAACTTTTATCCTGATACTGATCTACAAAAAGGAATGGGGAAGATAAACTGCAGGAAGGTCCTTCATCTGAGTGAGCAAAATGCACAAAATCAGATTAACTCCATGTGTCTATAGGATTACTTACACCTCTGGCCTACATTGAGGAACGATTGATCTGATAAGATATATAACGCACAAAAAAAAATAAAAACTCTGGAACACAACATGTAAGTATAACTTTGGGGACTATCCAAAACCACTGGAGCAAACAAAATATCAAAGGCCGAACCATATCTTTAAGAAGACAAATACCTATAATTTCCACAGTAATTTGCCTAATTGATAATTTTGTCAAAAGCGAAATAGGCTTTGGGAACTTACTAGGACTATGATCTTCTCTGTGGATCATCAACTTATCATGTTGGAGAGGTTTGTGAGTTCCTGAGATCTGAAGTGCAGTGCCATCTGGAGCTTAGCCACCTGGTGCTTAGCTTTTGGTATGGTCAGCCATGGTGGTAAGGTTGAGGGGGAGATTCCAGACAGAGAGCAGTCCAATCAAGACCCAAATGATTGAGCTGGCAGAAGATGAGGATACATCACAATGGAAGTGAAGGTGGAGGAAGGCTGCAGCAGTGAAGGGTTCCCAGTCATCTTGCGTTCCATGCCATTGGATCCTGATCCTGATCTTTCAAGGACTGTATAGTGGCTGCCCGAACAACGTTAAACAAATTCATGCACAGGCATTCTCCACTAAAGGAATCCCAGATTAACTCTTGTGACGATCTGTGAATGGCAAAGGGTAGTGAGGTTTGGAAACCCCTTTGAATAGTGGATCCTGGATCAGCCTCCACAGTCACCTGAAGACCCACCAATTGACAACCCCTCAGCAGAACATCCTGCTTGACTTAAACAATCACATTACTATTAAGACTATGAAATCATCCTAAATACTATATGTATATCTTGACAGGCAGGCAGTAGACACAAAGAATCAGAAGAAAAATAAATATTATCATTCACAGAATCCTCATCAATGCAAAAAGACTGGAGGAAGATTAAGGACCACTATATATTAAGGCCCCCTGCTTCAACTTCACTGAGCTCAGAATGCTGGTAGCTGGGTGACTGTCAGGAGAGGGAAAGGTAATAGGCAGCCAGTACAGCACCCTTTTGGTGGTTCCTGTCAATAACAAATATGCTGCTTTAGATACTGTAGGGAGGTTCAACCTACCAGTGGAAAGCTGCAGCAACCAGATCTCTGATACTGAGTCTGGTTTTGTGGCTCAGAAGGAAATGGGGGAGAAGACGAGATTGGTGGTGATGGGGGTTTAATAGTTAGGGGAACAGACAAGAGATTCTATAGACGTGAAAGAGGCTCTCAGCTGATATGTTGCCTCCTAGGTGCAAGGGTCAGGGATGTCTCAGATCAGGTCAACAACATTCTTAGGATGGAGGGTGAGCAGCCGCATGTTGTAGTACAAATTGGTACCAATGGTATAGCTAGGAAAAGGGATGAGATCCTGAAAAGGAACTCCATAGGGAGTTAAGTAAGAAGTTAAAAAGTAAGAGCTCAAGGGTAGTAATCTCTGGATTGCTGCCTGTGCCTTGTGGCAGTGAGGTTAGAAATAGTATATTATGGCAGATGAGTGTGTGGCTGAAGAATTAATTCAGGGGGTAGTGTTTCTAATTCATGTTTCATTGGGATCTTTTCTGGGGAACATATGACATGTATAAAAGGGACCATTACATCTGAACTTGAGGGGACTAAATTTTCCCAAGGGTTTAAACTAGTTTGGCAGGGAACTGGAAGGCGGCATGATAGGTCAGAAGATGGCGCAGTTGATGTAGAAGAAGATGCAACATATAGAAATACTGTGAGGAAGGATAAGGGGTGGAAAGGGGATAGGTGAAGTCAGTTGGATGAGTTGAGCTGTGTCTACATTAATGCGAGAAGTATCAGGAACAAGGGAAATGAACTTAGAACATAGATCAGTACACAGAACTATGGCATTGTGGCCATTACAGAGACCTGGCTGTCACAAGGGCAGGAATGGCTGCCGGGTGTTCCAGGGGTTAGATATTTCAAAAGAGTCACAGAGGAAGGTAAAAGAGGTGTGGAGGTGGCACAGCTGCAGAAAGGGAGGATATCATAGAGGGATCGTCTATTGAGTCAGTATGGGTGGAAGTCAGAAACAGGAAGGGAGCAAATACTCCTATCTCTGGGGAGTATTCGATAGACCCCGCAATAGCAACAGAAACACTGTGAAAGAGCTTGGAGGAACATACTTTTTAAAGATGCAAAAGTAAAAGCATTGTGGTGATGGGTGAGCTCATCTTCCCTAACGTTAATTGGTGCCTCCTTAGTGCCAATTGTTTAGATAGGCAAAATTTGTTAAGTGTGTCCAGGAAGGATTCCTGATACAATATGTGGATAGGCCTCTTATGACTAGAGGAGAGACCATACTGCATGTGGTACTTGGTGATGAACATGGTTATGTGACAGATTCCTCTTTGGCTGAGCCTTTCAGAGATAGTGACCACAATTCCCTGACCTTTAGCATAGTCCTGGACAGGGATGGGAGCATATAGCATGGGAAAGTGGAGAGGGTTAAGTATGATACTGTGAGGTGGGAACTTGTGAGCGTAAATTGGGAATAGATAGACTTAGGGAAATCTACAATGGAAACATGGATGTTGTTTAGGGAACACTTGCATGGGGTTCTGGTTCTGTCCCATTGAGACAGGGAAGGGATAATAGGGTGCAGAAACCTTGTTTGATGAGAAGTAGGACATCTATTCCTGAGAAAGAAGGAAGCACACTTAAACTTTAGGAAGCAAGGATCAGACAGGGCTCTTGAGAGTTATAAGGAAATCAGGAAGGAGTTTCAGAAGAGACTTTGAAGGGGACTTGAGAAGAATTTGATGAGTCAGATTAAGGAAAACCCCAAGGTGTTCTACATGTACGTGAAGAACAGAGGGATGACTAGAGTTAGGGTAGGACTGATCAGGTATAGAAGAAGAAACATCTGCCTAGAGTCAGAGGAGGTAGGGGATGTGCTTATTGAATACTTTGCTTCATTATTCACCAGTGAGAGGGATCTTGATGAATGTGAGATCAGCCTAATATAATGAATAGGTCAAAGTTCAGTAAGAGGATGTGCTGGAGTTGGAACTTTTGAAAAACATTAGGATAGGTAACTCCCCAAGCTGGACAGAGTAGACCTTAGATTATTATGGGAAGTGAGCAAAGAGATTGCTGCTTCTTTGGTGATGATCTCTGCATCCTCTCTGGTCACATGAATAGTACCAGATGATTGAAGGCTGGAATGATGGGTGATCTATTGGGATTGATAAAAGAATGCCTAACTAAGAGGAAACAGTCAGGGTAAAGGGGTCATTTTTTAATATTGTAAATCAGTAACTAATGAATGTTGGGGCCACAACTACTTATAATTTACATGGATGAAAGATGGAGGGACAAAATGAATGGATGCTTATACAAAAGTGGGCTGATGAGCAAGTGGGGAGAGAGAGAAATTAACACCTTACAAAGGGACAAAGGTAGATTAACCAAGTGGGTAAGAAATTGCCAAATGGAGTACAATTTACGAACAAGCAACTTTGTCCACTCTAGAAGGAAATGAAAATGCAAATGAAAATTTAAATTGAGTAAGAATAGAAAATGTTATGGCACGAAGGATTGGGATGGGAAAGAGAGTGAGTGGTACTGGATGTGGGCCACGCACATAAATCTCATAGGCTCAAGTAGTTAAGAAGACTAATATATTCATGTCGAGCACTCACAATTATTTACAAGCAAGCTAAAGGTTATTCACAAAAGCAGGTTAGTGTTGTTGAGACCAAGACTGGATCATCAATGATCTCACTGAGCTGCAGAGTAGATTCAAGGAGCCAATTAGTGTACTCCTGCATACATTGCTTATGTCCTTCAATTTTTAAAGGAAGTACATCACAAACACAAGCAGTGTTTGAATACTGTATATAAAGCTGAAGTGGTCATGAATCAATGTTCAACAAAATAATACTTAGAAAAATGCATTAAAATAACCTTTCAACACATAAGTACTTGAGTGGTATTTCAGAAAACTGAATAGAGCACTAAGGCCAACTAGTCCATGCTGAACTATTATTCTGCCTATTCCCATCATCCTGCACTTGAACCATAGCTCTCCATACCACTCCCATCCATGTACTTATCCACACCTCTCTTAAATGTTAAAATCAAACCTGGCATGCACCACTTCCACTGACCACTCATTCCACACTCTCACCACCCTCTGAGTGAAGAAGTTGAAGAAGTTCCCCATCAGGTTCCCAGTAAATATTTCACCTTTTACCCTTAACCCATTACTTCTAGTTCTAGTCTCACCCGACCTGAGTGGAAAAAGCTGGTTTGCATTTACCCTGCTGATAATTTTGTATACTTTTATCCAATATTCTCTCATTCTCTTATACTCCAGGGAGTAAAGTCCCAACCTATTTGAGCTTTCCCTAAAGGTCCTCAAGTCCTGGCAACATCCTTGTACATTTTCTCTCTTTACTTTCAATCCTATTGTTCAAACCGAAGAGCTTATGTTAAAGGACTCTACTTAGTAAAACTTGTGGACTTTGGTGATTCTAAATGCTATATCACAGGCTTTCTTCTTGAATTTGTGCATAATTTTGCTATCACTGTGAGAGTTTGAGAAATGAAAGTAGTGCATATTTCTGGCTTACTACTGCACTTACACAATTACCTGATACATCACATGCCAAACTCAGCACCAGTTGTTTCATAATGAGCAAGAAGAACTTTGCTTGCCAAGCTTTCCTTGCATCCATACTATGCATTTTGTTGCTCCTTAATACATTTCTCATCCACTCTTGACAAATGATATTTACGAGCTCAGTGACATAATCTGGAAAGAATTTCACATAGCAGTGCACCATCTCTAGCAACAACATTATCTCCCAGACTTCGGCATACTGCTGATGGTCTCTAAATTTTTCACAGGGAATTGACACCAACCTTCAAAGCAAAGAGGGTCATTTCTTCTTCATTTTCTTAATCTCATCACCTCTACTGGGGCATAGGTCGTCAACAGCAGCTCAACAGAGTTCTCTTTCCTAGGCCAGTCTTTCAGCCTTTCAAGGTGTGGCCTATCGTAGATCATTTCTCTCCTAGGGATGAGGGCTTTAGAGCCTCTGTTGGTGTTTCTGTAGCACTAGGTTTTTATGTGATGGGATGGCTAGCCCCATGCTCAATCCTCGTCCTTTCACTGCCGGTCAGGGGACTGTCCATGGCAGAGCTGGATTATTTCCCATCACAAAAATACACATTTGCTTTTCTTTGACTTCATATTGTTCATCCGTAATCTGCTATATCCTCAAAAATAAAAAAATGTTTTCTTTTTCTGTGTTATGGCAAGCATCATATCACCTTGGTTATATCAAAACTGATCCACTTCTTACAAGCTTTAATCTATTGTGGCCTGGAAAATGCTGGTTTGGTGGGGTAATTGGAGATACATGCACCTGTTGGTCCGGGACTGAATTTAGTTGTTTTTTGGTGATCATTTGTGTATTCTCTATTGACTCTGTTTATACTTCTTGTTGCCTCAGTAAAGCAGCCAGCATAATCAAAGACCCTACCTACCCCAGACACACTCTTACTGCTCCTCTCCCATCGGGCAGAAGATACAAGAGCCTGATAGCACGTACCAGCAGGCTCAAGCACAGCTTCTATCTCACTGTTATCAGACTCTTGAACAGACCTTTTGTCCGATAAGATGGACTGTTGGCCTCACTATCTGGTTCATAATCATCTTACACTTTATTGCTTACCTGCACCGCACTCTTTTTGTAGTTTTTATACTCTATTCAGCATAGTTATCGATTAACCTTATTCTAGCTCAATGCACTGTGTAATTATTTGCTCTGTATAAGCAGTATGCACGTCAAGCTCTTCACTGTATCTTGGTACTTAAGATAATAGTCACATTTGAGCACCACAGTAGTGTAGCAGTTAGTACAACATTATTATAGGTCAGGGTGTTGTGGACTTCAGAGTTTAATTTCAGCGTCATTCTGTAAGGAGTCCACATGTATGTCCTCCTCATGGAATGTGTGGGTTTTCACCAGGTGATCCAGTTTCCTCCTACAGTCCAAAGGTGTACCAGGTAGGTTAACCGGTCATTATAAATTGTTCCGTGATTATGTTAGGGTTAAATAGGATTGTGGGGATGCTGTGGTGGCATGGCTTGGAGAGCTGGAAGGGTCTAATCTATGCTGTATCACTAAATAAATAAAACAATACCAGTACTAATAAGGGTTAGGTCCAGTTATGGGAACTACTTATAAATCTTGTGAAGTGGTTAGTAGATACAGTTCATCACCTGAAGTTTTAATGTATGAATTTGAAGTCTCCACACACAAAAATAATTATGTTGCCTGAGGAACAATGGCTACTGGCTATTACCAAGGCCCTTTCATCCTGGTCAGTTTTAACAAGCAGAGTATTTTGTTCAAACCAATTCAATTTCTTTTCACAAACAAGGGAAAATCTGCAGATGCTGGAAATCCAAGAAACACACACATAATGCTCGAGGAAGTCAGCAGGGCAGGCAGCATCTATGGAAAAGAGTACAGAAGATGTTTTGGGCTGAGATATTGACTATACTCTTTTCCATTGATGCTGCCTGGTCTGCTCAGTTCATTTTCAACTTGACACTCTGTAGGATTGTTCAGGGGTTGAATTGGTCTGTCTTTGCATCTGGCATGAGGCAAATGTATTTTCTCTTGCCTGTGCTTAATCTTTTCAAAACTGCGCTGAGATGAAACTCCGAGGTGTCAATGCTGAAAACATTCTTCCAATTTATCTTGAGAAGATTCTGTTATACCTTTTCCATTCATATTGGTTTGCTTTCATAGTTTAATAGTTTGTCTCTAAGGTGGGTAAATGTTCCCCTTCAGGTTTGCACTAATGTCTTGAAAACTACACAAGAGAAAATTTTCAACTTAATGACACAGTGCTGATAGTTACTTTTAGGAACAGAATCAGAATTAGATTTATTACCACCGGCATGTGATGTGAAATTTGTTAACTTAGCAGAAGGATTTCAATGCAATACATAATCAAGATGAGAGAAAAAAAAATAATAAGTAAATCAATTACTGTATATGTATATTGAATAGATTAAAAAGTGCAAAAACCAGAAATACTGAATATTAAAAAAAAGTGAGGTAGTGTCCAAGGATTCAATGTCCATTTAGGAATCGGATGGCAGAGGGGAAGAAGTTGTTCCTGAATCACTGAGTGTGTGCCTTCAGGCTTCTGTACCTCCTACCTGATGGTAACAATGAGAAAAGGGCATGCCCTGTGTGCCGGAGGTCCTTAATAATGGACGCTGCATTTCTGAGACACTGCTCCCTGAAGATATCCTGGGTACTTTGTAGGCTAGTACACAAGATGGAACTGACTAGATTTACAACCCTCTGCAGCTTCTTTTGGTCCTGTGCAGTAGCCCCTCCATACCAGACAGTGATGCAGCCTGTCAGAATGCTCTCCACGGTACAACTATAGAAGTTTTTGAGTGTATTTGTTGACATGCCAAACCTCTTCAAACTCCTAATGAAGTATAGCCACTGTCTTACCTTCTTTATAATGACATCGATATGTTGGGATCAGGTTAGATCCTCAGAGTTCTTGACACCCAGACACTTGAAACTGCATACTCTCTCCACTTTTAATCCCTCTATGAGGATTGGTATGTGTTCCTTTTCTTACCCTTTCTGAAGTTCACAACCAGCTCTTTCATCTTACTTATGTTGAGTGCCAGGTTGTTGCTGCAGTACCACTCCACTAGTTGGCATATCTCACTCCTGTATGTCTTCTCGTCACCACCTGAGATTCTACCAACAATGGTTGTATCGTCAGCAAATTTATAGATGGTATTTGAGCTATGCCTAGCCACACGGTCATGTGTATGTAGAGAGTGGAGCAGTGGGCTAAGCACGTACCCCTGAGGTGTGCCAGTGCTGATCATCAACAAGGAGGATATGTTATCATCGATCCACACAGATTGTGGTCTTCCGGTTAGGAAGTGGAGGATCCAATTGCAGAGGGAGGTACAGAGGCCCAGGTTGTGCTACTTCTCAATCAGGATTGTGGGAATGATGGTATTAAATGCTGAGCTGTAGTCAATGAACAACAACCTGACATAGGTGTTTGTGTTGTTCAGGTGGTCTAAAGCCGTATGGAGAGCCATTGAGATTGTATCTGCCATTGACCTATTGTGGCGATAGAGCCTTACTGGGTACTCCATCGGGACCTTCTGCTTTGCGAGGGTTCACTCTCTTTAAAGACAGTCTAACATCAACCTCTGTGACAGAGATCACAGGGTCATCAGATGCAGCATGGATCTTCCCAGCTGTAGTTGTGTTCTCCCTTTCAAAGCGGGCATAGAAGGCATTGAGTTCATCTGGTAGTGAAGCATCACTGCCACTCATGCTATTGGGTTTCGCATTGTAGGAAGTAATGTCTTGCAGACTCTGCCAGAGTTGCTGTGCATCCGATGTCACCTCCAAGCTCATTCGAAATTGTCTCTTCGCCCTTGAAATAGCCCTCCACAAATCATAGCTGGTTTTCTGGTACAGGCCTGGGTCACCAGCCTTGAATGAAATACATCAGATTTAAATTGCTCTAATATGCTTAGAGAATAAAGGCAGAATTTCTGGAACATGTACTGAAGAAAGAGAAACTTGAACATCTTGCAGTGTTGAGAAAAATTGATGATAGAAAAAGTGCATGATATTCATGCACTACATTAAAGGATGGACAGGCACAAGTTTTAAGAGCTTATTAGAACTTCTCAGATTAAAGACAAATGTAAGACCATTATTGCCCACCTCAGTTTGCTTTGATATTGTCTAACATTTCCTTCCGTATGTTAGCGTAGAATAAATGTTGCGCTGCAACACTCTGAGTTGCACACTCATAGAAATTATGTTATTCATCATAATGATCATATTGGTGTTTACCACTGGAATTTGGTTGAACTGGCTCAGGTAATTACATTTCCACCAATTACCAAATGTACTGGTTTTAATCTCCTTTCTTCAAAATTCTGTTACTTCAACCACTGGTCAGATAGTTGCTGTACAATCCTAGCTTACCCTTGTCTGAATGAACATCCAACTAGGAAGTTCTCCTTTTCATTGTGATTTTGAATTGACATCAAATTTGTCATTTCTCTGAGCCTTGGAACTACAGGCAGTCAAAATGTGACACTACTTTTGGCAAATTATGAAATGAGGAAAGTACAGTGAAAGATGGCTATTGCAAAGTTAGTAACTGATTGAAATTTTCTCATGAGTTCTTTTTCATAGCCTTAGGTTATCACTACCCAGTTAAGGATATAGTTAGACCTGTGGTTTGTGGTGGTGAAATCCTCTACATTTGTCAACACTACTTCCATTGACACAGCAATTTGGAAATACAGGTCTGAATGTCACATTTTGGAAGCTGAACAACTTTGAATGAGACTGCTTGTCTACCAATCCACACAAAAACCCTGAGGCATAATCTACAACACACTGAAAGTGCAACGCAAGGATAAGTTAGTTAATGAAAAAATGTGCAGACTAATCATCTCAACTTATTTTTTGTGCCAAACTTACAGCATTCATCCATTTCTAATGACTTGATATTGAAGTAATCTTCCAGTTTCCACACATCTTAAAACAAGACTCATTTGGAGCTACATGGCAGCAAGGCATAAAATTCTGGTGCAGTCTCTCTTTGAGGCATTGCTTTTTTCACACTTTCATATCATAGTATTTTGAGTTCTCCTAATATCACATTTTATTTATCCCCATACTATGGTTAGCTTCAAAGAATATCAATTTCTATCTCTAAGAATGGCCATTTATTATTCGTCTTTCCAAAAAGCTTAGATCGCGATAAAGAATTTTAAACATTTATTTCAAACACGAGAAAATCTGCGGATGCTGGAAATCCAAGCAACACACACAAGATGCTGGAGGAACTCAGCAGGCCAGGCAACATCTATGGAAAGGAGCAAACAGTCAACATTTCAGGCCGAGACCCTTCATTAGGACCCTATCACTCAATATTGTCTAATAGAGTCTTCATGCTGCTGCAACAAACCACATATCTGGAAAACTGTAACATGGTTGCTGAATAATTGTTTCTCAAGACCTCCCTGTTCAATATGACTGCAGTTCGGCCACAGACGCACACACACACAGACAGTACATATGCACAGCATTGAACAGTATGCCTACATAAATCAATACATCAAAGGTTGTACAGTTTTAAAATTAGATAGCATGGAAACAAGCCCTTCAGCCCAACATGTTCATACTAACCAAGATACCTACCTGAGCTACATTTATTTGCCTGTGTTTTGCCTATATTCCACTAAACTTTCCTACCCATGTACCTGTGCAAATGGCTTTTAAATGATGTAATTTTACCACTTCCTCTGGCGTCTCATTCCAGCCTGTGTAAAAAAAGTTGCTCCTCAGGTTCCTGTAAATCTTTCCCTGTCTCACTTTAAATCCATGCCTTCCGTACTTATACTCACTTATTTTGGGTCAAAGACTATGACCATTCTGCTTATCTATGGCCTTCATGATTTTATAGACCCCTCTAAAGCCACCCCTGAGCCTCCCATGGTCAAGGGAAAATGCACCACACTATCCAGTCCCTCCTTAAGCCATCAAGCCATCTAGTTCTGGTAACAACTTTGAGAATTTTCTTTATTAAGCTGTACCGCGTGCGTTATAAGTACCTGATTTTGCATGGGCTGGAGTAGCACAGTAAAGTCGGCATTTTGAGCAATGACAATAAAGTTCTATTCTATTCTTAATCTTTTCTACATCCATTCCAGCATTAATGTAATGATTTAATCTCAAGACTGTGAATATTTGTTACAAAGGCCTCAATATTAATATGAAGGCAGTTCCTGAGCAGTAGATGAAATTACATAGGTTGAATCCTGTGTTCCCAACACAATTAAATCAATTAATTTTGATTTTCAGATTTCACATCTACTGTCTGTAAGGCAGGCACACTATAAGCTCACTTGATGTAATCCCAGTTGAATTTAAAGGGAAAAATCACTTCTAAGCAATGGAGATTTAATTTCAGTATCCACCACTCCACATTAATTCTAAACATTCTTGCTGGTGAGTCTAACATAATCACAAATGCAATAAGTGACAGTGTAGCTATCCAAAGAGGGAATTGGAAATTTGCAAGGTAACTTATTTTGAGTATTCATAAGTTGAAACTTTAAAATGGCGGACTGAACACTCTGTATTATCTGTAACAATGTTACATTGCTGCAAAGCAAACAATGCACATAACTCTCCTGTCATTTAGAGTTGCAAACGGTTGTAAACTCAGCCAGCTTCATCATGGGCAAAATTATAACATCACTTGAGATATCGTGTTGGAGTTGTATAAGATGTCAGTGAGGCCTAATTTGGAGTATTGTGTGCAGTTTTGGTCACCTACCTGCAGGAAAGATGTAAATAAGATTGAAAGAGTATAGAGAAAATTTCCAAGGATATTGCTGGGACTGGAGGACTTGTGTTATCAAAAAAGATTGGATAGGTTAGAATGTTATTCCCTAGAATGTAGAACATTGAGAGGAATGTTTCAAAACATTAAACTAATTCCAAGGAAGATACAGGATTCTGAAATGTATATCTAATATTGTGTTTATTTAAAGCAAGGCACAATCGTATCACATGGTAGCATGATGACATTTGCAATTCACGTATTAATACATATAACCTGTAATGAATTGTTTAGACGAACAAGAATTCTTAATCAACCAATTTATTTCCAAGATTTCTCAAATATTAAGAAAATATTAAATACATAACTCTCCTCCCTGCTTAGCTATAAAATCCAAACTAATATAGAATGTATATCAACTATATACCTGTATACAATATACTACACAAAACAACTACTGTATATAGACATCCACAGCATAGTAAATTGTGAATTGTACCACTCAGGCTTAAAGATTTAATTGCTGTGGAGGCTTTCTTACTCTTGCGGGATAATGTCTTCCTTGACAAGGGGAGTCATCCTGCTTGGGAGGTGAGATTTGTGGCTGTGAAACAATCTCAGCTTCTGGGACCTCTTTGTGGCAGTTGTAGGAGTTGACTCTGAAACTGCAGGAAGTGGTTCTGACAGACCATAAAACCATAAGATAAAGGAGTTATTCGACCCATCAAGTCTGCTTCGGCATTTTATAATGGCTGATCTGGTTCCCTCTCAGATCCAAACTTATGTCTTCTCCTTGTATCCCTTCATGCCCTGACTGACCAAGAATGTATCATCCTCTGCTTAAATGACTTGCCATCCACAGCCACCTGTGGCAATGAATTCCACAGATTCACTACTCTCTGGCTAAAGAAATTCCTCCTCATTGTTCTAAATGGACATCCTTCTATTCTGAGACTGTGTCTTCTAGTCTTAGACTACTCCATAGGAAAACCCACTCCACATCCACTCTATCTAGGCTTCTCAAATTCAATAGGTTTCAATGAGATCCCCCCTCACTCTCCTAAATTCCAGTGAGTACAGGCTTAGAGCCACCAACGCTCCTCACATGACAAGCCTTTCAATTTTGGGAATCATTTTTGTGAACCTCCTTTGAAACCTCTCCAATGCCAGCATATCCTTCCTTAGATGAGGGGCCCAAAACTGCTCACACTACTTCAAGTGAGGCCTCACCAGTGCCTTATAAAGCCACAACATGACATCCTTTTATATTCTGGTCCTCTTGTAATGAAGGCTAAAATCGCATTTGCCTTCCTCACCACAGACTCAGCCTGCACATTATCCTGTAAGAAATCCTGCACAAGGATTTACAAGTCCCTTTGTACCTCCGGTTTTTGAATTTTCTCTACATTTAGAATATAGTCTATGCTTTTATTTCTTTTATCAAAGTGCATTGCTGTAAACTTCCTGACACGGTATTCCATCTGTCACTTCCTTGCCCATTTTTCTAATCTGTCCAAGTCCTTCTGCAGCCTCTTTGCTTCCTCAGCACCATATGCCCCTCCATCTATCTTTGTGTCATCTGCAAACTTGGCCACAAAGCCATCAATTTCATCATCCAAATCATTGACATATAATTTAAAAAGAATTGGTCCCAACACAGACCCCTGTGGAACACTACTATTCACCAGCAGCCAACTAGAAAAGGTTCCCTTTATTCCCACTTCTTGCATCCTGCCAATCAGCCAATGATCTATCCATGCTAGTATCTTTCCTTTAATACTACAGTCTCTTAATTTGTAAAGCGGCCTCATGTGTAGCACCTTGTCAAAGGCCTTTTGAAAATCCAAGGACACAACATCCATTGATTTTCCTTTGTCTATCCTGCTTGTTATTTTTTCAAAGGCTTCCAACAGCTTTGTCAGACAAGATTTTCCCTTAAGGAAACCATGTGGACTTCAGCCAATTTTATCATATATCTCCAAGTACTTCAAAACTACAGCTAACAATTGACTCCAACATCTTTCAAACCACTGAGGTTAGACTAACTGGCCTATCATTTCCTTTCTTCTGCCTCTCTCCCTTCATGAAGAGTGGAGTGACATTTTCAATTTTCCAGTTCTTTGGAACCATGTCAGATTCTGTTGATTCTTGAAAGATCATTATTAATGTTTCCACAATCTCTTCAGCCACCTCTTTCAGAACCCTGGGTTGTAGACTATCTGGTCCAGGTGACTTATCTGCCTTCAGACCTTTCTGTTTCCCCAAGAACCTTCTCCCTAGTAATGGCAACTTCATTCACTTCTGAACCCCGACGCTCTGGAATTTTCTCCTTACAGCTTGTATCTCCCACAGTGAAAACTAAAGCAAGATATTTATTCAGTTCGTCCGCTTTTTCCTTGTCCCCTATAACAACCTCTCCAGCATAATTTTCCAGCAATTTGATATCCACTTTACACTTTATATATCTGAAGAAACTTTTGGTATTCTCCTTAATATTATTGGCAAGCTTACCTTCACATTCCATCTTTTCCTTCTTTATGGCTTTTTAAAGTTTCCTTCTGATGGTTTTTAAAAGCTTCCAAATACTCTTTTTATTTGCTCTGTTATATGCCCTCCCTTTGGCTTTGATTTCTCTTGTCAGCCACGGTTGCGCCATCCTCTTCTTTGGGATGTATCTATCCCATGCCTTCAGAATTGCTCCCAGAAAATCCAGCCGTTGCTGCTTTACTGTTATCCCTGCTACTGTTCCTATCCAATCAATTTTGGCCAGCTCCTTTATCATGCTTCTGTAATTCCCTTTACTTTCACTTCTTCTGAGGGTTCTTTTACCTTAAGCTCTCAAATCATTTCCATTTCATTACACAACACCTAATCCAGAATTGCTGGTCCCCTAGTGGCTCAACCATGAGCTGCTCTCAAAATTCATCTCGTAGGCATTCTAGAAATTTTCCCTCTTGGGATCCAACATCAACCTGATATCTCAATCTACCTGCATATTAAATTCCCCCAATGTCTATTGTAACATTGTTCTTTTGGTATGTATTTTTGATTTGTAGACCACATCCTTACTACTATTCAGGGGTCTGTATATAACTCCTAAAAGGGTCTTTTAACCCTTGCAGTTCTTAAGCTCAATCCACAATTCAACACCTTCCAACTCTGTATCACCACTATCTGATTTGATTTCATGTTTTACCAACAGAACAATGCCATCCCTTCTGCCTTCTTACCTGTCCTTTTGATACAATGGGTATCGTTGGACATTAAGCTCTCAGCAATAAACTTCTTTCAGCCATAATTCAATGATGCCTACAACATCATACATGCCAATCTGTAATTGTGCTACAAGTTCATCTACCTTATTCTGTATTGTGTGTGCATTCAAATATAACACCTTCAGTCCTGTATTCAACCTTTTCGATTTTGTCCACTGTTTACATTGCAATTTACCCTGTTGACTGCAATTTTGCCCTATCATCAGCTTCTCTTTGCCAGCAGTCTCACTACACATTGCCTCTGTTTGTAAACTACTTACCTCATCCTCAGCACTGTCCCTCTGGTTCCCATACCCCTGCTAAATTAGTTTAAACCCTCCCAAACAACCCTAGCCAATCTGCCAGCAAGGACATTGGACCCGTGCCCCCCCACCTCCAGGTTCAGATGTAACCCATCCCTTTTGTACAGGTTGTACCTTCCTCAGAAGAGATCTAAATGATTGATAAATCTGAACCGCTGCTCTCTGCACCTTAGCTACGCATTCACCTGCCAGATCATCCTATTCTTACTCTCACTGGCATGTGGCACATTTAGCAATCCAGGGATTACTATCCTGGAGGTCCTGTTCTTCCACTTGAGAATGCCATGGACCTAATCCAAGACATCCCTGATACTGGTATCTGGGAGGCAGCATACTATCTGGGTGTCTCTATAGCATCCACAGAATCTTGTCTCTATTCCTCTAACTATTGAATCTATCACCACTGTAGTCCTCTTAACTTCCCTTCTCTTCTGAGCTACAGTGCCAGAAACTTGGTCTCTGTGACTTTCCCCTGGTAGGTTGCTCCCGTGAACAGACCCAAAGTGGTATGCTTTTTATTGAGGGGTATGGCCGCAGGGGTACGCTACACTGGCTGCCCATTTCCCTTCCTTCTCCTGACAGGCACCCAGTTACCTGCCTTCTGCAACTTAGGGGTGACTACCTCCCTGTTGCTCCAATCTATCACTTCCTCAGGCTCCTGTATAAGCCAAAGGTCATCAAGCTGTAGCTCCAGTTCTTTAACACCTTCTCTGAGGAGCTGCATCTAGTATAGATGTGGTTATCTAGGAGGCTGAGTTACTCACATCTGATTTCTCACATCTCATATTCAGAACAAAACACTGCCCCTGGAGCTATTCTCCCTGTACAAACTGTGCCCTAACTGTTGAGGAATGAAGAAGAAGTGGAAGAAGAAAAAGAAGATGAAGAAGAAGAAACTTTCCAGATACAGTACTTACTTTGCCCAGGACTGATCTCACCCAAGCTTGATGTGTCAAACCCACTCCAACACAGGCTCACTCATACAATGGCTGCACAACAATGACCACTCCAATTGCCCTTGCCTTATTTTTATTCACCCTTTCTAATGAAACCTGCTCACTGATTAGATGCAGTCCCACTCTGAAAACAGCTGCCTAAGTGAAATTATTGCTTCTCCCAGTGCTCCTGTTCACTGATTGGGCACAGTCCAACTCCTGAGACAGCTCTGGACATCTTTCTTCTTCTAGTTTGTGCATCTTTAACTTGGGAAGGTCCATTTAGTTCACTGTAAAATTCTCTTATTAATCCTTCTATTGCTCCCTTTATGATCTAATCTCTCCTCTTGGTTTCCTCATCCGCAAAATCATCTGATGAATCCTCCATTTTCCTATCTCCATTTGTGTTGCCCTGAGGGCATTTATTTGACTTTGTTGGGTCTGCGCTTTCAATGATTGTTTGTAACTATTTTCTAGTTAAAGTTAAGGTTGATAATTGTGTTACAGTTTAACAAAGGTGAATTCTTTGTCTCTGGTATAGCGCGGCATGTGATGACGTCACCTCCTGTTCCGCCTTGTCTTACGTGTAACCTCTGGTTCGGGGAAGGTGTCAAGGTGGGTGCCATGCGTGCGGCGTGGTCGTGAAGAGCTTCGTGTCTACCCACAAAGAAACATTATAGAAGCAACGCCGTAAGTTCATAAGAAAGTAAAAATATTAACGCGGTTTCTGTTAAGGAAGCGGCGGTTGGGGCGGCGCGCGTGTCGGCTTTTCAGTTTCAAACGCGGGGCGGGCTGGGGCTTGGCCGCGGTTTGACGGGACCCCTCGCCCGATACTCGTGGCTGCTGGAGACACTCGCTAAAAGAAGAGAGCGCGCCTGGTCTCCAGAATGAAACAGATGCTGTATATGTTTGTATTTTTTTTATCAACAGTTTTCACCATACAATGTTAATGTGGAAGAGTGAACAGTAAATGGTTAACCTTACTACGACTCTGTCTTCATTGGCTCCAGTTTAACTTGGTGTTTAGTCAGAGTTTCAACGCACTGCACCAGAACACTACACCACTGACTCCATTCTTTTTGGCCTTCCATTCATCCATCTGGGCTTTGGTGTTTGCATCTCCTTTTACAATCAACTTTTGTCTCCCACTTGAAGTTCATTCAATAACCTTAATGCATACACCTGGTGCTTTCTACTCACAAAAGCAGAATGCTTGTAACTTTCCTGAAGCTCCTTGAATTCTTTTCTAGCTAAAAACTAAGACACATTTCACAAGCAAATACCTGATTAATATATCAGAAACTTTCTCAGATATGTTGCCTACAAAAGCTGTTGCAATCGGACCCCTGCTTTTGTCCACTTTCACACTTCCTCTGATCAACATGGTCTTTGCTTGATCCAATATGCTTTCCAACCAGAGCCACAGAAGTTGGCACGAAAACATGTTTATCTTATGTTGGGTAATGGTTTATACTGTACAGCATGGAGACAGTGGTGGCATCATCCAGCACCTTTCTTAATTTGCCTTCAGTTGGCTTCATTGCAGTGGTTATGGTATTTCCAATGAATTTATAGTTGTTTAAGACGATCACAACCCCACAATGCTGGTCTTCCTATTTTTGCCACATACAAGCTCAATGTGGCTTGTTGGTTGTTGTATTTTGCTGTCACAAATATCATTCCCACAGCAGCTGTATAAGTTTTCTCAGTATAAGTTCTTCATTGGATATCTGCAGGCTTCAGTTTAGTATCTTTGAAATGTCATTCAAACTTATTTTGTGGAATGACTGAAACAGCTGAACCTGTGTCCAATTCTATTTTAATTAGTTGCCATTCACTTCTGGTGTAAGCCATATTGATTGTTTATTGTTAACTTTCACATTAAAAATCTCAAGGCTACCTAGTCCTGTGTCATTCTCATCATTATCAATGGTAACTGAATTTATTTGGCCAGGCTGGTTTCTGTAGATGCTGTAGTTTTCTTCACACTCACTTTCATTCCTGGCTTCAATTCAATTGCATCTCTCTCTGTGGTTTCCATTGAAACAGCGATTTCAATTGCTTTTTAAAATATAAGTTATGCTTCAGTTAGGAGCCATTTTTGAATGATTTCTTGTAAGACTTTACAAGCTAAATAATCCCTCAGTGCCTCATTAAGCCTATTACCAAACAGACAATGCTCAGACAATCTCTTCAATTCAGCCATGCATACTGAAATGGACTCCCCTTCCTTTTGATTCCGCTCATGAAATCTATAGCATTCTGCAATCAACAATGGCAGAATTTAGAAAAATGGTTCTAAAGGTTCCTGCATTATTTGTACAATATCAGCAAACCTCATCTCTGCTGGTTTGCTTGGAGCAGTTAAACTTTGAAGCAAACTATATGCCTTTAACCCAATGTACTCAGCAAAATTGGTACTTCTCATTTGGCTATTTCATTTGTTTCAAAATACTCTTCAATCATTCATTAAATAAAATCCAATGATCTCTTGTGGAATCAAATCTTTCCAATGTAGCTAGCCATTTCTGCTTTTTTTTCTGATTATTATCACACGGTACTCATTAGAATCCTGAATTATTTCATTTACTGCCTTTTTTAAACTTGGCAGTCTCTGCATATGCTGTGCTACGCTGTTTAAAAAAATCAAACGTTTCTTGCTGCATTTTTTAACTTGTCATTCCTTGCTGCACTTCAGCAGGTCTGTGGTTGTATTGGGTTCATTTTAAAAATACCTCGTCTCCAATGTTATTCTTTTGTAACTTCAAAACATTAATCCAAAGGAAGACATGGGAGACCAAAATGTGCATCTAACTTCGTGTTTACTGTAAGTGAGATGTGCATGTATCACATGGTAGCATGATGGTATATGCAATTTGTGTACTTACAGCTATAACTAGTAATGAATTATTTAAACTTACAAGAATGCATTTTAAATGGTTTGCCATTGACTAGATGAGCTGTAGGGCTAGCTTCTGTGCTGTAGTTTTCTATTACTCCATGTCTCTAATCATCCCCACCATCAAGTACATCTTCAAGAGGCTCTGTCTTAAGAAGATAGCATCCATAATTAAGTATCCTCACCATCCAGGACATGGCCCAGTGAAGAAAAGGTACAGGAGCCTGAAGACCCACACTCAATGAGTCAGAAACAGTTTATTCCCTTCCACCATCAGATTTATGAACTGTCATAATACCCATGTACAATACATTGATATTCTTTCTTTCTGCACTATTTATTTTTGTGATTTATATTAATTCTGTCTTTGCACTCTATTGTTCCTGCAAAACAACAAGTTTCACATCATTTAAGTCAGTGATAATAAATTTATTTCTGATTCCAATTCTGATATAGAGAGAATAACTTGTCCATGCCAAAGGAAACCATAGCCTTACCAGAGATTTTCATTCAAATTGCTTGCTTTATGACCAGACTGATGGTTATGTGCCTCTCGTGCTCCAAAATGTTTTTGTGAGAATTCCTTTATCCTTTATATCAGCATTTAAACCTTCACTCTGAAGTACATGAATGCAAAATGGTTGCTGGCTTTTTGCTGAAAAACTTGGTTGTAAGTACTTCCACAAATCCATGGCAGAGACATATATGAGGTCAAAAGCATCCCAGATCTGGCGAAAATCACAGTGACTGTTCATTCTGCCTGCTGTCATTGTAAAGAGAATTGACCTGCTTGCTGTTCTTTGCAAATAACCCACTAGTGACTGAATTACATATACATAGCCATCCAAGGGCATAGTGATCATTCTCACAACTACGGGTGAAGTGTGACTATGAGGTCCAGCAAGGTGCAGCTCTTCTTGAAAGAAACTTCAGATGTCTGCCAGTGTCACATCCTCGCACTGCAAACCAGCTGCCCAAGTTGTCAATGAAGCCAAGCCTCTGTGTATAAATCCTGTGTTGTGGGTAATGCCCATGCGGATTCACCTTCTTTCCTTGCGCCTTCCACCAATGTGCCTCACTCATGCACACTTTCTTCCTGCTTGCCTCTCCTATATTCTATCAGGTCCCACTTTAGTCAGTAGTGTTACTATAAAGGGTATTTATCTCCCTCTTTGATGTTCTGTCCAACACATTCGAGATGTCTTCCCTTGCTGTACTCCTTACATTGAAATTGTCAAAAGTTGGAAATACTTTATACTTTGTTGTCACCAAACGATTAGTACTAGAACGTACAATCATCACAGTGATATTTGATTCTGCAGTTCACACACCCTGGATTACAAATATTAAATATTAAGGATATTAAAAATAGTTAAAATTAGTAAATATTAAAAATTTAAATTATAAATCATATATAGAAAATAGAAAAATGGGAAGTAAGGTAGTGCAAAAAAACCAAGAGGCAGGTCCGAATATTTGGAGGGTATGGCCCAGATCCGGGTCAGGATCCATTCAGCAGTCTTATCACAGTTGGAAAGAAGCTGTTCCCAAATCTGGCCGGTACGAGTCTTCAAGCTCCTGAACCTTCCCCTGGAGGGAAGAGGGACGAAAAGTGTGTTGGCTGGGTGGGTCGTGTCCTTGATTATCCTGGCAGCACTGCTCCGACATCGTGTGGTGTAAAGTGAGTCCACGGACGGAAGATTGGTTTGTGTGATGTGCTGCACCGTGTTCACGATCTTCTGCAGCTTCTTTCGGTCTTGAACAGGACAACTTCCATACCAGGTTGTGATGCACCCGAGAAGAATGCTTTCTACGGTGCACCTATAAAAATTAGTGAGGGTTTTAGGGGACAGGCCAAATTTCTTTAGTTTTCTCAGGAAGTAAAGGCGCTGGTGGGCCTTCTTGGCAGTGAACTCTGCTTGGTTGGACCAAGTCAGGTCATTTGTGATATTGACCCTGAGGAACTTAAAGCTCTTGACCTGTTCCACTTGCGCACCACTGATGTAAATTGGGTTGTATGGTCCGCTACTCCTTCTGAAGTCAACAACCAATTCCTTCGTCTTGCTGATGTTGAGGGATAGGTTATTGTCTTCGCACCATGCCTCCAGGTTCTTAATTTCCTCCCTGTACTCAAACTCATCATTACCCAAGATATGGCCTACATTTGTTGTGTCATCAGCAAACTTATATATTGAGTTTGATGGAAACTTGGCTACACAATCATGGGTGTACAGTGAGTACAGCAGGGGGCTGAGTACACAGCCTTGTGGGGCACCAGTGCTCAGAGTGATTGTAGGGGAGAGCTTGTTCCCTATTTTCACAGCCTGGGTCCTGTCTGTGAGGAAGTTGAAGATCCAGCTGCAGATCTGAGTGCTAAGGCCCAGGTTCTGGAGCTTAGGAATCAGTTTATTTGGAACGATGGTATTAAAGGCAGAGCTGTAGTCAATGAAAAGGAGCCTTACGTATGCATCTTTATTCTCCAGGTGTTCTAAGGAGGAATGTAGGGCCAGAGAGATGGCATCTGCCATTGACCTGTTGCTCTGGTAGGCGAATTGCAAAGTGTTGAGGTTGACCGGTAGGCTATGGTTGATGTGTGCCATAACCAATCTCTCGAAGCACTTCATAGCAATTGATGTCAGAGCCACAGTTCGATAGTCATTCAGGCATGCCACCTTGCTTTTCTTTGGCACTGAGATTATCATTGCCTTCTTAAAATATGAGGGGATCATAGACTGAAGCAAGGAGCAGTTGAAGGTGTCAGCAAACACTCCAGCTAGCTCGCTTCCACAGGCCCAGAGAACCTGTCCTGGGATGCCGTCTGGGCCCGTCACCTTCCTTGGATTTATCTTCAGGGAGGCCCTTCTAACGTCCTCCTCGGTGATGATGAATCTCGATGCCACCAGGTCTGGTTTATCCGGAGGGAGCGGAACGCTCCCGTTCGAATCTTGCGTAGAATACGTTAAGTTCGTCAGGAAGAGAAGCGCCACAGTTATTGATATTCCCAGCCTTTTCTTTGCACCCAGTGATCTCATTTAGACCCTGCCATAGTCTACTGGCACCCCTTTGGTTAGCAATTAGGTCGGGCCCCGAAGCCAACACTTAATCCTGGATGGCTGGGCTCCCTGCTGAAGCAAACCCTTAAGCCGGGTCACAGTTGCGGAGGCCTCCGCTCCAGTCGAGCCTCGGGCTTGATTTCCGAGGTCGGCGGCAGAGGCAACTGTGGATGGCCACCAATGGGGCTTTACGGTGGTCGCTCCAGGGAAGCGTCTGGGGCAGCTTGAGGTCTCCGCCGTCACTTCTGTGTGGTTGTCTGCTCCGAAGAAGTGCTGGTCGGAATGGGCCGTGTCTCCAAGTGCTCCGGCACAGTAGCAGACCGCAGGTCTCTGGCCTCGTTGGTTGGATCCAGGTGTGGTCTTTAGTTTAAGAAGCAGTTCTGGCGTGGTGGTCTCCAGCTCGGTCAGTAGCTTCGCCAGGGTGTTGTTGATCTTGATTTTGATAAATTGGAGGTTTCGAAGGGTTTCTCAGGTATTGGATAGTGGAGAGGGTGGTTTGCTTGGGAGAGCTCGCGCAAAGTCGCCAGTTACCAGCGCCATCTATAAATAGCCATATTCACATGAGCACTCTGTATCAAAAGACCAGAGGTGACAGCTGCAATAAGTAAAGTTTGTTTCAGGTAGATAGTGCCGTTCAAATGCCCATCTGACCACATGCTAAAACTCAATTCCATTTCCCCGATACTTTTCACTTGGATCAAGTATCATGTGCTGATAAAGTTAACAACATTGACATCACCTGTGATGTTAATTGTCCCAATGTGTGCCCATGCTCATTGTTATTAAATTCCTGACACTGGTATTAGGTTTGGTGCTGACATTCACATCTGTCTCCACTGTTGCTCCATGGGATGTGGGTGGATAGCAGTTGGCTTCTGCTCCTATTCTACATAGAACACAGAATAGTACAGCACAGTACAGGCCCTTTGGCCCACAATGTTGTGCCGACCCTCAAACCCTGCCTCCCATATAAGCCCCCACCTTAGATTCCTCCATATACCTGTCTAGTAGTCTCTTAAACTTCACTAGTGTATCTGCCTCCACCATTGACTCCGGCAGTGCATTCCACGCACCAACCACTCTCTGAGTAAAAAGCCTTCCTTTAATATCCCCCTTGAACTTCCCACCCCTTACCTTAAAGCCATGTCCTCATATTGAGCAGTGGTGCCCTGGGGAAGAGGCGCTGTCTATCCACTCTACCTATTCCTCTTATTATCTTGTACACCTCTATCATGTCTCCTCTCATCCTCCTTCTCTCCAAACAGTAAAGCCCTAGCTCCCTTAATCTCTGATCATAATGCATACTCTTTAAACCAGGCAGCATCCTGGTAAATCTCTGTCCAATGCTTCCACATCCTTCCTATAGTGAGGTGACCAGAACTGGACACAATACTCCCAAGTGTGGCCTAACCAGAGTTTTATAGAGCTGCATCATTACATTGCGACTCTTAAACTCTATCCCTCGACTTATGAAAGCTAACACCCCATAAGCTTTCTTAACTACCCTATCCACCTGTGAGGCAACTTTCAGGGTTCTGTGGACATGTACCCTGAGATCCCTCTGCTCCTCCACACTACCAAGTATCCTGCCATTTACTTTGTAGTCTGCCTTGGAGTTTGTCCTTCCAAAGTGTACCACCTCACACTTCTCCGGGTTGAACTCCATCTGCCACTTCTCAGCCCACTTCTGCATCCTATCAATGTCTCTCTGCAATCTTTGACAATCCTCTACACTATCCACAACACCACCAACCTTTGTGTCGTCTGCAAACTTGCCAACCCACCCTTCTACCCACACATCCAGGTCATTAATAAAAATCACAAAAAGTAGAGGTCCCAGAACAGATCCTTGTGGGACACCACTAGTCACAATCCTCCAATCTGAATGTACTCCCTCCACCACCACCCTCTGCCTTCTGCAGGCAAGTCAATCCTGAATCCACCTGGCCAAACTTCCCTGGATCCCATGCCTTCTAACTTTCTGAATAAGCCTACCGTATGGAACCTTGTCAAATGCCTTACTAAAATCCATATAGATCACATCCACTGCACTACCCTCATCTATATGCCTGGTCACCTCCTCAAAGAACTCTGTCAGGCTTGTTAGACACGATCTGCCCTTCACAAAGCCATGCTGACTGTCCCTGATAAGACCATGATTCTCTAAATGCCTATAGATCCTATCTCTAAGAATCTTTTCCAACAGCTTTCCCACCACAGACATAAGGCTCACTGGTCTATAATTACCCAGACTATCCCTACTACCTTTTTTGAACAAGGGAACAACATTCGCCTCCCTCCAATCCTCCGGTACCATTCCCGTGGACAACGAGGACATAAAGATCCTAGCCAGAGGCTCAGCAATCTCTTTGCTCGCCTTATGAAGCAGCCTGGGGAATATTCCGTCAGGCCCCGGGGACTTATCTGTTCTAATGTATTTTAACAACTCCAACACCTCCTGTCCCTTAATATCAGCATGCTCCAGAACATCAACCTCACTCATATTGTCCTCACCATCATCAAGTTCCCTCTCACTGGTGAATACCGAAGAGAGGTATTCATTGAGGACCTTGCTCACTTCCACAGCCTCCAGGCACATCTTCCCACCTATATCTCTAATCGGTCCTACCTTCACTCCTGTTATCCTTTTTTTCTTCACATAATTGAAGAATGCCTTGGGGTTTTCCTTTACCCTACTCGCCAAGGCCTTCTCATGTCCCCTTCTTGCTCTTCTCAGCCCCTTATTAAGCTCCTTTCTTGCTTCCCTATATTCCTCAATAGACCCATCTGATCCTTGCTTCCAAAACCTCATGTATGCTGCCTTCTTCCTCCTGACTAGATTTTCCACCTCACTTGTCACCCATGGTTCCGTCACCCTACCATTCTTTATCTTCCTCACCGGGACAAATTTATCCCTTACATCCCGCAAGAGATCTCTAAACATCGACCACATGTCCATAGTACATTTCCCTGCAAAAACATCATCCCAATTCACACCTGCAAGTTCTAGCCTTATCGCCTCATAATTTGCCTTTCCCCAATTAAAAATTTTCCTGTCCTCTTTGATTCTATCCTTTTCCATGATAATGCTAAAGGCCAGGGAGCGGTGGTCACTGTCCCCCAGATGCTCACCCACTAAGGGATCTGTGACCTGACCCGGTTCATTACCTAGTACTAGATCTAGTATGGCATTCCCCCTGGTCGGCCTGTCCACATACTGTGACAGGAATCCATCCTGGACACACTTAACAAATTCTGCCCCATCTAAACCCTTGGAACTAATCAGGTGCCAATCAATATTAGGGAAGTTAAAGTCACCCATGATAACAACCCCGTTATTATTGTACCGTTCCAAAATCTGCCTCCCAATCTGCTCCTCTGTATCTCTGCTGCTACCAGGGGGCCTATAGAATACCCCCAGTAGAGTAACTGCTCCCTTCCTGTTCCTGACTTCCACCCATATTGACTCAAAAGAGGATCCTGCTATATTACCCACCCTTTCTGTAGCTGTAATAGTATCCCTGACCAGTAATGCCACCCCTCCTCCCCTTTTTCCGCCCTCTCTATCCCTTTTAAAGCACTGAAATCCAGGAATATTGAGAATCCATTCCTGTCCTGGTGCCAGCCAAGTCTCTGTAATGGCCACTACATCATAATTCCATGTATGTATCCAAGCTCTCAGTTCATCACCTTTGTTCCTGATGCTTCTTGCATTGAGGTACACACATTTCAGCCCTTCTACCTTACTGTCTTTACACCGTTTATTCTGCTTCTCTTTCCTCAAAGCCTCTCTGTATGTTAGATCTGGCTTTACTCCATGCACTTTTTTCACTGCTGTATCGCTCTGGGTTCCATCCCCCTCGCAAATTAGTTTAAACCCTCCTGAACCATGCTAGCAAACCTACCTGCAAGGATATTGCTCCCCCTCGAGTTCAGGTGCAACCCATCCAATCTGTACAGGTCCCACCTTTCCCAGAAGAGATCCCAATGATCTAAAAATCTAAAACCCTGCTCCCTGCACCAACTCCTCAGCCACGCATTCAACTGCCATCTCCTCCAATTCTGAAGTTCATAAATCTTCAACTTCATCTATTTCCAATCCAACCTTTTTTTTGAGTGGGTAAACATTGCTGAAAGAATTCGTGACCTAGATTTGAGCTCCTAATCCAGTCTGACTCTTTAAAGCGGGTATAGAAAAAGGGGCAGTCTCAGATGTACTGCCATTTTGCTAATGGCTCGACCTGCCTGCCTAAATGACCATCATAGTTCTCATGGTGCTATGAAGGTCAATGAGAAGTCCGATAAGAGATTCTGCAATGCTGGAAATCCAGAGTAACACACAAAAATGCTGCAGGAACTCAACAGGTCAGGCAGTATCTATGGAGGGAAATCAATAGTGGATTTTTTGGGCTGTGACCCTTCATCAGAACTACTAACCTGATCTCTTTTTCAGTTGCTGTGTGCCAATGCTGGGAGATCCGTTCACTTTATAACCTTTTTATTACACATGATAAAAAATTAATTGGCTACAAAATTCCTGTGATAGACTGAGTTGCATTGTAAATCCTACATAAATTAAAGTATTTTCTTTTATTTTTAGCAATTAAAAAAAAAAATTGGATTCATTTTTATTCAAATTGAAACTCCATTGTGGATTTTGCTGGACTTCCGTGGTCTTGTCAGAATATTGAAATGGTGAAACTATATTTACCTGTCCAGCTTAGCACCTTGTCCAAAAGTCACTCCTTCCCAGGTTGTTGCAAAGCCTTCATACTATACTGAATTTTCAGCCTAGATTTTGGAGTAGGATGGAGTTACAGCTCCTGATGTCACCACCATATGAGGCCCTCCGTTGGTCAGGGTTGATGATAGATGTTGGGTCCTAGCTGTCTACATTTTTTCAATACACAAGCCAGAGCAGTATGGTATGGAGAGCAAGCTGTTGCCCATGCAACAGGCTCTACCTCTCCACGCGGCTGATGAATCCAACTGAACAGCAGGGACTGATACCGCTTGGCACCAGCAGTGTCCCTTGAGTTTCCAGTCAGCTTTGAACTCAACATAGGACTGCCGTAGTGACTCCAGCTCTGAATATTTCCTCAGTATTTACTCCTGAAGCCTTCCCTATGAGTGGCTATAGCCGCTAGGCAGTGGAGGTTTGAGATCAGAGTTTTCTGTCTCCTGGATAAGCTGCCAGCTATGAGCTAATGAGCCCCATCTGCCTCAATCAATTGTTTTTAAGGTGCCAGTAATCCACCTTTGCCCCTTCTTCTGTCGGTAGAAATGGTTCCCCCGGGCTTAGTAGCTAAGTCACATGTGAAGGCCAAGAGCTGGATTGAGTTTTCAGAAACCACCAGATAACAAACACCAAAAAGAATGGAAAGCAAAATTTTACTTTTCCTGAAGTAAAACTTCTCCCTGTAATATATGATGTTAAGTAATTATATTTTAATATTGATATACTGTGCATAGAGTGCATTGGCTGTTATTAGTCCTACTTTTACATGTGTCTCTGGAAAATATTGGGAAATCATTGACACCGTTATTAACTTGAAAGCATATTGGGAATAGAGGAGGGGAGGAGAAATTTGCTAAGATGTAGGGAACCTGAAATTAAATTCAGCACATTTGTCAGTGATATTTTGCAAATGCTTGCTCATCATTGTTCTTCCAGTTTCATAAATAACTGAATAAATATCTCACAGTTCATAAATGAACAAGACTAGATAGTGCTGGCAGGAACAATTGTGAAGAGTTTGCATCAGAGTTTAGAAATCTTTCCAGGGTCTGCTCAGTGAACACAAATACCTGTACTAGAAGAATTACTAAGGAGCAGCAGACTGTGTATGATAAGGACATGACTTTCCAAACAAACTGTAGTAAGACTGGGACAGTTTGCCCAATACAGATGTGACAAGATATGTTGATAATATGTTTTTCAAATCATGGATTGCCCAAGTCAACAGATTCCCTTAAACACCAATTAAATGATAAACACAAGATACACTGCAGATTATGGAAATCCAGACCAACACACGCAAAATGTGGAGGAACTCAGCAGGTCAGGCAGCATCTGTGGAAGGGAATAAGCAGTTGATGTTTTAGGTTGAGCCCTTACTGGCTTCCTCCTCCTTCCTTTGCAGAGCTGGTGATGGTCATGACATAAAATGGTGACTGTTTACTCCCTTCCATAGAAGCTGCCTGAACTGCTGAGTTCCTTCAGTATTGTATGTATGTTGCACCAATTAAATGAATCTTACACTGTCATAAGGTGGGCGTTGCTGGCGGACCCAAATGCAAGGCACAGACACTGAAGTACTCGGAACAGGACTAGATTTGTCAAGAAAGCAAGGGAAGTGGGGAAGAAACGACGCTGAACAAGACACAGGCCCTGGATGAGACTAGGATACAGGGCCTGGGCTAGGACTTGACTAGGAAAGTGGAACCAGGACAAGGAACTAGGAACTAGGAACCAGGAGCCTGGGCTAGGACTCCGAGCCAGAGATGGGACAGGGACCCGGAACCTGGGTCTTGACCCGGGCTCGGACCCCAGATCTAGGCGAGGACAAGATGTGGCTACAAGATGAAGAGTGGCAACAGGACTGGACGTGAGACTCCTGGACAGGACGAGGGAACCCCAGCTCCGGACTGGGCAAGGTACTCCTGGGTTGGGCAAGGCTCATGGACAGGACGAGAACACGAAGCCTTGACTTGGTCGAGGGAGACAGGAGCACAGAGCCTTGGTAGCCTTGGGAGACAGGAACGCAGAACACAGAGCCTTGGTCTTGAGAGACAGGAGCATGGAACACAGAGCCGGGACCCCTCCTTGGGAACAGGACATAGGGCCGGGACTCATACACAGAATGCTGAACACAACGAGATGGTTCCCAACACAAGGTAGCGGCAAACAGCCGGACTTAGCTAGCAAAGGCGTGGACATAGAGACGGTTCTCAACATAAGGTAGTGGCAAATGGCCGGACCTACCTAGTGAAGGCATGGACACAGAGACAGTTCCCAACTCAAGGTAGAGGCAAACGACCGGACCTACCTAGCAAAGGGGAGGACACAAAGAGACAATTCCAAACAATGACAGACTGTTCCTTATCTTGACACAGCAAGGCCCCAGTCTCGTTCTGGCGGTTGAACCTGACGGCATTACAGCGAGGACACAGGTGAAGGTAGTAGGCGAGGCTTCAGGCGAAGGTAGCAGGCGAGGCTTCAGGCAAGGACTTAAGAAAGAAGGGGTAAGGGAACAATCCAGCAACTGAAGCTGAACCCAGGAGCTGTTTATGTAACCAGCCCAAAGTGAGAATCATGTGCCTCAATTAAGGCACACAATAGGACAAGGGAAAACTGGAAAACCTGGAATAAGGAACCATGGACCGGACCGTGAACTGGAATGCGGACCACGGACTGGACCATGACAGTATTCCCCCCCCTCCCCCATGGGAGCTTCCTGGCGACCGAACTGGCTCTCCTGGACAAAGGACGACACGGGCAGGTGGGGGGGCATTCAATAGGAGGGAACCCAGGATGGCAAGAGTAAAACAACAGTGTCTGTGTTGCTGGGTCCATATTTGACTGGACTGATCTGTCATACGTGGGGGTGCTGGGAGCGGACCCACATGCAAGACACAGACACTGAAGTACTAGGAACAGGACCAGGTGTGTCAAGAAAGCAAGGGAAGTGGGGAAGAAACGACGCTGAACAAGACACAGGCCCTGGACAAGACTAGGATACAGGGCCTGGGCTAGGACTTGACTAGGAAAGTGGAAGCAGGACAAGGAACTAGGAACTAGGAGCCTGGGCTAGGACTCCAAGCCAGAGACTGGACAGGGACCGGGAACCTGGGTCTTGACTTGGGCTCGGACCCCGGATCTAGGTGAGGACAAGATGTGGCTACAGGACGAGGAGTGGTAACAGGACTGGACGTTAGACTCCTGGACAGGACGAGGGAACCCCAGCTCCGGGCTGGGCGAGGCACATGGACAGGATGAGAACACGAACCCTTGACTTGGCCGAGGGAGACAGGAACGCAGAGTCTTGGTTGAGGGAGACGGGAACGAAGAGCCTTGGTAATCTTGGGAGACAGGAACGCAGAACACAGAGCCTTGGCCTTGAGAGACAGGAACATGGAACACAGAGCCGGGACCCTTCCTTGGGAGCAGGACAGAGGGCCAGGACTCATACACAGAATGCTGAACATGACGAGATGGTTCTCAACACAAGGTAGCAGCAAACGGCCGGACCTACCTAGTGAAGGCATGGACACAGAGACAGTTCCTAACTCAAGGTAGTGGCAAACGGCCGGACCTACCTAGCGAAGGCGAGGACACAAAGAGACAATTCCAAATAACGACAGACTGTTCCGTTATCTTGGCACAGCAAGGCCCCAGTCTCGCTCCGGTGGATGAACCTGACGGCGTTACAGGCAAGGACACAGGTGAAGGTAGCAGGCGAGGCTTCAGGCAAGGGCTTAAGAAGGAAGGGGAAGGGAAGAGAACAGTCCAGAAACTGAAGCTGAACCCAGGAGCTGTTTATGTAACCAGCCCAAAATGAGAATCGTGCCACAATAGGACAAGGGAAAATCGGAAAACCTAGAATAAGGAACAATGGACTAGACCGTGAACCAGAATGCGGACTTCACGGATTGGACCGTGAACCAGAATGTGGACTTCACGGACCAGACCGTGACATACACAGTCTGAATGCTGACATGCCTGTCACCTCAATTAGGATGATATACCTCAGTCATTGTTTTTTAGTGCTATTCTGGTCTGAAGCAAACTACTCTCCACTAGAATGATGCTGGGTCATTAAAAAGGGACGATGGTGGAGAAGGAGATTAAATTGGTGGGAACTTCTCAAAACATGTCCAGTTCTCTCTCAATCAGTAGCCAACATGCCACTTTGTGGTTGGTTGTCCATGTTTGCATCTGCACAAATTGAGGTGGAGTATTGTGTTGCAGGACTTCCACTGAAAATACCTGGCCAAAATCATCTTAACTATCAAAGAGGAGATCTAAGTAGTATACATGCTGAGGCCACAGGGATTGGACTACAAGGGTATGATTAAAAAAAGAAGTAAAGTTGTGTGATGAAAACAGTTATTGCCAGAAATGTTCATCAGGTTAGATATAATTTGTAGGAAGATGAATACAGTTGTTCATTAGTCAATGGCCTTTCATCAGAATATTGCACAGATATACGACTGCAGAGTGCTCAGCATTTCCATTGTGCTTTGTGATTGCATAATGGTTCTAAATGTTTGAAGTTTCTATCTTTAGTAGAGAGACATGAATTTCATAAATCTGCACTACTTTCTCATCTTATCTATTCGTGGGTATTGGATAGCAGCTCACCTTTCAACTTAGTGATAATGAACTGGAAAAATGTAATATTAGATTGGGGGGGCATCTCTGGAGGGGAAGGGGAGCTGCATGTACTTCAGTTGTCCATTGGTGCGTAATGGAAATTTCCTTCAATAAAGGATCCATGGAATCCCAGCTAGAAATGTGAGCAGCTGGTGCTGCATTCCACTCTGGAACTTAATACTCCTTGAATTCTCCTCCTATTTCTGATAACATTTACAGGGAAATAATATTACTTGTCTAGGCACCTTAAGTGCATGCTAATAGATTGTTAATTATACATATAATGGTCATAAGGAATCACTGTCTTGATTTTGGTCTTTAAGGCACTCACTTCTGACTTGGAACATCACCCAGGTGGGAGAGGATGATGTGCTTCCAACATGAAAGACGTCAAAGAGACTAGAAGGTGGGTGACAAAAACCCCAGAACTATCTGCTCTTGTGGATACCACCTACATGTTGATTGATTTCCAGGTGTAGAGAAAATGATGCCCTGTGCCTTTTTAAAGTCACCCAAAGGATTAATTGAATTGCCAGCAATTAAAGTGAAAATGTCAGAAGTACTAACTCTGAACTTTCTGGCTTGGTTCCAACCAAACTGAATATAGACTCACAAAACAGCATCTTATATTCTGACCAAGCATGTTACAGCCCTCATGATTAAACATTATATTCAATGATTTTCAATAACTAACTGTTTTGGTTTCTTCCAGCATGAGCCATTCTGTTGAAATATCATCAGCTTGTAATGTTAACTCAGATTTGCTCTCTCTGTGGTTACTATCTGACCCACTGATTATTTCCAACATCCTCTTTTGTTACTGATTTCCAACATGTATAGTATTTTTTATCCCTCTGTTCCAATATTTTTCATTTGTTCTCATGCATTTCCTGCTATTTACACCTGCTCCAGACATGGATGATAATATGCCGCTATTAAAGGCTTCATCTCCCTCTCTCAGATGGCATAACCACCACTTGTGTCATTCATCCAACTCTCTCCACCTTTCTCCCTTCTCAGAAATTGTGAACATGTTTGATTTCTATCTTTCTGATGAAATGTCATTAACCAGAAATGTTTACTCTTCTTTTTCTATGGCTGTTGACTTTCCTCTTGAGTATTCCTAGTATTTTCTGAGAAACAAGGTCTTGAGATGAACAAGCTGTATCTGTGATCATTACATTTTTGATCTGGGTCATGACTGGGTTAACCACATCATATTATTCAGAGGCCGACTAGTAGACTTACAACTCCTTTTAAGCTCCGAGTCCTAATTTTCTCAGCCACAGATTTATTGTTTATATTATCAGAAACACTGAAAGGTGAACAACAGAAGTAACAAGCACAATTACAAACAAAATGAATTAATGTGGGATTAGTTTAAATAGTTAGTTGATGATCAGTGTGGTCTTCATGGACAGAAGGTCTGGTTTCCATTCTGCATCCTTCCATGCCTCCATGATCCTAAATGCATTTGGATCAAAGTGCAGGTTTGAGGACCAACAGTTTCTGATTAGTTTGCTGCAAGGAGCAGAATTTTATAAACCAACATCTGGAAAACATTCGTCCAAGGGATATTATTTACCAGTCTGTGTTCCTGGTTTAGTAGCAATAATGGAAGTCAGAAGTTTCCTGAAGATCTGACCTTCATCCCAACCAATGCATTTCACATCAGGAAGTGTAAATGGAAATTATCCCAGACTTTCCATTGTGTGGCCGGTAGATCTTACGTGAGCAGGAATTCTCACATTACCATGGGTACCATGGTAGTGTAGCAGTCTGTGTGACACTATTATACCTCAGGCCGTAAGAGTTCAGAGTTCAATTCTGGGGCCATCAGTAAGCAGTTTGTACGTTTCCCTTATGAGTACATGGGTTTCCTCAGCATGCTCCAGTTTGCCCCCACCATCCAAAGGCATACTGGTTAGTAGGTTAATTAGTCATTGTAAATTGTCCTGTAATTAGGCTAGTTTTAATAGGTGGGTATGCTGGAAGCTTTCAATATTTTAATGTAGTTCTAACATTACACTTCAGAATGTTAGGTACCAACTCAGATTTGAAGAGAACATTTAGGACAAGAGAAGGAAATGTGTGTATAAAATTTGAAGGGACATAAATCAATAAAGTTGCGGGTGGGGGAAGTGAACCTGGAAATAAAATCCAAAATGCATTTTTCAAACTTTATATCCCTTTCAATTTTTAAACACCCTTTGCTAAAGTAAAGGCTGTGACAGGCAACTATGAAGGACACAGAAATTTAAGTAACAATAGGAGATTTGTACTCGTGCATTATAGCTGCTGAAAGCCCAGTCCTTGTTTGAAATTTGGTATGTTGAAAGTAGTACACAGCATATAGTATTTATGAAATGGTTGCCTTACTTGTTACGCCATGGTACCTGTTTTCAGGGAGGCATTTCTGGTTAATGACATTTCATCAGAAAGATAGCATTTCTGAATATACAATAATCGAACCTTGAAGTGGATGGGCTACAACAGCAGAAGACCATGATCATATAGAAATACACTTAGTAGCCACTTTATTAGCGATCTCCTATACCAGATAAACTGGCCACAGTGAGTATATTGTACATTAAGCAATGTTTTGATTAAAACCACAAATAGTGGATTTTTGGCTTTGTGCAACATACAGGTATTTCTATTGATCTCACTGAGATTTTCAAAGTAATGTTATTATCAAAGTACGTATATATCACCTGAGATTCATCTTCTCAGCAGTATTCACACTAAGTACAAAGACACACAATAGAATCAATGAAAAAGTGCACATAACAAGATGGATAAACAACCAATGTGTAGAACATAGCAAACTGTGCAAAGATCAAAAAACAACAAAAGAATAATATTAAATAAATAAGCAATAAATATTGAGAACATGAGATGAAGAGTCCTTGGTAGTGAGGTAATAGCCTGTAGGAACAGCTAAGTGTTGGGGTGAGTGAAGTTGAGTGAATTTGTCCCCTCTAGTTCCAAGAACCTGATGGCTGAGAAGTATTAACTGTTCCTGTACTTGGTAGAGTGGGTCCTGAAGCTACTCTACCTCTTCCCTGGTGGCAAAAGTGAGAAGAAAGTATGGCTTCTTTGGTGGGATTGCTTAATGGATGCTGCTTTCCCGTGACACTGCTCTTCAGTGGTGAGGAGGACTTTACCTGCAGAGGACTAGGCTGTATCCATTGCTTCTTGTAGGCTTTTTCATTCATGGGCAATGGTGTTACTACCAGGCTATGATGCAACCAATCAGTATACTCTCCACCATGCATCTATGAAAGTTATTCAGAGTTTTAAATGACATGCTGAATCTACACAAACATCTGAGAAAGTCCCTCTCCCTACCAGTGAGACAGATAAAGAAAGAAAATAGGCCTTGCCAGGAGCACTGGAGCATCCCTGCCTTATGTATAAATGGTATCCTTCACAGAAAAATATGAAAGAAATGAATGAACAAAAAGGACAGGGGAATATATTGGGCGTATGACAACATGTTATATTGAAATTTCAGCATTTAAGTATGTGCTTTTGAGAATAACAAATTAATCTTCATCAGATATTACATGAAATATTGTGAGTGAGTCACTGAATATAGCAGTAGGTTGGATATGGGGTAATGCAGGCCAATATTCAGATCCGTGACAGATCAGATTTGAGCAACAAACTCCTTGATTCACTGACTAAATGGAAAATTGAGTAATGTGAAAGGAGCTCTGGATGGCAAACTCAACAGTTTGGTGTCCTGGACATCCTATACAAATGGAATGTAATGCATGCCCAGATTTTACTTGTAGTAACTTGCCACCCAATACACAGGTTGATTGACATAGCCAATGATTAATGGTAAGGATGTCATGGCCATTAAGGAAGATCATGTTCAATGCAGAGCTCACAATTTAAGGAAGAGATCACATGGGTGATCTCTTGGAATGGGTCGGCAGTGATTGGGGAAGAGGTAGGATGAGGAGTAAAAGTTGAGAGAGAATGAGAAAGCAACACAGGCATATTGACTATAAAATATACTGCAGTTACTCATCTATCAGTACCTCCCAAACTCATGACCTCTACCTCCAGATAAAAAGAGCACCAGGCTTGTGAAAACAACCACAAGTGCATGTCCTCATTAATCTCCAGATATTCCTGAGTCTGAAATGGATTATCTTTCCTTAGCTGCTGCAAGGTCCAAATTCTCTAACCCCTGGTAGAATTTTTCCAACACGAGCAGCAGAAGTTCCAGAAAGTGGTTCATCATCTTTACGAAGGCAACTAGAGTCAGGCAATATGTACTGGGAAGAGTGATTGCAATCAGGAGTGAGGTTGAAATCAGAAACAGATTAGTTTCAGGAAGAGAGTGTGTGTGGGAGGGTGATCACAAATGGGGGAAAAGATCCCAGTCAGAGACCTTGATCAGTGGGAAGAGATTTGAAAACTTGATTTGGGGATGGACTTCAGTGTGAGGTGGATCATGGTTCGGTGATGGACCACTAAGTAATCTTGGTAGATGTGCTTCTGGGTTGGGCAGAGGTTGCTGGATGGTAAGATTTCTAGCGCTGTGTTTGCATGGAGGGAGTAGACAGTGCAGAAGCAATTATTGCCTGAAGGAAGTTGTCATGGAGAATCTATCACCTATGGGAAATTGAACTTCATCCTCTGTGATTTTGATGCTGTCTTGAAACAAAGCTGCCGGGTTTTGCCTACACTTTGCAAAGTCAATTCTGGTTTTGGGGAGAGATATCAGTGGGAGGGAGGAGATTGGAGGAGGAAAGATAGAGATGAAAAATAGTACACAAATCATGGTGTAAATGTTCCTATAATCTGACTTCTCTGGTTTCTATTTTTATTTTCACAGCCTAACATCTATATAAAACTGGAGGCAAAAAGAATCCTTGAAAGCTTTAAATTCTGAGAGTGAGAGGGAGGACCAGAGGAAAACAGAGAGACAGAAAGAATCAAGAGGGACAAAGAGAGAGAGTGAGAAAAAGAGAGGCAAAGAGAATCAGAGGTAGTTCACAAGATCTGGGGAGAACCAGGAGGAGGCAGAAAGAGTTTGATAAGTATTATACAGAGCTGGAGAGCCAACTCTAATGACTGGCAGGTCCACAAACGGAGCAATATGAAATTAAACAATACCAGCATACACTAAATGTATTTTATCTTCTGTGTGACTTTAAAGATTCAATTCTGTTCTTAAGTATTTATCCAATATTTTTGGAATAATGTTTTTCAATATACAATTTGCTGTCATGGAGAATCTATCACCTATGGGAAATTGAACTTCATCCTCTGTGATTTTGATGCTGTCTTGAAACAAAGCTGCCGGGTTTTGCCTACACTTTGCAAAGTGAATGATCTACTTGAATTAACAATATTCATTCCTATCAGCACTTACAGAAGCTGGATCACAAGTCCTCCTTCTCGTTATATCCAGTAAAATGAGCACTAATTCTAAGAGTTTATCTTCAGCACTTAATCATCTTCGTCATTCATCTCTTGAATCTTTTCTAATATATTGTTATGTTTTGAGAAATAATTTCCAGAAATGCATATTGTACTTCTGTCTAACTTTACTAATGATCCAGATAAAGATTAGAAGAACTTTTCTTGGCTCATAATCAAATAGTTCATTTTTAACAATTCTATGCCTCATTTTGCCATTTGCTGAAAGCATAACACCAATATCATTATGTGAAAACTGTGATTGCTGATTTAGATTTCTCAACAAAAGTGATAAAACTTTATAAAATAATAGGGATGTACTAGGG
The DNA here is from genome assembly GCF_963921235.1 of Mobula hypostoma. NCBI lineage: Eukaryota > Metazoa > Chordata > Chondrichthyes > Myliobatiformes > Myliobatidae > Mobula > Mobula hypostoma. The sequence goes on along the minus strand of NC_086115.1, from coordinate 28,878,149 downwards.
TAGAAGTAGGGTATCATTTATATGTCTGAAGGAAGGTGCAAAATGAATAAAGATAAAGGTCTTACTCCTTAAAGGGACTGAAAACCTCTCAGTCAGAATTGAGTTTAGTCATCCCTTATAACTGGCTAAAGAACATATTCGGATCTTTATCAAAATTAGTGATTGAGGATTGGTGAAGGGCTTCAGCCTGCCTTGCTGAAGTTTATCAGCTGTCATTACATTTTTTATCTTCGGACCCAAAAACAAGGAAGATTTTAGTTAACAGCCGCACAAATAAACACATTTAGATGAATTGGGGGAAGTGCTGAAGTAGAGCGAAAATGTGATGGGGAGAGTGATAGTTAGAGAACGGATGTCTGAGAGAGAGGAAAGTGAGGGAGGGTGGAGATTGAGTATAAGGGAGTTCTGATGGAATTGGACTGAAGTAAAGTGCATGAATAGGATCTTGTATCTGTTTCTTTGTGTTTGGTGTGTGATCAAATAACAGTTTTTCTTCACATGCATACTTGTGTACATGCATGGACACAGAAACAATATCTGTACCACAGAGCCTAGTCTTCAATTACCAGGGCATGTCCTTGTCCTTCGCCCAAGAGCTTGTTCTGCCAAGATCATGTGGTATCTGGTGTGTGATAGTCACCACATTGAGAAATATCATGAGGAAACATTTTCTCTTTATTGTAACTAGAGTTAAATCAAGTCATCCTTGATCAGAAGGCATTTTCAAAGTAACACACACAAAATGCTGGTGGAACTCAGCAGGTCAAGCAGTATCCTGGGAAATGAATCAAGTGTCCTGAAATCCTAAAAAAGACCATAACTGTGACAAGTCTTTTGGCTTGAGGCATCAAATACTGCTTGAAGTTTCTCAGGACACTTGTGTAATCCTTGTGCTTTGATGGTGCGACCACAATAAATGACAGTTTAAAGAATTCACACTTGTTGCATCGTGTTCTGAGCTCATAATCCTCTAATCTTTTTAACACTGTCTTGGCATTTTGGAGATGCTTGCTGTCATTTTTACTGGTATGATGTCATCCAGGTAACACTGAGTGCCTGGACAGCCTTGAACCACTTGATCTATGGCTTTCTGCCAGAGTACAGGTAGAGATGGTACTCCAAAAATAAGCCTATTACAGCTATAAGGCCCTTGTGAGTGTTTATGGAGAGAAACACTTTGGACTGTTCTTCCATCTCTATCTGTAGGTAAGTCCACTTTGTTGAAGTGATCCCCCCCCAGAAAGGTTTCCAAAGATTCCTCTATCCTGGACACAGGGTATTGATCTAACCTCAGTAGTGGGTTGATAGTGACCTTAAAATCACCGCAGATCCTGACAGACCATTCTTCTTTACTACTGGGACCACTGGTGTTGCCCACGAACTCCACTCAATCTTGGGAAAAAAATCTTTCAGCCTTTCTCGGATCTAGTTCACTGGCTACTTGATCATGGATGGAATAAGGACATGAATGGGCTTTGCAGACTTGGGTGTGTCATTTTCAGTTACCAGTATTTTATAGTCATAGTGATAGTCCTAGTCATACTTTATTGATCCCGGGGGAAATTGGTTTTCGTTACAGTTGCACCATAGATAATTAAATGGTAATAAAACCATAAATAGTTAAATAGTAATATGTAAATTATGCCAGTAAATTATGAAATAAATCCAAGACCAGCCTATTGGCTCAGGGTGTCTGACCCTCCAAGGGAGGAGTTGTAAAGTTTGATGGCCACAGACAGGAATGACTTCCTATGATGCTCTGTGTTGCATCTCGGTGGAATGGGTCTCTGGCTGAATGTACTCCTGTGCCCAACCAGTACATTATGTAGTGGATGGGAGACATTGTCCAAGATGGCATGCAACTTGGACAGCATCCTCTTTTCAGACACCACCGTGAGAGAGTCAGTTCCATCCCCACAACATCACTGGCCTGATGAATGAGATTGTTGATTCTGTTGGTGTCTGCTACCCTCAGCCTGCTGCCCCAGCTCACAACAGCAAACATGATAGCACTGGCCACCACAGACTCGTAGAACATCCTCAGCATCGTCCGGCAGATGTTAGAGGACCTCAGTCTCCTCAGGAAATAGAGACGGCTCTGACCCTTCTTGTAGACAGCCTCGGTGTTCTTTGACCAGTCCAGTTTATTGTCAATTCGTATCCCCAGAGATCTGTAATCTTCCACCATGACCACACTGACCCCCTGGATGGAAACAGGGGTCACCGGTACCTTAGCTCTCTTCAGGTCTACCACCAGCTCCTTAGTCTTTTTCACATTAAGCTGCAGATAATTCTGCTCACACCATGTGACAAAGTTTCCTACCATAGCCCTGTACTCAGCCTCATCTCCCTTGCTGATGCATCCAATTGTGGCAGAGTCATCAGAAAACTTCTGAAGATGACAAGACTCTGTGCAGTAGTTGAAGTCCAAGGTGTAAATGGTGAAGAGAAAGAGAGACAAGACAGTCCCCTGTGGAGTCCCAGTGCTGATGATCACTCTGTCGGATACCCAGTGTTGCAAGCACACGTACTGTGGCCTGCCAGTCAGGTAATCAAGAATCTATGACACCAGGAAAGCATCCACCTGCATCGCTGTCAGCTTCTCCCCCAACAGAGCAGGGCGGATGGTGTTGAACACACTGGAGAAGTCAAAAAACATGACCCTCACAGTGCTTGCTGGCTTGTCCAGGTGGGCATAGACATGGTTCAGCAGGTAGACGATGGCATTCTCAACTCCTAGTCGGGGCTGGTAGGTGAACTGGAGGGGATCTAAGTGTGGCCTGACCATAGGCCGGAGCAGCTCCAGAACAAGTCTCTCCAGAGTCTTCATGATGTGGGAGGTCAATGCCACCGGTCTGTAGTCATTGAGGCTGCTGGGGCATGGCGTCTTCAACACAGGGACGAGGCAGGACATCTTCCACACCGTTGACACCATTACCGTTGACATGTTTCAGTTTGCCAATGCCATCCTTGAACACTGCTGTAACATCACCCAGTACCTTTTTAAATTCACTTTCAGTTGACTGTATTACAGGGGATGTGGTATGCAAACAGCAGATGAATCTCTATCCAGTTGTAGTTGTGTCAGCCACTCATGTCCCCAGAATGCTGTCCCCCACCCTGCTTTTACCACATATAAGCCCAAGGTGTGTTATATTGTGTTTCACTGTTACAAATATTATTCCCACAGGAGTTATTATTTCTCCAGTATAAATTCTTAACTGGATAGCTGTAAGCTTCAGTTCACTACCTTTGAAAATGCATTTCAAACTCATTTTGTGGAAAGACTGAAATAGCTGCATCAGTGTCTAAATCTATTTTAATTTGCTGTTCACTTCTGGAGTGAGGCATATTGCTTGTCTCTTGTTAGTTTTCACATTATAAGTCTCAAATCTACCCAATCCTGTGTCATCTCATCTTTACCAGATTTTTTATGAACAGCATGCAAATTAGTGTTCTTTCTGGAACTGCCACTTGATTTTTTATCTTTTTTGCTTCCCTTTGAATTCCATTTATTTTTGTCTGCCTGATATGCTCTTTGCATGTGTCCTACTTTGTTGTATGTTCTGCATTGGTCTGCTATATCTGAACCCCTGCCACAACTTTAACACAAATTGTCTGGCCAGGCAAGTTTCTGTTCAAATGTTGCAATTTTGTTTACACTCACTTTCATATCTCTCTGCAACTAAATTGTGTCTCTGTCTGCTGTTTCCATTGATACAGCGATTTCAATTGTTTTAAATGTAAGTTGGGGCCATTATTGAATGCTTTCTTGTAGGACTTCACAAACTAATCAATCTCTCAGTGCATTATTAAGCACATCGTCAAACTGACAATGCTCAGACAACTTCTTCAGTCCAGCCAAACTGAAATTGAGTCCCCCTCCTTTTGATTCCACTTATTAAAACCTAAAGCATTCTGCAGTCAGCAATGAGTTTGGTTCTAAATGGTCCTGCATTACTTTCACAATATCAGCAAAGATAATTTTGGCTGGTTTGGTTGGAGCAGTCAAACTTCTAAGCCAGCTATATGGCTTTATCCCCAATAATCTCAGCAAAACTGGTACTCTCTTCTCATTGGTTATTTCATTTACTTCAAAATACTGCTCAATTCATTCCATATACAGCAGCCAGTTATCTCCTATGCAATCGAATGAGTCTATTTTTCTGGTGTAGCCAGCTATTGTTGCTGTTTTAAAATTTATGATTATTATCACAAGGTACTCACTCTTTATGAACCCATTAATTTGTCCACTTTCTGCTTTATTTTTGCCTTTGTTTCTCACTACTTTTTTAAAAACTCGAATGTCTTGCTGCACTTCAACAGGTAGGTAGTTATCTCAGGTTTGTTTAATACTTCCTTGTTGTCACTGTTACGTTTTGTAACTCAAAAAAAAACTAATTTCAAGAAAAAGATGGAATCCCAGGTGAATGTGTCTTAATTTTGATTTTACTTTAAGTGAGGTGCGAATGTCACAACCACGGACTCTGTTGCAGGGTCTGTGTGCCCCTGCAGGAGGACTGCACAACAGGTTTGACAATTGCTCATGAATATGCACATTCCAGCTAATTACTGTTTTATTATGGCAGTAATTAACTCCCTCATTTTCGTAGTAGTCTTGTTGAGACTTGAGCAAAGCACAGTAACGTTACACTCCCTGCTTCCTTTCGTCCTTGCCTGAGAAAGAGGAGTACAAATTTGACATGTTGGAAATGAGCCCTGTTCATTTTGCATTGACATATTGCTTTTAGCCACAGTGTTGGCATTTTACTTTCAGTTTCAGAGTTTTAGTTAACGGCCCTGTTGGCCTAGCACTTATTGTTTTCCTTTCCGTTAAAATTCTGCAAAGTTCACATTAAAGCAAGTGAACTATCGACCTGCTTCAGTCTCTCCCTCCCTCTCTCTCCCTCCCTCTCTCTCCCTCCCTCTCTCTCCCTCCCTCTCTCTCCCCCCCCCTCTCTCTCTCCCTCCCTCTCTCTCTCCCTCCCTCTCTCTCTCCCTCCCTCTCTCTCTCCCTCCCTCTCTCTCTCCCTCCCTCTCTCTCTCCCTCCCTCTCCCTCCCCCTCCCTCCCCCTCCCTCCCCCTCCCTCCCCCTCCCTCCCCCTCCCTCCCCCTCCCTCCCCCTCCCTCCCCCTCCCTCCCCCTCCCTCCCCCTCCCTCCCCCTCCCTCCCCCTCCCTCCCCCTCCCTCCCCCTCCCCCTCCCTCCCCCTCCCTCTCCCTCCCCCCTCTCTCTCTCCCCCTCTCCCCTCTCCTTGCGCCATATTTGGACATTCGGACAGCAAGTGTCGACCAGAAGAATAGACCCAACAGAGAGAGAACAGCTGACTCTGGCCCTGATATTCATTGGTCAGGACGGGGACAGGTAACTGATGATTTAATCTGCTCTGGGAGAAGTTACTGAAGCAATGCGGCAGATAATCTCGTGTCGACTAGCCCAGTCCCATCTGGAGGAACAGGTATCATCCCTTGAAGCAACAGTTCAGCAGCTCACAGCAGACAGTCAAAATCAGGTGTCTGTGATTTCCACTCTTACAGTGGCAGTCCACAAACTAGTGGACAGCCAGCATCATCTGACAGCCATTAGTGTTCTCACCAACACAATTCAGCAGCCTCCAACCCCATCAGTATCTCTCCCAGCATCTCACAGGACCTCCTTTCCTGCTGTCTTGCCAACCTCTGCCACTAATGCTCCCATTCCCGCATCTGGGCGAGAACTGACTCACGTATCAATATAAAAACTGAGTATTTCCCCACTGGCCAGATACTCTGGTGACCTCGGTGGCTGCAGGAATATCATTATTCAGTGAGTTGACTTTCCAACCCCGGCTTGGTCAGTTTGGTGACGGTGTGCAAAAACTGATATACATGGTAAACCTCCTTGATGGACCTCTACTCAGCCTGTTCAGCACTCTATGTGAGCAAGGGTACCCCAAAGCCCAATTGTTATGACATTTTGTTGCCGGTTAAGAAGAGATATTGGCCTTCTAGTAAGATGTAAGGTGGCTGCCCACTGACCTCTAGACCTGCAACAAGGCAGAGGGATAGTGAGGGCCTATGCAGTCAAATTCTGCATGCTTGAGCTAGAGACAGTATGGAATGAGTGATCCCTCATCACTACCGTCTGGAGTGGGCTGAATGCAGGGGCCTGGCACGAGATTGCTGTTCCTGATGACCAGGACAGTCAGAATAACCTGATTAATCAGGCTATTTGAGTTGATGACCGGGTAACTGAGTGGCACAGGTTAAGAATGTCTTAAATTTCCTGCTCACCGTCTGATCACCATCACCAAGCCCCCAGTTTATGGAGGAGCCTCTACAAGTGGGATGCATGCACCTAACTCAGGAGGAATGGGATTGGTGCAGGAAAACAGGTTCTTGCCTCTATTATGGTGATCCAGGACATTTCCGGACATCATGTCCCAAGCATCCAAGAAAAGAGGATCCCATCAGCAGGGAGGGAAGTCCTAACAGGTTGGTTCACCCTGCAATCGGTTTCCCTTAATCTGGTGATGCTCCAAGCTTGCTTGTCTTGGTGTCTTGGACCCATGAACTTAAGACATTTATCGACTCTGGTGCAGCCAGGAATTTCATGGATATCTCTCTGGCTCAAAGATGGGGAGTTAAGAGAAAAGATCAAAGTCTAGGTTCCAGATGGTTGGCCTTTGGGCACCAGCCTGATGCATCTTTCTGCCAAACCCCTCCAAATTGTGCTCAAGTACAACTACAGGGAATAACGTTCCTCCTATCTGGTTGATTCACCTGAACTATCGCTGGTGCTTGGTCTCCCCTGGTTATCCTGACATAACTCATGGATTGATTGGTCCATTAAAGCACTCCAGGAGTGCAGACTGGTATGCTTGACTATCTGTCTGGGTCCAGCTCAAGCTCTGTTCTGTGAATCCCCTTCCGTGTCATCTAAGGATGTGGACTTATCTGGGTTTCCAGCTGACTATGTCAATCTTCTTGAGGTCTTCAGTAAAAAGAAGGCTGCTTCTTTGCCTCCACAGCGGTCATATGGTTGTGCTATTGACCTCTTACCCAGTACTAGTCTTCCCCAGGTCTGGCTCTTTTCTTTCTCTTATCCAGAAAAGATGACCATGGAAGAGTACATCTAGGAAGCATTGTCCTCGGGGCTTATCCATCTGTCAACCTCACTAGCAGGAGCAGGCTTCTTTTTTGTGAGCAAGAATGATAGCAAGCTCAGTCCCTGCATTAATTATCGGCCCTTAAACAATATCAACATGAAGAACCATGAAGGTTCACCTCCCCTGCTTTCTTCTGCATTTAAACACCTCCAGGGAGCAACCACATTTTCCAAGAATGATGTGCACAATGCTTATAATCTGGTTGGTATCAGAGAAGGGGATGAATGGAAGACTCTCAATACTTCTGCAGACCACTATGAGTATCTTGTGATGCCCCTTCATCTGGCTAACACCCCCACTGTTTCTCAGGCCTTAATTAACAATGTGCTCAGGGACACGTTGAATCAGTTCATGTTTGTGTACTTGGATGACATTCTAATCTATTCACACTCTCATCAAGAACATGTCCAGCATGTCTGGAGGATTCTCAGACGGGTCCTCCAGAGTAACCTGTACACCAAAGCCAGAAAAGTGTGAGGCCCATGGAGACCAGGTGTCGTTTTTTGGCTCTATACTACCCCCACAATGCTCAGATGGACCCGAATAAATTTTAGGTGGTTACGGAGTGGCCTAAATTATCTACAGTCAAACAGGTGAGGTGCTTCATGGGGTTTGCGAACTTCTATTGCTGCTTCATCCGGAATTTCAGTTCTATCACGGCTGCCGTAATTGCACTCACCAGTAAGACCTCTGAAAGATTCTATTGGATAAATGATGCTGACCAAACATTCTCAAAACAAAAGCAATGCTTCACCACTGTCCCAGTGCTACAACATCCAGACCAATCCTGGTGATTCATTGTACTGAATTGAATTGAATTGACTTTATTTCTTGCATCCTTCACATATGTGAGGAGGTAAAATCTTTACTTGGTGTCTCCATCTGACTGTGCAATGTGCAAATTATAGTAATTTGTAATGAATAGTATGTACAATAAAATATACGACAGAACAGTCAATATAGCTTAGAAATACAATTCTGACAGCGTGAATTAATCAGTCTGATGGCCTGGTAGAAGAAGCTGTTCTGGAGCCTGCTGGTCCTGGCTTTTATTTTGCCGGACTGTTTCCCAGATGGTAACAGCTGGAACAGTTTGTGGTTGGGGTGACTCGGGTCCCCAATGATCCTTTGGACCCTTTTAGGCACCTGTCATTGTAAATCTTTTGAACAGTGGGAAGTTCACATCTACAGATTCACTGGGCTGTCTGCACCATTCTCTGCAGAGCCCTGCGACTGAGGGAAGTACAGTTCCCATACCAGGCAGTGATACAGGCAGTCATGTTGCTCTCAATTGTGCCCCTGTAGAAAGGATTTAGGGGCTCATGTCGAACTTCTTCAACCGTCTGAGGTGAAAGAGGTACTGTTGTGCTTTTTTCACCACACAGCCTGTATGTTGTCATGTGTGACGCCAAGCAGAGCCACCGGACGGATGATGCTAATGAGAGAGATAACGGAAGACAATGGAGAAACATTCAAAATGCTAATGAGAGAGAAGGGAGAGACTAACGGGAAAGAAACACAATTCAGATATTGACAGACCGGTTGCTTTGAACCTGAACTGTTTGAAGTTTGATGGACAGGTGATACCCCAGCAGGGGGATAAAAGGAGCAGGTTTGCTAAGGCACGAGACACGCCATGAGACCCTGGAAAGAGCAGTGTACCCCCACAAGTGGTGGGAGTTTGGAGGACCGGTTCGCGGTAACCGATTAGTGGCTCATAGGGTGTAAAGATACGATCGGTGGGAACCTGGGGTGTGTGTCTGCCCTTGGCTAGGTGCCAGGTTCACCGCAGAAGAATGATCGTATCCGGAACGGAGGATTCACAGTCGGTGACCACAGCGGGATTAGAAGACATCAAAAGGTCTGCCCGAAACCAACTGCGAAGACATCAAAAGGTCTGCCTGAAACCAACTGCATCTCTCTCTCTCTCTCTCTCTCTCTGTCTCTCTCTCTCTGTCTCTGTCTCTGTCTCTGTCTCTGTCTCTGTCTCTGTCTCTGTCTCTCTCTCTCTCTCTCTCTCTCTCTCTGTCTCTCTCTCTCTCTTCCCCCCCCCCCCAAAGGTACAACAGCAGCGATTACTGCGAATTGCACTAAACTGAACTGAACTCTGCTTCACTTAAAACTGATCATTTTACCCCTAGACTGCGATAGAGCTTGGTTGATTCCTATTACCCTAGTTCTGTGTATATGTGTGTATTATCATTGCTAACCTGTTACATTTATATCCTTACGATTAGTGTACTGTATTACTTATTTCTTTAATAAAACTTTATTAGTTCTTAGTAATCCAACGAGTGTTCCATTTCTGCTAGTTTGGCAACCCAGTTACGGGGTATGTAAAAATGTATAGACCAAATGAGGTCCTCGGTGATGTGTAGACTGAAGAACTTGAAGCTGTTCACCCTCTCAGATCCATTGATATCAATGGGAGTTAGCCTGTCTCCATTCCTCCTGTAATCCACAACCAAATTCTTTGTTTTTGCAACATTGAGGAAGAAGTTGTTTTCTTGACACCACTGTGTCAGGGTGCTGACTTCTTCTCTGTAGGCTGTCACATTATTATTTGAAATAAGGCCAATCAATGTAATATCATCTGCAAATTTAATTAGCAGATTGGAGCCGTGGGTGGCGATGCAGACACAGGTATACAGAGAGTAAAGGAGGACACATCCCTTGTGGGGGGGGGGCAGCTGTGCTGAGGGTCAGAGAGGCAGAGGTGAGGAGCCCACTCTTACCACCTGCCGGCAATCTGAGAAGAAGTCTGGGATCCAACTGCACAAGGCAGGGTGAAGGCTGGGGTCTCTGAGCTTCTGGTCAAGCCTGGAAGGAATTATGGTGTTGAATGCTGAACTGTAGCCCAAGAACAGCATCCTCACATAAGCATCCCTCCTCTCCAGGCGTACAGAGCGGTGGCTACTGCGTCATCTGTCGATCGGTTGTGTCGGTAGATGAATTGTAGGGGGTCCAGTGTGGGTGGTAGAGTGCTGCAAATATGGTCCTTGACCAACCTTTCAAAGCATTTGATTATTATTGAGGTGAGTGCAACAGGACAACAGTTGTTCAGACATGTTACCTTGGTCTCTTTAGGTACATGGACAATGGTGGATAATTTGAAGCAGGAGGGCACTCAACACTGGGAGAAAGAGAAACTAAAAATGTCTGTAAACACAGCTGCCAGTTGTGCTGCACACATCCTGAGTTCCCGACCTGGGATGCCATCCGGTCCTGCAGTCTTGTGACTGTCCACTCATTAGAAACACCTGTATACTTCAGCCTTAGAGATGACCAAGGTGCAGGCTGCTTCGGGGGCTTGGTGTCGGTGACATTGAACCAAGTGTAAAAAAGATTTAGCTCATCTGGGAGAGAGGCAGCGGTGTTTCTTCAGCTTAGAATAGATCGATCTACTGAGCCTCGTAAATATCAATGGGATTCCGTCTAGAGATATAGCAAGAACACTATTATCTCAGTTCCCTGCTCTATGCTCACTAAAGTCAAAGTTCTCTGTTAAAAGTATAGCTTATAAGTTTGGACCTGAAGTTTCAAATAACACTCAACACAAAAGCCTGATTGTTTATAAAACTGCAATCAAAATGGCAGGGTAGTTTTGATTTTAAAAGAAGAAAAGGGGGAACATGAGACAATCACTAAGCTAAGATTCTAGAACTGGATATGGCTGACTTCCATGCACCAAGACCACAAAGTAAACAAGCAAACCTGTAAAAGGGAAAACCAACGCAAAGCTGTGGGAGATGTGTGAAAAATTTAGCATGGTATGGTACAGAGTATACTCCTATGGGGCAAGATCTCCACTTTCCTTCTTCAAGCTTCCTGCTATTTTTCTCACTGGTTTTGTGTTATTTGCAATTTCAAAAATATGACCTTTGTGTAGAGTGCTACCTGAAACTTCAGGTCCAAAATTATAAGCTGTGCTTTTAATAGAGAACCTTGACTTCAGTGAGCATAGATCAGGGAATAGAGATAATAGTGTTCTTGCTGTATCTCTAGTCGGAAGCCCATTGATATTTAAGAGGGTCAGTGGATCAGTCTATTGTAAGCTGAAGAAGAAATATTTTATTCCAGTCATGTTGTAATAATGATCTTTGGGGATGCTGGAGAGGAAAAGAGCTGTCCTCCTCACAACCTCTTGATACCATTACATATTCCTCAACAACCATTAAGCTGTGCTGGGCCAAACCATTCAATTCTTTGAGTCCCGACTCAGGTCTGCATGCAAATTTCCATGCTCTAATGGTTCTTGTCAAAAATATTCTTAAAATAATACTTTGGAGAGGGATAATAAATCAGCCATGATACAATGGTGGAGCAGACCAGATGGGCCAATTGGCCTAATTCTGCTCCTATGTCTATATGATCTATGATCATATAGTCTAAAACACTGGAGTTCAGAATTTTTGTTTGCAAGAAAGAAAGACACAAGAAAATGTGAGTGCTGGAATCTGAAACACCAATGACTCCTTTCCCCTAAAGATATTGCCTGAACCAGTGAGTTCCTCCAGCAGATTGATTTTAAAAAATTAACATGAATTGGCCAGGCAGCACGTGTTTACAGAACACTCTTTAAAAAAAAATTATCCTGAACATACAAAGACTGTGCATAGCACAAATCTTACACAAGTATCAACAGAGTGAAGTCCTTGCTTCAGTGTTAGTTAAGGGGCAGTAGCCTTGACTGGTCATTAATGATAAAATATGAGGGGGTTTTCTTTCTTCAGGCAATTATAGCGTCAGAGAGAGATGCAGAATGCAAACAGGCTCTTCACACATTGAATCGTTGAACCCACGTCAACCATCAACCATCCTTTTACATTAATATTACATTAATCGTAAACTCCCACCACTTTTTCTCCCCAGGTTCTACCACTCACCAGCACATCAGCAGAAATTTATAGCAGCCAATTAATCTAGCAACCAGCGTACCTTTGGAATCAGAGTAGCAACCAGGAAATCCTGGGGAAACCCATGCAATCACAGGGAATTCGTACAAACTCAACGCGGAAAGCACCGGAGGTCAGATTTGAATCCAGGTTGCTGGAGGAATGAAGAAGCAGTTCTAATCACTGCTCCACCATGTCGCCATGTAAGTTCTCCCCTATGGATTTATTTCTTATGACACTTCCACCTTCCCCCTTAACTGTATCCACAGTTAACCCCACCATCCCCTTTCAATTCTTGCTGCCAACTCTGGAATAGAAAGGATTGAAACTGAAGCACTCAGCCTCACACTGACTATCCTCAACTGTGCGCCTGTCCGACCATCATGTCTCTCCCCACAGACGCATACTCTCTCCAAATACCCATCCATCCTCTTAACTTCCCCTCCAATCCTCCTTATCCTTGCCAATCTCTCCAAATGTTCATCGCCTGTGGCCCAACTGATTTGTTTAGTGCAACTTGTGGTACAGAGGAAATGCCGTGGTCCATGTTGAAATGCACAAGGCTTGTGCTTTCACACACAATGCTTCCAGCACAGTAAGTATGAAGTATCACTGATATTGGCCAGACAAAACTGCAGTCTACTAAACTGTGAATTTGAATGAATCAAGAACAGTGGAAGCAGACAGACCAGTTGTCTTTGTTCTTACCGTAAGGTCAAAGGAGATGGAGACTCATTTTGTGAAATGGCTCTGTGTCCTCCATTTTGTGAACTGAAGTTGCTTGGCTTGATTAATGTTTTAAAGGAGACAGAATGATGCTCCAGGTAATCTGCTGGACTAGAGATAATTTCCAAATAAGAAGTTATCTGTGAGCTGTTTTTTGATATAACATAACATGCTGGTTTGTGAATATTGGAGTCTGTGCTTGGCCCGACTGATTCAAGCTAGATACGGAAGAGAACAAAGAGCCATAAATTACCAATTGTTGCTTGCAAAAATAAAGGCAATAAATGGATGCTGACTTGGACTAGAGCCAATAAGAAGGTGTTAAATGATCTGTAGCCAATAACAATGAAATGCAACTTTAGAATTGGTAAGGAATAAAGGAGTAAGACGCTTTGCGTATGCTGGCAGCATTGACTCTCTAGAGACCCACTATCATGGATGTGGAGTGCACCACGGACACGTTATGTGGAGATTTGAAATGGGACTATGAGGAACACATAGCCAGCAGAGACTTATTTTTACTGGTATTATCTTTTCTATTCTTTGACTGTTCATGGAGGGTAAGGAAAACTTAATAGGTGTGCACAGGTATTCAGTTATGTAAATTCATGTGTTCTTCCATTGAGACAATAAAGATACTTGTTGGTAATTACAGATTCTCTCTGTGCCTCCCTGATCATTATTACTAAGGGGTAGATCCTTATAACAGAATTGGAGTCCCTGTTGTGGGCTCAAGGAAAAACCTCTCCGTTGAGAATGAATGAATGAACGAATGAATGAATGAAATTTATTTCGGTCAGTACAAACATAACAAAAAGCATCATTTTCAATGATGATGTCATAACAATGATTTCATAGGACAAAATTACAACAAAAACATAGACATTCTTTAAAACAGACTGAAAGGGTGTAGGCTGAAGTTACAGCTTATTACACCTACCCCTCTTACTTATACAACAACATATTTGGTGTCAATCATCACATCAAAACAAAAAATTTCATAATCTTTTAACACTAAATCCAATTCCAAGTATCATTTATTTACATTACTCCCATTCATTTTACATCATGTATTTTATATTTGTTCATAAAATTTTTTTTAACTTAAGTGTGGTGCATGTTTTTAAATTCTCACTTCAACTGTTCCATAGATTCACCCCCTGACTGAAATACAATAATTTTTTACATTTGTTCTTATTCTTTGTTTTTGAAATATACATGTTCCTCTCAAATCATGTTGACTTTCTCTTATTTTAAACAACCTTTGGATACTTTGTGGTAGTTGTCCATTTTTTACTTTATACATAATTGGTATTATTTTAAAATCTACGAAATCTCTGAATTTTAAAATGGTTAGTTGAATAAATAGTGGACTGGTTCACTGATAATAACTTTGAGACAGACCATGCCAGTGAAAAAAGAGAGATATCGGGCTGGGTAGTTAGTTATTACTGTTAGTTTTCTCCGTAACTTCCGCCACCTCCAACGGGATCCCACCACTAAGCATATCTTTCCCTCCCCCCCTCTCTCTGCATTCCGCAGGGATCGCTCCCTACACAACTCCCTTGTCCATTCGTCCCCCCCATCCTTCCCCACTGATCTCCCTCCTGGCACTTATCCGTGTAAGCGGAACAAGTGCTACACATGCCCTTACACTTCCTCCCTTACCACCATTCAGGGCCCCAAACAGTCCTTCCAGGTGAGGCATCACTTCACCTGTGAGTCGACTGGGGTGATATACTGCGTCCGGTGCTCCCGATGTGGCCTTTTATATATTGGTGAGACCCGACGCAGACTGGGAGACCGCTTTGCTGAACATCTACGCTCTGTCCGCCAGAGAAAGCAGGATCTCCCAGTGGCCACACATTTTAATTCCACATCCCATTCCCATTCCCATTCTGACATGTCTATCCACGGCCTCCTCTACTGTAAAGATGAAGCCACACTCAGGTTGGAGGAACAACACCTTATATTCCGTATGGGTAGCCTCCAACCTGATGGCATGAACATTGACTTCTCTAACTTCCGCTAGGCCCCACCTCCCCCTCGTACCCCATCTGTTACTCTTTTTTATGCACACATTCTTTCTCTCACTCTCCTTTTTCTCCCTCTGTCCCTCTGAATATACCTCTTGCCCATCCTCTGGGTCACTCCCCCCCCCGTCTTTCTTCCCGGACCTCCTGTCCCATGATCCTCTCGTATCCCCTTCTGCCTATCACCTGTCCAGCTCTCGGCTCCATCCCTCCCCCTCCTGTCTTCTCCTATCATTTTGCATCTCCCCCTCCCCCTCCAGCTTTCAAATCCCTTACTCACTCTTCCTTCAGTTAGTCCTGACGAAGGGTCTCGGCCTGAAATGTCGACTGCGCCTCTTCCTATAGATGCTGCCTGGCCTGCTGCGTTCACCAGCAACTTTGATGTATGTTGCTTGAATTTCCAGCATCTGCAGAATTCCTGTTGTTTTAGTTATTACTGATCCAGGATGGAAGATACAGGGAATTCTACAATTCCAGAGGACTTGGATTGTTTTGATTGGAGGGGGTTCTTCCAGAAAAATATATTGGGAAAACTGGCCACAATACAGAGTGTATGCTAGTCGCAGTAGCACAGAAGGGGAAACCGCTGGAGAAGCTCTTTTTAAGATTGCTCAGGGGAAATTGTCAGAAAGGAAATTAAATGGCTACAG
This sequence comes from Mobula hypostoma, assembly GCF_963921235.1. Lineage (NCBI taxonomy): Eukaryota > Metazoa > Chordata > Chondrichthyes > Myliobatiformes > Myliobatidae > Mobula > Mobula hypostoma. Next base: position 28,862,699 of record NC_086115.1, on the reverse strand, counting down.
AAGCCAGTAGCAGTTGCCTGTCTGATTGAGGATTTAATGGATAGTTGGTAAATCACTGATGCTGAACGATATAGATTACAACAGGAAATCCTGGAATATCAATGAGAAACTAAGGTAGACATTTTGGTTGTCTGTAGATGGTGTTCCAAGGGGTGTATGGATCAACATTAGGTTCTGATCATTTAGAGCCAGAACCCATAAGTAGATCATTTAGAACAATAGTGTCTCATAGCTCCAATGAACCTATAAAAATGTTGGAACTTTTTGATCCTAGTGACCCTATACATACTAAGGCATGGATCATTAGGAAGTTAATTAGAGGATGGGAGATGGAAGTGCACAATTAGATTTTAACTTCAGGAATACTCCAGAGGCAGCTGAAGTGTTTTCCGTTCAAGAAAATACACAGGATATCATTTGGGAAATGCAGATCGGTGAGAAGCCAGCATTAGAGCTACTAGGACTTGATGTTTCAATCCCTATGGTAAACTAGCACTCTCGATGTTGGCAGTGGGCTTGGACTGGTGACAAGGAGGGTAGGTACATCATTGGAGTCATCAGGTGGGCACCCTCCTTCTTTGATGTTTCGTTAATAAGCCCACGACGTCGCCAGAGGGCTCAACAGTGCTACCGGGTGTCCCAGATACACCCCCCTCAGTTCCATACCCTCCTGTCTTCATCTTGCAGCCCAGTTGCTGCCTTTCCTTTTAATCCAAATCCAATTGCTGCTTTCTTCTGCTGCATTTGACAAGGACTTGACTGCTTGCTGGAGGGAGTGACCCCTCACCCCCATCTTCTTTAATAGACTGGTCGTAGATATAGCAACGAATCCCCTGCATCCCACTTCTACAGGGAAAATCTGGGCAGCTTCAGTTGCCAGTTCAGAGTACTTGGTCTTTTTCCTCTCATAAGTTTCTTTGACACCATCTTTCCATGGTACTGTCAATTCCACAACATATGCCAGCTTGGCTGTTGTGAACCACAGGTCTGGCTGGAGTGTTGTAGCCGCAATGTCTGGGGGAAACACAAGCTTTTTTTCCAAGTCCACGTCCATTTTCCAGTCCCGAGGAACCTGCAGAACGCTTACATCTTTTGATGTTGCATGGTGCTCTGGAAGTTGGCCTGCTGGTACAAATCGTGTGATGTCGACATTTCCTGCCGATGTTTGTGGGAGAGCATTTGTGGTGATTCGCCTTTGTTCCAAGATTGATACCAGCTGTCTGAGAACTTGGTTATGCCGCCAAGTGTACCGCCACTGGGTGAGGCCCATGGTGCATTCTGTTAAAATGTGCCTCAGTGATGCAGGTTCTTGACAAAGAAAGCAAGCGGGGTCTTCTCCCCACCACTGGTTCAGGTTCTGGGATGTGGGTGGGAGGTCATAAGTGGATCTGATGACAAAACTTAGCCGAGATCCCTCCATCTCCCAGGCGTCACGCCAGCTAAGTTTCCTCTTTTCCAGACTCTCCTTATTAGTCCATTGGCCCTGCTTGGCCATTGAGACGGCCCTGGCATTTCGCTCTGCCTCCTCCTATCTTCTCAACTCCTCCACCACGAGCCGTCTCTTCTGCACTGATGTTGCCTTGTGCCATTGAGGAGCTTTTGGGATGAGCCCAAGACCGACTCTCCCATGTTGGACTTGGCCAACCACATCCCTGAAGTGAAGAGCAGACTTACTACTCTGAACAGCTTCAGATGGGGTTCACTTCCTCCCCGTTGCCACACGGGGGGGGGCCGCTGTTCGAATAACAGTATCTTCAGATTTAGTGAGGGTCATGACCAACCTTGCTTTGGTGCATTTGAATTCTTCCGCAAAACTTGCAATTGGTAATTTCAATTTGCTGTTCCTGTACAGTCCAACAGGACTTAAGCATCGTGGAAGTCCAAGCCACTATTTTACATGTGTGCTGATCACTCTTTCGAGCTTTTCAACCTTGCTGATGGGAATTTCATATACTATTAAAGGCCACATGAGTCTTGGGAGTATGCCGAACTGAAAGCACCACAGCTTGAGTTTTTCTGACTGCAAGGTCTTGTTGATGTGAGCTATGTACATGATGGTATCCTTTTTGAGTTGTTTAAGCTGCTCAGTGTCCTTGAGCTTAACATCATACCACCGGCTCAAGCTCTTCACTGGCATTTCTGAAACAATTGGGACAGGTGTTCCGTCAATATGAAATCTTTTATCCGTGACTTGACCTTTGACAATGGAACTGTCCAGAATCCTCTTGGTGCAGGGGACAGTTGTCGTCAGTATTGTTATACCGTCCATATAGGCTTGTATCGGTGGTAACTTTTGACCAAACTGCAGCCCTTTTCCTCCTGCAACCCATTTTGAGGCTCTGATAATGGGCTCCATTGCCATAGTAAAGGCCAATGGGGAAATGGTGCACCCCGCCATGATGCCTACTTCCAGTGGTTGCCACGCTGTGGTGAAGTCTGATGTTGTGAGACAAACTTGCAGATCCTGGAAGTAGTGTTTTACCAGATTTGTTATTGTTGTAGGCACCTGAAAGAATTCAAAAGCAGTCCACAGTAGGGAATGAGGAACTGATCCATAGGCGTTGGCCAGGTCGAGGAACAAGACATGCAGATCCTTTCTTTCTTTCTTAGCCATCTGGATTTGATGCCATATGACGCTGGTATGTTCAAGGCATCCCCAGAAGCCTGCTATGCCAGCCTTTTGGATTGACGTATCAATGAAATGGTTTTGTTTCAGATACTTTGTAAGCCTTTGCACCAACATGCTGAAAAAGATCTGCCCTCTATGTTCAGAAGGCTTATTTGGCAAAACTGCTCAATGGTGGACGAGTTCTTTTCTTTCTCCCCTGGCTCTTCTCCAGGCTTTGGGGAATACTTGCTTTTCCTACGCAACCCTCATGTTTTTCCAAAGGAATTTCAGAACATCCGGGGTGTTCTTGTAGACACAATGCGGAACACCGTTAGGGCCAGGCGCTGATGCCGATCTTGCCTTCTTCACTGCCTCTTTCACCTCACTCAGCTTGGGAGGGCTGATGTTAAATTGATGTTGTGGAGGTGAGATTGGTGGGATGTCAGCTGGGACAAGTATCAGTTCATCTTTTCACTTATCAGTGTGGATGATTCTGAGATGTCTTTCAATCTCCTCTTTTGATACTTTCAAGTATCCGCTTTTCTCTTTTGTGAAAATGCCTTTCACATATTTAAAGGGGTCTTTGCAAAAGTCTGTTCTTGCTATTTCCTTCTTTTTGCATCATTTCCTTAAATCCTCTGCTCTGCGCAGCTTCGAGAGCCACTGTTTTAGGTCCTCTTGAGGGAGGTTGATGCCCTCCCTTCCTTCTGCTGTTGTTTTTTTCCACACCTTCCTCAGGCCTCTTCTTTCTTTAACAAGTCGTTGGATTAGAGAGATTGTAGAAGGGAAGTAACACAGCGGTGGAAAATGCCTTCACCCAGTCAGTGAAGCTGTTGATGGGAACAGTACAGTGCACAAATCTGCTGTTTCAGCTGTGGTAACATGGGTCATTATGCCTGGTATTGTACAGCAAACAGTTCATATGATTTGAATCCTAACAAATGTGAGGGGTTTCTTCTTTTATGTTACTGCGTAGGCTAATTAAAATGGCTTCTTTGTTATGTTAAATGCTGAGACGCTAGCAGCTTGTTTGCATTATTTATAATAGACCGAATGAACCAATTGGGATAGATGTTATCCTTTCTAGTGTGTCTGTAAGTTATTGTGATGTGCGGGTTTTTGGGCAGAAGAGAGAGAGAGAGAATGGACAAGGTGCTGTGAGCTGGCTAATGGGGTCGGAACTCGAGCAGGAGTCTGAGGTCTAGGGTCTTTGGCGAGGAGAGGAGACGGAGACAAACTCGTGTGGAGCATCTGGTCAACCACCGTGGTTGGTCCAAGGCGGTAGGTCGAGGTGGTCAGAGGGGATCGAATGGTGAAGAGAAGATCGTTACTAGAGCTCCAACTGTTTGTGCATGAAGAGATTGAACTTTGATAAATCTGGCACTTTTTACTTTCCTTTTATATTTTATCTCTATTAATTATATAGTTCCGGTAATATCTATAAACTGTAATTCATTTAATCGTATATGGTGTATTGTCTGTTATTTGGCGGGGTGGGGTACATCACACAGCATCCGCACCATCTTAATTACCCAGTCTGGTGGGGCCAAGGGCTGTTTCCCTAGACGACAGCGAGCTGAGCGACCCTAAGGCCCTGAATATGCTGGAATTTTGACTCATGCTTTAAACTTGTTGAATGCTGTTTACATGTGCATGATGAATAGCTTCCAACATTTCTTTGTTTAAAGTCTTTGAGTAACACATTTCCTCAATGTTGTTGAATTCGAACTGAATATTGTGGTAATGGATTAACCCTTAGGAACAAGAAATTTTCTGAAGTGTTTTAAATTGTAAATGAATTCTAGAGAGAGATTGCAAAGCTGTTTTTTAAGAGGTTGTGCCTTTAAGAGGATACATCAATGTGTTAATGTGTCAGGGCACCCCACCCAGAAGTTTTTTCTCTCTTCTTTGGTTCCTTGAAAAATTGGTGAAAGCTTTTTATGGTGGGAATTAATTGTTAATTTTATATTTTGCAGTTACTTGCGAAAGTTTCTAAAGGAGGAACAGTACAAGCATGGATTTTTTGTTTGTCTTGTCTGTGGTTTTGGTTTGTGTTCCTTTATTTCCTTTATTTGTCTTCCATGGAATTGATTTTAGAGTCATTCAGATTGCACACTGGCCATATGTAATCTGGGTTGAGATGGAAATTTGTGCATCTCTATTCCTGATATGAGATGCCCATATTTCTAAGGTAAATAGGTGCTCATTAGTGGATGGTTAAATTTGGAATTTGAATTAAACATTTTGGGAAGATTGGAACATTAGGGGAGCAATCATAAAAGTTGTTTTTACAAACAAGAATGCTTTCTTTTACAGAATATAAAAGATGTTGCTCAAGACTTCTGACATATTGATTTTAAGTTTGAGATCCCTTCAGAAATAGTTTTGAAGTAGCCAATGTTTTGTTATGTAACTTGCAAATGGAAGTTCAAATTAAATATGGGACTGATCCAAACAGCATTTCAGCATCAATTCCCTCACCATTTTAAAGCACACAATAATCTAGCTGCTGCTGGATATTCAAATTAAAATGTCTTGGTCAGTCAGCCTTGCCAATGCAGGGTTGAAATGTAGCTGTAAAGGGTATTATAGTTTCTACCTTCCTTGAAAATAATCTTTATTGTACTAAAGAACCTCATCGGGTGTCAGGATATGATAGCAAATGATCCCAAGGGACCACTTGTATCAAAATAATAAGGGAGGAGTTGGAAGGAGATCAATATCCGAGAACAAAGACACAAAGAAAGCAAAAACACAAGAGAAAACCCCTATTTTGAAGTCTGTACATCAGTACAGATGGGTGAGAGGAGGACTGGGTGCAGAATTTATGTAGAGGATGAACATGGCCAGGAAAGGTATGGTATAGTTTTAAAGTTACCCAATATCATGAGTGTACAGGCACCAGAAGTGACAGATGTGGCACATGCATTTAGACACCAAAAATTTTTTCTGCCCGGATCAGTCATACATTCTGATAGTATGTATGTTTGTAATAGCCTTACAGAACATTTGCCCCCGTGGGAGGGAAGAGGGTTTGTTTCAGCTGACGGAAAACCCTTCTGATATGCTGCTTGGTTGCGGTACATATTTAAAGAAGCAAAGGGGAAAGAATAAGGAGCATAAAGGTGAAAGCCCAATCTAAATTATCCCCTGAGGGGAATGAGAAGGCTAATGAATTAGTGAAGCAAGGTGTTTTAAATGGGTAGGAGTGGCAGCTGCAGATTGAGATTGGGAGCCAGAAGGAACAACAGGCTGAAGAGCAAAAGAAAGATAAAGAATTAAAATAGGGAAAGGTAAAGAAAAGAGCTCTCCAACACACCAGACCAGTGGAAGGGCCTTAATCTAATTTGCAGATAGATTATACTGGATCCTTGTCAACGACCCCAGGAGGGTACAAATATATTCTTGTGGTAGGTGCTTTCACTGAATGGGTGGTTGCCTTCCCAACTAAGACAAACACGGTCAACGCCATTGCAAATATTTTATTGGAAAAGGTTTTCACTCACTGGGGATTACCTCAGAGTATAGAGTCGGATTAAGGCGCACATTTTACATCCCAGATAATGCAAGATGTCATGGCACTTCTAGGGATCAAGTCTAGTGGGATTGTGGAAAGGGTGAATTGAATACTGAAAACTATGATTGTCAAAATGGTGCAGCAATATGGAACAACATGGCAGGCAGTTTTGCCTTGTATACTGATGATAATAAGGAATACAGTGGTATCATCAATATGGTTACACCCCTTATAAACGCATGACTGGAAGGGACATGAGAGGATTGGAGGACTTGATTTGATTAGACTTGTCAGAGCCTGAAATAGATGGGATTGTGTCTGAAAAGTGGGTACACTAATTGGTGGAGATAGTGAAAGAGGCCAATTTTGTGACAGCCCGTCAATTTAGGAAAGACATAGCAACAAAGTAAAGCTTACTTTTTCTCAGAAGTCAGTTCCATACAATTAAACCCAGTACAGAGTGATGAATGCACCAACCCATCTCATTTTTAAATCCAAGATTTGCAAGGGTCTATGAAATCAGAGACAAAGCAGGTCCATTAGTGTACAGGGTACTGATTTCCCTAGATAAATGGATGGTACCATATTGCCCAGTTGAAATTGGCGCTGGAGAAACAGTAATGTTATCACCAATTGATGTACATGATGATCCTGATTTTGGAGACTTGACTATCCATATACATGGTAATCCTGATTTGGAAGATTTGGGATTGGGACAGCTGTTCCAATTAGATGCTGACAGGGATCAGATACAGACTAATCAAATTGTTCAGAGTGCTTCACAGTTAACTGAATTCACTTAAATTTCTGATGCTCCTTCAAGATACAAAAAAAACTGATTATTGACAGCATTCACCTCATGTCTAAGGAAATGCATAAAACTGAGATCTATGCTGCATATGCCAGTTAGCTGCTTGCCATGAATAGTATGAAATTATTACAACCTGATGCACATCAAGTACCAAAGTGTGTATCAGATAAGCAACTAAAGCGATGGGTTGAGGAAAAGGTGCCCTTTCGTCATATTAGATATCTTACACTAACCAATGAAGTACTCGGTAACTGTGATTATGGTAAAGGAAGGTTTTATGTTGGTTCAGTGTTCCTCATTCCCTGACATGGAAATATTTTAACCTACCCATTGAAAAGAGTTCATAAGTGGACAAATATTATGAGAAGACTTGGATATTCTTAAGTAACCCACCAACGCATTCTGTCGTTGTGAATAGCACTGGGAAAGGGATAGATTCATCAAGATGTCACTGAGGGGGAACCACTGGGCTTGCCCAGAAGAGATGACATGGCAGAAACTTCTGAATTGTAGTTTCAGTACTTATGAGAATTGATCATTGTCTATTCTGCCTGTAAATAATGAGTCTTCTTACAATAAGCATCAGTGGGACAGACATATACCAACGGCAACAATGAGTTATACCAAGGGATGGAAACATTGTCCTTGAAAGTCATAATGTTGCATTTGGGAGTGTGACTTCAGATTTGACTATTGAAGGACAAAGTTTGTCTCAGCCATATAACCATATAACAATTACAGCACGGAAACAGTCCATCTCAGCCCTTCTAGTCTGTGCCGAACACTTACTCTCACCTAGTCTGATCTACCTGCACTCAGCCATAACCCTCCATTCCTTTCCTGTCCATATACCTATCCAATTTTTTTAAAATAACAAAATCGAACCTGCCTCTACCACTTCTACTGGAAGCTCGTTCCACACAGCTACCACTCTCTGAGTAAAGAAGTTCCCCTTTGTGTTACTCCTAAACTTTTGCCCCTTAACTCTCAACTCATGTCCTCTTGTTTAAATTTCCCCTACTCTCAATGGAAAAAGCCTATCCACATCAACTCTACCCATCCCCCTCATAATTTTAAATACCTCTTTCAAGTCCCCTCTCAACCTTCTACGCTCCAAAGAATAAAGACCTAACTTGTTCAACCTTTCTCTGTAACTTAGGTGCTGAAACCCAGGTAACATTCTAGTAAATCTCCTCTGTACTCTCTCTATTTTGTTGACATCTTTCCTATAATTTGGTGACCAGAACTGTACACAATACTCCAAATTTGGCCTCACCAATGCCTTGTCGTAGATAAGGTAACAGAGGAGAACCTCACAATCCAACGAACTGATATGGATCGATATCTGTGGGACTATGTTGTTACCGAGTTGCCTCCTCGCTTGACTGCAGACTGGACATGAGATATGGAGGAGGCAGAGGAGATAGTATATCAATAGACTAAATACAGAAAATTAAGAGACACACTTACAAAGCAAATTAAATATTGAATGACCCATACTCTTGAGATAAGTTTTAGATTTTGGGATCAAATCTTTAAATACATCCATGGATGAGGATAGTATTGCATGCTGCTGTAGTATTAATTTTATGTCAGTTGATTATGGTATTGTTTAATATGTCTCAGTTTAGAAGGTAGAAGGCTGAATTTATAGAAAAGGTAAAGAATGATGGTTCTGTAATACAGAGAAGACGATGGTCTGTGTACGGTGTATGAGTTCAGTAAGTAAATGGTACGTTTATCTTTATATAATGTAAGTGTAGCACACCTCCTGGGGGTTTTGTTGACTATGAGTAGTTAACAGAATGAGAGGAGGATGGTGATCCTAAGATAAGTACCTTTGGATCAAAAGGAGGAAGATACTGGCCAGTGAGAACTACAGTCTACAAATTAGTGAATTCAAATGAATCAAGGATAGTGGAAGTAGACAGACCAATTGCCTTTGTTCTTGCCATGAGGTTGAGGGAGATGGAGGCTGCTATTTTGTAACATGGCTCTGCGTCCTGCATTTTGTGAACTAAAGTTGCTTGGCTTGATTAATCTTTTAAAGTGGACACAATAATGCTCCAGGTAATCTGCTGGACTAAAGATTATTTCCAAATGTAAAGTTATTTGTAACATGCAGGCTTGTGAATGTTGGAGTCAGTGCTTGTCCTGAGTAATTCGAACTGGTTGCTGAAGAGAACAAAGAACCATAAATTACTATTTGTCACTTGTGGAAATAAGGGCAATAAATGGATGCTGGCTTGGACCGGTGCCAATAAGAAGTTGTTTGATGACCCATAGCCAATAACAACAAAATGCAACTTTAGAACTGGTAAAGAATAAATATAAAAGCAGACGCTTCAGGTGTGTTGACAGTGTTGACTCTCTAGAGACCCGTAAGACCATAGGATATTAGAGCAGAATTATGCCATTCAGCCCATCAAGTCTCTCAGCCATTCCATCATAGCCTATCCCGGATCCCACTCAACCACATACACCTGCCTTCTTGCCATATCCTTTGATGCAGGACAAATCAAGAAATTATCAACTCCCTCTTTAAATATACCCATGTACTTGGCCTCCACCGCAGTCTGTGGCAGAGAATTCCACAGATTCACTACTCTTTGGCTAAAAAAAAAATTCCTCCTTAGCTCTATTCTAAAAGGTTGCCCCTCAATTTTTACGACGTGCCCTCTAGTTCTGGATGCCCCTGTGGCGACCCACTTTCTGGCACCCACGAACCAGCTCACAACAGCGTGCACAGGCAGAGGGCCGGCCCCAAAAAGGGCGCCAGGCCATCTTCACCAGCAGGGGGAAAATCCCACGCGCAGAAAGGGTCTGGGAATATGCATTCCCCACAGCAGTCCCGCCCCAGGGAGGGCGGGAATGGGAAGGCTTTAAAGCAGGCCGCGAAGTTTGAATAAATCTCTTTCATCGCAACTCCAACTCACTGACTACGTGTGGTTATTCTAGCGCTGTGTGTAGCATACCGCTACAATTGGTGACCCTGATGGCCCAAACGATATTTGGACCAGAGATGACCGACGCCGCATCTGTTCACGCAGTTTCGTTAGAACTGCCAAGCTTCTGGATGCTGCGACCCCATTTATGGTTCGAACAAGCAGAAGCTCAATTCCACATTTGGCAGATAACCTCGGAGTCCACTCGCTACTACTACATGCTGAGCTACCTCGACCAGGAGACAGCTGCACAAGTTGAGGAGTTTATACAGTTGCCCCCGGAGGACGGCAAATACTCAGCATTCAAAGCTCTGCTCATAAGGACTTTCGGACTCTCACGGCGCGAACGAGCACGCAGCTTAATGCACCTGGATGGTTTGGGAGACAGGCCGCCATCGGCATTAATGAACGAGATGCTGGCCCTGGCTGAAGGACACAAACCCTGCCTCATGTTTGAGCAGGCGTTCCCAGAGCAACTGCCCGAGGACATATGCCTGTTGCTGTCCGACGCAGATTTCAGCAACCCCCGGGAGGTGGCGGCTGGAGCAGATGTGCTGTGGAATGCCAGGAAAGAGAGAGGGGCATCCGTCGCACAGATCACCAAGCCGCGTGCCCAACGACAGACCAGACCAGGCCCGGCAGCAGAGCCTACAAAACTTGGCAACAGGAGTGAGGAGCACAACGAACAATGGTGTTTCTACCACCAGCGGTGGGGCACAGAGGCCCGCCGCTGCAGACCACCCTGCAAATTCCCGGGAAACGCCAGGGCCAGCCGCCGCTGATGGCTACAGCGGCTGGCCATCAGGACAGCCTCCTATACGTCTGGGACAAGCAGTTGGGACGCCGCTTTTTGGTCGACACCGGAGCGGAGATCAGCGTCTTACCTCCAACGAGTTATGATACCCGCAACAGAGAACTGGGACCCACCCTGAGGGCCGCAAATGGCAGCACAATACGAACCTACGGCACCTGCACGGTGCGGCTACAGTTCAGCTCCAGCCGGTTCACGTGGGACTTCACAGTGGCCGCCGTGGCCCAACCACTCCTGGGGGCGGATTTTCTGTGAGCCCACAGCCTGCTGGTCGACCTGCAAGGGAAGCGATTAGTCCACGCCAAGACTTTTCAAACGTTCTCCCTGGGTGAAGCACTGTTGCCAGCCCCACACCTGGACTCCATCACACTGTCCGACAACGAATTCACCAGGGTCCTGGCGGATTTCCTATCAGTACTGACACCGCAGTTCACGGCAGCCATGCCTAGACACGGAGTACAGCACCACATCCCAACCCAGGGACCACCCCTCCACGCCCGTGCTCGAAGGCTTCCCCCGGACAAGCTCCGACTGGCAAAGGACGAGTTCAAGAAGATGGAGGAACTGGGGATCATACGACGGTCTGACAGCCCATGGGCCTTCCCCCTTCACATGGTGCCCAAGGCAACGGGGGGCTGGAGACCATGCGGTGACTACCGCAGACTGAACGAGGCTGCAACTCCAGACCGCTACCCTGTGCCGCACATTCAAGACTTCGCAGCAAACCTACACGGCGTAAGGATCTTTTCCAAGGTAGACCTCATCCGGGGATACCATCAAATCCCGGTACATCCGGACGACATCCCCAAAACAGCACTTATCACCCCATTCGGACTTTACGAATTCCTCCGAATGCCGTTTGGTCTAAAGAATGCCGCACAGACTTTCCAGCGGCTAATGGACGCGGTGGGACGCGACCTGGACTTTGCATTCATCTATTTGGACGACATCCTCATAGCCAGCAGTAGTCGGCAGGAGCATCTGTCCCACCTCTGCCAGCTCTACTCCCGCCTGAGCGAATTTGGCCTTACAATCAACCCAGCCAAATGCCAGTTCGGACTCGATACCATCGACTTCCTGGGCCACAGGATTACTAAAGATGGGGCAACCCCTCTGCCCGCCAAGGTAGACGCGGTCTGCCACTTCCCCCGACCCAACACAATCAAAGGCTTGCAGGAATTCGTGGGTATGGTGAATTTTTACCACCGTTTCCTCCCCTCAGCAGCCCGAACCATGCGCCCCCTGTTCACCCTGATGTCGGGTAAGGGCAAGGACATTACCTGGGACGAAGAGGCCGCAACCGCTTTCGTTAAAACCAAAGAAGCCTTGGCAAACGCCGCAATGCTAGTGCACCCCAGAACGGACGTTCCTACTGCCCTCACGGTGGACGCATCCAACACAGCAGTCGGTGGAGTGCTGGAACAACTCATCGAGGGTCGTTGGCAACCCCTGGCGGTCTTCAGCAAACACCTACGACCACCTGAACTCAAATACAGTGCTTTTGACCGGGAGCTATTGGCACTATACCTGGCAATCTGGCATTTCAGGTACTTCTTAGAAGATAGGCGCTTCACCGCGTTCACATACCACAAACCGTTTACCTTTGCGTTCATGAAGGTGTCCGACCCCTAGTCGTCCCGCCAGCAGCGACATCTGTCCTACATCTCCGAGTACACGACAGACATCCGGCATGTCTCTGGAAAGGACAACGTCGTGGTGGACGCACTATCCAGACCTACCATACAGGCCCTGTCCTAGGGGGTGGACTATGCAGCGCTGGCAGAGGCACAGCAGGCAGACGCTGAGATCCCCAGTTACAGGACTGCAGTCTCAGGTTTGCAGCTCCAAGACCTCCCCGTAGGCCCAGGTGAGAGGACCCTACTATGTGACGTAGCTACCAGCCAACCCCGCCCCGTCGTCCCAGCAGCCTGGCGCTGGCGGGTTTTCGAGTCCATTCACAACTAAGCGCACCCCTCCATCAGGACAACCGTCCAGCTGGTCGCCAACAGGTCTGTGTGGCATGGACTGCGTAAACAGGTCAGTGAATGGGCCAAAACGTGCATGCAGTGCCAAATGGCCAAGGTGCAGCGGCACACCAAGGCTCCGCCGCAGCGGTTCGAACCCCCCGGCCAGAGGTTTGACCACATTCATGTGGATATCGTGGGGCCCCTGCCAGTGTCACGAGGAGTGCGGTATCTCCTAACTATGATAGATCAGTTCACCAGATGGCCAGAGACAGTCCCGCTCACCACCTCCGAATCCTGTGCCCGAGCACTGATTGCAACCTGGGGAGCCCGCTTCGGGGTACCGGCCCACATTACCTCCGACAGGGGCGCCCAGTTCACCTCCAGCCTGTGGTCGGTTATGGCCAACCTTTTAGGATCGCAGCTACACCACACAACTGCCTACCACCAACAGTCGAACGGACTAGTGGAGTGTTTCCACCGTCACCTGAAGTCGACTCTCATGGCCCGCCTGGAGGGGCCTAACTGGGTGGACGAACTTCTCTGGGTCCTGCTCGGAATCCGCACGGCGCCCAAAGAGGATCTGCACACCTCGTTGGCCGAGTTGGTGTACGGCGCACCCCTGGTAGTCCAGGAGAGTTTATACCAGCCCCAAGGAGGCAAGAGGAAGAACCCACAACAGTCCTGGACAGACTACGGGAGAGGCTCGGTAACCTGGCCCCCATCCCCACTTCACAGCACGGACAGAGCCCGACCTGCATACCCAAAGACCTGCAGAACTGTAAGTTCCTTTTTGTACGACGGGGCGGACACTGGGCACCACTACACCGGCCCTACGAGGGGCCGTTTAAGGTGATCAGAAACAACGGGTCCACGTTCATGCTGGACACTGGGGGGAGAGAGGAGGTTTTCACAGTGGACTGACTCAAACCGGCCCATGTGGACTTGGCACAGCCGGTCCAGGCTCAGGCACCGCGGCGCAGGGGCAGACCTCCCAAACAGAGGCCGATCCAGACTGTGGACATTGGGGGAGGTATCGCCGGTTCTGGGGGGTGGGGTTATGTGGCGACCCACTTTCTGGCACCCACGAACCGGCTCACAACAGCGCGCGCAGGCAGAGGGCCGGCCCCAAAAAGGGCGCCAGGCCATCTTCACCTGCAGGGGGAAAATCCTGCGCGCGGAAAGGGTCTGGGAATATGCATTCCCCACAGCAGTCCCGCTCCAGGGAGGGCGGGAACGGGAAGGCTTTAAAGCAGGCTGCAAAGTTTGAATAAATCTCTTTCATCGCAACTCTAACTCACCGACTACGTGTGGTTATTCTAGCGCTGTGTGTAACACACCGCTATACCCCTATCGTAAGAAACATCCTCTCCACATCCACCTTATCTAGTCATTTCTACATTTGGCAGGTTTCAATGAGATCCTCCTGCATTCTTCTAAATTCCAGTGAGTACAGGCCTAAGGCTGTCAAATGCTCCTCATATGTTAACCCCTTCATTCCTGGAATCATCCTTGTGAACCTCCTCTGTACTGTCTCCAATGACAACACATTCTTTCTGAGATATGGGGCCCAAAACTGTTGACAATACTCCAAGTGAAACCTTATAAAGCCTCAGAATGAACTCCTTGCTTTTATATTCTATTTCCCCTGAAATAGATGCCAACATTGTATTTGCCTTCTTTACCACAGACACAACCTGTAAAATAATCTTCTGGGAGTCATGCATGAGAACTCTTAAGTCCCTTTGCACCTCTAATATTTGAGCCTTCTCCCCATTTAGATAATAGTCTGCATCTTGATTCCTTTTACCAAAATGCATTATCATACATTTCTCAACATTGTATTCCATCTGCCACTTTTTTGTCCATTCTTCCAATTTGCCTAAGTACTGCTGCAATCATATTGCTTCCTCAGCACTACCTACCCTTTCGGTTATCTTTGTATCATCCACAACTTTGCCAGAAAGTCACTTTAGCCTGAAAATGTAATGAGTTTTATTAAGAAGATTTTTATTAAGATGAGAGATTGAAAGGTGTTGAATTCAGAGGGGCCAGAGTGTTTTTGTACACAAATTATTGAAAGGTAATGTGCAGGGGCAATGAGCAAAGATTGTCTTTATTGCTAAAGGATTTAAATAAAAGAGCAGACGTGCCTTACTTCAGTTGTACAGGGTCTTGGCAAGACTGCATCTGGAGTATTGCATACAGCTCTGACTTCTGTACTTAAAGAAGGATGTACTTGCAATAAAGGGTGTGCGAAAAACATTCTCCAGGTTTATTCCTAGGATGACTATTTTGTCATATGATGAGAGATTAAGCAGATTAGGTGTGTACTGTTCAGTTCATAAGAATGACAGGAGATCTCATTGAAATGTACAAGATTCTGGTAGTGCCTGGCACAGTAGATGCATAAAACATGTTGATGATGGCTGGAGTCTCAATCTCAAAATAGGGAGTCGTGAATGTGCTTTTTATGTGGTGATTTGGAATGGGACAATGAGGTGCACATTGCCAGCAGAGACTCCTTTTTACTGGTATTACCTTTTTTATTCTTTGACTGTTCATGAAGGGTCTGGAAAACTTTGTAAGTGTGCACACAGGTACTCATTTGTATAAATTCACATGTTCTTCCTTTGAGACAAGGAAAGTACTTGTTGGCAGTTACAGATTCCCTCTGTGCCTCCCTGACCATTATTACTAAGGGGTAGATCCTTGCAACACTGCCACTTGTTAAAAATGCTGGTTTCTTGTGCAATCTACATCGTAATATATCTTATACATTATAATTTCTAACCATTATTAATTTGTTAGGTACTCTTCTCTGTGTACAGTGAAACAAATTTGAATGATCACTAATGTTAAAAGATTTATTATCATGGAAAAAAAAGAAGTAATTTAACTCTGACTGCATTAAAGCCCAGAAGTGTAGAACTACCATACAAGAATTTATAACCAATTATTTCAGCGTAAGCTGAAGCTTCACCTGAATACATTGAGAAACCAAATTTTAAATGTTTACAGCCAGCTCCTTAACATTTTAGAGAACAATTGTGTTTGCCCATTCACTTTAAGCCATTTTCTCTGACTCCATTCTTACCTATCTTCTTCTTCTTTAATTGATTTTTAGCAAATAGTCCTCATGTATCCTATTGGCTTGGTATCAAGCTTGAAGCAAGTAAATTCAGTGGCGACTTTGTAAGTACTTAATAAAGTGGCCACTGAGTGTATGTTCATGGTCTTCTGCTGCTGTAGCCCATCCACTTCAAGTTTCAACGTGTTATGCATTTAGAGATGATCTTCTGCACAGCACTGTTGTAACACATGGTTGTTTGAGTTATTGTTGCTTTCCTGTTGCTTGAACCAGTCTGGCCATTTCCTTCTGGCCTCTTCTATTTTGCCCACAGAAATGCCACTCACTGAATGTTTTTGTTTTATGCACCATTCTCTGTAAACTCTAGAGAACGTTATGCATAAAAATCCCAGGAGATCACAGTTTCTGAGATACTCAAGACATCCCATCCAGCACCAACAATCATTTTATGGTCAATATCACTTAGATCACATTTCTTCATCATTCTGATGTTTGACCTGATCGACAACTAAATCTCTTGACCATGTCTGCATACTTTTATGAATTGAGTTGAATTGAATTGACTTTATTAATCATATCCTTCATGTACACAAAGAGCAAAAATCTTTACGTTACGTCTCTGTCTAAATGGGCAATGTGCTGCCACATGATTGGATGTTTAGATACTTGCGTTAATAAGCATGTGTACAGATGTACCTAATAAAGTGGTCACTGAGTGTATGTGCCTCATAGCCACTAATAAGGGTTGAAGTATCCTTAAAGACATGCTGTATTGGTACTTATACAATGGCATTTCCAAGTATGATTGCATGGTCACCTGCATGGGTACAAAGCACAACCCTCCAAATGATCTTTTAATTTACTTCACTAATCCCTTTGTAATAACATGGGTTATTCTGTGGAGTTAACAGCACTAATGACTGTTCTAATTGTTGGTCATTATAACACAGAATGCATTTTATCTGGCCTAACACCTCATTAATTTACAGGAGCTTGCTTTGACTAGCTGAACTTTCTGTCAGAGGCAGATGTCTGAATTTCCTTTTTTAGTTTTTCTTTGTCCCAGTACAATGCTGCTTCCATATTTGTTTTTGCTGAATAATATATTAATCATGAAATCTTGCTGCATCCCATGATTTACACTTATAGAATAAGAGATTCTGTAGATGCTGGAAATCCACCAGCAACTTTGATGTGTGTTGCTTGAATTTCCAGCATCTGCAGAATTCCTGTTGATAACATATACCAAATGCTGGAGGAACTCAGCAGGTTAGGCTGCTGATGAAGGGTCTTGGCTCAAAACATCGATTGTTCATCGTCATAGATGCTGCCTGACCTGCTGTGTGCCTCCAGCATTTTGTGTGTGCTAATTTACATTGTGGTGTAGATGCCACACAAGCCGGTTCTGTTCTCCATGGATTCACTTCAGCATCATTTACAATCCTTCTCTGCATTCTCTTATCTGAGAAATTCTCAGTGCAGGGATTACATTGCTAGCAGTGCTCAAGTTAGCTATCTAGTGGCCACTTTATCAGGTACACCTGCTCATTAATGCAAATATCTAATTATGTGGCAGCAACTCAAAGCATAAAAGTATGCAGACATGATCAAGAGGTTCAGTTGTTGTTCAGACCAAACGTCAGGCTGGGGAAGAAATGTGATCTAAGTACCTTTGACTCTGGAATGATTGTTGATGCCTGACAGAATGGTTGGAACATTTTAGAAACTGTTGATCTCCTGGGATTTTCACACACAACAGTCTCCAGTCTTTACAGAGAATGGTGTGAGAAACAAAAAAATCCAGTGATTGGCAGTTCTGTGGGTGAAAACGTCTCGTTAATGAGAGAGGTCAGAGGAGAATGACCAGGCTGGTTCAAGCTGACAGGAAAGCGATAGCAGGTCAAATAACCATACACCGCAACAATGGTGTGCAGAAGAGCATCTCTGAATGCATTACATATCCACCACAGAATATAGAACATAGAAATCTACAGCACATTACATATCCACCACAGAATATGCAAACGTTTGTAGAACATAGAAATGTACAGCACATTACATATCCAACACAGAATACAGAACATAGACATCTACAGCACATTACATAGCCACCACAGAATATGCAAACATTTGTAGAACATAGAAATCTACAGTACATTACATATCCACCACAGAATACAGAACATAGAAATCTACAGCACATTACAGGCTCTTCAGCCCACAATGTTATGCCAACCATGTAACCTACTCTAGAAACTGCCTAGAATTTCTCTAGCGCATAGCTCTCTGTTTTTCTAAGCTCCATGTACCCATCTGAGTCTCTTAAAAGACCCTATTGTATCTGCTTCTACCACCTTCGCTGGGAGTGCAATCCATGCTCTACCACCCTCTGTGTGAAAAACTTACCTCTGCAATCTCCCTTGTATCTACTTCCAAACACCTTAAAACCATGACCTATCATGTTAGCCATTTCAACCCTGGGTAAAAGCCTCTGGCTATGTACTCAAACAATGCCTCTCATCATCTTATACACCTCTATCAGGTCATCTTTCATCCTCCGTCACTTCAAGGAGAAAAGGCCAAGTTCACTGAACCTATTCTCATAAGGCAAGCTCTCCAATCCAGACAACATCCTTGTCAATCTCCTCTGCACTCTCCTATAGTCTCCACGTCCTTCCTGTACCAGAACTGAACACAATATTCCAAGTGGGGTCTAACTAAGGTCTTATATAGGTGTAACATTACTTCACAGCTCTTGAACTCAATCCCATGGTTGATGAATGCCATCACACCATATGCCTTCTTAACAACACTGTAAACCTGCGCAGCAGCTTTGGGTATCCTATGGACACAGACCCCAAGATCTCGCTGATCCTCCACACTGCCAAGGATCTTCCCATTAATATTATATTCTGTCTTCAAATTTGACCTACCAAAATGAACCTCTTCACACTTATCTGGTTTGAATTCCTTCTGCCACTTCTCAGCCCAGTTCTGCATCCTATCAATGTTACATTGTAACCTCTGATAACCGTCCAGACTATCCACAACACCCCCAACTTTTGTGTCATCAGCAAACTTACTAACCCACCTTTCTACTTACTCATCCAAGTCATTTATAAAAATCAGAAACAGGAGGGGTCCCAGAACAGATCCTTGCGAACACCACTGGTCACCGTCCTCCATGCAGAATGCGAACCATCTGCAACCACCTTTTGCCTACTGTTGGAAAGCCAATTCTGGATCCACAGAGCAAGATCTCCTTGGATCCCATGCCTCATTACTTTCTGAATGAGCCTCACGTGGAAAACCTTATCAAATGCCTTACTGAAACCCATATACACTAACATCCACTGCTCTACCTTCATCAATATGTTCTGTCACATCCTCAAAAAATTCAATCAGGTTCGTAAGACATGACTGACTTGAAGTGGGTGGTCTACAGCAGCAGAAGACCATGAACATGCAGTCAATGGCCACTTTATTAGGTACAGGAGGTGTTTTTCTGTATTTCGCTTCTTGTGGTATCTGACGGGTACTGAATGGCTGCAGTGCCATTTGCAGCCAGGAGTTGCATCATCTGCACCCTTGTAATGCAAATTCTGATTCAGGAATTGAGCCTTTACTGTTATCTCTCATCTCAAAGCTGCAACTATATTTGTGCCTGATGATGTACAAAATTCCAGGCATTGTTTTTTGCTACCATTTCCACTGAGAATACAAGTTTCTGAAGCAGGTCAAATGTAAGATTCTGTGTGGTTAATGATTTTGCTGCTGAAATCACAACAAATCCTTTTGTGCAACAATAAACTCATTGAATATTTTCCTGTTCTTTAATTTCTCTTGCCAAGTTTGTCATATTTTACCATTTCAAGTGCCTGTGAATTGAAATCATCCTTCAAATTCTGCACAGCTTCAGTCGAAGAAACATCTTAGGCTTTCTGCGGGGCTTCAAATTAAGAAATATGCAGAATGTCAGAGCTAACCCCCTTTGATAAAATAACGTTTTACATTCATCCACAGCAACGGTCTTGCCTCACATTTTCAATATGATTCTGGATTTCCAGAAAATTTTTTGCAATGAAGAGCACTTACGTCTTTCTCCATATAGGTTGTAAGAGGCTGACATGCTTGACTATATACTCCCAAGTAGTCTAGGTAGTCTATATTGTATATCTTGTCTGTGCTAATGCTGCAATTTCATCCCCTTTCCATCTTTGATGCTGATGCACTCAACATATGTCAATACTGTTCAGTTCCCCTGTGCTTAACCTTTCTTCTTTTCAGGATACCTCTGCCTCTTTGGTCACTGCCTAATATTGCTTTTTATGGTTGCCATTGCCTCAACACTTTAACCTGGGTTTACTAACGCACTGTGCACCAATGGTCAACAAAACTTTGATGTCCCAGACATTTTCTCTATCCCATTATTGAATTTTCAACTCAGCATTCAGCCTGTTAATTACCAATCCTTGTTGGGTTCTGTAAACAGCTTCTTCAAATAGACCCTTTCTTCCCCAGACCCAATATGTAGAATTGATTTTGCCTTAACTTTGTTCATTGTCAGTTATTATGTATTGAAAGTTTGTCTCAGTGAAACCATGCTACAGGTGTTAAGTTGGTTAAGTAAATGTTAGAAAACACCTAGATATTGGTGTTGGTTCATTCTGATCAAATGTACCAAGATACGTTTGAGAAGTTAGTCTTGCATATTGTTTACATGGATCAAATCCACATAAACGCAGTGCTTTAAGGTAGAGTAAGATAAAACAATAATAAAGCAGAAGTAAGTGTAATGACTATTGAAAGAGTGCAGTGTAGGTAAATAATAAAGTGGGAGATAATAATGAGGTAGATTGTGAGGTTAATAGTCCATTTTATCATACAGGAGGGAGTATTTGAAAGCAAAGATGAGTCAACTGGCTGAAAAGGAAATAAAAGGAGAGTATATAGTCCAACAAAAAAGGGTAAATTAGAGGATTGGGAACTTTTAAAAATCTTTCTTTTTCAATCTTTTTATTAATTTCAAAATACAGAAACAGAACATAACCATAATACAAATAGAAGGAGATGTAATGTTACACTTAAAAAAATTAATTGCAAAACCAAGTAGTGGAAATTAACAAAGCTCCCAAACATGTAGAACTAACCACGGATAATACGAAATAAAAAAAAACTGGAAAAAAAAATGAAAAAGAAAAAAAAAACAAAAAAAAAACCATCCCCAAAGAAAAACAAAATTAATCAACTAACCTAAAAGACTTGGGCAAAACTAACAACTTAAAAATGGAAAAGAAGAAAACCTTTGTGTCGACGACTCCAATCCCCTCCAACAACAGTACAGGGAGATAAAACAAGTTTGGAAATGATCAAAAATCAACAAAAAGCAACTAAAAAAACTGTAAGGAGAGAAAAGATGAAATATGAATGTAAGCTAGCTAATAATATATAAAGGAATACAATAAGTTATTTCAGATATATAAGAAGTGAGAGTGGATATTGGCCCGCTGCAAAATGACGCTGAAGAGGTAGTAATCAAAGAAATGGTGGAAGAACTTAATATAAAATGGTAGACGAACTCAGCAGGCCAGGCAGCATCTGTTGAAAAGAGTGCAGTCGACATTTCGGGCCGAGACCCTTCATCAGAACTCAGCCTGAAATGTCGACTGTACTCTTTTCCATAGATGCTGCCTGGCTTTCTGAGTTCCTTCAGCATTTTGTGTGTGTTGCTTAGATTTTGAGCATCTGCAGATTTTTGTGGAAGAACCTAATAAGTGTTCTGCATCAGTCTTCTGTGGAACACACCAGCAGTATGCCCGAAATTTGAGAGTATCAGGGGGCCTAGCTGTATGTAGCTACTATTACTAAGGAGAAGGTGCTTGAGAAGCTGAAAGGTCTGAAGGTAGATAAGTCACCTGAGTCGGGTGGACTGTACCCCAGGGGTCTGAACGAAGTACCTAAAGAGATTGTGGAGGCATTAGTAATGATTTTCCAATAATCATTAGATACTGGAATGGTTCCAAAGGACAGGAAATTGCAAATGTCAGTCCATCCTTTAAGAAGGGAAGGAGGGAGAAGAAAAGAAATTATATGCCAGTTAACATGACATCAGTAGTTGAAAAGATGTGGGATTCCATTATTAAGGATGAAGTTTTGAGGTACTTGGAGGCACGTGATAAAGTAGGCCAAAGTCAGAATGGTTTCCTTAAGGGGAAATCTTATCTGAAAAATCTGGGAATTTTTTGAGGAAGTAGTAGGCAGTATAGTCAGTGGATGTTGTTCACTTGAACTTTCAGAAGTCCATTCACAAGGTGCTTCACATAAGGCTGCATAACAAGATAACAGCCCATGGTATTACAGGAAAGATACTGCATGGATAGAGCATTGGCTGGCTGGCAGGAGACAAAGAATGGGAATAAAGGGAGCAGGGAGCCCGAAGAAGTACTTAGACAGATTGGGAGCATGGGCAAAGAAGTGGCAGATGGAATTTAGTGTTGGGAACTGTATGATCATGCACTTTGGTAGAAGGAATAAAGGCATAGACTATTTTCTAAACGGGGAGAAAATTCAAAAATCAGAGGTGTAAAGGTTGTGCAGGGTTTCCTAAAGGTTAACTTGCAGGTGGAGCCTGTGGTAAGGAACCGCAATACACTACTGTGCCGCTGTAACTTTAATAGGTTCAACTTTGCTGTTGGTCACAATTTCAGTGGCGAGTGCTCCACTTGTGTAATTACAACTGTCCACTGCTATCTAGTTGTTATTGCATATGATTATACAACATCTAGTCATTCCAAGGAGAGGGGAGAATATTATGCTTGGGTGATCAAATACTTCTGTTAAGTAACCGCTGGCATGTGGTCAGACTGCACTAAATGAAACTAAGAAAAGATTTTGTCAATCTGAGGCTTTATAAGGCATCGGTCAGGCTGCATCTGGAAGATTGTGAGCAGTTTTGGGTCGCATATCTAAGAAATGATGTGCTGGCATTGGAGAGGGTCCAGAGGAGGTTCATGAGAATGATCCTGGGAATGAAAGTGTTAAGGAGTATGAGGAGTGCTTGATGGCTTTGGGCCTGTACTTGCTGAAGTTTAGAAGACTGAAGGGGAATCTCAGTGAAACCTATTGCATATTGATAAGCCAAGGTAGATTGGACGTGAAGAAGATGTCTCTTATAGTGTGGGAATCCAGGAACAGAGCGAACAGCCTTATAATAGAAGGACTTTCCTTTCGAACAGAGATGAGGAAGAATTTCTTTAGCCAGAGGGTGATGAATCTGTGGAAGTCATTCCCATTGATGGCTGTAGAGGCCAAGTCATTGGGCATGTTTAAGACAGAAGTTGATAGGTTCTTGATTAGTAAGGTCATCAAAGATTATGGGGAAAAGGCAGGAGAATAAGGTTGAAAGGGATAATAAATCAGCATGATGGAATGGCAAAGCAAACTTGGTTGGTGAATCGACTGTTTCTGTTCCAATGTCTCATGGTCTTATGTGTAAAGTGCACACAGCAGTGCTGAGTGAGCTTGGGTGAAGTCAAGCATTTAAATGTTAGGCACAGGTTCTAATTAATAGTGAAATTCTGCTGTGTAAACAATGATGGTATTATGAACTGATCAGTGCCCAAATCATGTGGCCTAGTTGTTTGAACATAACGTTTGAAGATGCATTTATTTTATGTGACATGTGCATAAGATACATTATCTGTAAATTTATCTGTTTGCCACTTATTAAGGCAAATACCAGAGGTAAAGTTACTTTCCTTGAGGTGCACTGACAATGATATGATTGTGAGAGATCAGTGAACTCCTTGTATCGAATCCAGGTGCTTTAGTCTTGACTCCTGCCATTGACTGCCACAGCTTTTGTGTCCCGTTGAGAATATCTGTCAAAACCCTTTTGATTTATGGCAGGAAAAGATATCTTGCTAACTTTGCACTTCCTTCACCAGCCTCTTCAGTTCACCTTTGGAACACTTGGAACCTATTTAGTCCCATGTTGTTTTCTGAATGTATCTCCTGTAACTATAAATTCAGGAGTGCCTACCAGCACACGTTCTAGCCATAGAACATCTCCCCTTAAAGAGATGCAAAGTAGCTTTAAGAAATACCAGCCGTTTCTGAATTTTGCCTTTCTTCGGAAGCAAAACAATGGTATGAATAATAATAAGACAAGAAGATCTGCAGATGCTGGAAATCCAAGAAACACACACAAAATGCTGGAGGAATGCAGCAGGCCAGGCAGCATCTAGGGAAAAGAGTAAACAGTCAACGTTTCGGACCAAGACCCTTCATCCTGAAATGTTGACCGTTTACTCTTTTCCATAGATGTTGCCTGGGCTGCTGAGTTCCTCCAGCATTGTGTGTGTGTCATTCGGCAGAAAACTTATCAATAAAAATGCAGTCCAAATCAAATTCAAGTTCAAGTTTATTTTCATCTGTCTGTACAATGAAATGGAACAATGATTCTTTGAACCATAGTGCACCCACAAAGCATATATCACACACGGCACATAAAACAAAATATTACCAGAAATACAGCAAGTTAATAACATATAATTCGAACTGCATGCAGTGTGCAGCACAAGTAAACAGTAAACAGTAAACTGTAAACAGCTTACTGTCCAGGTGACGAGATCTCGGTGGTTGCAGGGTATTCATTATTCTCACAGCCTGAGGGAAGAAGCTGTTACCCAGTCTGGCAGTCCCAGTCCTAATGCTTTTGTACTTCCTTCCTGATGGTAGTAAATCAAAAAGATTGTTGGATGAGTGGTAGGGATCCTCAACAATGCTTTGGACCCTCAATCTACAATATCCCTGGTAAATGTCATGAATAGTAGGGAGGGTGACCCCAATGATCCTCTTGGAGGTTTTTACTATCCTTTGAAGCGTCTTGCAGCTTCTGAATGCTGCAGCCAGACAAGACACTCTCGATGGTGCTCTTGAAGAAAGTTGTTAGAATGGGGGCGGGGAACCTTGAATGCTTCAATCTCCTTGGAAAGTGCAGACACTCAGTGTCTTCTTGACTAGGTATGGGAGGTCCTGGTTATGTTGTCTGTCATGTGCACATCAAAGAAATTTGTGCTGTTCACTCTCTCCATGGCAGAGCCACTGATGTGCATTGGGGAGTTGTCGACTTGCACCCTCTGAAGTTCAAAATCATCTCTTTTGTCTTGTTCACATTGAGGCTTAGGTTGTTGTTCTGGTATCATCTGACAAGCCTCTCTACCTTCTCTGATGAGGCCAGCCACCGTTGTGTCATCAGCAAACTTGAGGATGCGATTGAGCTGGATCTGGCAGTGCAGTCATGAGTCAGCAGCATGAACAGCAGAGGTCTAAGCACACACACAGCCCTGGGGAGTGCCAGTGTTCAGTGAGATGAAGCTTGCAATGTTGCTGCCTACTTGGACTGAGTAAGGTCTTTCTGTCAAGAAGCCTAGGGTTCAATCACAGAGAGGGGACATCAAGGACAATTTACCCACAAGCCTCTGAGGGATGATTGTGTTAAACACCAAGCTGAAGTTGATGAACAACATCCTGGCATATGAAGCATTAGACCAGTCTGAACGGTAGGTGAACTGGAAAGGAGTGTTCTTCTACTGAAAGCAAATTGCACATTCCAGTGTTTGCTCCATCAGGCTGGACATGTTATTGATATGGGGTGAACAGCCTCCTGAGCTAAAATTTCTTTGTTGCTGCTTCCATTTTTATTTCCATAAATATAATGAGTTAAAGAAAATTTGGAAGTGAGAAGAAGCCGACATTAGCTTACATATTTCTGATTAGTAATGTGAGGTCATTAGGCCAAATAGTATGATAGTTAATAGGAAGGACACTGAAAATGTATCTCACCCCATCTCACTTAAAAACCTTTGGGAACCAAAACTTTGGAAAGGATGCAGGGTAATTTACAGCTTCAGAACACATCAATTCTGCAAGATTTGCTAATTTTGGATTGCCAGAAATCTTGTACAAGGATCTCAGTTACATTAGGCACTGACCATCATTTATAATGGATCACCCTAGACATTGCTGTTAATCTAAGTGTGTCTTGATTAACTGATCTCCTCAGTCTGTTGCTTTATTCTGTGGCATGACACAATGAAGTGAGTAGTAGCAGATAAAAATAACTTGCAGTAGGAAAAAAAAAGTTCTTACTGTCATAAAGAGGAGAGTTATTTTCCAAAATACTCTGATAATGTTAGGTCACAACCAACACTATCCAATGTATCAGTCAGCAAAAATGAAGCAGTAGGTCTTGCCTCACTGTGTGTGGAGTACTCCCTAAAGTAATAAGTCCAGTCCACAAGCTGCTACAATTGCTTTGGAGTCCTATCTAAGAACAAGAGTCAGACAGACAAATCAAAGATCAGTTATCTGTGATATCCATTTACGTGCATTAGGAATTTGCTATGGTGTGTTGGAAAGGCATGCAACAAAAACCAGCACTCAACAATTATAAAGAATAAAGCACTATCTCAAAATAAAATTGGAAGTATGAACATAGAATAAAATATCTGAATACTGTACATAAATATCAGCATGTACTTATAACGTAAAACATTATAAAAAGTGATTTAAAGCATTTATGGTGCAGTTCAGTGACTAAAGTATTAGATAAAGAGTGGCTAAATAGAATGGTTGATCAGTTTAACTGCCTGGGGGAAGAAAGTTTTAAGATGGTGTTAAGGTTTTGTTTTTAATAGCCCTGTGGTGCTTTCCTGAAGGGAGCTTTTGGAAAAGGCAGTTTTCAATAGTAATGAGATGGCCAGTTTAGCCACCCAGTATTAATTTCACAATGGGATGGTATTGGAACAGGGAAAAAAAACTGCTCAAGTTTAATTTCTATTGCAATTCTCAACTGGAAGAGATGAAGAAAATGCACTATGGTTAAGGTACTGTGCATCTTGGGTGTTGCCAGGAACTGCTAATCAGACGTTCATCTTGTTAGGCGGTAATTTATTTTGCTGTAAATGACTCAGAAAATATTTTTACGCTAATATGTTGGTTATAATGAAGTTTGTCTCGCTGTTACACTGTATGTTATTTCAGAACAACTCTAGCAATGACACTTGCATTCCCAAGTGAACAATCATTTTAGGATTTAATTAAAGAGGATTTCAATGCAACCAGTCAGCCAAACAGTATAGTGTATGAAGTTCAATTACAATTCCTTTCTCTGAAATGTTGGCACTGGATGGTCAGAACTGAGCTCTGAATTCCCATGGGTGGGTGGGATTGAGAAATACAAAAAAGAACAGCCAGTTCTTGTATTTATTTAGGAGAAATCTGTTGAGCTGCCTACTATTGACCCTGAAATTGCCTTTCAAGGTGTCTACTGTGACAGTCAACAAGAGTTACTGCGTTTTATTTTCAAAGTAGATATTTTACTGTGACATGGCCGTTTACATTGAAGTGCAAAAAAAAAGCTTGAAATACACAGCAGTTAATTCAACAAGCATTGCAAAAGTATTCAAGAACATCCAATTAGTATTTTCTAAAGACCAAAGACGGCAGGGTAATCTGCGTGAGGTATTTAACATAATTCTCTTTGCGTGGCACAGTGATGCAGCTAGGAGATTTGATGCTTCACCGCTCCAGCAATCTAGCTTTAATCCCTAACTCCCTTGGTGAAGTTTGCATATTTTTCCTGTGACACTGTTTATCCTGGGAAATCTAGTTTCCTCCAACATCCCAAAGGTATGTGCATTGGTTGTTTAATTCGCCTGTGTACGTTGCCCTGAGTTTGAAGATGAGTGCAGAATGTGGGATACTTGGAATTTGCTTATTATGCCTTATGTCAATCAAGAAGAAGCATTCATGAGAAAAGGACAATAAAAATAACTCAAGTGCAAGCAGAGCGGCTATTCTTTTGAGTGTGCCAAGGTTTAGAGTGGCTTTGGCTCATCAGGCTTAGGTGAGATCAGGCTTGGGTGAGGTGAAGTATTTGGTAGTTTCTCTGTTTCTGTTCTTATTTGTTCATTCTTCATCTGTTAGGGCATAGTAGTTCAGTGAGAGTGGCTCCAGGGGCAGTGTTTGTACTGTGTGTGGGAAGTGGGAATTCTAGGAGACTTCCAGTCTGCCAGACAAACACATCTGCACCAGGTGCACCGAGTTACAACTCCTGAGAGAATGTATTAATGATCTGGAGCTGCAGCTTGTTGACCTTTGACTCATATGAGAGAATGGGAGGTGATAGACAGGAGATGCCGGGGGGGGGGGTGTAATCATCCCCAGATAGCAGGAGACAGGTAACTGGGTGACTGTCTGGAGAAGGATGGGAAATGCATAACCACTGCAGAGTACACCTGTGTCCGTTCCCCTTAATAATACGCATACAACATTAGATACTATTGAGAGGGATAACTTACCACGGGTGAGAGATAGTCTCTGGGTCTCTGGCACTGAGTCTAGTGCTATGGCTCAGAAGAACAGCGAGGTGAAGAAGACTGCACTGTAGATATAATGTTCCATAGTCAGAGAAACAGAGACAAGATTCTGTGGGTACGATAGAGACACTCGGATGGTATGTTGCCTCCTAGGTGCCATGGTTAGGGATGTCTCGGATTGGGTCCATGGCATTCTC
Source organism: Mobula hypostoma (assembly GCF_963921235.1). NCBI lineage: Eukaryota > Metazoa > Chordata > Chondrichthyes > Myliobatiformes > Myliobatidae > Mobula > Mobula hypostoma. Next base: position 28,834,372 of record NC_086115.1, on the reverse strand, counting down.
AAGGGCGAGGGTGAGCAGCTGGAAGTCTTGGTACATACTGGTACCAATAACATAGGAGACAAGATGAAGAGGTCCTGAAGAGAGATTTTAGGGAGCTGGGTTGAAAGCTGAAAAAAGAAGACCTCCGGGGGAGTAATCTCTGGATTGCTGCCTGTGTGGCAGTAAGGATAGGAATAGAATGACTTGGCAGGTGAATGTGTGACTGAGGAAATGGTGCAGAGGGCAGGGGTTCAGATTTCTGGATCATTGAGATCTATTTTGGGGAAGGTACGACCTGTCCAAAAAGGATGGGTTACACCTGAACCCAAGGGAGACCAATATCTTTGTGGACAGTTAGCTAGGGTTTTTAGGGAGGGATTAAACTAATTTGGCTGGGGGCAGGAACTGGAGTGATAGTGCTGAAGATGAGGTAGTTGGTTTACAAACTGAGGCAATATGTAGTGAGACTGCTAGCAAGGAGAGGCTGTTGATGGGGCAAAATTACAGTCAACAGGATGAGTTGCAATGTAAAAGGTGGACAAAATCGAAAAGGGCGAATATAGGAATGAAGGTGTTATATTTGAATGCGCACAGTATATGGAATAAGGTAGATGAACTTGTAGCACAGTTACAAATTGGCATGTATGATGTTGTAGGCATCACTGAATAATGGCTAAAAGAAGGTTACAGCTGAGGGCTTAATAGGATACCAATTGTATTGAAAGGACAGGCAGGAAGGCTGAGGTGGTGGCATCATCTGTTGGTAAAAAATTAAAGTAAATCATTCGAAAGAGGTGATATATGGTCAGAAGGTGTTGAATTGCTGTGGGTAGAGCTAAGGAACTGCAAGGGTAAAGAGACCCATTTGGCAATTGTATACAGACCCCTCAACAGTAGTGAGGATGTGGTCTACAAATTACAATAAGAGATAGAAAATGCATGCCAAAAGGACAATGTTACAATAGATATGGGGGATTTCAATATGCAGGTAGATTGGGAAAATCAGATTTGTGCTCAATCCCAAGAGGGGGAATTTCTAGAATGCCTACAAGATGGATTTTGAGAGCAGCTGGTGGTTAAGCTCACCGGGGAGATCAGCAATTCTGGATTGGGAGTTGTGAAATGAAAGGGAATTGATTAGAGAGATGAAGGTAAAATAACTCTTAGGGGAAACTGATCATAATATGATCAAATTTACCCTGAAATTTGAGAAGAAGTTAAAGTCAGATGAAATGGTAATGCAGTGGAGCAAATGGAATTACAGAAGCATGAGAAAGGAGTGGGCCAGAATTGATTGGAAAAGAACTCCGGCAGGGATGACGGCAATGCATTAATGGCTGGAATTTCTGGAAGCAATTCAGAAGGCACAGGATATGTATACATCCCAAAGAGGAAGAAGTATACTAAAGGTAATATGTCATAACTGTGGTGAACAAGAGAAGTCAAAGCCAACATTAAAGCCAAAGGAGGGCATATAATAGACCAAGAATTAGTGGGAAGTTAGCGGATTGGGAAGCTTTTAAAAGGCAACAGAAGGCAACTAAAGAAGTGATTATGAAGGAAAAGATGGAATATGAAAGTAAACTAGCCAATTATATTTAAAAGGGTACCACAAGTTTCTTCAGATACATTAAATATAAAAGAGTGGCAAGAATCAATATCAGACCACTGGAAAACAATGCTGGAGAGGTAGAAGTGGGGGCAAGGAAATGGCAGATGAACTAAATAAGTATTTTGTATCAGTCTTCACTGTGGAAGACACCAGTAGTATGGTAGAAGTTCCAGGTGTCAGGAGTCATAAAGTGTGTGAAAGTTACCATTACTAGAGAGAAAGTTCTTGGAAAACTGAATCGTCTGAAGGTAGATAAGTCACCTGGACCATATGGTGTATACCCCAGGGTTTTGAGAGAGATTGCTGAAGAGATTGTGGAGGCATTAGGGATCACTAAACTCTGAAATGGTTCCGAATGGCTGGAAAATTGCAATTATCAAGTAAGGAGACAGCCAGAATAAAGGAACTTGGAGTCCAGTTAGCCTGACTTCAGTGGTTGGGAAGATGTTGGAATCCACTGTTTAGGATGTGGTTTCCGGCTACTTGGAGGCACATGATAAAATTGACCATAGTCAGCATGGTTTCCTCAGGGGAAAATTGCCTGACAAATCTGTTGGAATTCTTCGAGGAAATAACAAGCAGGATAGACAAAGGAGAATTGGCTGATGTCATGCACTTGGATTTTCAGAAGACCCTTGACAAAGTTCCATACATAAGGCTACTTAATAAGTTAAGAGCCTATGGTATTACAGGAAAGATTCCAGCATGGATAAAGCAGTGCCTGATTGGCAGGAGGCAAAAAGTGGGAATAAGGGGAGCCTTTTCTATTTGGGTTTTGGTGACTAGTGATGTTCGACAGGGGTCTGTGTTGGGATCAGTTTTTTTACATTATATGTCAATGACTGGATGATGAAATTGATGGTTTTGTTGCAATGTTTGCAGATGATACGAAGAGGTCAGGTAGTTTTGAGGAAGTAGGGAGGCTACAGAGGGACGGACAGGTTAAGAAATTAGGAAAAGAAGTGGCAGATGGAGTACAATATCAGGAAGTGTATGGTCATGCACTTTGGTAGAAGAAATGAAGTGGTAGACTGTTTTCAAAATGGAGAGAAAATACAAAAATCTGAGGTGCAAAGGGACTTGGGAGTCCTTGTGCAGAATTCCCTGAAAGTTAATTTGCAGGATGAGTCTGTGGTGAGGAAGGCAAATGTGATGTTCACATTCGTTTCAATAGGACTGGAATATAAAAGCAAGGATGTAATGTTGAGACTTTATAAAGGACTGGTGAGACCAAACTGGAGTATTGTGAGCAGTTTTGAGCTCCTTATCTTAGAAAAGACATTCTGAAACTGGAGAGGGTTCAAAGGACGTTCATGGAAACTATTCCAGGATTGAACAGCTTGTCATACAAAGAGCATTTGATGACTCTGGGCCTGTATTCACTAGAATTCAGAAAAATGAGGGGTGACCTCATTGAAACCTATCGAATATTGAAAGGCCTTGATAGAATTGATGTGGAGAGGATGTTTCCTATGATGCGAGAGTCTAAGACCAGAGGACACAAACTCAGAATAGAGGAGGAATTTCTTTAGCCAGAGCGTGGTGAATCTGTGGAATGTGTTGCCACAGGCAGCTGTGGAGGACAAGTCGCTATGTATAATTAAGGCAGAGGTTGACAGATTCTTGATTGGTCAGGGCATGAAGGGATAGGGGGGCAAAGCAGGAGATTGAGGCTGAGAGGAAAATTAGATCAGCCAATTGAAATGGTGGAGCAGACTCGATGGGTCAAATGGCCTAATCCTGCACCTATATCTTATTGTCTTAATGCCTTATGTACTGAGGTACAGTGAAGAGCTTGTCTTGCATTCTGTACATACAGATCAAATTATTACATAGTATGTTGAGGTAGAACAAGGTTAAATTTTGACAATGCAGATTAAAATGTAACAGCTACAGAGAAAGTGCAGTGCAGGGAAATAATGTGAAAAGTCATAGAAAGGTGGATTTCGAGGTCAAGAATTCAATTTATACTGGGAAGTTTTTATATAATCTTATAACAGCAGGGTAGAAGCTGTTCTCGAACCTGTGGTATGTGCTTTCAGATTTTGGACTTTCCAACCAGTGGAAGAAAGGAGAAGAAAGAATGTCTAAGGTGGCTGAGGTCTTTGAATATGCTGCGTGCTTTACTGATGCAGTGAAAAGTATAGACAAAGTCCTTAGAGGAGAGGCTGGTTACCCTGATGTACTGGGCTGTGTCCACAATATTCTGCAGTTTCTTGCAGTTTAGGGCAGAGCAGTTCCCCTACGAAGCTATGATGCATCCAGATAGGATGCTTTCTATGGCATAGCGATAAAAATTGGTAAGAATTCACAGCGATATGCCACATTTCTTTATCCTCCTGAGGATGTAGAGGTGTTGGTGAGGAAATCTGATCTTCAGTCCTTGAATCTTGAAGCTCTCAACCTCAGCACCATTGATGTAGACCGGTGGTCCCCAACCACCGGGCCGCAAAGCATGTGCTGCTGGGCCGCGAGGAAACGATATGATTTGGCGATATGAGTCAGCTGCACCTTTCCTCATTTCCTGTCACGCGCACTGTTGAGCTTGAATGCACGCGAGGTCATTACCTGCGCTTCATCCATGTCAGCGCGGGAAGGAGATCAACTCCTCGAGCTTGCAAATGACGGCGGGCTGAAAAGTATGTTTGACATAGCATCTCTGCCGGCATTACGGATCAAAGTCAAGGCTAAATATCCTGAGATAGCCACGAAAGCGCTGAAAACATTGCTTCCATTTCCAACTTATCTCTGCAATGAATGCAACGAAAACTAAATTGCGGAATAGACTGGACATAAGGAACCCCCTTCGAGTATTGCTGTCTCCCATCACCCCTCGGTAGGACCATCTTGTTGCAGGGAAACAAGTATTCAGCCCAGGGCTCCCACTGATTCAGCGATATTGGTGTGTTGCAATGATTTTCTATGTTCATATGGGGAAAATATGTGCTGTATGTTTAATATCCAAACGATACTTAAAATGTTATGATGCTGTTGATTTATAAGTGACCTATATAACCATATAACAATTACAGCACAGAAACAGACCATCTCTGCCCTTCTAGTCCGTGCCGAATGCTACTCTCACCTAGTTCCACCGACCTGCACTCAGCCCATAACCCTCCATTCCTTTCCTGTCCATATACCTATCCAATTTTTCTTTAAATGATAATATCGAACCTGCCTCTAGAACTTCTACAGGAAGTTCGTTCAACACTTACATCAAGCTCCCCTGTCCTCCCCTGATAATTGACTTATCACTATATTCATGTGAGGAAAATATGCGCTGTGTGTTTAATATTAAATTCGTTAGAGAAACCCTTTTAGAAACAAAATTGGGTGTATTAGCCACTTATCACCTATATTCCGGTCGTGATTAATACTCTCTCTGCCCCCTCCCTGGAGCAGAATCGCCAAAAAAGATTTGTAGAAAAAAATCGGTATGTACACGCATGCGCAAGGCTTCATGGTCATTGTAGTCTTTCTCGGGGTAAACACAACGTATTTGACTGCTACTTTTGTCTGTTGGCAACCCTACCCCCCCCCCCCCCCGGGTTGGCTGGTCCACAGTGCAAAAAAGGTTGGGGACCGCTGATGTAGACAGAAGCATTTCGCTACCCCTTCCAGGAGTCAATGACCAGCACTTTTGTGCTGACTGTGACAGAAAGGTTGTTGTCATGACACCTTTTTATTCGGCTCTCTGTCTCCTTTCTGTAATCTAACTCATTATTATTTGAGATTATTTGACATGGAGGTATCATCTGCAAACCTGAAGATGGAGTTAGGACAGAATTTGGCCACGTAGTCAAAAGTGTGCAGGGAGTAGAGCAGGGGAGCGGAGAAAGCAAACTTTTGAAAAAGCAGTGTTTAAAATAATCGTGGTGGATGTGTGGCTACCTATCCTTATCTATTGCAGTCTGTCAGTCAGGAAGTCAAAGATTTAATTGCAGGGAGAGGCTTTGATTCCCAGAGTCTGGATTGTGTTGATGTGTTTGCTTGGAATTTTTGTACTGAAGACAGAGCTGTAGTCAATAAACAATAGTTTGACATAGGTATCTATTGACCAATTGCTCCAGAGATGAGAGTAGGGTTAGGGAGATGGCATCTGTGGTAGACCTGTTTCAGTGGTAGGTGAATTGTAGTGGGTTGAGGCTGTCAGGAAGGCTGAAGTTAATGTATGCCATGACCAGCCTGTCAAACATTTTTACGAGTATAGATGTTAATGCCATTGGGCCAAGGTCACTTAGGCACATTATTATGTTTTTCTTAGGTACACGGATGATAGGGGTACCGGGAAGTAGATGGGAATGTGGAAGAAAAGACTGTAGGGAACATTAGTAGGAAAATGGAATTGCTCTGTGAGCCAGCATAAACTTGATGTGTTGCAATGGTGTTCTTCTCCGTCATGAGGAAGTACAGAAAATGTAAAAAATATTCACTTGGTACAAAACAATGAATGAAAGGATATGATATCAGAGCTTGAAAATGAAAAAAAAACTCTTCGTACAAAGTGAAGAAGAAACCTGAATCACAATCAGATTTCATATCAATGACCTATGTCATGAAATTTGTTGATTTGTGGTGGCAGCAGTACATTGCAATATATCAGAAAATCATATAATAAGAAAACATATATAATGTTACACCTGGAGAAATTTGCTGGAGTCTTTGGTGACGTACCAAATCTCCTCAAACTCCAAATGAAATATACTGTTATTGCTGACTTGCCTTCTTTGTAATTGCAATTTTCAATAGGAAAAGACACATTAACTCTCTAGTACAGTAAGCTAGAAAACGTACAGATTTCCACTTGAACTTGCACGTGCATGTTGTGGAGTCAGCATAAAATCTACAGGACCTTTCATGATTCTTGAAGCAATAATGAGGCCTCTTATTTGCCTATGTAAAAGTGCCACAACTTGTTTGAGAGCCTCTGGCCAAGTTTGGTGAACAAAAGTTACACATGCTGACACCAATCAATAATTGTTTCAACTGTAAAGTAAAATTAGTGATGACCAACATTCCACCACTTCCCATAACCATTTTTGCTCCTCATGGACCTGACATCAATATCATCAAATCACAGTCGCCTTCCCTCCTGTTGTACACCTGATCTCCCCAATATTATTCTCCAAGCTTCCAAAGATCTTTAAATTCAGTTTCACCCCCCAACCACTATCCAGATCCTAACCCTGATCTTGTAGAGTAACTTACTGAAGGCAAACTTGGCTTTAACACATTATGTGGGTGTTATCTCTAGCTCTATTGAAATCAAATCCATTATCTGAGCTTTGAGCTTCACAGTTTACAGTAAGGGAGTGCAGTGGGGAGTGGGGTGGAGGCTTGTTGGAAAGGAGCAACTTATGCACAGTACTCAGTAAAGTTGATGCACTTATATTTATGACCAATGACTTGAAGCAAAAGGAAAGTTTCACAGAACTGAACATGTCCTTATAGACAAAAAGATTAAGGGAAATATTACTCACATAGATAAAATGAAGAGAGTAAGGCATAATGTAGATTTAAGAAGTTTATTTAACTTAGAATGTGATTGCAGATTGGGAGATGCAAATGCAAACTTAATCATGTTCAAACTAGTCCAGAGATTAGATGAAACTGCCTCATCTCTGAACACAGACAAGGAGAAATGCAAAACAAACTCTCTGCAGAAGTAGTTAATGCTATGTCAATCAAGTCCTTTAAAAGTGCTGCAAAAATCAAGAGCAGAGGGAATACGATGGAAATTAAAGAGAGGTAGAAATAGAAAACTGGTACCAGCTACAGTAAAGGGCCTGTCTAAAGGAAATGTGGGCAAAGGATTTTGCTGAGACACTGCCTGGCTGATTTTTCCAAACATTCATTGAATTATTTAGAGATTCAGACAAATTCCAGGGATTACTCTCACTTCAATACTCCTCCATAAATTCTATCTACAGTGTTATACAATGTCACAAGAAAATAATGCTTCTTAATCTAACTTGTAAGATTAGGTAAGAATTATGAGGAATCATACAGCTCACTTTGATTTAAGGGTCTGAAGAAACCTCATTGACCTTTGCACAAGAGATGAATGGTCAATGTGATGCAATTCTCCTCAATATCAATCTTCTCTTTAGCGTATCCATTGCTACAATATAGATTCATTTATTTATCACGTGTATATGGAAGTGTACAGTGAAATGCATTGTTTATGTTAACACCTAAGGATGTGCTGAGGGGAGCCCATAAATGTTGCCACACATTTTGGTGCCAAATAACATGTCCACAATACTCAGCAGAACAACACAGAACAAAACACAACAAGCAACAAATTGTCATCGAACAAGCCTCTTTCCTCCTCCCTCCCCACCCCTCCCCCACACACAAACAGTCCTCTAACCCTAGGACAAGACTTCAGGCCTCTGACCCCTAGTGGGCTTCAAACTCTGGCCTGGGTCTTTGGCCATCGAGCTTCAGCTTCCGGACTTTGTTCTTCAGTATCAACCCCAGGGCAAGATAATGGCAGGGCCCAAGCTCCAAGCCTCAAATTCTGGACTCGTTGATTTCAGGACCCTGATCATAATTTGACAGAATTCATTGGTGTTTCAGAAAGGTCCCAGTGGGTTGGAAAACCTCTATTGTTGAAGACGAGTGGAAGGGAAAAAAGAATGTAACTTCTGTACTGTAGAGCTCACATCTGTTTTTGGCAAGGTGCTGGGGTCCGTGATTTCTCCCTGGGCAAGGCAGGAAGAGAAGAGGCTGATGTCCACAGTGGAGGCGTAGTTAGACCCACCAGACTCTATCAGGCTACTCTCAGATCCATATGGCAATGGTAGAGAGAAGGTAGCAGTTTGTCTGATACAGTTGCCACCTTGTCCATCTCATCTCATCAATATCCTTCTCAGGCTCAGGCCTCCTCCCCTCCATTAGAATCGCCAACCATACTAGCCTGTTAAGGAATGTGCCAATAAGACCATAAGACATAGAAGCAGAATTAGGCCAAATTGCCTATGGAGTCTTCCCCACCATTTCATCGTGGCTGATTTATTTCCCCTCTCAACTCCATTCTGCTGTCTTCTCCCCAATATTTCTGATGTTCTTTCAGGATCATTTTGTAAACCTCCTCTGGACCCTCTCCAATGTCTGCACATCCTTCCTTAGATATGGGGCCCAAAACTGCTCACAATACTCCATATATGGTCAGACCCCATTAGTACTTCTGTAGCATCATTTTTGAGCAGTCCAATGTTCACTATTGCCTCTCTTTTATTCTATATATCTGAAAAATATTTTATTACCTTATTTTGTATTATTGACCAGCTTACCTTCATATTTCCTTATCTTTTTCTTCTTATTGATTTTTTAGTTGTTTTCTGTTGGGTTTTAAAAGTTTCCAAATCTGCTAGCTTTCCACTAATTTTTACTATTTTGTATACTCTCCTGTTTGCTTTTATGCTGCCTTTGATCTCCTTCACATAGCCCACAATGTTGTGCTGACCCTCAAACCCTGCCTCCCATATAACCCCCCACCTTAAATTCCTCCATATACCTGTCTAGTAGTCTCTTAAACTTCACTAGTGCATCTCCCTCGACCACTGACTCAGGCAGTGCATTCCATGCACCAACCACTCTCTAAGTAAAAAAACCTTCCTCTAGTATCCCCCTTGAACTTCCCACCCCTTACCTTAAAGCCATGTCCTCTTGTATTGAGCAGTGGTGCCCTGGGGAAGAGGCGCTGGCTATCCACTCTATCTATTCCTCTTATTATCTTGTATACCTCTATCATGTCTCCTCTCATCCTCCTCTCCAAAGAGTAAAGCCCTAGCTCCCTTAATCTTTGATCATAATGCATACTTTCTAAACCAGGCAGCATCCTGGTAAATCTCCTCTGTACCCTTTCCAATGCTTCCACATCCTTCCTATAGTGAGGCGACCAGAACTGGACACAGTACTCCAAGTGTGGCCTAACCAGTGTTTTATAGAGCTGCATCATAACATCACGACTCTTAAACGCTATCCCTCGACTTATGAAAGCTAACACCCCATTAGCTTTCTTAACTACCCTATCCACCTGTGAGGCAACTTTCAGTACCCCTAGATCCCTCTGCTCCTCCACACTACCAAGTATCCTGCCATTTACTTTGTACTCTGCCTTCGAGTTTGTCCTTCCAAGCATACCACCTCACACTTCTGTGGGTTGAACTCCATCTGCCACTTCTCAGCCCACTTCTACATCCTATCAATGTCTCTCTGCAATCTTCGACAATCCTCTACACTATCTATAACACCACCAAACTTTGTGTCGTCTGCAAACTTGCCAACCCACACTTCTACCCCAACCTCCAGGTCGTTAATAAAAATCATGAAAATTAGAGGTGCCAGAACAGATCCTTGTGGGACACCACTAGTCACAACCTTCAATCCAAATGTACTCCCTCCACCATGACACTCTGCCTTCTGCAGGCAAGCCAATTCTGAATCCACCTGGCCAAACTTCCCTGGATCCCAAGCCTTCTGACTTTCTGAATAAGCCTACCGTGTGGAACCTTGTCAAATACCTTACTAGAATCCATGTAGATCACATCCACTGCACTACCCTCATCTATATGCCTGCACACCTCCTCAGAGAACTCTATCGGGCTTGTTAGACATGATCTGCCCTTCACAAAGCCATGCTGACTGTCCCTGATCAGACCATGATTCTCTAAATGCCCATAAATCCTATCTCTAAGAATCTTTTCGAACAGCTTTCCCACCACAGACGTAAGGCTCACCGGTCTATAATTACCTGGACTATCCCTACTACCTTTTTTGAACAAGGGGACAATATTCGCCTCCCTCCAATCCTCTGGTAGCATTCCCGTGGACAACGAGGACATAAAGATCCTAGCCAGAGGCTCAGCAATCTCTTCCCTCGCCTCGTGGAGCAGCCTGGGAATATTCCGTCAGGCCCCTGGGACTTATCTGTCCTAATGTATTTTGACAACTCCAACACCTCCTCTCCCTTGATATCAACATGCTCCAGAACATCAGCTTCACTCATATTATCCTCACCATCATCAAGTTTCCTCTCATTGGTGAATACTGAAGAGAAGTATTCATTGAGGACCTTGCTTACTTTCACAGCCTCCAGGTACATCTTCCCACCTTTATCTCTAATCAGTCCTACCTTCACTCATGTCGTCCTTTTGTTCTTCACATAATTGAAGAATGCCTTGGGGTTTTCCTTTACCCTACTCGCCAAGGCCTTCTCATACTCCCTTCTTGCTCTTCTCAGCCCCTTCTTAAGCTCCTTTCTTGCTTCCCTATATTCCTCAGTAGACCCATCTGATCCTTGCTTCCTAAACCTCATGTATGCTGCCCTCTTCCACCTGACTAGATTTTCCACCTCACTTGTCACCCATGGTTCCTTCACCCTACCATTCTTTATCTTCTTCATCGGGACAAATTTATTCCTAACATCCTGCAAGAGATCTCTAAACATCGACTACATGTCCATAGTACATTTCCCTGCAAAAGCATCATCCCAATTCACACCCGCAGGTTCTAGCCTTATACCCTCATAAATTGCCCTTCCCCAATTAAAAATTTTCCTGTCCTCTTTGATTCTACCCTTTTCCATGATAATGCTAAAGGCCAGGGAGTGGTGGTCACTGTCCCCCAGATGCTTACCCACTGAGAGATACGTGACCTGACCTGATTTGTTACCTAGTACTAGATCTGGTATGGCATTCTCCCTTGTCGGCCTGTGAACATACTGTGACAGGAATCCGTCCTGGACACACTTAACAAACTTTGCCCCATCTGAACCCTTGGAACTAATCCTTTGTCAGCCATAGTTAGAACATAGAACATAGAAAACCTACAGCACAATACAGGCACTTCAGCCTTCAATGCTGTGCCAAACATGTACTTTAGAAATTACCTAGGGTTACACATAGCCCTCTATTTTTCTAAGCTCTATGTACCTATCCAGGAGTCTCTTAAAAGACCCCATCGTATCTGCCTCCACCACTATCACCAGCAGCCCATTCCACACACTCACCACTCTGTTTGGAAAAACTTACCCCTAACATGTCCTGTCCACCTACTTCCAAGCACCTTAAAACTGTGCCCTCTTGTGATAGCCATTTCAGCCTTGGGAAAAAACCTCTTGACTACCCACATGATCAATGCCTCTCATCATCTTGTACACCTCTATCAGGTCATCACTCCAAGGAGAAAAGGCCAAGTTCACTTCACCCATTCTCATAAGGCATGCTCCCCAATCCAGGCAATATCCTTGTAAATCTCCTCTGCACCCTTTCTATAGTTTCCACATCCTTCCAGTAGTGAGGTGATCAGAATTGAGCACAGTACTCCAAGTAGGGCCTGACCAGGGTCCTATATAGCTGTAACATTACCCCTTACCTCTTAAACTCAATCCCACGGTTGATGAAGGCCAATGCACCATATGCCTTCTTAACCACAGAGTCAACCTGCGCAGCAGCTTTGAGTGTCCTATGGACTCGGACCCCAAGATTCCTCTGATCCTCCACACTGCCAAGAGGCCTACCATTAATACTGTATTGTGCCATCATATTTGACCTAGCAAAATGAACCACTTCGCAGTTATGTGGGTTGAACTCCATCTGCCACTTCTCAGTCCAGTTTTGCATCCTATCAATGTCCCGCTGTAACCTCTGGCATCCCTCCATATTATCAACAACACCTCCCAACCTTTGTGTCATCAGCAAATTTACTAACCCATCCCTCCACTTCCTTATCCAGGTCCTTTATAAAAATCACGAAGAGTAGGGATCCCAGAACAGATCCCTGAGGCACACCACTGGTCACCAACCTCCATGCAGAACATGCCCCGTCTACAGCCACTCTTTGCCTTCTGTTGGCAAGCCAATTCTGGATCCACAAAGCAAGGTCCCCTTGGATCCCATGCCTCCTTACTTTCTCAATAAGCCTTGCATGGGGTACCTTATCAAATCCATATGCACTACATCTACTGCTCTGCCTTCATCAATGTGTTTAGTCACATCCTCAAAAAATTCAGTCAGGCTTGTAAGACACAACCTGCCTTTGATAAAGCTACGCTGACTATTCCTAATCATATTATGCTTCTCCAAATGTTTATAAATCCTGCCTCTCAGGATCTTTTCCATCAACTTGCCAACCACTGAAGTAAGACTCACTGGTCTATATAAGATAGACTCACTTGCCTTATCTTTGCTTTAAATGCTTCTTTTTCTTTGGATGAACTGATCCTGTGTCTTCCAAATTGCTCCCAAAAATTTCAACCATTGTTGCTCTACCCTCATCCTGATAGTGTCCCCTTCTAAACAACTTTTGCCAGCTCCTGTCCCATGCCTTTGTAGTTTCCACTACTCCAGTATAATACCACACATTTGATTTAAGCCTCTCTCTCTCAAACTGCAAGGATGAATTCTATCATATTATGATCACTGCCTCCTAAGGGTTCTATTACGTTTAGCTGCCTAATCAAATCTGATTGATTGCACAACACCAAATCCAGAAATCCCTTTTTTCTTGTGGTGCAAGTCATTGAAGTCAGGTAGCATCTATGGAAGGGAATAAATAGTTGATGCTTTGGTCTAAGACCACTGCTTCCCTTCAGGCAGACACCCTGCTTCTTCAATACTATCTACTGCTCCACCTATCTTTGTATCATTCACAAGCTTCACCACAAAACCATCATTTCCATTTTCTAGGTCATCAACATATAACTTGAAAAGTGGTGGACCCAACACCAGTGCCTGTGGAACACCATCAGTCATCAGCTGCCAACCGGAAAAGGCCCTATTTATTCCCACTTATTGCCTTCTACCAGATGGATAATTTTCTGATCCATACTGCTGTCTTTCGTGTAATGCCATGGGCTCTTTAGGAGCCTCGTGTATGGCATCTTGTCAAAGGCTTTCTGAAAATAAGACCACTCGCCTACACACTTGGGGCAGTTTAAGGCAGTCAGTTAACCCACTGACCTGCATGTGTTTGGCGTGTGGGAGGACAGTGCAGCACCAGGGAGGAATCAGGTAGAATGTGCAAACTCCACCTCGGCAGCACCTGAGGTCAGCATTGAAACTGGGTCTCTTGAGTTGTGAGCCAGATGTTCGAACAGCTCAGCCACTGTGCCACCCAAGATGGCTGTTAATAAATGCAACAGGTAATCAAGAAAAATAAGCGTTTCTACTGAGAGATATTGTCCTGTGCAAGTACAAAATTAAAAAAGCTCCGTAGCCAATCATACCTGATCTGAACCCAGGGGCCGGTAATTTTAACAACATCTGACTTGGCTACTGTTGTAAATGCTGTTGTCCAGAGAATCTGGTCCCAGGCCATACTCTGTGGGTTTGCTTTCCCTGCACTGGAGTCAGGAGGTACTGTGGCTGGCCTATTATTAGGCCATGTACATACGCCCTTTTTATTGCTGTTTCTGTCTGAAGTCAAACAATCAGTCCAGCCAGGCTAGAAATGGGTGATTAAACTCTAGCCAGAAAGAAATAATACTATAGAACTAGTGTCTGAGCTACGGAGGCAAATGACATAGAATAGTACAGCACAGTACAGGCCGTTCAGCCCACAATGTTGTGCTGACCCTTAAACCCTACCTCCCATACTACCCCACCTTAAATTCCTCCATATACCTGTCTAGAAGTCTATTAAATTTCACTAGTGTATCTGCCTCCGCCACTGACTCAGGCAGTGCATTCCACGCACCAACCACTTGCTGAGTATTAATCCTTCCTCTAAAATCCCTCTTGAAATTCCCACCCCTTACCTTAAAACCATATCCTCTTGTACTGAGCAGTGGTGCCCTGGGGAAGAGGCGCTGGCTGTTCACTCTATCTATCCCTCTTAATGTCCTGAATACCTCTATCATGTCTCCTCTCATCCTCCTTCTCTCCAAAGAGTAACGCCCTAGCTCCCTTAATCTCTGATCATAATCCATACTCTCTAAACCAGGCAGCATCCTGGTAAATCTCCTCTGTACCCTTTCCAATGCTTCCACATCCTTCCTATAGTGAGGTGACCAGAACTGGACACAGTACTCCAAGTGTGGCCTAACCAGAGTTTTATAGAGCTGCATCATTACATCGCGACTCTTAAACTCTGTCCCTTGACTTATGAAAGCTAACACCCCATAAGCTTTCTCAACTACCCTATCTACCTGTGAGGCAACTTTCAGAGATCTGTGGACATGTACCCCTAGATCCCTCTGCTCCTCCACGCTACCAAGTATCCTGCCATTTACTTTGTACTCTGCCTTGGAATTTGTCCTTCCAAAGTGTACCACCTCACACTTCTGTGGGTTGAACTCCATCTGCCACTTCTTAGCCCACTTCTGCATCCTATCAATTGTCTCTCTGCAATCTTCGACAATCCTCTACAATATCCACAACACCACCAACCTTTGTCTGGTCTGCAAACATGCCAACCCATCCTTCTACCTCCACATCCAGGTCGTTAATAAAAATCATGAAAAGCAGAGGTCCGAGAACCGATACTTGTGGGACACCACAAGTCACATCCCTCCAATCCAAATGTACTCCCTCCACCACAACCCTCTGTTTTCTGCAGGCGAGCTAATTCTGAATCCACCTGGCCGAACTTCCCTGGATCCCATGCCTTCTGACTTTCTGAATAAGCCTACCGTATGGAACCTTGTCAAGTGCCTTACTAGAATCCATGTAGATCACATCCACTGCACTACCCTCATCTATATGCCTGATCACATCCTCAAAGAACTCTATCAGGCTTGTTGGACACGATCTGCCCTTCACAAAGCTATGCTGACTGTCCCTGATCAGACCGTGATTCTCTAAATGCTCATGGATCCTATCTCTAAGAATCTTTTCCAACAGCTTTCCCACCACAGGCGTAAGGCTCACTGGTCTATAATTACCCGGACTATCCCTACTACCTTATTTGAACAAGGGGACAACATTCGCCTCCCTCTGGTACCATTCCCGTGGACAACGAGGAGATGAAGATCCTAGCCAGAGGCTCAGCAATCTCTTCCCTCGCCTCCTAGAGCAGCCTGGGGAATATTCCGTCAGGGCCCGGGGACTTATCCGTCCTAATGTATTTTAACAACTCCAACACCTCCTCTCCCTTAATATCAACATGCTCCAGAACATCAACCTCACTCATATTGTCCTCACCTTCATCAAGTTCCCTCTCATTGGTGACTACTGAAGAGAAGTATTCATTGAGGACCTCGCTCACTTCCACAGCCTCCAGGCACATCTTCCCACCTTTATCTCTAATCGGTCCTACCTTCACTCCTGTCATCCTTTTGTTCTTCACATAATTGAAGAATGCCTTGGGGTTTTCCTTTACCCTGCTCGCCAAGGCCTTCTCATGCCCCCTTCTTGCTCTCCTCAGCCCTTTCTTAAGCTCCTTTCTTGCTACCCTATATTCCTCAATAGACCCATCTGAACCTTGCTTCCTAAACCTCATGTATGCTGCCTTCTTCCACCTGACTAGATTTTCCACCTCACTTGTCACCCATGGTTCCTTCACCCTAACATTCTTTATCTTCCTTACCGGGACAAATTTATCCCTAACATCCAGCAGAGATCCCTAAACATCGACCACATGTCCATAGTACGTTTCCCTGCAAAAACATCATCCTAATTCACACCCGTAAGTTCTACCTTTACAGCCTCATAATTTGCCCTTCCCCAATTAAAAATTTTCCTGTCCTCTCTGATTCTATCCTTTTCCATGATAATGTTAAAGGCTAGGAAGTGGTGGTCACTGTCCCCCAGATGCTGCCCCACTGAGAGATCTGTGACCTGACTCAGTTCGTTACCTAATACTAGATCTAGTATGACATTCTCCCTAGTCGGCCTGTCAACATATTGTGACAGGAATCCATCCTGGACACACTTAACAAACTCTGCCCCGTCTAAATCCTTGGAACTAATCAGGTGCCAATCAATATTAGGGAAGTTAAAGTCACCCATGATAACAACCCTCTTATTTTTGCCCCTTTCCAAAAACTGCCTCCCAATCTGCTCCTCTGTATCTCTGCTGCTACCAGGGGGCCTATAGAGTACTCCCAATAGAGTAACTGCTCCCTTCCCGCTCCTGACTTCTACCCATACTAACTCAAGAGGATCCTGTTACATTACTCACCCTTTCTGTAGCTGAAATAGTATCCCTGACCAGTAATGCCACCCCTCTTCCCCCCCGCTCTATCCCTTTTAAAACATTGAATTCCTGAAATATTGAGAATCCATTCTTGCACTGGTGCCAGTCAAGTCTCTGTAATGGCCACTACATCATAATTCCATTTATGTATCCAGGCTCTCAGTTCATCACCTTTGTTCCTGATGCTTCTTGTATTGAAGTACACACACTTTAGCCCTTCTACCTTATTACCTTTACACCCTTTATTCTGCTTCTCTTTCCTCAAAGCCTCTTTATATATTAGATCTGGCTTTACTCCATGCACTATACTTGCAGTTCTCACATGACCTTTGTCCTCCTCCACCTCACTATCTGCTCTAACACTCTGGTTCCCCTCCCCCTGCAAACCTAGTTTAAACCTCCTGGAGCTGCACTAGCAAACCTTCCCGCAAGGATGTTAGTCCCCCTCCAGTTCAGGTGCAACCTGTCCCGTTGGAACAGGTCCTAACTTCCCTTGGACAAGGCCCAATTGTCCAGAAACATGAATCCCTCCCTCCTGCACCAACTCCACATGCAAGGTGAAGTTAGATGAACCCCTAATAGAGACAGAGAGAAGGCAGCAAGATGAAGCAGTAGGAGTCTCTTGTAGGGCTTGAATTACTAATGTAAATTATTTGGGCTAATTAACTTCCTTCTGTGTGATTTAGTAGATGATCAAATGGCAGAGCAGTCTCAATGGGCCAAATAGCCTAATTCTGCTCCTACATCTCGTGGTTTTATGTAACTCCACATACGGTACATCTCCGGAGTGAGACTCATAGCTAGGAATGCTATGAAATGAATCATACTGTTATTGCAAAGCTCTGTTTACCATGGGTTGCTTGTTCAGAGAATATTGAATTCAGAACTGCAGGACCAGATGATTCAAGCATGTCTCACCCACATCTACATTTCACATCACAACTCTTGTGTGCTAGAAAAGGTTATTGACCTCAGTAATCAGAAACCTGCTTTTTTCAGAGAAAAGAGCACATAGAGTTCGACAGAGTGGAAAAAATATAATTAAATGGGAAAATAAAAGAGGAACAGCAAAATGGTTTGCATTTTCAATCATCCTAATACAGATAACGTGAATTAATCATGACAGAAATTCTAGGACAATAGGAATCAAATGAAACTTCTTGCATTATATGATTGCTTTTATTTTGTGGGTGGGATGGGGTGGTGGAAGGTATGGTTTGGAATAAACTTCAGCAGAAAATGCTGTTGAATCCTGGCTCTGAATTATTTGTTCATGATAAGAGCATCTGTGTGTAGAGATCATGGCCACAGAACAGCATTTCCTCACACCCAACTTTTGGATGCCAATTTGCTTCTTGTTTGGCTTGTGGTGAGTGTGAGCATATTTGCAGTGTGGTTTGGAAAGACAGCCACACTAAGAAGGGTGTGAGAGTTTGTGATGCTGTTGGATGTCAGGACTAGTCAGAGTGAGTTGATTATGTCATCAGTGCGTAATGCTGAATTAATGGTGACTGCCAAGCATTTAGTACCTATTGAGAAATTGTCTTTTAGCAGGAAGAAGGACTTTGTCCCACTCTTCACTTGTTTTCACTACCACAGACACACAGACCACATGTACACACAGACACATACCAAAACTCATACGAGTGCACACTTACAACCATACAACCTCATACTGTGGGGAATATTGACTTTCCAAGGCCTGAGAGGTTTATTGCAAACCTCAGCTTTCTAGCACAACAGCATGACCTTTCTAAAGAGTCAGAGTTGTTTTTGACAAAGTTAAATTTCTAACAAATATTCTTTGCTCATCTTCTTGTTGTAAATAAGTAAACAGTTAGGCCTGTAGGACCATGTTTAATCAACATTAAACAATGGGGTTATAGTAATTGGCCTGCGTCAAACCAGACAACACTGGCTAACTTATTTACAGCATACAACAGGAATTCTGCGGATGCCGGCAATTCAAGCAACACACATCAAAGTTGCTTATTTACAGCATTGTGACTGAGTTTAATGAGGCTTGTAGACCAGATTACTTTTGTCACAGTACATCAAACAAGGTCACAGGTATAGTTGATGAATCAATAGTTGGGATATTTGTGTACTCAGAGAATCAGCCCACACAGCATTAATTTTGGGAACTTGGGATCTCTTTCCCCAGAAGCTAATTGACCATAACTTTGTCCCAGCAAAAAAAAAATCACATACAGATAATGTCAGCAAGCAGCAAAGCAGCATAAATGTTAAAAGCATTGGGGATTGTTGGGAATGACAAGTAGAATGACAGAAAGAATAACTAGAAATTCACAGAAATTCATAATAACTAGAAACACAGCTATCAGTTTCTGCGATCAATGATTTGTTCATCTGCAACTTGTTGGTATGTTCTTTTGGTTCATTAGAATTGTACCTATGTTTGGAAATCCGTTGTAATTTATAAATCTTTTGAATTCAGACATATTCTATAAATCTGAAATCCTCTGTGAGTGTTAAATATTTGTGAATGACTATATTTACAATTTTAATTGTGTATCATTAAGAAATAAAATGAACTGTGTTTGAGCTATTTGTTAGCTGGAAGTATCTCCTTCTTGGTAGGGAGGGGGACCCACCACTCAAGCAGTGGGTATTGGCAACTAGACCTCGCTGCTGAAACTAGACAGGAAAGCATAATTAGTTTTTGAAGTGTAGTTTGATACAATATAACCTCCCTATCGTGAGGGTATTCGTAGATAACTATTTTGGATAGGGCATAGAATCTTTTGCATCTGATAGGGCTTTGTGGACAGTGAACCCAGTACCATCACAATGCACATGCACACTTATATCAACAAAGAGACAGGCATGCATATTCATAGAAGCACAAACATACATGCCAGAACACACAGATGCATGCATATTAAAGCAAAGACGCAAACACACACACAAACACTCCAACATATAGCACACACTTTTCTCCTTAGGGATTGGAATATCGTGTTCAGTTCTGATCGCCTCATTATAACTAGGATGTGGAAGCTTTAAAGAGGGTGAACAGGAAGGAGATTTACCAGGATGTTGCATGGATTAGAGAGCATGTTTTATGAGGATAGGTTGAGCAAGCTATGGCTTTTATCTTTGGAGCAAAGGAGGATGAGAGGTGACTTGAGAGAGGTGTACAAGATGATAAGAGGTACAGATCAAGAGGAGAGCCAGAGACCTTTTCCTAAGGAGGAAATAGCTAATACCAGGAGGCATAATTTTAGGGTGATTGAAAGAAAGTATAGGGGGGATATCAGAGGTCGTTATGTTTTTAAATAGAGTGGTGGGTGTGTTGAAACACTCTGCCAGAGATGGTGGTAGAGGCAGATACATTAGGGACATTTAAAAAATTCTTAGATAGACACATGGATGATAGAACAATTGAGGTCTATGGAGGAGGAAAGAGTTAGCTTGATCTTAGAGTAGGTTAAAACTTTGGCACAACATCATACGTTGAAGGGCCTTTTCTGCGCTACAGTGTTCTATGTTCTATGTGCATATAAAAACACAACTTATGAATTATTGGAAACACTCAGCAAGTCAGGCGGCATCTGTGAACAGAGAAACAGAATTAATGTTTCAATTTGTGATGTCTTATATTGTGATTTTGCTTTCAGCAAACCCAATTTATTCTAGACACAGGTGCTTTGGTGATTATTTCCTATTGTGATAAAGAAAATGAGTAAAATATTAAATTATATTTAATTAAAGTCTGAAAGATGAAGGAAGTGAAATTGGGGAACTGGTTAGCTAAACTCTCAACAGGAAGACCAACCAGGGATATTCTAAAACTAACCCTACTTTCTCCTTCATGCATTTGAACTTTAGAAAGATTTGGACAAGAACAGGCCATTCGGCCCAACAAATCTTGAATACTTCTATCATGTCTCCTTTTATTCTACATCTTCTTAGGCTAAAAAGATTTAATTCTTTCTATCTTTTATATTGAATTGAATTGACTTTATTTCTTATATTCATCACATACACGAGGAGTAAAAATCTTTGCGTTACGTCTCCGTCTAAATGTGCAACGTGCGATCATAGTAATTTATAATAAATAAAACAGTCATTGTAATATAGAGTACACTCAAATCAGTGTGAGTTAATCAGTCTGTGGGCTTGGTGGAAGAAGCTGTCCTGGATCCTGTTGGTCCTGGCTTTTTTGCTGTGATACCGTTTCCCGGATAGTAGCAGCTGGAATAGATTGTGGTTGGGATGACTTGGGTCTCCAATGATCTTATGGGTCCTTTTTACACACCTGTCCTTGTAAATGCCCTGAATCATGTGCTGGGCTGTCCACACCACTCTCTACAGAGTCCTGTGATTAAGGGAGGTACTGTTCCCGTACCAGGCAGTGATGCAGCCAGTCAGGATGCTCTCAATTTTGCCTCTTTAGAAATTCTTAGGATTCTTCATGGTTCAAAACCTGCAGATCTGAAATGAGTCTCGTCACCCTTCTCTGAACTTTCTCTGCTGCCTTCATATCCCTCAATGGTACCAAAATTGTACACAGTACTCGAGCTGTGGCCTCACAAGCACATTATACAACTTAAGGAGAATGTTTCTTGACTTGAACTCCACTGAGCACATTATATAGCCCAACATTCTGTTAGCCTTCTTAATTGCTTCTGTGCATTGTCTAGATAATAATAGTAATGAGTTTACCAGGATGCCCACATCCTTCTCATACAGTACACTTTCTAGCTCAAGACTCCCCTCCGTTGTATATTTACATCTAATATTTCTACTTCCTATATGTAATATTTTACATTTACTTAAAATAAATTTCATCTGCCAATTATCTGTCCACATCTGGATTTTGTTTAGATATAACTGTATTTACTCTGCTGCCTGGATGTGATCAGTCTGTCCCCCTAATTTTGCATCATCTGCAAACTTTACTAGTTTATTTGTTATGCGCTTATTCAAATCATTAATATAAATTAAAAACAGCAGCAGTCCCAAAACTCATCCCTGCGGAACCCCACTTTTAACATCTTCTAGGTGTGAAATTGATTAATTAAGGAAGCTAATGAATTAAAGAACTCATTGGGTTCCTTAATCACAGAAATATGTGTCATACTTAATTCATTAAAGAATTACTGAAAAATGGCATGTGCTACATCCATAAAAAATTAAGCAATTAAAATGTTGTTCTCCATTTCTGGACTTTTCTCCTGAACACCTAGTCAGAGTTTCTTCAACCTCCATTTTAAAGTTTATTCAGCTGGGAATATATTTGTCCAAAAGATTGCAAATTGCTATTCTCAAGCAATTGGAAAGGATTGACTAGGATCTAACTTCCAGATGCACATATATTTGTATCAGGTAATTAATGAAAATAAAGGTGCAAATTATGGCCACTCAATTGCCCAAAAGGCCTTATCTATGCTCTTAGATTTATCATTCCAATTTCAACATCCATTTGATTTACTAACTCCTTACTGGTTATTAAATGCAGGTTTACAGTGTTTGAAAGAACTATTAATTAATCATTTAAATTTTAGAATTAAATGCTGCCCAATATATAAATATATACTAAGTGGTGGAAAATTTGTTGCTTCGTAAATCAAATAAAAAACAGCTGTCAGTTGTTAAGTGCTTTGTGAATTTATAAAGGAGCAGAGTAGCAGTGCCACTGATAAATTACCTTGCTGCAGTGTTTTGTAACTGCTTCAGATTAACACCATACTAAATTCTCTTGATTATACACTCAGTGGCCACTTTATTAAGTACCTCCTGCATCTAGTAAATTGACAATTGAATGTATGTCTGTGGTCTTTTGTTGTTGGAGCCTATTCACTTCAAGGTCCAATGTGTTGTGCATTCAGAGATGCTCTTCTGCACACTGCTGTTGTATCACCTGGTTATTTGAGTGCCTGCCTCCAGTCTGTCAGCTTGAACCAGTCTAGCCATTCTGCTCTGACCTCTCTCATTAAAAAGCAGTTTTGCCCTAAAATACTGCTGCTCACTGGAAGCTTTTTTGTTTTTTTTGCTCCATTCCCAGTAAACTCTAGAGACTCCTGTGCATGTAAGCCCCAGGAGATAGCAGTTTCTGAGCTACTCAGACCACCCTGTCTGGCACCAACAGTTGCTCCACGGTCGACATTATTTAGATCACGTTTCTTCCCCATTCTGATGTTTGGTTTGAACAACAACTGAACTTCTTGACCATGTCTGCATGCGTTTATGGATTGAGTTGCTGCCACATGATTGGCTGTTTAGATATTTGCATTGATGAGCAGGTGTACAGGTGCACCTAATAAGGTAGCCACTGAGTGTATGTCTTAGTGCTATCAACACGTTCAAACAAGTCGAAACACTACCTATCACTGAACATTCGATATTGGTCAGAATAAAAAACAAAACATATGATTGTCACAAGTATGGATCTACCAATATCGATTACCTAGCATCCAAAAGGTCCTATTTAAATCAGAGGTTCCCAACCTTTTTCAAGTTGTGGACCAATACCATTAAGCAAGGGGTCTGTGGGCCCCAGGATGGGAACCCCTGATTTAAATTAAAATTTCACTACCCATTCATTACAAAGAACAAATAAAATAATATTTATATACAGCAATGTGCAAAAAGAACATAAAATTATATTAATTGTTTTGTTCTTTCAGGAAACTTTCCAATTGACCATAAAAGTACTGAACATAGCTGGCCATCTTTCAGTGAAGTATTGCGAATTCCTACACAAAGAACAAAATGAAAGTGGTGATTTTGGCTGTTTATGAACTCCAGGACATTCATACAAAACTTGAAAATGATGTAGGTTGAAGATAAAAGATTGCCCGCAAGTTTTGACAGTATAAAGCTGTTTTGGTCCAATAATTTTGGACATGTCCCAATGTTTGCCCATTACAGGAATCCCACCAGTTGTGCTGCCCCCTATGTCTTGCAGCCTCATTGCTTTGGCTATTCTGTGAGGACGAGCAGTCCATGCCAAGGAAACAGTGCTGAAATCAGAGAGCCATGCCTAATCTTCTGACAACGTGTCCTGTCATAAATATTCTGTATTCTTTATAAATATCTCTGCTGATGTGCAGGGAAAAGAAAATGAGTACCCCTGAAATTGTTAAGTCTTGTATTGTGTCCTACAAGCTACAGTGAGTTCAGATGAAAGATGAGATGCTGTTTCTTAAGCTCATGTTGAGCATCATTGGCATAGTGGTGGAAGTGAAAGACAGTGAAGTCAGAGTGGGCATGAGACAATGAAAGAAAAGGGACAAGTTCAGGAAATCAGTTTTTTTCCCTCTTGATATATCATGCTGGAAATATGATGGAGAGCTATGTAGGAGGAAAAGTTAGATTGATAGAGAGTAGGTTAAGAGGACGGCACAACGTTGTGGGCCAAAGGGCCCATATTGTGCTGCAGAATTCTGTGGTCTAAAAAATTTAATTTTAAAATGTTTTCTGGTTTTCTTAACTGCGAGCACACATATCATAGAATCATAGAAACACACAACAAAGAAATTGACCCCTTTGGCTAACTTCATCCATCCAGACTGCAATGCCCATTAATTTTAGTCCCATCTGTCTGCCTTAAGCCTGCAGTCCTCTTCACCCTTTTTATCCCAGTACCTGCCCAAATGCCTTTAAAACATTGTAGTTGTATGCATCTCTTCTGTAGTGTATTTAATATTTCAATAATATTTGAGTAATATTGTAAATATATTGTTTGGTAAGCATTCTTTGTTTATTTACATAATTCATTACATGTTATATGTAAGAATTACATGAATAGCATAGGGCCTCACACTACCACATCCTATGTGAACACCTCACTAAAGAAATCTAAGTAGACAACTTATCCTGGGCTACTGCATTTTTCCTTCAATTAGTTTTGGGAGTTACAAAACATGACAGTGGTGACAAGGAAGTTTTAAATGAACCCAAGATGACTACTTACCTGTTGAAGCACAGCACGTTTTTTTTTAACCGAAAGTGGAGAAACACATTCGTTTAAAAAATTATGCTGAACATGAATGAAATTAATAAGCAATGTGTATGGCCATAGGTTCATAAACAGTGAGTACTAGGTAATAATAATAATAAAAATGCAAGCAGGAATGGCTGGTTACATCAGAAAGATAGATGCATTTTGGAAGGAACATTTAGAATTGAAACCATTGTTGATTTCAGAACACTTTAAATTTCACAATCAGAATCAAAAGGAAGGGGAGTCCAATTCAACTTAAGTGGCTGAATTGAAGAAGTTGTCCAAGCATTGTCAGTTCAGTGATGAGCTTAATGATGGATTGAGAAATTATTTAGTTTGTGGAATCTTACAAGAAAACATTCAAAAACAGCTCCTAACTGAAGCACAGCTCACATTGAAAAGAGCAGTTGAAATTATGGTATCAATGGAAACAGCAGCATGAGATAATTCAGGAATGAAAGTGAGTGTGAACAAAACTGCAACGTCTAAACAGAAACCTACCTGGCTGAATAAACTGTGTTACCACTGTGGCAAGGGCTCACATACACCAGACCAATGCTGGTTTAAATGCAGAACTTGGAGAAAATGCAACAAAGTATGCCACATACAACGAGCATGTCAGGCAGACAAAAGCAATGGACTACACAGGGAAGAGATAACGATAAAAACTCAAGTTGTAGTTCCAAGAAGAGCACTAATCTACATGCTGTTGATGAAAAATCTGATAATGATGAGAATGACACAGGACTCGGTAGCCTTGAGGTTGACGTTGTGAAAACTAACAACAGAAAACAACGTGGCTTACACCAGAATTGAACAGAAAATTAATTAAAATGGAACTGGACTCTGGTTCAGCTGTGTCAGTCATTCCGCAAAATGAGTTTGAATGTCACTTCGAAGATACTAAATTGAAGCCTGCAGATATCCAACTAAGAATTACACTGGAGAAAAGATAATTTCTGTGGCAATGACACTCATAACAGTGAAGTATAACAAACAATAAGCCCCATTGGACTTGGATATGATAAAAACAGAAGTGTGGGTCTGTGATTGGCTGAGACAACTACAACTTGATTGGAGATCCATCCACCATTTGTATGCCACATCGCCTGCAATAGAGTCAACTGAAAGAAAATTAAGAAGGGTGCTGGATGATATCACTGCGGTGTTTAGGGATGGCATTGGAAAACTCAAAAATATCCAGGGTAAAATGGTGTTAAACAAAATACCACACCTAAGTTTTACAAAACCCATTTAGTTCCTTATACCATCCATGATAAAGTAGCCAGTGAGCTAGATCACATGCAGGCTGAACAATTCTTGAAGGAGCTATATGCTGGTCATCTTGGTGTTAACAAGGTGAAAGTTTTGGCTTGAAGTTTTGTCTGGTGCCTGGGATAGATCAACAGACTGAGCAGCTCGCCATGCACTGTTTGAGATGTCTACACATCCAGAAGATGCCAAGAGGAACACCTTTTCATCCCCGGAAGTGGCCTGCATTACCCTAGCAGGGGATTCATTTGGACTTTACCAGACCATTGACAGGCACAAACTTCTCGGTATTAATGGATGCAGTTACAAAGTGGCCAGAAGAGTTTTCAATAGCTTCCACTACAACCTCACACACTTGAGAAGCATCTTGTCAAGGACAGGTATTCCAGAACACTTAGTCAGTGACAATGGACTATGGCTTTTTGTGGAACAGTTTCAGTCATTCTAGAAAACAAATGGAATAAGACATACGACATCTGCACCTGATATGGTGCAGATAGCCTGATATGGCTAAGTGATATCCTAGCCACAAATAGCTTGGCAAAAAGGTTTGACACTCGCCAGCTATATTGTTCTTGGGTCATCCCTTGCACTCATGCTTGGATCTTCTCAAATCCAATCTCAGAATGAGTATGCAGGATAGACAACTGAGACAAATTGAGGGTTCCTCAAACAAGGAGTTTCGATGTTTAACTCCTGGACATACAATCCTGGCAAGGGACTACATAGGTGATGAAAGGTAGGTGCTTGGAAAGATTAAGGACTGAACTGGACCACTCTCCTACACAGTGGAGATTCCACCTGATGTCATCTGGTGACAACATGTTGATCAGCTGAGGAGGGCAGAGTCCAATTTTTTGAGAAGAAAGGAGTCCAGAGCTTCCAGAACCACTTCCTGCAGTCCCAGAGTCAACTCCTACAACCATCACGGAGGAGGCTCCAGAGCCTGAGATTATTTTGCAGCCACAGGTCTCATCTGCCAAGCAGAGTAATTTCCCACCCCCCCCCCACACAACCCCACATCAGGAAAGATGTTTTCTCATAAGAATAAGAAATCCTCCACAGTGATTAAATCTTTAGGCCTGAATGGGACAAATTAAAATTGATTTTGCTGTGGGTGTCTATATAGCAGTTGTATTATCTAGTATATTGTAAATATATTGTTTGGTTAAACATTCTTTGTTTGTTTGCATAATTCATTATGCATTATATGTAAGAAGTAGGTGAATGGCATACTTCATTATGTGAAGTGTGAGTCACATGCCTCACTAAAGAAAACTAAGTGGACAAGTTATCCCTGGCTCCTGTGTATTTTTTCCAATTAGTTTTTGAAGTTATAAAACATGGCATCTATCACCTCCTTTAGCATTCTTTGTGAAAATCTTACCTCTTAGATTTCCTTCAAATTTTCCCCATGTTAACCCTGTGCCTTCTAGTTCTAGATTCACCTGTCCTGGGGAAAAGACCTCAACCAACTATCCTATCTATACACTTCATAGTTTTGTAACAAAGAGCCAGAGTGCAAGGAGAGGACAGAGAGCATTGTAACATGGTTCATGACAACAATGTCTCCATCAATATCAGCAAAACAAAAGAGCCGGTCATTGACTTCAGGAATGGGGGAGGGAGCACATGCTCCTGTATACATCGGTGGTGTTGAGGTTGACAGATTTGAGAGTGTTTAAATTCCTAGGAGTGAAAATCATCAATTCTCTGTCCTAGTCTAACCATGTAGACACCAAAAAAGCACACCAATATTTCGACTTCAAAGATTTAAAAAAAGTGTCTCCATTGCCACTTATATCAATGTGTCATACAAAGCATTCTATCTGGATGCATAATGGCTTGGTCCCTGCTGCACCTGATGACTCTGTGATCTCTGTCTCAGAGGCTGATGTTAGGCTGTCTTTAAAGAGAGTGAACCCTTCCAAGGCGGAAGGTCCCGATGGAGTACCTGGTAAGGCTCTGAAAACCTGTGCCAACCAACTATTGAGAGTATTCAAGGACATTTTCAACCTCTCACTGCTACGGGTGGGAGTACCCACTTGCTTCAAAAAGGCAACAATTATACCAGTGCCTAAGAAGAATAATGGGACCTGCCTTAATGACAATTGCCCGGTAGCACTCACATCTATAGTGATGAAATGCTTTGAGAGGTTGGGCATGATTAGATTGAATTCCTGCCTCAGCAAGGACCTGGACCCATTGCAATTTGCCTATCGCCACAATAGGTCAACAGCAGATGCAATCACAATGGCTCGCCACAAGGCTTTAGACCACCTGGACTACACAAACACTTACGTCAGGATGCTGTTCATTGACTATAGCTCAGCATTTAATACCATAATTCCCACAATCCTGATTGAGAAGTTGCAGAACATGGGCCTCTGTACCTCCCTCTGCAATTGGATCCTTGACTTCCTAACCGGAAGACCACAATCTGTGCAGATCGATGATAACATATCCTCCTCACTGACAATCAACACTGGCGCACCTCAGGGGTATGTGCTTAGCCCACTGCTCTACTCTCTACATACACATGACTCTGTGGCTAGGCATAGCTCAAATACCATCTATAAATTTGGTGACGATACAACCACTGTTGGTAGAATCTCAGGTGGTGACAAGACGGCGTACAGGAGTGTGATATGCCAACTAGTGGAGTGGTGCCGCAGCAACAACCTGGCACTCAACATCAGTAAGATGAAAGAGATGATTGTGGACTTCAAGAAGGGTAAGATGAAGGAACATATACCAATCCTCATAGAGGGATTAGAAGTGGAGAGAGTATGCAGTTTCAAGTTTCTAGATGTCAAGATCTCTGAGGATCTAACCTGGTCCCAACTTATTGATGTAGTTAGAAAGAAGGCAAGACAGCGGCTATACTTTGAGTAGTTTGAAAAGATTTGGCATGTCAACAAATACACTCAAAAACTTCTATAGTTGTATCGTGGAGAGCATTCTGACAGGCTGCATCACTGTCTGGTATGGGGTGGCTACTGCACAGGACTGAAAGAAGCTGCAGAGGGTTGTAAATCAAGTCAGCTCCATCTTGGGTACGAGTCTATGAAATACTCAGGACATCTTCAGGGAGCGGTACCTCAGAAAGGCAGCGTCCATTATTAAGGACCTCCAGCACCCAAGGCATGCCCTCCTCTCACTTTTACCATCAGGTAGCAGTTACAGAAGCCTGAAGACACACACTCAGTGATTCAGGAACAGCTTCTTCCCCTCTGCCATCCGATTCCTAAATGGACATTGAATCTTTGGACACTACCTCATTTAAAAAAAGATATATAGTATTTCTGTTTTTGCATGTTTTTAAAAATCTATTCAATATACATAATTGATTTACTTTTTTTATTATTATATTTTTTCTCTCTGCTAGATTATGTATTGCATTGAACTGCTGCTGTTAAGTTAACAAATTTCGTGTCATATGCTAGTGATAATAAACCTGATTCTGATTCTGGTATGGCAACTTCTCTGAATGCAACTACAGAGAGTTATGGTCACAGCTCAGCCCATCACAGAAACTAGCTTCCCCTCTTCTCACTGCATCAGTAAAGCAGACAGCATAATCAAAGACACCACCCACCCTGGACACTCTGTCTTCTCTCTTCTTCCATTAGGCAGAACATACAAAAGCCTGAAACCCTGCTATTATAAGACTATTAAATAAATCCCTTGTATAAGTTGGACTCTTGACATCGCAATTTACCTTGTTATGATTTTGTACCTTATTGTTGACTTGTACTCCATTTTCTCTGTAAATGTTACACTTTCTTCTGCATTGTTAATGTTTTACCTTGTTCGACTTCAATGCATTGTGTAATGATTTGATTCGTATGAACAATATGCAAGCAAGCTTTTCACTCTTATGTTGGTACATATGACAATAATAAAACAATTTCAATTCCTCAGCCTCTTGTGTTCCATTGAAAGTTAACCTAGCCTATCCAATCTCTCCTCCAGAGTTTGCCCTCCACTCCAGGCAACATGCTGGTTAATCTATTCTGCACTCCTTTTATTGCAATCATGTCCTTCCTGCAGTGTGGCATCTAGAACTGTACAAAATATTCCAAAGTAATGTTTACTTTGATAGCTTTGTTTTTCATTTTGCCTGATTTTCTGAAGGACCATTGTTCGGAAACATTAACTGTTTCCATCTGCGTAGATGCATCTACCTGCTGAGTTCATCCACTAATTTCTATTTTCTTTCAGCTTTCCAACACCTGCAGTGTTTTGTTCCTGCTCATTCAATTTGATGTGCAGTGCAAGCCATCCTTAGCCGTGTCTCTTTGAGAAAGATGGCTAGGCAGGTTAAACGGGAAATGATGGAATTGAACAGGAATCACAGAAGGCATAAGAAAAATAAACACTCTACTACACGCTTATGGTGAAAAATTATAAGGTATTTATGAAACAGTATTACCATAACACATAGGAGCAATAACTGCACAGTCTGCATATTTCATTCCATCGAAGAACCTGGTGTAAGGGAATAACATTTCACTGCATAAGGCCAGAAGAAAAAGGAATTATTTGTGTGCATTTGCATGTCTAAGGTAATTTTCTCCAAATTGTGAATTTTCTGATCTTTAGCAAGTGCTGAAAATGCAGATCATTAATATGAATGTATCTTTGACAGAAAGCCCTTGAAAAGGATATCAAAGACTCCAAAATGCTTGAGTTAGTAAGATCATCCTCACTTTCAGAGATAAGAGCAGTTGATGAAAGACCACAAGATACTGCTTGGAATAGAGTATGAGGACAGAATTTATTACTCAAAGCTGTCAACAGAGAACAATTGCCAATATCTGTAAGCGAAGCAAAACTAGAAATACTATGACGGCAAATGGCTGTACAAAGCAGTATGTCTTACTAAGAGAAAGCAGCATACTTTGTATGGAAAACTCAACCATTTTGTTATTGTTTAGAGAATGCCAAATGTCGGAACTCAAAGAAAATAGTGAGTTTTGACTCCATTACAGAGACCAAGACTAATTTTGATGATGCACATTTATTGGAACACTTATCCATAGGTTCAAAGTATTGAATTCATGGTGTTAATACAATGAGCAGACAAATGTTCATCCATCTTCCTTTAGAAAATGGCAATAGTGCAATCCTTACAGCCATAGTACAATTTTGATCATTTCTAATAATTCAAAGATTATCTCTGACAATTCTTCCAGTCGTTCTCCTGAAAATACAACTTTGATAATTCTGATAATACAAAGATTATCCTCTGATAATTCTTCCAATAATTCTCCTGAGAGTTCTCTTGACAATATAACTTTGATAATTCTGAGATATTTAGAGGTATAGAATAGTACAGCACTGTACAGGCCCTTCGGCCTGCAATGTTATGCTGACCCTCAAACCCTGCCTCCCATATAAGCCCCCACCTTAAATTCCTCTGTCTCTTAAACTTCACTAGTGTATCTGCCTCCACCACTGACTCAGGCAGTGCATTCCACGCACCAACCACTCTGAGTAAAAAACCTTCCTCTAATATCCCCCTTGAACTTCCCACCCCTTACCTTAAAGCCATGTCCTCTTGTATTGAGCAGTAGTGCCCTGGGGAAGAGGCGCTGGCTATCCACTCTATCTATTCCTCTTATTATCTTGTACACCTCTATCATGTCTCCTCTCATCCTCCTCTCCAAAGAGTAAAGCCCTAGCTCCCTTAATCTCTGATCATAATGCATACTTTCTAAACCAGGAAGCATCCTGGTAAATCTCCTCTGTACCCTTTCCAATGCTTCCGCATCCTTCCTATAGTGAGGTGACCAGAACTGGACACAGTACTCCAAGTGTGGCCTAACCAGAGTTTTATAGAGCTGCATCATTACATCGCGACTCTTAAACTCTGTCCCTTGACTTATGAAAGCTAACACCCCATAAGCTTTCTTAACTACCCTATCCACCTGTGAGGCAACTTTCAGGGATCTGAGGACACATACCCCCAGATCCCTCTGCTCCTCCACACTACCAAGTATCCTGCCATTTACTTTGTACTCTGCCTTGGAGCTTGTCCTTCCAAAGCGTACCACCTCACACTTCTGTGGGTTGAACTCCATCTGCCACTTCTCAGTCCACTCCTGCATCCTATCAATGTCTCTCTGCAATCTTCGACAATCCTCTACACTATCTACAACACCACCAACCTTTGTGTCGTCTGCAAACTTGCCAACCCACCCTTTTACCCCCACATCCAGGTCGTTAATAAAAATCACCAAAAGTAGAGGTCCCAGAACAGATCCCTGTGGGACACCACTAGTCACAATCCTCCAATCTGAATGTACTCCATCCACCACCACCCTCTGCCTTCTGCAGGCAAGCCAATTCTGAATCCACCTGGCCGAACTTCCCTGGATCCCATGCCTTCTAACTTTCTGAATAAGCCTATTGTGTGGAACCTTGTCAAATGTCTTACTAAAATCCATATAGATCACATCCACTGCACTACCCTCATCCATATGACTGGTCACCTCCTCAAAGAACTCTATCAGGCTTGTTAGACACAATCTGCCCTTCACAAAGCCATGCTGACTGTCCTTGATCAAACCATGATTCTCTAAATGCCTATAGATCCTATCTCTAAGAATCTTTTCCAACAGCTTTCCCACCGCAGACGTAAGGCTCACTGGTGTATAATTACCCGGGCTATCCCTACTACCTTATTTGAACAAGCGGACAACATTCGACTCCCTCCAATCCTCCGATACCTTTCCCATGGACAACGAGGACATAAAGATCCTAGCCAGAGGCTCAGCAATCTCTTCTCTCGCCTCGTGGAGCAGCCTGGGGAATATTCCGTCAGGCCCCTGGGACTTATCTGTCCTAATGTATTTTAACAACTCCAACACATCCTCTCCCTTAATATCAACATGCTGCAGAACATCAACCTCACTCATATTGCCCTCACCATCATCAAGTTCCCTCTCATTGGTGAATACCGAAGAGAAGTATTCATTGAGGACCTTGCTCACTTCCACAGCCTCCAGGCACATCTTCCCACCTTTATCTCTAATCGGTCCTACCTTCACTCCTGTCATTCTTTTTTTCTTCACATAATTGAAGAATGCCTTGGGGTTTTCCTTTACCCTACTCGCCAAGGCCTTCTCATACCCCCTTCTTGCTCTTCTCAGCCCCTTCTTAAGCTCCTTTCTTGCTTCCCTATATTCCTCAATAGACCCATCTGATCCTTGCTTCCTAAACCTCATGTATGCTGCCTTCTTCCACCTGACTAGATTTTCCACCTCACTTGTCACCCATGGTTCCTTCACCCTACCATTCTTTATCTTCCTCATCGGGACAAATTTATCCCTAACTTCCCGCAAGAGATCTCTAAACATCGACCACATGTCCATAGTATATTTCCCTGCAAAAACATCATCCCAACTCACACCCGCAAGTTCTAGCCTTATAGCCTCATAATTTGCCTTTCCCTAGTTAAAAATTTTCCTGTCCTCTCTGATTCTATCCTTTTCCATGATAATGCTAAAGGCCAGGGAGCGGTGGTCACTGTCCCCCAGATGCTCACCCACTGAGAGATCTGTGACCTGACCCGGTTCATTACCTAGTACTAGATCTAGTATGGCATTCCCCCTAGTTGGCCTGTTCACACTGTGACAGGAATCCATCCTGGACACACTTACCAAACTCTGCCCCATCTAAACCCTTGGAACTAATCAGGTGCCAATCAATATTAGGGAAGTTAAAGTCACCCATGATAACAACCCTGTTATTTTTGCACCTTTCCAAAATCTGCCTCCCAGTCTGCTCCTCTGTATCTCTGCTGCTACCAGGGGGCCTATAGAATACCCCCAATAGAGTAACTGCTCCCTTCCTGTTCCTGACTTCCACCCATATTGACTCAAAAGAGGATCCTGCTACGTTAGCTGTAATAGTATCCCCGACCATATTTGCATTACAAATAAATTTCAAGAGACTTCACTCAATGTTCTTTCTATGTAGTCTCGGGTGACTATGTTTCTCTTGAGTTAGATTACTCTATTAGCACTCCACATTGTAGCCATCATATATGGAATGTCTGCATTTTTTCTACATCAGATTTGCAGAACACTTTACATGCACGGAATGCAGAAGGTTATCAAGGGCAGTTTTGCATAGCGTAACAGTTAGTGCAACAGTATTACAGTGCTAACCATCACCAGTTGGGGTTCAATTCTTGTTGCTGCCCGGAGGGAGTTTGTACATTCTCCCCGTTTTCTTCTGGGTGCTCCAGTTTCCTCCCATATTTCAAAGAAGTATGGTTAGGGTTAGAGAGTTGTGGGCTTGCTGTTTTGGAGCCGGAAGTGTGACGACACTTGCGAGATGTCCAGCACAATCCTGTCTGCAGCACACACAAAATGCTGGAGGAACTCAGCAGGCCAGGTAGCAGCTATGGAAAAGAGTAAACAGTCAATGTTTTGGGCTGAGACCCTTCAGCAGGACTCACAGATGCTGTCTGGTCTGCTGAGTTCCTCCAGCATTTTGTGTGTCTTGCTTAGATTTCCAGCATCTGCAGATTTCTTTTTGTGTTTACAATCCTCCCTGATCTGATTTGATACAAAACATTTCACTGTATGTCTTCAAGTTTCAATGCATGTGACAAATTAAGCTAATCTTTAGGGAAAAAAATCTTTAATCTTTCCTTTCCAAATTCATAAGCAATCAGTGAAAATACATGTGGGTTCCTTAGGTAATTGAAAGGGATAGAAGTGAGATAATTCTGCTTGTCTTAATAATAATTTAAGTTGTTTTGAAAAGCTAAACTGGATTAACCATTGAAACCCTGCTGGTTTCCTTGGCTGGGGAATACACAGAAAGATCACTATATTAGCACTGAAACCACTATTTCCCAGGGTGTTACACCATTATATATACATGTGTGCTCCCAGTCAGGCGATCAAATGTGAGCTTCATGTAGTATCTATAATTGATGTAATTATAGCAGAAGTTAATGAGTCCAGGCATTTTACAAAATTGGACTTAAGTATCAGGTATCATCAGACTCATCTGGTGGAAGAATCCCTCTATCCATCACAGAATCGACATTTCGGATTCAAGTGGATCATCTCAAAGCTTAAATATTTCACAAATTTATAGAATCTGATCTGCAAGGACCTGAAGGCACCCTGAAGATCAAGGATGACATAACTTTCTATGGTTGTGCAGAGAGTAAGCCTCAACTGTGACTTGAAACATTTTTGTAGTAAATTAGAAATTGCAACTTCACATTGAGCAGTAAGAAATGCTGGCCCAATAAGCTTAGTGATGGGCTTTTCAGTCATGTATTCAGCTAGATTCAATGTGCCTTCAAGCCATTGTTGCAGAAATAACTAATGTACATCAATTGCACAGGTTATTCAGACTGATCATCTTGCAAACTTCTGCCCCAAATGACCACAGGAAATCTTTGTTCTCAGAGGGTCTTTGGAACTCTCCTCCTCAAAGGGCAGTGAATGCAGAGTCTTTGAATGAATTCTAGGGCAGAAATAGCTACACAAGGAAATGAAAGGTTATGGTGGGGTGGTAGGGAAGGTGGAGCTCTGGTTTCAATCACATGATGTATGAATCTGATTCTGAGGAAGAGGCTCAGGTTTCTGAGTGGCCATCTCAGAATTAGGATCAGGTTAAAAATCACTAAAATATCTCATGAAATTTGTTGTTTTTTGCTACCAGCACAGTGCAAGACATAAAAATTACCGTAAGTTACAAGAAGTAAATAAATAGTGCAGAAAAGGACTAGCAAGGCTGTCCATGGGCTCACAGGCCATTCAGAAATCTGATGGTGGAAGGCAAGAAGCTGTTACTGGAATGCTGGGTACTCAGGCCCCTGTACTTCCTCCCTGATGGTAATATTGAGAAGGTGGCATGCATTTGGATTGTTATGGCGGTACGATAGCGTAGTGGTTAGCACAATGCTTTACAGTACCAGCGACCGGGGTTCAATTCCTACCACTGCCTGTAAGGAGCTTGTATGTTCTCCCCATGATCGCTTGTGTTTCTTCCGGGTGCTCTGGTTTCCTCCCACAGTCCAAAGGTGCACCAGTTGGTAGGTTAATTGGCATTGTAAATGTCCTGTGATTGGGGTAGGATGGCATGGTTCGAAGGGCCAGAAGGGTCTATTATGCACTGTAAATAAATAAAGCTTCTGATTTAGCTGCGTTGTTGGCTCTCTGCACGTTCTAACTTAAAGCTTGAGATATTTAAGCTGTAATGATTACTTTGTCTCATATCAGGCAGGGAAATAAACTCTGGCAGATTGCCTACCTCATCATCCTTTGTCCTAAACCATCCCTACTAATTGGATTAAAAAAAATCACAGGTCAGCAGGTGAATACAGTGCCCGAAACACTGATACAGATCTGAATCAAAGTAATCGCTACCAAGTAAAGTGTACTCATGTAAGGCAACAAATCAGTCATATAAATAGAAACTCATCGCGGAAATGGCTCCTTCTCATGATGACACACATTCATGGCAAGAAACACACATGAACTTAAAATTGCACTTAACCCACATCTTGTGTTATACAATTACTGCTTTGCTAAGCGTTACAGTCACTACTCACAAAGGTCATCAAGACATTGCAGATGTTTAACAATTGTTATAAGAGAAATATGCTCCCAGTCATAGACTATCTGATACAACACAAAATCAACAAATACCTCGTGTGTCAAACAACCTGCAATGTCATATCTTCAAGAATCAATGCAAGTGTTGGAGTTGCAAAATGACCATCGGCTACAGGTTGGGCTGATTTTGTGTATTCACTCCCTTGTTATTCACTTATCTTTGTCAGCATCTATTGTGGATTTGAGAAGTTATCAGTTCTGTATCCACAAAAACTACCATCCCAAAGCCAGAGCCTGGTCCTGATGTCCAAAAGCCCAAAAGTCAACGGTTTAAGATCAGAAGATGTAGGGGCTGAATTAGTCCATTTGACCCATCAGGTCTCTTCTGCCATTTCATCATGGCTGATTTATTGTCCCTCTCAACGCAGGGGTAGGAATCGCTATGACAGAACTGAGGATGAGCCAGCAGGTTTACCAGCAGATGATGGATGCAGCATGAATGTAAGGAAAGACAAGCCAATGATTGGGTACAAATGCAGACAGAGCAAAGAGCTAAATTGTACCACAGAGGCAAAATTCAAAAGGGTGAAAAATGCAGGACTGAAGGTGCCGTATTTAAATGCGCATAGCATTCGGAATAAAGTGGATGAACTTGTGGTGCAATTTGAGATTGGTTGGTATGATGTTGTGGGCATTCTTGAGTCATGGCTGAAAGAAGGCCATAGTTGGGAGCTTAACATCAAAGGATATACTTTGCATGGAAAGGACAGGCAGGAAGGCATACGCGGTGCTGTGAATCTGTCAGTAGGAGGTGGAATTACATTTTTAGAAAAAGCTGACACAGGGTCAGAGAATGTTGAATATTTATGGGAGGAGAAACTGCAAGGGTGAAGAAAACCAAGATGGAAATCATATGCATGAAAGAGCATATTGTTATTCATGAGGTGAAAAAAATTGCAGCATTGGAAGTGCTTATGCATGAATCACAAAAGGTTCGTTTGCAGGTGCAGCAGGCTATCAGGAAGGCAAATGGAATGTTGGCCTTCATTGCTAGAGAGGTTGAACTTAAAAGCAGAGAGTTTATGCTGTAACTATACAGGGTAATGATGAGGCTGTACCTGGAGTACTGTGTGAAGTTCTGGTCTCCTTACTAGAAGAAGGATATACTGGCTTTGGAGGCGGTGCAGAGGAGGTTCATCAGGTTGATTCCAGAGATGAGAGGGTTAGACTATGAGGAGAGATTGAGTTGCCTGGGACTTTACTCACTGGAATTCAGAAGAATGAGAGGAGATCTTATAAAAACATAAAATTATGAAAGGGATAGATAAGATAGAGGCAGGAAAGTTGTTTCCACTGGTAGGTGAGACTAGAACTAGGGGACGTAGCCTCAAGATTCGGAAGAGTAGATTTAGGACGGAGATGAGGAGAAACTGCTTTTCCCAGAGAGTGGTGAATCTGTGGAATTCTCTGCCCAATGAAGCAGTGGAGGCTACCTCATATTTAAGACAAGGTTGGATAGATTTTTGCATAGTAAGGGAATTAAGGGTCATGGGGGGAAAGGCAGGTAGGTGGAGTTGAGTCCATGGCCAGATCAGCCATGATCTTATTGAATGGCGGAGCAGGTTCAGTGGACCAGATGGCCTACTCCTGCTCCTATTTCTTATGTTCTTATAGGCCTTCAAATAGTAGCCAAGACATGGGGTTGAGATTGCAAAGGAGCTGGAAAAGGTAATATCACAATTGTAATAGCGGACTTCAATATACAAGGGGATTGGAAAAATCAGGTTGTTGTCGGATTGCAGGAGAAGGAATGTGTTGAATGCCTATGAAATGGCTTTTCAGTCATAGTCATAGTCATAGTCGTACTTTATTGATCCCGGGGGAGATTGGTTTTCGTTACAGTTGCACCATAAATAATTAAATAGTAATAAAACCATAAATAGTTAAATAGTAATATATAAATTATGCCAGGAAATAAGTCCAGGACCAGCCTATTGGCTCAGGGTGTCTGACCCTCCAGGGGAGGAGTTGTAAAGTTTGATGGCCACAGGCGGGAATAACTTCCTATGACGCTCTGTGTTGCATTTCGGTGGAATGAGTCTCTGGCTGAATGTACTCCTGTGCCCAACCAGTACATTATATAGTGGATGGGAGACATTGTCCAAGATGGCATGCAACTTGGACAGCATCCTCTTTTCAGACACCACTGTGAGAGAGTCCAGTTCCATCCGCACAACGTCACTGGCCTTATGAATGAGTTTGTTGATTCTGTTGGTGTCTGCTACGCTCAGCCTGCTGCCCCAGCACACAACAGCAAACATGATCGCACTGGTCATCACAGACTCGTAGAACATCCTCAGCATCGTCCGGCCTATGTTAAAGGACCTCAGTCTCCTCAGGAAATAGAGACGGCTCTGACCCTTCTTGTAGACTGCCTCAGTGTTCTTTGACCAGTCCAGTTTATTGTCACTTCGTATCCCCAGGCATTTGTAATCCTCCACCATGTCCACACTGAACCCCCAGATGGAAACAGGGGTCACCGGTGCCTTAGCTCTCCTCAGGTCTACCACCAGCTCCTTAGTCTTTTTCACATTAAGCTGCAGATAATTCTGCTCACACCATGTGACAAACGTTTCCTACCGTAGCCCTGTACTCAACCTCATCTCCCTTGCTGATGCATCCAACTATGGCAGAGTCATCAGAAAACTTCTGAAGATGACAAGACTCTGTGCAGTAGTTGAAGTCCGAGGTGTAAATGGTGAAGAGAAAGGGAGACAAGACAGTCCCCTGTGGAGCCCCAGTGCTGCTGATCACTCTGTTGGACACACAGAGTTGCAAGCACACGTACTGTGGTCTGCCAGTCAGGTAATCAAGAATCCATGACACCAGAAAAGCACCCATGTGCATCGCTGTTAGCTTCTCCCCCAGGAGAGCAGGGCGGATGGTGTTGAACGCACTGGAGAAGTCAAAAAACATGACCCTCATAGTGCTCACTGGCTTGTCCAGGTGGGCGTAGACACGGTTCAGCAGGTAGACGATGGCATCCTCAACTCCTAGTCGGGGCTGGTAGGTGAACTGGAGGGGATCTAAGTGTGGCCTGACCATAGGCCGGAGCAGCTCCAGAACAAGTCTCTCCAGCTTGTGCTTGAGCCTACTCGGGAAAGGATATCTTAGACTGGGTGTTGTATAATAACCTAGATCTTATTATTGAGCTGACTGTAAAGGGACCCTTAGGAGACAGTGATCATAATATGATTGAATTTATACTGCAATTTGAGAGAGAGAAGCATAAGTCACATGTATTAGTGTCACAATAGAATAAAGGGAATTACAGAGGTATGAGAGAGAAGCTTGCCCAGGTGTATAGGAGGAGGGTACTGTTGGGGATGACGGCAGAGCAAAGATGACTGAAATTTCTGGGAATAGTTCACAAGGTGCAGGATAGATATGTCCCATAGAGAAAGAAGTTCTCAAATGGCAGGGATAGGCAGCCATAGCTGACAAGTGAAGTTAAAAGGTCTGTGGTGGCCAGTGCTATCATGTTTGCTGTTGTGTGCTGGGGCAGCAGGCTGAGGG
The DNA here is from genome assembly GCF_963921235.1 of Mobula hypostoma. Lineage (NCBI taxonomy): Eukaryota > Metazoa > Chordata > Chondrichthyes > Myliobatiformes > Myliobatidae > Mobula > Mobula hypostoma. Next base: position 28,794,222 of record NC_086115.1, on the reverse strand, counting down.
TAGCAGACACCAACAGAATCAACAAACTCATTCGTAAGGCCAGTCATGTTGTGGGGATGGAACTGGAGTCTCTGACGGTGGTGTCTGAAAAGAGGATGCTGTCCAAGCTGCATGCCATCTTGGACAATGTCTCCCATCCACTACATAATGGACCGGTTGGGCACAGGAGTACATTCAGCCAGAGACCCATTCCACCAAGGTGCAACACAGAGCGTCATAGGAAGTCATTCCTGCCTGTGGCCATCAAACTTTACAACTCCTCCCTTGGAGGGTCCGACACCCTGAGCCAATAGGCTGGTCCTGAACTTATTTCCTGGAATAATTTACATATTACTATTTAATTATTTATGATTTTATTACTATTTAATTATTTATGGTGCAACTCTAACGAAAACCAATTTCCCTCAGGATCAATAAAGTATGACTATGACTATGACTAAAAATCAAGGAAAGGGCATATAAGGCAGCAAAAGTGAGTGGAAAATTAGATGACTGGGAAGCTTTTAAAATCCAACAAAAGGTAACTAAAAAAGCTATAAGAAGGGAAAAGATGAAATATGAGGGCAAAATAGCCAATAATATAAAGCAGGATAGTAAAAGATTTTTCAGTTATATAAACAGTAAAAGGGAGTTAAGAGTTGATATTGGACCATTGAAAAATTTTGCTGGTAGTAATGGGGGACAAAGAAATGGCAGATGAACTTAATGGGTACTTAGCATAAATATTCACTGTGGAAGCCACTAGCAGTGAGGCAGAGGTCTGTGAGTGTTAGGGAGCAGGAATGAGTGCCATTGCTATTACGAAAGAAAAAGTGCTAGGTAAACTCAAAAGTCTTAAGGTGGATTAGTCACCTGGACCGGATGGATTACATCCCAGAGTTCTGAGAGAGATTGCTGAAGGTATAATGGATGCATTGGTCATGATCTTTCAAGAGTCACTTGATTCTGGGGTGGTCCCGGTAGACTGTAAGATTGTAAATGTCACTCTGCTCTTTAAGAGGGGAGGAAGGCAAAAGAAAGGAAATTATAGGCCAGTTAGCCCAACCTCAGTGGTTGGGAAAGTGTTGGAGTCTACTATTAAGGATGAGGTACAGAGGGACTTAAGAGTTCTCGTGCAAGACTCCCAAAAGGTTAATTTTCAGGTTGAGTCTGTGTTTAAGAAGCCAAATACATTGTTGACATTTATTTCAAGAAGAATAGAATATAAAAGCAAAGGGATAATGCTAAGGCTTTATAAGACACTAGTCTGGCTGCACTTGGAGTATTGTCAACAGTTTTGTGCACCATATCTCAGAAATGATGTGTTGTCATTGGAGGGAGTCCAGAGGAATCTCACAAGGATGATTCTGGGAATGCAGGGGCTAACATATGAGGAGTGTTTGGCAGCTGTGGGCCTGTACTTAATGGAATTTAGAAAAATGCAGCGAGGGATCTCATTGAAGCCTATGGAATATTGATAGGGACTAGATAAAGAAGATATGGAGAGGATGCTTCCTATGGTGGGGGTGTCCAGAACTAAAGGGCACAGCCTCAAAATTGAGAGGTGATCCTTGAGAACAGTGGTAAAGAGGAAATTTTTTAGCCAGAGTAGTGAGTCTGTGGGATGCTCTGCCATAGACTACAGTGGTCCGTGGGTATATTTAAAGCAGATGTTGATAGTTTCTTGATTGGTTAGGACATCAAAGGATATGTTGAGAAGGCAGGTGCATGGGGTTGAGTGGGAAACAGGATCAACCATGATGGAATGGCAGAGTAGACTGGATGGGCTGAATGGCCTAATTCTGCTCCTATGTCTTATGGTCTCAATCAAATTCTCCAGCCTTCGCCTTGTAACCTTTGAGGTATTGACTAATCAAGAACCTATTAACCTCCACTTTGAGTATCCCCAATGACTTGGCCCCCATAGCCATCTGTAACAATGAATTCCATAGGAAGTTCTCCTCACCTCTGGCTTAAGAAAATTCTCCTTACCTCTGTTCTAAAGGAATATCCTTGTATTCTGAAACTGTGCCCCCTGGTCCTAGACTCCCCACTATCTGAAACATCCTCTCCACATCCAATCTATGTAGGCTTTTCAATATTCAATGGGTTTCAATGAGATCCCTCCTCATTCTTCTAAACTCAAGCTAGTACAGGCCTTGAGCCATCAAATACTCCTTATACATTAACTCTTTCATTCCTGGGATCACACTCATGAACCTCTTCTGGACTTACTCCAAGCTAGCACATCCCTTGTTATATAAGTAGCCCAAAACTGTTCACAATACTCCAGGTGTGTTCTAACCAATGGCTTATAAAGCCTCAGTATTACATCCTTAAATTCATCCCCCCCCCCAATAGATGCTGCCTGACTTGCTGAGTTTTGTGCTTTTTGTGTAATTTTGTGCTGTTCAGTTTCCTGCAATGATTAATGATCCACCATTTGACAGTGATGACTTCTGGGAGTTCATGAATCTGGGTCTCTGAGACTGCAAAAATCACACCTGACTGGTGAAACGCAAGCAATGAAGATGTTTAGGCAATTGCTGAGTCATCCATATTGCTCATCCTAAAGGGAAATAATGGAAACAAGAACCTTACAAAACTACAGAGCAATTCTGCATCCAAGAACAGAAATGTCACCCTCTGCATCCATCCCTGCACAGCCTGTACACACTGTATGTTTCTTTCATTACTGCCACAGAGTGTGGATGATTACTGATTTACTGAGGGAAATTGGCAAATTGCTTTATTATTCTCCTCTGTACTGAGGGATAGTGAAAAACATTTCTTGCACACCATCCATACAGATCAATTCCTTACAACAGTACATTTAGGTAGGTTAAGGGTAAAACAATAACAGAATGCAGATTAAAGTGTTACACTACAGCGAAAGTTCATTACCAGTAGACAGTAAGGTGCAAGGTCATGTTTAATCCTTTTGATTTACATTCCAGAAGGTTGGATGTCAAGAATGAGGTATAAAATTCAGCCTCAGAACACAAGGACATCCCTCCAGAACAGAAATGAGGAGGAATTTGTTTAGCGAGAAGGTGGTGAATCTGTGAAATTCATTGCCACAGAAGGATGTGGAGGCCTAATCATTGGGTATAGTGAAGGCGAAGTTTGATAGGTTTTGAATAGCGGGACCGTCAAAGGTTATGGAGGAAAAGCAGATGAATGGGGTTGAAATGGATAGTAAATAATGATGGAATGGCAGAGTAGACTTAATGGGCTGAATAGCCTATGTTTTATGCTCTAAAACGTGGTGGTTACAACTGTTTAATTAAGCGTTACAAGAAGAAAGAACGAAGAAAGAGAGAAGAAGCTTATGAATTCCTTGCTTTTATTAGTTGAGGCATTGATTTCTAAAGTCAAGAAGTTCTGTTGAAACTTAATTCTGATTAGGCCACATCTGGAGTACAGGTGTCCCCTGCTTTTCGAACGTTCGCTTTACGAAACCTCACTGTTGCGAAAGACCTATATTAGTACCCTATCAGAAGGTGTTTTCACTGTTACGAAAAAAAAAATCAGCGCGCGATAAAAGGCAGCATGCCCCGAGCAGCCGCTCTGCCCCGGATTCGGAACTGCTTTGCTTTAACACGTGCCTGTGAGCAGCCGTTTGCAAGATGAGTTCTATGGTGTTGGAAAAGCCTGAAAGAGCTCGTAAGGGTGTTACACTTAGGGTAAAACTAGACATAATTAAGCGTTTTGATCATGGTGAACGAAGTAAGGACAACGTGAGTTTGGCTTGTGGAAGCTGACGAACATGATGTTGAAGAGGTTTTGGCATCCCATCACCAAGAACTGACAGATGAAGAGCTGATGCAATTGGAAGAAAAAAAGGATAACAATCGAAACCGAATGAGTAATGATAAAGTACGACTTTAATTTTGAAAGGGTACCTCGGTTTAGGGGATATTTTCAGGATGGTTTGAGTCCTTATTAAAGAACTGTGTGATAGAAAAATGCGTGAGGCACAGCAATTAAGCAAGCCTTCCACATCAGCCACAGCAGGCGACGAACCTCGACCTTCGACATCGAGGCAGGCAGAGATAGAAGAAGATGAGCTGCCTGCTCTAATGGAAGCAGGCGACGAGATGACATCCCAGTGTCCCACCACCCCAACACCCAAGCCACGGACAGATACTGTACCGATTGGCGGAGAATGCAAAGGTAGCTGGGAGGTACACAGCACATCTTTAAGAAAAAAGCCGAAATAAACATGCTAATTAATTAGGTGCCGCCGACACGTAATTGTCGGCCCAGATCAGAGACGACGCAATCGGAAATCGGCACTGATCTGGGCCGACAATTACGGGCGGCACCTAATTAATTAGCATGTTTGATTTTCGGCTTTTTTCTTAAAGATGTGCTGTGTACCTCCTGGCTACCGCTGGACCCCTGCGTTCTTCGCGGCAATGTATCGCTCAGCGGCCTGGAGGGTGGGAGGCCACTGCACCAGCCAACTTGCGATGACTCAGTCTGACACACCATCATCAGTGTGCTCGGTGCTGTTTTCCCAATTCCAGTAAGTGATACTACACTGTACATACATTATTTCTACTCTATATCGGCTGTGTATTTTTACATGTTATTTGGTATGATTTGGCAGCTTCGTAGCTTAAAGGTTACTGGAAAGCGCTTGCATGTGTTTTTGCCAACAACGTTTGCGTGAGATTTTCTGCCGAGAGCACTTGCGCGAGATTTTCTGCCGACGGCGCTTGCGTGCAATTTTCGCTACAGAGAACACTGCAGTAATGATTGTGGAAAAGTATTTCTACTTTATATAGGCTGTGTGTTTATCATATCATTCCTGCTTTTACTATGTGTTACTGTTAGTTTAGGTTTTATGTGTTGTTTGGCATGATTTGGTAGGTTATTTTTGGGTCTGCGAACGCTCACAAAATTTCCTCATATAAATAAATGGTAATTGCTTCTTTGCTTTACAACATTTCGGCTTACGAACCATTTCATAGGAACGCTCTACCTTCAGATGGCGGGGGAAACCTGTATTGCTTACATTTCTGGTTTCCCCATTATAGGAAGTGAGGGGGCCAGTGAAGGGGTGGAGCTTTGAGGCTTTGATCGAGAGCTTCTGGCAGTTGGGCTGTGCAACTGAGTCAATCAAGATTTGAATAGCTCAGCAGAAAGCAGTTGATTAGACAATCAAGATTTGAATAGCTCAGACTCAGCAGAAAGCAGCTGATTGGGCAATTGAGGTCAGGTGACCAAGCAGTTTGAAAAGCTCAAACAAATAAATAGAGGGGTAGCTCAAGTGGAGTGGCCAGTGAGTGAGTGGGCCAGTGAAGGAGTGGAGCTTTGAGGCTTCGACTCGAGAGGCTTCAATGAGAAGAGGTGGAGGACGAACTTGCTCCCAGTTAGGTTTTACAATGTCTCCTGAGATGGTGATGTGCCTCTCATCTGAGATGTGGCAGTCTTGGGGGAGCTCCCCTCTCCCGCAGAGTCACATCTGCCAGAAGTGAATGCGGCTGGGCGAGATGTAAGACTGTGTAAGGAATCTAGAGCAGCAGCTGGATGAGTTTTGACTCATAAGGGAGAATGAGGCAGTCATAGATGAGAGCTACAGGGAGGTAGTCACACCTAGGCTGCCGGAAGTAGGTTGTTGGGTGACAGTCAGAGGGGGGAAAGCGAAGGTGAGTAGACAGGTAGTGCAGAGCACCCCTGTAGCCATTCCCCTGAATAATAAGTATACCGTCCTGGATACTTTTGGCGGGGACAACCGACCAGGGGTGAGCCACAGTGGCAGGGCCTCCGGCACTAACTCTGACCCTGTGGTGCAGAAGGGTGGGACAGAGAAGAGGAGAGATGTTGTCATTAGGGACTCTGTAGTCAGGGGAGAAGACAGGAGATTTTGTGGATGTGAGAAGGACACCCGCATGGTTTGTTGCCTCCCGGGTGCCAGGGTCCGTGATGTCTCTGACCAGGTGCACGACATCCTGGTACGAGAGGGAAAGCAACCAGAAGTCGTGATACATGTTGGGACCAACGACATAGGCAGGAAGAGGGATGAGGTCCTGAAGTGTGTGTTTCGGGAACTAGGCAGAAGGCTGAAGAACAGGACCTCAAGGGTGGCGTTCTCAGGATTGCTGCCAGTGCTACGCGATAATGATGGTAAGAATTGGAGGAGATGACAGTTGAATACATGGCTGAGGAGTTGGTGCAGGGCGCAGGGTTTTAGATTTTTGGATTATTGGGATCTCTTCTGGGGAAGGTGGGACCTGTACAGATTGGATGGGTTGCGTCTGAACTCGAGGGGGAGCAATATCCTTGCAGGCAGGTTCGCTGGCATGGTTCGGGAGGGTCTAAACTAATTTGCAAGGGGGATGGGACCCAGAGCGATAGAGCAGTGGAAGAAATGCATGGAGTAAAGCCAGATCTAACATATAAAGAGGCTTTGAGGAAAGAGAAGCAGAATAAAGGGTGTAAAGGTAGTAAAGTAGAAGGGCTAAAGTGCATGTACTTCAATGCAAGAAGCATCAGGAACAAAGGTGATGAACTGAGAGCTTGGAATTATGATGTAGTGGCCATTACAGAGACTTGGCTGGCACCAGGGCAGGAATGGATTCTCAATATTCCTGGATTTCAGTGCTTTAAAAGGGATGGGGGGGGGAAGGGGAGAAGGAGTGGCATTACTGGTCAGGGATACTATTATAGCTACAGAAAGTGTGGGTAATGTAACAGGATCCTCTTTTGAGTCAGTATGGGTAGAAGTCAGGAACAGGAAGGGAGCAGTTACTCTATTGGGAATATTCTATAGGCCCCCTGGTAACAGCAGAGATACCGAGGAGCAGATTGGGAGGCAGATTTTGGAAAAGTGCAAAAATAAGAGGGTTGTTATCATGGGTGACTTTAACTTCCCTAATATTGATTGGCACCTGATTAGTTCCAATGGTTTAGACGGGGCAGAGTTTAAGTGTGTCTAGTTTAGTGATGCTATGTCTTAGTTTGGAGAAAATTAGAAGTCAAACCTTTGAAACTTTATTTGATTTTGAGAAAAGATGGGGTTCATTTGCTCGTTATTATCATTTGAGCTAAGTGATAGATTTTTTCCACGATCCAATTGTAAATTTTTTGGTATACTTTCTTGCTGGCGGTTTGATGTTTATTTTTAGAAGCTTTTTGTATGACGCATGGCTCCGGGGTTGTATACCTAATGGGTTTTCTTTTCTCACTTTTTCTGCTTAGTAGGTTTTTTTTGTTATCACAAATTTTTTTCAATCTTTAAGATAATGTCTTTTTTGAGACATTGTAAGTGTTGTTACTTAAATATACTCCTGTTATTTCTTTTGTATAATATAACAATAAAAAGATTTGAAAAGAAAGAATGTGTGTTTAGGACGGATTCCTGTCACAGAATGTTGACAGGCCGACTAGGGGGAATGCCATACTAGATCTAGTATTAGGCAATGAACCGAGTCAGGTCACAGATCTCTCAGTGGGTGAGCATCTCGGGGACAGTGACCACTGCTCCCTGGCCTTTAGCATTATCATGGAAAAGGATAGAATCAGACAGGACAGGAAAATTTTTAATTGGGGAAGGGCAAATTATGAGGCTATAAGGCTAGAACTTGCGGGTGTGAATTGGGATGATGTTTTGCAGGGAAGTGTACTATGGACATGTGGTCAATGTTTAGAGATCTCTTGCAGGATGTTAGGGATAAATTTGTCCCGGTGAGGAAGATAAAGAATGGTAGAGTGAAGGAACCATGGGTGACAAGTGAGGTGGAAAATCTAGTCAGGAGGAAGAAGGCAGCATACATGAGGTTTAGGAAGCAAGGATCAGATGGGTCTATTGAGGAATATAGGGAAGCAAGAAAGGAGCTTAAGAAGGGGCTGAGGAGAGCGAGAAGGGGGGATGAGAAGGCCTTGGTGAGTAGAGTAAAGGAAAACCCCAAGGCATTCTTCAATTATGTGAAGAACAAAAGGATGACAGGAGTGAAGGTAGGACCGATTAGAGATAAAGGTGGGAAGATGTGCCTGGAGGCTGTGGAAGTGAGCGAGGTCCTCAATGAATGCTTCTCTTCATTATTCACCAATGAGAGGGAAGTTGATAATGGTGAGGACAACATGAGTAAGGTTGATGTTCTGGAGCATGTTGATATTAAGGAAGAGGAGGTGTTGGAGTCGTCAAAATACATTAGGACGGATACGTCCCTGGGGCCTGATGGAATATTCCCCAGGCTGCACCACAGGGCGAGGGAAGAGATTGCTGAGCCTCCGGCTAGGATCTTTATGTCCTCGTTGTCCATGGGAATGGTATTGGAGGATTGGAGGGAGGCAAATGTTGTCCCCTTGTTCAAAACAGGTAGTAGGAATAGTCCGGGTAATTGTAGACCAGTGAGCATTACATCTATGGTGGGAAAGCTGTTGGAAAAGATTCTTAGAGGTAGGATCTATGGGGATTTAGAAAATAATGGTCTGATCAGGGACAGTCAGCATTGCTTTGTGAAGGGCAGATCGTGTCTCACAAGCCTGCAGAGTTCTTTGAGGAGGTGAGCAGGCATATAGATGAGGGTAGTGCAGTGGATGTGATCTACATGGATTTTAGTAAGGTATTTGACAAGGTTCCACACGGTAGGCTTATTCAGAACGTCAGAAGGCATGGAATCCAGGAAAGTTTGGCCAGGTGGATTCAGAATTGGCTCGCCTGCAGAAAGCAGAGGGTCATGGTGGAGGGAGTACATTTGGATTAGAGGGATGTGACTAGTGGTGTCCCACAAGGATCGGTCTGGGGCCTCTACTTTTCGTGATTTTTATTAACGACCTAGATGTGGGGTAAAAGGGTGGGTTGGCAAGTTTGCAGACCACACAAAGGTTGGTGGTGTTGTGGATAGTGTAGAGAATTGTCGAAGATTGCAGAGAGACATTGATAGGATGCTGAAGTGGGCTGAGAAGTGGCAGATGGAGTTCAACCCACAGAAGTGTGTGTTGGTACACTTTAGAAGGACAAACTCGAAGGCAGAGTACAAAGTAAATGGCAGGATACTTGGTAGTGAGGAGGAACAGAGTGATCTGGGGGTACATTTCCACCGATCCCTGAAAGTTTCCTCACAGGTAGATAGGGTAGTTAAGAAAGCTTATGGGGTGTTAGCTTTCATAAGTCAAGGGACAGGGTTTAAGAGTCGCGATGTGATGATGCAGCTCTATAAAACTCTGGTTAGGCCACACTTGGAGTACTGTGTCCAGTTCTGGTCACCTCACTATAGGAAGGATGTGGAAGCATTGGAAAGGGTACAGAGGAGATTTACCAGGATGCTGCTTGGTATAGAGAGTATGCATTTTGATCAGAGATTAAGGGAGCTAGGGCTTTATTCTTTGGAGAGAAGGAGGATGAGAGGAGATATGATAGAGGTATACAAGATATTAAGAGGAAAGGAACAGTGGACAGCCAGCGCCTCTTCCCCAGGGCACCACTGCTCAATACAAGAGGACATGGTTTTAAGGTAAGGGGTGGGAAGTTCAAGGGAGATATTAGAGGAAGGTTTTTTACTCAGAGAGTGGTTGGTGCATGGAATGCACTGCCTGAGTCAGTGGTGGTGACAGATACACTAGTGAAATCTAAGAGACTACTGGACAGGTATATGGAGGAATTTAAGCTGGGGGTTATATGGGAGGCAGGGTTTAAGGGTCGGCATAACATTGTGGGATGAGGGGCCTGTACTGTGCTGTACTATTCTATGTTGAGGCTTTGGGAGGGTGCAGAAGAGGTTTACCAGGATGCTGCCTGGTTTAGAAGGCATGTGCTGTCATGAGAGGCTGGATAAACTTAGGCTGCTTTCTCTGGAGTGCTGGAGGCCGAGGGGAGATCTGATAGAGGTTTACAAGATTATCAGAGGTATAGAGTATCTGTTTCCCAGGGTTGAAATGTCTTATACCAGAGGGAATTCATTGAAGGTTAAGAGGGGGTAAATTCAAGGGGTATGTGTGGGGTAAGTGTTTTATTCAGAGTGGTGGTTGACTGGAATGTGCTGCCTGGTGTGGTGGTAGAGGCAAATATATCGGAGGCTTTTAAGAAACGTTTGTATAGGCACGTGGCTTTAAGGAAGATGGAAGTTTATAGACATGGTTAGGGTAGGAGGGATCAGTGTTTAGGTGTGTTTGAGTTGCTTTTTAGCTGGTTCGGCACAACTTTGTAGGCCAAATGGCCTGTGATGTACTGTTCTCTGTTCTACGTCACAGAACAAGGAAATCATCATCACCTTCAACAAAAACTAGCTCTAACTAAAAGGATAACAACATTCCAGTTGTAAAATTTAACCTAATTCAAGTGGTGTGAAAACTGCAATGGTTCTCAAAAAATACAGGAGAATATCACAATTACTGGAATATTCATTGAACTATTACATGCATTTAGAAGATTATGTAAAAATATAAGCATGCATAGGACAGTTCGACTTGAAGGAAAGTACAAAAAATAGCAATTCTGCACCCTAATCCACAGTCACAACAAGGTAGGTTGTGAGCTCAAGTGCATCTTATCCATCTTTTCATTCCAGGGATGATTCAATAGACATACCGCAGTGGGATAGAAGCTGTCCTTTATTCTGGTGGTACGTGCTTTTGGGCTTTTGTATTTTTTGCCTGATGTAAGGGCTAGAAAAAAGAATATCCATGGAAGCTGGGGTCTTTGATTATGATGGTTGCTTTACTAAGGCAGCAATGCATTAGCTGTCTGTTGCTTTGTCTTGAAGTGACATGAAATATGTCTGGATGGTCTGATTGGAATTAAATAGTTGGCAGTTTGTGAAAGCTGATGTGTGGATGTGAGATGTTTTCATGGTATGGGTGTGAATGGGTGGGGATCCAAGCCCCTGACTGATGGAGACTGTAGTCGGTGAATGATGGTAGTCTATTGCGCTGTTTCAGGAAAGTAGCCAACATCGTCAAAGAACCTTCCCACGTTGATTCTTCTCCCTTCTTCCATTGAACTGAAGAAATAAAAAGTTGAAAATGTGTCCCGTTGGGCTCAAGGACAGCTTGTATTCTGCTGTTGTAAGACTCATGAATGGCCCTCTTTTATGATAAAGATGAACTCTTGATCTTTTATTCTACCTTGTCATGTTCACTGTACCCTATTTGTTTACCAGCACTGCAGTTTCTCTGAATTCTAATGCTATATTCAGAATACTGTTATGGTATTTTTCTATTGTACTATCTCAATGTCCTTACACGTGGAATGATGTGTCTGGTAGGAATGCAAACAAAAGTTTTCACTGTAATAGAGTACATGTGATAGTAATAACCAATTGCCAGTTAGAAGATGCCCCTTGCCTTTTTAGGCTGAAGCTTCCATGTTACATTAGAAGATTGTAGGCGATGCTCTCTATGCAATGAACATTCAGAAATTGGACTGAATGAACACTGAGTTTTCAAATTTAATGTCACCCACAGTCCTCAGACTTTAGATACAATGCTGAGTCATGTCATCTGCAGAAATTCTCAGATGACTCAGCAATAGTTGGGTGTATAAAGGGAGGACAGGAGGATGAATACAGAGTCCTGGCGCAGGACGTTGTCAAATGGTGCAAGCGGAATCATCTGCAGCTGAACATCAGTAAGACAAAGGAGTTGGTGATAGACTTTAGGAAGACTAAGCCTGCATTACTCCCTATAACTATTGATGGTGAGTATGTGGAGGTGGTGAAAACCTACAAATACCTGGGGGTGCACCTGGATGACAGACTTGAGTCGAGCACCAATACAAGGCTGTTTACAAGAAGGGTCAGAGTTGCCTCTCCTTTCTGAGGAGACTGAGGTCCTATGGAGTATGCAGGCCTCTTATTTCACATGTTCTACCGGTCTGTTGTTGCCAGTACAATCTTTTATGCATTGGTGTGTTGGGGCAATGGCATCAACACAGGTGATGCCAACAGGCTCAATAAACTGATTAGAAAGGATGGCTCTGTTACGGGAGTCAAAGTGGACCTTCTGGAGGCTGTGGTAGAGCATAGGACCCTACGGAAAATCCAGGCAACTCTGGACAATGTTTCTCACCCAATGCATGCCACCTTAGCTGAACAGATGAGCACTTTTAGTAATAGGCTAAGACAAGGACACTGTTCCAAAGAGTGCTATATGAGGTTATTCTTACCATCAGCCATTAGGCTCTATAATAAGTCAACCTATAGCCAGGGAAATGATGACCCCTTCTTGTTAGACTGTTTGAGGTAATTTATTTTTCGTTCTTTCTTACTTCCCTTCTAGTATTTGTATATCTGTGCACTTGTAATGCTACTGTGACACTGTAATTTCCTTTGGGATCAACAAAGTTCCTATCTATCTAATCCCAGTGTTCATCTCCCATACACACATGTCCACCTAGTTTTCTTCTTGGATTGATCACCTTTCCCATCCTTCCCTCACACTGTTCTAAACCAGCGAGTTTCCTCTTCCCTCTCAGTCTAGATGCAACTTCTCAACCCAAGACATCTGCATATACCTTTCACTTCCACGGATGCTGTTCGACTTGCTGTGCTCTTCCAGCATTCTATTTCTTTGTTCCAGTCTGAGTGGTTTCTTTTGAATTAATGCCCCTTTTGTGTTGTTACTTGGAGCCATCTTATCAGAGGTCAATCATATGAGCCCAAGAACATCACAACAGAAGTTCCTCAGGGCAGTGTCATAGGACTAAGTATTATTAGGTGCTTCTTTGGTGATCTCCCTCCTATCATAAGGTCAGAAATGGGGATATTCACTAATGACTACAATATGTTCAGTACTGTTTGCTCTTCCTCAGAAAATGACACATCATGCCTTCATGCAACAAGACTGAGATAACATTCAGGAATATACTGTAAATGGAAATAAAGGTAACATTTGCTTCACAGAAGTACCAGGCAATAAACATCTCCAACAAAAGAGAATCTAACAATCTTACCTTGACATCTAACCATCCCTCCCTAACAGCACTGTTGGTGTATCTGCACCTCAGGGACCGCAGTGGTTCAAGAAGGCAGCTCATCACGACCTTCTCAAGGGCAACTAGGGATGGGCAATAAATGCTGAATTAGCTAGTGATGTTCACATCCCATAAATGAATAAATAAATCGAACATTCAATGGCATTACCATCACTGACATCTCTACCGTCAATATCCCAAGTCACTATTGACTAGAAGCTCAAACACAACAGCCACAAATTACAGTAGCTATAAGAGCAAGTCATGGGCTAGGTTTCCTACTGTGATAACTCACCACTTGACATGCTAAAGCATTTCCACCATCTACAAGGCACATGGCAGGAACAAGTTGGAACACTCTCCACTTTCCTGGATGAATACAACACCATCAAATCTCAAGAATCTTGACACCATCTTGCATCTGGTAATTATTAGGATTTTAAAAATAAGATAGGGAGAGTTCAGAGCCAACATGTCCTTTTAGAGTGAAGAGCAAGGCTGGCAAGGTTAGGGATCCCTGGTTGAAGCCAAATGCTGAGGCTTTGGTCAGGAAAAATGAGAAGGCTTGTGCCAGGTACATGCACTTTAGATCAGTTGAATCCCTTGAGAGGTTTAATGGAAATAGGAATACACTTCAGAAGGAAATTAGGAAGGCAAAAGAAGGGGAAATTAGATATCATTTGTAGATATGGTAAAGGAAAATGCCAAAAAGATTGTATAAGTACATAAAAAAGCAAACTAGAGAGGGAACAGGCCCTCTTAAGGATCAGAGTGGTTGTCCATTTGTGGAACCTTGGGAGATGAACACGATTTGATGTGATGAATAGCTGTTAGGTGTTTTATTGTTGAAAAGATCATTGAAGCCACTGAGTTCAGCGAAGAGAGCAGTAATGCCCTGAAACATGATGATATTCTGAAAACAAAAGTGTTGGCATCTTGAGGTACATAAAGGTGACTGAAGCCCAGGCATCTCCTGGGGTGTTATGGGAAGCACAGTACATGTAATCCATGTCAGCTGTTGTGCCTTCATCCGTTTTCTTAGTCACCTCCTCAAAAACCTCAGATTTTTAGGATACACCATCTCAGATTTGCGGGATAGGAACTCCCCTGCAATACACCATCTCAGATTTGTGGGATAGGAACTCCCCTGAAATACACCATCTCAGATTTGTGGGATAAAAACTCCCCTGCAATACACCATCTCAGATTTGTGGGATCGGAAATTCCCTGCAATATATTATCTCAGATTAGTGGGATGGATATTCCCCTGCAATTCACGATCTGACTCCTAATCAAACCTCCAGCAAGTTGGCCCACTGGTTTCTCCAGCCCGTGGTCTTTTCGTCCTTTTGTATTCTTTTGTAGTCTTCCTCTTGCATTCTTTCCATTCTAGCATCTGTGTTAGCTTTTCACCCCTTGGTTTGATTTTGTCCAAGTGTTTTAATTGGAGTAGCAGCGAGCAGATTTATGAAGGTGGCCCTGCATGATTCACCTTCTATATTTCTCCTTCCTCTATTCACACCAGGATTTGAAAATACCAGAATTCTGCCGGGCTCCAACCCAGTGACTCACATAAAAACTTGAACTTGGCATGCATAATGAAGGTGCTGAGACTGATTTCAAAACATTTCAGAACAAATTTCAGCATTATTTTAAACTTGCACTGGACTTCAGAACTTTCACTCAAAAAATTATCTTTACATTGGCTATAGCTGGTGCACTGTTGTATGAGGGTGATGGGGGTTAGGATATGGAGGGCTAGAAGTACAACTGTGAAGGTGGGAAACTCTAGAGGGGACGAAGCATGACATTGTGAGTGGAGAAAAACCAATGATTATATAAAAAAGGTGCATCAAAGTTATCAGATTTTGTGATACAGACCAGGAAATCTCATACAAGGTTAGAAGGACATTTAGGAGAATAGGGGAGGATACAGCCATTGTAATCCATTTTGTGACAAACTACCTGGGAAACAGTAAACAAAAGTGCCTATCTAGAGAGTCAAAAAGAAAAGACTGCAGAAGTTGGAAATCTGAACTAAAATGGAAAATGCTGCAAATACACATTAGGCATCTGGTGGACAGAGAACGTTAGCAACTTGGGTCAAAGACCCTTTATTGAAATGGGTCAGTAAAAAAATCAAGTTGGTCTCAAGATGCATGATCATTAGAATAAGGTAGGCAATAGGGAGGGAATTCAGAATAAACTTGATCCAAAGAGCAATGCAATGCAGTTGCTGTTACCATGGGCATAGTGTGAGCTCAGTTAAATGAAGATTAGCCAAGCATAGTGAGAAGTGAATTGAAGGTTATGTAGAACAATTTAGCTGAGCAAACATAGAAAGAGGCTTGGGTGGACCATAAACATACACAGGTTGGAAGAAATAATTTGTTTTTGTATCATTTATCCTATATGATCTACATTACACTTTGCGATTACTAAAAATGATTTCTAGCTAGTTGAGACTGGGAACTGAATAGACCGTATATAGAAAGGAGAGTGGAAAATGAAGAGGTGTAGGTGATTAGGGACAATATTATTTAAGTGATAAGAGGATCTTCAAATATTCATGTTTTCGCTAAATGAGACTAATCTTAATGTTCTTGAAGGAGAGTTTTCAAAAGTAAGTCAAATTATATATTCAATTTAATAAATATGTAGTTAATTGTAAACTAACACTCTACCAAATGATGATTTAGTTGAGAATCAAACTTTTTAAGGCAGATTTTAAATGCAATGGAAGGAAATGCCTCATCTTGCTGATTAGAAACATCTCTTTGCAATCATCTCAGGCGCTGCAGCTGTGCTACAGTACATTGTAAACCTTTAGTAAATGATGTATTTTGTTTTGCTGCTCCTTAGTAGGTTAATCAGATCATATTAGAAAGCCAATTCCAGACCAGCCATTTCCCCTCTCAAAACCAGCTTGTGCTATAAATAATCCTGCCCAGGCAATCACAAAAACTCAAACTGAAAACTTAGCATTCCTATGTAACTATAGAACACACAATTTTTTTAACCAACAATTTTATTTGCCTCCAGGGAGTCATGCTGTTATCTTGAAATATATTTATCACCTTCCTGGAGAAAATGTATATTGCCTCCCTGCTACCAGAGTGAAGATTAGAGATTAGCTTTATTTGTCACATGTACATGGAAACATGGAAACATACAGTGAAGAGTTATTTGTGTCTAATAAGATCAGCATGGATTCTGCTGGGGAAAGCCTGCAAGTGTTGCCATCCTTCAGTGCTAACACAGCATGTCCACAATTTACTAATCCTAGTCCTAGTCTTCGGAATGTGGGAGGAAACCCACGTGGTCATCCAAACTCCTTACAGGCACTGGTAGGAATTACACCTTGATCAGTGATTGCTGGCATTGTATTCTTGCCAGAAGTTGCAGTGCAGGTTGCAACTGAGGAAATAAAGAGGGGGACACCTGAAGCTCTTCAGTCAGAATTCCAGGAACTGTGAGGAAATTAAAGTGATTCCAAAAAAGTACTGAACGCTGGGTGAACTCAGTGCCAAATTTGAGAGAGTAGAAACGGAAGGATAGAGACAAGCTGCAGGAGGAAAGCTTTCAGAGTTTTGGGTAATTAATGCATATTCTGTGACAGTGGAACTGGTTCACAGTGCTTTGCGATATTACATCTGATAGAATGACCAACTAATCGCTGTTAACAGAATTGAATATTGTGGGCGCACGTGGCTAGGAAAAGTAATTCGATATTATCAGTGAACTCAAAAAGAGCTCTGCTTGGTTTGGATTGTAAGTGTGCCAGTGATGTATGGGCATAAATATCCATATGGTAGTAACTTACAATGACAGCAATTGAAACCGAGCTCTTCAAAGGGGATGATTTAATGCTTAAGATTCCTGAGAGCAAGATGTTCCTGAGAGCAAAATGTCAATAAAAAGGAGGAAAGAATGCGTGGCATTTTGCTTAAATGGAATATTAATTTGAGTGGAAGAATGCTCAAAAATAGAATTCATTGTTTAGAGTTCCTTTAGTAATGTTAACAGTAACAATAGCCATTTTATTAATTGTTGTATCTGATTGGAAATGTAATGGAAGAAGAGTGATATAGAAGCACATTTTCAAATAGATTTCTGAGAGATAGAAAACAATAAAAAGTGACCTTGCACTATTCCAATACAGAGTGGTTCACAGTTTATTTATGGGTGGTGAAAGGCTAGAAACTTTGAGCAAGTTCAGAATAATTTTCCTTCAAAACAACCTCCTGCTTAAAGATAAAGGAGGTAGTTCTGATCTGGTCTTGAGAAACTAAGTGTGTCAGATACAGTATGTGAAAATTGGACTGTCGTAGGAATTCCGAAGTTAAAGTCCAGTAAATAGAAACCTAAAGCTGCATTGGAACTCTTTATAGAGTACATGATTCACAAGCTGGAGCAGTGCATCATGTGTATGATGGAAAGTAGTAAGGAATATAAGAAAGCATCATTGAAATGGCTGCCAGAGTGGGATAAGCATCTGTATAAATGCAGTTCAGTTTTCAATAGCTCGTGATATTACCTGACCACAGATTGAAGGGAAGATTTGATCAATTAATTTGTTAAATATTTCTCAAAATGCTGTTCTCACATTTCCCCTGCTTTTGGGGACCCCTGGCAACAGCAAATAAAGGGTATTTCCTCTGTTCTAATCCTTGACATTGCTCACAAATTCAATCCAGAGGTGATGCTCACTTACTCATTGAAAAGCTTCTTTTATGTACATGATTGAATACCTTCCTGCCATGTGACAAATCAATTCAAATCACACGACAAATCACTATAGCAACCAGCCTTAATTAATAAAGTGGTCACTGAGTGTATGTTCATGGTCTTCATAGCCCATCCACTTCAAGGTTCAATGTTTTGTATGTCTGGCGATGCTCTTCTGCACACCACTGTTGTAATGTGTGATTATTTGATTTACTGACACCTTCCTGTCAGCTTGAACCAGTCTGGCCATTCTCCTCTGACCTCTTTCATTAACAAGGTACAGTATTTTCATCTACAAAACTACTGATCTCTGGATTTTTTTTGTTCTTCACACCAATCTCTGTAAACTCTAGAAACTGTTGCATGCGAAAACCCGAGGAGATCAGCATTTTTGGAGATACTCAAACCTCCCTGTCAGGCACCAACAATCATTGTATGGTCAAAATTCTTCAAATTGTACTTCTTCCCCATTCTGATGTTTGGTCTGAAAAACAACTGTACCTATTGACCATGTCAGCATTCTTTCATGCATTGAGTTGCTGCCTCATGATTTCCCATGGTAGGGGAGTCTAGGACAAGAGGGTAGGACTTCAGGATTGAAGGACGTCCATTTACAGCAGAGATGCGGAGAAATTACTTTAGTCAGTGGGTGGCAAATCTGTGGAATTTGTTGCCACGAGTGGCTGTAGAGGCCAAGTCATTGGGTGCATTTAAGGCAGCGATAGATAGGTTCTTGATTTGCCAGGGTATCAAAGGGTATGGGGAGAAGACAGGGGAATGGGGATGACTAGAAGAATTGGATCAGTCCATGATTGAATGGCGGAGCAGATGCAATGGGCCAAATAGCCTACTTCTGCTCCTATATCTTATGGTCTTATGATTGGCTGATTAGATATTTGCGTTAACAAGCAGGTGTACATGCATGCTTAATAAAGTGGCCACAGAGCATATATTGTTCCAAACTACTGTATAGTGTTTATCAGATAAAAAAAATAGAATAGGAAATTTTGGATCAATTTTTCTAGGGGAATTATTTGTATACTCTTAACTGATGCCATAATTTCTTTATAGTCTGTCATTGCCTGTTGTTTGGTCAGAAGGCGAATTCCTTTGGTACCTTTTGTACTATTTTTTGTTTCTTTTTTAACCACATAATTTGCACAAAACTACTATTTTGTCAGACTTCCACCAAACTTAAACTTCATGTAAGAGAACCCTGGGATACTGAAACCAAACACATCCTCCCAGTAAATTTTCTCTGTAGTTTTCAAAACCTGAATCATCCTGAATTTAGCAGAAACAATATGGGTGCAGCCTATCACATCCTGCCGTTTTGAGAGAGCTGTCTAATTTGTCATACCTTCCTGGTGTTCCCCATAGATCAACAAACAAACTCCCTATAACTGTCATTCCTCTTTTGAATATTATTGTTGACTCTGCTTTTACTACCTCTGCAGGCAGTAGATTACTGAACATAATAACACACTGAGCAATTTTGTTTTCCATCTTGGCACTTAACTGTTTTTTGCCAGGCACTTCAAATCTGTGTTCCCTGTTTACTGATGCTCAGCTCCTCATGTCAAAGCTCTTCATGTATGTGAATACCATATTTTCATCTCCCATTATTCTTCTGTGGAGAACAACCCAACCTCTGCAGTTCTCCCTGGTACCATTGTAGTAATGTATTTCTGCACTGCCACGGTCCCAACACAACATTTCAAAAGGCTCTGTAAAGGTTAAAAGTTAGCAGAACTCTTGTATATTTGAACTATTTTATGGTATAAAGGCCTTTGAACAGCATCTTCAGAAATAATAGGCTATAGCTTTATCCCTTTGTTTTTACCTCATTCTTCTGATCAGAGTGAGCCCTGCTGGGATGTGATTCAATTGGTGTGTGGTATCCAGCTGAGCCTCAGTCAACCGGTGTTTCTTTTTGTGTAAGCAAATTCAGCAATGTCAATCCATAATCCCTACATTCCAGCAGGAATCTTGAAGCCAAAATTGGAGGAAGAAGCCATTGATGATGTTCACATCCCTCTCTGAGACCAATTATATTTGCGTCAACTGAGATCAATAAGTCGTCATAGCAGAAACCTTAAAACCTGATGGCTTCTTACAGCAATCAACAATGCACTAACCACAGTGTAATAAAGGTATGTTTACAGGATGAAATTAAGGCGTCCGTATGCTGTGAAGGTAATCAAAAATGAGGGAGATTGCACAGATTTAAGAATACACAAACAGTAAGCCAGCCTTTAGTGTTTACTATTCACTTCAATTGATGTTTCCAAGAGGCAAACAAAACGCCTAGAAACAGGAATGCAGGGCTGATTTTTGAAGAATGAGATCAGTCTTACCTGTAGCAGATGTTATTATCAAGTGGAAATGCATTAGTTGTGAAACCAGATGAAATTCAGGCATGATCTGCAAGAGCACCTGATATCTTCTCAAAGTCAGGCAGGGACAGAATGATGCTGCTCGCTGAGCACTGCATGGTTTTGTCTGCACCAATATAAACTTTCTCAAATCTGCACTCAACAATGCTATAGTGTCAGTAGAACAAGGAGCAGAGTGTGCTACACTCTGGTTTTCCTTGTTATTTAAAGCAACACACTTCTGACAGTGGGACACCTGACTGGGCAGCCTCAGGTCTGACTGCAAGCTACACAGACACTTTCCAAAGTTTGCAGAATAGATTAAGCCTAACATAGAGGATTTTGTTTAGTGTCCTCTGCAGCTACCTAGTGAGTGCAGGTGCTCAGTGATGCAGCAGTTAATGCTGATAGCCCAAAATAGCATGGACCTAGTTTTGCTGTCAACACAAGTATTGTAAGAGCAGAACACATCTGGAAGAAGAAACATCATGTTGGAGGCCCTAATCAATCACTGAATGACATACACCTATGAAATCACTCAAATTAGTTCAGTCATATGATGTGCTGCAAAAATTATTCTGAATCCCTCACTGTGTAATAGCTCATCATTTTTTTTGAGAATAATGGCATAAAGTGCAAGACATTAGTAGCTTTTTAAATTAAAGCATTTCAGGATATCAGCAATGCTAGCAGCTGTCACATCCGTGAGGCTTATCTCAGCACAAAGAAGAATGCAATGCTCCCCAAACAAGAATACATTTGAACATGACTGTTGTCTAGAGAATCACTGATTATAAAGAAAAATCGCAAAATATATGTGAAATATATAAGCAAAATATATAAGATATATATATATCTTTTCTACTAAGTTAAGTACCTTGGCACCTTCCCTGTTTGACTAATTAGTACATTAAGTTCAGTGTTTTAGCACTAGACTGTAATGTCTACTGCATAGTAGAGGCCTGGGGGCTAGGAGGCTATATCTACTCTAGCTGCTTGGATTAAGACTGCTGGCCCAGTATGGAATGGCCAGCTGTGGGTCTTGAGAGAGTCTTTGTCCTGAGAGACTATGAATGGGTTTGAAGTAGTGTCCTTGTGAAGGGAGACATCAGACTCATGAACCTTTGATTCAAAGGACTGAGCAGACAATGCTGAAGGCATCTGTCAGCATCCAGGCCACTCTGCCATTAGTTCAACCTTCACGAAGGCAGTCATCTGATTATGAGCTGCATTTCTCTGCTCAGGCTGCTCCTTGATAAAATATTGCTGTTTTGAAGAGCTGCTGGCTGCTCCTGTTTGGCAGGGACCAACCTGTGGAAATTACAGCAAAGCAAAGGTTAAAATGGTGTGCTAACAGAACAGAGTGCAGATGCTTTGTATAGCCTTTCTATGTGTTGAAGTTCACTAAGGTAACAGTCAAGATGATAAACTGACAAAGATAGTGTGCAGACATGATGCAGTCACCCAGGCTGAACATGGCCCTTGAAAGCCATGTACATTTGTAACTCTTGTACATCCTTTCTGTTCAAGCCAGGCAACCAAGGTCACTGAGCATACCAAGACAAGATAAAGATGCTAAAGCAGGATTCTAGGACAACACTTTCTATTGGACAGTTATTTTACTAATTCCCAAAAATTATTGGCCTTTAACGTGTTGATTTAATTGGTTATTAACACCAAAAATAAATATGCAAATAATAGGATTCAGAAGTGCACGAAGTTTCTATTGAATCAATATTTGAATACAGCTAGCTAATTTTTGTGTAGAAATGGCATTTATTTATTCATACTTCAGATCAATGTGGATGACAGGGGCCAGGCTCTTCTCCGTGTGCACAAGTCAGTCAAGTGTGGTTGAGGGATGAGAGCAAGTTGCCAGAGTCTGGTAAATCATCGATGTCAAAGCCTCACAACTGGATTAGGATGGGACTGTGTAAAAACAGGAAGACTTTGTGTGTCACTGTCTGTACCTCCAAAACCAGTGGGTGCTACCTGACAAGATTGTCCTCCAGCCTTTGCAAAGGCATACACATCACAATCTTCTACCTGCCCCAACCACTTGTAAGATCTTAGAGAAGGATTTCTCCATGTTGCCTGCCATCCCCTATACTCAGTCAGGCAGGCCTGCCAACTACCTAACAAGGACAGTTGCTTTTTCGTGTATCCCAATCATAGACCTTTTAAGTTAGCACCAATAAATACGCACTACACAACAGAAAACTCTTACATGTTGCTAAAATGTGTCTTCCTTGTGTCTGGTGTATCTCCCCATGAAGTATATTTTTCTAACCTTTCCAGCTCATCCCCTTCTGATGCAGTCTCTGATGTACTGTGGGGTATTGTATTGTGACTTTTTGATTCACACTGATTGTCATCATTGTCATCATCATATCCCGTCCTTCTCCTGTCTCTCCATTTCCTTCCCACTCCCCCATTCATCACATTTTCTTGTGCATCTCCCGCTTAATCCCCTGATGTTGAGGGGTGGGAATTAGGTGACAAATGAGAAATTATTCAAAGGATGTGAAGTACATTTATTATCAAAGTATGTATGCAATATACAACCCTGAAATTTGTCTTCCCCACAGACAGGCACGAAACAAAGAAACCATGGAACCCATTCAGAGAAAGAATATCAAACCTCCATAAGCAAAAAACAAATTGTGCAAATGGCAGCAAGAAACTGAGTGAAAACAGAAAATAAAACAGAAAATCAAAAGAATTCATATTCACTTCAGCTCGGTTTTCATTACCTGCAGGCGGCCCCGATTCAAAGTTGCCCAAAATAGCAAAATAGCAACAGAAAAAGGAACGACCAGGAACAGCAGTCCAATCCACAGATCTCAGACCCAGAACTTCAGTACCATCCTATGAAAGCATTGAGAGACAGAGAGAGGTAGTGTCCAAAGCTTCAAAGTCCATTCAGGAATCGGATAGCAGAGGGGAAGAAGCTGTTCCTGAAATGCTGAGTGTGTGCCTTCAGGCTTCTGTATCTCCTACCTGATAGTAACAGTGAGAAAAGGGCATGTCCTGGGTGCTGGAGGTCTTTAATAATGGACATTGCCTTTCTAAGACACCGCTCCCTAAAGATGTCCTGGGTACTTTGTAGGCTGGTACCCAACATGGAGCTGACTAGATTTACAACCTTCTGCAGCTTCTTTCGGTCCTGTGCAGTAGCCCCTCCATACCAGACAGTGATGCAGCCTGTCAGAATGCTGTCCACAGTACAACTATAGAAGTTTTTGAGTGTATTTGTTGAAATGCCAAATTGCTTCAAACTCCTAATAAAGTACAGCCGCTGTCTTGCCTTCTTTATGACTACATCAATGTGTTGGGACCAGGTTAGATCCTCAGAGATCTTGACACCCAGGAACTTGAAGCTGCTCACTCTCTCCTCTTCTGATCCCTCTATGAGGATTGGTATGTGTTCCTTCGTCTTACCTTTCCTGAAGTTTAATATACGGTATTTCTGTTTTTGCACATATTTTAATAATCTGTTCAATATACATAATCGATTTACTTGTTTATTTGTTTTATTTTATTTATTATTATTATTTTTTTCTCTCTCTGCTAGATTATGTATTGCATTGAACTGCTGCTGCTAAGTTAAGAAATTTCACATCATATGCCAGTGATAGTAAACCTGATTCTGATTGTGAATGCAGGGCCTTCCCTCGGGAGCAGCAAGTGAGAGGGAGACAGAGACTGTCACACACAGACACCTTCCTCCAGCAGCAGTGAGTGAGATGCTGGTAAACGCCGCTCATCTTCTGCACTCACCTCGACGTTTTCAATCTTCCTTGACGCTATAATCGGCGAGAAATGGAAACAATCATGGGCTCACGGCCCATCTCTAAGCTTCTTGGCCTTGAGGCGGCTCACCTCCCGGAACCTTTTTGGAGACAGCAAAGCGCCAGATCACTCAATCGGCCCTAGAACATACCATCAAACTGTAGGTCACAGACTCCAACCGTACGAGAACCACATCTAAAAGAAAAAGAAGGCGTAAAAAAAGTGAAAGAAACAGTTTCGGGGAACACCTGGAGAACACCATCCATGGTAGCATTGTTCACTGGCACCATCTTCTTCTGGCATATTCATGCATCTAGACCGCATCCAAAATGCCTTCCTGGTGATTGAGCATAATGAGATTCCTTATTTCAGTGTTATAGATTGGAGAGGCGGTCTGAGTGAATATAGGTACAGAGGGAACAATAGAAATTATGACTTAATTTGTTGGCACTGATGCCAATCGTCATGAAGTGCTTTGAACGGCTGATAATGACACATCAAAAACTCCATTCCTGCCACATTGGCACCCAACATTGAGCTTACTGACAGAACTGAGGCCATAGCATCAGCCATGCACTTGACCCTGACACACCTGGAAAACAAGGGCCCTTATGTCAGAATACTGCTTACTGGAGTTCAGTTCTGTATTGTCCCACAGACATCGGTGAACAAACTTCTACTGCTCGGTCTAAATACACCACTGTTCAACTGTGTGTTGGATTTCCTAATGAACAGACCTCAGACAGTCAGGAAGCACAACTACTCCTCCTTCCCCATCATCCTCAACATGGGAACCCCACCATGGCTGTGTGCTAAGCCCAATGCTGTACACTCTGCTTGCACATGACTACACAACTAAACTCCGGAGCAATCACATTGTCAGGTTTGCCGATGACGTGACAGTGCTGGTGTTAGGCCTGCACAGGCAGGCACTTCCAGTCTCCACCCAGCTAAAGGAGTCACCTGCCACTAGTTTCTAAATCATCACCTGCTGTCTCTTGTTTTGTGCCCCCTCATGGCTTGTTATTTTGCAGTTTATTAGTAAAATATTGTTTACTGCTAAATCTTCTCTGCTGTTTTGCTTTTGGATCAAGCATTTTTAACGGGATGAGTGAACCACCAACTGACCCAGCAGAAAACTCTTACCTAAAGGAATTTGTTTATCGACAGCAGCACACAATCCCAAAGCAGCAGGAAACCATTGACCATCTGCTCACCACTCTCAACCACCTCTTCATCTTGATACAGCAGTCCCGTCCCTCTGAGCCCCAAAGTCCAGTGCCTGAATGCTTTGACGCATCCACAACATGATCCTCCTATGTTCTGTCCCAATGTATCTTGCACTTCAAGTTCCAGCCATCTCTGTACGTTATGGAATGAGCCAAAATTGCCTTTGTCATTTTTCTCTTGACTGGGCAAGCTCTGACCTGGGATGTCATTTACTGGGACAATAAAACCACCATTTACAATAAAGATGAAGATTTTGCTGCTGAGATATGCTGGGTTTCCAACTATCCGGGAAGTGGATGGGAGGCAGCAAATTGGATACTTCGCCTACATCAAGGCTCCCAGTCAGTGCTGGATGACACCATGAATGCAGGACATTTATTGCAGAATGTAGCTGGAATGCAGAAGATTTCCTGGCCCAATACTATCACATCCTCTCCAAATGCTTGAAGGACGAGCTGTCCACCCAGTAGATGCCCACCAGCCTCAAAAGCCTCTTCACTCTGGTCCTCTGAATTGACCAGTATCCTATAGAGTGACCCAAAAGATCATCAGTCAGAACCCCAGTCCATTCCCAGACAGTTTCGAGCTGTATGACCCTCATCACAAATGCCTCCATTAGTTAGGCAGAGCTCCTCACTTCACCTGGTCATCAAGCTCACTGCTGAGTTGGGGACCCACCTGCCTGCAACCTCAACTGACTTCATCTAGTGAATCTGTGGAGATAGAGGAATCTCTCAACCTCATCAAACTCTCACAGGAATACGACAACTTAGCCATCCCTGCAGTAAAAGGGAAGCCACTACCCTGCTGCCTCAAAGACCACACAGCTGTGCAATTGACCTTCTCGCCGAGGTTGTCTGTTGTCCTTCTCCTGTCCTGAGACCCAAGCCATGAATGACAATATTGCCAAAGCGCTATAGCACAGTTTCATTCAGCTGTCCCATTCACTGGCCAGTGCAGGATTCCTCAATGTCAAGAAGAAAGTTGGGGATATTCGTCCCTGCATCGACTTTTGTGGACTCAGCAAAATCACCATTAAGAATCTCTACACTCTGCCCTTGATGGATGGAACAT
Source organism: Mobula hypostoma (assembly GCF_963921235.1). Lineage (NCBI taxonomy): Eukaryota > Metazoa > Chordata > Chondrichthyes > Myliobatiformes > Myliobatidae > Mobula > Mobula hypostoma. The sequence continues at coordinate 28,768,122 of NC_086115.1, read as the reverse complement.
TTGAAGCACTCCCTGGAGCCCAGATCTTCTCGAAACTAGATCTATGGAGCGTGTCCAGCTTGATCCACATCCTCCAAGGGTTTGAGTGGAATACAGCATACATAACACCACTGGCCGCTACAAATACCTGCTGATGCTTTTTGGACTTTCCAATCGTCCACCGTTTTCCAAGCCTTAATCAATGAGATACTGTGAGATATGCTACACATGGATGTGTTCATCTACCTCAACGACATTCTTATCTTCTCCAAGGACTTCCAAGACCACGTTTTTTCATGTCTGTTCAGACCTTCAGCGTCTCCTTGAAAATCAACTCCACTGCAAGTTAGAGAAATGCCAATTCCACACCCCAGTTATTTCCCTCCTGAGTTACGTCCCTTCACCCCAAGGCATAACCATGGACCCAGAGCAAGTGCGCACCATCATTGAATTGCCCCAGCTATGCTTCCTCAAATAGCTATAGCACTTCTTGGTTTTCTCCAACTGCCACCACCATTTCATTAGGAACTACAGTTGAATCGCTGCTCTTCTCACCTCCTTCACCAAATCACCTACCTCGCAGATAGCCTGGTCTGATGAGGCGCAAGGGATCCTTCACCACCACTCCTGCTCTCCACCTTTCAAACCCCTCTAGACCTTTTGTGGTGGAGGTGGACCTTCGAATGGGGCCATGGTAATCATGACAGCCATGGACCAGTTCTCCAAGGTGGCCCACTTCATTGCTCTACCCAAACATGCGCCAGACCAGGACCTACAATTCATCTCCAGCTTTTGATAAGCCTTCTGCTCTCTCCTCCAAACCTCAGTGAGTTCGTCCTCTGGCTGTCGTCCACAGACCAATCCACGGTCAGAAAGAGCCATTTAGCAAGTGGAGATGTTTCTGCATGGAAGTAGTATCTGCTCTGAGCCGAAGTGTCTCACATCTACACACCCCCTCTTCCATGGGTATACCACCCTTTGAAGTGCTCATGGCTACCAACCCCTGTTGTTCCCCTCAGAGGAGTCAATAGTAGATGCCCCATCTGTCAGGGCCCTAGTTCGCCATTGCCAAATGCTTAGAAGAGGGCATGGAGGGCCATCCTAGCTGTCAACCATGCCCACTGCCACCAGGCTAACTGCCGTTGCTGCCCAGCCAGACTACGCTGGACTGGAGACTATGTCTGGCTGTCCATTGAAATCTACCCCTGTGCACTGATTCCCACAAGCTCTTGCTCTGGTTAGTTGATCCCCTTTAGATTAACCGTCATATCAACCTAGCGTTTCCAGCTGCTACTGTCCTACCTTCCATGTGCCCTGCCTTAAGTCCATTGTCCACGGACCACTCAACCCAGCTGAGCCTGTACCTCTGGATGGTGGAAGGTGGTCTAGTGTACACGCTTTGCTGGTTGATGGATTCACATCGTCGAGAACGGGGTGTGCAGTATCAGGTCAACTGGGAAGATTACAACCTGGAGGGGAGGTCTTGGATGACATCCACTTTTATCTTGTGTCCATTGCTCAAAGAGTTCCACCATACCCATCCAGGTTGCCCTGGGCCATTGGGTGCTGATGTAGGAGAGGGGTCCTGTCAGGCCTACATTAACAAGCACCTCCCAACTCCATCTAACTAACAGGAGTCACCTGCCACTCATTTCCAAATCATCACCTGCAGTCTATTCAAACCCAGATCACATCCACGATCCTTGTTCACTCAGACAAACCAGTGAGCCTCAACTAGTTTCTCCTAACCTTGTTGCTTTGTCATGTTAATTATCTGCTCTGTCTTATTTTGTGGCCCCTCATTGCTTGATATTTTGCAGTTTCATCATTTCATAGCTTGTCACACCAGACAGTCAGCCATTCTTGTCTGGTGCATAATGTCAGGATTGGTCTCCTTTCGGATTAACTGGGTCACTGTATGAACGTTCCTGACTCGACCCTTGTTTTTTTTTATGAGGCCGAGTGGCTAGCTCGACTCTCAACCTGGCAAGGATGGAAAGCACGTCCGGGAGGGGGCGACTGGATTTGAACTCGGGAGCCTTCGCTCCGAAGTCCAGCACTGATGCCATTGCGCCACCAGCCATCCATTTTGCAGTTTATAAGTTAAGTACCATTTATTGTTAAATTGTCTCCGCTGCTCTGCTTTTGAGTCAAGCCTCCTCTACATTTCCGAACAGGTGGCAATTATCACCAACAATGACAAGGCAGTCTACAGAGAGAAGGTGAAAGAGCTCGGGGCCTGGTGCCAGCCAAATAATCTCTTCCTAATGTCAACAAAGCAGATGGGATTGACTTCAGGAGAGCTCGCACCACTCACATCGGCAGCACAGCAGTGGAAACGGTGAGCAGTTTTAAACTCCTGGGAGTGCACATCTTGCACAATCTCTCATAGTCCCAGAACACATTCTACACAATCTGAGAAGCTCACCAAAGCCCTTACTTTCTGAGTAGGCTGAAGAGAGTTGGATTTTGCACATCAATACTCATGCCCTTCTACAGATGTGCAGTGGAGAGCTTCTTAACAAGCTGCATCACTGTTTGGTAAGGTATTTGCACTGCGGCGGTCAGGAAGGCTCTACAAAGGGTAATCAAAACTGCCCAATGCACCACCAGCACCAGACAACCCGTCATCGGGGCCATATTAACAGATGAGTGCTAGAAAAGGGCCAGTGACATCACGAAGGATCCCACCCACCCTATTCATGGACTATTTGTTCCACTCCCATCAGGGTTATCCATGCCAGGACAACCAGACTCAAAAACAGTTACTTTCCCCAAGCAGTAAGGCTCATCAACACCTCCACCCACCTACTCCACCACTACTTCATTATTCCCTGTCAGTCACCTTAGCCTAGTGTCACTTTATGGACGTAAAATTAATCTATGTATATAAGTTACCTTATGTATTTATATTTATGTTTTTTATAGTATTATTGTGTTCTTTATCTTCTGTGTTTTTTGTGCTGTATTGGATCGGAGCAACAATTATTTCATTCTCCTTTGCACTTGTGCACAGGAAATGACATTAAACAATCTTGAATTTGTGTAGAGACAATAAAGTGCCCACTTTGAAGTAATTAAGAACTGCTTAGTGAGTTGCCTAACCTGGGTCAGTTGGTGATAGGTCAACATGTTGACTGTAGATCAATTCAAAGGAGATGTATGTAGTAATTATAATAAAGCATTGTTAAGGAACGTGCCTGGCAATTTTCATAGAACCACTGTGGAAGAGTTACTTTGCAGCTCTGTCCATGAGGAGATTTATCATGTCATAAACATGGAAGAATCGTCCTTCTATTTGAGTAACCTTCTCACATAGATGTGAGTTCCTTTGCATGACCTAACAGCTGCACGCACTCATTTCAATATACTTTCGTGAAAGGGTTACCTACATTTACTTTACCTTTACTCAAACCACCCTTGTATGGAAGCCTTGCTTTCAATGACTCAAGCAAATTTTGAATTTTTGCTGCAAATTCTGCTTGGTACTCATTTTAATGACTTTAAGCAAGAGTGGTGACGACTGGAGAGTCAGTGTCAGCCCGGAGAGACGGCAACCAGGGCAGAACAGGCTGGCAACCCAATCTGCGTCCTCTGAGAGGAGGACCCCCACAAAAGCTACAAAGAATCTAAGGAAAAGATACCCCCAGGAGTGCCCGAGAGGGGGGGAGGATGAGCACCCCAGTCGGATGGACACAACGACATCAGACCCAGGCAATGAACAAACGACGATGAGGAAGCAGTATGCATGTGGCAAAATCTGCAAGAACGATCGCAGCTTGAAGATCCACCAAGCGAGGATGAAGTGTTTGGCGGGAGCAGGAGCAGCACAACGCGCAGGTGTCCAACCTGGTGAGACAAAGGAGGGGCCAGGCCCGGAGTCACCCCGTAGTGCCCGGAACCTCCAAGTGTTGCAAACTAATCCCTTGAACATGAAGTCTAACAGGAGGTGGATCAACTGGCCTGCAGCTAACATGACTTCACTGTGGAAGCAGTTTGAGAATGATGTTAACTAAATTCTGGAGGCAACGGCGAAGGGAGGGGTGGGTAGGAAGCTGCAAGCCATGACAACAATTATTGTCAGTATCGTAGCAGAACGGTTCAGAGAAGAAGAGAAGGAAGGCTCCAAAACATCTTACTCGAAGAACCAAAGAGCATTGAGGATCCACAACATCAGGCAGGAGATGAAAGCGCTGAAGTCCCAATACAAGGAGGCAGGAGAGGAGGAGCGCGTTGGCTTGGCCCAGCTGATGTGCATACTACGAAAGAAGATCAGGGTCCTCCACCGGGCAGAGTGGCATTGGAGGTGGTGTCGTGAAAGGGCTCGAAAATGTGCTGCCTTTATCGCCAACCCCTTCAAGTTCACCAAGGAGTTGCTGGGGGAGAAGCGCAGTGGGAAACTGGCCTGTTCGCAGGAAGACAGAGACCAACATCTGAAGAAGATATATAATGATCCTGAAAGAGAGCAGGAGTTGGCAGAGTGCAACATCCTAATAGACCCACCTGAACCGGATGTGCAGTTCAACATGTCAGAGCTGCAACTAAAGAAAATCAGAGTGGTCATCCGCAAAGCAAGGGCAAGCTCGGCTCCAGGACCAAGCAACACCTCGTACAAAGTGTACAAGAATTGCCCCAAACTCCTGCTGCGTCTGTGGAAGATCCTGAGAGTCTTCTGGAGAAGGGGGAAGATCCCAGCACAGTGGAGAGTGGCTGAAGGGGTGTGGGTCCCGAAGGAGGAAAATGCCACCCAGATAGATCAGTTTCGCATCATCTCCCTGCTGTGTGTCGAGGTGAAGATCTTCAGTGCAGTTTCCAACCGGTTGTGCACCTACCTAGCCAAGAACACCTGTATTGATACATCAGTCCAGAAGGGAGGCATTTCAGGAATGCCGGGCTGTCTGGAGCACATAGGTATGGTCCACAGCTCATCAGGGAGGCCAGAGAGAACAAGGGCAACCTGTCAGTGTTGTGGCTCGACCTGGCAAATGCATATGGCTCCATTCCGCACAAGCTGGTGCAGCTCACTCTGACCAAATATCACGTCCCCAGCAGAGTCAGAGACCTTATCACTGATTATTACAGCAACTTCAGGATGAGGGTCTCTTCAGGAGCAATTACATCAACCTGGCACAAGGTGGAGGTCGGCATCATCACAGGGTGCACTATCTCAGTGACACTGTTCTCCCTAGCCATGAACATGCTCATTAAGTCTGCTGAATCAGAGTGCAGAGGGCCCAGAATGAATTCCACTCAACGGCAACCACCTATCAGGGCATTTATGGATGACCTCACAAGTCACCACAGAATCAGTCCCAGGCTGCCAGAGGATTCTGCAAGGGCTTGAAAAGCTGGTGGAGTAGGCCCGGATGCGTTTCAAACCTGCCAAATCAAGATCGATAGTGCTGAGGAAAGGGAAGGTGGAGAACAAGTTCCGGTTCAGCATCGCAGGCACAGCCATCCCAACCATCACAGAAAAGCCAGTCAAGAGCTTAGGCAAAGATTTTGACAGCTCTTTAATGGACACAACATCCATTCAGGCAACCTGCATCGAGTTGGATGGCTGGCTGAAATCTGTGGACAAGTCTGGCCTACCTGGGAAGTTTAAAGCCTGGGTGTATCAGCATGGCATTCTTCCCAGAATCCTGTGGCCCCTCCTCGTCTATGCAGTTCCGATCTCGACAGTTGAAACCTTAGAGAGGAGGGTTAGCAACCACCTCAGGAGATGGCTGGGGCTGCCAAAGAGCCTGAGCAGCATCGCACTCTATGGACACCACAACAAACTGCAACTGCCCTTCAAATCCTTGGAGGAAGAATTCAAGTAACAAGAGCCAGAGAAGTGCTACAGTATAGGGACTCAAGTGACCCGAAGGTGGCTAGAGCAGGGATCCAAGTAAGTACTGGCAGGAAGTGGAGGGCAGAGGAAGCTGTTCAGGAGGCAGAGGCGAGGCTGCGTCACAGGAGGCTGGTGGGAGTGGTCACACAAGGCCGAGCTGGGCTAGGATCCTTTCCAACTCCCTAAATGGACACCAGAGGGAAGGAAGGGCGTCGTCTAGTTCAGGTGGAGGTGAGACCAGTAATGGAGGAGATGAGAGCCTGCAAGGCAGTGGGAATGAAGCAACAGGGAGCTTGGACAAGACGGGAGAATGTGGTTGAGAGGAAAGTGACCTGGGCTGATCTTTGGAAAGCCGAACCACACGGCATCCAATTTCTCATCCAGGCAGTGTACGATGTGCTTCCAAGCCCATCAAACCTGCACACATGGGGCAAGGCAGAGTCATCTGCGTGCCCACTGTGCTCCAAGCGAGGAACCCTGGAGCATATCCTCAGCGGCTGTGCAAGGGCACTTGGTGAGGGACGGTACAGGTGGAGGCATGATCAGATCCTGAAGACCATCGCTGAAGCTGTCAGCGCAGGAGTTGAGTGGGCGAAGCGTTCCCGACCCTCCAAGCAGACCATTGCCTTTGTCAGAGCTGGGGAGCAGCCAATACCTGCCAAAAGAACATCTGCAGGCATTCTGACCTCTGCAAGAGACTGGCAGCTGTTGGTGGACCTCAAAGGGCAGCTGAAATTCCCCAACCATATCGCAGCCACCACCCTGCAACCAGATATTGTCCTAGCGTCTGAGTCTACTAAGCAGGTGGTACTGCTGGAGCTGACAGTCCCATGGGAAGATAGCTTGGAGGAGGCCTTTGAAAGGAAGCTCTCCAAGTACGCAGGACTGGTCAGCAACTGTCAGCAGGCTGGATGGAGAGCGAGGAGATGTCTCCCAGTGGAGGTTGGTTGTAGGAGATTCGTAGCCCGTTCTTTAGTTAGAGCCTTCAGCATTTTGGGCATTGAGGGAGAGAGGAAGAGGAGAGCCATCCGCAGTACCATGGATGCAGCAGAGAGGGCCTCAAGATGGCTGTGGCTCAAAAGAGGGGAGCCATGGAGTCATAAGTAGCTCGCCATCTGGACACAAGCTGGGGTCTGATCAGCCCCGGCTGGGTCACCTGGAGGAGGTTCTATGATGTTGAAAGACCCGAAACACCCGATGATTCCAGGAACATCACTGAAGATGTGTCCAGAAGCATCAGTAGATGTGTGTACACAGCAGTCTCATTATGTGGAGTCCTCAACATTGGGATTTAACATCAAAGATGAGGATTGCTTGGTGGAGTTTCTGAAAATTTGGACACTCCCACTTTTGACCTTTCTGTTCGCAACCTCGTAAGCTGAAGGCACCTCACATTCACACCAAGCACGTTACATCTCTCCAGTCTCCACAATATCAGGTGACAAGCATTTTGTAGCGCTTTCTGTTTCTATTCAAGTGAATCATATGAGATTTGTTAGATTGACATCATGGTCAATGCAAACATGATGGGCTGAAAGGTCCTGTTGTACTGTCCCATGTTCTAGCTCATCTTCTTGGGTAATCCCTTGTGGATGATTTACCTCTTCTAAGTTTTGTGGGCTGTGGGGTGGCTGATTCAGCTAATGTGGGCTCTGCAAATCCCACCATGGGTAAGGCAGGCAGTGCTCAACAGGGTGAGGATTGGGTGGTTTCTGACGTGATACTGCTTGCCATGTATTTCTGGATATTCCTGGCACTGAGGGAATACAGGTTTCCCCCACCATCTGAAGGTAGTGCATTCCTATGAAATGGTTCATAAGCCGGAATGTCGTAAAACAAAGAAGCAATTACCATTTAATTATATGGGAAAATTTTTGTGAGCGTTCGCAGACCCAGAAATAACCTACCAAATCATGCCAAATAACACATAAAACCTAAAATAACAGTAACATATAGTAAAAGCAGGAATTATATGATAAATACACAGCTTATATAAAGTAGAAATACTTTTCCACAATCATTGCCTGAACTGTTCTCCATAGCGAAAATCTCACGCAAGCGCCGTCAGCAAAAACACGGCGCAAGCGCTCTCCAGTAACCTTTAAGCTATGAAGCTGCCAAATCATACCAAATAACACGTAAAAATACACAGCCTATATAAAGCAGAAATAATGTATGTACAGTGTAGTATCACGTACCGGAATTGGGACAGCGCAGAGCACATTGATGATGGTGTGTTAGGCTGAGTCATCGGAGTTCGGGTCGCAGGTTGGGGTGGTGCAGTGGCCCCCACTCTCCGGGCAGTGAACTGATACCGATCCGCGAAGCATGCAGGGGTACAGCGGTAGCCGGGACGCACATCGCCTCTGATCTGGGCCGACAATTACGTGCCGGGCGGCAACTAATTAATTAGCATGTTTATTTCAGCTTTTTTCTTCAAGATGTGCTGTGTGTCTCCCGGCTACCGCTGCGTTCTCCGCAAATCGGTACAGTATCTGTCCGCGGCCTGGAGGTTGGGGTGGTGGGACACTGGGGTGTCATCTCATCGTCGTCTGTTTCCATTAGAGCAGGCAGCTCATCTTCTCCTATGACTGCCTGCCTCGATGTCAAAGGTCAAGGTTCATCGTCTGCTGTGGCTGATGTGGAAGGCTTGCTTGACTGCTGAGCCTCGCGCATTTTTCTATCATACAGTTCTTTGTAAGCACTCAAACCATCCTGCAAATATGCCCTAAACCTACATACCCTTTCAAAATTAAAGTCGTACTTTATCATTACTCATTCGGTTTCGATTGTTATCCTTTCCTCTTCCAACTGTATCAGCTCTTCATCTATCAGTTCTTGGTCCATGGGATGCCAAAACCTCTTCAACATCATCTTCGTCAGCTTCCACAAGCCAAACTCACTTAGTCCTTACTTCGTTCACCACGATCAAAACGCTTAATTATGTTTTACCCTAAGTGTAACACCCTTACGAGCTCTTTCAGGCTTTCCTGATACCTTAGAACTCATCTTGCAAACGGCTGCTCACAGGCACGTGTTTAAGCAAAGCCGGCGAGAATGCTGTTCCGAATCCGGGGGAGAGCGGCTGCTTGGGGTGCGCGCTGATTTTTTTCACGCGCTGCTTTTCTCGTAACAGTGTAAACACCTTCTGTTAGCGAAAACAGGGTACTAATGTAGGTCTTTCGTAACAGTGAGGTTTCGTAAAGCGAACGTTCGAAAAGCGGGGGACATCTGTATTGATGACGACAAGGTTATCAATACCATCCTGAGTGCTTCTTCTCCCCTTTGAATGGCCAAGGTCCAGAGCGTTCTATGAATTTGTGGCATGTTACAATTTGTTAAATAGGCTTCGAGAATAATTTTGAATATTTTCCTCCGTCTGTGGTAACTTCTTTCTTTGAATAAATTGTCACATTCAAAGATTGGCATTAAGCACACCAAACAAAGTGGCCCACTCAGCAGAACCCACTGAATAGAGTTCAGGCCTCATTGTTGGAGCAGTCAGCCTTGGAGAGCTTATGCTGCCAGTAGATTTGGAGGATTTTCTGGAGGCGGTGTAGGTGTTATTTCTCCTGTGCTTAGAGGTGCCTACCGTCCGAATTTCGGAAGCATACCTGATGGCAAAGAGCATTACAGTTCAGTCTGCCATCTGCTTTATGACGGATACGCCTCAGACTTCAAACGTTATTTTCCTTACGAAAAAGCAGCAGAAAATTGCCAACTCAGCCAGCTCCATTATGGGCACTAGTCTCCGCAGTACTGAGAGCACCTTCAAAAGGTGATGCCTCAAAAAGGCAGTATCTGTCATTTAGGACCACCCTCATCCAGGACGTACCCTCTTCTCATTGCTACCATCAAGGAGGAGGTACATGAGCCTGAAGATGCACACTCAACATTCCAGGAACAGCTTCTCCCCATTGCCATCAGATTTCCAAATGGACAATGAACCATGTACACAACCTCACTCTTTTCCCCTTTTTCTTGCTTTCTTTTAGCACTACTTAATTATATACATGTAATTATAATTATATTTTATTATATATATATTCTTATTGTAAATTGTTTTTAAATTATGTATTTCTATATACTGCTGTCACAAAACAACAAATTTCACGACGTATGTCAGTGATATTAAACCTGATTCTGAGTGTGGAACAATGTGACTGTTAACTCCTGCTCTGGAGGTGATGTATTCCTAAAATAATTCTGTCTCATTTCAGTTTACGTCATTATGAAAGTCATAGTCATAGTCATAGTCATACTTTATTGATAGTCCAAATGCTTTGGACTGTCTTCTTATTTGCCTTTTGTTGTATTACTATTTTTTGTAACTTAAAGTAAATTTTATATGTAGCTGCTACAAAACAATAAATTTCATGACACACAGTCAGAGGTCACTTTATTAGGTACAGCTAACAATAACTTGTTAATGCAGATATCTGATCAGTCAATCATGTGGCAGCAACTCAATGCAAACAGTCAAAGCATGCAGACGTGGTGAAGAGATTCAGTTGTTGTTCAGACCAAAGATCAGGATCGGAAAGAAACGTGATCTAAGTGACTTTGATCGTGGAATGACTGTTGGTGCCAGATGAAGTAAATTGAGTATCTCAGAATCTGCTAATCTCCTGGATTTTCACACACAACAGTTTCTGGAGTTTATAGAGTGTGGTGTGAGAAACAAAATACAATCCAGTGATCAGTTGTTCTGTGGATGAAACTGCCTTATTAATGAGAGAGGTAAGAGGAGAGTGGCCAGATTGGTTCAAGCTGAGAGGAAGGCAACAGTAACTCAAATAAACATGTGTTACAATAGTGGTGTGCAGAAGAGCACAACACATTGAACCTTGAAGCAGTTGGGCTACAGGAGCATAAAACCATGAGCATAGATTCAGTGGCTACTTTATTAGTTAGTTAGATGGAGATACTGCGTGGAATATGCCCTTCCCCCTTCAAGCTGCACAACCAGGAACCTCTGATTTAACCTTAGCCTAACAGGATAATTTGAAATGACCAATTAACCTACTAACTGGTATGCCTTTGGACTGTAGGAGGAAATCAGAGGACCTGGAGAAAACCCACGCATTCCATGGGGAGGATCATGAGACCATAATACATAGGAGCAGAATTAGGCCATTCGGCCCATCCAGGATCCCACTCAACCCCACACACCTGCCATCTTGCCACATCCTTTGATGCCCTGACCAATCAGGAAACGACCAACTTCCGCCTTAAATATCCCCACGGACTTGACCTCCACTGCAGCCTGTGGCAGAGGATTCCACAGATTCACTACCCTCTGGCTAAAAAAATTCCTCCTTACCTGTGTTCTAGAAGGTCGCCCCTCAGTTTTGAGGCTGTGCCCTAGATACCCCCTAGGAAACATCCTCTCCACATCCACCCTATCAAGTCCTTTCAACACTTGGAAGGTTTCAATGAGATCCTCCCACACTTTTCTAAGTTCCTGTGAGTACAGGCCCAAAGCTGCCAAATGCTCCTCATATGTTAATCCCTTCATTCCTGGAATCATCTTCATGAACCTCTTCTGGACTCTCTCCAATGAGAACACATCCTTTCTGAGGTATGGGGCCCAAAATTGTTGGCATACAGACTCCTCACAGATGAAGGAATTGAACTCCGATCTCCAACGTTCTGAGCTGTAATAGCACCATGCTAATCACTATGTTACTGTAGCACCCAGGGGGCACCTAATAAAGTGGCCACTGAATGTATGTCGGTGATAATAAACCTGATTCTGATTCAAATGCCGCACCAAGCTCTGACACGGCATTCTCACAGTACTATCTGAAATGTCAGTCTAGATATCTGCTTAAATCCTAGATGAAGGGCTGAATCCATAACCTCCTGAATCAAAGGATAAAGTCAAACTATTGAAGTGAAGTGGCAATTATTATGGATCACTTAGTGGCAAACCAATTTCTCAGAGATGATTATCGTTAGTTGGCTTTAAAGTGCTTAAGTAATGCAGGAATGCAAATATATGATCGCTTAGCCAATGCATCTTCATGATTTGCTTTGCTGAGCTTTGTATTTTCATATCTTTTCTCTGCTCTGAAGAAGCATTTGATGCAACGAGGAATAAGCTCTGCATTTATTGTGCTACATATACAGCCTGACCATAGAAACAAAGATTAAACAGTTTATAAATAGGGTAAACTGCAAAAAGTACTGAATTTGTGTGTTCTGGACAAAATTGTCTCAACAGAGCTAAATAGCAGGATTTCTTCAATAAGTGAGATTATACTGATAAATAATATATAGTGCTGCAAAGGTAAGATATGCTCTTGGAACTGAGTTATATTATTTGAAGATCACCCTGTAATTTAACATAACATTGTAGGAAAGCTATACAAAATCAATTTAATTTATTCAGTGTATTAAAGTTCAATGTTTAAAAAAAAACCTGAGTGTGAATCAAGAGTGGACTAATAACCCTTCGTAGTTATGGTAATCCGTAGGAGATTGGTGAACATTGGCAGCTTTTAGATGAGCATAAATTGTGAAAATTGTGTAGGGGTGGGGGAAGAGGGGAGAAATTGATCTTTGATCGCCAGCACCAAATGTGGGCAACAGTTTCTGCCACTGGATGTACTCAGCTCTTTGATGTTGAAGTGAATTGAACAGAATGTGCTACTTCACTAATTTATTAATTGATATAAACAGGGCAAAAAAAAATCAGTTGGTGAATATCGAGAAAAGTGGTGGGGAGTACTGTGAGGCAGAGAGTTCTTGGGTAACCACATGATTTTTTTGATGACTTTTCACATACAAACCAAATGGATAATTATAAAAAAGAACACTAAAGTCTGAGGTATGTAGTTGGGAAATATATATGGGATTAATTATATAAAGGCCCTTTCTCTGACTCTTCTTCCTATTAGCACTTGATCACATTCCCTCATTCTCTCAAACTCTACACAAATAGCACTTTACAGAGCTGAAACTCTGAGATATTTTCCATTTTCTTCACCCAGGGATTCACCTCCATCAGAGTCGATGTGGCCTTTCATTATGCCCATACTATTTCCAGCACATTTGTTTACTTCTGTTCTCCTCTCCCCCAGAATCAGGAGAGCATTCTCTTGGTCCTCAACTTCCACTCTGTCAATTTCCACATACATTGGATCATCCTTTATGATCTTTGAAAACTCCACCATGATGCTACCACCAAATATACTTTCCCCTATCTCCCTCAAACCATCTGCACTCAGAAGAGACCGTTTTCCCTGAGCCATACTGGGTAATTGCGCCACCTTCCACATGGCAATCCATTCAAAGTCAAGGTAAATTTGCAGAGCAGACTCGATGGGTCAAATGGCCTAATTCTAATCCTGTATCTTATGGTCTTAAATTTATTATTGAAGTATATATATATATATATATATCTCAAGTACCTTGAGATTTCATTTTTTGTAGGTATTTATAATAAAATTTATGAGAAACTATACATAAATTTTAAAAAATCTCACAAGCAAAAGAAAACAAAGAAGACAAATTGTGCAAGTAAAAAAGAACATACGTTGTAGAGTCCTTGAAAGTGAGACTGTAGGTTGTGGAATCAGTTCAGAGCTGAGGTGTGTTAAGTTATTACACTACGACTGTCAGGCTTCTGAACCAGCTTCTGAGTAACGTTATCTGTGCTGGTTCAGAAGCCTGATGGCTGTAGGGTAAAAACTGTTCCTGAACCTGGTGGTGTGTGCCCTAAGCTTTCTATACCTTCTACCCAGTGGTAGTAGTGAGAAGAGAACATGGCCTGGATGGTAGGGGTCCTTGATGATGGATGAAAAAACACGACTTAAGTGAAGCGATAGGCAATCTGCTGGAGGAACTGAGTGGAGCAGCATTTGGGAGCCGAAAGGGATTGTCAATGTTTTGGCTTGAAACCTTGCATCAGGACATTGATAATTCTCTTTGCCCCCACAGATGCTGCTTGACCTGCCAAGTTCCTCCAGCAGATAGTTTGTTGCTCCAGATTTCAGCATCTGTAGTCTCTTGTGTTTCTAATGACTTAATAGTATTGCTTACAGTTCAGTGGATTGTATCCACTGCCCATAATGCATTGGATGTATCATCAGAGATTTGATGATTGCTTTGTGGAATTTCTCCACAGGTCAGAACTCTGAGCTCTAATCGCTGCAACTTCAATTCCCTGTACACTCTCTTATTCTGAGCTTTCAATTCCCAACCTTCTACAGTGTTTCAGCGAAGCTCATTGCAAGTTCAACGCTCAAAGAACAGGGGCTCATTTTCTCACGGAGCACACCACATTGCCACTTCTGGATCCAATAATATCAGGTGATAAGCTTTGGCAGCATTTCTATTTTTATTTGATATTGTCAGCTTCAGAATCTGAATCAGAATCCTTTATTATCGCCAAGTATGTGGACATATACAGGAAATTTGATGCCGGTATTCTGTAGTATTTTCCTTTGGTAATTTCAAATCACAAATTCTTCAGCTCCCATGCATTCCTCCTCTTGACCGTTCTTTTCTTAATTACCTCTCTATCTTTTGTTTTACATAATCATTGCTGTTTATAATTTGACTCCCTGGCTTTCCACCCTTCTATTTTCTTTTCATTCTTTTACTTTTTTCTGCATTTTAGTGCTTTCCATTAAAAAGGTGGTCATTTTGAAACGTTAACTCCATCTTCCCTTCACAGATGTTGCATGGTTTGCAAAGTAATTCTGGGTATTTCTGATTTCATCACTTTCATCTTTTTGTTATGTGATCAAAGTACAGGCATAGCACAATTTCTAGCGCCTCCAATCCTGAGTAACTGTCATTCTGGTGTATTTAACCCTTGTGTCCTAATGAGGGACCTTAGCCCGAAATGCCCACTGCTTATTCCTCTCCATAGATGCTGCCTGATCTGCTGAATTCCTCCGGCATTTTGTGTGATTTGGTCTCATTTCCAGCAACTGCAGAACCTCTTGTTTATATTTAATCCTAAATTGGGTGGAACAGGTAGGCTATTTGCACCATATGAATGATTAGATTAATTACAGGTGTTTAAAAGTTCATTAGCTGTGCTTTGTTTCAAGTTGCTGCTTTATTACTGTATTCATCTATCACTGTGTACAACAGCTGAAACTTGACCTCCACTTATAGATAAACTGAAGGTACAGAAGGTGTGGATGCTGGGTTTGGGATCACAAATCAAACTGCTGGAGGAACTCAGTAGATGAGACAGTATCTGTGGACAGAAAGGAATTGTGGATTCCAGACCCTGCATTAGAACTGGGAGTATAGAGGGAGGATAGGCAGTACAAGGAGGTAAGAGGAAAGGGTGAGAGAGAGGCTGGTAGGTGATTAGTGGAAATGGATGCTGTGGGGGATGATGGAGCCAGGTGCAGAAAGGGAATGGGAATAGAGACAGAGACTGGGAGGTGATATGTGAAACCAGATCGGGGAAGGATGATGAGCAGATTGATTCAGGTGGGTGAGGGGTAGGGAAGGTAGACTAAAACAGAGGAAACCTCGCTGGACAGGGGTAGTGGTGATGGGCAGCTGGTACTCTGGGAGGGGTTGATAATGGATTTAGATAATGAGAGGAGGGGGAGGAAGGAAAGGTGAACAAAGGGGGAGAGAACCTAGGTGAACTGGAAAAGAAACACGGGGGGGGGAGTGGGTTATCTGTCATCAAAAAATTCAGTCTACATTGCATTGGGCTGTAGGCTATGCATGTAGAACACAAGGTGCTGTTCGTCTGGTTTGCTTTTGGTCTCACTGAAGTGGTGGAGAAAGCTGAGGACAGACAGGATGGTGTGGGAAAGGGAAGCAGAGCTGAAATTACATCCAGATGGAAGCTTAAGATGGCCACTGTAGACAGAGCGCAGTAACACTCTGCAAGATCATCAACTTGTCCACACTTGGTCTCAGCAATGTAGAGGAGGCCACATCGGGAGCATCAAATGCATTGGACCAGGCTGGGGAAGCTGGATGTGAATTCTGAACTAAATTCTAGTGAAGGGTCTTGGACTTAAACATTAATTCTCTTTATTTTTGCACAGATTGATGACAGTACTTTCAGCTATATTGCTGATTTCTAGTGTTTACTGTTTTTTGATGTTCATCTATATTTTATGGAAGTTTATTTATATCCCTTCATTGAGTTCTCTTCCCCTTTACAAATGTCATTTGATTACCATTCCATTTCCATGGTGTTCATCTTTATAAAGTTGAAACATATAAAGTCACTGAGTCATATAGCATGCAAGCAAATCCCTTGGCCCAACCAGTCCATGTCATCCAAGTTACCAATCAAAGCTTTTGACCTATATCCCTGGAAAACATATACATTTTCTATACATTTTACCTGTTCAAGTGTCTTTGCCTCAACTACTTCCTCAGGCAGCTCATTCCACAAGCAGATAATACTTGGATAAAGAAGTTGCTCCGAAGGGTCCTATTGAATCATCCCCCTCTCAGCTTAATCTTATGAATCCTAGTTGTAGATTCCACAATCCTCAAAGAAAGACTAGTGCATTTACCCTATCTATACCTCCCATGCATTCTCTTGTGTTCCAACAAATTAAGTCCTAGCCTGATCAACCTCTCTCTATAACTCTGTCTGTCAAGTTCTGGCAACATTCTTGTAAATCTATACTGCATTCTTTCCAGCTTAATGGTTTCATTCCTGTAGCAGAATGAACAAAAGTGAACATAATATTCCAGACGTGGCCTCACTACCATCTTGTACAATTGCAACATGACATCCCAGCTTCTATACTCAGTTCCCTGGTTGATGAAGACCAGCATGCCAAAAGCCTTCTTCACCATCCTGCCTGCTTATGACACCACTTTCAGGGAACCATGTATTGGTACTCTTAGGCCAACAGGGCTCTATGTTCACTGTAAAAGTCCTACCTTGATCTATTATTCAATAACACAATTGTGTGGTTATAATTTATTCTTAACATGACATACAATCTGCAATATCAATTACTGCCAGTGTTACTCCCAGTGGGTCATACCTTGCACCAATCTTACGAACAAATGCACTACATCATACACTACAGCATGTATTATTTGGCTTTCTAAGGTGCAGCTTTCCTTTTTCATCAATTTTTTTATGCGTTTCTACAATAGAGCTACAGAAAAAACAACAAAATGGAGATTTATACAGTGCAAAACAAACAAGTCCAATATATAATTCATAACAATAAGAAAAGCACCCAAAATAAAATCATGTAAGATTAGTATCCACCCCACCCTCCCACTGGGAAAAAAAAACCCAGTACAACCATTTCTGTGCATAAAAGAAAAAAAAATTAATCGGAGCATTCAACCCCACAGAGCTGTAAATATATATAAGAAAAAAGGAAGTATAATGCCGACTACCAAAACTATAATGTAATTCACAACAAAAAACCTTAAAACTTACAGAAAAAAAGCTGTAAGGGATTGTAGCATACAAAAAAAAGGATAAAGTTAACCTAAAGAGGAGTTATGAAAATATTCAAGAAAAGGTCCCCACATCTTATGAAACTTTATGTCCAAATTAAGATGTGAATAATGAATCTTTTCAAGGTCTAAACAGGACATAATATCACTCAGGCTACGTCCACACTAGACCGGATAATTTTGAAAGCGCCAGTTTCGAGTAAAAACGACAGGCGTCCATACTAGGCGTTTTTCAAAATACCTCTGTCCATATTAAAATGGATATTTGGGCGAATCTACTCCTACGGGCATACGCAGACACGTCTACTGAAAACAAGCGAAGAGGAAACGGTATAATATTTACGTTTCCGCGGCGGCATTGTGCTATTTCCATTGGTCAAAAACTAGAGTACCAACAACAACAGCAAAAGAAAGTTTTCAACCAATGTCTTCGAGGAATACAAAGAAAACCTCCGCTGGAAAAAGCAGACCGGACTTCTTTGTTTAGACAGATAATGAAGTTGAGCTGTTTCTGCGAGTTACAAACGACTACAAAGTCAGCAAAGCCTTCAAAGTCCTCTACCCAAGATCAATAAGAGAGTGGCATCTCCTGCCACCAGACCTGCGCAGTATTTCTGACATTAATATTTTTAAAGATAGACTCAATCAAATAAATTTAGGGGATCTAGTCAAAAAAGCTCGCTTTACAATTTAACTCTCACGCCGTTCACACCAACTGCGCGTTATAACAGCCGTCCGGCAGTGCTTACGCAGTACCAAGCAGAAGCAGAAAAAGCATTGTTGTTGTGGCGTTGTCATGACAGCATTTTTAAATATCTCCGTTTACTCCTTCCACACTACAATGCGCAACAATCGTTTTCAAATTTACACACTCTAGAGAGTGTCTTAGAAAAGCTCCATTTTTGGGGGATGAAAATGCCGTTTCAATGTGGATGGAGGGTCAAAACGAAGAGAAAAAGCTTTGTTTTCAAAATTATCCAGCGTAGTGTGGACATAGCATAAGCCATTAAGCGTGAGTGGGTGGGGCAGCATCTTTTCACCTAAGAAGAACTAACCATCTAGCCAAGAGAGCGGCAAAAGATAATGTTCGATGTTTAGTCGGACTCAAGTGCATATCTACTTCACCCAAGGTGCCAAAAAGAGCAACCAGAGGGTTAGTTTCGAAGTGGCAATTAAGAATATGAGATAGGGTTGAAAAACTTGCTTTCCAGAATTTCTCAAGACTAGGACAGCCCAGTACATATGGATAAGAGAAGCCTCAGCCCCTTTACACTTATCACAAACGGGACTAATGTCAGGGTAAAACCGCGATAATTTAGTTTTAGACATATTAGCCCTGTGTACAACCTTAAACTGCAAAAGGCTGTATCAAGCACATAAAGAGGTTGAGTTAACTGACTTAAGAATTCCTACCTTCCTACCTTCTATGTGGGATTCAACATTTTATGATTGGCATAGAAAAGGTATTAGATGCTTTGAAGATCTTTTTATAGATGGTTGTTTTGCAACTTTTCAACAACTGTCCGTAAAGTTTAACCAACCTAATACTCATTTCTTTAGATATCTTCAAATTAGGCATTTCATTAACCCTTTAATATCAAACTTTCCTGAGATGCCTGAGAAAAATGTTCTGGATCTGTTTCTTTGTATCAATCCATTGGGTAAAGGTTTAATATCTGCTATTCAGGATAAGTTAGTGATTTTGAGGCATGCCCCCTTCAATAAAATTAGAACTGCCTGGGAATATGGTCTAAATATCTACCTCCTTATCTGATGTGGTTTGGGATTCAATGCTTTCTTTCACTTAGTTATCATTTGAAATGCTAGAAGTTTAAGTATATGATTTAAAGGGTATTTTTTGCTTGTAAGAGAGATTTTCCTTTAAACTGGCACTTGCTTGTGAATTCCAAGTTCCAAGTTAGAATGATGAATCTGGAAACGGTTTTATTTCTTTCTACTTGATTTTGAAAACTGGACATTTTAAATGCAAACTGTGTATAGAAAAAGTCTCAAAATCTATAGAGTTTAACAGTTCTTGTATAATGGTGGTCATGCTATTCATCATGCTATAACTTAATTGTACACTTTCATTAGCTGATCTATTGATCTGTTCATTGTATGTTCTGGCCACTTCTTTCCATAATGCTTAACTTTTAACTTCTCATTCTTATTTTTCATTTCTTACATTAGAACTAACTCCCATGCTTTGGTCACTATTTCCTTATTGTTCCTATATTCTCATATTGGTTGTAACTTCCCAGGAAGAAAGCACTGATTGAAAAAGATTTACATGTATTGAAAATGATCTTTCTTCAGTTAAACTGGTTTAATTCAGTTTCGCCGGCTTGGTATTGCAGTCATTACTCAGTCGTTACTTATACTATAAATGGTCCCTTTGTGTATACAAGTTCTGAACATCTTGATTACATAAAATATTTTCCATGATGCAAATACTTTCAACTAAAGTTTGTTCCTAGCGTTTTACAAACACTCAACAATCAATATGTTTTATGAATTATGCACCATTTGTAGATTAAACTTGGACTTCTTGTATTGATGTTATTGTTTTAATATGACTACAGTCTTATAACAGTATGTGATGCACAATGGAGAAATGTTTGTCTGTATTTGTCTTGTCCATACTATTACTACTGACAAATACTTGCCTTTTATGAGTTTTTCAGACTTGAATTAATATGCAGTTTCTGTTTGGTATTGATTTTAGTACTTTGAAAGGACCTCACATCTTAATAATTTGGTTTATGTCTTTTTAATTGGTCGTTTAAGAAGATATTTATCCAAATTATTTAAAGACGCATATAAAATTTTAACTAGGAGATAGATAATGAATTATTAGAAGCTATAATATAAAACAATACTCTAGTTAGCTAAAAATCTGTTGAACACAATCACTAAAAACAAAATAATGTTTGGAATCTACTGTGATTCATATTTTGGACATGGCTGCATTCTAAAATGCAAAAGTGAAAATGGGACATAAAGAATTGATTAGCCATTTTCCAAACAGGGTATGTAATGAGTTATCATTTAGCTGTCGGCCACTGAGTAATAATTTCCAAACTGGATGTCAAGGTTTAACATTTTACATCGAAAAACATAGTTTGCAATTCAATGAGGTATTGCCAGCAGTATATAGTAATATTTAATTCTTCCTGGAGGTATAAGTGCAAAAATAGATGCCCTGCTTGTGGCAATAAAATGTTCAGTTACTGATAAATTGCATGGAGCTGTCTTGTAGAACAGTGGCACTGAACCAGGAGTTAACATGTGAAGCTTGTTGTAGTTGAAGTGCAGCATATCTTCAGTTAATGTTCAGCACAGTGAATCGTTTACTAAATAAAACTGCATTTTTGTCTAGAGCCAACTATTGAATCTTGAATACATTCCTCAGTGGATGACTGGCTTGCCTTCTAAGAATGCCATTAATCTCTCATGCCATATTGATTCCTCATTTACAGTTAGTTTAATGACTTTGACTTTGCTGAGCCCTATATTGGATTCTGCTGTAGATAGGACATCAGGTGCTTGATGGGCTGACGATGGGTTTTGTGGGAAGTTCTCTACACTTTTCATTACCTGACAAATGATTCAGGGATCTCAATGCCCTCCTGGATGTTCTCTCATTCTCTCTTTTGACATTGGTTTGCTCATCCAGTAGACCTGGAGGACGTTGTGGGCACGTTATTAGTGGTATCGCTCCAATTTTAGTGGTATTGCTCCAACCTTCTCAAGGTTGACTAACAGATTCTGGGCCAACAACAGACTCACCATGAACACCAAATTCCAGGTGTACACAGCCTGTGTGCTGAGCACTTTGCTCTACACCAGCGAAACTGGGACCCTGCACACAAAACAAGAGCAGTGACTCAATGCTTTCCATATGCGCTGCCTCAAACACATACTTGGTATCACCTGGGAAGACAAGGTTACCAACAACACAGTGATCGAGGGAGCAGGCAGCATCTCCATGTTCATCATCCTCAAACAGAGGCATATGCGTTGGCTAGGCCATGTCTTGCACATGGCAGATGGGCGCATACCAAAGGACTTTCTCTTTGGGGAGCTGGAGTCTGGAAAGTGGCCAACAGGAAGACCTGCAAGCATGACCTCAAGGCCCTTGGTATTAGCACCAACACATGGCAGTCACTCACCCCAGACAGGTGTGCCTGGAAGCAGGAGGTGAAAAAGGGTCTCTTGAGGTACAAGATCACTCTGATGCAGCAAGCAGAGGAAAATAGAGCCCGCCGAAAGCTCTGTGCCCAAGAATGTGGCAAGAATTGTCACTCCCGCATTGGACTCCACAGTCACAGCAGTGTTGCTTAACCCAATCTACCAGAGGCGCAAACCCATGATCCCCTGTGATCGACTGCTGCCTATACATATTATTGGCTAGCTTACTTTCATGTATCATCCTTATCACTTCTTATGCCTTTCTAGTTACCTTCTCTTGGTTTTTAAAAGTTTCCCAATCCTCTATCTTTGCACAAATTTTTTGCTACATGATATGCCATTTCTTTTGCTTTTATGCTGCCTTTGACTTCTCTTGTCTACTGCAGTTGCCTCATCCTCCTTTTAGAATATTTCTTCATCTTTGGGATGTATCTATTCTGTGTTTATGAATTTCCCCCAAAAACTTCAGCCATTGCTGTTCTGATGTCATCCCCAACGGTGTCCCCTTCCAATCAACTTTGACCAACTCCTCTGTCATGCCTCTTTAATTTCCTTTGCTCCACTGTAATACTGATCATCTTCCTCCTAAACTGCAAGGTAAAATCTATCATATTATGTTCATTGCCTCTTAAGGGTTCCTTTACCTCAAGCTCCCCAATCAAATCTGATTTATTACACAACACCCAATCCAGAATTGCCTTTCCCTTCTTGAGCTCAACCACAAGGTGCTCTAAAAGTCCACCTTGTTGGCATTCTACAAATTCCTTCTCTTGGGATCCTGCGCCAACCTGATTTTCCCAATCTACCTGCATATTGAAATTCCCCATGACTTTTCAAACATTGTCTTTTTTACATGACTTTTCTATCTCCCATTATAATTTATATCCTGTATTCTGGCGACTGTTCAGGGGCCTATATATAACTCCCATAAGCGTTTTTTTACCCTTGCAGTTTCTCAACTTTAGCCACAAGGATTCTAAGTCTTCTGATCACAGAGCCATAGTTCTAGAACACTACAGTTACAGAAACAGGCCCTTCAGTCCATCTAGTCTATGCTGAACCATTAATCTGCCTCGGATCATTGGCCTGTAGATAAATAGAGGTAGACCATGGGGTTGTATTGAATTAAGTAGGGTATGAGGCTGGTACTGCAGTTGGTAGCAAGTAGCATTTGAAAAATAATTCGCTCATGCTAGCAATTCATGCCAAGCTACTTCCTGCACTTCATTTACATCCTGAGCCAATATTTGTAGCATGAACAACATCACGATTTCATCTTAGTGTGTTCTGAGTTATGTCTTGTTGGTATTGGTGTCAACAGTACCAGAAGTATACATGATTACTCTCCTTGCCACCTCTTTCATCCAAATCTCCTCAAGTCTTGGTTCCTACTCTCTTGCCTCCTCGGCCAATGCTCGAAGTAACACTCGAGAATGATTCCTGGACAAATTGTCTCCACTTCTTGCAACCTCACATTTGAAAAGTGTAAGAAACAGAAAATACTGGAGGAACTCAGAAGGTGAGGTGGTATCTATGGAGAAGACTAAACAGGTGATGTTTTTGACCTAGACCCTTCATCAGGATTGGAAGGGAAGTGTTTAGAAACCAGAATAAGAAGGTAGCAGAGCGGATGGAGTACAACCTGGCAACTGATAGGTGAAACCAGGTGAGCAGCTGCTGTAAGTTTTCCCGAGAGACGTAGAGTAGTGCAGCATGGATACAGGACCTGTCGCTCAATGAGTCTATACTGACCATGCTGCTCATTCAGCTACGCCAATTTCCTGAGTTCAGCATATATCCCGCTGAGCCCCTCCACGTAGCTATCCAATTGTTTCTTACATGTATGTGTAAGTGGTAGAACCTGGAGGAGTTGAGGAGAATGTGGGATTTATAAGTTAGCAACCCACTTGCCTTTGGGGTGTGGAAGGAAATCAGATCATTCAGGAGGAACCCATGAAGTCACAGGGAGAATCCCACAGCTTCTGAGGTCAGGATTGAACCCAGATCTCTGGCACTGTGAGACAGCAACTCCAGCCGTTGCACCACCGTGGTGCAGGGGTGATTTACAGTACATGTGGTGCAGGAAATACAATAAAGCTCTGCTAATCCAGTACAATCAGGACTTTAGTGGCACTGGATTGACAGTTTCCCTGGATCACTGAACGCAAACCCAATTTTAATTCAATTTTTGTGGATGTTGTACTGTATCATCATAAATTTGCCAATGAATCTAGTGAGTTCCAATTTGCTTACTGTCACACAGGTCAACAGCTGATTGACTCTTCACTCAGCTCTGGAACATCTGGACCATGAAGATGCATACATCAGAATTCTCTTCATTAACTCCAGCCCAGCATTCAACATTATCATCTCCTCGAAACTAATCACTGAGTTCAACTAATCGCCTTGTCCTCAACTGGTGTGGGTAACACTCACCTCAACTCAGACCTTATTCCGGAATCTATGGACTTACTGTTGCTCACTCTACAACTCATGTTTTCAGTATTATTTTTTTATTTGCACATAGTATATATGTACTTTGATAATAAATTTACTTTGAACTTTGAGTCTGAAGGGAGCTGAGGAGCTGGGGTCCCAGAGAATTTGAATGGAGAGCACAGACCAAAGGCTCTGTTTCAAAGCAGCATGAGAAGCAGATCCCGATGGGTTTCCAGGAATCATTAACTGGTGAGACAGATATCAAATACGTGGGTTTTCTGAGTGGTTGGACAGTGGATTAACGTAGTTTTGAAAGAATGGGTGGATAATAGGTATGAGATGGACCTGGTGTCTCCAGGATGGCTTTAAGATGTGAATGAAACCAAATTGCCCAGCAGAACTCCAACACGGTTACGGGGAGGAGGTGCAAACTCCACACAGACAGCTCCTGAGATCAAAATTAAACCCAGGATCCATGGAGCACTAGCTCTTGCCCCACTATGCGATGCTTAATGGTGCTTTCTAGGAATGGATTGCAGAAGCAACAATGAATGTGGCTGAATTGCCAAGATATCAGCCTTCCCACAAACCTCGTCCCTACTCCCCTTGCATCCTCTGTGTTACCTGACCCCGAAAATATTAGCACCAAACTAAAGTTTTAACCTTTAACCAACTATTGAGCAAGATGTATACTTACTGCATATCAAACTCATATCAAACCGTTGTTCTTGTTGCACTGAGCACTTTATATCCACTCATGATCACTGCAGACTGCTATTGATGGATTTAATTTTCTCACCACCCTTCACAAAAAGATCTCTGTACCACATTTGAC
Source organism: Mobula hypostoma (assembly GCF_963921235.1). NCBI lineage: Eukaryota > Metazoa > Chordata > Chondrichthyes > Myliobatiformes > Myliobatidae > Mobula > Mobula hypostoma. The sequence goes on along the minus strand of NC_086115.1, from coordinate 28,743,418 downwards.
AGGCAGGCAGGAGCACTGGTCTTGACTTATGTAAAATAAAACAATGTGTCACCTAAGGGAGACCAGCTGTCTGGAGCGATATCAGATAGAACTGGCAAATATTTGCCTTGAGATATGTAGAAGAACTCAATGCAACCCATTTTAAACTGTCAAGAGTTTTTTTAAACTGCTGGTACCTTTGCAGATTGATCCATTTTGAATCACATTTAAGTAGAAACATGTTCAGCTACACCAGAAGAACATGTTTGTAAAAGTGAACTGTAACACATCAGGTGATAAATTTAATCTGGATCCTTCATCTGTCTGCTAATTATTTCATGAATCCTAAGTAATTGCTTGCTATTGAACTTTAAAATACTTTAAGATATGTTGGCTGTTACAGAGATCTTCAGTATCTTTCCACAGATAAGTGAACATGATAATATACAATCAGTTATTTCAGAGTTTTATTAAAATTACAGGCTCACTTTTTGACTATTTAACTTCCTTGAGACCAATTTTTTTTATTTTTTAAGACAAGAATGATCCTCTTGTTTTACCATAATTATTAATTTTTCAAAATCATTTTTATTAACTATTTTTCTTCTTGGAAAACTAAATGTTACAGATCAATTTTGCAGCCATTTAAATGTTCATTTAAAAAAAATACCATCAATGCAATTGGAGAGATTTTTGAAGTACTTTTCAGTGTAAGAATTAAGAGCTGCAAAAGAACTCCAAATCTTCCTCGTATTTCCTCGTGTTGTACAATGAATCTTATTTTACACAGTATTGTCCACCTGGCCTGCACAGACCCCTTTGCATTTTCCTGTTCCCATCCAAACAACTGAAATAGAATTATTTTGGAAGTGTAGAATGGAAAGCTTGTGCTTGTTTTCAACTACTATAGTGAAAGGCCCCAAACATTACGTTAGATAGCTGTTCCTCCATTAGCTTAACTAGTAAACAGATGGCAGCAACACAAAGGCTTGCCAAAAATAACTATTTTTGGTTCTTAGACATGGAAAAGCAGTCTACATAATCTGGTTGGTAAGTCATATCAGGCAGGTTTGTGTTTTCATAACACTGGATAATTTTACATTTCACACAGAAGTGTGGCAGCTAAACAAAAACAGAAAGAGCTACTTTGTTTGCTTCTATTCATAAAAAAAATGTTTTTGGAAATGATTTGTGGGGCTGAAAATATATTGCTGTTGGTACCTATTGAATAGAATAACTCAATTGAAAAGATCAAGGCAACTCAAATGCTAAGTAAGCAATTTGATTGGATGACAGAAAGTCTACCCATTTCAAGTGATCGCCTAATCAAAAAAAAATTGACTCCTTGAGTAATTGAAATCCATAAGCAGCAACTGGACTCTCCCATTCAATGAAAAAAATATGATTTTCTTCACTTGCCATATTGAATTACTACTGTATGACTCTTTAAAAAATTGCATTTTGAATGCAAACACTTTTGAACAAAATCACAAGCTCACCAAGTGAATCATTCGTAAAGAAACGACTCCAGTCCCCATTTTCCTCAAAGGTCAGCTTCATCCTATCCTTATCCTGAGGTTTGAGTAATGTGCCATCCTTGTAATGCATGGTAGCACAGTGAAGCATTCATCTGGGCAAGTCAAAAACAGCTCTTCCAATCCTCACTCGTCCTTCTATTCTAATATGCCTTCATTCTGTATTCCTTTTTCTTGTCCTCTAAACCTCAAAGGGTCACAACTGCCCCTCAGTGCAACTTGCTTGACTTCTTGCTCCCAGTTATATGCCTTTCTGTTTTGTCCATGCTACTTTTATTGATGTTAAAAATATATATTGAAGCTATTCCCCTGCTGTGCTCTGGGTTATAATAGGCCATGAGCTGCTGGAATCTGCTGATCTATTTGGGAATTATTGTTTTCCTTTGTCATCTCTCTTTTATTACCAGAGTGCCTCGGATTGTCACCCCTGGGAAGGATATGATTGCAGACTGGAATATAGGGCATACGTGTGATATCTGCGAAGCTTTATTTTGTTTTAACTAGCAATACCAGTGGACATTTCCCCTGTAGCTGTTTTATTTGCAGAAACAATTGTCCCTTATAAAAAAAAAACTGCAGGAAACTGAGTTAATTTTTTGAATTATCTATTACCTCTGGGAAAATTTATATATATAAAGTTTTTAAAACTTGAAAATTGCATTACCTTGTAATGTACAATTTTGCTTTCAAGTATGGGTCTGAGGAATAATAAGCTGGAGGCAGTGTATCAGTGCTCAGGAAAGTCACAGATTACTGCGGACTTCATCCTGAAATGATTTTTGAATTTTAAGTGGCATTTCGACTGGATTGCAGAAAAATACCATAAAAACATAAGACATAGGAGCAGAATTAGGCCATTCGGCCCACCGGCCTCCTCCATTCCATCATGACTGATTTATTACTCCGCTCAATACCATACTCCTGCCTCCTCCCCATAACTTTTGATGCCCTTACTACTCAAGAACCTTTCAACCTCTATTGTAAGCACAATGGATTCTGGTTAATTGGACCATCAGTTAACTGGGGCTGCCGCTTATTTGGAATAACTCTTAAAGAACAAAAACAAATTGAGAAAATACTAGGGATTCCCTTTGTTTATTTGGGGCACTATGCTGCTTAATTGGGACAGGATGCTGAACAGTTTCTAACTAGCATCAGTCATGTGTACTTGTGTGCTCTTAGACACTGCATCATGCTTACAGCAAACAGTTTTTAAATAGTGTCAGTTGAGTGTGTTTTTATTCAAAAAGCAATGATCCTTGTGACTAACTGTTGATGATAAATAAGCATTAAGACAATTCAGAACTGTTTTGCTCACTGTAGTTTTAAGCATTCAGGTTTGGAGATGCCAGAAATGGCCAGGAATGAAAATGAAAGGATCTCACTACTTCAACAAGTTAGGAACTTAATAGAATTTGAAGGTATTGACAATCATTTTAAACATTACAATGAAAATGAAGATTTGGAGGATGCAATGTTGAAATCATTGTATGAAGACAGTCCCTTATCTGCATTAGGTATCTGTGCTGACTTTGTTCACTTACAGGTCAGTCAAAAGTAGATGTTGCATACATTGGATGTATTCCTCCACCGATAAAAATTCAAAACTAATACACAGTTTTATAGCACTGTAATAGTATTTGTAGTGTTCTAATTTGTTCGGTATTTCATTTAAATACATAATTTGTTACTCAGTTATACCTTTTTAACTATTTCCATGAAACCAGCTAATTGGACCAGCTAACAACAGGAATTCTGCAGATGCTGGAAATTCAAGCAACATACATCAAAGTTGCTGGTGAACGCAGCAGGCCAGGCAGCATCTATAGGAAGAGGCGCAGTCGACGTTTCAGGCCGAGACCCTTCGTCAGGACATTGGACCAGCTGCTTATTTGGGCCAAAATGTACTGGTCCTGATATTTCCATAGGATCATAAGACCTTAAGACATAGGAGCAGAATTAGGCCATTTGTTCCATTGAATCCGCTCCGCCATTCAATTATGACTGATCCTTTTTTTAAAATCTCCTCCTCAACCCCGGTTCCCAGCCTTCTCCCCATAACCTTTGATGCCATGTCCAATCAAGAACCTATCAATCTCTGCCGTAAATACACCCAACAACCTGGCCTCCACAGCTGTTTGTGGCAACAAATTCCACAAATTCACCACCCTTTGTCCAAAGAAATTTCTCTACATCTCTATTTTGAAAGGACACCCCTCTATCCTGAGGCTGTGCCCTCTTGTCCTAGACTCTCCCACCATGGGAAACATCTTTTCCACATCTACTTTGACTAGGCCTTTCAACATTCGAAATGTTTCAGTGAGATCCCCCCCTCATCCTTCTGAATTCCAGTGAGTACAAAACCAGAGCCATGAAACGTTCCTCGTATGATAACCCTTTCATTCCTGGGATCATCCTTGTGAACCTCCTCTGGACCCTCTCCAATGCCAGTACATCTGTTCTAAGGTGAGGGGCCCAAAACTGTTCATAATACTCAAAGTGAGGCCTCACCAATGTCTTATTAAGACTCAGCATCATATCCTTGCTCTAGTATTCTAGACCTCTTGAACTGAATGCTAACATGACCAATGACTTGGCCTCACAGCCAAGTGAATCCACTATATACCCAATGACTTGGCCTCATAGCTGTCTGTGGGAATGAATTTCACAGATTAATCACCCTCTGTCTGAAAGAAATTCCTCTTCATCTCTGTTCTAAAGGGACATTATTGCATTCTGAGGCTGTGCCCTCTGGTCCGAGACTCCCCCGCTATTGGAAACATTCTCTCCGTGTACACTCTGTCTAGGCCTTTCACTAATCAACAGGTTACAATGAGATTCCCACTCATTCTTCTAAACTCCAACGGTTACAAGCCCACAGTCATCAAATGCACCTCATATGTTAACCCTTTCATTCCTGATATCAGTTGAGTGAACCTTGTCTGGACCCTCCAATGCCAACACATCCTTTCTCAGATAGGGGACCCAAAACTGCTCACAATACTCTGTGCAGTCTGAGCAATGCCTCATAAAGCGTCAACTTTATAAAGCTTGACTTTGGTTTCATTTAACCAAGAAATATTGTTCCAAACATTTTCTTTGGACCTGTGCTCCTACTGTAGGCAGCATGCCTGACAGCAGACTTAGTTTTTAAAAATGTATGTGATGGTCCATACAGTTATGTGGGAAATGGCATGGTGCAGCATTTATTAGTACCAGAAAGCAACCTTTGCAACCCTCATATACCTAGTAGATAGAGGAAAGGATCTGCAAAGCCAGGAGTTGAAATTCCCAGCAGAGGTTCTGATGTAATCTTGTTGCAGTAATTTAGTGTGAGTCACTCTGGGTACATGATAATCTGTTAGAAGTTGAAAGCAAGGAGTATACCACGGCAGTGCTCTTCGACATCAAGAAAAAATGGTTAGATTTTCTGTCTTTGGAGATGATCATCCACTGGCACTTGAAGGCATAAATATACCAAAACTCAAAGTAAAACTAAATTTATTATCAAATATATATAAGTCACCATACGTTACTTTGAGATTCATATTCATGCAGGCACTTACAGAAAAATTAAATAATATGATAGAATTTATGAAAAATTATACATAAACAAAGATTGACAAACAACCAATATATAAAAGACAACAACTGTTCAAATAATTAATACTGAGAACATGAGTTGTAGAATCCTTGAAAGTGAGTCTGTAGGTTATGGAATATGTTCAGAGTCGAAGTGAGTGAAGTTGTCCACTGATGGCTGTAATGAGAATAGTGAAGGTCTTTAATGATCAAGGCACCAGCTCTTGAAGATGCCCTCAATGGTGGGAACCCTTGTGCATGTGATGAAGCTGGCTGAGTGTACAACCCTCTATTATCTTTATGTTGTTACGCTATACATTGTTCCTCAAACAGGGACGATAGTGTTCTTGCCTTTGGAAGACATTTAGAAGATTGGCATTCCTGGACCAAGCACCCTTCTCCCTGCTTCTTAGCAGGTCTTGAAAACATGATGTTTAAAAAGAGCTTGGAGCCTTTCAGAATTTTCGTTGGGCTGCGATCTTAACAATCTCAGGCAACTGGCAGGAGCCAATAAAAAGAAGCAAGGTGTAAGCGGAGTGGCCAGTGTTAGAGTGGACAGGCTTTTGGCTCAACAAGCTAGAGTGAGAACAGTAATTGGTTAGAACTTAAGCTTGAGAACTTAGAGGTATAACAAGTGTAGGCAGGATGGTAGTTAAGACATTGAAATGTTGCTTCTGTGAGATATTGGATTTCAGTTTACCTAATGGTCTTCCTGATGACTACATCTGCAGGAAGTGTACCCAACTTAAGCTCCTGATTGATAAGGTCAAGGAACTGGAGCTGGAGCAGAATATACTCAGGGCCATCTAGGAGACTGAAAACCTCATAGATGAGACTTTTACTGAAGTGGCTGACTATAGGAGAAGTAAGGGGAGTAAGCAGTCAATACAGGATTGTCCTCAGCCCTGTCTAGTGTTCTTTGGATACCACTGGGGGAGGGGGGATGACCTAGCTAGGCACAGCAGCAGCAGCCAGACCAGTGACACTGTGCTGGCTCTGAAGCTCAGCAGGGAATGGAAAATTCAGGCAGATTGATAGTGATAGAGGATTCAATAGTTCGGGGAATGGACAGGAGATTCTGTGGCTGTGGAAGCGAAGCCAGGATGGTGTGTTGCCTCTCAGGTGTCCAGGAAGCCTCAGAGCAGATGCAGAAGATTCTCAAGAGGGAGGATGAGCAGCCTGAAGATATAGTGCAAATTGGCACCAATGTCATAGGTAGAAAGGGGGAAGAGGTCCTCTGCAGTGAGTATAGAGAGGTAGGGAAGAGACTGAAGATAGGACCTCCAAGATAGTAATCTTTGGATTACTCCCAGTGCCACATGCTAGACAGGGCAAGAATAAGATGATAGTGCAGATGAATGTGTGACTGAGGAAGTGGTACAGGGGGCAGGGTTTCAGATTTCTGGATCATTGTGATCTCTTATGGGGAAGGTCTACCCTCTACAAAAGGGATGGGTTACAAAGGGGAAACAATATCCTTGTGAGGAGATTTGCTAGAGCTGTTGGGAAGGGTTTAAAACTAATTTTGCAGGAGGTTTGGAACCAGAGTGATAGGGTTGAGGATGGAGCAGTTGGTATAAAAGTTCTGCATTGTGTAGTGAGACTGTGAGGATGGACAGACAGATGACACTTCTGTCTGTCATAATATGAACAAATTCACCCTGAAATTTGAGAAAGAGAAGCTAAAGTCAGATGCATCAGTATTACAGTGGAGTAAAGGGAATTACAGAGGCATGAGAGAGGAGATGGCTAAGATTGATTGGAAGAGAACACTAGCTGGGGTGACAGCAGAGCTGCAGTTCAGAAGGCACAGGATAAATCCCAAAGAGGAAGAAGTATTCTAAAGGGAAGATGTCACAACTATGGCTAACAGAAGAAGTCAAAGCCAACATAAAATCCAAAGAGAGGGCATATGATAGAGCAAAAATTAGTCAGAAGTTAGAAGATTGGGAAGCTTTTAAAAACCAACAGAAGGCAACAAAAAAAGTCATTAAGAAAGAAAAGAATGGAATACAAAAGTAAGTTAGCCAATAATATTAAAGAGGATACCCCAAAAATTTCTTCAGATACATAAAGTGTAAAAGAGAGGCCGGAGTGGATATTGAACTGCTGAAAAATGATGCTGGACAGGTTGTATAGGGATCAAGGGAATAGCGGACAAACAGAATAAGTATTTCGCATCGGTCTTCTCTGTGGAAGACACTAGCAGTACGGTGGAAGTTCCAGAGTGTCAGGAGTCCAAAGTGTGTGAAGTTGCCATTACTAGGGAGAAGGTTCTTGGGAAATTGAAAGGTCTGAAGGTAGATAAGTCACCTACCTGGACCAGATGATGTATGTGCCAGTGTTCTGAAAGAGGTGACTTAAGAGATTGTGGAGGTACTAATAATGATCTTTCAAGAATCCCTAGATTCTGGAATGCTTCCGGAAGACTGAAAAATTGCAAATGTCACTCCATTCTTCAAAAAGGGAGAGAGGCAGAAGAGTGGAAATTATATGCCAGTCAGTCTGACCTCAGTGGTTGGGAAGATATTGTAGTCGATTATTAAGGGCATGATTTCAGGGTACTTGGAGGCACATAATAAAATAGGCTGTAGTTTGCATGGTTTCCTCAAGGGAAAATCTTGCTTGACAAATCTCTTGGAATTCTTTGAAGAAATAACAAAGCAAGATAGAAAGAGTAGAATCGGCTGATGTTGTGTACTTGGATTTTCAGAAGGCCTTTGACAAGGTGTGATTCATAAGGCTGCTTAACAAGTTAAGAGCCCATGGCATTACAGGAAAGATACTGGCATGAGGTTGATTGGCAGGAGGCAAAGAGTAGGAATAAAGGGAGCCTTTTTTGTTTGGCTGCTGGTTACTAGTGGTGTTCCACAGGTGTCCGTGTTGGGACCGCTTTTTAAGTTATATGTCAGTAACTTTGATGACAGAATTGATGGCTTTCTTGCAAAGTTTGCAGACAATATTAAGTTAGGTGGGGGGGGAGTGGGACAGGTAGTTTTGAGGACTTAGATTAGGAGAATGTGCAAAGAAATGGCAGATGGAATACGGTGTTGGGAAGAGTATGGTCATGCACGTTGGCAGAAGAAATGAAAGAGTTGACCATTTTCTAAATGTAGAGTAATTTCAAAAATATGAGGTGCAAAGGGACCTGGGAGTCCTTATGTAGGAATCTCTAAAGGTTAATTTGCAGTTTGAGTCAGTGGTGAGGAAAGCAAATGTGATGTTAACATTCATTTCAAGAGGACTAAAATATAAAAGCAAGGATGTAATATTGAGGCTTTATAAATCACTGGTGAGGCCTCACTTGGAGTATTGTGAACTATTCTGGCCCCTTTATCTTTGTGCTGAAACTGGAGAGTGTTCAAAGGAGGGTCATGAAAATGATCAAAGCAAATGCTGGTGAACGCAGCAGGCCAGGCAGCATCTATAGGAAGAGGTACAGTTGACGTTTCAGGCCGAGACCCTTCGTCAGGACTAACTGAAAGAAGAGATAGTAAGAGATTTGAAAGTGGGAGGGGGAGGGGGAAAATCCAAAATGATAGGAGAAGACAGGAGGGGGAGGGATGGAGCTAAGAGCTGGAAAGTTGATTGGCAAAAGGGATATGAGGCTGGAGAAGGGAGAGGATCATGGGATGGGAGGCCTGGGAGAAAGAAAGGGGAAGGGTGGGAAGCCCAGAGGATGGGCAAGGAGTTATAGTGAGAGGGACAGAGGGAGAAAAAGGAGAGAGAGGAAAAAAATTAATAATAATAATAAATAAATAAAGGATGGGGTACGAAGGGGAGGTGGGGCATTAACGGAAGTTAGAGAAGTCAATGTACAAGCCATCAGGTAGGAGGCTACCCAGATGGAATATAAGGTGTTGTTCCTCCAATCTGATGGCATGAACATTGACTTCTCTAACTTCCATTAATGCCCCACCTCCCCTTCGTATCCCATCCCTTATTTATTTATTTATTTTTCCTTTTCCCTTTTTTCCCCTTTTCGCTCCCTCTGCCCCTCTCACTATAACTCCTTTCCCATCCTCTGGGCTTCCCCCCCTGCTTTCTTTCTCCCTAGGCCTCCCATCCCATGATCCTCTCCCTTCTCCAGCCTTATATCCCTTTTGCCAATCACCTGTCCAGCTCTTAGCTCCATGCCTCCCCCTCCTGTCTTCTCCTATCATTTCGGATCTTCCCCTCCCCCTCCCCCTTTCAAATCTCTTACTATCTCTTCTTTCAGTTAGTCCTCACAAAGGGTCTCGGCCCGAAACGTCGACTGTACCTCTTCCTATAGATGCTGCCTGGCCTGCTGCGTTCACCAGCATTTTTTATGTGTGTTGCTTGGATTTCCAGCATCTGCAGGTTTCCTTGTGTTCACGAAAATGATTCCAGGATTGAATGAATTGTCATATGAAGAGCATTTGGTGATTCTAGCCTTGTATTCACTAGAATTCATGAGAATGAGGGGTGGCCGAATTGAAATCTATTGAACGTTGAAAGGCCTTGATTAAATGGATGTGGAGAGGACATTTCCTATGGTGGGAGAGTCTAAGACCACAGCCTCAGCATAGAGGGGCGCCCTTTTTACAATGGCGATGAGGAGGAATTTCTTAAATTAGAGGGTAGTGAATCTGTGGAATTTTTTGCCACTTTTTGGTGTGGGGACCAAGTCTTTATATATATTTAAGGCAGAGGTCGATAGATTCTTGATTGGGCATGAAGGGATATGGGGAGAAGGCAGGAGGTTGGGGCGGAGATGAAAAAATAGATCAGCCATGATGAAATGAAGGAGCAGACTTGATGAACCAAATTCTGCTCCTATATTTTATGGTCTTATGATAGGATAAAATTGCAGTCAGTGGTATGAGCTGAAGTGTAACGTGGAGGCAAAATTGAAAAGGGTGATGAATACAGTACTGAAGGTGTTATATCTGAATGCACACAGACGGAATAAGGTGTATGATCTTGCAGCAGAGTTAGAGATTGGCAGATATGATGTTATAGGCGTCACTGAGTTGTGGATGAAAGAAAGATCATAGCTTGGAGCTTGACGTCTAAGTATACACATTGTTTCTATCAAAAGGACAGGCAGGTAGGCCAAGGGGATGAGATAGCTCTGTCAGTAAAAAATGAAATCAAATCCTTAGGAAGGGGTCACAGAGGATGATAGTGCCATTAGTTTCAAGGTAATTTTGGAAAAGGATTGGTTTGGTCCTCGTGTTGAAATTCTAAATTGGACAGTTTCTAGTTTTGATGGTATCAGAAAGGATCTGGCAAGTGTGGACTGGGACAGGTTGTTTTCTGGCAAAAGTGAACTTGGTAAGTGGGAGGCCTTCAAAAGGCAAATTTTGAGAGTACAGAATTTGTACTTATGTACCTGACAGAATAAAAGACAAGAACAACAGATTTAGTGAACCTTGGTTTTGGAGAGAGTTTGAGCCCCTGGTTAAGATAAAGAAGGAGGTGCATAGCAGGTATAGGTAGGTAGAAACAATTAAGGTACTTGAGGAGTATAAGAAATGCAAGAGAACTTTTAAGGTGAAAATAGGAAGGCAAAGAGAAGGCATGAGGTTGTTCTAGTAGACAAGGCGAAGGAGAATCTTAAGGGCTTCTGCAGATACAGTATATTAAGAGCAAAAGGATAGCAGGGGACAAAATTGGTCTTGTGGAAGATCAGAGTAGTAATCTACACATAGAGCCAAAAAAGATGGTGGAGACCTTAAATGAAATTTTTGCATCTGCACTTACTTGGGAGATGGACACAGATTCTGTAGAAGCAAAGCAAGGCAGCAGAGAGGTCATAGACCATATACAGATTACAGAGGAGGAGGTGTTTGCTGTCTTCAGGCAATTTAGGATGGATAAGTTCCCAGGGCCTGACAAGGTGTTCCCTTGGACCACGTGAGAGGCTAGTGCAGGCATTGCAGGGGCCTTAGAAGCGATATTTAAAACATCCTTCGTGATGGGTGTTGGAGGATTGGAGGACAGTGAAAGTTGTTCTGATGTTTGAGAAAGTCTTTAAAAATAAGCCAGGAAATTATAGGCTGGTGAGCCTGACATCAATAGTGGGAAAGCTTTTGAAAGGTATTCTTAGGAACTGGATATATAAATATTTGGATGGACAGGGACTGATTAGGGATAGTCAACATGGCTGAATGCGTGGTAGGTCGTATCTAACCGATCTTAATGAGTTTTTCAAGGAAGCTACCAGGAATGTTGTGAGAGCAAAGCAGTGGATGTTGTCTACATGAACTTTAACAAGGCCTTTGACAAGGTCCCATGTGGGAGGTTGATTACCAAGGTTCTCTCGTTTGGCATTCAAGATGAGGTTGTAAATTTGATTAGATGTTGGCTTTGCAGGAGAAGCCAGAGAGTGGTGATAGATGGTTGTCTGTCTGACAGGAAGTCTGTAACTAGTGGTGTGCTACAGGGATGGGTTCTGGACCCATTGTTGTTTGTCATCTATATCAACAATCTAGATGATAATTGTGGTAAACTGGAACAACAAATTTGCAGATGATACCAAGATTGAGGGTAGTAGGCAGTGAGGAAGAATATCAAAGCTTACAGTGGGATCTGGACCAGCTGGGAAAAAGGTCTGAAAAATGGCAGTTGGAATTTAATGCAGACAAGTGTGAGGTGTTGCACTTTGGGAGGGCCAACCAGGACAAGTCTTACATGGCATTACATGGTGAGTGGTAGTGCACTGATGAGTGTGGAGAACAGTGCAGGAAGATACAGGTCCATAATTTCTTGAAAGTGGCATCACAGGTAGATAGGGCTGTAAAGAAAGCTTTTGGCACATTGGCGTTCAAAAAGTCAATGTAATGAGTATAGGAGTTGGGATGTAATGCTGAAATTTTAGAAGATATTTTTGAGGCCTAAAATAGTGTGCAGCTTTGGTCAGTTACCTACAGGAAAGATATAAATAAGATTAAAAGAGTGGAAAGAAAATTTACAAGGATGTTGCCAGGACTTGAGGATCTGAGTTGTAGGAAACGGTTGAAGAAATTATGACTTTATTCCCTCTAACACAGAAAATTGAGGGGAAATTTGATAGAGGTATACAAAATTATGAGGGTATAGATAGCAGGCTTTTTCCACTGGGGTTGGCTGAGACTATAACTAGAGGGTTGTAGTCGTGCTGAAGGGTTTTGGCCTGAAACGTCAACTGTACTTTTTTTCATAGATGCTGCCTGGCTTGCTGAGTTCCACTAGCATTTTGTGTGTGTTGCTCAGATTTCCAGCATTTGCAGATTTTCTCTTGTTTGTGATTTGACTACAACTAGAGGTCATGGATTAAGGGTGAAAGGTGAAAATTTTAAGGGGAACATGAGGGAGAGTGTGTAACGAGATGCCAGCACAAGTGAAGTATGTGGGTCTGATTTCAACATTTAAGAAAAACTTGGATAAGTATATGGATGGGAGCTGTATGGAGGGCTATGGTCCGGGTGCAGGTTGATGAGCCAAGGCAAATTAAATTGTTTGGCACAAACTAGATGGGCTAATGGGTCTATCTCTGTGCTGTAGTATTCTATGACTATGACTCTATGATCAAAGGATGGGAGTTATATATAGTCCTCCAAACAGTAGCCAGGATGTGAGATATAAATTACAATGGGAGATAGAAAAGGGATGTTAAAAGGGCAATATTATGATAGTCATGAGGGATTTCAATATCCCGGTATATTGGGAAAATCAGGTTTCTGCTGTTTCCCAAGAGAAGGAATTTGTAGAATGCCAATGACATGGCTCTTTAGAATAGCTTGTAGCTGAACACAGTAGGGGAAAAGCAATTCTGGATTGGTATTGTATAATAAACCAGTTTTGATTCGGGAGCTTAAAGTAACAGAATCCTTAGAAGACAGGGATCATAATATGAAAGAATTCACCTTGCAGTTTGAGAGGAAGAAGATCAACTTAGATGTATCAGCATTGCAGTGGAGTAGATGGAACTACAGAAGCAAGACCCACTCTCAGGGCCTCACGAGCAGCCGCTTTTCGATATGCCAAGGATGCAGCCTGAAATACCAGTGCACCTTCAGGGTGCCAGATTTTCATGGCTCTGGAGTCGGGCTGATCCAAGGCTGATGTTACTGCCGCCGACTGATGCGTAGTGGGAGTACACGGAAGATCGGAAGCAATGAGCTGACTGCTGGCTGCGTGCCCAGAGACCTGGGCACAGAGCTCGGAAAAAGTGGCGCAACAGACTTTTAACACCATAAATCAGCGAGTTGTTTTGTTATGTCTCCCCTCTCACTGGGAAACAGCGACACTTCTTTTTCCCTTATTAGGGAGAGAGAGAGCCTGTGGTATGTCAGATACCGGGTGAACAAGTAGTCTTTGGGGTGGTGCAAGTCTGTATCTTTATTGATGCTTTGCTGCATGATTGAGTGCATGGTGGGGAACGCCGATGCTTTTTGCTGTGGGGGGGGTTCATTACTTTGCTGCTGCTTATGCGTGGGGGGGGGGGAGTCGGGAGGGGCTTTGAGTTTCTAATGTTACGTACCCCGTAACTGGGTTGCCAAACCAGCAGAAATGGACCACTTAATTGGAGTCTGGTTTAACAGAACTAATAAAGTTTTATTAAAGAAATAAATAACACAGTACTCTAATTGTAAGGATATAAATGCAACAGGTTAGCAATGATAGAACACACATGTACACAGAACTAGGGTAATAGGAATCAAACAAGTTCTATCACAGTCTAGGGGTAAAATGATCAGTCTCAAGTGATGCAGAGTTCAGTTCAGCTTAGTACAGTTCGCAGTAATCGCTGTTGTGCCATTGGAGAGAGAGAGATAATATGCAAATCTGATTCAGACAGACCTTTGTTCTTTTGGGCGAACCCTTTTAATGTCTTCTGTGGTCACCGACTGTGACCCCTCCGTTCCGGATACGACCATTTTTCCGTGGTGAACCCGGCACCCAGGCAAGGGCGGACACACACACCAGGTTCCCGCCGATCGTACCTTTTCACCCTGTGCATCTATGGTCGTTTCCCGCGACCAGACCTCCAAACTCTCACCAACTTGTGGGGGCACACTGCTCTTGCAGGGTCTCATTATCTCGTGATCTCGTGGTGTGTCGTGCCTTAGCGAACCTGTTCTTTTTATCCCCCTGCTGGGGTATCGCCTGTCCATCAAACTTCAAACAGTTCAGGTTCAAAGCAACTGGTTTGTCAATACTCGGACTGGTGTCTCTTTTCGTTATCTCTCTCTCCTCTCTCATTAACATTTTGAACGTTTCTCCATTTGTCTCCCTTATCTCTCTCATCAGCATCAATCTTCTGATAACTTAGTTTGTCGTCACACTAACATTTAACTGTCATTTATTCTTTGGGGCATTCCTCTGTTTTTGTGGATGTTCGTGAAGAAAAAAAATTTCAGGATGTATATTGTATACATTTCTCTGACATTAAATGTACCTGTTAAACCTACTGAAGAGTGAGGGTCTGGCCGAAGTTGATTGGAACAGGACACTATCTGGTGTGCGGCACAACTGGCAGGTGTGTTTACCGACATTTTTAATCTTTCCCTCTCCCAGTGTAGAGTGCCCTCCTGCTTCAAAACATTCACCATTGTTCCTGTTCCTAAAAGGACCAAGCTAACATGTCTGAATGACTGGCGTCCTGTCGCACTCACTTCAATAATAAGCAAATGCTTTGAGAGGCTGGTCAAGGACTACACCTACAGCATACTGCCACCCACGCTGGACCCCCTACAATTCACCTACCGACACAACCGTTCAACAGATGATGCAATAGCCACACTATCCTTACACATCTGGAGAAGAAGGATGCTTTTGTGAGAATGCTGTCCTTAGACAACAGTTCAGTATTCAACACCATAATTCCTTTCAGGCCTTGACCCTGCCTTGTGTAGCTTGACCCTGGATTTCCTGTCAGGTTGCTGGCAGGTGGTAAGAGTGGGTTCCCTCACCTCTGCCCCTCTGACCCTCAACACAGGTGCCCTTCAGGGCTGTGTCCTAAGCCCCCTCCTTTACTCTCTGTATACCCATTACTGTGTCGCCACCACATCTCCAAACTGCTAAATTTGCCGATGACACTACAGCTAATTTAAATTTGCCGATGACACTACACTAATTGGCCTGATTTCAAATAATAATGAGGCAGCCTACAGAGATGAAGTCATCACCCTGACACAGTGATGTCAAGAAAATAACCTCTCCCTCAATGTTGCAAAAACAAAGAAGCTGGTTGTGGACTACAGGAGGAATGGAGACAGGCTAGGCGCTATTGAGGTCAATGGATCTGGGGTTGAAAGGGTGAACAGCTTTAAGTTCCTTGGCATACACATCACCAAGGATCTCAGGTGGTCTGTACATACTGGCTGTGTGGTGAAAATGCACAACAGCTCCTCTTTCACTTCAGACAGTTGAAGAAGTTTGGTATGGGCCACCAAATTCTAAGAACTTTCTACAGGGGCACAATTGAGAGCATCCTGACTGGCTGCATCACAGTCTGGTATGGGAACTGTACTTCCCTGAATCACAGCACTCTGCAGAGAGTGGTGCGGACAGCCCAGCACATCTGTAGATGTGAACTTACCACTATTCAGGACATTTACAAAGGCAGGTGTGTAAAAAGGGCTCAAAGAATCATTGGGGACCCGAGTCACTCCAACCACAAACTGTTCCAGATGCACCATCTGGGAAATGGTACTGTAGTATAAAGGCCAGGACCAATAGGCTCAGAGTCAGCTTCTTCCACCAGGCTATCAGACTGATTAATTCATACTGATATAATTGTATTTCTATGTTATATTAACTGTCCTGTTGTATATACTATTTACTATAAATTACTCCAAATTACACATTGCACATTTAGACGGAGACATAAAGATTTTTACTCCTCATGAATATGAAGGATGTAAGAAATAAAGTCAATTCAATTAATCCGAACCGCAATGGCTGGAGTTTCTGGGGTAATTTGGAAGGCACAGTATAGATACATCCCATAGATGAAGAAGTATTCTAAAGAGAGGATAAGGCAACTGTGGCTGACAAGGGAAGTCAAAGACAGCATAAAAGTGAAAGAGATGGCATATTATATAATAAAAAAATTAATGCAAAGTTAGAGGAGTGGGAAACTTTTAAAAACCAACAAAAGGCAAATAAAAAAGGCATAAGGAGAAAAAAGATGAAATATGAAGGTAAACTAGCCAATATTTTAAAAGAGGATACAAACATCTTTTCAAGAGTGAAAGAGGCAAGGGAGGATATTGGACTGCTGGAAAATGACACTGGAGAGATAGTAATATGGACCAAAGAAATGGCTGATGAAATTAATAGCAATATGCCAAAATTTTGAGTGTGTCGGGGCAGCAGTGAATGTAGTTGCTCTTAATAAGGAGAGGGTGATTGGGAAGCTGAAAAGTCTGAAGGTAGATAAAACAACTGGAAATGATGGACTACACCTCAGGGTACAGAAAGAGGTAGCTGAAGAGATTGTGGAGGCATTAGTAATGATCTTTCAAGAATCACTAGATTCTGGAATAGTTCTGGAGGATTGAAAAAAAATTGCAAATATCACTTCACTCTTTATGAATGGAGGAAGGCAAAAAAAAAAGAAATAATAGGCCAGTTTGCCTGACTTCAGTGTTTGGGAAGGGTTTGGAGTACATTATTAAGGATAAGGTTTTGGGATACTTGGAGGCCATGATAAAATAGGCCAAAGTAACCATGGTTTCTTTAAGGGGAAATCTTGCCTGACCAATCTGTTGGAATTCTTTGAGAAAATAAAAGGCAGGATAGACAAAGGAAAGTCAGTAGATGTTGTTTACTTGGATATTCAGAAGATCTTTGACAAGGTGCTGTACATGAAGCTTCTTAACAAGGTAAGAGCCCATGGTATTACAGGAAAGATACTAGCATGGATAGAAGATTGGCTGACTGGCAGGAGACAAAGAGTGGGGATAAAGGGTGCCTGTTCTGGTTGGCTGCTAATGACTAGTTGTGTTCCACAGGGGTTGGTATTGGGACCGTTTCTTTTCACATTATATGAGAGTGATTTAGAAGACGTATTTGATGGCTTTATGGCAAAGTTTGCAGACAATACAAAAATAGGTGGGGGGGCAGGAAGTGTTGAGGAAGCAGGGAATCTGTAGGAGAATGGGCAAAGAAGTGGCAGATGGAATATAGTGTGAGAAAGTGTATGTCATGAACTTTGGTAGAAGGAATAAAGGTGTAGAATATTTTCTAAATGGAGAAAATATTTAAAAAGTCAGAGGGGCAAAGTGAATTAACAAACCTCACAACATATGCTGGTGATATTAAGTCTGGTTCTGATTTGGAAGTCCTTGTGCCGGATTCCCTGAAGATTCAACTCATAGGTTGAGTTGGTGGTAAGGAAGACAAATGCAATGTTTGCATTGATTACAAGAGGATTAGAACAAGGATGTAATTCTGAGACTTTATAAGGCATTGGTCATACTGCATTCGGATTATTGTGAGCAGTTTTGGGCCCCTAACCTAAGAAAAGATGTGCTGGCATTGGAGAGGTTCCATAAGGTGCTGCACAAGAGACCTATAAATAAGATATGGATGCATGGAGTAGGAGGAAGTGTATTGACATGGATAGAGGATTGGTTAACCAATGGAAGGCAGAAAGTTGGTGTAAATGGGTGTTTCTCCGGTTGGCAGTCAGTGGTGAGTGGGGTGCAGCAGGGGTCGGTGCTGGGCCCACAGCTGTTTACCATTTACATTGATGATTTGGAAGAGGGGACTGAGTGTAGCGCAGCAAAATTCGCTGATGACACTAAACTGAGTGGAAAAGCAAATTGTACGGAGGATGTGGAGAGTCTGCAGAGGGATATAGATAGGTTAAGTGAGCAGGCCAAGGTCTGGCAGATGGAATACAACGTTGGTAAATGCGAGATCATCCACTTTGGAAGGAATAATAGAAGAGCAGATTATTATTTAAATGATGAAAGATTGCAGCATGCTGTTGTGCAGAGGGACTTGGGAGTGTTTGTGTATGAATCACAAAAGGTTGGCTTGCAGGTACAACAGGTTATTAAGAAGGCAAATGGAATGTTGGCCATGGATTGAATTCAAGAGCAGGGGTGTCATGCTGCAACTATATGGGGTACTGGTGAGGTTGCACCTGGAGTACTGTGTGCAGTTCTGGTCTCCATACTTGAGGAAGGATATACTGGTTTTGGAGGCAGTATAGAGGAGGTTCACCAGGTTAATTCCAGAGATAAAGGGGTTAACCTATGAGGAGAGATTGAGTCGCCTGGGACTATACTCTCAGGAGTTCAGAAGAATGAGAGGGGATCTTATAGAAACATACAAAATTTTGAAAGGGATAGGTAAGATAGAAGTAATAATGTTGTTTCCATTGGTAGGTGAGACTGGAACTAGGGGATATCGCCTCAAGATTCAGGGGAGAAGATTTAGGACAGAGATGAGGAGAAACTTTTTTCCCAGAGAGGGGTGAATCTGTGGAATTTTCTGCCCGGGGAAGCAGCTGAGGCTTCTTCACTAAATATATTGAAGAAACGGTTAGATAGGTTTTTACATAGTAGGGGAATTAAGGGTTATTGGGAAAAGGCAAGTAGATGGAGCTGAGTTTACGGACAGGTCAGCCACGATCTGATTGAATGGCAGGGCAGGCTCAATGGGCCGGATGGCCTACTCCTGCTCCTATTTCTTATGTTCTTAATTATGTTCTTAAGAGTTTCATAAAACTGACTCCGGGAAAGAAAGTGCTAACGTATGAGGAGAATTTGATGGCTGTAGGCCTGTACTCACTGAAGTTTAGAACACTGAGGGGGGACCTCATTGAAAACTATCAATCTTGATAGACCGAGATAGAGTGGAGGTGGGGAGGATGTTTCTTACGGTGGATGAGTCTAGGATCAGAGGGCACAGCCTCAGAATATAGCATGAGTTGTAGAATCCTTGAACGTGAATCCACAGCTTGATTTATTTTCAAGGACTCTACAACTCGTGTGCTCAATATTATTTATCTATTTATTCATTATTATTATTTCAGTTTATTTTGCATTTGCACCCTCTTTCACTTTTGCACATTGGTTGTTTGTCAGTCTTTGTTTGTATGTAGTTTTTTATTGATTCTGTTGTATTTCTTTAGTCTACAATGAATGCCTGAAAGAAAATGAATGAAAACACACACACACACACACACACACCACTTTCACTTTACGGCATTGTTTCTTTGAAGGGATTTCTTGTCTGATAAATCTGTTGGAGTTCTTCGAAGAAGTAAGAAGCAGGGTGGACCTAGGAGAGTCAGTGGATGTTGTTTACTTGCATTTTCAGAAGGCATTTGAAAAGGTGCCACAAATGAGGCTGCTTAACAAGATGAAATCCCATGGCATTACAGGAAAGATATTGGCATGGATAGAGGAATGGCTGACAGGCGGGAGGCAGCAAGGAGGAATAGAGGGGGCTTGTTCTGATTGGGTGCCGGTAACTAGTTGTGTTCCTCAGGGTCAGTATTGGGACCGCTACTTTTCACATTGTTTGTCATTGATTTAGACAATGGAATTGATGACTTTGTGGCAAAGTTTGCGGATGATACCAAAGTAGGTGGATAGTGATTCTGCTCCTATATCTTATGTCTTATGTCTAATTGATCCACAGATTATTGGCCACACACAGGAAAGCCGTTCTGGAGAATTCATTCTAGATATTGTTAAGGTTTGTGCAGGGAAGTACTACTGGGATAAAAGTTTGATTCCTTATTGAATGGTTGAGATGTCATAATGGACTATTGCTGCTTCTATTATTATGATCTTATGTTTTTATAACAAAATGAACTTCATTCATAATACAAAATTATTTACAAGAATAAACCATGCAATACCTTTCATTCTTATATTCATAGTCAATGCATTACATAGTGTTCTATTACATTCCTTAAAACCAAAAGGACTATTGTTACTTATGTGGGCCCTTGGGGTGGTACACCACAACAATAATTGAGGGGCTTCCTCACCCATCCTTGCTCCTCACTGTCCAGTAGTGGAAAAACCCTATCCTGTGGTCCATCTCCAGCAAGCTCTTGCAGTGGCTGCACCAAGCTCTGTGTATCCTTTAGCATGTATTCCTGTAACCTGGAATGTGTCAGTCAGCAGTATTCCTCCACAGACATCTCGATGTATAGGTAGACCAAACAGTGTCTTTCATCGAGTTGATGATCTGTCAGCAGCACTTAACGTCTGGTGCTAATTGTGTCCTGGTGCAGCCCATAGATCATGTTGTGTAATGCCCATGAAATGCCAGGGTTTGAACTGGTGGGTCTGACTGTCAGATACCTTTTTCCTCTTCACTCTTAAATTCAGGCTAGATGGTACTCCTTGAGAAAGGCACAAATATATGTACATGGAGAGAGGAGGGTACTTGGTACATCCTCTGCATTATGTAAAGCATGAATGATTATGGAAGTTGGATTAATGTGGGTATCCTCATTAATTCTAGTCCAATGCTGGTTTTGACCTTTTAGTGAACAGAGGCAGTGATCAGCAGCACTGTGATGTTATTGGGTTTGCTGACTACAAAGTTCTAAACTTAAATGAAGTTCTTCAGCCTTAAGGAATATAAATAGGCATGAGTGCTCTCACTAAAGGGAAATAATACTGTAACTATCAAATTTTCAAGGACTAGTTCACTTCTCTGTTTATGCACCATGGTGAGTTTTAGCTGCCAAAACCCACTGTTTGCATGGTGGGTCCCCCTCCTTACCAAAGAGAAGATACTTCCAGCTAACAAAGTAGTTTAAACATAGTTTATTTATTTTCAGTGATGCATATTTAAATCCAAACAACACTTTTAAAACATATTTAAAACTTGCAGAGGATTTCTGTCTTATAAATCATTTCTAAATTACAAGCCATTTCTAAAACACAAAGCATTTCTTAAACACAAAGCATGAAGTATTTCCAAAACACAGGTATAGTTCCTATAAACTAAAAATACATACCACATTGCAGAAATCAAAGCTGGAGGAATGGGTTCTAGTCACCACATCTTTCTGTTATTCTTCTTGATGTTCTTCAACCACTCCTAATAAGCCTGAACTGCTTATATCCTTTTTCTCCACTGGGATGACTTTCACATGTACACAATATTTCCTCATTTATGCTTTCAACACAAACGGTCTGAAAGCTCTTTTGGAGACATAGACCTTAGTTAATACTGTAATGCTGTAAATGCTGTAAAGCTAACTTACTTGAGCACATAAAACCTTTCAACTATAAACACATCAATTATTGATATACTAAATGATGTTACCCATTTACTCTGCAGGCTTACTTGAACTAAGCAACTTAAGAGTTAGCTTGTCTGTTTGAAACAACCCAAATTAAACAACCCGTTGTCTTATACTACACCTCTAAACATCAATAAAACAGGTGCAGTGAGCTTCCTCAGACAGAACTTCTATATAGAGAACTACAGCATTTTCACAATTGTTCTATAGCAAGTGTTTTTTAAACTTCAAGCTGATTACTGTTTGTCATTTACCTTTAAAGAACTGAAGACTGGCTTCATCTTACTGTTGCAAGGACATGGCTGCAGGGGGAACCCAAGTGCTGGACACAGGCATAGAAGCAGGATCAAGAGGCGTTAGAACAGTCGCGAGTGTGGAATAGGTTTTCAGGAGAGTCTTTACACAGAGCCAAGGTTCACGTAGAGAATCCAGGAAAACGCTGCAGATTCTTAGAACAGCTTGTACTGGAGCCTACCAGAGAGAATGCGATTCTAGATTTAGTGTTGTGCAATGAACTGGATTTGATCAGGGACCTCGAGGTAAAGGAGCCATTAGGAGATACTGACCATAATATGATAAGTTTTAACCTACAATTTAAGAGGGAGAAGGGAAACTCGGAAGTGTCAGTATTACAGTTGAACAAAGGGAACTATGGTGCTATGAGGGAGGAGCTGGCCAAAGTTCAATGGAACAATACCCTAGCAGGGATGACACTGGAACAGCAATGGCAAGTGTTTCTGGGCATAATGCGGAAGGTGCAGGATCAGTTCATTCCAAAGAGGAAGAAAGATCCTAAGGGGAGTAAGGGGAGGCCGTGGCTGACAAGGGAAGTAATGGACAGTATAAAAATAAAAGAGAAGTATAACATAGCAAAGACGAGTGGGAAGCCGGAGGATTGGGAAACTTTTAAAGAGCAACAGAAGGTAACTAAAAAGGCAATACGCGGAGAAAAAAATGAGGTATGAAAGCAAACTAGCCAAGAATATAAAGGAGGATAGTAAAAGCTTCTTTAGGTATGTGAAAAGGAAAAAAATAGTTAAGACCAAAATTGGCCCTTGAAGACAGAAGCGGGTGAATTTATTATGGGGAACAAGGAAATGGGAGATGAGTTGAACAGGTATTTTGGATCTGTCTTCACTAGGGAAGACACAAACAATCTCCCAGATGTAATAGTGGCCAAAGGACCTTGGGTAATGGATGAATTGAAGAAAATTTATATTAGGCAGGAAATGGTGTTGGATAGGCTGTTGGGTCTGAAGGCTGATAGGTCCCCGGGACCTGATGGTCTGTATCCCAGGGTACTTAAGGAGGTGGCTTTAGAAATCGTGGACGCATTGGTAATCATTTTCCAATGTTCTATAGATTCAGAATCAGTTCCTGTGGATTGGAGGGTGGCTAATGTTGTCCCTCTCTTCAAGAAGGGAGGAAGAGAGAAAACGGGGAATTATAGACCGGTTAGCCTGACGTCGGTGGTGGGAAAGATGCTGGAGTCAATTATAAAAGATGAAATTACAACACATCTGGATAGCAGTAACAGGATTGGTCTGAGTCAGCATGGATTTACGAAGGGAAAATCGTGCTTGACTAATCTTCTGGAATTTTTTGAGGATGTAACTATGAAAATGGACAAGGGAGAGCCAGTTGATGTAGTGTACCTAGACTTTAGAAAGCCTTTGATAAAGTCCCACATAGGAGATTAGTGGGCAAAATTAGGGCACATGGTATTGGAGGCAGAGTACTGACATGGATTGAAAATTGGCTGGCTGACAGAAAACAAAGAGTAGAGATTAACGGGTCCCTTTCGGAATGGCAAGCGGTGACCAGTGGGGTACCGCAGGGTTCAGTGCTGGGACCGCAGCTGTTTACAATATATATTAATGATTTAGATGAGGGAATTTAAAGTAACATTAGCAAATTTGCCGATGACGCAAAGCTGGGTGGCAGTGTGAAATGTGAGGAGGATGTTATGAGAATGCAGTGTGACTTGGACAGGCTGGGTGAGTGGGCAGATGCAGTTTAATGTGGATAAATGTGAGGTTATCCACTTTGGTAGTAAGAACGGGAAGGCAGATTATTATCTAAATGGAGTATTATCTAAATGGGGAAGCACAACGAGATCTAGGTGTTCTTGTACATCAGTCACAGAAAGCAAGCATGCAAGTACAGCAGGCAGTGAAGAAAGCTAATGGCATGCTGGCCTTCATAACAAGGGGAATTGAGTATAAGAGCAAAGAGGTCCTTCTGCAACTGTACAGGGCCCTGGTGAGACCACACCTAGAGTACTGTGTGCAGTTTTGGTCTCCAAATTTGAGGAAGGACATTCTTGCTATTGAGGGAGTGCAGCGTAGGTTCACAAGGTTAATTCCCAGGATGTCGGGACTGTCATATGTTGAAAAATTGGAGCAACTGGGCTTGTATACTTTGGAATTTAGAAGGCTGAGAGGGGATCTTATTGAAACATATAAGATTATTAAGGGATTGGACACGCTGGAGGCAGGAAGCATGTTCCCGCTGATGGGTGAGTCCAGAACCAGAGGCCATAGTTTAAGAATAAGGGGTAGGCCATTTAGAATGGAGTTGAGGAAAACTTTTTCACCCAGAGAGTGGTGGATATATGGAATGCTCTGCCCCAGAAGGCTGTGGAGGCCAAGTCTCTGGATGCTTTCAAGAAAGAGATGGATAGAGCTCTTAAAGATAGCGGAATCAAAGGTTATGGGGATAAGGCAGGAACTGGGTACTGATTGTGGATGATCAGCCATGATCACAGTGAATGGCGGTGCTGGCTCAAAGGGCCGAATGGCCTACTCCTGCACCTATTGTCTATTGGAACTTAGAACTGACAGTCCTGAAGAACCATGAAACAAGGTTACTCATACAAAAGTCGACCAATGAACTGGCAACTCCTTGTTGTGATTACAGGGTTTTTATCTTTTATTTACTGATGGAAGGCAGGTGTGTATAATTAATGGAACTGGGAATGATTGGAAATTAGATGAGGGGATTGAGGCCTGATTACTGAGGTAATAGCAAGGTGGGGAATTGCCAGGCGGGACCATGACATTTATGACCAGAAGTTAAGCAAACTGTTAGTTGGAAGTTTACTTACAATTGTTTTTGATCTTTCAAATGGCAGCTGCTGTTGTTTACAAAGCAAGCTTAGCAAACATGAGACCTCACACCACCCACCTACACACTTGTCCAGCCCCAGGAGAGATTGTGCAGAAATTCACTGCAGGTGTCCAACATTTCTGATAGGACTGGAGTGAGTGTAACTAGCTTACTCACACAGAGAGAATTTCACTATTATGTGTCTGAGAGTAATAGAGACACAGTATTGATTCTAGCTGTTGGCTCATCCCATCCATGCCACACCCTTATGTTGTCAATGTTTACCAGGATACAGCCTGGATTAAAGACCATTCTTTATGAAGGTAAGGCTTTCCTCTTTGGAGCAAAGGAGGATGAGAGGTGACTTGATAGAGGTGTACAAGATGATAAAGGGCATAGATTGAGTGGAAATCCAGAGACTTTTTTCCAGGACAGAACTGGCTTATAAGAGGGGGCATAATTTTCAGGTGATTGGAGGAATATTTATTTATTTAGAGACGCAGTGCAGACCAGGCCTTTCTGGATGCATCATCCAGTGATCCATCTATTTAACACTAGCCTAATCACAGGACAATTTACAATGACCGATTACCGTAACTTACTAACTGGTACATCTTTGGACTGTGGGAGGAAAACGGAGCACCTGGAGGAAACCTATGTGGTTTGTGGGGAGAATGTACAAAGTCCTTATAGATGGCTCTGGAGTTGAACTCTAAACTCCAGCTCGCCTGAGCTGTAGTAGCACTGTGCTACCTGCTATGCTTCAATGGTGCCCAATAGGGGAACGTCAGAGGGAGTTTACTTACGCAGAGAGTGGTGTGTGCATGGAATGCCTTGCCAGGGGTGGTGGTAGAAGCAGACACATTCAGGACATTTAAGAAACTCTTAGATAGTGATATGGATGACAGAAAAATGGGGGGGGGGGTGCTACGTAAAAGAAAAAGTTAGATTGATCTTAGAGTAAGTTAAAAGATTGGCACAACATTATGGGCCAAAGGGCCTGTACTGTGTTGTAATGTTTCCCAAGCTGTGCATTGGCTTCCAGGTGCTCAACTCCTCTTAAACAGGGGGAAGCATGTGGAATGAATTGGATCTGGCTGACTTTACAAGGTGTATGGGTTTCCTGAAATTGTTCATATATAATGGAGTTATGGGTAATATATGAAAAAGGCATCAAGTCTCTGAACAAGTTAAAGCCAAGAAAACCGTGCATGAATAGTAACAGGGTTAACAGCATTTTTAAAAAAATATGCATGAATCTGTAGGCAATGTTATTTAGTGTTATATGGCCTGGAGTAAGGTAAATAAAGACATCCATCTTGAGGAAGAAGAAGGTGCAGGCATGATGCTTTAAATCATTGGAATTCTGAGTTTAACAAATGGCACTCAGATCATACTGAACTGGTACTTCAATAAACCACACATTATTTTCTATTCATGAAAGGGCTCTTTCTCTCTTTCACAGGCTGTTCCTCAGGATTAAAGATGACTTACTTTCATTCTAGTTCTGAGGACCAGGACAGAGTTCTAAGGACTAGAATGATTCGATAGAGGTATACAAAATGATGAGGTGTTAGATATGGTAAGTGCAAGCAAGCTTTTTCCACTGAGGTCAGGTGGGACTAGAACTAGAGGTGAGTTAATGATGAAAGGTGAAATGTTTAAGGGGAATGTGAAGGGCAGTTTCTTCATTCAGAGGGTAGTGAGAGTATGGAAAGAGCCGTCAGCAGAAGTGGAAGATGTGTGTTCGGTTTCAACATTTAAGAGAAGTGTGTATAGGTACATGGATGGCAGGGTTATGGAGGGCTATGGTCCAGGTGCAGGTCAATGGGACTAGGCAGAATAATAATTTAGCACAGATTAGATAGGCTGAAGGGCTCGTTTCTGTGCTGTGGTCTGTGAATCTATGGATCTAGGACTCTGAGGTGGCTGATGAGGTCATTGTGGTACCCACAGGTTCTGCCACTGGTGCCCAGTGGGTGGTTGGATGGATGGTTTTGGAGGTGGTGTGCTCTTTTTCACACTGCACTTGTTTTGTTCTCACAAATGGAACCCAGGTTCTCAGTGGCATCCCAACTGCTCCTTCTCTATTCAGCACAGAAACTGGCCTTTGCCTCACTGGTCCATGCCAACCAAGGTTCCCATTTAAGCTCGTGCCATTTCCTGCACTTCACCCATATTCCTCAAAACATTTTCTCTCAATGTTCCTAACAAGCACCTTTTAAATGTTGTTAATGTACCTGTTTTGACCACTTTGTCTGGCAGCTCATTCCTTTAACTGACCATCCTCTGGGTGAATAATTTGTCCCTTAGTTTCCAATTAAATCTCTCCCCTGTCGCCCTAAACTTATGTACTCGATTCTTGGGAAAGGACAGTGCGCATACTAAATTGAGTGGAAAAGCAAATTGTACAGAAGATATGGAGAGTCTGCAGAGAGATATAGTTCAGTAAAGTGAGTAGGACAGGGTCTGGCAGGTGGAATACAATTTTGGTAAATGCGAGGTCATCCACTTTGGAAGGAAAAATGGAAGAGCAAATTATTATTGAAATGGTAAAAAAAATTGCAGCATGCTGCTGTGTAGAAGGACTTGGGAGTGCTTGTGCATGAATCACAAAAGGTTGGTTTGCGGGTGAAGCAGGCTATCAAGAGGGCAAATGGAACATTGGCCTTCATTGCCAGAGGGATTGGATTTTAGAGCAGGGAGGTTATGTTGCAACTGTGCAGGGTACTGGTGAGGCCGCACCTGGACTACTGCATGCACATATAGTCTCCTTACTTGAAGAAGGATATACTGGCTTTGGAGGCGGTGCAGAGGAGGTTCACCAGGTTGATTGCAGAGCTGAGGGGGTTAGACTATGAGGAGAGATTGAGTCTCCTGGGACTGTACTCGCTGGAATTCAGAAGAATGAGTGGAGATCTTATAGAAACATATAAAATTATGAAAGGAATAGATAAGATAGAGGCAGGAAAGTTGTTTCCACTGCAGGTGAGACTAGAACTAGGGGATGTAGCCTCAAGATTCGGGGGAGTAGATTTAGGACAGCGATGAGGAGGAACTGCTTTTCCCAGTGAGTGGTGAATCTGTGGAATTCTCTGCCCAATGAAGCAGTGGAGACTACCTCAGTAAATATACATCAAAGACAAGGTTGGATAGCTTTTTGCATAGTAGCGGAATTAAGGGTTATGGGGAAAAGGCAGGTAGGTGGAGATGAGTCCTTGGCCAGATCAGCCATGATCTTATTGAATGGCTAAGCAGGCTCGATGGGCCAGATAGCCTACTCCTGCTTCTATTTCTCATGTTCCTACTTTCTTACATTGATCATATCTATACCAATTAAATGATCTTGGGTCAGAGATCTCCACAATCAATGGGGATGATATACTTTCTGAAGGAGGCTTGAAATTATGTAACATGAAAGGGTTACTAATATAAGCAGAGGAAATTAACATAAAGTAATGCCAAGTGTTAAGGAGAACAAAGACTGGGAGCAGCAGTTAGGACAAATAGCTATATCGAAAGATAACTACTGTATAAGGAGAGTGGTTGGTATGGAATTGGGAAGGAGAATTAAAATGGCATGCAATTGAATGCTGCAGATAGCTGTTGGACACAGCTGGCAGGTGCTCTGCTAAACAGTCACTCGTCTACACTTAAGTAAAGGCCACATCATGAGCACAGAATGCAGTAGACCATTTTGGAAGAGGTGCAGGTGAATGTCTGGCTCACTTAGATGGGTTGCTTAGGCCCTTGTAAACCATTTCAAGTTATCCATGCACTCACCCAGCCACCATCTAGTTCACATCTTGCTCTGTTTTATGTTCTCCCTGTGACCTCATGGATTTCCTCCCGGTGATCCGCTTTCCTACCACATTCCAAGGACTTACGGGTTAGGGTTGGTGAGTTTTGGCCATGCTCTGTTGGTGCTGGATGCACGGCACAATTCTTGTTGATTTGACTTGATGCACACAATGCATTTCACTGTATGTTTTGATGTGCATGTGTCAAATAAAACTATTCTTTATCTTTATAATTTACTTTTTATCATTCACTCCCTTCCTCATACACCCAATTCTATCTGCCCAGCATCCCCTCTCTCATCTGGTTTCACTATTACCAGGAAACCCCTGCCCGCCCCTCCCTCCCTCATACAGTTATATACTGGAAATCTTTCCCCTTATCACTTAGTCCTGATGCAAGGTCTTGACTGAAACACTAATACATCTCCTTTTACCTCCAGCAATGCTGCTTGACCTTTTGAGTTCCTCTAGTGATTTCTGTTCTAGTTTTAGCTTCCAGCACCTGCAATCACTTTTGTCTTCTGTGGAGACAAGTTGATTGCACTGAGGTTGTTTAGATATTCATCACTGGTTATCGGTGCTAAACATGGAATGGAAGCAGCAATAATTCGATGATTCCAGGTTCGGGAGCAGTTGTCGCCCCGTAGCCATTAAGCTCCTGGACCAGCTTCACTCGCCTCAGCACTGGTCCAACTCTGCAGCCTGTAGACTCAATTTCGGGAACTCTGCAATTTACATTCTCAGTATTATTTGTTTACTTTTTTTATTATTTGCAAGATTTATCCTCTGATGCACATTGGATGCTTATTGTTCTCTGTTATGTGTGTTTTTTCATAGATTATATTGTATTTCTTTGTTTTCCTGTTGGTGCCTGCAAGAAAATGAATCTCTAGGTTTTATATGATAAACATACTTCGATAACAAATTTACTTTGAATGTTGAAGTCCCTATCCAGAATTAAGAGGGGAGGAAATAATTTCAGTGTTTTGCTACTGCCCACTCTCCATGGTGAAATTTTGAGGTAACAATACCTATATGGAACCTTATGAGTTGCTACGGTTTGTTTACACTTTTGGTGGAGCAGAATCATTATTAGCTTGAGGTAATAATTGATGATGGCATCTGTCAGTCTCGGAGGATAATGGAGTGTGTGCTATGGGTCAGCTGGAGTGACCTCTCCAGGGCACGAGCCTGGGCGGAAGGTATGGAGTTCCTGGGATGCTCGGTTGTCAAGATCGCTCTCTCGGCCTCACTGGTGTAGTCCAAACGAAAGTGAAATGCTTGGCACCAGCTTGGCCGCAGGAGCTGCCGGAAGGATGTTCAGTGACATTCAGCCGCCTTAGGGGCTCCACTTCAAATTTTCTGTCTGCGTTTACTCCTGCAGCCTTCAGCTCTCCTGAGGCTGCCCACAAGGCAGTGGGGATACTTACCCATAGCTGGGGATCTGGTTAACGAGCGCCAGGGTGTGTCCACGTCCCGGTGGGCCTGAGTGCTACATGTGCAGGGACCAGACCTCCTCCCCGTCCTCTGTAGTTTAGTCTGAGGCACTACATGAGGCTTGCTATTGGAGA
Source organism: Mobula hypostoma (assembly GCF_963921235.1). NCBI lineage: Eukaryota > Metazoa > Chordata > Chondrichthyes > Myliobatiformes > Myliobatidae > Mobula > Mobula hypostoma. The sequence goes on along the minus strand of NC_086115.1, from coordinate 28,713,606 downwards.
GGCTATGTGCTGGTAGAGAAAGATTTAACCATTCAGCTCTCCTTTTGCTAGCCAGCAGTGGAAGCTGAAAGTGAGAGCGACAAGCACTCTCCATTACCCTACCACACTAGATGCATCACAACAACCATTTGACAGACAAGCTAATAATCTTTACTAGTATAATTGGTATTGAAATTATTAGTTTTGTATTTATTTCAAGACTGGTGCAAGCCCCTACACTTAAGTACAAGATTTCTTAAAAACCCATGTAGGTCAAAATCACCATCCTGCAGCAATGGGAATTAAAATTATTTAAGAGGCTTTTTTTGAACCAGAATAACTTTGCAAAATTCAACATTAGAAATTCATGGAAAACCATATGGAACTGTGGAAGGATATAAGTAAATGCGCAAGTTGTCAAAAGTGTCACTGTTGTCAGAGTTAGAAAGAGCTGTGAATGTTTCAAATTGAACCACTCCACAGCAGGAGAGCTGATAAAACACATGCAAATGTACAGAGATACATCACACAGACCTTGAACTGAAAGAGAATTCAAGATAGATCTCTTGTGCTGTATTAATTACATGATCTGTCTTCCACTTATAGATTTAAATTCTACATCATTACCAAAATGATAACCAGACATATCCAAGCTAACCTGTGTCATGTCTGATGTAGATTTCAGATGGAACTTGACGTTTTTCAGTTTAATGGTTTTATTGACTGCAAAGGTATCTTGCTTTACTTTCTTTTGAAATGCAATGTCAAGACTTCCAGGTCTAAATAACAACTGGAATTAACATGCTGTGGAGAAACTGCTCGTGTACACGAACATTATTGGGAATAAACAAGCCAACTGTCAGGAACACTTAACTGGGATGACTTCCTTCAGGCAATATTTCAACGTCCTCTGTCCTACACTGCCTCAGCTCATCATTCTGATTCCAAGTCAATGGACGTAATTTTTTTTAAAGATTCAAGATTCAGGTTTATTTGCCACATGTACAGTATACCAAAGCATACAGTGAAATACATCATTTGTGTCAACAAGCAACACACCCAAGGCTGTGCTGAGAGCAGTCGCCACCGCTACACACTCTAACGCCAACATAGCACGCCCACCATGCTCAACAGAACAACATGAAACACAGCGAGCCACAGGACAACAGTAAGACAAACCCCTTTCATCCCTCCCACCCACGCACATTCACAATCCCCTAACCCCAAGGTGGACTTTCTTCTTTGGTCTCAGGTTCAGATGCGGACTTGGATTCCTGCACCCCATCCATTTGGAAATGGTGCATACAACCTGTGGCATGTCGAATACTGTACTGGGTGAAACGCAAAGTCTATGGGGTAACTGCAAGTCTGTGTCTTTGCTCACGCTTGAGCGCTCAGTGGTGGGTGCCGATGCTTTTTTTTGCCAGTGGGGTGGGGGGGGGATTGTTGCTTGCTGCTGCTTATGCAGGGGAGCTGGGGGGGACTTTGGGGTTCTGACATTTAACTGTCGTTCATTCTTTGGGGCACTCTTCTGTTTTCATGGATGGTTGTGAAGAAAAAGCATTTGGGGATGTATATTGTGTACATTTCTCTGACATTAAATTGTACCTTTGAACCTTTGAACAGTAATAGCAATAACATCTGCAGTGTAGTAAAGGACCTCCAATATAAAGATGATGAAATATTTGTGACACTACTCCCATACTCATCCAGCATCATCCAGATAAATTTTTCATTGACTTAACCATGCCCTTTTGGAAAGCACAGGTGAATTTGATTCCAGTTTAACTGAGGCCCATACAGACTCAAAACTGCCAGCTACCAGTCTCATCCTCATCACTGATGGCTCATGTCAGGAAGGAGGTTTATAGGAACTTCCGACCTCCCATCTCTCCCCTGACTGACAACTTTCCAACTGCTCACAACCCACCCATTGGCTCAATCTGTATGTGGCAGAAATTAGTGTTGAGGCAGGTAAATAAGACCTGAGAGTTGTAAGTCCTGGGTCCCACAGTACAGGTGAATGGATCCCTGGGCACCACAATACACCTGAATAGATCCCTGGGACTCACAGTACAGGTAAATGGATCCCTGGGACTCACAGTACAGGTGAATGGATCCCTGGGTCTCACAGTACAGATAAGTGGATCCCTGGGTCCCACAATACAGGTGTATGGATCCCTGGGACTCACAGTACAGGTGAATGGATCCCTGGGTCTCACAGTACAAATGAATGTATCCCTAGGTCCCATAGTACAGATGAATGGATTCCTGGGACTCACAGTACAGATGAATGGATCCCTGGGTCTTACAGTACATGTAAATGGATCCCTGGGTCTCACAGTACAGAAAGGGACTAATGTGGGAGCCTATCAAGAGACCCATGACAACTCTGGAGGAGTTACAAGCTTCAGTAGCTGAGATGGGAGAGACGGCACTTACAACAACTGTTGCCCAGGTGCTTATAGGCACTTCTGTTTGCTGCTTTCTGTTCTCAATTTGTTCGCTGAGAAACTTCATGTGAATCTCATTCAAAGTAAATTTATTATCAAAATACATCAATGTCACCATATACTATGTTGGATTTTCTTTTCTTGCAAACATTGACAGTAGAACAAAGAAGTACAACAGAATATATGAAAAACTACACATAAACAAAGGCAAACAACCAATGTACAAAAGAAGACAAACTGTGCGAATAAATAAACAAACAAATAAATAAATAATACAGAGAACAAGAGTTGTAGAGTCCTTAAAAGTAAGTGCATAGTCTGTAGAATCAGTTCAGAATTGAGGAGAGTGAAGTTATCCGCGCTGGTTCGGGAGCCTAATGGTTGAAGGGTAATAACTGTTCCTGAATCTGGTGGTGAAGGACTTAAGGCTCCTGTACCTCCTTCCTGATGTCAGCAGCAAGAAGAGAGCATAGCCTGGATGGTGGGGTCTTTTCTGATGGATGTTGCTTTTCTGTGGCTTTTCCTGTAATGAACTGGGCTGTGTCCATCACTTTTTGTAGGCTCTTAGGCATTGGTGTTCTTGGATATTCAGTTCATCTTGCTCTCCGCTTTCTTTCAACCACAACCTCCATGTACGTTATGCATGCCATATTCTCACTCAGCCAAATTCATCTCAAGCTCTCCTGTTTCTCCTGTAATCTCAATCTCAAGAAGAGTTACATCTGATCAATTATCTATATTGATTTCTACTCATATCTCCTTTCCTTTTCTAAACATACTTCTTTCTCTAATCACATCGGAAAGAAGTTCCCTCTCAATTCACTCACAGTTGCACTTAGAAAATGTCAGCTGTCTGACCTTTTCTTTCATTTATTTTACATCTTCCTTTTCTTTCAAATCAAATCAAGTTTAATTGTCATTCAAAGCATACACAGATACAGCTGAACGAGACAGTGTTCCTCTGGGGCCAAGGTGGAAGACATTCAAAACCGCAAGAAAACATTAAAAAATAGTGAGTAACAAAATTCAAAATATCGAGCAAAGAAGCATATTCACCGGAAATAAAAACATATATAGTCCAAGTCCCTGAGCAACAATGGCCATTAATCGATGGCACAGTCTCCCAGCAATGTATGCACACAATCTAGTCTGTCATTCCACCACTCGAACACAGGAGGGCAGCACCAAAAGGCAAGGCCAGATCCCGGCTGAGCTCAACCACGATGTAATACCCCCGAGTCTTTCAGCTGAGACCTAGTTCTTGTTACAACTAGCTTCCATGTTGACTGTCCTTCTGCCAGACAAGGGTGACAGACCTGTGGCAACTTACATTATCACTGTCCAACAGAGTCCTGCCAACGCAAATCAAATGTCTGAGACAAAGTGAAACATCCGAGACAAGTGAAATGTACGAGACCAGTGAAGCGTGGTTCTGGTTCTATTGGAGCCTGTGATCTACAGTTTGATGGTGTGTTTTCAGGCCAAGTGTGCATTCTGGCGCGATGACGTCTCTGCGAAGATTCCTGGAGGTTACCGTCCTTGAGGCCAAGAAGCTTAGAGATGGGGTGCAAGCCCATGGTTGACTCCATTTCTTGCTGATATCACTGATTAAAGTGTTGAGGAAGAATGAAAACATTGAGGCGAGCGAGTGTTCAGCGCCGTCTACCAGCCTAATGCTCACTCCTGCCAGAGGAAGTTGGCTGTGTGTGATAGTCTGTCTCTCCCTCTCACTCGATTTGTGTTTTGGTGCTTGGGGATGGGGTTGGAGTTTATCTTTGAAAGGGATCCATGGTTTTTTTTTCGTTTCATGGCTGTCTGTGGGGTTGCATACATACTTTGATAATAAACGTACTCTGAATCCTTTGACCCTAAACTCCGTCTACTTACGAAATATCAACTGTCTGACTTTGACCTTAAACAGCATCTACTTATCTGCTCAATCAAAACGTGTCAACAACTTTGAAGACCTGGTCCTGCTAAAATTTTTAATTTCTCTACTATTCTGGCACATTTCCCAGTGCCACCCCACTCCAATCTGCTCCAACCCTTAAATCTACCAAGATGTCGGTGGTGTCTGGGCTTTTGAGTATCTCCAGATATCCTTTTACCCCTGAAGTGTTTACCTTCGGCTGCTAAGGCCCTGATCCCCAGCATTTCCTCTCTCAAAACCCCTTCAACTCTCTCTCTCTCTCCGCCTTTAAGTTGTGCCTTGTGTAACTCCTAGCCTTTGACGATCTGCTCGTCTACACTTATGAGGCTTAATGTCAACTTTTAGTTCGAGAACCTCATATGAAGTCCCTCGGGACATTTTTGTTACACTAAAGATGATGTAGAAATGAAGTTGTTATTTGTGTTTTTTTTTAAATCCTTTCAGAGCATTTTGGATTGAATCAAATCCAGGCTAACATTTTTTTCTTCGCTGCTTTGCTTATGATTAATTTAAAAGGGAGTTATAGTGTTGCTGTTAGTTAAAAATCATTCCCCAGGAAGCTGTCAGTTTATACATAATATATTTTAAGTCCTTTAACATAAAAATGCTCAGAAGCACGAGTGCAGCACAAAGTGCAGTTAAACGTTATATTTTCCTATCACTGTACTGAGCAGCAATATCATACAACATAGAACTTAGAACATTACAGCACAGTATAGGCCCTTTAGGCCATGATGTTGTGCTGACTTTTAACCTATTGTCAGATCAATCTAAGCCTTCCTTTCTACATAGCCACGGTAGTGTAGTGGTTAGCACGACGCTGTTACAGCTCGGGGCGATGGAGTATGGAGTTCAGTAATGGCGCTGTCCGTAAGTACATTTTCCCCGTGTGCACACAGGTTTCCTCCAGGTGCTTCGGTTCCCTCCCAAATTCCAAAGACATACCAGTTAGTAGGTTAATTGGTCGATTCGGAATTGTCCCGTGATTAGGCTTGGGTTAAACAGGTGGGTTGCTGGGCAATGCGGCTCGTTGGGTTGGAAGGGACTTTTGCATGATGTATCTCTAGATAAAAGATATAAATAAATAGCCCTCCATTTTTCTTTCATCCATGTTTCTATAGAAGAGTTTCTCATATGCTTGTAATGTATCTGCCTCTACCACCATCCCAGTAGGGTGTTTCATGCACCTACCTTTCTCTGTGTGGTTAAAAAAAGCTTACCTCTGATGTCCGCCCTGCCCAGCATACTTTCCTCCGATCACCTTAAAATGATGGCATCTCATATTAGCAATTTCCACCTTGGAGAAAAAGTCTCTGGCTCTCCACTCGATCTATGCCTGGAATTGTGAGTGGCAGCTCTGCAGGTTACATACATAGAACATAGAACATAGAATAGTACAGCACAGTACAGGCCCTTCGGCCCACAATGTTGTGCCGACCCTCAAACCCTGCCTCCCATATAAGCCCCCACCTTAGGTTCCTCCATATACCTGTCTAGTAGTCTCTTAAACTTCACTCGTGTATCTGCCTCCACCACTGACTCAGGCAGTGTATTCCACACACCAACCACTCTCTGAGTAAAAAACCTTCCTCTAATATCCTCCGTGAACTTCCCACCCCTTACCTTAAAGCCATGTCCTCTTGTATTGAGCAGTGGTGCCCTGGGGAAGAGGCGCTGGCTATCCACTCTATCTATTCCTCTTATTATCTTGTACACCTCTATCATGTCTCCTCTCATCCTCCTTCTCTCCAAAGAGTAAAGCCCTAGCTCCCTTAATCTCTGATCATAATGCATACTTTCTAAACCAGGCAGCATCCTGGTAAATCTCCTCTGTACCCTTTCCAATGCTTCCACATCCTTCCTGTAGTGAGGCGACCAGAACTGGACACAATACTCCAAGTGTGACCTAACCAGAGTTTTATAGAGCTGCATCATTACATCGGACTCTTAAACTCTATCCCTCAACTTATGAAAGCTAACACCCCATAAGCTTTCTTAACTACCCTATCCACCTGTGAGGCAACTTCCAGGGATCTGTGGACATGTACCCCGAGATCCCTCTGCTCCTCCACGCTACCAAGTATCTTGCTATTTACTTTGTACTCTGCCTTGGAGTTTGTCCTTCCAAAGTGTACCACCTCACACTTCTCTGGAATATAGAATATAGAATATTAAATAGTACAGGCCTTTTGGCTCACAATGTTGGGCCAACCTACGACTCTACCCTAAGATCAGGTAATCACATTATCTGATCTTTGTGTAGGTTAGCCCTTTCCTATACATAGCTGTCCGTCCATTTTAATTTCATCCACGTGCCTATATAAGAGTTTCTTAAATGCCTCTAATGTACCTGACTCTACCTATCGCTAAGTTCAAATTATGTGATTTATTACTGACGTGGCAATTAAGAGACAGAAATTAAAACCTGTATATCACCAATATTCCAGCGCTAATAAAATCAGGGACTTCAAAGAATTCCCCTATTTAACTTTCTTCAGATCAGAACTGTAGGCTGAAAAATTGAGTTATTTACCAAACACATGCTTTTCTTCAGAGAGATCCATACTACTTTTTCTGGATTGTTTCCATAACCTTCAAACATCTAAGGCAGAGAATGTCAATTTACCTTATACTGAGTATATTATTTTCTGGTCATATGTGATTCAATGTAGATGGTAAAAGCTTACAATAAATGTACTTCTATGTGCTCCCATAAAAAGGTAGATTCCATAAATGAGAATATTTCCATACAATTTGAATATTGTCTGTATTTCTCAATTTCCCAAATTTTCGCATATCATTTCATTCTAATTTATGCTTCCTGCTTAAACGTTTTAGTGTAGAATTTGCAGTAAGGATTATTCTGTCTGATTGTCTGAGGCATTTTGCTCACATAAGCCACAGATTGTCTGTGGAGACCAGCAAGCTGATCAATTGTCTAAACAGAGCAAGTTTGCAACTTACCACTCATAGAAACTTTGTGCACAGTACATGCTGTTGCTTTTCTGGTTACTGCAATATCCAGACCTGAGATTTACCACAAAACAGAAACTAAATCAACAGCCCACAAACTGGATAATATTCCCAAACTTTTTACTTTGCATTTTATTTTGGGCTACCTATATCCTGGGATGAGGACTCTTACCAATGGTGAAAGTCAAACTTGTAGAGCCCAGAAATGGAAGGATACTTAAGCAAATCGAAATAAAAGAGAGATTTGTTTTGTATCTGATATTCTTAGGAAACAGTAAGTGGCATTTTCTCACAATGCTAGTGGGTCCCATGTTGCTGCACTTGAATCGTTTTGTTTGACTAAGCTCTGATTACATTTCACTGCAACGTAATGATTGCTTACTATTGAGAAAACATTCTCAGGCCATTTTTGTGAACCAGCATTTTCAACTGGAAAGATTGAAATCAAATAGAGTAGAGCAACTTGTCTGTTGCCTCACTGCAACTACTTGGAATTTTCGATGAATGTTGCTCATAAAATAAGAATTAGAAATTGATTTGTCACTGATATCTTGTTAGGGTTCAATGTAAGTGTTCTTATTGATCATTTAATAAGAGTAATCGCATTGTCAAGTTCTCTGATGACATGGCAGTGGTGGGGTTCATAACCAACAATGGTGAGACGGCCTACAGAGAGGAGGTGGAAGAGCTCAAGCTCTGATGCCAGGCAAATAGCCTCTTCCTTAATGTCAACAATACAAAGGAGATGGTTATCGACCTCAGGGGAATTCACACCACTCTCAACCCTCCCCCCCCCCACCCCGAAACAGAAGCACAGCAGTAGAAACTGCGAGCAGCTTCAAACTTCTGGGCGTGCACATCATACACAACCTCTCATGGTTCCAAAGCATATCCTGCAGAGTTAGGAAAGCTCACTTTCTGAGGAGGATGAGTAGAGTTGGACTTTGCACATCCATACTCACGGCATTCCAACAGGCTGCATCGCAGTATGGTATGGAAACGCCACAGCGGCAGTCAAGATAGTCAAAACTGTCCAAAGCATCAATGGCACCAGCATACCCACAATCAAGGACATATTTTCAGAAAGGTGCTGAAAAAGGCCAGTAATATCTTAAAGGATCCCATCCACTCTGCCCATCTGGGAGGAAGCTACATAGCATCCATGCTAGGTTCATCAGACTCAAAAAATGGTTACTTTCTCCACCCACTAACCCACTAACCACTCCAACCACCACTACTTTATTATTTCCTGTCAGTCACCTTACGTATTAGACACCATTGTGCCTAGCATCACTCCATGGACACAAGTCAATCTATGGATATAAGCTATCTTATGTATTTATGTTTGTACGTGTTTTTGTATTTTGTTTTATTTGTTATGTGTTTTTATTGTTATTATTGTGTTCTTTATCTTTTTTGTATCAGATCTCGTCTAACAATTATTTCATTCTCCTTTACTCTTGTGTAGAGGAAATAACATTAAACAATCTTGAACATTAATCATGAATTTTTCTAACTAAGGACAATAGCTACAAGGAAAAGTCATGATTGGCTAGTAATTAATTGAACCCATTTACTTTATAGAGCACATGTTAAGTTTCCTTAGTAAAAAAAAAATTCCAATAAAATATCTTCAAAATATAAAAGAAGTGCCACCACAGGGAGATGAAATCATAAATTGTTAAATACAGTATTAAATATAGATCACAGTATCACATAGATAGGGAAGAATGAAGAAGGGATTTATTGTGTTACATTGGAAGCTTCAGGCAAGCTCAATTATTATACTTATTATAAATAAGAGGAACAATCTGAAACAAAATAAAAAAGTTGGTCTATGTTAGTGAGGGTATATCAAAGGCAGGAAATGAGAAAAGTGAGGCAATGGACATCTCTCTCAAGATATGGTCAAAGTAAAGTTTATGCTTTTCTTACTTTTAACCCAGTACAAATTTTAGAGCGGGGAAACCCTCAAGTGAAAGTTGGGAGATCAGAAAGAAATCTAGTGATGGCAGCAGCTACGTGTGTGTGAAGTGTGTCCTGCTGTAGCTCTTCTCAGACCGCATCAAACAGATAGAACAGCACTCGGACTGACTAAGCATCATACAGGAGGCAGAATGAGTTATAGATAAGGGTTTCGGGACTGTAGGTCAGAACAGTTGCATCTGAACCGGAGAGGACAAACATCCTTTTAAGGAGGTTTGCTAATAGTACACAGGAGGATTTAAGCTAGTCTGCCAACTGGTAGTGTATCAGATGCGAAAGATGAAGCAAATACAGGCAGTATACTTAACACAACAAGTACAGCAAGTAGGCCAGGCAGGAGTGGAACAAAGGGATGCAGAAAGTCTGATAGGCTGAACTGCATTTACTTTAATGCAAGGAGTTTCACAAGTAAGGCAGATGAACTGGATTGGCACATAGGGTTGTGATATTATAGTCATTATAGAAACATGGTTGAGGGATTGGCAGGAGTGGTAGTTCAATGCTCCAGGTATCGATGCCTCCAGTGTGACTGAGGGGAAGGGGAGAGAGGAAGGTGGTAGGGTTGGGGTGGTGATTGCACTATTAATTAGGGAAAACATAATTGGTACACTTTGAGAGCATGTCCCAAGAAAATGTGCCCTGAGGCCATATAGATAGATATTCAAATTAGACTGTTTTTGTTATACTTGTATGCTTTCTTGAAAAATTGTGTATAATTTATGGCTAATATATGTTTTCCTTGTGAATACTGCTTACTTGATGCTACGTGCCTGTGATGCTGCTGCAAGTAAGTTTTCCATTGCATCTGTGCAAACATATATTTTGTGCCCATGAAAGTAAATTTGACAGGAACTCTCAATAGGTGATTGGGACAGGTGGTTTGTAGGCAAATGGATGTTTGGCAATTGAGAGGCTTTTATGACTGAATTAAGATTACTCCAGGGGTCAGTATGTTCTTGTTAGAGTGAAGAGAAGGGTTGCAAGATTAGGGAACCTTGGTTGATGTGGGAGATTGGAGGTCTGGTCAGGAAAAATAAGGAGGCAAATGGAACCAAGTGAGCCTCTTGAAGAGTATAAGGAATCTAGTACATAAAACATAAACTAGAAAGGCAAAAAGGAGTCATAACATATCTCTGGCAGATGGGATAAAGACAAATTCTGCAAGGTTTTTATAAGAATAATAAGAGTAAAAGGGTAGTTAAAGAGAGAGTAGGTCCCTTTAAGGATCAACCTGGTAATCTATGTGGATGTGACAGAGCCTGAGTGTTGTTGAACAAAAGTCCTATTGGTACAAGTAGATACTTCCCTGAAAATGAAAACACATGTCGTCAGGGTGATTTAGAAAGCAAATGGAATGTTAGCATTCCCTTCCAGAAGGCTAGAATGTAAAAGTGAGGATATGGTGCTGAGGCTTTATAAGACATTGGTCAGAACGCACTTAGAGTATTGCGAGTGGTTTTGGCCCCATATGAGAAGCAGAATCAGAATCAGGTTTAATACCAATGGAATATGTTGTGAAATCTGAAATTTTGTGGCAGGAGTACAGTGTAAAACATTAAAATAAACTATAAATTACACTAAGAAAAACTCGTAGACACACAGACACACACACACACACACATATAAAACATTAAATAAATAGTGCAAATAGCAAAAATGGTGAGATAGTGTTCATAGGCTGGTTCATTGTCAGTTTAGAAATCTGATGGTGGAGGGGAAGAGGCTGTTCCTAAGACATTGAGTATGAGTATTCAGGCTCATGTGCCTCCTCCCTGATGGTAACAATTTCATTTTAATTACTTTGCTTTTCACTTCTGGCCATATTGCTTGTCTGTGATTAGTTTTCATATTATAAATTTTAAGGCTATCCAGTCCTGTGTCACTCTCTTCATTCTCAGAATTTTCATCAACTGCATGCAGATTAGTGCTCTTTTTGAAACAGCAACTTGACTTTTTATCTTTTTCTCTTCCCTGTACAGTCCATTTTCTTTTGTTTGCTTGACATGCTCTTTTTACAGTATGTGTTCCACTTCATGCATTTTCTGCAAGTTTCTCCTTTAAACCTGTTTTGGTCTGGTGTATGTGAGCCTCTGCCACAAAGGTAACACAGTTTGTTCGGTCATGCAGGTTTCTGTTTATACATTGCAATGTTATTGACATTCACATTCATTCCTGACTGCAACCTAATTGCATCTCTGGCTGTGGTTTCCATTGAAAAAGCTATTTCAACTGCTCTTTTAAATGTAAGTTGCGCCTCAGTTAGGAGCCATTTTGGATTTTATCTTGTAAAATTCCATAAACTAAACAACCTCTTAGTGATGAAGCCAATCACTGAACTGACAATGCTCAGACAACTTCTTCAATTCAGCCACATATACTGAAATGGATTACCCTTCCTTTTGATTGGATTTATGAAACCTAAAGCATTCTACAATCAGCAATGGCTTCTATTCTAAATGGTCCTGCATTACTTTCACAATATCAACAAAGCTTACTTTGGCTGGTTTGGTTGTAGCAGCTAAACTTCTAAGCAAACTGTACACCTTTAAACCCAATGCACTCAGCACAAGTGGTACTTGCTTCACATTGGCTGTTTCATTTGCTTTAAAATACAGCTTAATTCGCTCAGTAAACATGAGCCTGTTTTCTTTTGTGTAATCAAACACGTCTATCTTTCCGATATAGCCACTCAGTTCTACTTATGTTTATTATGATTTGGTACTCTCTGTTTATAAACCCACGATTTTGCCCATTTTTTTTGCCTTTTTTTAAACTTGACTGCCTTCTTCCTCTCCCTTCTGAAAAGACACATGCTGTGCTGTATTTTCAAATACTTGAATGTCTTGCTGTGCTTTTTTAAAAAACTTGGGCATCTTGCTGTCATCTTGGTAGTCATTTCAGATTCATTTTAAAAATACATCATCGAACGAAAATGATGGGAGCCAGGAGATAACACTTGTGCATCTGGATCCTGGATTTCCTCACTTTTAGTTCCCAGTCAGTTTGGATTGGTAGAAACATCTCCTCTACAGTCTTCATCAGCACAGGTGCACTGCAGGGATGTGTTCTTAGCCCCAGAGCTCTACTTGCTTTACACTTCTGACTGTGTGGCTAATACACCATATACAAGTCTGCTGATGACACCACTGTTGTGGGCTGTATCAAAGGGGGTGATGAATCAATATACAGGAGGGGGTTTGAAAACTCGGCTGAGTGGTGCAATGACAACAACCTCTCACTCAATGCCAATAAGACCAAGGGACTGATTGTAGACTTCAGGAGGGGTAAATCAGAGGTTCATGAGTAAATAATCATCTGGGGAACTGAGGTGGAGAGGGTCAGTAACTTTCAATTCTGGGTGTCACTATCTCACAGGACCTATCCTGGAACCATCATATAAATATTAATGCGAAGTAAGTTACGGCAGTGCCTCTGCATCCTCAGCAACCTGCAAAGGTTCGGCATGTCATTGAAGACCTTGGCAGGCTTCAATGGATGTATGGTAGCAAGTGTATTGACTGGCTACATTGTGGCCTGGTATAGGAATACCAATGCCTTTGAGTGAAAAATCCTACAAATGGTAGTGGATTTGGCCCAGTATATCACGGGTAAAACCGTCCTAGCCATTGAGCACATCTACGTGAATTGTTGCCGTAGAAAAGCAGCATCCATCATTAAAGATCGTCATCACCTCATGATCTTTTCTCGCTGTTGCCATCAGGTAGAAGGTACAAGTGCCTTAAGATTCATGCCACGAGGTTCAGGAATAATTACTACCCTTCCACCATCAGCCTCTTAAACAAAAGGGGATAGCTACATTCTTTTAAGGAATCTGTTATATTGTTATTTCTTGCTCGTTATTTATTGCTATTTATTTATATCTGCATTTACACAGTTTCTTTACAGCTAACAGTTCCTGATGTATACAGTTTACAGTTATTGTACTATAGATTTGCTAAGCATGCCTGCAGAAAAGAATCTCAATATTGTATGTGGTGACATATATGTACTCCGATAATAAATTTTGCTTTCAACTTTGAACTGGGTGTCTTGATTCAGTTTTACTTTAAGCGAGACGCACACATTAAATGGTAGCATGATGACATATGCCATGCACATTCTTTTACATGTAGGCCATAATGAATTATTTAAGTGAACAAAAAGCTTAATTAAACAACATACTTACAATATTACTTAAATACTAAATACCACAACAAGAACCGAGATAAGGCAGAATATCATTAGCCAGAGGGTGGCTGAACCTATGGTATTCATGCTCTGATGGTTGGGGACATTAAGTCTTTGGGCATATTTAAAGAGGAGGTTGATAGGTTCTTGATTAGTAAGGGATTCAAAGTTTATGGTGAGAAGAGAATGTTGTTGAGAGGGAAAATAAATCTGTCATGATCGAATAGCAGAGCAAATTTGACCGGCCGAGTGGCTCATTTCAGTTCCTATAACCTATGGTTTTATGATCTTATGTTGAGGAAGATGTACAGTGTTCTTGTCTTCATCAATTGATATACTGAGGATAAATCTGTGCAAAACTTTGGTTAGGCCACACTTGGAGTACTTCAGCGTGTGCAGTTCTGGTTGCTACACTGCAAGATATGGTTAAGCTAGAGAGGGTGCAGGAAGATTCACAAGGATGCTGCCTGGATTGCGCAGATTTTCTGAATGCCTTTGAGAAGGTGCCACACATGAAGCTGCTTAACAAGATAAGAACCCATAGTATTACAGGAAAGATGGTAGCATGGATAGAAGATTGGCTGACTGGCAGGAGACAAGGAGTGGGAACAAAGGGGGCCTCTTCTGGCGGCTGCCGGTGGCTAATGTTATCCCACAGGGTTTGTGTTGGGACCACTTCTTTTCATGTTACAGATCAGTGATTTGGATGATGAAGTTTGTGGCCAGGTTTGCAGACAATATGAAGATTGGTGGAGGGGCAGGTAGTGTTGAAGAAGCAGGGAATCTGGAGAAGGACTAGACGGTTTGGGAGAATGAGTTAAGAAGTGGCAGTTGAATATAGTGTAAGGAAATGAATGGCCATGCAGTTTAGTAGAAGGAATAGAGGTGTAGATGTGAGAAAATTAAAAAAATTGGAAACTGCAAAGGCACTTGAGAATCCTTGTGAAGGATTCCCTAAAGGTTAACTTGTAGGTTGAGTGAGTGGTAAGGAAGGCAAATGCAATTTCAAGATGTCTAGAACATAAAAGCAAGGATGTAATACGAAGGCTTTATAAGGTATTGGTCAGACTGCACCTGGTGTACTGTGAGCAGTTTTGGGAAAGAAAACATTTATGTAAGAGCGGCGTTTGATGGCTCTGGAACTATTCTCGCTGAAATTTAGAAAAAAATGAGGGGTTATCTCATTGAAACCCACCTAATATTGAAAGGCCTAGGTAGAACGGACATGGAGAGGATGTTTTGAATAGTGTGAGAGTGCAGGACTGGAGGGCACAGCATCTGAATAGAAAGATGTCTCTTTAGATCAGAGGTAAGGAGGAATTTCTTTAGCTGAAGGGTGGTGAATTTGTGGAATTCATTGCTGGGACAGCTGAGGAGGCCGAATGATCTAATTCTGCTTCTATATCTTATGGTCTTATTAGAGGGCTTGAATTAAAAGGAGAGATTGGATAGGTTGGGTCTGTTTTCTGGGACCAATGGAGGTTGCATGGTGACACAGTGAAGGCATGCAAAGTTAAGTGAGATATAGATGGAGTAGATGGCCGGAGTTGGATTTCCATGTAAGGATGTCTAAGTCTAGAGGATATAGTTTTAATATGAGAGGGAGAAGGCTTAAAGGGGATCTGAATGGGGAATTTTTCACACCAAGCGTAGCTGGTATGTGTAGTAACAATTTTAAGAAGCCTTGAATGAGCAAGGCAGAAAACAATATGAAACTAATGGGATTAGTACAGATAGGCACGATAGTCAGCGCACAGCAGATGTGGTGAGGTGAAGGTCCTGTTTCGATGCTGCACAGCATCGATCTTAAACTACAATTCAGGAACTCGAGTATACTCCTGTGAGAAGAAGCTCATCATATTTACCAGTTTTGACTAAAACACTGGAGGCAATTCCACAGTTATAATTTTTTTTCCCTCAGACACAGACAAATCAACAAAATAAATTATGATTTGCTTTCCTTGTGGGCAATAGCAATATCAAAAACAACTGAAGTCAAGCAAATAATTATCACAAGTATAAAAAAAAATTGCCTGCAAGTTGATAAAAAGAGCAAGATTTGTATCACTTTCAGTATCAACAGACGTCACTATTTTTGATTTAATGGACGAGATTTATTGCACTACTTTTAGCTGGCTTCAGGGTGTTTGGAATCAAAGGCAACCTGGCCTACACTTACAGGCTGACCACTGCTCTGCAAATGTCAGGTCAGAGGGAATTATGCATCAGCCCACTGCATAAAGAACAACAGGGCCAGCTTTTTCCTCACCTCTGCCTCCAGCTTGGAAAACCACACTGAAATTGAGGAGTGGAAAGCCAATCTCTTGTCAATCAGAAGACCGTCCCTGAGAGCATGTTGGTGCAAGAGTGTGTAGTGAAGGGCATATGATAGGGGGGGCTCAGGGGTCTCGATAGGCTCTGGAATTTCCACCTCAATACACCAGATCCTCAGATAGTTCTTCTCGTTGCTGGAGACTTGGTTAAGAAATGTAGGTTTTCAAAAACAGAATCAGAATCAGTGAGAATCAACTTTAATATCACTGACATATATTGTGAAACTTGTTGTGTTGTGGCAGAAGTACAGCACAATATATCATACATACCATAAATTACAATAGGAAAAATTATAAAAAATTAAATAGGTAGTTCAAAAAGAGAGGAAATAGTGAGGTAGTGTACATTGCTTCATTCAGAAACCTGATGGTTGCAAGGAAGAAGCTGTTCCTAAAACACTGAGTGTGTATCCTCAGACTCCTGTAACTTTTCTCTGAACGTAGTAATAATAAGAAAGCATGACCTGGGAGTCAGCTCTGTCTTGAGTACGAGCCTACAAAGTACCCAGGACATCTTCAGACAGTGGGCTCTCAGAAAGGCAGTGTCCATTATTAAGGACCTCCAGCAACCAGGCCATGCCCTTTTCTCACTGTTAACACTCAGCAATTCAGGTACAGCTTCCTCCCCTCTGCCATCCAATTCCTAAATGGACATTGAACCTATGAACATTACCTCACCTTTTAAATATATATTATTTCTGCTTTTTGCATGATTTTTAATCTATTCAATATGCATATCCAGTAATTGATTTATTTGTTTATTATTATTATTACTTTTTTCTTCTTCTATATTATGTATTGCATTGAATTGCTGCTGCGAAGTTAACAAATTTCACGTCATGTGCCAATGATAATAAACTTGATTCAGGTTCTAATAATGGATGCAGCCTTTTTGAGGTGTGTGTTCCCTTGACTTCCCATTCCTGAAGTCCACAATCCTTACAGACATTGAGTGCTAGGTATTGTTGAGACTCTACTTATGTGTGCGTTTCTGATGCAGGATTGCTCTGGTGAATTAACCTCTCCATAAGACATGGGGCCGAATATAATGGAGATTTAAATTTTGTGGTCTCGTTCAAACTACACTTTCCTTCCATTCCAAGTTTGAACTGAATGCAGTCAGGCACGTGGCATGGAAAGTGTTAACATTGGCAAGCAGTTGGGTTTCGGTTAAATGACAGGGTGGGAGGATAGGGAGAGAGTGAGAGGTAATCCACTTCACCAGATCATTTTCACTCCTCCTAGAAATACTTTGACTTATTGGGAGCATCCCTTGATGCATCTCAGAAACTCAAAATGTCCTTCGACTTGTCTGAATACAGTTGGGCTTCCTGACTTGATTGTGGTTAAAATCTTTAAAATATTTTATTATAACGTAAGGAGTGCACGTAAGTCATGGTGATACTGCCTCTGATATATGGATATCATTAACCTGCAGTTAACATTGGAAACGGTGTGGAAAGCCTGAATTCATGGCAAGTGAATTCAGAATAATATCATGATGTGCCCAGTTGCCGCAGCCTCTCCGGGTCCCACAAGTAGTGCAAGTGTTTGTCTTACATGTTTTTCTTAATGATTGCAAGACCATGTTGGATATTAATAATACAAAATACTGTAAGTCTGGTTCATTAGTGAGACCAAAAGCCACCCAGAGAAGGGGGTGAGGGAAAACAGAAGAGTGGCAAGAACACTGGAATCTGTGCCACATTGAAAGCCTATGCCCTGCAGGCCAGCTCTTCCGTCAATCGTGTTCTCCAATATTCGCTCCCTGGAAACAAACTGGATTACCTTCATCTGCATCTGATTGCTGTGTACTGATTCTTACAGGACCCCAGCTCCAGGCCAATGTCCCATGCACCACAGGTCATTAGACCAGACCTCCCAGTGTCGTGTGATAACATTATTTTGTGATTGTATTGTGCTTCATCATAATAATGTATGCAGTATTGCAACTATATGTGTAGTGTGTGACTATAAGTACTGTGCTTTACACTTGAGCCCCACTGGAACAATGATTTGTTTAGTCATATACATGTACAGTACTTGTGGTTGAATGCCAATAAACTTGAACTTAAACCTAACTTGAATAAACCCCTCAATTATAACAGGGTTTCCACAGGATGGCAAGAGTTAAAATCAATCCCTTGATAATGACTTTATAATTGACCTATTCAGAACTGCTGCAGCAGAATCATTGCCTGTGAAATGGTTTACCAGTTCAGGGATCAGAGAAACTTGTGAATAGAGGGAAGCTGTTTAGCCACTGAGGCTAATTGACCTAGAGAACTATCTACAGTACCATAATCCTATTTCATTGCTTTTTATCACTGTTGGTACATTGCAAAGCTATAATTAAACCTAACACTTATAACGATATTATTATCCTTGCAAAAAATGATAAATAGAATGGTCAAGATTTTCCTGTTAATATTCCAGCAAAGCAAGTGGCTTTCAGTACTATTTGTGGATAAACCACAGTACTGTTTCAGGGTGAGGGCATTTATGTGATGTACAAAATTAGAAGTTACCTTTCTAATGGGTGTGTTGGTTGTTAACACAAATGGCTCACTTCACTGTATGTTTTGATGTATATGGGTTCTGCTGCAGAGCACTGCCCTGACTCAAGGCTCTACAATGCTCTCATAAGGATCTCAAACGTGTAGCTGGGTGTGGCCTTTAGAACTGTGATAGTGATATTTAAGCCCATTGCAATGAAACCATTCACTCATTGTGCTATTGTAGTCTAATTCCACCATGGACAGTCCCAAGCCTGGCTGCAAAAGGAGCAGGGATGGGCACGGGGTTACTCACCCCACCTGTAAAAATCCAGACCTACAGAAATACCAACGGAAGCTAAAGACGTTATCCATGGGAGAGGAAGGATGGGCTACAACTGGGGACAATTTGAAAGACTGGCCCTGGATAGAGGACTCTGATGAGCTGCTGTCAACAGCCCATGCCCCAGAAAGTAAGTAAGCTATTGTCTTCTGTGAAATGGGAAAAAAGTAGGAGCTAGAGCAATACTTGCAATCACAGAAACTTGGAAACAGTTAAAACGATCACCAAGACTAAGAAATAGTGGTTAGTTTTCATGTAGCCAGTATAAAGACGTACAGAATACTGTAAACCTGCTGCTTGATGAAGCTTCAGCTCAACGCTGAATCAACAGCAGAGATCATTGTCTTGAACCTCCATCAGAGAGAATAAGGATATTAATCTCAATCCACTTCCAGCCGTTTGCTTCACAAGTAGATGATGAGGAAACTTACAGAGCAGTAGTGTTCATGAGCCTTAGACCAAGGAACAGATCATAAAGACTCACCCTCTCAGACCTGCTCAAAAAATTATCAGCTTCTCTATTGGGTATCACAGGAAGTCATTAAATAAACGAAAACCTAGATATCCCAATAAGAACCTATCTTAAAAACCACTGGCAAACAATCCTGCTACACAACATTTTGTATTTCAGCTTTTGGTCGCATGTGGAGACTTTTTTAAAAACATGTATTTTTCATTTCTTATCCTTACACCTTCCTTAACCCAAATCCTTCTTCTTATGTTCAAGAATTTTATGTGGATTCCCTATTCCAATTTGACACCTCCTTCTTCTGACAATATTAGTTATCTTAGGATACCTCAAGCCAATTGATTAAATAAATATGCCACTTACTTGACCCGTTTACCTGGGTTCTAGATCCCCTGTGGAGATCACCACATCCTAGAAATTAAACTTCATCTATTTTTGGTGCTTTAAACTATTGCTGAATTTAGTCCAATCTTCACAATTGGATCTACTTTAAAATAAAGTTGTGAAGTTAGTCATTTGGGCTAGTATTGTGGTGCTTCACAGCCAGGAATGTATACTGATATGGAGACTGGCACATTGTAACTCAATGACACTGCTGTGGACCAAGCACAGAAGGATGCCAGCCTTAGTGGTACAGAGCCTGTGGCTTATTGAGAGCAGCAAAGGATAATATTACTGCCACAGGCAAGAGGAAGTGAGATTCCACTCCCAGTGAGGAACATAGGAGTGTTAGTAACTGAGTATAGGAGGGAAGTTAGGAAGCGCCATGAGACCTGGGAAAGGCACCATTAGAGGACTCTGCGTGAAATAACTCGAGCTGACTTCTTGAGGAGTGAGCATCTGTACCATATAGATCAATGTTGCAAAAGGTTTCATGGCCTTGCAGGGTTGATCAATATGCACTGCACCATACTAATAATACTGCCCTCGTGTACATACACTCAGCCAGGCAAAAATACATGCGCTTATCTTGACACACACATACACATGCACACACACACACACACACACACACACACACACACACACACACACACACACACGCACAGTTGCACACATGTGCCACACTCACAGAAACACACGTGTAGAGATACTGTACATGCACACGCACACACACAAACACACACGAAAGAAACCGATGCACACAATGCAGTTACTGCAATCCAGCCACCTCCCAGTGGATATTGTGATACAACTCTAGGACATCGAAACTATTCACAAGTTGCCAAATGGGAAAGTTACTGTGCTGTGAAACGTTACAGAAAAATGAGATGTGGTATGTCCTTTTAAAATTTGACTTCTGAGGTAACATCTCCTCAGTTAAGTAACAACAGCTGTGAGAGCTTGCAACATTTTTAATGATAAAAATTTGCTAAAATGAGAGATGTCAATTCCAGGGTGATGTTGCACAGGGGCAGCCTCATAATTGAAAAACTCAGTCCTTAGACATCCTTGACAAGCAATGTTAGAGTGCTCCACAATACTGCCTTAATGCCTTTAAAGATAGTAATGAAACTTCCAGCCCTTGTTTTTTTATTGAGTCCTGTTGGATGAGGGTTTTATTTTTCTTGTAGTTTAACTTTCCTATGCTCATATAGTTTTATATAATACCTACGTGTCTGCAATTGTTCAGTGACTTTTCAGTAGTTATACTATAGCTAATTCTGTACTTTTCTAGAAGTTTCCCTCAGTCTGTGTCATGCCACTGAACCTATTTCATAGGTTACCTCTTATCACTGGAATGTGCTTTAGCTCTCAAGTGAGCTGATTTTTAGCTCAAGATGACCATGGCTTCTTTTGCTCTTCTTTGCTCTTCTCCTTCGCCTTCTCTCTCCCTTACAATAGAGGGTTATTTTTCATTGTTGTGAACACCTAACAAAATGGCTATAATTACATGATTTACACAACACCCTTGACTTCCAAAGGATGTCTCGATCAATCTCACCAGATTCAATAGTGCTTTGCATCAGGAGCCGAAAGTAAGAACAGAAGCTTTGGGGCATTGTTTGCTATGAATAACCTCTGAGGTATTCTAAACAAATATTCTGCTAACTTGTTATGAGAACAATTCACCACCACAATGTTTATGACAAAATTACATTATTACTGTTTACTCACCTCTGATGGTGAGAGTTTGTATGATACGTGTTGAAACAACTGAGCTTTCATTATAGTTCATTCATATATCATTGTACAGTACTGCACAGTAGATGGCTAAGGATGCTGTTGCTGTAATGTTGTCAATTGATTTTCAGAACCGTTTTCTGACAGGTGTGATGTTATATTAATGTTTAAATAAATGAACCACGACAAAATAAATACTGGCATATATTTCTCTGATGTACATTAATCAATGGAATTTTACTTGTGAGACCCTTTAATATCCTCTGGTCTATGCTTTGATTCTGGTAACAGCTTAAAGCTATATAGTTTTCATATCTACCATGATAATTAGTTTTCTTCATTAATATATGCTATGCTGTGTGATTATTCTGTAATAAAATTGTCTATTGTGTGTTGCTTGATAAATATTAATTTCATTCATTTGCTTTATTGATCTAGAAGATCTTGGAAAAGCTTTCACATAGCATTTTTGCTTGCGATTATTTCCTGTATAACAATGCAAATTTCTCCTGGTATCATATCAACTGTGGGGAATTGTCGTCAAATTTGGTTCAATGGCAGGAAGCAAAGTGTAATGGTGGAAAGTTGTCTTTTGGGTCTGAAAGTCTGGTAACAGTGGGGTTCCACAAAAAGAGAGAGGGAGAGAGAGAGATCTGGGGTGGGGGGGGGGGGTTTAAAATTTGTTTGGTGGTAGGATCCTATTGAAGATGATGGAAGCTGTGGAGAGTGATTCATTGGATATGGAGGCTCATGGGGGAGTAGGAAAGGACAAGAGGAATTCTATCCCTGTTAAGGTGGAAAGAAGATGGCGTGAGGGCGAATGTCTGGGAAATGGAGGAAACGCAGGTGAGGGCAGCATCAACGGTGGAGGAAGGGAAACCCTGTTCTTTGCTTGGAAAGGAAAGCCTCATTTTGGAAACAGATGCATGCAGACAAAGGAACTGAGAATGGAGAATTGTCAGAAAATGTTGAGGAGGCTTGATCTAAACACAGAGCAGCAGGGATGATTCAGCAGTGAGAGGTAACTAATAATAAACTGCAAAATAACAAGCTCCAAGAGGCCACAAAACAAGAGAGAACAGATACTTAACACAAGGCAGCAAGGTAACTGAAGACTAGGAGTAACTGGTTAAAGCTGGCTGTTTTGTATATATGGACAATGGTTATGGATGGGAACTGGGTTTAAATAGGCTGCAGATGATAAGTTGGAAATGAATGGCAGATGGCACCATCTGTGTATACTGGACCACCTTCCACCATCCTTGGTTCTGGATCACAGACCCGGGTGAGTTGAGGGGTCCATGGACAATAGGCTTGAGGCAGGATACATGGAAGGCAGTTGTGATCCTGAGGGATGGAGGCAGCTGCAGATGATAAGTGACTGGGTTGATGCAGTGGGTAATCTTAAAGGGACCAATGAACTTGGGAGGTTGCGGGAGTTGGTATGTGGGGGCAGATCTCAGGTGGACAGCCAGTCAGAGGCCGGAGTAGTCTGGCCGGGCACTGATAGTGGTTAGCATGGTGGCAGTAGGCATGATTGGCAGCTAGGATGGCTCTTCGTGCCCTCTTCCAAGAATTCCGGGAGCAGAGAACCAGGGCTCTGGCAGACGAGACCTCCACTGTTGGTCCCTCTGTGGGGAACAACAAGACTTGGGAGCCATGAAGCACTTCAAAGGGTGCCATACCTCTGGCAGAGGAACTGTGTACATTGTGAGACAGCTCGTCACAGGGCAGATACTTCTTCAACGTGGAAAGGTTAGAGGCAGCGAAGCATCACAGAAACTTCTCCGCTTGCTGATTAACTCTTTCTGACTGTCCATTGGTCTGTGGATGATG
Organism: Mobula hypostoma; assembly: GCF_963921235.1. Classification (NCBI taxonomy): domain Eukaryota; kingdom Metazoa; phylum Chordata; class Chondrichthyes; order Myliobatiformes; family Myliobatidae; genus Mobula; species Mobula hypostoma. The sequence continues at coordinate 28,690,497 of NC_086115.1, read as the reverse complement.
ACCAGAGGACAAACTCACTGAGGTGTGGAGGAGGGAGCAAGAGGCTGGCCAGAAGTGTGAGTTGAATTGTAGGCCCAGTCTGACCCAACATCCTGTGGGAAGCCATGGAGTCACATGTTGGAGAAACAGGCCTGCCATCTCAGCAGCTGCAGGAAGTTTGGGGACAGCAATGAAGTAGGCCTCCTTGGAGAACTGCTCCACCACTGACGCAATCACCGTGGCCCCATCGGAAGGTGGCAAACCCATGGTGAAATCCATGGTGATGTGAGACCATGGCAGGATTGGCAGGAGCCACAGGAGACTATCGAGCCACTGGTTGGAGGAATTGGGCTGGGCACATTGAGTGCAGGCAGCGACAAACTGGCCTACTGGACATCTATGATTATGATGGACACCAGAACTGGCATTGTAGAAAATCCAGGGTTGTGTATCTGCTTGGCCAGAGAGGGGTGAGGAATGAGCCCACAGAAGTGCTTCAGAGCACACGTACGTGCAGTTGTCAGGTGCACCGACTGGAGCTGTAGGTCTTGGCGGGTCTGGTTCTCAAGGTCCCAGATGATCGGGGCGAGGATCTGGGAAGATGGAATGATGGGCTGAGGGTTAACCTCTGTTTCAGTTGGGTCAAATTGTTGCAACAGGGTGTTAGTATTCTTGGAGTCTAGTTGTTGGGAGATGGTGAAGTTGAATTGCTCAGAGAAGACCTGATTTGGTCCAACCAAGCAGAGTTCACTGCCAAGAAAGCCCACCAGCGCCTTTACTTCCTGAGAAAACTAAAGAAATTTGGCCTGTCCCCTAAAACCCTCACTAATTTTTATAGATGTACCATAGAAAGCATTCTTCTAGGGTGCATCACAACCTGGTATGGAAGTTGTCCTGTCCAAGACCGGAAGAAGCTGCAGAAGATCGTGAACACGGCACAGCATGTCACACAAACTAATCTTCCGTCCTTGGACTCACTTCACGCCGCATGCTGTCAGAGCAGTGCTGCCAGGATAATCAAGGACATGACCCACCCAGCCAACACACTTTTCATCTCTCTTCCCTCAGGGAGAAGGCTCAGGAGCTTGAAGACTCGACTCGTACGGCCAGATTTGGGAACAGCTTCTTTCCAACTGTGATAAGACTGCTGAATGGATCCTGACCCGGATCTGGGCCATACCCTCCAAATATCCAGACCTGCCTCTCGGTTTTTTTTTGCACTACCTTACTTCCCATTTTTCTATTTTCTATTTATGATTTATAATTTAAATTTATAATATTTACTAATTTTTACTATTTTTAATATTTTAAATATTTAATATTTTAAATATTTTATATTTGTAATCGAGGGAGTGGGAAGCGCAGAATCAAATATCGCTGTGATGATTGTACATTTTAGTATCAATTGTTTGGCGACAATAACGTATAAAGTATAAAGTATAAAAGAGGGCCCAGTGAGCCTGACGTCAGTGGGTCTGTTGAATGGATATGAGATTCCGGTGGTCAGTCCCCATCAGGAAGGACTCAGTGTTTCCAAGCACTGTTGCTGTTTTGTGGGAGCATGGTTGGTGCCATTCAATGACAGTGTGCATTTTCTCTGGGTCCATGGTTATAGCTTGGGGTGAGAGGACATAACTCAGTAAGGAAATGACTGGGGTGTGGAACTGGCATTTCTCTAACTCATAGTACAGTTGATTTTTGAGGACACACTGAAGGACAGAATGGATGTGACAGATGTGGTTTTAGGGGTCCTTGGAGAAGATAAGGATGTCATATCTGTGCAGCATGTCTGAGGATCTTGTTGACGAAGGCTTGGAAAACAGTTGTACTGTTGGAAAATCTGAAAGGCATCACCAGGTATTCATAGTGACCATTGGTGTTATGAATACCGTCTTCCACTCATCCCCTTGGTGGATGCAGATCAGGTTGTATGTACTCTGTAGATCCAGTTTAGTGAAGATCTGGGCCCCTTCAAATGTCTATCCATCAAGAGCCGAGGGCAGTGGTTCTTAACAGTGATTTTCTTGAGTTCTCAGTAGTTGATGGAGGGACAAAAACCCCCATCTTTTTTTTGACACTGGCTGGGGACTGGAATGGGCAAATGAAGCTGTGCAGTCATGCTTTGGCAATGTAATCATTCATGGCTTTGGTTACAAGATAGGAGAGGGAGAACAGACTGTCAGGAAATGTAGCAGAGTCTTAAATCAAACACAGAGCAGTAGAGATCATTCAACAGTGAGCAATAACTGTAACAATAAACTGCAAAATAACAAGCCACGAGGGGCCACAAAACAAAAAAGAACAGATACTTAACACAACAAGGTAGCTGAAGGCCAGGAACAAATGGTTGAGGCTGGCTGGTTTGTATGAGTGAACAAGGATTGTTGATGAGAACTGGGTTTAAATAGGCTGCCGGTGTTGAATTGGAAAAAAGTGGCAGGTGACTCCTGTTAGTTGGGTAGAGATTGCATGTACAGTTCTGACAGGAATGGTATCTTTACAGGTGACAGGGTAGGAACTGGTATAGTCAAAGATAGCTGTGAGAGTCGGTAGATTTATAAAAGATATTGATCAACATTTTGTCTCAGTGATGGAAACAGAGAGATCAAGAAAGATGAGGGAGGTGTCAGAAGGACACCATATGAATTTAAGAGCAGGGAGGAATTTGGAGGCAAAGTTGATGAAATTGACAAGCTCAGCAAGGGTGCATGAAGCAGCATCAATACAGTTGTCAATGTAACACAGAAAGAGATAGAGAGTGTTACAAGTGAAAGCATGGAACATGGACTGCTCTATGTAGCCAGCAAAAATGCAGGGATAGTTAGGGCCCCTGCGGTTGCCTATAACTCTGCCTTCGGTTTGGAGAAATATTCGAGGAGCCAAAAGAGAAATTGTTGAGTGTGATGAACAGTTCTGCCAGATGGAGGAGGGTGATGGTCGAGAGGAACTGTTGGGTCTGTAATCAAGAAAGAAATGGAGAGCTTGTTGGAGTATGGAACTATATAGAGACTGAACATCCATGGTGAAAATGAAGCCATCAGTGCCAGGAAATTGAAAGTTGTTGAAGAGATCAAGAGCATGTGAAATGTTAAATGGGACAGAGCCAAAGGGGATAAAATGGAGTCCAGGTATGCGAACACAAGTTGAGTGGCACAGGAGCAGGCAGACACAATGAGCATAAGAGGTGGGTGGCAGTAGATGGCCACCAACTTTATAGTTCCCTTACCCCACACTGCTCTTTTCTACCTCCTACCCAAGATAAACAAACCTGACTGTCTGGATAAGCCTCAGAATACACGTATATCCCTTTAGAACTGAGATGAGGAGGAATTTATTTAGCCTTATGGAATTCATTACTACAGACGTCTGTGGAAGCCAAATCATTAGGTGTATTTAAAACAGAGGTTGACAGGTTCATGATTAGTAAGGACGTCAAACGTTACAGGGAGAAGAAAGGAGAATGGGATTGAAAGGGGGAATAAATCAGCCATTATCAAATGGTGGAACAGACTCGATAGGCTGAATAGCCTAATTCTGTTCCATGTCTTATGGTCATATAGTCTCTTTTGACTCTGGTGTGTTAACAAGTGAGCATGAGCTAAGCCTCTTTGCATCAAGGGAGCTGAGGAACAGTGGCCTTGGTGTGGGAACTGGAGCACTCATGTGTTAGGAGGATCACAGTAAACAGGAGTCCGGTGTGTCATGAAGAAAGCACAGGAAGAAGAACTTCGGTGTGTTAAGAGGAGCACAGGAACCAGGGCTCTTTCCAGTGTTTTCAATCTTTTTCCAGAGACATGCAAAACATGATATTACTTTCACCTGTGTGATTCGCCAGAACTGTGCTTCATAATGTCTTACACCATTACTGAGCAGTCTGCTCTTACACAAGTGATGCCAGAAATTATACTGTTGCTTAAAAAGGATAGAATGGATAAAGTGACTAATTACAGGTTAGTTGGTTAAATTTCTATAGCAGAACACTTTCCATCAAGAAGGTGCTGGAGATGCACGATGATGTTTTGTGGGCTGCTCACAAAACTTCTAGATACTGTACATCATTTGAACTTCTATTGCTGTAATCTGCAGTCTGTAATTTCCCTTCAAGTAACGTACTTTTAAACCACCATAACAAACTAGTGAATTGACAATAACCTGAAGGGCTTGGTGGTCTCAACTTTCAGGAATGCAGATATGGCACCTTTAAGCGAATGAAGGTACATCTCCATGGCCAGAAGAGAGGTAGGAGAGGAAGACTCCAAGCCAAACTGAAATGGTGGGAGGTAAAGATGTAAAATTTCCTCTACCCAGCATCTTGTTAACAAATGTATAATCACTGGAGATCAAAACAAAGGACCTAAAATCAAGTTTTCTGTATTGGAGGGAAATAGGGGATTGCTGCATCCTCTGTTTCACAGAGACATGTCTCACCTGAGAAATGCTATATATGTCAGTCAGACCTGTGGGGTTCTTGATCCACCAGATGGACTGGACTGTTGAATTGAAGAGGGCAAAAGATGGGGCACTGTGTTTCACGATAAACTCTTCATGGTGCTTGGACATAACGGGTCTTGTCGTACTCTTGTTCTCCTGACCTGAAATATCTAATTATTAAACGCTATCCAGTCTACCTACCAAGAGAGTTCTCCATGACCCTGGTCAAAGTTTACATACTTCCAAAGGCAGATTTTAAGGAACCATTTAATGTATTGAGTGTCGTGATTAGCAAACAAGAAACAGCCTACTCCAAAGTCTTTGCTGGGGACTTCAGTCAAGCTGGCCTGAAGAAATCTCTTCCCAATTATCACCAAGATATCACCTGCAGCACCAGGGGTCCCAAAGCACTTAAGCACTGTGACACCACCATAAGGAATGCCTACCATTCTACACCTAGAACGCTTTTTAGGAAATCTGATCATCGAGCTATCCTCCTCCTACCTGCATACAGGCAGAGGCTAAAGAGCAAGGTTCAGAGGTAAAGATTATGAAGAGGTGGCCATGAAAGGCAGAGGAGTGACTATCGGATTGCTTTGACTCAGTAGACTGGGCCATGTTCAAGGACTAATCAGAGGATCTGATCAAATACACCACAGTTGTCATGGAATTTATAAAGTCAGTTGTGGACGAGTGTGTCCCCACAAAATCATTTAGTGTTCCCCAACCAGACCCCCTAGATCAGTGATTCCCAGTGGGGGCGGTAACATGTCCTAAAGGGTGTTAGGGGAAATAGAGTCATCGGGTGGGGTGGTGTTCAAGATGCTTAGGGGTGGGGTGGTAAGTGGCACCCTAACTTGAGGCTTGAGACCTGACTGACCACTAGTACAGCAGGCACCTCCAAAAAAAAAGGATGAGGCACTGGAACACAGGAAGAACCAAGGCTCTGCAGCTGGTGAGCATTCATCATCGGAATGTGTCTGAAACTCAGCAATCTCATCTGACCTTACCAACCAACAAACATTATTGAGGATGCAGAAATTAGCAACCAGGGTGCCCAACAGTTCCCCTTGACTTGCAGCATGGAACGAGTTCATGCAATTTAATAGTTGGTAAGGCAAGTACACCCTCTCTACTTTCTCTGCAGATCTACAAAAAAAAAGGTCACACATTGATACAATGCTGGCCAGAACCAAATGGTGAAATAGAGCCAATCAGTGAACCTGCCAAGCCTGAAGATTCCTCCTGAGTTGTTCAAAATGATCTTGGATTCATATGTGCGGTCAAGAGCCATCTTTGGGGTTTATGAGACCTTACATGATCACAGAAATTACATCACTACAATGTTACATACCTGGAATATGGTTTTATTTCACTCCTGTCAGATCAGTGACGCCCCATTTATCTTATTTGTAATGCGGTACTGTCTATTGAAGCCAGGAAACCATCAAGATTGCAGGAGCACTTCCGTAAAAGACACCATGTAAAGACTACTTATAGTATTATTCAGTTCCAGAAGATGAAAGAAGCATTTGAAGAGCATTGAATACTCAAGTTATTTGTCAAAAAAGCTAAAAATGACCTTTGAAAGTGATCTTATTGCTTCTTGATACACTTCCAAAGTGATAGCAAAGTGTGGAAAATCTCATACAATTGGTAAAAGATTAATAATGCCTGCTGTATCAGAGGTACTCACCACTGTTATCAAAATGGATACCAGTATTTTTAAATCAGTTGATCTGAGTAAAAAAGTTCCAAGTCTGTTTGTAATCCATTGTGTAATTCAACTTCAACATCTTGCAGCCAAAAGCATCAGACAACGACATTTTTCAAGCAACACACATAAAAGTTGCTGGCGAATGCAGCAAGCCAGGCAGCATCTCTAGGAAGAGGTATAGTCGACATTTCGGGCCAAGACCCTTCATCAGGACTAACTGAAAGAAGAGCTAGTAAGAGATTTGAAAGTGGGAGGGGGAGGGGGAGATCCAAAATGATAGGAGAAGACAGGAGGGGAAGGGATGGAGCCAAGAGCTGGACAGGTGATTGGCAAAAGGGATATGAGAGGATCATGGGACAGGAGGCCTAGGGAGAAAGAAGAGGGGGAGGGGAGAAAAAGCCCAGAGGATGGGCAAGGGGTATAGTGAGAGGGACAGAGGGAGAAAAAGGAGAGAGAGAAAAAGAATGTGTGTATATAAATAAATAACGGATGGGGTACGAGGGGGAGGTGGGGCATTAGCGGAAGTTTGAGAAGTCAATGTTCATGCCATCAGGTTGGAGGCTACCCATACGGAATATAAGGTGTTGTTCCTCCAACCTGAGTGTGGCTTCATCTTTACAGTAGAGGAGGCCGTGGATAGACATATCAGAATGGGAATGGGACGTGGAATTAAAATGTGTGGCCACTGGGAGATCCTGCTTTCTCTGGTGGACAGAGCCAAATGGTGAAATAGAGCCAATCAATAACAATATTTTTTTCAAGCATGCTTCTGCTATATCTGCTATCAACAAAATTAAAGCTCATCCATTAAATAGCAGAATATTTCACCAGTTAAACCAAAATAACGATGAAGAGTTTGAATACTTGCTTCCTCACATTGAAGATTGTTGGCTGTCAAAAGGTTGCTGCTTAAAAGATTTCTTTGATCGTTTTGACACTGAAGTTGAATTTTTGCTCAAAGTTGACAAGAGCTTGGGCAACAAGATTGAACTACTGTGTGGAGATGTGGCATACCTAGCCAATCTGTATGACAAAATGAACATTCTAAATATGAAATTGCAGGGTGAGAATTTCAATTTGATTTTCAGGATCAATTTAAGGATTTGAATGATCTGGAAATTCTTGATTGGGTAATTAACCCATTTCTTTGCAAGGTGGAAGAATAGGAAGAGAGCTTGCAAGAAGAAAGTGTCGAAATTCAGAATGATGAAGAAGCAAAAGTACTTCTCAGAAATGTCTGCTTTTGTGGTATGAGGCTACACTGTCCTATGAAGTTTCCTGGTCTTTGGAGAAGAGCAATATACTCATCATTGCATTTCTATCCTCATTGTTGAAAGAGGCTTCAGTGTAGTGAACCATATACTCACAAAAAACAGAAACCTTTTGGACATTGTTACACGTAGTGACTTTTGCTGTCACAACTTGAACCAGATATTTCAACTCTTGCTTAAAACCATCAAGCTCAGGGATCACATTAATATCAAAATTGACATACAGAACACAGGTAAGCTGGGCTTAAAGACAAATAAAAATTTAAAGCAGAATCATTTTTCTCATGTTAGCATGTGGTAGACATGTTTTTACACTATGGGGGCATTGGCAAGTATGAAGATGCTTTAGGGGGCGTTGTAAGTATGAAGGTGCTATAGAGGGGCATTGGGCTAAAATATGTTGGGAAACACTGCCCTAGATGAGCCAAATAATTCACAATTTGCTGAGGGCTAGATCGGTGGTTTTCAGATCTGCCAACCAAGTACTATACAAGGGGTCCGGGAACGATCACCAAAAAGCCATTTCACATGCGAAGTGTCAGTTTTGGACCAAATTTGAATCACAGAAGTATGCCTGACAACTGAGGCAGGTCTTAAATTCTATCACCTTCTACAAAGTAAAACCAAGTGACATAGGTGACAACAAGGTTTCACTCTCAGATGAGCTCAATGCCTTCTGCTTGGTTTGACTGACAAAACTTCACAAACTCCCACAGCCCCCAATGAACCTGTAATTTCAGTCTCTGAGGTTGGACTGAGAGCCTCCTTCAGGAGGCTGAACCCATGGAAAGCACCTGACCCAAACGGGGTACCTGGCCGGTTACTGAAAACCTGTGCTGATTAACTGGCTGGAGTGTTCACTGAGATCTTTATCATCTCACACCAGCAGTCTGAAACACCCTCCTGCTGCAAGCAGGCCACAATTATATAGTATCCAAGAAAAATGTAGTAACTTGCCTCAATAACTATTGTCCAGTATCATTGACATCCACTGCGATGAAGTACTTTCAGAGGCTGGCGATGAAGCATATCAACTCCTGCCTGAGAAGTGACTTGGCTCTGCTCCAATTTGCCTACCGTCACAAGTCTACAGCAGCTACCATTTCATTGCCTCTTCACTCAACCTTGCAACATCTGGACAGTGAAGGTACATACATCAGGATACATGCATACACCAAATTACTGGTCTTTCAACTGAAGCTACAAGCATTCTTCAAATCCTTCCCTATCTTTCATTCTTCAGTCCTGATGAAGGGTTCCGGCCCAAAACGTCAACTCATTGTTTCTAACTGATGCTGCCTAACCTGCTGAGTTCATCCAGCGTACTAAAAGTGTTGTCTCCATACATCAGGATGTTCTTCATTGAATACAGCTCTGCATTCAATACTGTCATCCCCTCAAAATTAATCAATAATCCAAGACCTAAGCCTCAATACCTCTTTGTGCAACTGAATCCTCAATTTTCTCACTTGCAGACTCCAGCCAGTTTGTATTGGCAACAACATCTCCTCCACGATCTCCATCAGTACAGATGCACCATAAGGCTGTGTGCTTAGCCCTCTGCTCTATTCACTTTATACTTATGACTGTGAGGCTAAGCACAGCCCAATGCCATATGAAAGTTTGCTGACAACACCAACTGTTGTCGGCTGAATTAAAGGTGGCGATGAATTAGCATATAAGAGGGAGATTGAAAATCTATTTGAGTGGTGCCACAACAAAAACCTCTCACTCAACGTCAGCAAAACCAAAGAACGGATTATTGAGTACAAGAGGAAGAAATTGGAGGTCCATGAACCAGTCATCATCAAGGGATCAGAGGTGGAGGAGGTCAGCAACTTTAAATTCTTTGGTTTTATCTTTTCAGAGGATTTGTCTTGGGTTCAGCATGTACAGTAAGTACCTTTACAAAGAAGACACAACAGTACCTCTACTTTCTTAGAAGTTTGTGAAGACTCAACATTTCATCTAAAACTTTAACAAACTTCTATAGATGCACTGAAGGGTCACATAATGGTTTGGTATGGAAGCAACGATGCCCTCAAATGGAAAAGCCTACAAAAATTGTTGATACAGCCTAGTCCAACATGAGTAAAGCCTTCCCCACCAATAAGCACATCTACAGAGAACACAGTCATGGGAAAGCAGCATCCATTCATCATCAAGGACCTTCACCATTCAAGCCATGCTCTCTTCTCGCTGCTGCAATCATGATGGAGATACAGGAGTCTTAAGGCCCACATGACCAGGTTCAGGAACAGATATTACCACTCATTAATCAGAGGGGAGAACTTCACTCAACGACACTCACCTCAACACTGAACTGTTTCCACAACCTACAGACTGGCTTTCAATGACTCTCCACTTACGTTCTCAATACTTATTGCTAATTAATTATTCTGGTTATTTTGCTGGATTTTATTTTGTTTTTTCTTTTGGTATTTGCATAGGTTTTTTTTGCACTGATTGTTTGTCTTCTGTGTGATTTTTCATTAATTCAGTTGTGTTTGTTTGTGGTTCCTTATGGTTGTCATAGCCGGGGAAGATAATGGGAATAAGCTCCCACTACAAATTAAATTCTCCCAATGGCTTGCCTCTCAAATAGCCTCTGACAAGCAAGTCCATCTCCTGGACTTTACGTGTGGCTCAGCTACTAAACCCTGAAGAACCATTTCTACTGACAGGAGAAGGGGTAAAGGTGGGTTAGTGGTGCCTTAAAACCAGTCGCTTTGAGCAGATGGGGTTCATCAGCCGTGGTTGGTAGCACATCTATGAGAAGGAAAACTCTGATCTCAAAGCTCAGCTGCCTTGCAGCTATTCCCGAAGACTTCAGGAGTAAACCTGGAGGAAAACTCTGGAGCTAGAGTTCCTAAGGTAGTCCTACACTGAGTTCGAAGCCGACTGGCAACACTTGCGATGCCACTTGTGCCAAGCTGTATTGGTCTCTGCCATTCCTTTGGATTCATCAGCTGCATGGAAAGGGGGAGCATGCTGGATGGGCAACAGCTTGCTCTCCATGTCCTGATGTCCTGGCTTGCGTATCACATAGACAGCTACAACCCTATATCCATGGTCGACTCTGACCGATGGGGGCACTCATTGTGTTTCTTAGTACTTACTGTGATTGCCCGCAAGAAAATGAATCTCAGGGTAGTATATGGTGACATATGTGTGCATTGATAATAAATTTATTTTGAACTTTAAACTTTGAATCTTTGACAAATTATTCGCATCAAATCTGATGGACCGTATAACATAAAACTCTGTTGGAGTTTTATCCAGGACAGTCTCCAAGGATTTGTTCAGGGAAGTTATGTTGGTTAAATTAACTTTTTTTTTCTTTTGGAAGTTTAGAGGAGGCTGATATGGACGGTCCATTTAATGCAGTCGACATGAAATAAGGTGATTGACAAGGTCCGTAGAACTTTCGTGATGGGATGAATAGCCCCAATCTTTGATTCTTGGTCCTCGTCTCTGGTTGTGGATCTTCAGAGCTACTGATAAACCAAAAACTCTCCAGAAGCAAGGTGAGCAGAATCTCAGGAGTTGAACTATAGTATGTTTGTGCGCACATAGAGCCAAGTTCCACACCGTCACTGGCTCAGTCACTGAAGAGTAGAAGAGGATGAAATTTACAGTTGACATTGGCAAGACATAGATCCTCTACCAACCTGCCCCTGCTGCACTACTCCGCCCTCTGACAGCGAGACCCTGAAAAACTTGAACCACTTCCCTTACCTTAGGAGCTACCTCTCAGTGAAAGGAGATATCAATGCTGCTGATACTCCCCATCACCTCCACTGTGCCAACACAGCCTCTTGTTCGGTTGACTGAAGGGGTGTTTGAAGATCAAAGCTTCGGATGTGAAACAAAATGCATGGTTCACCGGCCAGCAGTGACCCCCACCTCTTTTTGGCTCTGAGTCTTCAGGCTCCTGAAGCAAAATGGATAACTGCACTCATCTCAATGCTGAACTGACTCCACAACCTATTGAGTCACTTTCAAGGACTCTTATTCTCAGTATTATCTATTTACTTTTTGTGTTACTTGCACAATTAGTTTTCTTTTGCACATTAGTTGCTTGTCAGTCTTTCTTTGTGTATAGCTTTTCATATATTCCATTGTATATCTTTATTTCCCTATAATTCCCTACAAGAAAGGGAATCTCAAGATAGTATACAGTGACATAAGTACTTTGATAAAAGGAGGAGGAGAAGATGGTGGCACAATACAGTTTGCAGAATGATATCTGTAATCTTTCAAGTAGGGTGCCATGCACAATCCTGATTTGATGGAGACAGACGTGAGAGAACGGAGGAACATCTGGAGAAACTTCTGAAATGCCTTTTTCGCTGCCACTGCCACTGCCACTGTGTGATCCAGAATCTCCGGAGGGGAAGGCCCCGAGTCCTTGGCTTTGCTTGTTGCTTGGTGGTCGGGACGGGGTCGAAGCGCTTGGCAGAGATGGTGCTCGGTGTAAAAAGGCTGTTGGAGGCTTGAAGTTTTCGGACGGACTCAGAGTCGGCTCTGGTCAGGTGCTTCCAATGCATCGACAATTGTCAGCGCCTGGAGGTTTATGGCAGGGAGAGTTTTCTCCTTCTGCTGCCTGCTATCAGGGACTATTGGGAGTCGATCGGAACTTTGAGACTTTTTTTTACTGTGCCCATGGTCTGCTCTTTATCAAATTATGGTATTGCTTTGTAACTATATGTAATAATTATGTGGTCTTGGCAGTGTTGGTCTTTGGTTTGTCCTGTTTTTTTGTGATATCACTCTGGAGGAACATTGTATTATTTCTTAATGCATGCATGCATTTCTAAATGCCAATAAACGAGGATTGAGTGTCCTCATAATCTAATCTAATTTACTTTGACTTTGAGACTCGGGTTACCTACATTAGGGATCTTAAGATATTCAATAGAGCCATAGAGTTACAGAAGGCAGAACCAGGCCTTTTGGCCCATCAGGTCTATGCTGTCCATCAAGCACCCCTCTCCATTAATCTCATTTCATTCTCATTATATTCTCAACAGCTTACTCTGCTGTCCACCTCTGTCCCCAACAGACTACCACTCACCTACGCACAACAGAGGCAAATTAGTCTACAAATCTGCACCTCTTCTGGGTATGGGAGGAATCAGAGCACCAGGAAACAATGCCCACATGAATAGGATTGAACCCAGAGGTCGGGATCGACCTTGGGTCACTGGATCTACGAGGCATCAGCCATATTGACTGCAGTAATAATATTACCAATACTGGCTCTGCAAGAGCCTGCGAATCTGCTGCGATGAGGTGAACCTATGTCAGTGTCCCATCCCCAGGCTAGTATCCCTGGGACTGAGGCCCAAATTACACTCAGCCTGTTACATTGGGATGGCCCTGCCTGACTCCAGGCTCCTGAGACATGCTGTCTCTTCTGAGCTCGGCCAAGGGAAGGGACTACCGAGGACAAGATTCAAGATGTGCATTATCTGTGGATGTTGGCATGTATAGTTTCACTCACCACAACTCTAAACTGATTCCACAACCTACAGACTCACTTTCTAGGCCTCTGCAAATCATGTTCTCAGTATTATTTATTTATTTGCTCCATTTCTCTTTTTTTGCACATTGATTTTTCATCAGTAGTTGTTTAGTCATGTTTAGTTTTTATAAATTGTATTGTATTTCTTTACTTCCCTGTAAATGCCCCTAAGAAGATGGCCCTCAGGGTAGTATATGGTAACATATACAAACTTTGATAGTAAATCTACTTGGAATTTGACATCCTCGCTGACTCCTGAAACACCTGGACCACTACTGCTCACAATTTAGAAGGAGTAGTATGAAGTGGGGCTGAGGACTTTGAGTCCTCACATCGGGACCAAGCAGAATCCCTGTCGGCAGAGGAAAGAACACACCAGAATACAAACCCCCCCGTCCACCTACCCGGTCAGCAGCTTCCTGCCCCTTCCATGGGAGAGTCTGTAGTCCTCGCAGTGGCCTTATTACTTACCCTGGAACCCTCACTATTAAAGTGAAGCACGTCACTCTTAGGGACTGCCTAAGCCGAAGAATTATTCACTTTTCTTGTCATCGACGATTAACTAGACTCTGAAAACTTGCAGTCATTTCTCAATCAAACTTTATTTACATGTGCACAGGGAGAACAGCCTGGTCTCTGTCACCAAACTGTTCTAACGTTGAACAAAGAAGTGCCATTTTTACACAGAAATTGACTTGCTGGATACAGATATTGACCTATTGAAAAAGTTGTGTGTGTTCAAATTCCTCATTTTCATCATAAATCACCATCACACTACAGCAATGGAGCTGTTAATAGCCAATAGAATCTATGTGTTAAAGTCTAATAATTTTTAAGAATTTGTAAAATAAATACCTAATAGTAAATGTCATCCAAGAATCCTTCGTTTGCATCCTTAGCTTGCCTCAGTATACCCCCAGATGCACGAGTTGACGAGAGCAGAGTTTGAGGCCTAGTGTTTGGGGTCTTGTCACCGATGAGTCCAGAGTGCAAGGCTTGGTGTTCAAGATCCTCATTCATCATCACAGGCACATCCTGGGGTTGATACTGCAGGTTAGTGCCCAGAGGCTGATCAGAAGTCTGGAATTCAAGGCCTGATGACTGGAGCCCTGGAACTGCACCTAATGCCTGCCAGAGGCTGGAGGCTGGAGACAACCTGCCTTGGGTTTGGATGACTATGTGTGTGCATGGGCAGGACAATGGGCAGGGTCTTGTTTAGCTGTTGCATTTTGTTACATGTCGTTTTCTGCGGAGCTCTGTTGGTGCTGAAATGTGTGGCACTTACAGGCTGCTCCAGCACATTCTTAAATTGCTAATGTAAATGACATTCACTGACTGTATGCTTCAGTGTGCATATGATAATTAAATGCATTTAAATCTGAAACGGCTCTGGTCCCCATGCTGTGCTCTCAAGGTCCTTTCTTGTATGGGTTGACTGTACATTTTCTGTAAGCTATCCTGGTCTACATGTCCCTTTGCCCCTGCCCCTGAGCATCCATGCTTTGAAATGGTCACCAGGTGAATATTGCTTCTCTCTTATTTACACAAGGAGCATCAAACAAAATACATCTCTTTACTGTGGCAGTTTGTCTTCACCTGCAGCTGTAAGCTGGCTGCAGCAATAATTCAGTAATTAATCGCATGACTTAGACCTTGAAATGATAGTGAGCTTACTATCCTTCAAGAAACCTCACAGCTTTTAAATAGAAACCACGGCGACTTTGGGTCATGGAGGTCAATGTCCTTGTCTAAGACAACAGCAGCTTTATCATGTTGGAATCATCTTCCAGGCCAGATTTATTTTAGAGTGTATTAGGACAGTAAGTACAACTTTGTCATGGCATGTGAAAGACTTAGGGTTCAGATGCAGGCGAGGAAACAAACTAACTACTACTATCGAGACAAATTTTGTCATACTGAAGCAGCACTATTACCGTCCATATCAGAATCAGAAACAGGTTTATTATCACTGATGTATGTTGTGAGATTTGTTGTTTTGAGGCAGCCGTTAAATGCAATACAGAAAATATACTATAAATTATAATTAGAAATATAAAATACAATTATAATGCCCTGGTTCATGTTTTTACTGTTATGTATTTCATTTTGGCAGTTCTGTACGTTCAGTCTGTTCTGTTTTCATACTTGTTTGGGTTACTGTTGAAGAGAAGAGAGAGGACAAATGTGTGCCATCCAATTAGGATGGTGGGATTAAGGGGTTGTTTCTCTGGGTGAGCGGCACTAAGGTTAGGCATGGGGCTTTTGTTCGAGGGGAGATGGAGAGAGAAGACGCTGGGGAGAACCAGTCGTAGCGTACAATCCAGTGGGAGACCTATTTGTTTGAGATGGATTGTGAGCAACGTCCGGAAGGTGGTGTGTGCTTTCACGTTGACTGAGGGGCCAGTGTGTGAGTGACAGGGAAGTTCAAGATGAACTCCAACTTGTGCACATTTGATTGTTTAATTAGAATGGGCCCTTTTAGAACCATAGAACATTACAGCACAGAAAAAGGCCTTTTGGCCCTTCTTGGCTGTGCCGGACCATTTTTCTGCATAGTCCCACTGACCTGCACACGGACCATATCCCTCCATACACCTCTCATCAATGTATCTGTACAATTTATTCTTAAATGTTAAAAAAGAACCCGCATTTACCACCTCGTCTGGCAGCTCATTCCACACTCCCATCACTCTCTGTGTGAAGAAGCCCCCCCTAATGTTCCCTTTAAACTTTTCCCCCTTCACCCTTAACCCATGTCCTCTGTTTTTTCCTCCCTTAGCCTCAGTGGAAAAAGCCCGCTTGCATTCACTCTATCTATACCTATCATAATTTTATATACGTCTATCAAATCTCCCCTCATTCTTCTACACTCCAGGGAATAAAGTCCTAACCTATTCAACCTTTTTCCGTAACCCAGTTTCTCAAGTTCTGGCAACATCCTTGTAAACCTTCTCTGCACTCTTTCAACCTTATTAATATTCTTCCTGTAATTTGGTGACCAAAACTGTACACAATACTTCAAATTGGGCCTCACCAATGCCTTATACAACCTCACCATAACATTCCAACTCTTATACTCAATACTTTGATTTATAAAGGCCAATGTACCAAAAGCTCTTTTTACGACTCTATCTACCCTGTGACGCCACTTTTAGGGAACTTTGTATTTGTATTCCCAGATCCCTCTGTTCTACTGTACTCCTCAGTGCCCTACCATTTACCTTGTATGTTCTACCTTGGTTTGTCCTTCCAAAGTGCAAACCTCACACTTGTCTGTATTAAACTCTATCTGCCATTTTTCAGTCCATTTTTCCAGCTGGTCCAAATCCCTTTGCAAGCTTTGAAAACATTCCTCACTGTCCACTACACCTCCAATCTTTGTATCATCAGCAAATTTGCTGACCCAATTTACCACTTTATCATCCAGATCATTGATACAGATGCCAAATAACAATGGACCCAGCATTGATCCCTGTGGCACACCACTAGTCACAGGCCTCCACTCAGAGAATCAATCCTCCACTACCACTCTCTGGCTTCTTCCACTGAGCCAATGTCTAATCAAATTTACTACCTCTCCATGTATACCTAGCGACTGAATCTTCCTAACTAACCTCCCATGTGGGACCTTGTCAAAGGCTTTACTGAAGTCCATGTAGACAACATCCACTGCCTTCCCTTCATCCACTTTCCTGGTAACCTCCTCGAAAGATTCCAATAGATTGGTTTAACATGACCTACCACGCACAAAGCCATATTGACTTTCCCTAATAAGTCCCTGTCTATCCAAATACTTGTAGATCCTATCTCTTAGTACTCCTTCCAATAATTTACCTACTGCCGACGTCTTTCCCAGATTACCTTTAGAGCCTTTTTTAAATAATGGAACAACATGAGCTATCCTCCAATCCTCCTGTACCTCACGCGTAGATACCGACATTTTAAATATATCTGCCAGGGCCCCTGCAATTTCAACACTAGTCTCCTTCAAGGTCTGAGGGAATACCCTGTCAGGTCCTGGGGATTTATCTACTCTGATTTGCTTCAAGATAGCAAGCACTCCCTCCTCCGCAATCTGTATAGGTTCCATGACCTCACTACTTGTTTGCCTTATTTCCGTTGACTCCATGCCAGTTTCCTTAGTAAATACAGATGCAAAAAACCCATTTAAGATCTCCCCCATTTCATTTGGTTCCATCCATAGCCGATCACTCTGATCTTCAAGAGGATCAATTTTATCCCTTACTGTCCTTTTGCTCTTAATATATCTGTAGAAGCTCTTTGGATTATCCTTTACCTTGACTGCCAAAGCAACCTCATGTCTTCTTTTAGCCCTCCTGATTTCTTTCTTAAGTATTTTTTTGCACTTTTTATACTCCTCAAGCACCTTATTTGCTCCCTGTTTCCTATACATGTCATACATCTCTCTTCTTCTTTATCAGAATTCCAATATCCCTTGAGAACCAAGGTTCCTTATTCTTATTCACATTGCCTTTAATCCTGACAGGAACATACAAACTCTGCACTCTCAAAATTTCTCCTCTGACGGCCTCCCACTTACCAATCACATCCTTGCCAGAGAACAACCTGTCCCAATCCGCACTTTTTAGATCCTTTCTCATTTCTCATTTCTTCAAATTTAGCCTTTTTCCAGTTTAGAACCTCAACCCGAGGACCAGATCTATCTTTATCCATGATCAAGTTGAAACTAATCGTGTTATGATCACTGGAACTGAAGTGTTGCCCTACACACACTTCCATCACCTGTCCTAACTCGTTTCCTAGTAGGAGATCTAATATTGCATCCTCTCTAGTTGGTACCTCTATATACTGATTTAGAAAACTTCCCTGAACGCATTTTACAAACTCTAACCCGTCTAGACCTTTAACAGTATGGGAATCCCAATCAATATGTGGAAAATTAAAATCCCCTACTATCACAACTTTGTTTCCTCCAGTTGTCTGTTATCTCTCTGCTGATTTGCTCCTCCAATTCTTACGGACTATTGGGTGATCTATAAAACAAATCCATTAATGTGGTCATACCTTTCCTGTTTCTCAGCTCCACCCATATGGCCTCGGTAGACAAGCTCTCTAACCTGTCCTGCCTGAGCACTGCTGTAACATTTTCCCTGACTAGCAATGCCACCCCACCCCCACCCTTCATTCCTCTGCCTCTATCACGTCTGAAACATCAGAACCCTGGAACATTAAGCTTCCAGTCCTGCCCCTCCTGCGGCCAAATTTCACTTTCTGTTATTTTTTACTAACCCTTTAGTTAAGATTCATAAATATAATTCCTATAATCATATGCCGTGTTCTGTCTGTTATTTCGAGGCATTAATTTGTAACAGGGTAGCAAATGACACAGCATCCACACAAACTGGGGTTTGGGGGTTGTATCGAGTGCACCTCAATCTCACAAGTTTGGCCGGGCCAGGGGTTGTCTTCCCGAGAATTATGCAGCTGAGGAAACCAGGGTGTTTTACAATATATATAAATATTAATTTAATTAAGTAGTGCAAAAATACTGAGGTAGTGTTTTGGATTCATTGTCTGTTCAGAAGATTGATGGTGGAGGGGAAGAAGTTGTTCCTAAAATGTTGTGTGTGTGTGTCTTCAGTCTTCTGTACCTCCTCTCTGATAGTAGCAATGTGAAGAGGAAATGTCCTGAGTGGTGCGGTCCTTAATGATGGATGCTGCTATTTTAAGGCATTGCCTTTTGAAATGTCTTCAATGGAGCTGGCTGAGTTTACAATTCTGCAGTTTTTTCAGATCCTGTGCGGTGGCCCATCCATACCAGATGGAGATGTGATCAGTGAGAATGCTCTTCATGGTACATCTGTAGAATTTTGCTGCAATCTTTGATGACATACCAAATCTCCTCAAGTTATTATCAAATCAAAATATCATCAAATAGATGAAATTGTTAACAAACCAAAGGCCTCTCACTACTTATCTCAAAGGCTGTTAGATGTGCACAAAGGCTGCTCTTCTCAGAGAATTTATTTGTACCCAGGCCAGTGGAGGTGGTAAAGATTGACTGTAAGCATGAAGTCCCCAACCACATCTGTCCAGCTGGGAAGACTTCAGTTGGCTGAATGCCCGAGTTTTTGACAAGTACACAATAAATTATTATTGAATACTGTCTTCACCTACAAAACACAATAAAGTTAGGATAAAATTTCCAGTTGAGTTTTAAATCTGCATCAATGGGATGCTCTTGGATCATTATTCAAGATTCAGGGTAGCTTATTGTCATTCTTCAGCTGATGAGTGTAACAGAGAACAAAATGATTGTTACACGGATCCGATTTAGCATATAAAAAGGCATGATAAGTATACCATTAAACACCATTAAAACACAACAATTCAATTCAATTCAATTCAAATTTAATTGTCATTTAACCATACATGAATACTCATGAATACAGCCAAACGAGACAGTGTAACTATGGGGTCAAGGTGCAAAGACACATTGCCAACAGTCACACACGGTAAGCACACACAAGATCACAATCAGGTAATAAGAGTCCCGAGGCCCACCACCACCACCCATCCCCCAACCCCGCGATGCCTGGCTTGATACATACAAGTCATCAAACTCATATAGAATATCAGTAAAAGTACGACGACGCAGAATATGTGTGTGTGTATATATATATATATATAGTCCAAACCACTCTGCCCACCAATATCATCTGGCAACTGGCCCCCAATATCTGCTAGGTGACACCAGGGCTTTGAGGCCCTGTTCTTGTCCCAATGCCTGATTCCTGCTAAGAAAATCTCTGGCTTTGAGACGCGGACCTTGCATATATAAGCACATATAGAATATTAGCAAAAACGCAACCAGACAAATATATAAGTACGTAGTCCAGACCCCTTAGTCCATATTAAATCTTAGTCACCCCAACTGCCCTACGCCGCCTCCAGTAGAGTGCGATGGCTCGGATGCCTCTTCTCCGGCGGCTGAAAAACAAGTGACCCCACAGCCTGAGACCTGCGTCCACTGAGTGCCCCTAAAAAATCTGCAGTTGGCCACAACGGAGCTTGTCTTCTGCTGAACGAAAGCCTGGGAGGGCAGTTCCGACTCCGTTCTGGACACCACGATGCATTGCCCCCAGTGAAGCACAATGTCTTCGTCCTCTCACTTCGGGCAGCTGCAAACAGGCATCACCGTGGCTTTAGGCCTACTCCTCGCTACGACCGAGGAATAGGCCCCCTCCATCCGACCCTGCTCGGCACCAATAAGTCAACAAATCGAACTTGTGAAGCACCAGATTAACAATATCCAAAAAGGGGTCTTGTGATCACAAGAAAGCCACCATGATGGCAACTCGCTATTTGACTGTAAGCCTTCGTCGACTCAGGCAGCAGCAAGTTACACAGCTCCTTCATTACTTCCGTCAGCAAGCAACTCACTGATGGTGTAGACCGGCAGTTCTTTGAGTTCTTAATGTACAGCAGGATCTTGCAATCATTAGATATACATTCAAGTAGAATTGTAGCACCTTTTGTTGACCTTGTAGAAGTTGCTGCAGCCAGTCGCGCTGCCATCTTGCCAGAAAAAAATACACATACAAAAATTAAAGAAATTAAATATAAAAATAAAACCAATCCTATGAAACATAATGTACAAGTAACTGTTATGATTATGTGGACACACAGTCCTCTTTTATTGTCATTTAGTAATGCATGCATTAAGAAATGATACAATGTTCCTCCAGTGTGATGTCACAGAAACACAAGACAGACCAAGACCAAAAAACTGACGAAAACCACATAATTATAATATATAGTTACAACAGTGCAAGCAATACCGTAAATTGATAGAAGAACAGACCATGAGCACGGTAAAAAAATCTCAAAGTCTCTCAAAAGTCCCAACATCTCACGCAGACGGTAGAAGAAATAAAACTCTCCCTACCGTGAGCTTCCAGTGCTGCAAACTTGCCGATGCAGCATCCTGGAAGCACCCGACCACAGCCTGACTCTCAGTCCGTCCGAAAACTTCGAGCCTCCGACCAGCCCTCCGACACTGAACACTGAGCACCATCTCTGCCGAGCCCTTCGATCCCAGCCCCGGCCGCCAGCCACAGGCAAAGCCGAGGATTTGGGGCCTTCCCCTCCAGAGATTCTCAATCGCACAGTAGCAGCGGCAGTGAACCGGGCATTTCAGAAGATCCTCCAGATGTTCCTCTGTGCTTCTCACGTCCGTCTCCATCAAATCAGGATTGTGCATGGCCCCTATTTAACAAATACGATATCATTTTACTGGAGAGGCCACACGCGCTGCGTCGCGCCACCATCTTCTCCTTCTCCTCTATATGCATAGATTGATTGTATGTGTTGTACATAATGTGTATATAGTGATGGTGGGGGGGTCATGGGTGGGTGAATGGGTGGAGGTGTTGATCAGCCTGATGGCTTGGGGAAGTAACTACTTCTGAGTCTTATGGCCCTGGCGTGGAGCAGGACAAAGAATCTATAAATAGGATTGGTGGGATCCTTCATGATATTGCTGGTCTTTTACCAGCACCTTCCTTTTTATAAGTCCTTGAAGGCTGGTAAACTGGTGCTAGTGCTGCATTGGGCCTCCTGTCCATTCTGTGGTTTCTGCACCAAGCAGTGATGTAGCATGTTAGGATGCTCCCAACTATGTATCTGTAGAAGGCTGTGAGTGCTGATGTGCATAGACCAGCTCTCATCAGCCTCCTCAAAAAGTAGAGGCATTGGTGAGCTTTCTTGAATTTGGAGGACGTATTCTTGGACCATGACATTGAAGTTCACTGCATGGTAGACGTCAATCATTATGACTGTATAGTCCAGCCTTTAAGTTCTTCCACATTCCTAGCCACAACATACCCAATCTAAAGGATATTGGCAAGTGATTCAGCTCATGGCATAATGCAGCCTGTTTCCGCAACTAGACAACCTAGTGTTGGGAATTTCAGTCTTTGTAGTTGGCTAATACTAGAACCAAGAGACTTCAGCTCACATGTGATCAGATGGAGTGGATCATGCAAGTCATTTCCAGTATCGAGCCAGCAAACATTATGCCTTCACCCTGTCACAGTGCCAGACCTGCTGTGCTGGAGTCCCCAGTGCAAATCAAAGGATGATCGCTGATGAGCGAGGGCTGACAACATGGCAGCTGACTCAAGTTTGCAACCCTGCACACTAACACAGCAATCAATGAAAAGTATTCTTGCACATGGGAGTAGACTGAGCAGGGCATCAACATGCGGGTACAACATTCCTGATGTCTGGAACTCTCTGAAAAGCCTTGAAGTTTTGGGTGGGGAGGCTGCTGTGATGGCTTAGTTTGTCTTCTGTAGAACATAGACCATAGATTGGTTCCTTGGGGTTGTTATAGCTGGGGGCGGTAATAGGAATAAGCTTCAACTACCTATTAAATGCTCCCCATTGGTGTGCACCTCAAATAGCCTCTGACAACCAAGTCCTGCTCCTGGCCTTCACATGTGGCTTCGCTACTAAGCCTGGTGGAACTGTTTCTACTGACAGAAGAAGGGGAAAAGGTGGGTTACTGGCACCTTAAAACCAGCTGTTTTGGGCAGATGGGGCTCGTCAGCCATGGTTGGCAGCTCATCTAGGAGAAGGAAAACTCTGATCTCAAACCTCTGCAGCCTTGTGGCTATACCCACTCATTGGGAAGGCTTTGGGAGTAAATCCCAAGGGAAAAATCCAGAGCTGGAGTCCCTGAGGCAGTCCTATGGTGAGCTCAATATGGATTGGCAAGTCCTGTGATGCTGCTGGTGCCAACTGTGTTGATCTCTGTCGTTCCTTTGTGTTCGTCAGCTGCATGGAGAGGGGCAGCTTGCTACATGGGCAACAGCTGGCTTTCCATATTTTATTGCTCAGACTTGCATATCTAGACAGCTGGGATGAAGCATCCATGGTCAACCCTGACTGATGGAGGCCTCGGAACATAGAACATGAGAGGACAGTACAGGCTCTTCGGCCCATGATATTAAGCTGATCTTTTAACCTACTTGAGGCTCAATTTAACCCTTGCCTCCTACATAGCCCTCCAGTTTTCTGTCATCAATGTGCATTTCTAAGAGTTTCTTAAATGTCACTAATCCATCTGCCTCTACTACCAACCCCAGCAGGGCATTCTACCAACCTATCACTCTTTGTGGAAAAAACTAACTTCTGACATACCCCCATACTTTCTTCCAATAACCTTAAAGTTATGCCACTGGTATTAGGCATTTCCATGCTGGGGAAATGCTTCTGGCTATCCACTCGATCTACACCATTTATCATCTTGTACATCTCTATCAAGTTAGCTCTTATTCATCTTCACTCCAAAGAGAAAAGACCTAGCTCGTTGTTTGTTCTTAATAAACACAAATCTGGGGTGGGTTTACATTAGAAGGTTTTATTACTGGGCTGCTGCTCAACTCTGTGCGCACACTACCGGGTTGCCATGATTTTGATGGTCATTTGTGAATGAATAAGCTGATAGTCTGTACAGACATCATCAGCACTGATCATCGCTCTTATATTCTTTACGTCTCTGTGATTCCTCCCCCAAACAATGGCCTAATCTATAAGATGCCAAGTCTTTGAACAGTGATGCATCCACAAAGTTCTCACATTATTTCTCTGGTGGAATAGGGTGATGGTTATCGTGATGGTCAGGTCTTGTTCGGCACACTTGGACAGTAAGAGCACTTCACTGGAGTTGATGTTGCCAACACCTTCCTTCCCAATTATGCCTTTCCAGGGGTCACTGTCCCTGCCAGCTCTAGCATTGAAGTCTCCAAGAAGAATGACCTTATCTTCCTTGGGAATATCTGGTAGTATGCAGTCTAGGTCGGTGTAGAAGGTCTCCTTAATATCGTCTGGTGAGTATAGGGTTGGAGTGTAGGCACTCACAGCTGTTGCCATTTGGTTATTAGCAAGCTTACAGTACATGATCATGAGACGTTCATTGATGCTAACTGGCAAGCCAGAGAAGTGACTAATGATGCTTTTCTTTATGATGAATCCAGCTCCGTGGATTTTGGGTTCATCTGCTAATTTCCCCTTCCAGAAAAAGGTGTATCCTCCCTTCTCCTCCTTCAATTGTCCTTCCTCAGTCAATTATGTTTCAGAGAGGGTGACAAGGTCAATTTGGAATCTTCTCAGCTGTCTTGAGATGATAGCAGTATGTCTTTCAGGATGATCACTGGTTTCGCTGTCCGTAAGTGTCTGCACATTCCAGGCTCCAAAATCCATATGCCTTCGTTTCAGACTGCAGTTTGATGATCCCACTGGGTGTGGTAATCCAGTCAGGAGTGAGGAGGCAGGTTAGTTTTAGGGCACCTTTCCTAGTCCCTTCCCCATGTAGGGTAAGAAGAACGGGTCCTGAATATGGCTGCACCGTCATGGGTGTAGCTGCCAAAAAGCTGTATCTGCCTCAGTTTAAGAGCAAGACTGTACCTAATATCCACCATCTGTGTGCCAAGTTGTGGCTATAAACTACCAGACTTCACTGTCTGGATCCTGTCATCACTTACTGATCGCCACTGGGCTTTGTCCAAGATGGCTGATTGGATTATCATACCAGGAGAAATGCCTGTGCGTGAGGTCTTTTAACATGGGGAGACCAATGGACAAGCAGCCACCACAGTGGAAGGGCCAGATCCGTTGGCATGGAGACCAAGACAACTGGGGTCCCTGTTCCTCTGCAGACTTCTTCCATTCTTACAGCTGTTGTGGTGGTCCTCGTAGTTCTGAAATTTTGGAGGCTTTAATTTTCTGCCATTTTCTGCCTGCTTCACCTGGATCCTTCCCTTTGACCTTACTGCGATGGGTGACCCTACCAGGAGATAAGCTCCAGACAGCATTGCTCTCAGGTTCTCAAGATCACACAAGCCTTTCCACCACAACAAGGTGGCAATACTTTGCAGAGGTGAGCTACTGCAGTCCCTAATTCACTCATCAACTTTCAACCAGTCTTTGAGGTGGTTTAATGGTCCTTTTTTGGTCTGCTATTCATTTCCATAGGTATATTGCTTGCATTTACTGCATTAATACTTGTGTCTTTCTGAGCACACTGATCAACACGGTTATTTTTAAATATGCTGGCTCCTTTGGTATACTGACAGGTGATGTGCCACAACTATGGGTTAGAGCTTGTGCTCGTAGATCCAAGCAGATCCTTCTCAGAGGTGTCCCTCTTCTGGTTGACTCTGGTGGGAATGTGAAACTACTTCCTCTTGCACATATCCTTGCATGGACCATGTAGCAGAATTGTGGTCTTGGATTCACATTTGATCTCCAGGCTTCAGGACTGCTACACTTTTTGTAGTCTTGTCATGATACTGTTTCTGTTTTATTTTTCCTTTCACTTTAGCCAATTTGGTCTTGTATGCTCCTTTAGGTGTTAACAGGTTTTCTTTCATTGAAAGGTCAGTGTGTATGTGTTGACCTATCAGTATCTGGGCTGGTGAAAGGCCATTCTGCAGTGGTGCATTTCTGTAAATCATAAGACTTCTTTGGAATTCCTCTTGTCCCCCCTTCACTACCTTGACTAAACTCTTTGCAAAGCCATTGGATTTTGGGTGTTGTGGCCTTGAAGTTATATATCGAAACCACCAACCACTGCAAAGGACTCAAATTCACAGCTTGAAAATTGTGGTCCATTGTCTGATGCTACTTCACATGGAAGTCCATGCCTTGCAAACACATTTTCAGGACGTCATTGACTGCTTTGCTGGTTGCTGATTGCAGTGTTGCGACCTCTGAGTAATTGGAAAAGTAGCCTGTTACAACAATATGACTCTTCCCATTACAATCAAACAAATCCATTCCATACTTTGAAGTATGGCTTGAATAGGGCAGGGTGTGGTGTAAACAGTTCTTCTTGTCGCTTTGGTCTGTAGGTAAGACATATTTCACATGAAGCAATGGCTTGGCTGGTGGGTTTCTTCGTTCTTGGCCAGCACATCACTTCACAAGCTCTACATTTATATTTTTTCCTCACTGAGTTGTCCTTCATGTATCTTCTGGAGCATTTCCTTGCATAATGATGCCTGTTCCCTTTGAAGACCATATCTTTCACTACTGACAGTTCAGTTCTGCATGCCCAATAATCCCGAATACACATTGGACCATCAACCTTAGCTGTATTGTTTCTTTGAGTGCTTTCAATATTTCATCTGATCCTGCTGTTTTTCTAATCTGCATTGTCTGTCAGGAGATACTGGAAGGGAGGCAACAATCATATCAACATAGGCCTGCATTAACCTCTAGGTCACTCTTTTCTTTCTGGTTGACTGCTTGAGACAGCATATCAGCAGCAAACATATATTTTCCCATGGTGTAGATAATCTTCACATCATATTTCTGCTGTCTTATCAACATGCGCTGTGTCCTCATGCGACAGTCATTCAGTGGTTTGGACGTAATTAAGACCAGTGGTTTATGGTATGTCTCCACTTCAAAGGCTTATCTTTTAATGTGCTAATGGAACCTTTTGCTTACATATGAGGAGTGATTGATAAGTTCGTGGCCTAAGGTAGAAGGGGTCAATCTTAGAAAACCCAGCACATTTATTTTTCAACATAGTCCCCTCCTACATTTACACACTTAGTCCAGCGGTCGTGAAGCATACGGATCTTGGACCTCCAGAAAGTGTCCACAGCAGGGGTGATTGATAAGTTTGCGGCCTAAGGTAGAAGGAGATGAGTTATACAGCTCTCGTTACATGCACATGCATTCCAACTCTTTGAATGATTATGCAGAAAGCTTGAGGTTAATAACTCATCAGTTAATAACATCAGGGGTGATTGATAAGTTGGTGGCCTAAGGTAGAAGGAGATGAGTTATTAACTTCAAACTTTCTGCATAATCACTCAAAGAGTTGAACTGCATGTGCATGTAAAGAGAGCCATATAACTCACCTGCTTCTACCTCAGGCTACAAACCTATCAATCACCCCTGCTGTGGACACTTTCTGGAGGTCCAAGATCCGTATGCTCCACGACCGCTGGACTAAGTGTGTAAATGCAGGAGGGGACTATGTTGAAAAATAAATGTAGTCATAGTCATAGTAATAGTCATACTTTATTAATCCCGGGGGAAATTGGTTTTCATTACAGTTGCTCCATTAATAATAAATAGTAATAGAACCATAAATAGTTAAATAGTAATATGTAAATTATGCCAGTAAATTATGAAATAAGTCCAGGACCAGCCTATTGGCTCAGGATGTCTGACCCTCCAAGGGAGGAGTTGTAAAGTTTGATGGCCACAGGCAGGAATGACTTCCTATGACGCTCAGTGCTGCATCTCGGTGTGCTAGGTGTGCTAGGTTTTCGAAAACTGACTCCTTCTACTTTAGGCCACAAACTTATCAATCACCCCTCGTATGTGCTGGCGAGAGGCTCTTTTCTATCTGTGCAAAGTTGACTTCTGCACTTGTGTCCTTGTTGCATAGGCCACAGGTTGCCATGTGTCATCATGTTGCTGCAGTAATACTGCTCCAAGGCCGGGCTGCGACACATCAGCTGAGATCCTAGTACACCTTTCCAGATCATAAAACTCCAGCACAGGCTCTTCAGTTATGACTCTTTTCAGTGTCTGGACCAAATCCATGCATTGTGCTGCTCAAAGAGTGACAGAAGTGGTGTTGACACAACAATTGAGAGTTGAGGGATCAAATTAGCCAGGTAAATCACCATCCCCAAGAAACGTCTCACCTCTCCATGTTTTCAATGGTTGACGTCTTTCTTGGGTCAAGCTTCACTCCCCCTTCCGATATGACATCTCCCACAAAGATCAGTGTCTTAACAGCAAATTCACATTTCTCTTTATTTGATTTCAAATTGACATTCCGTGTCATGTCAAGCACTTGTCTCTGTTGTGTATCATGTCCATCCTTGGTGGACTCCTAGACAATGATGTCATCTGTCATGGTCTCAACACCAGGTATGCTCTCAAAGATCATGTGGATGTTTTTATGATACATTTCTAGTGTGGACAGAATCCCGTAGAGTAACTGAAGAAAGTGACAAATTCCCTGTGGTGTGTTAAAAGTACACAGTCTCAAACTTGCCTCATCAGCTTCATCTGCCAAAACCTAGAGCACATGTCGAGCTTGCTAAACCAATTCACATCTGAAAAATAGGACATGATCTCCTTCCATGTTGACAATTTAAAATACTCTCCCTTGATGGCTTTATTGCAATCTCTTGGGCTTAGGCATATCCGCAATGCTTCATTTTTCTTTTATACATTGACTAATGGGCTCACCCATTCTGTTGGTTCTTCAGTTTTCTGTATGACATCTATCCGTTCCATGTGTGCTAGTTCTTGTTTAAGTCTGTCTGTAAGTGGAAATGGTACATTCCTGCTTGCCTGGACAATATGAGTCACTGTGTCATCTCTGTGAATTTTGAGTACACCAGCTAAGTATCTGAACCCCTCAAGGACATCTGCATACTCTTCCATGAGTGCTGTGTGGTCATCTTTGGTCTGAAAAGCCACTATGAAAACTCTTTTCAGCAGGTTGAATTCACAAGCACTCAGACCTAATATTGGCTGTACTCTCTTATTTACAATCAGTAGCTACACACATAAAAATTGCTGGTGAACGCAGCAGGCCAGGCAGCATCTATAGGAAGAGGTACAGTCAATGTTTCAGGTCAAGACCCTTCGTCAGGACGAACCGAAAGAAGAGCTAGTAAGAGATTTGAAAGTGGAAGGGGGAGGGGGAGATCTGAAATGGTAGAAGAAGACAGGAGGAGGAGGGATGGAGCTAACCACCACTCAAGGCCCCAGACAGTCCTTCCAGGTGAGGCGACACTTCACCTGTGAGTCAGCTGGGGTGATATACTGTGCCTGGTGCTTCTGAAGCGGCCTTCTATATATTGGCAAGACCCGATGCAGGCTGGGAGACCATTCCGCTGAACACCTACGCTCTGTCCGCCGGAGAAAGCAGGATCTCCCAGTGACCACACATTTTAATTCCCCGTCCCATTCCCATTCTGATATGTCTATCCACAGCCTCCTCTACTGTCAAGATGAAGCCACACTCAGGAGGAGCAACACCTTATATTCCGTCTGGGTAGCCTCCAACCTGATGGCATGAACATTGACTTCTCTAACTTCTGTTAATGCCCCACCTCCCCTTCGTACCCCATCCTTGATTTATTTATTTATTTATTTATTTTATTTTCGCTCTCTATTTTCTCCCTCTGTCCCTCTCACTATAACTCCTTGCCCCATCCTCTGGACCCCTCTCCCCCTTTCTTTCTCCCTAGGCCTCCTGTCCTATGAATCCTCTCCCTTTTCCAGCCTCATGTCCCTTTTGCCAATCAACTTTCCAGATCTTAGCTCCATCCCTCCCCCTCTTGTCTTCTCCCATCATTTCAGATCTCCCCCTTCCCCGCCCACTTTCAAATCTCTTACTAGCTCTTCTTTCAGTTCGTCCTGATGAAGGGTCTCGGCCCGAAACGTCGATTGTACCTCTTCCTATAGATGCTGCCTGGCCTGCTGCATTCACCAGCATTTTTTATGTGTGTTGCTTGAATTTCCAGCATCTGCAGATTTCCTCGTGTTTATGTTTTTAAATACAATCAGTAGCTGTTACTTTAGATGCCGCCGTTTATGCTTGAAGGTCACTGTACAGCCCCCTTTTACTGGACCACTCTCTCCAGTGTAGCCTATCTCTTCCAGCTTCACTGGGTAAACTTTGCTCTTTACTGTGCAAGTCCAGTAATCATCCATGGATAACAGATTCACAGCACTCCAGTGTCAAGCTTGAATGGAATTACTGTCTCATTCACAGTCGCTGGAACAATTCATTCTGTTTACCAGCATCAGCAGTCTGTAGAGAATCCACAGAGAATTCCTCCATTTCTTCATTGGTTGTGTGCACCTTTCCCTTGGTAGCCCCAGCTTTGCAGCACTTAGCAAAATGATTCTTTTTCCCACAATTATCGCAAAACTTTTCATCAGCAGGACACGTCTTTGGAACGTGACTACCTCAACATTTGCTGCATTTGTTGTTTGAGCCTTCCTCTTTGCTTTGCTGTTGTTTTGGGAAATTCCTTGTGCTCTGCCCCTCTGTTTTCACAGCATGCACTATTGTTTCTGCCCTGTACAGCTCCTTAGCTTGTGCTTTGTAGTCTCTGCTGCCCTACAGATATTCAGAGCCTTTTCCAGCATCAAATCTATTTCACGCAGCAATCTTCCTCTGAGTCCATTATCTGGAATTCCACAAACTATTCTGTCTCTAATAGTGAATTTCTCAAATCTCCAAATTCACAGGACTTACTCAGATTGTGAAGCTCAGCTGTGTGCCGGTCGAAGATAACATGTCGTTTCTGGTCACAGGAAAAAAGCTTATCTCGCAATCCTGATATTTTACTTGGGACAAGATACTCCTCAAATGTTATCATCAGACTGTCCAATGTAAAAGTTGTCTCATCAGTTTGAAAGCTGTTATAGACCCCCAAAGCATCTTCAGCAATTACATGCAGAAAAATAAACACTTTTAATTTTTCGTTGGTTCCTCCAGCTCCACTAGCAGCTAAATATATATTGAATCACCATTTGAAGCATTTCCAGTTATCAGTTAGATTGCTAGTAAGCTGCATAGGAGCTGGAGGATTTAGCTTATCCATGACGGGAACTCTAGGCTGCTCACATGAATCTCTCTTGGTGAATCTGGTAACTTTCCTGAGATATCATGGGATCTTACCTTGGTAAGCAGTCTCATCTGGGCATCTTATCAAAGGCCTTTGGAAAGTCCAAATATACAACATCCACTGCCTCTCCTTTATTGACCCGACTTGTAATCTCCTCGAAGAATTCTAACGGTTTGTCAGGCAAGATTTTCCCTTAAGGAAACCATGCTGACTTTGTCCTATCTTATCCTGTGTCTCCGAATACTCCATAAACTCAACCTTAGCAATTGACTCCAACATCTTCCTAACCACTGAGGTCAGGCTAACTGGTCTAAATTTCCTTTCTGCTGCCTTCCCCCTTTCTTAAAGAGTGGTGTGACATTTGCAATTTTCCAGTAATCTGGCCTGAGTCCAATAATTTTTGAAAGATCGTTACTAATGCCTCCACAATCCCTACCGCTACCTCCTTCAGAACCTGGAGTGCAGTTCATTTGGTCGGGGTGACTTATGTACCGTTAGGTCTTTTAGCTTTTTGAGCACCTTCTCCCTTGTAATAGCAACTGTACTTATTTCTCTTCCCTTATACCCTTCAACATCTGGCACACTGCTAGTATCTTTCACAGTGAAGATTGATACAGAACTCTCATTTGGTTCATAACCCCCCACAGAGCACACTGGGAACTGAAATTCTTTATTATGCACACATAATAACACACTCATGGGACACGTTCTCAAATCCAGGTAGCATTCTGGTAAATCTCCTCTGCACCCTCTCTAAAGTAGCTACATACTTCCTATAATGAGGTGACTAGAACTGAGCACAATACCCCAAGTGTAGTCTATCCAGATTTTTATAGAGCTGCAACAATCCTTCACGGCTCTTGAACTAATTCCCCCTTCTATTGAAAGCCAACACACATATGCCTTCTTAATCACCTTATCAACTTGTGCAGCAACCTTGAGGGATTTGTGAGGGAATGTTGTTGTCAGAGGAACAGGCTTTCCTACTTCCTATAAGACTGAGGAGCACAAGCATCACAACGTGGTGGAGCTAAAGGAAGAAGATGAGAATAGCCTTTCCTGTCTAGTTGCTCGTGAATAACTCACCTGCTTCTGATACCAGGGACTACAGGCGAGTGCATTCATTTACTCTCACTGCCACACAATGTTCCCTCTAATTTGTAATGCCCAGTGTTCCCAAAAATCTTGTGCTGTGCAATTTTTTTCCCCCAATGACAACAACATGTACGCACTGAATAATTTCTTCAATTAAAAGTGTATAAATAAGCCTGTTCGAAAATCTGCAGACAAATCATTGCAAACTCAACGTTGTCAACACCTTCGACATCAGAAACTGGAAAAGGAAATGCGTTTGTGTACGATCGTGAAGTATGCTTTTAACATGCCAGCAAGGTAGAGGGTGACAACGTTTTGTGAGCAGTTTAAATTCCTTTGTGCGCTAGTAGCAAAAGATATGTGCGCGCACAAACCTGCACGCCTTAGAGGGAACATTGCCACCATACCAGATCACCATAGAGTCATGGAGTTACATAACAATACAGCATGGATATGGGACCTTTGGCTCAACAAGCCTTTACTGATCATGGTGCCCACACATCTGTTCCCAATTTCCTGCATTCAACCCATATCCCTCTAAGCCCTGCCCCTGCATGTACCTATCCAAGTGCTTCTGAATTGTTACTTCCGTACCTGTCTCTACCACTTTTTTTCTGGCAACTCGTTACATATACTCACCACCCTCTGTGTGAGCAAGTTGCCCCTCAGGTCCCTTTTAAATCTTTCCCCTCTCCTTCGGTCTGTATAGTGGGCGTTCCTGATGATGGATGCTGCTTTCTTGTGCAGTGCTCTATGTAAATATGCCCAGTGTGGCTCATTACAGGTTTTTAGTGTGATGGTCTGGGCTATATCCACCGCTTTCTGTGGACTTTTATGTTCCTGGGCATTGATATACACTCCTTAATGCCTTTCCATTCTTAAGTCCTCCACTGGCTTGACTTTCCAAAATACATCACCTCACCTTTACCTGTATTGAAATCCATTTGCCACTCTTTGGCCCTCTTCCCTAACTGATTGTGATTCCGCAATAGTCTACGACAGTGGTTTTCAACATTTTTCTGCTTGTGGCCCTCATGTGACTTTCATTTTATCTCTGTGGCCCTCACCTGCCATAGTCTCCATTAGTTGCTAGGACTTATTTTTGGTCAACTGTATTAATTATTCTAATATACAGTCAATATTTATGTTTTAGTAGATTATACTATTGGTATTATTACATGTTAAATATAATGTTACAAGTGAATATGAACAATAAAACTACTTCAAAACTCTGAATAGTATACTTTATTTGTAATGTATATAATATTCTTCCAACCTGCAATGAAAAAGCATTTAATATTGTAACTTCGAGTTGCGCATGGGTCAGTGGAAGGCAAACAGAACCGGCCTCTTGCTGCACACTTGTTGATTGACCTTGCTGCAGGCAGTCCAGCTCAATCTGCAGTTTGCGATTTGGGGCTGGATGTGGAGCAGGGCTCAGTGGATCTCCCTGCAGGGTGTGAACCGTGTGAATGGTGTGTGCATAGTCAAGCAGAGCAGAGATAACAATTGACCCCCCCCCAACACACACACATAAACTGAGCTGTTTTACTGTCTCATTTGCATGATCTAGTATATTTTCCTATTTATTTCATTCAGAGTTCCAATTAAATTACATATATTTATTTCTTTTTTTACTTATCTATTCAAAGATTCAAAGCACATTTATTATCAAAGTATGCGTAAATTATACAACTTGAAATTTGTCTGCTTACAGGCAACCACAAAGCAAGAAACCCGAATAACCCAATTAAAAATAAATACCAAAAACCACTGAGTAGAGAAAGAGAGAGAAAGAAGAACACAAATCATGCAAACAATAGAAGCAAGCCAACAGCATTCTGAACCACACTGAGTCCCCAGTCTGCTCCCGGAACAACCAGCGTAGGCCCAAGCCTCGGTCTCAATTCATCACACCAGCAAGGCAAAAACTCACAGCAGCTGGATCAGTCCACAGTCTCAGAGCCGCGGAAAGGTCAAGCGAAATCAGCCCAACATTTGCGGGAGGGTGAGGAAAACCAGCCCAAACCTCACCTCCATTCCCAATATTGAGGCTTCCAGACCATCTGGATTGACTTTCAGATTATTCAAGCACGGGGTAGTGACTCAGTGTAGGACCCGGATCTCAAACTCACTAAATCGACTCAACACCTGGAGTGATCCAACTACGCACCCAGGTTAGGTGGATGGGCATTGAAACTCTTCTGCGTCAACTCCTCTTCAAATTGTTCACTCCATCTCCAGCAGCGATATGAACTCTGTCTGCGATCTTGATTTGAACACGTTGCACCTCGCAATGCCCCAGTACGACTCATCCTCAGTATCAGCTTTGACTCCACCTGCCTCCTCACTGTCTCTGGCAATAGTTCACCACAATTTGCTTTAGAAAAGATGTTATAAGTAACGTTTGTAGTCGAAGCTCTTGCCTTTCGATCTACCAGTAAGCTGTTGCACATCTTTGGTAGTGCCATCTTAAACTTAAATCAAAATACTTTAGTAATATTTTGATAAAACAGTAAACTTAAGATAGCCCATTTCGAAACTCCTGTGGCACCCGGTTTCTTGTTTTTGCTTGTGGCCCCTACAAAATCTAGCTTGGCCCCGGGGGAGGGCATATGTCCCACATTGAGAACCACCAGTCTCTAATAACTTTCTTTAGTACCCACAACACCTACTAATTTTGTATCATCTGCAAACTTACTTATCAAGCCTTGTGCATTTGCATCCAAATAATTCATACAAGTACAGTAATGAATTACAAGTGTCCCAACACTAGCTCCCGCAGTACACCACTAGTCATTGGTCTCCATTCTGAGAAACAAACTTCAACCACTACCCTCTGCTCTCTACCTCCAGGTCAATTTTGAAACCACTGAGCAGCTTTCTCTAGATTCTATGGGAACTCACCTTCCCAGACTAGCTTTCCATGCAGGACTTGGTGAAGGCCTTGCTAAGTCCAAACAGACAACATCCATCCATTTGGGTACGTCTTCAAAAAACTCTAAAAGACTCATCAAGTGTGACCTTACATGTATAAAGCCATGCTGACTCCTCCTATCAGTCTCTGTCTATCCAAGCATTTGTAGATCCTATCCTTCAGAATTCCCTCCAGTCACTTCCTCCTTCTGAAATCAGACTGACTAGCCTGCAGTTCCTGCCTTGTCCTTAAGATGTAAAGAATGGAACAACCTTAGTCAACTTCTGGTCTTTGAAACTTCACCAGTGACTAATGATGAAGCAAATATCTGGAGTTTCTCCTCTAGCCTCCTAAAAGTCTGAAGATGTATTTATTCAAACCTTGAGGATTAATGAGCTGTAATGTCGGCCGGTGGTTTAGTGGCATCCTCACCGGGCTAACAACTCAGCTTTGTAAAAAAACAGGCTAATGCTAAAGAAATGGCAACTGGCACCTGATGTACCACAAGGCGTAGCGAGGAACAGCAACCATGCTTCCAGTGCCAGCATTGCAAGCTCACAGCTCACTAAACTGAACCCAGAGGAAGCCATTGCATGACTGGGAGAACATACAAACTCCTCATAGACAGGATAGAACATAGAACAGTACAGCACAGGAACAGGCCATTCAGCCCACAGTGTTGTGCTGAACCAGCTAAAAAGAAAATCAAAAACATCCGAACACTAATCCCTCTTACCTACACAATGTCCATATACCACCATCTTCCTTATATCCATGTGCCTATCCAAACATCTCTTGAAAGCCTTTAATGTAATTTCCTCTCCCACCATACCAAGCAACACATTCCAGGCATCTATAACTCTGAGTAAAAAACATACTCCTCACATCACTCTTGAACCTACCCCCTCTCACCTTCAATGCATGCCCTCTGGAATTAGACGTAAAACCACAGTTTTATAAAGTTGCAACATAACCACTTGAATTCTGAACTGGTGCTTCGACTCATAAAATCAAGCCTTCTTAACCACCTTGTCAACCCGTGTAGCCACTTTCAAAGAGCGATGAACTTGGATCCCAAGATCTCTCTGCTCAGCAACGCTGTTACGGTTCTTTCCCTTAACAGTGTACTGTATCCTTGCATTTGCCCTACCAAGGTGTAATACCTCACATTTATCTGGGTTAAACTCCATCTGCCATTTCTCTGCCCATATCTGCAACTGATCTATATCGTGCTGTATTCTTTGCCAGTCTTCTACACTATTCACAAATCCACCAATCTTGGTATCATCTGCAAACTTACTAACACACTCATCTACATTTTCATCCAGGTCATTTATATACATCACATACAGCAGAGGTCCCAGCTCAGATCCTTGCGCTACACCACTAGTTACAGACCCGCAGCTCGAATAAGTCCCTTCAACCACTACCCTCCGTCTTCTATCAGCAAGCCGGTTCTGAATCCAAACAGCCAGTTCACCGTGGCATCTTAATCTTCTGGATTAGCCTCCCATGAGGGACCTTGTCAAATGCTTTACTAAAATCCAAGTAGACAACATCCACTGCCCTACTGTCATTAATCTCTGTCGTCACCTTGTCAAAAAACTCAATCAAGTTGGTAAGACACGACCTGCCCCTCACAAAGCCATGCTGACTCTCCCTAATTAGGCCACAGGTTTCCAAATGCTCATATATCCTATCCCTAAGAAATTCCTCCAGCAATTTCCCTACAATTGACTTGAGACTCACCAGTCCATAGTTCCCAGAATTTTCCCTCGTTCCCTTCTTAAATAGAGGTACAACATTAGCCACTCACCAGTCCTCCAGCACCCTGCCCTTTGCTAGAGAGGACATTAAAATATTGGTCAAGGCCCCAGGAATCTTGTTTCTTGCTTCCTTCAATAACCTGGGGTAAATCCATCAGGCCCTGGGGACTTATCCACCTTAATACTCATTAGGAGGCCCAACATGTCCTCTTCCTTGACCTCTAAATATCCTGATGTATTTATATATTCAGCACTGATGCCTGGTCCTCCATATCCTTTTCCTTTTTAAATACTGAAGCAAAGTACTCATTAAATATCTCACTCACATTCTTCGCATCCAAGCAAATGTTCCCTCCTTTATCCTTGAGTGGTCCCACCCTCTCCCTAGTTATCCTATTAGTCTTGATGTATGTACAGAATGCCTTGGGATTTACCTTAATACCACTTACCAAGGACTTTTCATGGCCCCTCCTGGCTTTCCTCATTCCCTTCTTTAGTTGTTTTCTGGCTTCTCTATAATCCTCAAATGCTTTGTTTGATCCTAAATCCAAAGCTTTACATATTTTTCCTTTTCCTTCTTGACTAAATTCATCACCTCTCTGGACATCCGAGGTTCTCTTATCTTTCCATCCTCATCCCTCCTTCTAAAAGGAACATACCTTTCCTGTGCTCTGTGCAATTGATCTTTAAAATTTTGTTTGATGTGGACTTGCCAAAGAAAAGGTGTTCCCAATTAACTCTTCTTAGTTCCTGCCTAATGCCCTCATAATTTACCCTACTCCAATTGAAAACTGTCCCACAAGGACCATACCTATCTTTATTTATAACTATCCTGAAAGTAAGGGAGTTGTGGTCACTGTTCCCTAACTGTTCACCCACTGAAAGGCAGTCACCTGGCCAGGCTCATTACTCAACACCAGGTCCAGTACAGTCTCTCCTTCATTGGACAGTCCACATATTGATTTAAAAAAACCTTCCTGGACACACTTAACAAATTCTGCCCCAGCTAAACCCCTTGCACTTCAAAGGTCCCAGTTTATATTAGGGAAGTTGAAATCCCCCATGACAACAACCCTTTTGTTTTCACACATTTCTTTAATCTGATTTCATATCTGTTCCTCAATGTCCTGGTGGCTGTTGGGGGCTCTGTAGTTCAATCCAATCAGTGTTACTGCAACATTCCTAGTCCTGAGTTTCACCCAAATTGTCTCAGTGCCTGACCCTTCCATTATGTCTCCCCTGAGTGAAGCTGTGATATTGTCCCTGATTAGTAGTGTAATTGCTCCCCCCTTAACTCCTCCTTTATCTTTTCTCAAAATTTGATAACCTGGTACATTAATCACCCATTCTTGCACCTCTCCCAACCAAGTTTCAGTAATGGCCACAACATCATAGTTCCTTGTACTGATCCATGCTCTAAATTCATCACCCTTACCCATAAAACTCATGGCATTAAAATATACACACTTCAAACTATCCAACCCATCAAACTTGTAATTTCAACTATGTCTTACACTATTTACCCTAACATCTACCTATTGGTCCTCTCCTTCCCTTACTGACCTGGTGTTCCAACTCCTAGCCTCCTGTGAAACTAGTTTAAACTCTCCTGAGTGGCATTAGCAAACCTCCGGCCAGGATATTGGATCCTCTCCAGTTCAGGTGCAACCCATCCCGCTTGTACAGGGCACCCTTTCCTCAGAAAAGATTCCAATCATCCAAGAAGTTGAAACTCTGTCCCTTGCACCATCTCCTCAGTAACTCATTCATCTGTGCTATTTCCCCATTCCTACCTGCACTAGCCCATGGCACTGGGAGTAATCTGGAGATTACAACACCTGGAATCGAACTCTGGATCGTACAGCTAACTGCTGTAAAGCATTGCATTAACTACTACTCAGTCCCATTAAGAACACGCAGTCTCTCAGAGATAATGGAACATGCAGCCTCTGGGAAGCTTAGGAGACAATGGCAACTCCTTTGCTTGCATCTTCGGAAACAGCTCTTCTATCTTAAATATCTCTATTTTTCCCTTTCAGGGTTCTTTTGAAGACACTGACTTGGAGTTACACGCTGGCTTCGTTTCTTTGTGGGAATGGGACCCGCTGAGGGTCTCACGACTGGCTATTATTTGATATACCAAGAACGCGGCCTAGTAGATTAGCTTGCCTTCAGAGTTTTGGGATTTTGTGGCTCTGGAGGCAGGGGGGTGGGTGAGGAGGAGGGCTCGAGGTTGGTGCCCCTGCGGGAAATCGGTGTGTCATAGGAGAATGGAAGATCTCTGGCTCTGTGCCCCAGGACCTGAGTTCTTTGGGCACAGAGCTCAGAAAAAGAGACACAATGGACTTTTAACATTGCAAATCAGCAAGTTTTTGTTACGTCTCCCCTCTCGCTGTGAAATGGAGACATCTCTTTTTCCCTTATTAGGGAGCAAGAGAGCCTGTGGTATGTCGAATTACTGGGTGAATGAGTAGTCTTTGGGGTACTGCAAATCTGTGTCTTTATTGATGCTTTGCTGCACGCTTGAGTGCTCGGTGGGGGGCACACTTGATGCTTTTTTTTGCTGGTGGGGAGGGGGATCGTTGCTTTGCTGCTGCTTATGCATGGGGGGAACTGGGGGCGCTTTGGGGTTCTACATTTAACTGTCATTCATTCTTTGGTGCACTTCTCTGT
Organism: Mobula hypostoma; assembly: GCF_963921235.1. NCBI lineage: Eukaryota > Metazoa > Chordata > Chondrichthyes > Myliobatiformes > Myliobatidae > Mobula > Mobula hypostoma. The sequence goes on along the minus strand of NC_086115.1, from coordinate 28,651,452 downwards.
TTTTGTGGATGTTTGCGAAGAAAAAGAATATCAGGATGTATATTGTATACATTTCCCTGACATTTAATGTACCTTTGAAAGCTTTGAAAGCTCTATGTGGACAGCACCAGACTGAATGCAGGTTTCTTTCTCCTTGAAGCAGCGGTACTGCTAGCTGCCTTTCTATGCCTACCTCCTGCACTGCTGTAATGGTGTGCTCCACATACCTACAGGAGTTCTCCTCTTTCTCTGTGGTAGCCTGTGACTGAACACAGCAGCGGAAGGTAGTGAAGGAGACAGAAGAGGACTTTTGAGAGCAACCTCAAGCACAAACAAAAGTGTCGGCAATCTGGACTGGTCGCCAAGCATCTGTGCTAAATCTGATCTGTTCCAGTATATGGCAATCTGAGCTGGCATGGGAGCAAACTGCACCTTCATATGTTGGGTGATTGATACGACTGCTGCAAATGGAAGATGCTGCATTAAGACTGAGCCCAAAAGAATATTTATGTTGTTGGGCACCATTTCCATGCCTGAACAGTGCAAATAGCATCACTCGCCTCAACACTGAAATGATTCCACAACCTTCAGACTGACTTGCAAGAACTCTACAACTCAGGTTCTCAGTCTGATTTACAGTATTTATCTATCTGTCTATTTATTTATTTACTTATCCATCTATTTATCTGTCTATCTATCTATTTATTTATCCAGCTATTTATTTATATATCTATCTACTTATCTAGCCATCTATCTATTTATTTATTTACACAATTTGTCATTGTTTATGTATAGTTTTTCACTAATTCTATTCAATTTCTTCACTTTCCTGTAAATGCCTGGAAGAAATGAATCTCAAGGTGGTATATGGTGACATATGCACATTATTTTTACTTTGACAGATCAGCTCTAAGTTGTGAGCAAAGCCCTCTCCCATGGTCGTACCGGGCTCCATGATGTCGTTGGATATTTTACTGTGTGTGAGCTTCTGGGCAGACTGCCCAATGGGCCCAGTATCTCAATGTGGATACTCATCGGCCTTTTGAAGTTTGCCTCATTTGTGTCCTTGGCTGAACCGACCTGGTCTAGGTTTATGTAAGAGTAATTTGGAGTAAATAAGAGTGAGAATGGTTTTTATACAGTTGAACGTGAAGTTGGCTGAAGTTGTTTCTTCATCATCACTGTCCACGTCTAGGCTCTCCATTGTCCTGCTAGGTTCCAAGTTATCTGGAGAAAGAGTCATATTTATGCCACATACATGTGTTAGTGAGAAAAGGGTGTGAGAAGAAATTAGTGCGGATGATGAAGAGGAAGAAAGTAGCCAGTTTGAGAAGTTAAGGGATGACATTACTAAAGTAATTGTTAATAAAGACAAGGCAAAAAAGTTTACTTAGATAAAAAGTGGGTTGTACAATGAATGGAGTTAACAAAGGCTGTGGAGCTATGAAGTAGTGTATTAGCATGATGTGTGGTGCATTGTGTGCATGGTTGAAGGTTTATAATGTGCAGTTCATGTGCAATACACTAAGTGCACAGAGCTATGTGCTTGATGGCAGGTATAGGTTGGCATTGGTGAATCAGGCATTTTGTAGGGCAGACTCAATTTCTCATGGGTGGGATTCAAATTAGCATGATTTATGGACGTTGGGTGGTATAGCAGTGTACCAGTTAGCATAACGCATTACAGCACGAGCTGTAAAATTGTGGTTCGATTCCCACTGGTCTCTGTAAGGACTTTGTATTTTTACCCATGACCACATGGGTTTCCTCCCACATTTCAAAGATTTGCAGTTGGAATTGTGAGCTGCGGGCATGCAATGTTGGTGTCAGAAGTATTACAACATTTGCAGGCTGCCCCCCCTCCCCCACAGAACAATCCTCGCTAATTTGATCTGACACAAATGATGCATTTCACTGTATGTTTCAATGTACATGTGACAAATAAAGCTCATCTTTATCTTTAAAGTATATAATAATTGGTTGAATAACTGGGAGTATATACTGTAATTGACATTATATAATGTAAGAAAAGCAAATGTGAAATTAGCTGAGCTACATTGATTTTCCAGTGATTGGGAAACATGGTCAAGGATGAGGTCCAGTAGATGCAAATAGAGTTGTCTTTTCTGACACCTCTGTGGGTCAGAAAGAGTTGAATGCTGTCCCCAACTTTCAGATGAACCTACAATGTCGCCCAGCCCTCAGCCATAGCCTCACACACCCTCTAAACCAGTGGTCTCCAACCTCCGGGCTGCGGACCGATACCGGGCTGCAAAGCATGCAGGGTGCAGCAGTAGCCAGTGTGCACCCAGCACATCTTTAAGAAAAAAAGCCAAAATAAACAAGCTAATTAATTAGGTGCCGCCCGGCACGTAAATGTTGGCCCAAATCAGAGGCGACTGCCAATTTCACTTGCTCTACACAATGTTCACTCCTCTTTCCAGGGCGCTGGAGCCTTTAGCTGTTCCATTGTTTGGTCAATTTAAACGTCAGCCCAGACAGGCTGAAAAGACAGGGCTGTCAGGATTGAAGTGACATATTGAATCTACACAAACTTCTAATAAAGTATAGACACTGTCGTGCTTTCTTTGTAATGACAATTACATGCTGGTCCCAGGACTGATCCTCTGACACTTTTCAGAGAGAGAAACGTCGATCCTTAATGCTGAAGAATTTAAAGTTATTGACCCTCTCCACCTCAGTTCCTCTAATGAAGACTGGCTTCTGGGCGGCACCTAATTAATTAGCTTGTTTATTTCAGCTTTTTTCTTAAAGATGTGCTGGGTGTGCTCTGGTTACCGCTGCACCCCTGCATGCTTCACGGCCTGGTATTGGTCCGCGGCCCGGAGGTTGGGGACCACTGCTCTAAGCCCTTCTTGCACCAACCCTCTGAGTTACCAGCTACTCTCCAGGTGTCCTGCTTTCAGAGCGCTCTACCATCTGTTGGCTGTCTGCCAGGAGAACCATTAAGATTCAAGTTATTCCCTGGCCTGATAATTGCAAGGGCCTTTGTGACCCAGGTGGACCCAGGTACTACATCAAGTTTTGGCTTTAAATTTCTCACCACCTGTCTGAAGTCTCAGAGCCAAAATCTTTTGGCAGCAAATAAAACAAATTCAGAATGCAGGGAAGTTATTGAAAAGTATTTAGTTACACAAATTCTGCTTGTACAATAATACCCTTGTTGAAAAAACTTTGTTGACTCCCCTCCAGATGGGCAGATGGAGAAGTTGCTTTGCACAGTGGGAAGAAATTACATGTACTCAGGTTCGTCATGACTTTCCCTGGGTGTAATGAGGATATAGTGATTTTAAATAATTTAATATGAGGAGTGTGAATGTTGGAACCAAGGTAAACAGCATTAGGGTTTTAGAGATGGTTGTGAGCCTCTTGTTAGTTAAAAAGATAAGGACCCCAATAGGTGGAATAGGGATCCATAAATTAATAGTATTCAATTCAGGTGCTGTTAAGAAGTTGGCGGCCAGGCAAATCATTTTTAAGATGACATACAAAAGGTATAGGAAGAACAGAAGAGAGTTATGGAACTAATGCCAGATTCCACTGAGGTGGGATGTCTCATTGATATCGAGCAACTGGAGCTCTATTTTAACTTTTGGTTTGCCAATCACTTATAATAAGCTCGATATTAGTAGTAGATGCTGCCTGTGTTTAGACTGAGTTAGGTGGTAAAGCAGCTGCCTGTATCCTCACTTGCATTGTCTTGTTCACCCATTAATCCTCTCCCTACTGACCTACCATTGGTTCTCTGTACAGCAAACCTGAATTCGAAACTCTCTTCATGACTGTCAAACCTATCCAGTGTTGTACTCTTTACCTGTGTAATTCCCTCCAACCTAGTACCGACCACCCCATATCTCTGTTCCTGGTATGTTTGGAATCATGATTTAAGTTATTCCAGCTTGGAACCACGATATCTTCAACCCAGGATCTCAGATTTGAAAGTCTTTTCATCGATAGCCTGCTTTTCTTTCAAGGTGCTTCTTAAAATCTATCCACCACCATCCCAAAAATTCCTTAAGTGACTCAATGTCAAATAGGTACACTATTCTTCCTGTGGAGTACATTGCCAACAGAACTATTATTTGTTACGTGAGGTTCTTTGTGTAGTTTCTTAGATATTGGAAGGGTATTCTGCATTGAAGAGAATGTTAGTTTTAACTAATGAAGTGATCAATGAAGAGAATCATACAGTGTGGACATACTGTAGGTCCTTTAGCCCGTTGATTCCTTTGGCCCATCAAGCACTCATTTACACCAGCCCTATACTATTTATATTTTATTCTTCCCCCACCCACGCTTGCATCAGTTCTCCCCAGATTTAGCACTGGGAGCAATTTTCAGCAACCAATTTCCACACAAGTGGTACACCTTCGGAATGGGATGGAAAAAATGGACACCTGGGAAAACCCACAGTGTTAGGGAAGATATTCATTTCTAGAGGAATAGATTATAGGAGCAGCGATGTGATGTTGAGGCTCTATAAGGTGCTGGTGAGACCTCACTTGGAGTACTGTGGGCAGTTTTGGTCTCCTTATTTAAGAAAGGATGTGCTGACGTTGGAGGGGGTATAGAGAAGAGTCACGAGAATGATTCTGGGAATGAGAGGGTTAACATATGAGGAACGTTTGTCCGCTCTTGGACTGTATTCCTTGGAGTTTAGAAGAATGAGGGGAGACCTCATAGAAACATTTCGAATGTTAAAAGGCATGGACAGAGTGGATGTGGCAAAGTTGTTTCCCATGATGGGGGAGTCTAGTACGAGAGGCATGACTTCAGGATTGAAGGGCGCCCTTTCAGAACAGAAATGCGAAGAAATGTTTTTAGTCAGAGGGTGGTGAATCTATGGAATTTGTTGCCACGGGCAGCAGTAGAGGCCAAGTCATTGAGCGTATTCAAGGCAGAGATTGATAGGTATCTGAGTAGCCAGGGCATCAAAGGTTATGGTGAGAAGACAGGGCAGTGGGACTAAATAGGATAAAATGGATCAGCTCATGATAAAATGGCAGAGCAGAATCAATGGGCCGAATGGCCTACTTCTGCTCCTTTGTCTTATGGTCTTATGGTCTTATGGTCTTATATGCAAACTCCACATAAGCAAAACTGAAGATTAAAGTTGGGTTGCTAGGAATGTGAGGTGGTACCTCTACCTTCTATACCACTATGTATCCGGTGATTGATTGATTGGTTGTCAGTCATATACAGTACTGTAACAGTATTGTTGAGTACAGATAGATTTGTGTAGTTCTAGATTAGTGAACTGAACAAAGAATCCTGTTTTTAAAGTGGAAAAGCCATTGCAGTGAGGCAGTTCCATTCTCTCAACCTCAGAAGTCCTGGTAATATGCTACAAGTTTTCGTCATAACTGGGATCCTTGGTTGCAGTGGATGACAATGTCTTCTTCTGTGCCTTGTCATGCGTTTTACTCTCCATGAAATGTTGCAGAACCACCTTACTGGCCATTGGATTTCACTGTTGATCTTATCAGCCCAGTCCACTGGAGATGACTTTGCATTCTAGGAATGGGATGTTCCTATTTCACCAGGGTATGAGACCCACAGGCTACCCTCATTTAGTTTATCCTGCCTCTTGAAGTGGTGTACCAGGGCATGGCTGCTGTCATGCAAACAGCTACTTGGAGCCACAGGTAAGAGCTGAGTGCCCTGTGGGAAGCAAAAGTGAGTGAATCACCCCAGAATGGACACAACAAGCTCCTTCATCAAAGGTACTACACCTCCCTGAACATCTCATTTTATAGATAGGTGTTGTATGATCATTGCTAAGTTTAAGCAACTTCTGGATTTCAAACGACACCTGAATTACTAGGATAGAACTTATTGAGACAGTTATTTGGCTTGGAATTTCTGTAAGTATACTGGCTTCTAAGCTACTCTGCATATTGCCTGTGGTTTGGCACTACAGATGACAATTTGCTTCCAAATTCTTGTGCAAGTCACAAGTGGAAAATTGCTTCACGTAATTACAGAGATAACAATCCTGCCCCTCAAGGTTCAACAGAAATTTCTTCCCCGCAGCTATCAGGTTCTTAAACAACCTGAGAAACCTTAATGCCACTATGGAATATATATTTTTTTAATGTTTCTCAATCATGCACTCATTTTTCCATGTTTATTTGCACACTGTAGGTTATGAAAATTTATGATAATTTAAGTTTATGCTAACTTACATTTGTGCCTGTCCTGTAATGCATTGTACTGCTGCTGCAAAAAGTTGATTTTCATGGCATTTATACCTTGTAAATGTTTGTCTTTTGACAACCCTAAACTTGAACTTGAGTGGTGGTGGATGCACTGCATATTTATGCTGGAACTATTCAGAATGTGAAATGCATGCAACAATGATTTAACACTGCCGTTGCCAACTCAGACACTGCCGTGAAGAGAACTCTGTGCTCAGTGTCAGGAAGAATGTTCCTTAACTATGCCAATTTAATGAATCCCCAATGACTTGCATGATTATTGATAGGTTGCTTGGAAGGGAGTCAGATGTGCACACGAAATGGATTTCTACTGCTGGACATATACTCAGTGGGCACTTTATTAGGTATGCCTGTAAACCTGCTCATTAATGTAAATATCTAATCAGCCAATCATAAAAGCATGGAGACATGGTCAAGAGGTTCAGTTGTTCAGACCAAACATCAGAATGGAGAAGAAATATGATCTAAGTGACTTTGACCATGAAATGCTTGTTGGTGCCAAACAGGGTGGTTTGAGTATCTCAGTATCTCAGAAACTGCTGACTCTCTGGGAATTTCACACACATCAGTCTCTAGAGTTGACAGACAATGGTGCAAAATGCAAAAAAAAATACTTCCAGATAGTTGATGTGTCTAGTTGTGGGATCCCAATGGAGATGGCAGAAGTTGAAGAATTAGAACTTTTTATATTGGCTATCTCCTCGCTTGCTTCCTTGTCCTGATGAAGGATCTTGATCTGAAATGTTGACTGTTCATTTCCCTCTATACATGCTGGCTGACCTAGACCATAAGACAAAGGAGAAAAATTAGGCCATTCAGTCCATCAAATCTGCTCCACCATTAGAACATGTCTGATTTATTATCTCTCTCAAACCCATTCTCCTGCCTTCTCCCTGTAACTTTTGACACCCTTAGTAATCAAGAACCTATCAAACTTTGCTTTAATAATCCCAATGACTTGGCCTTTATAGCCATCTACCTGTTCTAAAGGGACATCCTTATATTTGGAAGCTGTGCTCTCTGGTCCTAGACTCCCCCGCTATAGGAAGCATCCTCTCCATGTCCACTCTATGTATGCCTTTCAATATTCGATGTTTCAATCCCTGTCTACTCCTCTAATGCTTTGTGTTTTGCGACAGTTGGCTTGAGAAGTTATTCTGGAATTTTGTGGTGTGAGGTAGAATCTTGTATGAGCCTGCTTTCAGCAAGTTATGGGACTTTGGCAGTGCAATTCCCTCAAATCAACATAACGTGGGGAAGAACAGAGCAGATGCCCAGTAGCTGAAATCAGTTTTCAATTGAAGTTCTACATCAGCTTAATGGCATAATAGTGTTTGAGTCATAGCACCCTATAGTACATAAAAGGTCTGTCATCAAACCTATTTCTCTTTATTCTTCTCTCATTTCCATTCACTATCTTATGGTTCTGGCTCTCACATACACACTAGAGTGAAGAGCTTCAGGATCGTCACCATGTTGAGGTGGAAGGGCTTGTGAGCACCTGGGATCCCAAAAGTGATGCCATCTGGCACTTTGCTCCTTGTCAGATCATCCATGTCAAGGGGGAGGTTCCACAAAAAGAGTGATTCAACCAACAGCTCAACAGTGGAGCTGGCGAAAGGTGATGGCGCATCGCAATGACAGTGAAAGCAGAGAAAGGTTCCCAGTCACCTTGTATTCCATGCCACTGCACCCTGACCCCTGACCCTGATCCAGCAAGGACCGTGTGGTGGCTGCCCCTCCCCACGTTAAACAAAGTCACACACAGGCAACCTCCATTAAGGTAATTCACCAAACATTCACCCTTTATACTTGAGTTGAGTGATCGCACTGTAGAGACAAGTTACAATGGCCAATTAACCCATTAACGGAAGTGTTTGCCATGTGAGAGAAAACCAGAGGACCCAGGGAAAACCCACGTGCTCACAGGAAGAAGGTGCAAACTCTGTACAGACAGAGTCAGAATCAGAATCAGAATCAGGTTTATTATCACCAGCATGTGACGTGAAATTCGTTAACTTAGCAGCAGCAGTTCAATGCAATACATAATACAGAAGAGAAAAAAAATAAATAAGTCAGTCAATTACAGTATAAATATATTGAATAGATTAAAAAATGTGCAAAAAATGGAAATATTATATATTTTAAAAAGTGATGTAGTGTCCAAGAGTTCAATGTCCATTTAGGAATTGGATGGCAGAGGGGAAGAAGCTGTTACTGAATCACTGAGTGGGTGCCTTCAGGCTTCTGTATCTCCTTCCTGACGGTAACAGTGAAAAAAGGGCATGCCCTGGGTGCTGGCGGTCCTTAATAATGAACATTGCCTTTCTGAGACACCGCTCCCTGAAGATGTCCTGGGTACCTAGTAGGCTAGTACCCAAGATGGAGCTGACAAGATTTACAACCCTCTGCAGTTTCTTTCAGTCCTGTGCATACCAGACAGTGATACAGCCTGTCAGAATGCTTGCACTAGAGCTGTGAGAGAGCAGATCGACTAGATGTCTCACTATGGTGTTTTCTCGTTCCAAGCTGGTCAACAGAGACATGACAACCTTCAACAATCATAGTAGCAGCCACAGCACACAGCCCAGAGCTACTTAATCAGAGGAAGACACCCATTGTGATAAATTCTGTGCCTCAGCCTTTTTCCATCCCCATGTAGGAAGTACAAGTGATGTTTTGCAGTTTGCTCATCATTACTGCTTTCCAGAGTTTATAGAAACTCTCTAATACAGGATAGATGAATTCATCTCCATCTTCTTCAAAGGAGATCAATAGACAAATCAGCATGTGTGGGCATGAGTGATTGAAAATAGCTTGCAAATGATAGAAGGAGTGTTTGATGCTTTTATCATTTTGATGATGACACACCACAATTCTGAAAGACTTGGTCACCTTAACACCCAGCTCCCCCACACTGTGCCTCAAATTAAAGCTGACAAGCACCCAATGAAGAGAAGCCTGAAAGTAATTATTGCTTCTCAGCGGATATGTCAGAAGGCAGCAAGACCTGGAAAACATGCAGGCATGAGATGAAAACTGGGGAATAACATCTGCACTACAGAAGTGGAAGAAGATGAGCACCTTGTCGGCCCAGTGCTCTTTCCCCCACCTATCCCCTCCCCAACTATCCCACAATCCCCTCCCCAAATACCCCACTATCCCTTCCCCAAATGCCCCATTAACATTCATTGATCTGAAATCTAACTAGTTCATTCACATGCTTGCACAAATGTAAGGAAGAGGCAGGGTTTTCTGTGGTGTGTGGTTTACTCAAGTGTTTTTGCCAACCACAAGGTACAAATAAGGATTGAGACAAAGTACTGTCTACAGCACTGAAAACACTCAAGAGGTTTAAGATCATGTCTTCCCCAACCCCTCTTGCTAGATAGATACTTTATTGATCCCAAAGGAGATGACAGTGCCACATTAGCATTGCAAGTGCACAAATATACAAATATTAGAAGAGAAGTAAGAAAGAATAAAAATAAATTACCTCAAACAGTCTAACTGGAGGAGTTCATCCTTCCCCGGTTACAGGTTGACTTATTATAGAGCCTAATAGTGCTCTTTGGAGCAGTGCAATTGTTTCAGTCTATTACTAAAAGTGCTCCACTATTCAATCAAGGTGGCATGCAGAGGGTGAGAAACATTGTCCAGAATTGCCAGGATTTCCAGAGGGCCCTTTGTTCTCCCACAGCCTCCAGTGTGTCCAGTTTGACTCCTATAACAGAGCCAGCATTTCTAATCAGTTTATTGAGCCTGTTGGCATCACCTGTGTTGATGACATTGCCCTGGCACACCACCACATTGAAGATTACCTCCGTCATTGCACTGCACTGTAAGCACTTATTATGATACTGTTCATACTGTAAATATTGCTGGCATTTATGTCTCTATGCACATGTCGGTACTTTCATCTCTAACTTACTCTATATAATTTATTATTCCTTATAGTTGTTGAATGTTGTTGTTTTTTGTTCATGTCGTCCCAACAGACCACAGCAAATTCCTAAATCATGTAAATGTTAATGGCGAATAGTATTGATATTATTCTGAATATTGATAAAACAGTCCATATTAGTGCCACCGGTGAGCCATGGGTGCCATGTGTAAAATCTGTAACATGCATTACAGCAGCTTAATGAAGCTTCAACAGCATCTGACAACTCTTCAAACTATGTAGAAAAGATTCAGTTTCAGATTCATATTTATTGCATATACATTGAAACATACAGTGAAAGGCATTGTTGATGTGAACAACCAACTCACCCAAAGATATGCTGGGGGAAGCCTGCGAGTGTCACCATACATTCTGGTGCTAACATAGCATCCTTTCTGTTTTCAACACAGCACAACACAACACACAACGCACAACAACATAATCCACAACAGCAACAGAACAAAACAAGACAACAACAGCAAAACAAGCCACTTCCCCACCCTCCCACTCCCTTACACACACAATCCTCCATCTTCAGGACAAGATCATCTCTGGGCCTCCAGTACTTGACCCTAGACTCTCAAACTTGCAGACATTGGGCAACCAACCTCCAGACTCTGACTTAAATTCACTCTCTACCTCCAGACCCCCTGACTTTGGTGTTTGACCTTTTGGGCTTTCTATCTCCAGACTTGCTGAACTCTGATCTTTGAGCTTTGGCTTTGCCATGCAGACTTCACAGACTTCTGAGTATCAACCCCAGCACTCACCAACCATGGGTTTGACCTTCGTGCCTCAAAGCCAGACCTTGCCAATTGCAGGTTTGACCTTCAGGCCTCAACCAATCCGATCACCAGGATTGTTGAAAAGAAGAATAACCACAGGGTGTATTATCCTGCAAGATCCCATCGAGATCTGATCTCTAGTCAGATCAGCCCTCAATCCCGTGTAGTTTGCCTACCAGGAGAATATTGGAGTCGATGATACTGCCATCTACCTACTGAACAGAGCCTACTCATTTGGATAAGCATGGCAGCACTGTGAGGATCATGCTTTTTGATTTTTCAATTGCCCTCAATATCATACAGCCCTCGTTGCTTCTTTTTATACAAAATTTCTTTATTACAAATTTGGTGCTCTATATACAAAACAGTGACTAACACAATTACTTCACTACAAGTAGACAATACACATTAAACCAAAATGTTTCCATCTCTATCAATGATGGCAATTACACCCCGCAAAGCCCAGCTGTCCTGGAACGCCTCTAAGCTCGCCATGGACGGCACGTGTTCCTTTTCAATATTTACCCGGGCATGAACATATCCCTTAAACGTTGCCAGGCAGTCTACCCGGGCTCAGCCCTCGTTGCTGGGGGAAAGCTCCATTCAAAGCAGATTGGCACTTCCATTCTATCCCGGATGATGGACTGCCTCACTGGCAGACCACAGTACGTGCAGCTTCAGAGCTGTGTATGCCTCAGGCTTTAGATACAACACTGTCATGTTATCTGCAGAAATTCTCTGATGACTCAGAAACAGTTGGGTGTATAAAGGGAGAACGGAAGGATGAATACAGAGCCCTGGTGGAGGATTTTGTCAAATGGTGCAAGCTGAATCATCTGTAGCTCAACATCAGTTGGACAAAGGAGATGGTGATGGACTTTAGGAAGAGTAAGCCTGCACTGCTCCTTGTTACTATTGATGGTGATGAAATGGACCTGCAAGTCCCTGGGAGATGCACCTGGAGGACAGACTTGAGTGGAGCACCAGCACAGAGACTGTGTACAAGAAGGACTGAGTCCCCTCTACATCCTGAGGAGACTGCGATCTTTTGGAATATGTAGGCCTCTCCTTCACATGTTCTACCAGTCTGTTGTTGCCAGTACAATCCTTTATGCAGTGGTGTGCTGGGTGAAATGGCATCAACACGGGTGATACCACAGGGTCAATAAACTGACTAAAAAGGCTGGCTCTTATATAGGAGTCAATCTGGACACAGTGGAGGCTGTGGTAGAACAAAAGACCCAATAGAAAATCCTGGCAATTCTGGACGTTTCTCAACATCTGCATGCCACCTTGGCTGAACAGAGGAGCATTTTTAGTAATAGACTAAGACAACTGCACTGCTCCAAAGAGCACTATATGAGGTCACTCTTAGCCACTAGGCTCTATAGTGAGACAACCTATAGCTGGGGAAGCTCCTGTTAGACTATTTGAAGTAACTTATTTTTTATTCTTTCTTACTTCTCTTCTAATATTTGTATATATATATATATCTGTGCATTTTCAATCCTATTGTGACACTGTAATTTCCTTTGGGATCAATAAAGTATCTATCTACTCTCTGAAACAAGCCTAACTTGGAGAAGTATTGTGGTTAATTCATTGTCACTGGATTATTGACCGAGAATTCCCTGCAGGGTGGCATAGGAAATGCAAGAGTTTCCAAACAGTTTCGGAAGGGAGGTCCAATAAATGGTATTCTTAATGATGGCACCCACATCTATCATGAATATTAGAGAGATAAAAACAAATCCCAGACCACTACAGTTCCCCAGGTTACCTTCTCATCATCCAATTGACATTGATAAATGTAAAACCATTTAAAATAAGCATTATTTATAGTGCTTATCCACAATATGCATATGTATATGTAAAAGGTCATCAACTTGAAACAGTAAATTTGTTTCTCTCTTCATATATACCCTTTGACTTGCTGACTATGTTCTGAATTTTGTTTTTTATTTCAGTTATTTTGCTTTTCTTTCTTTCTTTCTTTTTAAATCTTTTTATTGAGTAAGTATACAAAAAAGGTAAGCCATATAAACATTAATACAATGTTAAAGTATAATAAAATTCCAAAAGATAACAATACCAAAAAGAAAATACTACAAACAATGTAATTTAAGCATAAGAAACCAAGATAACATAATAGTATACTAGATTTTATATATATCAATGGAAAAAAAGAAAAAAAACCCCCCAAAAAAAAACCCACCGTGCAACTAACTAAAAGCAAAGCAAAGCAATGGGCTAACTTGAAACCAAACAGAGTTAAACTTAAAATCACGTCCTCAATCCCGACCTCCATTAAAACAGTGAAAAAAAAACAAGAAGGGTAAATATTGCATTAAATGAAAATATCGAATAAAAGGTCCCCAAATCTGTTCAAATTTAAATGAAGAATCATAAAGGTTACTTCTAATTTTCTCCAGATTCAAACATAAAATCGTCTGAGAAAACCAAAAAAAGGTAGTTGGAGCATTAAGCTCTTTCCAATGTTGTAAAATACATCTTTTCGCCATTAAAGTAAGAAATGCAATCATTCTACGGGCTGAAGGGGAAAGATTACTAGAAATTTTAGGTAGTCCAAAGATAGCAGTAATAGGGTGAGGAGAGATATCTATATTTAATACCTTAGAAATAATATTGAAAATATCTCTCCAAAAAGTTTCCAAAGTAGGGCAAGACCAAAACATATGAGTTAAAGAGGCTATCTGCCCCGAACATCTATCACAGAAAGGATTAATATGCGAGTAAAAACGCGCTAACTTATCTTTGGACATATGTGCTCTATGCACCACTTTAAATTGAATTAGGGAATGTTTAGCACAAATAGAGGAAGTATTAACTAATTGTAAAATCTGCCCCCAATCATCCACAGAAATGGTAAGCCCCAATTCCTGTTCCCAATCTACCCTAATCTTATCAAATGGAGCTTTCCTGAGTTTCATAATAATATTATAAATCATAGCCGATGCACCTTTCTGACATGGATTAAGGTTAATTATCGAATCTAAAATATATATAGGAGGAAGCATTGGAAAGGAAGGAAGTATAGTACTTAGAAAATTTCTAACTTGTAAATATCTAAAAAAATGTATTCTTGATAGGTTATATTTATTAGATAATTGTTCAAAAGACATAAGGGAACCATCTAAAAATAAATCCAAAAACCGTAAAATACCCTTAGTCTTCCAAGTTTGAAAAGCGCGATCCGTAAAAGAGGGAGGAAAAAATATGTTACCTAAAATAGGAATCGCTAACCCGAATTGATTAAGATCAAAAAATTTTCTGAATTGAAACCAAATACGCAAAGCATATTTAACGATCGGGTTAGAGACCTGCTTAAGGCGTTTCGAATCAAAAGGAAGAGATGAACCTAAAATAGAACCAAGTGTATAACCCTGAACAGATTGTAATTCCAATGCTACCCATTTAGGAATAGATAGTATATCCCGGTCAAGTAACCAAAATTTCATATGTCGAATATTAATAGCCCAATAATAAAATCTAAAGTTAGGTAATGCTAAACCTCCATCTCTCTTAGCTTTCTGTAAATGTATTTTACCCAGTCTCGGATTCTTATTCTGCCAAATAAATGAAGAAATTTTAGAGTCGACTTTATCAAAAAAAGATTTAGGAACGAAAATTGGTAATGCCTGAAACACATATAAAAATTTTGGCAAAAAAAACATCTTAACTGCATTAATACGACCAATCAAAGTTAAATATAAAGGAAACCATTTAGATGAAAGTTGAGTAATATGGTCTATTAATGGTAAAAAGTTAGTCTTAAATAAATCTTTATGTTTACAAGTAATTTTAATCCCAAGATATGAAAGGTAATTATTAATCAATTTAAATGGAAATTTATAATATAAGGGAAGATGTTTATTAATCGGAAAAAGTTCACTCTTACTAAGATTTAATTTATAACCTGAGAAAAGGCCAAATTGTGCTAATAACTCTAAAACAGCAGGAATAGATCTCTCAGGATTAGAAATATATAAAAGTAAATCATCAGCATAGAGTGATAATTTATGGGACTTTAATCCCCGAGTTATCCCAGTAATATTTGAAGATTCTCGAATAGCAATTGCAAGAGGTTCTAATGCAATATCAAATAATAGGGGACTAAGAGGACAGCCTTGTCGAGTACCACGAAAGAGAGGAAAAAAAGGTGAGTTTAAAGAGTTAGTACGAACCGAGGCTACAGGGGAGTGATATAACAGTTTAATCCAGGATATAAATTTCAGGCTAAAATTAAACATTTCAAGCACCTTAAATAAATAAGGCCATTCTACTCTATCAAAAGCTTTCTCGGCATCTAAAGAAATAACACACTCAGGAACATTTTGTGAGGGAGTATAAACGATATTTAACAATGTACGAATATTATAAAAAGAGTAACGACCTTTAATAAAACCCGTTTGGTCTTCCGAAATAATAGAAGGAAGTACTTTTTCTAGTCTATTTGCTAATAACTTAGAAAAAACTTTAGAATCAACATTTAATAAAGATATTGGTCTATAAGATGCACATTGAGCAGGGTCTTTATCCTTCTTTAGTATTAAAGAAATTGATGCTCTATTAAAAGATTCCGGAAGTTTACCAAGTTTCAAAGAAGCCTCAAAAACCTTATAGAGCCAAGGAATCAATAAAGAAGCAAAACATTTATAAAATTCAACGGTAAACCCATCAGGGCCAGGAGCTTTCCCCAGATTCATAGAAAAAATAACATTCTTAATCTCATCCATTGTAATGGAAGTATCTAATAAAGAAGACATATCCTGTGAAATCTGAGGAAAGTCTAACTTATCTAAAAAATCATTCATATATTTAGAATCTCGAGGAGACTCTGATTGATATAAAGAAGAATAAAAATCACAAAAGGTTTGATTAATCCCCACATGATCCAATATCAATCGATCATTTTGGTTATAAATCTGATTGATTTGAGATTTAACATAATTAGGTTTCAATTGATTAGCCAGCAGCTTGCCAATTTTATCACTGTGAACATAAAAATCACTTCTTGTTTTCTTTAATTGGTTTACAATCGAGGACGAGAGTAGTAAACTGTGTTCCATTTGAAGTTCAGTTCTTTGTTTGTATAGCTCCTCAGAAGGAGCCATAACATATTTCTTATCAATTTCTTTAATCTTGTCCACAATTGCCATCTCCTCCTGCTTCTGTTTCTTCCTCAAAGCAACGGAATACGAAATAATCTGACCCCGAATATAGGCTTTAAAAGTGTCCCAAAGAGTGTTAACCGAAATATCTTCTGTATGGTTAATTATAAAAAAAAGCTCAATCTGTTCATTCATAAAATTAACAAAGTCCGAGTCCTGAAGCAACAGCGAATTAAAACGCCATTGTCTATTGTTTAGTATATTGGCCATAATTTTAATAGAAAGCTTAAGTGGAGCATGATCCGAAATGGTTATAGAATCATAATCACATTTAATCACTGAAGGAATGAGACGAGAATCAATAAAAAAATAATCAATTCTTGAATAGGAATGATGAACATGTGAAAAAAAGGAAAAATCTTTTTCCTGAGGATGCAGAAAACGCCAAATATCCGTCGACCCAGAATCAGAAAGGAAAAAATTAATCAAATTTGCAGATTTATTAGGTAAAGTCCGTAAAGGAGCCGAACGGTCCAAAGCTGGAGATAAACAGGTATTAAGATCTCCGCCCCAAATCAATGAAAACTCGTTCAAATTCGGAAACTGATCAAACAATGATTTATAAAATTCCGGACAATCCATATTAGGAGCATAAACATTAACCAAAACTACTTTTTTATTAAATAGTAAACCACTAACCAATAAAAATCTACCATTCGGATCAGAGATAATATCCTGTTGTATAAAAGTAACTGAGGAATCTATAAAAATAGAGACGCCTCGAATCTTAGCATTGGAGTTCGAATGAAATTGTTGTCCCTTCCAGAATTTGAAAAAACGTAGTCTGTCCCCCCTCCGTACATGGGTCTCTTGTAAAAATAAAATTTGTGCTTTAAGTCTCCGGAACACTTTAAAAACTTTTTTTCTTTTAATAGGATGATTAAGACCATTAGTATTCCAGGAGACAAAATTAATAATAGACTCCATAAATCCTAAAGTCAACCCACGACAAGGAGGATTGACAATAGGCGCGACCCACACACCCGGAGAGGAAACAGAACATACAAAAGATACCGGGGAAAAGGACGCAACCAGTACTTCAATAATGTATATAGCCCAAAGAAAAACAAACTAAAACGTGAAGCCCCTCCCGCCACCCCCCAGCCCAAGACCCCAAGGCAAAATCTAAAGCAGACCCGCCAGAAAGAAGCAAGCGCTAAAACTACCCCCATGACTTCCGGTATACGCTCCCTAAAAAAAAGGTATAAATATGAAAAGGATCAGCTAATTGTAAAACAGTAAAAAAATAAGTAAAAAAAAGTTAACTCAATTAGAATACACACAGAACAGAACAAAAGCCGGAAAATATATATTAAAAAAAAACCACAATAAACCTCAAACTCATGAATAGACACAGCAACAAAAAAAAATAGGATTATTAACATAAAGTGATTATAAAAAGCAAAACAGAATAAAATTTAAACAAAAACTACAAAATTTAAGGCCGCACAGGAAATACGTAAGATGACAAAAGGGAAGTAACCACCCAGAATCCCCTGGGAAAAGAAAGAAATGACGCAGTTAAAAAGAAAGTTTAGTAGCCATATTAAGAAATCGAAAGTAAACTTTTCTGCCCAAATAGGGCACAGAAAAGTTAAAACCAACCAATTCACAGCCTCCGATCGATGGAGAAAATTAAAAAGAAAGCAATTAAGATGTTGGAGATGAAAGTTGATCCAGATAACTCTGGGCATCCGATGGAGAATCAAAAAAACGAAGGGCTCCATCTGCCATGCGAATCCTTAGACGTGCAGGGTACAGCAGCGCTGGTCTTAAATCCATCTTATAGAATTCCGACATCACGGATCTGTAACGGACCCGTTGGTCCCAGATTGGTTTACTGAAATCTTCCACGAATCGGAACTTAAGATCCGAAAAATCAATGAAACCTTTAGATCGAGCGAATCGAAACAGTCTCTCCTTGTCTTGAAAGTAATGAAAACGTAAGATAACATGCCTAGGTCTATCTGACCTAGACGAGTATGATGGGATTCTGTGAACACGATCCAGTAGCGGTGGTTGGTCAGGAAATACAGTAGGGAATGCATCTTTTAAAAGTTGGGAGAAATATTTCATGGGGTTGTTACCTTCAGCGGCTTCCCTCACGCCAATCATTCGTAAATTCTGCCGTCACATTCTAGATTCCAAGTCAGAGTTTTTAAAAGTCAAAAAGTCAAGTTTCTTCTTCATTACATTAATTGTTTCTTCGATTTTCCCCATCTTAAGCTCACTTTGTTGCGCGAATTTTTGAAGATCAGATATAGCCGACTGATGTTCCGCAATACATGTTTGCATCTTATCAATTAAATCGGCAATTTTCTGGAAATTAGTTGAGATTTCCGTATGAATCAGGTCTTTAACAGGGCCTGCAATTTCCGTACGAATCATCTCCCTAACAGAGGTTGAGATTTCCCTCTGAATTAACTCCGCTATCGCTTTCAAAGTCACCGGTGATTCAGTCGGAGGGAGATCCGTAGCTTTCGGTTTAACCGGAGGTTTACCATCCTTGCCGTCTTTCTCGTTCTTAGACATAGCAGATCTAAGTTCCATCCAGTTGTCGGAGAATTCAGTTTAATTCAAAGTATTGTAAGAGTTGATGCCTTAATGGTTAATTAAAGTATAGCTGACCATAGAGAAAAAAAACTCAGAGGTAATGGAGCGAGTCAAGAACACGACTTCACTCCATGAGCGCTACCGGAAGTCCTCCCTATTTTGCTTTTCAAAAAAAAAAAAGAACACCAGAGTGTTTGCCATCTACATAACTTTCCCTGACCCACAGATGGGCTCTTTCTGTGGCTGCTGCTGTACTGATAGAAGGCAGCTGACATTCAGCAGAGGAGCATGTAGGTGGCCATGCAGGGTGATTCTGCTGAGCTTTGGTCAAAATCAAAGTCAAGGTAAATTTATTATCAAAGTACATACATATTTCACCATATTCTATCCTGTGATTCATTTTCTTACAAGCATTTACAGGATAATAAAGAAATACAATAGAATTAATGAAGGGAACAAAGACTGTCCAAATGTGCAAAAGAAGACATCCCCCTATATTTTCCTCTCGTCACCTTAAAATTGTGCTCTCTTGTATTGGCTGTTGTCACCATGGGAAACGGGTGCTTGGCTGTCCTCTCTTTCAATGCCTCATCATCTGTCAAGTCACCTCTCATCTTCCTTCGCTCCAAAGTGAAAAGTGCTAGCTTGCTCAACCTACCCAGACATGCTCTCTAATGCAGGCAGCATCCTGGTAAATTTCCTCTGCACCCTCTCTAAGAGCTTCCACATCTTTCCTATAAATGAGGTGACCAGAACTAAACATAACACTCCAAGGATGGTCTAACCAGTTTCACAGAGCTGCAACATTACCTCGTGGCCTATGAACTCAATCCTCTAACTAATGAAGGCCAGGATATCATATGCCTTCTTAGCCACTGTATCATCTTCTGTGGCATCTTTGAAGGAGCCAAAGACATGAACCTCCACACTGCTAAGAATCCTGCCATTAATCCTGTATACTGCCTTCAAGTTCAATCTTCCAAAGAATGTCACTCACACTTTTCTGGATCCAACTTCATCTGCCACTTCTCAGCCCAGGTCTGCATCCTGTCAATGTCCCATTGTAACCTAGGACAACCTTCTACACGAGCCATAACATCACTAACCTTCATGTCATCTGCAAACTTACTAACTCACCTCCTTCCTCGTCCAAGTCATCTATAAAAATCACAAAGAGCAGAGGTTCCAGAACAGATCTCTGTGGAACACCACTTGTCATCAACTTTCAGGTAGAATACACTACCTTCTGCCTTCTATGGCAAGTCAGTTCTGTAACCATGCAACCAGTTCCCCTGAATCCCTTGTTTCCTGACTTTTATGAGCCTTCTATGAGGAACCTTGTCAACTACCTTACTAAAATCCACATCCACTGCTCTAGCTTAATCAATTTGTTTTGTCACTTCCTTGAGGAATCCAATCAGGGGCACCACCTGCCCCTCACAAAGCCATGCTGACTAACCTCAATCAACCTATGCTTCTGATTTTTTTTGATGATCACGCTGACTGATACCTAATTGAGATTATTAAACTTTATGAAGGCTCCCGAAGAAGGGTCTCAGCCAAAACATCGACGGTTTATTCCTATCCATAGATGCTGCTGGACCTGCTGAGTTGTTTTGGATTCCAGCAGAAGTGGTTGAGGCAGGTTCGATGTTGTCATTTAAAGTTAAATTGGACAGATATATGGACAGGAAAGGAATGGAGGGTGATGGGCTGAGTGCAGGTCAGTGGGACTAGGTGAGAGTAAGAGTTCGGCACGGACTAAAAGGGCCAAGATGGCCTGTTTCCGTGCTGTAATTGTTATATGGTTATATGGTTATATGATTTCCATCATCTGCAGAATCTCTTGCAGTTATTAAACTTTATGTGAACGTGGTTATTGATGCCGTGTGTTTACCTAGTTTACCACCTCCTCCCATTAGCTCCACAGCTTCAACTTAGGACGAGGACTTCCTACACCTTATGACCAAGACTTTCAGAATCTTGCTGGAAATTTAGTGACCATGTGTGCAATCAGTTCTGCCTTCCAGCAAGCCATTGAGTGATTTAGATTAGATTAAGAAGACATGCAGTCCTTGTTTATTGTCATTTAGTAATGCATGCATTAAGGAATGATACAATGTTCCTCCAGTAGACATCACAGAAACACAAGACAGACCAAGACCAAAAAAAAACTGACAAAAACCACATAATTATAACATATAGTTACAACAGTGTAAAACAATACCGTAATTTGATAAAGAACAGACCATGGGCACGGTAAAAAAAAGTCTCAAAGTCTCGAAAGTCCTGTCATCTCACGCAGATGGTCTCCCTGCGATGAACCTCCAGCGCCGCAAACTTGCCGATGCAGCACCCTGGAAGCACCCGACCAGAGCCGACTCTTGAGTCAGTCCGAAAACTTCGAGCCTCCGACCAGCTCTCCGAGCACCGAGCACCATCTCTGCCGAGTGCTACAACCCTGGCCCTGGCTGCCAGCAACAGGCAAGGCCGAGGATTCAGGGCCTTCCCCTCCAGAGATTCTCGATCGCACAGTAGCAGCGGCAGCAAAGCGGGTATTTCAGAAGTTTCTCCAGATGTTCCTCCATGCTTCTCATGTCTGTCTCCATCAAATCAGAATTGTGCACAGCATCCTACTTGACAGATACTGATATCATTCACCGGAGAGGCCGCACGCGCTGCGTTGCATCGCCATCTTCTCCTCCCCCATTTACATGCAAACACCAAACACCAAACCTCCAAAGAAGAGTCGGGGTGGTTATAATCAATGTTAACTTACATCAAGCAGCACTAGTCACTGATGGAATTAGGCTTTGTGGTAAAGTCAGTAACCAGCACTGTTAACCCTGGTCGGTCAGTGAAACCATGTTAAAGGAGGTCACTGCCTGAATTTTGTGAGTGTCCTGCACCAGGTCAAGTGAGCACTAATCGTGAGGACATGGTGATCCTGGTGCACGTTTTCCAGCATTATCCAATCTTGCCCCCTAAATAATCAGATACTAAAAAGAAGCTTGTGTACACAATCCACACAAGTTAGTGATTTAGGCATCAAATCACAAGATTCTTGATTTTCTAATAACAGTGCTCCAGACCAGTGCCAGAAGATTTGCATGTCTTAATCATTAACACATTAATGGTTAGTAATTCACAATAAATCCTTGCTTGGGGATATTAACACCTATTGAGATTTAATCTTCTTTAGATTGATATGTATTTACTGCCTTTTTATTACTTATGTAACTTTTGTTGTTTATTGCTGAATGAATGACTGAATGAAATTGGAGAAGTAAATTAGGTTTTAATAGCTACTGTAAAAATTTTATTTTAGGTGTAATATTTACATGATAAGTCTGTTGCCTTTGTTTTCCAGATTTGACTGGATTAATTAAATGAACTGCAGAATTGGACAAGATGCTTGGACATGAGCACTGGAAATTAATTGATAAAATCACTAGTGGAGTTCCTTGACACTGTCATTACAGTTAAAATAATTCTTCAGGAGATTCTTTTTATAGTACAGGCCTGAAGAATTTTCGTTTGAGATGTCAACTTGAGCTACACTGCTGCAATGGTGTTATGTAGGAGGCATTCAGTAACCATAGCAACTGAAGCTTTGAAAAGAACAGGACAAAAATGTAATAGACAGACTGCCCATGATTACAAATAGATATGCAATTGTAGTAATATAATCAGAATATTTAAAATGCATTACAAGTTGTAGTTTAATATGAATCACTGCATATCTACTGCACACAGTTAATACATATTGCTTTAAGCCAGCTAAAGCACAGGCAGGATAGCTGACAGCCAGATGTAAACAGGAACTAAGTGGAAAGTGTTGGCTAAGAGCATATGTATGACTGCAGATATTACTGCTCTCAGGCATAACAGTGAAATAAAGAACATTCAGTTATAAGGAAGGGGAGATATCCAACTTTAAAGCTAAAAGTTATTCCATTTGTAAATGCCTTGTGTGCATTGGAATTGGAAGTCTAAGATCTTTGTTCATAAAATAAGAGCTCGAACCGAAGGTGCCATGTTCAGAGTTTGTAAGTTTAGTACCCTCAAATGAAACTAACATTTCACCTATCAATGCTGTTCTGCAGCAGGGCTGCCCTCAGAAATTGGGTAATTATGGAGATGGTTAACACTCCAGTCTTACATTAATCAGTCTGCACATTCACAAAACCACATACCCGCACTAGAAATGTCGCATCTCTGTAAAACCCTGGTTAGACCATACTTGGAATATTCTGTTCTTTTCTGGTCGCCTCATTATAGGAAGGATGTAGAAGAGAGGGTGTGGAGGAGATTTACCAGGGTGCAGCCTGGATCAAAGAGCATGTCCAATGTGGTTAGGTTGAGTCATCTAGGGCTTTTGTTTTTGGAGTGAAGGAGAATGAGAAGTGAATTGATAGTGGTGTATAAGATGTTAAGAGGATAGCCAGAGATTTTTTTTACCAGGGTGTAAACAGCTAATATAAGGTGAGCATAATTTTAAGGTGATTGGAGGAAGGTATAGAGAGGATGTTCTTTACATAGAGAGAGCTAAGTGCATGGAACATTTGCGAGGGGTGGTGGTAGAGGTAGATAAATTAAGGGCATTTGAGAAACTCATAGGTAGGCTCATGGGTGATAGAAAAATGAAGGGCTATGTAGGAAAGAAGGGTTAGATTGATCTTAGGGTAGGTTAAGAGGTTGGTACAACATCTTTGGCCGAAGGGTCTGTGCTGTATTGTTCTATATTTTATGTTCTAAAGCCATCATTCATGAATTATACTTTGAAATGGCTGTGCTTGCCCAAGCAGCTTCCATTGCACCCAAGAAATACCCTGGCATAATTTTCTGAAATGAGCCACTCAGAGGATTCAGAATAGCTCATGCATGATGATGTTGCATCTCTTATAGAATCGCAAGGCCTCATACTTGTGCTTGAAAACCAAGGTTTGCACTTGCTATATTCATGATCTGAATGGAAAATGCTTTTCACATCTGAGTAAATATATCTTGTTCAGGCAATGGAAGTAGCCTTAGGGTTAGGAAGAAGATAATGTGCATTTCACTCATCTCAACAATAAAATGGAAAAAAAAGTCTCTGATCCAAGGGAACAAGAAAACTATTTTTATCTAACAAATAGTATTTGATCTGAAGTAGACTGATTGCAGGGGTGTAGGAAGCAGATTGAAAAATAACTTTCAAAAGGAAGTGTGCAGAATTCGGTAAGTGTTTGAAAAGGGATAATTTCCTGGGTTGTGTGGAAAGGATATGAGAGAGTGACTAATTGTGTGACTCTTTTACAAAAGAGTGGGCAGAGGCTGGTGAATGTCCTGCATTGCTGATTTTACAGTGTAGGACACAACAGTGAACGTATATGTGCAAGGGTTGACTCTGTGGCATTTGGAACTGAAATGTCTCTGAAGAACCTGACACTCATTTATTGTCGCTGCTGACCATCGCTGGCCTTGATGAATAATCTATCCTGTCTGTGGTAATCAACTGGAGAACCAATTGACTGACCCTACAATGACAGGCAGTAGCTTGTCAGAAGCCAAAGAACTAAAAAATTGAGAGCGATGACTACCTTGACAATCATCAATAAGCTGTTCTTAGATATGAAGCATATGGTGCAGTTCAATACCTACCTTCCAACACTACTGAGTGAAAAGTTCAAAGTTAATTTATTATTAAAGTATGTATATATCACCATATACTATCATCAGATTCATTTTCTTGCAGGGATTCACAGAAAAACAAAGAAACATAATAGAATCACTGAAAAACTACACACGAAGATTGACAGACAACCAACATGCAAAAGAAGACAAACTGTGCAAATTAAAAAAAAAATAATACTGAGAATATGAGTTGTGGAGTCCTTGAAAGTGAGTCCATAGGTTGTGGTGCCAGTTCAGAGTTGAGGCGAGTGAAGTTACCGAATGTATCTGGGGTAGTAACATTTCCTGAACCTGGTGAGAGGCGATCTAGGACTCTTATACCTCCGTCCTGAGAGCTGCAGCTGAGGCTCCAGGCGTGCTCCCCAAACATCATTCGCAGGTTTGCAGAAACTGATTCTGTAGTCATGAAACGTAATATTAACAGCATGAATGGACAACGCTTTTAGCTCAGTGACAGACATTTGTAGTTCTCGTCTATTCCTCCTCAATAAGTCTGTGAGAGGCTGGACATCTTACAAGAAACGACTTAGCTCCTAACTCACTGGAACATATCCAACAACTATGGACCTTAAGCTAAGAGCATGTTTATTTATTTGTTTTTATTCAGTGACACAGCGCAGTGTAGGCCCTTCCAGCCCCTGTGTCACATCAACTCAACGACCCCTGATAAACCTGATTAACCCTAACCTAATCACGGGACAATTTACAATGACCAATTAACCTAACTGGACCGTGGGAGGAAACCGGAGGACCAGGAGAAAACCGATGTGTTCCACAGGGTAGATTACAGAGACTCCTTACAGAACAGCACCAGAATTGAACTCCAAACTCCGGAATTACCTAAGCTGGAATAGCATCTTGCTAACAGCTACGCTACAGTGGAAGAATGTAGGGATTCCCTTCCCTGGTCTGGATGAGTACAGCTCCAATATACCCAAGAAACTCTACTACATCCAGGACAAAGAAGCTCACTTGATTGGCACCACATCTACCATTATAAACAATTATTATCTGGTACACAGTGGCTGGAGTGTATGCCATCACCAGAAACTTGGGCAATCTCAAACTCAACACCATGAAGGCATAGGAAGATCACAACTTTCACATCTCACTTCAAGACCGTAAGATACAACAGAATCAAGTCATTCGGCCCATCGAGTCTACTCTGCATATTACAGGTTTCCCCCGCCATCTGAAGGTAGAGCATTCCTATGAAACGGTTCGTAAGCCAAAATATCGTAAAGTGAAGAAGCAATTACCATTTATTTATATGGGAAAATTTTGTGAGTGTTCGCAGACCCAAAAATAACTACCAAGTCATACCAAATAACACATAAAACCTAAAGTAAAAGTAACATATAGTAAAAGCAGGAATGATATGATAAATACACAGTCTATATAAAGTAGAAATACTTTTCCACAATCATTACTGCACTGTTCTTTGTAGTGAAAATCTCACGCAAGCGCCGTCGGCAAAAACACGGTGCAAGCGCTCTCCAGTAACCTTTAAGCTATGAAGCTGCCAAATCATACCAAATAACACGTAAAAATACCCAGCCTATATAAAGTAGAAATAATGTATGTACAGTGTAGTATCACTTACTGGAATCGGGACAGCACCGAGCACACTGACGATGGTGTGTTAGGCTGAGTCATCACAGGTTGGGTGATCACAGGTTAGGCTGAGTCATCACAGGTCAGGTTAGCTCCCACCCTCCAGGCCGCCGACCGATACATTGCCGCGAATCGTGCAGGGGTACAGCGGTAGCCAGGAGGCACACTGCACATCTTTAAGAAAAAAGCCGAAAAAAACATGCTAATTAATTAGGCGCCGCCCAGCATGTAATTATCAGCCCAGATCAGTGCCGATTTCCGATTGTATTGTCTCTGATCTGGGCCGACAATTATGTGTCGGGCGGCACCTAATTAATTAGCATGTTTATTTTGGCTTTTTTCTGAAAGATGTGCTGTGTGTCTCCCGGCTACCACTGCATTCTCCGCGAGTTGGTATCTGTCCGTGGCCTGGGTGTTGGGGTGGTGGGACACCGGGGTGTTATCTCGTCGTCTGTTTCCATTAGGGCAGGCAGCTCATCTTCTCCTATGTCTGCCTGCCTCGATGTCGAAGGTCGAAGTTTGTCGTCTGCTGTGGCTGAAGTGGAAGGCTTGCCTGACTGCTGAGCCTCGCGCATTTTTCTATCATACAGTCCTTTGTAAGGACTCAAACCATCTTACAAATATCCCTTAAACCTACGTACCCTTTCAAAATTAAAGTCGTACTTTATCATTGCAGCGAAAATCTCACACAGTTGCTTCACGTTCAGTTCGCTACTGCATTCGGTTTCGATTGTTATCCTTTTTTCTTCCAATTGCATCAGCTCTTCATCTATCAGATCTTGGTCATGGGATGCCAAAACCTCTTCAACATTATGTTCGTCAGCTTTCATAAGCCAAACTCACTTTGTCCTTACTTCGTTCACCACGATCGAAATGCTTAATTATGTCTAGTTTTACGCTAAGTGTAACACCCTTACAAGCTCTTTCAGGCTTTTCCAATACCTCAGAACTCATCTTGCAAATGGCTGCTCACAGGCACGTGTTTAAGCAATGCCGGCGAGAATGCAGTTCCGAATCTGGGGGAGAGCGGCTGCTCGGGGCGCGCTCTGCCTTTTATTGCGTGCTGATTTTTTATCGTGCGCTGCTTTTTTTTCGTAACAGTGAAAACACCTTCTGAAAGCGAAAACAGGGTACTAATGTAGGTCTTTCGTAACAGTGAGGTTTCGTAAAGCGAACGTTCGAAAAGCGGGGCACACCTGTATTCTGACCTAGAAATATTCTTTCATCAACCCCTGGTCTAATTCTGAGACCAGCATCTACTCTCCATTTCCCCCCCCACACCCTACCACACTGTCAGAATACAAGCACTGGTAGACTGCAGCATTTGCACCTTTCTCTGTAACTTGTAACTCTCTCTGTGACTTCCTTGTTGGGACACCACAGTCGGTGCCAATCAGTAATAACATCTCCTCCCTCACTGACAATCAACGTAGGTGTACCTCAAGGAATTGTTTGTGGAGTTCAGGCAGGGGAAATCAGGAGAACACATACCAGTCCTTACTGAAGGATCGGTGGTGGAAAGGCTGAGCCGCTTCAAGTTCCTGGGCATCAACATCTCAGAGGATCTATCCTGGGCCTAACATAAAATGCAACCATGAGGAAGGCATACTGGCAGCTCCATTATGAGTTTGATGAGATTTGGTATGTCACCAAAGATCTTGCAAGTTTCTACAGGTGCATTGTGATTAGTTGCGTCTCAGCCTGGTATGGAACCTCCAAGCACTGGATCGTAAGTGGCTACGTAGGTTTGTAGGGTCAGCAGATTCCATCTTAGGGACAACCCTCCTGATTATCGAGGACATCTTCAAGAAGCGGTACCTCAAGAAGGTGGCATCTATCATTAAAGAAACTTACTATCTGGGACATGCTCTCGACATGCTACTATCATTGGGGAAGAGGTACATGGGCTTGAAGACCAGCACTCAGTTTTTAAGAACAGCTTCCTTTCCTCTACTATCAGATTTCTGAAAGGACCATGGACACGTGAACATGACCTTATTATTCATAGCTTGGAGTATTATGTTTTGTAAATTATTGTAATTTTCATGTATTTGCATTGCGCTTCTGCCACAAAACAACAAATTTTATGACATATGCCAATAATGATAAAACTTAATTTTGATTCTGATTCAGATTTTGATTCAAAAAGGTGGCTTCTTGTTGACCTCTCTAGGGCAATTAGGAATGAAAAATAAATATTTTGCTTACCAGTTGTACCCATATCCTGCAAATTAATTTAAAAGAAGAGATGCACTTGTCACATTCTCTGTTGTCACAGTCCTTCTAACTACACCAGTTAAATGATGCGCTGCAGATACTTTGTTTGCTAGCCTATGTGGGCTCTGTCAACTTGAACCAGTCTGGCCATTCTCCTCTGAACTCTCTCATTAACAAGGTGTTTTTGCCCACAGAACTGCTGCTCACCAGATATTTTTTTTTGTTTTTCTCACCATTTTTTGTTAGTTCCAGAAACTGTTGTGCATGAAAATTATATTCCATTTGGGTAGCCTCCAACCTGATGGCATGAACGTTGATTTCTCAAACTTCCAGTAATGTCCCCCACACCACCCCCCTTCACCATTTCTCATCCCCTTTTCCCTCTCTCAGCTTATCTCATTGCCCACCCATCGCCTCCCTCTGGTGCTCCTCCCCCCTTTTTCTTTCCTCCATGGCCATCTGTCTCATTCACCAATCAACTTCCCTGCTCTTTACTTCATCCCCACCCCCCAGGTTTCACCTATCACCTGGTGTTTTTCTCTCCCTTCCCCCCACCTTTTCAACCTACTCCTCAGCTTTTTCTCTCCAGTTCTGCCAACGAGTTTCAGTCCGAAACGTCGACTGTGCTTTCTCCCATAGACGCTGCCTGGCCTGCAGAGTTCCTCCAGTATTTTGTGTTGCTTGGATTTTCAGCATCTGCAGATTTTCTCTTGTTTGTGCTCTTGACCATGTCTACATGCTTCAATGCGCTGAATTGCAGCCACATGATTGCTTGATTAGATATTTGCATTAACAGGTGGGTGTACAGATGTGCCTAATGAAATGGCCAGTTCTGTTTGAACTCACCATGCAATGTAATCAGCTTCCAGACATGCTTATACCGACTCAGAATAATTCAGAGGCGATTACAACTTTTTACCAATGCTTCCTCTTTGGAAGAGATGTCTAATTAGTTTTCCTTCCCACATCCTTTATCCAAAGTACTGCAAATTTTCCCACCTTAAGAATAATCCATCCACTTTAAAATGTTGCAATTGAATTGCTTTCAACAATACACTGAAAAGCTTTCGTAACATGTCAGACACCAGTCACTGAAGGAGAAAGACACCCACATGAAAATCACTTTCACAGAGATATATAAAGCAGGGAAGAACAAAAAAAAAGAGAAATATATTCCAGATCAGAGAGACTGCCCTGATATGTTAATAATTCAACAGTTTCCTATATCATTCAAGTGGAATAATGAGTATTTTTATAATATCTTGTGTGCATTTGAAAAGGAAAGGTGTTATTTATAGAGTGCATATTATGACATCAGCATGTTCAAAGTGATTTATAGCCAATTTGTGCGTGGTTGCAGCACTGGTCCAGTGAAATGTAGAAATCTATTAACACACACCAAGATCTGATGAACTGTCTTGATCTAAACACTGAGGTTAATTTTTAAAAATGATGCTATTTAATTATACATATTGGCCAGGTTACACGTGAAGGCTCTCCGATTCTATTTCAGACTTGTGCCGTGGGATCTTCTGAGTTTACAGGGAGTGTAAACATTGTTTCACTTTGAAGTTTTATCAGCCAGTCAGCACCTCTGTCAGGGTGATATTTGTGCTATAGGCACTTAATACTTCATTGGCAGTCCTGGTCCTTTTTGCAACAAGTTCTTTCTTAGTAAGTTCCGTCATCATAACATCGTAACTACAGCAACTGTCTGTCTCAAAGTGTGTGTGGAGTAGAATTTGACCCAGAGATAAGTATGCTACCATGCTTACTGCAGGAGAAGCTTAGGGAATAGTACTGGGAGGGAACTGCATCTGTGATTCAGATTCAGATTTATTTATCACATGTAGTACATCAAAACATACAGTGAAGTGTTTCACGAGGAAATCTGCAGATGCTGGAATTTCAAGCAACACACATAAAAGTTGCTGGTGAACGCAGCAGGTCAGGACGAAGGGTCTCGGCCCGAAACGTCGACTGTGCCTCTTCCTAGAGATGCTGCCTGGCCTGCTGCGTTCACCAGCAACTTTTATGAGTGAAAAGTTTCATTTGTGTTAACAACCAGCACACCCAAAAATGTGTTGGGGGCAGCCCGCAAGTGTTGCCTCACATTCTGGTATAAGAGACTAAACAACACACACACCCTCCAAAATGAAAAGACGCTTGGCTGTGTGGGGGGGGGGGGGTGGAGAAGTAACAACAGAAAACTAATATTGCGAAGTCCTGGCAGTCTGTGACAGTGGAAGGAGAGAACAGGGATTATCAATGCATTTGACTGCAGCACCTGAACACACAGCACTGGTTGGGATTGAACAATTCACACCAGGTTCAAGCAGGACAATTCTGTCAGCAATTTACAATATCTCTCTGTAAATAGTACTAGAATGACTCCTTTAGTGTGAATTCCATTAGTGATCTTGTTAGTGTTCTCTGCAGCTACCACTGAATAAAAGCAGTGTTAGCTACTCGCTGTTACCACAAGGTGAGACCTAATAGAGGTGTATAAAATCATGAGGAGCATAGACAGTGTGAATGTACTCAGTCTTTTCCCAGGGAAAGTGAATCAAAAACTAAAGGGCATTGATTTAATGCGAGAGGGGAAAGATTTAAAAGGAATCTGCGGAGCAATTTCATCATGCAGAGTGTGGTGTATAGTCATAGTTATAGTCATACTTTATTGATCCTGGGGGAAATTGGTTTTCGTTACAGTTGCACCATAAATAATAAATAGTAATAGAACCATAAATAGTTAAGTAGTAGTATGTAAATTATGCCAGTAAATTATGAAATAAGTCCAGGACCAGCCTATTGGCTCAGGGTGTCTGGCCCTCCAAGGGAGGAGTTGTAAAGTTTGATGGCCACAGGCAGGAATGACTGTGACAGTATAGGTGGAAGGAGCTGCCAGAGAAAGTAGTTGAGCAGGTGCAATAATAACATTTAAAAGACATTTGGATAAATACATAGATAGGAAAGGTTTAGAGCAGTGTTTCCCAACCTTTTTTAGCCCAACACCACCCCCCCCAAAGCACTTTCATACTTGCCAAAGCCCCTCTTAGGTATAATATACTTCCTAGCACCCCCATAGTGTAAAACCATCTTTACCATATACCAGCGTGAGAAAAATGATTCTGCTTTAAATTTTTATTCGTCTTTTAACTCAGCTTACACAGTACCTATGTGCTATACAGCAGCTTCAAAATCAATGTGATCTTTGAGCATGATGGTTTTTAGCAAGAGCCGAAATACCTGGTTCAAGTTGTGACAGCAAAAGTCCCCACATGTAACAATGTCCAAGCGGTTTTGTTTTTTTGTGAGTACGTAGTTCACTGCAATGAAGCCTCTTCCAACAATGCGGATGGAAATGCAATGACGTGCAGTTTGGTTCTTCTCCAAAGACCAAGAAACTTCATATGACAGTGTAGCCACATACCACAAAAGTTGACATTTTTGAAAAGAATTTCTTCTTCTTCTGAATTTCAATAATTTCTTCTTGCAAGCTCTCTTCCTGTTTTTCCACCTTCCAAAGAAATGGGTTAATTACCCAGTCCAGAATTTCCGGATCATTCACATCCTTGAATTGATTCTGAAAATCCTTCTTCAGTGACTGCAGGTGTAAGCAGTACTCTTGCAAATCACCATCTGTGAAAGAGAGTGCCATACTTTCATGCAGGGAAATTGTGAGAACATTCTTCTCCCAATGCTTTGATTATTTCCAATTTTCAGATAAAAGTGGACTCTGCACTTTTTACCTGGATTAAATTGAAATTCTCACCCTGCAATTTCATGTTTAGAATATTAATTTTGTCATACAGATCGGCTAGTCATACAGTTCATTCTTGTTTCCCAAGCTCTTGTTGACTTTGAGCAAAAATTCAATGACAGTGTAGTGTCTAAAAGATCAAAGAAATGTTTTAAGTAGCTGCCTTTTGACAGCCAATGCACTTCAGTCTGAAGAAACAAGCACTCAAACTCTTCAATGTTATCTTGGCATAACTGGCGAAATATTCTGCTATTTAATGGATGAGCTTTAATTTTGTTGATAGCAGATATTACAAGAGTTATGCTTGAAAAAAGTCACTGATTGAAGTTTTTGGCTGTGAGATATATATGATGAATTACACAATAGATTGCAAACAGACTTGGAATTTCTTTTTTCATAGATGCCACTAAACCAGCATGATGACTTGACATATATGGCACTCCATCTGTTGCACAAGAAATCATGCTCCTAATCAGAATACTTTTATCCTCAATATACATTTTGAGCTCATTGTAGATTGATTCTATGTTAATATTTGCTTTTAACTTTTTTACAAAAGGGTATCTGTTCATAAACCTCCATTTTTGATGAACCGTACATATGTCATTAGCAATGCCTCATCGTCAAGCACAGTTGATTCATCCAGTTGTATCTAAATTCTGTTTTTTTGTAGCTCTGTGCATAGTTGATACTCAATATCTTCACTCATTTTGTCAATATGACGAGCTACAGAGTTACTATTCAGACAAATTGATTTTAATATACTGGTATCCATTTTGAGAACAGTGCTGAGCATTTCTGATACAGCAGGCGTTATTAACCTTTCACCAATTGTATGAGATTTTCCACACTTTGCTATCATTTAGGAAATGTTATAAGTGCAATGAGAGCAGAATGAAGGTCACTTTTAGCTTTCTTGACAAATGACTTGAGTGTGAAACACTTTTCAAATACTCCTTTCATCTTCTGAAACTGGGTAATACCATAAGTAGCCTTTCAGGGTATCTTTTATGGAAGTGTTCCTGCAATCTTGATACTTTCATGGCTTCATTATACAGTACAGTTTTACAAATAAGGCAGATGGGGCATTGTTGATCTGACAGGAATGGAATAAAACCATACTCCAGGTGTGTAATATTGCATTGACACACTTACTGTAGTTTCCCTTTCTTAGCAGGATTAGTATTCAAGGCTTCACTGCCTTCAGACTCATAGAGATCACACTGTACATATTTATCCATCATTAGTGGGGCTAATTTAAAATTTAAAAATTAACACAAACTGGAAATGCCTATCGGACGTTGACATTGGCAGCAAATTGACACGAATGGAACGATGGTAGCGGCACACAAAGGAACGGCGAGGTGAAGTTAGGTTGCCACTTAACTCCCCCCGCCCCAAGAATATTGAATGCTCCCGCAACGACTCCTATTTCTCCTAGCACCCCCTTAGGCCACGTAACTGTCCCCATTGGGAATCACTGGTTTCGAGGGATATGGATCAAATGGGGCTAGTTCGGTTGGGCACCTCGGTCAGCATGGACTGAATGGCCTGTTTCCATGTTGTATTTTTCTATAACTCTCTGACTCTATCACCACAAGACCATTTACACGCATGTCACTCAAACACATTGCACCTCTTTCACTAGCACACATTTCCTCTCTCCTGCATGAGAACAGGTCAGTACATTACCATAGCAGTTAGCATAACACCAGTGACCCAAGTTCAGTTCCATCACTGACTGTAAGGAATTGATATGTTCTCCCTGTGACCTCACGGATTTCCTCTGGGTGCTCCAGTTTCCTCCCACATTCCAAAGGCTTACAGGTCAGTCAGTTAGTTGGTACATAGGTGTAAATTGGGACATTAGACCAGAAGGGCCTGCTACTGTGCCAAACCTCCATATAAATAAACTAATAAAGGAATGAATAAATAGAAAACAAACAAACAAGCAAATAAATAATAAGTAAAAATAGCACACACCACTTGGCAGCAGAAATTAATTGCTACTTACCTCATTAACGCCCATGGTGTGAATGGTGTTGGTCATAACCAGAAGGTTCATTGCCAGTGCCAAAGGCAAGTAAGGTTCAATGAAGTAGACAGATTCCTAGCAATCTATTTTCCTTCTAACATTTCACTTCTTCCTTATCACACAGTCTAGTCCAATGAGGATAACCTGATAGAAATGCACTATTACTTCATTTCTCAGATACTGAGATGTCGCACCTCTTAGACGGTTGTGTAGCAGTGTATCACGCATTCACTGAGGCACCAGGCTCACACACAGTGCAGTCAGTTAAAGGGCAATGACAACATAAGTGCCAGCTTACCAGAGTGCAAAGCCATGGCACAGCTCTGCTGCAGTGAGCAGGATTGCGGACTTTGATGGAGTGTGTTGCAGAGGCTGGTGGATATGCACCTTGAGTCTCCTGCCAGATAATTGGCATTCGATTTCAGAAATCTCAAGATACATACCATCCAACTGCCAAGGGCTTTGGGTGAAATGTTTTTTCCAACGTGGAAGTGATGGGCAATTCCATAGACACTGCAATGAAGCATCTAATGGCCATTGTTTCAGCTTCCATGAATACTTGAATGGGGCAGTGGACAATTAATGCCTCAGAAGCTTAAGCAATTGGTGTGAAGTCAGTTTCCATAAATTGTGGCTCGGTATACCGGCATTCAAAAAGGCTTGAGTGGCACCAAACAGTGGATTGTTACGGGTGCTGAATTGTAAATCAAGAGAGAGGAACTCAAGCTTGCTGTTTTGCAGAAGATCATAATTCATTCTCCCAGTTCTGCCAGTCTGCCACTGCCCTTGTCAACCATGTCACTGTTACCCAGCTCAGAATGCTGATGCTAATTATTAGAGGGTGTATTCTGCAGCTAGCCTTCGGAGAGCAGACTGATCTGCAAAGGTTCAAAGTTCAAAGTAACTTTATTTGCAAAGTATATTTGTCTCTTTGGTAATATCACCCTGAGATTTATCTTCTTGAGGGCGATCACAATAGAACAAAGAAACGCAACAGAATCAATGAAAGCCTAGACCCAAACAAGGATTTACGAGTTACCAATGTGCAGAAGAAGACAAACTGTACCAAAAAAAACCCTAATAAGCAAACAACTACATAGACAATACTGAAAAGATGCGTTGTAGAGTCCTTGAAACTAAGTCCATCGGTTGTGTTCAGTGATCAGTTCAGTGTTGAATTATCAGTTCAACGTGAAGTTATCCACGCTGGTTCAGGAGTCTGATGGTTCTAGGGTAATAACTGTTCCTGAACCTGGTGGTGTGGGGCCTAAGGCTCATGTACCTCCTTCCCGATGGCAATATATCTCCACTTAAACCAATACCCTCATACCAGTATGCTGCTGCCTTTGAGTTACAGGAGAACAGCCAAAACCATGCCCTAAGAGAATGCATTGAGATGATAAGTTTAGGTTTTGTACGTAAAAAGGCTTTTGGGTTTCAGATAAACTTAGTTATTTTTATTGTGGTCAAAAGATTGAACTTATGGCTACTGAGATAGGGATGATTTAAAAAAAACCCATGACAACTGGCTCCTGAAGAAGTGTTTTGCTGATATTGGTATCATATATGGTTAATTCTTCACACAAAAACCAGGCAGAAGGAGTTTTCTAGACTGCTATCTGCCATCACAATATCCAACAAACTTTGTGAAAATCAATGAAAAAGCAGAAAATGCAAGAAATCTGAAATAAAACAAGAAAATGCTAGGATCATTCTTCAGGTTGGGCAGCGTCTGTGTAAACAGAAATACAATTAGTGTTTCAGGTCAAAGACCCTTCATCAGATGGTTCCTTATCCTCCTTCCTCTCTCGCTCCTCTTGCCTTGCCCTTCAATTTTTCTTCCATTAGTTAACAGCTAGGGCAGGTCTTATATGGTGTAGAGTTGTGGGATATTCACATATTCAGCAATACGTTTGCGGTATACACTCAGTGACCACTTTATTAGGTAAACCTGCATTCCTACTCGTTAATGCAAATATCTAAGCAGCCAATCATGTGGAAGCAGCTCAATGCATGAAAGCATGCAAACATAGTCAGTTCAGACCAAACACCAGAATGGGGAAGAAATGTGATCTAAGTGACTTTGACCATGGAGTGGTTGTTGGTGCCAGTTGGGCTGGTTTGAATATCTGAGAAACTGTTGATCTCTGGGATTTTCGGAAACTACAGCCTCTAGAGTTTACTGAGATTGGTACAAGAAACAAAAAAGAGTCCATGTGCAGCAATCTGTGGGAGAAAACACCTTGTTAATGTGAGAGGTCAGAAGAGAATGACCAGACTGGTTCAAGCTGACAGGAAGGTGGCAGGAAGGTAACTCAAATAACTTTGCATTACAACAGTGGTGTGTAGAAGAGCATCTCTGAAGGCAAAACACGTTGAACCTTGAGGTGGATTAGCTACAGGAGCAGAAGACCAGACCTGGCTCCACTCCTGCATCTAATGAAGTTGCCACTGAGTGTATATATCAATATATCCCCAAATTTAGAAACCTGCTCAGGCTAGTACTACAGAATCCTTGCAATTTTGAATCCAGACATTGAAGCATTAGATCATGGACCATAAGATATAGGAGCAGAATCAGGCCATTTGGCCCCTCGAGTCGGCTCCACCATTTCATCATGGCAGATCCAGTGTTCCTCTTAGCTCCAGATTCCTGCCTTAGACAGTAAATCACAGCATTGTTCACAGTATCATAGAATTAAACTTTGTGGCTGTCTCCTGGTTCTTTCTATGTCATCCAAGACAGCAGAGTTACTGCCTCAGGGTATCACTACTGCTTCATCACATCACCAACATTGCTTTGCGTTGGAAATCCGACTCATGAGCAGTGTCATTGTCGTCCTTTTTTAGATAGTGGTGGCCAAAAATTGGTGGCATTGTTACTATTTTTAATGGCCTGAAGGGTAGAATGAAATGTAAGGTTTCCAAGTTTGTCAGTGGCACGAAAATAGATGGAAGTGCGTATGATGACCCTACAACAAAATACAGATAAATTGCATGACTGGGCAGAAATATGGCAAATGCAGTTTAATGTGGGAAAATCTGAGATTGGTCACTTTAGTAGGAGAAATCAAAGGATGGTTATTATCCAAGAGGAATGAGACTGCAAAGGATTGAACTATATCTGGAACTGGATATTCTAATGCTAGCAGGCAGATACAACAAGCATAAGCTCAAGAGATTCTGCAGATGCTGCAAATCCAGAACAATACACAGAAAATGCTGGTGTAACTCAGGCAGCCTCTATGAAGAGGTATAAACAGTTGACATTTCAGGCTGAGGCACTTCATCAGGACAGGAAAGGAAGGGGGAAGAAGCCAAAATGAAAAGGTGGGGGATGGGAATGAGTACAAGCTGGTAAATAATAGGTGAAGGAACACTCACAATGCGCTGGAGGAACTCAGCAGTTCAGTCAGCATCAGTTGAAAAGATTAGTTGATGTTTCGGGCCGAAACCCTTCGTCAGGACTGAAGGAAGAAGTTTGGGGAGGGTTTGAAGAATGCTGGTAGTTGAAAAAAACAGTAATTTGAAAGACAAAGGGTTGGCGGAGGGGAAGCAGGGAGGTGATTGGCAGGAGAACAATGTGCATCCTTAAAGAAAGAGGACATTTGAGATGTCCTGGGACGGAAAGACTCATCCTGGGAGCAGATGCGGCGGAGATGGAGGAACTGGAAATAGGGAATGGCAATTTTGCATGTGGCGGGGTGGGAAGAGGTATAGTCGAGGTAGTTATGAGAGTCAGTGGGCTTGTAGAAGATGTCAGTGGACAGTCTGTCTCCAGAGATGGAGACCGAGACCTCGAGAAAGGGGAGAGAAGTGTCAGAGATAGACCAAGTGAATTTGAGGGCTGGGTGGAAGTTTGAAGTAAAGTGGATGAAATTGACAAGCTCAGCATGGGTGCAGGAAGCAGCACCAATGTAGTTGTCGATGTATCGAAGGAAAAGTTGGGGAGCAGTACCAGTATAGGTTTGGAGCATAGACTGTTCCACATAACCAACGAAGAGGCAGGCGTAGCTGGGTCCCATGCGAGTTCCCATAGCTACACCCTTAGTCTGAAGAAAGTGGGAAGAGCCGAAAGAGAAGTTATTAAGTGTGAGAACCAGTTCCACCAATTGGAGGAGGGTAGTGGTGATGGGGAACTGGTGAGGTCTATTATCCAGGAAGTAGCGGAGGGCTTTGAGGCCTTCTTGATGGGGAATGGAGGTGTATAAGGATTGGACATCCATAGTAAAAATGAAGCAGTTGGGACCAGGGAACTTTAAGTTATTGAAGAGGTGGAGGGCATGGGATGTATCGTGGATGTAGGTGGGGAGGGACTGAACTTTGGGTGACAAAGTGGAGTCCAGGTAGGCAGATACAAGTTTGGTGGGACAGGAGCAGGCAGAAACTATGGGTCTACCGGGACAGTCAGGCTTGTGTATATTTGGGAGGAGGTAAAACTGAGCGGTACGGGGTGTGGGAATAATGAGTTTAGCGGCTGAGGATGGAAGGTCTTCGGAGTTGATAAGGGCGGTGATTGTGTGGGAGACAATGGTTTGATGTTTTTTGGTGGGGTCCTGTTCCAGGGGTAAGTAAGAGGAAGTGTCACAGGACAGTTGAGAAGAAATTGGAGTTTCTTTGGAGTTTAGAAGAATGTGTGGTGAACCTATTGAGAGATGTAAGATCCTAAAGAGGAATGACACGTTAGATGTTTTCACTTCTTGGAGTATCTCAAATAAGGAGGCATAGATATAAGATAAAGAGCTGGTGATATATGACAGTGGTGCGTAGAAATCTGGTGGAGAATATCTGGAATTCTCTACCCCAAAGGGTTGTGAAAGGTGGGTCAGTGGGGTATAGGCAGAAGGAGATAAATTTTTGAAGGGTCAGGGAATCGAGAGCTATGGGGAACTGTACCGAGGAAGCATTGAGGTCAGTATGAATCAGCTGTGATCATACAGAATGGTGGACAGACTTCAAAGTTCAAAGTTTAAAGTACATTTATGATTAAAGTTTGCGTACATTATACAACCTTGAGATTTGTCTCCCAACAGGTATCCACAAAACAAAGAACCCCACCCATTAAAAAAAACCTTCAAGCACCCAGTGCGCAGAAAGAAAGAAAAACCATGCAAAAATAAAAGTAAACAAATAACATTCAGAACTAAAGTTTTATGAAGGACGCAAAGCCGCAGTTCATCGCAGGGCCGAGTAAATGTCTCGGGACTACAGATGTGAAGCCAGGCATCGCTGCAGCTGGAGCAGGTCACAGCTTCAGTTCAGCGCAGAGCTGAGTAAACGTCGTGGAGCAGTGAATAGAATAGAGAGGAACCAGGCTGAACCAGCCCATCCCTCACCTCTGGTCCTGACACCCTGACCTTTTCAATCTGGACCCCGCCACCACATTTTGGCCCATAGCTGATCTTTCCAATTCGTCTTAAATCGATCAGACTTCCCGCCTCCGCAATGCCTCGCCTTGACTTCTGCCTCATCTTTTTCCCATCTCCGCTTGCCTAGCCTTACCACTGTACTCCTCTCCGTTGTTAGTGGTATTCATTATTAATAAAATGTTCTTAATAAGGTGTTTCGTAGTTATCTTTGTTCTGTATTTTGCAGCTGATAAGTAGTCACTGGGCATCTCCAGAGCCATCTTAAACCGGGAGCTTGAAGAGTTAGATAGCCTTCTCCTGCTCCTATTTTATAGTGCTCTTGTGATTATCATAGCATGAAGGCATCATAACATCCAACAGAATATTAGCCCTTGACCAACATAATGTGCTCTCTGTGGTCACACAGCAACTGCACTTAGAAAAATTAGAATCCCTGTTGGTTCATCTGGGTTAGTGGCACCAGAAAATCAAAGTTAATGAAGTCAGTGGCCACCCTGCCTCGTGGGGCAGCCTGCAGTCTTGGATCTGGCAAGAGTAAATGGAATGAGTTTATCACTCATCTCAGCAACGTCCTAACGCACAGGGAAAGCAGACTATTTGATGGTGCTCACCTCTCCAGCACCAGCCTGGAAAATGAGTGGAGCATGAATGCCACAGCCGTGGTGCTTTTCACAGCCACCGACACTGCAGTGTGCCAGGTCAGATTTACAGCTGCACTGGTTAGCACATTTCAGTGATGGTCTTACCAAAACAACCTAGGAAACAACAAAACTGTGCAACTGTAATGACAGCCAGAAGAAATCAACCTGCAACTAAATTTGCGAGTTAACTGTCTTTGATGATTCCTTTAATTAGTACTGATGAGATGCGGGATAATCATTATTCTATTTAGTGTTTGTTCAGCTGTGTGAGTGTAGTAGTGAGAGTCATGGAGTAAAATAGAAATAGTGGGTTAAAATCATTGTTACATAATGATTGGCATTATGTTTAGTTTTCTCGGAATGCTTCTGATTGTTTCCAATCCTTTGCCAAGCTGATGCAAGATGAACTTTGTATCAGGAGTATAAATGCTTTGTGGAGATGGTATTCATGATACCTAGCATTTCAAAATGCTCCAAAAATTATGCTGATTGAGTGCAATTTCTAAACCCTTATCTATTTCTCACTTGTTTTGAGATAATTTCCTCAATTCTTTTTAACTTCTCACTTTCTGACTTCTCAATTCTTAACCTACATCCCCCTATGGCGTCTTCAGAATCGGTGTGAAGAGTCACGCCTAACTTCCAGGACGCCATCAAGAAGGTGACTCATGTAAGCAGCTCCAATAGAAATCATTTAGACTGCTACAGCTGAAAATCACAACTACATCTATGGACTATACAGTTAGTAACATCATTTTAAGGCAACTAAAAAAACAATCATTACTCAAGGTTGATGAAAATCAAACGGACTCTGGTTGCTGGCATGGTTCCCTGTTAAGACAGCGGAAGACAGGATGCCGTGCTAGTTTAAAAGTTTGTTTAAGGAAGTGTGGCTTTCAGCTCCCAGTGCTGACTATCCTGCTGGCAAACGCACAGGCTTTGGTAAATAAAATTGAAGATATCAGGGCAATATTGCTGTACCAGAGGTATACTGTATTAAAAACTGTTACATTTTTTGTCTTATGGAGACCTGGATGTACCCCGCCATTCCGGACACAGCGATACAACTCAATGGTTTCACAATTCACTGCCAAGATAGGACTGCTGAGTCTTTCAAATGCAGAGGAAGTGGAGTATGCTTTATGATTAACTCCGCGTGGTGTACAAACATGGCGGTACTGACCCAGTCCGGCTCATCTGACCTGGAACATGTCGCAATCAAGTGTCGTCCATTTTATCTGCCACAGGAGTTTTCAGTGATCATCTTGGTGGCAGAGTACATCTCCCCTCAGGCCAATATCAAGCAGGCTCTGGATGGACTGAGCAATGTAATAAACAGCTATGCAACCACACAACCTACTTCCTTCCCCATCACTTTGGAGGATTTTAACCAGACCAGCTTGAAAAAGTCTAGAAATAATTATACCAACATACAAACGTATAATTATTACCAGCTTGCGGAATGTGAGGAGCAAAGACGCTTGGCTCCTCTCATTCATGAAGAACATGAAGAACATGAAGAACACTTACCGTACCATCCCACACCCACACATTGGAAAGTCTGATCACCTGGCTGTACTTCTATTCCCTGTGTATAGGCAGAGCTGAAGACTGCAGCACCAGTAGTGAGGAAGAAGAAGGTATGGACATGGGGGGCGCAGAAGTGCTTACAGGACTGCTTTGAGTTGGTGGACTGGACTGTATACAGGAATTCATCTTTGAGTCTGAGTGAGTACACCACAGCTGTCAATGACTTCATTAAAACCTGTGTGGATGAGTGGGTGCCTATGAGAACATACTGTACATACCCAAATTGAAAACTAAGGATATACCAAGAGGTTTGTAGGTCTAGATCTGTGCGGCATTCAAGCCTGGCGACCAAGGACTATACAAGAAGACCAGGTATGGCTTGCCGACGGCTATCTCAAAAGCAAAGAAACAATTCCGAACGGGGTTGGAGGCGGAATCGGATGCACATCAATTCTGGCAGGGTTTGCAGGCGATTACTTCCTACAAAGTGAAAACTAACATCGTGAATGGCAGCGATGCTTCCGTCCCAGACAAGCTCAACACTTTTAATGCTCGCTTTGAAAGGGAGAATAAAACTACAGCTATGAGGATCCCTGCAGCACCCAGTGACCCTGTGATCCCTATCTCAGAGGCCGAAGTCAGGTTATCTTGCAAAAGGGCGAACACTTGCAAGACCACAAAAACCTGGGAGGACTCTGAAAACCTGTGTCAACCAACTGGTGGGGGCGTTCAAAGACAATTTCAATTTCTCATTGCTCCATTTAGAAGTCCCCACCTACTTCAAAAGAGGAACAATTATACCAGTGCCCAAGAAGAGTAGTGTGAGCTGCCTTAACGACTATTGTCCAGCAGCACTTGTATTTACAGAGAAGAA
This sequence comes from Mobula hypostoma, assembly GCF_963921235.1. Taxonomy (NCBI): domain Eukaryota; kingdom Metazoa; phylum Chordata; class Chondrichthyes; order Myliobatiformes; family Myliobatidae; genus Mobula; species Mobula hypostoma. The sequence continues at coordinate 28,609,042 of NC_086115.1, read as the reverse complement.
GTGCTTTGTTATGGCTAGAATTAACTCCTGTCTCAGCAAGGACCTTCTGCAATTTGTCTGTCATCACAATTGGTCTACAGTGGATGTGATCTATTCACGCCACCTTGGATCACCTGAACAATATTAATACTTATGTCAGGATGCTGTTTATTGACTACAACACAGTGTTTAATGCAATCATTCCTACAGTTTAGATCAAAAAGCTCCAAAATATGGGCCTTTGTATCTCCTCTGCAACTGGATCCTTGACTTCCTCACCGGAAGACCACAGTCTGAAGGGTTCAGAAATAACATCTCTACCTCGCAGACAATCAACACTGGCACACCTCAAGGGTATATACTTATCCCACTGCTCGACTCTCTCTACACCCATGACTTTGTGGCTAGGCGCAGCTCAAATGCCATCTATAAATTTGACACAACTATTGTTGACAGAATTTCATATGATGATGAGAAGGTGTGCAGGAGCAAAATATATCGGCTAGTTGAGTGGTTTCGCAGAAACAACCTTTTACTCATCGTCAATCTGACCAAAGAACTGATGGTGAACTTCAGAAAGAGTAAGCTGAGGGAACACACACCAGTGTTCATAGAGGGACCAGAAGTGAGCAATTTCAAGTTCCTGTGTGTCAGCATCTCTGAGGATCCATCCTGGGCCCAACATAGATATCAATGCAGTTATAAGGAAGACACGACAGTGGCTATAAATCAGGAGATTGAGGAGATTTGGTATGTCACTAAAGACACTCGCAAATTGTACTTTGGAAAGCATTCTAACTGGCTACATCACCATCTGCACTGCATAGGGTCAAAAGAAGCTGCAGAAAGTTGTGAACTCAATCAGCTGCATCACGGGCACTAGCCTCCGTGGCATACAGGACATCATCAAGGAGTGATGCCTCAAAAAAGCAGCATCCATCATTAAGGACCCTATCATCCAGGACAAGCTCTCTTCTCATTGATACCTTCAGGGTGGAGGTACAGGAACCCGAAGGCACACACTCAATGATTCATGAACAGCTCCTATCCCTCTGCCATCAGAATTCTGAATGGACATTGAACCCATAAACTTACCTCACTATTTTTTTTTGCACTACTTATTTAATATATACTTACTGTAACTCACAGATTTTCTTATTATGTAGAGCAATGTACTGCTGCTACAAAAACAACAAATTTCATGACAATGTGTGGGTGATATTAAACTTGATTCCGATTCTGACCCTTAATTACAGGGTAACACAAATTTTTCTGGAGGAATTCAGCAGGTCAGGAAGCATCTATGGAGAGGAATAAGGAGTGAACGCTTTGGGCCAAGACCCTTAATCAGGACTTAATTGCAGCCAATTTTCAGGTCTCATCAGTGAACTAGGTTGGTGGGGGGAGAACTAGATACATTAAATTAAGATTGAAACTGAGTGTGATTTCCAACCTGTTGTTCAATGATCCGGGAAATTATTGCAAGGCTCGAAATAATTGAACGCATCCATAAATAATTTCTTAATGTCATTCAGTAACTGACATTGTAATCATTATTTTAATTTCCTGTCTTATTCCATTATGATGCTACGTTATTTTTGATCTTGGAACTGTTATTATTAGCCATAATTACTTTAATGCTAAGTCACAAACCATTCACATCAGTAATCATATGTTAAAATAAAAACTACATAATGGGCGGTGCACTGATGTAACAGGTAGTGCTGCTGCTTCACAGCTCCTGTGATACCGAAATTTTCACTGAGTCCTGATGAAGGTCTCGGCTCAAAACATCGACTGTACTCTTTTCCATAGATGCTACCTAGCCTGCTGAGTTCCTCCAGCGTTTTCTGTGTAGTATACTGAAATTTTAGTGTTTTCAAGGTGTGCAGGGCACTTCCTCTTATTAATGCATTTGTTTCCTCTGGAGACCCTGATTTCCTCCACATCCTGAGGACATGATAAGCTTGGTCATTTGGTTTCTGTGCATGACCCATTGGTGAGAGAAAGGAACTGATGGGTAAGTGACAGGGGTGAGGTTATAGAGAAATAATGATGGGAATGGAATTAGTCAGAGAGCTAGCTTGGACTAAATGGGCTGAAAGACCTCCTATGTGTGTTTCAAAAATATGAATTTATAAACACAGGACTAGCATCTTGTCTTTAACACTGAATCAAAATTCTGTAATTAAGTATTTACCAAACATTGTCCTAGTGTCTGAGTCAACTAAGCAAGCGGTGCTGCTGGAGCTGACAGTCCCATGGGAAGATTGCTTGGAAGAGGCCTTTGAAAGGAAGCTCTCCAAGTACTCAGGACTGGTCAGCAACTGTCAGCAGGCTGGATGGAGAGCGAGGTGTCTGCCAGTGGAGGTTGGTCGTAGGGGATTCGTAGCCCATTCCTTAGCTAGAGCCTTCAGCAATTTGGGCATCAAGGGAGAGAGGAAGAGGAGAGCCATCCGCAGTACCACGGATGTGGCAGAGAGGGCCTCAAGATGGCTGTGGCTCAAAAGAGGGGAGCCATGGAGTCATAAGTAGCTAGCCATCTGGACACAAGCTGGGGTCTGATCAGCCCTGGCTGGGTCACCTGGAGGAGATTGTATGATGTTGAAAGACCCGAAACACCCGATGATTCCAGGAACATCACTGAAGATGTGTCCAGAAGCATCAATAGATGTATGTACACAGCATCAATAGATAAGGTACAAAGCAAACTTATTTATATAGAGCCACAGCACAGTAACCAGCCCTTCCAGCCCAATGAGCCGCTCTGCCAAACTACACCCATGTGACCTACCAACCTATACATCTTTGGAATGTGGGAGGAAACCGGAGCACCTGGAGGAAACCCATGGTCAGACAGGGGTGGGAATTGAACCCGGGTTGTCAGTGCTGTAATAGAGTTATGCTAACTGCGATACTACTCTGCCGCCCCCTACTTTGAAGAGAGAGTTCAAGAGGGCGTGAAAACGCCAGGAGGTAAACGTGTGGGGACTGCAAACAACTCAGAATATTTCGCAACACGAACAGGAAGCTACCAGATGATCCACAGTCTAACCACAGACTCCATATGTGATCACAAAAATAAATGTTGAAAAGATGCATATTAATATTTAAAGCAAATTCAATTTTGAGATGGAAGCATTTCCTCCTTGAGAAGTTCAGGTAACACCTGTGCAATGAAGTGTGTAGGTGTCTACTTTCAGATACATCTTTACCTTCTGCTTGACATTTCTTGTTAATAGAACAGACACAAAAGAAAATCTGAACTCATTTCAAGCAACATACAGAAAATGCTGGAGGAACTCAGCAGGCCAGGCAACATCTATGGAAAAGAGTACAGTTACTGTTTCGGGTTGAGACTCTTCATCAGGACTGGAAAAAAAGATGAGTAGTCAGAATTAGAAGATGAGGGGAGGGGAGGAAGAAGCACAAGGTGACAGGAGAAACCAGGAGGGGAGAGGGGTGAAGTTAAGAGCTGGGAATTTGATAGGTGAAAGAGATACAGGACTGGAGAAGGGGGAATCTAATAGGAGAGGACAGTTGCCATGGAAGAAAGAAAGGGGGGAGGGGGAACCAAAGGGAGGTGATGGGCAGGTAAGCAGATAAGGTGAGTGAGAGAAATGGGAATGGGGAATGGTGAAGGAGGGGAAGGGGTGCATTACCAGAAGTTCAAGAAATCGATGTTCATACCATCTGGTTGGAGGCTACCCAGATGGAATATGAGGTATTGCTCCTCTGACCTGAATGGCAGTGAGGGAGGAGGTGCAGGGGCAGGTGTAGCACTTGTTCTATGTGCAAGGATGAGTTCCAGGAGGGGAAGGAAGAATGGACAAGAAAGTCGCGTAGGGAGTGATAAACAAGTGCTACACCTGACCTGACACCTCCTCCCTCACTACTATTCAGAGCCCCAAACAGTCCTTCCAGGTGAGGCGACACTTCACCTGTGAGTCTGTTGGGGTCATTTACTGTGTTCGGTGCTCCCGGTGAGGCCCCCTGTATATCAGTGTGACCTGATGTAGACTGATATTTGACTGATTTAAGCGCTGGGTCAGATTGGAAAGGTAGAGGTTTAGGGGCCGGAGGCACGGGCCATGCCAGTATTCAGCTCACTGCTCAGTGAGACTTACTCGTCTCTGCACTGAACTGAGGCTGTGGCCTGCAACTGACCGGTTCCTGGACCAGCTGGAGTGATGACTGCCATTGTGGCTGTGAACTCATTTCTGTGAGCTTTAGCTTTGAATGTTATTTGCTTACTTTTTATTGTTTGCACGATTTTTTTTCTTTTGTTTTTGCACATTGGGTGTTTGGCGGTCTTCTTTTTAAATGGGTTCTATTAGATTTCTTTGTTTTGTGGTTGCCTGTAAGGTTGGAGAGACCATACATATTTTGATCTTTGAGAAGTATGAATTGCAATGAATAGCCGAGTAGGTAGAAGGAAGACCTTGTCTCCTGGATTATATAAGGCTGTAGTTTGTTGTCCCAGAGGAAGAAGGCACCATGTTTATTTCCTGGAGTCATGCATTGACCATGGAGTAGTTCTGAAGATCTTCAACACCTGCAAAATGAAGGCCGCTCTTGTTGAAAACAGATGCAGATTCAGATTTATTTGTCATATATACATCGAAACATACAGAGAAATGGGTCATTTGCCTGAACAACCAACACACACAAAGTTGTGCTGGGGCAGCCTGCAAGAATGACCACACATTCTGGTGTCAACACAGCAAGTTCATAATGATTAGCAGAACAACACAGAACACAACAGAATAGAACATACCAAATAACAAAGCAACAACAGTGAAAAGAGCCCCATTCCTCCCCACCCCCCCAACTCCAGGACAGGCTGCCTTATATATTGAGTGGAGCAATAACTACAATGGAATAGTATGATTAAACGATTAACTGAGTAATGTTATTAACGGAATACGTTGGGCAACACAGCATGGAAGCTACAAACCAGGTCCATCGAGATGAAAGGCTGCACCCAAAGGAGAGTACCTCTCACACAGAGGAGACTAAATCGATTTACCGCAGCGTAGATCGACTGCAGGCGTACTTGCCACATTTTCACAATCAGTCTGATACGGTACATCCTCCTCCCCCCCCCCATAGATGGGGAGTCACAGAGGAAGAGAATAAGTGAGGTAAAGAAGGAAAAGCTATGAAGTGTCCATCCTGATTTGTAGCGGTCAACTAGCCAGTTTTTGTGGATCACCGTGGGGGGGAAGCTTCTCTCTTTCTGCCTTCCTGGTTAGCTGATATTGAGGGAATAGACTGTGAATCTCTTCTTTTCTTGATGAAGTGTCCATTGGTTCATCTGCTGAGACACTGACTTCACCAGCAGAGGATGCTTCTGGGCTCATCAATTCATTGGTATACATGATCCAAGCTTAGCCTAACAATTCATCGGTCTGTCAGCTCAAGCTCTGCTACTTGACCGTGACAATGCAGGATGACAGCCAATGGCCTGTTTTCTTCCTGCAAGGTGTATGTGTAGACTTCGTCTCTAGATTGTTGAGTTTTGTTCGTTTGGGCTATGTAAGCATTTAGTTGGGATGCACAATTTCCCTGTTATAGACATGTGAGCAATGGGATTGTGGATAAGAAAATAGCAGCCCTTGTATGCTGAATGTGAACAAAGAAAGTAAAGTTGTTTAAACAAAAGAAAATCTTGTTTTTGTTGTTTGAGTGTTAACAGTGGCAGCAGAGGATGGTTTCCAATTACAGGATCCTGCCGGCATTCGATCAAGGTCACAGCCTTGCAGACACTGGAAAAATAAAATTGGAATATGGACTTGGGTTCCCGAGCTTGAGAAGAAGAAGCAGGCCCTTTCAGTCGTTCTGTCACTTTTGGGAAGAGTGAGAGAGACCGTGATGGGAATTTTGGTTGAAGACTTGAATGAGGATGACAGTATGAATACTCTAATAAGTGCTTTTCTCAGCTTTTCTTAAGGAGATTTATGAGGCATATTCAGACTGATGAAATTTACAGACACAGTTCTACAAACATGGCTGATTACGTTATTGATTTTGAACAAACGCACAGTTGCATGTGTATATAAAAAAGGGAACGTCCTGACACAGTATTAGCTTTCAAATTGTTGGATACGGCGTGTCTAGACATAAAGGACACACAACTCGCGCTAACTACATGTACAGAACTTGCATCTGCATCGATGAAATCGGTGCTGAAGAAGATTTTTGGAGAAAAAGCCACCAAGACAACAGTCAGAATTACTTTGGGTCACTAAGCAGAAACAGAAGTGTTGCAAGCGTAGATCCCAGAGTGGCCAGACAAGGGTACCATTAACTGGCATAAATCCACTAAACAAATACGGCAGGAAATCAAAATGTGCAGTTTATCCAAGCGTTTGCCACTCGGCAAAAGAACTGTCCATACAGAACCAAACCAGTTAAGCTAACTGAAGAAAATAACAAATCTGAAGATGTGGGCCATATAACATTGCTCACTAATGCAGAGATACCTCATGCAGAGATTTTGATGATAGAATCTCTGGAATCTGCTGTTTGGCTACAGCATGCACCAAGGAGAGTGTGTAGAAAAATAGCTTGAAAGCTATGTAAGTGAACTGACCCAGGATGAAGTACATAAACTGGTGAACACATACACCCAGTTACAAAGCATTCAAATTTGGAGATGGAAAGATTGTACATTCCACCAAAAGAATGAAAATTCCTGCAAAAATAGGGCAGTACATTGAAACAGATGTGGTACCAGTGAACATTCAAAGTTGCTGCGAGGCTCACAGACACTAGGCCTGGAGCAGCTTTTATTACGACACAGCTTCAGACTCAGTGCTGAAGAGAGCAGAGTAAAAGTAGAGAGCAGAGAGCAGAACTGGCTTGACCCTTGCCTCTAGTCCCAACACACTGCTTTTTCAGTCCATCTGGCCCAGAGTTTAAATTGTCCAAACACTGGGTCATCCCCTGCACTTGGACCTGGACCTGCTCTGGACCGAGAAGTATTTGACCTTTCCAAATTGGCATAGCACTTAAATTGATCAAACCTCACTCCCAATTTAGGTGGACGGGGGCTCTGAATCAACTCCACTCCAACTTTTCTCCACTCCGTTTGCTCCAACTTCGTCTCTGACTCCAACTCCGACTTCTGCTTCTCCTGGAACATGCCCGGACCTCTCTCTGACTCTGTCTCGCACCAACACTCCTCGACCCTTGGATCAGCCTTGCCTTTGCTCGCATCTTTATCATTTGCGGTGGTTGTTTGCCACAACTTTCCGTATAAAAAGTGTGTCAGTAAGCTGTTGCCTACCTTCAGTAGCACCATCTTAAACTAAAAGTTGTTCCATTAGTCCTAAGTAAAACTTCCCTTAAGAAAGCAGGTCAGTACTGGATGTGGAGAATAGCCAAGCAATAATATTTCAACTGCCAGTGTCTCTTGAGCTCACCAGCTCTGGACATCATTGTGTGAACGTTCTTGATAAAGGCATGACTGAGAATCAATAGGAGAATGAAGTACTAACCATCACAGAGAACAAGGCCCCAGATGAGAAATGTAAAGTTTTGCTCAAGCGTCACAAGCAGTTTGGACACACTTTGACTGATAGACTTTAGAAACTGCTCAGGAATTCAGGAAACAGAGACACAGACTATTTTTCCATTATTAAGCAGTTGTGAGACATGCCAAAAGATTGTACAGCCCAAACCCAAGCCTGCGGTTGGTGTGCCACAAGCATCTGAATACAATGAAACAGTAGCCATAGACCTACATGAACTGCAGCAAAGAGTGTGGTGTCTCCACATCATTGACAAGTTCACACATTCACACGTTTCAGTGCTGGTAGCATTGTAAATACAAGGAGACCCTCAGAAATAGTAAAAAAAATTCATCCATTCCTGGATGAGTATGCATGGCCCACCTCAGAAAGTATTCAGTGATAGTAGAAGTGAATTTAACAATAATGAATTCAGAGATGTGGCACAGAACTTCAGCATTGAAACAAAGAGAACAGCAGCATCAGGGCCAGATTAACCTAGTAACAAAAGTAGCATATGCTATGGGCCCCGCACTAAACGCTTGCAAGCTGCAGTCTGGTGAAATCGGCATCTCACCATATTCTCATGACGATCTGGCAACGCTGTTGTTTTCGTGTCAGGAGAGCTGCATGGTATGTGTGTGCAGGCATGTGTTGCCTCCTTGCTGTGTCGTGGTGACCTTTGTGCTATCTCCCACAATCCCAAGCCGCTTCAGCGTGCTCTGATACGCTGCCGGAAGCTGTGCTGCTGACTTTAACTGTGCTCTATATTTTGCCATCTGGGCCAGTTGAAAGATTTGTGAAGTTTTTGGATATGGAAGGTCATAGTGCTGAACAGCTCACTCCAAGTTTACTTGACTTTTTAAAGGAAAATGACAATGATATAAAAGACTGCCGAGGTCAAAGTCATGACAACACCAGCAACATGAGTGGCAAGTATAGTGGCTTACAAGCACGAATTACAGAGCTGAATGAGTTTGCGGATTACATTCTATGTTTTGCACATTCACTAAATTTGGTTGGAAAATGTGCTGCTGAATGTTGTCAAGAAGCATTAATTTTCTTTCAATTTGAAGAAAGCCTGTACACATTTTTTTCTGCTTCTACTTATCGGTGGGATCTCCTTTCTGCTGCATTATCTGATGGTGGAGCTCATTTGCCCATTGTGAAAAGAATGCCAGATACCAGGTGGTTAGCTTGTGCAGATGCATCAAAAGCACTTTTACACAGCTTTTCTGCAATAAAACAAGTCTTGGATGACATTTCAAATAACAATGATCAGAAGGCAGAGTGTTGACAACAGGCTCGTGGACTACTTTCAACCATGATGAAGTTGGAAACAGGAATAATGGTCATATTGTGGGATCAAGTATTATGGCGTTTTCAAATGACCAGTGCTACTTTGCAATCTTCTGGCCAAGACTTAAACATAGCTTGTGCACCCTATGAATCCCTGCATGGATATATTCAAGCTATGAGGTCTACTTTTTCAGACATTGAGCAAAAAGCCAAGGATCTGACTAAATGTGAAGATTATCAACAGCAAACTCGAAGAAAACATAAGCAAAATCACACGTTATGAAGATTTCAGTGGTTCCAGCGCTCTTGATCCACTTGTTGAACCTCAAACGCCTTCTCAGAAGTTTAAAGCCAAACATTTCTTGCCATTATTGACAGCTTGCTTTCTGCCCTGTCAAAAAGGCAGAAAGCTTATCTAAAGGTGAATGGTGTTTTTGGATTCCTTCATCAGTTACAGTCGTTTACACCTAAAGAGATTGTAAAGAGGTCATCAAATCTTATTCAATCATATCCAGAAGATCTGGAAGAAAATCCTGATGAAGACTTTGTGCAGTTTACTGAACTGTTGAAAACTGATCTTGCTTCTCATATTGGCACTTAACAAGACCTTGTAGAGTTACAGTTGTACCGTTTGATAACTGACAATTCTTTGGAGTCATGTTTTCCAAATGCAGAAAATGCCTTGCACATCTATTTGTCACTCATGGTTACCAACTGCGGTGGAGAACGCTCATTTTCAAAACTGAAAAGGATTAAAAATGGACTAAGGAGCAGCATGGGTCAAAACAGATTGAACAATCTCACTCTAATGAGCACTGAACATGAACTTCTGCGTGAAATAGACACTTCCAGTATCATCAACAAATTTGCTCATGCTAAATCTAGAAAATGTAACTTTTAAGTTGTAGTTTTGTTACTTTTGACATTTGAAATTGATACCTACATGTAAGTAATACTATTACTGAAGTGTCAGACATTTGTCATATTATCTGGCTGTATAGCAAATGAAAAAATTGAATTACTTTACTATGCAAGTAAATAACTTATGTTTCAATATTTAAGTGCATTTTTTAAAATTTAAGGCCCCTTTATACCATATGCTACAGGCTCCGCACTAGCTTAATCTGGCCCTAAGCAGCATACAGTCCTTGAAGGAATGGACTTCTGGAGCGACTCAATCAAACACTTACTGAAATAATGCTGAAGGTCAAGGAAAGCAATGGCTGTGGTTGGAACACAGCCCTGGACTGGGCCCTTATGGCGAAGAATACCATGCACAATGTACATGGCTATAGACCGTACCAACTGGTGTTCAGCCGGAATCCTAACCTTCACTCTATACTGGTTGACAGGCCACCTGCTCTAGAGGGCACTAAAAGGAGTGAATGGGTTGGGAAACATATTTCAGCACTGCATGCATCAGGGAAGGTTTTCATTGAAGCAAAGTGTTCAGAGAGTTGCTCAACAGTTGGGGGCTCAACAGACTTGCTTGAACAGATTCCTGCAGCCCATTTTGCCATAGTTGCAGCCCAAAATGGATTGAGTACTTATAGTAGAATAGCCCTTCTTTATCTCATCCTTGTTGCCAAAATGTTACATTTTGTATAGAGCAAGAACGCCAAAGAAGTAGTAGGATTTGATTCATGCTGGTAATGGTGCAATTTACAGTGTGGGTGCTGTGACAAGAATACACATAAATTAAGATGTACCTGTCCTGTGCTGGCACCGGTGGGATCAGCAGTCGGTCTGCCACTGTCTTCAGGAGAGAGAGAGAGAGATAAGGAAAACAATGGAGCAGCATTTGGAGATGTGTAATGAAGGGACAGGAGAGAGAGCTGTCTAGAGCGGCTCCCCCTTTGAACCCTGAACTGTTTGAAGTGATGGACAGGCGATACCCCAGCAGGGGGATAAAAAGGGACAGGTTCGCTAAGGCAGGACACACACGACACCCGCGGTAACAAGACCCTGGAAGCGGTGCGTCTCTCACAAGTCGGTGGGAAGTATCGGGCCATAAACGCACAGGGTGGAAAGGCACGATCGGTGGGAACCTGGTGTGTGTTCACCCTTGCCTGGGTGCCAGGTTCAGCGCAGGGAAACGATCGTATCTGGAAACGGAGGGGTCACGGTCGGTGACCTCAGATGACATCACAAAGGACTCGCCCGAAAGCTGACTGTGAAGGTCTGTGTGGAAGCTGTTTTGAATATTCATTCATTTTGTTCTCTCTCTCCTCCCCCCACACTGTCCATCTCCCACGGCAGTGATTACTGCGAACTGAACTGAACTTTGCGTCACTTTGAAACTGGTCATTTACCCATAGACAACGATAGAGCTTGATTGATCCTGTTATCTGAATTCTGTGTACATGTATGTTTATCATTGCTGAACTGTTGCATTCATTATCCTTTTGATTAGAGTACTGTGTTGCTTGTTTCTGTAATAAAACTTCCTTAGTTCTAGTAATCCAGACTCCAACTGAGTGATCCATTTCTGCTGGTTTGGCAACCCAGTTACGGGGTACGTAACATAAGTGGGGTTCTCGTCCGCGATTTTGAACGCTAAATTTGGGACGGAGTAAATTGATTGGGTCAAAATTCCCGAAAGAAAGAAAAGACAAACAGCAGAAATGGAGGCTGAGGAATTTATAAAGGCGCCGACCTTGGAGGCATTAGAGGATGCCAGGAAATCGGAATTGGTAGCTGTGGCCAAACGGTTGAATCTTGCTAAGGGGAAGTCGACAATGAGGAGAGAGGAGATACACAGAGCTATCGTAGAGCACTATGTATCAAAAGGTGTGTTTCCCCAAGGCGAGCTGGGGGTGGTGTCTATTGAAAAACCTGCCGGAGACGCGGCACAGGTACAGCTTGAAAAACTGAGACTCGAGCATGAGTTCCGGGTACGGCAGTTGGAGCAAGAAGGGAAAGAGAGGGACAGACAGTTGGAGTTAGAAAGGCAAGAGAGAGAGTTAGAAAGGCAGGAGAGAGAGAGGGAGAGAGAGAGACAGTGGGAGCGAGAGGAGAAACAGAGGGAAAGGGAATTCGAGCTGGAGAAGTTAAGGTTAAGGGCAGAGCAGGGGCTCGTGCCGAACCAAGGTGGAGGGTTCCGGGCGACCCAGGAGGTTAGGCTGGTTCCCCCATTTGATGATACCGACATGGATCGGTACTTTCTCCATTTCGAAAAAGTTGCTACCAGTCAGGACTGGCCGAGGGATAAGTAGGTTGTTTTGCTTCAGAGTGTACTGAAAGGGAAAGCCCAACAAGCTTACTGAGCTTTGTCCGTGGAAGATGCCCAGAGGTATGAGGTGGTGAAAGAGACCATCCTCAGGATTTATGAGTTGGTCCCGGAGGCATACCGGCAGAGCTTCCGGAATGCGAGGAAGCAGTGGGACTGCATGTATTTGGAGTTTGCCCGTGAGATGCAGACAAATTGTGAGCATTGGTGCGCCTCGAAGGGGGTAGAGGGGGATTATGACAGACTGCTACAGCTGATCCTGATTGAGCAGTTTAAAGGTTGTGTCCCTGAGGGTATGAGACCCTACCTAGATGAGAAAGAGGCAGACACGTTAGCCGCAACTGCTAAGTTAGCGGATGAGTATGCATTGACGCATAAAATGAAGTTTGCCCCGAGTAAAGGCTACCAGAAGGGTAGTCAGGTCGGCGGGGAGAGTCCGCCAGAAAAGTCAGAAAGTAAGCCGGGGACTAGTGAGAAGGATAAGGTAGACCGGGAGCAGTCTGGAAGGAAGTCTCCTGGGGTCATCTGTTATAATTGTGGGAAAATCGGACACTTTGCGTCCAGGTGCTTTGCCCCAAAGAAGGAGACGGTAAAAGGAAACACGGTGATTTTAACTGGCTGTATTGAGCTGGTAATTGAACCGCTAGGGAAGGACAGGTCTGCCAAACTTCGGGAAGGGCGCGAGAAGTTTATCTCGGCCGGATTGGTGTCAGTGAAGGAGGGGTTAAAACCAGTTCCAGTGCAGATCTGGAGAGACATGGGAGCGTGTCAGTCACTAATACTGAAGAGTGAATCAGAGTTTAGCTCAGAGACCCAGACTGGGGAGGTCAAGGTCAAAGATATTGGAGAAGGGACAGAGACAGTCCCTTTGCACCAGGTACACTTACAAAGCAACCTGGTCTCTGGACTAGTCATGATCGGGGTGAGGTCCGAATTACCGATGAAAGGCGTGGAAGTCTTGCTCGGTAATGACGTCGCAGGGGGAATCGTGTTCCCAGTCGTGAGATTGACAGGTCAGCCTGCCAGCATTGAGGCCCCGCCCATGGACTCACAGATTCATCATGGGGCTGCGGTAGTAAATTTAGCTGAGACGTTTCTGCCAGCCTTGTACGAGAAGGGGGTGGAAAGTGAAAAGAAGGAGTGTAGTGAGACAAGAGGTAGTGAGGGAGCTGGGACAGACGTAGCAGTGGCCAGGAAAGAATTTGTGCAGACGCAGGAGCGAGATGAGGGGCTGACGTTTTTGGCAGAGACAGCTCTCTCTGACACAGACTTGACAAGGGAACTGGTAGGCTATTGTGTGGAGGAGGAAGTGCTAAGGAAGCAAGGGAGACCATGTGCCGTGCCCGCAGATGAGGAATGGGGGGTGGTGCAAAAGAGTTATGGGGATGAAGTTTTTAACCTGGCCCACAAGGTACCCCCCAGTGGACATTTTGCGGTACTGGAGGGAACAGTTGGTGGAATCATGAAAGAGGTTTACCGGCTGCCCAGGAGGAAGGATGTTATTGATTATGACCGACACGAACTGAGACGGTCACAGACTTTTGATATGCTAACAAACCTAGTCGATGTTAGCGCGGAAATCAATGAAGCTAGGGTCCCCCTGATAAGAGAAAAAAACCATTTTGAAAAGATGAGTCTGGTATCGACCAGATGGGAGAAGGCTATTGTTCTGGCCAGGTCTGCTGATAAGGTCTCTCCCTTAATCCCCGAACAAAGCGACTCTTTGGGAGAAGTAATTAAACGACTCACACCCGTGTGTTTGATTGTCCCGAGGCGATGCAAAGAACTGGGACGTTGGGTGGTGTCTGTTGGGTCAGCCTAGTGAGCAACATCCATATAGAATGAGTAATTCAGTGACTAAAGGGCTGAAGAACACAGAGGTGTGTATTGGCAATTTAATACGGCTGTCTGAAGCCAGCATGATAGTGAACCTTGAAAAAAATGAGTTCGGCCACACAAAGGTCACTTACCTGGGAATTGTGGCGACACAGGGGCAGCTGGCAGCGATGCAAGCTACAGTGCAGGCTATCGCTGACCTCCCAACCCCGACAGACAAGGGGGCCCTCAGAAGGCTCTTGGAGATGGTGGGGTACTGTAGGAAGTTTTGCAATAACTCTGCGGTCACTACCCCTCCCCCTCCTACTAAACCCTTGCGAGAGAAAACTAAGTTGGAATGGGACGACCCTTGTTATTGTGGTCCGGGACAAAACCAAATGAGAGGTTCCATTGATCGCAATTCATCAGTGTTTTTGGCCACTATGAAGTTTGCTGAGTTGGAGCCTGGTCTAAGGGATTATTAATAACATATAAAAGGAACAAAAAATGTGATGGCTGACTGTCTGTCAGGTGTTGACAACTTCAAATTCGCTGTATTAGCCAAATAGCTGATAAAGATGTATATTTGTGTGTGTATCAAATAATGTATTCATGTTTGTAATTTTTACCCCCCGGTAAAAATCCTTAAAGGGGGGAAGTGTGACAAGAATACACATAGATTAAGATGTAGCTGTCCTGCGCTGGCACCGGTGGGATCAGCAGTCGGTCTGCCACCGTTTTCAGGAGAGAGAGAGAGAGATAAGGAAAACAATGGGGCAGCATTTGGAGATGTGTAATGAAGGGACGGGAGAGAGAGCTGTCTAGAGCGGCTCCCCCTTTGAACCCTGAACTGTTTGAAGTGATGGACAGGTGATACCCCAGCAGGGGGATAAAAAGGGACAGGTTCGCTAAGGCAAGACACACACGACACCCGAGGTAACAAGACCCTGGAAGTGGTGCGTCTCTCACAAGTCGGTGGGAAGTATCGGGCCATAAACGCACAGGGTGGAAAGGCACGATCGGCGGGAACCTGGTGTGTGTCCACCCTTGCCTGGGTGCCAGGTTCAGCGCAGGGAAACGATCGTATCTGGAAACGGAGGGGTCACGGCCGGTGACCTCAGATGACATCACAAAGGACGCGCCCGACAGCTGACTGTGAAGGTCTGTGTGGAAGCTGTTTTGAATATTCATTCATTTTGTTCTCTCTCTCCTCCCCCCACACTGTCCATCTCCCACGGCAGCGATTACTGCGAACTGAACTGAACTTTGCGTCACTTTGAAACTGGTCATTTACCCATAGACAACGATAGAGCTTGATTGATCCTGTTATCTGAATTCTGTGTACATGTATGTTTATCATTGCTGAACTGTTGCATTCATTATCCTTTTGATTAGAGTACTGTGTTGCTTGTTTCTTTAATAAAACTTTCTTACTTCTAGTAATCCAGACTCCAACTGAGTGATCCATTTCTGCTGGTTTGGCAACCCAGTTACGGGGTACGTAACAGTGCTATGAACTGGGCCCGCTGGAAGATATGCACACTCAGAAGCCCATGCCCAAAATAAAGTGCTCCAAGCGTAGGAGGCCCAATTGATTCACTGAGCAATAGATCAGCCTCATGCACACTCTCACATTCTCGAACCCTGGACTCTCTGATGACAGGACCCTGAAAATTAGGCCTTGAACTCAGTTATCGCTGATGACAGGACGCCGAATATCCTTGCCGACAACCAATGCTGCTGATATTCGAAGGAGGCTTGGACTTTGACTCCAGCCTTTCCAACAATTCTGCCACATCCCTGTCCCTAAATCTTAGCCTGACCCATAATTCCCCTCTTTGTCCCCAAGACCGCCCATACAAACCTAAAAAAAAACCTAAAATTATTTCTGAGCTACAACCTTGATGGACTGGGTTCTGCTCTGGCACAGCAGTGAGCAGCAATTTAGAAGATATCGTTGTGACACTTAGACAAGGTTGCATGGTGAGGAACCGAAGAGTCATTCACTTTCATTTGATCTCAATGAAGGGAGCAGTCCAGACATGAAAGAGGGGCTTCCTGCAGAATGTCACATACCACTGTGCATTAGAAAACCTAAGTGTGAATATAGTATCCATCTGAAGGCAGGTAGGAAGTGATCTCTCTGAAGACTCTGTTAGAGTCAGCTCTTTGGAGATGGGCTGATCCTTGGCTCCTGCCTGATGTTCTCAGTTCAGCCTGCATTGACAGTCATTGTTGTACCAGAGCTTCCAGTAGCTGGTTTTTGCCTGTGGTAATCCACTGAGTCACCAGTGGAATCAACATCCCAGCATCTAGTTGCTGGAGGTTGCACACCATGTTGTCTTCCGAAAGTGCTTGAATAACATGTAGTTGGGTCCAAAACTCCTCAAGCAAGTCTCACAATATCAGCAGAAATGAGTAGCACAATATCCTCTTTATGTATAGTTTTGAAAAGCTACATGCAAGTCTAATTTCCTCCAGATGGAACAGAAATGGGAGTTGCATGAATATTGATGTCATTAGGTGTGCATCCGACGTAAAAAAAAAATTAGGGGCAAAAATGTCAATAGCATACGGAAGTTTTCTTCTGGTTTAACACTTCCGGTTTAAGGTGGTGCTACCGAACATGTGCAAAAGGTAATAAATTTGACTCAAAACATTACTAATGACACCTTTCCTGAAGTAAATTGTGGTCAACTATTACGGCAAACAATGAAGAACCAAGCGTAAGTGAAGCTGATTCGAAGGATGGGCCGTGCAGGAGCATTGCAAAGCTGAAGCGTAACACGTTCATGACGTAGTCGCAGATGGAGTCGGTATCACTGTTGGAGCTGGGATGAGCGATTTGAAGAGGAGTCAATGCGGAAGAGTTTTGATGTCCGTCCACCTAACCCGCGTGCGAGGTTGGTTCGCTCCAAGTGCTGAGCTGATCTGGTCAGATCAAAAACAGCTTCGGGCTGTGCAGTCCAAGCGTGTGGCTGTGCTGGGATCCAGGTCCTAGAGTGAGGCACTACCCAGTGCTTAGATAATTTAAATGCTGGACCAGATGAACTGGAAAGCCTGAGTGTCAGGACCAGAGGTGACGTTCGGGCTGATTAGGGGAGGCTGTGTACTGCTCTGGCAGTTGTCATCTCTGCGAGTTTCACGCTGTTTTTGCCCCGCTAATATGATGAAGTGAGATCGAGGCTTGGACCTACTCCAGCTGCTCCAGGGAGCTGATCTAAGGACTCAATCTGGTTCTGAATGCTGTTGTGTGCTCCTATTGTTTGCATGATGTGTGTGTCTGTTTTTATTCTCTTTGTCAGTGCAGTGGTCATGGTCTTTTTTTAATTGGGTTCTTCAAGCTTCTTGCTTTGTGTCTACCTGTAAGCAAACAAATCTCAAGGTGTATAATTTACACCAGGGGTCCCCAACCTTTTTTGCACCGCAGACCAGTTTAATATTGACAATATTCTTGCGGACTGGCCGATTGGGGGGAGGGGGGGTGGTTAATCACGACCGGAACAAGGTGATAAGTCAACTATGTCACTTATCAGTGGCTAATACACCCAGTTTTGTTTCTAAAAGGGTTTCATCTAATGAATTTAATATTAAACATACAGCGCATATTTTCCTCGCATGAATATAGTGATGTCAATTATAAGTCATAAGGGGGTTCCTTATGTCCAGTCTATTCTGCAATTTAGTTTTCTTTGCATTCATTGCAGAAAACTCCACTTCGCAGAGATATGATGTTGGAAATGGAAGCAAGGTTTTCAGTGTTTTCATGGCTATCTCAGGATATTCAGCCTTGACTTTGATCCAGAATGCCAGCAGAAATGTTATGTCAAGCATACTTTTCAGCCCACCGTCATTTGCAAGCTCGAGGAGTTGATCTTCTTCCCGTGCTGACATGGATAATTCACCGGGGACATTCACAAATGGGTGACGGACCCATTCCTTTGCACGTCTTGGGTCATTTGCGGTTGGGAATTAACACTCGAATTCTGTCAACAGTGAAGATAGGTGTTCGCGCACCATCTGTGAGCCCCAGTCTCTCCCAAATTCCCAGCTAATGCTGGGAACATGTCAAATATGCCCCTGTCCACTCGCCGTCCCCACAGTTCCAGTTTGGCTGTGAAAGCTGACACTTTATCTGCCAACTTGAAGACAGTTGTCATTCTCCCCTGAAGTGACAAACTGAGTTCATTGCGCAGGTTGAATAAGTGAGATAATTTTGCTATCCACTCCTCACTATTGAAGTGTGCTGCCAGTGGTGACTTTTTTTTCCCTGAAAGAAATCTCTGTAGCTGCTCTCTTAACTCAAAAATCCTGGCCAGGGCTCTCCCCCTTGATAGCCACCTGACTTCAGTGTGTGAGAGAAGGCGTTTGTGCTTTGCATCCATTTCCTCGCAAAGCTGCTCAAACAGACGTGAGTTAAGGGCTTTTGCTTTGATGTGATTGATAACTTCAACAACGTCACTCAATACACTGTTAAGATCAGGTGACATTTTTCGGCTAGCCAGCATTTCCGTGTGTGACACAGTGTGTAGACTGGCATTCAGAAGCAACCTCTTTGACTCGGGCAGTGAAACCAGACTTGTTAAGCCGTTCCAACAGTTGTGCTTCGATGTCCTCCGCTCAGTCATCGATTCTCCTTGAAACTGTGGTAGCTGAAAAAGAAACCTGTGCCATCTTGTTAGCTGCAGCTTCTCCCAACAGTTCACGGCACATGTCCTTGGCAGCAGGCAGATCAATTCTTCACCAACAGTGGAAGGCTTCTTAGCCTTTGCAATACGGCTAGCCACTAAGTACTACGCTCTCAGAGCAGCAGCGTTTATGGAGGGGGTGACTTGCTTCTGTCCTGCTTGCTCACGTTTTATCCGCTCAAAAAACTCAACGGGTTTGTCTTTAAGTGCAGGGTGCTTGGACTCAAGGTTCCGAAGCAGTTTTGAGGGCTTCATTGCCTCATTAGACAGCTTGTCTCCACATATCACACACAGGGGGCTTGGAGCGTGTGAGTCACCGGTCGCATTAAAGCCATATTTTATGTAGGACTTGTCGTATTTTCTGTTGAAGGAAGCTTTCTTTTTTTTTTGCAGTCTTGGCCTCAGCTGTCTCTGCGTTATCATCATCGTTGGGCCTTTTATGTCCCCTACCACCTCTTCCAAAGAAACTCTCAAGCGACGTTTCTTTTTTACTCATCAAGTAGTTGTAGGTTAATGACCGACTGATGACCTTGCGTGCGTTCAAGTTCAACAGTGCGTGACAGGAAATGAGGAAAGGTGCAGTTGACTCATATTGTTTCCTCGTGGCCCGGTAGTACATACTTTGCGGCCTGGTACTGGTCCGCAGCCCGGTGGCTGGGGACCGCTGATTTACACATTCTTTGATAATAAATGTACTTTGAATCTTGAATCTTTTCTATGCCCCTGCTGGGGGTTAGGCCACTGACAGCAGCTTGCCAGAGTCCTCAGTTCTGGGCTGAAGGTTGATCAGCCCTGTGGCTTCCACTTTCACCACACGATTTCATACAAGTCATACGAAGATCCGAGCTCTCCAGGGCAAAAGCTTTGGAGCTTCTGTTGGCATTTCTGTAGCTGTTGAGTCTTTGCGGGAGGAGTTGCGAGCCCCGTGCCTAACCCTTCTCCTTTCGCAGCTGGATCTGGGACTGTCCGTGGCAGAGTAAACATATGAAAGTGCCTGATAGGTGCTACTTCCCCAGACCTGATGAGCAGTTTGATTTGTTTCAGGTCAAATTGATTTTTGAATGATTTGCCCATCTGAAACAAATCTACATGATTACTAGCCTAATACCTGTTCCAGTCCTGCTTGCAAAACACATTCATATTTTTCAATATATTGGTCCGGTGGAGCAAAAGGAATATGCTGATGTTGGATCCAAAGACCAAAGGCAATCTTTTGTTACATTTTTTTTATAGTTACTTCAATTTATAGTTACTTGCAATGTCCTGCACTCAGAGATCAATCAGAAGGTTTGGAACAGATCAATAGGTCAAGACCTACCATTGAATTGTAACCACAGACTCCGAATGGTTACAAAACCTGCATGATTGACAATTATATTTGCGTGCATGAACCATCCTCTTGAGTCCTCTGAGTGACCTAAATCAGCTGGGACATGCAGTTTTAATGCAATATGCTCTGGTTTCACTTCCAATAAAATTTGGCTTTATTTCAATTGAATTTGAGGGTTTTATGCATTGTCAAGGGGCTCTGTGATGGAGACAGGCTGCATAAAAATCTCCTCTTACTCATTCATGGGATCTCCACATCCCTGGACAGCATTTATTGCCCTTCCTTAATTACTCCTGAACTGCTGAGCCATTTAGAATCCACTGCTTAACTGTGGTCACAAGGAGAGCGGTTTGGGTAAGGATCACAGATCTCCTTCATTGAAGGACATCAGTAAATGAAATGGACTTTTATATTTCAAGATCACCTATATTTTATTCTGGGTATATTTAATTCTTCAACTGTTCAGTAAAACAGCCAGCATAATCAAAGATACCACCCAGCTCAACACTTAGATTCCCTTCAGTTCGCCTACCAGCCCCGACTAGGAGTTGAGGATGCCATCGCGTACCTGCTGAACCGTGTCTACGCCCACCTGGACAAGCCAGCGAGCACTGTGAGGGTCATGTTTTTTGACTTCTCCAGTGCGTTCAACACCATCCGCCCTGCTCTCCTGGGGGAGAAGCTGACAGTGATGCAGGTGGATGCTTCCCTGGTGTCATGGATTCTTGATTACCTGACTGGCAGACCACAGTACGTGTGCTTGCAACACTGTGTGTCCGACAGAGTGATCAGCACACTGGGGCTCCACAGGGGACTGTCTTGTCTCCCTTTCTCTTCACCATTTACACCTTGGACTTCAACTACTGCACAGAGTCTTGCCATCTTCAGAAGTTTTCTGATGACTCTGCCATAGTTGGATGCATCAGCAAGGGAGATGAGGCTGAGTACAGGGCTACGGTAGGAAACTTTGTCACATGGTGTGAGCAGAATTATCTGCAGCTTAATGTGAAAAAGACTAAGGAGCTGGTGGTGGACCTGAGGAGAGCTAAGGTACCGGTGACCCCTGTTTCCATCCAGGGGGTCAGTGTGGACATGGTGGAGGATTACAAATACCTGGGGATACGAATTGACAATAAACTGGACTAGTCAAAGAACACTGAGGCTGTCTACAAGAAGGGTCAGAGCAGTCTCTATTTCCTGAGAAGACTGAGGTCCTTTAACATCTGTCGGATGATGCTGAGGATGTTCTACGAGTCTGTGGTGGCCAGTGCTATCATGTTTGCTGTTGTGTGCTGGGGCAGCAGGCTGAGGGTAGCAGACACCAACAGAATCAACAAACTCATTCATAAGGCCAGTGATATTGTGGGGATGGAACTGGACTTTCTAACGGTGGTGTCTGAAAAGAGGATGCTGTCCAGGTTGCATGCCATCTTGGTCAATGTCTCCCATCCGCTACATAATGTGCTGGCTGAGCACAGGAATACATTCAGCCAGAGACTCATTCCACCGAGATGCAGCACTGAGCATCATAGTAAGTCATTCCAGCCTGTGGCTTCAAACTTTACAACTCCTCTCTTGGAGGGTCTGACACCCTGAGCCTTGGTCCTGGACTTATTTCCTGGTATAATTTACATAATACTATTTAATTATTTCTGGTTTTATATTGCAATATTTATACTTGATTCTTGGTTGGGGCAACTGTAATGAAAATCAATTTCCCTCAGGATCAATAAAGTATGACTATGACTATGACTATGACTATGATAACACGGACTGCTCTCTTCTTGCATATCCCGTTGAGGAGAGGAGAAAAGAGCCAGAAAGCACGTACCACCAGAATCAAGGACATCTTCTATCCCACTATTATCAGACTCTTGGATGGAGCTCTGGTATGATAAGATGGATACTGGTCTTACAATCTACAGTATTGTAAGACCAGGATCCATCTTATCATACCATATGACAAAGTGCAGGTAAACAATAAGATGGACTCTTGGTCTTAAAATCTACCTCATTATGATCATAATGACAGCACCTCATAATGAGGTAGATTATAAAACCAAACCATCCATCTTACTGTTTACCTGCAATTTATAATTTACCTGCACTGCATTTTGGGGTAAATTTTACACTGTATTCTTCATTGTTATTATTTTACCTTGCTATAGCTTAATGCAGTGAGTAATGATTTGATCTCTATGAACAGCTTTTCACTGTATCATGGTAGATGTGACAATAATAAACCATTACCAATACTTGAGGTGGAGGTGGATAAACCTTGGAAAGATATGAGGACTTGAATGCTGACGGAAAGTGGCATAGACGAGGAGTTGAGGCCAGCATAAATCAGCCATGATTGTACTGAATGCAGGACAGGCTGGAGGGGGGTTGAGTTCTGTAACGTACAAACTGTCTGGAAGGAGTTTGTATGTTTCCTGTGACCACATGGGTTTCCTCTGGGTGTTCCAGTTTCCTCCCACATTCTAAAGACCATAAGACCATGAGGAAAAATAATTAAGTTCCCCCAAATTCCTTTGCAGGAATGAAAACTGACATTTCCGGTTCAAGTGTGCAGGCTGTTGGATATTAGTTAATTAACTTGGCCACTTTACTAAATTAAATTAAATTAAAGGCATCTGTTAGTCTTGCAAGACCATGGATCTGCGCCTGGAAAGTCTTCATTCTTCAGGGCGCAGGCCTGGGCAAGGTTGTATGGAAGACCAGCAGTTGCCCACGCTGCAAGTCTCCCCTCTCCACGACACCAATGTTGTCCAAGGGAAGGGCATTAGGCCCCATACAGCTTGGCACCAGTGTCGTCGCAGAGCAATGTGTGATTAAGTGCCTTGCTCAGGGACACCACACTTTGCCTTGGCTGGGGCTTGAACTCACGACCTACAGGTCACTAGTCCAATGCCTTAACCACTTGGCCACGTGCCCACACTGGCCATTTTACTAATCATCAACAAAAGTTAGCAATGGGTTTTCAAGGGCAGCGTTATCAGTTTAGCGCTGTTTGTGGCATTTCAAGGAAGCTGATTAAAGTGCTATAAGTGTACTATTTGTATGAGCCACTATTTACTTAACTGCTGAATGCAAAATAAATTTGTCTGGGGGTTAGGTGTTATTCTTCTGCTTACAGATGTAGAGGAGATCTCAAGGCAGCAATGATCAGATTTGCATCTTTCATAAGCTGCAACTGATCCAAAGCTCTGCCTGTCTCTGAAGTTGCAGTAGTCAATCACCAATCAGTCCTGTGCTCATTGACCTATATTAGTTCTGTTGCACAGGGCTACTGAGGAGAACCCAAGTGCAGGACACCGGCACGTCGACTGAGTTGGGGATGCTGGCGTAGACGTGAACGTAGAACAGCAAACCGGAGGAATCTTGACAAGGAGATGGGATCTACAGGGACTACCTTGAAACTAGAGCAGAACTTGGAAGTAAACTTAGAACTAACGGTTCTACGCGGACGAGAGAATGAAGTATCACACAAAATAGACCAACAAACTAGCAACCTGTGTAGTGATGCCATTGTACTTATTTCACAGTCTCTGATGCAAACCAGGTGTACCGTAATTAAGTAAACTAGCAGCAATTGGAAATCTAATGACTGAAATTAGGGCATAATCAGGGAGAAAGGAGTGTTAAAGGGGAACAACCAAACGGAACCATGACAAGTTCTTAGTCTGGCACTCCCAAAAGTCTCATCATCATTTTCTGGATTCCCCCAATACTTATTGTGTTTTGTAACTCCAAAATGTAAAACAAATTGCAAGAAAAAGACAGGAGCCCAGGAGAACGGGTCTTAGTTTTGTTCCTACTTTAGCGAGATGCATGCATAAGATGTAATGACAAGTGCCATTTATGTGCTTTTACATATAACCCATAATGAATTACTTAAGTGAACAAGAATACTTAATCAAACAATATATGACAGTGTTACTCAAATATTACTGAAATATTAAATACAATACACTCCTCCCTGCTTAGCTATAAACTCCAACTCTTACAGTATTCAGGCCTAAAGATTTAATCACTGTGGAGGATTTCTTACTCTTGTGGGATAAGGTCTTTCCTGACAAGGGGAGGGAGGAGTCACTTTGCAGGTGAGACATGTGGCTGTGAAACAATCTCAGGTTTGGGGGCCTCCTCTGTGGTGGCTGTAGGAGTTGGCTCTGGGACTGCAGAAATGGTTCTGACAGCTCTGGACACCTTTCTTCTGGGCATGTAGGCATCATGAACAATGCATTGCAAACTTAGCTCACCAATATGGATCATAATATGTGAGTACAGTGCTTGATGTCCCTATTTCCTTTGCCTTTTGGAAAGCCACCTCACACTGCTTTGTCCGTTGCCATTTCTTCTCAGTCTATAGTTATGAGTTCAAGGGGTGGAGCATAGTAGCCAAGCTTGGCAGGAATCTGTTACGGTAATTGACAAATCCTAAAAAGGACCACATCTGTGACATGTCCTTTGGCCTTGGGGCATCCACTATTGCTTGAATTTTCTCAGTACCCTTGTATAATCCTTGTGCGTCAACAGTGTGAACACAATAAGTAATGTTTGGTTTAAGGATTGTGCTCTGAGCACATAATCTTCTAACCTTTTTAATACTGTTTTGAGATTTTGGGAATGTTCCTTGTCATCCTTACTGGTAACAATGAGATTACCCAGGTTACACTGGGTGCCTGGGCAGTCTTGCAGCACCCGGTCCGTAGCTTCCTGCCAGAGTGCAGGTGCAGATGCTACTCTAAAAATTAACCTATTATAGTGATAAAGCCCTTAGTGAGTGTTTATGATGAGAAACACTTTGGACTCATCTTCCATCTCCATCTGTAGGTAGGCCTCAGCTGAGTTCACTTCGCTGAAATATCTTCCCCCAGAAAGGTTTGCTAAGATATCCTCTATCCTGGGTAGAGGGTATTGATCTACTTTCAATACAGGTTTCCCCTGCCATCCGAAGGTAGAGCATTCCTATGAAATGGTTCGTAAGTCGAAACGGCGTAAAGCGAAGAAGCAATTACCATTTATTTATATGGGAAAATTTTGTGAGCGTTCGCAGACCCAAAAATAACCTATCAAATCATGCCAAATAACACATAAAACCTAAAATAACAGTAACATATAGTAAAAGCAGGAATGATATGATAAATACACAGCCTATATAAAGTAGAAATACTTTTCCACAATCATTGCCGGCACTGTTCTCCGAAGAGAAAATCTCACGCAAGTGCTCTCGGCAGAAAATCTCACATAAGGGCTGTTGGCAAAAACACTCTCTCCAGTAACCTTTAAGCTATGAAGCTGCCAAATCATACCAAATAACATGTAAAAATACACAGCCGATATAAAGTAGAAATAATGTATGTACAGTGTAGTATCTCTTACTGGAATTGGGAAAGCGCGGAGCACACTGATGGTGGTGTGCTAGGCTGAGTCGTCGGAGTTTGGCTGGTGCAGTGGCCCCCACCCTCCAGGCCACCGACCGATAGCGATCTGCGAAGAATGCAGGAATGCAACGGTAGTTGGGGGGCACACAGCACATCTTTAAGGAAAAAGCCAAAATAACCATGCTAATTAATTAGGTGCTGCCTGGCACGTAATTGTCGGCCCAGATCCGTGCCGATTGCATCAGCTTAGTTGGGTATCTGCAGGCTTCAGTTCAATATCTTTGAAATGTCGTTCAAACTAATTTTGAGGAATGACTGAAACAGCTGAACCAGTGTCAAATCCCATATTAATTAATTTGCTGTTCACTTCTGGTATAAGCCATATTGCTTGCCAATTGTTTTCACATTTTAAATCTCAAAGCTACCCAGTACTGTATCATTCTCATCATTATCAAATTCTTCATCAACAGTATGCAGATTAATGCTCTTTTTGAAACTGCATCTTGTCTTTTTCTCTTTGTCTCTTCCTTGTGCAGTCCATTTATTTTTGTCTGCCTGACATTGCCTTTGTATGTGTCCTACTTTGTTGCATTTTCTAGTAGTCTTGCCTTTTAACCTGTGTTGGTCTGGTGTGTGTGAGCACCTGCCACAACGGTAACACAACCTGTTTGACCAGGCAGGTTTCTCTTTAGCAACACACACAAAATGCTGGAGGAACTTAGCAGGTCAGGCAGCATCTCATCGTCATCATCATCAGGTGCTATACCCAGTTTGAGCTTTGACTGGCATGGCCCAGACATTCCTGCTTTGGGTCAAGTGGATCAATTCATTGGTATTCATTTCCAGTTCTCTGGCAGCTGTCCCCATCATCGTTTGTCTTTGTCTTCCTCTTGCTTTCTTCCCTTCAATCTTTCCCATAATTACCGTGCACTCCTCTTTCCTAATCACATGTCCAATGAAGTCACATTGCATTTTCATGATCTCATACATTATTTATCTTTTTGTGCTTGCTCTGTTCATGACATCCTCATTAGATATTCGTTTCATCCATGATATTCTTTGCATCCTCCTCAAAATCCACATCTCTGCTGCTTCAATTCATTTCCTCATGTTACTAGATATTGTCCAACATTCTGAGCCACATAACGTAACTGGGCAAACATAACCTTTCAGTGCTCTGAGGGAATAAACGGGGAAGACATAAAACAAGTACAGAACTTTTGCTACTTAGTAAGCTGGGTGACATCAGATGGCAGGTGCGACATGGACATCAAAAGAAGAATAGGGACGGCAAAAGACACCTTTATGAGAATGAAGAGTATACTGACCAACACTAAACTAGGCATGACAACCCGCCTCAGGCAGCATCTACGGAAATGAATAAACAGTTGACATATCTGGCCAAGAACCTTCTTCAGATGTCTGTTTAGCCGCTACAATTTTGTTCACGCTCACTTTCATCCCGAACTGCAGCTCAGTGCATCTATGGCTACTGTTTCCATTAATACAGCAATTTCAAAACTTCCTCATTGCCATGTCGTTCAAAATTTCGTCATTACCACTGTTATGTTTTGTAACTGAAACATAAAACTAATTCCAATAAAAAGACAGGAGCTGAGGAAAATCGGTCTTAGTTTTGCTTTTACTTTAGCGAGACCTGCGCATAAGACATGATGCCATATGACTCTTATATATAACCCATAATGAGTTATTTAAATGTAAAATATTGCCTACTCAAACAATATATTTACAATTTTACTTAAATATTATTGGAATATTAAATAAAGAATACTTATCTATGGAATGATATTCAATCCTAACATCCTGCAATTCCACTGGAGATCACTTTGCTCTTATAATACTAGGACACTGATTTTAAGTTTTACAGGGTAGGGAGCTGCCTTCAGCGTTTATATTCCAAGCATCAGAAATCTTTCTTTTTAACACTGTCTTAAGATTTTGGAGATGTTCTTTGTCATCCTTACCAGTGACAATGATATTTGTGCATCCAGCTCTTGTCCTAATAACTCTTTGCATGCTTCAATATCATTTTTTATTCAACCATATTACTGCAGAATGCATTTGGACATTTTATTACAGAATGGGTGTGTAAAAATTCGGATTGTAGTTGTTCAATGATCTATTTTTTTTTTGCCTGAAGCTTTTTGTGCAGTTAGCTGGATATTGGGAGGGAATTCTAAACTGAAGAGAATGTAAAGTTTCAACAACACCACAGAACTGAGACGGTTCTGGTCAAGGTTTTAAATGACATCCACTTAAACCATGATGATGATAAAATTTCAGTATTGGTTTTATTGGATCTTACTGCTGCTTTTGACACAAGTGATCATGGCATATTACTGGACAGACTGGAAATCTGGGTGGGACTTTCCAGTACAGTCCTAAAGTGGTTTCAATCATAGCTACAGGATAGGGACTATTTTGTATCGATTAGTAGCTACATATTTCACTGAACAAAAATGACATGCTGAGTGCCTCCGGGGTCCATACTAGGGCCTCCTCTGTTTAACATATATGTGCTTCCTCTAACTCAAATCATGGTAGGCAACAAAATATCTTACCTTAAGTATGCTCAGATTTATATAGCAGTGTCATCAGGTGACCATGGTCCCATACAATCACTAAAAAATTGTATTGAACAAATCACTGATTGGATGAGCCAACATTTCTTCAGTTAAATAAAGAGAAAACTGAAATAATTGTTTTGGTGCCAAAAAAGAACAATTAGATGTCAGTGCTCACTTAGAATCCCTGTCATTACAGACCACAAACCAAGCCAGAAGCCTTGGTGTTGTGATGGACTCCGACTTAAATTTTAACTGCTACATTAAGAAAACTGCAAAGTCAGCCTACCACGAACTTAAAAATTTAGTGAGAGATAAAGGGCTATTATTTTACCTTTTGTATGTATTGTTATCGATATAGATATCTGAGATAATTCTCCTCTTGTTTGTATATATGTACTTCTTAAAAAATTAATAAAAAGATTGAGAAAGGAAGAGAGTTAAAGGGCTAGAGAAGATCAAGATCAATGCCTCAGCAAGTTCTAGAAAAACTCGTCCATGCATTTATTTTTAGTCGGCTTGACTACTGTAGTGGCGTTTTCACAGGTCTCTGTAAAAAATCCCTCACTCAACTGCAGATCTTTCAGAATGCTACTTCTAGAGTTCTCGCTAAGACCAAGAAAGTAGAACACATCACTCCAGTTGTCAGATCGCTTCCTGTCCATCAGAAGATTGACTTTAAAATATTACTACTGGTTTATAAAGCACTGAATGGTCTACAGCCAAAATACATCTCTGATCTCTTGTTGCATTATGAACCTTCCGGAGCTCTCAATTCTGGGGCAGGTTTGTTTACCAGCTCCAGGGTCAAAACTAAATATGGTGAAACAACTTTTAGTTGCTATGCTCCACATATCTGGAATAACCTTCCAGAGGATCTGAAGTCTGCACCAACTTTAAGCTCTTTTAAATCAAGCTTAAAACTTTTCTTTTCACTCCAACTGGCGGGAGGAGAGAGAGCAGCGCGCCGCACCTGCGCAGCCCTCAGGTGAAAAATGATATCGTATCTGTTAAATAGGGGCCGTGGACCATTCTGTTTTGATGGAGATGGACGTGAAAGCACAGAGGAACATCTGGGGAAATTTCTGAAACGCTTGTTTGCTGCTGTTGTTACTGCGCGGTCGGGAATCTTCAGGAGGGAAGGCCTCAAAATCCTCGGCTTTGCCTGCTGTTGGCAACCGAGATTGAGGTCGAATCGTTCGGACAGAGATGGCGCTCAGTACTCGGTGTCGGAGAGCTGAATCAGAGGCTCAAGGTTTTCGGATGACTCAGAGTCGGACTGTGGTCAGCATGGCAGGGAGAGTTTTTCTTCCTTCTCCCGTCGGCGTGAGATGTGGGACATTTGAGAGACTTTGAACTTTTTACTGTGCTCATGGACTTCTTCATCAAGTTATGGTATTGTTGCACTGTTGTAACTATATGTTATAATTATGTGGTTTTGTTAGTTTTTTCAGTCTTGGTCTGTCCTGTGTTTGTGATATCACACCGGAGGAAATAGTGTATCATTTCTTAATGCATGCATTACTAAATGACAATAAAAGAGGACTGCGTGTCTTCATAATTTAACTTATAATTTCCTGCACTCTTTTATTCCTTTTTTAATCTATTTATCATATCTGTTTTGTGTGATTTTATTCTTGGTTATATTGTCTGAAATTTGATGTTTGATTTTTACATCTTGTTCTATGTAAAGCACTTTGGATTGTCTTGTGTCTGAAAAGTGCTATACAAATAAACTTGCTTTGCCTTGCCTAATGAAATGGTTAATGAAACAGTAACATAGAGTTTTCCTGGTATAGCGATTCAAAAGCACATCATATGGGACAATCAAAGTTATTTCCTTCAAAATGTAGCATCTTGGAGTTAAAAAGATAAAGTAGTGGAGTCTGGAGTAACAAAACAGATCTAAAGTCACATGATCATTGCAAGGTTTTAACCAAATTCTATATTTCAAATTAAAATTGAATTCTAAGAAATTCTTATGAGACTTTGAATTATGTTTGGGAGAGATAGAGAGAGAGAAGTGTGTGCCATTTCTAGGATTGCAGACTTCCCTTAATGCAACCACATCATCTGAAGGGTTCACATCAATCTATTAGAAATAAAGGGTCTCATTCATTCCATGAGAAACCATGATGGTAATAAAGATAGTCCAATACACAGGAAGAAGCAAAGACTCCTTCACAATCTGACAGTTCCCTGAGCTCGGTATTCTGTAGCTACTGTGTCAGACCAAATTAAAATCTGCTGTTATGTGGTGCTTGTCAAATGAAGTGTTGGTGCATTGAAAAACCTAACCTGCCACTTGTATCATTCTAAACCAGATAATTAGATACCTTAAGCAGCTCTTTTATTAACTGGAGCATGTGGAGAACACACACAGACGAATGCATAGCATGTGTCTTTGGTCTGTGTATGTGGTGCATTTGGACTTTTCAAAAGACTTTTAATGAAATTCCATATAGGATGTTTCCCATCTAGGTTAAAATACATGGGATTGGAGATAACAAACTGTTCGGTATTGTACAGAAAACAAAGAGTAGGAATAGTGGATGCTTTTCAAGTGGGGTACACTGGGGATCAATGTTTGCATTCCAACTGTTTTCTGAATGCATCTAAATGTCACATTTCCAATTTTGCTTATGAGATTGAACTTGGCAGGAGTGTGCATTTGAAAGAGGATATAAAAAGAACATAGACAAGTGAATGGGTGAGAACTTGGCAGAAAAGTAGACTACTTGTTAAATGGTAATATTGATGTCCAAGGACATGCTTGTACATAAATCACTGAAGGCCAGCATGCAGGTGCAACAACCAACTAGGAGGACAAATGGTATGATAGAATTTTTTACAAGTAAGTTTGATTACAGGAGTAAAGGAATCATGTCGTGATTATAAATATCCATGGTGGACTGCATCTAGCGCAACGTGTATAGTTTTGGTGTTCTTACTTCAAAAGAGATGTGCTTTCCATGGAGAGTTTGCATTGGACTGCCTGCAGAGAGAGCGGGCTTGTTATATGGGTTATTTGGGACTAAATTCTGTAGAATTTAGAAGAGGGAGGACAGAGCTCATCAAAATTTACAGAATTCTCAAAAGCGTTAACAGGCAAGGATGTTTCCATTGACTGACAGCCTCAGAGTGAGGGAGACAGTTTAGAATAAAATATAGACTGTCTAGGACTGAGTAAAGGAGAAATGCTTTCACTCGAGGAAGAAGGACCTTCTGAATTCTCCTTTCTAAGTGAGGTCCAAAGCCTGAAGGATGTGCTTCCACTTCCATGTGTAATCATAAACCAGATTCTTTTAAGGAGTAAAGACAAAGCAAATCAAAGGCCTCTTCTATCCAAGATACATTTGTTTCTCCCCGCTCCTATTGAGCAGAAAATACAAAAACCCGAAAGCACATAACACCTAGGCTCTATGGACAGCTTTTATCTCACCAGCATAAGACTATTGAATGGACATCTTGTATGGTAAGATGGACTCTTGACCTCACAGTCTACATCCCCATGGCCCTTGCACCTTATTGTCTGCTGGCACTTCGCCTTCTCTGTAATTGTAACATTATACTTTGCATTCTGTTATTTCCTTTTCCTTGTACTACCTCAGTGTACTGATGTGATGAAACAATCTGTATGGTTGGCATGCTAGAAAAACATTTTTCAATGTAGCTCACTTCATATGAGAAGAATAAATCAATTGACAATTTAGTTCATCTGGTCACTCACAAGAGTGGATTCATCAATGAACCCTCAGCTTGGGTGTGCTGGCTGCTCTCCGTATCATGCTGAGGTAGTTGCAGAGTACTGTTACACTTTCCAGCCTTTTTGCAAATAGACTCATTTGCTGGACAACATATTCACAACATGTCAGCTATCATCCCGATTTAAAATATAAAGTGCAAGGACTGGGATGAGATAGATTGGGAGGTCAAGAGTTCATCTCTTTGTGTGTGTGAGATCAATTCAGAACTCTGATAACAGTGGGTTCGAGCTGCCTTTGAGCCTGGTAGTACATGCCCTCAAGGGTTTCTATTTCCTGTTCCACTGGCAAGAGGAGCTAACAGAATGTCTGAGGTGGGAGGGTCCTTGATTCTACTTGCTGATTTCCCAAGATAACAAGCGATCA
The DNA here is from genome assembly GCF_963921235.1 of Mobula hypostoma. Taxonomy (NCBI): domain Eukaryota; kingdom Metazoa; phylum Chordata; class Chondrichthyes; order Myliobatiformes; family Myliobatidae; genus Mobula; species Mobula hypostoma. The sequence goes on along the minus strand of NC_086115.1, from coordinate 28,577,083 downwards.
AAACAGAATCAGTGAGAGGCTAGACTGCGTGATGGACTGGTCTGGGTTCACAGCTCTCTGCAATTTCTCGTTGTCTTGGGCAGATCAATTACCCTACCAAGCTGTGATGCTTACAATAGTATATCTATTGTATAAGAGCCAGTAAGAACCATCAAGGACATGCCAAATTGCCTCAGATCTTGAGGAAGTGGAGGTGTTGGCGTTCCATTTTGGCCACAGTGTCCACATGACTCATGATATTTACACATAGTTACATCAAGCTCACAGTCACCTCCATGTCAGTGCATTGATACAGACAATGGTGTGTACTCATAGACAGAGACATGTACTCCATCCCATTTCTTGAAGTGCATAGGATCATCTATTGTGCTTGGGGAGACTCCAGCTAATAGAAATATTTTCTCTTGATTAAGCTATATTTTCACTTGGAGTCCTTGCTGCCAACTCCACTGAATGCCTCCTTGAGGTCTTCAGCAGTCACTCTCCCTTCACTTCTGAAACTGAAGTGATGTCTAAGCCTGGAGTATCTGGATCCAGGTGTTCATCATGTAACCCGGGTGCCTGCAAGTGACCTGAGCAGTGGCTGATTGTGCTTGATTTAGCCTGCTCTTTGGATAGACCCCTCATACTCTGGCATAGATGTGTGGGTTGATTGTTTGTGTATCCCAATGCCGGAGCAGGGCAATGATATGGTCAAGGGCTCAGAGTGCCAGCACACTGCTGAGGTCCCAACTCCACAATGAACCCTTGGCAGGAGGCTTGTCTTGGCAGGAGTGGCCCCCCTCGAGTCAAAATTGTTTGGACCTTTCAGGCAGTTTTAGACGTCTCTAATTTGATGTGACATTTGAAAAAAACACACTGTTAAAATTGCGATGTCATTCAGCATTTTATCAAATGAATGGCAATTTCTACCTACACGAAGTTTGTCTATCACAGGGTCTGAGAGTTCGATATGCCTGTGGAACCCTGAGCCCCGTGGAGTGATTATCACTTAATGTACTCTGGACTTAGGGCAGATCCACGTCAGTCTGGGATAAGCTTCCAAACGTCCACAGACAACAGCAAAGCAAAGTCATTCTGTATATTTAAAGCAAAGGTTGATAGGTATTTAATTAGGGAACACATCAAAGGTTATGAGGAGAGGTAAGATAATGGGAGTGAGAGGGAAAATAAATCAACTATTTTATAATGGTGGAACAGACTCGATGGGCCAAATGGCCTAATTGTACTCCTATGTCTTTTGATCTAAGCTAACTAGCAAGTAGCTGAATGGGAATGGGGTCTTCAGAACGACCCACCACTGCCAGCACAATCTGGCCTGATCTGCTTTTGTTTGCAGAGGAAAATGATTTCTGTGTTGAAGTGAGTATTGAGCTGCTTGCATTGCAATCTCGCCATAGCCCTCAGACAAGACTGGCGGTTTATGTTATGTACATATGTAAGGAGGGAGAGCAATATACTTGGAGTACACCTGTAAATAAAGGACACCACAACATCTTCCTTGCCATGCAATTCAATTAATTAAAAAAGGGTGCCCAGATCGCCTCCAGATGAAGCATTTGTCTAGTATTCAGAAGGAATTGTTAGTCTCATAATATCAGTGAAGAAAAGAACTCTGAACTCAAAAAAGCTATTCATAAAGTCATTTTTTTCTGGTGTTTTTCATTTTGACATTTACTGATGGATGTTTAGAATGCCTTCAGCCAACAGAGAACTAAGATTATTTCTCATTACTCATACCATCACCGTCACACACTATTTCCTTCTTCAATGCTGATGGTATTACTGTGAGCTGTATAACTTTAATGATAAAAGCTATGTTACATATTATATATCATTAATTGTTGTTTTTTTTTAAAAGAGGGCAGCTGTACATATCAGGAATGACACTATAAGAGCCAAATAAATCATTAGGTTCCATTTTGGTACAAAAATTCATCTTTTATTCAGATACCAGGATGCAAAATGTTATATTTTATTCAAATGACATGAATTCTTCATGATTCATGGCACATACTAAAATGCTGTTTCGTATAGAATTTAGTGTGCAAATATGCTTGTTGCAATTGTAGTAGATGAATGTTGACTTACCGCTACTAGGAACTTGAGGAATGCACAAGGAGCTTAGCTTGCTATCCAAGTGGTGAAAAATTAAGCAATTACAGTGAGCTTTGCAACATTGCATATTTATTAAATTGTTGTTGATCTTCCAAAGTCAGTGAACAACAATGCTGGTGTGAGGTAATGCTGATTTGCTCAGATTTAAAATATAATTTTTCATTCACCACAACCCTCATACAATACTGATGGTTTATTTTTCTGCCATATACAGGGAAGGCAAGCTATACATTTTGATTCCATCTGTAGATAGTAAGCACCACAACTTATTGCTTGCCATACAATTCAATTAATTGGAGAAAGGTGCTCAGATATTCACCAGGTGAAGCATTCTTTATCTGCTTTTTTAACTTCAAAACAGCTATCAGATGATTTTCCCTCCAATTAAATGGATTACATTCAATTATTTGCTCTGCTGATTAGTTTGAATGAGTTGGGTTATATGTATGTATAAACACTACACCTGATAATAGCTGAGCCACATCAGATTAAATGGAGCACTTCCTACCTTGATATTCAATCTGACTATTTATAACTTCAACATCTATTGCTGGTTTTGATGTGTTGTGGCATGAGTATTGTCGGAAGTTGCATGCATGGTAAAACATCATTGGGATTGATGAATTGTATTTCTTAGCTGCTGAGAACATCATTATAATATTCGATCTTTAAATAAGCAACAATATCAGGTTTAAAAATCAGTTTTTCTACTCTCAATAGTAAGAATATGCCTCACACCGCTGTGGTAGACCTTGGTTTTGCTGTTTGAAAGTTTAATTCTTTCTTTCACTTCAGGCCTCCAGGTTTTCCTTTCTATTGGGCAACACCCTGCGTTTTCTGTCAGCCATTGCTTCTGGCCTCACTTAATTTTGTGGCGTGCATGGTGAGATGATCAAGGTTTGTTTCAACAACAATGCAAGCCTTTGGAAAACTTTCATTGCGGTTTACTTCTCCTGATGGGAACGCAAGTCTCCTGCGTAAAGGCTCCATGATCTAAAGGGGAAGTTGCATTTGTCATATCCTATTCACAATCTGTACAGGATTCCTGGTACAGAATTTGACAAGTTTCCCAGTTTCAATTTGATCTAGGTTCAAAACACCCAACCTGGGCTAATTCCTCATTAGCTCCATTCAATATCTTTACTATGTAGTTTGAATCATTCTTTCAAATGAAGGATTTTAAGCTGCTTTGGTAATGTAGTCATTGGCACAGTGGAGGATATAATGCTGGTCCTGATGAGAAGCACTGTCTGCTGACCATACAATAGCTGGTGATCATCTGATTCATGAATATGCTGGTCATTGGCACCTTGGGCATGATACTGAGGATGTGTTTTTAGGAACTGAATGCAAAGCCTGTGTTAGCTTTATGTTCAGTAGATGTTTCTAACCTCCCAAAGTAATGTTCAAAAATCATTCCTGTACCTCAGATGTAAAGCACAGATTTAACTTTTACCAGTTTGAGAAGTTTCTGCTGAGAATAATCTGGAATCTCATTCAGAGAATTTTCCTAAATTTCTTTCTGACTTTAGAATTCTTCTTCTGTGTCATAATGCAGCAATCACCAATGTAGATGAAACAGTGAAATACTGACCAGCTAATTGTTAGTGTAAATAAAACAGGGAGGTCATTTCTTGGAAGGTTCCACTTTGCTGAGTAGTAGAACAAAGGCATCTCATAGTATGTATTCACCAGCCACTAAAAGTTGTGTTACAAATTAGCAAGCCCACTATGAAAGCAAGCCAAGCACGAGGGTTTATTTTTAGAGGTGTAAAATGAACATTTAGAGACTTTTCTAAACCTGCATCAATCACTGGATAGGTCATACATGAGTTAGTGCATATAATGAAGAAGAAGAAGAAAGCCCTTAACTCCAAGTGGAGTCATCAGGATGCCATCAGCAGGCATTTTTTAGCAGGCTTTCTTATTTTTACGAGGCCAAGTTGCTAGCTCGACCCAGCACGGATGAAAAGTGTGCAAGGGAGCTGGCTGGATTCGAACTTGGGAGCCTTTGCTCCAAAGTCCCGCGCTGATGCCACTATGCCACTAGCCAGCCAGTGCATATAATGGTTGCAACATAATAAAAAGCACATGTTGCATTGGAGAGTATACAATAAATGTACATAAAGACACCATTTGAAAGACAAATGTACAGTCAATGGTACCTCCTGTACCTAATAAAGTGGCCACTGAGTGTATTGTGGCCTTCTGCTGTTTTAGCCCATCCACTTCAAGGTTCGACGTGTTGTGCGTTCAGAGATGCTCTTCTGCACACCATGTTGTAACGTGTGGTTATTTCAGATACTATCACCTTCCTGTCAGCTTGATCCAGTCTGATTATTTTCTGACCTCTCACATTAACAAGGTGTTTTCGCCTACAGAACTACCACTCACTGGATGCTTTTTTATTTATCAGACTGTTCTCTGTAAGCTCATGAAAATTCCAGAAGATCAGCTTTTCTCAGTCAAAGTCACTAAGATCACATTTCATCCCTATTCTGATACTTGGTTTGAACAACAGCTGAACATCTTGACCATGCCTGCTTGCTTTTATGCATTGAGTGGCTGCCATGTGATTAGCAGATTGGTTGGCATCTGACAGACAATGAGTGAAGATCATCATCATTACAAGCCTGGGCAGAATGTATGGAGATCCTGAGATGGCCAATCCTCAAGATCCCCCTTTCAGCCTCACCAGTGTAATCCAAAGGAAAGCTTATGAAGCAATACATTTGGCACCAGCTTGGCTGCAGGAGATGCTGGAAGGATGTTCAATGACATCCAGCCGCCTTAAAAGCTCCACTCTGGATTTGCTGTCTGGGTTTACTCCTGTGATCTTTGTCTCTCCCGAGGCCGCCCAGTGGGGATACTTACCCATAGCTGGCAATCTGGTTCACGAGCACCAGGGCGTGTCCACACACTGGTGGGCCTGTGTACTAGGTGTGCGGGGGTAGACTTCCTCCCCGTCCTCTGAGGTTCCACCTGAGTCCGAAAGGATTCAGTTTCCATGTGTCGCCAGTGTCTCCTCACTGCTGGAGAAGCTATGTACCCACAGGGAGAGATTTACACATTCAGCTCCCTGTTTTTGCAAGACTGCTAGCCAGCAATATGCTGGCTGGTGGCATAACGGCATCAGCGCCGGACTTTGGAGCAAAGGCTCCCAAGTTCGAATCCAGCCGGCTCCCCTGGCATGCTTTCCATCCGTGCTGGGTTGAGCGCCGAGCAAGCAACTCGGTCTCAAAAAAAAAATGCCGTCATGGCGGCATCCTGATGACTCCACCTGGAGTTAATGGCTTTCTTCTTCTTCTGCTAGCCAGCAGTGAAAGCCGAAAGTGAGAGCGACAAGCACTACCCACTACACTACCATACTAGACATATCACAACAACCATTTTGACATTTAGCTGATTATATACTTGCATTAATGTGCAGGTGTACCTAATAAAGTGGCCACTGAATGTATTTAGGTGTTGGGGTGAAGATATGTTTCTACCAAAGGAGGTGTAAGGTGTTTCTTCCCTCTGCTAGCCCGCAGCTCCCTTTGGGAAAGGTGTAGCACCTGCTTAACCCCTGATCAGGGTCACATGAAGACATGGGAGCAGGTGATGGATGTTCATGTGAGCAGCTGGTGCATATCACAAGTCCTGGCTATACGACCACTGACACCAGTCAGACATTCTCTGAAGAGTATTGATAATGGCTGGGGTCACCTGTCTTGTAAAGATACTGCTCAGAAAAAGGTGCAAATCACTTGTGTGGAAAAATTTGCCAAGAACAATCATAGTCATGGAAGGACCATGGTCGCCCAAGGACACGGCACGTTATGAACGAACGAACTGAGTGGAGGTGCATTAGGAAAGAATGAGCAGTTTGGATTACTTTTATTGGTAAGAAAAGAAGAAAAGAAGACAGAAGGCTGAGCTATTAAAGTTCACAACATCATGAACAGTTTTGATGGAATGGATCCAGTCAGAATGTTTCCTCTTGTGGAGGAGAACATAGGTAGAGACCATCCATATAAAGCAATCACTGTGAAACCGAATGGAGAATTCAGGAGGAACTTCTTTACCCTGAGTGAAAATTATTAATGCAAGTATTAGTTTATGTGAATAATATTGATATATGTAAAGGGCGGTTTTTCAACCATTTGGATGACAATGGAATGCAAGGATACACTGATAGATTTAGATGGGAAAAAGCAGGAGGCCGCTTAAGTGGAGCTTAAAAGATGGCTTGGATTTGCCAGTATGCCAATATCCATGATATTCTACATATAACTTGACAACGAGGCTGCATCAGAACAATAGAGTGGGAAATTGCCATTGTGAATTAATGTCAGATTTATTGAGAAAAGCATATGCAAAATCATTAGTTACTTTAATTTTGTGCCCTGAGTAACCAGCCATCCTAAACCCAGCAATTTGGTGTCAAGTCTTGTTTAAAACTATCAGAGTCAGAATCAGGTTTAATATTGCTGACACATGTCATGAAATTTGTTGTTATATGGCAGCTATACAGTGCAAGAAATAAAAATTACTACAGGTTCCAATAAATAAACAGTGTACAAGAGGAATAGTGAGGTAGTATTCATTGGTTCATGGGCCATTCAGAAATCTGATGATGGAGGGGAAGAAGCTATTCCTAAAACGTTGAGCCTTCTGGCACCTGTAGCTCCTCCCCGTGGTAATAACAAGAAGAGAGAATGTCCTGGATGGTGAAGGTCCTTAATAATGGATACCGTTTCTTTTGAGGCATCGTCTTTTGAGGATTTCATTGACGATGAAGAAGATTGTGCCTGTGATGGAGCTGGTAGAGTCTACAGCTCTTTGAAGCCTCTTTCAATCCTACAAAGTGGAACATCTATTCCAGGCAATGATGCAATCAGTCAGAATTTCTCCACTATACATCTATTGAAATTTGATTGATTCTCTGGTGACGTACCAAATCTCCTCATCTCCTAATGGTTTGTGTTCTTCATGATTGCATCAATGTATCCAGGATAGATCCTCTTGAGTTGTTGGCACCCATCAACTTGAAGCTTCTCACCCAGCTTACCCCTCAACGAGGACTGGTGTGTGTTCTCCCAATTTCCCCTTCCTGAAGCCCCCAGTCAATTCCTTAGTCTTCTTGACATTGAGTCCAAGGTTGATGTTGTGACACAATTCAACAGCCGATCTACCTCACTCTTGCAAATCTCCTCCTCATCATCTGGGATTCTGCAAATAATAGTGCTGTCATCATTGCATTTATAGATGGCATTTGAGCTGTGCCTAGGCACACGGTCATGAGCATGGTGAGAGTAGAGCAGTGGGCTATGTGTGCATCCTTGAGGTGCATCCGCATTGATTCTCAGTGATGAGATGTAATTAATGTGGCATGTGGTTTCTCAATGAGGAAGTCAAGGATCTTGTTGCAGAGGGAGATACAGAGGCCCAGGTTTTGCTGTTGGTATCAGATCTAGTTTATTTTTTTTTAAAGAATTCTTAATTTCCTACCAACAATCTAAACCTAGCCTAGTGAACAATATTAATGTATGTCTGCAATTCTGAAGCACCCTGTCTGCAGGATATTCAGTGGGCTGTGTGAACAGATTGCTCACTTATATCACTAAACAAAGGTTGGTAAGCTTATCCTGAGGTAAATATCAATTCATTTCATGTTATCACACCCATCCAGAAAAAGCAAACTATTTAATTTTCAATGATTGTAAGGTTTTTGATTCCAGCTATCCACTCAGATATCTATTCGTCTTTGCTGATCACTCCTTATGTTCAGAAAGCCTACCAGGCCAATGGGTTTATTATGCTTGTGTAAACAAATGCCATTTAGCTACATTTAGTTTGGGTTTGAAGTAATTTACTTTTGATCCAGCAACCACATTTATATATTTGCTTGGAAATTGAATTGCACAACTTCTTTTCAGCATTCTGAAATGGAAAATGGATTTTTTTTTGTAGCAAAACGGTTAGGGACATTATTAAGTTGTTTCGTGTAATTGCTGAAATTTGAGCACACACTGTTGGGTATGAGTCACACTCTTGGTGCGTTACAGGGTTACTTAGACCTTCAAGTGAAGAAAGCAACCATCAGTCGGTAATCCAAGGACAACTTAGTCTTCCCAATACAAATCTGGTGAGGTTTGCCTGCCAGGTAATTCAAAGTCAAAGTCAAAGTAAATTATCGCCACAGTAAGTGTATGTCATCATATAATACCTTGAGATTCATTTTCTTGCAGTTATTTACAGGAAAAATAAAGTCACAGAATAGAATTTTGAAAAACTAAACTTAAACAAAGACTGACAAACAACCAATGTGCAAAAGAAGACAAATTGTGCAAATAAAATAAATCAAACTGAGAACATGAGTTGTAGAGCTCTTGAAAGTCAGGTTGTGGGAAGCATAATTCAGAAATCAGAATTTGTAAGGTCATTCAGAATGGAGATTCAAGCGATTGTAGATACCTGAAATGAGAACAAAAAATTCAAGGCACTAGAAAAATACAGTGGGTTAAACAACAACTGTGGAGGCAAAGGAATTGTGGATACTTTGGATTGATTTCCTGTATCAGGACCTGCTGAGTTCTTCTAGTGGCTTACCTTTTGCTACAGATAAGTCAAAAAGCTATCCCTATTCTTCAGCACCACACTGACTCGCTTCCCTATCACCTACAATCTACCTTGTTTGCAAGGCCCTATATTCTTGATTTGCCATCACTACTTCCCAAACCAGTCTTCAGTGCAAGTATCAGAAATTTACCTCACATTCCAACCATCCCAAATTCTGTTGGAATTCTGATAGCCCTCTAGATCATTCAAAACGTTGTAGTTATCCCAATGCTATCTGCCATACAAAACATCAAAAACTATTCTAGCATAACCAGCTGAAACTCTGTCTGTCCTCTTTTTACCTTCCAAATATCAGTGCCTGTGTCCTTACCTCATGTTCATCCCTTAACCCACTTGTCAGTGTTGGACTTCAACTGCAACTGGGCCCATAGTTGCCAGCCAACCTGCACCCAGCATCTGGATAGTATATTTCTGATGCAGAAGATGTGCTCTTCCTGGCTGGTTGAGTCTTGAACTTCAGGTGAAAACTGAAGTCTGCATTGAGTGACCAAACTATCCCTGCAACTGCACCATCTAGTTCACCCACTAGGTACACAAGGCTTTGCAGATAGTTGTCTTAAATCAGTTTAGAAATTTCAAAGCCATTAATGCAAAACACAAATGAGGACACCGAGGTGCATGATAAAATGTTTTTGGAAAACTTGGTTAGATTTTGACAGAATACCCAGACAGAATATGTGTGGCTTCATTGCGGCAGTAAAGGAAGCCATGGACTGACATGTTTGAATGGAAATGGGAAGTAGAATTAAAATGGGTGGCCACCAGGCGATCTTCTGGCAGACGGAGCATAGGTGCTTGGTGAAGTGGTCTCCCAATCTACGTTGGGTCTCACTGGTACACAGGAGACCGCACTGGGGGAATTGGATACAGTAGGTGACCCCAACAGACGCACAGGTGAAGTGTCGCCTCACCTGGAAGGACCGTTTGGGCCCCGAATGATAGTGAAGGTGTAGCACTTGTTCTGCTTGCATGTATAAGAGCCAGGAGGGAGATCAATGGGGAGGGACGAATAGACAAGGGAGACATGTAGGGAGCAGTCCCTGTGGAAAACAAAATGTCGGGGGGGGGGGAAGAAAGATGTGCTTGGTGGTGGGATCCTGTTGGAGATGGTGGAAGTTACGGAGAATTATGTGCTGAACAAGGAGGCTGGTGGGGTGGTAGGTGAGGACAAGAGGAACCCAATTAAGATGTGAGAGAATAGGACCAATCAAGTGTGACGGTGGAAAAGTGTGTACGGAACTAGAGGAGGTAGCAGAGGTACTTAATGAATACTTCACTTTAGTATTCACTACGGAAAAGGATCTTGGTGATTGTAGGGATGACTTACAGTGGACTGAAAAGCTTGAGCATATAGATATTAAGAAAGAGGATGTGCTGGAGTTTTTGGAAAGCATCAAGTTGGATAAGTCACACTCACAACACGCTGGAGGAACTCAGCAGGTCCGGCAGCATCCGTGGAAATGATCAGTCAACGTTTTGGGCCAGAACCCTTTGTCAGGAGTTCTTCCAGCGTGTTGTGAGTGTTGCTTTGACCCCAGCATCTGCAGATTATTTTGTGTTTAAGTTGGATAAGTCACCGGGACTGGACGAGATATACTCCAGGCTAATGTGGGAGGTGAGGGAGGAGATTGCTGAGCCTCTGGCAATGATCTTTTCATCATCAATGGGACGGGAGAGGTTCTGGAGGATTGGAGGGTCGCAAATGCTGTTCCTTTATTCAAGAAAGGAAGTAGAGAGAGCCCAGGAAATTATAGGCCAGTGAGACTTACTTCAGTGGTTGGTAAATTGATGGAGAAGATCCTGAGAGGCAGGATTTATGAACATTTGGAGAGGCATAATATGATTAGCAAAAGTCAGCATGGTTTTGTCAAAGGCAGGTTGTGCCTCACAAGCCAGATTGAATTTTTTGAGGATGTGACTAAACATATTGATGAAAGTAGAGCAGTATATGTAGTGTATACAGATTTCAGCAAGGCATTTGATAAAGTAACCCCATGCAATGCTTATTGAGAAAGTAAGCAGGTATGGGATCCAAGGGGACCTTGCTTTGTGGATCAAGAATTTGCTTTCCCACAGAAGGCAAAGGGTGATTGTAGACGGGTCATATTCTGCATGGAGGTCGGTGACCAGTGGTGTGCCTCAGGGATCTCTCTGAGACCCCTTCTCTTTGTGATTTTTATAAATGACCTGGATGAGGAAGTGGAGTGATGGGTTAGTAAATTTGCTGATGACATAAAGGTTAGGGGTGTTGTGGATAGTGTGGAGGGAAGTCAGAGGTTGCAGCAGGACATTGATAGGATGCAAAACTGGACTGAGAAGTGGCAGATGGACTTCAATCCAGATAACTGTGAGATGGTCACTTTGGTACGTCAAATATGATGGCAGAATTTGGTATTAATGGTAAGACTCTTGGCAGTGTGGAGGATCAGAGGGATCTTGGGGTCCGAGTCCATAGGACACTCAAAGCTGCTGTGCAGGTTCACTCTGTAGTTCAGAAGGCATATGTTGCATTAGCCTTCATCAACCGTGGGATTGAGTTTAAGAGTAGAGAGGTAATGTTACAGCTATATAGGACCCTGGTCAAACCCCACTTTGAGTAGTGTGCTCAGTTCTGATCACCTCACTACAGGAAGGATGTGGAAACTATAGAAAGGGTGCAGAGGAGATTTACAAGGATGTTGCCTGGATTGGGGAGCATGCCTTATGAGAACAGGTTGAGTGAACTCGACCTTTTCTCCTTGGAGCGACAGAGGATGAGAGGTGACCTGATAGAGGTGTATAAGATGATGAGAGGCATTGATCGTGTGGATAGTCAGAGGCTTTTTCCCAGGGTTGAAATGGCTGACACGAGAGGGCACAGTTTTAAGGTGCTTGGAAGTAGGTACTGAGGAGATGTCAGGGGTAAGTTTTTTATGCAGAGAGTGCTGTGTACGTGGAACGGGCTGTCAGTGACTGTGATGGAGGTGGATATGACAGGGTCTTTTAAGAGACTCCTGGATAGGTACATGGAGCTTAGAAAAGTAGAGGGCTATGTGTAACCCTAGGCAATTTCGAAAGTACATACATGTTTGGCACATCATTGTGGGCTGAAAGGCTTGTATTGTGCTGTAAGTTTTCTATGTTCTATCACTGGTGGGGTGGTGGGTGGATGGGTTGAGGGCAGACATGTGCAAAATGGAAGAGATGCAGGTGCGAGCAGCATTGTTGGTCGAGGAAGGGAACCCCTTTCTTTGAAGAAGGAGGACATCTTCGTTCTGGAATGAAAAGCCTCATCCTGAGAGCAGATGCAGTGGAGGCAGAGGAATTGAGAGAAGTGGATATCATTTTTACAAGTAACAGGGTTGGAAGAGGTATCAACCAGGTAGCTGTGAGAATCAGTGGGTTGATAAAACATTTCAGTCGATAGGCTGTCTCCAGAGATAGAGAAAGAGAGATTGAAAAAGGGGAGGGAGACGTCAGAAATGGAGAAGGTAAATTTAAGGGCAGGGTAGAAGATGGTAGCAAAGTTGATGAAGTCAACAAGCTCGCATAGGTACAGAAAGCAGCACCAATGCAGCTTTCAATGCAGTGTAGGAAATATTTGGGATTGATACCGGTGTAGGCTTGGAACTTGCTGTTCCACGTAGCCAGCAAAAAGGCAGGCATAGCTGGGATCTATGTGAGTGCCCATGGCTACACCTTTGGTTTGGAGGAAGTGGGAGAAGCCAAAGGAAAAATTATTGAGAGTGAGGACCAGTTCTGCCATTTGCAGGAGAGTGGTGGTGGAAGGGAACTGGTTGGGTCTGGTGTCCAGAAGGAAAAGGTGAGCTTTGCAGCTGGTGGGGAATGGAGGTGTATAGGGACTGGACATCCATAGTGAAAATAAAATGATCGGGGCCAAGGAGTTTGAAATCATTGAAAAGCTCAAGAGTGTGTGAAGTGTCGCGGATGTAGGTAGGAAGCGACTGAACCGGGGGGAATAAAACTGAGTCAACGTATACAGATGTAAGTTTGATGGGGCAGGAACAAGCAGAAACAATGGATCTACCTGGACTGGCAGGTTTGTGTATCTTGGGTAGGAGGTAAAAATGGGTGGTGCAGGGTAAAATAACTATGAGGTTGGAGGCAGTGGGGGGGAGATCCTCAGAGTTAATAAGGTCAGTGATGGTGTGGGAGACAATGACCTGGTGCCCCTTAGAGGGGTCCCATTCGAGGGGTAAGTAAGAGGAGGTGTCTGGCCTCAGCAAGGTAGAGGTCAGTCCGGCAGACTACTACAGTACTCCCCTAATCTGCAGGTTTGATAGTGAGGTTAAGATTAGTGTAGAGATATTGGAGAGCAGTGCATTTGGAAGAAGTGAGGTTAAAATTGGAGAGAGGAGTGGTGAGGTTGAGATGGTTGTTGTCTTGTCGGCAATTAGCAATGAAAAGATACAGGGCAGGCAGAAGACCAGAGCGGGGTGTCCAGGAAGAGGAGAAGGGTTGATGACAAGAGATGGGCTCATCAGTGCAGCTGGAGAGTCCTTGCCAAAGAAGCAGGCACAAAACCAAGGACAAGGGCAGTGCTTGCTAACCTAGAGGTAAAGCGGTTCAAAGAAATTCAGAGATTCAAAGGCAAAGGCAAGTTATGATATGGAAATAACGACAGGTAATCATGGTGATAGGCCAGCACACGATATGATTCCAAGGTCAAGAAGTCTTGTTATTTCTAAGTTAGCAGACAAGGAAGTGGATGGATTTGAGTCACTGAGACACAGAGCTTATGGTGACAGCTGGAGACAACAGCTTCAGTCTTCTCGACATTCTGCTGGAGGTGATACCTATTTACTTATTTTTTATTTAGCGATACAGTGGTGAGTAGGCCCTTGTGGCCCTTTAAGCCACACCGCCCCTGCGACCTCACAACCCTGATTAACTCTAATCTAATCACGGGACAATTTACAATGACCAATTAACCTGCCCAATATGTCTCTGGATGGTGGGAGGAAACTGGAACACCCAGGGAAAACACACACATTCCACAGGGAGGACAAACAGAGACTCCTGACAGAAAGCTGCCAGAATTAAACTCCGAAGTCGAGAACATCCCGAGCTGTAATGGCATTGTGCTAACCACAGTACTACGGCAGTGCCCACTTATCAATCAGACGTCCCGTCCTGAAAGGCCATTTCTAGAATGGTGAAAGTTAAAACAGATGTTGAATCTGAGGAACAACTTCGTATAAGAAATGAGGTCCATAGCTGTCTTGTTTTGCTCTATAAGATCACCGGGAGGATATTAGAATCAGAATCAGGCTTATTATCACTGACATACTGTAATTCATGAAATTTATTGTTTTGTGGTAGTTGAGCAGCATAAGATATAAATCATTGTTTTAAGTTACAAAGAGAAATAAAATGAATAAATATTGCAAAAGAGGAATAGAGTGGTAATATTCACGGGTTCATGGACCATTCACAAATCTGTTGATGGAGGGGAAGGAGCTATTCTATCAGGCTCCTTTACCTTCCCCGATCATAGAAACGAGAAGGGGACATGGTCTGAATAGTGAGAATCTTTTTTCAATCTTTTATTGGTTTCATAATAATAAACATAACATAGTATTAATACAAAGTTATTGGGATTACATTGTTATAACTAACATATTTAAATATAAACCCAGTTGACACATGGGTATTAAACCTCCCAATCATACAGGATACAAATATAATGTACAAAAAAAATTAAAAACATGAAAAAGGAAAAAAAAATACCCGTAAAAGAAAAACTAACCTAAGCAATGTGAACCAACTAAGCTAAGGGGAAAAAAAAGACATGGGCTGTTATGTAACATCAAAAAAAAGAACCATTATTGTCGTTGACTCCACTCCTCTCAACATATAAAAAAGAACTAGAATAGGTTTGGAAAAGGTCAAATTACATCGTATGGAAGTGTCGAATAAATGGCCTTCAAGTCTTTTCGAATTTAATAGAGGGATCATAAATAACGCTTCTAACTTTTTCTAAGTTTAAACACAGCATAGTTTGAGAGAGCCAATGAAATGTGGTGGGAGGATTGATCTCTCTCCAATTCAGCAAAATGGATCTTCTAGCCATTAATGTAAGAAACGCAACCATCCGACGAGCTGAAGAGGTTAAATAGTGAGAATCCTGAATAATGGATGCTGCCTTCATGAATCACCAGATTTTGAAGATGTCCTTGATGGTGGTGAGGCTTGTACCTGTGAAGCAATTGGCTGAGCTCACAACCCACAGCAGCCTCCTTCAATCCTGTCCATATCAGGCAGTGATGCAACTAGTCAGAATGCTCTCCATGTGCATCTGTAGAAATTTGCAAGAGTCTTTGGTGACATACCAGGTGTCCTCAAATGTCAAATGAAATATAGACTCATGTTTGCCTTCTTCGTGCTTGCATCAATATGTTGGGGCCACGATAGATCTTCTGAGATGCTGACACCCAGCAACTTGAAGCCTCTCACTCTTTCCACTGCTAACCACTCAGAGAGGACTGTCTGCGTTCTTCCTGAAGTCCACAATCAATTCCTTGGTCTCACTGATATCGAGTGTAAGAGTGTTGTTGTGATACCACTCAATCAGCTGATCTATCTCACCCTGTACGTCTCCTGTTGTCATCTGTGATTCTGCCAACAACAGTTGTGTCATCGGTGAATTTATAGGTGTGATTTGAGCTGTGCTTAGGCACACATTGTAAAGAGGGTAGAGCAGTGGGCTAAGCATGCATCTTTGAGGTGCACCTATGTTGATTGTCAGCAAGGAGATGTTATTATGGATCTTCACTGACTGAGGTCTCCCAATGAGGAAAAATCAAGGATCCAGTTGCAGACCTGATGTGATCAAGGCTGAAAACAACACATTTCTCCAGTTTGTCTATATAAATCTATTGAGTATTAAGGCTGTTGAAAATGTCCAGACTAGTTGCATCAAGGTCTGGTAGAGCAATTCAAAGGTGCAAGAACATAAGAAGGTGCAAAGGGTAGTGAACTCTGTCCAATATGCCACTGACATAACCCTCCATGCCATCAGTAGTATCTGCAGGAGGTACTGCCTCAAGAAGGCAGCATCCATCCTCAAAGATCACCACCATCCAGGTCATGTCATCTTCTCATAGCTACCATTGGGCAGGACATTCACAAACCTGAAGCTCCCTCACCACCAAGTTCAAGAACAGCTACTTCCTTTCAACCATTTGGTTCCTGAACCACCTGGGACAACCCTAATCACTATAATTCAACAACACTATAAACACTTAGATCACTTTGCATAAGATGGACTTTTTTTTTTCCTAATTATGTTCTTTCTTGTAAAATTGTGCATAGATTTTCTTCTGACTGTTGTTTATATCATGCGATGTGGCTGTGATGTTGCTGCAAACAAATTTTTCAGTTCACCTGTGCATTCATGTAATTGTGGATACGGCAATAAGCTTGACTGTGACTTGCTGACTGACTTGATTCCCTTAATATTGAAAATCTATCAATTTCTATCTTGAATATGCCTAGCAACTGAACCTTCACAGCCACCTTACTCTCTGACTGAAGAAATTCTTCCTTGTCACTGTACTGGCCAGTTCCTCATTTTGAGACCATATCTTCTGGCTCTCATGGCCCAGCATTAATGCCACATGAACTGAGTGAAGCTCCCACAGGAATTTTCACCAACGCAATGTGATCACCTCCTGTTATTCTAAATCTTGGATAGTAGAGATCCCCCTGCATGCAGCAGTACACCACCGACATATCTGTCCCCATTATCAGTAGTATCTTTCCAAAGAGCTGACTTGAGAAGGCAACAACCTTCATCAAAGATCCCCACCATCCAGCCATGTCATCTTCTCACAGCTACCATCAGTCAGGAGGTTCAGAAGCCTGGAGTCCCACATTACCACAGTTAAGAACAGTTACTTCTCTTCAACCATTTGGTTCTTGAACCAACTGGCACAACTATAATCACTAGAGTTTAACAACACTATGACCACTTTAATGGTTTTTTAAAAATTCCAATTGTGTTCTATCTTGTAAAAATTGTTTAGTCTATGTTTTGTATTTTTTTTGCAAATGCTAATAATATGATGCCATGTGCTTTAATGCTATTGTAAATTTTTCTTTTTTTTGGATAAATGTACTTATGCACATGACAATAAACTTGACTTTAACTTTGACATTGACTCTTCCTGACTTAAGTAGCAATAATTTGATTAAATGCTTCAACAAATTTGATGGAATTTAAAGACCTAATCCCATTTTTATGTTCAGTACCTCTGATCCAGGGAATCTTTAAATGGTCTCTGGTGTTCGAATATCATCCTGTGTCTTCATGCTTAAAATTGGATAAAGCATATAAGAGGCTTGGCAGTTATCTTTGTGGTGCAGCTAATAGAGTTACTGCCACACAGGTCCAGGGACTCAGCTTTAATCCCAACCTCAGATTCTGTCTGTGTGGAGTCTGCATGTTCACCCTGTGATTCTGTAACTTTCTCCCAGGTATTCCAGCCTCTTCTTGCATCCCAAGGAAGTCTTTGCTGGTAGATTAATTGGCTAATGTAAACCGAATGGTGGAGCAGGCGTAAGGGATATAGCCTCTTATTCTTGCTCTATGTTCATGTATTCACATCCAGGACCATATGAGAGGACATAGGAGTGGCAAATGGCAGGGAGATTACAGAAAATAAAGGGGGGAATGAGATGGAAAATTCTCCTGATGGAAACCCAATCCCAACACATGGAGCCGACTAATGATGCGCCTTGGGTCAAGTGGCCACAGGCTATTGAAGGCAGTAGCAAAATACAGGCAACAGGTTGAGGCATTTGTGAGTAGAAAATATACGTGTACATTTTTCAATCTGTCCTCAGCACACTCGGCAACAAGGCAGCTCATATAATGAAACAACTGGGGGATAAGTGGAGAGGTATTGTTGTCTTGGCAGAAACCTTTAAATCACTAGGATGTGTTCATTATGTTATGAGAGTGAGGACAAAGATTATAGTTTGTGGTCTTGTGATAAGATTTCTAACAGGAACTTATTAATGGCACTGTCCATATTAAATTCTCTTACCAGGAGGACAGCTGTAATCAAGGTGGTGATTGATCGATTTTGAGGAATTAATGGATTTGAGGATAGTGCAGAATGTGGTGAGGTAATATAGAGCAAAGAAAGCCCAGCAGCGTCTCTACTTTCTGCGAAAGCCGAGAAAAGTCCATCTCCCACCCCCCCACCCTCACCACATTCTACAGAGGTTGTATTGAGAGCATTCTGAGCAGCTGCATCACTGCCTGGTTTAGAAATTGCCATTACAGACATTTACACCACACGCTGCATCTGCAAAGCAAACAGCATTATGAAGGACCCCACGCACCCCTCATACAAACTCTTCTCCCTCCTGCCATCTGGCAAAAGGCACCGAAGTATCTGGGCTCTCATGACCAGACTATGTAACAGTTTCTTCCCCCAAGTCATCAGACTCCTCAATACCCAGAGCCTGGACTGACACCAACCTACTGCCCTCTACTGTGCCTATTGTCTTGTTTATTATTTATTGTAATGCCTGCACTGTTTTGTGCACTTTATGCAGTCCTGGGTAGATCTGTAGTCTAGTGTAGTTTCTGTATTGTTTCATGTAGCACCATGGTCCTGAAAAACGTTATCTCATTTTTACTGTGTACTGTACCAGCAGTTATGGTCGAAATGACAATAAAAAATGACTTGACTTGACTTGATGATACGATCACATGTGCAAATTACGATGGGAGATGGCATCAGCATGAAGTTGAATTGTTACAGGAAATGCCCGATCCGGTTTCCTGATGGGCAGGTGCAACAAGAAATGAGCATAAACATTTCAATTCTCTTACCGGGAGGACAGCTGTAATCAAGGTGGTAATTTATAGATTTTAAGGAATTAATGGATTTGAGGATAGTGTAGAATGTGGTGAGGTAAAAGATCAGACACGTTACAGAGCCATAGAACCATAAAACACTACAGCACAGAAACATGCCATTTGGCCTATCTAGTCCATGCAGAACTATTAATCTGCCTTGACCCATCGACCTGCACTCGACCATAGCCCTCCATATCCTTCCCATGCTTGTACCTATCCAAATTTCTCTTAAATGTTGAAACCAAATCTGCAACCGCTACTTGCATTGGCAGCTTTCTTCACATTCTCACCACCCTTTGAGTGAAGAAAATCCTCCTCATGTTTTCCTTAAACATTTCACCTTTCACCCATAACCCATGACCTCTAGTTGTAGTCTCATCCAACCTCAGTGGAAAAAGACTGCTTGCATTTACTCTATCTATATCCCTCAGAATGTTGTATATCTCTATTAAATCTCCCTCATTCTTCTATGCTCTAGAGAATAAAGTTTTAACCTATTTATCTTTTTCGTATAACTCAGGTCCTCAATCTTGTGGAAGAGCAGAGCAGGCAGTGACATTTGACCTATTCCTACTTCTATTTTTGTGTTCTTTATAACTAAAGATAAAATGTCTGAAAAGGTGATGGAGGTCAGGAATGTGCTCAGGCATTGAGTTTAGGACTTTTGGGACTGCAGTGTTAGTCACACCCCCAAAGAGGCCGAAGGTTGAGTTATGCACAATGAATATATCCTTGAAGCTTCTCAAAGGCAAATTATTTTATTAATAATGAATTTTTTTTTAAATAACATGCAGAGGCTAGGAATCTGAAACAAAATCAGAAAATGCTGGGAATGTCAAACAGTATCTGTAGAAACAGAAACCATCAATGTTTTGGATCAATGATGAGGAATGCAAATTAGTTTCCATTAGGAGAGAAAGTGCAGGAAGGATGTGTAGAGTAAGGAGGTCTATGATAGAACAAGTGTACGGGGTCGTTCTTTTTTTTGTATGTTAAATTTAAAATGGCTTCTTTGTTAAACGCTGAGAAAGCTTTGCGCTAGCACCTTGTTATGGGTTAAGGGGTGATAAGAGGATGTTACGAACCAATTGGGATAGTTGTTATGACTTTGGTGTATCTGGAAGATTTGTATGCGTAGGGTTTTGAGGTAGAAGGCGGGAGGGAGAGACAGAGAATGGACCAGGTGCTGTGATGTCCGCTAACGGGGTCGGACCCCGAGGAGGGCATTCGGCGAGGAGACGGAGACGGACTCGTGTGGAGTGTCTGGTCGACCACCGTTGTTGGTCACAGGTGGCCAGTCAAGGTGGTCCAAGGGGTCGCAGAGTGAAGAAGAAGGTTCTTGAGCTCCAACTGTTTTGTGCACGAAGAGATTGAACTTTGATAAGTGCGGCACCTTTTATTTTCCTTTTATATTTTATTCTCTATTAATTATATAGTTCCATTAATATCTATAAACTGTAAATCATTTAATCGCATCTGGTGTATTGTCTGTTATTTGGGCGGGGTGGGGTACATCACGCAGCATCCACACAAACTAATTACCCAGTTTGGCGGGGCCGAGGCTGTTTCCCTAGACGACAGCGAGCCGAGCGACCCTGAGGGTGGCCGGGGGGGGGGGCTACGCAAGTTAAAATGGCTTAATGTTGCAGTTACTAGTTCATTAATTATTTTGCTTTGTCTAAAGTATTGTTAATGGCAAGATGTTGGGATCTGTCAAGGCGGCTACTTTTGTACGAATAGGAAATGTAAAACTGAAGCATTAACTTTCTTCTTTCTACAGCTGCTGTCAGATCTATTGAGTGTTTCCAACATATTCTGCTTTATATATAATGTTTACTCAGTTTTGAATGTGACTGGTTGTGGGTTTAAAGAATTCTTGGTGATGTGGTACAGTACTACCTCAGCTTTGGACATACATGTCTGCCTGCTGCTGTATCATGTGTGATTTCTGTATGGTATGTCTTTGCAGAAATCAAAGGCAGAGGTATGAATTTTAGTCTCCCCATTTTCTGTCATTCTAGTTGTGTTTATTGACCATTCCTAACAAGCCTGACTGCTCTTTTACATTTACTTTGGTTTTCTCCTTTGCTACTTGTTGATTTCACTGGCATGTGATAACTTTTAAGATACTTTGCAGGGAATTTCACACAGATGTCTTGAAGCTTCTGGAGACAGTGATCCTAGACACGCAAAATTAATGCTGCACAGCTGACTCTATTGATAGGTCAGTTACTTGATGTGCTAAGTGACAATATCAGTCTGGTCTGCAAGCTTCCTTGAACTAAATAACTTAGCCAGTGTTGTCTGGTTTGATGCAGACCCAATTAATATAACCCCATTGCCTTACACTGCAACCTTTGAGCAGCCAGTGGCCTATAGACAGTGCTGTCTGTTTGCAAAGCTTCTCTTTAAAATTCAGATTGATTATTGCTTGCAATTCACATTAAGAACTGAAGACTGGTTCTTGTTTACAAGATAAGCAAGGAGTATTGGTTGGGAGTTTAACTTACTCAAACACAACTCTTTGATCCCTGGAAGAGTCAGCTGTTGTGTTAGAGAGCTGAGTAATCTCATGTGAGATTTCAATATGCAGGTCGATTGGGTAAATCAGGTCGGAAATGGATCTCAAGAGAGTGAGTTTGCTGAATGCCTATGAATAGCTTTTTGGAGGAGTTTGTCTTCAGCCAACTTGGGGATCAACTATACTGGATTGGGTGTTATGTAATGAACCAGAGGTGATCAGGGAGTTTAGGGTTATAGAACTCTTAAGGAGGCAGTGATCACAACATAATTGAGTTCAACCTGAAATTGGATAGGGAGAAAGTTGTTGTGGCTATCCCTCCAATTTGAGGATGATGGTCTTTGTTCCATTGATGTATTTATGGGCTCTTAAGTGGCTAGAAGTGGCCCACAGAGCGAAGACGCCTGTGCGTGTATTTGTTTAACGTGTGCTTGATGTTGCATTCCAAGAAGCACACGATACTTCACAAATCAACAAACTGATTCCAATGGCATGGAAACCACGATGATTGGAGCTGGTGGATTTGTTGCAGCCTTCATCCTCCTTCACAGCCGTTGAGTTTGAAGTAACTTCATCCGCCTGTTCCACCATTGAGGTCTTGGTTGGAGTCTTGGTTGGATTGTTCTTTGTCAGGGACCTCACCCTCGACCTTACCGCCGTGGGTGACTCTACCAGGAGCATAGCTCCAGACGGCATCACTCTCAGGATCACAGGACCACACAAGCTTCTCCACCACGACAAGGTGACAATCCACGGAGAAGAGGGAGAAAGTAAAGTCTGACATAGTGGTATTTTAGTGGAGTAAAGGAAATTATAATGGTATGAGAGAGAAGTTGGCTAAAGTAACTGGAAGAAGCAGCGCAGCAATGGCGTGAGTTTCTAGGAAAAATTAGGAAGCTGCAGGATATTGCAAAAACAAAGAAATACTCAATGGCAAAGTAGTACAACCGTGGCTGACAAGGGAAGTCAAAGTTAACGTAAAAGCAAAAGAGAGGGCATACAACAAAGCAAAAATTAACAGGAAGGCAGAGGACTGGAAAGCTTTAAAAGCCCTACAGAAAGCAACTAAAAGAATCATTAGGAGGGAAAAGATGAAATATGAAAGCAAGCTAGCAAACAATACAGGTGTCCAAACAACAGGAATTCTGCAGATGCTGGAAATTGAAGCAACACACATCAAAGTTGCTGGTGAACGCAGCAGGCCAGGCAGCATCTATAGGAAGAGGCGCAGTCGACGTTTCAGGCCGAGACCCGTCGTCCTGACGAAGGGTCTCGGCCTGAAACGTCGAATACAAGTGTCCCCCACTTTTCGAACGTTCGCTTTACGAAACCTTGCTGTTATGAAAGACCTACATTAGTTACCTGTTTTTGCTAACAGAAGGTGTTTTCACTGTTACGAAGAAAGGTATCGTGCGATAAAAGGCAGGAGCCAAGCTCCTTCCCTGGAACTACCTTTTAGCCGGCATTGCTTAAACACACGCCTGTGAGCAGCTATTAGCAAGATGAGTTCTAAGGTATTGGAAAAGCCGAAAAGAGCTCAGAAGGGTGTTACACTTAGCGTAAAACTAGACATAAATAAGCATTTCGATCGTGGTGAGCGAAGTAAGGACAAAGTGAGTTTGGCTTGTGGAAGTTGATGAAGATGATGTTGAAGAGGATTTGGCATCCCATGACCAAGAACTGATAGATGAAGAGCTGATGCAATTGGAAGAGGAAAGGATAACAATCGAAACCGAATGCAGTAGCGAATGGACCGAAAGTGAAGTTGTCCAGGAACTGAACGTGAAACAACTGCATGAAATTTTCACTGCAATGATTGCAGAAATGTATGACTTTAATTTTGAAAGGGTACGTAGGTTTAAGGCATATTTGCAAGATGGTTTGAGTGCTTACAAAGAACTGTATGATAGAAAAATGCGCAAGGCTAAGCAGTCAAGCATACTGTCGTTTTTCAAGCCTTCCACATCAGCCACAGCAGACGACGAACCTCGACCTTCGACATCGAGGCAAGCAGACATAGAAGAAGATGACCTGCCTGCCCTGATGGAAACAGATGACAATGAGATGACACCCCAGTGTCCCACCACCCCAACCCCCAGGCCGCGGACAGGTACATTGCCGCGGAGAATGCAGCGGTAGCCGGGACACACCCAACACATCTTTAAGAAAAAGCTGAAATAAACAAGCTAATTAATTAGGTGCCACCCGGCATGTAAATGTCGGCCCATATCAGAGGTGATTGCTGATTGCGTTGCCTCTGATCTGGGCCAACATTTACATGCTGGGCGGCACCTAATTAATTAGCTTGTTTATTTCGGCTTTTTTTTTAAGATGTGCTGGGTGCATCCCAGCCACCGCTGCACCACTGCATGCTTCGCGGATCGGTATCGGTTGGCCGCCTGGAGGTTAGGGACCACTGCACCACCCCAACCTTTGACAACTCAGCCTAACACACCATCATCAGTGTGCTCGGCGCTGTCTTCCCAATTCCAGTAAGTGATACTACCCTGTACATACATTATTTCTGCTTTATATAGGCTGTGTATTTTTATGTGTTATTTGGTATGATTTGGCAGCTTCATAGCTTAAAGGTTACTGGAGAGAGTGTTTCTGCCAAGAGCGCTTGCGTGAGATTTTCGCTTCAGAGAATGGTGCGGCAATGATTGTAGAAAAGTATTTCTACTTTATATAGGCTGTGTATTTATCATATCATTCCTGCTTTTACTATATGTTACTGTTATTTTAGGTTTTATGTGTTATTTGGCATGCTTTGGTAGGTTATTTTTTGGGTCTGTGAATGCTCACAAATTTTTCCCATATAAATAAATGGTAATTGCTTCTTCACTTTACGACATTCCGGCTTACGAACTGTTTCATAGGAACGCTCTATCTTCGGATGGCGGGGGAAATCTATATCAAAGTGGATAGTAAAAGCGTTTTCAAATACGTAAAAAATAAAAGAGAAATGAGAGTGGATTTTGAACTGCTTGAAAATGAGGCAGGAGAAATAATAATGGGGACCAAGGAGATGGCAGATGAACTAAATGAGTATTTTGCATCAGTCTTCATTGTGGAAAACACTAGCAGTGTGCCGGATGTTGAAGGGTGTGCAGGAAGAGAAGTGAGTGCAGTTACTGTTACAAGGGAGGAGGTGCTCAAAAAGCTGAAAGACCTAAGGGTACATAAATCACTTGGTCCAGATGAACTGCACCCTAGGGTTCTGAAAGAGGTAGTGGTAGAGATCGTGGAGGCAGTAATAACGATCTTTCAAAAATAATTGGACTCTGGCATGGTGCCACAGGACTGGAAAATTGCAAATGTCACTCCACTCTTTAAGAAAGGAGGAAGGCAGAAGAAAAGAAATTATAAACCAGTGGTTGGGAAGTTGCTGGAGTCAATTGTTAAGGATGAGGTTATGGAGTACCTGGTGACACAGGATAAAATAGGACAAAATCAGCATGGTTTCCTGACAAACCTGTTGGAATTCTTTGAGGAGATTACATAAGATAGATAAAAGGGATGCAGTAGATGTTGTATCTTTGGCCATTCAGAAGGCCTTTGACAAGGTGCCATGTATGAGGCTGCTTACCAAGTTAAAAGACCATAGCATTACAGGAAAGTTACTGCCATGGTTAGAGCATTGGCTGACTGGTAGGAGGCAGTGAATGAATTGAATTGACTTTATTTCTTACATCCTTCACATACATGAGGAGTAAAAATCTTTACATTACATCTCCGTCTAAATATGCAACGTGCAATCATAGTAATTTTCAATAATTTATAATAAATAAAACAGTCGATGTTATATTGTAATACACTTAAATCAGTGTGAGTTAATCAGTCTGATGGCCTGGTGAAAGAAGCTGTCCCGGAGCCTGTTGGTCCTGGCTTTTGTGCTGTGCTACTGTTTCCTGGATGGTAGCAGCTGGAATAGACTGTGGCTGGAGTGACTTGGGTCCCCAATGATCTTTCAGGCCCCCTTTCCACACCTGTCTTTGTAAATGTCCTGAATCATGGGAAGTTCACAACTACAGATGCGCTGGGCTGTCCACACCACTCTCTGCAGAATCCTGTGATTAAGGGAGGTACAGTTCCCATACCAGACAGTGATGCAGCCAGTCAGGATGCTGTCAATTGCGCCCTGTAGAAATTCTTAGGATTCAGGGGTCCATACCAAGCTTCCTCAACCGTCTGAGGTGAAAGAGACACTGTTGTGCCTTTTTCACCACACAGCTGGTGTGTACAGACCACATGAGGTCCTCGGTGATGTGGATGCCGAGGAACTTAAAGCTGTTTACCTTCTCACCCCCAAATCCATTGATGTCAATAGGGGTTAGCCCGTTTCCATTCTTACTCCTGTAATCCACAACCAGTTCCTTTATTTTTGCAACATTGAGAGAAAGGTTTTTTTCTTACAAGGGTCAGTCAGCATCAGTTGAAAAGATTAGTCGATTTTTCGAGCCGAAACCCTTCGTCAGGACTGAAGGAAGAACTTTGGGGAGGGTTTGAAGAATGCTGGTAGTCGAAAAAAACAGTAATTTTAAAGACAAAGGAGTGGGGGAGGGGAAGCAGGGAGGTGATTGGCAGGAGAACAATGCAAAGTAGTAGAAGGAGGCGGAACTATGAGGGAGGTGATGTGAAATAGGGATAGAGGAAGGGAGGGGGAGGGAATTACCAGAAGTTGGAGAATTCTATGTTCATACCAAGGGGCTGGAGACTACCTAGACGGTATATGAGGTGTTGCTCCTCCAACCTGAGTTTAGCCTCATCATGGCAGTAGGAGAGCTTCTTCGAGCACCTCCACTCCGTCCGCCACAACAGACAGGATCTCCTGGTCGCCACCGACTTCAACTCTGCTTCCCATTCCCATTCAGATATGTCCATACATGGCCTCCTCTACTTGTGTTTAAGGTTTTTTTCTTGACACCACTGTGTCAGAGAGATGACTTCTTCTCTGTAGGCCACTTCGTTGTTTGAGATTAGGCCAATCCATGTAATGTCATCAGCAAATTTAATTAGCAGATTAGAGCTGTGGGTGGCAAAGCAGTCATGGGCATACAGAGAGGAAAGGAGGGGGCTTAGTACACAGCCCTGGGGGCTCCTGTGTTGAGAGTAAGAGGGTTGAAGGTGAGTGAGCCCGCTCTTACCACCTGCCAGTGATCTGACAGGAAGTTTAGGATCCAGCTGCACAAGGCAGGGTCAAGGTCGCGGTCCCTGAGCATCCTATCGAGCCTGGATGAAATTATGGTGTTGAATGCTGAACTATAGTCCAAGAACAGCATTCTCACATAAGCATCCTTCTTCTTCAGATGTGTAAGGACGGTTTGTAGAGCAGTGGCTATTGCGTTATCTGTCAATCGGTCGTGTTGGTAGGCGAATTGTAGGGGGTCCAGTGTGGGTGAAAGCATGCTGCAGATGTAGTCCTTGACCAGCCTCTCAAAGCATTTGCTTATTATTGAGGTGAGTGCAACAGGACGCCAGTCATTCAGACATGTTACCTTGGTCTTTTTTGGTACAGGGACAATGGTGGATAATTTGAAACAGGAGAGCACTCTACTCTGGGAGAGGGAGAGATTAAAAATGTCAGTAAACGCACTTGCCAGTTGTGCTGTGCACATCCTGAGTACTCGCCCTGCGATGTCGTCCAGTCCCGCAGCCTTGCGACTGTCCACTCGCTGGAAACGCCTGTGTACCTCAGCCCCAGAGATGACTAGGTTGCAGGTTGTAGCGGTGGCTTTCCTCGGAGGCTCAGAGTTAGTGACATCGAACGGAGCGTAAAAGTGATTGATCTCCTCTGGGAGAGAAGCCGCGATGTCGGCGGTGCCACTATGTTTGGCTTTGAAGACTGCAATGGTATGCAGCCCTCGCCATAAGTCATGTGTGCTATTTCTTGCGAATCTTGACTCAGTCTTGTCCCTGTATTGTTGTTTTGCAGCCTTGATAGCTTTGCGCAGATTGTACCTACTTTTCTCAAGCTCCTGCTGATTGCCAGCAATGTTAACTCTCTGTCGTGCAGTAAGTGGGGTCGCACAAAACTATTGATCCAGGGTTTCTGGTTCGGGAAGACCCTGACCGACTCCTGAGGGATAGCACCATCGATGCACTTCTGGATGAAGCACGTGACTCCATTCATGAACTCGGAGACATCCTCATCATGGAAGACATTCCAGCCGACGTCATCGAAGCAATCTTGCAGCATGGAGACCAATTGGTCAGACCAACAGTGGACGGTTTTAACTATGGCTGCCTCTTGTTTCAGCAAAAGCGGGATCGAAGAGTGATCTGATTTTCCAAAAGCTGGGTGAAGCACAGCTTTGTAAGCATTGTGGAAGGGAGTGTAGCAGTGGTCAAGTATCTTATCTCCAGGAGTGCTCACCTGGATGTGCTGACAAAACTTCGGAGAGACTTTTGTCAGCAACGCTCGATTAAAGTCACTGGCGACAATGAAGGCAGCCTCTGGGTGTGTAGTTCCAGCATGTTGATGTCTCGTACAGTTCGAGAGCCAGATCAGTATCAGCCTGCGGTGAAATGTACAGCCGTGAACTCCCTAGACAGCCAGTAGGGTCTGCACAGTAGCACCAGGTACTCCAGGCCTAGGGAATGAAAGGGTTTGAGGGCATGCACATTCTGGGGGTCGCACCAAGCATTGTTGACCATGAAGCATACCCCTCCTCCTTTACACTTCCCAGAGAGGTTTTTACACCTGTCAGCCTGGAACTGGGAGAACCCAGAGGGCTCGATGGCGTGATCTGGTATCTCATCTGTCAGCTAGGTCTCCACAAAGCGAAAAATGTTATATTCCTTTGTTTCCCACCGATAGGAGATTCTGACTCTCAGTTCGCACAGCTTATTGTCCAACGACTAAACATTGGCCAGGAGTATACTAGGGAGTAGTGGCCGATAAGCACACCATCTCAGCCTCACCAGGATGCCGGCCCTTCTCCCTCACTTCCGACACTTCTCCTGAGGTAGTGGTGGTGTAAGAGTTGAGTCTCCCATGGATCGCGCAAGCAGGGGATCCCAGGTGTAGGAAAGGCGGCATGTAGTGGGTAATGCCACCTTTCCGATGTTCAGAAGGCTCAGTCTATCTGAGGTGACTATCAGCTACTTGAACAGAAAATACTAAGGAAATCATAGAAATTAGTAATATACTGTAGATTTGGAACAGAGCTCGCAACACGGCTGATGTACTCAGCGCCATCTTGAGTGGGACTAAAAGGATCCTTTTCTGGTTGGCTGCCAGTGACTAGTGGTGCTCCACAGGGGTCAATGTTGGGACTGCTGTTATGTTGTTAATCAATGATTTAGATGGTGGAATAAATGGCTTTTTTGCCAAGTTTGCAGATGATACGAAGATTGGTGGAGGGGCAGGTAATGCTGAGGAAACAGGAAGGCTGCAAAAGGACTTAAACAGATTAGGAGAATGGGTAAGAGAGTGGCAAATAAAGTGCAATGTTGGAAAATGCATGGTCATGCACTTTGGTAGCAGAAATAAATGTGCAGACTGTTTTCTAAATGGGAAGAAAATCCAAAAATCTGAGATGCAAAGGGATTTGGGAGTCCTTGTGCAGAACGCCCTAAAGGTTAAATTGAAGGCAGAGTCACAAATGCCATGTTAGCATTCATTTCAAGGGATCTAGAATACAAGAGCAGGGATGTGATGCTGAGGCTTTATAAAGCACTGATGAAGCCTCACCTTGAGTATTGTGAACAGTTTGGGGCACCCTATCTAAGAAAAGATGTGCTGGCATTGGAGAGGGTTCAGAGGAGGTTCACAAGGATGATTCCGGGAATGAAAGGGTTATCGTATGATGGCCTGGATCTGTACTCACTGGAATTTGGAAGCATGAGGGGGGATCTCATTGAAACCTTTTGAATATTGAAATACCTAGAAAGTGTAGATGTGGAAAGGATGTTTCCCATGGTGGGGGAGTCTAGGACAAGAGGGCACAGCCTCAAGGTAGAGGGGCACCCATTTGAAACAGACATGCGGAGAAATTTCTAAAGTCAGAGGGTGGTGAATTTGTGGAATTTATTACTACAGGCAGCTGTGGAAGCCAGGTCATTGGGTGCACTTAAGGCAGAGATTAATCAGTTCTTGATTGGACATGACATCAAAAGTAACGGGGAGAAGAGTGGGGAGTGGGGCTGAGGAGGGGATAAAAGGAACAGCCATGATTGAATGGCAGAGCAGACTTGATGGACCAAATGGCCTAATTCTTCTCTTATGTCTTATGGTCTTATAAAAGGCCCCCCAGGCACTGGATAGTGAATATCCATCACAATGTATCCTTCTCTACCCTCCGGCTAAGCATTCCACATACTCACCACTCTGTAAAAGACTTACCTCTGACATTCATGCTATACCTTCCTCCAATCACCTTTAAATTATGCCCTCTTGTATCTGCTATTTCTGTCACTGGCTATCCACTTGATCTATGTTTCTTATCAACACGTACCACTCTATAATGTCACTTCTCATCAAAGACCCAGTTACGAGATAAATGACAGTGAATCTTCGGAAGATTGGCGTCAGCCAAACAAGGTGGTCAATATCTGTTACTATGCCACAGGTTAACAAATTAACAGGTCAATTCTTGTTTTACCCAAAATGGTAGTTCCTTCATAAAATTTGCCATGATTTAATACAATAAGGTGTAATTTACAGTGCAACCATAAAAGGAGAATTCCTCTCACTTGCAAAACTCATGCTGTATTGACGTGACATTGATTATTCTTCACTGAGAGGCCAATCTCCTTTTGGCTGGATTACATCCCTTCAGAATGCAGTGGTGGGTGACCCTGTGCTCACAAAGGTTTTATAATGACTGCACTGAACTGCGCTGCATCCTCTGGCATCTGATCCTTGTCCTTGGAATGTGTTCATCTGCACCATCCAGCCATGTTCAGCTCCTTCTGTTGAAAAGCTCACACACTCCAGCCAGATTAAAAGGCACCTTTCAGCACCCAGACTGCTGAAAGATGGGGTGTCTTATTTTTCCTCTTGGGAAAAACTCTGAGAGTACCAAAGAGGCATAATTTTAAGGGGGAAAGTACAGGGGTTATATCAGAGGTAAGATTTTACACAGAGATGGTGAATGCATGGAACACGCAGTTGGAGTAGTAAAAGCAGATACTTTAGAGATATTTAAGAATCTCTTGGATAGACAGATGGATTGCAGTAAAATGGAGGGCTATGTATGTGGGAAGGGTTAGACTGATCTTAGAATAGGTTAAAAGCTTGGCACATCATAGGCCGAACAGCCTGTAATGTGCTGTAGTGTTCTGTGTATGGAGTCCTGTTTTACCCAGCTGTGTGCAATGAACCTTCGCAAAGATGACTACATCTATTTCCAGACACAAGAGAGACTTCTAATGCTAGAATCTGGAATGGAAATAGCAGACTGGTGGGGGAGATCAGCAGGCTGAACTGTATCTGTGGAAGTAGTATTCTGATGCAAAATCTTGACCCAAAACATTGCCCATCATAGGCGCTGCCCGACCTGCTTAGTTCATCCAGAAAATTGTCTTGTGTGCCGACCTGCATACTTTCCTGTGAAACAGAAAGTCTAACAGGAACAGGAAGTGGATGAAGCCCTCACCAAAGGGGCAGCCACCCTTGAGCACACAGTGCACTGGCACCGAAACACTTTCAGTGTTACCACTTCCCAGCAGACTCGGTACTCTACTATTGGAATTGGAGCATTAATATTATCAGAATCAGAATCCTTTATTATCGCCAAGTATGTGGACACATACAGGGAATTTGATGCCGGTTTCCCTGAGCTCTCGCTGTACAGAATAAAAAAAAACAAACAAAACAATAGTGCAAATAATCATGAACTCTATACAATGAGGTACACCTGTGTATGTACAGGTGCGTTCACCAGCAACTTTGATGTGTGTTGCTTGAATTTCCAGCATCTGCAGAATTCATTGTATGTACAGGTGGACTTGGTTTATAATAGACTAAAATTCAAGTGTTCATAAGACTGATGGCATACTGAAAGAAACTGTTCTTGTACATATTTGTCCTGGCATACAGTGATCTAAAGTGCCTACCAGAAGGAAGGAGTTGGAACAGGTGATGTCCAGGGTGTGATGGGTCTACAATGATGCTGCTTGCTCGCTTCCTGACTCTAGATGCATATAAGTCCTGGATCGAGGGCAGCTTCACACCAATAATCCTTTCCGCAGCCCTGACGGTTCTTTGGAGTCTATTCTTGACTTGTTTGGTAGCTGATCCAAACCAGACAGTGATGGACGAACAGAGAACAGACTGGATTGTTCCAGAATA
Source organism: Mobula hypostoma (assembly GCF_963921235.1). Taxonomy (NCBI): domain Eukaryota; kingdom Metazoa; phylum Chordata; class Chondrichthyes; order Myliobatiformes; family Myliobatidae; genus Mobula; species Mobula hypostoma. The sequence continues at coordinate 28,545,649 of NC_086115.1, read as the reverse complement.
GAACTGACACATTTACCAAGATACAATGGCTTACATCCTTCTCATGCTGATCAAATCATTATGCAGTGCATTGAGGTAGAACAAGGTAAAATTATAAGAATGCAAAATAAAGTATAACAGCTACCAGAGAAAGCACAGTGCAGATAAACAAAAAAGTGCAAGATCATAATGAAGTAGACTATGAGGTCAAGAGAAACCCATTGGACTGCCACGCCCTACTAGAGAAAGCATGTAAAAATTAGTAAAGGTGATGCAGAATGGTAAAGGAAAAGAACTGAGGAAATCCAAGTGTAAGCCCTCAACTATTTTTAAAACCCACTGCGAACCGCAAACCCAATCATCGCTTAGGTATACCTTTAAAGGCAGTGATGAAATTCATAGCACACCAGAAAAGATTTCTGAAGCGTTATACATGACTAAACAATTGCTGGGGAGGCATTAGTGAAGCTGTCGGTGGATCATGAACAATGCTGATCGAGTTTCCAGCTGTACCAGTAACCTTGCTCCTGTGAAAGAGCATCAGCGTGGAGAGATCAATGTCATCCTTCTCTTGCGAAACCATGGTAACAAGTGTGTACCTGCTCAAGTGCCGGGTCCTTTGAAGAAATGTGATTGACTGGAAATGTGTCTTGGCCTGAAATTCTTGAAAAATCAAAGCAGATGCTGTGCAGTTGAAAGCTGGGTTAGCTGAAAGTGGAGACATTGTGCACACATTTTTGAGTGGTTCAATACCTGATTGAAAATTTGAGCGTTTTTTCCAGTGAGGTTTTTATTCTGCTTGCATTGACCATAGAATATGGATCACAGGGAGAGACCTTTCAGCCCAACATGTCTGTGCTGATCATGATACCAATATAACTCATTTCATTTGCCTGCACGTGGTTTCTATCACTCTATTCTCTGCCTGTCCATATGCCTTTTTAAAAGTCCATTGCTCTTTCATCTGCTTCTATCACCCCTGTGCCCCCTCCGGCAATGTGTTCCAAGCGCTTACAATTGTCTGCACAAAAATTTTGCCTTGCAAATAGCCTTTAAACTTTCTTTCTCTTGCCTTAAACCTACACTCTCTAGTATCTCTAGTGTTTGATCTTTTCACCCTGGGGATTAAAGCTCTGTCCATCTACCCCATCTACACCTCTCATATTTTTGTATGCTTGCATTCGGCTACCCCTCAACCTCCAAACTTCAGAGAAAACAATCCAAGTGTACCCATTCTCTCCTCACATTTTAATCCAGACACCACCCTCGTGAACCTCTTAGAGTCATAGTCATAGAAAAGTACAGCACAGAAACAGACCCTTCAGCCCATCTAGTCCATGATGAACCATTTAAGCTGCCAACTCCCATTGACCTGCAACATAGCCCTCTCTACCCCTACCATCCATGTCCCTATCCAACTTTCTCTTAAGCATTGGAATTGACCTCGCTTGCACGACTTCTGCTGGCAGCTCATTCCACACTTTCACAACCGTCTGAGTGAAGACGTTTCCCCTTAATCTTTTCACCTTTCACCCTTAATCCGTGATTTCTGGTTGCTGTCCCACCCAACCTCAGTGGATAAAGCCTGCTTGCATTTACCCAACCTATACCCCTCATAATTTTGTATACTTCTATCAAATCTCCCCTCAATCTTCTGCATTCCAAGTCCTAACCTATTCAATCCTTCCTCATGTAACATGCCGTAAGGTTTCACTGATAATGTAATGGTTTCTCTGTAGCAGCAATGTTTGGGTTATGACTAGAGTTAACGGGGTTGGGAATGCTATTGTTCTTTCTTGTGAGTCTGGAAGAAAGATTTTCACTGTCTTTTGCTGGGGAGAGATGAGGAGAGAAGATGTGAATGGAGAGAATGTAGACCACCGGACAGAGTGAACTTGGAGCGAGGGTCTGAAGGGCAGCGACGATCGGAGGAGGTCGATGGTGGACGAACAGCTTGTCAGTGAGCTCCAACATTGCGCAATAGACTGTTTCATAAGAATGGGCCCTTTTTCTTTCATTTCGTTTTCTTTACTAACCATATAGTCAAAGTAAGAATTATAAAGCTTAATCGTTTAACGATATATTGTGCACTGTTTGTTATTTCGGGTTACTGATTTGTAACAGGGGACACATTGCACAGTGTCCACCCAAATGAGATTTCTTAAGTTTGGCTGGGCTGGGGGCTATCACCCCCTATATTAAGCCGCTAGCCAAAGCGAGAGTTACACTTATAACTCATGTCCACTGGTCCCATCAACATCTTTGTACACTTTCTCTGTACTAATTCAATCTTATTTACATCTTTCCTATAGGCAGGGGATCAAAACTGCACACGATACTCCAAATTAGGCCTCATCAACATCTCATACAACTTCCTCATAACATCCCATCTCCTGTACTGGAGATAGAGCTCTAACAGTGTTCCTCACTGTCCGCTACACTTCAACCAGGATGTGATCTGCAAATTTGCTGATCCAGTTAACCACATTATCATCTAGATAATTGATAAAGATGGCAAACAACAACAGACCCAGTACCGATCCCTGTAGCACTCCACTAGTCACGGGCCTCCAGTCAGAGCAGAAGCTATCTACTACCGCTCTCTGGCTTCTCCCACAAAGCCAATGCCTAATCCAATTTACAACCTCATCTTGAATGCTGAGTGACTGAACCTTCTTGACCAACCTCCCATGTAGGATCTTGTCAAAAGCCTTGCTGAAGTCCATGTAGACAACATCCACTGTCTTGCTTTCATCAACTCTCCTGGTAACTTCCTCAATAAAGTTTGGTTCAACATGACCTACCATATACAAAGCCATGCTGACAAAAGGATCATTCAACTAATCTTCCTGGCATCTCTATTGTCCTAACTGAGTAAATATAAAGCAGTAAAACCAAATAATAGCCAACATGTGCCCTAACAAAAGTTTAACAAAGCTTCAAAATGACTTGCCAGCATTTATATTCAATGGCTTGTGCCATATACTTTATACTTTATTGTCGCCAAACAATTGATACTAGAATGTACAATCATCACAGCGATATTTGATCCTGTGCTTTCCGCTCCCTGGATTACAAATATTAAATATTAAAAATAGTAAAAATTAGAAGATATTAAAAATTTAAATTATAAATCATAAATAGAAAATAGAAAACTGCAAAGTAAGGTAGTGCAAAAAAACCGAGAGGCAGGTCCGGATATTTGGAGGGTACGGCCCAGATCCGGGTCAGGATTCGTTCAGCAGTCTTATCACAGTTGGAAAGAAGCTGTTTCCAAATCTGGCCATATGAGTCTTCAAGCTCCTGAGCCTTCTCCTGGAGGGAAGAGGGACAAAAAGTGTGTTGGCTGGGTGGGTTGGGTCCTTGATTATCCTGGCAGCACTGCTCAGACAGCATGTGGTGTAAAGTGAGTCCAAGGATGGAAGCTTGGTTTGTGTGATGTGCTGTGCCCTGTTCATGATCTTCTGCAGCTTCTTTTGGTCTTGGGCAGGACAACTTCCATACCAGGTTGTGATGCACTCTAGAAGAATGCTTTCTACAGTGCATCTATAAAAATTAGTGAGGGTTTAAGGGGACAGGCCAAATTTCTTTAGTTTTCTCAGGAAATAAAGGCACTGGTGGGCCTTCTTGGCAGTGAACTCTGCTTGGTTGGACCAAGTCAGGTCATTTGTGATATTGACCCCAAGGAACTTAAAGCTTTTGACCTGTTCCACTTGTGCACCACCGATATAAATTGGGTCATGCGGTCCGCTACTCCTTCTGAAGTCAACAACCAATTCCTTCATCTTGCTGATGTTGAAGGATAGGTTATTGTCTTCGCACCATGCCACCAGGTTCTTAATTTCCTCTCTGTACTCAAACTCATCATTACCTGAGATACGGCCCACAATTGTTGTGTCATCAGCAAACTTATATATTGAGTTTGATGGAAACTTGGCTACACAATAATGGGTGTACAGTGAGTACAGCAGGGGGCTGGGTACACAGCCTTGTAGGGCACTGGTGCTCAGAGTGATTGTAGAGGAGAGGTTGTCCCCTATTTTAACAGCTTGGATCCTGTCTGTGAGGAAGTTGAAGATCCAGCTGTAGATCTGAGTGCTAAGGCCAGGTTCCGGAGCTTAAGAATCAGTTTATTTGGAATAATGGTATTAAAGGCAGAGCTGTAGTCAATGAAAAGGAGCCTTACATATGCCTTCTTTGTCATGCTATCTACTTGTCTTGCGGCTTTCAGAGATTTATGGACTTGCATGACAAGATCCCTCTGTACATTAATATCTCTGAAGAGTCCTACCTTTTCCTGTGTAGTTTCCTCTAGCTTTTAAACTTCCGAAATGCATCATCTCACACTCATCCAGATTAATCTCCAAATTCCATATCTTACATACCCTTTGACAAAATTCCTCATTTTCCACAAATCCACAAATTTTTGCATCATCTGAAAGCTTTCTGTTTAGACCACCAACATTCTGCGGCAACAGGCGAGATTTAAGGATGGTGTGTTGCCTCCCTGGTGCCAGGATCCAGGACGTCACGGACTGATTGCAGGGAATCCTCAAGGGTGAAGGTGAACATCTGGAAGTGGTGGTGCATGTCGGCACAAATGATGTGGGGAAGAAGAGGAAAGACATTCTACAGTGTGACTTCAGAGAACTTGGAAGAAGGCTGAAAAGCAGGACTTCCAGGGTGGTTATCTCCAGTTTGCTTCCAGTTCTTCGTGCTGGAGATGGCAGGAACAGGGAGATAATGGATCTGAATGTTTGGCTGAGGAACTGGTGCTGGAAGCAAGGGTTTACATTCTTGGACCACTGGGGTATGTTTTGGGGTAAGGATGAACTGTACAAAAGGGACAGGTTGCACCTTAACAGGCGGGGAACCAGCATTCTGGATGAACTGAAAGAAATTTATATTAGGTAGGAAATGGTGTTTGATAGACTGTTGGGTCTGAAGGCTGATAAGTCCCCAGGACCTGATGGTCTGCATCCCAGGGTACTTAAGGAGGTAGCTTTAGAAATCGTGGACGCATTGGTAATCATTTTCCAATGTTCTATAGATTCAGGATCAGTTTCTGTGGATTGGAGGGTGGCTAATGTTGTCCCACTTTTCAAGAAAGGAGGGAGAGAGAAACCAAGGAATTATAGACCAGTTAGCCTGACGTCAGTGGTGGGAAAGATGGTAGAGTCAATTATAAAAGATGAAATTACAACACATTTGGATAGCAGTAACAGGATAGGTTGGAGTCAGCATGGATTTACGAAGGGGAAGTCATGCTTGACTAATCTTCTGGAATTTTTTGAGGATGTAACTATGAAAATGGACAAGGGAGAGCCAGTGGATGTAGTGTACCTGGACTTTCAGAAAGCCTTTGATAAAGTCCCACATAGGAGATTAGTGGGCAAAATTAGGGCGCATGGTATTGGGGGCAGAGCACTGACATGGATTGAAAATTAGCTGGCTGACAGGAAACAAAGAGTAGCGATTAACCTTTCGGAATTCCTTTCGGAATGGCAGGCGGTGACCAGTGGGGAACCGCAGGGTTCAGTGCTGGGACCACAGCTGTTTACAATATACATTAGCGTTTTAGATGAAAGGATTAAAAATAACATTAGCAAATTTGCAGCTGACACAAAGCTGGGTGGCAGTGTGAAATGTTAGGAGGATGTTATGAGAATGCAGGGTGACTTGGACAGGCTGGGTGAGTGGGCGGATGCCTGGCAGATGCAGTTTAATACTTTATACTTTATTGTCGCCAAACAATTGGTACTAGAACGTACAATCATCACAGCGATATTTGATTCTGCGCTTCACACTCCCTGGATAACAAATATTAAATATTAAAAATATTTAAAATAGTTAAAATTAGTAAATATTAAAAATTTAAATTATAAATAGAAAATAGAAAAAATGGGAAGTAAAGTAGTGCAAAAAAACCGAGAGACAGGTCTGGATATTTGGAGGGTACGGCCCAGATCCGGGTCAGGATCCGTTCAGCAGTCTAATCACAGTTGGAAAGAATCTGTTCCCAAATCCGGCCATACGAGTCTTCAAGCTCCTGAACCTTCTCCCGAAGGGAAGAGGGACGAAAAGTCTGTTGGCTGGGTGGGTCGTGTCCTTGCTTATCCTGGCAGCACTGCTCCGACAGCGTGCGGTGTAAAGTGAGTACATGGACGGAAGATTGGTTTGTGTGATGTGCTGTGCCATGTTCACGATCTTCTGCAGTTTCTTTCAGTCTTGGACAGGGCAACTTCCATACCAGGTTGTGATGCGCCTCAGAAGAATGCTTTCTACAGTGCATCTATAAAAATTAGTGAGGGTTTTAGGGGACAGGCCAAATTTCTTTAGTTTTCTCAGGAAGTAAAGGCACTGGTGGGCCTTCTTGGCAGTGAACTCTGCTTGGTTGGACCAAGTCAGGTCATTTGTGATATTGACCCCAAGGAACTTAAAGCTTTTGACCTGTTCCACTTGTGCACCACCGATGTAAATTGGGTCATGTGGTCTACTACTCCTTCTGAAGTCAACAACCAATTCCTTCGTCTTGCTGACGTTGAGGGATAGGTTATTGTCTTCGCACCATGCCACCAGCTTCTTAATTTCCTCTCTGTACTCAAACTCATCATTACCCAAGATACGGCCTACAATTGTTGTGTCATCAGCAAACTTATATATTGAGTTTGATGGAAACTTGGCTACACAATCATGGGTGTACAGTGAGTACAGCAGGGGGCTGAGTACACAGCCTTGTAGGGCACTGGTGCTCAGAGTGATTGTAGAGGAGAGGTTGTCCTCTATTTTAACAGCCTGGGTCCTGTCTGTGAGGAAGTTGAAGATCCAGCTGTAGATCTGAGTGCTAAGGCCCAGGTTCTGGAGCTTAGGAATCAGTTTATTTGGAATAATGGTATTAAAGGCAGAGCTGTAGTCAATGAAAAGGAGCCTTACGTATGTGTCGTTATTCTCCAGGTGTTCTAAGGAAGAATGTAGTGCCAGAGAGATGGCATCTGCTGTTGACCTGTTGCTCCGGTAGGCAGATTGCAAAGCGTCGAGGTTGACCAATAGGCTGTGGCTGATGTGTGCCATAACCAATCGCTCGAAGCACTTCATAGCAATTGATGTCAGAGCCACTGTTCGATAGTCATTCAGGCATGCCACCTTGCTCTTCTTGGGACTATCGTTGCCTTCTTGAAACATGAGGGGATCTTAGACTGAAGCAAGGAGCAGTTGAAGATGTCAGCAAACACGCCAGCTAGCTCGCTTGCACAGGCCCGGAGAACCCGTCCTGGGACGCCATCTGGGCCCATCGCCTTCCTTGGATTTATCTTTAGGGAGGCTCTTCTAACGTCCTCCAGTGTGACCATGAATCTCGATGCCACCAGGTCTGGTTCATCCGGAGGGAGTGGGACGCTCCTCTTCTGTTCGAATCTTGCGTAGAATATGTTAAGTTCGTCAGGAAGAGAAGCGCCACAGTTATTGATATTCCCAGCCTTTTCTTTGCGCCCAGTGATCTCATTTAGACCCTGCCATAGTCTACTGGCATTCCTTTGGTTAGCCTGGGCTTCCAACTTCGCTCGATATTGCCTCTTGGTGCCCTTAATGGCTTTCCGGAGTTCATGCCTGGAATCCGAGTAGCGACTGGTATCCCCGGACCTAAAAGCCGCAGCTCTAGCCTTTAAAAGGGACTTGACCTCATAATTCATCCAAGGTTTCCGGTTAGGGAATAACTGGATCGTCTTGTGAGACACACAGTCCTCCGTGCATTTCTAAATAAAGTCCGTGACAGCTGAGGCATATTCATCAAGGTTAGCTGCTGGGTCCTTGAATACTAACCAGTCCACCAATTCAAAGCAGTCACAGAGGACCTCATCTGTTTCCTCTGTCTAAGGCGATACTACTTTTGACACCGTGACCTCCCATTTCAGTTTCTGTTTGTAAGCCGGGAGGAGGAGTACGGCCTGATGGTCCGATTTTCTGAAGTGAGGTCGTGGGACGGAACGGTAGGCATCCTTGACTGCTGTGTAGCAGTGGTCAAGTATATTTGGGTCTCTAGTGGGGCAGGAGACATGTTGGTATAACTTTGGCAGCACCTTTCTGAGGTTGGCCTGGTTAAAGTCCCTGGCTGTAACGAGCAAAGCCTCCGGATACCTGGTCTCAAGTTCACTGATGTTTGCATACAGTATGTTCAAAGCATACTCCACGTCCGCCTGGGGGGGAATGTAGACCGCTGTCAGTATGACCGAGGTGAATTCCCGTGGCAGATAGTAGGGACGACACTTCACCGACAGGTGTTCCAGGTCCGGGCTGCAGGAGCCTGTCAGTGCCACTGTGTCCGAGCACCACCCAGTGTTGATCAGTAGGCAAACACCACCTCCCCTCGTCTTGCTCGAAGGCGCCGTGCAGTCCTTCCGATGGATCGAAAATCCCTCCAGTTGGATGGCACAGTCAGGGTGGCAGGGGAGAGCCAGGTCTCAGTGAAACAGAATACACAGCAGTTCTGCATCTCCCTGCAGTAGGTGAGTCTCCCTTTAAGATCATCCACCTTGTTTTCTATGGCTTGCACATTAGCCAGTAGGATGGTGGGTGTAGGGACCCTGAAGCCCCCCAGCTTCAATCTGACCAGCAGCCCAGCTCTTTTCCCATGCTTTCTTGGTAAATAGTGCATTTTTCCAGGTTTCCATCGATGCGGTGTGTTGTTGTCAGCTCTTTGAGGTAGGTGGACACGTTCCGCGGGAATCGATTGGCGGGTCACGTCGTCAGACGCTCCGGGTTGGGCCGAGTAACGGGGGAGGCTCTGCTGCCACTTCCAGTTGCCGGGGGCCCGGGCTGTCGATTGGGTCAGGCCCCGAAGCCGACACTTAATCCCAGATGGCCGGGCTCCTTGCTGAAACAAGTCCGTAAACCGAGTCACGGTTGCGGAAGCCTTTGCTCCAGCCAAACCTTGAGCTCGATTTCCGAGGTTGGCGGCGGAGGCCTCACTTCCGGCAGCTGTGGATGGCCACCACGGGGCTTTATGGTGGTCACTCCGGGGAAGCATCTGGGGCACCTTATGTTATCCACTTTGGAGGTAAGAACAGGAAGGCAGATTATTATCTAAATGGAGTCAAGTTAGGAAAAGGGGAAGTACAATGAGATCTAGGTGTTCTTGTGCATCAGTCACTGAAAGCAAGTATGCAGGTACAGCAGGCAGTGAAGAAAGCTAATGGCATGCTGGCCTTCATAACAAGGGGAATTGAGTATAGGAGCAAAGAGGTCCTTCTGCAGCTGTACAGGGCCCTGGTGAGACCACACCTAGAGTACTGTGTGCAGTTTTGGTCTCCAAATTTGAGGAAGGACATTCTTACTATTGAGGGAGTGCAGAGTAGGTTCACAAGGTTAATTCCCGGGATGGTGGGACTGTCATACATTGAAAGATTGGAGCAACTGGGCTTGTATACACTGGAATTTAGAAGGCTGAGAGGGGATCTGATTGAAACATATAAGATTATTAAGGGATTGGACACGCTGGAGGCAGGAAGCATGTTCCCGCTGATGGGTGAGTCCAGAACTAGAGGCCACAGTTTAAGAATAAGGGGTAGGCCATTTAGAACGAGTTGAGGAAAAACTTTTTCACCCAGAGAGTGGTGGATATGTGGAATGCTCTGCCCCAGAAGGCAGTGGAGGCCAAGTCTCTGGATGCTTTCAAGAAAGAGATGGATAGAGCTCTTAAGGATAGTGGAATCAAAGGTTATGGGGATAAGGCAGGAACTGGATACTGATTGTGGATGATCAGCCATGATCACAGTGAATGGCGATGCTGGCTCGAAGGGCCAAATGGCCTACTCCTGCACCTATTGTCTATTGTCTATTTTCATCCAAATTATTTACATGTAATATAAACAGCTGACATCCTAGCAGCAATCTTGCAAAACTCTCTGGTCACAGATCTCCAGCCAAAAAAAAATGCCCCTCCACCATTATCTTCAGTCTTCTATGACCAAAGCAATTTTGTATCCAACTTCCCAAGTCGCTGTGATTTAATCCTCTGAATTATCCTTCAATGAAGGACTTGGCTAAATGATTTACAGTGTACCATGTAAAACACTTGTAAATAATGTTCGTCAGGCATGGAATGCATATTATTCAACTCAAGTGACTTCATTCACTGATCTTATTTCTTTGAAGAACAATCAGGTTTTTCTAACTTTGCTCCATGATATTTAAAGGGCCAACATTCCTACTGTGCCTCCTGTGAATCTTCATGCATGTGCCTTATCTCCTTTGCCTTTGGAGATCAGGGCTGTGGTCACTCTGAGCTTCCAATCCTCAGAATCCTTCTTACAGTCTGGAGACCAGGCTGCTGCAGATGGTGGAAACACCTCACAGTATACAGCTCACTGCTGTATAAGGTCAGGTCACCCAAACATTACATTCAGATTTCAGCTAACTTTCCTTCAGGCTAGAGAAACAGATGGGACAGGCATGGGTATTTGCCTCTAATACAGATTTTTCAAATTGTTGTCCTGTGTGTACTACACTCATGTCTTAGAGACACCCTTAAGCAATAAGCCACCAGAAACCCCTGACATCCTGAAGGGTTACTAGAACCCTTCGTGTGGAAAGAGGCTTCCTGTGCCCACAGTTCTTCATTTAAGTACATTGGACTCCTCTCCCAATCCCTTTATTAATATCTGCATTCATACATTCAGCACCAACCTCACCCCAGGGATGAAAAGGGATTACCTGCATTGTGGCATGGGCCTATAGGAGCTGATTACACAGATTGCAGCTGTGAGGCTAAATTCAAGCAGTTGCAAGAACTTACAACAGGTCAGTGGAACATGTCACACTAAAATTGACCCAATGCCGCGTGGCGCAGGGAAGCTTGACAATGTGGTACTATAGAGTGTGCACTGAAAGTTAGTGTGATTTTCACAAACAGTATTCAGGAGACTGACAATGCCATTTTAACAACATTAAATGGAAATAAAGCAATTTCTAATCATCTGTTGGAATATCAGTTCTCACTCTACCCTTTCGGAAGTAAATGAGCGAATGAATTATTATAAACAAGGTCTACAGCTTGCAGACACTTTCAATGAGGCATGACCACCATAAAAGGGCTAAATTTCCTCACTATTTATACATTTCCATATCTCTTACAGCAGAAAAATAAATTTAAAAGATAAATTTCTACCAAACTTTTACCATAAGATTGCTCTGAGCAAGTTTTTGTACTCCTTTTGGTCTGTTCGCTGACCCACTCACTGATCCTGTTCAGTATCACATGACATTACACAGCACAGAAACAGGCCAACAAGGATAAGTCAGAGTTAATAATACCAGCCCCTTTCCATCTTTCTTCATCTGATTCCATCGATACAATTCTCTCTTCCTTTCCCCCTCAGAGGCCTAACCCTTTCACGTTTCAAAAACCATCACCTTAACCATTCCTACAATAATGAGTTTCACTTTCTCATTACTAAGACATTTCTCCTAAGTTAATGCAAAGAGCTTACATATATTTTGAAAGGGTTAACCTATGTGGACTGTTTGATGGCTCTGAGCCTAAAGTTTAGAAGAATGAGGGGTATCTCATTGAAACCTACTGAATATTGAAATACCTAGGCAGAGTGTACGTGGAGAGAATGTTTCCTATAGTGGCGGAGTCTAGGACTAGAGGTCACAGTCTCAGAATACAAAGACTTCCCTTTAAAACAGAGATGAGGAGGAATTTACTTAGCTAGAGGGTAGTGAATCTGTGGAATTCATTGCCACGGGTAGCTGTGAAAGTTAAGTCATTGGATATAGTTAAAGCTGAGACTGATACTTAGGTTTTTGATACTAAGGACGTGAAAGGTTATGGGGAGAAGTCAGGAGAATGGGGCTAAGGGTGATAATAAGTCAGCCATGATGGAATGGTGGAACGGACTTGATGGGCCAAATGGCCTAATTCTGCTCCGAAACCTTGTGGTCTTATGGTATTATAGTCCACATTATACAACCAAATTTATAGATTTCATACAACAGTGATCATTATGGAAACTCAATTATTATTTTTTGTTATTCTGATAAAGACTTGTTTATTCCCACTCGGTTACTGTCCATGAAATGATACTAACTTCATGCTATGATACTGTTTCCTGTTATATAATATTTTATCATTTGGTACTTAAATGAATCCTTCTCAGAACACTAAATATTCTCCTTCCACTGGAGTGTTGTTATCTATCCCTCTGGTTCCAGTGAAGAGAGAATGTACTTACATTAAGCAATAATGAATCCAATTTGATTTTCCAAATACCCTGTCATGGCATTGTTAATAATAGATTCCAGCATTTTCTCCATTATTTATGTAAAATTAAATGATCTATGGTTCCCTTTATTTTTCGTTCCTTATTTTTGGTTTAAGCAGGTTACATTTGTTAACTTCCAATCTACAGGGAGCAAATTGTGTTTGGGGAAGTCCTGAAACATAAAGAAATGTTCTTTCGCAATTGTTGCAGCCTATGCTTTTGAAGCGATCAGGGGACTTTGTCAGGGTCCAGATGAAGACTCTTGGCCCAAAACATCGACTGTTTATTTCCCTCCATACATGCTGCCAGACTTGCTCAGTTCCTCCGTCATTTTGTCTGTGTGGCTCGAGGTTTCCAGCATCTGCTGTCTCTATTTTGTCCATGAATGCCTGCCTCTAAGTTTTGTTAATTACCCCAATACTTTAACTTTCCTAACATTAATTCCTGCAAGATCCTTACTCTCATTCTACACCATGATCTGCTCAGATCCCAGTATGTTCCTTAAGCTTACGACTGTGAAGACAGATGTAAAATGTTTGCTTAGTCTCTCTGCCATTTCTTTGAAGCTTGATGAGCTTGCTGGCGGTTGGCCTGGTGCACTGACCTCATTCTCTGCCTTCGTCCATTACACCTGCATTGAGCTTGGTTAGATGCAGAGAGCTGATTCTTTAGCTCTTCACAACCCACTGTGCAGTGGTATGGTCTCAATGGTGATTCTACCCTTCCCTCCTCACCCCTAGGAAACTTCCACTGAAATTTCCTGACAACATTGCCAGGATAGGATCGTTGCTGAAGACATAATTGATTTTAATCATTTCTAAATTCAATTATATTTTATAGCCATAATATTGTTCGCATATGTTAAGCATTAAAAGGTATTGACAAAACAAACACAAACAAATAAAAATGTTAAAAACATCAAAGCAAAACAAACTAATTTAAAAGAAGCAAATCACTTTATTTTTTGTCTCTTATGTCATTATCCTATAGTTTCCCTTGAAGTTAATGTGGTTTAAAATCCAGCTCCCAAATCCCTAAGAGGTGCTGGGGAATCTGAGTGAGCCTGAGCCCACTCTGTTACTGGGCTCCATGTAGAGTGCAGCAGCTGATCTCTCTCTCTGTACATACCAGACACATGCAGAAGTATAGGATTTCATTCAGTTAGCTCAGTTGAATGCCCGTACAGACAGCAAGGTCCAAGGAGATCAGCACAATGTATAACTCTACCATGTTATGATCAGCCTTGTGCAGAGAGCCTTTTTTTTATACTATGAGATGACTAATTTACTTTCTCATTATAAAGTTTTAAAATAGCCTCTTCACTAATGTTGTAATGTTATCAAAAGCTATCATAAATGTATTCCATGATCTTCTCCAAGCTAATGTCATTAACTTGGCTTGCAATCTATGTGAGAATAAAATATCTATGATTGTTCTGTTATCTGCCCTATAAGCTCTTCTGTTAGAAATTCTCTGACCAGATAGAGAGTGTATAAGATACTACCAGTCATATTATCTACCATGTTACTTCCTAGCTCCACTCACTTAGGTTCCTGACTTTCTGGATAAGATTACTTCTCATTGTATCTTTTATCAACTCCTTTATTGCTTGCTCTTTCTCTTTGATACAGCTTCTGAAAAAAAAAACATGGACTATTCCATTCCCAACCTCATCAATGGTTTATGTAATCATTGCATCTCAGTATTGGCTAACAGTTCAGACTGATTTCTCTATTTGTTGTGCCATTAAACCTTCTTTCTTGGTACAAATGTATCACAAACTCAGATGCAGGTCATCTAATTTTAGCATTATTCTTCATGAAGTGGCCCCTCAATCACTGGAGCCCCAACTATAGTTAAACATTGTCAATATCCAAAGCAATCTATTTGATTTTACTCAAGTCTCTGCTCAACTCAGCTCTCTTCTTTTCAAACGTATGGTTCACCCTTTCAGAACTCTCCCCACCTTCATTAATTTAAGCTTTGGTTATTTGATTTACTGTGAAATTGTTCCCAACTGTAGTTAAGTAGAATCTGTTGCAATGAAGTAACTCTATTTTGTACCTGATGCCCCAGAGTTGAAGTCCATGCCTTTCATATAAATCCTTAATCCTCCAATCTTCTTTGTGTATTCCAACCTGCCCTTGACTCAAATAGTAACCCAGAATTTATTATTTTTTAATGGGTGTCCATGCTTTTCAAACTTCCTTCTTTCCATTTGACTTCTGTGTGAGCCATAATAATGGAATTCTGTGCCTTCTGCTCCAGGTTCTCCAACCATGATAGGATATACTTAACCCTATAATACATAATATTGGTAATTCAGGCTTTGGGACATCCAGCAAAGTCTGTAAAGAATACCGTATCCTACCATTTCTGCATGCTCTACCTTACCTTTCCCGGTCCCTGTAAATGAAAGGTATTTTCTACCCATCCAAAGACATGCTGGTAGGTAGATCAATTGGCCATGGTACATTACCCTCAGCATGCAGATGAATGAATGGTGGAATCTTTTGGGGAAGTGAGTTGTTGGTGGTGGAGGAGAAATTGAGGAAAATGTGGGGGAGGGGAGATGGGATTTGTATGAATGGGGTCTTGTTGACATGCACAGACTGTGTCTTTCTGTGCTAAATGGTTCTGTAAGCCCTTTGAACCCTGGCTTCTAGGATTTATTGTGGTCCCTGCTGTCTTCTCCACCATTCTCATCAGCAGCCAGTACTTTCTGTAATGTATAGATCTATTTCTTTTAGAGCAATGACCCACCTCCTTCACACTACGTAATGAACTGTTGTCTGCACGAGTTGTTGTCTATGCATGCACATTGTTCTCTCCAACACCAATTAAAGCCATCTCCTGCATGTGTGCTTTTGCTTAGTTGATATGTAGTTGTGCACAGACACAAGAAATTGGTGACAAGTACGAACCTGAATGTCAGAAAATATCACGAACTGCACTGAGAGTTCTGGGACAAAACAGCGCAACTTAAACAGCACAAGAAAGCTGTCATGGAAGCTAACAAAGGAACATGTAAGTAACAGTAAAAGATGTGATGAATTTAAAGTGAAAATAATGTGGTGATAGCTTCTGTTGGGAAAGTTGACAAATTTGATAGTGCTATTGAAGGCTGGGAGTCAGATATTGAGAGGGTTGAACAGTATTGTAATGCGAACAACGTGGAGGAGCAAAAGAAACTCCCTACACTTCTTGGCTTAATGGGTCCAAGAACATACAGTCTCTTACAGAACTTAGTAACCCCTGAAAAGCCAGCAAGCAAGACGTTTGACAAAATTGTTACAATTTTACATGATCACTTGAGCCCTAAACCGCTGGTAATAATTGAGAGATTTAGGTTTTACAAAAGGAACCAGTCAAAAGATGTAAGCATTTCAGAATACATTGCAGAACAGTACAAACTCTCTCAGCACCGTGACTTTCGAGTTGGACTTCCCGATGCATTAAGGGACAGGCTTGTATGTGGCATGTATAGTCAAACACTCAAAAGAGGCTGTTATCCGAAAGAGACCTAACCTTAGAACGGGCATTGACTATTGCAATATTGTTAGAGACTGCAGCAAAGGATACAGCAGAACTGCAGAAAAGGAAGTTAGAATGGGAAATGCACAAAATGTCCCGGAAAGGTGCAAAAAGCCAAATTGGTTATTGATGTGGCAAATCCTCCATGACGCAAATGACTGTTGGTTCAAAGAACAAGTCTGCAGCAAGAGTCACAGACAAGGTCACATAGAGAGAATGTGCAAGGCAGACAAAAAGCACAACCAAGTGAAAAGTCTCAAATACAAAACTAAGCATATGCATAAGGTTACCGATAGTCGAACAGAATCAGACAGCATAGAGTTTGACAAAAATGAACTGTCATGCCTAGAACTGCATAGTATTACTGAAGCTTCTCACGGTATAATATGGATCACAATAGATGTGTCTGGTGTGAAACTGAAAATGAAGCTGGATACAGGGTCAGCTTTGTCTATAAGTCCAGAGGCTGATGACAACAGACTGTTTTCAAACATTCTATTAGAGAAGACCTCAGTGATCCTGAAGACCTACACAGGCAAAAATGTGTCCCCTAAGGCTAACAGAAAGTGAAAGTGACACATGGAAGCCAAACACAGCAGTACCTATGGAAAAGTGCCGGCACTTTTCGGACGCGAATAATTGAGGAAAATCCAAATAGACTGTCTCTCACTCAAAGTTCTCAGTGTGAAATCAACAGGCGACAACAGCCCAAATGGTAGAGCTAACCAAAGACTGGCATAGCTACTTAATGCTAATGAGAAGGTTTTTGAGAAGGGGAATTGATAAACTCAAAAGCATAAAGGCCAGAATTGAGTTGAATGAAACAACACCACCAAGATTCCATAAAGCGTGTCCAGTGCCATATGAACTACGTCCTAAAGTGGACGCTGAACTGCAGAGCTTGGAGGCATCTGGAATTCTCCCCAAGGTCCTGCCTATTGTCCTGGTGAACAAGAAAGGAAAGGCTGGAGTTATTCTCATATGTGGGAATTTCAAGGTGAGCATCAACCCAGTGCTGCGAACTGTGCAGTATCCCCTGCCATGAATGGAAGGCATTTTTGCATCCTTGGCAGGCGGAGAGGGGTTTTCAAAGATTGACTTGTCACAAGCTTATGTGCAAATGGCGATTGAGGAGTCAAGCAGGAAGTTCCTTACAATCAACACTCACAAGGGAACGTTTCAGTATGATCGTTTCGTCTTTGGTGTCGCATCTGCTCCAGCAATTTGGCAAAGAGCAAAGGACCAAGTGCTCCAAGATATCCCAGGAACATGATCATGACTGGCAAAAATGATGAAGAGCCCCTCCAGAACCTTGGTAAAGTGGTGATTGAGTATGATCTGCGTGCAAAGGGAGAAAAATGTGAGGTTTTCGAGAATGAAACCTTATGGACATGTCATTGACAAGCGTGCCTTACATAGGTCACAAGAGAAAAGTGAAGAGTGCTACAGGCAGCCAAACCGGAAAACATGTCACAACTCAAGTCATACTTGGGCCTTGTAAACTACCATCACTGGTGTCTCCCAAACATTGTGACAGTGCTGCATTCATTGAATGCACTGTTACAGACAGGAGCAAAGTGGGAATGGTCAGAAAGATGTGAAAGAGCATTCAAGGAAACAAAGAGACTAATAACATCCGATGAACTGCTCACCCATTATAATCCATCTTTGCCCATCAGACTGGCATGTGATGCATCCCTTTAAGGCATTGGGGCTATTTTGTCACACATCATGAAAGATGGATCTGAACATCAGATTGCGTTTGCTTCAAGATCACTGGTGAACGCAGAATGCAACTATGCACAGATCGACCTAGAGGCCTTCAGTCTAGTATGGGGAATAAAGAAGTTCCACCACTGCTTCTATGGACAAAAATTTATACTAGTAACAGATCACCAGCCCTTTGGTTCCATTTTCAATCGCAGAAAGGGAATTCCAGTGCTGACTGCTACCTGGTTACAATGTTGGACACTATTCCTAGGAGCCCACCCTTATGACATAGAGCTCAATGGTACCAAACAACACAGAATGCTGATGGCTGGTCATGTCTTCCACTATTGGCATACTGTATTGGCAAAAGTCTTCATACTGTGACCCAGCAGAAGTGTTCCACTCACATTGGTGGACCAGTTGCCGGTAACAAATTCTAAAGTACAAAGGGAGATAAGGAATGACCCAGCATTGTCAAAAGTCTATGAAATCACCATGCAAGGATGGCCAGCTCATGGTAACTCTATGTTTCCAGAGTTCTCATTGAGACGAAACCAACTGTCAGAATATCAAAGAACGCCGATATGTGGATTTGGTGTTGTGATTCTCTCTAAACTGTGCACCACTGTGTTAGAAAATCTGTATGAAGGACACCTGGGTACAGTCAAGATGAAGAGTCTGGCCCGGAGCTATGTGTGGTGGCTGGGAATAGACAAAACAGATTAAACACTTGGCCAAAAACTGTTCAGGGTGCCATGTAGTTCAAAATGCACCCCCCACAGACACCGTTACACCCATGGGAGTGGCCATTGTCACCATGGCAAAGAGTACATATTGATTTTGCTGGACCATTCATGGACTCTGTGTTTCTGATTGCTGTGAATGCTCATTCGAAGTGGCCAGTACCAATGAAGGCAACCACATCAGCAAAGACTGTCTCTGCTCTGGGGACTATCTTCACCAGGAATGGCTTACCAGAACAAATTGTGAGTGACAATGGACCACAATACACATCAGAAGAATTCTGACTGTTCATGAAGAAAAATGGCATCAAACATTTCACGTCAGCTCCTCACCACCCAGCAACAAATGGTTTAGCTGAAAGGTTTATCAAACCTTCAAGAAGTCCATTAAAGTGATGTGCAAGGAGGACATTTCTCTGCAGCACAAGGTGGACAACTTCCTTTTTGTAGATTGGAACTCTGTTCATGCGATGACAAATCAAACACTTGCAATGCAGTTTATGAGCAAGAATCTGAGATCTTGCATAGACCTCCTAAAACCAGACCTCCAGAGGGAAATACAGAATAAACAGTTCAGCCAGTTGCCAAGTGAAGCAGCAAGGAGCTTCAAAATTGGACAGGAAGTCCTAGCACATGATTTCTGAGACAAGTGGACACCCAGTTGGATAGCTACAAGAATTGGACCACTGATGTAGACAATGGATGTTGGCGATCAGACATGGAGACATCATGTGGACCAGATACTGGATGCTGAAGCAAAGCATCCTACCAAACCTGATACCACTCCACAGGTCCTGAGGTGCTATCTAGAAAGGAACAGAGCACCACCCAAAAGACTGAATCTTTAGAACTATGATGTTAGTGATAGACTATTATTGTGAAAGCATGTTTATGTTTATTTGTTATGTGGGTTTGTGAAAGGGAAATTGAGTATTTTGTACATAAACAGTTTTATCTTGCATTAATCAGAAGGGTGGGAGGTGAAATGTGTGGATCTATATCTTTTAGAGCAATGACCTCCTGCTTTAGCCCTACATATTGATTTGTTGTCTGTGCATACGCATTGTTTTCTCTCCCTCCCTCTCTCTCTCTCTCTCTCTCTCTCTCTCTCTCCCCCCCTCTCTCTCCCTCTCTCTCTCTCCCTCTCTCTCTCCCTCTCTCTCTCCCCCTCTCTCTCTCCCTCTCTCTCCCCCTCTCTCTCCCTCTCTCTCTCCCTCTCTCTCTCTCCCTCTCTCTCTCTCCCTCTCTCTCTCCCTCTCTCTCTCCCTCTCTCTCTCTCCCTCTCTCTCTCCCTCTCTCTCTCTCCCTCTCTCTCTCCCTCTCTCTCTCTCCCTCTCTCTCTCTCCCTCTCTCTCTCCCTCTCTCTCTCCCTCTCTCTCTCTCCCTCTCTCCCTCCCTCTCTCTCTCTCCCTCTCTCTCTCTCCCTCTCTCTCTGTCCATCCCATAGGATGATGATGGTTCCTTGCAGTCAGTTAGTGGGGTGGTACCCCACTCCTCAGAAAGGAAAAGCGTGTGTGTGGGTGGAGTTTAGGTGAGTAGGGGGTTGCACAGGTCCAGACCCACCCTCTCGACAACCCCTCCCAGATCCAGCAGCATGGTGGGGTCCAAGACGGCTGGGGGAAGTTCTGTTGCCGTGAATGTCCAGACCAGCTTCGATGCAAGGGATGCCCTTTCCGCGCTTCATGGCCTGTGTTTGCTAGATGGCTGTTGACCCTACGAGAGGGTTCATCCGCCCTTTGACAGGTCTTGTTTTTCGTCCTGCAGGGTGTCTAGCCACCTTCCTGACCAGACAAGCCTGGTGGGGGAGCCAGTTCAGTCGCCGACCACACAACCATGCAACAGGTAGTACTGGGTTACATGGTGCCAGTAGCACTCAGACGAGTGACCTGACTATCTCTCTCTCACTGCAATGCGAATACACCAGTTAAAGATCTCCAGGTGAGTGCTTTTACATAATCGATATGCAGTTGTGCATAGACACAACACCTTGTATCTGTTGAATCAGAATCAGGTTTATCATTACTGATATATTTCATGAAATTTGTTATTTTGTGGCAGCAGTACTGTGCAATATATAAAAATCAAAAATATATAAAAATATACAAAAATTTACAAAAAATATATAAACATAAATAAATAGTGCAGAAAGAGAGAAAAAGTGAGGTAGTGTTCATGATCCATTCAGAAATCTGATGTTGGAAGGGAAGAAGCTGTTCCTAAAACATTGAGTGTGTGGTTTCAGGCTCCTGTCCCTCCTCCCTGACAGTAGGAGTAAGAAGAGGGCATGTCCTGGATGGTGAGGGTCCTTAATGATGGATATCGTCTTCCTGAGGCACCGCCTTTGGAAGATGTCCTCGATGGTGGGGAGGCTTGTGTCCGTGATGGAGCTGAATTAGTTTACAAACCTCTGCAGCTTTCTCCAGTCCCATGCATTGGCATCTCCAGACAGTAATGCCACTAGTCAGAATGCTCTCCACAGCATATCTATAGAAACAAAGGAAACTGTGGTCTCTTCTTAAATCTGAACCATATCCTAAACCACTCTTTCAAATAATTATTCCTCCTTATGACGCATTACAATACTTGCATCTAAAGCTCTAGCCTGCCAACTTCAAATGAAATTCCTGATTGCAGAAAGTTGCAATGCATGTGGTTGCCTGGGATTATTTTGGTCTTCACGAACTCACACATACTGAAGATGTATTATACATTCTGCATTGTCATCTACATCTCTCCATGTTTTATATCTGTAAAATAAAGTAGAAACAATCTGTACTTATACAACACCTTTAGTATACTAAAGTGATCTAAGGTGCTTCACCTTGAAACATAATATGACCAAGCCACATAAGCAGATGTCAGGGCAGATAAGGAGAACTTTGGTCAAACAAGTTTACTTAATAAAGCACTTGATAGAAGAGAGATATGGAGGTGGAGACACATATGAAGGGTTTTCCAGGGTGGTGATTGATAGGTTCTTGATTAGTAAGGATGTCAAAGGTTACAGAGAGAAGTCAGGAGTGTGGAATTGGGAGCGATCATAAATCAGACATGATAGAATGGTGCAGCAGACTCATTGAGCTGAATGGCCTAATTCTGTTCCAATGTCTTATGGCTGTTTTCATGGGAGCTGGAGGCACAATTACCAATTAGGGAGAAATTAAATTCCAGGAATAATAAAAGGCCAGAATTGAAGGAACTCAGGCAACTCATTTGGTTGTACGGTTGAAAGAGATTTACAGAGTTTAGAAGGATAATAATTTTTAAAAAAATAACAAGACATTCTGAACCTAGAACCAGCTGAAGTTAATGAATACAGTGGAGAATGAGGCCTGATGCAGATTAGGGTCAGGGCAGCCGATGCCTGGCTAATTACAAAAAGTAGATCATGTGAGGTAATTTAGGAATAGTCAAATGTAGGGGTAACAATTGTATAAATGAGGGTTCTACAGCAGGTGAGTTTATTTTATTTAGTGATACAGCACAGAGTAGGCACTTCTGACCCTTTGAGACACACCACCCCAGCAACCCCACAAACCTGATTAACTCTAACCTAATCACAGGACAATTTACGACAACCAATTCACCTAACTGTTATGTCATTGGAGTGTGGGAGAGAAACAGAGCACTCAGAGAAAACCCGTGCATTGCATGGGGAAGATATACAGAGACTCCTTACGGAATGTCACTGGAATGTAAGTACGAACTCCAGGACGTCCGTACTGTAACAGTATCATTCTGACTGCTAAGCTACCGTGGCACTCAAGTTGAGACAATGGCAATGCTGTGTGCTCTGTGGAACCGGGAACAGCACCTACGGTGATGGAGCAGAGAGTTGACTGGGAGTTCATCTTAGAGCCAAGTATGATCCCAAGGTCATGAACAGCCTGGTTCAACTTCAGGTATTGCTAAGGGGAGGGATGAAGCTCGTGCTTAAACAACGGATAAACACAAGAGGTTCTGTAGGTGCTGGAAATCCAGACTAACACACACAAAGTGCTGGAGATGTCGACTCTTTATTCCTCTCCATAGATGCTGCCTGACCTGCTGAGTTCCTCTTAAACAATGGAATTTATGGAGGAGTGCACAAGCATTTAGCTAGAGGTCATTTCTACTAATCCATTACAGGACATCCACTGGTACTGTCACACTTCAGAGACCGTGAAGAGATTCAGAGTACTTGTGAAGTAACAGTAAATGTTATTATACACATCACTATACACAAGGAAACTTTGAACAAATTTTTAAATGTTGATTATCCAAATCATTGCAAATATTAAATAAAAAATGGAAGCACTTTCAGTAATCATATCTCAGTCCCTCTCATTCACGTGGCAGTCAACTCACAAAACAATCTGAGATGTAGCCCTGTGCCTCCACTCCTCTTGTTCCTTGGTTGTTGCTTGTGAGAGCTTTCAGTGTGCAGTTTGCCATCATGCTAACTACATTATGGGTGGCACAGTGGTGTAACAGATAACATCATGGCATCACAGTGCCAGTGACCTGGGTTCAATTTCCACCACTGTCTTTTAGGAGTTTCTATGTTCTCCCCATAACTGTCTGGGTCTCCGCCAGGTGCTTTAGTTTCCTCCCACATGCTGGTTAGTCGGTTAGTTGATCATGTGGATGTAATTGGGTGGTGCGGAAGGGCTTGTTACCATGCTGTATCTCTAAGTAACAGGAAATAAGTTTCAACAGGGCTTAACTTCAGCAGTGGTTAATGGCTATTAAGTGCTTAGGGATTATGAAGACACAAGAGACTGAAAATACTGGAAATCTGCAGCAACATACAAAGGCACTGGAGGAACTCAGCAAGTCAGGTTTCACCTATGGAAGGGAGTAAATGCTGCCTGATCTGCTGAGTCCTTCCAGCTCCTTTGTGTATTGCCGCTGAGATCATGTGGAAGTCCGGGTCTTTCTATGACCATGTTGTACTAAGTGACGATGCTCCTGTGCGTAGCAGATGGCGTAATGAACCCCTTATTCAAGAAGGGATGTGCTGGGATTGAAGAGAGTTCAGAGGAGATTCACGTGAATAATCCCAGGAATGAAAACGTTAAAATATGAGGAGCGTTTGATGTCTCTGGGCCTGTACTCGCTGGAATCTAGAAGAATGAGGGAACATCACTTTGAAACCTATCAAATATTGAAAGGAAAGCTGAGATAGAGTGGATGAGGAGAGGATATTTCCATAGTGGGCGGACTAGAACTAAAGGGCACAGGCTCAGAACAGAAGGGCATCACCTATTGTTTCTCCATTTTAGTTTTATCGTGTTCTAGATAAACACCAAGCCGAGGATTGAATTTAAACTGGAGATTAAATAGAAAGCCAATGGGTTCATTACAATACTTAAATGGATGTGTTGCCCCAGGCCACCTGATTGTCCCTCTATCACCCAAACATCCAAAGTGAAAAGAACAATGAGAAATGAATTAAAATTTATGGCACCTTTTCAAATATGAGTTCACATTTCTAATGTTGCCTGTCTTTTCAAATATGAGTTCATGTTTCTAATGTTGCCTGTCTGCTGCATGTTTGTTACGTACAGTGTTCTCTTACACCAGTCTTCAACTGAACCATCCGCACAACCACATGTTCTTTGAAGAACTTTTTGAAACACTTTTATTACGTAAAGCAGGGAGCTCAGCAGCTAATCTTTGCGCAGCGAGGTTCCGGAAACACTTGGGTGATTATGACCTAGTAAACCACTATAAGTTGCTGCAACAAACAATCTGCTGGAATCTGATGGAACTAGACCTAGGGGTTTTTGAGGGATAAACAGTGGTCAGAATGCTTGAAGAGCTTCCCTCCTCACCTTCAGGTGGTGTCATGGAATCTTTTGCATCCATCTCAGAAGACGGTTAAAACCTTGGTTTGAGGCCTATCTAAAGACAGACTCTTCAGACTGTATGATATTTTCCCAGCAATATACAGAAAGGTTCAGGCAGGATCATGGGTTTGGTCTGGTTAATTGGGGAAAGAATACGGTCAATGATCAATGGATGATATGAATTCATGGAGTAGTAGAATGCACATGGATTTCTCTAACTTCCAGTAATTTCTCACCCCTCCCCCTTTGCTCTTCCATTCGCCATTCTGGCTCCCCTCTTACCCTCACCTGCCCATCACCTCCCTCTGGTGCCCCTCCTCCTTCCCTTTTTCTCATAGTCCACTGTCCTTTCCAATTAGATTCCTTCTTCTTCAGCCCTTTACCTCTTCCACCTATCACCTCCCAGCTTCTTATTACATCCACACGCCCCCCACCCTCTCACCTGGATTAATCAATCACCTGCCAGTTTATAATCCTTTCCCTCACCCACCTTCTTATTCTGGCTTCTGCCTCCTTCTTTTCCAGTCCTGATGAAGGATCTTGGCCCAAAATGTCGACTGTTTATTCCTATCTAGAGATGCTGCCTGACCTGCTGAGTTCCTCCAGCATTTTGTGTGTGTTGGTAGAATGGAATGTTTGAGTATTTTATTTTTTTCTGTTCTACTATACTAGGAAGCTAAATAAACCACAATAAACAAATAAATTAAACCAGGGTTTATAGGCCAGGCTTTGAACTCCTACCTGTGGAATCTTATGTGATAAATTTTTACTGCAATAAAGTTCCAACCTTGTGGTGGGAGGCTAAGAAATGATACCTGTTTCTGTGTTTGCATTTGCCGTTTAATGTGGAGGCTGCCTTACAGTGCAAGTTACTGGGAGTGTTAGATGAAAGTTGCATCCTTTGTTAATCGATTGTCTGTCATCTGTGTGGAAAGGATATCTGCTGAAGTAATCAGAATGAGAGATTATGAAATGAGCACTAGAAAGATAGAAAACATATTTTAGCCAGTGAGTGGATTGAATTTCACATCATGTAACAAAAGAAAAAGAGGTGCATAGAGCAAATTATTTATTTATTTAGAGATAAGCTCAGAAAAGCCCACCAGCTCACTGAGCCGAGCCACACAGCAACCCATTGATATAACCCCAGCCAAATCACAGGTCAATTTACAATGACCAATTAACCCACAAACCAGTACATCTTTGGACCATAGGAGGAAACTGGAGCACCCAGAGGAAACCCAAGAGCACGCGGGAAAGACGTATAAACTTTCTTACAGAGAATGCTGGAATTGAACTCTGAACTTCAGTGCCCCAAGCTGTAATAGTGTCATGCTAAGCAAAGTTCAGAATATCAAGTGTGATCGTTTATTTAAAAATACTGCAATAACAGTTAGAAATTAGTGAAATCATACTACATGTGTGATAACAGAGTAGTTGACTAGGAGTAATTTATATTTATTCTGCATTAGTAAGAAAAACTACTTAGAATAAAAATAACAGCTTGTCTCTGACACTTTTATTACTAAACAAAACAGGATCTTGATGCTGCTCAATCTATTTGAATGAGAAAGGAAAGGTATTAAGTTGCTATTCGCAGAGATAAGAATCTCCAAGAACAACTTGATTTTTACTTTTATTTTTGTACTTTCTCTCATTTGAAATTGCTGTGTTGTTTTGAATAAATAATAAGACAAAGGAACTCCTTGCTGCTAGTTTGACAGCAACGTTTGCCCTCAGCAGAAGTGATCGTGTTTTATTTTTGCAGAAGTACCTTGAGAATCTTAGTTTCACTGTTACCTGGACAGTAAAGTTTGCACCATAATGTTTGCTGGGGGAATAAAGGTGAGGTACAAATAGCCCAGAAAGACCTGTCTAATTAGCTGTACTTAAACTATTACGGTTGGAAATGCTTTTTAATGAAATATACATTAATATATTGCTTTGAAATATTAAATATTCTGTGCAGTTTGCAGATTCCATTTTCACAGTTTTAATATACTCTCAGGGGCCATTTTATTAGTACACCTGAGCACCTACTCATTAATGCAAATATCAAATCAGCCAATCATGTGGCAGCAGCTTGATCCATAAAAACATGCAGACATGGTCAAGAGGTGCAGTTGCTGCTCAGACCAACCAGAAGAATGGTGAAAATATGTGATCTAAGTGACTTTGACCGTGGAATGATTGTTGGGGCCAGATAGGTTTGTTTGATTATGTCAGAAACGACTGATCTCCTGGGATTTTCATACACACCAGTCTCTAGAATTTACAGAGAATGTTTCAAAAAAACAAAAAAAAATCCAGTGAGGGGCAGTTCTGTGGGTGAAAACACCTTGTTAATGAGACGGGTCAGGGGAGAATGGCTAGACTGGTTCAAGCTGGCAGTAACTCAAATAACTACATGTTACAACAGTGATATGCAAAAGAGCATCTCTGCATGCATAATACTTTGAACCTTGAAGCATATGGGCTACAGCAGCAAAAGACCATTAACATACATTCAGTGGCCACTGGGTATATAACTACTGTGGTACTCCCAAAGAAAATCGAAGTAAATTATAGAAAGGGGAGAATGCTAAATTGATAAAATACAATGCCCTGTCTTAAGTGAAGATCTCTGTTTCTTGTTTTTACTGTAATCTCACACTGGCAAGCAAGTAAACATATCAAATTGAAATGATAGCTGTAAACCTTAGTATGATTAAATGTTATACTGTTTGACGTTGCTCTATTTGCTTTATGTGAGGAATGATCATTTTCAAGAATGAGTCACGAATGCTTGTTAATTATTTCAGGAACAGAAGAGATTTCTAGAATATGAGGAAATAATTAAGTGTGGGAATTGAATTGAAGATAACAAACCTCCACGGTTTCTCAAATTTAATAATGTTTAAAATTAGAATTGTGCTTCAAGTTACCTTATTTAGATATTTTCTCTCACCTATGTAACTGACTTTGATAATGAAGAAAGGTTTGCCTTGTCAAAATACCTTGTCTTAAAAATGACAACACTTCCATCCACCCTCAAGGCTTTAAACATCTATGTGGCCTACCTTGACATACATAACCTTTTACATTCTGCACTAAAAGAAAACAGGCTGGTCATTCTCGCAGCGAATAACTCTGCCACTGCACCTGATCTGGTCATAAATATTCCTAGCAGTCCTCTACATTGATCCTGGAATGGCAATGTGTTTCATTAGTGGCATTGAGAAAATTAAAATTGCAGGCATGCTACACTTCGGAATCTAAATTAGTCCAGATCATGGCTGTGTCTTGGCAACCTATTGGAGTAATCAATCGGTAACTCTGATGGTTCAAATTATTTCATACCACCCCACCTGCTCCCCAGCTCAGTGAAATATGACCAGCAAGACTTCTGTTCACAGACCTCAGGAAATCCAGGTAATATGATTTGCTGCATTCTTTTTACGGATTGTCCTGCTCTTAAGATGTCATCCTGCACCCTAACATTGTTCAGTCTCACAGCACAGCACGAGGCCTTTCAATCCACCATGCTTATCCCAGCTCTTTAAAGGACAAAAGAACTAAAGAAATGTGCAGATGTCGTAAACATGAAGTAAAAACAAAGATCAGACAGCATCTCTGCTGTGTGAAACAATATTTCAGGTTGATGACTCTACATCAGGAAAAGGGAAAGCTTGAAAATATATATCTTTTAAGTTGTTGAGAAAGAACAAAGGATTGGGGGAGATAAAGAGAGACTGAATGCAGTAAATGCAGACTATTTACCCAGTCATTGATGCACAGCAATAATCTAGACAAATGCACTGTGCCAACAATTTTAATCTCTCCTCTGCCAATAATGAAGCATATTGCCACGCCATAGTGACAAAGACTGCTGAGAATTTCTATGACAAGATGCAGTTGCAGAGTTATTTGTTGTAAATTACGAACAGGGTGAGGTGAAGGCTTTTTAATCACGTCTGATTTGCCTAGGAGCAGTCTAAATAGAAGACGATGAATGAGAACAGAGGAGATGGGAAGAAAATAAATGCATGAAACTGTGACGTTGTTGCTGGAAATCTGAAATAAAAGAGAATTCAGGAAATACCTGATGTGTCAGGCAGCATCTGGGGAGAAAGAAATTGAAATTTTTTATGTTCTACATTTCCACGTATGATTTCTCAACAAAACTGACTGTTTGATTCTGATAAAAATTGAAAAGATTGGCTATTTATTTCTTTTAATTTATTGTCAACTGCCCAGTAAGAAGATGATATGATATCCCTTGAAAAATTGGGCTTCATTGGAATAAAGTAAGAGTAGAAAGACAAATAGGTAAGAGAGGCAACTGGAAGCTCAAGTTCATCTCTACAGACTGAAAAGAGGCATCCCTGTAAAATAATTAACTAATCCAAATTTTGATTCTCCATTGTAGCAGAAATTACCTTGTCGATACTGAACGCTAAAAGTTGGAAGATATACAAGTTGATAGTTGTTTCAACAGGATGGAGGGTTCAGACCCCTGGATAATGGGAAGGGAAGAAGTAAGAGCCAGATATTGCATCTCCTGGCAACGTGCTTTGAGGATAGTGAGTGTGGAGGGAAATGGAAGAGCGAAATGGAAGAGCGAAATGGCAGATGGGGTTCAACCCGGAAAAGTGTGAAATGATTCACTTTTGAAGGTCAAATTTAAAAGCAGAATACAGAGTTAATGGCTGGATTCTTGTGGAGGAACAGAGAGATCTTGGGATCCACATGCATAGATCCTCCAAGTTGATAGGATTGTTAAGAATGCCTTCGTTAGTCAGGAGATTGAGTTCAAGAGATGTGAGGTAATATTGCAGCTCTATAAAACCCTGGTTAGACCACACTTGGAAAGAAGAAGCATTCAGTTCTGGTCACCTCATTAGAGCAAGGATGTGGAAGCTTTAAAGAGGCTGGAATGGAGATTTACCAGGATGTTGCCTGAAGTAAAGGGTATGTCTTATGGACATAGGATGAGCGAGATAGGATTTTCTCTTTAGAGCGAAGGAGGATGTAAGATGACATGGTGACATAATAGAGGTGTACAAGGGGTATAGATTGAGTGTCTAGCCATAGTGAGGTGGCATAATTTAGGACTGGTGGAAAGTGTAGTGGGAATTAACTGTGCTTTTTGGAATAATTCCTCAAAATCTAATTATAATCTAATCTAATCTAATCTAATCTAATCATAATCTAATCTAAATATCCATGGTATCTCTGTGTCTGACCAGCATGTTATTGCATTTGTTACATTGATAGCTGGGAGGGCCATTTTGTTGAAGTGGAAGGATACATCAGCTCCCAATTTGTCACAATGGTTCTCTCAAGTGATGCTATGTCTTAGTTTGGAGAAAATGAGAAGTCGAACCTTTGAACCTTTATTTGATTTTGAGAAAAGATGGGGTTCATTTGCTCGTTATTATCATTTGAGTTAATTGATATTTTTTCTCCACGATCTAATTGTAAATTTTTCGTGTATTTTTTTCTTGCTGGCGGTTTGATATTTATTTTTAGAAGCATTTTGTATGACGCATGGCTCCGGGGTTGAACACCTAATGGTTTTTCTCCCCCACTTTTTCTGCTCAGTAGAGTTTTTTTATCATCACCAACATTTTTCAATCTTTAAATTTCTTTTTCCTTGAGACATTGTAAGTGTTGCTTACTTTGATGTATTCATGTTATTTCTGAATAATATAATAATAATAAAAAGATTTGAAAAGAAAAGGAAAGTATAGTGGGGATGTCAGAGATAAGTTTACAACACAGAGAGTAGTGGGTGAGTGGGACGCCCTGCCAGGGATGGTGGTAGGGGCAGATACATTAGGAGCATTTAGAAACTCTTAGGTCGGCATATGGATGATAGAAAAAAGGAGAGCTATGTAAGAGAGAAGGATTAGACTGATCCCGCTGTTCTTCTCCGCACGTTGTGACACATGGGGCGGCAACCTTGCTGATTCTGTTAGCATCTGTCTGTTTCTTTATGAGGCTGAGTTGCTAGCTTGACGCTCAACCTAGCACGGATGAAAGACGTGCAAGTAGTCAGTCGGATTTGAATCCAGGACCACTTGTCTCGGTCAGGTGTGGGTGCCTCTATATCACCAGCTGAGATTGAACTTAGTGTAGGTTAAGATGTCTGTACTATGCCTTATGTTCTATGCAACTGGGAATAGGAGAGGGAGCCATTCCTTCAGAATCTCGAAAGTGGAAAGAAAGGAGGATGATTGGAGAACGAAGAGGCCTGTGGGTTGGAAGGTGACCCCTATCTATTTTCTGAGATGATGGAGAGAAATGAGAGAAGAAATGTGTGAAATAGAACATATGCTGTTGAAAGTCCTGTCATAGAACTGGGAAAACATTTTGGAAGGTGTCATTTTCAGAACAGGTATGACAGATCGTCCACAGACACCTGACTAAACCTCCCATCAATAGCTTCCTGTAAGACTCCATTCCATCCCCTATATTCCTCTGACTCCATCATGACTTTTCTAATGACAATATCTTCCACTCCAGCACTTCAAAAAAACTTGCCTTGAAGATTGATTGGCAATTATTTGGAAGTTTAATATAACAATGTTAGAGAGGCTTTTTGTTCCATTTTCCTTGAAATCCTAAAAAAAAATTCCATGAAATCTGCAGCATATGAGAAGAAAGAAATGAAGTTAATGTTTCAAGTCAATGACCTTTTATCAGTGATGGAAAGGAGACAAAATTAGTGTGTTCTGAGTAGCAGATATAGAGGGAGATATGGAGAACATACAGGATGCCCGGGAAAACATGGTGACCAAGTCCATGCAGCTGATATTTTGCCATTTACTGAAAGTTTGCCACAAAAGAGAACGCTGAAGTGCTGAACAAATCAGGTACTAATCTGTGGAGAAGCAGAAACTGAGTTAAAGTTACAAGTGGACGACTTTGCATCAGAACTGACCTGTTCAGACACAAACGGGAGATTGTTGAGTTCAGTTTTAAGATCTTGGAGCTACAATGTAGGCCAGATCGAAGATGAGGTGTTATCCCTCGGGGTTATGATAGACTTCACTGGAACAGCGAAGAAGAGGGTCCTGCTGAGTATTTCCAGCAAGTTCTCCCTTTATTTCAACTTGCAGCATCCGCAGTACATTGACTTCCTTATTTCCATTGTTTTCCTCACTGCCATTCAAACCACTTTGAACTCCTTCGCTATCCATCTTGTGTTTCATCCTTTTCTGCTGCTTTTCCATCGCAAGATCTTCATCCACATGCTGATCAAGAATTGTAATGAAAAAGTCAGTGCATTTGGTCTGTGAAAGGGCTGTCAATTTCTTCTAAATATTTATAACACACTACAGTTCACATATAATACCATATCTGATATGTAAAAAAATCAGCTATTATTTTCCTTAGCTTAGTTTTCAGGTTCTTCCTTTGTGAACACAATCATTTATAAGATACATGCACAAAATTGATGAATAAGAGGTATCCAATTGACTTATCAAGTCTGCCCTACTGAGATACAGTGCCTGTAAAAAGTATTCACCCCTCCCCTTGGAAGTTTTCATGTTTTATTGTTTTACAACATTGAATCACAGTGGATTTATTTTTTTTTTTTGACAGTGATCAACAGAAAAAGACCCTTTCGTGTCTAAGTGAAAACCAATCTCTGCAAAGTGGTCTAAATGAATTACAAATATAAAACACAAAATAATTGATTGCGTAAGTATTCACCCCCTTTAAGTCAGTATTTAGTTGATGCATCGTTACAGTCTTGAGTCTGTGTGGATAGGGTCCCCTATTAGTTTTGCACAACTGGAAGCTGCAATTTTTCCCCATTCTTCTTTACAGAACTGCTCAAGCTCTGTCAGATTGCATAAGGCTCATGAGGTAACAGCCCTTTACAAGTCCAGCCACAAATTCTCAATTGGATTGAGGTATGGACTCTGACTTGGCCACTCCAAGACATTAACTTTGTTGCTTTAAAGCCATTCCTGTGCAACTTTGGCTTTATGCTTGGGGTTATTGTCTTGCTGGAAGACAATCTCCAAAGTCGCAGTTCTCTTGCAGACTGCATTAGGCTTTCCTCCAGGAATTCCCTGTATTTTGCTGGATTCACTTTACCCTCTATCTTCACAAGCTTTCCAGGGCTTGCTGCAGTGAAGCATCTCCACAGCATGATGCAGCCATCACCATGCTTCACAGCAGGAAAGGTGTATTTTTGTTGATGTGCGGTGTTTGGCTTCTGCTAAACATAACGTTTAGTCTGATGGCCTAAATCTCAATTTTGATTTCATCAGACCATAGAACCTTCTTCCATCTGACTTCAGAGTCTCCCACATGTCTGTTGACAAACTCTAACTGATATTTCATGTGAGTTTTTCAACAGTGCCTTTCTCTTTGTCATTCTCCCATAAAGCTGCGACTGGTGAAACACCCGGGCAACAGTTTTTGTATGTGCAGTCTCTCCCATCTCAGCCACTGAAGCTTGTAAATCCTCCAGAGTTGTCATAGGTCTCTTGGTGGCCTCCCTCACCAGTCCCCTTCCTGCACAGTCACTCAGTTTTTGAGAAACGCCTGCTCTAGGGTAGATTTACAGCAGTGACATATTCTTTCCATTTCTTGATTATTGACTTAATTGTACTCACAGGGATATTCAGTGACTTGGAAATTTTCTTGCATCCATCTCCTGACTTGTTGTTTTCAATAATTTTTTTGCAGAGTTGCTTGTAGTGTTCTTTTGTCTTCATGGTGTAATTTTTACCAGCATACTGACACACCAGCAGTTGGACTTTCCAGATACAGGTGTATTTTTACTACAATCAATTGAAACACTTTGACTGCACGCAGGTCTCCAAAACAGATCTGTAGTCAACTAATTATGTGACTTCTAAAACCATTTGGCTGCACCAGGGATGATTTGATGTGTCATATTAAAGAGGATGAATACTTATGCAATCAATTATTTTGTGTTTTATATTTGTAATTAATTTATATCACTTTGTAGAGATCAGTTTTCACTTTAACAAGAAAGAGTTTTTTTTCTGTTGATCAGTGTCAAAAAAGCTAAACTAAATCCATTGTGGTTCAATATTGTAAAACAATAAAACATGAAACCTTCTGGCGGGGAAAGTGGAATTGAATACCTTTTATAGGCCCTGTATCTAGTGCAAACACTTCCCACTCACCATATCCCAATAATTTCATGGAAGAGATGAAAAACTAGACAAAGTCAGGACAGTAACGGATAAAAAAAAGAATTTTCCCCTTTAAGCAAACAAATTGTTTAGAGATCTGAATGGCTCTGCTTTAATTTATGACTTACCATCTAAACACCAGGTTTCTCTGCTCTTGTTAGAAACCTTGTTAAGACTAGAACTAGAGGTAGTAGGTTAAAGATGAAAGTTGAAATATTCAAAGGGGAACCTGAGGGGGAACTTCTTCACTCAGAGGATGGTGAGAGTGTGGAACAAGCTGCCAATGGAAGTGGTTGATGTGGGTTTGATTTCAACATTTAAGAGAAATTTGGATAAGTACATGGATGGAAGGGGTTCAGAGGCCTATGGTCCAGGTTTAGGTCAGTGGGACTAGGTAGATTAACAGACAGCACAGACTTGATGTTCTGTAGTGATCTATGTCGCTCTGACTGTGTGATCAGTTCATAGCAACAAGGAACCAGAATGAGAAAGGGCTGTAGGATGGATGAGGGACTATCCGACAAACGGACAAGGTCATGTGGAACTGATCAGAGTTGCACAACAACTGGTGCCAGGCACATTGGCATTCGATTGACTGGAGATACAGCTGCCAGAAGTGAGAAGATGAGAATTCCTTAAGGCAAGCAGGTGAATAAGAATGTACTCTAAAATCAAAGCAAGTCTGTGATATATCACACTTCAAGAATCAGTGAAGGAATAGAGTAGTCAGGGCAGAAATGCTAAGGTGAAGGGAAAATCAAACCATCAGTAGCTACAAAGAAAACTTCAGATCGGTTCGAGATGATTATTAAATTGAAAAATAAAAGCCCAAAATGGTTTTTATCTGATCCAACAAATAAAACTGAAGTAATATTCACCTGCAGCACCATCTAGAGAAATCTAGCTGGATGACAGACAGTATTGAAATGTAATTATCAATATAGATTGTTAAGAGTTAAAAGCACTGAGCTGTGTCATTCTGATGAAAGGCACCCAGTATGTCAAAACTTTAGTGTAGGAATTCAGTCAGGCAAAGAAGAAATGGTATGAGGCCTAGCTCTATCATTTGGGACACACATCATTGACAGAGCTTCACGCTGAACTGTAAAACCTGACTAACTACCAAGGTTGATTTTCCATCCATCACTTCTTGGTTAAAAATATTTAAGTATTATGTAGTCTGGAGAGCTAAGAGAAAAAATGAACTCATATCAGGCAGGATCTGAGTGAATGACAGATCGTATGTGAAGACAGAATTCTCTACACATGTGAATACATGCAAGAAAATAAATCTCAGTGTAGTATATGGTGACAACTATATACCTTGATAATAAATTTACTTTGAACTTTAAAATTTGATAGCTGCTTGGGTTGGCAATGTTATAAAGCTGACCTGTTTTGGTAAAAATATAACCAGAAGGATATAGTCTGCTGACCATACAATTATGAACCAAAATTATTCTTTTTACCATCATTTTCAGTACAGATGACACCTATGGTCTGGAAGGGATACATTCTTAGAAAATCCTCCACATCATTGTTTATCTTAATACAAACCCCTACTTGCTATTGAATCCCTTTTTATAAGTAGAGATACATCCTATGGGACGTATTTCTCTGAACAGTAACAATAGTACTGTGGCAGATAGCTCGCAGAGGGGAGGGGTTATTGTAGAGATTGCCGTGTCAATTTCCAAATCAAATTTTTGAAGTGGCTTGTATCTGCCTATGCAGACAGAAGAGACTGCAGATGTTGTAATCTGGCATAAAGAAACAAACTGAAGGCTGGAAGGTGGTGATGACAGGTAAGGAGAAAGATAAAAAGAAAGGTAGTTGAAGCCAAGCAGAGGCAGGAAAGGATGGAGGTAGGTTGCAGCCTCTTGAATCACCACTTATCACCTTCCAGCCTTCAACCTAAATGGAGACATACTCTTCTGAGCACTTTTGAACAGATACAGGTAAGACAACAGAAGGTAATGTGGAGAAGTCTTGAAAAAAGTTGCTAGATAGCATAATGAACCTACTGCACTAAGAAATCCCACCAATTATCTGCACAGGTGTCAAGAAACATGAATTGAAAAAAATAAAACTAGACAAAACTTGTTGCTTCTTTCACATTTTATGTCTGTTTGCTTAATATTTTTCCCATATAAATTTCTTAAGAGCAAGTTCTATTCTGTGCCTTAGGTTTTTGCACAGCAATTCCATAAGGGTGAATCTGCGAAACCTCAACGTCCACAGCATTGGTATCACCTGCATATGCTGGTTATATTTTGCTTTCAAGGGATTTTGCAGATGTTGGGAATTTTGAGCATCACGCATGAAATTTTGGAGGAACTCAGCAGCATCTATGGATGGAAATGAACAATTGATGTTTTGGGTTGAGTCCCTTCATTAGGATTGGAAAGTAGGAGAGTAGAAGCCAGAATTAAAAGGTCAGGGAGGAGCAGGAAAACAAGCTGGCATTAAGAGGTGAGTCCGGGTAAGAGGAGAAAGTAGGTGGATGGGTGGGAGGAGGTGAAAGGGAATGATGTGAGAAGCTAGGAGCTGATAGGTGTAAGATGAAAAGGACTGAGGAGGAAGGAATCTGAGAGGATAGGACAGTAGACCATGGAATAAATGGAAGGAGGTGGGGAACCAGAGGGAGGTGATGGGAAAGTCATGAGGGTGGAAGAGAGATGGCTCCTCCAACCTGCGTCTGGCCTCATCGTTACAGCAGAAAAAGCCATGGGCAGACATGTTGGTGTGGAAAAGGGAAGTGGGATAGAAATAGGAGCTACTGGGAGATCCTGGCTGTTGCAGTCGGTGCAGCAAGGGTGCTCGATGAAGCTGTCTACCAATCTGCGTTGGATATAGAGGAGGCCATACTGCGAGAAATTGATGCAATAAATGATCTCAATAAACGTGAAGTGTCAACTCTCCTGGAAGCAACACACATCAAAGTTGCTGGTGAACGCAGCAGGCCAAGCAGCATCTATAGGAAGAGGCGCAGTCGACGTTTCAGGCCGAGACCCTTCGTCTCGGCCTGAAACGTCGACTGCGCCTCTTCCTATAGATACTGCTTGGCCTGCTGCGTTCACCAGCAACTTTGATGTGTGTTGCTTGAATTTCCAGCATCTGCAGAATTCCTGTTGTTTGCGTTTAAACTCTCCTGGAAAGATCGTTTAGGGCAATGGTGACAGAGGAGGAGGTGTAACACTTAACATGGTTCTGTTCCGGAGCCCTTTAATCATCCACTTTTGAAGCTGGGATGAATATCTGGTTAGGAGTTTATTTCCATTTCATTTTATAAAGTATTACCAGTCACCAAAGAGCAATGTTATGGAAGAAACAGTTCAGTTACTTGTGCTCTGCTGGGCTATAAAATTCCAATCAATTAAGAAACTCGTGTATTATGAACTCTTATGGCAGATATTAAGATCATCTGCAAAAGCATTGAATAATAAATCACATTTTTAGAAAGAAGTATTTTAAGTATTACCAGTAGCAGAGTTCTGCAACATTAGATTGAAGAAATTAAATAAACAGTTCCTGTCTTTTACCCATGGCCAAAAAATGCCCACATTTAAAGCTTGTATAAAATAAAAGTTAGCCGTAAGGTTTTGCATTTGCATACTGCTGGAGGTTAGTATTCCAGCCTGCTTTCCACAGTGCTGAGGGATCTAATTATTTCTCATTGGTGTTGGATGATTTGTATCCCACTCACTGTCAGCCTCTCAATGTTTATGGTTGGGGTGTCACTGAGCTGAGTGATATTGCAGCAAATCCTAAACACAGGGATTCTGCAGATGCTGGAAATCCAGAGGAACGCACACAAAATGCTGGAGGGAATCAGCAGGTCAGACTTCATCTATGGGCAGAAATAAAGAGTTTACATTTCTAGCCAAGACCCCTCACCAAGACTGGAAAGGAAGGGCGAAATAGCAAGAACAAGGTGGGGGAAGGCAGGTAGGAGCGGGAGGGAGGATGGTGTGGGAAGCTGGGAGGTGATTGGTGGAAAAGGTAAAAGGCTGAAGAAGAAGGAATCTGATAGGAGTGGAGAGTGAACCATGGGAGCTGGGGAAACTAAAAGGGCACCAGAGGAGGTGATAGGCAGGTAAGGCAAAGGGAGGAGCCAGAATGGGGAATGTAAAAAGGAGAGAAGAGGAGGGGTAGAATTTACCAGAAGTTGGAGAAATTGATGTTCATGCTGACAGGTTTGAGGCTACCCAAATGGAATATAAGGTGTTGCCCCTCCAAGCTGAAAATAACCTCATCACGGCAGTAGAGGAGGCCATGGACGGACATGTCAGAATAGGAATGAGGAGTGGAATTAAAATGGTTGGCCACCAGGAAATCCTCCCTGTTGCAGATGGAGTGAAACTACTTGACGAATTATATTGCAGCAGCTGGGTTTGAAGGTATCCAGTACTTCTCCCAAAATCTTCTAATGAATAATGTGTCATTTGTATATCATTTCACAATCTTCTTCTTCTTCATGGGCCTTGTGTGTTACACGCTTGGGTGATCATGGCTTTCCACATCGAATGATCCCATGCAGCGTCAATGATATCTCGCACACTTAGATCTGTTAGTTCTTTCACAGTATCCATATATTTTCTTCTTTGCCTTCCTCTTCCGCTTTTCCCAGGCATACGGTCTTGTGATGTAAGGCATTCTATTTCTCCCTTTCTGATGACATGGCCCAGGAATTTAAGTTTCCTGTCATTTAATGTTCTCATTAAAGATCTTTTTGTGTGGGCACATTGGAGTACTGTCTCATTAGTTAACCTATCTCTATATGATATTTTCAGCATTCTTCTAAGAAACCACATTTCTGTTGCTTCTAAGTTTCTTTGGAGTTCTGGTGTTATAGTCCATGTTTCGGAAACATACAGCAAGATTGACCAGATGTAATATTTTAGTAGCCTAAGCCTTGTTGTCATAGAAATGTGTCTGTTGTTAAAAATGGGTTTCAGTTTTTTGGAAGTTGGTTTTGGTAATGGCAATTCTTCTTTTTATTTCTACTTTACTTTTAGCATCTTGTGATATAAAACTACCAAGGTAATTAAAGTTGGTCTTTTGTTCAAACTCTTGGTTACCTATGTACAATTGGCATTTGGGAGTATCCTGCTGTTTTGATATTACCATACATTTGGTGTTTTTACAGTTGACGGTTAGACCAAAATCTGCACTTGTTTGTACTACTTTGTCCAGGAGGATTTGTAGGTCGTCTGCAGCACTTGCTTTTAGGGTGGTATCATCTGCATATCTTATATTGTTGATGTTAACACCTCCAATTTTTATCCCATCTAGGTCTTCTATTTCTCTGAGAAACATTTCACTATAGATATTAAACAATTCCAGTGAGGCAACGCATCCCTGTCTAACTCCTCTTTGAATTTTAATCCAACTGCCTATATTATCATCAATTTTTACCGCCACCATTTGGTTCCAATATAAATTTTGAAGCAGTTGTCAGTCTCTTCCGTCAATGTTTAGTTTAGCGAGAATTTGAAATAATTTTTCATGTTGTACTTTGTCGAATGCTTTAGTGAAATCAATAAAACATAAAAAGACATCATTTTGATATTCAATTGCCCTTTTT
The DNA here is from genome assembly GCF_963921235.1 of Mobula hypostoma. Taxonomy (NCBI): domain Eukaryota; kingdom Metazoa; phylum Chordata; class Chondrichthyes; order Myliobatiformes; family Myliobatidae; genus Mobula; species Mobula hypostoma. The sequence goes on along the minus strand of NC_086115.1, from coordinate 28,506,841 downwards.
GAAAGCATTCATAGTATGAAAATTGCGTTCCTAGTTCCTCTATTCTCAATAAACCCATATTGCAGTTTAGAAGTTTCTGGTCTTAACTTGTTTTTAATTTGACTCAGAGCAACTCTCAACAAAATCTTTATTATGTGACTCATAAGACTGATCATTCTATAATTTTCGCAGTCAGTAGTCAATTTTTGGCAGCTTTATAAATACTGATTTCAGAGATCGTCAGGCAATACACCAGACTCATATATGCCATTAAACAGTTCAAAAAGAATATCTATGCCCAGATCTTCTAGGGCTTGTATCATTTCCACTGAAATTTCATCAGGTCCAGTGGCTTTACCATGTTTCATGCTTTTCATTGCTTTAGTTATTTCTTCTTTGGTAATAGGTGGGCCAGAATTAGGGTTTTTAATATCTGGGGGTTCCCCTCTATTATCCTCAAACAGCTACTCTATATACTGAATCCACCTTTCACATACTTTATCTGGATCTGTTAGTATGTATCCGTTTTCTGATCTTATGCATCCTGTAGAGGAGGTTTTCTTAATTCCAGTAATTTCCTTAATTTTCTTGCGCATTTCCTTGCTGTTGGCCTTTGAGATTTTGAGACTTTTACCATGCCTGTTCTTATCAAATTACGGTATTGCTTTGCACTGTTGTAACTACATGTTATAATTATGTGGTTTTTGTTAGTTTTTAAGTCAGTTTGTCATATGTTTCCACGATATCATTCTGGAAAAACATTGTATCATTTCTTAATGCATGCATTACTAAATGACAATAAAAGAGGACTGCGTATCCTCATAATCTAATCATAATCTAATTGTCTGGTCTATCTGTCTAGCTCTCTGTATTGCACTTCATTATTCTTCACCAACCTTCTTTGTTTCATCAGATCTAGAATTTCTTGGGTTATCCACCCCTTGTTGGTGTGTTGGATTTCTTGTACTGGGATTATCTCCTCTGCTGATTGTTGTATAGCATACTTAAATCTGTCCCAAATAGGTGTTGTTACGTTTTCATTGAGGTGTTCTTCTACAGCTGTCTTGAATAGTTGCTATCTTTTTAAAGTTCTCCCAACATATACTGCTTTCTCTTTTTTCCACGTTTCAGTTTCTTTAATTTTGTTTTAATGGTAGCTGTTACTGGATGGTGATCTGAACCACAGTCTGCTCCTGGGTAGGCTTTAGAATTTGTGATATTATTTCTAAAGCATTTACTGATGGTAATGAAATCTATTTGATTCCTTGTTCTATCTCCAGGGCTAATCCAAGTACACAATCTACATGGATGGTTTTTATACCAAGTGTTGGTGATCACTTGGTTGTTTCTGACACATCAATCAGTAAACCTTTTTCCATTTTCATTTTTCTCCCCTAATCCAAAGGGTCCTATTATGTTATCAACCTTTTCCTGTCCAACTTTGGTGTTAAAATCTCCCATGACTAGTTTTATATCCTGAGATTTACATTGCTCATAAGCACTGTCGAGATCTTTATAAAACTTGTTGATATCCTCTTCATCCGCATCATTTGTTGGCGCGTAGGCTTGGATTATGCTAATGTTAAAAGGGTTACCCCTTAATTTAACTAAAAGCAGCCGATCGGATATCACCCAATATCCCGTAAGCCATTTTGATACTTGGTTGTTTAAAATAATTACAACTCCATACATATGCTGTTGACCTCCTGAATACATTATCAGAGAACTATTCTTAGTGAATTTGCCACTGTCGGTCCATCTAATTTCTGACAGGCCTAAGATATCAACTTCCAACCTTTTCATTTCAATTAATGTGTTGTTCTTTGTCAGGGACAAAGATCCAACCAAAACCTCAGCGGTGGAACAGGCGGACGAAGTTACTTCGAACTCAAGGGCTGTGAAGGAGGATGAAGGCTGCAACAATTCCATCAGCTCCAATCGTCATGGTTTCCATGACACTGGAATCAGTTAGTTGATTTGTGAAGTATTGTGTGCTTCTTGGAGTGCAACATCAAGTACACATTCAACAAATACACACAGAGGCATCTTCGTTCTGTGGGCCACTTCTTCAGAACGAAGACCATCATCCTCAACCTCAAGGGATAGCCATGACAACGAATGTGTTGTCCAACTTTCCTTTCTGGTAAAGTGTATGGATGTTCCATGTTGCTACCCTTAGCCTTTCCCTATTGCTTGCAGTCTCTGGATGACGGTCTGGTGTCACCTGCAGCACATGACTACCCCCACCGAGCGAGGTGTTGTTCTGTTGATTAGAATCAACCCCATTCACGCTGTTATCTGGTTTCCTTCTTTTGTTTCTTTCCACGATTGACAAGGCAAAAATTTCAACAGTGTTTTGCTGTTGCCATCTGTTGCTGCAGTGCTCATCTAACTAGAGCATTTGACCTCTACTGGTATTACCAGTTTGGAATCATACACTAGACGTTGCCCAACCTTTGCTGTTGCTGTACAAAGACAATCCTCCACCAAAGCTTGGAATCCATCTCCCTGCTGCCGGAGGCTTCAGTGATTTTAGGTGACACCACCACCATTGGTCTGGTTATTTTTCAGGCGCCAAACATTCGCCATAGACAGAGCTCCTTCAGTGAGACAGGGTGCACCCAGACCTAAGCCCTACGTGAAGGCGGAGTTGTCTTGGGTGGTAGAAGCTATATAATCGCTACTGGCATTTCCTAATATTTAGTCAGGACCTAACCACCACATACACCCCCATTTCACAATATGCAAAGCTATTGCCAATTAATTAGAGAATAAATGTTGACATAGCTTGGAAACTTCAAACATTTGTCAATTAGGGGACATAAATGTAATAAAGCTCTACAATTTTTGTATCATTCTATAATTATTTCAATTCATAAATTAGATATTAATTACCTTCACTAACAGATTATTCGCTTGCGCTGGCTGCTCTTTGAGAATTCATCAAATGTTTTGAATACCAAATAGTCACTTGTAATTCTCTTTGCAGGAAGACATTGTGGATTTGGCATTAAATATTTAAAGAATGTCAAATTAAGATGTTTGATTTAAATAAAATAATAACTAATATAGTTTATAATCATAAGAAAGGATTCTTCAATCAATAATGCAGATATATCTTATTAAGCTGTTAAGCTACTTTAAAAATTTAAATAATAATTAATTTTCTGTTGTTAAATGGAAAATAAACAGAGTCATTAAAGGCAATTCTGAATCAGCTCACAGGAAACATTCCATTATACAACCAGTAATGCAAATTAACTCAGAAGTGAACTGAACTGAACTAACTGAGAAACCATTGCAACTTCTCCCAATCTATGGAGGACTTTTTTGGTAGCAATGAAGGGAGTGGAGAATAGCTATGCACAGAGGAGAGAGAGAGGGGAGACCTGATGAAGGTGGTTTTTAAATTGCAGTCAGTGGGATAAGTTAAAGTGTAACATGGGGACAAAATTGAAAAGGGTGATGAATACCAGACTAAAGATGTGATATTTGAATGCACACAGTATATAGAATAAGGTAGATGATCTTCTAGTGCAGTTAGAGATTGGCAGATATGATATTGTGGGCATCACTGAGTCAAGAAGATCATAGCTGAAAGAAGATTATAGTTGGGAGCTTAACATCCAAAGATACACATTGTATTGTAAGGTCAGACAGGTGGGCAGAGGGGGTGGGATGGTTTTATTGGTAAAAAATGAAATCAAATCCTTAGAAAGAGGAGACATAGGATTAAAAGATATAGAATTCTTGTGGGTCAAATTAAGAAATTGCAAGGGTAAAAAGACCCTGATGGGAGTTATACACAGACATCCAAACAGTAGCCAGGAAGTGGGATATAAATTACAATGGGTGATAGAAGAGGCATTTAAAAAGGCAATGTTGTTATAGTCATGGGGGGTTTCAATATGCAGATAGATTGGGAAAATCAGGTTGGTGATGGATCCCAAGAGAGGGAATTTGTAGGATGCCTATGTGATAGCTTTTTAGAGCAGCTTGTGGTTGAGCCCACTAGGGGAAAGGTAATTCCGGATTGGGTGTTATGTAATGAAGGGAGCTTAATGTAAAGGAATCCTTAGGAGTCAGTGATCATATAAAAGGCAGAAGAACAAGTCAAATGTATCAGTATTACTGTGGAGTAAAAGGAATTACAGAGGCATGAGAAAGAAGCTGGCCAAAGTTAGTTGGACGGGGACTCTATCAGGGATGACGGCTTGAGTATCTGGGGGCAATTTGGAAGGTACAGGATAGATACATTCCAAAGATGAAGAAGTATTTTAAATGGAAAATGAGTCAACAGTGGCTAACAAATGAGACTAAAGAATGCATAAAAGCAAAAAGGCCATATAATATAGCAACAATTTATTGGAAGCTTGAGGATTAGGAAGCTTTTAAGAACCATCAGAAACAATGAAAAATGCTACAAGGAGAGAAAAGGTGAAATATGAGAGTAGTCTAGACAAAGGTATATAAGAAGCTATCAAAAATTTTCCAGATATTTTAAGAGTAAAAAGGACTGGATATTGAAACACTGGAAAATGACACTGGAGAGGTAGTAATGCGGGGGGGGGGGGGGTGGAAGGTAAAGAAGTGGCAGATGAACTTAGTAGGTATTTTACAACTTTTTCACTGTGGAAGACACTAGCAGAATGCCTGAAATTCCAGAGTGTTGGGGGCAGATATGAGTGTAGTTGCTATTACTACAGAGAAGGTGCTTGGGAAGCTGTAAGGTCTGAAGGTAGATAGGTCACCTAGATGAGATGGACTACACTACAGAATTCTGAAAGAGGTAGGTGAAGAAAATGCAGAGGCTTTAGTGATTATCTTTTAAGAATCACTGGATTCTGGAATGGTTCTGGAGGACTGCAAAATTGCAAATGTCATTCCACTCTTTAAGAAAGGAGGGAGTAAGGAAATGATAGGCCAAATAGCCAGACTTCAGTGGTTGGTAAGATGTCAGAATTGATTGTGAAGGGTGAGCTTTCGGGGTATTTGGAGGCACACAATAAAATAGACCAAAATCAGCATGGTTTCTTTAAAGGGAAAACTTTCCTGACAAATCTGTTGGAATTCTTTGAGGAAATAATAGGCAGGATAGACAAAGGAGAGTCAATAGATGTTGTTTACTTCAACTTTCAGAAGGCCTTTGACAAAGTGCCGCACATGTGGCTGCTTAAAAAGATAAGAGTCCACGGTATTACAGGAAAAAGTACTAGTGTGGATAAAGCATTGGGTGATTGGCTAGTAACTGGGGTGTTCCACAGGAGTCGGTATTGGAACTGCTCCTTTTTATGTTACATGTCAATGATTTAGATGATGGAATTGATGGCTTTGTAGCCAAGTTTGTGGATGATATGAAGATGGGTGGAGTAGCAAAGGTAATGTCGAGGAAGCAAGGCGTCTGCAGAACAACTAAGACAGATTAGAAGAATGGGCAAAGATATAGCAGATGGAATTCAGTGTAGGGAGGTGTACTGTCATGCACTTTGGTAGAAGGAATTAAGGCATAGACTATTTTCTAAATGGGGAGAAAATTTAAAAATCAGAGATGCAAAGGGACTTGGGAGTCCTTGTCGAGGATTCCTTAAAGGTTAACTTGCAAGTTGAGTTGGTGGTAAAGAAGGCAAATGCAATGTTAGCATTCATTTCGAGAGGACTAGAATATAAGAGAAAGGATGTGATGTTGAGGCTCTATCAGGTGTTGGTCAGACTGCACTTACAGTATTGTGAGCAATTTAGGGCCTCGTATCCAAGAAAACATGTGCTTGCATTGGAGAGGGTCCAGAGAATGTACACGAGAATGATTCCGGGAATGAAAGGGTTAACATGAGCAGTGTTTGATGGCTCTGGTCCTGTAATCGCTGGAGTTTAGAAGAATGAGGGGGGATTTCACTGAAACCAATTGAATACTGAAAAGCCAAGATAGAGTGGATGTGGAGAGGAAGTTTCTTACTACTGTAGTGGGTCCATCTAGGACCAGAGGGCAAAGCCTCAGAATAGAGGGACGTCCATTGAGAACCGAGAGGAGGAGGAATTTTTTTACACAGACAATGTGTGGTGAATGTGTGGAATTCATTGCCACAGACAGCTATGGAGGCCAAGTGATTGAGTATATTTAAAGCAGAGGTTGACATGTTCTGGATTAGTAAGGCCATCAAAGGTTATGGGGAGAAGGCAAGAGAATGGGGTTGAGAGGGATAGTAAATCAGCCATGATAGAATGGTGGAGCAGACTTGATGGGTTGAATGGCCTGATTCTGTGCCTATGTCTCATGGTTTTATTCTCTTACGGCCAAATGCCCTTTCCAGTGCTGCACTGTCGTTTCATATTCTATAACCTATCTGTTATGTATACACATGTTACCTTTATCTTTAAATAGTTATCTATAATTTATCTAAGTTACATAAGAAGACTTGATGGAAGGTGAGATTACTATACCATGCTCAATCTGGAGGCACGGGAGACTACAGAACAGAAAACAAACTGTGGGAGGAGATCAATGTGAGAAGGCAGAGGGATGGTCGACATTTTGGGCTGAGACTCTGCATTCGGGCTGTAATTATTGTGACATGAACAGTGGATAGTGGGAACAGTGTCGACTTTGCACACAGCGCACATCATAAATATTGTGAGGGATCACTAGGAAGTGAACTTCAGAAATAAACCAGAGATGCTGGAAATCTGAAATAGGAACAAAAAATGCTGGACATCAGGCAATATCTGTAGAAAGCAAAACAGTTAATGTTTCAGTCCTGAGACCTTTAGACAGAACCAGGGAAGAGAATAAACAAGTTAGTTTGAATGTGAGTGGATGGGAGAAGCAATGGTCAACTCTGTAACTGAAAGAAGCATTATCTCCGTTTCCCAGTTCTGATGGAAGTTCTCGGATTTGAAACATTAACACTTATTCTTTCCACAGATGTCGCCTGACTGTTGAATGTTACCTTTCTACTATTATTGAGCATTAACTAAATAGTCTACTTTTGTTACCTTAGATGGCAGGTGAATATTAGCCAGAACTTTGAAAGAGAGCACAAAAATACGTCTTATCACGCTTTAAAAAAGATTAATTTTATTTGTCAAATGTGCATCAAAACATCAAGACAGTGAACTGTATCATTTCACATCAGAATCAGAATCAAGTTCAATATCGTTGGCATATAGAACATAGAACATAGAAATCTACAGCACATTACAGGCCCTTCGGCCCACAATGTTGTGCCGACCATGTAACCTACCCTAGAATCTGCCTAGAATTTCCCTGGCGCATAGCCCTCTATTTTTCTAAGCTTCATGTATCTATCTAAGAGTCTCTTAAAAGACCCTATTGTTTCCACTTCCACCGCCACCGCTGGCATTGTATTCTACGCATCCACCACTCTCTGTGTGAAAAATTTACCCCTGACTTCCCCCCTGTACCTACTTCCAAGCAACTTAAAACTATGCCCCCTTGTGTTAGCCATTTCAGCCCTGGGAAAAAGCGTCTGGCTATCCACACGATCAATGCCTCTCAGGCCAAGTTCACTCAACCTATTCTCATAAGGTACGCCCTCCAATCCAGGCAACATTCTTGTAAATCTCCTCCGCATTCTCTCTATAGTATCCACATCCTTCCTGTAGTGAGGTGACCAGAACTGAACACTATACTCCCAGTGGGGTCTGATGAAGGTCTTATATTACCTCAGTGGCTCTTGAACTCAATCCTATGGTTGATGAATGCCAACACACCATATGCCTTCTTAACACACTGTCAACCTGCGCAGCAGCTTTGAGTATCCTATTGACACAGTCCCCAAGATCTCTGAGATCCTCCATACTGCCAAGAATCTTACCATTTATATTATATTCTGTCCTCAGATTTGATCTACCAAAAGAACCACTTCACACTTACCTGGGTTTAAGTCCATCTGCCACTTCTCAGCCCAGATCTGCATCCTATCAATGTCCCACTGTAACCTCTGACAACCCTCCAGACTATCCACAACACTTGCAACCTTTGTGTCATTCGCAACTTACTAACCCACCCTTATATTTCTTCATCCAGGTCATTTATAAAAAAAACACAAAGAGGAGGGATCCCAGAACAGATCCCTGCAGAACACCACTGGTCACCATCCTCCATGCAGAATATGAACCATCTACAGCCACCCTTTGCCTTCTGTGGGCAAGACAAATCTGGATCCACAAAGCAAGTTCTCCTTTTATCCCATGCCTCCTTACTTTCTGAAGGAGCCTTGCATGGAGAACCTTCTCAAATGCTTTACTGAAATCCATATACACTACATCTACTGTGCTACCTTCATCAACGTGTTTTGATACATCCTCAAAGAGTTCAATCAGGCTTGTAAGGTACGACCTGCCCTTGACAAAGCCATACTGACTATCCCTAATCAGATTATCTCTCTCCAAATCCTCGTAAATCCTGCCTCTCAGGATCTTCTTCAACAACTTGCCCACCACTGAAGTCAGACTCACTGGTCTATAATTTCCTGGGTTATGTCTACTCCCTTTCTTGAACAAGAGAACAACATTTGCAAACCTCCAATCCTCTGGTACTTCTCTCATCCCTATTGATGACGCAAATATCATCGCAAGAGACTCAGTAATCTCCTCCCTCACTTCTCACAGTAGCCTCATCGGGTCCTGACGACTTAACTAACTTAATGCTTTTCAAAAGCTCCAGCACATCCTCTTTCTTAATGTCTATATGTTCAAACATTTCAGTCCACTGTAAGTCACCCCACATTGCCAAGGTGTTTTCCCTGGTGAATAGTGAAGCAAAGTATTCATTAAGTACTTCCGCTACCTCCTCCAACTCCATGCACACATTTCCAGTGTCGCACCTGATTGGTCCTATTCTCACACGGCTCATCCTCTTGACGTGGTGAAATTTGTTAACTTTACAGCAACAGTACAATGAAATACATGATAAATAAATATAGAGGAAAAAAACTGAATTACCTGAAGTATATACAGTGTATGTCTTTTAAATAATTAAGTTAAAATACGTAGTACAAAAAAACAGAAATAAAAAAAATAATGAGGTGGTGTTCATGGGTTCAATGTCCAATGTCCATTTGGGAATCAGATGGCAGAGGGGAAGAAGCTGTTCCTGATTGCTGAGTGTGTGCCTTCAGGTTTCTGTACCTCCTTCAATAAGAAGCAGGCATGTCCTGGGTGCTGGGGGTGCTGAATGATGGACGCCACCTTTCTGAGGCACTGCTCCTTGAAGATGTCTTGGATACTACAGAGACTAGTACCCATGGTGGAGCTGACTAATTTTAGCTACTTTTGCAACTTACTTCAATCTTGTGCAGTAACCACTCCTCCCCGCCCGCCACACCGGACAGTGATACAGACAGTCAAAATGCTCTCCACGGTACATTTGTAGAAGGTTTTGAGTGATTAGAAGACAAACCAAATCTCCTCAGACTTCTAATAAAATATAGCCACTGTCTTGCCTTCTTTATAGTTGTATCGAAATGTTGCATCCAGGGGTTAGGTCCTCAGCAATACTGACATCTAGGAACTTGAAATTGCTCACTCTCTCCACTTCTGATTCCTCTATGAGGATTGGTTTGTGTTCCCTCATCTAACCCTTTCTGAAGTCTACAATCAGCTCTTTGGTCTTGCTAATTTTGTGTGCAAGGTTGTTCCTGCGACACCAGTCAACTAATCGGTATGTCTTGCTCCTGTACGCCCTTTCGTCACCATCTGAAATTCTGACAACAATGGTTCTATCATCAGCAAATTTATAGATGGCGTTTGAGCTGTGCCTAGCCACACAGTCACGGGTGTAGCTAGAGTAGAGCAGTGGGCTAAGCACACATCCTTGCAGTGTGCACCAGTGCTGATTGTCGGCAAGGTGGAGATGTTATTTCCAATCCAGACCGAATGTGGACTTCTGGTTAGAAAGTCAAGGATCCAGTTGCAGAGGGAGGTACAGAGGTCTAGGTTCTGTAGCTTTACAATCAGGACTGTAAGAATGAAGGTGTTAACTGCTGAGCTATAGTCAATAAACAGCATCCTGACATATTGTACGCACTTGCATTTTCCAGGTGATCCGAGGTTGCATGGAAAGCCTTGACAGAAGACTAGCACAGTCTGAAGATTGCGCTGGAGGTAACCCACAGGTATCACCTTACTTCCAGCACCAACATAGCATTCCTTAACACTAACTGTGTGTCTTTGGAATGTGAAAGGAAACCAGAGCATGTGGCCATCAGGAGAATACAAGAACTGAACTCTGATCGAAGATCGCTGCTGCCGTTAAGTGTTTGCACTAACCACTATGTTACTGTGTTATTTTATAAGGGTTTCTGAAAGAAACTGAAGTAATTGAGAGGGAAGGGCATATTTTGTTTATGGGGATGATTGAACACACAGCAGCCACAGATTTAGCAAGTTGATAAATTAGCAAAATGCAATATTTATACTCGAGCAGCTTAGTATCTCAGCAGCTTAAAGCAATTAATACATTGGACTTATCACCCAGTTCTGCTGGTAGAATTATTAAAGTCAGAAGCTTAACTTCTCTTCTTCAACATATTGGCACTTCTTGTATTGATTTATGCCTTATTGATGACATTTATTCAATCTACCCTCAGAGTGAGGTTGATAAACTTGCTACACTAACTTTAGTACTTTCCTGCATCTTGGTGTAAGCACCTCTTAATGAAAAACATGGGAGAACCTCCTTTTTATCATTCAAACGATCATTCAAAGATGGCATTTAAACTGTTGATCCTTGTAAATGCAATGGGACAGTTTCATGAATTTTAGATATTAGTCTGGCAAAGGAGTGACCGATAATGCATTCCATAGATTGGATTTTGTACCTACAACTGCATTTAGATGTGATCTTAATGCACTGTTTGAAGATTGATTCATCCATGATAGACAGCTGTGATTATGTTTAAGATGGAAGACTGAAAGTGTGCTGAAGTACATAGAAATTTCTTCTTTGGGGGGGCAGGGATCTCTGGAATTTTCTGCCCCCATGGACTTGTGGAAGATGGTTCATTTGAAACATTTATCTCTAGATGAGCACCTGAATTGCTTAGGCATAGAAAGATATAGGTCAAGTACTGTCAGATGGGATTAATGTGGATGGATGTCCCCTGGTTGGTGTGAATGTGATAAACTGATTGTCCTATTTCTATGCTATATGTCTCTATGACTCAATCAGATATATCACTGAAAGACTGGGGGATGGAAGTCGATAAAGATCTGGTACCAAGAAGACATTGAGTCTTTGGGTTGATCTGCCATGATCATGTTGAAGGAGAAGGTGGCTGACACCTGCTCCTATTTTCTTATGTTCTTTTATGTTTTCTTTCATCCCTCTTATAGTTGAAGCTTAACATTTTGGGTATGAGGTCCTGATGAAGCAACTGTTGAAGCAACTGAACAGATAATGGTCCAGGTGATTTATACCTCAGTAATGTCTGGAAGAGCTTTGAGATCCTCAAACCATCCCAGATTGGACAGTGGCATGATTGTGCTAACATTAGGAGGACTGTACAACTCAGCTTCAAGATTCGACTCATAAGCCACTTGAGAGCCCATAAATAGATCAATGGAATGAAGACCATCATCCTCGATCTCGAGGGATTGCCACGATGATGACAACTCAACTCAGTGGGAGATTAGAATTAGCTGTGATATGATGTTTTCCAAGGTGAACCAAGTTTGATAATCTCTTCCAAATGAAATTGTCATGGTCCGGTCCGTGATGTCCGCATTCCGGTTCACGGTCCGGTCCGTGGACTCCGGACTCCGGGTCTTCTGGCTGTCCCTTGTTTCAATTGGGCTTAATGATAGGCACCTGATGCTTGTCTGGGGGCTAGGAATATAAGTGGCCCTGGGTTTGAGTGTGGGTGTGGGTTAATCTTGTCAGTATCCTGTTTTTGCCTTTGTGGGGAAAGCTAGGTTGGCTTTGCTGTTACCCTGTGGTTGGATCTGTCCCTTCCTGTTCTTGCTTCTGTTGGGTAAGCCAGGCTGTCTTTGCTGTTACCCTGAGGCTGGACTGTTCCCTCCCCTTCCCCTTCCTTCTGGAGCCTTGCCTGCAACCTTGTCAAGTTCAACCACTGTTGTGAGACCTTGCTGTGTCAAGATAAGGAACTGTCTATTGTTGAGTTGGAACTGTCTCTGTGTCCATGCCTGTGCTAGGTAGGTCTGGCTGTTTGCTGCTACCTAGTGTTGGGAACTGTTTCTGTGTCCATGCCTTCACTAGGTAGGTCTGGCTGTTTGCTGCTACCTAGTGTTGGGAACTATCTTGTTGTGTTCAGCATTCTGTAGTGCCCTGGTCTTAAGTCCTGTTCTCAAGGAGGGGTCCTGGCTCTGTTTCATGTTCCTGTCTCTCAAGTCCAAGGTTCTGTGTTCCTGTGCTCTGGACCAAGAATCTGTGTTCCTGCCCTCCCCAAGACTAAGGCTCTGTGTTCTGCATTCCTGTTGTCCTGAGTCCAAGGCTTGGCTGTTCTTGAGTACCAAATCATGGCTTCCTGTCCAGTGGTTGCCTCTTCCTGTCCAGGGGTTAGGGCCCTTGTCCAGTCTCCAGCTTGGAGTCTGAACCCAAGCCTTGTCCTGCCCTCACCTAGTTTTGGGGTCTGAGCCTGAGTCAAGACCCAGGTTCTGGGTCTTTGTCCAGTCTCTGGCTTAGAGTCCAAGCCCAGGCTTCTAGTTCCCAGTTCCTTGTCCTGGTCCTGCTTGCCTAGCCAATGTCCTAGCCCAAGACTGTTCTTGTCTCAGCTGTCCAGTCAAGTCCTGTTCCTAGTGCTTCAGTGTCTCTGCCTTGCATTTGGGTCTGCTGCCAGCACCCCACCTTATGACAGAAATGCAGTAGGACAGATGTTTGATAGAGGTTTGTCTTGGGTGTCCTTGTTACAATCCTCATTGCTGATCTAATTGTAGTGGAGTTTTCAAGGGCCAGTATTCAGGTGCTAGGTCTGCAGTCAGTGCCAGCAAGTTTGCTCACTATAGATATTTGGTACTTGGTTTGCTGTGAATTTTTTCAAATGAAGATCCCTGAAACTTCCAGGAATAGGACTAGACAATGAGTCACAATATTTAGTGTCATGGTGAACAAATCTCATTTTGCTTTTCTAAAATTCCACCTGTTTGTCAGGATAGGTTCAATCAGTGGCTTCTGCAAGCCAATTTGGATAATTGCAGACCTGAGCTGTCTTGTTTAGAAATTAGCGAAGAACATTTAAGAGTGCCAGAAAAGTGACTAACTGCAGACGTGCCCTTCACCTCATGAAACAAAGATTCAACCAAGTCTACAAAATGGGAAATGGAGCCCAACTGAGATCCACTGTGGAAAATTGATGGCTCCTGGCATCTAATCAGGGCCTATTAGAAAAGCATGAGGTAACAAATTAAAAATAAATTGGTCTTGTCTTAGAATTCAATGATAATGGAGAGGTTTCACCTCCCATTCTATGGGATACTCTGAAGGCTGTCTTAAGAGGGAAAATTAGTGTTATCTTCGTATAAGAAAAAAAATAAGGAATAAAACATTAGAGGAATTACAAAATATGCTGAAGGAGCTAGAAAAAAAACAAATTGAGTTTGCACAGGATACACTAGAGGAAATTTTAAAAATTAGGAATGAAATTAATAGTTTGGCTGCACAAGAAATTAGAAAAACTTTAATGTTTCTGAAACAGACACTATGAAAGAGGATCTAAATGAATGAAAATACTGGTGTGGAAACTGGAAAAAGAAGATAGCAGAAAATACAATTCATAGAATTAGGAATCCAAGAACAAAAGTGATTTTAAAAAATAAGCTAAGTGAAATTCAAGAAGCTTTTGAAATGTTTTACAAAACTCCATATTCCAAAGTTCCAGGGGGAAGCATAACCCAAATTAACACCTTCCTGAATTCTTTAAAGTTGCCCACTTTAAGCGAAGAACAAAATAGAACGATGACTGCTGACATAACTGAAGCTGAACTTAAAAACTGCAATTAGTAGGCTTAAATTAAGCAAGTCCCCAGGATCAGATGGATATATGGCAGAGTGGTATAAAGATTTTAGAAGTGTGTTAATAACAGGAATTCTGCAGATGCTGGAAATTCAAGCAACACACATCAAAGTTGCTGGTGAACGCAGCAGGCCAGGCAGCATCTATAGGAAGAGGTGCAGTCGACGTTTCAGGCCGAGACCCTTCGTCAGACGAAGGGTCTCGGCCTGAAACGTCGACTGCACCTCTTCCTATAGATGCTGCCTGGCCTGCTGCGTTCACCAGCAACTTTGAGAAGTGAGTTAATTCCTGTTTTACTCCCCACACCGAACTGGGCTCTAAGAAAGGTGCAAATGCCACCTAGCTGGAAGGGGGCAATAATCTCAGCTATACTGAAAGAAGGCAAGGATAAAATGGAATGTGGATCATTTAGACCAATATCTGTTCTTAATGTGGATTATAGAATACTTACCTCTGTCATAGCCAAATAATTAGTTTCTACCCACACTGATACATGATGATCAGACAGGTTTTATACAACACCAAACACAAGACAATATATGAAGAACACTTCATATTATGGATCATATATTTTAAAAAAAAATGAAATTGAAGCAATAGTGATAAGTGTGGACACTGAAAAGGCATTTGATTTGGTTAATTGGAAATTTTTTCAGTTTTACATAGATTTGGTCTACATGACACTTATTAAAACTATACAGGCACTATATGACAATCCTACTGCTAGGATTAAATTAATGGATATTTATCTAATAGTTTTACCCTATAAATGGGCACGAGACAGGGTTGTGCATGGTCACTGCTACTCTTTGCATTATATCTGGAACCATTAGCTCAATGAAGATATTGGGAATTACTATTAAAGGGACAAAGCATAATTAGGCCTGTTACGTGGATGATATTTTGATCTCTAGGGCAACCAACATACTCTTCACCTATGCAAACACAAGGAAATCTGCAGATGCTGGAATTTCAAGCAACACATGTAAAAGTTGCTGGTGAACGCAGCAGGCTAGGCAGCATCTCTAGGAAGAGGTACAGTCGACGTTTTGATCCGAGAACCTTCGTCAGGAGGATCTCGACCCGAAACGTCGACTGTACCTCTTCCTCAAGATGCTGCCTGGCCTGCTGCGTTCACCAGCAACTTTTACGTGTGATACTCTTTACCTAAATTGATGCAATCCTTTGAACAATATGGCCAATTATCAGGATACAAGATCAACATAGATAAAACCCAACTACTTTCATATAACTGTAGCCCACCAAGAGAAATTGAAAGTAGATATCCTTGGGCATAGCAAACAGTCTGTCAAATATTTGGGCATCATTATGCCAAAAGATTTGGCAAAATTATCAGAATGCAATTATCAGCCTATATGTACAAAAAATTAAGGAAGATATAACAAGTTGGAACCCAATTCCTTTTCTTGGTCTCAGTTCAAGGATTGAACCTATTAAAATGAATATACTGTCCAGACTACTATATCTCTTTCAGACCCTATCAATAGAGATTAACTAAAATCAATTCAATGAATGGAACAAGATGCTATTAAGATATATATAGCAATGTAAAAGGCCCAGGGTTCATCTCAAAACTTTGCAATTAGCCAAGGAAAAGGGGGGAATGGGGCCTACCTTCTCTTAGAGATTATTATTTTGCAGCATAGTTGAGAGCTATGATAATGCTGGTGCAACCCATCATTTAACGCTCAATGGACAAATATTGAGGAGAGGATACTTTCCATCCCCATACAGGCAATTTTGGGTAATAACCTGCAAAGTTACATAAATACTATTGATAACCCGTGGGTGAAATAGACTCTTAAAATATGGAAAACTGTTATAAAAGAATATAAACTAGAGAGAGACATTGCAATTCTTAAATGGTGTGCATATGACTTGGATTTTACGCTGAATAAACTGAATGTTAGATTTAAGGGCTGGACAGCTATTTGTAATATAATGAAAACAGGGCCACTGTTCAGTTTTGAAATGCTCAAAGAGAAACACTTATTAGAAAAACAAGACTTTTACCAGTATTTACAGATGCAACAGTATGTTAATAGGACAGTTAAAAATGTAACCAAGGCAATTACATGTCAGATAGAGCTATTTAGAAAAGTATATAATTCAGACAATGGTAGTAGAATCATTTCAAGTGTGTATAAGGGTTTGTCAAAACTAAAAAAACATTTGACTTCATACAATAAAACAAAATAGGAGAAGGAAGGAGGGATAACAATATCTGAGGGAGACTGGACAATAATATGGAGCTATCAATGGAAGTGTACCAGTTCACAGAAAAAGAGGGAGTATGGGTGGAAAAACTTGATAAGATATTTTATTACACCCTCTCAGAAATCCCATTATGATAGTAACCTCCCTGTTTGCTGGAGAAATTGTGGAAATCAAAATGCAAAACCATTATCATATTTTCTGGGAATGCCCTGTTATCAAAGACTATTGGAGTGGGATACATAATGCCCTACAAGACATCTTTAAATGTAAAACATCCTTGGAGAGTAAGACCATATATTTTGTGTATATACCTCAAGAATGGTTGAAAAGAGATAAATATTTAATGAATATACTGCTGGTGGCTGGTAAAAAGACCCTTACCAGGAAATGGTTGTCACAGGAGAACCCAATTTTAAATGTATGGATGGAAATTACAATGGACATTTACAAAATGGAGAAGATAACAGCATCTGTTAATCATAAGCTGGAACAATTTGATTCATACTGGGGAAAAATGGTTTAATGACATAACACCTCATAGGCCTGATTTTATTCTCACAAGTCAATGAATATGTTGTAAAAGAAAAATCACTCCCTACTTTGTACATACTTTTCTTCTTTTGATTGTTCTTTCTTTCCTCTCCTTTCAATAAGTGCATACCTCAGATAAATATGTGGAGATTTGTGACAAATATAGCGCAAAGCACAGAATCAAATATCGCTGTGATGATTGTACGCTCTAGTATCAATTGTTTGGAGAGTATAAAGTATATGATATTTATATATCTGAAATGCATCTTATGGAAATGTTTGTTTGATGATGAACTTCAATAAAAAAATTACAAAAAAGAAAAGCATGAGGTGATATGTAAGATAACTAAATAAGTATGTTTTAAAGTTCTAGGTGACATCTTACAATCAGTCATTACCATTCTACAACATGACAAAAACTGTATGGTTTCTCGTCAATTGCTTTCACCATTGCAAAGTGGCTGATAAATCTAGGCAATTAGAAACATGGAAAACCTACAGCACAATTTGTATTGTGCTGTAAGTTTTCTATGTTTTTTTTACAATACAGGCCCTTTGGCCCATAAAGCTGTGCCAAACATGTCCTTACCTTAGAAATTACCTAGGGTTACACATAGCCCTCTATTTTTCTAAGCTCCATGTACCCATCCAGGAGTCTCTGAAAAGATCCTATCGTTTTTGCCTCCACCGCTGTTGCCGGCAACCCATTCCATGCACTCACCACTCTCTGCATTTAAAAACTTACCCCGACATCTCCTCTGTACCTGCTTCCAAGCACTTTAAAGCTGTGCCCTCTCGTGCTAGCCATTTCAGCCCTGGGAAAAAGCCTCTGTCTATCCACACGATCAATGCCTCTTATCTTGTACACCTCTATCAGGTCACATCTCATCCTCTGTCACTCCAAGGAGAAAAGGCCGAGTTCACTCAACCTGTTCTCATAAGACATGCTCCCCAATCCAGGCAACATCCTTGTAAATCTCCTCTGCACCCTTCCTATGGTTTCCACATCCTTCTTGTAGTGAGGCAACTAGAACTGAGCGCAATACTCCAAGTGGGGTCTGACCAGGGTCCTATATAGCTGCAACATTATCTCTCAGCTCTTAAACTCAATCCCACGGTTGATGAAGGCCAATGCACCGTATGCCTTCTTAACCACAGAGTCAACCTGCGCAGCAGCTTTGAGTGTCCTATGGACTTAGACCCCAAGATCCCTCTGATCCTCCACACTGCCAAGAGTCTTACCATTAATACTATATTCTGCCATCATATTTGACCTACCAAAATGAACCACCTCACACTTATCTGGGTTGAACTCCATCTGCCACTTCACAGCCCAGTTTTGCATCCTATCAATGTCCCGCTGTAACCTCTGACAGCCTTCCACACCATCCACAACACCCCCAAACTTTGTGTCATAAGCAAATTTACTAACCCATCTCTCCACTTCCTCATCCAGGTCATTTATAAAAATCACGAAGAGTAAGGGTCCCAGAACAGATCCCTGAGGCACACCACTGCTCACTGACCTCTATGCAGAATATAACCTGCCTACAATCACACTTTGCCTTCTGTGGGCAAGCCAGTTCTGGATCCACAAAGTAATTTCCCCTTGTATCCCATGTCTCCTTACTTTCTAAATCTTGCATGGGGTACCTTATCAAATGCCTTGCTGGAATCCATATACACTACCTCTACTGCTCTGCCTTCATCACTGTGTTTAGTCACATCCTCAAAAAAAATTCAATCAGGCTTGTAAGGCACAACCTACCTTTCAGAATGCCATGCTGACTATTCCTAATCATAAGATCTTCTCCATCAACTTACCAACCACTGAAGTAAGACTCACTGGTCTATAATTTCCTGGGCTATCCCTACTCCTTTTCTTGAATAAGGGAACAATATCTGTTGCCTGGGGTACATCTCATCCGGTCCCAATGACTTATCCAACTTGATGCTTTCCAAAAGCTCCAGCACATGCTCTTCCTTAACATCTACATGCTCAAGCTTTTCAGTCCACTGTAAGTCATCCCTACAATCGCCAAGATCCTTTTCCATACTGAATACTGAAGCAATGTACTTATTCAGTACCTCTGTTATCTCCTCCAGTTCCATACACACTTTTCCACTGTCACACTTGATTGGTCCTATTTTCTCACTTCTTATCCTCTTGCTCTTTACATACCTGTAGAATTCCCTGGGGTTTTCCTTAATCCTGCTCACCAAGGCCTTCTCATGGGCCCTTCTGGCTCTCCTAATTTCATTCTTAAGCTCCTTTCTGCTAGCCTTATAAGTTTCTAGATTTCTATCATTACATAGTTTTTTGAACCTTTCATAATCTTTTCTTCTTGACTAGATTTACAACAGCCTTTGTACACCACAGTTCCTGTACCCTACCATCCTTTCCCTGTCTCATTGGAACATACCTATGCAGAACTCCATGCAAATATCCCCTGAATATTTGCCACATTTCTTCCGTAAGTTTCCCTGAGAACATCTGTTTCCAGTTTATGCTTCCAAGTTCCTGCCTGATAGTCTTATACTTCCCCTTACTCCAATTAAACACTTTTCTAACTTGTCTGTTCTTACCCTCTCCATTGCCATGATAAAGGAAATAGAATTGTGATCACTATCTCCAAAATGCTCTCCCACTGAGACAACAATTGTTGTTTCTACTTCAGATGCTGAAGCAGTGGCTAGATGGGAGACACCAGAGAGTGGTGGTGGATAACTGTGTGTCAGATTGGAGGATGGTGTGTAGCGGTGTGCCTCAGGGATCTGTACTGGGTCCAATGTTGTTTCTCATATATATTAATGATCTGGATGATGGGGTGGTAAATTGGATTAGTAAGTATGCAGATGATACTAAGATAGGTGTCGTTGTGGATAATGAAGTAGGTTTTCAAAGCTTGCAGAGAGATTTAGGCCAGTTAGTAGAGTGGTCTGAAAGATGACAGATGGAGTTTAATGCTGAAAAATGTGAGGTGCTACATTTTGGTAGGACTAACCAAAATAGGACATACATGGTAAATGGTAGGGCATTGAAGAATGCAGTAGAACAGAGGGATCTAGGAATAATGGTGCATAGTTCCCTGAGGGTGAAATCTCATGTGGATAGGGTGGTGAAGAAAGCTTTTGGGATGCTGGCCTGTATTAATCAGGGCATTGAGTATAGGAGTTGGGATGTAATGTTGAAATTGTACAAGGCATTGGTAAGGCCAAATCTAGAGTATTGTGTAGAGTTCTGGTCACCGAATTATAGGAAAGATGTCAATAAAATTGAGAGAGTACAGAGGAGGTTTACTAAAATGCTGTCTGGGTTTCATCTCCTGAGTTACAGAGAAAGGTTGAACAAGTTGGGTTTTTATTCTTTGGAGCGTAGAAGGTTGAGGGGGGACTTGATAGAGGTGTTTACAATTATGAGGGGGATTGATAGAGTTGATGTGGATAGGCTTTTTCCATTGAGAATGGGGGAGTTTCAAACAAGAGGACATGAGTTGAGAGCTAAAGGGCAAAAGTTTAGGGGTAACATGAGGGGGAACTTCTTTACTCAGAGAGTGGTAGCTGTGTGGAATGAGCTTCCAGCAGAAGTGGTTGAGGCAGGTTCGATGTTGTTTAAAGTTAAATTGGATAGATATATGGACAGGAAAGGAACGGAGGGTTATGGGCTGAGTGCAGGTTGGTGGGACTAGTTGAGAGTAAGAGTTCGGCACAGACTAGAAGGGCCGAGATGGCCTGTTTCCGTGCTGTAATTGTTATATGGTTATTTGGTTAACTTTAACCATTTCAACCTCAACACCATTTATGTAGACAGGAACCTGTGCATTGTCCAGCCCTTCCCCTTCCTGATGTCAATGACCAACTGTTTTGCTGACATTGAAGAAAAGATTTAAGATTCAAGGTGCAAGATTCAAAATTCAAAATGAATGATACAAGATTCAGGATTCAAATGTATTTGTCATGTGTATAATGAAACATACAGTGAAATGCATCACTTATGTTGACCAATACACCTGAGAGGGTGCTGGGGGCAGCCCACAAGGTTCGGCCTACCTTCTGATGCCCAAGTAGCATTCTCACAATCCTTGGCAGAACAACACAACTAAAGCAACAACAGCAAAACAAGCTCTGTTCCCCCCCCCCACCCCACTTACTCACGCAGACACACAATCCTCCAACCCCAGGACAGGTCGTCTTCAGCCTCCACCCTCCGACTGACTGGGACTCATGGACAATGGGCCTTTGAATTCCCCAGCGAACTTGCAGAGATTTTCAGACTCAGGAATCCAGCCAACAGGTTTCGACCTCTGGACCTCCAATCAACCCTCAGGTCTCAATC
The DNA here is from genome assembly GCF_963921235.1 of Mobula hypostoma. Lineage (NCBI taxonomy): Eukaryota > Metazoa > Chordata > Chondrichthyes > Myliobatiformes > Myliobatidae > Mobula > Mobula hypostoma. The sequence goes on along the minus strand of NC_086115.1, from coordinate 28,485,769 downwards.
CCTGGTATTGTCCTCAGGACCCAATGATCATGACACCATGTCACTAGGCTCGTGACCTCCTTCCTGTACGATGACTCATTGTGACGGATATGGACACTACGTAGACAGAAGGGATTAGTTTTGTTATACATTTTATTAGTTTGGCACAACTTGTTGGGCTGAAGGAGCTGTACCTGTGCTATACCGTTCTATGTTCTGTTTCAGTGAGGGTGTGTTTGCTCAGATGAAGGAATCTCACACTCAATTCTTCACCGAGATCCCAGCATGCAAGTGGAGCTCTAGGCATACTGGACCAACATGGTCTTGTGCTGAGACCCCTTCCATCCTTCCTCTACTCCTTTCTGACCTCTTTGCCATCTTTGTGTGCTCTCTGCTTCGTTTGCTATTCATGCTACACAAGACAGGTGCCTTCATTCCGGCAGAGGCCTTGGAATTGGGGACAGGGCCTTTGCCGCTCCCTGTCAGTGTAAGCTGCTTCACCAAGCAGCTGTGGAATCAGAGAAGTGTTTAACAAAAGTCAGTAAGCAATCAGACTGGAACTCCCTGATGTTTCCACTCAGTGATGTGGGTAGATAGACATTCTCTGACTGAAATTTCCTCTGTCCTGGGATGCTAATATAAGATCAGATTTATAAAGCAGCACAGCAAAAGAACAGGCTTTTCAGCTCTTGGTGTCTGCCACAAACATGGTACCAAATTAAACTACACATCCAAGAGATTCTACAGATATTGGAGATCCAGAGCAACACATACAAGATGCTGGAGGAGCTCAGCAGGTCAAGCAGCATCTATGGAGGGGAATAAGCAGTCAGCATTTTGAACTGGGGCTCCTCCTGATGAAGGGTCTCTCCCTGAAGCATCATCTGTTTATTCTCCTCCATAGGCGCTGCTAGACCTGATGAGTTCCTCCAGCATTTTGTGTGTTGCACCAAATTAGACCGAACCTTTTCTGCCTATACACAATCCATATCCCTCCATTACCCGCATTTTCATGTGTCTATGTAAAAACCTCTTCAATGCCACTATCTTGACTGCTTTCAGCACTACCATCGGCAGCATGTTGCTAACACTGACTACTCCTGGTGTGAAAAAAAACTGCCCTGTATATCTCCTTTAAGCTTTGCCACCCTCACCTTGACATGCTGACTGAAGGGCCAAATGGGCTCTTGTGCATTCCTCTGCTAACCGTTGACTCCGTGTGTGCTAGTGCCCTCACTAATATCTCAACCAAGATAATGACTTGCAAAAAAATGTTCACGTGAAGTCAGAATGCAGGATTGAACCTCTAGTTCTCAAGTACTGAGCTGAATATGCTGGCCAATAGGTCTTGTCACCATGGCTGAGTAATAAATCCCAGGTTACCAGGGATAATTACCTACTCCTCTCAAACAGCAGTTTTGACCTTTGATATATTTGTTCAGAAATATAATCACATAATGCCGCAATTTTCAGCAAAATATCATTGATTTTATTTCTTTTCTGAAGTGAATTGCAACTATAGTCTTTCCAGGTCATTTCTCATCACTGTGAAGTTTCAGACTGAATCACGCTTGTGAATCTGATGTAGACATCAGAGTTAATCCTCCTATATCCTACCTGTTTGTCCTTTTGATACAATGAATATCCTTGAAGGTTAAGTTCACAGCTTCTCAGCCACGACTCAATGATGCCCACAACGTCATATCTACCAATCTCCAACTGTGCTACAAGATCATCTACCTTATTTCATACACTGCGTGCATTCCAACGTACCACCATCAGTCCTGTATTTGTCACCCTTTTTGACTTAGTCTCCATATTACACTGTAACTCATCCCACTGACTGTAATTTTGCCCTATCATCTGCCTGTCCTTGCTCACAATCTCACTGCACACTGCACTTAGTTGTATACTAACTGCCCCGTCCTCAGCCCTTTCGCACAAGTTCCTTTCCCCTTGTCAAATTAGATTAAACCAGGGGTTCCCAACCTTTTTTATGCCATGGACCCCTACCATTTACCAAGTGGTCTGTGGACCCCAGGTTGGGAACCTTTGGCTTAAACGCTCCCCAACAGCTCTAGCAAACCTGCACACAAGAATCAGGTTCAGGTGTAACCCCACCATTTTGTGCAAGTCATACCTTCCCCAGAAGAAATCCCAACAATCCAGAAATCTGAAGCCCTCCCTCTTGCATCAGTTCCTCAGCCACACAATTATCTGTCAAATCATCCTATTTGTACTCTGGCATGTGGCACGAGCAGCAATTCATAAATTATTACCCTGGAAGTTCTGCTTTTCATCTTTCTACCTAACTTTCTAAATTCTGTCTTCAGGACCTCCTCCCATTTCCTACCTACGCCATTGGTGCCAATGTGTACCTAGACTTCTAACAGCTCTCCCCCCATCACCTTTAGAATGGCGTGGGCCTGATCTGAGTTGTCCCTAGCCCTGGCACTAGGGAGGCAATACCATTCAGGTGTCTCTTTCACATCCACGGAATCTCGTGTCTAATCCTCTAACTGTGAAATCCCCTATCACTACTGCAGTCCTCTCCTCCCTCTTTCCCTTCTGAGCTGCAGTACCAGAGACCCAGTCACTGCGATTCCCCTATTATTGAGGGGAACAGCCATTGAGTACTCTACACTGGCTGCCCATTTCCAGTTAAAATAGCACTACCGAAAGTGTTTGTTGGCTTTCTGGTAGTCAAAAAGCTGAGAAATCTGATTAAAAACATCACTAAAATTACCTTTTCTGAGGTAAATTGTGTTAAATTATTGCTGCAAACAGTGAAGGGAGAAGCGATGGTGAGGCAAGTTCAGGGGACGAGCTGAGATGGTGTGTTGCAGAATCATTGCAGATGATGTTCTGATGCCTATACAGCTGGTCTGGAGTGAGGCTGGATCATTCTGGGCACCGAAAGGAGGTTGGGACATGGGCAAAGGAGATTTGGTGCCCGTACAACTGACTCAAGTGATTGGATTGCTCTGGGAGCCGAGCTGATTTGAAGAGCTTGAGAGCATCTTTGGGCTAGGCAACAAAATCTGGGCCCGGAGCAAGTGGCTGGGCAGCGTGGTCTATGACTGGAGCCTTTCACAGTAGCAGCTCCTGGGTCCTAGTGTGAGGTATGATAAGCTGTTTAGACAATTTAAATGCTGGCCCAGATTGGAGGCCAGAGCTGATTTTGTTCGCTCCCCATGATCTTCACTCCTCTCTCCAGAGAGCCAGAGCTTTTCACAGTTCTTTTGTTTGGTCAATTTAAACGCTGGCTCAAATAGGCTGAAAAGACAAGGTACTGATTGGGACAAGAGCCAATTTCACTCATCCTCAGTGATGGTTAGATTTTTCTGAGTCTATGAAGACTGCCTCAGTTGCTTTGCTCTATGCCTCTAATATGATGAACTGATAAGTGAGGCCTTGGGCCTACTCCAGGCTGCTCCGAGATTCGGATCTGAGGACTCAAATTTAGTTCAGAACACTTGTTGTTCGCTTCAATTGTTTGCATAATTTGTTTTTTTTTCTTGTGCATCAAGTGTTGGTCTTTTATTTTTATTTTTATTCTTTTTTTCTTTAATTGGGTTCTTTAGGGTTTCTTGCTTTGTGAGCAAGCAAATCTTGAAGCTGTATAATTTATACATTTTTTGATAATAAACGTACTTGAATCTTGCATTTCCTTTCCTTCTCCTGAGAGTTACCCAGGTACCTGCCTCCTGCAACTACCTCCCTGCAGTTCCTATCTATAACCTCCTCAATTTCCCGTGTGAGCCAAAGGTCACTGAGCTGTAGCTCCAGTTCCTTACACGTTCTCTGAGAAGTTGCAGCTTGGTGCACCACATCTGGAGCAGATGTGGTTATCCGAGAGGCTGGAGGTCTCCCAAAATTCCCACATCTCACACAAGGAACGCATAAGAGCCCCTGAAGCCATTCTTACTGTACTAACTATGCACTAACAGACGTTTATGACATTTACCAAGAGCATTGTAGATGAAGGGCCCTTAGCATTATTGAGGATCCCTATCACCCATCCCACAATCTCTTTGCCCCACTACTGTCAGGAAGGAGGTAGAGGAGGATCAGAACTAGGACTGTCAGACTGGGTAACAGCTTCTTCCCTCAGGCCATGAGACTAATGAATTCCCTGCCACCACTGAGGTCTCGTAACTAGGACAACGAGCTGCTTACTGTTTACCTGTACTGCACACTACATGCATTTTGAATTATATTTTATTAACTTATTTATGGTAATATTTTCTTTTGTGTGCTGTGAGTAATATATGTTTCGTGGGTGCATTGTGATCCGGGACAACATTATTTCATTTGGTTGTATAAATGTACAGTCAGATGACAATAAACTTGAACTTGATTTTAATAGTTTCAGTTCCTTTGTACAATAATTGTCAGCGAAGTAAGGCTGATTTTAACACTGAGTCATAATTTTAAGATTAAATTGTGGCATTATACTTTTTATTTGGCCAGAAAAATTTGTGAGATCTGTCCTGAAAGCTCATATGTAACTACTTAACATGAATCAAGATGAGAGCTGGTGCTGCTGGAGCAGTTACACTGGAGCGGTAGATCATCAGCTTGTGGAAAGCAAACTGCACCTATTGTCTGGATCTGAAGGAGAAATGGAGGAGGTAGAAAGTATTTGAGTATGAACATTTCTGAAAATTCAAACACAGCAGAGTGACTGAGAATATTTCCAGGCTTTTTCTTTAGTCTTGAGCTGCTTTCCTATTGTTGTGGGACCACGAGGGAATTCCTTCTTCTAAATGGGAATACTTTTGTAGACTGCAATCTTATAGCAGTGAGGTCAGAAAGTGATGAAGGAAATGAGAGTATTTTAACATTTCTTATCTTATAATGACATGGAGGGAGGCCGTTCAGCCCATTAGTCCATGCTAACTCCCAGAAGAACAATCCTATTAACCTCATTCCCCTTGCTCATATCTTCAGGTTTCATGTGACAACCAACTCCTCTGTCATATATTTTGCATTAAACTTTTAGTTTAGGGTGGCATAGTAGCATAGCAGTTAGTGTAACACTATTATAACACCAGTGAGCTGGATTCAATTCAGCTGCTGTCCCCATGATCACATGGGTGCCCTCCAGGCTCTCTGGTTTCCTCCCATATTCCAAAGATGTACAGGTTAATAGGTCAATTGGTCACATGGGCACAATAGGGCAGTGCATGCTGGGCCACGAGTGCCTATTACTGTGCTGTATCTCCAAATAAATAAATAAATAGATAGATAGTCAGTCCGATAGACAAGCACAGAGACTGATAGATAGATAGGCAGTCAGATAGGCAGGCACGGATAGATAGATAGTCGGATAGACAAGTACTGAAACTGATAGATAAATAGTCAGATAGATAGATAGCTAGACAGTTGGATAGACAAGCACCGAGACTGATAGATAGATAGATAGACAGACAGGCATGAAGAGTGATAGATAGATAGATCGATAGACAGGCATGGAGACTGATAGATAGACAGTCAGATAGACAGGCACGGATAGATAGATAGTCAGATAGACAGGTACGGAGACTGATAGATAGATAGATAGACAGTCAGAGACAAGCACAGAGACTGATAGATAGATAGACAGTCAGATAGGCAGGCACGGATAGATAGATAGATAGTCAGATAGACAAGTACTGAGACTGATAGATAAATAGTCAGATAGATAGATAGCTAGACAGTTGGATAGACAAGCACAGAGACTGATAGATAGATAGACAGACAGGCATGAAGAGTGATAGATAGATATAGATAGACAGGCATGGGGACTGATAGATAGATAGTCAGATAGATAGATAGCTAGACAGTCCGATAGACAAGCACAGAGACTGACAGATAGATAGATAGTCAGATAGACAGGTACGGAGAATGTTAGTTAGATAGATAGACAGTCAGATAGACTAGCACAGAGAATGATAGATAGATATTCAGACAGACAGTTAGATAAACAGGCACAGAGACTGACAGATTGATAGATAGACAGACAGTCAGATAGACAGGCACACAGACTGATAGATACATAGATAGATGGATAGATAAATAGATAAGTAGATAGATGAATGAATGAACTAATGAATAATATTTAAAAAACTATGCTGAGGGGTAATTTACCAGTTGACCTACCAGCCTGTCTTTGGGAAGTGAGAGGAAACTGGAGTAGCCAAGTCAAGTTAAGGTTGTTGCCATGTACACAAGTACACTGAGGCATAGTACAATAAGAAGATACAATGCAACAGCATCACAGGCACATAGATACAGGCAACACACAGAATATAAATTAAACACATATAATGCAGACAGTAAAAAGGGATTGCAAATTCAGGACTTAATTGCATAAAAGAACACAACAAAGACAGAACAAAGGACCAGTCCATAATAGTGCAAAGAGATGGTCCCTAGTATTACATTAACTAAGTGGGGTCATGGCTGCACAGGTAGGTTCAAGAACCTGGTGATTGTAAGAAAGTAGCTATTGCCTAACTTGGTGTTGTGAGACCTTAGGCTTCTGTCCTTCCTTATCTGATGTCAGCAGTGAGAAAAGGACATTGCCCAGATGGTAGAGATTCTTGATGACAGATAGTGCATTTTTGAGTCATCACCTCCTGTAGAAGCCATCACTGATGTGGAGGGCTACGTCTTTGATAGGCCAGACTGCATCCCCAACTCTTTGCAGCCTCTTGTGTCCCTGTGCATTGGAACTGGAATATCCACACGGAGATTTTTCATAGTGCTCAACAAAAGTATATTCCAGTTAAAAACAAGGACAGCAAGAGTGGGGAGAGCCAGCCATGGATAATTAAGGAAATAAAGGAAGGCATCAAACTAAAAGCTCGTGCATACAAAGTCGCCAAAAGCAGTGGGAAAATGGAAGATTGGGAAAAATTTAAAAAGCACCAAAGAACCACTAAGTGAGTAATAAAGAAAGTGGAGATAGATTATGAAAATAATCTAGCACAAAATATAAAAACAGCTAGTAAAGTTTCATAATTATATAAAGTAGAAAAGGGTGCGCAAAGTGAATGTTAGGCAAATGGAATATTGACCTTCATTGCTAGAGGGATTGAAGTTAAGTGCAGAGAGGTTATGCTGTAACTGTACAGGGTACTGATAAGGCTGCGTCTGGAGTACTGAGTGCAGTCCTGGTCTCCTTACTTGAAGAAGGATATACTGGCTTTGGAGGCGATGCAGAGGAGATTGACCAGGTTGATTCCAGAGCTGAGGGGGTTAGACTATGAGCAGAGTTTGAGTCACCTGGGACAGTACTCACTGGAATTCAAAAAAATGAGAGGAGATTTTATAGAAACATATAAATTTTGGAAGTCATAGATAAGATAGAGGAAGGAAAGTTGTTTTCACTGGTAGTGAGACTAGAACTAGGGGACATAGCCTCAAGTTTTGGGGGAGTAGATTTAGGACAGAGATGAGAAGGAACTGCCATTTTCTGAGAGTGGTGAATCTGAGGAATTCTCTGCCCAATGAAGCAGTGAGGCTACCTCAGTAAATATATTTAAGACAAGGTTGGATAGATTTTTGCATAGTAAGGGAATTAAGGGTTATGGGGAAAAGACAGATGGGTGGAGATGAGTCCATGGCCAGAGCAGACATGATCTTATTGAATGGCGGAGCAGACTCGACGGGCCAGCTGGCCGACTGTGCTCCTATTTCTTATGTTCTTATGTTCTTATGAGAAGGTGTAATGTCTGCATAGACCCCGAAGTCAGGATCAAGCCCGTGTCTCTGGAGCTTTGAGGAGAATAGCCCCTACTGAGCATTACAACCTGCATTCAATAAATGTACAAGGAATACAGGACCACTGAGCAGCTCAGGGGTGAGCTCTATGTCTGGTTCATCCTAAACATGCTCATGGGAAACCACGATCATCTGCTCTGGACAGCCATTTGTGGAAGGAAGCCCATGCCCTCCAGATCCTTTTTCATTCCTCAATGCACTATCCTTTTGTCCTCTGCCTGAATCTTCAGAAGAAGAATAAGTTAAAATAATAGCTTCTTACCTCTTTTCTTTTCTTCACGTGCCTATTATTTCCCTCCGATGCCCCTCCTCCTTCCCTTTCTCCTGTAGTTCATTCCCCTCACCTATCAGATCTCTTTTACTTCAGCCCTTTACCTTTTCCACCTATCGTGTCTCAGTTTCTCACTTCATCCTCCTTCCCTACCCACCCTTCTTATTCTGGCTTCCTTTCCAATCCTGATGAAGGGTTTCAGCCCAAAACATCGACTGTTTTCTCCTCTCTATAGATGCTGCCTGACCTGCTGAGTTCAGCAAGCATTTTGTATGTATTGCTCTGGATTTCCAGAAACAACAGAATCTTTTGTGATTTGAAATCACTGGCACCCAAGTCCCTGATTGCTGTCTCAGTTAAGCCAAGCAGGCTCCTCTATTCACACATATCATGTCTAATTTCCTACCTTTCAAGGATCAGAATTCCCTTCTCTCATGTGATTTGAGTCAGGCAACACACCAACAGAAATTATTTTATCTGATGCCATAAGGCTACTTGTGGTGACACAAGATTTTGCAGATCCTGGAATCTAGATCAACACCCAGGATGCTGGTGCAACTCAATGGATCAGGGAGCAACTATGGAGAGAAATGGACTTTTCGGGTCAATGTCTTCACCTGGACTGACAGATTAGTTGGTAGTATAAAATGGTGGGTGAAGGGGTGGGCAAGAGCAGGCAGGTAATTGGCAGGTCCAGCTGAGGAGGGGTGATAGGCAGGTGGAGGAGGGATAGAAGCTGGGAGATGATTGCTGGGAGTGAAAAAGGGTGCAGATGATCGGATCTGAAAGGAGGGAAGGTGGGGCATGGAATAAAATGAGGGAGATAAGGAGGGAAAATGAGAGTAGGGAGTGAGAGGAGTCAGTGGAAGGAGTGTGTGGGTGATGGGCAGATGGAATGGGTGGAAAAGTAAAAAGATGTCAGATGTTGAGGGCTGGGGTGGGAATAGGTGGAACAGGAGGAGGAAGAAAAGGGACAGAAGGGAGAGCACTTGGGAGCTCAGTCCAGTCAGAAATCCAATTCATCCACGTGAACCACTGAGCCGAATCTAGGGACTCTTGAGATACTGGCAAGTAGAAAATGGATTACTTGTTTGGTTTGCAGTCCAATTCTTCTCATTGATACTGGAACAACTATTTGAGTTTGATCAGATTATACCTTGAGGGTCTCTAGATAATAATTTCTAAGCTTTACAAAGCCTGCAAGCATCTTATAACAGCTTCTTCCCCAGTGTAACTTATTATCATTGCTAAATCACATGTTCTAAAGAAAACAGATGTTTGACAGTTTGATTAACTTTAGTTCATATTCTGTAGTTTAGAACAGTAGCATTAAAGCATTTTTGGATGGCTTTGGTGTTTCCAATACCTCCAAGATTTTCATCACTTATAATTCTTTGGATCATTTATTCATTCCAATCATCGGTATGTCTGCTTCCACATTCTGATTGATGACTGCAGAAACGAATCCAAGGCGCAATCCTTAAAAAACGAACTTGAGGAAATTAGGTCAGAGAGAAAACCATTTTAAATTTAAATGAAAAGCCGGAGATTTGCTGTCAAAGATTACATATTTTATTTCAGATGAAATTTTAGGGTTAGCCAGTAACATTATTCAACTTATCATAACAATGAATAGAATTATCCAAAGCCAATACAACACCATGCTGAAAATAATATTAGTTGGCAATCAATTATTATTAAAAGTTAAATTACAATTCTGTTAAAAGTGTCTCTCTGAATCTGGAAAGATAAATCAGTTCAAGCAACAGTTTGCAGGCAGATCTTTCCAATAACCTTTTGCTTTTGAAATATTACAGATTAAACACAGAGAAATTGGATTTTTATTGCAGTACTTGTTATTGTGATCTTCTGTACCTTTATGCTTGTACTTATATGGTATTAATCTTACACTCATTTTATGTTAGTTGGTAGAACAAATAAGTGAATTAGTTACACAACCCATAAGCAAGTAAACTGAAACCCTAGAATCAACGTTCATGTCCTTTGGCACAGAAATTGTAATATTATTGCAAGGTTTCTGGAAAATAATACAGATATCTAATTTGAATTTGAAAGGATCTCACAAAGAATAATACCTTTATATTTTCTGCCACTCATTGAAATTGCATTGTGCCTTTAAGGAGATTTGCTGTAAGTAGTTTCCTGCAAATATCCTGTACCTATGGAGATGGAAGAACAGTAATTTCTTAATTAATAAATGTTTAGGTTATACATCTTTTTGCCATGAGGACATTAACACTTTTGGGTGTGTCTCCTCAATATAAAAGCAATTTTTAATGACAGTGAACCACTTTCCAGGCATAAAAATGTACAATATTAAAATGCCCATGTAACCCACACAAAATACTGGAGGAACCAGCATTTGTGCCGGTCTTCATGGTGGAGGACACGTCTAATATGCCAAAGAATGATGTTATGGATGAAATGGGAGGTGAGGACCTTGATAAAATCACTGTCACTAAAGAGATTGTGATGAGAAAACTAGAGGGCCTGAAGGTAGATAAGTCCCCTGGTCCTGAAGGGATGCATCCCAGGGTGCTGAGGGAATTGGCAGCGATTATAGTAGATGCGTTGGTAATCATTTACCAAAATTCTCTAGACCATGGGTAGGTCCCAGCTGATAGGAAAACAGCAAATGTCAAGCAACTTTTTAAAAAAGGATGTAGGCAAAAGACGGGCAACTATAGGCCAGTTAGCTTAACATCTGTAGTTGGGAAAATGCTTGAAACTGTCATTAAGGAAAAAGTAGCGAAACATTTAGAAGGGAGTGGTTCCATTAGACAGAACAGCATGGATTCAGAAAGGGCAGGTCCTGTTTGACAAACTGACTGGAGATCTTTGAGGACATAATGAGTGCAGTGGATAGAGGGGAACAGGTGGATGTCGTATACTTGGATTTCCAGAAGGTGTTCGATAAGGTGCCGCACAAGAGACTTATAAATTAGATATGGATACATGGAGTCGGAGGAAGTGTATTGGCATGGATAGTGGATTGGTTAACAAATAGAAGGCAGAGAATTGGTATAAATAGCTGTTTCTCCGGTTGGCAGTCGGTGGTGAGTGGGGTGCTGCAGGGGTCGGTGCTGGGCCTGCAGCTGTTTACCATTTACATTGGTGATTTGGAAGAGGGGACTGAGTGTAGTGTAGCAAAATTTGCTGATGACACTGAACTGAGTGGAAAAGCAAATTGTACAGAAGATGTGGAGAGTCTGCAGAGGGATATAGATAGTTTAAGTGAGCAAGCCAAGGTCTGGCAGATGGAATACAATGTTGGTAAATGCAAGATCATCCACTTTGGAAGGAATAATAGAAGAGCAGATTATTATTTAAATGGTGAAAGATTGCAGCATGCTGTTGCGCAGAGGGACTTGGGAGTGCTTGTGCATGAATCACAAAATGTTGGCTTGCAGGTACAACAGGTTATTAAGAAAGCAAATGGGATGTTGGCCTTCATTGCTAGAGGGATTGAATTCAAGAGCAGGGAGGTCATGCTGCAACTATACAGGGTACTGATGAGGCCGCACCTGGAGTACTGTGTGCAGTTCTGGTCTCCATACTTGAGGAAGGGTATACTGGCTTTGGAGGCAGTGCAGAGGAGGTTCACCAGGTTGATTCCAGAGATGAAGGGGTTAACCTATGAGGAGAGATTGAGTCGCCTGGGACTATACTCTCTAGAATTCAGAAGAATGGGAGGGATCTTATAGAAACACACAAAATTTTAAAAGGGATAGATAAGATAGTAGGAAAGTTGTTTCCATTGGTAGGTGAGACTAGAACTAGGGACATTGCCTCAAGATTCAGGGGAGAAGGTTTAAGGTGGTAATGAGGAGAAACTGTTTTTCCCAGAGAGTGGTGAATCTGTGGAATTCTCTGCCCAGGGATGCAGTTGAGGCTTCTTCACTAAATATATTTAAGAAACAGTTAGATAGGTTTTTACATAGTAAGGGAATTAAGGGTTATGGGGAAAAGGCAGGTAGATGGAGCTGAGTTTATGGACAGATCAGCCATGATCTTATTGAATGGCGGGGCAGGCTCGATGGGCCGGATGGCCTACTCCTGCTCCTATTTCTTATGTTCTTATGGAACTCAGCAGGTCAGGCATCATCTATGAAGGGGAATAAACAGTTGACAGATTTCCAGCATCTGTAGAATCTCTTGTGATTATTAAATAAAATACCTGTAATGTATTTGAGTTTTGAGTTTGGAAATTTTGCTTGATGAACCGATTTCCAGGATGCTTTCCATCAATTGAGGAATGGCTGTAGGGCAATTAGCTGTGGGGGGCGGGGGGCACAATGTCACTGTGAAACCTTAGAAATAAACTTTGTAGGAGCTTGGCAAGATTCAGGAAAACAAATATTTCATTATTTAACTCAAGTCAAGTTTATTGTCTGTGCAGAAGTATAGTGAGTTCAGGTACAATGAAAAATTGGCTTTCGGCAGGATCACAGGCATATAGTTGCAGACAACACATGAATTATACAAGACAGTGAAGATTCAGAGAGAAAAGAGGACTGTAATATCGAGACCTTAGTGTAAAAAAAAGAACAATAGAAAAGTCCAAGGTACTGCAAGAGATTGTCTGTGGAGTGTCGGGCACCATTGCTAAAGTAGGATTAGAATTGTGCAGGTCAGTTCAAGAACTTGACTGTTGTAGGAAAGGAATGTTCCTAAACATGGTGTGAATGCCTGTGTTGCCTTTTCCAATAAGAAACATAAAAGAATGGGCTATTCAGCACCTTGCACCTTCACTCAGGATCATGATTGACATCTGTCTAAAGTTAGCCACCTGGGTCCATAACATGAACCACTCAGCAAATTCTAGCAATGTCATGGGGAGTGGAGGGGAACTTCTTCCGTGGACCTTACCCTTAATCCTCTCTTTTCGCAATATTAAAATTTCTAAGTGATTAGTATATATTGAACACAAAAATCAATTAAATGAAAGAAAATGACAGACTCAAAGAAGGACAGAGAATTAGTTGAACTAAGCAAGTCAGAGAGCATCTACGCAAGGAAATGAATAGTCTATGTTTTGAGCCAAGACCCTTCATCAGGACTGGAAAGGGAGAAGGCAGAAGCTGCAGAAAGCCAAGGTACGCACATTGTGTGCCCTTTCTTTCAGTTCAGCTGAATCATAATGGCATTGGTGATTTAATATACAATCTATATGATCGGCTGATGTGATTTCAGTGACAGACTTGAACGGATTCCAGTTCTTTGTGAGAGTTTCAATACATGGTTGGATCCTTGAGAATATTAGAAGAACAAATAAAGAAATTAATCTTGAGAAAATGGAGAGAAGAATGAGATGGCAAACAAAGGAGGAATTATAAAATTTAAAAAACCAAAAGGATATGCCCTCTGTTCATTGCCCTCTCCTTCTTTTCCATCCTTTTTTTTATTGTCCTGAACTGCATAACCTCTCTTCATCCTCTCAGCCTTGGTCAATTCCCAGAGGAGGGCTGACCAGACCTCGAAAGTTGAACACAACTTGCTGAGTCTCAATATTTTAAATGATCAAATACATACTACATGGCATGCACTGCAGGATATTCAAACTTCGACCAATTGTAGGAAATATCTAAAACAAACCAACAACCAGCTTGTAACTGATTTGTTATTCTTTGGAACACTCCTTGGTGTTACAGTGTGGAAGTCCACAAGGAAGGGTTGTTGGAGATGGTTGTTGTAATGGTGTCTTTAGTTCTCTTTAATCACCTAGTCAGCTACTCAAGATTAGATGAGGAATTTGGCTGAAGTGCAGTGTGAATATAAAATATAAAATAGTTTGAATACTAAACTGGGCATGACAACCTGCCTTAGAGTACTGAAATGTTACTTTTATCCAGTTATGTTATATGGCTCAGAATATTGGACAATATCTAGTGACATGAGTAAACGAATTGAAGCAACAGAGACGTGGTTTTTGAGGAGGATGCAAAGAATATCATGGACGAAACAAATATCTAACGAGGATGTCATTAACAGAGCAAACACAAAAAGAGAAATAATGTATGAGATCATGAAAAGGCAATGTAACTTCATTGGACATGTGATTAGGAAAGAGGAGTTAGAATGCACAGTAATTATGGGAAAGATTGAAGGGAAGAAAGCAAAAGGAAGACAAAGACAAATGATAATGGAGACAGCAGCCAGAGAACTGGAAATGAATACCAATGAATTGATCCACTTGACTCGAGACAGGAGTGTGTGGGCCATGGCAGTCAAAACTCAAACTGGGCATGGCACCTGATGATGATGGGGTGTTTGAAAATACAGTGAGGCACCAACTCAGCACAGCACATTCATTTCCATCATAATCTGTCTGATCCGCTTATAGATTATAGTTATAAGGTATTTGCATGCAAACTTGTTTAATGTGGGAGCACCACATGCATATCCCTGGAGCTGAATGTAGGCTCATCTCAGTCCTTATTTTCAATTTGGCCCAAAATGTTGACTATACTCTTTTCCATAGATGTTGTCTGGCCTACTGAGTTCCTCCAGCATTTTGTGTGAGTTGCTTGGATCTCCAGCATCTGCAGATTTTCTCTTGTGTGCATTTACATACCTGTATAGTTTTAACATTCACAAAACGCAAAGGCATAGCAAAATAAAAAAAAAATAAAAGTGGAATTCCAGGATGAAACCTCGTGTCATATGAAAATGCGTTTGATGGCTCTGGGCATGTATTCACTGGAATTCAGAAGATTGAGGGGTTTCCTAATTGAAACTTATCGAAAGGTGAAAGGGCTTGATAGAATGGATGTGCAGAGGATGTTTCCTATGGTGGGAGAGTCTAAGACCAGAGGACAAAGCCTCAGAATAGAGAGGCGTCCTTCTAGAGCGGAGATGAGGAGGAATTTCTTTAGCCAGGGAGTGGTGAATCTGTGGAATTCGTTACCACAGTCAGCCGTGGAAGCCAAGTCTGTAGATATATTTAAGGCAGAGGTTGACAGATTATTGATTGGTCAGGGCATGAAGGGATACCGGGGTTGGGGGGAGCGGGAGGAAGGAGACTGGGGCTGAGAGGAAAAATGGATCAGCCTTGATGAAATAATGGAGAAAGCTTAATGGACCCAATTCTGCTCCAATGTCTTATGGTCTTATGGAATGGTGTCAGAAAGGCTGAGTAAAGACATTACTCGTAATGAAAAGATCACTTTTGTTAAATTGTCAGTCTATGAATTTTGTGCATGAATCTCGGGATAGTGATATGGGATGAACTGCTGCAATCTCCAGTGCAGGTTCTCACTAAATTCTGGTGTAGTAAACTAAAGGATCTGACTGGAATAAAAACAGGAAATGAGTTTTATTAAACACTATTTCATTTTCCAGGAACCTATGACTTAACTTTTGTTTAAAAAAATAAATTGCAAGGGTGCTGAAGCGTAGAACGTCCCCTTGGCTATGCCTCATGTGCTTACTGAATGTAATAGCAGTAGTGTAATCACTTGAGTTGAGTGCGATGTTCTCCCAGGTGGTTATTCCCTTAATGGAGAATGCCTGTGCATGACTTTGTTTTTAACATGGGGAGGCAGCCACCACATGGTTACTGGGTCATATTCCAGTAGCATGGAGTACCAGATAACTGGTGACCCTACACTGCTACAGCCTTCCTCCATTGTCACTACTGTGGTGATGTATCATCATCTTCCACCAGTTCTTAATCGGATCTCTCTTTGTCTGGAACCTCTCCCTTGATCTTACCACCATCGCTGACCCTACCAAGAGCTAAGTTCCAGACGACATCGCTCTTGGGATCTCAAGAATGCACAAGCCTCTCCACTATGACAAGGTGACGATCTATGGAGAAGGTTTACTGGATTGTTTCAAGCAAAGGTACCAGAAATTGTTAACTTGGTTTATTATTGTCACATTTATTGAAGTACAGTGAAAAACCTTGTTTGGCTTGTCATCCATATTGATAAATTAAGTACAACAGTGCATTGAGGTAGTACAAGAGAAAACAACAGAATGCTGAATAAAGTGTTGCAGTTACAGAGTCAGTGCAGAGCAGGCAGACGATAAGGTGCCAGCCGATGACAAGCTAAATTGTGAGGTCAACAATCACTCTGATCATTCAATAATTTAATATCAGAGGGATAGAAGCTGTCCTTGAGCCTGAGTGATTGGTACGTGCTTTCACGTTTCTGACCAAGGGGAGGGAGAAGAAGGGAGAATGTCCAGGGTGGATGAGGTCTCTGATTATCCTGGCTGCTTGATTGAGGCAGTGAGAAGAGCAGGGATGGGCTGAGCCTCGACTACAATTCCCTGCAGTTTCTTATGGTCAGTTGCTGCTCCAAGCCATGATGTATCTGGATGGAATGCTTTCTGTGCAGTATCAAAAGGAGGGCTCCTCTTAAATATGACCCAGAGTATGCAGACAAGGAAAAGATAATATCACATTCCATTGACCTTGAAATAAGTTCTCGCGAAGAAACCATAGAAACCATAGAAACTACAGCACAGAAACAGGCCTTTTGGCCCTTCTTGGCTGTGCTGAACCATTTTCTGCCTAGTCCCACTGACCTGCACACAGACCATATCCCTCCATACACCACCCATCCATGTATCTGTCCAATTTATTCTTAAATGTTAAAAAAGAACCCGCATTTACCACCCCATTTGGCAGTTCATTCCATACTCCACCACTCTCTGTGTGAAGAAGCCCCCCCTAATGTTCCCTTTAAACTTTTCCCCCCTCACCCTTAACCCATGTCCTCTTTTTTTTCTCCCCTTGCCTCAGTGGAAAAAGCCTGCTTGCATTCACTCTATCTATACCCATCATAATTTTATATACCTCTATCAAATCTCCCCTCATTCTTCTACGCTCCAGGGAATAAAGTCCTAACTTATTCAACCTTTCTCTGTAACTGAGTTTCTCAAGTCCCGACAACATCCTTGTAAACCTTCTCTGCACTCTTTCAACCTTATTTATATCCTTCTTGTAATTTGGTGACCAAAACTGAACACAATACTCCAGATTTGGCCTCACCAATGCCTTATACAACCTCATCATAACATTCCAGCTCTTATACTCAATACTTTGATTAATAAAGGCCAATGTACCAAAAGCACTCTTTACGACCCTATCTACTTGTGACGCCACTTTTAGGGAATTTTGTATCTGTATTCCCAGATCCCTCTGTTCTACTGCACTCCTCAGAGAACTTACTATTAACCCTGTATGTTCTACCTTGGTTTGTCCTTTCAACGTGCAATACCTCACACTTGTCTGTATTAAACTCCATCTGCCATTTTTCAGCCCATTTTTCCAGCTGGTCCAAGTTCCTCTGCAGGCTCTGAAAACCTTCCTCACTGTCTACTACACCTCCAATCTTTGTATCATCAGCAAATTTGCTGATCCAATTTACCACATTATCATCCAGATCATTGATATAGATGACAAATAACAATGGATCCAGCACTGATCCCTGTGGCACACCACTAGTCACAGGCCTCCACTCAGAACAGCAATTCTCTACCACCACTCTTTGGCTTCTTCCATTGAGCCAATGTCTAATCCAATTTACCACCTCTCCATGTATACCTAGCGACTGAATTTTCCTAACTAACCTCCCATGCGGGACATTGTCACAGGCACTTTCTTCTGAGAGTCTTCTCTTTTATCGGTGCATGTTGCAGGTAGGCACCAGTTCACAGGAAATTCCCGAAATAAAAAAAGAAAAAGTATGCAAAAATTAGCAAATCAGGTAGAGTCTTTAACAGCAGGGACAGAGTTAGCTCTGTCAGATTTCAGACTACAAAACCTTTACCAGAACCCTGAAAGAACTCAACAGATCAAGTAGCATCCGTGGAAGAAAAAGATGTAAGATGATGCTTCAATTTAAATGAGATTTTTGCCTCAGAAGATGCTGTCTGACCTGCTGAGTTCCTCCAGTATTCTGCTTTTTGTTCCAGATTCCAGTATCTCTTTTGTTTTCAAATCTTTATCAGAACTAAAAGATGCCTTCAAAGTAATTACAACAAAATACGGTGGCATAGTGGTCAGCGAACACTATTACGGAGCCGGCAACCTGAGTTTAATTCCCAACGCTGTTTGTAAAGAGTTTGTACCTTCTTTCCGAGACTGCAGGTGTTTCCTCCAGGCGCTCTTGTTTCCTCCTACATTCCAAAGACATATGTGTTCGTAGATTTATTAGTCACGTGGGCTCATTGAACGGAAAGACCTGTTACCAAGCTGTATCTCTAAATAAATAATTACATCTGAAATGAACAGAGATGAAAAATTGACAGAATGGTTTCAGGGTACTTGAAGACTAATAAGTCAAAATCAGCATGGTTTCTGTAAAGGGAAATCTTGCCTGACAAATCTTTTAGAGCTCGCCGAGGTAGTAACCAGCAGGGTGGACAAAGGAGAGGCACAGGATGTCACTTACTTGGATTTTCAGAAGATATTTGATAAGGTGCCACACATGAGGCTGCTTAACAAGATAAAATCCTATGGTATTATAGGAAAGATACTGGCATGGATAGCAGAATGGCTGACAGGCAGGAGGCAGCAAGCTGGAATAAAAGGGGCTTCTTCTAGTTGGCTGCCGATGATTAGAGGTGTTCCTCGGGGTCAGTATTGGGACTGCGACTTTACACATTGTTTGCCAATGATTTAGATAATGGAGCTGATGGCTTTGTGGCAACATTAGGCGGAGGGGTAGGTAGTGCTGAGGAAGCAATGTGGTTGCAGCAGGACTTAGACAGATTGGAAGAATGGGCAAAAAAGTGGCAGATGGAACACGATAATGCATTTTGGTAAGAGGAACAATAGTGCAGACTGTTATCTAAATGGGGAAAAGGTTCAAAGATCAGAGGTGCAGAGGGATTTAGGAGTCCTCATGCAAGGCTCCCGGAAGGTTAATTTACAGGTTGAGTCTGTGGTAAAGAAGGCAAATGCAATGTTGGCATTTATTTCAAAGGGAATAGAATATAAAAGCAAGGAGATATTGCTGAGCCTTTATAAGACACTAGTCAGGCCGCACTTGGAGTATTGTCAACAGTTTTGGGCCCCATATCTTAGAAAGGATGTGTTGTCATTTGAGAGAGTCCAGAGAGGGTTCACAAGGATGGTTCCAGGAATGAAGGAGTTAACATATGAGGAGCATTTGGCAGCTTAGATTTTGTAATTTAAAAGAATGTGGGAGGATCTCATTGAAACCTACTGAATGTTGAAAGGACTAGATAAGGTGGATGTGGAGAGAATGTATCCTATGGTGGGGGTATCCAGAACTAGAGGGCAGTCTGAAAATTGAGAGGCAGCCCTTGAGAACAGAGGTAAGGAGGAATTTTTTTAGCCAGAGAGTAGTAAGTCTGTATGCTCTGCCACAAATTGTGGTGGACGCCAAGTCTGGATGTATATTTAAGGCGGAAGTTGATTGTTTCCTGATCAGGCAGTGCATCAAAGGGTATGACGAGAAGGCAGGTGTATGGGGTTGAGTGGGATCTGGGATCGAATGGTGGAGAAGACTCGATGGGCTGAAAGGCCTAATTCTGCTCCTGTGTCTTATGGTCTTATGGAATGGAAACCTTAAAGGAAACATGTTAGGAGGGAGTCTGACCAAGCCAATTGTAGCTATCAGTCACTGACCCACCCCCAGAAGGGAGACCTACGAGTTGAGAAAGAAAACGGGAAGAGCCAAAGAATATAGTTGAGTGCTGGGTTGATAAAAATTGCGTGAGGGGCGACTAAACATTCGAGTTCCGTACAAGAGCAGGAAGCAGCACTAACACCATCTCTTTGTCCCTTGGGTTCAGCAACAGGGACTTCATTAAGTTGGCTTAACAGCCAATTACTTTAGAGAATTTTCACAGAAGGGAAATCCAGAGGCAATTTTTAATTAACTTTTGAAATATTATGGAAGAGTGTTATATAAAGATTGGAACATACTCATGATTAAAATAATGTCTAAAACAATGCAACATTTTGGAAGAATAAAAACATATTTTAAGATCCCTCATTTTGAAATATTTATTGAGGGAAGCTATGGAAAATGTAAATTTTGTTTTTAATACTCAGATAATTTGTAAAGTGGTAATTATGACCTAGTACATCATTAAAATGTAATTAAGGTCATGGAACAAGATTTTCCAGTTATTTTATTGCGAAAGATTTTGTAAATTACCCAAGATTCACATTAGGTTGAGTGAGTTCCATTGATTCCACACCTGAAGACATCAGGAGGAAAGTCTGTCAAAGCGCACTGGATCAGAGACAACAAATTTGTGATTACAACATTAAACAACGTGTGTCGAAAAATTGCAAAGTTTCTGTCAGTTTCACTCAGGTGAACACAGCCAGCCTCTATGTCTTGTACTCAGATTCTAGGTTAATAATTTATCTTTTATCTTGCTCTGGAGTGGCATGTACAGTCGATACTGGAATCTAATAATGGAGAAAAAT
The DNA here is from genome assembly GCF_963921235.1 of Mobula hypostoma. NCBI lineage: Eukaryota > Metazoa > Chordata > Chondrichthyes > Myliobatiformes > Myliobatidae > Mobula > Mobula hypostoma. Next base: position 28,465,307 of record NC_086115.1, on the reverse strand, counting down.
GCCTTAGAAATTGAGTGGCACAGTTCATAAAGCTGCTATCTCACTAGCTGAGCAGCTGAGGTTCACTTCAGACCTCTGGTGCTGTTTATGTGGAATATTCATACTCTCCCTGTGACCATGAGGGTTTATCTGCAGTGCTTTTATTTCCTCTCACAACCAAAGACATATCGATTAATAGCTGGCCACTGTAAACTGCTCCTAATGTAGGTAAGTGTTGGCGCATGGCCAAGTGGTTAAGGCGTTTGTCTAGTGATTTGAAGGTTGCTAGTTCGAGCCTTGGCTGAGGCAGCGTGTGTGTCCTTGAGCAAGGCACTTAACCACACATTACTCTGCGACGACACCGGTGCCAAGCTGTATGGGTCCTAATGCCCTTCCCTTGGACAACATCGCTGGCGTGGAGAGGGGAGACTTGCAGCATGGGCAACTGTTGCTCTTCCATACAACCTTGCCCAGGCCTGCACCCTGGAAACCTTCCAAGGCACAAATCCATGGTCTCATGAGACTAACAGATGCCTATTATTAATGTAGGTAAATAGCAGAATTTAGATGGGCCAAGGAAAAGATAATAAAGAGACCAAAATGGGATTTCTGTAGGGCTTCAGATCTGAATTAAGTTTATCATCACTGACATATGCAATAAAATTTGTTGTTCTATGGCAGTAGTGCTGTGCAAGACAAGAATCACTGTAAGTTACTAAAAAAATATTGAAAAAGAGGAATTCTGGGGTAGTGAACTTGAAGCTTCCCACCCTTTCCAACTCAATAAGGAATGGTGTGTGTTCCTTTTACTGCCCTTTCCTGAAGTACACAATCACTTCCTTGGTCTTGCTGACATTGTGTGTGTGAAGTTGTTGTGACACCACTCAACCACCGGATGTATATCTCACTCCTGCACACCTCCTCATTATCATCTGAGGTTCTGCCAACAACAGTGGTGTCATTGGTGAATTTATAGCTGTGCCTAGCCACACAGTCAGCCTGTGGAGAGTGAGTAGAGCAGTGGGCTAAGCACACGTCCTTGAGGTGCGCCTGTGTTGATTGTCAATGAGGAGGAGATGTTATTACCAATTCACTCTGACTGCAGCCTCCCCCCTGATTTGGAAGTCAACGATCCAGTTGCAGAGGGAAATACAGGGGGCCAGGTTTTGAAGCTTGTTGATTAGCACTGATCACTGATAGTCAGTGGAATGGAGGCCAATTTCTCTGCTGTATGACTCCATGAAGTACTCAATGAAATCACTGCTATTTTTTCCAGAGCTACATACATGCAATTTCTAATATTTCCAGAGTAGAGTGCGATTGCAATAACTTCTGAGCCATCATCTGTAACTGTCTGTTTCATCCTTTGGGCCATTTGTTTGGGTTGAAGGAGAAGTGTTGCTAATTGAACTATTATTAAGGTCAGTTTTTGACTTACTGAAGAAACAAATTGTGGACCCCACAGCTAAAATTGCTTACGTTGCATGCTCCACAGTTATGACTGTCCTGAGTCCAAGATACCGGAATAAAAAAATAACACTGAACCTGTGAATTAGAATCAGAATTATTATCACTGACTTAGATGGCATGAAAATAGTTGTTTTGTGGCAGAAGTACAGTGCATTTCCCAAACAGTGAGGGCCCTTACTGATGGGTGCTGCTTACTGAGGGTGCCTTGATGAGAGAGGGGTTGTGCCCATGCTGGAGCTGCTTGAGTATATAATCCTCCACAGCCTCTTGTGATCCAAAGTAATGTTTAAGAAATTGCTTTTCTCCATTCACTGAAAGCTTGTAATTGAAAACTTTTTTTGCTGGATTAAGGAAAGCTGGTTTTGGTCTTTGATCAGTTGGATTACCAATTTTTGGGATTGCCTTTGATATTCCAGAAGGAGGGAGGGAACGTTGACTCAGACCATGAGAGGCCTGTGTCAGGCATTTTCATGCCTTACAAGGCGCAGGTTGGAAGTCTGTGTGGGGCGCCACTCCTCACACAGACGCTAGAGCAATGTATGGTTAAGTGCCTTGCTCAAGGACACAAACATGCTGCCACATCTGAGGCTCGAACTAGCGACCTTCAAATCACTAGATGAACGCCTTAACCACTTGGCCACATGCCCAACACAAATATTCCAGCAGGTATCAATTAATCTCCATGGCACTGTAGAACGCAGCTTGGTAGGGCATTACAGAGAAGTAAGCATCAGACCATGTTGCTTTGCAAAATATTCTTTGAACACTTCTGTGATCTAATTGTCCAAAATATCAACCGTGCTGAAAATCTGCAGACTTTTTTTGTGGTGTCATCACTTTCCAAGTGGTTGGGGAGGATAACACACCACAATGACAAACATGGCTGGTATTCAGGAGCAGTAGTGTAAGATCAGGGCAAGCAGAGACAGGAGATCATAACGTCAAGCTTCCAGGAATAAGTCCCCAGGAGCTGGCGATCCTCTTAAGGCCAGCGGGGCGAATGTGTATTAAACCAACATCCAATTTACCTACCTGACTCTCTGGAAACTAGATTCTTGGAGATCTAGTTACCCCTAAAAACAGGTCAATGTTGTATGTCCAATTGCTGATCAGACCAAAAACAAAATAAAGAGCAAAATCAACAAAACAGAATGGATTTACTTTGTGGGCTCTACTTGACTGAATCCAACAGCTGGCTTAATCCTGAGCTCTGCCTAATGGATTTCTGAACAGTGTGAGTTCAGCATTCTCAAAAGAGATGCTCAAACCCCAGGCACATCAAGATTTTCCCACTCTTTCATTCGTGACAAATGCAAGCCACAGATCTTGCTGCAACATCAGTAAGAAAGTTTGTCTCAGCTTACAACCATTGCTAACTACAGTATGATTCACAAACATAATTTTTCAGGCTGGTAAGGAAGTGGGAAATCTGAACCCCCTGCTTTCAGAACCAAATCCAGCTTTCCTTAATCCAGCAAAAAACTGTTTACAATTGAAAGCTTTTAGAGAATGAAGTAAAGCCATAATTTAACACAAAAACAATTTTTTGAGAATTACCTTGATCCCCTTGGTCTCAATAATTTATCACTCAGCTGGATCATAAGAGACTGCAGAGTTGTAGGTTCAGCCATCTCTATCATGGGCACAACCTTCTGCACCATTGAGGACATCTTCAAGAGGCAGTAACTCAAAGAGGCAGCATCCATCACTATAGGTCCTCACCATCTTGGACATGACCTCTTCTCATTACGACACTCCATACTTCTCAGCCACAAGTAAAATAAAGTGTGCAAAGTGAGTTATTTCCTTTACGGCTGGAATATTTCCTGAATCTGAAAAATTCCACTGGTATATCACTATGCAATATGTTGATCAAACCACACTAAAGAAAGCAACAGGAAAATAAAATCATGAACAATGATAACAAATGCATAAAAATAAAACTAGGATTGAATCATTTCAGAAACACTTAAAAGTTTGTGAATAATAACCTAATTACTCACATCGGTGATTCATATCTTATGGACTGACGAAGTATTCCAATTAGAAAGCAGAAATAACAGAAGTGTCATCCTTTTGTTCATCCGTGTGGATGGAGACACTTTGTTATATGAATCATCATGATATTCGGATAGATAACCACCTGATATTTTTGTTCAGTATGTGTCACCTTCATGGATATTAAACAGATGAGTATGTTTTAAATTGTAAATTATTCATTGCATCCCACATATTTTTTCAATTGACAGAGGCAAAACAGAACACTGTGTTTTCTCTTCGTAGGTCCCAATTCAAGTCAGACTTCTTGGAAAATAAAACATCTTCATGTTTTCTCTATAATCCTCAGAGTACATTAATCAATCGTGCAAAACCACCTCTTGCTCAATATAACTGGAATAAATTTTACAGACTCAACCAAAGAGGCCAAAAAGTTAGGTGGCATAGCAAGAGGAAAGCTAATGATGTAAGGATTGAGAGTTGTACTGTTGATATTGAAACACAATTATCAGAGGTAATGGCCCGAATCGTATTGGCAAAATTACAATGTATTCACATGCTCACCATTATTAATGTGCCTGTTGGGCAACACATTAAGGGAATTGAGAAGTATACAGTTGCTGTGGGTATCCAGAATATACTGGCCAATTTGCACTGACACCCTGCCTGAAATTTTGCCTTTGTTTTAAAGAAACTAATGAATTAGCACCTTAATTACCTGGTAAATGTACTGTTGAAAGCCAGTTCCCATAATTAAGAATGTAAATACATTCTTAACAATGAGATAATTGTTAAAGCAATGTCATTCAAGCACGCTGGCCTAGAATTGAAACAACATGGGTATTCAACGACAAACAAGAGAATATCTACAGATGCTGGAAATCCAAGCAACACACACAAAATGCTGGAGGAACTCAGCCAGACAGGCAGCATCTATGGAAAAAGGTCCTGCCAAAGGGCCTCGGCCTGAAATGGAACATCGACTGTATTTTTTTCCTCCAGCATTTTGTGTGTGTGTTCCTTGAGTATTCAATGTCATTTCCCTGTAAATTTGTTGTTTTGCTTTTAAAACGTCAGGTCACACTTTTTTCTTTCTTTTTGCCTATTCTTTTCTTAATCCTGCCTTTCTCCTTCTCTTTATTTATCTTTCCTTTGTTCTTCCCCCATTTCTTCTTTGATTCTCTTCACTTAATGGTGCCAAGAAACCTGACAACTGAGCTGTTAACAGCTTGGACCACCACATGTTACAGCATAAAATGCTTTAGAAGTGAAAACAGAAAGTGCTGGAAACACCTGGAGTCATTTATAGAAAGGGAAACAGAGTTCAGATGTCAGGTCCAAAACTCTTCATCAGATGGGAAAGAGGAAAGTCAAACAGCAGAGAAGGTGGGAGAGGAAGCTGAGCAGAACAAAGAGAATAACTTGATAAGGTGAAACTGGATGACTGTATTGTGGCATAAATGGGGCAGATAAAATCAGAGTAATATTCATTTTCTGTGCAATAAAGCTGTTGAAATCCTCAGACTATGAAAGAGAGGAAGAAAAACCAAGCCAAAATCAGAATCAGGTTTAATATCACCCGTATGTGTCGTAAGATATGATAACTTTGCGGCAGCAGTACAATTCAATACATGATAATACAGAAAAAAAACTATGAATTACAGTAAGTAAATATCCATCAATCTATCTAACATATAATACATAGTAGAATTAATTAAGTAGTGCAAAAACAAATAGAAATAAAAAGTAGTGAGGTAGTATTCATATGTTCAATGTACAGTCGGCCCTCCGTATCCACGGGTTCCGCATCCATGGATTCAACCAACCGCGGATCGGTTTCAAAAAAACCCCAGGAAGTTTTCTTTTCAGCACTTGTTGTTTGAGTATTGTTGGCCTTGCATCTCGTTCGTTCACTGCTTGTGTTGTGAGCGAGAGGAAGGAGTTTAAGGCTAGTAAGGGATGGCTGGCTATGTAAAGTGCTACAACCTCAAGAACTTAAAGATGACGGGAGAATCAGCATCGGTTGATGCTGAGACAGCATCAGTGTTCCCCGAAGAGCTACGATGTTTGCGTCTGAACTGAACATGTACAGACTTTTTTTTTGTCATTATTCCCTAAACAATACAGTATAATAACTATTTACAAAGCATTTACATGGTATTAGGTATTATAAGTAATCTAGAGATGATTTAAAGTATACGGGAGTATGTGCAAAGGTTATATGCAAATACTGCGCCATTTTATATATGGGACTTGGGCATCCATGGAATTTGGTATCTGTGGGGGGTCCAGGAACCAAACCCCCCTGGATACGGAGGGTCAACTGTATATTCAGAAATGGGATGGCAGATGGGAAGAAGCTGTTCCTGGATCATTCAATGTGTGCCTTCACACTTCTGTATCTCCCGAAGCTAACAATGAGAAAAAAACATATCCTGGGTGGCGGGGGTCCTTCATGATGAATGCCACCTTTTTGAGGCACCGTTACTTGAAGATGTCCTCGATACTATCGAGGCTGGTACCCTTGATGCAGCTGACTAAGTTTGCAATTCTCTGCAGCTTACTTTGATCCTATGCAGTAGCCCTCCCTCCCCCTATACCAGACAGTGATGCAGTCAATTGCAATGCTCCCCACTGTACATCTGTAGAAATTTGCAAGTGTTTTAGGTGATATACCAAATCTACTCAAACTCCTAATGAAATATAGCCACTGTCTTGCTTTCCTTATAGCCGCATCAATATGTTGGGTCCAGGTTATGTCCTCAGAGAAACTGACACCCAGGAACAAGAAATTGCTCACCTTTCCACTTCTTAACCCTCTATGAGGACTGGTGTGTGTTCCCTCATCTTATCCTTTCTGAAGTTCTTTGATTGAGTGCAAGGTTGTTGCTGTGACACCACCCAACTAGCTGGTATATCTCACTCCACTACACCCTCTTGTCACCATCTGAGATTCTGCCAACAATAGCTGTATCATCAGCAAATTTATGGATGGCATTTGAGCCACACAGTCATGGGTGTGGAGAGAGTAGAGTAGTGGGCTAAGCATACATCCCTTAGGTACGCCAGTCTTGATTGTCAGCAAGGTGGAGATGTTATTTCCAATTCGCATAGATTGTGGTCTTTCGGTTTGGAAGTTGAGGATCCAGTTGCAGAGGGTGAAATGGAGGCCCAGGTTCTGGAGAATTTCAATCAGAACTGTAGGAATGATTGTGTTAAACGCTGAGCTGTAGACAATAAACAACCTTCCTGACATAGGTATTTGTATTGTCCAGGTGGTCCAAGGCCATTTGGAGAGCCACTGAGAATGCATCCACCTTAGACCTATTGTGACAATAAGCAAATGGCAGAAATAACTAGTTTAATACAAACAGAAGAAAAGATTAAGTTATCTAAAGTTGAATAATTTAATATTGGATACAGCAGGGTTCAATGGGACAAGACAGAAGATGAGGTGCTCTTTCGCAAGCTCGCAAGGGGCCTTATTGGTCTTATAGAAGGGTCCTAAGCTTGAAATATTAACTGTTCTCCACAAGTTCTGTCTTTTCAGCATTTTCTGTTTGCATCTCAGAATTCCAGTATCTGTAACTTGTTGCTTTATCACAAAGTACTTCAGTCATGAATGGAGAAAATATAATTGAATGCATACAGTGCTGTGTCCTGACAGATAGATCCAGCTGATTGAGTGACGTTGTAACAAGAGCCTTGCAGACAATGGTAGTAAGACCAAAGAATTGATTGTGGACTTCGGGGATTGGGGGGCGGGGGAGATGCTGAAGGAACATACACCTCCCTCATCGAGAGATCAGCAGTGGAAAGGGTGAGAGGGTTCAAGTTCCTGGGTGTCAACATCTCTGAAGATCCATCCAAGACCCAACATGTTGATGCAATTATGAAGAAGGCATGCCAGTGAGAGTTTGAGGAGAGTTGTTATGTCAGCAAAGACTCTAGCAAATTTCTACAGATGTACTGTGGAGAACATTCTAACTGAAATGCCTTAACATTTGGTGTGGAAGAACCGATATACAGGATTGGAAGAAAGCTATAGAGGGTTGTCAACTCAGCCAGCTCCATCATGAGCACTAGCCTCCCTAACATCACGGACATCTTCAAAAGGCAATGCCTCAGAAAGGCCACATCCATCATTAAGTACCCTCAGCACCCAGGACATGCCTTCTTCTCGTACTACCATTGTGACAAAGGTATAGAAGCCAGAGACATATGTTCAGCATTTTAGGAATAACTTCTTCCCTTCTGCCTTCATATTTCCGAATGGTTCATGAACCCATGATCACAACCTCACTATTCCTGCTCTCTTTTTTATATTGTTCTGTACTGCTGGAAAACAACAAATTTCACAACAAGTGTCAGTGATAATAACGTGAATTTGATAAACTCATCTTTTTAATTACAGCAACACACATCAAAGTTGCTTGAATTTCCAGCATCTGCAGAATTCCTGTTGTTTGCTTTTTAGTTACAGATGTTTTCCCCTCAGCCCAGGTCAATTATAAGTCGTGTAAATGCAGATTGCGATAAACTGTATTTAGTGAATGTTAGCTTTTATAACAATAAGGTGAAATTGAATGATAAGGCTTATCACCAACAGGGTATCATGACTACTAGTGATAAAACTTGTCCCACCCCAGCCCCTTTCGTCTTCAGTCACAAAGGGAGTAGCTTCTGGTGAGCTGCTATGCATTGAATGAGGCTACCTTTCAGAGAGGGAATTCAATGTTCTTCAGAAATGTGATTGCCTTTGAACGTGAGTGAGTGATTGAACCGTGGAGCCTGCTGATGTCCCTCCCAAATCTATTTACATTTCTGACAGGTGTTACTAAATGACAATACAATGAGATGATGGTGGAAATATCCAGGCAGCTTCAATGGATAGAGAAATGTGTTAACATTTCTGATCAGTGATCTTTCATGAGAATTAAGTGGATGTTTGGCTTGATAACTATTGAATTAAAGCTGATTTTGCCACTCAGTGTGGTCATAGAACACAATAATGGTGGGCAAATATAGCACCTTCAACAATATCCCACTATGACACAGTGACACAAGTAGTAGAACTTCCACCTCACAACTCCAGTGACCCCGGTTCAACTCATTCACCCATGCTGTCTGTGTGGAACTAGTATGCTTTCCCTGTGACCATGCACGTTTCCTACAGATACTCCAGCTTCTACTCACACTCCAAAAACATGCGAGTTGGTAGGTTAACTGACCATTGTAAGAATTGTCACTAGCTTGTAGGTGAGTGGTAGAATCTGAGTCGGGTTAATGAGACCCGTCCTGATGAAGGGGCTCAGACCAAAGCATTGACTGTTTATATCCTTCCATAGATGTTTCCTGACCTCCTGAGTTGCTCTTGCATTTTATGTGTTTTTCTGTATTCCCAGCACCTCCAGAACATCTTGTGTTTATGACCTGTTTCTGTGCTGTACAACTCTCTACAAGTAAGTAACTGTATAGAAAATGACTTGAATCTCAATGTCTTCTAGTCTGTGCAATTTGTTGCTTGAATGAAAGCACGAAGATGTTCAGCAAAAAGATTTACAAATTCCTTTTTATGACAATAACATAAGCTGCATATGAAGTTATGTCATTGTTTTGGCCAACCTTTAACTGTCAAGTTGATCTTGTCACTTCTTTGCACTGCTACTAGAGAAATCCTGCTATACAAAATTGACAGTCACATTTCCCACATTACAAATATAGCTTTACTTCCAGAGCTTTCCATCGGTTGCAAACCACCTTAGGGCTTCTTTTGCTCCTGGGCATATTCTGGTACTGTATTTAAAGCCAGTGAAATCAGAAGGTGACTGCAAAGTCTATTCTAGTTTGAAATTCACTCTATAGGTGCTGTGGTGTTGAAGAAATCAGTGTTGTGTCCTTACAGCTCCAGAAACCTCGTGCTCCGGTGCTGTCTGTGGAGAGTTTGCATGTTCTCTTCATGGTTGTGTGAGCTTCCCATGGGTGCACTGGTTATTAGGCCTCTGTAAATTACCCTTTAGTGCAAGAAAATGGCAAATACAATCAAAGGGCAGTTGAAAGGCATATTGTGAGAGAGAATAGGCCATGAGGGTATAAGGAAAGAAGAGGAAGAGAGGAGGGAATGATTGACCCCCCCCCCAGAATCTGGCAGAGAGCCAATTGGTCAAATGGCCTCATTCTATATAGTTGCACGTCCTCTTCTCATTGCTATCTTCAGGAAATGGGTACAGGAGCCTGAAGGCACACACTTAACAATTCAGGAGCAGCTTCTTCCCCTCTGCCATCTGATTTCTTAAAGGACATTGAACCCATGAACACTACCTCACTACTTTTTTGCAATACTTATTTAATTACACCATTATATTGTGTATTGCATTGCACTGCTGCCGGTAAAAGGACAAATCTTATGACAAATGCCAGTGATATTAAACCTGATTTTGATTCTGAGATATAAAATAAGGAAGTAGAAATTGCAACCTCTTCAGTCTGCATTCAATCTTCCAGATAAGGAATTACTGTAATTTTGTAAACAATTCTTTCAGTTGACATATCCAGCAATGTATTTTCAAAAACAATCTCCGTTTTTATTCATTACTGCTCTTGAACTTGAGTTTCTCAGTTCCCTCTGTCTCCAGTTAAAATCCCATAGATACTACTTTCTTCAAACTCATCCAATAATAAACAATGCAATTTAGACAGTACTAGTCCCATTAGAAAATTCAACCCTATTTGTCTTTTCTAAGACTAGAATTGACTTGCATAAAGCTATGAACAAAATCCAACCTTGCATTTTACTGACTTGTTCCCTTCTAGTCTTCCATGCTCGATGGATTTAAAAGTACTGAAAACATCCAATCAACTTACATACAAAATATTTACCTATAGAAAATAAAACTTAACAGATCTAGAGGTATAGAAGCCTGAAGGCACACAATCAGCAATTCAGGAACAGCTTCTTCCCCTCTGCCATATGATTCCTGAATAGATCTTGAACCTATGAATACTACCTGTTTTTTTAAACATACATTTTTTCTTTGCACTATTTTTAATCTCTTTAATATATATACTTACTATAATTAATTAACTTTTTTTTTCTTTCTATATTATCATAGAAACATAGAAAATCTACAGCACAATACAGGCCCTCCGGCCCACAATGCTGTGCTGAATATGTATTTACTTCAGCAATTACGCAGGGTTACCCATAGCCCGCTAGTTTTCTAAGCTCCATGTACCTATCCAGGAGCCTCTCAAAAGACCCTATTGTATCCACCTCCACCACCGTTGCTGGCAGCCCATTCCACATGCTCACCACTCTCTGTGTAAAAAACTTACCCCTGATATCTTCTCTGTACCTACTGTACTTCCAAGCACCTTAAAACTGTGCCCTCTCATATTAGCCATTTCAGCCCAGGGTAAAAGCCATTGACTATCCACACGATCAATGCCTCTCATCATCTTATACACCTCTATCAGATCACCTCTCATCCTCTGTCACCCCAAGGAAAATAGGCCAAGTTCACTCAACCTATTCTCAAAGGCATGCTCCCCAATCCAGGCAACATCCTTGTAAATCTCCTCTGCTCCCTTTCTGTAGTTTCCACATCCCTCCAGTAGTGAGGTGACCCGAACTGAGCACAGTACTCCAAGTAGGATCTGACCAGGGTCCTATATAGCTGCAATATTACCTCTTGGCTCTTAAACTCAGTCCCATGGTTGATGAAGGCCAATGCACCGTATGCCTTCTTAACCACAGAGTCAACCTGCGCAGCAGCTCTGAGTGTCCTGTGGACTCGAACCCCAAGATCCCTCTGATCCTCCACACTGCCAAGAGTCTTACCATTAATACTATATTCTGCCATCATATTTGACCGATCAAAATGAAACATCTCACACTTATCTGGGTTGAACTCCTTCTGCCACTTCTCAGCCCAGTTTTGCATCCTATCAATGTCCTGCTGTAACCTCTGACAGCCCTCCACACTATCCACAACACCCCAAACCTTTGTGTCATCAGCAAATTTACTAACCCATCCCTCCACTTCCTCATCCAGGTCATTTATAAAAATCACAAACAGAAGGGGTCCCAGAACAGATCCCTGAGGCACACCACTGATCACCAACCTCTATGCAGAATATGACCCGTCTACGACCACTCTTTGCCTTCTGTGGGCAAGTCAATTCTGGATCCACAAAGCAAGGTCCCCTTAGATCCCATGCCTCCTTACTTTCTCAATAAGCCTTGTATGGGGTACCTTATCAAGTACCTTGCTGAAATCCATATACGCTGCATCTACTGCTCTACCTTTATCAATGTATTTAGAAAACATCCTCAAAAAATTCAGTCAGGCTCATAAGGCATGACCTGCCTTTGACAAAGCTATGCTAATTATTCCCAATCATATTATGCTTCTCCAACTGTTTATAAATCCTGCCTCTCAGGATCTTCTCCATCAACTTACCAACCACTGAATTAAGACTTATTGGTCTATAATTTCCTGGGCTATCTCTACACCCTTTCTTGAGTAAGGGAACAACATCTGCAACCCTCCAATCCTCCAGAACCTCTCTCGTCCCCATTGATGATACAAAGATCATTGCAAGCGGCTCAGCAATCTCCTCCCTCACCTCCCACAGTAGCCTGGTGTACATCTCATCCGGTCCCGATGACTTATCCAACTTGATGATTTCCAAAAGCTCCTGCACATCCTCTTTCTTAATGTCTATCTGCTCAAACTTTTCAGTATGCTGTAAGTCATCCCTGCAATCACCAGGATCCTTTTCCATAGTGAATACTGAAGCAAAGTATTCATTAAGTACCTCCGCTATCTCCTCTAGTTCCATACACACTTTTCCACTGTCACACTTGATTGGTCCTATTCTCTCACGTCTTATCCTCTTGCTCTTCACAAACTGGTAGAATGCCTTGGGGGTTTTCCTTAATCCTGTTTGCCAAGGCCTTCTCATGGCCCCTTCTGACTCTTCTAATTTCATTCTTAAGCTCCTTCCTGCTAGCCTTATAATTTTCTAGACCTCTGTCATTACCTAGTTTTTTGAACCTTTCGTAAGCTTCTCTTTTCTTCTTGACTAGATTTTCAACAGTCTTTGTACACCACGGTTCCTGTACCCTACCATCCTTTCCCTGTCTTATTGGAACGTACCTATGCAGGTAAGCAAATATCCCCTGAACATTTGCCACATTTCCCTGAGAACATCTGTTCCCAATTTATGCTTCCAAGTTCCTACCTGATAACTTCATATTTCGCCTTACTCCAATTAAACACTTTCCTAACTTGTCTGTTCCTATCCCTCTCTAATGCTATGGTAAAGGAGATAGAATTGTGATCACTATCTCCAAAATACCCTCCCACTGAGAGACCTGACAGCAGACTAGGTTCATTTCCCAATACCAGATCAAGTACAGCCTCTCCTCTTGTAAGCTTATTTACATACTGTGTCAAGAAATCTTCCTGAACACGCTTAACAAACTCCACCCCATCTAAACACCTTGATCTAGCAAGATGTCATCAATATTGGGGAAATTAAGATCTCCCACCATGACAACTCTGTTATTATTACAACTTTCCAGAATCTGTCTCCCTGTCTGCTCCTTGATGCCCCTGTTACTATTGGGAGGTCTATAAAAAACATCCAATAGAGTTATTGACCCCCTTCTTGTTCCTAACTTCCATCCACAGATACTCAGTGGACAACCCCTCCATGACTTCCTCCTTTTCTGCAGCCATAACACTGTCTCTGATCAGCAGTGCCACGCCCCCACCTCTTTTGCCTCCCTCCCTGTCCTTTCTGAAATATCTAAAGCCTGGCACTCTAAGTAGCCATTCCTGCCCCTAAGCCATCCAAGTCTCTGTAATGGCCACATCATAGCTCCAAGTACTGATCCACACTCTAAGCTCATCTGCTTTGTTCATGATACTCCTTGCATTAAAATAGACACATCTCAAACCATCAGTCTGAGCGCATCACTTCTCTATCACCTGCCTATCCTCCGTCTCACACTGTCTACAAGCTTTCTCTATTTGTGAGCCAACCACCCCTTCCTCCGTCTCTCCAGTTTGGTTCCCACCGCCCAGCGATTCTAGTTTAAACTCTCCCCCAATTGCCTTAGCAAACTTCCCTGCCAGGATATTGGTCCCCCTCGGATTCAAGTGCAACCTGTCCTTTTTGTATAGGTTCACACCTGCCCCAAAAGGGGTTCCAATGATCCAGAAATCTGAATCCATGCCCCCTGCTCCAATCCCTCAGCCACGGATTTATCTTCCACCTCACACTATTCCTATTCTCACTGTCGCGTGGCACAGGCAGTAATCCCGAGATTACTACCTTTGAGTTCCTGCTTCTCAGCATCTTTCCTAACTCCCTGTAGTCTGTTTTCAGGACCTCCTCCCTTTTCCTACCTATGTTGTTGGTACCAATATGTACCACAACATCCAGCTGTTCCCCTTCCCACTTCAGGATATCGTGGACGCGATCTGAAACATCCTGGACCGTGGCACCTGGGAGGCAAACTACCATCCATACTACTTTTCTGCGTCCACAGAATTGCCTGTCTGACCCCCTAACTATGAAGTCCGCTATCACTGCTGCCATCCTCTTCCTTTCCCTACCCTTCTGAGCCACAGGGCCAGACTCTGTGCCAGAGGCACGACCACTATTGCTTCCCCCAGGCAGGTCATTCCCCCCACCTTCCAAAACAGTACTGTACTCAAACAGGAGTATTTATTGTTATGGGAGCAGCCACAGAGGTACTCTCTATTATCTGACTGTTGCCCTTCCCTCTCCTGACTGTTACCCACTTATTTGTCTCCCGAGGCCCTGGTGTTACTATTTGCCTCTAGCTCCTCTCTATCATCTCCTCACTTTCCCTGACCAGATGAAGGTTATTGAGCTGCATCTCCAGTTCTCTAACCTGGTCCCTAAGGAGCTACAGCTCGACGCACCTGGCGCAGATGTGGCCGTCTGGGAGGCTGGGAATCTCCCAGACATCCCACTTCTGACACCCAGTACAGAACACCAGCCTTACAGACATACTTCCTGTTTCTATTCTTTGCAAGTAACTTATCTCACCATGACCCATTATCTCTGAAGCTCCGTTGAGTCAAAGCCCTCCTACTCTGACCCCCTCTACTCTGTTGCCCACTCTATAAAGCTGTCTTCTTTTTAAATCCTTCCCGCCGGTCTAACTCACTGCTGTCCACGCACCTGCGCACTCGTGCCTCGATCATGTATTACATTGAAATGCTACTGCTAAGTTAGCAAATTTCATGACACATGCCAGTGATAATAAACCTGATTCTGATTCTGTTTCTGCAAATGTTTATAATGATATTTGAAAGCAACTTGCAAGTGTAAGGGGTTTCTTCTTCTATGTTACTGCTAAGGCTAATAAAAATGGCTTCTTTGTTATGTTAGAATAAAATGGCTTCTTTGTTATGTTAATTGCTGAGAAAGTGCTTCTCTATAGCAGCTTGTTTGGTTTATAATTACTGATAGAGAGAATTGTATTCATTTGCTAACCAATTGGGATAGATGTTATTCTTTCTTGTGTGTCTGTAAGCTATTGTTTTCATGGGCTTTGGGGCAGAAGGTGTGATGGGGACAGAGAGAGGAGACGCGATGCTGTAATCTGGGCGACAGAATGGACCCGAGTGGGAGTCCGAGGCCCAGGGCCTTCGGTGAGGAGAGGAGACGAGGAAAGACATGCTGGATGTGCTTTGATATCGACCACCGTGGTTGGTCCCGAGCGGTGAGTCGAGGGGGTCGGAGGAGATCGCATGGTGGAAAGAGGACCCCGCTAATTGAGCTCCAATCGTTATACACGAAGTGGTTGAACTCTGATAAGTCTGGCACCTTTTACTTTCCTTTTATATTGTATCTCTATTAATTACATAGTTCCAGTAAGATCTATGAAGTGTAATCATTTAATCGCAAATAGTGTACTGTCTGTTATTTGGCGGGGTGGGGTACATCACACAGCATCCACACAAACCTGATTACCCAGTTTAGCAGGGACGAAGGCTGCTCCCCCTGGATGAAAGTGAGCTGAGCGAGCCTGAGGCTGACCAGGGGGCTACACAAGAAAATGCAATGACATTTATTTTCAGAGATATATAAATGCATGTTATCGTACTTTTACAGTCAAAAATTTACATCAGCACTGATAGTGAAATAACATGGCATTATTGATAAGGAAGTGGCTCAATTAATTCTTTATTTGAATTTCCAAGCTACATTGGTGGCTCTTGAGCTGAAGAGAAATCAAATGCAATTGTTATAAACCAAAGCGAGTCTTACGAGGAGAGGTTGATCAAGCAAGAGCTTTTCATTCTGGACTGAAGGAGGATGTGAGGTGACTTGATTGAGGTGTTAAGGATGATAAGAGGCAAGGCATAGTTTGAGTAGATAGCCAGGGACTTTGCCCCAGGAGGAATGGCTAATATGAAGGGGCATAATTTGAAGGTGATTGGATGAAAGTATAAGGGGGATGTCAGAGGGAATTCTTTTACGCAGGCAGTGTTGAGTGCATGGAAAGCCCTGACAGGGGTAGCAGAGCCAGGCAGATTGGGGGCAGTTAAGAAACTTTTATATAGGAGGGAAGAGTGAAATGATTGGCACAACAATGTGGGCTGAAAGGGCCCGTACTGTGTTGTAATGCTCTATGATCTAAGATGTTCTAAAGTAATAATGGGAAATAACTTTAAATACATAGGAGATAGGTTATTATCTCAGATGCTGGGTCTTTGCCCCATCCAAATTGGAAACTGATGGTTAAGCTAGGTCATATATAGCAGTGACCTCAAGAAAAAGTGAAAGGATACACATCAGCTTTCCAAACCTGTTGAACAATTCTTTTTAATTCCTGCGGTAAGTTGAGCTGAACGCGTCAGTGTAAAGTTATAGACCATAAGACAAAAGAGCAGAAGTCGGCCATTGGGCCCATCGAGTCTGCTCCGCCATTTTATCATAAGCTGATCCATTCTCCCATTTAGTCCCACTCCCCCGCCTTCTCACCATAACCTTTGATGCCCTGGCTACTCAGATACCTATCAATCTCTGCCTTAAATACACCCAATGACTTGGCCTCCACTGCTGCCCGTGGCAACAAATTCCATAGATTCACCACCCTCTGACTAAAAAAATTTCTTCGCATTTCTGTTCTGAAAGGGCGCCCTTCAATCCTTAAGTCATGCCCTCTCGTACTGGACTCCCCCATCATGGGAAACAACTTTGCCACATCCACTCTGTCCATGCCTTTTAACATTCGAAATGTTTCTATGAGGTCTCCCCTCATTCTTCTAAATTCCAAGGAATACAGTCCAAGAGCAGACAAACGTTCCTCATATGTTAACCCTCTCATTCCCAGAATCATTCTAGTGAATCTTCTCTGTACTCTCTCCAACATCAGCAAATCCTTTCTTAAATAAGGAGACCAAAACTGCCCACAGTACTCCAAGTGAGGTCTCACCAGCGCCTTATAGAGCCTCAACATCGCATCCCTGCTCCTATACTCTATTCCTCTAGAAACGAATGCCAATATTGCATTCACCTTCTTCACCACCGACTCAACCTGAAGGTTAACCTTAAGGGTATCCTGTACGAGGATTCCCAAGTCTCGTTGCATCTCAGAACTTTGAATTCTTTTCCCATTTAATTAATAGTCTGGCCATTTATTTCTTCTGCCAAAGTGCATAACCATACACTTTCCAACATTGTATTTCATTTGCCAATTCTTTGCCCATTCTTCCAATCTATCCAAGTCTCTCTGCAGACTCTCCGTTTCCTCAGCACTACCGGCCCCTCCACCTATCTTCGTATCGTCAGCAAACTTAGCCACAAAGCCATCTATTCCATAATCCAAATCGTTGATGTACAATGTAAAAAGAAGCAGCCCCAACACGGACCCCTGTGGAACACCACTGGTAACAGGCAGCCAACCAGAATAGGATCCCTTTATTCCCACTCTCTGTTTCCTGCCAATCAGCCAATGCCCTATCCACATATGTAACTTTCCCGTAATTCCATGGGCTCTTATCTTGTTAAGTAGCCTCATGTGTGGTACCTTGTCAAAGGCCTTCTGAAAATCCAAATATACAACATCCACTGCATCTCCCTTGTTTAGCCTACTGGTAATTTCCTCAATAAATTGTAACAGGTTTGTCAGGCAGGATTTTCCTTTAAGGAATCCATGCTGAGTTCTGCCTATCTTGTCATATACCTCCAGGTACTTCTGTAACCTCATCCTTGAAAATCGACTCCGACAACTTCCCAACCACCGATGTCAAGCTAACAGGTCTATAATTTCCTTTTTGCTTCCTTGCCCCCTTCTTAAATAGCGGAGTAACATTTGCAATCTTCCAGTCCTCCGGAACCATGCCAGAATCTATCGACTTTTGAAAGATCATCGCTAATGCCTCCGCAATCTCCATAGCTACTTCCTTCAGAACATGCGGGTGCATTCCATCTGGTCCAGGAGATTTATCTACCTTTAGACTATTCAGCTTCCTGAGTACTTTCTCTGTCGTAATTGTGACTGCGCACACTTCTCTTCTCTGCCACCCTTGAGTGTCCGGTATACTGCTGATGTCTTCCATAGTGAAGACCGATGCAAAATAGTCGTTCAGTTCCTCTGCCATCTCCTTATCTCCCATTACAATTTCTCCAGCATCATTTTCTATCAGTCCTATATCTACTCTCACCTGTCCTTTACTCTTTATATACTTGAAAAAGCTTTTAGTATCCTCTCTGATATTATTTGCTAGCTTCCTTTCATAGCTAATTTTTTCCCTCTTAATGACCTTCTTAGTTTCCTTTTGTAAGTTTTTAAAAACTTCCCAATCCTCTGTCTTCCCACTAACTTTTGCTTCCTTGTATGCCCTCTCCTTTGCTTTAACTTTGGCTTTGACTTCTCTTGTCAACCACAGTTGCATCCTTTTTCCATTTGTAAACTTCTTTTTTGGAATATACCTGTCTTGCACCTTCCTCATTTCTCGCATAAACTCCAGCCACTGCTGCTCTGCCGTCTTTCCCGCCAGTGTCCCTTTCCAGTCAACTTTGGCCAGTTCCTCTCTCATGCCACTGTAATTTCCTTTACTCCACTGAAATACTGACACATCAGATTTCGGCTTTTCTTTTTCAAATTTCACAGTGAACTCAATCACGTTATAATCACTGTCTCCTAACGGTTCCTTCACCTCAATCTCTCTAATCACCTCCCTTCCCCACCGATACCAGGATTTCAGAATTGCTCTCTCTCCACAGATGCTGCCTGACTCACTGAGTCTCCCCAGCACCTTCTGCTTTTATTTTTAATAGGGTCCCAGCTGACCTTCTGAGAGCTAGAGCTTTGACTCAGTTAAGGCAATACCAGCGACATCGAACATAAGACCATAAGATATTGGAGCAGAATTAGGCCATTTAACCCATCGAGTCCTTTCCACCATTTCATCATGACTGATCCATTTCCCTCCTGCCTTCTCTCCACATCCCTTATGCCCAGACTAAACAAGAATCTGTCAACCTCTGCCTTAAATATACCCAATGACCTGGCCTCCAGGGCTGCCAGTGACAACTAATTCCACAGATTCACTACTCTCTGGCTAAAGAAATTCCTCCTCATCTCCATTCTAAATGGATGTCCCTCTATTCTGAGGCTGTGTCCTCTGGTCTTACACCCCACCACCATAGGAAAATCCACTTAAATCCACTCTTTCGAGGCCTTTCATCATTTGATAAGTTTCAATGGAATCCCCCCCCCCCTCATTTTTCTGAATTCTAATCCTGTCAAAAAGAATACTACCATATATTTACTTACCTCTCCACTGACTCAACCTGTATGTTAACCTTTAGGTAATCCTGCACAAGAACTCCCAAGTTCCTTTGCAACTGATATTGTTGAATTTTCTCTCCATTTAGAAAATAGTCTAAACTTTCATTTCTTCTACAAAAGTGTATGATCATACACTTCCCGTCACTGTATTCCATCTGCCACTTCTTTTCCCATTCTAATCTGTCTAAGTCATTCTGTAGCCTCTCTGCTTCCTCAATACTTCCTACTTCTCCACCTATTTTCGTATCATCTGCAAACTTGGCCACAAAGCCATCAATTCCATCATTCAGATCATTGACGTATAATGTAAAAAAAAGGGCGGTCTCAACAGAGACCCCTGTGGAACATCACTAGTCACCAGCCTCCAGCCAGAAAAGGCTCTCCTCAGTCCCACTCTTTGCCACCTGCTTTATCCATGCTAGTCTCTTTCCTGTAATACCGTGGGCTCTTAACTTGCTAAGCAGCCTCATTGATGGCACTTTGTCAAAGGCCTTCTGAAAATCCAAGTACACAGCATCCACCAATTCACCTTTGTCTATCCTGCTTGTTATTTCCTCAAATAATTGCAATAGATCTGTCAGGCAAGATTCTCTCTTAAGGAAACCATGCTGACTTCAGCTTGTTTTATTATATGCATCCAAGTACCCCGAAACCACATCCTTAACAATCGATCTTCCCAACCACTGAGGTCAGACTAACTGGGCCTTTAATTTCCTTTCTCTGCCTCTCTCCCTTCTGGAAGAGTGTAATGACATTTGCAATTTTCCAGTCCTCTGGAACCATTCCAGAATCTACTGACTCTTGAACGATCAATACAAGTGCCTCCACAAACTCTTCCGCCATCTCTTTCAGAACATTGGGGTGTTAACCATCTGGTCCAGGTGACTTATCTACCAAAAAGAAATAGCTTCCTTGCTTCTGGATTGATATCAGTTAAGACACTGACCGTGGGTGTAGTGATCCCCAGATCAGATAATGGAACAAACTGTACAAAATACTTCATAAGTTCAACTGTTTTGTAACTTGGTTTCGGAAAATTAAAAAATGAAGAAAAGTTGAATGATATGAAAGAAATGATATGATAAAAGGGCAGCTAGTGCAATCGCTTTAAGATCAGGGTTTGAATCCCCCTGCTGTCTGCAAGGAGTTTGTACATTCTCCCCATGACCGCGTGGGTTTCCTCCCACATTCCAAAGGCATCCATTCAAGGTTTATGAGCTGTGGACATACTATATTGCCGCTGTCAACATAGCAACACTTGTGGGCTGTCTACACAAATCTTGCTGATATGATTTGATGCAAACAATGCATTTCACTGTATGTATCGATGTACTGTACACGTAACAAATAAAGCAGATCTTTAAATTCAAAGAAACAGCATATTGGAAAATGAGAAACAGGTGAAAATGCCTGGACACAGAGGATGAAGTAGCAGCTAGATAGGAAAACAGAGAAGCCACATAAAGTTAGGGCAGGTTCAATAAACAGGCTGGTTGGTTGATTGATTAATTACTATGTCACTTCAGTGCCTGTGAGAGAAACTGGGTTGCTAGAAAATAAGTGGGGAGGTAGGATTGCTCTGAGAGTTGACAGAGACTTGATGGGCTGAATGACCACCTTATATATAATGAGGAGACACACGAGTAATTGGTTTCTTACTGTCACATGTGCCAAGATGAAGTGAAACACCGTGCTTGGCAAGCCACTGATTGAGATAATTTTAAAGCACAAGAACGTTGAGATAGTACAAAGGAAAATGCCATATCAGAAAGGAAAATAGTTTTACAGTTACAGAGAAATTGCAATGCAGTTAGACAAATAAGACAAGAGCCAAGATGAGGTAAATTGAGAGATCAAGAGGCCACTTAAGAGGTCCTTTTAAGAGTCATATAACAGCAGCTTAGAATCTGTCCTTGAATTTGATGGTGAATATTTTCAAGCATTTATGTTTTCTGCCTGATGGACAGAAGAGAGAACGAACAAGGTGAGAGTGTTCTTTGATTATGCTGGCCGCTTTCCCAAGACAGCGAGAAGTTTGAAATGAAGTCATGGAGAGGCGGCTGGTTTTTGTGATGGACTGAGCTGTGTCCCCAACCCTGCAATTTCTTGGAGTCCTCGGCGGAGTAGTTACCATATCAAGATGTGATGCACCTAACTAGAATGCTTTTTATGGTGCTTCTATAAAAATCGAGGAGGGTCAGTCGGAACATGCTGAATTTCATTAGCCGTCTGAGGACGTAGAGTCCTTTGTAGTTGTACCAGGACAAGCTAATAGTGACACTTACACCTAGAAATTTGAAGCCCTTCTCCTCAGCACCATTGATATATACAGGGGTGTGTATTCCACCACACTTCCTGAAGTCAATGACTAGATCCTTCATTTTACTGACATTGGGGGAGAGGTTGCTGTTTTGGTGCCATGTCATCTTGCTTTCTCTTTCTCTCCCCTTCCAGTACCCCATCGGGTCATTGAGATCTGGTCCACTGCAGTGGCATCATCTGCAAACCCTGTCCATGGGGACGGAGCAGATGTGACCACAAAGTTGTGAGTGTATATGGAGAAAAGTGAGGCACAGAGGACACCTCCTTGCAGGTCGATTGTGGCAGAGGTGTCGCTGCCTATTCTTGGGTCTGTCGGTCAGGAAGGCTTAAAAATTTAATTTGGGAGATAGCAATTTGTATTTGCATTGTAACTTCAATTAAAATAGCAAAACATCCTATTGGCCATCACTTAAGTAACTATGAAAGTAATTTTGATACCAAGACACAAAGGGAGATGTTTATCTGACGGCCAAAGTCTTGGATGAGGAGGTAGAAATTAAGAAGAGGAGGAGAGGCGATGTGGTTTAGGAAAAGAATTCTAAAGGAGGCTTTCACAGCTGAAAACTTAGAGATGATCAGGAGACCAGTACTGGAGGAGCCAAGGTATCTAAAAACAAAAGTTGCTTTTGGGATCTGTGGAGATGTTCGGCACAGTGAAAATGTAGCATGGAAAATTGTGTTGCTATGGAGATTCAGCTTCTGAATGAGTCTCATGTGACGCAGGTGTTGCAATATTTTTTTCAGTAGTTATCCCCAGGATATTGAAGAGCTGAGTACTAGGTTATGATAGTGGTGTTGAATGTCAAAGGGGAATGATTTGACTATTATCATTAAGGGTGGTCAAAGCACGTCACTTGTATAGAGTGACTACAGCATCACACTTACGCAGGCCTGAATGTTTGCAGTTCTGCTAAAAGTGGGCACAGGCTGACTCTTTATTTGACTCTGACACAGTGGCACAGTGCATGGCAATTAATTACTCCTTGCAGTTCACCTAGGGAAGGCCATTCCATATTGATGCCATTCACCTCTCAATTTCCCACTTTCCTAACACTCCTTCTCTTTCTCCTTCAACCACACTGGGGTAATGGACAAAGGCTGATTCTGATTTATAGCAGATTATAGTTAGATAGATTGATAGATACTTTATTAATTCCAAAGGAAATTACAGTTTCACAGCAGCATTACAAGTGCATAGATATAAAAATATACAAATATTAGAAGAGAAGTAAGAAAGAATAAAAAATAAGTTACCTCAAACGTCCACAGGAGGGGGTCATCACTTCCCTGGCTCATTATAGAGCCTACTGGCCGAGGGTAAGAATGACCTCATACAGCGCTCTTTGGAGCAGCATAGTTGCCTCAGTCTATTACTAAAAGTGCTCCTCTGTTCACCCAAGGTGGTATGCAGAGAGTGAGAAACATTGTCCAGAGTTGCCAGGGTTTTCCGTAGGGTCCTTTGTTCTACCACAGTCCCCAGTATGTCCAATTTGACTTCAATAACAGAGCCAGCCTTTCACTGAGGATGTAGCAGGTGAGAGAATATTTCTGGATTATATTGCAGTGATTCCTGTGACCAGTCTAGGAAATTAAATGCCAAGGGTTATCT
Source organism: Mobula hypostoma (assembly GCF_963921235.1). NCBI lineage: Eukaryota > Metazoa > Chordata > Chondrichthyes > Myliobatiformes > Myliobatidae > Mobula > Mobula hypostoma. The sequence goes on along the minus strand of NC_086115.1, from coordinate 28,442,082 downwards.
CTACAGTACTTCTGATAGTCCTTGCTATCCCATATATTCATATAAAGATCCATATAATTGGTCAACAGCTCATGATCTCCAAGGACTATTTGACAGGTTGGCATGCTTGCTGAACTATGGCAGAGCAGTAGACCACCTCAGATTGACAAGTTTCCCAAGTACGCACCATTAACCATTACCACCTTGTGTGTTCAGGAAACAATAGCCTTTACCATAGTCAGTCCTGTCAGCTCCACTCCCAATATCTTTATAAGCTGCTCTCTAGGTAAATGTCACTGCAGCCTGCTGGTGTTTACTCAAGAAGAAGATGAACTCCCTGGATGGGGAGACTCTATGAAAGGACAAATAAGCAGCTGCAGACTGGAACACGAGGCAAGTGAGATCTCCCGGCATACGTGTTTTAAGAAGTTCCAGACTACGGTGGCCATTCCACAATGTAGACGTAGGTCAATGGCTGCAGCTTGGTCTGGAGCAGATGGCGGTTCTCAGAAATTTGAGAATTTCAGCTGGGTATGTTCGATGCACTACTTGACTCAGTGCACTGACTGTGGGGACATCTTGAGTGATAGGTCTCCCTGCACAGAGCCCTCCTCCACTCCCTGCTTCCTCCAGCCTTCCCCTGCTGTTTGTGGCACTCAGGCTCTAACATTTCAGATAGCAAAAGAGAACCTGTTCAGCAAAAGTGAAACTATCTTTTCTGCTAATGAACTGCGGCCTTCGCTCCAACTCAATTCCTGCAAATAATTAAGATTTGCTTACATGAAATCTACAGTATATGCAATCCAATGACTGCTGTCAAGATGTCAATGCATAAGGATTGAAGTCCTCTGCCTCTCCCCACACTCAAACTTCAGATTCAGACCAAGATTTATTTATCACACGTACATGGAAACATGCAGTGAAATGCATTGCTCTACACTCTGCATATTTTCAGCAGACCACGCACAACAGTGATGTCCTACAATGTGATCATGATTTACGATCGATGCTCTGCCTAAATTGGGATCGAGGAAGAATTTGAAAGCTCTACATTTACAGCACTCAAGGACAGGATTGGCCTGGATCACTGGAGCTGGAGACGGTGTGGCAGCAGCGCTGCGTGGCAGATAGGAAATGCCGGCAACACACATAAAAGTTGCTGGTGAGCGCAACAGGCCAGGCAGCATCTCTAGGCAGAGGTACAATCGACGTTTCAGGCGGAGACCCTTCGTCAGGACCCCTCTCGGCCGAAATGTCGACTGTACCTCTTCCTAGAGATGCTGCCTGGCCTGCTGCGTTCACCAGCAACTTTTATGTGCGTTGCTTGAAATTCCAGCATCTGCAGATTTCCTCAAGATAGGAAATGCTATTGGTTTCCATTTCCCTTTATGATCCCACTGCATTTAATGTTGCAATCAATGTTCAAGATGAAATGGGGGAAAATATATCTGGGAAATTCCCTTCCAATGCCTATAAAGATGAAATAAGTTCAAGAGACCATGCCAAATATGGTGTAAGGCTAGCAACCTTGTGGGCAGCACTCGCAAGAGGGCACCGCTCAAGCGACAACTGAACACGAAGAGCAATACCCCCGCAGAGTCTCCTGAGAGTGGGGGTGGATGAGAGACTCAACAGGAGGGTCATACTGGCAACGGCCAGGACAGGAAACATGACTACGAGGAAGCTAAAGCAGACAACACTGACCGGAAAGGAATTCACAGTAAGGTGTCATTGCGGGAAAGTCTGCAAAAACATCAGAAGGCTCAAGATACACCAGAGCAAGTCTAGATGTGGATCAATGGTGACCCAAGTGCAGCGCACGGACTTAGTGTCCGGTGAGACGAAGGAGAATTCCAGCCAGGAAGCACCCCACAGAGCTGAAGATCTCTCTGCACTTGTGTCGCCTCAGCACTGAACAACAGACCTAGTGAGTTCCTCTTCGGCTACCCCAATCCATTCGTCAAGGAAAGACAGGATCAAATGGCCTAGGTCATCAGACAATATCGCCTGGATGCGGTTCGATGATGATCTAGACGGCATCCTTGAAGTTGCCTTAGCAGGTCCAGTACACAGAAAGATCGACTCTCTCACAGCCAGCGTACAATCTAGCTAAGGAACGATTTGGCCCAACGGAGCAGAAAAGCCAGCTGGAGTTACCGCGGCAACCAAATAGGAGGGAAACGGAGATTCGTCGCTTGAGAGGCGAAATAAAGGTGCTCAGCAAAAGGTTTAAAACCAGCTCACCGGCCGAAAAAGAAGGTATCAAGGACTTAACCAGTATGCTGTGGGAAAAGCTGTGCAAACTTCAGAGGGCGGGACATCTGCGACAGCAAAGAAGGAAGAAAGAGAAAAGGCGAGCACAGTTTGTAAGAGATTCAGCTTCACCAGGACTCTTCTCGGCCAACAAAAATCTGGTATACTGTCCAGCTCGAAGCCAGAGGTAGAGGAGGTCCTGCGGGAGGCACACAGCGACCCACGGAGGGGTCAGGGACTAGGAACCAATTGGGCTGTGCGTAGACCGGAAAATCCATCAATTGAGCTGAAAGTGAAGGAGCCTACATGGCAGGAAATCCAGGACATCATCCGGAAAGCTAAAGCATCAGGTGTCCCAGGCCCAAGCTGCATACCTTTTAAGGTGTATAAGAAATGCCCAAAGCTTCTTTGGAGGTTGTGGAGGGTCATGAGAAAGATCTGGGCCAAAGGTACTATTCCATCAAGTTGGAAATTGGCAGAGGGATGCTTTATTCCAAAGGAAGAGGTTTCTTCCACAATTGCCCAGTTTAGGACAATTTCTCTCCTGGATGTGGAATGTAAGATTTTCTTTCTGTGCTCGCAAGAAGGCTGACTTCTTACATGACGCAGAACCGCTATATCAACACATCCATCCAGAAAGGCGGTATTCCAGGCTTTTCGGGGTGTCTGGAGCACACCTCAATGATCAGCCATTTGATCCGCAAGCAGTAAAAAGGTGCACGCATGCTGAGCTCGTTGACTTTATTAACTTTGCCTCCAACTTTCACCCTGCCCTCAAGTTTACCTGGTCCATTTCCGACACCTCGCTCCCCTTTCTAGATCTTTCTGTCTCTGTCTCTGGAGACAGCTTATCCACTGATGTCTACTATAAGCCTACTGACTCTCACAGCTATCTGGACTATTCCTCTTCTCACCCTGTCTCTTGCAAAAACGCCATCCCCTTCTCGCAATTCCTCCGTCTCCACCGCATCTGCTCTCAGGATGAGGCTTTTCATTCCAGGACGAGGGATATGTCTTCCTTTTTTAAAGAAAGGGGCTTCCCTTCCTCCACTAGGAACTCTGCTCTCAAACGCATCTCCCCCATTTCACGTACATCTGCTCTCACTCCATCCTCCCGCCACCCCACTAGGAATAGGGTTCCCCTGGTCCTCACCTACCACCCCACCAGCCTCCGGGTCCAACATATTATTCTCCGTAACTTCCGCCACCTCCAATGGGATCCCACCACTAAGTATATCTTTCCCTCCCCCACTCTATCTGCTTTCCGCAGGGATCGCTCCCTATGCGACTCCCTTGTCCATTCGTCCCCCCCATCCCTCCCCACTGATCTCCCTTCTGGCACTTATCCTTGTAAGCGGAACAAGTGCTACACATGACCTTACACTTCCTCCCTTACCACCATTCAGGGCCCCAAACTGTCCTTCCAGGTGAGGCGACACTTCACCTGTGAGTCGGCTGGGATGATATACTGCATCCGGTGCTCCAGATGTGGCCTTCTATATATTGGCGAGACCCGACGCAGACTGGGAGAGTCTTTGCTGAACACCTACGCTCTGTCCGCCAGAGAAAGCAGGATCCCCCAGAGGCCACACATTTTAATTCCACATCCCATTCCCATTCTGACATGTCTATCCACGGCCTCCTCTACTGTAAACATGAAGCCACACTCAGGTTGGAGGAACAACACCTTATATTCCGTCTGGGTAGCCTCCAACCTGATGGCATGAACATCGACTTCTCTAACTTCCGCTAACGCCCCGCCTCCCCCTCGTTCCCCATCCGTTTTTTATTTTTATACACACATTCTTTCTCTCTCTCTCCTTTTCCTCCCTCTGTCCCTCTGACTATACTCCTTGCCCATTCTCTGGTTTCCCCCCCCTTGTCTTTCTCCCTGGGCCTCCTGTCCCATGATCCTCTCATATCCCCTTTGCCAATCACCTGTCCAGCTCTTGGCTCCATCCCTCCCCCTCCTGTCTTCTCCTTTCATTTTGGATCTCCCCCTCCCCCTCCAACTTTCAAATCCCTTACTCACTCTTCCTTCAGTTAGTCCTGACGAAGGGTCTCGGCCCGAAACGTCGACTGTACCTCTTCCTAGAGATGCTGCTTGGCCTGCTGCATTCACCAGCAACTTTGATGTGTGTTGCTTGAATTTCCAGCATCTGCAGAATTCCTGTTGTTTGCGACCTAACAGTTGTCTGATTAGACCTCGCGTACGCCTATGGGTCTATTCCACATGACCTCATCCTAGAAGGACTCGACCACTACAACATCGCAGTGGCTATTCAAGACATGATCACCAGCTACCTAGGAGGATTCAAACTCAGATTTACATCAGCCCATTTCACAACTAGTTGGCAGGACCTCCAGAAGGGAATTCCAACAGGGTGCACCATCTCCCCCATCCTATTTATTATGGGAATGAACCTCCTATTATCAGCAGCAGAAGATGTAACCCGCGGCCCGATGCTGGAGTCTGGCATTGTTCAGCCGGCTCTACGAGGGTTCATGGACGACATCACTATAACAGCTGTGTCACATGTCCAAGCAAGGTGGGTATTGGAAACCCTGCGTAATGTAGTCACTTGGGCAAGGATGTCCTTCAAGGCCAAGAAGTCCAGGTGCATGGTGATCAGAAAGGGCAAAGTTACTAGCAAGTTTAGCCTCCAGATTCAGGGTGAGGTCATCCCTTCCATCGAAGATAACCCGATAAAATGCTTGGGGAGGTGGTTTAATGTGTCACTGACAAATGGGGCCAATGTCACCAATGCTGTGAAGCAGACAGACGAATGGCTGAAGAAGATCGACAAATCCGGACTTCGGGGTAAATTCAAGACCTGGCTGTACCAACATGGCATTCTGCCCAGGCTTCTCTGGCTCTTCACACTTTATGAGTTCCCCATGACTGCCGTGGGGGGCATCGAGAGGAAAACCAACAAGCACCTGCGGAGATGGTTGGGAGCTCCCCCAAGCTTCTCTTCAGTGGGCCTCTACATTCGTTCTGGGCAACTGCAGCTTCCTCTGTCATCTGTTGTGGAGGAATTCAAGGTGGCAAAATGAAGAGCCTTATTAAGCTTGAGAGATTCCAATGGCGTCTTGGTAAAGCAAGCAGGCGTTACAACCAGATCTGGGCGCAAATGGGCAGCCAACGCAGCTGTGGAGGAGGTAGTGTGTTCTCTAAAGCTGCGAGATATCATCGGCAACCCCTGCGTCAGGTGGCAAGGCCTCGGCTCAGTTCGCTTCCAGAAGTGGGGAAACGCAAGCATAAGGAACAGGCGAGACATGAAACAGGCAGAAGTACGGATCCGTGAGGAAGAGAAGCGGATTTCAAAGGCAGTGGAACAAGGGTCCCAGGGTGCCTGGACAAAATGGGATCTGCCTAAGCGCAAGATCTCATGGGCAGAGTTATGGAGACTGGAGCCCTTCCGTATTTCCTTCCTCTTGCGATCCGTGTATGACACCCTTCCTTCCCCATTACATCTGTACACATGGGGGATGAGAGAGGACCCAAACTGTAAGCTCTGTGGTCAAAAGGGGACACTGGCTCATATACTATCTGGGTGTAAAACAGCTCTAACTCAAGGATGGTACAGGTGGCGCCATGATAAAGTGCTTCTGGCTCTTGCTGACACACTAGAGCGGGAGAGATGCAAGAAGTGAACGGCTGGCACAGATTTGAGGAAGGCCATCACCTTCATCAAAGAGGGAGCTAGGCCTTTCGTAACCAAACAACCAAAGCCCAATCTGCTGCTAACAGCCAGGTCCTGGGAGATGATGGTCGATGTGGGAAGGAGGTTGCAGTTCCCGGATGTGGGGCATACAACCCTACGCCCGGACATTGTACTGTGTTCAACTGAAGACAAGAAAATAATTCTGGTTGAGTTGACTGTGCCGTGGGAGGAGGGATGGGAAGAGGGCCACGAGAGAAAGGCCTTGAAGTACCAGCTCTTAGTGCAGGAGTGTAAAGCAAAGGATGGCAGGCATGGTTGTTCCCTGTGGATATCGGCTGCAGAGGCTTCCCAGCCAAATCAGCATGGCGGTTGTTGTCAGATCTGGGCCTGGATGAAAGGAGCAAAAGAAACAAACAGCTCGTAGGATGGGAGAAGAGGCAGAACGAGCCTCTTGTTGGATTTGGAGTAGGTGAGAGGAGGGGAACTGGAAGCCAGGAGCAGATGGGCAGTGATTTGGCCACCAGTGCTGGCCCACCAACTGGAGAATGTCATGGTTAAGGGTCGAAACACTCGGTGAAGGTTGGGAACCACCTGATGACATCTGCTCCTGGTTGAAGGCTACAGTTACCTTATAAGGTAACTGGAGAATGCACCCTAACAGGTGTATGTAACAAGTACGATGGGACCTCCGTCCTAGCCAGAAACGTGTCCAGCTTGCTTTTGTAGTGAATCAGAGCTCACTTTACAAGCTTGCTACATGGATCTAGCAGACTGTTAAATCTAACCTAGTTCTCTAATAAGTGCACAAGTGAGCAACAATTATTGCCAACTAAAATATGTAAAATTCCACAGAGATCTCCATACCTTTCCTTTCTTTACCTCTTAAAACATAATTCATTTCAATCTTCATTGATCTGATGAAAAATCATTAACCTAATATATTCCCTCTATTTGTATCTTCAAAGATGCTGCCTGACCTGCTGTGTATTATCTCTCTATTTGTTTGTTTGTTCATTATATATACATAAGTATGTATTATTCCTTTATCACATTGGTTGCTTGTCAGTTTTTGTTTATAAACTCCAAACTGATAGCATAAAACCTCCTCTTGATGCTATCCTTAGGGTGGAGGAGCAACACCTTATATTCTGTTTGAGTAGCCTCCAATGTGATGGCATGAATATCAATTTCTCCTTCTAGTTAAAAAAAATCTCCCCACCCCGTCCCCTTGTCTTTTATTCCCCACTCTGGCCTCCTACCTCTTCTCACCTGCCTATCACCTCCCCTGGTGCCCTCCCTCCTTTCTCCTATGGTCTAGTCTCCTCACCTATCAGATTGCTTCATCTCCAGCCCTTTACCTTTCCCACCCAAACAACAGGAATTCTGCAGATGCTGGAAATTCAAGCAACACACATCAAAGTTGCTGGTGAACGCAGCAGGCCAGGCAGCATCTGTAGGAAGAGGTGCAGTCGACGTTTCAGGCCGAGACCCTTTGTCAGGACTAACTGAAGGAAGTTAGTCCTGACGAAGGGTCTCGGCCTGAAACGTCGACTGCACCTCTTCCTACAGATGCTGCCTGGCCTGCTGCGTTCACCAGCAACTTTGATGTGTGTTGCTCCTTTCCCACCCATCTGGCTTCATCTGTCACCTTCTATCTACCCTTCTTCCACTCGCCCACCTTTTTATTATGGCATTTTCCCCCTTCCTTTCCAGTCATGATGAAGGGTCTCTTCCTGAAATGTCAACTATTTATTCATTTCCGTAGTTGCTTTCCGAACTGCTGAGTTCCTCCAGCAATTTTTGTATGTTTTTTTGATTTCCAGCATCTACATAATTTCTTGTGTTTTTGTTTATATATAGTTATTCATAAATTCTATTGTATTTCTTTATTTTCCTGTAATTGCCTGCAAGAAAATAAGCATCAACGGAGTATATGATGACATATATGGACTTGGAAAATTTACTTTGACTTTGTATTCAGCATTTTGTATCCTTATTATAATCTTCCAAATCTTCCATTTATAGGATGTGCAGTGGGACTAATTTTAAATGTCTCCGTAACAGTGATTTGTAATTCAGATAATGTTAGTCATGGCATGTAAAATGTGTTGAAAAGGGTGTTTGATAAACATGACTTCAAAACTGGCAGAAAGATATGGTCTTATGAATTGCAGTAATCCTTACCTTTCTATATTCTTCTAAGACCTGGATGACATGGAGTAGGCACGTCATGAGAATTGAAAGATACCACTGGTCTTGTCACTGCAAAATCTTCCTAAATTCACTTGAAGGATTAACAAACTGCTGTCAGTGTCCTCTTCCAGACCAACATCTTCAGCAGTGAAGCTTTAATTGCACTTGGCTGGAAGCTCGCTCACCTATCTGACACCAGAAGCCCCAAACAGGTGCTTTATTCTAAGCTCTGTCACTGGAAGTTACATCCAGGTGGATAGAGGAAATGATTCATGGATGTGCAACAAGACTTGTTGAAAAAAAATAACATTTTTACCAACCCTTGGTAATTCTGACTCATGCTATCTGAAAATTGAGAATGAGCGATGGTACGGAGAAGCTTGAGGCCAAGCGACAGGAGGACACAAAAGCCTGGCAGATATGGCAGAACAATCACAGCATGTCAAGGCTGATTTATACTTCTGCGTCAAATGGACGCCGCAACCTACGCAAGTGGCCTACGCGCGTTGTGAGCATTTATACTTGTGCGTTGTTGTGTCTGCGTCGCTCTGCAATTTGGGCACATCGCGCATGCGCACACACCTACCCGTGCAAGGCTTTATGGTCATGGTAGTCTTTCTTGGGGTAAACAAGTTTAAAGCGAGTGTCTTTTTTTGTAAAAGCGAAATGTGTCCTCCATAATTTCAGAGGTCTGTAAAGCTTTATGGCATTGCAGCCAGAGTTCCTTCCCTGCCCGTCAGTCGCCCAATGGGAAGCTATTGCAGCGTAGGAGGAAATGTGATGCTACCAAGTGGACCAATCACAGCTGTTGTGGTCTGTGTTGCCGCGACGTGTGGTTACATTTTGGGAGAGGTGTGCGTCAGGCTACTGTGTAGGGATCCGCGTAGGCTCTGCGTAGGGTTCGCGACTACGCCGTACCTACGGCGTCGATTTGACGCAGAAGTATAAAACAGCCTTCATAGATTACCCACCCATCTGCATCTTCAGGCCGGCTGACCCACCCTAATCTGTGGGAGTTTCAGACATTGGCTTCGTCACTTATCATAGAACCCAGTGGACTGGAGTGGAAGCCAGACACCTTGCAGCTTCTCCTTTTTAAGCACATCATCCCTACTGGAGCAAAGGCAGCCGACAACATTTCGCCAGAGTCCTCTGTCTTGGGTCAATAGATACTTTATCAGCCCTGTGACTTCCACTTTACCACAGGACATCATATGTTTTCCAGGTGAAGATCCTTCTGCTCCGAGGGATGAGGTCTTTGTAGGTTCTGCTGGTGTTTTTGTACCTCTGGGTTTTTTACAGGATAGGTTTGCTCACCTCATCATGCCCAACTCTCCTCCTTTTGCAGTTATGCTTGGAACTGGTGGAGTTATCGCAAGAGATTGCTTAAGAAAAAAAAGAGTAATGAATTATGTGGTTTATTGGGTGATCCATTAATGAAAGATCTATGATAAAAGCTGATGACATATCCCTATTAAGCAGTGTATCTCCTTCGTATTATCTTCCATGTAGATGGATTATCAGAAATGCAGAACCTACACATAAAGGTGACAAATTGCCATAACCAAGGTCACTGAGCTGATTACAGATTCTGAAGAGATGATTTTTTTGTTTGACTATTGAATTTTGTGATTCAGATGGAGTGTAAAAAACACAGAACCCACTTCATAGTCAATTCATCATCACAAGGGGTGTACTGGTTCCTGAGAGCTCATTCATTCATCCTAGCAAGGAAGTACTAAGTAGAAGCTGTTTCACTTTCTATTGTAAGAGCTTTATTTTACAGAAGGTAGGCACAGAAGAACTAACAGGGAGACAAAGCAAAACAAATCACACATGATACACTTATACTATGATATGCATATATATTGTATTTATTTTTCTAGCTCTCAGCCATGGTGACAAGGTCAGTATTAATTCCCTGTCCCTTAATACCCCTTAATAAGATGTAGGTGAGCCAGGTAATTGAACTGGTGTAGACCGTCTGGTGAAGATCGTCTCATAGTATTGTAGGGAAGAAAGAAGAAGGAAGCATCCATCATTAACAACTCCTATCATCCAGGCTAAGCGTTTTTCTCGCTGCTGCCATCATGAAGGAGGTACAGAAGTCTTAGGTCCCAGACCCCCAGGTTCGGGAACAGTTATTACTCTTCAACTATCAGGCCCCAGTCAGCATGGGCAGCGTCACTCACCTCAACACTGAACTGATTCCACAATATATGAGTCACTTTCAATGACTCTACAACTCATGTTCTCAGTATTACTTATTTATTGTATTTGCATAGTTGTCTAATTTTGCACATTGGTTACTTGTATGCCTTTGTGCGTAATTTTTCATTGATTCTACTGTGTATCTTTGTATCTACTGTGAATGCCCACAAAAAATTGTGGGAAATTAACCAATTTCCCCCGGGATCAATGAAGTATGACTATGGCCATGACTATGACTAAAATACGAGGGGTGATTGATAAGTTTGTGGCCTAAGGTAGAAGGAGATGAGTTACTAACTTCAAACTTTCTGCATTATCACTCAAAGAGTTGAACTGCATGTGCATGTAACAAGAGCGTTTTGGACCTCCAGGTGGTCCACAGCAGGGGTGATTAATAAGTTCGTGGCCTAAGGTAGAAGGAGATGAGTTATACAGCTCTTGTTACGTGCCCATGCAGTTCAACTCTTTGAGTGAAAATACAGAAAGTTTGAAGTTAATAACTCATCTCCTTCTACCTTAGGCCACAAACTTATCAATCACCCCTGCTGTGGACCACTTCTGGAGGTCCAAGACACCGACTTCTACAAAGAAGGGATCCATATGCTCCACGACTGCTGAACTAAGTGTGTAAATGTATGAAAAATAAATGTGCCCAGGTTTTCTGAAATTGAATCCTTCTACCTTAGGCCACAAACTTATCAATCACCCCTTGTAAATCTCAGAGTAATATATGGTAACATATATGTACTTTGATAATAAGTGTGAGCTTTGAAATTTGAAGGAATTCCAAGAATTAGATCTGGAAATAATATAGCTGGAGCAATATATTTCTACACATAAGAGTTTCTACAGATGCTGGAAACCCAGAGCAATGCACAAAATGCTGGAAGAACTCAGCAGATCAAGAAGTATTGATGGAGATACTTGATAGTGTGGAGGAGCAAAGGGATCTGGGAGTACATGTCCACAGATCCCTGAAAGTTGCCTCACAGGTAGATAGGGTAGTTAAGAAAGCTTATGGGGTGTTAGCTTTCATCAGTCGGGGGATAGAGTTTAAGAGTCGCAATGTAATGATGCAGCTTGGAGTACTGTGTCCAGTTCTGGTCGCCTCACTATAGGAAGGATATAGAAGCATTGGAAAGGGTACAGAGGAGATCTACCAGGATGCTGCCTGGTTTAGAGAGTATGAATTATGATCAGAGATTAAGGGAGCTAGGGCTTTACTCTTTGGAGAGAGGAGGATGAGAGGAGACATGATAGAGGTGAACAAGATATTAAGAGGAATAGATAGAGTCGATAGCCAGCCCCTCTTCCCCAGGGCACCACTGCTCAATACAAGGGGACATGGCTTTCAGCTAAGGGGTGGGACGTTCAAGGGGGATATTACAGGAAGGTTTTTTACTCAGAGAGTGGTTGGTGCATGGAATGCACTGCCTGAGTCAGTGGTGGAGGCAGATACACTAGTGAAGTGTAAGAGACTACTAGACAGGTATATGGAGGAATTTAAGGTGGGGGGTTATATGGGAGGCAGTGTTTGATGGTTGGCACAACATTGTGGGCCAAAGGGCCTGTAACGTGCTGTACTATTTTAGTTTCTATTTTCTATTAAATAGTTGATGTTTCAGGCCAAGGTCTTGAAGAAGTGTACTGACCCGAAATGTCGACTGTTTATTCCCTTCCATAGATACAGCCTGACCTGCCAAGTTCCTCTTGAATTTTGTGTGTTGTAATATATTTCCAAGTTACGATGGGAATTTTTTTTATCATATCTGTCCTAATTCACTTAAATCTCATTTCAGAAGAGTGACAAGACACTGTGTCCTATTTCCTTTCCTCTACTGCTAGTGTCTGGTTCCTAGGCTGATACCAGTGTATCGATACATTAACGCATTCTGTGGCAGATTTAATTACAGGAAGGTAGTTATTTTCTGTTGCATTCACAATAGCGGTGTGCAGGCGCAAGAACACTACCCAAAGCCAAAATTGTCAGAAGAAAGAGCTTTCAATCTGGGGCAAAGAAAACTAGTCAAAGAGTTGGGCAGCAAGCAAGAAAAGATAGATCAGAGTCCTTCACACAGACTTCTCTGCATTTGATCTCCAACAATGTTCCAACAAAGCTAAGTGTATGCTAGACTAAGTACATCATGTTCCATTTTAGTGCATTAGTCACCTGTACTCAACATACTCAGACAATCAGACATATTAGGTCAAATTTCTAAAACTATTCTTTCTCCTGTTGGTGTCTCAGATAAATTTAATCCTCTCCTTTTCATGGAGTCATAGAATCATAGGGAATTTCAGCACCGTAACAAGCCCTTCAGCCCAACTAATCCATGCCAAATTATTATTCTGCCTGCTCCTTTTATCTGTACCTGGACCATAGCTCTTCACATTGGTCCCATCATGTACGTACCCAAACTTCAATTAAGTGTTGAAATCAAACCCGCATTCACCATTTCCACTGGGAGCTTGTCACAGACTCTCACCACCCTCAGAGTGATGTTCCCCTCAAGTACAACTGAAATACTTCACCTCTAGTTCTAGTATCATCCAACCTCAGTGGGGAAAGCCTGCTTGCATTTACCCTATCTATACACCACTCATAATTTTGTATACCTCTATTAAATCTCCCCTTATTCTCGTACGCCCCAGGGAATGAAGTTCTACCTTTCTCTATAACTCAGATCCTCATGTTTTCTCCACTATGTGTGTCACTTCATCTCACTCTCCACCCTATCACAGAACCTTTTATTTGTTCCCTCCAACCCCTGACTTCCCCTCCACCCTCTCTATAACTGAAAACCTGCTTTCCAATTACTGATGAGGACATTGAGCTAACACATCCATTATAGGTTTTATCTCTGAAGAATAAACCCAGTAATAGCTACATTTATCTGAGAAGATTAAGATATCCATTCTTCCAGAGATGATCTTGAGTGCTCCAGGAATTAAAGACTTGTTTCCTGGGGAGTGTTTCAGGGAGCTCAGAGAGAGAGATTATTAGTCCAGAATTTGTATTGGATTGTCAAAAATGCATTAAAATAATGAAGTGAGGAATCTGGGTCAACTGACCTGGAGCTAACTGCACCAAATATTCACATGGGCAATGACTGACTTCAACATGCAGCTAGCTCTGTTCATGCTTCTTATTACATTAAAGCACATTCACAGGGTATAATTTCATGAAACCTACATTATTTGTTGAAGAAGGCCATTCAACCCACTGAGCTGTTGCTAACTCTCAGCGCAATCTCACCAATCCTATTCCCCTGCTAATTTCCCTATAATATTTTTCTTCTTGCATACCCATTAAGTCTAGCCGATTTCTCCCGTAACTCACCTACAGTTACAGTAAATTACAGTCACCTATCAACAAACATGATTCTTTGGTTTGGGAATAATTTATAAGATGTGTAGCTCAGGTGGTTGATGGTTGGGTTGAGTTGGCAATTTACTTGCAAACATTTCATCTCCATATGAGGAGACATCGTCAGTGCACTGTTGATAGTGGTGTGCCCTCAGAACGCTTGGCCTTTATATAGTTTTCAATCAGCTGATGTGTCATCATTTCGGAAACTCAGTGTGAAGTAGGTAGGAAATCTCATTGCTGATTGGCTGTGTGGCAAACTTTCTGGGTTGTGGTGTGGAATTTTGCCTTCATCGGCTCATAAATAGGATCGAGATCTACATGTTTACAGAACTGTTCACGAAAAACCAAACCTCTGGGAGTTCTCTTGCATGTCATGCATTTGCTTACCCCATTGCTTTCACTGATGCCCAGTCGAATTTGTGCCCCTCTTGATCTTTATGGGTAGAGACGAGGGAGAGTTGGTCATGTTGCTTTACAGCCAGTTGATGTTCATGGATCCTGGAAGTGTTTACTTCAATTTACTTCAATCTTTCTCCCAGTATGGCCGAGGTAATATTTGCTGCAATCCTTGCATTGGATTCTGTAGACTATTTTGGTCTTATCTGATAGCTTGGTTCATTCTTTTGGTCTGCAAAGTACTCTGTACAACGTTGCTGTTGGCTTGTGTGCAACTGTAATTCTCCGATCTTGGAGCAGTCATGCCATCATTTCTGAGATATTTTGAAAATATGGAAGGACGATCTGTTTGGTTGGTGAATTGACAACCTCGTAGTCATCTTCGCATGAAGTTCTGCAGGGTATCCATTTCATGCGAATACCTTAAAGACAAGTTTCTCCTCTTTATCCTTTAGTTCAGCTGTACTGCAGTGTGTCCCTGCTCTTTTGAACAACTTTTTGATACAGCTGTTCTTGTGTGTATTTGGGTGGCTGCTGTGATAAATCAGGATCTGATCTGACGAGTGAAATTCATGGCACAAGCCATCACGCGGCATTGAAGAGAATTCCTAGAAACGTGGTTTCTGTGTACAATTCTGTAAACAAACACGTAGACGTTGATCCTATTTATGAGCTGACATGGACGAAATTCCAGACCACAACCCACGAAGTTTGCCACAAGGCCAATCAGCAGCAACATTCTCCCCCCTCCCCATTACAATTGAGTTTCCAAAATGATGACCAATCAGCTGAATGAAAAGTATATAAAGGCCAAACATTCGGAAGACAAAGCACAATCAACATCGCACAGATGATGTCTCCTTGCATGGTGATGAAACGTTTGCAAGTAAATGGCCAATATCAGAGAACAACTCAACCCAACTTTTTTTTTTGATTGCTTGAGAAAAGTTAAGCACTCCCAACCCCACTCAATGAAACCTGCACAACCACAGGGAGAATGTGCAAACTCTACACCAGAGGTTAGGATCAAACCTAGGTCACTAGAGAGCTGCAGTGGAAACTGTTCCTGTGTTTCCCTGATGACTAGAGCTACAGACATAGCAATCGGCAGACCTTCACGTTTCAATGGGTTAGTGCTACAAGTAATGATATATGTGAACTTACAAACCTTTGGAGCTTGCTAGAAGTCTTGACTGATAGTAAGAGTGTTTACTTCAATTTTCTGATACCTCGGTCAATGAAATGGAGGAGGGAGACAAATGTTTTTTTTTCACATGTGCCCCAGCAGCCCTCCAAATTGATTACATAGCTACAATGGGAGGGCAGGCTCAAACTGATCAACACCTTCTGAAAGGTACAAGGGACCTGGATGAAAGGCTGGAAAAACAACCGTAAGCTCAAACTTCAAGGTCATTGAGAATATATACATTTCTCACCTCTCAACCACTGCACAAACCAGAATCAGAATCAGATTTATTGTCACTAACATGTTGTCAAATTATTTGTTATGAGGAGGAAGTGTGGTGCAATACCTAAAAATATACTATAAATTATAATGTTCAAGCAGTAGATTCTGGTTAATTGGGACACAGTGGGATCAGTACATTTTGGCCCAATTAAATGGCTTTCCTAGTTAGCCAAATTTTCATGGAAATAGTTAAAAAGGTACAAAAAAGACTAATGGAGTAACAAATTATATATATATGTGAAACACAGAACTAATTAGAACCCTATCAATAGTAGTATAAAGCTGTGTATTAGTTCCTAATAGTTATCAGTGGAGGAACCCAATTTCCAAACATCACTGTGTTCTTTTGATTGACTGCAAATGAACAAACTCAGCGCAGACACCCAGTGCAGATGATGGACTGCCTTCATACAATACTTCCAATGACTGCATCCTCCAAATCTTCATTTTCATTGTTATATTCAAGATAGTTATCAATATCTTCAAATTCTTTGTAGTTCCTAATTTGCTGAAGTAACGAAATTATTTCAATTTCCATTCCAGCTGTTTCTGGCATCTCTAAGCCTAAACGTTTGAAACTGCAGTGGGCAAAGCAGTTCTGAATTGTCTTACTGCTTAGTTCTCGCCAACTATCAGTGACAAAAATCACTGCTTTTCGAACACAAGCACACACAACTGATGCTAGTTAGAAATTGTTCTGTCCCAATTAAATGGCAGAGTTCCAAATAAATGAAAGAAATCCCAGCTATTTACTCGATTAGTTTTTGTTCTTTAAGAGCTGTCCCAAATAAATGGCTGCTCTGATTAACTGATGGCCCAATTAACCAGAATCTATTGATATAAATATTAAATAAGTTTCCATTGAGAGTTCTGCTGCCCCATGAGTCGCCTAGAGGCACCCTGGAAGTGATTTAGAAGTTACAATCCTGATCAAGAAGTTACAGAACCTGGTCTTTTGTACCTCCCTCTGCAACTGGATCCTTGACTTCCAAACTGGAAGACCACAATCTGTGTGGATTAGTGATAATATATCTTCCTCGCTGACGATCAACACTGGTGCACCTCAGGGGTGTGTGCTTAGCCCACTGCTCTACTCTCTGTATTCACATGACTGTGTGGTTAGTCATAGCTCAAATACCATCTACAAATTTGCTGATGATACAACCATTGTTGGTAGAACCTCAGGTAGTGACGAGAGGGCGTACAGGAGTGAGATATGCCAACTAGTGGAATGGTGCCACAGCATCAACCTGGCACTCAACGTCAGTAAGACGAAAGAGCTGATTGTGGACTTCAGGAAGGGTAAGACGAAGGAGCACATACCAATCCTCATAGAGGGATTAGAAGCAGAGAGAGTGAGCAGCTTCAAATTCCTGGGTGTGAAGATCTCTGAGCACCTAACCTGGTCCCAACATATCGATGCAGTTATGAAGAAGGCAAGACAGCAACTATACTTCATGAGGAATTTGAAGAGATTTGGTATGTCAACAAATACACTCAAAAACTTCTATAGATGTACCGTGGAGAGCATTCTGACAGGCTGTATCACTGTTTGGTATGGGGTGGCTACCGCACAGGATCGAAAGAAGCTGCAGAGAGTTGTAAATTTAGTCGGCTTCATCTTGGGTACCAGCCTGAGAAGTACCCAAGACATCTTCAAGGAGCGGTGTCTCAGAAAGGCAGCATCTATTATTAAGGACCTCCAGCACCCAGGGCATGCCCTTTTCTCACTGTTACCGTCAGGTAGGAGGTACAGAAGCCTGAAGCCACACACTCAGTGATTCTTACCCTCTGCCATCTGATTCCTAAATGGACATTGAACCTGTGAACACTACCTCACTTTTTAAAAAATATATATTATTTCTGTTTTTTTTCACGATTTTTAATCTGTTCAATATACGTATACTGTAATTGATTTACTTATTTATTTATTATTATTATCATTTTATTTATTTTTCTCTTCTTCTATATTATGTATTGCATTGAACTGCTGCTGCTAAGTTAACAAATTTCACGACATACGCCAGTGATAATAAACCTGATTTTGAAATAAGTCGTTCAAACGGAGAGCAAAAATAGTGAGGTAATGCTCATGGGTTTATCGTCCATTCAAAGATCTGGTGGCAAAAGAAAGAAACTGTTCCTAAAATGTAGAGTGTGTGGCTTTAGGCTCGTATACCACTGCTTGTAGCTACAGTCCCACAAAATGCAGTAAGCAGTAACAGCAGGAAAGTTTATACAACTGATTGCATAGGCCCCTTTCCTGATTCTTCATTCATCTTTACAATCTGCAGTCACTATTCAAGTAAAAGCCAGATATCAATGTGAATGGCATTTTATATCTATGTATGCCATGGATAAAATGGGACTTTGAAATCATTTCCTGTAAAAATACTGATTTGCAGTAAAATAAGTGATTTCCACTGAAGCAATATGTGTAACCACTCAGGGGTGGAAAAAACACATGATCCCATTCATTTCTCATGTTAATGCAAAACATAAAATGTTACATAGGACAAACAAGAGGCAAAGTCAAACCACACACACAAAAATGCTGGTGAAGATGCAGGCCAGGCAGCATCTACAGGAAGAGGTACAGTCGACGTTTTGGGCCGAGGCCCTTTGTCAGGACTAACTGAAAGAAGAGATAGTAAGAGATTTGAAAGTGGGAGGGGGAGGGGGAGATCTGAAAAAGTCAAACCAGGCAGGTTTATATACTTCGAATATATTCCAATCCTAATATGAAAAATGTCCCCAATCTCAACCTCTCTGAGCGTGTCTATCTCAGAACACATTTCCCAAACTCCAACACTTCAGGTTCAGAATCTGAACCTGAAGCGTTTATTACCACTGTCTTATATGATTTGAAATCTGTTGTTTTGTCACAGCACTGTAGTTCAAAGACATAAAAATTGCTATAAATTATGAAATAAATGACTAGTGCAAAATAAAGGAATAATGGACAGGTGTTCATGGGTTCAGGGGTCATCCTGATGGTGAATAAGAAAAAGCTGTCCCTGAATAACAGACTGAGGGTCTTTAGGCTCCTGTACCTCTTCCCTTGTGGTAGTAACGAGGAAAGGGCATGTCCTGGATGGGGCAGGTCCTTAATGATGGATGCCGCCTTCATGAAGCGCCGCCTCTTGAAGATGCCTTTGATGGTGGGGAGAGTTACACCAGTGGTGCAACCAGCTGAGTCTGCAGCCCCTTGCAATCCTGTGGATTGGAGGCACCATACCTCGTTGTGATGAAACCAGTCAGAATCTGTAGAAATTTGCAGGAGTCTTTGGTGACATACCAACTTTCCCCAAGCTCCTTAGGAAGTAACTCTTTCATGATTGCATCAACGTGTTGGGCCCAGGGTAAACCCTCCTAGATGTTGATCCAGGCACTCATAATAATTAGGGGGTGGTGTTGATAGTAAAGAAGCTTATCATAAATGACAGGGGTGTCTTCATCAGTTAGGGAAGTGGGCTGAGGAGTGGCAAATGGGTTTCAATACAGATAAGTGTGAGGTGATGTATTTTGGAAAATTAAACCAGTGTAGGACTTGCCTTATAAATAGTAGGTCACTAGGGATTATAATGGAACAGAAGGACCTAGGAATACAAGAGCATGGTCCATTGAGTTTTTGATTTTGACACACAGCCTTGTGGGAAAGAGACTTAGCTCACAGTCTTTCATTCATAGGAGCTGGAGCGTTATATTGCAGTTGTATAAATTGTTGTTGGGGCTGTGCTTGTCCAGTTGGTCACCTTGCTACAGGAAAGATGTGGTTAAACCAGAAAGAGTACAGTTAAGACTTACAAGGATGTTGTCAGGACTAGAGAGCCTTAGAATGAGGTGTGTCCACATAGAGGTTTGAGGGACATAGATAAGGTGGATAGTGGTGGTCTTCTTCCCAAGATATGGGAGTCCAAAAATAGGATGAGATTGGAAAGATTTAAAAGGTAAGGAGCAACTTTTTCACACAGAGGGTGGTGAGTATATGGAATGAGCTGCCAGATGTAGTGCTTGAGACAGGTACAATAACATAATTTAAGAAGCACTTGGATAGGTACACGGAACACGGAGGGGCGGCCCTGAAAGAGGTAAGGGCCAAATGCAGGAAATTAGGACCAGATGGGTAGGCATTGAGGCCAGCATGGACCCATTGGGCCATAGGGCCCAGGCACGTGCTGTATTTCTCTCTGATTCTGTGACTCTTTAATAGGAATAAAGCCCAAACAGAAGCTTCAAACAGTTGGGGATAGTTTACAAATTGCTCTTTTAATGATCTACTAAAATGATTCATGGTGAATTCTGTGCTCCTTTTCTACCTTGTGGGTCTGTATATGTGAACAAAGCTTCGCATGGTGCACTATCTGAAACACTGTGACTCAGTGTCAGTTCTATTTGTTTGGGGATTATTTACATCACTTCGCCGCAGCAGCTATGTCTTAGCATGTGTCATTCCCTGACGCATATGCATTTTGAGTCTTCCTATATCACTATCTGTCCTAAAATATCCTGCTATTTTTGAGCATTTAATCAGGTTGCATTCTACTTTCACATTCTGCAAAACTAATTTGACCTCATTTTTCATCATCTGTAATAATGTTTTTTTTTGCTGTCTTTTATAATACAGGTGCATACAGTAAAAGTATAGAGTAGTCATCACAAACTGGGGTCTTCCTTGGTTGCAGTGGATGACTATGACTTCTTCTCTGCCTTGTCATGGTCCTTGCTCTCCACGAAGTGTTATAGAACTGCCTTCCTGGCCGTTGGATCTCACTGTTGACCTCATCTAATACTAGGCATGCATTAATATTAATCATAAGCTAATATTATTTTATTCTCCCCACATTTCCATCCAGGAATGCCCCAGGATTCAACCACTCACCTACGCACTAGGAGCAATTTGCAGTAGCCAGTTAATCTACTAACACTCATGCCTTCTGGGGAACGTTCAAATTTCACACGGATAGCACCTGAGACCGAGATCGAACCCTAGACACTGGAACCTTGGGTCAGCAGCACTACCCCCAGAACAACTGTTTCACCCTGTGCCACGTACTGCAATCCATTTTTAAGCAACATGCACTAATAAATTGCAAATTAGATTATCAGCCAATAAGATGGTTTATTGGCTTTGTTTGAAGGACAAAGATCAGCTGGGCTTCCTGACTATGTCACTGCTGTCCTGTTACTTTAATGTCCAGCTAAGTTAGAAAGATGGAAATGAAGCACCAAAAATAATCTTTCATACAGAGATTGGTTAGAATGTGCAACACGGTACCTGAGGAACTGTGGACTCTCACAACATTCAAGAAACAAGTAAGTTGAATTGCCAGGAATTAAATGCAATAAAGATTAGCTTTATGTGTCACATAAATCATGAATTGAATGATGACTGGTAATCGCTGGTACTGTAATAGCATTGTGCTATCTGCTACACTACCATGCCTGCCCCAATGACCAATAGCTCAATGCAGGTAAATGAGATTTGTATAGATACGTAGGTACATTGTTTGGCTTGGACATAGTGAGCCAAAGGACCTGTTTCTATGCTGTATAACTCAATGACTCAAAATATGAGCTCTAATTGTGCATAATTCTATCAGAATGAATTTCAAACCCACAAATGGCTCACTCACTGGAGATGCTACCACAAGGTCACACTGAAAGGCTTTAAAAATACAAACTATTTATTTTCAACACGTGGTTCCTCCCATTTTGGACATGAATTAATATGTCCAAAAGCTAATCTCCTTTCAAGCTCCCTTTTGTTTCTACCTGGCATGTTTCCTACATCTAGTTTCTTGCTTTAAATATCATGACTAGTTTTTTTATTATTTTTAGTCCTGACTCTGCTATTTTACTGCATATATTGTGTAAAAGAATGAGTTTTTGACTTTGACCCACAGCCTCATGGGAAGAGGCAGGTTAATTTATGCCTTGCAGCTCGTAATTTTCCTTTCAGATTGTCATTCTTTTTCTCTTGAACTTCAAAGAGATGCCCTGAAATTCATGATTCTCACTCCATGGTGTCAATTTCTAAATTCAGATTAAATGCTTTTAAAGTGAGCTCTTGGCATTAATTCAGATCTCACAAATTTCACTGATTTATTAAGGCACAACTGTTTGCAAAGAGACTCCAGTTATTTAGGGTGAACACTGTTACAATGAAGTATTTTTAGCTCTGATTTTTGCCAGGATCAGTCTTCCTTAATTGGTAGTGTTATTCTGTCACTGCCACCCAAGCAACATTCAGTTATTTATCTGGAATGAAACTTAAAAGCCTTTTTATACTTCCTGAACTGAAATTGAAGAAGTTGATATTTCAAAATTGCACTGTTGAAGATCAATTGGTAAATCACAGGATCTATGTTCTTGTTTAAGGAAGCATTTAGACTGCTTTGATAGCCAATGCACATAAATGGCTGGCGGAATTAAGCAGTTTTATTTTGTAATACTGTGTGCTCTGTCCATAAACCATGAAACCTTTAATTACCTCCATCAAATTACTCAGATTTTTAACAAAATAAGCATTTTGAAGATATCAATAAAGATACCAGAAAATAAATCAGAGACATCTCTTTCTCCCTTATTCGGGAGAGAGAGAGCCTGTGGTATGTTGAATACCGGGTGAGCGAGTAGTCTTTGCTGCACACTTGAGTGCTCGGTGGTGGGTGCCAATGCTTTCTTTTGCTGGTGGGGAGGGGGATCATTGCTTTGCTGCTGCTTATGAGTGGGAGGGGGAAGCTGGGGGGGCTGTTGGGTTCTAACATTTAATTGCCATTCATTCTTTGGGGGCACTCCTGTTTTTGTGAATGGTTGCGAAGAAAAAGCATTTTAGGATGTATATTGTATACATTTCTCTGACATTAAATGTACCTTTGAAACCTTTGAAATCAATAAGATTGAAAGAATGCAAAGAAAATTTACAAGGATGTTGCCAGGTCTTGAGGCCATGTGTTATCGAGTAGGCTTGAATAGGTTTGAACTTTATTCCCTGGAGCTCAGGAGAATGAGGGGAGATTTGATAGAGGTATACAAAATTATGAGGGTTATAGATAGGGTAAATACAAACATGATTTTTCCGCTGAGATTGGGTTAGACTAGAATTGTTTAAGGGGAACATGAGGGGGAACCTCTTTACTCAGAGTGTGGTGAGAGTGTGGAATGAGTTGCCAGCTGAGTGGAGGATTCGGGCTTGATTTCAACATTTAAGAGAAGTTTGAATATGTAGATGGACGTGAATGGTATGGGGGCTATGGTCCAGGTGTAGGTCAAGGGGACTAGGCAGAATAATAGATGGGCTGAATGGCCTGTTTCTGTGCTGTAGTTCTTTATCAGTCTATAACTCTTCACTGGTTGAGATGGTGAATCTACTTCACCTCTTCTGTTTCTCCTGACTCTGCTGAAGCCATTGAAAGGGAAATCAAGGAGAAATCTATGAAAGAAAGTTGATTGATGTCACCTTTTTCATACTGCCAACCAAAGTCAAGTGGATGAGCAAGATACTAGAAAACAGACAGAATATCAGAATGAGAATCAGGTTTACTATCACCGGCTTGCGTCATGAAATTTGTTAACTAACAGCAGCAGTTCAACGTAACACATGACAATATAGAAAGAAAAAAAATAAATCAATAAATTACTGTACAAAAAAAAATATATATTTTTTAAAAAATGAATTAGTGTTATCAGGATCACTGTCCATTTAGGAATCAGATGGCAGAGGGGAAGAAGCTGTTCCTGAATCACTGAGTGTGTACCTTCAGGGTTCCGTACTCCTTCCTGATGGTAACAATGAGAAGAGGACATCCTCTGGGTGATGGAGGTCCTTAATAGTGGACATCGAATTTCTAAGACACTGCTCCTAGAAGATGGCCTGGGTACTATGGAGACTGGTACCCAAGATGGAGCTGACTAATTTTACAACTTTCTATAGGTTATTTCAGTCCTGTGGAGCAGCAAACCCCAACCACCACACCCCGCCCCCATTCCCGACTGTGATGCAGCCTTTCAGAATGTTCTCCACAGTACATTTATACAAGTTTTTGAATATTTTAGTTGACAAACCAGATCTTTTCAAATTCCTAATGAAATATAGCTGCTGTCTTACCTTCTTTATAGCTGATCAATATGTTGGGACCAGGTTAGATCCTCAGAGATTTTGACACCCTGGAACTTGAAATTGCTCACTCTCTCTACTTCTAATCCCTCTATTGGTTTGTGTTCCCTTCTCTTAGCCCTCCTGAAGTTCACAATCAGCTCTTTTTGCCTTACTGACTTTGAGTGCAATGTTGTGGCTGCAACATGACTTAACTACCTAGTATATCTTGCTCCTGTACGCCCTCTCATCGCCATCTGAGATTCTACCAGCAATGGCTGTATCATCAGCAAATTTATAGATGGTATTTGAGCTATACCAAGCCACACAGTCATGGAATAATTATAAGTTGGTAAACACTGGATGGACCTATTGTAAAAATAAACAACAAAATATTCAGACTAATCATCTGGGACTCTGCCTGCGGCTCAGAAACATCATCTAGGGTCCTTGTTTACCTGAGGCTATTATGGAGAATTATTCTTGTGACCCTCCTCTCATGAAGCTTAACTCCAATGTGGTCCAGAGCGTGACTCGATTTAGAAACATAGAAAACCTACAGCACAATACAGGCCCTTTGGCCCACAATGCTGAGCCGAACATGTATTTACGTAGAAATTACCTAAGGTTGCACATAGCCCTCTATTTTTCTAAGCTTCGTGTACCTATCCAGGAGTCTCTTAAAAGACCCTATCGTATCCGCCTCCACCACCATCGCCGGCAGCCCATTCCACACACTCACCACTCTCTGCATTAAAAAACTTACCCCTGACATCTCCTTTGTACCTCCTTCCAAGCACTTTAAAACTCTGCCCTCTCATGTTAGCCATTTTTTTCTGGAAGTATGGTATGATCCTGACAGAAGGTTGAGTCTTCTGTCAAAACTACCAGTGATTCCAATGGTCTCAAAATGTATTTTCTCATTAAAATCTATTAAAGATAAAGCAAGTGTTATAAAAAATTTTGATAATTCAAAGTTCTAAGTACATTTATTATCAAATTATGTATACATTATACAACCTTGAGATTCGTCTCCTTACTGGCAGCCACAAAACTAAGAAACCCCAAAGATCCCAAAATAAGTCCCAATGTGCATTGTGAAAAAAAAACAAATCATGCAAAAAATAAAAGTAAGCAAATAGCATTTAGAACTGAAGTGTGTCCTCGGACAGCAAGCACAGAGCAGCTGGAACAGCCCACTACCATGGCCTCAGCTTGGAGCATAGCAGGGTAAACATGCAGACGTGGCCTAGGACAGTCGGAGCAGGCCACACCCTCAGCATCAGTGCTGCACAATGCAGAGCAGCACGCAGAACTGGCCAGACCCTCGCCTCTGGTCCTCACACCCTGCCTTCTCAATCCATCTCGCCCAGTGTTTAAATTATCCAAAATTCAGGCCATTCCTTGCCCTGACCCAGGCTCTGTTGCATTGATATGCTCTGAGTCTGGACCCTGCCACCACATTTCAGCCTGTAACTGACCTTTCCAAATCAGCCTGGAGCCTAAATCAATCAAATCTTGCTCTCAGTTTAGATGAACGGGCCTTCACTCTGCATCCCCTCTGCTCGACTTTGCCTTAAGTATGCCTCAACCTTGACCTGAGTTTGCCTTGCACCCGCACTCTTCGGCCCTCAAGTCAGCCTCGTCTTCACTTGTCTTTTCATTGTTTGCAGTGATCACTTAGCATTTTATTTTATTTTACAGGGAAAGGTGTTATTAATAAAGTACTTAGATGTATTTCTTGTTTTGTTAAATCACCAATAAATAATCATTTGTCTTCAGAAGCACCATCTTAAACCGGAAGAACATAAAACTTCAAACCAAATCTAAAATTAAAAATACAAATATACCTACAAATAAATTTTTTAAAAATAAAGAAGGTAATTTTAAAAGCATCATAAGACTTCTCTGCATTCTAACCCCTGTGAACTCAATATTATCTTAATTCCTCTGCCATATAATGGTGTAAGTTTGAGTAATGATGTTGAAGAATTTCAGCAAGATTGGATCCTGTTACTGGACACAGTGATCCGTGACCTGCCTATTGATTTGCTCTTGAGAAGGTGTTGGCTAGCCATCTTCTAGAACCTTGGCAGCAGCTCTGGTGAAAGAACTTTCATAGTATTAATATAGGAATGAATTCCAGGATTTTGACCCAGTCACAATAAAGCACTGGTGATATGCTCAAGAGATTCTGCAGATGCTGGAAAGCCAGAGTAACACCCACAAAATGCTGGAAGAATTCAGCAGGTCAGGCAGCCTCTATGAAGAGGAATAGAGTCAATGTTTCGGACCGAGACCCTTCATCAGTACCGGTGATAAATTTACTAATCGAGATGGTGTGCAACTTGGAGAGCCCTGAAGCCACGGGAACTTTCATTTTCCTGCAGCTCTTGTCCTCCTTTGGTGTTAGAGATTGTGGGTTTGAAAAGTGCTGTTAGAATATCTGAGAGCAACTACAGTGCACCTTGTCGATGATGCATCCACTGTGAATTTCTGGTGGAGGGAATAAATGTTTGATTGATAGATGGAGTAACCAATCAAATGGACTGCGTCCACTAAAAGAGTTCACACATGCGAATCACCAAGCAGAACCCTAAGGTCGAGTATCTAAAAACTCAAACTTCTGGACAGAAAGTAAGATTCTTTGCAAAGTGGCACAGTGTCCACTTACTCAGAAATCTGTGGTGATATTTTTGAGAAAAAGAATGTTTCTGCTTCTTGCATTGACAAGATTCTCATTTCAAGCCCTTGGCCCTTACCTGCTGCACCCTCCTGCCTCTCTCACTCAGTCTTGTTAAATGACTCATTTATTTTTTTAGTTTCCAAAATCATCACTGCTGTATGTAAGGATTGCTGTGTATTTTCTCTTCCTACATGTAAACTATACATTTTTTGATCATCCTTATACTGAAATGTCAGTTACTGATGATGTTAAAATAACATCATTGAATTCAGATAATGGAGTCCAAAATCTGTGATTTAGAATGTGGAAATACTGTTTTTAACAAGCTCACTCACGCGTATGGTGAGACTTTAGTCCAAATTGGAATGGTCAGTGCTTTATACCACACGGAATGACATTTTACATGGCACACCAGTCCATAATCAGTGCATCAATTTAGCTCCTGTTAAAATTTACAGTGAACTTCTAGCATTTTAATTACTTACCAGTAAGTGTAATGAGCAGAACGCCTGATCCCACTCATAAAGCCAACAATAACTCACGTTATCTGGTCAGCACAGCAATCTGATATGAATCATCTTCCATTGCTGCTTGCTGCACGCAGCTACACAAAATATGAGCAATTTTAAACTGAGATCTCACATTTGCTATTTACATTAATTCAGTCCTGTGTGAGCACAGTAATCTCAGGCATTAGCTGGAATGGTAATTGGGATGGTTTAATTTTCATGTGGCCATTCCAAATTAATGAGAAGTGCTTTAACTCATCAAGATCGTCCTTTATCTTTTGTCGGTGAAAACAATATGTAAAATTTAGATGAATATTGAATTTGGTTTCCTTTTGAAAAAAAAAGCCCAAGGAAGTTTTTTGTTTCCTGTGACAGATGGTTAAAATCTCTGATAATTGGATGAAAGCAGCAATGGTTATGTTTCATTTCAATATGTTTGCTGTGCTATCAAGGGATGAGGAGAATTTCTTGAATTTAATGAATGCATCCTGTTTTACATAGTATCACATTGGACTTTATCTATAAACAACATATGTTCTTTCAGCCTGACAAACTGGCATCTCAAGTCTCCTCTTACAGATATTAGAACATAACTATCGGTAAAAAACCCTGCTCAACTTGGTTAGTGATGGCACAGTAGTGTAGTGGTTAACCTAATGATATTACAGCGGCAGTGACCCGGGTTCATTTTCACCACAGTTTGTACGTTCATGACTGTATAGTTGGGTGGCAAGGCTTCATTTAGCCAGAGGACCTGTTACTATGCTGTGTCTCTAAATAAAGTAAACTTTCTCAGGAATACAGCTGAGTGATGTATTAATTAAGTCGGTGTTCAATGCACCACCATTTCGAGCCAAACAAGCTGACACAAATTCAGTGATGATAAATCCCCCTATGAGTGCACTGTTGAGGATTATTTCTAGCCTTTACAATACTGTAAATAATGATTTCAAGTTACATAATAGGAAAGAACTGATGAACTGCCAGTGATAAAAACTGTTCTCTTCACTCAGCTCAAAGCAATGGGAACCAATCAATGCAGCAACCTACTTTTCCTCTCTAATTCTCTTATTACTGTTGCTTTCAATACCGACATTGAGGAAACTCCCAGAGAAGGAGAAATGTGAAACAGCAAGTGCAACCACTGTCATTTTTCTCAGTTGTTCTTTGAAGTCCCTTCCTCAGAGGTGGCTGCGATATTATAGGAACAGAAAAAGGCAGAGGGTAGGGGTCATTCCATAGAGGTGGTAGGGTCACATGTAATAATTGCTGGAAAAACATAGCAGCTATGACATCTGTGTAATCATTCACCATCTTGTGGACCACTGTAGTGAGGATAGCAGATTTAAAGGAAAAACATACCTTGTTCGACAACAATCAAAGTTTAGTTGATATTACCACATCCATACACATGTCATTAGCAATCATTCTAGTTGAGGCAGCTATGATTGCAATTGGCATACCAATACAACTTAGAGTGATAGAATCACTCAGTAAGAGAAACGTTTATGGACCCATCAATCCTGCATTGATCATCAATCACTCATACCACTTTTTAATCTCCACTCATTTGCATCAACTCCTACCTCCCAGGGGCAGTCTAGAGTGGCCAACCAATCTACTGAACCGCTGTTGACTTTTGTGCATTTGTCAGTAATTAAGAACTCATTTCAGCAGTGTGCATCTTAAGAATAATTGATAATTTTGCCAAATCGGGGGCACTAGTGTATATTACTGATGTCTTTCAGTAAAAAGATTTACCTTAATATCTTCTCTATTTGACATTCTTACAAGTGATCACAAAGTCGAGGAAAGAGGACCGGGTCGAGACAACAGAGACTTATGGAGAAGAGGAGTTTGGTGGGTAATAAAATGGATGAGTTCATGGCGCTAGCCAGGCGTCAGAGAACATTTCGGGAGTGCAGTGTGATGTGTTTCACTGGAACGGGGCTGCACGAGGCCATACCCGATAAAAACTTTTCCATGGACGGTTTCCAGAACGTTCGGGCTGACCGGAAGTGCACTGAGAGCGGTAAGTGTAAAGGAGTTGGGTGCTTACTGTTCTGGTTAACAACAGATGGTGCAATCCGGGTCACATTACGATCAAGGAACGTGTTTGTAGACCGGATATTGAACTCTTTACTGTCGGACTTCGGCCATATTCCACTGAGATACAACACTGGGCGGCACGGGAGGTCGTTCCTGCCTGTGGCCATCGAACATGCAGCTCCTCCCATGGAGGGTCAGACACCCTGAGCCAATAGACTGGTCCTGGACTTATTCTACATCTGGCGTAGTTTGCATTTGTTGTTTGATTGTTTGTGGTTTTTGTATTGCTATATTTATGATCTATTCTTGGTTGGTGCGGCTGTAACGAAACCCAATTTCCCTCGGGATCAATAAAGTATATCTATCTATCTATCTAAGTGGAGCCACGGTAATGTTGTGGTTAGCGCAATGCTATTACAGTCCGGGGCCTCAGAGTTCAGAGTTCAAATCTGGTGTCCTCTTTTAGAAAATTTGAAGGTGCTCTAGTTCAAAGGTTCAAACGTTCAAAGGTCCAATTTAATGTCAGAGAAATGTATACAATATACATCCTGAAATGCTTTTTCTTCGCAAACAGCCATGAATATAGAGGAGTGCCCCAAAGAATGAAGGACAGTTAAACGTGAGAACTCCAAAGTCCCCACAGCTCCCCTCCCTCCTGTGCGTAAGTGGCAGCAAGCAACGATCCCCCTCCCCCCACCAGCTAAAAAAAAAGCATCAGCACCCACCACTGAGCACTCAAGTGTGAGCAAAGCAATAGCAAAGACAGAGACTTGTAGTTGCCCTAAGGACTTCGCATTTCATGCGGCATTCGACATACCACAAGCTCTCTCTCTCCCTAATAAGGGAGAAGGAGATCTCTCTGTTTTTCCCAGCGAGCAGAGAGACATAACAAACAATTCGCTGGTTTATGATGTTAAGAGTCTGTTAAAGTCGCTTTTTCTGAGCTCTGTTCCCAAAGATCTCAATAACCCAGGTCTTTGGGCACACAGCAGTAGATTTTCTGACTCCCCTGACGACACATGGGTCTCCTGCTGTGACAGCGACCCTTGGCCTGCCTGTCTCCAGAGCACTGAGATCTTGGGTTTCCTCCCATAATACAAAGACATGCTAGTTAGGAGGTTAGTTGGTCATTGTAAATTGCCCTGTGATTGAGTTAGGGTTAAGATCAGCAGGTTGCTGGGCAGCTTGGCTCAGTGGACTGCTCTGTGTTGTATCTCTGAATTTAAAAATAGAAATAAATAATAAAAATAACACTGGTGTTGATGGCCTTGAGCTATAGAACGCTGTGATGTCAAGGGTCAACTTCATTCACCCTGAAAATTTACATGTATTAGGAAGTTACTGTGGTGTGTTGGCGTGACTTGCATAAAAAATGACATTCAACAATTATAAGGAATAAAGAATTACATAAAAAATAAAGTAAGGGGTTAAAGGACAGACGTGGAATAAAATGTATAAATACATAAATATTAACATGCATTTACAATGTAAACAGCATTACGTTACATGGTGAGGTTCATCACCAACAATGATGAGGCGCCCTACAGAGAGGAGGTGGAAGAGCTCAAGTCCTGGTGCCAGGCAAATAATCTCTTCCTCAATGTCAAAAACACACAGGAGATGGTTATGGACGTCAAGAGAACTCGCACCACTCACACCACTCACATCCTTCTTCACATTAGCAGCACAGCAGTGGAAACTGCGAGCAGTTTCAGACTCCTGGGAGTGTACATCTCACACTGGGATGGTCCCAGAACACATCCTTCACTGTCAAGAATGCTCACCAATGCCTCTACTTTCTGAGGAGGCACATCAACACTCATGACCTTCTATAGATGAGCAGTTGAGATCATGGCTGACCTTTGACCTCAGTGCCACCCCTCCCCCCCCCGTACTAAGCTCACGTTCCCTCATTCTCTGAATATCCAAATGTATCTATCTCTGCTTCAATAGTGATCAGCAATTAAGCCTGTTCAGTCCCCTTGTGTAGAAGATTCCAAATACCACAAGTTTGTATCTCGGAATGATTTTTTTCAATACTGTACTGATGTTGCAAGTGCCTCCTTGTAACTGAGCCTGCTGGTGCTCATTCACTGGGGAACCCAGAAGTAAGATAATAATGAGGTAGTCAAGTTGAAAGGCCATTGACAGGCATACTGCATTTACTTCGCAAACACGAGGAAATCTGCAGATGTTGGAAATTCAAGCAACACACATCAAAGTTGCTGGTGAACGCAGCAGGCCAGGCAGCATCTCTAGCAAGCGGTACAGTCGACGTTTTGGGCCGAGACCCTTCGTCAGGACTAACTGAAAGAAGAACTATTAAGCATTTACTTCAATGCTTCCCAAGCACAAACAACCTTCCTGTCCTCTGCTCCTGGCACTCTGTGCTCTTAAATCCAGAACAATAATATACTATAAAGCTCTTGACAGTTCCAAATTGGAGAAATGTCTATAAATTCTTTAGTACTTATCCCGGGCAGTGTTACTTAGGTGGCATTTTGAGTGCCGCTGTTGTCTACTTAGCTGCAGCTTGGGGCCCTGTCTGTCAGACTTCCATCGACCTTGCTAGCTTCTTCCATGTGTTGCTCCATTGCTATGGGATTGTGAGAACAGAAAATCATCATTTTTAAACTTCTAACATGAGATTAGACCAGCTTAAAATGTTCCTACGAAATGTTAGGAAACAGTGATGGGTGACGGTTTGATTCAGTGGTGCATTTACACCCTGCACACTGACTGTCAAAACCAAACATGGTGAGACTGCTCGCTCCAGGAAGTGTTACCACCTGCAGCAATACACACAAAATGCTGGAGGAACTCAGCAGGTCAGGCAGCATCTGTGGAGAGGAATAAACAGTCGACATTTCGGGTTGAGACCCTTCGTCAGAAAGTTATCATCTATTGCCTCAGATTCAGGCTGATCCTCACCCCAGCCTAACCCTGCTAGCTTACTAACAGTGCAAAGCACACATTTCTTCAAACCAATTCCATGTTAGCTGTGAAACCACACCTGCAGATTAATTTAATATTTATGAAGCTATAGTGGTACTGCCATATAGAAATTGTTTCCATTCTGAATTCAATGACTATATTAAAAATGCAAACGGTATTTTGTAGCCATGGCTAAATTTCCCAGAGAGTTACTAAGAATCCATTAATATTCACAGCACTCTGCAATTACTGAGCAATTTTCACACATCATTATTGTTGCGTTTCAGAAACAGGGCAATGTGCGCATAGGCACATCATTTAAAATTTATGCTATTTGATTTTCAACAGGAGAAAAATTGAAAACAAACCCTATGCCGGACCCTCATTATTGAACATAATAGAAGAAAATGATTGGAATTAATTTTTGTTGGTGTAATACCACTGTTAAGATAAGCTTAATACTGAGGAGTGCTTTCCTCAGCAGCTGCCAGCATTTTGTATTCCCTCCTCAAGTGTGACCCAAATGGTAGTGAAGCAGTGTGGATCACAACTATAGAAAATAAATTGAGAGGCACAGACTGCTGGATGAATCTCAACTTCTTCCACTATTTAACTGGCCATATGGACTGTTAACATTGTTGCAACATTTCCCAATTTCTTTACCACCTCAACTGCCAATGGTCGAGCTTTGCCCTTTGCTAAGAGAAATTACAGATGCCAAAGATCAAATTCATGCACGAAGCTGAGATCTGCAGTCCATGCCTCAAACCTGATGCCACTTAAAATTAATAGTATTTTTGTTTACCGGTGGCACAGTTGGTAGAAATAGCAAATTTCTAGAGATGTCCTGTGGAGAACATTCCAACTGGTTGCATTGCTGTCTGGTTTGGAGGGGTCACTGCAGAGGATTTGAAAAAAGTTATAAGGGGTTGTAAACTCAGCCAGCTCCATCATGGGCATTAGCCTCCCCACCATTGAGGACATCTTCAAAAGCTGACACCTCAAAAAGATGACATCCATCATTATGGATCTCCACACCCAGGACATGCCCTCTTCTCGTCACTACCATCAGTGAGGAGGTACAGGAGCCTGAAGACACACACTCAGTGTTTGACGGACAGATTTCTGAATGGCAGTGAACACATGTACACCTCATTATTTTTACTCTCATTTTGCACTACTTACAGTATTTAACTTTATATGTATATATTTTCTTATCGTAATTTATAGTATATTTTATGTATTGCACTGCACTGCTGCCACAAAACCACAAATTTCATGGCATATGTCAATAATAATAAACTTGACTCTGATTGAGCCTCACAAGAGTAAAGAATGGGTTAAATTCTGACCATGGGTGCTGTCTGCATGGAATTTACATCTTCTCCCAGTAGTGTTCCTTTGCGTACTCCAAATCCCTTCCACACCCCAAAGTCATATCAGTCAATGTTAACTGGCCACTATAAATTGTTCCTACTGTATAGGTCAGTGGTAGAATCAGGAGAGAGCTGGTGAGAACATGGGGGGAGTTGTGGATGAACGTAAGTCAGTAGTGGATGACTGTAGAGATTCTTGGTGACAAAGGACCTATATCCATGCTGTATCTCTGAATGACTCCTTGACTCTATTTCATTGTCAGAACTGTTGGAATGCAAAAATAAAAGTGATCTGTGCTTATATCCCAAACCTTGCCCTAATCTAGAGATAAGGGGGGGCGGGGGAGAGGGGGGGGAGAGAGGGGAGAGAGGAGAGAGAGACTCAATGTTTGAGGAACAGATTTCTGAATGGCAGTAAAACACATGGATACCTCATTACAGAAAGAGAGACACAGGGGAGTTGGGAGAGAATGAGAGAGGGAGAGAGCAAGGGAGAGAGTGAGGGGAGAGAGAGAGAGATATGGAGGGAAAGGGAGAGATGACAGAAGGCGAGAGGGAGAGAAAGGCAAACAAAGAGAGAGGGGGAAGAGAGAGAGTGTGAGAGAGACAGAAGGAGAGAGAGGGACAGAAGCAGGGAGAGAGAAGGAGATAGGAGAGGAGAGAGAGAGAGAGAGAAAAAACAACACTTTTTGTAGAGCTGGTGCTAATTTAGCAAAGAAGCGAAGGATCACAATCTTCAGTCATCGGCTGAACTCCTTCTGTGGCCAAGCAGACACCTTTTTCTTTCAAATTCTGTCTGTGATAGCAGTTGGTGCATCCTTATGTGAAGCTCTGTTGCCACTTCAACCACCTGCTCTCAGTTAGCTGTTTAGCTGCAGCCCTGAAATTCCAACCTCCAAAGGAATCCACACATACATAGACACAACGACACTAACTTGTGAACACTTGGCTAACATTCAGAGAATTAATATATAGTATACAACAAATACTTATCCCTAGTAATCACAAAAGTTGAATTGAAAAAGTGGATCAACCATGAGTAACAAGACAATTTAAAGATAGTTTTCAAAGGAGAGAAAGAACGTTGCTGAGAGGACATTAAGAATTGATTAAGGTCATGCTTTGTACAGAGATAAGTTTGCTGGTGACACCACTGTCATTGGCTGAATCAAAGATGGTGACAAATCAGCATATTGAAGGGAGATTGAAAATCTGGCCAGGTGGTGCCATAACAACAATGTCAACAAGACTAAGGAGCTGATTACTGACTACAGGAGGAGGAAACTGGAGGTCCATGAGCCAGTCCTCATTGGGGGATCAGAGATGGAGAGGGTCAGCAACTTTAAACTCCTCAGCGTTATCATTTCAGAGGATCTGTCCTGAGTCCAGAACGTAAGTGCCATTACAAAGAAAGCAATGTATCGCCCCTACTTGCTTAGAAACTTACGAAGATTTGGTATGTCATCTAAAACTTTGACAATCTTCTATAGATGTGTGGTAGAGAATATACTGAGGAGTATATTTGGTATGGTAACATCAATGCCTTTGAATGGAAAATCCTATAAAAAGTAACGGATATGGCACAGTCCATCACAAGAAAGCCCTCCCCACCGTTGAGCACTTCTACAAGGATCAGGTTCACTGGAAAGTAGCATCCATCATCACCATCTGGTCCTTGCTCTCTTCTGACTGCTACCATCAAGAAGAAGATACAGGAGCCTCAGGACCCACACCACTAGGTTGACGAACAGTTTTTACCCCTCATCCGTCAGGATCTTGAACCAGAGGGGATAACTTCACCAAACTTCACTCACTCCAAAACTGAACTGTTCCTACAACCTATGGAGTCACTTTCAAGGACTCTTCATCACTTGTTCTCAATATTTATTGTTTATTTAGTTATTATTGTTTTTATATATTTACACAGTTTGTTTTTCTTTTGCACATGGGTTGTTTGTCCACCTTGTGTGTGATTTCTCACTGATTCTATAGTGTTTCTGTGCATCTAATACGAATGAAGGGAAGGAAATGCATCTTAGGGTTGTATATGCTGACATATATGTACTTTGATAATGAAGTTACTTCAAACTTTTGAACTTTGAGAGGTTGTTGTGATTGACGGAAATGTTCTAGCTCCACAACCCACTGCAAAGGTTTTAAATGGAAAAGTCTTTGTCACCACCATTGTCATAGAGTCATGGAGGCATAGAGTTGCACAGCACAGAAATAGGTCCTTCAACCCACTGTACTCATACCAACCTTCATTAATGAACTTCTTTCTGTCATAAAGTTAGATGTGACAATGTTTGCTTACTATTGCAAGTTTAATCCCATTCAGAAATTCTCAGCAAGTGAAGCAGTGATTGTCTGTTATTAATTATTAACATCTGCATCAGCTTCCCTTGCCATGGAACTGGGCAGTCTTCCAGAAGGCACACAGTAACAAACTGCAAGAGGAACACCACAGCAGTGCAGTCAGTTTAGTGACACAGA
Organism: Mobula hypostoma; assembly: GCF_963921235.1. Taxonomy (NCBI): domain Eukaryota; kingdom Metazoa; phylum Chordata; class Chondrichthyes; order Myliobatiformes; family Myliobatidae; genus Mobula; species Mobula hypostoma. The sequence continues at coordinate 28,406,399 of NC_086115.1, read as the reverse complement.
AATCTGGCAGAATGAATCAGAGTTTATACAACGGATTGCAAAATTATTTAGCAGGTTTTTCTGGAGAACATCTCCACTAATATTCTAAAGTATGTGAAATTTTTTGTTTCTTTTCATGTCTTTTTAAATTTCTTTTCACTCATTTCCAGTCTGAAAATCAATGATGGAAATATTCACAGAGCTTTACTAATGCATTGGCCTTATTGCAATCCAAAGAGTCTAATGAAACCTGCAGAACATGGAAAGAGTTGGTAAGACACTGAGAGAGTTACGAAGTCATTTACACTTCTTGTAGTAAATGGTATGGCTTATATCCAAGTTGGCAGCACATAGTAGTCCGTCCAAGTCCTGTACGTCTCTGTTATGATCGGAAACGTTGCTGGCTATTAAATATACTGACACAGCAGTTCACCTCGCTAGTGCCCTGTTCGACTGCAGAGGAGTTCTGCGCACCATGGCCTCCTCCGTGAGCGATGCCACAGGAAGAGGTGCACAGGGAAGCAAAAAGGGGAAAACATGCTGGAATCCGGGCACGATATAGGCCGAAACCCATCAGGCCGACTCTGCCCTCGTTCTTACTGGCAGACATCCACTCACTTGAAAATAAACTGGACTACCTGTGCTTGAGACTGAACCGGAGATAGAAAAACATCTGTGTGCTCATTCTCATGGAATCTTGGCTTCATGAATCCATCCCAGACGTGGCTTTCGTGCTGACAGGAATCCAGCGATCTCAGGCAAGACCCGCGGTGGTGGTATCTGTAGTTACATAAACAAGAACTAGTGTACGGATGCTTTAGCAGTGGCGTCCCATTGTTCACAGGTGATTAAGTTTATTTTTGCGAGGTGCACACAGATGAGATGAGGAAGACCCTGGCCAGAGTCAACCCATGCAAACCTGCGGGCCAGATAACACACCAGGTTGGGTCCTGAAGGACTGCGCAGCCCAGCTGATGAAGGTGATGTATTCAACATATCTCTGGAACAATCCATTGTCCCCATCAGTTTTCAAGGCAGCAACCATTTTTTCCAGTTCCAAGGAAGGTGACAGTAGCCTGCCTAAATGACTATCGTCCGGTGGCATAACGTCAACCATTATGAAGTGCTTTGAGCAGCTGGTCATGGATCACATTAAAGCCTTTCTCCTGGCTGCACTGGACCTTTTCCATTTTGCTTATTGCTCAAAACGATCCACTATCGATGCAATAGCCTTTTCCCCCCACTCTGTCTTGTCACACCTGGAAAATGGGGTCTCATATGTCAGACTGCTGCTTATAGACTTCAATTCAGCGTTCAACACCATCATACCCCAGAAAGTGGTGGGGAAACTGCCCTCGCTGGGTCTTAATACCTCCCCCTGCAGTTGGAGACTGGACTTCTTAACAGTAAGGCCACAGTCAGTCCGTGTGGGCAGCAACGTCTCTAGTCCCATTACGCTGCGCATGGTGCTCCCTATGATTGTGTTGCAGGATCCAGCTCAAACCGTGTCATCAAGTTTGCGGGTGGCACAACAGTGGATGGCCTTATCAAGAATGATGAGAAGGCGGAATATAGAGAGGAAGTGGAGTGGCTGGTGGATTGGTGTGGGAAGAACAGCCCAAACCTGAATGTGGAGAAGACAAACCTGACAGTGGGCTTCAGGAAGGTGCAGATGGACCATGCCCCTCTGCAAGTACATACCATAGAGAGAGGTACGTGCACTAACTTCCTGGGTGTTCACGTCACGAATGACCTCACCTGGTCCCTGAACCACAGCACCCCCACTTCCTAAGAAGATTTCAAGGAAGCTCCTTCCTCCCATCTTAACTGCGTTTTACAAGAGCACCATTGACAGCATTCTGACAAGTTGCGTCTCCATCTCCATGAGAGCAGTTGAGCATCGGACCAGAAGTCCCTACAAAGGACTGCAAGAACAGCTGAGAGGATCATAGGGGTCTCCCTACTATCCGTTAGGGACATTTATCAGGAGCACTGCATACGTAGGGCCCTTGGTGTTATTAAGGATCCCACCCATCCTCTTTGACTTCCTATTATCAGGGACAAGACTACAATGCATAAAAACAAGAACAGTCAGGATGAGAAACAGTTCCCTCACCCAAGCCATTAGGCTTCTGAACTCCCTGCCGCATCGTATTCGAAGTGTCACTGGTTAATCCGTACCTTACAATATTTAATATTAATGCTGAACGGATCCTGACCTGGATCTGGGCCGTACCCTCCAAGTATCCAGACCTGTCTCTCGGTTTTTTTGCACTACCTTACTTCCCATTTTTCTATTTATGATTTATAATTTAATTTTCTAATATTTACTAATTTTAACTATTTTTAATATTTTTAATATATAATATTTGTAATCCAGGGAGTGTGAAGTGCAGATTCAAATATCGCTGTGATGATTGTACGTTCTAGTACTAATTGTTTGGTGACAATAAAGTATAAAGTATAAAGTATAATGCACTTCAGTTTGTTATTTATGTGTGATTCACCTGTAGATTTTATCCTTACCTTCATAAGTTATTGTGTGTTATGTGTACTACTGTGCTTTACACCCTGGTTCAGAGAAACGCCTTGTTTCTATATACATTATATGGTTATACACGTTACATACATGTATATAGTTAAATGACAATAAACTTGATCTGACTAGACGTGATTTGAATGACTGAAAGCTAACCATTGCACTGTAGATAGTGCCAGTAGATTGCCAGTTAGTGAGAATAGGTATGATTTTCTCCATTGCATATTGTGAGACACTGAATGTGCAATCTTTTATATATTGGACAGAGCCCTTGGTCTGTTTCCTCTGAGCAGAACCTTCCTTTAGGAAACGGCTTATCACAAAACTAACAATTATACTTTGTATTAATGTATCATTACTAAAGATGCAAGAATTTTTTTGTGCTAGAACTTGGCATAAAATACAGAGTACAGAGAACACATAGATGAGAAAATCCACAGATGATGGAAATCCAAGCAACACACACAATGTGCTGGAGGAACTCAGCAGGCCAGGCAGCATCTATGGAAAAGAGTAAACAGTCTTAAAAGATCTCTGTTAAAATAGGAATGCTCTGTCTGTGTATGCACTACTATTCAGTTAGTTGGTGGAGGGGAGAGAGGGGTGGAGGGGGGAGGGGTGGGGAGGGGGGTGGGGATGAGGAAGAGGTGGAGGGGGGATGGTTACGAGGGTTGGGGGTGGCTGGGTTAAACAGTCAAAATGTAATCGGTGGCTGGTTGTATTGAATGTAATTTGTTGATGTTGCAATAAAAAATTAGTGATAAAAAAAGAGTAAACAGTCGATGTTTAGGGCCGAGACCCTTCATCAGGACTGGAACAAAAAAAAAATGAGAAGTTAGAGCAAGAAAGTGGGGGGAGGGGAAGAGGTAGTATAAATACAAGGTGGTAGGTGAAAGGTGAAACCGGGAGTGGGGAGGGGGGAAGTAAAGAGCTGGGAAGTTGCTAGGTGAAAGAGATAAAGGGCTGGAGAAGGGGGAATCTGATAGGAGAGGGTAGAAGAACATGGAAAAATGGGAAGGGGAAGGAAAACCAGGGAGGTAAGGAGATAAGGTGAGAGAGGGAAACAAATGGGGGAATGGTGAACAGGGCCAATTACCGGAAGCTCAAGAAATCAATTTTCATGCCATCAGATTGGTGGCTACCCAGGTAGTATAGGCAGAACACGTGCCAAGGTATCTTACACTCATTTGCACTGCATATTGGAACAATATGATTATAGAAATTAAGACCTCAAACATCTAATTACAGTATCAATGAAATGGCTACACCACCAAGGTAAATTCTGTCATTGTGTCCTTCGCATTGGAGAAAGGTCAATCATTTAGGGTCATTGTTAGTAGTTGTTCCACCCATTGTGTGATCTTCTTCAAAATGTTCCTTCCCATTTCTTAGCTTGCCTTGGGGAACTTTGCTTCTCTGATACAAGTATCTGATTAATATACTGTACTGAAAAGGAAGGGTAACATTTCAAAGTGACACACACAAAATGCTGGAGGAACTCAGCAGGTCATCTTGGAAACAGATCTTTTATTCAAAGAATCCCACACAATTATTGTGGTTTGCACTCTATAATTCATATGCTTAGCACATTTGCTTTATGTCTTAGTATACTGAGTGATCAAAATCTGCAAGGAAATCTTAAAGGAAAGAGCTACTTGCCATGAGGTAATTGATCCTCTGTGGGGAGTGATTTTACTTTATTCCTTGGTGGTAACTTTAAATTCCTTGGTATTATGTCATCGTCTTTCTGGTAAGATGGCAACGCATGCAAACACAGCGGCCTCTCGGGGGCCAGCTAAAGGTACTTCTTTTCTTTGTAAAATTTGTTTTTCATGATTCAAAAACAATTCTCCAAGAACTTCATGTACTGCAGGCCTACTCCATCAGTGAGCTGCTCATTGAGCAGAGTAGCTGTTGAAGCCGGCCGTGATGTTGGAGAAGGAGCGGTTGAGGTGTCGAAGAGGCCAGTCGGGATGTTGGAGGAACCGGTTTGGATACAAACGAGCTGACGGGGCTGCAGATTGTGTTGCTACCTGCTACTCAGAAGCATCGAATTTGGTACAGTATAAAGGTAGGAGTTTGTCTCGGACATTTCACTTCCAATCACAAGACTCTGTTGGACAGTGATAATTGTAAGTTGTTACCCTTGTATGGTGAAGGGGCAGTCGACATGGGAGCTGTGTAGCCTTGGCTGTAGTGAGGACCAGGCCTCAAGCATTGGGCCTAGTTGAGAGACGTGGAAGCACTACAGCATGGTGTCCATGCTTGACCGGGGCCTGGCCTCTCTTGTCAGTGCTGCCCTCCCATATTCGAGTGGTGGAATGACAGGCTGGATTGCGTACGTCTGCACACTGCTGGGAGACTACCATCAACAGCCGAACACAGTCGCTCAGGTTCTTGGACTATATATATACTTTTTTCTTCAAGTGAATATGCTTCTTTGCTTGTCATTTTGTCTGTTACTCACTATTTTGAACTTTGCTTGCTATTTTGAATGTTTTACACCTTGGCCCCAGAGGAATGTTGTCCCATTCAGTTGTATCTATGCACGGTTTGAATAATAACTAAATGATTTGATTTTGATTTGACTTCATAGGCTCTGTCCTGGGACCATTGCTGTCAGGACGCTGGAGCAGGGATCCAATCGCAGACCCAGTACTGTGCACACTGTGATACTAATTGAGTAACAAACCCTGAGTTGCAAACAAAGTTGGCATCAAAGTTCAGGCAGAGATCAAAACATCCAGAGAAATCCAAAAACCAGAATTGGGAAACAGGCAGATTCGATATTCAGATGAACAGAGTTCAGATACGAATGCTGGAAAGGCTCAGGAAAACTCACTAGCACAATCTGACAACAAATAGGTGAAAACACAGGACTGAAATACACTGAGCAATAAACAGAGAGGCAGATGATAGGTGGAGCACAATGAGACACAGGTGGCAGCAGTACAGGTAATAATGAGAAACAGGTGAGAGACAGAGTACTCAGTAATATAGGGGTCAGAGTAGAGCCATAGTGGGGACAGGAGTACTTGGTAATACAAAACTACAGACTGACGGCTAGGTGGAAACACACAAAAAGACAGAGTTCAACAGGAGGTACTGACACATTACGTAAGTGCCTTTGCAAAGAAGCACGACAGCGCCTCTACTTTCTCCAATGTTTGCACAGTGGAGAGTATCCTAACTGAATACATCATGGCCTGGAATGGAAACACCAATGCTCTAGAATGAAAAAAACCTACAAAAAGTGTTGGATGCAACCCAGTCCATCATAGGAAATATTCTCCCCACCAGTGAGCACAACCACAAGGAGCACTGTCACAAGAAAGCATCATCCATCGTCAAGGACCCAAACCATCCAGGCCATGCTCTCATCTCACTGTTGCCATCAGGAAGGAGGTATTGGAGCTAGACCACCAGGTACAGGAACAATTAGTACCCTTCAACTATCATGCTCCTGAACCAGTCTGGATGACTCACTAACCTCAACTATGAACTGATTCCACAATCTATGGACTCAGTTTCAAAGACTCTACAACTCGTGTTATCAGTGTTTATTTATCTATCCATTTATTTATTAGTTCTTTAGCACTTGCAAAGATTGTTTTCTTTCTCAGATAAATTGTTATTCAATCTTTGTGTATAGTTTTTCATTGATTCTATTGTATGTCTTTGTTCTACTATGAAAGCCTGCAAGAAATTGAATCTCAGGGTAGTACACGGTGGCAAATATGTACAGTATTTTGATAATAAATTGATTTTGAACTTTGATCTTATATTCAAAGAATACCACAAAATGATTGAGGTTGCACTCTACATTTGATTGGCGTGCCTTAGTTTACAACTTATTCCAGCAAAGAACCTGAAGGTTCTTTTGATCACAGCTCACTGTTTTCCACCTCACTTGTGAAATTGACCCTGGCAATATTTCTATTGAGCCAGTTGACAGCAATTCTCTAAGGATCCTAAGTGATCAAAATCTGCAAGGAAACATTAAATGAACAAGCCACCAGCCATGAGGTAAGAGGCATTTTGCGGAAAGTGATATCAAAAGCAATAGGTGTGATACATCCAGGCTAACATTTTAAGTAGCAGAGGGGTCCAAGATAGTGTTGCAATCTATGAGACAAATTCATCTGCTGCATTCTTTAAGTGTACGCAGAGCAATGATCTTAAGTTCACCAACCAATGCTACACACTGTAAAATTAAACCCTGTATTCAGTAATAAATACCAATGTAATTTCTAGAGGGTTTTTCAGTAGGTTATGCTTGCATGATCTCCTTCTGGATAATGGAAGATTATTTTGAATGCTTGCAGATGTGACTGAAACCTCTTATGGGAAACATAAAAGATGGTTTGTGTAATCTTGTGTAATGGCAGATTAGGTGTGGCTCCATCTTTCTGCCCTTTTTCCTCCTCCTCTTCTCCAAGCAAAGATTCTGCTCTCTTTCGACCTAAATTCTGCTGCTTGTTGCACCAGAATTTCTTACATTTTTATTTGGACATAATAGTCAATGGAATAGGGGACCCTGTCTGGTGAGTACTGGAGGGCAGCCTGGTACAGTGCAACCATTTGGATCTCAGTTACAGGGAGGACAGCAATGATGGTCACTCAGCTTCTGCTGCTGCACAGCTGCAGTGGCTGGAGAATGCACAGGAGTGAGAAATGATGAGGAAACGATCCACCGACATCCATCAACATGGGGCATAGAACATCCTCAAATGTGTTGGCTTAGTATAAAGGGAATGTATCGGGGGCATAATTTTAAGGTGATTGGAGGAAAGTATAGGGGTGACTGAGGTAAGTTTTACACATAAAAAGTGGTGGGAGTATGGAATGGCAGTGGAGATAGAGGCAAATACATTAGCTGCTTTTAACAAACTCTTTGATAGGCACAAGGATGATAGAACAATGGAGAGCTATATAGGAAGGAAGGGTTAGATAGATCTCAGGATAGATTAAAAGGCTGGCACAGCATCGTGGGCCAAAGGACAAAAGAGTTCTTTGTTTTCTTTCGACAGGTACCTCACATTACCGGCAAACTTCATGTAGTAGTTCACTACGTGAAGGAACAATATATAAAGGGCGTTGTTGGTCAATGCCATCAGTATTAAAATAGTGTATGTCGATTGCATTGTATGCACTATTAGAAATTTGCCATGTAATTCATGTAACACAGATGTTCTTGCAAGGACTTTGCATCAGAACCGCTTGACAAAATAAACCAACTAACTTGTGCAGATTCATAGAACACTAAATTTGTACCTATCCAAATTTCTCTTAAGTGTTGAAATCGGACCCTTATCCACCATTTGCGCTGACATCTCGTTCCACACTCTCATCACATTCTGAGTGAAGATTCTCCTCATGTTCATTTCACCTTTCACACTTAACCCATGACCTCTAGTTGTAGTCTCACCCAACCTTAGTGGGAAAAAAACTCGCTTGCATTTACCCTATCTATACCCCTAATAATCTTGTATATCTCTATCAAATCTCCTCTCAATCATCGATATTCTAGAGAATGAAGTCCTAATCTATTTATCCTTTCCCTCCAACTCAGGTCCTTAAGTCCCAGCAATATCCTTGCAAGTTTTCTCTGCACTCTTTCAAACTTATTTACATCTTTACTCTAGTAGGTCACCATAAATGCACATAATTCTCCAAATTAAGCCTCACCAACATCTTATACAATTTCAACATAGCATCCCAAGTCCTGTACTTAATGCATTGATTTATGAAGGCCAGTGAGCCAAAAGGTTTCTTTACAACCCTATCTACCTGTGATGCCACTTTCAAGGAATTATGGACCTGTATTCTCAGATCTCTTTGTTCTAATGCACTCCTCAGTGTTGGGCACGTTGCCAAGTGGTTAAGGTGTTCGTCTAGTTATCTCAAGGTTGCTAATTTGAGCCTCAGCTGTGGCAGTGTTTGTGCCCTTGAGCAAGGCACATAATCACACATTGCTCTAGTCTGTGCGAGGAGTGGCGCCCCACACAGACTTCCAATCTGCGCCTCGTAAGGCATGAAAATGCCCGATGCAGGCCTCTCATGCATCGCATGGTCTGAGTCGACGTTCCCCCCCTCCCCTTCCCCGCCTCAGTACCCTACCACTCCCTGTGTAAGACCTAAACTGGTGCAATATTGTACACTTGTCTGCATTAATTTCCATCTGCCTTTCTTCAGTCCATTTTTCCAGCTGGTCCAGATCCCACTGCATGCTTTGATAGTCTTCCTCACTGTCCATTACACCCCCTGTCTTGGTGTCATCCTTAAATGTGCTGACTCAGTTTACTGTCTTATCATCCAGATCGTTAATATAGATGACAAACAGCAACAGACTCAGCACTGATCCCTATGGCACATCACTAATCACAGGCCTTCAGTCAGAGAGCCAACCATCTATTACCACTCTCTGGCTTCACTTCTGATGCCAATGTCTAACTCTATTTACTACCTTATCTTGAATGCCGAGCGACTGATCCTTATTGACCAACCTCCCGTGTGGGACTTTGTCAAAGGTCTTGCTAAAGTCCATGTATTCAACATTCACTGCCTTGCCTTCATCAACTTTCCTGGTAACTTCCTCAAAAAACTCTAAAATTTGTTCAACACAACCTACTATGCACGAAGCGACATTGACTATCCCTGCAACACACATCAAAGTTGCTGGTGAACACAGCAGGCCAGGCAGCATCTCTAGGAAGAGGTACAGTCGACGTTTTAGGCCGAGACCCTTCATCAGGACTAACTGAAGGAAGAGCTAGTAAGAAATTTGAAAGTGGGAGGGGGAGGGGGAGATCCAAAATGATAGGAGAAGACAGGAGGGGGAGGGATGGAGCCAAGAGCTGGACAGGTGATTGGCAAAGGGGATATGAGAGGATCATGGGACAGGAGGCCCAGGGAGAAGGAAAAGGGGGAGGGGGGGAAAACCCAGAGGATGGGCAAGGGGTATAGTCAGAGGGACAGATGGAGAAAAAGGAGAGTGAGAGAAAGAATGTGTGTCTATAAATAAATAACGGATGGGGTACAAGGGGGAGGTGGGGCATTAGCAGAAGTTAGAGAAGTCAGTGTTCATGCCATCAGGTTGGAGGCTATCCAGACGGACTACAAGGTGTAGTGTTCCTCCAACCTGAGTGTGGCTTCATCTTTACAGTAGAGGAGGCCGTGGATAGACATGTCAGAATGGGAATGGGATGTGGAATTAAAATGAGTGGCCACTGGGAGATCCTGCTTTCTCTGGCGGACAGAGCGTAGGCGTTCAGCAAAACGATCTCCCAGTCTGCGTCAGGTCTCGCCAATATATAGAAGGCCATATCGGGAGCACTGGACGCAGTATATCACCCCAGCCGACTCACAGGTGAAAAGTCACCTCACCTGGAAGGACTGTCTGGGGCCCTGAATGGTGGTAAGGGAGGAGGTGTAAGGGCATGTGTAGCACTTGTTCCGCTTACACGGATAAGTGCCAGGAGGGAGATCAGTGGGGAGGGATGGGGGGGACGAATGGACAAGGAAGTCGCATAGGGAGCGATCCCTGTGGAAATCAGGGGAGGAGGAGGGAAAGATGTGCTTAGTGGTGGGATCCCGTTGGAGGTGGCGGAAGTTATGGAGAATAATATGTTGGACCCGGAGGCTGGTGGGGTGGTAGGTAAGGACCAGGGGAACCCCATTCCTAGTGGGGTGACGGGAGGATGGAGTGAGAGCAGATGTGCATGAAATGGGGGAGATGCGTTTGAGAGCAAAGTTGATGGTGGAGGAAGGGAAGCCCCTTTCTTTAAAAAAGGAGTACACCTTCCTCATCCTGGAATGAAAAGCCTCATCCTGAGAGCAGATGTGGTGGAGACAGAGGAATTGCGAGAAGGGGATGGCATTTTTGCAAGAGACAGGGTGAGAAGAGGAATAGTCCAGATAGCTGTGAGAGTCAGTAGGCTTATAGTAGACATCAGTAGATAAGCTGAATCCAGAGATAGAAAGATCTAGAAAGGGGAGGGAGGTGTTGGAAATGGACCAGGTAAACTTGAGGGCAGGGTGAAAGTTGGAGGCAAAGTTAATGAAGTCAACGAGCTCAGCATGCGTGCAGGAAGCAGCGCCAATGCAGTCGTCGATATAGCGAAGGAAAAGTGGGGAACAGATACCAGAATAGGTTAGGAACATAGATTGTTCTACAAAGCCAACAAAAAGACAGGCATATCTAGGACCCATACGGGTGCCCATAGCTACACCTTTAGTTTGGAGGAAGCTGGAGGAAGTGGGAGGAGCCAAAGGAGAAATTATTAAGAGCAAGGACTAATTCTGCTAGATGGAGCAGAGTGGTGGTAGAGGGGAACTGGTTAGGTCTGGAATCCAAAAAGAAGCCGAGAGCTTTGAGACCTTCCTGATGGGGGATGGGAGTATATAGGAACTGGACATCCATGGTGAAAATAAAGTGGTGGGGGCCAGGGAACTTAAAATCATCGAAAAGTTTAAGAGCGTGAGAAGTGTCACGAACATAGGTAGGAAGGGATTGAACAAGGGGGGATAAAACCGTGTCGAGGTATGCAGAAACGAGTTTGGTGGGGCAGGAGCAAGCTGAGACAATAGGTCTGCCAGGACAGGCAGGTTTGTGGATCTTTGGTAGGAGGTAGAAACGGGAAGTGCGAGGTGTGGGAACTATAAGGTTGGTAGCAGTGGATGGGAGATCCCCTGAGCAGATAAAGTCGGTGATGGTGTGGGAGACAATGGCCTGATTCTCCTTAGTGGGGTCATGATCGAGGGATAAATATGAGGAGGTATCAGCGAGTTGTCGCTGTGCCTCGGCAAGGTAGAGGTCAGTGCACCAGACTACAACAGCACCCCCTTTATTGGCGGTTTTAATAGTAAGGTTAGGATTAGTGCAGAGGGAGTGGGCCAGACTACAACAGCACCCCCCCCCCATCGGCGGGTTTAATAGTAAGGTTAGGATTAGTGCGGAGGGAGTGGTACAACAGCACCCCCCTTATCGGCGGGTTTAATAGTAAGGTTAGGATACAACAGCAACCCCCCTTGACTATCCCTAATCAGTCCCCGTCTATCCAAATACTTATATATCTGTCCCTTAGAATACCTTCCAATAACCTTCCCATTACTAACATCAGGCTCACCAGCCTATAATTTCCTTATTCTTAGAGCCTTTCTTAAACAATGGAACAATATTAGTATTCCTCCAATCCTCCAGCACCTCACCCAGGGCTGAGGGTGTTTTAAATATCTTTGCTAGGGCCCCTGCAATTTCTGAACTTGCCTCCCATGGGGTCTGAGGGAACACCTTGTCAGACCCTGAGGATTTATTCACCATAATTTGCCTCAAGACAGCAAACAGCCCCTCCTCTGTAATCTGTGTAGAGTTCATGACTGTATTGTTGCTTTGTCTCACTTCTATAGACTGTGTCGTCTCCTGAGTATGTACAGATGCAAAAGATCCATTTAAGATCTCCCCCATCTCCTTTGGCTCTATGCATAGATTACCACTTTGATCTTCCAGAGGACCAATTTTGTCCATTTCTATCCTTTTGCTCGTAATTTATCTGTAGAAGCCCTGAGGATTCTCCTTTGGCTTGTCTGCTAGAGAACCCTCATGTCTTCTTTTAGCCCTCCTGATTTCTTTCTTAAGTGTTTTTATTTTTGCATTTCTTATACTCAAGTATTTTACTTCATTTGTTCCTATCTACCTATACCTGCTATGCATCTTCTTTTTCTTAACCAGGGCCTCAATATCCCTCAATAACAAAGATTCCCTAAACCTGTTATACTGACAGGAGTATACAAACTTTGTACTCTCAAAACTTCACTTTTGAAGGCCTCCCATTTACCAGGTATACCTTTGCCAGAAGACAACCTGTCCCAATCCACACTTGCTTAATCCTTTCTGATACCATCAAATTTGGTCTTTCTCCAATTTAGAATCTCAACGTGAGGATCAGAACTATCGTTTTTCCATAATTACCTTGAAACTAATAACATTATGATCACTGGATGCAAAGTGTTCCCCTACACAAACTCCTATTGTGTGACCTGTCTCATTCCCTAATAGGAGATCCAGTATCGCACACGTTCTAGTTGGGACTTCTGTGTAATGGTTAAGGAAACTTTCCTGAACACATTTGACAAACTCTTTTTCATCCAGCCCTTTTACAGTATGGGAGTCCCAGTCAATATGTGGAAAGTTAAAATCACCTACCATCACAGCCTTATGTCCCTTGCATCAGTCTGTAAACTCTTTACAAATTTGTTCCTCTAAATGCAGTGGAGTGTTGGGTGGTCTGTAATATAATCCCAATAATATAGTCATAACTTTCCTATTCCTCTTTCCAACCCTAAAGCCTCTCTCTCCTCGTTCCATCCCTAAAGCCTCCCTAGACAAGCTCTCCAGTCTGCCCTGTCTGAGCACTGTTATGACATTTTCTCTGACTAGTAATGCCACCCTTCCCCTTTTTAATCTCTCCCTCTCTACCATGTCTAAACCAACGGAACCCTGGAATTCTGAGCTGCCAGTCCTGTTCCTCCTGCAACCGGGTCTCACTAATGGCAAGTGAGGTTGAGTGAAGTTATCTCCTTTGGTTCAAGAGCCTGATGGTTGATGGATAATAACTGTTTTGAACCTGGTGGTGTGAGTCCTGAGGCTCCTGTACCTTGTTCCTGATGACAGCAGTGAGAAGCGAGCATGGCCTAGGTGTGGTGGTTCTTAATGATGGATGCTGCTTTCCTGCAACAACTCTCCATGTAGATGTGCTCAATGAGCATTTCTACTAATGGACCGGGCCATATCTACTACTTTTTGTAGGATTTTCCATTCAAGGGCATTCATGTTTCCAATCAGCCAGTCAATATACTCTCCACCACACATCTATAGAAATTTGTTGAAGTTTTAGGTGTCATGTCAAGGTGCTGCCCTGCTTTCTTCATAATTGTACTTTCGTACTGGGCCCAGGACAGGTCCTCCAAAATGATAACGTCGAGGAGTTTAAAGTTGCTGACCATCTCTACCTCTGGAGAGCCAGACAAGGACTGGCTCATAGACCTCTAGTTTGCTCCTCCTAAAGTCAATAATCAGCTCCTTGGTATTGCTGGTGTTGAGTGAGAGAAAGAAACATTAGCAATAAATAAATAAGCAGAAGTATTGAGAACATGAGATGAAGAGTACTTGAAAGCGAATTCATGGGTCGTGGGAACACTTCAGTGATTGGACAAGTGAGGTTGAGTGTTTTTGTGGCACCACTCAGCCAGGTTTTCAATTTCTACTACTTCATCACCACCTTTGCTTCAGCTTGTGAGAGTGGTGTCATCGGCAAGCTTGAATGTGGCATTGGAGCTGTGCTTAGTCACACAGTCAGAAGTGTAAAGTGAGTAGAGCAGGGGGCTAGGCCTTGTGGTGCACCTGTGCTGACGGAGATTGTGGGGGAGATGTTGTTTCCAATCTAAACTGACTGGGGTCTGCAAGTGAAGAAATCAAGGATCCATTTGCACAAGGAAGTATTGAGGCCAAGGTCCTAAAGTGTACTGATTAGTTTTGAGCAGGTGAAGGTATTGAATGTTGAGCTGTAGTTAACAAGAAGTATCCTGATGTATGTATCTTTGCTGGCCAGATATTCCAGGGATGAGTGAAGAGCCAATGGAATGGCATCTGCTGTGGATCTGTTGTGCCAGGACGCAAACTGGAGTGGGTCCCAGCTGGTTCTCGGGCCGGAATTGATATGTTTTATCATTAACCTCTCAAGACACTTCATCACTGTGGATGTAAGTGCTACTGGATGATAGTCAACTGAGGCAGGTTACCAGACTCTTCTTAGGCACCATTTTAAATGAAGCCTGCTTGAAGCAGGTGAGTACCTCAGACTGCTGAAGCAAGAGGTTAAAGATCTCATTGAATGCTCCAGCCAGTTGATTAGCACAGACCTTTAGTACTTGGCCATGTATCCAAATGCTTTCCTAAAGGCTGCTCACATGTTGGCCTCAGAAGCCGAAATCACAGGATCATCAGGGGCTATTGTAATTCATGATGGTTCCTCCATGTTTTGATGGTTAAAGTGAGCAAAGAAGGCAGTGAGCTCATCTGGAAGCAAAGCCCTGTTGTCGCCTATGTCACTTGATTTTACTTTATAAGAAGTGGTAGCATTTTAGCCCTGCCACAAGTGTTGAGGATCCTTCAAGTTTAGTCTGGAATTCCCATTTCACCCATGAGGTGGCTTTCTGGAGATCATGCCTGGACCTCTCGCAACTTTCTTGGTCACCAGGCTTGAATGCCTTTGATCTGGCCCTCAGCAGGTTATGGATCTCATGGTTCATCCAGCACCCAAGAGGACCACAACCTTGGAGTAGGCTTTGGAGGCTTGTGTGCCTCAATGACCCAGAGAACTATGTTGGCTGGAGATAGGGCCTTGTGCTTTGACTCTTAGTAGGGTCACCAATGCCAAACAAGTCAAAGGGAAGAAGCCAGACTAAGAATGGTCCACTGGTCCTCTGGGTATGGAGATTCAGCTCAGGGCTAACAACCTTGACTGGACAAAAAAATATATGGAACAACAATGAAACCTGGGGCACAATCAAGAGGATGGCCAAGGACAGACAGAAATGGAGGACCTTCATTGCTGCCCTGAACACCAGTGGCATAACAGGCAGTAACTATGGCTCATCCAGGGCTTCTGGTAGGGGAACACTCAGAATAATTTTTTGGAGAGAAATTCGTCTATAACTGTTTTTATAAAGTCTATGACAACAATGGCATATTCATTACGCAGATGAGACCTTGAACACAGCCCAGTCCACTGACTCAAAGCAATCCTGTGGATGCTTCCTTGCCTTCTGTGACCACCTCTTTGTTGTCCTAATCTCTGGGACAGACTGCTGGATGTGATAGGGAGGTTGTCTCTATATGGATATGAGGCACTTAGACAGGACAGACTCATAAAAATGAATAGCTTTTATACATTGCTTATAATTAAAAGGGAAAATACTGGAGGGATGGGAGGGTGCTGCAAAATACCGTTTTCAAAAGATACTGGCCTATTTCCATTGACATAGACATTTAACAGGACTTCAGATATGAGGGAGAACATAATATGGGGGTAGTTATGAATGACAGGGAAAGGAATGAACTGCTTTCTCATCCTTGTATTTCACCAAAGTGCCTCTTGATTTTGTGGCTTGGATATGTCAGAAAGCACCCTATTAATTACTCTCTATCTCAACTCCAGCAAAATGACCCTTCTTGTTTTAACATATGCCAATGAGTGCTCGTGCAGATTTCACACACTGTCCAAGTTTTTGCACTGTGAATGTCAAGGCCGCAAAACTACACCCTCCTGAGCATACCTCGCAGTGACTCAACCTATTATTGTTGGCAAAATACCTTGTTCACAGCTGAGTGAGCCATAATTGTGTGATAATGCATTGTATCTCAAATGTGTTGGAAGTCCTTATGTAGAAGCAGTGTTGGCTGCAGAGAATGCTGGCTGTGACATAGTGTAAGCTGCTGCATAGTTGCACCCCACTTGCAACAATGCACGTGGCCAAGTGGTTAAGGCATTGGACTAGCAACTTGAAGGTCGTGAGTTCGAGCCCCAGCCGAGGCAACGTGTTGTGGTCCTTGAGCAAGGCACTTAATCACACATTGCTCTGTGTCGACACTGGTGCCAAGCTGTATGGGTCCTAATGCCCCTACAACATTGGTGTCACGGAGAGGGGAGACTTGCAGCATGGGCAACTGCTGGTCTTCCATACAACCTTGCCCAGGCCTGCACCCTGGAGAGTGAAGACTTTCCAGGCGCAGATCCATGGTCTCGCAAGACTAACAGATGCCTTTACTTTATGCAATTCTGATCACCACAATGTGAATAAACTAGAAAGGGGGCAGAAAAGATTCACCAGAAGTTGCCTGGACTAGGGGCTTGAGTTATAAGGAGATATTAAACATGCTAGGACGGTTTTCTCTGGAGAAAAGAAGGGTTAGTTCATAAAATTATGAGGGGCATAGGTGGTCATTGGCTATTTTTCAGGGTAGGAGATTCTGAACCTAATGAGGATGATTGAGAAGGGGGAAATCTAAAGGGGATCTGAGGGCCATGTTGTTTACACATATGAAATGAGCTGCCAGAGGCAGGTTAAATTACAATGTTTAAAAAATATTTGCACAGGTTCATGATTAAAACTGCTTAGAGGGATATGGGCGAATGCAGGAAGTGGGATTAGTTTACATAGGCATCTTGGTCAGCATGGGTGACTGAGATAAAGATGCTGCATAACTCTCTATCACTCTATGAATCTATAGTTTCAATGCTGCCATATTTTATAATAGAAACCTTCTTGGTTATGGCTTTATAAGCCGTTCCTATCCCCAGTTCTTGTCACTCCTACATTGCAGGGAACTTCGCTTCTTCTCAAACTCTGGGAAAAGGACACTGGGAACATCGAGTCAGTGGCCACTTTATCAGGTTCAGGAGTGGAATCCGGTGTGGCCTTCTGCTGCTCTAGCCTATCCACTTCAAGGTTCAACATTGTGTGTTCAGAGATGCTCTCTGCACACCACTGTTGTAGCCCATGGACTGCTTGAACCAGTCTGCCCATTCTCCTCTGACCTCTCAATAACAAGGCATTTTTGCCCACAGAACTGCTGCTCACCAGATTTTCTTTTTTTTTTGCATAATTTTCCTATTAATTCTAGAGTCCATTGTTTGTGAAAATCTCAGGAACCCAACAGTTTCTGAGATACTCAAACCACCACATCTGGCACCAACAACCACCATGGTCAAAATCACTTTGATCCCATTTCTGATGTTTTGTCTGATCAAAAACAAGAAATAAATATGAATCAGTAAATGGCTTTTTTTCATAAAAGACAGAAAAACCCACAGTATACGGTTAGCATGGTAAAATGCATTTACTTAAGTTTCTTGATCACATAGCCGATTTTTAAACATTGGATCATTGAAAAAATGTGACTAAGTATACATTCCTTTCAGCCTGCTCCCTCCCGATTTTGGCACTGATTTTAATGTTGTATCATCTCAAAATAACTTTCAATTAACACCAGTATGTTAGAACAGGAACTGATTTTGATCAGTGGCTGGACAGTTAATAGTCATGCCTTGAAATAAGGGTAGCAGATTATGCACCTTTAACTGATTTAGTATATTGATTCATCAGTTCTGAACAGAGTCAATCTCTGCCAATGATCTAGGTTGCCTGTCATAGAATATAAAAATACTCTTTTGTTGATCTGTTTTAACTTCTTACATATTAATTTTACCAATATAAAAATACAAGAAAAAAATACAGGGAAGAGATCCATTTTGCACAGGAACCTTCTTTGCTAGCATACAGCCTGCTAATTTGATCTTCACAGATATTCTGGTTAAAATGGCAGAAGCTGCAGTCTCTGGAGAATTTGACTTAACTTAGTTGTCTTTTAGGTCTGTAGGTTTTGGGGACAGAAGGGGGAGTCAGGGGTCAAGTAGGGTTTAGGGACAATCATGTTGGGGAGTTAGAAGTTGGATTAGGCTTTAGGGACGGGATGTGGAGGAGTTGGAGGTCAACCCAGAGTCGAGGCCTTTGCTCTGTGCCCCACGTTCGAGGGCCAGTGACGTGGATGGGTCGCAAAGGGTATCTACAGACAAGGCTTCTGCTCTGTGCTCTAAGACCAGCGATATGGACTTGTGATGAAGGACATTTGTGGATGTCAGGCTGTCCCAGGTTGGATGGTCCTGGGAGGCACCAGGCCCAGTGAGTCAGCAGGCCTGGAGTTTGGGGTCCTGTCGTCAGCTACTGATGATCAAAGCCCAAAGGTTGATTGGAAATCTGGAAGTCAAAGCCTGGAGACTGGAGGCCTGTCCTGCATTGGAGAACTGCCTATGTGTGTGAGTGGGTGGGAGAGAGGAAAGGGGTTTGGTTTGGTTTGCTGTTGTTGTTTTGTTGCTTGGTGTGCCCTGTGTTGCTCTGCTGAGCACTGTGAGCATGCTATGTGTGTGTGGCACAACTTGCGGCTGCCTCCAACATATCCTTAGGTGTGTTGGTTGTTAACGCAAGCAACACATTTCGCTTCATGTCTCGATGTACATGTGATAAATAAATCTGAAATAAATAATAAACATTCATCGGATAAGGCAAAGTCTGTATGAGTCAGAGAAGGCTGTTAGAAATAGATAAGCGACAGCTATAGAATTGCATTCACTCCTGGTTACCAAACAGCAGAAAGGAGCGATAGCACTGAAATAGGTGCAGTAATATTGGCAAGACTGTTAATAGTTCATACTGAGGGCAGAATAGCTGGGCTGCAGTTGGTTTCTTTGGACAGAAGATCTGCAGGAAGGGGCGAGGGTGTTTAGTCAAGGTGTGTAAAGGTATGAGAGACATGCAAAGTATGAATAAGTAGATTATTTCCCTGAGAACCGCAGTTAATAACTATTGATAAAAGTTTTAATGTGGTTGGTTGAAGGTTTAGAAATGTCCTCCTGGTCAAAAATTGTTTAGTGAAAAAATCAAATGTGTAAAAGAAAAACATGGAAATTTAAATTTAAATGGAAAATTAATGAATGAAAAATTGTGAGTATCTGTGATCCAGCAAGAACAGAAGACAGGAGCTGGTCACGTATCCATAGCAGTGGACGGTATAGATAAAGAGTGGCAAGTCAGAACAGTCAGCTCTGATGCCATCGGAGGAATTAATCTCGTCAGTTGGCTCCAGAAATCAGGTGTAGCTTAAACTGAATATCTGAGCTACAGAGTGAGATACAGCAAAGAAATAATCCGTTCAGTCGTCATTGGTGGATTGAGATGCTTTTGTGACTCAGAGGGTCTTCAGAAGTCACGAATGAGGCATAAAACTTATTGCTAGCAATATTTAGGTGTTACATTAACAAAGAGCAAACAAGGAAAGACAAAGGAGACAAAGGGAAAAAATAATCTATTCTGAACTCATTGTTGAATTGAGATGCTTTTGTGACTCAGAGGGTCTTCAGAAGTCACGTATGAGGCATAAAACTTATTGCTAGCAATTTTTTAGGTGTTACATTAACAAAGAGCAAACAAGGAAAGACAAAGGAGACAAAGGAAAAAGTAAGTGTGGTTGTCTCATATTCAGACTAGAGATACAGTAACTAAAAATTCTTGTGATAACAATTAGCCTATAACTAAGCCAGATTCAAGTGGTGTGACACCTCCCACTGAAAACTAAGAAGTTTCTAGAAAAATGCAGAAGCAACTTTACGGTAATTACTGAAAAAATACATGTATATACTGTAAATAATAATATAAAATTACATGCAAGCATAGGAAATTTAATCTATAAGAAAAATAACAATTCTACACCCCAATGCAACATTGCTGACCATCAACACGCATTTTCACTAGTCTTATATTTATCCCACTTGTATTATCATTAACTACATCCAAATTATAACACTTACCCTTACACTGGGAGCAATTTACATGGGCCAATTAACCTACAAGTCCTCTTACCTTTGGGATATGAGAGGAAATGGGAGCAGTCACAGGGAGAGCATACAAACCCCACATTGGCAGCAGCCGAAGTCAGGATTGAACCTGAGTCTCTGGCACTGTGAGACGGTGGTTCCACTAAGTGTGTCACCCTGTTGCCCAATCATGCGCAGTAACTATGTATCAGCAAACTTGGAGTCTATGAGTTGATAACAGCTAGTTGATAAGGAAGTAGTTCAAGTGATTCATTCTAATTTGGGGGTGGCACGGTAGTGTAGTGGTCAGTGTAATATTATTACAGTGTCAAAGACTGGCGTTCGATTCCCACCACTGTCTGTAAGGAGTTTGTGTCAAAATAGGAGTCAGGTTTAGTATCACCTGCATATGTTGTGAAATTTGTTAACTTAATAGTACAATGCAATACATGATAAATATAAAAAATAAATTACGGTAAGTATATATATGTACATTAAATAGTTAAATTTAAAATAGCGCAGAAACAGAAATAATAAAAGAAATGAGGTAGTGTTCATGGGTTCGATGTCCATTTAGAAGTTGGATGGCAGAGGTGAAGAAGCAGTTTCTGAATCACCGAATGTGTGCCTTCAGGCTTCTGTACCTCCTACCTGATGGTAACAATGAGAAGAAGGTATGTCCTGGACGGTGGGGATCCTTAATGATGGTTGCCGCCTTGCTGAGGCTCTGCTCCTTGAAGATATCTGGGATACTAGGGAGGCTAGTACCCATGATGGAGCTGACTAATTTTACAACTTTCTGCAACTTACTTTGATCCTGCACAGTAGTACCCCCCCCCCCCCGCCAATACCAGACGGTGATGCAGCCTGTCAGAATACTCTCCGCAGTATATCTGTAGACATTTTCGAGTATGCTCTTCCTATGACTGCATGGCTTTCTTCGCGTGCTCCAATTTCCTCTCTTCTCTTCCAAAGATGTGTGTGTTAGTGGGTTAATTGGTCTTATGGGTGTAATTGGGTGGTGTGTGCTCAATGGCCCAGAAGGGTCCGTTACCATGCTGTCTCTCTAAATAAGAAAATAAAATAAATAAAATAATAGAAAGAACACTGACAGCATAAACATTATATTTTAAAAATCCTCTTTAAATTAAGCACAAGTACTAGTTGTTGATGTGGTTTTAAATTACTAAGTTGAACTCCTGGACTGAAAGATTTAAAAGGCTTAGGTCCTCAAAAGGATTAGTGGAGGAGAGCTGAGGGAAAACTCACCTTAAGACTGGGGGGAAGCGAGTGAAGAACTGATTTTATTGCCTAGAACAATGGAAAAAATAGAAACCATCAGAACCTGGAAGAGAACTTGATGAGCTGCAGCCATGGAGGTCAGAAATGGGACCCTTCTGAAAAATATGAACATCATCTCAAGGTACATTTATTACCAAAGTACACATATGCTGCCATGTACAACCCTGAAATTCATTTTCTTGTGGGCGTTTGCAGTAAATACAAAGAAACTGCATATAACAAGACAGAGAATCGATATGCAAAAGACAACAATGCAAATATAAAAAGGAAAAAAATTGACTGATATGGACATAATGAGTCAAATTTACCATAAATTTCTATGATTCTTTACCAAAGAAATTCATACCTTGCTTAGCAGCGCCAAAAACTTCAAGAATTCAGGAAGTTTGCAATTGGATCCTTTTCTGAAGCCAACATGCATTTATTGCCCTAGAGAATGGAAGAGGTTTTGTATTGTCAGTGTTTGCCTTGAGGATGAAAGGAGAGTTGAAAGCCATTAGCCTGAACCATTGACTTTGTTGCCGACTGACAGTAGCCTCCATCACCAAGGACCCCCACCATCCAGGCCATACTCTCTTCTTGCTACTACCATTGAGCAGGAGATAGAGAAACCTTAGTTCCCACACCACCACGTTCAGGAACAGTTATTACCCTACAACCATCAGACTCCTGGACCACAGTGGATAACTTGTTTCACCTCAATACTGAACTGACCTTCGGAGTCACTATCAAGGACTCTACAACTCATGTTCTCAGTATTGTTTATTTATGATTTTTAATTATTTGAATAGCTTGTCTTCTTTTTACATTGAACATTTGTCTTTCTTTATGTATAGTCCTTCATAAATTTTATTGCATTTCTTTATTTTCCTGTAAATGCTTGCAAGAAAAAGCATCTCAAGGCAGTAGATGGTGACATAAACACACTTTAATAATAAATTTACTTTTGACATTTGACTTTTGACTCTGCAGATGCTGCCTGACTTATGGAGCATATCCAGTATTTGCTGGTTAATTTCAGTTTCCTTGCACCTACAATATCTTATTTCCAGCAGATTGATGTGTCCATCTCTGTGAATTGTCTAGTTATTTTCTATACAAATGGAGCAGATCTATTGGATTAATCCATCCTCTCTAATGAGAGTTGTGAGCCAATCAGGTCTTTGTGAGCTGCTGCTGTACATATGTTGTAGTGTGAGGGATGTTTCCTAATGGTCTGATTGGCACTATATGGTTGAACACTCCATTGACTAATACTGCAGCTGCATGAAGGCATTCAGAGAGAATTTCCATGCTCTCATCACTCATGTACCACAGCTTCCAAGGCTTAAGAGGTCAACCTCTCAACGTAGAATGCTAAAGTTCAACCCACTCCAGCACCAACAGCACTTTCCCGGTTAATCTGTTTGATCCTATTGTGAACTCCAAGATAGTGATGGACTGAGCAATGTCTTTGAATCTTCGCTTTCACTGACACAATTACCATGTTAAAGTTAAAACTCCCTTCTTAGTCGATGTACTGAAATATAAGGTAGTTGTTGAAACAGAGTTCAAAGTTCAAAGCAAATTGATTATCAAAGTACATATACATCCCCATATACTCCCCTGTGATTCATTTTCTTGCAGGCATTCACAGTGGAACAAAGTAATACAATAGAATCATTGAAAACTACACACAAAGACTGACAAAAAACCAATGAGCTAAAGAAGACAAACTGTGCAAATATGAAAAAAATTATAACGGTAATTAATAAGTAAGTAAGTAAATAATACTGATAACATAAGTTGTAGAGTCTTTGAAAGTAAGTTGACAGGAAGTTTTGTTCAGGTGTGAAAACGAAATATCGCCAACAGCAAGTTCTACCTTTTTTCCAATTTTGTGTTTCTTGTGTGGGGAATTGGCTCCTGTTCAATAGCTCAGCAGTAATGCTGAGATTGAGAACTCAGGAGCTGATTGAAGCTGTATTCCATCAGTTCGTAGAGAAGCACAAAGTGCTGTGTCAGAATGACCCAAAGGTTTATTTATGAATAAAAGTACTGTATAATGGCTTAACGGCTCAGTTTTCTTTGACCTCAACCTTAACCTTGTGCTGACATAACTGTACCATTTAATTTCGCAAGCTGCAGAACTTGGTATACGATCTAATTGGTTTAACTGTACTTATTACCCTCAAGAGAAAAAATCAGAAACAAAATTCTCAGAAACAAAAAGAAATGAGGTTCCTAAGTATTTCTATAACTTCTGAAGTTGATTTTTACCCTCAAGCTACACTAATAACAGCATCTAGTTCGAAGCTTCAGCTCTCAAGAATAGACAAATGACTCTAGTTTTCTACCAAGGAGAGAGAGCTGCAGTTTACTTGCAGATAGATGGATTGCTTCATAAATCATCCCAGAAGAGACAGGTGAACCTGTAAAGGTTTCACCTGAGGATGGATAGATAATACCACACTTCACCCAAGGACAATAGCTTCTGTGAGCTTATTTTCTTTGAGGAAATGCATGAGCTGTAACTTGGGTGTCTCTTCTGTCCATCTGTGCTGGTGAAAATAAAGCAGAAACATCATCGCATTATTGTTGTAACATTGTCAGAAAACCTTTTGCTCCAAACTGAACATTTGAATTCATCCCATCCTATCGATGGATATCCATGCACCTATTTTATAGTTGTTTGCAAGAATTAGCTAAACTGAGCTGTAAATAATGTGAGCTTCAAATGATAATGCACGGATGTAAAATATATTAGTTTTTAAATATTTTACCGGCATTTTAAAATTAAAAACAGCCTGCATGTTTCTAGTCTTGCCCATTACACACATTACAAATTTACCTGCTCTCTTATGTTTCTTCCAAGAAAAGCTGTGAAACTTAACAATAATTTTGTCATATTTTCCAAACTTCTGATACAATCATAGTAAGCATATTTAGTTCTTTTTGTCTACTTCAGTATGCTTATGCTTGCTAATTATTGGTAAGATGTGAATTGGATAAAGAAGTTAATGACAAAGAAATTTTGCAATTTAATTCAAGAACCATTTGGTAAAGGTAGCACACCTCCTTCTGAGGGAATGCATTATGTTAAATTTTGTAAAATATTGGATGAATGCCTGAATAGTTCAAGATGACAATTTAACTCTTTTTGAACACTTTGCATGTGGACTCTACATGTCTGCTAGTGAGTAATACTTGCAGAGTCTCTGTACAAGGTAGGAAATGTTAATGACTATAAAATGTTTCCTGAATAGCTGCTGGATTCTTTCTTAGTCTCAGGCACCATTAAGATACCAATGTTTGTGAAGTTAGCTTAATGGATTCTTTTTTGGACTCGGACTTATTGTTTATATGTGTAGCCCCCTGGTAAGCCTCTGGCTCGCTCAACTCACTTTCGTCTAGGGGGAGCAGCCTTCGGCCCCGCCAAACTGGGTAATCAAATTTGTGTGGATGCTGTGTGATATACCCCACCTCGCCAAATGGCAGACAATACACCATATGCGATTAAATGATTACACTTTATAGATCTTACTGGAACTATGTAATTAATAGAGATAAAATATAAAAGGAAAATAAAAGGTGCCAGACTTATCAGAGTTCAACCACTTCGTGCACAACAGTTGGAGCTCAATTAACGTAGTCTTCTTTCCACCATTCGATCCCCTCCGACCTCCTCGACTCGCCACCTGGGACCAACCACGGTGTTCGACCAAATGCTCCACACAAGTCTGTCTTCGTTTCCTCTCCTCGCTGAAGACCCTGAGCCTCAGACTCCCGCTCAGGGTCCGTCCCGCCGCCCAGCTTACAGAATCGTGTCTCCTCTCTCTGCCCCCATCCACCTTCTCCCCCAAAGCCCGCGAGAAACAATAGCTTACAGACACACAAGAAAGAATAACATCTATCCCAATTGGTTTGTTGTCTCTTATCAATAATATAACCCAAACAAGCTGTGAAAGAGAAGCACTTTCTCAGCAGTTAACATAACAAAGAAGCCATTTTCATTAGCCTTAGCAGTAACATAAAAGAAGAACCCCCTTACATATGTAATATTAATTTTATTTTGTGAGTCCAAGGAATCTTGTGTCCAAATCATTAGTGGACTAATGGGTGAAGAGTGACAATTAAAGTGTCTAATTGATTTATGTAGGTATGATGAATACTGTGCTAATAAACAGAAAGTTTGAATGTAAGAAACCAGGTTGAGTTAATGGCATGACAACAAAAGAACAAAAGAGTTTGTCTGTTTCCGGATGTCTTTCTACGCTTGTGAAACTCATATTTATTGGGGTACCTTTCCCGGTTTCGTTGTACTATGCCCATACTGTTGTAATCAGTGCCTGGGTCCCAGGGGTGGTTTCATGAGTGAGTTGGAATTCAGAGCTCCCCCAACAACAGCAACAATCAAGTGGTGACTAAGAATTGTGAGCCCTGAAACCTTTGTGGAAATCTTTGTGAATTGTTAGTACAAGGCTTGATTGCATTCTCTCTATTCATAGTCATAGTCATAGTCATACTTAATTGATCCCAGGGGAAATTGGTTTTCGTTACAGTTGCACCATAAATAATAAATAGTAATAGAACCATAAATAGTTAAACAGTAATATGTAGATTATGCCAGTAAATTATGAAATAAGTCCAGGACCAGCCTATCGGCGCAGGGTGTCTGACCCTGCAAGGGAGGAGTTGTAAAGTTTGATGGCCACAGGCAGGAATGACTTCCTATGATGCTCTGTGCTGCATCTCGGTGGAATGAGTCTCTGGCTGAATGTACTCCTGTGCCCATCCAGTACATTATGTAGTGGATGGGAGATATTGACCAAGATGGCATGCAACTTAGACAGCATCCTCTTTTCAGACACCACCGTCAGAGAGTCCAGTTCCATCCCCACAACATCACTGGCCTTAAGAAATGAGTTTGTTGATTCTGTTGGTGTCTGCTACCCTCAGCCTGCTGCTCCAGCACACAACAGCAAACATGATAGCACTGACCACCACAGACTCGTAGAACATCCTCAGCATCATCCGACAGATGTTAAAGGACCTCAGTCTCCTCAGGAAATAGAGACAGCTCTGACCCTTCTTGTAGACCGCCTCAGTGTTCTTTGACCAGTCCAGTTTATTGTCAATTCGTATCCCCAGGTATTTGTAATCCTCCACCATGTCCACACTGACTCCCTGGATGGAAACAGGGGTCACCGGTACCTTAGCTCTCCTCAGGTCTACCACCAGCTCCTTAGAGAGCTATTGAGAGACTCATGAAAAATGAACATTGTTGCAAGATAAGGGGCAAGTCATTTAAGACTGAGGTGAGTAGCTAGTTATTCTCTCATAGAGAGTGAACAGCAGGAATTATTTACCTCAGAGATTTGGCACAGAAAAGGGGTTGAGGCTAACATAGATCAGTTAAGACCATATTGAATGACAGATGAGGCTTGGGGGGCATGATGGTCTCTTCCTGGTCCTTACAGATTGTGTCCTTTCAGGTGCACTCTGCTATTAAATAAGGATATTCTCTTGACTATCCTGTCTAAAGTTTATCCCTCAGCTAGCAAACCATATAAAATTAAACTATTCATCATTTTATTACTGTTGGACTTTGTTCTGTAAATGTTGGTTCCTACAGGGTCCTACTTTACAGGAACACTATGTTGTCATTAAGTATATTGGATATGCAGAGACAATATATAGAAATGCTCAAGAACATTGTTTAGGTTGAGCTTGAGGTTACATGAACAATTCCAGTGTCTATATTAAAGAAAGAATATTAAGGTCCAAAATGATAAAGATTAACTAGAATGATATCAGAACAGAGAGATTACATCCATTAGAAATGATTGTCCAAAATATTTTCATTCCCTCTATAAAAAGCTACCGTTTAATCTGTTAGAGGTCTTTAAGGTCATTGAAGTGTTTGATGAGAATGAAATGGAGAAAATGTTTCCACTTGAAAGAAGCAAGAAACTTGACTGATAGGAACCCACTGAGAGGAGTATGTGGGTTCAAAGTTCAAAGCAAATTCAGTATCAAAGTACTGTATATATCGTCATCATTTCTTGTGGGTATGCTCAATAAATCCGTAATAGAATAATAACCATAATGGAATCAATGAAATACTGCACCAATTGGGCTTTTGACCAGGGTGCAAAAGACAGCAAACTGTGGAAGTACAAAATGAAAGAAATAATAATAATAAATAAATAAGCAATAAGTACTGAGAACATGAGAAAAAGAATACTTGAAAGTGAGACCATAAGTTGTGGGAATGTTTCAATAATGGGACAAGTGAAGTTGAATGAAGTCATCCCCTTGGTTCAAGAGCCTGAAGGTTAAGGGGTAATAACTGTTTCTGAACCTGGTGGTGTGAGTTTCGAGGCTCCTGTGCCTTCTTCTTGATGGCAACAGTGAGCAGAGAGTATGATCTGAGTAGTGGAGTCCCTGCTGATGGACGTTGCTTTCCTGCAATAATACTCTGTGTAGATGTGCTCAAAGGTGGTGAGGGCTTTATCCGAAATGGACTGGGTTGTATCCACTACTTTTTTTAGAATTTTCCATTCAAGGACTTGCCACCACACATCTACAGAAGTTTGTCAAAGTTTTAGATGTCATGCTGAATCTTCGAAAGCTCCTAAGGAAGTAGAGGCGCAGCGTGCTTTCTTTGTAATCGTACTTACGTGCTGGGCCCAGGACAGGTCAGCCTAAATATCACCAAGGAATATAAAGTTGCTGACCATCTCCATCTCTGATCCTCAAGTGAGGACTGGCTCATAGACCTTGATGAGCAGATTGAAAGGGTGAGGAAGGGAAAAGAAACTGGGTGGGAAGGAGTGGGGTGGGGATGGGGTGGTAATTATGTCCACATCCTATTAAATACAGCCTTTTGTTGTCTCCACATTTCATCCTTCCCCTTCACCACCTTGTACAGTCTATCTCTCCTCTTTCAGTCTTGATGAAGGGTTTTGATCTAAAATGACAACTGCCCATTTCCCTCCACCAGTGCTGGCCGAGCTACTGAGTTCCTTTAGAAGTTTGCTTCTTGATCAGAAAACACACACTATTGTTAAACCTTACATAATTCCAGGTGGAAATGACCTCCTAAACTGAAGCTAAATTGTAAATTCAGCAACCCAATGATATTTGCAAATAGAAGAATCAGAAATAGAGATTGAAACACAGAAACTCAGAAGAATTATACTGCATTTAGTGGATAGTGGGAAAATCAGCTTATTTGCATCCATTAGACCAGTTGATTTTATTGGAAGAATGCTAAACATCCTCTCATGAAATTTCTCAGTCCATTACAGTAATGGAGGCGGTTGAATGCTTAAGCAGTAGTACAATTCTCTGTCAATAAATGCCCCTGGTTCAAATGGAAACACATCGCTTCCAGATGTGGGGCTCCACAGGGGACTGTCTTGTCTCCCTTTCTCTTCATCATTTACACCTCGGACTTCAACTACTACACAGAGTCTTGTCATCTTCAGAAGTTTTCTGATGACTCTGCCATAGTTGGATGCATCAGCAAGGGATATGAGCTCGAGTACAGGGCTACTGTAGGAAACTTTGTCACATGGTGTGAGCAGAATTATCTGCAGCATAATGTGAAAAAGACTAAGGAGCTCTTGGTAGACCTGAGGAGAGCTAAGGTACCGGTGACCCCTGTTTCCATCCAAGGGGTCAGTGTGGACATGGTGGAGGATTACAAATACCTGGGGATATGAATTGACAATAAACTGGACTGGTCAAAGAACACTGAGGCGGTCTACAAGAAGGGTCAGAGCCGTCATTTCCTGAGGAAACTGAGGTCCTTTAACATCTGCCAGACGATGCTGAGGATGTTCTACGAGTCTGTGGTGGCCAGTGCTATCATGTTTGCTGTTGTGTGCTGGGGCAGCAGGCTGAGGGTAGCAGACACCAACAGAATCAACAAACTCATTCGTAAGGCCAGTGATGTTGTCGGGATGGAACTGGACTCTCTGACGGTGGTGTCTGAAAAGAGGACGCTGTCTACGTTGCATGCCATCTTGGTCAATGTCTCCCATCCACTACATAATGTACTGGGTGGGCACAGGAGTACATTCAGCCAGAGACTCATTCCACCGAGATGCAACACAGAGCGTCATAGGAAGTCATTCCTGCCTGTGGCCATCAAACTTTACAACTCCTCCCTTGGAGGGTCAGACACCCTTCCCCCTATAGGCTGGTCCTGGATTTATTTCATAATTTACTGGCATAATTTACATATTACTATTTAACTATTTATGGTTCTATTACTAGTTATTATTTATGGTGCAACTGTAACGAAAACCAATTTCCCCCGGGATCAATAAAGTATGACTATGACTATGACTATGAATATTTTTCATTCCTGCACCCATGTTATAAAAACAGATATTTTATAGGTAGAGATTTTAAAAAGGAGCTTTTCAGGGATTTCAGCTTTTTCCAGAGGTACAGGAGGCCTCACGCTGGTCAGGGAGTGAGAAATTTAAGGAGCTTTTGCGAGATTTTGGCTTTTTTTTGGTAGAGTAGTTATGATTCATTAGTAAGGGCAAACAAAAACAAGGCAGCGCCAAGCAGAGCGGGCATCGGGTAAGTGTTAGAGTGGAGAGGCTTTGGCTCATCAGGTTTCATCGAGAATAGGTTTGAGTGAGGTACATATCTGGCAAGTTTCTTAGAACCATAGAACACTACAGCACAGGAAACAGGCCATTCGGCCCTTCTAGTCTGTGCCGAAACATTATTCCGCTAGTCCCATTGACCTGCATCTAGTCCATAACCCTCCAGACCTTTCCCATCCATGTACCTACTCAATTTATTCTTAAAACTTAAGAGTGAGCCCACACTTACCACATCAGATGGCAGCTCGTTCCACACTCCCACCACTCTCTGAGTGAAGAAGTTCCCCCTAATATTCCCTTAAACCTTTCCCCTTTCACCCTAAAGCCATGTCCTCTCGTATTTATCTCTCCTAATCTAAGTGGAAAGAGCTTATTCACATTTACTCTGTCTATACCCCTCATAATTTTGTAAACCTCTATCAAATCTCCCCTCATTCTTCTACGCTCCAAGGAATAAAGTCCTAACCTGTTCAATCTTTCCCTGTAACTCAACTCCTGAAGACCTGGCAACATCCTAGTAAATCTCCTCTGCACTCTTTCAATCTTACTGATATCCTTCCTATAGTTAGGTGACCAGAACTGTGCACAATATTCCAAATTTGGCCTGACCAATGTTTTGTACAACCTCCCCATAACATCCCAACTCCTGTACTCAATACTTTGATTTATGAATGCTAGGATGCCAAAAGCCTTCTTTACAACCCTGTCTACCTGTGACACCACTTTCAAGGAATTATGTACCTGAACTCCCAGATCTCTTTGTTCCTCTGCACTCCTCAGTGCCCTACCATTTACTGTGTATGTCTTACCTTGATTCGTCCTTCAAAAATGCAACACCTCACACTTGTCTGCATTAAATTCCATCTGCCATTTTCTGGCCATTTTTCCAATTGGTCCAGATCCATCTGCAAGCTTTGAAAGCCTTCCTCGCTGTCCACAACACCTCCAATCTGAGTGTCATCAGCAAACTCGTTGATCCAATTTACCACATTATTATCTAGATCATTGATATAGACAACAAACAACAATGGTCCCAGCACAGATCCCTGAGGCACACTACTAATCACAGGCCTCCAGTCTGATAAGGATTCATCCACTACCACTCTCTGTCTTCTCCCACACAGCCAGTTTCGAATCCAGTTTACAACCTCTCCATGGATACCTAGTGTCTGAACCTTCTGAACTAACCTCCCATGTGGGACCTTGTCAAAGGCCTTACTAAAGTCCATGCAGGCCACATCCACAGCCTTTCCTTCGTCTACTTTCTTCGTAACCTCCTCGAAAAACTCTACAAGATTCGTTAAACACGATCTACCACACACAAAGCCATGCTGACTATCCTTAATCAGCCCTTGGCTGTCCAAATACTTGTATATCCAATCTCTCAGAACACCTTCCAATAACTTACCTACTACTGATGTCAGGCTCACCAGCCTGTAGTTACCTGGTTTACTTTTGGACACTAGTCTCTCTCTTCGTTTTTTGTCTGTTAGTACTTGTAAGGATAACTCTAGGGGCTGTACTGTGTACTTTCTGTGAGATGTGGGATGCTGGGAGACTGCCAGCGTCCCAGGTAACCCCCATCTGCACCAGGTTCATGGAGCTGCAGATCCTCAGAGAACGTGTCAAGGAACTGGAGACGTAGCTTGATGACCTCCAGCTCAAACAGGAAACTAAGGAGATGATCGATAGGAGCTAAAGGGAGGTAGTCACCCCCAAGTTGCAGGAGGCACGTAGCTGGGTGACTGTCACGGGAGGAAAGGGAAATGGGCAGCCAATACAGAGTACCCCTGTGGCTGTTCTCATAAACAATAGGTGTTTTGTTTTGGATACTGTTGAGGGTGACAACCTACCGGGGTTGTGGGTGGGGGAGAGCTAAAGCACCTAGGTCTCCGGCACCGAGTCTGGCGGCAGCTCAGAAGACGGGGGGGGGGGGGGCGCGGTGAAAGAGAACTGCAGTAGTGACAGGTGATTCCATAGTTAGAGGAGTAGACGCAAGATTCTATGACGCAAGATGGAGATAGCCAGATGGTATGTTGTCTCCCAGGTATAAAGGTCAGGGATATCTTGGATTGGGTTCATGACATTCTAAAGGGGGAGGGTGAGCAGCCAGAATTGGTACATATTGGCAGCAAAGACATAGGTAGGAAAAGCGAGGAGGTTCTGAAGAGAGAATTTAGGGAGTTAGGGAGAGCGCTGAAAAGCAGGACCTCCGGGGTAGTAATGTCTGGATCACCGAAAGTGCCGTATATCAGTGATGATAAGAATAGGATGATTTGGCAGAAAATGCATGGCTGAAAAACTAATGCAGAGAGCAGGGTTCAGATTTCTGGATCACTGGGATCTCCTCTGGGGAAGGTATGCCCTGTACAAAAGGGACGGGTTACACCTGAACCCAAGAGGGACCAATATCCTGGCAGAAAGGTTTGCTAGAACTATTGGGGAGGGTTTAAACTAATTTGTCAGGGATATAGGAACAGGAGTGATAGGGCAGAGGGTAGGACTGTTGGTTTACAAGCAGAGACAGTCTGTAGTGAAGCTCTCAGGAAGGACAGGCAGATAATAGGGCCAAATTGCAGTCAGAGGGATGAGTTGAAGTCGTCTAAAAACAGGAAAAAAGTTGAAAGGGGTGCTGAATACAGAACTGAAAGTGTTATATTTGAATGCACACAGTATATGGAATAAGCGGGATGGTCTTGTAACTCAGTTAGAGATTGGCAGGTATGACCTTGTGAGCATCACTGAGTTGTGGCCATAAAAAGATTATAGTTGGGAGCTTAACATACAAGGATACACATTGAATCAAAAGGACAGACAGGTAGCAAGAGGAAGTGGTGTGACTGTTGGCAAAAAAATGAAATCAAATTGTTAGAAAGAGGTGACAGGATCGGAAGATGTAGAATCATTGTGGTTAGAGTTAAGAAACTGCAATAGCAAAAAGACCATGATGAGAGTTATATACAGGCATTCGAACAGTAGCCAGGATGTGGGCTACAAATTACAATGGGAGAGAGAAAGGACATGTCAAAAGGGCAGTGTTACAATAGTCATGGGGGATTTCAATATGTAGATAGATTGGGAAAATTAGGTTGGTGCTGGATCCCAAGAGAGAAAATTTGTAGAATACCTACAGGATGGCTTTATAGAACAGCTAGTGGCTGAGCCCACTAGGGGAATCAGCTCTTCTGGATTAAGTGTTGCACAATGAACCCGATTTGATTAGGGAGCTTAAGGTAGAGGAACTCTTAAGAGACAGTAATCATAATATGATAGAATTCACCTTGCAGTTTGAGAGGGAGTGACTAAAGTCAAATGTATCAGTATTACAGTGGAGTAAAAGGAATTATAGAGGCATGAGAGAGGAGCTGGCCAAAATTTTGTTGGAAGGAGACACTAGCAGAGATGATAGCAGGTGAGCAATGGCTGGAGTTACTGGGAGCAATGCAGAAGGTGCAGGATAGAAAAGTTCCAAAGAAGTATTCTAAAAGCAGAATGATGCACTGTGGAAGATCCTAGTAGTATGCCAGAAGTTCAAGAGTATTGGGGGAAGAAGTAAGTGCAGTTGCTATTTCTAAGGAGAAGGTGCTGGGGAAACTGAAAGGTCTGAAGGTAGATAAGTCACCTGAGCCAGATGGAGTACACCACAGGATCCTGAAAGAGATAGCTGAAGAGATTGTGGAGGCATTAGGAATAATCTTTCAAGAATCAACAGATTCTGGCATGGTTCCGGAGGACTGGAAAATTGCAAATGTCACTCCACTCTTCAAGAAGGCAGGGAGGCAGAAGGAATGAAATTATAGGCCAATAGTTGGGAAGGTGTTGGAGTTGATTGTTAAGAATGTGGTTTCAGAGTACTTGGAGGCACATGATAAAAAAAGGAAAAATCAACATAGTTTCCTTAATGGAAAATGTTGCCTGACAAATCTACAGGAATTCTTTGAGGAAATAACAAGCAGGACTGACAAAGGGGATCGGTGGAAGTTGTTTATTTGGATTTTCAAAAGGTCTTTGACAGGTGCCACACATGAGGCTGCTTAACAAGGTAAGACCCCATGGTATTACGTGAAATTTACCAGCATTGATAGAGCAGTGGCTGATTGGCAGGAGCTAAACTGTGGGAATAGAGGGAACCTTTTCTGATTAGCTGCCAGTGACGAGTGGTGTTCTGCTGGGGTCAATGTGGGATCACTTCTTTTTATGTTGTATGTCAATGATTTGGATGAAGGAATTGCTGGCTTTGTGGCCAGGTTTGCAGATGATACAAGATAGGTGGAGGGGCAGGTAGTGTTGAGGAAGCAGGGAGCCTGCAGAAGGACTTGGACAGATCAGGAGAATCTGATGGAATCTAATAGTCAGGGCATGAAAAGTTACGGAGAGAAGAGCTTGAATAGGTTTGAAAAGGAAATGGATCAGCCATGATAAAACGGTGGAGCAGACTCGATGGGCTGAATCTAAAGTGATAATGGAATAGAATACAGTGTAGGGAAGTGTATGGTCATGCACTTCAGTAGAACAAATAAAAGCATAGAATGTTTTCTATACAGGGAGAAAATTCAAAAATCAGATGTGTATAGGGACTTGGGAATCCTCATGCAGGATTCTCTAAAGGTTAATTTGTATATTGAGTTAGTGGTGAGGAAGGCAAATGCAATATTAGCTTTCATTTTGGGAGGACTAGAATATAAAATTAAGGATGTGCTGCTGAGGCTTTATAAGAACCCAAAGCCTCACTTGGAGTATTGTGGGCAGTTTTGTGCCCCCATTTAAGAAGGTATGTGCTGGCATTGGAGAGGATTCTGAGCAGGTTCATGAAAATGATTCCGGAAATGAAAGGCTTATTGTATGAGGAGCGATTGATGGCTCTGGGTAATTACTCACTGGGATTTAAAAGAATTACGAGAGGGAGGGGTCCTCATTGAAACCTGTTGAATGTTGAAAGGCCTAGATAGAGAGTATGTGGAGAGCATGTTTCCTATGGTGGAGTTATCCAGGACCAAAGAGCTACCTCAGAATAGAGGGATGCCCATTTAAAACAGAGATGAGGAGGAATTTCTTTAGGCAGAGGGTGGTGAATCTGTGGAATTCTTTGCCACAGGTGGCTATGGAGGCCTTGTCATTGGGTGTATTTAAGTTGGAGGTTAATAGGTTCTTGATTAGTCAGGGTATGAAAAGTTATGGAGAGAAGAGCTTGAATAGGGTTGAAAAGGTAATGGATCAGCCATGATAAAATGGTGGAGCAGACTCAATGGCCTATCAAATATGTCTTACGGTCTATTTGGATAATTCAAGGGGGCATAATTTTAAGGTAACTGGAGGAAAGTATAGCGGGGAATGTCAGAGGTAAGTTTTTCTACACAGAGAGTGGTGAGTGCATGGAATACCCTGCCAGGGGTGGTGGTAGAGCAGATACATTAGGGGCATTTAAGAACCTCTTAGAGAGACATATGGATAATAGAAAAATGGAGAGCTATGTAGGAGGGAAGAGTTGGATTAATCTTAGAGTAGTTTAAAAGGTCAGCACAACATTGTGAGCCAAAAGCCATGTACTGTTCTATGTTCCCTACGAATCAAGAACCTATCAGCCTCTGCTTTAAATACACTCAATGATTTGGCCTCCACAGCTGTTCGTGGCAATGAATTGAACACATTCAGCAATTTATATCTCTAACTATAATCTAAGAAAATTATATTTAACTATATCGCATCAAATGATTATATTTGGACATCTTTTCTCATCATTAAATTTTATGTCTTTAATGATGTGTTTTTATTTAAATCAGTGAGTTTACAACAAAACTGCTTGCTTTATTATACCTGTTGGCCAAAGTGATGAGTGAACTGCTATCTATACAAATGTCCACTTCAGCTTGATTCACAACAACAAAACCTCAGTGAACCCCACCCCCCACCAGCTAGAACTCAGCTGTTAACATTATCAATTGATAGCCAGAAGTAAACTGCAGCTGAAATCTATCAGCAACATTATGTCATCTTGTGAAAACAATTACAAATCATGTGTATAATATATCACACATTAAATCTCTAGGAGTCCACATTGAATTCATTTGTGGTGAAAATATTCAATATCATGCTTTTCTTATTGGCTTACATGAGCAATTTAACTATATTGATTTCCTGAAATAAAGACCATGCAGAAACTCACAGCAGTCCCTTGAAACATTGGAATTTTAACCATTAACTTACCCCCACTTTGTTTCTTCAACAGGGCTCAGCCAATATTCCATGTTCTGTTTCAGATAAATACACAGTCACACATAAAAGGGCTTGCATTTATATAGCACCTTTCTTGGCTGCAGAGAGACTCTCAGTCAGACTAAGTTCTATCAAAGGGTAGTTTCCAAAGTACTGTGATAGTTTGCAGTCTCAATCGTACTCCCATCTGCCATTTATCTGCCCATTCCCCAACACATTGGTTCTATTGTCACACTTACTGAGGTACTGTGAAAAATTTTGTTTCACATGCCATCCTTACAGATCATTTCGTCACATCACTGCATTGAGAGAGTACAAGGGAAAACAAGAACAGAATCCAAAATGAAGTGTGACAGTTGCAGAGAAGGTACAGTGCAGGCAGATAATATAGTGTAGAGCCATGTCGGGGTTTATTGTGAGGTCATCTTAGCATACATGTAGTCTATTAAATAGTTTTATGGCAGCAGGATAGAAGCTGTCTTTGGGTCTGATGGTACATTCTTTCAGGAGATGTTTACCTTCCTTAAAGAACTTCCCTTCTCAGTGTTTTGTTTTTAAGTTTTAGGTAACTGATATTGCAAGTATCATGTCCTGAAGCCCATTTCATTCCATTTTAAAGCCTTTGTACACCATTTTCAACTCCAGGTCACCTTCATCCAATCAGAACCAACCCCTGACTCACCAATTAGCTGATCTTAACCCCTACCAAAGCCCACCCTCCCCCATCATGCTAAAATGGGGGCCTGCTTTCCGCTGGTTCCTCCTCCACTAACTCCCTGTAACCTGAGACACAAAATCCATAACCTATAATCTATAACTGGCAACCTATGTGACAACTCACAGATTTCTCCACAATTAACCTAGTGAGAAAGGAAATGGCCTTGCCACAAACTACAATGGCAAGGCTTTTCCGACTGGTACAATCACACTGGGCCTTGCTCACCATGGAATATTAAAGTGGTGGGAGTTTGCATGAAATACGTTGATCCTCTCTGTCCTTCCAGTGGATAAGATTTTCTAGGCTTCAGACTACTCTCATTGTCATGTTATTTTTAAATAATCCGTTCAGTTTCCCTGAATTATTCTTTAATGCTCCAGTGAGAGTGGATTTTGCTATAATCTCCTTCCAAACATACAGCAATAAAACTATCCATGTTCATTCTAAGTGGAAGTCTTATAGTTAATAGAAAATTGAGGGGTTCATTTCTTGATTCTTAGCTGAATTCAAATCCAGCTTCCAACAGTATCTCCTTGGGTCTGACAGCATCTATGGAATCAGAAGGTATAAGGTGAGCAGGTCAAGACTTTGCATTAGGACTGGACCTGAGAATGTGTAAATTGATGTAAAAAAAACTTGGAAGAAGAGTGACTGACTGTAGTAAAATATAAACTTTTTAACAATAAAACAAGAAAATCATTAATCTGCTTGCAATTGGTAGGATCATATTTTCAAAGGTGACTTGCATAAGTGCCACTGTAGATATGAACAACTGTGGCAGACCCAGATGTGCTGACTTTAGGTACAAATCAATGAAGATAAGATGAATAAATGAATTCTAATCTAGACAAGTGATGTTTACTTTTGTTTTTGAATAGCAAATACTGAAAGTAAAGATTCCCAATTCCATCAATGCACAACAGCTTCTCCTTTACATCAAAATTGTGGATTATAAAGAAGGAAGATAAACACTAAAATATTGTGAAAATCAGCAAGGGGAAAACTTATTCTAATTATGAATAGTCATTAGATTGGAGCCAATAAACACAGGAAAATTGGCTTGGCTTGAAAGGGCTGCGTAGCAGAGGTAGCAACGTCAATGTTGTAATTGTGAAGGGAAATAGATAATGTCAGGAGCCAGATGAAACTGCTGGAATCTAGCACAAAAGAACAGAATGCTAGAACTTAGTGGCTCAGGCAGCACCTGTGGAAGCTAAAATGTGTAAAGGATGTAAAGGAGAAGCTATTGTGCATCTATAGAATTAGGACTCTTTGTTTTGAGTATTTGCTATTTGAAAATAAAAGTAAACATCACTTGTCCCCAAAGAGCACCTCCGTCCGCCAGAAAAAGCGGCTCCCAGTGGCCACCCATTTTAATTTCATTTCCACTTCCCATTCCCATTCTGACATGTCAGTCCATGGCCTCCTCTACTGCCGCAATGAGGTCACACTAGACACCAACCTGATGGCATGAAAATCGATTTCTCGAACTTGCGTTAACGAGCCTCCCCACTCCCTCACCGTTCTCCGTTCCCATTTCCCTCTCACCTTATCTTCTTACCTACCTATCACCTCCCTCCCTCTGGTGCTCCTCCTTCTTTTCTTTCTCCCATGGCAACTGTCCTCTCCTATCAGATTCCCCCTTCTCCAGCCCTGTATCTCTTTCACCAATCAGCTACCCAGCTCTTTACTTTGCCCCTCCCCGTTTCACCTAGTGGTTCTTCCTCCCCTCCCCCAAATTTTTTACTCTGACTCCTCATCTTTTTTTCCAGTCCTGATTAAGGGTCTCAGCCCATGTCGACTGTACTCCTTTCCGTAGATGCTGCCTGGCCTGCTGAGTTCCTCCAACAGTTTGTGCGTATCTCTTGTCTCCATAAGAATTCATTTATTCAGTTTATCCTCATTGTCCTGCACCTACATCTGGGTCTGACGCATTTGTCCATATCTACAGTGGCATTTATTCAAGACACCTTTAAAAATATGTACTTATGAACTGCAACAACCAGTTGTAAGTAGATTAAAGATATGTTTTTTATTTTAAAAAATGTTCATTCTTTTCTACAGTCAAAGTCATTCTTCTTCCGAGTAAATTCTTCTCCATGTTTGACCTAAACTGCAAAGTTTCTCTGGGGAGCAATGGAGATTGAAAATCAGACTGAACCCTATTTGTTCCTTTGGGGCTTCATCAGTTTTCAGCTCCTGGTTGAGTGTTACAGGGAACTTCTCATCCAGGTCATTTGACAATCAAAGTGGTAATGTATTGTTTAGACGCAAACATGTAGCCATGTGCCCAACTTTGCAACAAATAGCACACTGTAAATGTCATTCAACATTCTTGAATCTATACAGTTGATAACATAAGAGATTCTGCAGACGCTGGAAATCCAGAGTAATGGACAAAATGCTGGAGGAACTCAGCAGGTCAGGCAGCGTCTATGGAGAGGAATAAACAGTTGACATTTTGGGACAAGACAGTGATGAATGTCCTGATGAGGGTACCAGCTCTTTATCCCTCTCTATAGATGCTATAAAACAGATGTTAAAGTTGAACATGCTTACAGCCAGTTTTCTTTCCTGCTGCTGTAAGATTCAAATTGTTTTTGCTGCTGTCCATTATCTCACAAAAAGATCATTAGAGTCAAGTAATTGCTTCTTATTTAGTTAGCTATGTTCCGCAAGTCACTAAAACATAATGTAATGCAACGACCGTCGACAGACTGACTCAGGTATCATACAACATGGAAATGGGCCTTTCAGCCCATCGAGTGCACATCATTTATACCAATGCTACACTTGTTCCAATGTTTATTCTCATTATATACCCATCAACCTGACCCAGTCTCTAGCACTCACCTACACATTGGGGACATTTTTCTGTAGTCAATTAACCTATCAACACCAACTTCTCTGGGATGTGAAAGGAAGCCTAAGCCCCCAGTGAAAACCTATGCCAGGTTGTCAGGCAGCTCTACAGGATACGCCAATGTGCTACTCAGAGTTAAAGGAATGAGTTCCAAAGAAACATCAAAATGAATTCAAGCAACATCATTTGGCTAAATGCTACTCATTTTTTTTTTGTTCCTGTTCAAGCAAGATTCAAAGCTTGAGCTTTATGATTTGTGGTAAAGGATGTAAACAAAGCAACATATAACAAATGCAGTGCTGTGCAAAAGTCTTAAGCACATATAAATATAGCTAGGACGTCTATGAGTTTTGCATAGTGCTGTATTTGTCAATGTGGAGTGGAGAGCAAGTTAGTACATCCAGTAGGAGCAAAGGATGTTGGGAATGATGAGGGTGGAGCACCACAGGAGGGGTGTGGGGCAGGTGGCAGAGAAGGAGAGCTAGGGCAGGGTGTGGCTTGAGTGCAAACATACCACCCCTGAGACTCCAGGTAAGGTAATTAGATTCCAAACAATTGGCTTATTGATCATTACAGAATATCTCTCTGGTGCGTCTGGCTCCCTTCCCTCCACCTTTCCCTTTTCCCAACCATGATTCCCGTCTCCCTACCTCTTTCCCAATCTCAGTCCACAAAAGAGAATCATATCAGAATCAGGTTTATCATCAATCAGATATGTCATGAAATTTGTTTTTTTCATGGCAGCAGTACAGTGCAATACATAAAATCACTAAGATTGTTTAATAGCATTTACAGTATGCCATCTGTTGCAAAATTGGGCACATGGCTACACATTTGAATCTGAACAATACATTTCAACCATAACTCTCAAAAGATTAGGATGAGAACTCTTAGGCACATATATATAGCTAGGGCGCCCAAGTCTTTTGCACAGTACGGTATTTAATTCTGGTTTAGATAGCAGGAAATCTTGACTGGATTAGGGTGTAGGATTGTTATTTTTCTTGTAGGTTCACTTTCCTATGTTTGTTTGTAGTTTTATATAATCATCTATATACAGTACACGTAATTGTTCAGTGAATCTTCCAGTAATTATGGTACAATTGCTTCTGTATTTTTCCAGATATTTTCAGTAGCAGTTGTCACATCACTTGAATCTGGCTAATTTATAGGTTAATTGTTATCACTGGAATTTTTGTTATCCCTATTCTGAGCATAAGACAACCACAACTGTTTTCATTTGTCCTTCTCTTTGTTCTCTCCACTCTCTCCTTGTTCTTCGTCCATGCCACTTTCAATAAGATGGCCTCAAGCAATATGTTTTATGCTTCATTCGTGATTTCCAAAGAACCTTTGGATCACAAGAGCATCAGGATCCAACAAAGATCAAGAATAAAATCAGAGCCAAGACTAAATGAATATTAATTATAAATGGACCATGATACATTATTAATTATGAAAAGCAGAAGAGGAAAGAGCCTCAAAGGGCTGAATGGGTTTATCACATTCCTAACATTTTCTTAATAAATTGATAATAAGGACCAGATAACAGTAAAAATAAATGCTCTGAACACATCATTAGCACAGAGTGTCATGATGGCTTTGTACCTTTAGTTAAGTCTGAGACTCTGGCTTAATGTTGTATTCTTGTCACTGAGTGAGACAGCATGGTTTTGAACATTGCTCCAAGAGTGGGGAATGGACCTCAGGTATGGAGGTCTGGATTGATATACCATAGGAGTAATGTGTGGATGACACTGATCTACTCGTTTATACCTGCACGGCACAATTTCACTCTGTGGGATATAAGCCCATTAAACCCTTATTGGGTCTACATCCCTTTACAAACTGTCATAAAATAACCAGTGCATTCTCATGGTTCATCTGTCAATCAGTCTGCAAGTCCTTCCTCTACCTCAGTGGCATTGGGTATGAACATATTAGAAGAACTACCATTACATCAACTTAATCGCTGGTCTTGAACTGGATAGATAAACATTCCTAAGAAGCCAATTAACAAATTTTACAAAGAACACACAGCAATTTATATCCCTTGCAGAAATGGAGCCTAGCTGTGGTGTGCTGTATAACAACAAGCATTGATTTGAATTGTCTCCGCCTTCTCCACAGTTTTCTTGAATACTGAAGTAATGATGTCATCAGAACATATTTCTTGTCCTTCTAATTTCCTTCATTCCACTGAAAATATGCTTAGAACTCACGATGTACCCCTTTCTGTTTAAAATGTTGACAGATATAATGCAAATGATGCATTTTCAAATACTATTTAATGGTGTCAATTTTATTGGTTTTGCTTTATGATAGGGTTGACCAGGTAACTTTTGTTTTAGAAGAGTTTCCGACTAGTGAGGAAGTATTCTACGAAATCAGTGAAGATGCCATCAAGCATTAATCAGGGTTTATTCAAAAACATTGAATTTAATTCAATTACACCAAAGAATTACCTATAAGAGTCTGTAATTAAGTAGGTAAGCTATCCTTTCTTTTTACAGGAGAATTAAACCCACCATCCCCTCCCCAATCACCTTCCAATGGTGGGGACCTATGGTATCTAAGTGGGCATGTGTTATTCGGAGCACTCCTTCTAAGGAAGGGCCATGCAATTTGAGAAAAAAGTGACTAACATTGCCCCTAGAAACTGTTTAAGAACATTTCTCAATACCTCTGCCTGTAATTCTTGTTAGGGATTATTCTGGAATTATGTGAACACAGAAGATATTGTAATATTTCAAAGAAGTACCGGTCTTCCGTTCTTAATGTGGATTATAAATTGCAGACAGAAAATTGAAGTTGAAAGCATACCTTTGCACTCACATGAGAGAATCTGCAGATGCTGGTGTCACGAACCCCATAGCGGGTTGAAAAGGACCAGCAGAAATGGAACACACCTGGTTTACTATAAATTAAGACTATATTTATTCCTACTACGAATTAATATCATTAAACTGAATAATACAATAATACAATATAGGTTATAAACTATTATATATATATATATATATATATATATATCTGTAAATGTGTGTGTGGATACAAAAATAATAGTCCGGGAGGTAGATATCAGTCTTACGGTGTCAGGTAAGTTTAAGCAGTTCAGTTCACTTTGTGTTGCGTTGAGTTGAATTGATGGAGAGAGAGAGAGTTAATTGAGTTGATGTTCAAGTTGGCAACTTTAGTTGTTCTTGCTTCCGAAGTCTTCAGTGTCACTTTGTGTGACCCCCACACAGACACAGATGGACAGAGCTCCTTCTAGGGAACAGTCTACTAACCCACGGCACAGGTTCACCAACAGCAGACCCCCACAGGCAAACTCTTACCTGCACTGGTAATCACGGGTCGAAATTAATCGGTCCGTCGCCTCCAACTTCGTGGTGGTCTTAAACTCCACCAGTGGTTTCTCGGGTAGCTTCTGCCATTATCAGACCGAAGGATCAACTTTTTATAATCCATCCAAAATTCCAACGTCCATTAGCTCAACCACTCTGAGCTGTTACCATGGTGACTTCCCAGCTCGTGTCTCAGCTCGCGTCGTACTCTCCCTCTCTTTTAATTGCCTCCTTGTTCATTAGACTGCTGAACTTTCTAGCAGTTTCTCACCTGCGTGACACTGGAAACCCAAGCAACACAGTCAACATGCTAGAGGAACTCAGCAGGCCAAGCAGCATCTGTGGAAAAGAGTGCAGCTGGTGTTTTG
Source organism: Mobula hypostoma (assembly GCF_963921235.1). Taxonomy (NCBI): domain Eukaryota; kingdom Metazoa; phylum Chordata; class Chondrichthyes; order Myliobatiformes; family Myliobatidae; genus Mobula; species Mobula hypostoma. The sequence continues at coordinate 28,363,032 of NC_086115.1, read as the reverse complement.
GGCTGAAACTTTCAACAAGACTGGAAAGGAAGGGGAGAAGTCAGAATAAGAATGTGTGGGGAGGGGAGGAAGAAGTACAAGGTGGTGGGTGATAGGTGAAACTGGGAAAGGGGGAGGGACTGATGTAAAGAGCTGGGAGGTTGATTGGTGAAAGAGATAAAGGGCTGGAGAAGGATGAATCTGATGGGAGAGGACAGAAGACCATGGAAGAAAGGGAAGGGGGAGGAGCACCAGAGGGAGGTGATAGGCAGGAAAGAAGAGAAGGTGAGAAAGGGAAACGACAATGGGGAATGGTGAAGGAGAGGGGAAGGGAAATTGCCGGAGGTTTGAGAAATCAATGTTCATGCCGTCATTTTGAGGTTACCCAGATGGAATATAAGGCCTCGGCCTGAGTGTGGCCTCATCATGTACGTGGAGCACAAGCTACCCACAGACTAAGAGATATGGTTTGCAAAATGATGACCATAAGACATTCACATATGCAGCAACCAAATGTTAAGACAATGAGGTTGTGTTAATTGGCCTACATCAAACCAGGCAACATGGGCTAAGTTACTTACACCATTGTGGCTGAGTTCAAGCTGACAGAACAGGCTGATGTTCTCACCTAGCATATCGAACATGGTCATAGGTATAGTTGCAATCAATAGCCGATCTATTGTGTACTCTGGAGTCTAGCTCTTTATCTTCAGAAGTTTTCAGAATATCTGTGTTTTTATTATTGTTATTAATAAACTAATATTATCTTTAGTTTGTCCCAGCAGGGGTGTTTGTAGATATGTTATTCAAAGGAAGCATTATCAACCCAAAATATTGAAGTAAACGATGTCATTGTAATTATTGAAATTGTATTGAACCACCTGCTGTTACCTTTGATATTATGGGTACAAAAAGGTGATGTACTTTTGGATTTGTGTCTCCATAAGAATGCCTGCTTGTTGTACTAAATAAAGACTTCTATGTTACCATTTTCAGTGTCTCTCGGGTGACTTTGATCACAGTCACAATATTTGGGGGTGGGGGGGCTCATCAGGGATACATTCATGATCCACCGTGTGGCAAACGACTTAGGCAGTTTAAGGGGGTGAGTATTTTTCAAAATATCTATTCAGGTCAACGACTATGGGACATGAAGTATGAAAGAACACGGTGGAAAGCTGAACTTGTAAATATGAACGTGTGGGGTGTGTGTGTGTTTGTGTGTGTGTGTGTGTGTGTGTGTGTTTTTGTATGGGATGAACTATCAGACAGTATCAGGTAGTTTGGTGAGACAGGACTACCAGTTGTGAAAGGTGGTTACCGACAGTTCATTTGCCAGAGCAGTGTGTGTATACTCATTCAGGAAACTTTATAGTAGTATACTTGCTGGTGAGTGTGTTTGTGTGTTTTTAAGAATAAGCTTGAAGCTTTGGAGTAGCAGACATTTAAATTAAAGGGAATACAACATGGGTTCAGGGGTAGAGTGGAAGATTGCAGAATACAATACTTCGTGGTTTTAAGAATGTGCTATTTAGTTTTTATCCATCCCTTATATTTTGCAGAGTATGAGAATTAGTGTGGAAATATTTGAAGGAAAGGCTATACCCAGGTATATCCGTTGGGATGGCACCTGTTGAGGTCAGACAACAGCAGACGGAGAATCATGACGACTCCATCCAGCCCTTAACATCCATAAGCTCTTCGCCCCCGGGGAGAAGCAGAGCATTTGTTTGAGTTATCCTCACTTAAAGTTGCTTGTGGGAATTCAGAATTCTGGTGCAAGCTCAAGGGAATGATTGATATTCACCAGATACCGGAGTAATATATGGCTCTGTATGGACCAGGGAGTGCGGGGTGGTACCTGGGCAACTAGCGGGAATGTTAGTCCACTTGACTGTGTGTTTCTCCTGCTGAATAGGTTAGGTTAAGCATCTCCCTTCAAATCCTTTTGCTGAGATGAGTCTCAAATTCAGAAGGACAAGAAGGAATACATCAGTGCCTCTGCACACTGCTCTTGACTGCATTGTATAATCACCTTCAATCTAAACCTATTTGTACTTGGAACATAACCTAGAGAATAAATAAATTTTAAAAGACATGCTGTCGCTGAAACAGTACAAGGATCATAGGGCTTTAATGAGTCTGCTGCAGGTGGGCATTTTTTTGAGAATAACTTTCATACCAGTTTCTAAATTTATATGCAGTGTTACTAGAAGTGACATTTAAACAACCTGTCATTTCTTCAAACAATAGAGCTAATGAACCTGAGGATGGGTGATACTGTGTCGTCCTTTGCCAACCACTCCGCATTTAACGCAGAGTTCTCCTCTTATATGTAAAACACTATTGTAAGCGAGCCCCTTCTTCGAGAGTAGCTGTCAAATTCTTTTAGGTCCAGAAACCCTACTGTGAAATATCAATTGAAGGAAGTTTAATGGTATTCAAAACAGGATAATTCCAACAGTTCCTTTCTGAAAGAAAAGAACAGGATGGATTCTCCAGCACTTTGCAATTCCCAAATGCCCCTTCTTTGTGGGCGTTATCAGACAGTGGTGCTCGGAGAGGGAGTAGGCTGAGGTGACAGAACAGAGAGTAAAATGTCTTTGATTTCTCCAACGTCCTTTCAATTCACCTTTCAATGATTATCCCAGTATAATAATAACACATACATGTATGCACACACAAATACACGAGCGTATGCACATGCAACATACACACACATGGACACACGTATGCACATACAATATGCACATGCATGCACATGAGCTCTCTCACACACACACGTATGCACATGCAACATACATACATACACACACACACACACACACACACACACACACACACACACACACACACAAAATCCTATCCAGCAAACCTCACAAACTCAGTGGAGGGGAGGAAATCCATTTGTGGAATTTTGTCTTCTATCAAAAGATGTGAGAAATCTTAAACAAATTTTACTGCCTCTGACATTCATAGACAACTGAAATCTGTTGAAGTTGAAATGTTTAAAATTGATTAGAACACGTAGAAATCATTAAAGCACTTATCCAAATTAAAATATTTTTAGGGGCGTAACTTCCTCTTTTTTCCCTATTTTACAAGCAGGAGATACCTTTAAAATCAGCAGGGTCTCAAAGTGATTGATTGAGATATAAATATTTGCAAGGATACCTGTAGAATTCTTCCTCTCCCAACCTGTACCTTGCAACCTTTTATAACAAACTGAGTGGTTTAATTATTCATCTGAAAGACTGTACTTTGAATAACTCAGTGGTCAATTAGAACTTTTGTTTTCCTGTATTTATGCCAGTTTACTTCGAGCTTAGGTGGACTTCGAAACAGCTCTCAAAAATGCTTTTAAAAGTCCTGTGTGAAGGTTATTTTAGACAAAAAGGTACTAACTTTGCTGCTGTTACGAAGGACAATGTGAATTTCAAGTAATACATGGTAGCAGCAACACTCAAAGACCTGCTGACAAAGTATCATAATGAACTGCCCAAAGCACACGGCTTTTATGGTAAACTATCTTCCAGTTGTCTTTAAGCGAATGCTTACATCTTGTACATCTCCTCGGGGAGGCCTCGGGAATTGAAACAATTCACCCAAGTTTAACGGATATAGTCAGATCCCACCATTTGCCTGCAGCGCTTTTGATTTATAGGTCTCTCAGGCTCCTGAAATGGCTGCAGTACCCACCATTCACTGGTAAGATATCAACTATTCACCATTACCTTGTTTCACAAAATCTAAAAATGTTTCTCTATAAAAGGAATAGATTGAAATTGCAACTGAATATACAAGGTAGCTGTATTGTACATGACAGCTGAAGATGTATGTATTACTCCAGTAGATCAGACCTTGCGTGCTTTGGTAATAAACCAAAAGAGGATAATACAGATCTTAGATTCGATACATGACTGCGACTGCACTAATTTATTTCCTGTCATTGCTGGATGAAAGCTTGTGATTTATTGGTGCAGATGAAAACAATTGTCCCTATAGCCCTCACAGATTGAGGCCGAAGAGCGAAAGAGTGCAATTTATCTACATCTTTACATCCTCAAACAGTCCATAATCTTTGTTTTGCAAGAAAATGTCTATTACAGGATTTAGATTCCAATCATAGCCTTTGAGCTTTGCTTATTTTTGTCTCTTGTACATATTTGTTAAAACCACTCATTTTTCTGCCCGTTTTAGTGCTTGTGAAGTTCTAAATCTGTTTATATGATCTACAGAAAACTGTTTGCTTGCTTGATTGTGGAAGGATCTCTGAAATGTATAAACACAAGCGATTCTGCAGGTGCTGGAAATCCAGAGAAAGGCACACACAAAATGCTGGAGGAACTCAGCAAATCAGGCAGCACCTATGGCAATGAATAAACAGTCAACATTTTGGGCTGAGACTCTTCATTAGAGTCCTACTGAAGAGCCTTGACCCAAAGCATTGACTGTTTATTCATTTCCATAGGTGCTGCCTGACCCACTGAGTTCCTTCAGCATTTTGTGTGTGTGTTACTCTGAAATGTAAATATAATAAATGTAAAGCTACGATGAATCTAAGGGAAAGATATCCCCAGGGGTGCCCAAGAGGGAGGGAGAAAGAGCACCCCAGTCGGATGGACACAACGACATCCGACCCAGGCAATGAACAAACGACGATGAGGAAGCAGTATGCATGTGGCAAAATCTGCAAGAACGATCGCGGCTTGAAGATCCACCAAGCGAGGATGAAGTGTTTGGCGGGAGCAGGAGCAGCACAACGCGCAGGTGTCCAACCTGGTGAGACGAAGGAGGGGCCGGGCCCGGAGTCACTCCATAGTGCCCGGAACCTCCAAGTGTTGCAAACTAATCCCACTAACATGAAGTCTAACAGGAGGTGGATCAAATGGCCTGCAGCTAACATGACTTCACTGTGGAAGCAGTTTGGTGAAGATGTTAACCAAATTCTGGAGACAACGGCGAAGGGAGGGGTTGATAGGAAGCTGCAAACCATGACAACAATTATTGTCAGTATCGTAGCGGAACGGTTCGGAGAAGAAGAGAAGGAAGGCTCCAAAACATCTTACTCGAAGAACCAAAGAGCATTGAGGATCCACAACATCAGGCAGGAGATGAAAGCGCTGAAGTCCCAATACAAGGAGGCAGGAGAGGAGGAGCGCGTTGGCTTGGCCCAGCTGATGTGCATACTACGAAAGAAGATCAGGGTCCTCCGCCGGGCAGAGTGGCATTGGAGGTGGCGTCGTGAATGGGCCCGAAAACGTGCTGCCTTTATCGCCAACCCCTTCAAGTTCACCAAGGAGTTGCTGGGGGAGAAGCGCAGTGGGAAACTGGCCTGTTAGCAGGAAGACAGAGACCAACATCTGAAGAAGATATATAATGATCCTGAAAGCGAGCAGGAGTTGGGAGAGTGCGACATCCTAATAGACCCACCTGAACCGGATGTGCAGTTCGACATGTCAGAGCTGCAACTAAAGGAAGTCAGAGTGGTCATCCACAAAGCAAGGGCAAGCTCGGCTCCAGGACCAAGCAACACCTCATACAAAGTGTACACGAACTGCCCCAAACTCCTGCTGTGTCTGTGGAAGATCCTGAGAATCTTCTGGAGAAGGAGGAAGATCCCAGAACAGTGGAGAGTGGCTGAAGGGGTGTGGATCCCGAAGGAGGGAAAATGCCACCCAGATAGATCAGTTTCGCATCATCTCCCTGCTGTGTGTCGAGGTGAAGATCTTCAGTGCAGTTTCCAACCGGTTGTGCACCTACCTAGCCAAGAACACCTGTATTGATACATCAGTCCAGAAGGGAGGCATTTCAGGAATGCCGGGCTGTCTGGAGCACATAGGTATGGTCCACAGCTCATCAGGGAGGCCAGAGAGAACAAGGGCAACCTGTCAGTGTTGTGGCTCGACCTGGCAAATGCATATGGCTCCATTCCGCACAAGCTGGTGCACCTCACTCTGACCAAATATCACGTCCCCAGCAGAGTCAGAGACCTTATCACTGATTATTACAGCAACTTCAGGATGAGGGTCACTTCAGGAGCAATTACATCAACCTGGCACAAGGTGGAGGTCGGCATCATCACAGGGTGCACTATCTCAGTGACACTGTTCTCCCTAGCCATGAACATGCTCACTAAGTCTGCTGAACCAGAGTGCAGAGGGCCCAGAATGAATTCCACTCAACGGCAACCACCTATCAGGGCATTTATGGATGACCTCACAGTCACCACAGAATCAGTCCCAGGTTGCCAGAGGATTCTGCAAGGGCTTGAAAAGCTGGTGGAGTGGGCCCGGATGCGTTTCAAACCTGCCAAATCAAGATCGATGGTGCTGAGGAAAGGGAAGGTGGAGAATAAGTTCCAGTTCAGCATCGCAGGCACAGCCATCCCAACCATCACAGAAAAGCCAGTCAAGAGCTTAGGCAAAGTTCTTGACAGCTCTTTAAGGGACACAACATCCATTCAGGCGACCTGTACCGAGTTGGATGGCTGGATGAAATCTGTGGACAAATCTGGCCTACCTGGGAAGTTTAAAGCCTGGGTGTATCAGCATGGCATTCTTCCCAGAATCCTGTGGCCCCTCCTCGTCTATGCAGTTCCGATCTTGACAGTCGAAACCTTAGAGAGGAGGGTTAGCAACCACCTCAGGAGATGGCTGGGGCTGCCAAAGAGCCTGAGCAGCATCGCACTCTATGGACACCAAAACAAACTGCAACTGCCATTCAAATCCTTGGAGGAAGAATTCAAGGTAACAAGAGCCAGAGAAGTGCTACAGTACGGGGACTCAAGTGACACAAAGGTGGGTAGAGCAGGGATCCAAGTGAGGACTGGCAGGAAGTGGAGGGCAGAGGAAGCTGTTCAGGAGGCAGAGGCGAGGCTGCGTCACAGGAGGCTGGTGGGAGTGGTCACACGAGGCTGAGCTGGGCTAGGATCCTTTCCAACTCCCCAAATGGACACCAGAGGGAAGGAAAGGTGTCATCTAGTTCAGGAGGAGACGAGAGCCTGCAAGGCGGTGGGAATGAAGCAACAGGGAGCTTGGACAAGATGGGAGAATGTGGTTGAGAGGAAAGTGACCTGGACTGATCTTTGGAAAGCCGAACCACACCGCATCCAATTTCTCATCCAGGCAGTGCATGATGTGCTTCCAAGCCCATCAAACCTGCACACATGGAGCAAGGCAGAGTCATCTGCATGCCCACTGTGCTCCAAGCCAGGAACCCTGGAGCACATCCTCAGCAAGGGCACTTGGTGAGGGACGGTACAATCGGAGGCATGATCAGGTCCTGAAGACCATCGCTGAAGCTGTCAGCGCAGGAGTTGAGTGGGCGAAGCGGTCCTGACCCTCCAAGCAGACCATTGCCTTTATCAGAGCTGGGGAGCAGCCAATACCTACCAAAAGAACATCTGCAGGCATCCTGGCCTCTGCAAGAGACTGGCAGCTGTTGGTGGACCTCAAATGACAGCTGAAATTCCCCAACCATATCGCAGCCACCACCCTGCGACCAGCCATTGTCCTTGTGTCTGAGTCTACTAAGCAACTGGTGCTGCTGGAGCTGACAGTCCCATAGGAAGATTGCTTGGAAGAGGCCTTTGAAAGGAAGCTCTCCAAGTACGCAGGACTGGTCAGCAACTGTCAGCAGGCTGGATGGAGAGCGAGGTGTCTCCCAGTGGAGGTTGGTTGTAGGGGATTCGTAGCCCATTCCTTAGCTAGAGCCTTCAGCAATTTGGGCATCGAGGGAGAGAGGAAGAGGAGAGCCATCCGCAGTACCACCGATGCGGCAGAGAGGGCCTCAAGATGGCTGTGGCTCAAAAGAGGGGAGCCATGGAGTCATAAGTAGCTAGCCATCTGGACACAAGCTGGGGTCTGATCAGCCCCGGCTGGGTCACCTGGAGGAGGTTGTATGATGTTGAAAGACCCGAAACACCCGATGATTCCAGGAACATCACTGAAGAGGTATCCAGAAGCATCAGTAGATGTGTGTACACAGCATTCATTTCCATAGATGCTGCCGACCTGCTGATGTTCCTCCAGCATTTTGTGTGTGTGTTACTCTGAAATGTAAATATAGTACTCTTAAAGCCATGAAAATGAGTTCCATGGCAAGCGTTATTTCAGCACTGATATGGCTCAAACTTCTGCTATGGTTTCCACTGCCCACGATATTTAGATGGTGTGAATGCTTGAAGTCATAGAGCACTATAGCATAGAAATAGGCCCTTCAGCCCATCTAGTCCATGCTGTAATATTATTCTACCTAGTTCCATTGACCCTCATCTGGACAATAACTCTCCAATCCATGTACATCTAAATTTCACTCAAATGTTGAAATCGAACCCAGATCCACCAGTTCCGCTGACACACTCTCACCACCAGCTATTTGAAGAAGATTCCCCTCAGGTTCTTCTGAAATATTTCACCTTTGTTGGATTCTGATGTTTTAACCCGAGTTTCTTTCAGAAGTCAGGAAAGAGGCATAAAACTTGTTGCTTCATAATTGTTTTATTAAGTGTTAATGATAGAAAAAAGAAAATTGAAGGTGAATCTTGATAGAGGTACTAAGTGAAAGGAGAGGCAAAAAGCTAAGATAAAGACCTGCATTGACAACTATTTTTGTCTTCATAGATATGGAAAATTCCATTCAAATTTATAGATAAAAGCCAATCAATGAGATACCCCCTATTTATACAATGTAGTACCAAGAGAAGCTTCCAGAACTTTCTAGAATTATACCATATAACCATCAGGGGACACAGTGAACTTTTATATAGATACTGTGACCACTACGGGAGCATATTAAACTGTTACATTCATATAAGAACTACTTAAAATATAAGCAAATGTTAAACTATTTGCAATTGTTAAACTGCAAAGAAAATATTAATTAAGCAGGCTAATCTAAGAATTAAGCAGTCAGATCCAACACTTTTCACACTTAACACATTAGCTCTAGTTCTAGTCTTACCCAACTTCAGTGAAAAAATCCTGCTTGCATTTACCCTGTCTATGCTCCTCATAATTTTGTATACTTCTATAAAATCTTATTTCATTTTACTCTGCCCCAGGGCAGCAAGTCCTAACCTATTCAATTTTTCCTTATAACTTTGGTTCTATAACCCTACCATTCTGATCTTCCAGAGGGATCAAATTTGTCTCTTGCAACCCTTTTGCTCTTACCATATCTGTAGAATCCATTAGGATTCTCCTTCACCTTGTCTGCTAAGGCAACCTCATGCCTACTTTTAGCTCTCCTGATTTCTTTCTTAATTGTTCCCTTGAGTTTCTCATACTTGATAAGCACCCCATTGTTCCTACCTATTAATCACCTCCTTCTTTTTCTTAACCAGAGCCCCAATATCCCTTGAAAACCAAGGTTCCCTACAAGTATTTTTACCTTTTACTCTGACAGATGCATTCAAGCCTTGTACTCTCAAAGTTTCACTTTTGAAGGCCTCCTACTTACCAGTACATCCTTTACCAGGTAACAGCATGTCCCAAACCACACTTGCCAGATAATTTCTGATAATATCAAAATTGGCCTTTCTCCGATTTAGAATCTCAACCCATGGACCAGACCTATCTTTTTTCATATTTACTTTGAAATTAATGGCATTGTGATCACTAGATGCAAACTGTTCCCCTACACAAACTTTTGTCATCTGCCCTATCTCATTCCCTAATAGAAGATCAAGTTATCCTACACTCTCCCTAGTTGGGACTTCTATGTACTGATTAAAAAAACTTTCCTGAACACATTTGACAAATTCTATCCCATCTAGTCCTTTTACAGAATTGGAGTCCCAGTCGATTTGTGAAAAGTTAAAATCACCTACTATAATTACTTTATGTTTTTTGCGACAGTCTGCAATCTCTCTGCAAGTTTGTTCCTCCAAATCCCTCGGACAGCTGGGTGGTCTGTGCTATAGCTCCGTTAACGTGATCATATCTTTCTTATTTCTCAGTTCCACCCATAACCCCTCACTCAATGAGTTCTCCAGACTGTCCTGACTGAGCACTGCCATGACTAGTAATGCCACCCCTCTTCCTTTAATCCCTGCCACTCTGTCACATCTAAAACAACAGAATGCTGGAATACTGAGCTGCCAGTCCTGCCCCTCCTGCAGCCAAGTCTTTCTAATATCTACAATATTGTAATTCCACATGTTGATCCATGCCCTGGGCTCATCTGTCTTTCCTATGATACTTCATGCATTGATATATCCACCGCTCAGGATATTAGTCACACCATGTTCAACCTTTTGATTTCTGACTCTGTCTGAGATAATAACAGCACCTGTCTCCACAACCTCTCCACTGTCTGTTCTGGTCACCGTCCCCCTGCAACTCTAGTTTAAATATGCTTCCCCTTGTGCAATACTAGCAAACTTTCTTCTTGGATGTTAGTCTCATTCCAGTTCATGAGCAAACCATCTCTTCTGTACGGGTCTCACCTTCCCTGGAAGAGAGACCAATGATCAAGAAAAGCTGACACACCTCACTACTACACCATCACCTTCGTTACATGTTAAACTGTACGATCTTCCTATATCTGTCCTCACTAGCATGTGGCACGGGTAGCAATCCTGAGATCACAACCCTGGAGGTCGTGCCCTTTAACTCAGCACCTAACTCCCTGAACTCTCTATGCAGAGTCTCGTCCCTCTTCCTTCCTATACATTGGTACCTACATGGCTGCCCACCCTTGCACTTAGGAATGCTGGGGACTCAATCACTCTGGCACCTCAGAGGCAAAATACCATCCCAGAATCTCATTCTCATCCACAGAACCTCCTTTCTGTTCCCCTATTACCACAGCTCGCCATTTCTTCCTCCTTCCCTTCTGACTCACAGAGCTAGATTCAGTGCCAGAGAACTGAATCTAATCATAGGGCAATTTACAGTGACCAATTAACCTACTAACTTGAACATCTTAGGACAGTGGAAGGAAACTGGAGTACCCTGAAGAACCCCACACGGTGATGGAAAGAACGTACAAACTCCTTACACATGCTGTCAGAATCGTAATAGGTTAAATAGGTAATGCTTCAGGTTCCTTCTGCAGATGCATGAACAACCACATACTAAAGCCAACCTTGCACATTTAGTCTATGGGCCAGGGTGACTACAGTCACCCAAATCTGGTACTTTCTCATACTTGATGCAGAGGCGCACCTTACCGATTGAAGGGTTCAAAACTTCAGCAGCTAGATCACAGTAGTGTCCAGGCCTCCAGTGGCACACTGTCCAAAACCTGAAACAACACCACACACACAAAATGCTGGATGAATTCAGCAGGTCATACAGCATCCACTGAGAGGAACAAAGAGTCGACGTTTCGGGCCATGGCCCCTCACCAGGAAACAACACTGACAGCTTTACCAGCTGGCCAAGCCCCAGCGCCAGCACCCGTCACTGTCTAACCATGAAGGATGCATAACTTGCAGGGAAATATAAAAACTATGAAAAATTATTTAAATAATGCAAAAATAATTGTGAAGGTTAAAATTAAAATGAGTTAAGAATATTTAAAAGTTCTTATTATTAATTTAAAACATTGAACAAAATGAACAAGTAATAAAGGAGCTTACCTTTCACTTTCCTGCCTGCTCAATTCATCTTGAAATAACGAGGTCTGCTTTGGCTAAGGGTCTGAAAACTGTTTGGCTGATATGAAGGGAGGGGCTGGGGGTGGGGCTGCATGAAGATGGAGCTCAGTCTCCAGTTACTTCCAGAATCCAGTGCTGAAGCACCCTGACAAATCTGGTACTCTCAATCAGCCAGTAAAATCAGATTTGCTTCCATTCGGAACACTCAGCAATATTCAGGTCAAATTCTTTAAATCTTTAACTTGAGTGAGAAACTATGATGGTTATGGCTGTCCCAGTGCAAAGAAGGGACCAAGCAGAACCATTACTTTTATTGACTGCAGCTTAAAAATTGATAAATAGCCTGAATTTTCTGGGGAAATGTCAACTCTTAGCTTGGAATTTGTCATCATTTCTCCATACAAACATGACAATTCTGAACCTGTGCTCTGCAGTTCACTGCTCTAGTCCAACCCATAAGCTGTTCAGTGTGACACTGTGAAGTTGGACTAGTTCCCTCATATTTACAGAAGTGAATTACTACAAACCACAGCACCCTTGAATCTGAAGGGAGAACATGATGGATAAATGCAAATATTAGTGAGTAAATATTTTTTAAAAGAACAAAAAACACTGGAACTGGCAGCGTCTGTTGAAAGGAAGAAGAGTTTGTTTCAGTTCAAACAACTTTAAGTCAGAAACATTTTAATTTAATGGTTTTATGTTGTAGAGTGGGGGTTGAGCCTGGATGTGACAAAAGATATTGCTGGGACAAAGGTTAGGGTTGCCCTGAAGAAGAGAGAGGGAGAGGGGTGAAAGGGAGAGAGAGGGAGAGAATGGAGAGGAGAAAGAAGGAAAGAGAGGAGGGGAAAGGTGAAAGGGAATGGGAGAGGAGAAAGAAGGGGAGAGAGAAGAGACAGAGAGAAAGAGAGGGAGAGAGAGCAGATAAAGGGCATTTAAAGCTCTGGATCACAAGTTTTGGTGCAAACAGTGAAAGTGAGTTAATTTTGCAAACAACAGGAATTCTGCAGATGCTGGAAATTCAAGCAACACACATCAAAGTTGCCGGTGAACGCAGCAGGTCAGGTAGCATCTCTAGGAAGAGGTACAGTCGATGTTTTGGGCCGAGACCCTTCGTCAGGACTAACTGAAGGAAGAGTTAGTAAGAGATATGAAAGTGGGAGGGGGAGGGATGGATCCAAGAGCTGGACAGGTGATTGGCAAAGGGGATACGAGAGGATCATGGGACAGGAGGTCCGGGGAGAAAGACAAGAGGGGGGGAACCTTAGAATGGGCAAGGGATATAGTCAGAGGGACAGAGGGAGAAAAAGGAGAGAGAAAGAATGTGTGTATAAAAATAAATAACGGATGGGGTATGAGGGGGAGGTGGGGCATTAGCAGAAGTTAGAGAAGTCAATGTGCATGCCATCAGGTTGGAGGCTACCCAGACGGAATATAAGGTGTTGTTCCTCCAACCTGAGTCTCCCCGTGGCCACACATTTTAATTCCACATCCCATTCCCATTCTGACATGTCTGTCCACGGCCTCCTCTACTGTAAAGATGAAGCCACACTCAGGTTGGAGGAACAACACCTTATATTCTGTCTGGGTAGCCTCCAACCTGATGGCATGAACATCGACTTCTCTAACTTCCGCTAATGCCCCACCTCCCCCTCGTATCCCATCCGTTATTTATTTTTATACACACATTCTTTCTCTCACTCTCCTTTTTCTCCCTCTGTCCCTCTGAACATACCCCTTGCCCATCCTCTGGTTCCCCCCCTCTTGTCTTTCTTCCCGGACCTCCTGTCCCATGATCCTCTCATATCCCTTTTGCCAATCACCTGTCCAGCTCTTGGCTCCATCCCTCCCCCTCCTGTCTTCTCCTATCATTTTGGATCTCCCCCTCCCCCTCCCACTTTCAAATCTCTTACTCACTCTTCCTTCAGTTAGTCCTGACGAAGGGTTTTGGCCTGAAACGTCGACTGTACCTCTTCCTAGAGATGCTGCCTGGCCTGCTGTATTCACCAGCAAATTTGATGTGTGTTAGGTGAGTTAATTCGCTGAATTTGGATTCATTATTGAGTCCCTAAAGGTCTTACTCACACAGGCAGAAGATGAGATGTTATTTCACCACAGTGCTCCAGGAATACCTTCAGACAGTGTGAGGTAATCAATGAATACCGCCTCTAAAATGCAACAATACTACAATAAATACTGATTCCCCTGAAATTTCCAAGCTTAAAAAGGATGTTGACTTTTGCAGACTTTTTAACAATGGCTTATTCAGAACCAATGATCTTTATTGAATATCCTTTTATCACCAATGTAAAGCCGTGGGGGAAAAAATATGTCTCTTCACTATGTCTCTTCATTGGTTTCATTTTCAAGGACCAGAGGCTAAACACATTCACGACAAGTACCTCTTCCCATTTACAATCTTTACTGTGGCTTCTCACATGGTTCACTTAAGAGCACTCATAGTCAAGGGCAATAACGGGTATTTTTGGCATATAATAATCCAAAGTAGCAGGGTTGCTCAATATGGTCAGAAAATCATTTGATCTTAATTCAATGAAAAACTGAAGCAGCAGCTGTATATGTGATGGCTCTGAATGGGCACTCGGTAGCCTTATGGTCTCATTTGAAAACACAGCCAAGACTCCACAGACTGGAACATCAATCTGTGCAACTGCAGACCTAAGATCACACTTTGACAAGATCTACAAGTCTTAGCTCTCCCACAAACTCACTCTCAATAGAACATAGAACAATAAATCACAGGAACAGGCCCTTCGGCCCACAATGTTGTGCAAAACCAATTAAATTAGTAATCAAATGGCCAACTAAACTAATCCTTTCTGCCTACACAATGTACTTATCCTTCCATTGCCTTCACATTCATGTGCCTATCCAAAAGTCTCTTAAAGGTCCCGAATGTATTTGCCTCTACTACTATCCCAGGCGCCCACCAATCTGTGTAAAAGTTTTGCCCCTCACATTTCCTTTGAACTTACTCCCTCTCACCTTAAATGTATGCACTCTGGTATTAGACATTTCAACCCTGGGAGAAAGATACCGTCTGTCTACTCTATCTATAAATCTCATAATCTTATAAACCTCTATCAGATCTCCTCTCAGCTTCTAGTCTGTTTAACCTCTCATTATAGCACATGCCTTCTAATCCAGGCAGCATCCTGGTAAACCTCTTCTGCACTATAGAACCCATAGAAACTACAGCACAGAAACAGGCCTTTTGGCCCTTCTTGGCTGTGCTGAACCATTTTCTGCCTAGTCCCACTGACCTGCTCACGGACCATATCTCTCCATACACCTCCCATCCATGTATCTGTCCAATTTATTCTTAAATGTTAAAAAAGAACCCACATTTACCACCTCATCTGGCAGCTCATTCCATACTCCCACCACTCTCTGTGTGAAGAAGCCCCCCCAATGTTCCCTTTAAACTTTCCCCCCTCACCCTTAACCCATGTCCTCTGGTTTTTTTCTCCCCTTGCTTCAGTGGAAAAAGCTTGCTTGCATTCACTCTATCTATGCCCATCATAATTTTATATACCTCTATCAAATTTCCCCTCATTCTTCTACGCTCCAGGGAATAAAGTCCTAACCTATTCAACCTTTCTCTGTAACTGAGTTTCTCAAGTCCTGGCAACATCCTTGTAAACCTTCTCTGCACTCTTTCAACCTTATTTATATACTTCCTGTAATTTGGTGACCAAAACTGAACACAATACTCCAGATTTGGCCTCACCAATGCCTTATACAACCTCATCATAACATTCCAGCTCTTATACTCAATACTTTGATTAATAAAGGCCAATGTGCCAAAAGCTCTCTTTACGACCCTATCTACCTGTGACGCCAAAGTCTCTACATCCTTCCTATAATTGGACAATGGAACTGTATGCAATACTCCATATATGGCCTAGCTAGAGTTTTATAAAGCAGCAACATAATTTCCTGACTTTTGAACTTAATGCCTTGACGTAGTCACCTTATCAACCTATGAAACCACTTTCAGGTAGTTACGAACTTGAACCCAAGATCCCTCTGCTCATCAACACTGTTAAGGGTCTTATCCTTAACTGTGTACTGTCTCTTTACATTTGACCAAGCAAGGTCAACACTTCACATTTGGCCAGGTTAAACACCATCTGTCATTTCTCTGCCCATACCTGCTACTGATCTATCTCCCACTTTATTATTTGCCAGTCTTCTACAATTCCACAACACCATTAATCAGCAAATTTACTAACCTACCAATCTACATTTTCATCCAGGTCATTTATATACATCACTAGGCAGTATCCCTAGTATAGATCACTGTGGAAGACCACTAATCACAGACCCCCAGCATTAGTAACCACCACCCTCTGCTTTCTACGGGCAAGCTGGTCTTGTATCCAAATGGCCAATTCTCCATGGATCCCATGCATCCTAATCTTCAGGATGAACCTTCCATTCAGGACTTTGTCAAATGTTTCACTAAAATCCATGTGGTCAAAATCCTCAGCTTGACCTTTATCATCACCCTCGTCACCTCATCAAAAACTCAGTCAAGTTAGTAAGATATGAATTCCCTCCACAAAGCCACGCTGGCTCTCCTTGATTAGGCCATGGTTTTTCAAATGCCCATAAATCCTAACCCTAAGAATTCTCTCCAGTAACTTCCCTGCCACTGACATAAAACCCACTGGTCTAGATTTTCTAGGATTATCCTTAGTTCCTTTCTTGAATAATGGAACAACATTAGCTACTCGCCAGTCCTCTGGGAACTCACCTGTGGATAGGGAGGACACAAAAATATCGGTCAATACCCCAACATATTCCAAAAGAACATAAAACATAGGCACAGAATAAGGCCATTCAGCCCATCTAATCTACTCTGTCACTTAATTATGGCTGATCCATTTCCCTCTCAACCCCATTTTTCTGCCTTCTTCCCGTAACCTTTCATGCCCTGACTAATCAAGAGCCTATCAATCTCTGTTTAAATACACACAATGACCCGGCCAACACAGCCGCTTGTGGCAATGTATTCCACAGACTCACTACTCTCTGGCTAAAGAAGTTCCTTCCCACCTCCATTCTAATGGACATCCCTCTATTCTGAGGCTGTGCCCTCCTGTCCTAGACACCCCCATCATAGGAAACATCCTCTCCACATGCACCCTATTGAAGCCTTTCAACATTTCATAGGTTTCAATGAGATCCCCCTTCATTCTTCTAAATTCCAGTGAGTACAGGCCCAGAGCCATAAACAGCTCCTCATATGATAAGCCTTTCATTCCCAGAATCATTCTTGTGAACCTACTCTGAACCTCCCCAATGTTCTCACATCTTTTCTTAAATAAAGGGTCCAAAACCGCTCACAATATTCCAGGTGAGGCCTCACTGGTGTCTTAGAAAGCATCAGCATAACATCCTTGCTTTTATAGTCTAGTCCTCTCGAAATGAACACTAACATTGTTTTCGCCTTCCTCACCACTGACTCAACATGCAAACTAACCTTCAAGGAATCCTGCACAAGGACTCCCATGTCCCTTTGCACCTTCAACTTTGAATTTCCCCCCTGTTTAGAAAATAGTCTTTGCTTTTATTGCTTCTACCAAAGTGCTTGACCATACACTTCCCGACACTGTAATCCATCTGCCACTTCTTTGCCCATTCTCCTAATCTGTGCAAGTCCATCTGCAGCCTCCCAGCTTCCTCAACACAACCTGCTCCTCCATCTTTCTTTGTATCATCTGCAAACTTGGCCACAAAGCCATCAATTCCATAATCCAAACTATTGACATACAACATAATAAAGCAGTCCCAACGTTGATCCCTGCAGAGCACCTCTAATCACTGGCAGCCAATCAGAAAGGGCTCCTTTTATTCCCATTCTTTGCCAACCAGCCACTGCTCTATCCATTCTAGTATATTTCCTACAAAACCATTGGCTCTTATTTCGTTAAACAGCCTCATATGCAGCACCTTGTCAGTGGCCTTCTGAAAATCCAAGTACCCAACATCCACTGACTCTCCTTTGACTATCTTGCCTGTTACTTCCTCAAAGAAACCCAACAGATTTGTCAGCTAAGGTTTGCCCTTAAGCAAACCGTGTTGACTTTGGCCTATTTTATTATGTGCCTCCAAGTACCAAACCACATCGTTAACAATCGACTCCACCACCTTCTCAGCCACTGAGGTCTGGCTAACTGGCCTATAATTTCCTTTCTTCTACCTCTCTCCCTTCTTGAAGAGTGGAGTCGCATTTGCAATTTTTCAATTCTCCAGAACCATGCCAGATTCTATTGATTCTTGAGATATCTTTACGAAATGCCTCCACAATCTCATCAGCTACCTCCTCCAGAACCCTGGTCTATAGTCCATTTGGTCCAGGTGACTTATCTGCCTTCTGATCTTTCAGCTTCCCAAGCACCATCTCACTAGTATAATAACTGCACTCACTTCTGCCCCCTGATACTCTCAAACTCCTGGCATACTGCTAGTGTCTTCCACAGTGAAGACTGATGCAAAATATTTAGTCAGTTTGTCCACCACTTTCTTGTCCCATATTGCTGCCACTCCAGTGTTATTGTCCAGCAGTTCGATATCCAGTTTCTCCTCTCTACTACTCTTTATATATCTGAAAAAACTTTTGATACCCACTTTTATAATATTAACTAGCTTATCTTTGTATTTCATCTTTCTCCTTATGGCTTTTTTATACGCTTTCTATTGATTTTGAAAAGCTTCCTAATCCCCTAACTTCCCACTAATTTTTGCTCTATTTTATGCCCTCTCTTTGGCTTTTATGTTGACTTTGACTTCCCTTGTCAGCCACGGTTGCAACATCCTGCCTTTAGAATGCTTCTTCTTCTTTGGGTTTTTACCCTTGCAGATTCTTAACTATACCCACAAGGATTCTACATCTTCCCATCCATGTCATCTCCTTCTAAGGATTTGATTTCACTTTTTTCTTTTTTTTCTTTTTAAATTTTTTTATTGAATTAGTACACAAAAGCTAAACCATGTAGACACTAATACACTGTTGCAATATAAATTTACAAGAGATAATAATACACAAAAAAAGTTAGTATAAACAGTGCAGTTTAGATATACAATAATAAGGTAATATAATAGTATACTAATTTTCCATATATATCAATAAAGAGAAGAAAAAACCCCAAAAAAACCCACCGTGCAACTAATCTAAAAAGCAAAGCAAAGCAATGGGCTAACTAGGTATCAAGTAGACTTAAACAACTTAAAACAATCACTTCCTCAAACCCGACCTCCATTAAAAACAGTTAAAAAAACAAGAAGGGAATGTAAATATGGGCAAAGAGAAAAAAAAATTACATTAAATGAAAATGTTGAATAAAAGATCTCCAGGTCTGTTCAAATTCAACTGAAGTATCATAAAGATTACTTCTGATTTTCTCCAAATTTAAACATAGTATCGTCTGAGAAAACCAAAAGAACGTAGTTGGGGCATTAATCTCCTTCCAATGTTGTAAAATACATCTTTTCACCATTAAGGTAAGAAATGAAATCATTCTTCGGGCTGAAAGGGAAAGGTTACTGGAACTTTTAGGTAATCCAAAGATAGCAGTAATAGGATGGGGAGAAATATCTATATTCAATACTTTTGAAATAATATTAAAAATGTCTTTCCAAAAAGTTTCCAAAGTAGGACAGGAACAAAACATATGAGTTAAGGAAGCTATCTCCCCATGACATCTGTCACATAGAGGTTAATATGAGAATAAAAATGAGCTAATTTATCTTTAGACATATGTGCTCTATGAACAACTTTAAATTGAATTAGGGAATGTTTGGAACAGATAGAGGAAGTATTGACTAGTTGTAAAATATGCGCCCAGTCATCTGCCGAGATAATAAAGCCCAGTTCCTTTTCCCCATCTGACCTAATCTTATCGAATGGAGCTTTCCTAAGCTTCATGATAGTATTATAAATAATAGCCGTTACACCTTTCTGACATAGGTTAAGGTTAATTATAGTATCTAAAATATATGTAGGAGGTAATGTCGGAAAGGAAGAGAGTATAGTACTTAGGAAATTTCTAACTTGGAGGTATCTAAAAATATGTATTCTTGGTAAGTTATATTTGTTAGATAATTGTTCAAAAGACATAAGGGAGCCATCTAAAAATAAATCCAAAAACCGTGATATACCATTAGTCTTCCAAATTTGAAAGGCACGGTCTGTGGAAGAGGGGGGAAAGAATATGTTACCTAAAATAGGAATCGCAAGCCCAAATTGATTAAGATCGAAAAATTTTCGGAATTGAAACCAAATACATAAGGTATATTTAACTATTGGGTTACAAACCTGTTTGTGGCATTTCAAATCGAAAGGAAGAGAAGAACCTAAAATGAAGCCAAGTGCATAACCTTGAGCAGATTGTAATTCCAATACTACCCATTTAGGAATGGATAGTATATCTTGGTCAAGTAGATTTCTCTTTTTACCAACAGGGCCACACCAAACCCTCTGCCTTTTAATACAATGTGTATTCTTGGATGTTACTCTCCCAACCAGAATCTTTTTTCAGCCACAGCTCAGTGATGCCCACAAGATCATAGCTGCCAATCTCTAACTGTGTTATAAGATCATCTACCTTATTCCATATACTGCATGAACTCAGATGTAACACCTTCAGTCCTGTAGTCAACACCCTTTTCAATTTTTTCCCTCCTTTTACAATGCAACTCAACCCACTGACTGAAATTCTGCCCTATCATCTGCCTTTGCTTGTAAACCAACAGCTGATCCTCAGCACTATCACTCCAGTTCCCATCCCTCTCATAACGCCCCCTAACAATTTTATCAAACCTGCCCACAAGGATATTGGTCCCCCTCAGTGTAACCCATTAACTTCTGTACAGGTCATACCTCCCCAGAAGAGATTCCAATGATCCAGGAATCAGAAACACTGCCCCTGCACCATTTCCGTAGCCACGCATTCACCTGCCAAATCATCCTTTTCTTACCCTCACTAGCACGTGGTACAGGTTGCAATCTAGAGATTGCTACCGTAGAGGTCCTGCTTTTCAGCGTTCTACCTAGCTCCCTAAATTTTCTCTTCAGGACCTCCTTGCTTTTCCTACCTATGTCATTGGTGCCAATATGTACCAGGACTTCTGGCTGCTCACCCTCCCCCTTTAGAATATCATAGATCTGATCTGAGGCCTCATTAACCCTGGCTTCTGGGAAACAACAGACTGACCAGGTGTCTCTATCATGTCCACATGATCTCCTGCCCACTCTTCTTACTATGGAATCTTCTGTTACTACTGTAGTCTTCTCTCTTTCTCTCCTAAGCCATAGCCTCTCTTAATAACCTGTGGTATATCTCTTCAGACCCTGGGGACTTAATAACCTTAATGCTCTTTAAGACACCCAACACTACCTCCTCCTTTAACTCAAAATGCCCCAGTGTAATAACATGTTGAACACCAATCCTCCACGTCCTTCTCCTTGTTAAATACTGGTGTGTAGTACTCATGAAGAACCTCAACCACATCCTCTGAATCCAAGCAAGTGTTCCCCCCTTTATCCTTGGGTGGTCCTACCCTCTCCCCGGTTATCCTCTTGCTCTTGATGTATGCATAGAATGCTTTGAGATTCTCTTTAATCCTATTTGCCAAGGGCCTTCTATGATCCCTCCTGGATTTCTTAATTCCATTCTTGAGTTATTTTCTGGCTTCTTTATAATCCTCAAGCATGCTGTTTGATTCTAGCTTCCTGAGCTGTACATACTTTCTCTTCTTGACTAAAGTCATCACCTCTTTTGACATCAGAATCAGGTTTAATATCACCAGCATACATCAAAGTTGCTGGTGAACGCAGCAGGCCAAGCAGCATCTGTAGGAAGAGGTGCAGTCGACGTTTCAGGCCGAGACCCTTCGTCAGGACCAGCATGCATTGTGAAATTTGTTTCTTTGCAGCAGCAGTACATTACAATACATAGTATTAAAAACTATAAATTACAATAAGAATATATTAAAAATAAATTAAATAAGTAGTGCAAAAAAGAAGGAAAAGTTACTGAGGAAGTTTTCATGAGTTCATTGTCCATTCAGTAATCTGATGGCGGACAGAAAGTTACTGTTTCTGAAAAGCTGACTGTGTGCCTTCAGGTCCTTGTACCTTCTCCCTGATGGTAGCAATGAGAAGAGGGCATTTCCTGGGTGCTGGGGGTCCTTAACGATGGATGCTGCCTTTTTGAGGCATCGCTTCCTGAAGGTGTCCTGGATGCTGGGGAATTGGCTGAGTTTACAACTTTCTGCTACTTTTTCCAATCCGGTGCAGCGGCCCCTCCAGAGCAGACAGTGATTCAACCAGTTAGAATGCTTCCCCCAGTACATCTATAGAAATTTGTGAGTGTCTTTGATGACATACCAGTTCTCCTTAAACTCGGAATGAAACACAGCCACTGTTGTGCTTTTGTTTGCAATTGCATCAATATGTTGGGCCCAGGATAGATTCCCTTTCTTTTCTTTCTTAATCTTTTTATTGATTTTTAAAAAAGCATAAATACAGTCAAGAGGAGAATTAGTTCAAATGTATATATCAGTAACAATATAAACCAAGATTAAGACAAACATTGTTGAAATCATAGATATTGTTAAACTAGTATAAAATATATAATAATAAAAAAATGAAAATAACAACTCCCCTCTTACCAGTTTATGAAGAGAAAGGAAAAAACATTGGGTTTTGAAGGAAAAGAAAGGAAAGAAAAAAACACTACACTATAATAAAACAAAAAAAAGGGGACTGGGCAGTCCATTTTGAGGATAAGACCAAAAAAAGAAAGAAAGAACGACTTTCTGATCAAATCTAAAACTTCGGGAAAAAAAAGGATTGAGAGAGTAATAAATCAAATTAAACATGATAGATTCTCAGAGATGTTGGCATCCAGGAACTTGAAATTGCCCTCCCTTTCCACTTCTGATGCTTTGATGAGGACTGGTGTGTGTTCCTTCAACTTGTCCTTCCTGAAGTCCACAATCAATTTCTTGATCTTACTGACATTGAATGCAAGGTTGTTGCTGCACCACTCAACCAGCTGATCTATGTTCCTCCTGTACACCTCCTCGTCACCATCTGAAATTCGGCCAGCAATAGTTGTGTCTCGTACCTTGGTTCTAAGGTTCAAGAATTTCTTACCTGATAGGGTAATGTAATTGGTGGTAACTGACATTGAGTTGGGGTTCACTTTAAGGGGCTTGGTCTGATGTGATGTTACAATTACGTAAAGTACTTTTTCATGCCTTGTGTTCAGTGTTTGGAGTACAATAAATGAGCTGTTACAGTTTCTCTTAAACATAAAACGCCTCCGCTGTTTTTATTTGCGAAAATCTACTTTGGTGACCCCGATGCACTAGGACGATTCCAATACAGTCACTTTAAAGCTGCTGGAGTTTTGGGAGCAAAATGCCGTTGCTTGGTTTGTACGGGCTGAGGCTCAATTCACGCTGAGGGAAATCACCGCCGACAACACCCAATATTTCTAAGTGGTAACATCGCTCAGCAACTCCATGGCTGCAAGAGTGGTAAGTCTACTACAACATCTGTCTGAATACAATAAATACTGATCACTGAAAACTTATCTTTTACAGACTTTTGGACTGTAGAGTCTGAGCATGCCGAACAGTTGCTCTCCTGGCCTGGCTTCGGCAATGCTAAGGCGTCTGAGTTAATGGACCACATGCTATCTCTCCTAGGAAATCACCATCCTTGTTTTATTTTTTAAGAACACTGTATGCTAACAAATGCCTGATCAAGTTTGCATAGCCCTCGCTAATGCACACATGAAGGACTACGGGGAGTTTGCTAAAATCGATGTTAGTCTACACTCAGCCAGGCAGCGATGCACATTTCCTCCTCCTTTCTCTACCTCAATAAGCCAAATCAGCAAGGACCCCAACACAAGAACATGCCTGCGAAACAGACAACATCGGGCCTGTGTTTTTTCCATGCTTACTTTGGTAGTAACACTAGGAAGTGCCGACCAGCTTGCAGCTTCGACAGTGCTGGCACATCAGGACATCAGAGGTCTGTGAACACTGTTCGTTCCGGCTGCCAGGGCTGTCTACTCTTCATTACGGATGTCTTTTCAGGGTGATGCTTCTTATGTGACACGGGTGCTCAAGTGAGTGTGCTGCTGGTATCGCCTATTGATCAGAAGGTGAAAAGTGACAAAATCTCACTTCTGTGCCTGCCAGCTGCAGCAGGATCCAGACTTACGGGACATAACAGGTGACGCTCTGCTTCAAGTGGGCGATGTTACACTTGGGACTTTGGCCTGGCTAAGGTAGCTAGACCTTTGCTCAGTGCAGATTTCCTGCAAGCCCAAGGACTCTTAGTCAATCTTAAGAACTGCCGGCTTGTGGATGTCAAGAACTTTGGGTCATTACCCTGCTCCCCCAGTTAAGTTTCCCACAACAACTCTGTCAAGCACACGTACCACTGCATGTGACTTTACTCGACTGCTGGGTGAATACACAGATCTCACCAAGCCCATATTCTCCATTACAGTCACAAAACATGAGGTTGAGCACCACATTTCTACAAATGGCCCACCAATCCATCTCCACGTGCATAGTCTGGACCCAGAAAAGCTGGCAACCACGAAGGCTGAGTTCGCCAACATGGAAAGACTTGACATTTTACACCAATCGAATAGTCCCTATATGATCCCAATGGTGGTTGCTACCCATGTCGCGATTACCAATGCCTTAACAAAGCCACTACCCTCAATGGTTACCCAGTCTCAGATTTTTCAGCATGTTTAGACAGAAAGTTAATTTTTTCCAAAGTTGATCTAGTTAGGGGCTACCATCAGCTGCCTATGTGCTTAGAGGACATTCTCAAAACAGCTGTGGTAACCCCGTCTGGCCTCTTTGAGTTTCAGAGCATGCCATTTGGGCTGAAATGTGCAGCACAGTCTTTCCAACGGCTGATCGACTCTTTGTTAAAAGACTTAGATTTTCTTTTTGCTTATCTAACTGACAGACTTGTTGCCAGTGCACCCAGACCCAAACACGTATCTCATCTCTGTACGCTTTGAACGCTTAAGCCAATGGGCTGATTATTAACCCTGCTAAATGCTAGTTTGGGTTGTTAACCATTGACTTTCTCAGCCATTGAAACTCTGCAGAAGGTGTAAACCTCCCCCCAGCAACAAAAGTACCTGATATTTTGAATTTACCACCATCTGCATTGCTAAAAGCTACAGAAGTTAAACGGCACGGTGAATTTCTATCACCGCTTAATTCCACGAGCTGCTGAACTTACACTTCCCCTGTATAATGCATTTAAAGGCAATACCCCTCATCATGTGCTTGACTGGTCAGTGGACATGACCAGGGCATTTAATGATACCAAACAAGCTCTTTCCAACACAACCCTACTGGTGCACCCGCTCCCAACACACCCACAGCCATTACTACTGACGCTTTAGACTATACTTTGGGTGTTGTGCATGAACAGTTGGTCAGAGGCATGTGGCTGGCAGCTCCATCCCCTTGAAAGGAAGTGCAGCAAGTTTGAACACGAGCTTCTTGGTCTCTATCTGGCTGTCGGCCATTTTCGTTTCCTTCTCGAGAGTTGCTATTTCACAGCATTCGTTGACCACAAACTCTTCGTGCATGCGATAGCCAAAATATCAGACCCTTGATCTGAATGACAGTAACACCAAATGGCCTACATGTCAGAGTTCACAACTGATATACAACATATCAACCTGGAAAAATAATGCTGTGGCTGATTGCCTCTCATGGCCAGCCATTGAGGTCATACGCAAGGGGTTAATTATGCCAGCATGGCAACTGACCAAGCTACTGACCCAGAGGTCCAGATTTACTGAACAGCAGTCACGGGCCTGTGGTTGGCTGACATTAAGTGGAGAAGCTGGGGTTTCTCTCCTGTGCGATGTCTCAACCAGTCGCCCTCACCCCATCGTGTCTGCAAACTGAAGACGGACTGTTTCTGACTCCATACATGGCCTCTCGGACCCGGGCCAGAAAGCCTCAAGGAAACTGGTTGCACTATGGTTTGTGTGGCACATCCTTAGGAAGCACGTGTGTGATTGGACTGCAGCCTGCGTTGAGTGCCAGCGGGCAAAAAGTTAACCATCATGCTCAGATGCCATTGGCACCTTTTGAGGTCTCTGAGTCACGGTTTGACCATGTCAATGTGGCCCTTGTTGGTTCTCTTTCCCCCGCCTGAGGTTTGGTGCACCTGCTTCCCATGGTGGTTGGTACCACCAGGCAGCCAGAGGTCATCCCTCTAGTGTCCACGATGGCCTGCTGATGTGGCTCAGGTATTCATGGGGTGTTCGGTTTGGCACACCATCTGATACTTCCTTTGACTGCGATCCCCAATTCATATCAGACCTCTGGGCTGCAATGGCCTAGAACTTCAGCGTTAAGCTACATCACACCACCACATATCCCCCGTAGTCCAATGGCTGATGCGAGTAGTTTCACTGCTCCTTAAAGGCTGCTCTAAGGTCTTCCCTGATGGATGAGTGTTGGCATGATCGTCTCCTGTGCATCCTTCTGGGACTCAGAACAGCTGCAGAAGAGGACTTGCAGTTGGCTACGGCTGAATTGGTATAGGGGCACCTGTTAGAAAATCCAGGTGATTTTATTCCTGATGCCACGACTGCCTGGTTGGTCTCTCAACAGTGTTCCACCCTCCTCAGTAAACTTAATTCCTTTTCACCTATTCCTACTTCCCATCACTCTGGGGTTCCTGCGGACCCACAAACCACCTCGTTCATTTCCATCGGCCATGATGCACACCAACATCCCCTTAGGCCCACTGATGATGGCCCATTCCGCATTTTGGAGCTGAGAGAAAAGACTTTCATCGTAGATAAGAGAGATACACCTGAATGTATGTCAGTAGACCGCCTGAAACTGGCCCACCAAGACTTGGCGGATTCCACAACCATGCCCCTGCTGTCATGACATCAGCACAGACATCCCACCCTGCAAAAACTCATTTCAGGGAGGTAGCACCATCAATTTGCGGGAGACTTCCGGGAGAGGTGGGATGTCTGCAATAGGGTAGCTCATTAGCAGCTGGCCAGCTAGTTTAAGTAATGTTAGCTATACTAATGAACGAATGACACCTGTTAAACTCACCTCAACAGGTCTTTTATAGTCTTAACCCACCATGGGCAATAGAAAAGTCACTGTTGCAAACAGTGCAGCGAGCAACACTGTCATTATTTTGACCCCTATAAGGTAGAGGTACACCTTACTGTAGTCTGGGGTGACGTACGTTTTATATATTTTTTTGGAACACTCTGCAATGGCACGCTCTCGCTCACGCGCTCTCTCTCTCTCTCTCTCGTGGTCGCTCGTGCGCTCTCAAGTGCTCTAGCTTGCTTTCGCTCTCGCTCGCTCTCTCTCGCTCTCATGCTGTCTCTTGCTTTTCTCTCACTCGTTCTCAAAAAAATTGATTTCCGTGATATTGTATATAATTTGCGGGCATCAGGGAGCCACTATTAATATGCGGGAGACTCCCGGAAGTTCCGGGAGAGGTGGGATGTCTGTGACCGTGAGTGTGCCAACACAGCTCTGGACATGCCAGAGGCGTCTGCTGTGCCTCCACCCACGGGACATAGGACCCGAGCCGGATAGCTCGTCCGAGCTCTGGACAGGCTCACGTCGGTTTTAGTGAATCCTAGGGGTGGGGGGTTGTGTAGGGTAATGTAATTAGTGGAAGTGTACATAATTCACAGCCACTGACATTGTGTTGGGGTTCACTTTAGCGGGCTGGTCTGGTGCAATGACGTAATTACGTAAAGTACTTTTACCGCACTTTGTGTTCAGTGTTTGGAGTACAATAAATGAGTTGTTACAGCTTTATTAAACATAAAACACCTCCGCTGTTTTTATTTGCAGAAAGGTACAATCTTGCCGTTCTTGTTTTTCCTTCTTGCTAGTACATACCTATCCTGTACTCTGTGCAATTGGTCTTTAAACACTCATCACATGTCAGATGTGAACTCATCCTAAAACAGCTATTCCTAATTAACTCTTCCTAGTTGCTGCCTTATGCTTTTGTAATTTGCCCTGCTCCAATTTAATACTCTCCGACAAAGTCTGTTAATTATCCTTCTCTATAGCTATCTTAAAACTTAAGAAGTTGTGCTTACTGTTCCCTAACTGCTCAATTCTCGCCCGGCCAGGCTCATTACCCAACACCAGGTCCAGTACAGGTCCTGTTCTTGTTGGACAAACCACATATTGATTTAAGAAACCCTCCATGATGCACATTGTAAATGCTGCTCCATCTGAACCTCTTGCACTGAGTTTATATGAGGGAAGTTGATGTCCCTCATGACCACAACCCTACTGTTTTTACACTTTCCCTTACCTGCTTGCATATCTGTTCCTGAATGTCCCGGGGGGGTGTGGGGGGGTCTATAATACAATCCCATTAGAGTGATTGCACCCTCGCTATTTTTGAGTTTCACCCATATAGACACAGTAGATGAGTGCTCCATAAAGTCCCCTTTGAGAGCAGCTGTGATATTGTCCTTAATTAATACTGCAACTACTCCCCCCACCTTAACCTCCATCTCTATCTTCTCTAAAACATCGAAACCCTGGGACATTCAGCACCCATTCCTGTCCCTCTCTCATCCAAGTCTCTGTAATGGTCATGACATCATAGTTCTATGTACTGATCTAAGCTCTAAATTCATTACCTTTACCCATAATACTCCTAGCATTAAAATACACACTATCTGTCCCATAATATCTATTACTTTGCTCCCACCTGTTTTTACTGGCCCTGACATCTATCTTCCTCTCTATCCCTCCCTCTACTTTCTGACCTGGTGTGTTGGTTCTATAATATAGCAAGATGTTAGAGTTATGCACTGTGCTCCAGCATGTATGTCAATTTATTACCTTTCTGAGATTCTTCAAGCGACAATGATTTTTGAATGACAGATATCTCTGAAGCAGCCAGGCATGAGGCACAAACTAAATGTATGATTTTGACATTTTGCCCCAAATACTGAGTTCATCCTCACATTTCAGAGAGCACCTTGGTTCAGAGGCTTTGGTTATCCCTGTGGACCGCACTCATCAAGACATCATTCTGCAGCAATGTACAACTTCTGAGGTTATCCTGCCTCTGTGCAAGCCACTGTTGTAAACTTTTGGATTAACTGAATATCTATCAATGTTGGTAACTTTAAAACATCATACTGCAAAGGAGTGCAAACAGAACAGGCTGCTGCTTGCAGACTGACATCAAAAAGGTAGACTCGCTCACTTTGCTTGGCCTCCTGATGTGGTAGGTCTATGGAGGGAAATACAAAGTTGATGTTTCAAACTGAGACTCTTCATGAGGAATCCTGAAACATCAACTGATTTTTTCCCCCTCCATATATGCTGCCTCAGTTCCTCCAGCATTTTGTCTGTGTTCCTTAAGATTTCCAGTGTATGCAGAATCTCTTGTGTCTCACGAATTGGTACGTTAGATTACCCTCACACAGAGTCCTCTTCCATGAAAGACCCCATGAAGCTCGTCAGAAGGAAAGGACAGGGACTTGGTGATCCTGATGCACATGATAACAGGGGTTGCAGTGATACGTTATTTGGCACATGTATAACAAAAATACAGCGAAAGGCGTTAGGGTACATTTCTCGAATGCGGTAGGAAACCAAAGTCCTGGAGGAAACCCATGTGGTCACAGGGAGAACTCAATGTATAAACTCCTAACAAACAATGGCACGAATTAAACCCTGATTTTACATTTACACTAACCTCTAAGCTACTGAGCCTTCCTAATTAAACACTGTTAATTCAGTTCAATTAAAAGCTCCACTCAGCATGAGCTGACAAAATGGATTGACAGCAACATTAATGTCATGATCTGCCTGTCATGGACTTTGCATCTCATTGTCTGCCTGCAATGCACTTTCTCTGTAACTGTTACACTATATTTTGCATTCTGTTATTGCTTTTCCCTTTGTGCTAACTTTTTCTTTGATCTGCATGAATGCTATGCAAAACTGTTATTGGAAAGTACATTGTACTCTACATCGACAACAATAAAACAATTACCAATTAATGGAACAAGGTATTTGGCTGCGTACTTACTGAATCAGTGAATCAAAACCTATTCACCACCAGCTTTGCTTATGTTTTGTGGATTTCCACACAAGCTTGGCAATTCTATAACCGTTATGTGGCAGCTGACTACCCCTGCTCTTGGCTCTGAGATACTCAGGATGCCCACAGTGGGCTGGTTGATGGACCATGAGGATCCATTTGCTGTTCCCAGTCTGAGGAAGTAGATACAGTACAGCCAGTCAGAGAAATCCTGACATCCTGAGAGAGGACTGGAGTCTCTATTTCTTGGTCCATTAAAGAATCAACTTTGTTCACTGTATTTGCTGAGGTGTGTCAAAATGCAGCAAAAACCAACAATACTCAACAATTATAAAGAATAAAGAATTATATAGGCATCCGTTAGTCTCGTGAGACCATGGATTTGCGCCTTGGAAGGTTCCTGGGGCGCGGGCCTGGGCAAGGTTGTATGGAAGACCGGCAGTTGCCCATGCTGCAAGTCTCCCCTCTCCATGACACCAATGTTGTCCAAGGGAAGGGCACTGGGGACCGCTGTCATCGCAGAGCAATGTGTGGTTAAGTACCTTGCTCAAGGACACAACATGCTGCCTCAGCTGAGGCTCGAACTAGCAACCTTCAGATCACTAGCCACTTGGCCACGCGCCACACAAAAGAATTATATAAAAAATAAAGTTGGAGGTAAAGTACATATATGGAATAAAATGTGCATAAATACCAGCATATATTTACAATGTAAACAGTATTATAAAAAATGGTTTACAGTATTTACAGTGTCTTGCAGTGATTGAGGTAATAGACAGAGGAGTGGGAATGGCTAACTAGAATGATTGATCAGATTAACTGCCTGGGGGAAGGAAGTTTTAAGATGGCGTAAAGTTTTGGCTTTAATAGCTCTACAGCGTTTTCCAGAAGGGAGCTTTTGGAAAAAGCAATTTGCAGAGTGGGGAGAGTCCCTAATGATTTTTCTTGCCTGTTTCTTTGTTCGGTACATATAGAGATTCTGCAGTGATGGTAGACGGCAGCCAATGACCCTTTCTGCTGACTTGACAGTTCTCCGTAGTTTTTGAATATTCTGAGAGGATGCTGGACGAAAATAGACAGTAATAACAACGTAAGCAATAGGAGCAGGCCTGTCGAGCCTGCTTCTCCATTCAATAAGATCACGGCTGATCTGAACATGGATTCATCTCCAGCTCCCTGCTTTTTCCCCATAACCCTTAATTTCCTTACTATTCAAAAATCTTTCCACCTTGTCTTAAATACATTTACTGAGGTAGTCTCCACTGCTTCATTGGGCAGAGAATTCCACAGATTCACCGCTCTTTGGGAAAAACAGTTCCTCCTCAACTCTGTCCTAAATCTACTCCCCCAAATAAATGGTTGATGTGGGGATGCTCTCTATGATGGCAGTGTAGAATTGCACCATTATGTTCTGGGGAAGATGGCATCTCTCCACGTATGTCCTCTGCTGAGCCTCTCTGTCCCTGCACAGCCAGCTACACTCTCACGATGCTGGCTGGTCAACACTGGGCACACACCTGGTCCTGTCCAGGTGGTACAACCACCATGCCAAGTCCAGAAAATGTGCCTGCTAACTGGTAGCCGCACTAATGCCCTGTTGTCCCCAGCATCAGGTTGCTGCTAGTTGGGTTTGACGGACTCTGGAGAACACGATCACTGCCCCATTCGAAGCAGAGACGCTGTCCCCGAGCTGCTCTGTTGCCCCCGCCCCCCGTGCTCCAGTTGCCCCAGACAGAAGGAGAATCCGCTTCTCAGGTGGAAAGGAGGCTCACCTGCTCTGCGTCAGATCTCCAGAGAATGTGGACGTCAATCCTTCTGCACATCGCAGGGAGCTGGTCTGACAAGCCAAACTCTGCTCCAATCATTTTCAGAGCGGGCACCCAAGAGTTTTCTTCCTGTCGTAGAGCTCTCCCAACTCCTCCAAGCTTTCCCCACTCACTAACCTGCTGTTCCATGATGCCAACACTGCAGAACACCTTGGCTTCCTCCCTGAGAACGGCTTGACAACAATGACTTCTGAACAATGGGCATCTCTGAAACAGCCAGACGCGATGCATCAACCGATGGCTAAGATCTTGCAAGGTACCCATTAGCCCAGAAGACCATGAGATAATAGAGCAGAATTAGGCCATTTAGACCAACGAGTCAGCTCTGTGATCCAATCATGCCATTAATTTTAACCCCATTCCCCAGCCATCCCCCTGTAACCCAGTGTGGGTGGCACGGTAGCATAGCAGTTAGCACAACACTCTACAATGGAAGTCACCCGGGTTCGATTCCCACTGCTGTCTGTAAGGCGCTTGTTCGTTCTCGCCATGAGCATGTGGCTTTCCTCCGGATTCATCGGTTTCCTCCCACAGTCCAAAGATGTACCGGTTGGTAGGTTAATTGGTCATTGTAAATTGTCCTCTGATTAAACTAGGATTAAATTGGGGGTTGCTAGGCAGCATGGCTGAAAGGGCTGGAAAGGCCTATTCCACACTGTATGTCAATAAATAAATAACAGTTATAAAGAATAAAGAATTGTATAAAAATCAGTTCGAGGTTAAAGTACAGGTATGGAATAAAATAGTCATAGTAGTCATAGTCATAGTCATAGTCATACTTTATTGATCCCGGGGGAAATTGGTTTTCGTTACAGTTGCACCATAAATAATAAATACTAATAGAACCATAAAGAGTTAAATAGTAATATGTAAATTATGCCAGTAAATTATGAAATAAGTCCAGGGCCAGCCTATTGGCTCAGGGTGTCTGACCCTCCAAGGGAGGAGTTGTAAAGTTTGATGGCCACAGGCAGGAATGACTTCCTATGATGCTCTGTGCTGCATCTCGGTGGAATGAGTCTCTGGCTGAATGTACTCCTGTGCCCACCCAGTACATTATGTAGTGGATGGGAGACATTGACCAAGATGGCATGCAACTTAGACAGCATCCTCTTTTCAGACACCACCGTGAGAGAGTCCAGTTCCATCCCCACAACATCACTGGCCTTACAAATGAGTTTGTTGATTCTGCTGGTGACTGCTACCCTCAGCCTGCTGCCCCAGCACACAACAGCAAACATGATAGCACTGCCCACCACAGACTCGTAGAACATCCTCAGCATCATCCGGCAGATGTTAAAGGACCTCAGTCTCCTCAGGAAATACAGACAGCTCTGAACCTTCTTGTAGACAGCCTCAGTGTTCTTTGACCAGTCCAGTTTATTGTCAATTCGTATCCCCAGGTATTTGTAATCCTCCACCATGTCCACACTGACCCCCTGGATGGAAACAGGGGTCACCGGTACCTTAGCTCAGGGGTCCCCAACCTTTTTTGCACTGCGGACCGGTTTCATGTTGACAATATTCTTGCGGACCGGCTGACCGGGGGCGGGGGGGCGTCGGGGGTAGGGTTGCCAATGGACAAGAGTAGCAAATCGTTTTAGGCAATTCTGTCCGGGGGGGGGGGTGATGTTAATCACGACTGGAATATAGGTGATAAGTGGCTAATACACTCAATTTTGTTTCTAAAAGGGTTTATTTAATGTATTTAATATTAAACACACAGCGCATATTTTCCTCGCATGAATATAGTGAGAAGTCAATTTCAATTATCAGGGGAGCTTGAAGTAAGTGTTGAGCGAACTTCCAGTAGAAGTGGTAGAGGCAGGTTCGATATTATCATTTAATGAAAAATTGGATAGGTATATGGACAGGAAAGGAATGGAGGGTTATAGGCTGAGTGCAGGTCGGTGGGACTAGGTGAGAGTAGCGTTCGGCACGGACTAGAAGGGCCGAGATCGCCTGTTTCCGTGCTGTAATTGTTATATGGTTATATAAGTCAATAGCATCATAACATTTTAAGTAACGTTTGGATATTAAACACACAGCGCATATTTTCCCCGTATGAACATATAAAATCATTGCAACTCACCAATATCGCTGAATCAGTGGGAGCCCTGGGCTTGTTTTCCTGCAATAAGACGGTCCTGTCGAGGGGTGATGGGAGACAGCGATACTCAAAGGGGGTTCCTTATGTCCAGTCTATTCTCCAATTTAGTTTTTGTTGCATTCATTGCGGAGATATGTTGGAAATGGAAGCAACGTTTTCAGTGCTTTCATGGCTATCTCAGGATATTCAGCCTTGACTTTGATCCAGAATGCCGGCAGAGATGTTATGTCAAACATAACTTTTCAGCCCGTCGTCATTTGCAAGCTCGAGGAGTTGATCTCCTTCCCGCGCTGACATGGATGACGCGCAGGTAATGACCTCGCATGCGTTCAAGCTCAACAGTGGGGGTGACAGGGAATGAGGAAAGGTGCAGCTGACTCATATCGCCAAATCATATCGTTTCCTCGCGGCCCGGTGGTTGGGGACCGCTGCCTTAGCTCTCCTCAGGTCTACCACCAGCTCCTTAGTCTTTTTCACATTAAGCTGCAGATAATTCTGCTCACACCATGTGACTAAATACATAAATACCAGCATTTGGTGTTTGTCCATCGGCGATGTTGATGAGAACCTCGACACCATTTGATGGTGTCAAGACTAGCGTGTGATTTGGATTTAAGCGAGGGAGAGTTGTGCAGCATCAGCCTCACTCTCTCTTCCCAATTCCCATCTGGATCCAGTGGCAAGACAGAGTTGAGATGGCTGGAGATGGGACTAGGCGCAGTGGAGGACCAGGATGTCTTCTGTGTCCTGTCCTGCTCTACACATTCCATGACGCTTGCAGAGACTGCCTTCTTAACCATTGGACCTTCCATTGGCCTCATCCGCTCAATCCACCGGAGTCTCTCTTCACATGCTGGGATAGACAACTCCCTATCTCACTGAAGGTTTGAGACCCATCGTCTACCCTCACCTGGTTTAGCCGGCTTGTCGAAGCCGTTGCCTGGGGTGTGGCCGCTGTCGTATGCAAACAGCTACGGGGAGGCACAGGTGAGAGCTGAGTCCCAGGTGGGGACCAAAGGTGGACTAACCGCCTTGAAAAGGACGTGACATGTTCCGCCACCAGGGGTGCTACCCCTCCCTGACACTCCATACTCCAGCATTTATTTACAATGTAAATAGCATATAAAAAGTGGTTTAAAGTGTTTGCAGTGTACTGCAGTTACTGAGGTAATAGATATTGGGGTGGGAGGAGGGGGGAGATATAGGCTGTGATGGGGGAGGGGAGAAATACAAGGAGAGTGGAGGGGGAGGGGAGGAAGAGATACAGACAGTGGTGGGGGGAGGGGAATGATACAGGCAGAGTAACCGGCAAAGAAAAGAGAGCTACAGGTGGATATGGAAGGGAAGGTATATGGGTTGATCAGTTAGGGGTGCAGAGGCGTGAGGCATAGCATAGCGGGAAGAAGCGATGGGAGAGATAAAGACAGAGCAACAGAACAAGGAAAGGAGAGATGTAGCAGAGCACCAGAGAGAGGAGAGGGAGAACAACGCACACAGTTTGTCAGTGTCCTTGAAAGGAAGTGGCTGAGAGATAGGGAGAGGAGACAAGGGTTGTGAATGTTTGTGAGAGAAGGGGGCCAGGAACTGGAACTGTTCTGTTTCTGAGTATTAATGGCATTTTAAGAAAACTACGAAAAATACAAAATGCATCATTATTAGTTTCAAACAGGGAGACTGGGCTCCCTTGTGCAATGCCTCATCATTTCATGAGCAGCAGCTGTTATCTCCTGAGTCAGTAGATCTTTCCTCCCAGCTCTGAGATCGGGAAGAAGCCCGTACGGTGATCACATCACATCAGGACAAGCACTCTTTGAACTGTTGGAAAAGAATGAATAATGAATGAGTGTGTCCAACAGTGAGGGCCGTCCTCAGTGAAGAGGTGGTCCTGCATGGGCTTCTGCAGAATATTTATGACAGAAAATGCAGCCTCTTTGTACAAAGGGTTTTCATGGAAGGAAGTTGGCAAAGAAGCATCTAAGAGCCTGTTGGAATCCAGACCAGAACATTGTTTCACTTTCCGCAAATGCTGCCTAATCGGCTGGATTTCTCTCCTAGTGTTTTCTGTTTATTAGATTTCCAGCAGCTGCAGTATTTTTGAGTTTCAGCTAAAAAGGTGTGTGCCCTCTGTGAATGCCTTCACTTTTGGGAGTCCTGTGAAGCAGCCAGATATTGTGTGGTGTATCTCAGCAGAGGCAGCTTGCAAGGATCCTGAGCCAAGTTCTTTAGAGAATGTGACCCTGACTTTGACTTTGAGAGCAGTGCAGGCAGCTGTGTTTGTTTACTAGACGAGCGCCAAGTAGTAAACAAACCTCTTCTGTCAAATGGATGAATATGGAACATTTCTGTTATTGAAGGATTTCTTCTGGCATTTCTGGCCACAGAATTTTCAAAAGAAAAAGCACCTGAAACCACCTGGGCAAAACATGACTGAGATCCTAGTTTGTAAGTTCTTCCTTGAGGCTTGCTGGGCAGTCTTGTGTAGCACTCTGCAGCTGACTGCAGAAGAAGTGTGCCTGATCCATTCAGAAACATTCAGCTTGAACCCTTGGTGTTACTAAAAACTGTTTTTTCTACATCTGTTAGTGCAGATGTAGTCATACTAGTCATAACTTGGGTCAATGTGCTGAGAATCTTGCCAGAAGTGAATTTTGTGCATTGCATAGTTCTCCAGTCTTTCTGACCAACTGAGAACAAGATAATCACGGCTAGGGGACACACAATATTGCACCAAAGAAAACACCATGCCTTAATAAAGGCTTGTCTTATTCTCCTCAAAAAAGCATGCAAATCTCATTAAAGGTATGGTAATTTGGTTTTCATCTTTACAACACTGGTCCATTGACCATAGATCATAAAACCATAACACAAAGGAGCAGAATCAGGCCATTTGACCCATCAGGTCTACTCCACCATTCAATCATGGCTGATCCTTTTTCTCCCCCCTCCTCAACCCCATTTCCCAGCCTTCTCCCTGTAACCTCTGATGCCATGTCCAATCAAGAACCTATCAATCTCTGCCTTAAATACACCCAACGACCTGGTCTCCACAGCTGCTTGTGGCAACAAATTCCACAAATTCACCACCCTTTGGCTAAAGAAATTTCTCTGTTTTGAATGGACACCCCTCTATCCTGAGGCTGTGCCCTCTTGACCCAGACTCTCCCATCATGGGAAACATCCTTTCCACATCTACTCTGTCTAGGCCCTTCAACATTCAAAAGGTTTCATTGAAATCCCCCTCATCCTTCTAAATTCCAGTGAGTACAGACCCAGTGCATCAAACACTTCTCATATGATAACCTTTTCATTCCCGGAATCATCCTTGTGAACCTCCTCTGGACCCTCTCCAATGCCAGCACATCTCTTCTAAGATGAGGAGCCCAAAACTGTTCACAATACTCAAGGTGAGGCCTCACCAGTGCCTTATAAAGCCTCAGCATCACATCCCTGCTCTTGTATTCTAGATCTCTTGAAATGAATGCTAACATTGCATTTGCCTTCCTCACCACTGACTCAACCTGCAAATTAACCTCTAGGGTGTTCTGCACAAGGACTCCCATGTTCTGTTGCATTGAATCTGAGTGTTGTAAGGGAAGGTGCTAACAGACGTGAAGCAAGAGCTGTAGATGTAATGAAGAAGTCCCAAGGTGTGAGAACAGCATTTTTCTGCTCCCTGCAAACACCTACAGGTATAATTTACTGTTAACTCTAAAGAAGTCCCTCTGGTGGATCCTCTGGATCTTTCACTGCCCTTTGAAAAATTGTGTCCAGTCAGCTGTAGGTAAATCAGATCTCTCCGGTAGTAAGAAAAGTGTTGGTGTTGTGTCACACGGCTACAATTTGCTCAATGTTGCTTTGTTTCAGCTTTAAAATAATATTATGTGCTTCACTAATACTGTTTTAAAAGGCTCATAAAAGCATGATATTACACAGCATATTCTAGAAATTAGCATTGTTATTTTCAGAAACAGTGGGCATTGCCTAAGAGCTCCAGTGCAGTTTTACTACCTTGAGATGAGATTGCTACCAACTGAACCAAGGGTGACACCCTGGATTTGTAAGTAACCACACTTACAAATTGCAGGTTGCTTGAAAATAATGTTCAAGTCAAACTTTAAAGTGCAACACACACAAAGTGCTGGAGAAACTCAGCATGCCAGGCATCATCTGTGGAGGAGAATGTTTCAGGCCAGGACTGGTCTCAGCTCAAAATGTTGACTCTTGATGGCTCTGGAGTTTAAAAGAATGAGGGGAGATCTCATTGAAACCTATTGAACATTGAAAGGGCCCGATAAAGTGGATGTGGAGAGGATGTTTCCTATAATGGGGGAGCTTAGGACCAGAGGGCACAAACTCAGAATAGAAGGACATCCCTTTGGAACAGAGATGAGGAGGAATTTCTTTAGCCAGAAGGTGATGAATCCATGGAAGTCATTGTCACGGAGGCTGTGGAGGCTAAGTCATTGGGTGTATTTAAAATGGAGCTTAATAGGTTCTTGATTAGTGGGGGTGACAAAGGTTACGGAGAGGAGGCAGCAGAATGGGGTCGAGAGGGATAATGGATCAGCCACGATGGAATACAGGAGCAGACATGATGGGCAAAATGGCTTCATTCTGCTCCTCTGTCTTACAGTCCACCTCCAACAAAACTTCTGCCATTTGCAGAAACTCTTGTGTTTACTAAAGTGCAATTTGCAGATACTATAACTGTAACAGACAGAATTATTGCACAAACTTTAGCACGTCCTTCTCTGATGTATTTGTCAAACATATCAGCTGAGTAGGCAAGTGGATGTTATTCACAACTTGGTTCTATATCAAAGTGGGACTTATCCATCTTCAGCCAATAAACACAGAATGTTCATTCCTGCACCCAGTTATACACTGTAATCTTCAGCCAACTCAAGCAGCTGAGGGCATTTATTGGCAAAGCCATCTGCTTAGGGAGATTTGCAAACTGATGTAGATGATATTGTTGACTATGCTTTCCTTGCAAGTGAGACAACCTTTGGAATTCTGCAGTTTGTAGAAATTCAGAAATAAGACCATAACACCATAAGGTATAGGAGCAGAATTAGGTCATTTTGCCCATCAAGGTTGTTCTGCAATTTCATCATGGCTGATTCATTTTCTCCCTCAGCCCCAATTTCCTGCCTTCTCCCTGTATTCCTTCATGCTCTGACTAATCAAGAATCTATCAATCTCTGCTTTAAATATACCTAATGACCTGGCCTAAGCAGCCACCTATGGCAACAAATTCCATAGGTTCACCACTCTCTGGCTAAAGAAATTCCTCCTCATCTCTGTTCTAAATGGACACCCCTCTATTCTGAGGCTGTGTCCTCAGATCTTAGATACCCCGCCAAAGGAAACATTATTTCCACATCCACTCTATCGAGGCCTTTCAAATTTCAATAGGTTTCAATGAGATCCCTTCCCCCACCCCCATTCTTCTGAATTGCAGTGAGTACAAGCCCAGAACCATCAAATGCTCCTCATATGATAAGCCTTTCGATCCCGGTATCATTTTTGTGAACCTTCTTTGAACCCTCTCCAATGGCAGCACATCCTTTCTTAGATAAACGGCCCAAAACTGCTCGCAATCTCAGTTTCCAGGATAATTGTGCCTAGAAATTCAGTAGAATGAGATCAACAGAACGAAGTTCAGAGACAAAGAATAACAAGCTGATGTGGCTACAACTGAGTGTTTAGTGCACCTCGTTAAGAATCCATGTCTAAACACAAGTCTTTATAGAGCTCCTTTTAGGTGTGTGTTTACTATGGCATGTCCAGTACACTATTAACAAAAAAGTTAATGGGAAGATAGCAGAGAAATAGAAAATAGATATCAGTTGGGTGCATACTTTTGAAATCCATAAATCAATTATTTTACTAAGTGCAGGGATATATCAAGAGTATCCATCATTGATTTTTAACAGACAAGTTATACCTGACAGATTGAGTAGGAATGTTTTTCAATAGTGAAACATTGACAAAAAAGTGGATTTTTAGAAGATGCTGATATATTTCTCACAGGAAGGGCATAATAAAATTCAGGTGTATATTGAGAGTGAAGATGTGTTTGATGGAAACAAAATAATATAAATAGACAGGATATGTTATATCCTTGATGCAAATGGGCACAATTTCAAGTTTTCAATTGTGCATGTGACTTGAGCTTGGTAATGAACAATGTGATTTCAAAACTTACTGCTCATACAAAAAAGTAGGACACTTGTCAAACATAAGTAGAAACGATTAAGGAAAAGAAGGCCAGGATACAGACAGTGATAATTTATTGTAGATCAATATGAGGTTGCACATTCTGGAAGAGTAAACAGGGAATAGAGATATAGACTGAATAGAAGGTCAGAGAATATTGCTAACAATAATGAATTGAATAACCTTGGTTTAGTAGAAGCATTAATTCCTCTAGGTGAACTGCTTAGAAATGCATTCCTAGATTCTGGGTTAACATCAGAATCAGGTTTATTATCACTGGCTTACATGCTTTGTTGCTTTCCTGCAGCAGTTGAGTGCAAAGATATAAAATCACATTTTCAACCTCTCACTGCTATGGGTGGAAGTTCCCATTTGCTTCAAAAAGGCCACCATTATACCAGTGCCCAAGGAGAATAATGCGAGCTGCCTTAACGACTATCACCCAGTAGCACTCACATCTACAGTGATGAAATGCTTTGAAAGGTTAGTCATGGCTAGACTGAACTCTTTCCTCAGCAAGGACCTGGATCTATTGCGATTTGCCTATCGCCACAATAGGTCAACAGCAGATGCAATCTCAATGGCTCTTCACACAACTTTAGACCACCAGGACAATAAAAAAAGGCCTATGTCAGGATGCTGTTCATCGTCTATAGCTCAGCATTTAATACCATCATTGCGCAATCCTGATTGATAAGTTACAGATCCTGGGCCTCTGTACCTCCCTCTGCAATTGAATTCTCAACTTCTTAACCGGAAGACCACAATCTGTGCAGATTGGTGATAATATCTCTTCCTTGCTGACGATCAACACTGGTGCACCTCAGTGGTGTGTGCTTAGCCCACTGCTCTACTCTCTGTACACGTGACTGTGTGGCTCGGCATCGCTAAAATACCATCTATAAATTTGCGGATGATACAACTATTGTTGGTAGAATCTCAGATGGAGACAAGAGGGTGTATGGGAGTGAGATATACCAACTAGTGGAGTGGTGTCACAGCAATAACCTTGCACTCAATGTCAGTGAGACAAAAGAGGTGATTGTGGAAGAGTAAGATGAAGGAATACATACCAATACTCATAGAGGCATCAGAAATGGAGACAGTGAGCAGTTTCAAGATCTCTGAGGACCTAACCTCGTCCAACATATCGATGCAGCTATAAAGAAGGCAAGACAGTGACTATACCTTATTAGGAATTTGAAGCGATTTGGTATGTCAACAAAAACACTCAAAAATGTTTATAGTTGTACCAGGGAGAGCATTCTGACAGGCTGCATCACTGTCTGGTATGGGGGTAGGGGGGGAGCTACTGAATGAAGCTGCAGAGAGTCATAAATTTAGTCATAGTCATACTCATACTTTATTGATCCCAGGGGGAAATTGGTTTTCGTTACAGTTGCACCATAAATAATAAATAGTCATAGAACCATAAATAGTTAAATAGTAATATGTAAATTATGCCAGTAAATTATGAAATAATTGTCAGCTCCATCTTGGGTACTAGCCTACAAAGTACCCAGGACATCTTCGAGGAGCGGTGTCTCAGAAAGACAGTGTTCATGTTTAAGGACTGCCAGCACCCAGGACATGCCCTTTTCTCACTGTTACCATCAGGTAGGAGGTACAGAAACCTGAAGGCACACACTCAGTGATTCAAGAACAGCTTCTTCCCCTCTGCCATCCGATCCCTAAATGGACATTGAACCCGTGAACACTACCTCACCTTTTTAGCATATATTGTTTCTGTTTTTAGATGATTTTAATCTCTTCAATATACATATACTGTAATTGATTGATTGATTTTCTTCTTCCGTATTATGTATAGCATTGAACCGCTGCTGCTAAGTTAACAAATTTCTCGACACATGCCGGTGATAATAAACCTGATTCTCATTCTGAAATTACAAAAATGAATAGTGTTAAAGAAAGGAATAATGAAGTAGTGTTCATGGACCATTCAGAAATCTGATTGTGGAGGGGAAGAAGCTGTTTCAGAATTGTTAAGTGTGTGTCTTCAGGCACCTGTACGTCCTCTTTGATGGTAGTAATGAGAAGAGGGTACGTTCCAGAGACTAAGAGTTCTGAGTGATGGATGCTGCCTTCTTGGGATGCCCATTCCTGAAGATGTCCATGATGTGGAGAGGGTTCAGCCTGTGATGGAGCTGATTGAGTCTATAACCCTCTGCAGACTCTTGTAATTCTGTACATTGGAGCCTTGGTTCCAGACTGTGATGCAACTAGTCAGAATGCTGCCCACCATACATCTATATCCCTCTGATACAGCAAAGCTCCTCAAACTCCTAACAAACTAAAGCCATGGGCATGCTTGCTCTATGATCGCATGAATAGATTAGATAGATCCTTTGAAATGTTGAGAGGAACACAGCAGGTCAGGCAGCATCTGTGGAGGGGAATAACTGACTGATGCTTAGGGCTGACACCCTTCATCAGAACCGGAAAGAAAGCTAGGAACAAAAGCGAGAATGAGGAGGGGGAATGCAAAGGAGCACAAACTAACAGTCATTTCCTTATTCAGGCTTCAGTCCCTCACTTTTCAATCTTGATGAAGGGTCTTGGCTTGAAATGTCGATTGTTTAATTCCCTTCCATAGATGTTGCTCGACTTGCTGAGTTCCTCAGCGTTTTGTGTGTGTTGCTTAAGATTTCCAGCATCTGCAGAATCTCTTGTGTTTATGAGATGTTGAGATGTGGAATGTCCAGTAAGCATTAGTGACTCACTCCATCACCCATCCTACACTTGCTAAATCACGTATCTCATTGGATATGTTTTGACATTATAAAATCCTTAAGCCTTGTGGGACTAAGCACTCAATTATCTGTCGGATAAGTGATTATGGTAACAGAAGTGTTTCACTGGAGCTACTGTCAGCCTGAAAATCTGTCTGTATTCCACACTCATGTTTAACAAAAGAAAAGAAAATCACATGGCAGGGGATGAGAGCTTTGTTAATCGAATCAAGGCGAAAGAAGGCAGAGGAAGGTTAGGGCCAGGGGAATACAAGGGGAAGAAGAACAGCAGCTAATGCAACAACATCATTTAAAATATTGTTGTGCCTCTTACAAAAACACAAACATTTTCAAGCCTGCGGCAGCAACAACCTTCACTCCATTTACAGCTGTGTAACAGTTGTCGGGAATGAACCAGGGCTTCTTGTGAAGACCGAGCATTATAACATTTCAGTTACGTCTGGTTTCTCCCTCTGTAGCAGATAAACGTTGGGAAAGCATGGTGAGGTCCACAAGAACTAAAAAAGAGAAAAGTTAACAGAGGAGAGAGGAAACAAATCACATCCAGGAACAATTGAAACATTAACTTGAAATGATACTGAGGAAGAGTAGCATTAGTTAGTTGTGACATATAACAAAACAGCCTGTTATAGTTGGCCATGTGGTCTACTCTTGTTCCCACCATTACTGGTTATACAAATACAGTGGTTTCTGGTTAACTGGGACACATCAGGACCAGTACATTCTGGCCCCAATTAGCTGAAGTTTCAAGAAATAGTTAAAAAGGTGTAAAAAAGACAAGATGTTTAACTGAGTAACAAATTATGTAATTAAGTGAAATACAGAACAAATTAAAACACTATAAATACTACTCTAGTACTATAAAACTGTGTGTTAGTTCTTAATTATTAACGACAGAGAAATTCATCAGTGTACCTGTAAGCTGCTGTGTTCTTTTGATTGACTGTAAGGGAACAAAATCTGTGCAACCACCTAGTGTAGATAATGTACTGCCTTCATACAATGCTATTGGCAATTACATCCCCAAGTCTTCATTTACTATGTAACTTTCAAAATGATTGTTGATACCTTCAAGTTTTTCATAGTTCCCAACCTGTTGAAGTCATGAAATCATTTCATTTTTACTCCTGGCTGTTTCTGGCATCTCCAAGTCTTAATACATGAAACCACAGTGAGAAAAACAGTTCTGAATTGCCTTACTGCTTATTTCTTGCCAACTATCAATGACAGAGTTTTCAGTTCTCCTAAATGAGCTTCCAACCATGCTCAAGGACACAACACATGTTGCCTCGGCCGGGGCTCGAACTCATGACTTTCAGGTCACTAGTCCAATGCCTTAACTACTTGGCACGTGCCCACTCGCACACCTACAGCTATTCAAATTCAGTTGGCACTTCATTCATACACATGGAAGCACCATCACTAACACTCTTATCTCACTCATGCAAGAGGCTGCTCTAGTGGCATGAGAGAGGAACTGGCCAAAGTTGACTGGAAAGGACGCAGAGCAGCAGTGGCTGGAGTTTACACGAGAAGTGAGGAAGGTGCAAGACAGATATATTCCAAAAAAGGAGAAATTTTCTAATGGAAAAAGGATGCAACCATGGCTGACAAGAGAAGTCAAAGCCAAAGTTAAAGCAAAGGAGAGGGCATACAAGAAAGCAAAAATTAGTGGGAAGACAGAGGATTGGGAAGTTTTAAAAGCTTACAAAATGAAACTAAGAAGGTCATTAAGAGGGAAAAGATGAACTATGAAAGGAATCTAGCAAATAATATCAAAGAAGATACTAAAAGCTTTTTCAAGTATATAAAGAGTAAAAGACAGGTGAGAGTAGATATAGGACCAATAGAAAATGATGCTGGAGAAATTGTAATGGGAGATAAGGAGATAGCAGAGGAACTGAACGAGTATTTTGCATCAGTCTTCACTGAGGAAGACATCAGCAGTATACCGGACACTCAAGGGTGTCAGGGAAGAGAAGTGTCGCAGTCAAAATTACGACAGAGAAAGTACTCAGGAAGCTGAATAGTCTAAAGGTAGATAAATCTCCTGGACCAGATGGAATGCACCCTTGTGTTCTGAAGGAAGTAGCTGTGGAGATTAC
Source organism: Mobula hypostoma (assembly GCF_963921235.1). Taxonomy (NCBI): domain Eukaryota; kingdom Metazoa; phylum Chordata; class Chondrichthyes; order Myliobatiformes; family Myliobatidae; genus Mobula; species Mobula hypostoma. The sequence continues at coordinate 28,318,248 of NC_086115.1, read as the reverse complement.
GGAGGCATTAGCGATGATCTTTCAAAAGTCAATAGATTCTGGCATGGTTCCAGAGGACTGGAAGATTGCAAATGTCACTCCACTATTTAAGAAGGGGGCAAGGAAGCAAGAAGGAAATTATAGACCTGTTAGCTTGACATCGGTGGTTGGGAAGTTGTTGGAGTCGATTGTCAAGGATGAGGTTACAGAGTACCTGGAGGCATACGACAAGATAGGCAGAACTCAGCATGGATTCCTGAAAGGAAAATCCTGCCTGACAAACCTATTACAATTTTTTGAGGAAATTACAAGTAGGCTAGACAAGGGAGATGGAGTGGATGTTGTGTATTTGGATTTTCAGAAGGCCTTTGACAAGGTGCCACACATGAGGCTGTTAAACAAGATAAGAGCCCATGGAATTACGGGAAAGTTACATACATGGATAGAGCGTTGGCTGATTGGCAGGAAACAGAGAGTGGGAATAAAGGGATCCTATTCTGGTTGGCTGCCGGTTACCAGTGGTGTTCCACAGGGGTCCGTGTTGGGGCCGCTTCTTTTTACATTGTACATCAACAATTTGGATTATGGAATAGATGGCTTTGTGACTAAGTTTGCTGATGATACAAAGATAGGTGGAGGGGCCGGTAGTGCTGAGGAAACAGAGATTCTGCAGAGAGACTTGGATAGATTGGGAGAATGGGCAAAGAAGTGGCAAATGAAATACAATCAACAGGAATTCTGCAGATGCTGGAAAATCAAGCAACACACATCAAAGTTGCTGGTGAACACAGCAGGCCAGGCAGCATCTCTAGGAAGAGGTACAGTCGACGTTTCAGGCCGAGAACCTTCCTCAGGACTAACTGAAGGAAGAGTTAGTCTTCCTTCAGTTAGTCCTGACGAAGGGTCTCGGCCTGAAACATCGACTGCACCTCTTCCTCAATGAAATACAATGTTGGAAAGTGTATGGTTATGCACTTTGGTAGAAGAAATAAACGGGCAGACTATTATTTAAATGGGGAAAGAATTCAAAGTTCTGAGATGCAACAGGACTTGGAAGTCCTCGTACAGGATACCCTTAAGGTTAACCTCCAGGCTGAGTCGGTGGTGAAGAAGGCGAATGCAATGTTGGCATTCATTTCTAGAGGAATGGAGTATAGGAGCAACGATGGGATGCTGAGGCTCTATAAGGCACTGGTAAGACCACACTTGAAGTACTGTGTGCAGTTTTGGGCTCCTTATTTAAGAAAGGATGTGCTGACGTTGGAGAGGGTTCAGAGAAGATTCACTAGAATGCTTCTGGGAATGAGAGGGTTAACATATGAGGAACATTTAACCGCTCTTGGACTGTATTCCTTGGAGTTTAGAAGAATGAGGGGAGACCTCATAGAAACATTTTGAATGTTGAAAGGCATGGACAGAGTGGATGTGGCAAAGTTGTTTCCCATGGTGGGGGAGTCTAGTACGAGAGGGTATGACTTAAGGATTGAAGGGTGCCTATTCAGAACAGAAATGCAAAGAAATTTTTTCAGCCAGAGGGTGGTGAATCTGTGGAATTTGTTGCCACGGGCAGCAGTGGAGGCCAAGTCATTGGGTGTATTTAAGACAGAGATTGATAGGTATCTGCGTAGCCAGGGCATCAAAGGTTATGGCGAGAAGGCGGGGGAGTGGGACTAAATGGGAGAATGGATCAGCTCATGATAGAATGGCGGAGCAGACTCGATGGGCCGAATGGCCAACTTCTGCTCCTTTGTCTTATGGTCTTACGGTCGATAAGTGGCCGCAGCTGCGGGCAGGCGGGAACCCGTTCCGAACTCAGCATCTGACTTGTTTGGAGGGACTGGCGCTGGTCATACAGCCAGCCATCAGCGGAGAGCTGGATATTACTGTGGGAAACAGTGTGCTCAGAACCAATCTACCCTCTCATATCCCGCTTCTCATCATAGCTGCACACACAAAGTACTGGAGGAACTCAGCAGGTCATGCAGCAATTATGGAAGGGAATAAATAGTTGATGTTTCAGGTGAAGACCCTTCAGCAGCACTGCAAAAGAAGGGGTAAGAAGCCAGAATAAGAAGATGGGGGGAGAGGAAGGAGCACAAGCTGCCAGGTGATAGGTGAGACCAGGTGAGGGGAAAGGTGGGTGGGGAAGGGGGCAGATGAGGTGAGAAATTAGAAGGTCATAGGTAAAAGATCAAAGTAAAATTATCAAAGTACATATACGTTATCAGATACAACCCTGAGATTCATTTTTGCAGGCCTACTTAATAAATTGATAGAAGAGTACTAACCATAATGGAATGAATGAAAGACCACATCAACTTGGACAATCAACCAGTGTGCAAAAAACAACAAACTGTGCAAATACACAAAGAAAACATAAGAATAAAACATAAATAAGGAATAAATATCAAGAACATGAGATGAAGGGTCCTTGAAAGTGAGTCCATAGGTTGTGGCAACAGTTCAGTGAAGGCCCCGTGAAGTTACCCCTCCGGTAAAAGAGCCTGATGATTGAGGGGTAGTAACTGTTCCTGAACCTGTGAGTCCTGAGGCTCCTGTACCTTCTTCCTGATGGCAGCAGTGAGAAGAGAGCATGACCTAGGTATGATGGTCCTTGATGATGAATGTTGCCTTCCTGCGACAACTCTTCATGTAGATGTGCTCAATGGTGGGGAGGGCTTTACCTGTGATGGACTGAGCTGTATATACTACTTTTTCTGGGATGTTCTTTGTGGGATGCAGCCAGTCAATACACCCTCCAACACACACCTATAGAGATTGTCAAAGTTTCAGTGGTCATGCTGAATCGTCAAAAGTTCCGAGGCACTGCCATGCTTTTTTTGTAATTGCACTTTCGTGCTGGGCCCAGGACAAGTCCTGTGAAATGATAACACCGAGGAATTTTGAAGTTGCCAATCCTCTCCAACTCTGAACCTCTGATGAAGATTGGCTTGTTGACCTTTAGTTTCCAACTCCTGAACTCAATAATCAGCTCCTTGGTCTTGCTGACACTGAGTGAGAGGTTGTTGCTGTGGTACCACCCAGCCTGATTTTCGATTTCCTTATACGCTGATACGTCACCACTTTTGACTCTGTCTATGGCAATGGTGTTGTCAGTGAACTTGAATGTGGCTTTGGAGCTGTGCTTAGCCACACATTCATAAGTGTAAAGTGAGTAGAACAGGAGGCTAAGCACACAGCCTTGTGGTGCACCTGTGCTGATGGAGATCATGGAGCAGATGTTGGGGTCTTCAGGATCCAATTACACAAGGAGGTATTGAGGCCAAGGTCTTGAAGATAATTGATTAGCTTTGAGGGAATAATGGCATTGAATGCTGAGCTGTAGTCTATAAGGAGCATTCTTCTGTATTCATCTTTGCTATCCAAATGCTCCAGGGTTGAGTGAAGAGCCAAGGTCACCTAGAACAGAAGAGCTGCACCCCAGGATACTGAAGGAGGTAGTGTTAGAGATTGTGGTGGCATTAGAAATGATCTTTCAAAAATCATTGGACCTTGGCATGGTGCCAGTGGACTGGAAGATTGAAAATGTTGCTCCACTCTTTAAGAAAGGAAGAAGGCAGCAGAAAGGAAATTATAGACCAGTTAGCCTGACCTCAGTGGTTGGGAAGATGTTAAGAGTCAATTGTTAAGGATGAGGTGATGGAGCATTTGGTGACACAGGACAAGATAGTACAAAGTCAGCACGGTTTCCTTCAGGGAAAATCCTGCCTGATGAACCTGTTGGAATTTTTTGAGGAGATTACAAGTAGGATAGATAAAGGGGATGCAGCAGATGTTGTATATTTAGACTTTCAGAAGGCCTTTGACAAGATACCACATATGAGGCTGCTTACCAAGTTAAGAGCCCATGGTTTTACAGGAAAGTTACTAACATGGTTAGAGCATTGGCTGATTGGTAGGAGACAGTGAGTGGGAATAAAAGGATCCTTTTCTGGTTGGCTGCCAGTGTCTAGTGGTGTTCCGCAGAGGTTAGTGCTGGGACCGCTTCTTTTTATGCTTTTTGTAAATGATTTAGATGATGGAATAGATGGCTTTGTTGCCAAGTTTGCAGATGATACGAAGATTTGTGGAGGGGCAGGTAGTGTTGAGGAAACAGGTAGGATACAGAAGGGCTTAGACAGATTAGGAGAATGGGCAAGAAAGTGGCAAATGAAATACAATGTTGGAAAATGCATGGTTATGCACTTTGGTGTTAGAAATAAATGTGCAGACTATTTTCTAAACGGGGAGAAAATCCAGGAATCTGAGATGCAGTGGGACTTGGGAGTCCTTGTGCAGAACACCCTGAAGGTTAACTTGCAGGTTGAGTCAGTGGTGAGGAAGGCAAATGCTATGTTAGCACTCATTTCAAGAGGTCTGGAATACAAGGGCAAGGATGTGACACTGAGGTTTTATAAGGCACTAGTGATGCCTCACCTTGAGTATTATGAACAGTTTTGGGCCCTTCATCTTAGAAAAGATGTGCTGGCATTGGAGAGGGTCCAGAGGAGGTTCACAAGGATGATTCCAGGAATGAAAGGGTTATCATACAAGGAACGTTTGATGGTTCTGGATCTGTTCTCACTGGAATTCAGAAGGTTAAGGGGGGATCTCACTGAAACCTTTTGAATGTTGAAAGGACTAGACAGAGTAGATGTGGAAAGGATGTTTCCCATGGTGGGAGTGTCTAGGATAAGAGAGCACAGCCTCAGTATAGAGGGGGACCCTTTCAAGACAGAGATGCAGAGAAATTTCTTTAGCCAGAGGGTGGTGAATTTGTGGAATTTGTTGCCACATACATCTGTGGAGGCTGTATGTATTTGAGGCTGAGGTTGATAGGTTCTTGACTGGACATGGCATCAAGGGTTCTGGGAAGAAGGCGGGGAACTGGGGTTGAGGAGGATATTAATAAAAAGGATCAGACATGATTGAATGGCGGAGCAGACTCGATGGGCCAGATGGCCTAATTCTGCTTCTGTGTCTTATGGTCTTATGGAGATGGCTTATGCGGTGGACCTGTTACAAATTGGAGTGGATCCAAGTCACGTCTCAGGCAGAAGTTGATATGCTTTATCACCAACGTCTCAAAACACTTCATCACTGTGGATGTAAGTGCTACTGGATGATAGTCATTGAGGCAGATTACCAGATTCTTCTTAGGTACCCGTATAATTGAAGCAGGTGGGTACCTCAGACTGCCGAAGTGAAAGGTTAAAGAACTCACAGAACAATCTAGCCAGGTGATCAGCACAGGTCTTCAGTACTCGGCTAGGTACCCTGTCCAGGTCAGATGCTTCTTGTGGGTTTGCCCTCCTGAAGGCTGCTCGCACACCAGTCTCAGAGACCGAAATCACAGGATCACCCAGGGGCTACGGGAGCTCCTGATAGTTCCTCCGTGTTTGGATTGTCAAAGCAAACATAGAAGGTGTTGAGCTCACCTGGAAGTGAAGTCCTATTGTCACCTGTATCACTTGATTTAACTTCATAACGGGTGATAGTATTCAAGCCCTTCCAGAACTGTTGAGCACCCCTCATTGATTTAAGTTTAATCCCGAATTGCCACTTCATCTGTGAGATGGCTGCCCAGAGATCGTACCTGCATCTTTTGTAACTTCCTTGGTCACCGGACTTGAACACCTCTGACCCGGCCCTCAACAGATTGCAGACCTCAAGGTTCAGCCAAGGCTTCTCGTTGGGGAAGATTCTGAATGATTTTGTGGGAACACACTCATCTACAACTGATTTAATAAAGTCTGTGACAACCATGGTGTATTCATTCAGATTGACAGATGAGTCCTTGAACATGGCCCAGTCCACCAACTTGAAGCAATGCTGTAGCTGCTCTTCTGCGTCCAGTGACACTTCGTTGTTGTGCAGATCTCTGGAGCTCTTCAGCCTCTGCTCTATGCAGTTACAGAAGGACAGCCAAGTGATCAGATTTACTGCAATGCAGTCTCAGCATGAAACGGTAGGCATCTCTTATCTTAGTATAACAGTGGTCTCGTGTGTAGGGACCTCCGGTGCTACACGTTCTATGCTGATGGTAATTGGGCAGGGTTTTCTTTAAACAAGTCTGGCCAAAGTCCCTGACTATGATTAGAAATCCATTGGGATGGATTGTCTTTTGTTTGGAGACAACATCGTGTAGTATCTCAAGTACTTGATTATAATCAGCTGCTGGAGGTATGTAAACTGCAGTCAGGATTGTGGAGGAGAACTTCCTATGTAAATAGAACAGACAGGATTTGACCATTAGATGTTCAAGGTCGAAAGAACACCAGTTCGACAAATCCGCCACTTTGGAGCTGCACCAAGAGTTTATCATGAAACACCCACCTCCGTCTTTTGCCTTCTCCACATTAGCAGTTTGATCCATCCTTTGAATTGAGAAGCCTTCAGGCCTGATCACTGTATCTGGTATGCTGGGAGTAAACCATGTCTCAATTACACATAGAACACAAGAATTTCTCATTTCCTTTCGATACAGTAATCTTGCCCTCAGGTCCTCGATATTAATCCCCAATGACTGCATATTTGCTAATAAGATGCTGGGTAGAAGGGGTGTCATTTCTCTGTGCTTCAGCCTGACTTGGCTTGATAGTTGGAATAGATAAAGCACTGAAGAGGAGAGTGGACCATGAGAGAAAGAGGAGGAGAGGCACCAAAGGGAGGAAATGTGCAGTTAAGGATCTTCTCATAGCTTATACCTGGGAAATCCTGCGTGTCTTGCATGTCCCCTCGTTATATGACCCTTCCCTCAGAACTGACCACTCCCCAAACATCACCACACTTGAGGCTTCCTTGTTAGGAATTCACACAGAGATGAAGATAAGTTCATTTGGGTGAGTACGGTACACCAGCTAAAATCCATGTAATCAACATTTACTGCCTTTCCTTCATCTAATTTCCGGTAACTTCCTCATAAAATTCTGTAGGATTAGCTAGAGTCTGAGGGAACACCTTGTCAGACCCTGGGGATTTATTCACCATAATTTGCCTCAAGACAGCAAACACCTCCTTCTCTGTAACCTGTATAGGGTGCATGACTGTGCTGTTGTTTTGCCTCACTTCTATAGACTGTGTCGGTCTCCTAAGTACAGATGCAAAAGATCCATTTAAGATCTCCCCCATCTCCTTTGGCTCCATGCACAGATTACCACTTTGATCTTCCAGAGGACAAATTTTGTCCTTTGCTATCTTTTTCCTCTTAATATATCTGCAGAAGCCCTGAGAGTTCTCCTTCATCTTGTCTGATAGAGCAACTCCATGCCTTATTTTAGCCCTCCTGACTTCCTTCTTAAGTGTTTTCTTGCATTTCTCACACTCCTCAAGTACTTCAATTGCCTAGCTCTGCTATTCACCTCCTTCTTTTTCATAACTAGGGCTTCAATATCTCTCAAAAATCAAGATCCCCTATCCTGTTATCCTTGCCTTTTATTCTGTCAGGAACATACAAATTCTGTACCTCAAAATTTCACTTTTGAAGGCTTCCCACTTACCAAGTACCCCTTTGCCAGAAAGCAACCTATCCCAATCCCCACAATTGCTAGATCCCTTCTAATACAATCAAAATTGGCCTTTCCCCAATTTCGAATCTCAACCTCAGGACCATACCTATCCTTTTCCATAATTACCTTGAAACTAATGGAATCATGATCATTAGGTGCAACATGTTTACCTACACAAACTTCCATCACTGCCCCTGTCTTACTCCATAACAGGAGATCAAGTATTGCACTATCTATATGTCATTCTTCGATGTAATGATTAAGACCATAAGACCATAAGACCATAAGACAAAGGAGCAGAAGTCGGCCATTTGGCCCATCGAGTCTGCTCCGCCATTTTATCATGAGCTGATCCATTCTCCCATTTAGTCCCACTCCCCCGCCTTCTCACCATAACCTTTGATACCCTGGCTACACAGATACCTATCTATCTCTGCCTTAAATACACCCAATGACTTGGCCTCCACTGCTGCCCATGGCAACAAATTCCATAGATTCACCACCCTCTGACTAAAAAAATTTCTTCGCATTTCTGTTCTGAATGGCCGCCCTTCAATCCTTAAGTCATGCCCTCTTGTACTAGATTCCCCCATCATGGGAAACAACTTTGCTACATCCACTCTGTCCATGCCTTTCAACATTCGAAATGTTTCTATGAGGTCTCCCCTCATTCTTCTAAACTCCAAGGAATACAGTCCAATAGCGGACAAACGTTCCTCATACGTTAACCCTCTCATTCCCGGAATCATTCTAGTGTACCTTCTCTGTACCCTCTCCAACGTCAGTACATCCTTTCTTAAATAAGGAGACCAAAACTGCCCACAGTACTTCAAGTGAGGTCTCACCAGCGCCTTATAGATCCTCAACATCACATCCCTGCTCCTATACTCTATTCCTCTAGAAATGAATGCCAGCATTGCATTCGCCTTCTTCAGTACTGACTCAACCTGGAGGTTAACTTTAAGGGTATCCTGTACGAGGACTCCCAAGTCCTGTTGCATCTCAGAACTTTGAATTCTTTCCCCATTTAAATAATAGTCTGCCCGTTTATTTTTTCTGCCAAAGTGCATAACCATACACTTTCCAACATTATACTTCATAAGGAAACTTTTCTGAACACATTTGACAGACTTTTTCCTATCCAGCCCTTTTACAGTATGGGAGTCCCAGTCAATATATGTAAAGTTAAAATTGCCTACTATCACAATCTAATGTCTCTTGCAATAGTCTGCAATCTCTCCATAATTTTGCTTTTCTAAGTCCCATGTTCTGTTGGGTAGTCTATAATATAATTCCATTAATATGGTCATACATTTCTTATTCCTCATTTCTACCCATAAAGCCACACTAGACAAACTCTCCAGTCTGACCTGTCCGAGCACTGCCATGAAATTTTCCCTGACTAGTAATGCCACCCTCTTTAACACCTCCTGCTCTATCATTTCTAAAACAACGAAATCCCAGAACATTAAGTTGCCAGATCTGCCCCTCCTGCAATAAAGTCTCGCTAATGGCTACGGTGTCATAACTCCACATGCTGATCGATGGCCTAAGCTCATCTTCCTTTCCTACAATACTACTTGCATCGAAATATATGCAGTTTAGATTCAAAGATTCAAGAATTCAATGTACACCTATTATCAAAGTATGCATACCGAATACAACTGTGAGATTTGTTCTCCCGTAAGCAGCCACGATACAAAGAAACACCATGGAACCCGTTCAAGAAAACATTAAGCATCCAATGTGTGAAAAAAGGACAAATTGGGTAAATGGCAAAAAGCAAGTGAACAACACATAGAATATCCAACCTCAAACCTGGAGTCCAGTAGTAAACACAAAATAATCTGCAGATGCTGTGATCAAAGCAACACTTTCAGTACGCTGGATGAACTCAGCAGGTCGGGCAGCATCAGTCAGAAACGATGAGTCAACGTTTTGGGCTGGAACCCTTCGTCAGGTCTAAAGAATGAAAGATGGGGAAGGATTTGAAGAATGCTTGTAGCTTCAGTTGAAAGACCAGTAATTTGAAAGACAAAGGGGTGGCGAGGGGAAGCATTGATGTCATAGCCCTTGAAAACAATGGGTTTTGTTTAGTTTTATTTGGTCCAGGAGTATTGTTTAGTTCAGTTCAGCGCCAGGCTACAGACCCATTCTTCATCGAAACACCCCAGTCTGCATCGATCACCCCAATCAAACCACTCAAAATCAGCAATCCAGGAACATATGTGACACGGATCCCAAGAATCTGTGGATCACAAGACTCCTGCACTTTCCTCTGACAGTGGCTTGCAAGAGGGGGAGGTAGACTGGTCAAACACAGGCAGAAGGCACCGAACTCCATTCTTGTATTCATCGGCTTCAACCTTGCTCGATGCCACAACTAGAGAGAAGCAATGGAGTCGATCACGGACTCTGGTCCAAACCTCACCAGACTCGTTTGAAGACTGGAAAGTGCCAGGTCGCTCAACTATCAAAATGCTCCCGATGTGGCCTCCTATACATTGGCGAGACCCAACACAGACTAGGAGATCGTTTCGCTGAACACCTACGCTCTGTCCGCCAGAGAAAGCAGGATCTCCCGGTGGCCACACATTTTAATTCCACGTCCCATTCCCATTCTGATATATCTATCCATGGCCTCCTCTACTGTAAAGATGAAGCCACACTCAGGTTGGAGGAACAACACCTTATATTCCGTCTGGGTAGCCTCCAACCTGATGGCATGAACATTGATTTCTCTAACTTCCGTTAATGCCCCACCTCCCCCTTGTACCCCATCCGTTATTTATTTATATACACACATTCTTTTTCTCTCTCTCCTTTTTCTCCCTCTGTCCCTCTGACTATACCCCTTGCCCATCCTCTGGGTCTTCCCCCCACCCCCTTTTCTTTCTCCCTGGGCCTCCCATCCCATGATCCTCTCATATCCCTTTTGCCTATCACCTGTCCAGCTCTCGGCTCCATCCCTCCCCCTCCTGTCTTCTCCTATCATTTCGGATCTCTCCTTCCTCTTCCCACTTTCAAATCTCTTACTAGCTCTTCCTTCAGTTAGTCCTGACGAAGGGTCTCGGCCCGAAACATCGACTGTACCTCTTCCTAAAGATGTTGCCTGGCCTGCTGCGTTCACCAGCAACTTTTATGTGTGTTGATGAAAATGTAAATCTCAGATTCCAATTGCGCACAGCTTAGTAGCAGGATCATATTTGAAAGAAGTAGTTCCTGAACTGTCTGCAGGATGTTGCTGTTGGCCGTGTTGTTCGCTGACACCATCTTAGTCATCATGGCACCATCATGATTAGTCCCACCATGATTCCTGACTTTGTATGGAGGCTTAACAACATCTTTCTCCACAACCTCTCCACTATCTGTTCTGACGATCTGATTCCCATCCCCTGTAACTCTAGTTTAAACTTCCCCTCCCCCGTGCAGCACTAACAAGCCTTCTCGCTAGGATATTAGTCACCCTCCAATTCAGGTGCAAACCGTCCCTTCTGTACAGGTCCCAGCTTCCCCAGAAGAGAGCCCAATGATCCAAAAATGTGAAGCCCTCCCTCCTGCGTATCTCCTCAGCCAAGTACAAACTGTGTGATCTTTCTGTTCCTAGCCCCACTAGCACATAGCACTGGTAGCAATTCTGAGATTGTAACCCTCGAGGCTCCATCCTTTAACTTAGCAGCTAAGTTCCTGAACTCACTTTGCAGGATCTCGTCACCCTCCCTACCCAAGTTGGACCGCAACCTCTGACTGCTCACTCTCTCACTTAAGAATGCTGTGCACTCAATCCTATGTGTCCCCGATACTGGCACACAGGAGACAATATATCATCCAGTAATCTCATTCTCATCCACAGAACCTCCTTCCTGTTCCCTAATCAACGGTTCCTCCATCACTACAGCTCAGCTTTTCCCTTCCCTTCTGAGCCACAGAGACAGATTCAGTGGCAGAAACCTAACCGCTGTGGCTTTCTTTGCTAGGTCATTCCCCACCCCACCCCAAACAGTACTGAAAGTGGTATACCTGTTGCTGAGGGAAATGGCTAAAGTGGTACTCTGCACTGGCTGCCTATCCCTTTTCCCCTTTCTGACTGTCACCCAGTTTCCTGTGTCCTTCACCTCAGGTGTAACTACCTCCCTGCATGTCCTGTCTATCAACCCCTCAGTCTCTTGAAAGACCCAGAGTTCATCCGGTTCCAGCTCCAACTCCTTAACACAGTCTGTTAGAAACTGCAGCTGTAGTCATCAAGTGTAGTCTCCTTGCCATCCTATATCCCTATATTCCACTATCTTGCCTGGTATCTCCACTGCTCCTAATGTGCAATAAGAAAGAAAGAAAGAATAAGAAATTTTAAAATATGCCGACAGCCTATGTGTCTCCTTGCTGAAGCCTCAGTGAGCTAAAACCTCAACTCACCACTCCAACACTGACTCGCACACAAAGTGGCTGCTCCCACAATGGCCACTCCACTTAATCCTAAATTCTTTTCGTTTGATCTTGCCAAGTGCCTAATAATACGCAATCCAAAGTCTCCTCAGGAACTATGGCATACAAAATGAGTCAATTGCCTCTGCTGATTTCTTTTCAACTCTCTTTCCCTCTATGCAATCCAATGTCTCTTCAGGAAATATGGTGCACAAAATATGCCAACAGCCGTGCTCACTTCTTTTCAACTCTCTCTCCCGCTACGCAATGCAATATCTCCTTGGGAACCGTGGCACACAAAATGCCTGCTGTCATTTATTTTATCTTGTTCTGCCTCAGTGCACTGAGTAATGATTTGCTCGGTGAACAAGACAAACTTTTCATTGTATTTTAGTACATTTGATAATAATACAGTAATACCAATACCATTTTATCACTTTTCATCCACCCTATCTCCTTGTGCAATGTAGGGGGCATTTTGGGTAGCTTACCAGCACAAAGTCAGGCCAAGGGGAAGGGGAAGCTGATGTCCTCCACAAGCCTGCACCCCCCCCCCCCCACCCGGACCATCCACCAAGGACAGCACTTACACTGTCATTCCACTCGAGAGGATGGTGATGAGGTGTTGCTCTTGTGGCCATGCTTGCTATGTTGTCCAGTTTAACCTGTAATGGATACAGAGGAATGGAAGGGAGTCCATTACCTATCTCGTACAAGCATAGAACCTTGACTCCCCCCTCCCACTCTTTTCAGTCATCAGGTGGGAAACAGTACCAGTTTAGTAGGTACAGGCATAGTCAAGAAGAAGTGGGTGCTTGGTGAAATCTCAGTTCCATTACAGTACAGACAGGCTACCTCAGACTCAGAGCTCAGTAGAGGTTCAGATAACAAAACACAAGAGATTATGCAGATGCTGGAACCAGAACAATGTGCACAAGATGCTGCCTGTTCTGCTGAGTTCCTCCAGCACTTTGTGAAAGTTCAGATGGGAGCCAGAGGTTGCTACTGGCCTGCTGTGAGACATTGCCGGCCCAGAGCTTGTCACTGCCAGCCACAACAGAATTTTTCCAGTCAGGAGTGGACAAATGCCATCATTTTTTTCCCCTTTACCAAAGTTGGTTTATTCACGGATTACAGTATGACAGCAATATAATATTACAGTACCTTATGATATGCACAATTTACAATTTATAACTATAATACATCATTGTTGTCCAAAACACAATCAGGCCAAGCTGCCCACCTATCCTGGAAATTCCTCTTTTTACCCATGGACACCACATGCACCTACTTCAGTGACAAACTCTGCTACAGAGCAGGGAGACTGCCTTTTTGTTGCTGGTGAGGATGCTCTGCTAAGGAGAGGGAGAATGCAGCCCAGGTTTTCTGTGTTTTGGATGTAGATTTGGACAGACTTTTTTTCAGTTTTATGGGTTTTTTGGTTTTCTGAGTTTTTCACCAAATCTTTCTAATATTTTGTGGATTGGGGAGGGGGATTTGGGGGTCGATGTGCCTGTTCTGTTTCGGTTCTTTTTTTCTCGTGCAAGGAGGAGGGATTTGGGGGTTGATGGCTGGCCTGCAGTTCTTTTCTCTCTTGGTTTCGTGACTCTCTGGAGAAGAAGTATTTCAGAGTTGTATACTTTGTTAATCACTAAACCTTTGAATGTATCCTTGGAATAGGGGCAGGCACACAGATTGGGCATAACCCTCAACTGTCCATTGCTTCTACTTATTCTGCAAGCCCAAAATTACAGTCAGCTCCTACCATGTGATGAGGGCAGGCGACCTGATATTTCATTCAGGGCAGCATTTCCTTATTTCCTTTCGGCATTGGACGGCATTCAACCCAATGAGTCAGTGCTGACTCACAGAGGAATCCCATCACCCCCCCCCCCCCATCCTTCCATCAACTCCCTTCAGATTCTGTCTCCTGCGGACACATTTGGGACAGTATACAGCAGCCACTTGACATACTGACATACTGAACCACACAATATTGGAGTGCAGGAGATAGCCAATACTGTCACGGGGGGAAATATTCACACTAACAGCCTCCGAGGACAGGACTGAACTCGAGTCACAGGAGCTGCGAGATGACGGCTCTGACAGCTTTGCTACTGTTCTAGCTTGAGAGTGTCACTAATATTGCCTTGCTGGGATGAACGCTGAATGGCTTTGCTGGGACACAGTTTATATGATTGACATCATGGTGCACACCAGCGCCACGATCTGTGGTGTGTGGGCTGCTTAGAGAAGCTCCTAATCTGTTTGCTCCTGGGCCCAGCCCAAGTGACCAGGGATTAAAAGAAAGGAGATAGCGAGAGAAAGAGAGAGGTAGATTGGCTGTGTAGGACCAACAAAGGGCATCAACAGGGCTTTCAATCCAATTGAAAGGAGGATAAGCCTTCATAACTAACAGGGGCTGAGACAGTGCTTTAGTAATGCGTGGAGATGGAGAAGGTCTTCAGTGATTACTGGAGGGAGGGATGCACTTCTGAATTGATCAATATTTGGCCTCAGCAGGACACACAGACCTTTATTCCCCCATTACTAAGGTTAAGAGTTTCTGATAGCTGAAGGAAATGGGACCTCTCTTGGGTCCATTAAAGAGGGGCTGAATTTCATGCACCAAGAAATGAAAAGGTGAGTTTTGGAAACCAGTGAAGGCAGAGGGATGTATTTCTCTGCCAATAAATGAGAGAAGAGGCTTTGGAATCCACTGGAGGGAGTAAGGACAATCTGGAAGGCATCCGTCTTCCATATGACCTCCTGGGGGATCCCTCTTCATTTGTCACTCCAATATTTTGGACTAGTAAAGAAAAAGATGGGTGGATGCTGAAATACAAGACATGTCACTGTTTTACTGGAGCCTCTTAAGCAGGTCTGGGCCCAAATTCTTTGGAAAGATCTATTGGCTTTAGAGAGCAAGAAGCATGGATTCAGGTCACACAAGTTGAATGTTCATGGGAAATTGTCAAAGTTTTCGTGATATAATTGGGAACAAACAGGTAGGTAAGAACTGTTTGCCCTGATAGGGAAGGTTAGGGCCAGGAGCATGGTGCAGGTTGTGTGAACTCACTGGTGTCTTACCAACGTTTTGTTGCAGAATTTGAACTGCTTCTCTGATGCAGCATTAGTTCTTTGCTGTGTTTAAAACCCTTTTAATGGTTGGAATGATTGAACCATCCTTTGACAGGGTGAACAGCTGGTGTTCCACCAGGACTGCTGAAGACCCAGGCAGCTTCTTCCAAAGGTGGGTGCAAAAGTAGTGAGCCAAATGGCATCTTCCCATGCTTTACGATGCAGCAAACCACCGAGGAATTCTCTTTGGTGTCAGTTTGTCGATGTTGGATCAGTTCCTCAATATTTTATGGTGCTTTCTCAGAGTCAGGAAACTTAGCCTGTCATCAAATTGAGGTGATGTGCCACCTAGGGAGAACACAGTCAGGATCAGAATCAGATTTCTATAACTGACGTATGCTGGAAAATTTGTTGTTTTGTGGCAGCAGTATAGTCAAAGACATAAAAATGACTATCAGAAAAAAGGTGCAAAAGAGGAATAATGAGATAGCATTCATGGGTTTGTAGACCATTCAGAATCTGATAGTGGAGCTGTTTCTAAAATGTTGGGTGTGGGTCTTCAGGCTCCTGTACCTCCTCCTAGATGATAGTAATGAGATGAAGACATGTGCTGGATGCCGAGGGTCCTTAATGATGGATGCCACCTTCTTGTAAATGTCCTCACTGGTGGGGAGGGTTGTGCCTGTGATGGAGCTGGCTAAGCCTCTGCAACCCTCTGCAACTTCTTGTATTCCTGCACATTGGAGCCTCCATTCTAAATTGTCAGTCAATTGCCTGAACAAACCCTACTGGATTGTCACATCCTACAAACCCCGAGGTCACCAATATATGAACAGGTAGGTTAACTGAGCAAATTGTTCCCTCACACAGCAGGGCAAGGTTTCTCTCTGGTGGGTGAGGAGTATCAATAACAGAGTGAATGTTTTTCTGCAGCTCACGCTGCTATGAAATGCTTTGATGTTTTCACAGGTAGGCTGATGAAATGACACTTCTATCCCCTAGACTTGGAGCAACTGAATGGCCTCTCTTCAGGGTGAACCCACTGGTGGATTTGTGAGGTGTCTAATGAAACAAATTCATTGCTGAAGTACAAAAATTTTAGCTGAAAAGCTGATGGCTTCACTCTTTCCTTTCCCCTCTCTCCCTCCCTTCATCACTTTTCCATCTCTTCCCCTCCTTCTGACAGCCTTTTCCTCTCTCCCTCTCCCTCCCTGCCTCTCCCACACCTCCTTACCCGTTCTCTTCTTTCTGTGATGAAACAGTACTTGTGAATGCCATGACTAACATCAATTTGACTTCTCAATTTAGAGATTTGACACAAAGAAAACTCTCTTTGCTGAGACGTGAGTCTCCCAGAAAGATGACAATACTAAGGCAGGGCGGGTGGGAGGGGTGGGGAGGGGGATGGTTTCAGTAAGTATCATAATTTCAGTAGGTGGAAGAAATTCAGTGTTTATTCAAGTTAAATTGACACCCAGCTATTAGCTGCAGTATCATGCTGTGATGGGAGATCTGCAAATGGGTACAGCACAACGTTGTTACATTGTTGAGTGGCAGATCTTCAGGTGGAAAAGCACAACACAATGGAGCTCTCTGCTGTGGCCAGACTTCAATAATTGTTCACTTCTTGCTCAAGAGTCCTTCCCAAGACCAAGAGCACTGGTGGAATCAGCACCAAAATGTATCAATGTAGCATTTCGGAGAGGGAGGGGAAGGGATGTCAGAATAAAGTGGTGTCCCTTTAGAACGGAGAGAGGGTGAATTTCATTAGTCAGGGGAAGGTAAATCTGTGGATCATGTTGCCACTGAGCACAGTGGAGGTAAAGTTATTGGGTATATTTAAGGCAAAAATTGGCACGTTGTTGATAGGTAAAGGGGTTCAGGGTTACAGGGAGAAGATGGGAAAATGTGGTTAAAAAACAACCATGATTGAGTGACAGAAGATGGACTGAATGACCTAATTCTGCTCTGACGTCCTGTGGTCTAATTGCTGCTCTGTTGTAACTGTGAAGAGACACCCAAGTTAACATTTCAAATCAATGAAGTCTACTTTGATGAAGCAGTGAGAAATCCATCAAGGATCTCCAAGTGAGGCTGATAGTCAGCTCATCCAGGTTGGCATTTTGAAGCCGATCAATGGGGAAGAAATACAGTCACAACAGGAGAAGAGACATCTCTCACTTTGCTTACAACAGCCAGATGATGTAAACAGTATTTAGACTACTCTACTCAAGCAATAACTCCTGACTAATATCATATCTGTTTTTCCCATACATTCAATCCTGTGCATAAGCGATAGTGCATAGAATTTGGGTAACACTGAGCAGGCCTTTCATATCACTGTCTCTCCCTTGTGGTTGTCGCAATTAAATACTGGAAAATGACACCAAGCAGAAGAGAAGAATCCCAAGATAAGAATCAACTTCACAGTAGAGATTGTGCTCATTCATTGCAGAATCTCAAGGTAGTATATGGTGACATGTCTGTACTTAGATAACAAATTTACTTTAAACTTTGAGAATATTATGGCAACTACAGCGCCGAAGAAATTATTTCCTAATCATTTGTCGCAATGCAGGAAGGCAGAGCTGGTCAAAAATATCTCTCCCCGGGCAGTTGCCAAGATTTTCCTTACATACTTTAACCCAACATAAGGTATCTTGGGTGTGCCCCATTACCAGTAGTTAGCAGAGAAGCATGAATTACCTATGTAAAATGCTATGTATCCTGAATAGGAAGACATTCCACTGTTGCTATTGCCGAGAAAATCATGATCGGTTAAACACTTCAGTGCTATTCCCTTTTAACCACTTTGTAACTGGGTTTCAGTACCTGTTTGATGGTGCCCCTTCCTGTGAGGCTGCAGCTGTAACAGAGGTGGCTGCCAGGTTGAGTTTGAACCAGGCTTATTACGCAAATCTCTGTGTCTTTAACCAGGAGAGACATTGACCAGGTGGGTATAAGTGCAGAGAGGAGCCAGAGACAAGGATGGAATTGAACAAAAAATCTTCACTTGTGGATTGGTTAGCAGAGGACACAGGCTAGGAGTTGGGAGTCACTACACACAGGGTAGGTAGGCTCAAACCAAAACAAAGAAAATCAAAACAGAGGGAACTGAAATAGACAAATAAAACAAGGCGCGGGTGAAAATAACCAACTAATAATCAGAGGAGGAGGAGTGTTGGCCCCTGGGGGACTCTGCCCCCCCTTCCTGGTCAGGTGACCAGACCAAGGCATGACAGCGGCCTGGTTACAGGAAAGTGGCTCCTTTTCCCTTTCAGCACAAGCAGATGCCCTTGGTAACTAACAATAAACTCTTAGCCTTGATCCACTGATGAAGGATTGGGCTGGCAGTGAGGCACGGGTGAGTGAACTGCCTGAGAAGCAATGGTGCAAGGTGAACTTCTTACCTCATGATGGGGGAAGTTGGAGACCGGACCATCGGACAATCTTTGAGCAGTAGGTTAGCCAACACTGCATTGAGTTATTGAGAGCTTGTCACTATCATTTCAACCTCCGGACCCCAAATTGTGCCATTTGACTGCCCAAAGTAAATAGTTCTTGCTGCCTTCATTCCTCCCTATGGAATCAGGAATTTGGTGCAGATGCAGCCTCTTACCTGCCAGTGATGAAGAGACATGCAGATAATCATTGTGATGTTATGACAAGAAATGCTTAACGCTCTTGTATTTGATTTTTTAATCACCAGTCTTTTATTTAGAACATAGAACATTACAACACAATACAGGACCTTTAGTCCACGATGTCATGCTGACCTTAACCTACTCTAAAATCAATCTAACCTCCCCTCCTATATAATCCTCCACTTTTCTATTATTCCTATACCTTTCTAAGAGTTTCTTAAGTGGCACCTACCACCACCCCTGACAGGGTGTTCCACACACCCACCACTCTCTGTATAATAATCTTCCCTCTGACACCCTCTCTTTACTTTCCACCAATCACCTTAAAATTATGCCCCCGAGTATTAATCATTTCTGCCCCAGGAAAAAGTCGCTGGCTATCCATTCTATCTGTGCTTCTTTTCATCTTGTACAGCTCTACAAGTCATCTCTCAATCTCCTTCACTCCAAGGATAAAAGGTCTAGCTCACACAATCTATCTTCATAAGACATACCCTCTAATCCATGCAGCATCTTGTCAAGTCTCCTCTGCACCCTCGATAAAGCTTCCATATCCTTCCTATAATAAGGCGACCAGAACTGAACAAAATATTCCAAGTGTGGTCTAACCAGGGTTTTATGGAACTGCAAGTTCACCTCATAGCTCTTGAACTCAATCCCCCTGACTAATGAAGGCCAACACACTATATGCCTTCTTTACAACCCTACCAACTCGCACAGCAACTTTGAGGGATCTATGGATGTGGACTCCCAGATCCCTCCATTCCTCCACAATGCTATGAATCCTCCCATTAACCCAGTATTCTGCTTTCAAATTAGACTTTGCTAAATTAAAAACTTCACACTTTTCTGGGTTGAACTCCATCTGCCACTTCTCAGCCTGGCTCTACATCCTGTCAATGTCCCGTTGCCACCTACAGCAACCCTCTGCAGGATCCACAACTCCAGCAACCTTCGTGTCATCTGCAAAAACTGCATAATGCCTCCATTAGGTTTCAGGTTACGTCAATGGGAAATACTTACTACTAACATTTTTCTGGCAATATTTCTGATGTTTTCAAACACATTTTGTATAGGTTTTGAAATGATTCTCACCACTTAAGAAATTCTGGGTCCAAAGCCCACTCAAGACTTGAACACAAAATCTGCAATAGTACTCCAGTGAAACAATGAGGGCATGTTATACTAAGAAACATGTAATGTACTCACTAGTTAGAAGTCTTTTTGTCTTCTTTCATATGAATGATAATTACTATGATTAAATGTTTTGGATGCCTCCTATGAATTGTGCTTAAAGTCAATAGGACCAATCAAGTGTGACAGTGGAAAGGTGTGAATGGAACCAGAGGAGATAGCAGAGCTACTTAATGAGTACTTTGCTTCCGTATTCACTACAGAAAAGAATCTTGGTGATTGTAGGGATGACTTGCAGTGGACTGAAAAGCTTGAGCATGTAGCTATTAAGGAAGAGGATGTGCTGGAGTTTTTAGAAAGCATTGAGTTGGATAAGTCACAGGACCGGACGAGATGTACCTCAGGCTACTGTGGGAGGCGAGGGAGGAGATTGCTGAGCCTCTGGCGATGATCTTTGCATCATCAATGGGGATGGGAGAGGTTCCAGAGGATTGGAGGGTTGCATATGTTGTTCTCTTATTCAAGAAAGTGAGTAGAGAGAGCCCAGGAAATTATAGACCAGTGAGTCTTACTTCAGTGATTGGTAAGTTAATGGAGAAGATCCTGAGAGGCAGGATTTATGAACATTTGGAGAGGCATAATATGATTAGGAATAGTCAGCATGGCTTTGTCAAAGGCATGTCGTGCCTTACAAGCCTGATTGAATTTTTTGAGGATGGGATTAAACACACTGATGAAGGTAGAGCAGTAGATGTAGTGTATATGGATTTCAGCAAGGTATTTTATAAGGTAGCCCATGCAAGGCTTATTGAGAAAGTAAGGAGGCATGGGATCTAAGGGGATATTGCTTTATGGATCTAAAACTGGCTTGCCCACAGAAGGCAAAAAGTGGTTGTAGAAGGGTCATATTATGCAAGAGGTCAGTAACCAGTGGTGTGCCTCAGGAATCTGTTCTGGGACCCTTACTGTTAGTGATTTTATAAATGACCTGGACGAGGAAGTGGAGGGATGGGTGAGTAAATTTGCTGATGACACAAAGGTTGGGGGTGTTGTGGATAGTGTGGAGGGCTGTCAGAGGTTACAGTGGGATATTGATAGGATGCAAAACTGGGCTGAGAAGTGGCAGATGGAGTTCAACCCAGATAAGTGTGAAGTGGTTCATTTTGATAGGTCAAATATGATGGCAGAATATAGTACTAATGGTAAGACTCTTGGCAGTGTAGAGGATCAGAGGGATCTTGGGGTCCGAGTCCATAGGACACTCAAAGCTGCTGTGCCGGTTGACTCTGTGATTAAGAAAGCATACTGTGCATTGGTCTTTATCAATCGTGGGATTGAGTTTAAGAGCCGAGAGGTAATATTGCAGCTATTTAGGACCCTGGTCAGACCCCACTTGGAGTACTGTGCTCAGTTCTGGTCGCCTCACTACAGGAAGGATTTGGAAACTATAGAAAGGGTACAGAGGAGATTTACAAGGATTTACAAGAGAAAGCAGGATCTCCCAGTGGCCACTCATTTTAATTCCACGTCCCATTCCCAGTCTGATATGTCTATCCACAGCGTCCTCTACTGTAAAGATGAAGCCACACTCAGGTTGGAGGAACAACACCTTATATTCCGTCTGGGTAGCCTCCAACCTGATGACATGAACATCGACTTCTCTAACTTCCGCTAATGCCCCACCTCCCCCTGGTACCCCATCTGTTATTTATTTATATACACACATTCTTTTTCTCTCTCTCCTTTTTCTCCCTCTGTCCCCCTCACTATGGCCTGTATTGTGCTGTAGGTTTTTCTATGTTTCTGTTTCTATGTTTCAAGAATATAACAATAACTTCATTGCCAAATCTATTATTACTTGATAGCAAAGTACCAGCAAGAGATTGCCCTCTGGTAGTCCTTTGAAAAAAATCCTCCATTAAAATGACATGTCTCAAAATATTAAGAGTTGGATATTAACATTTCAAGACTTTACTTACCTTCATATTTTATCTGGGAACTAAATACATTTGGATTGCCCTATAAAGGTCCGAGTAAATGCTGGTAGACAACTATTCTGGAAAACTCACACATGGTTGTCTGGAATTCAGTTCTGCACCCTATTTTAAAATAAAAATGGATTTAGTTTCTCGATATCCTAAATGAGAACAAACTAAAGCTAATAAGCTATGGAGCATACTTTCAGTCAATTAATTAAAGGAGCCAAAAAGGAGGAGTGATCTTACTGTTAAGAATTATAAACCGTTATAGTAGTTTTAAAAGCTTCAGTACATTTAGGACAATCAGCTTCAGCTGGGATTGAAGGGAGCTCTTGTCCTTCCCTGGAGAGCATCTGATATAAACTTCATTTATACAGCTGCTTTTGTACCTTTATACTGCTAAAGAAAATTATTTTATAACCTATTATTTTCTACGTGCCTTCCACTCATTTTTCAAGATATTTCAAATTTGTCAAAAGACTAAAAGTACTGGAATTCAATAACCTTTGTGCTGTCAAAACAAAATTCTTGGTTTTGTAAATTTAACAGTTGGGTGGAAAATGAAAACGAAGAGAATGCATTGATTACACAGATTAAGAAAGCTACATTCATGTTCAATAGAGTATTATTAATAGATGCCGAAATAATAGTGATACATCAATGATAATTTGAAGAATTTTATATTAGAAACAACTGAAACCTTTGTTAGGTTGTAAGAGCATAATCAAACATATCAATTAATCATATTTTATCAGTTATTAGGCATGGTAAAAAAATCCTCATAAACTGGATCAGTTGGACAGGGAAAGCTGACGCACATAGAACTTACTTTCCAATAGCAAAGAAGATGGGGGCAGCAGGATAGAGGAAAGGACGCTCCTCTGATAAGGGTGAGACCAATTCAAGATTCAGGATTGTTTCTTGTCATTCTTCGGTACACAAGGGTAAAGATTGTTACTCCAAAGTAGCATAAAAAAAACACAATAAGCATAAGGAACATAATAATATATATACACAATAAATATAAAAGCAATCCTATAAAACACAATGTACAAGTAACTGTTATGTGCTGTACATCTCTGGCTATCCATCCCATAGGATGATGATGGCTCCTTTCAGTCAGTTAGTGGGGTGGTACCCCACTCCTCAGAAGGGAACAGCGTGTGCGTGAATGGATTTTAGGTGAGTAGGGGGTTGCACAGATTCAGACCCACCCTCTCGACATCCCCTCCTGGATCCAGCAGCATGGTGGGGTCCAAGATGGCTGGGGGAAGTTCTGTTGCCGTGAATGGCCAGACCAAGCTTCGATGCAAGGGATGTCCTTTCCGCGCTTCACGGCCCATGTTTGCCAGATGGCCGTTGACCCTACGAGAGGGTTCATCCGCCCTTTGACAGGTCTTGTTTTTCGTCCTGCAGGGTGTCTAGCCACCCTCCTCACCAGGCAAGCCTGATGGGGGAGCAGGTTTAGTTGCCAACCACACAACCATGCGACAGGTAGTACTGGGTTACATGGTGCCAGTAGCACTCAGACGAGTGACCTGATGTACTGTACATAGACTGATGGTAAAATGAAGCTAGGTGATGTGGGTGTATTGGTTGTAGGTGAGCTAATGGGTGGAGGTGTTGATCAGCCTGACAGCTTAGTGGGAAGTAACTATTTTTGAGTCTGGTGGTCCTGGCATGGATCCTGTGTAGCCTCTTCCCTGATGGGAGTGGGACAAGCAGTCCGTGAGCAGGGTGGGGAGATCCTTCATGATGTTGTTCGCCTTTTTTCAGACACCTTTCTGTATATACATCCTTGATGGTGGGAAGGCTGGTGCTTTTGATACGTAGGGCTGATTTTCTAAGGGTCCTCCGTTCCTCAGCAGTGCAAAGTCAATGTCACAGTTCGAGGAGCAGCTGAAGCCAGAATAAAAAGCTGCTTTTTCTTTGTCATGTGCTGCTGAAACACGTCTAGCAGGCCAGGCTACACAAACAGAACAGGAACAAACAAGAAATACTCAATCAAAATGATGACATGGAAATGCCAGTTCCGATAGAGACAGAAAGAAAGAGTCAATTGCCTGAAGCTGCAGAATTCAGTATTAAATTCTGAAGGCTTCAACATGACTAGATGGAAGATTAGGTTTTGTTTCTCAGGCTTGTATTGGGTCTGGTTGTACAGGTGCAGGGAGCCACAGACAGTAAAGTCAGAGTGGGAGTGGTATGGAAAATCGGTGTTACAGGCAATGGGAAGTTTAGGGCTACTCCTCGAGACTGAATACTGTACATGTACTTCATAAAGCAGTCTGTGTTAACAGTTGTTTCCAACATTTTCTGCCTTTATTTCAGATGTCCAGAGTTTTTTTTTCGCTCTTTTTTTATTAACACATAAGCAATGGCTTTCTGGACACCATGGCTAATTGCCTACAGAAGGACAACAGAACAGGAAGAAACAATTTAGGATATGCACTCAGTAGCAACTTCATTCGGTACCTCCTGACTTCTGCACATCACCATTTAAGTTACAGTTGCCCTTCTGTCAGTTTCGCCCTGAAAGTCTGTCATTTCCCAGGCCATTTTCCAAACTGGGTGAGTAGGCATTTCCCAGTTCTCACTTCAGTCTTCTTCCTGCCAGATTAAGCAAAACATTCATTCTCACCCTAAGCTTAAACTGACTCACAACTGCTGTAGGTACAAAAGTGATACCAGAAGTTGTCCGCCTTTGGCATAATGATACCAGGTGTTGTGATAAACTGGATAAAATGTTACCAAATGAAGCACAGTAAATCAGGATACCCTATACTGAACATACAATAATGTTATCACATATTACGTTGTACATGGTACAAATTATATGAAGAGATGGAGCAGAAGCTGCTCATTTTACCAGATTATGATGCTGGTGTTCAAGCCTTGTGCTCCCTCCAGCCTCCCTTCTGATTTAATAATTTCAGAGCTCTGCTCTTTGCACCTTTATATTTTTGTCCAGCTTCTCTTTAAAAACACTAATGCTAACCCAACCACACTCAAGACCCTAAGGTGCTCACCAGTCCCGGAAATCTCATATCTTATCCGTGATAGCAAGTTCCACATTTTATCACAGTTAGTTTCCTCTGAATTCTGTATTGGGTTTCCTAGAGATCCCCAGTCTTGCCACTCACCTGAACGGAGCTTTAAGACCTCTTTCAGGACATCCCCTCAGTCTCTTTACTATATATTCCGGGGGGAAAGAGGATTCTGAGAAAGTGACAAAAAGATTTAAATAAGGGAAATAACAGTACACTGCCTAACTCTGGTGGAGTAGAGCTACTAGGACTTCAAGTTTCAATCCCTCTGGTAAGTTGGCACTCTTGATGTTGGCAGTGGGTTTGGAGTGGTGACAAGGAGGGAGGGTAGATACGTCATCGGGGTCATCAGGTGGGCACCCTCCTTCTTTGACGTTTTGTTGATAAGCCCATGACGTCTCCAGAGGGCTCAACGGTGCTACCTGGCATCCCAGATACACCCCCCCCCTTCAGTTCCATACCCTCCTGTCTTCATCTTGCAGTCCAGTTGTTGTCTTTCCTTTTAATCCAAATCCATTTGCTGCATTTGACAAGGACTTGATTGCTTGTTGGAGGGAGTGACCCCTCACCCCCATCTTCTTCAATAGACTGGTCGTATATGTTGCGACGAATCCCCTGCATCCCACTTCTACAGGGAAAATCTGAGACACTATCGATTGGTTATAGTTCCTCAATCATGGCTTTGGTGGTATGCTTCTTCTGAATACTAGGATTCCAGTTATGTATCCTCAGTGTTGTGTTGTATCCAGCTCAGTCGTTATATCATTTCCCAGAGCCATTTCACCTCCGTCCTACTAAGCAAACAAAGTGAGTTCAATCCTCCTTTGCCTCATTCCCAATTCTCATTCAGTACTGGTCATCTCTTAAAGTAATTCTGATGGTTACACCATAAGACCATTTAACATGGGAGCAGAATTAGGCCATTCGGCCCATCAAGTCTGCTACACCATTCATTTGTGGCTGATTATTCTTCCCAACCCCATTCTCCAGCCTTTACCCCATAACCTTTAATGCACTTTCTAATTAAGAACCTAACAACCTCCACTTTAAAAATACCCAGTGACTTTGCGTTCACAGCCATCTGTGGCAAAGAACTCAACAGATTCACCTTCCTCTGGCTAAAGAAATTCCTCCTCATCTCTGTCCTAAAGGGGTAGTTTTCTATTCGGAGGCTGTGCCTTCTGGTGATACACTCCTCTACTATAGGAAACATCCTCTCCATATCCATTCTATCTAGACCTTTCAATATTTGATAGGTATCAATGAAATCCCCCATCATTGTTCTAAAATCAAGTGAGTACAGGCCCAGAACCATCAAAAGTTCAATGTATGTTAACCCTTTCATTCCCAGGATCATTCTTTTGAACCTCATCGGGATACTCTCTAATGCTACCAGCACATCCTTTCTTAGAAAAGGGGTTCAGAATTGTTCACAATACTCCAAGTGTGGTTTGACCAATGCCTTATAAAGCTTCATCATTACATCCTTACTTTTATTGTATATTTTAGTCCTCTCAAAATGAACACCAACATTGCATTTGTTTCCTTACCACTGACATAACCTGCAAGTTAACCTTTAGGGAACCCTGCATGAGGACTCCCAAGTCTCTTTGCATCTTGGATTTCTGATTTTTCCCTCATTTAGAAAATAGTCTATGCCTTTTTTCCTTCTACCAAAGTGCATGACCGTACACTTCTCTACACTGTATTCCCACTGCCACTTCTTTGCCCATTCTTCTAATCTGTCAAAGTCCTTCTGCAGACTCCCAGCTTCCTCAACACTCTACCTATTTTCATATTATCCGCAAACTTGCCCACAAAGCCATCAATTCTGTCAGCCTAGTCATTGGCATGTAACATGGAAAGAAAACTGACCCTTGCAGAAGATGAAGCCACACTCAGGTTGGAGGAACAACACCTTATATTCCGTCTGGGTAGCCTCCAACCTGATGGCATGAACATTGACTTCTCTAACTTCCGCTAAGGCCCCACCTCCCCCTCGTACCCCATCTGTTACTCATTTTTATGCACACATTCTTTCTCTCACTCTCCTTTTTCTCCCTCTGTCCCTCTGAATATACCTCTTGCCCATCCTCTGGGTCACCCCCCACCTTGTCTTTCTTCCCGAACCTCCTGTCCCATGACCCTCTCGTATCCCCTTTTGCCTATCACCTGTCCAGCTCTCGGCTCTATCCCTCCCCCTCCTGTCTTCTCCTATCATTTTGCATCTCCCCCTCCCCCTCCAGCTTTCAAATCCCTTACTCACTCTTCCTTCAGTTAGTCCTGACGAAGGGTCTCGGCCTGAAACGTCGACTGCGCCTCTTCCTATAGATGCTGCTTGGCCTGCTGCGTTCACCAGCAACTTTGATGTATGTTCCTTGCAGAATACACTAGTCACTGGCAGCCTACCAGAAAAGGCCTCCTTTAGTCCACTCTTTGCCTCCTGTCAGTCAGCCAATATTCTACCCAAGCATGAACATTCATGAACATTGACTTCTCTAACTTCCGCTAATGCCCCACCTCCCCCTCATACCCCATCTGTTATTTATTTATATACACACATTCTTTCTCTCTCTCTCCTTTTTCTCCCTCTGTCCCTCTGACTATACCCTTTGCCCATCCTCTGGGTTCCCCCCCTCCCCCTTTTCCTTCTCCCTGGGCCTCCTGTCCCATGATCCTCTCATATCCCCTTTGTCAATCACCTGTCCAGCTCTTGGCTCCATCCCTCCCCTTCCTGTCTTCTCCTATCATTTTGGATCTCTCCCTCCCCCTCCCACTTTCAAATCTCTTACTAACTCTTCCTTCAGTTAGTCCTGACGAAGGGTCTCGGCCTGAAACGTCGACTGTACCTCTTCCTAGAGATGCTGCCTGGCCTGCTGCGTTCACCAGCAACTTTGATGTGTGTTGCTTGAATTTCCAGCATCTGCAGAATTCCTCGTGGTTGCGTTCTACCCATGCTAGTATCTTTCATGTAGTATCTATCTTTTCTTTCTTGGGTTCTTACTTTGTTTAGCAGCCTCATGTATGGCACCTTGTCAAAAACCTTCTAAAAACCAAGTAAACAGTATCCACTGACTCTTCTTTTTCTATCCTTCCTGTTAATTCTTCAAAGAATTCCAACACATCTACCAGGCAAAGTTTCCTCTTGAGGAAGCTATGCTGACTTTGGCCTATTTTATCACATGCCTCCAAGTATCCCAAAACCTTATCGTTAATATTAGACTCTAACATCTTTCCAGCCATTGACGTCAGGCTAACTGACTATAATTTTTTGTCTTTTGCCTCCCTGCCTTCTTAAAGAGCGGATTCAATTACTTTGCCAGTCAGAAGGAAAGGTACTTACCCTTTATAATTGCTAATTTATCACATGTAAGGTACAGTGAAAAACTTTATTTTGCATGTCATCCATACAAATAATTTCATCAGATTAGTGCATTGAGGTAGTACAAGGGAAAAGAATAACAAAATGTAGAGCAGGCATACAATAAGATACAAGGCTATCCCGAGGTAGATTGTAAGGTAAATAGTCCATCTTATCATATTTGGGGAATATTCAATAGCCTTATAACAAAGGGATAGAAACCGTCATTGAGCCTTTATCAAGTGGTTACTATGGTGACCTAGATTTATGAAGTATATACATAATTTTCAAATCTGCTGTTTAAATTCAATTGATTAAACAAATCTAGAAAAAATAAGCTTCGGAAATACTGGTCATGGAGTTATTATATGTAAAAGTTAGACATTCATAAATTACCTTTAGGGAAGTCTATCAACAGTACTCTTGAAGATTTTCGCAAATAAAACAAAGTGAGACATTTATATTAATAAAGCCCGTAACACATTTTATTGAACTCCAAAACCAACACACAAAAGCATGCTAAAAACTGTTTGCATAAAAATGTCATCATGTTAGATCAGCCTCTTAAAGTGAAGCCCCAACTCAATGTTGGTGGTTGTGAATTTCTCCCAATTATGTTACCCTACACAGGCCCCCTTAGAGTTCACTAAAACTGGCATTGTGAGCCTGTCTGGTGTTTGGGTCCTGAGTTCCATGGGTGGAGGAACAGCCGGTGCCTCTGGCTTGTCCAGGGGCATGTAGACATGCTCATGGTCATGTTGTGATGCCAGGGGCATGGCAGCAGAACATACCAAATCTTGTTGGGCCAGCTGAAGGTGATGTACTGAAATACATGCAGGTTTATCCTTTTTATCTATGACAAAATTCTTTTCTCCCCATTCCAAACTTCAGAACGGGCCATCATAAGGGGACCTAAAGGGATGTTGGTGTGCATCATGGCGGACGGAAACAAATGAGGTAGAATGTATGTCAACAGGAACCCAAGAGTGCTGTACGCCATGATGGGAGGTGTAACAGACTAAAACTCACTCAACCGCAATAAGTTAAGGGTGAAATGCGAAATGTTTAAGGGGAACATCTTCACTCAGGGGGTGGTGAGAGTGTGGAATAAGCTGCCAATGGAATTAGTGGATGTGGGGTTCAAGTTCAACTTTTAAGAGAAATTTAAATAAGTACATGGATGGGAGAGCTATAGAGGGCCATGATCCATGTGCAGGTCAACGGGACTAGGCAGAATGACAGTTTGGCATGGACTGGATAGGCCAAAGGGGCTGTTTCTGTGCTGTAGTGCTTTGTGTCTCTCTGACTTTGAGTGTATTACGCCTCAGCCTCATCAGCCACTTCATCACTGAGCTCCCCTTCATCCTTTCATGCAGCAAAAGCTGGACAACATTTAGGATTGGGTGAAATATCATTCACATCACACAAGTATAGTAACAGCAAATGCCCGCCCCAAACAAGAGTGGGTCTAGTCATGGTGAAATTGACTACATCCCACACATGAGTAATAAAACATACTTCTGTCAATTTACCTGAGCAAGCAGAAATTTCTCCAATGTGAATTTATGTATATTTCCTTATTCATCTTTTTTGGTTATTTAATGACTTTTACTCATTTCATTATTTTTACCTATATATTCCTCCATTTCCCTTCCATGTTTAGGTGGTTGGTACAATAGAACAATCTAAATTCTGTGAGTGATCCTTTCTCATCTTTTACTTCAACTGTTATTGATTTTCTTTCTATCTTAATTACAGCACATCCATTCTTCCATTGCTTTTTGCTATCAAATTCTACCTCTCGTGTGCCATAACATTTTCAAATGTTATGCTGCCTACTTTAAGTGCAGAAAAGTAATTTTCTTAT
Organism: Mobula hypostoma; assembly: GCF_963921235.1. NCBI lineage: Eukaryota > Metazoa > Chordata > Chondrichthyes > Myliobatiformes > Myliobatidae > Mobula > Mobula hypostoma. The sequence continues at coordinate 28,288,226 of NC_086115.1, read as the reverse complement.
CTTCCCACAAGATGTGCTCTCAGAGTAGAGCCAAAAGATCATTTGTACCTGAGCAGACTTCAGGGAATGGCATTTTCCAATGTTATGCTTTAGATTGTACTTTGAAGATGCTTCAGTCCATCATTTGCTTAGTATATCAGATTGAATATCCATCAAAAAGTATGTAGTAGATGAGAAGTGTTTTCTGTAATCCATAAGGATTTTGTTTGTTTAAACCTTATCATTGCTAGCCAACTTTGTTTCTAAAAGCTGAGGACTGCAGTTTAATATATAAAAAGAGATTTCAAATAGTTTTTCCAATGATATATTTCATGACTCATTGCAATTTTCTCTCTTGATGCAGTTTCTGTTAAATTGTCAAGTATCAATGGTGACACTTATGAGAGTCAACTTATTTTTCATTCAAGTATGAAACATGTCAGGAATAATCCTACTTCATCAATTTGATGCTCTTCATATAAAATTCACACAATGCATTGCTTTAGGCTACTACAAGATGGAAAGGCTTCCAAACCAATAACAAGAGATTGTAGATCTGAGATAATTGACAAAAAGAACCTGAGGTGATACGAAAGAAAGAATTTACACAGCAAGTTGCTTGGATCTGCAATGTATTTCCTTGAAGGATGATGGAAGCAGATTCATTAATAACTTCCGAAAACAATTGGATAAGCATTTGAAAATGGAAAAAGAAATTGCTGGACTAAGGGGAAGTGCATCAAAGAGTGCATGATTTAAGATTTCCTTTCCAAAGACAGCATGGGTTCAGTGTGATGAATGACAAGTGAAATCTCTCTCAACTGACTCTCCCAGGTAATGCCTGCATAACGACCATTTGGGCTATGGAAATATGCCCTTACATAAATCACAAACCACCACTCAGACATTTGAGATGTGGAATAAAATATGTTCTTACAGATTTTACATGAAAAAAATTAATAAATAAACAAATGTTTTGTTTCTATTTAGATGACATGACTTGGCTTTACAAAATATGATGATACAGACTGTTTGCTGGGAGCACAACACTCCATGATATGGTGTTCTCCCGTACAGAAATGATTTTGGTAAAGAATCAAGATTTGCCTTCAGGAAAGTGTGTTGAAATACAAGATTAATTTGAGGTTAAATGCCTCTGTAGAACACAATAGCACCATTGACTACTATTTACATAAATCATCAAGTTTTATTTCAATGGAGATCTGGTCATTCCATCTACTACTGAGGTTTCCTCTGTACAACGTTGACCAGAATTTGTCCAGACATCCTACGGAAGAAATAATGTGGATCAATTAATGTGAAGAACGTATTTGTTATGAGCATCCTTGTGCCTTCCCCAAATGGATTTGAGTTTCTACACTGAGAATGAAATAGTTTTAGGTTAGATGCAACATACAGACAAACTTCATCAAAGTCACATTTCATGCTAACCCTTATTAGAACAGTGACAAAGCACAGATAATGCTACACGCTATTAAGAATTATCCTCTCACCAATATGGCAGTTTGACAAAATTAAATCGTGCAGCTAGGAAGACTGTTTTGTTGAAAATATACAGCCAAAAATCCATTTAAGGAGCAAGAGATCAGGGTTTATTATTTGTGTTTGTATATTTAGATAGATGAATTGTACTAAAAAACTAACATGTGCTTCACTACATGTAACTGATTCAACATTTAACCGATAGAATTATTCAGTTATCTCCCAAAACAAACTACTCGTCAGTTATGACCAATAGTGATGCTACCACACTTGTTGACATGCTCCCCATTGTGTTTCTATCACCCTTTGTGTTCATCCAAAAGTTCAATGGAATGGAGGAAAAAAAATATACTTTTGCTGTTGAGTCGATTTGACTTCTCCCTGAGTGTAACATTACTAATAATAAGCTATTAAAGAAATATATTTTAGATGGCAATAGCAAAGTAGTAAAACAAATTTGCAATCTAGCATTTAATGTCAGTGAATGAAATGAGATTTGATACTGTCACTTCCAGGTGTCATTGTCGATCTTTCACTGATATTAATGATAGACGACTAATTCTAAGAAGCTAGCGCAAAGCCAACAATAGGTGAAACAAAAGGAAATTGCATTCTAAGTCACAGCTAGTACTTTTCAGTAGTAATTATATAATTGGCATGACCCCATTTTGAATGCTGTGTCATTTTTTTTGAATTCCTGCCTTCAAATTAAACATTGATGCATAAAAGAGACTTCAATAAATTGTAACAAGATTTAGGCAGGCAACTGTGGCTCTAAGTGATAAAAAAAAAAGCCTGGCTGAAACAGACCAGGTTTTGACTGAAAGAGGATTAAGTGGGTTTTAATCCAAGTCTTTAAAGTACTGAACTACAAAAACATAGTAGAGGTTAAACTGAATGTGTTAGTTCATTTGCAATTGTCAAACTAAGTAGTAAATTTTGGTCAGATTCAAGCAATATGCTGCTGATTTCAAAACAAAACTTCATATTTCTAGTGGCTAAGAGCTATACAATTTAATAGTAATTGATTAGTTAATTTCTCAAGAAGACAACCGAAGACTTCAAAATAAGCACAAGCCGGGATGATCAAAGATGTGGTGGAACATTATTGATGAGGAATTAGCATAGAACAATCCTCAGTCACAAAATAAATGTCTCGATGAAAAGAAGAGTCCAACTTTTCAATTCTGGGGTTAAAAACTAGGAGGAAGCAGACATCATCCCCCATAATAGGTCACTGATCCAACTGTATTGTAAATCAATTTCTGAAAAAAAAACTTTGAAGCTTACCAATGACATCAAAGGAACTAAATAGATACAATCTTCCTCTTTCATTCATTCAAAATAATCTCGACTTCTCCCTCTGGCTTGTGCAGTAGGTTTTTAAATGATTTTTAACCGAATTTCACATTCATTATTGTATCCAAAAGTCTTTTTGATTCATTAGACGTTTTTTTTAAAGGAAGGTGAATTTCTCTCTTTTTTTAATGATTCTAATCTGCTGACCCTTCTAGATAATTAATAACTTGTATCTATCTGCTGTGCCATTTTTGAAAGGTGGGGAGTAGTATTTTTTTCCTCCCCTGCCTACTCACATAATGCAGAATCTCAAACTCTAGGGGGTAACTCTATGCTTGTCACCCACCCTGCCTCTGAATCTTGAGAACTTCCCTTGATTTCAGTAACCAGTAAAACATGGACTGACCATACCTCACAGGATTTGTTCAGGTAAATGTTGGGCCTTGACTTCTATTTTGCCACTTCCACATTTATCCAGCAACCCCTAGGGACTATTAGTGCAAGATTCAAGTTTATTTATCATGTGTGCAGTGAAATGTGCCATTTTTGTTGAAAAAACAACACACCCAGGGTGTGCCGGGGGAAGCAACATTAGCAAAACAAGCCCTGTTCCTCCCTCCCGCCCACACATGTAGGCAATCTTTTTCACCCCAGGACAGGTATCCATCGGCCAGTGGGCCCACCCGGCCATGGGCAATTATCATTTATAGTATATTTTAAGTATTGCACTGTACTGGGGCTGCTGCAAGAAAAAAACAAATTTCATGACATATGTCAGTGATAATAAACCTGATTTTGATTCTGATTTGGATATAGATAGATACTTGTCAGGGGAGAGGTATCAGATTAGATTGTTTGTTTTAAAAAGCTGATATAGGCCAAATGATTCCATTACACCAACAGGAAGGCAATGGGGATCTTTAAATGTGAAGATCTGGATGTAATGATATCATCTGGGTTCAATGTTTGCCTATTGTCCAAGTAAGTTCCAGTTCAAGTTTATTGGCATGAACATACACATTCAGAATATAAAAGCTGTAAGAAGTTGCTTTTTGCAGCAGGAGCACTCTACATTACAAACACAAGTTAAATAAACAAACTAACATGAATTATAAATGACTTGCATGACAAAATAAACAAAAACAGACATAATGACAGTAGTGCAAGTCGAGGGAAATAGAGCCCAGGGTAGAATTAGGGATTTTTCAGGCCAGTTCAAGAGCCTGATGGCACTGGGGAAGAAGCTGCTCTTTGAATTTATAAGTGTATGTCTTCAGGTTTCTATATCTCTTGCCTGACGGCCCCTTTGGTGGGGGTCCCTGATGATAGATGATACCTTCCTGAGACATTGCCACTCCCTGTAGTCCCTTGTGTTCCCATGCATCAGAGTTCCCCTACAAGATTGTGATGCAAAATATCAGGGCTGGCAATACAAAGTCAGTACAAGATGCCTTCTTCCCACATAATTCACCCAGCCCAGGACTGCAAACCACAAAGATTAATTCCCGAGCAGAATGACTCTGGGACAGTTCTTGCTGATCACTGGACAAGGGCCCAGGGTTTTGCAGTGAGTGGTAAGAACAGATAGCTTGCAACAGTACATTAAAATAAATTTCACCATACCTTGCAGCGAACTTCTCAGTGGGAATGCAGAACAGCAGCTGGCTTTGGAGGTGGGGGTGAAGGTGTTCCTTCCCAGCAAGATCAAATAAAATCTGCCTATACCAAGCCACTTCCACTAAATACTTCAACTACCTGCTAAGCCCTGCCCTCTCCCTGTTAAATCTGTCCTTAACTACTGATGCAAGAAGAGAAGGGAGGAAAAGGGGAGGCAGGATAGAGAAAGAAGGATGGAGGGATGATGAGGGGGTGATTGGTTCTGCAAAAAATCCACAGGGAAAAAATATGTCCCAGCAACATCTAAACTTAGGTGTCAAAATAAGCATCAGATGGAGGTTTATTTTATCTATTGAAAGATACACACAGTAACAGGCCCTTCCAGTCCAAGAGCCCCTTCTGCCCAACTACACCCAAGTGACCAACTAACCTGCTAACCAGTACATCTTTTGGATGTAGGAGGAAACCGGGGCGCCCACAGGAAACCCGTGTGGTCACTGGGAGAATGTGCAAACTCTTCACAGACAGCGGGGACAATTGAAACAGGTCACCGGCAATGTAAGAGTGTTATACTAACTGCTACACTATCGCACTTCCAAGTCATTACAAACATTTGTATATCAAAGGTTCAAAGGTACAATTTAACGTCAGAGAAATGTATACAATATACATCCTGAAATGCTTTTTCTTCACAACCATCCACGAAAACAGAGGAGTGCCCCAAAGAATGAATGACAGTTAAATGTTAGAACCCCAAAGACCCCCCCCGGCTCCCCCCTCCCGTGTGTAAATGGCAGCGAGCAACAATCTTCCCCCTCCTCCCACCGGCACAAAAAAAGCGTCTGCACCGCCACCAAGCACTCAAGCGTGAACAAAGCAATAGCAAATACACAGACTTGCAGTTACCCCGAAGACTTCATATTTCACCCGGTATTTGACATACCGCAGGTTCTCTCTCTCCCCCCAATAAGGGAGAAAGAGGTATCTTCATTTTCCCAGTGAGTGGGGAGACATAACAAACAACTCACTAGTTTATGATTTTAAAAGTCTGTTACGTCGCTTTTTTCGAGGTCTGTGCCTGAAGATTGCAAAAATCCCTTGTCTCCAAGCGCACAGCAGATATTCTGACTCCACCGACGACACATGGGTCTCCTGTCATGACACCGACCCTCGACCCGCCCATCTCGAGAGTCCCAAGATCCTAGGCTTCTGAATTCAAGCCAAACTCTTAGGCCGAGCCTTTGGCGTGCCGAACAACGGCCAGTTATGGAAACCCAAGAGTGGGTCCCATTCCTGCAAAGAGCCGATGTCAGCATGTAACTCCAGGTCATGGTCTTCAAAAGAACCCTGAAAGGGAAAAATAGAGATATTAAAGATGGAAATAGAGGTGTTTCCAAAGATGCAAACAAAGGAGTCACTGTTAGGTGCGGTTAACCCTCCTAAGGTCTAAATAATACCACTTCTGTAGAGTAACTCCTATACAGCTTTAGAATCTCTGACGGAATACATTGGGTTGCTATGTTTTAGCCTTGTACAGTTTGTTCTCTAGGACCTTTGTAGATATAGCACTCTGAAGACCAAAAAGCTATCCTATAAGTTGGGAGAAAAAAGTCAAACCCATGGGAACTAGACATTATGGAATAGTTGGAAATAATAACTTGCTGAGTGTGGGAATCTCTACACTGGTCACTTCAGAAATACAATAAGTTTGAACTGGAATGACTGTGAGGCTGTCCTGTTCAGGATGATGCATCTATTCTACATTTCTCCTATCACATGAAAGATTCAAAGCAACAGGCAGTCCTTGGGTTACGTGTGGGTTCTGTTCCTGGTGAGTGATGGCTAGAACTTTAATTTTTTGGTTTTATTCAATTTAAAATTGACAGAAGACCCCCCTCTAAAAGCCAACATGCAAAATTGTTTTTTTTTCACCAATAAAATTATATGCCAGCAAACATTGTTAAATATGCAGAAATCTTTATCCACTTTGCTTTGAGAATATAGCACAAGGTTTTCAAAATACTCAAGCAGACAAATGGCTATTGACTCTGCTAAGGCAGAGGTGAGGTAACTGGGAGATTAAAGGCATGGGTGGAAACTGGGGTGAGAAACAAAAGGTATATACACTTACAGGAGAGAAAATGATGAACTTGTCAAAGCACTAATTAAGGGAAAGCCTGAACTGATCTGTAACTGTTAGCATTAGAAATTTTGAATTAGTTGCTCTTTACAGAAGTTGATTGATCTTTGACGTGTTCTTTGTTAGGAAACCTAATAAATTCTGGAAATGCCCCCGAAATCAACCAAAAATATAAACGGAGAAATTCAGGCCTTAGTCATCGTTCAGATGCATGCACCGGCTGATGGTGGCAGCAGGGACAGGTGTGACAAATATTGGTTACCATCCTCCCCGGTAAGCTGAAGGGATACAGATGTAAAACCCTAGGAACCAGCAAAGCAAATTGAGGGATGTCAGCAAGTTTGCAAGCTCCTGACAGATGGGCCCGATACTGTCACCATGGTAGCAGTGGGAAAGGAAAAGTCCAACTCAGCTGTGCAGGAGCCAATGACATTGACCGTTGCAAGATTACTTAGAATGAGAAAAAGACTTCTTTGATGCCTTAACCATTTGGGGGGTGCTTCTCAATGTAGGTCGGCCAAGGTCTCATGGATCTATTTGAGAGCTGGAAAAATGTTAAGGGGACCTGAGGGGCTACAGTTTCATGTAGGCACATTGGACTAGCTCAGGTAGGTAGCTCAGTCAGTGTAGACGAGTTGGGCCAAAGACCCTGTTTCCATGCTGTGTAACTCTGATAGAGATGAGCTGCTATGCATTCCACAGCACAGCACTGAGAAGTGCCCACACACTAGAATGCTGTCAAGGAATATTTTTCTCAGAGTATGAATGATGAAGGCATCACTCGCATTGTATAAAACTATACATGCACATTCTAGTGCACCTGTCAACTTGTAAGAGATGTGATGGCAGGAGTTTCAGCAGACAAGGAAGCATGCTGCTCAGATACCCACTCAGCAAGAGGCTGACGTGTTTGGCTGCATCTGCTGCGTTTCATAGCCCAGCAGTGTCCACCTCTACCAGCTGTCAGTGGGGTGAGATTAGATGCATGTTGATCGAACTTGTATTCCCAGCTTCATTGTTTCTGTCAGCCATCTCACAGCACTCCTCCATTTCCTCTGACCTCTTTGCTGGAGATCACTAAGGGAAGGGAAGGCATGGCTTGTCACATTGATTCATGCCAGGTAGCATTCATGGAGTGCATACCCGTAATGTGGGCCTTTACTCTCCCAGAGTCATGGGGGCACACAACACAGACACAGGCCCTTTGCTCACTGATTCCCCTCAACTCGCTGGATATTCCACCACTCACCTGCACACCGGGGGTGAGGGGGGGGAGGTCAATGTATATTGTCAATTAATTTACCAACCCTACCAACCTTTAGTAATAAAGCCATAGAGTACTACAGTACAGAAACAGGTTCTTCAGCCCGTCCAATCTATGACAACCCAATCTTTTTCCTAGTCCCATCTGCCTACACTCAGGTCATATCTCTCCAAACCCTTCCCATACATGTACCTATCCAAACTTCTCTTAAATGTTGTAATTGAACTCAAATCTACCACTTCCAGTGGTAGCTTGTTCCACACTCTCACCACTTTCTGAGTGAAAGAGCTCCCCCTCAGATTCCTCTTGCATAGTTTACCCTTCACCCTAAACATATGACTTCTAGTTCCAGTCTCGGGGAAACAGCCCGCATACATTCATCCTATCTGTATACCTCATAATTCTGTATACCTCTGTAAGATCTCCCTTCATTCTCCTCTGCTCCAGAGAATAAAGTTCTGACCTATTCAACCTTTCCCTATAATTCAGGTCCTCAAGTCCAAAACATAAATCAAATTCAAAGAAAAACACAGGAGCTGGGAATAACTTGTGTACGTCTAGTTTAACTTTAGTAAAGTGCTCACATATGACATGGTGTAGTGACGTATGCTATTCATGAACTTTGTACGTACAACCCATAATGAATTATGTAAACAACAGCTTAATGAAACAATACTGTATATTTACAACATTACTCAAATATTACTGAAATATTAAATACACAACACTCCCTTTGTGACCCCATCTACCTGTGATGCCACCTTCAAGGAATTATTGATCTGTATTCCCAGATCCCTTTGTGGAAGGAAACGGGAATACTGAGAAGAAACCTGAAAGGTCACAAGGAAGACATGCAAACTGCACACACATAACATTAAAGGTAGGGATCAAACTTGGATCACTGGAGCTGTAACACTGCTTGGTGTGGTGAAAATCTCAGCGTGTGGAACGCACTGCCTCAGAAGGCAGTGGAGGCCAATTCTATGGATGCTTTCAAGAAGGAGCTAGATAGGTATCTTATGGATAGGGGAATCAAGGGTTATGGGGACAAGGCAGGAACCGGGTATTGATAGTAGATGATCAGCCATGATCTCAGAATGGCGGTACAGGCTCGAAGGGCCGAATGGTCTACTTCTGCACCTATTGTCTATTGTGTGCTGTCCATACAGATCATGCCATTCGTAAGTACATCATAGTAATAAAGAGAGAATCAGAATCACCGATTAAATGTGATGAATGTCATTACGCTGCATGAAGCTTCATGCAGGAGGACGCAACTTTCCTTAAGCGAGGGCGTTGTTGCAACACCAAGTTTGAGAAGGAGTCCTCTGGTCTCCCTGCAAGAGTGCATGGTACGATAGGGAAGCTTGTCACACCTTCTGTCCTGCCCTGCCCAGAGGATTCTGTTGCAGTTTCCTACTTGAGGTGGAGTATCTGCATCCATCTGAGCACAACCTGCTGGCTGCATTCTGCTGCCCAGCCCCGCCATTCATTTTCACTTAAAATGTGTGAATAACAATGCAAAAACTTTAGTTAATAACTATTTGGCACCAGAACGCGTGACAACACTTGCAGGCTGCCCCCCGCCCCAGCAAACCTTCAGTTGTGTTGGTTGTTAACGCAAACAATGCATTTCATTGTATGTTTTGATGGCCGTGTGATAAACAAACTTGAATCTTGAACTTGAATAACTGAACAGCCCATCAAACTGATCCCATGGAAATAAAACTGTTGCACTAATGGTTGCCAAGCACAGGTCAGGCAGCAGCTCATAGTTGGATATTGTCCCACTGATTTCTGAGCCCAGCATTGGCACCATCATCTGTTTTGTATATCACTCAATCCAATCCTCCGAACTATCCATTCTCTTCCATCCCAGTCCCCCGGCAACTCCTGTACTTGCTTGAGCCCTGGAGCATGCATGGGTGAAGAAGGCACAGGGACAGGGCTCCCACCTCCCCTACCAATAATCAGTAAACACTCTAATGGCAAACGATATGGATTTCTTTTCAAAGTGGACACGTTTAACTTCCTGCCCACATCTCTAATCTTCCTGATTCAAAGTCATTGACTTGAAGCATTAACTCAGTTTCACTCTCCACAGATACTGTCCAATCTACTGAGTGTTTCCAGCATTTTCTGAAGATTAAGCTTTATTTGTCACACACACATCGAAACATACACTGATATTCATTGTTTACGAAAATGACCAGCACAGTCTGAGGATGTGCTGAGGACAGCCTACAAGTGTCACCATGCTTCCAGAATATCACGCCCACAACCTACCAGTCCCAACCCATTTGTCTTTGGAATGTGGTCGGGAGCACCTGGGAGAAACCCCACATGGTCACAGGGAGAATGTACGAACTCCTTACAGACGGTGCAGGAATTAAACACGAACGCTGATCACTGGTGCCGTAAAGCACTGTGCTATCATGCTGCCCCTTCGGTATTTTCAGTATTCCTTCTCTTCAATATTTTCAGTATTCCTTCTCTTCAATATTTTCAGTATTCCTTCTCTTCAGTATTCTCAGGTTTCCAGCATCAGCTATATTTTATTTTTTTATCAACGAAAAGCAGGTGATAGTCAGACAACATGTCTTCCTCCATCTCTCCCAACTTCTGCTTCGATTCACTTGATCGGCTCTGGCACAGTGAGACATCGTGCCAGGAGTATATTTGCCACATGTAATCTTGCTCAAGCCGCCCAAAAGAGATTCACATTCATTTGATGTGACTTCCACGACAGTGCAGGAATGACATCTTCTTGTTTTATAAGCTATTTATGACAAAGTTAATTCTTCATCAATAAAATGGTGTGTGGGAATCAGCTTTTAGAGAAGGGTAGAGATGCTCTGATTTCACCCTCTGATTTTTTTTATTGTCCAAACACACATTCCCAAATTTAAATGTGCTTTCTGCCATATGATTTAGATAGTGCCATCACATTTTGTGAGCTCTTAAGACAGTGCTGATACCCCTGTCAGCTAGTAAAGTTACCCGTATTTATTGCACTACTCAGGTCCAGAATTGCGAGCTTCCATTCATTTTCACAAATAACAGTAACAACATTATTTGTTTTATAGTACACAGGTCTTAGAGCCATAAAAACAAACAAGACGGATCCTGAATTTAAATTTGGACAGATTATGCCAGGGAGAATTCTCTGCAGCAGCTCTTGACTTTGTAGTGGATTGAAGTGAGTGAAAGAGAGAGTCAGAAGCTTCTTTCTCCAGGTTTCTTTTACAACGGAGTTGGTTGAAATTAAAATTGTGGGAGTACAATACACAGCCAAATCGTTATGACCTGTGTTACACAATGACCCAGTGTACATCCATTTTTATATTAGGCTGAAATGTGCAATGAACCAGCTCCTTCAGAAAAAGATCTTAATCTTCTGCTGAGTGGTAAATGGGAATGTTTAAGGCCAAGCAAAACAAACTGCACTTGTTTACTGAGCCTTTAACATCATCAAACATCACAAGACATTTCATAGAAATGTTATGGAAAAAGAATGTGTAACCTGCAGCTGTATAACAGGGTGCTGAGATATTGAACAGCTTCTTAAAGGGAGAAGAGAAGAGAAGAGGACAGTGGTTTAAAGGGGGAACTCAAGAGGAGAATCCTGGTCTTATTTATTTAGAGATACACTGCAGAACATGCCCTTCCAGTACAATGAGCCATGCCACCCTGCAACCCACTGATTTAACCCTATCCTAATCTCCGGACAATATACGATGACCAATTGACCTACTAACCAGGTCGTCTTTGGAATGTGGGAGGAAACCAGAGCACTCATGGGAAGGGTGCACAAACTTCTTACAGATGGCAACAGAATCGAACTCCAAATTATGATGTCCCGAGCTCTGCTAGTGTCGTGCTAACTGCTAAGCTGCTGTGGCATCCTACTTGATGTAGCCATTTCTTTCTATTGTGTTTCCTTCTTTCCAATCATCTCTCAGCAAAGCCACTCTACTTAATTTTCGGGAAAGTGAAAATCAAAGAAAAAGACTGCAGATACTGAAAATAGTCAGCAGGTCAGGCAAATCTGTGAGAGCTGAAGATAAAATGTCTGACAAACTATCTTCAACCTTAAACATTGACTCTGTTTCTCTTCCCACAGATGTGGCCTGACCTACAGAGTATTTACAACGACCTCTGTTTTTAGTTTTCAAGAAACACGGTCTTTGTTGTTTGAGTCTTGATGGTTAATGTTAAATCTGGAAACTGTTGTCAGGAAACTTGTATAAATGTGAAGATCTGTGCACTATTATAGAGTTTAGTGGAAGTACCTGATATCTTATGACCTGCTCAGGGAAGTCATCTTTAGGTAATGGTGAAGCTGATCTTACAGATATAATGAAGTCCAGGATCAGCTATAGGACCCAACCTGTGGAGGATTTTGGCCAACTGGGTTGGCTAAATACCTTTGTGAGACTACAGAATTGCATGTCTGAATTGCTTAATCAGCAGAGAATCATGGTGTTGGCCTTTAGCCTACAGCTGTACAGCATGAGGCTACATGACTTAGGTGTTTTCCCCTCTAGCCTGCTTAGAACAATACCAAACATGGAAATGTTGAACAAACCATACTCCTTAGAATTAACCATAAAGGGGGTGCATATGCTGACGGTAAGTGGAGTCATTGCTCTCTGGATGGACAGCTCCCTGTGTCATGTAAATGAAGAATACCTGGGGCTCAGCCTTTTGTGGAAACGGAAATTCCCTGACACAACCCAAGTATGAACATGGTCGGAAATCCCAACGGATACATCCAGGTGTATATGTCCAGTCAAACCTAAGTCTTTTACATCAATAAGCCCATGAACCACCTACCAGAGCCAGAAAAAAAAAACCCGTTCTTTGTATCGCCATTCAGCACACCTATGAGGAGCTTGGCACAAGAAAGCAACGTCCATCGACAAAGACCTCCACTATCCAGGCCACGCTCTCTTCCCACTGCTGCCATCTGAAATGTGGAAATGAATAAACAGTCCATGCAGATGGAGGTTCTTGGCTTGAAACGTCAACTATTTATTCCTCTCCATGGAGGCCGCCTGACCCGCTGAGTTCCTCCAGCATTTTGTGTGTTGCTGTGGACGTCCAGAATCTGCAGAATCTCTTGTGGTCATTTGTCCTTATTGGTTCACAGAGATTCTGGGCAAGCTTAAAAGTGTTAATGATGGGAGCAAGATACAACAGCTGTTTAAGTGGTCCCACAACAACAACCTCTCGCTCAACTTCAGTAAAACTAAAATAAAACTCATTGCTGAACTCAGCTCAATACTTCTTAGGCACATCCGTCCCCATCATTGAAAATATTCGCATGAGATGCTAAATCAAGAGAACAACATCTATTATCAATATAAGCAACATATATTAATCCCAGCAAACAGCCAAAGTGCTACACCTGCCCATTTACCTCCTCCCTCACCTCCTTTCAGGGTCCAAAACAATCCATCCAGGTGAGGCATCACTCTCCCTGCAGATCAGCTGGGGTCGTCTATTGTATCTGGAGCTCCCGATGAGGCTTCCTCTAACACTCCTGAGACCCGTCGTAAATTGGGGAACCACTTCGTTCAGCACCTTAGCTCTATCTGCCAAAAGCAGAACTTCCTAGTGACCAAACATTTTAATTCTGAACCCTATTCCCATTCTGACATTACCGTCCATGGCCTCGTCTTGTGCCACGGTGAGGCCACCCTCAGAGTCGAGGGGCAACATCTTATATTTCATCTGGGTAGCCTCCAACCTGATGGCATAAATGTTGATTTCTCCTTCCAGTATGTTTTTTAATCCTTTCCCCTCTTCTTTTATTCCCCACTCTGGCCTCTTACTTCTTCTCAGCTGCCTATCGCCTCCCTCTGGTCCCTTCCTCCTTCCCTTTCTCCCATGGTCCACTCTCCTGTCCTATCAGATTCCTTCTTCTCCAGCCCTTTACCTTTCCCCACCCACCTGGCTTTACCTATCACCTTCTAGTTATCCTCCTTCCCCTCCCCCCCACCTTTTTTATTCTGGCACCTTCCTTCTCTCTTTCCAGTCCTGATGAAGGGTCTCAGCCCAAAACATCAAAGCTTAATTTATTTCTGTAGATGCTGCCTGACCTGCTGAGTTCCTCCAGCATATTGTGTGTGTTGCTTTGAATTTCCAGCATCTGCAGAATTTCTCGTACCTAACATCAAAGATCCCTGCCATCCTACATGTGCCATCTTCTCACAACAACCATTGGGCAGGAGGTACAGAAGGCTGAAGTCTCACACCAGAAGGTTCAAGAACACCTACTTCTTTTCAACCATTTAGTTCTTGAACCAAATTACACAACTCTCTTCATTGCCTTAGTATAGCAATACTATGACTACTTTGATCACTTTGCATTACTGTGGACTGTTACTTGTTTTAATTGTGTTCTTTCTTGCATAATTGTGCAAAAATGTTCGTTTAAGTTATATTTTTCCAGTGAATTGTGCGTCTCCAATGCTATGCGCTGTGATGCTATTGCAAGCAAGTTTTGCATTCCACCTCTGCGTACAGGTACACGTACCTGTGCAAATGATAATAAATAATTTTTCAAGAAATACAATATACTTAAAAATATGTATTGCAGCATATTGTTAAATGGAATTTTAATGCCACATCCACTGAGGAAATGTATATCAATAAAGCTCTTCAGATGTATGTGATTACTATCCATATGATTTGCGGAAGTAAGAACACTGAGGGTTGCATGGTTGATTTGCTCAGTTTCTTGATGTTGGAATGACCCATCTTGAGTTCATTAGCAGTGCATTGGGCACCATGAACAACAAAGTTTTACCTGGTGCTTTGGAACTTGATGGTGTGATCATGAATCCCTTTACTGTGATCATTTCAAATGGAATTTCCTGCATGCCTACTTGGTTACTGTATTTCACAAGAACTCTTTTCCCATCCTATAATGGCATAGAATGGAATTTCATGTGTTCCTCACTGTTTGCTTTCTTGACTCTGTTACAGCTATTTATCGTCTACTAGTGGCCTACAACAAGATGAGATTATGCATGGGTTATGTCACAATATGTGCAGTTAAGCACTGTTCCTGTCGTTGAAAGCAGACTTTTCTGTGATTCTATGAAGAAAATCAAGATATTTTTCACTCCCATGGTTTCATATCAGTGTGAATAGAGCAAGATTGCAGCAATTGTGCAAAAGTACAACATACAAAGGCAGTCAAATGCTGGGACAGTAGCTTCTGCAGACTTGTCATCTGTGTGGAATATTTTATTGCCATTAACCATTTCAAACAAATCATCTCTGAAGCATACACCCTGAAAATCAATACTAACATCAATCCGTAGCCCTTTGAGTAACTGCAATATTTGTATTGTTTCTTGCAGGTTCAACACGTTGTTTATGATCAGATGATCTTTTTCAGGGACCCATATATTCTCCTTTAACAAGTGTTTATGGCTTATTGACACCTGCATGAGTGCTGCACGCAGTCTGTTCTGCCAGAAAATGTCGGACAACAATGAGATCAACTCACACCACTGGACCTGAGATAGATGTAAGTGTGAGCTCATAGCAAAAGTTGGACAAATCTTGCCGCTTCTGTGCAAAATGTGGAGAAGGTGACTTTTCCACAACTCGTTTCTATTTTCATAATTGAATTTCCATCATGCATAGAGATGAGAAAGCATCTTGCTTTGTGGCACTTTTGATTTTCTCAAGACTATTACTTTGGGCTCTGTATTCACCCTCACGTCATTGATATGTCGTTTTGTGACCTTTTTGTCACAACTTGCCAGGTCAGTTGTATTGTGTACGTGATAGCCACAATATGAAGGGTTGAAATGGCACAGAATGTCATAGTTGTGTTGACACTCTTGGATTTGCAAGGGAACTTTCCCAGAACTGTCAAAGTTTCATATTTATTGTAAGGAGACATCCTGACATTTTCTTGCTGCATTAGAATAGCATGACGATAGAGCTTGTTGGAAGTTAAATCACCCAAGGCATGAACAGATGTGTCAGCATCAGCCAATAAATGCATTGATTTGTGAGTTGCAAATATCCCCTTTAACTATGGCTGAGGGCATAATAATTGATGAATAATAATTGTATACTCAGGATTAATGTTGTTGATCTCTGCATTGGCGTCAGCACTTGTGATAGATTTTAATGAGTTCTGACACATATAGTTTGTTTGGTGACAAATTTTCATTGAGCATTTCACATGGCTTTCACTGATTTCCTCAAACAGAATATCCTCTGTTACCATAGTAATACCACTGTTCATTTCTGCTCTCCTCATTGGACAATCATTCTCTGTTCATTGTTTCCAACCTAAGGTTCTGCCTTGGTGTTTATAATCTCCTCTGGTACTATTCAAAGCATCTTCTTGTGGTCTCTTTTCATGGAGTGCTCAATTTGAAAGATAGATTTATATCTACAAACGATATGGAAACAGGCCCTATGACCCAACATCTCCAAGCCAACCAAGGTGCTAATCACATTTACTTGCATTTGGCCCATATCACTTAAACTTTTCTTATCAATGTACCCATCCACCTCCCTACACAATGTTTATAACTGGATCGAAATCCTGATGAAGGATTTGTCCTAATGAAGGAGTTGTTCAGATGAAGGTTCTTGGCCTGAAATGTTGACTATTTATTCCTCTTCATTGATGCTGCCTGACCTGCTGAGTTCCTCCAGCAATTTTGTAGGTTGCTCCAGATTTCCTGCAACTGCAGAATCTCTCGTGTTTATTGTGTGCATACCTCCCTATACCATCCCCTTTGGCAGTTTACTCTGTATACCAACCATTCCCCACGTGAACATTTTGCTCTCAGATTCTCTTTAAATCCTTTTTAACCTTAAACCTATTCCCCCTAGTTTTCGACTCAGACCCTGGGAAAAAGACTCTCTATACCCCTATGTATGTATCTCATAACGTTATAAACCTCTATACGATAAACCCTCAGTCTCCTTTGCTTCATGTAACACAGTCCGAACATTTCCATTCACTTCATCTAGATACAGCCCCCAAGTTAAAGCAAACGATGGGTTATTTGTAGGTTAGAAATGAACGAAAACAGTGCAAGGGAGAGGGTCACAGAAACAGCTGTGACAGGACAGTGAGCAGGCACAGGAGGAGCTGTTAACAGCCAGCCTCACTGTCTCGACCCTGGCTGTTGTAGCTTAGTGGGGGAGGGATGTGACAGAAGGCTTTCAGAAGTGCCCCATTCTCACCCAACAGAATATGTCTTCAGCCCCACAACAGCTGGCGAATCCATCCCATCAGTCTCCCAAACTCTGGTCCCTACGTACAGCTGTCCTCAAGTCAGGAGGTAGTAAGTTGAAGCAACCTTGTAACTCAAGCCCTCCTCTTCAGGCAACCTCCTTGTGAATCTTTTCTGCCCCTTCTCTAGTTGAATCATATTCTTCCTAACGCATGGCAACCAGAACTCAACTGAATACTCTAAATGCAGCCGAACCATTGACTGGGCTTATCATCAGGTTACTTTAATATGCATTCTTTAGTCCAAAGTGATCCATATTTTTGTCTCTAGATCAAGATCAGAATATTCACGTTTTGCATATAAATGAATGAATCATCTCTCATTTCTTTCTCTTACTTCTTACCTTGGTCTCATATTCCACAATCTTCTGTACAGTAAATATGCTGCCAGTGTAGTTTTGCTTGTCCACAGACAGTGGCTGACGATGGATATGTTCTATAAAAAAATGTCAACTGCTCATTTCCCTCAACAGATGCAGCCCGGCCCACTGAGTTCCTCCAAAATCTCTTGTGTTGCTTCAGATTCCATTATTTGCAGTCTCTTCTGCCTCTGTAAATATTGTGTAGTTTTCCCATCAAATACAACACAGATGTTCTCCCTCTTGCACCTGCAGTGATTACAAGAGCGCTCCTTGCCTGTTAAGTATTTGTGAAGCCAATTTTCTCAATGGATCAGGTAAGAGTTATTGGATCTGGTGACATTAATCCAGAGGTCCACCAGAAGTTAAGAATGAGGCATAGAACCTGGTGGTTATGGTCATTTTATTAAGTGTTACAAGAACAACAAATGAACAAAGACAAGGAAAGGAAGTTGCGGTCATCTTGTACTCAGATTAGCGATAAAAACACGTTCCATTGATATAATGTAACCTATGAAATAGCTAGATTCAAGTGGTGTGATGCCTGCTGCAGAAAAACTGAGAAACTTCTAAAAATATGAAATCACTATACTACAATTACTAGAAAATGGACTGAACAATTATTCATATATATGTACAGGGTTTCTTCTTTGTTATGTTAATCTTTTAAGCTGCTCCGCATGTGAATTAAAATGGCTCCTATGTTATGTTAAGTGCTGAGAAAGTCTCCAGCTAGACATTTGCTTGGGTTATAACAGATAGCAGGTGTACTATCAGCCAATGGGTGTCCATGTTATTCTTTCTTGGGGTGATATGCTGTCTCATATGGCTGGGAACCAGGGGCTTTTGGCGGGGAGTCGGAGGAGAGACCGTGAGGACGACGGACGTGCGGGGAAAGCTCAGGTTGATTACTCCCAGTGGTCCCAAACCGCGAGTCGACGGGGTCAGAGTGGTCCCGAAGAGGTTCCCGAGCTCCAACGTGTGCACGAAGAAATTGAACTTTGATAAGTCTGGCGCCTTTTCCATTCCTTTTTTTGTATTAAACTTCTATTAATCTCATAGACTTAGTATCTATAAAGTGTAATTGTGTGCTGGCTGATGATTGATGTTTGAAGCTGAATCCAGTGGCAGTCGTACAGCAACTGACCCAACTGGGAAACCAGGCAGACGGTGGATGGGGTTTGCCCTAGATAAATACGAGCCTATATAGCTGAGCGTTACATATATGTGATTATATAAATATTGTAAGCAAGCATAGGAATGTTAAACTAAGGGCACAGAGTCAACACATCACAGAAACAGGCCCTTCAACCCATCGAGTCTGTGCTGAACTGCTATTCTTCCTCGTCTCATTGACCTGCTCCTGGATCTGGATCATAGCCCTCCTTGCCCCTCCCATTCAAATCTCTCTGAAATTATTAAGTCAAACACACATCCACCACTTCAACTCATGAAAAATATCAGAAAAATAACAATTCTACATCCTAATCCAACAGAGTGCAATTTAAATTGCAGGAAATTAAAGCAAGTGTATTGTCATCCCAATAGTATGTCAACACAGCAGAGAAAAATGAGCAAGACAAACATTACTCCAATACTCATTTGCTTGCCTAAATTCAGATTAATTAGATTATGTGCATGAATGTATTGTCCTTTCAGCAGGGACTTCAGACACAGCTGTAATAAATTCTACCTGCTTAATCAAAACCTGACAGCATTTTGTAGAGTAAAGAGAACTACAGCACGGAAACAGGCCCTTCAGCCCATCCTGTTGGGACTAAACAATTATTCTGCCTAGTCCCATCAACCTGCACCTTGATCATGGCCCTCCATGCCCCTTCCATCCATGTACTTATACAAGCTTCTCTTTAAGTGTTGAAAGCAGACCTACATTCACCACTTGTGCTGGAAGCTCATTCCACACTCTTACCACCCCCTGAGAGAAGATGCTCCCCCTCATGTTCTCCTTAAACATTTCATCTTTGACCCTTAACCCAGAGTTCTCTGGTAATAATCACACACACACACAGATATTCAACTAATCAACATCTGCATTCCCTGATCCGTCATCCTTGTAGCCAGTGTGAACTGCATTTGTTTTGACCCTGAATCTGTGATCTGGTCTCCAGGCATTTCAATCTTCATCACTCTAGGGCATCCCAAAGGATTTTCCAGACAGTGAAACATGCCGTGGGGTAAACAAGGTACTATATTGTTTGCACAGCAAAATTCAACAAACAGTAAATCAAACTGATCAGATAATAAGTTGTTTTGATTGAGAAAAAAATGTGTAGCAGATTTTGCACCCTGGTTAGAGGTCATGTGGTATAAAGAGAGACTGGAGAAACCTCTGTAATCAATCCCCTTCCATGGGCTTCCGATTTTCACAAGTGATAGTCACCTGCTGTAAATAGGCTTAGACTCGATGGGTTGAATGACCTAATATGGCTCCTATGTCTTATAGTCTTTTGGTCTAAATCCACCTTCTGTTATGTAATCATCTAGATCCAGTGCTGCAGCCTGTTGAAGTTTCAAATTTGCACAGTCTGTGCCTTCAAAGATCCTTTCTGTTCCTCTAGCAGTTTTGGCAGGAAATCAAGACAACACGAGACAGGAAGGGCTTGAATGAAGACGTGCATTTATTTAACAACATGTTAAGTAATCAAGGAAATTACTTACTTTTGATCCCTGCTGTAAAGTAGGAATGATAATTCTATTTTCATCAAAATTTCAACGAGATAAATGACCAATTATCAATGATCAGAGGCCACAGAAGGTTGTAGGCTCAGCCAGCTCCATCACAAGCACAACACCACCCGCCCACCCCAATCATCAAAAATACCTTCAACAGAAGTTGACATCTATCATTAAGGACCCTCTGTTCCAGACATACTCTCATCCCATTATTACCATCAGGGAGGAGGTGTAGGAGCCTGAAGACCTATATGCAATTTTTTAGTAATAGCTTCTTCCCCTCCACCTTCAGATTTCTGAATGGGTCCACAAACCCATGAACACTACCTTTGCGCTAGGATTTTTTTGTAACTTACAGTAAGCTTTATGTCTTGCACTTTATTGCTGCCTCACAACAGTAAATTTCACAACATATGTCAGTGATAATTAACCTGGTTCTGAATCTATTTTATTGATGTTGGCTGAGAGATAAATATTGGGCCAACAGATCCCAAGAAAAACACCACTGCTATTAAATACAGCACAGAAACATACCCTTCAGCTCATCAAGTTCATGTTAACCACCAAGCACCAATTCTTACACTAATGTATTTTAATATGGCTCCAGGGTGACCAAGGATGGGAGCTCAACGTTCAGGGATATTCAATATTCAAGAGGGATAGACATGAAAGAAAAGGAGGTGGGGTGGCGTTGCTGGTTAAAGATGAGATTAACGCAATAGAAAGGAAGGACATAAGCCGGGAAGATGTGGAATCGATATGGGTAGAGCTGCGTAACACTAAGGGGCAGAAAACGCTAGTGGGAGTTGTGTACAGGCTGCCTAACAGTAGTAGTGAGGTCGGAGATGGTATTAAACAGGAAATTAGAAATATGTGCAATAAAGGAACAGCAGTTATAATGGGTGACTTCAATCTACATATAGATTGGGTGAACCAAATTGGTAAAGGTGCTGAGGAAGAGGATTTCTTGGAATGTATGCGGGATGGTTTTTTGAACCAACATGTCATGGAACCAACTAGAGGGCGGGCTATTCTAGACTGGGTTTTGAGCAATGAGGAAGGGTTAATTAGCAACCTTGTCGTGAGAGGCCCCTTGGGTAAGAGTGACCATAATATGGTGGAATTCTTCATTAAGATGGAGAGTGACATAGTTAATTCAGAAACAAAGGTTATGAACTTAAAGGGGGTAACTTTGAAGGTATGAGACGTGAATTAGCTAAGATAGACTGGCAAATGACACTTAAAGGATTGACGGTGGATATGCAATGGCAAGCATTTAAAGATTGCATGGATGAACTACAACAATTGTTCATCCCAGTTTGGCAAAAGAATAAATCAAGGAAGGTAGTGCACCCATGGCTGACAAGAGAAATTAGGGATAGTATCAATTCCAAAGAAGAAGCATACAAATTAGCCAGAAAAAGTGGCTCACCTGAGGACTGGGAGAAATTTAGAATTCAGCAGAGGAGGACAAAGGGCTTAATTAGGAAGGGGAAAAAAGATTTTGAGAGAAAACTGGCAGGGAACATGAAAACTGACTGTAAAAGCTTTTATAGATATGTAAAAGGAAAAGACAGGTAAAGACAAATGTAGGTCCCCTACAGACAGAAACAGGTGAATTGATTATGGGGAGCAAGGACATGGCAGACCAATTGAATAATTACTTTGGTTCTGTCTTCACTAAGGAGGACATAAATAATCTTCCAGAAATAGTAGGGGACAGAGGGTCCAGTGAGATGGAGGAACTGAGCGAAATACATATTAGTAGGGAAGTGGTGTTAGGTAAATTGAAGGGATTAAAGGCAGATAAATCCCCAGGGCCAGATGGTCTGCATCCCAGAGTGCTTAAGGAAGTAGCCCAAGAAATAGTGGATGCATTAGTGATAATTTTTCAAAACTCGTTAGATTCTGGACTAGTTCCTGAGGATTGGAGGGTGGCTAATGTAACCCCACTTTTTAAAAAAGGAGGGAGAGAGAAACCGGGGAATTATAGACCGGTTAGCCTAACGTCGGTGGTGGTGAAACTGCTGGAGTCAGTTATCAAGGATGTGATAACAGCACATTTGGAAAGCGGTGAAATCTTCGGACAAAGTCAGCATGGATTTGTGAAAGGAAAATCATGTCTGACGAATCTCATAGAATTTTTTGAGGATGTAACTCGTAGAGTGGATAGGGGAGAACCAGTGGATGTGGTATATTTGGATTTTCAAAAGGCTTTTGACAAGGTCCCACACAGGAGATTAGTGTGCAAACTTAAAGCACATGGTATTGGGGGTAAGGTATTGATGTGGATAGAGAATTGTTTCGCAGACAGGAAGCAAAGAGTGGGAATAAACGGGACCTTTTCAGAATGGCAGGCAGTGACTACTGGGGTACCGCAAGGCTCAGTGCTGGGACCCCAGTTGTTTACAATATATATTAATGACTTGGATGAGGGAATTAAATGCAGCATCTCCAAGTTTGCGGATGACACGAAGCTGGGCGGCAGTGTTAGCTGTGAGGAGGATGCTAAGAGGATGCAGGGTGACTTGGATAGGTTGGGTGAGTGGGCAAATTCATGGCAGATACAATTTAATGTGGATAAATGTGAAGTTATCCACTTTGGTGGCAAAAATAGGAAAACAGATTATTATCTGAATGGTGACCATTAGGAAAAGGGGAGGTGCAACGAGACCTGGGTGTCATTATACACCAGTCATTGAAAGTGGGCATGCAGGTACAGCAGGCGGTAAAAAAGGTGAATGGTATGCTGGCATTTATAGCGAGAGGATTCGAGTACAGGAGCAGGGAGGTACTACTGCAGTTGTACAAGGCCTTGGTGAGACCACACCTGGAGTATTGTGTGCAGTTTTGGTCCCCTAATCTGAGGAAAGACATCCTTGTCATAGAGGGAGTACAAAGAAGGTTCACCAGATTGATTCCTGGGATGGCAGGACTTTCATATGAAGAAAGACTGGATGAACTAGGCTTGTACTCGTTGGAATTTAGAAGATTAAGGGGGGATCTGATTGAAACGTATAAAATTCTAAAGGGATTGGACAGGCTAGATGCAGGAAGATTGTTCCCGATGTTGGGGAAGTCCAGAACGAGGGGTCACAGTTTGAGGATAGAGGACTGAGATTAGGAAAAACTTCTTCACACAGAGAGTGGTGAATCTGTGGAATTCTCTGCCACAGGAAACAGTTGAGGCCGGTTCATTGGCTATATTTAAGAGGGAGTTAGATATGGCCCTTGTGGCTATGGGGATCAGGGGGTATGGAGGGAAGGCTGGTGCAGGGTTCTGAGTTGGATGATCAGCCATGATCATAATAAATGGCGGTGCAGGCTCGAAGGGCCGAATGGCCTACTCCTGCACCTATTTTCTATGTCTATGTCTATGTTCTATGTTTAATCTCCCACAGACCATTAACCTCCTCTTCCCCTCAACCCTGCTTCTCCCCAACCAAAATTCTACTACTCAACTATTCAGAGGCAATCAATTTACACTGGCTAATAAGCCTACAATCCTCATATTTTTGGTTCAAAATTCAAAGAAAATTTATGATCAAAGTACATTCATATATGGTACCTTCATTTTCTTGAAGGTATTTACAGGAAAATAAGAAATACTTCTAGAATTTATGATAACCAAAGACTGACAACCAACCAACATGCAAAAGAAGACAAACTATCCAAATAAAAAATACTGAGAACACGAGTTGTAGAGTAAACATACTCGAAAGTAAGTCTATAGGTCGTAGAATCATTCAGAATAGTGATGATAGAACTTATCCGTGCCAGTTCAGAAGTCTGATGGTTGTAGGGTAATAACCGTTCCAGACACTGCTGGTGTGGGACCCAAGGCTTCTGCTCCACCTGCCCAATGGTAACAGTGAGAAGAGGGTGGAGGGCTTTGATGTTTATGGTTGCTGTTTTATGGTGGCAACACTCCATGTAAATGTAGTCAATGATAAATGTAGTCTGTGGTGGACTGGTCTGTATTCATCACTTTCTATAGCTTCTGTTCCTGGGCATAGGTGTTTCTAGGCCAGGGTGCAATCAGTTAGGATACTTTCTGCCGTGTATCTATAGAATTTTGTCAGAATTTTTGGTGACATGCTGAATCTAAGCAAACCTCTAAGAATGTGAAGGCACTATCATCCGTTCTTTGTGATGACACACATGTGTTGTCCCCAGTCGGATCCTCTGATATGTTGATATTATGGAATTTAAATCTACTGACCCTCTCCATCTCTGATCCCATAATAAAGACTGGCTCGTGGACCTTCAGTTTCTTCCTCCTGTAGTTTATAATCAGTTCTTTGGCTTTGTTGACATTGAGTGAGAGGCTATTGTGATGTCATTCAACCAGGTTTTCAATCTCTCTCCGATATGCCAGTGCGTCACCACCATTGATTCAGCGAACACAAGTGGGATCATCAGCATACTTATATACGGCACTGGAGCTGTGCTTAGCCATACAATCTTAAGTATAAAATGATTGGAACAGGAGCTAAGCACACAGCCCTGTGGTGCACCTATGCTGTTAGTGAGTGTGGATGAGATATGCTAGCCAATCCGTACTGACCGTGGTCTGACTGTGAGGAAATCAAGGATCCAGCTGCACAGAGGGAAGCGGGGTACCGAGGGCCGGATCTTGGAGCCTAGTGATTAGTCCCATGGAGATGATTGCGATGTGGGCATCCAGCGGAAACCCACACAGTCACAGGGAAAGCCTGCAGAGTCCACATCAGAGGTCAGGTTTGAATTTGGGTCACCTGAGCTGTGAGCCAGCAGCTCTGGTATCTGGGCCACGATGCAGCCCAAATGGTCATCGTACCACTTCTGTGAAAGAACAGATGTTTTCCTGGGCTTCATGTCCCAACTTGGAGTCCACAGACCCCTTAATCAATGGCATTGGTCCGTGGCATAAAAAAGGTTGGGAAACCTTCAGTGGTTGGTGCGTGCCTGAGTCAGTGGTGGTGGCAGATACACTAGTGAAGTTTAAGAGACTACTAGACAGGTATATGGAGGAATTTAAGGTGGGGGGTTATATGGGAGGCAGGGTTTGAGAGTCAGCACAACATTGTGGGCCGAAGGGCCTGTACTGAGCTGTACTATTCTATGTTCCATGTTCTATTAACCCCTCGTTTAATACCAGGATTGAAAGGTGCTATCTCAGTGGTACACACTGTCTAAAACCACAGTTCAGGCTTCAGTAGCAAGAATGAAGCACCTGTCACTGTTAATCAACTCATGCTTTTTCTTGAAATCTGGATTAACATTAAGATGCAAAGTATCTCTCCAAAGCCTTGCCTTTGTCCATTGTCTATATCGCTCTTATCCATAACCAGCTTATTGTAGAGTCTGAGCTCTTGTATCACCAAACAAATTACAAGGGTGCATAATCTCCATCCAAACACCCACATAACCACACTCTGTTTACAAAAAAATGTATTCAAAACTCTCTGTATCAGTTATAATCATGGCATCAATATTTTTTCAAAGATATATATTCAGAAGACTATATTAGTTATAAATAATGCATCAAATAATCTTTTGCTCTGTACTTTTCCCCAATATTTAAAGAAAAGCCACTAAGTAGAATGAGGTCATTTCTAAATGAAAGTACATCATTGGTAAAATGACTGAATAACACTGAAGTATGCTGGGAAACTGGAGCCACTTGGCAACATGGTAGTACAGCAGTCAGTACTGCTGCCTCATAGGAATGGGAGGCTGGGCTGTGTCCTGACCTTGGATGCTACCTGCACGGAGTTTGTACATTCCTTCTGTTACCGTGTGGGATTCCTCTGAGTGTCTCAGTTTCCCCCAACAGCCAAAAAATGAAATGGTGCGTTGATCACTACAAATTACCTATTAGTATAGGTCAATGACAAAAAGAGTCAAGGGAAAGTTGATGATCATGAGTGAGAGAGAATAAGTTGCATGAATGCAGGGAGCTAGGAAGGGGAGGTATTGAACTGATGAGATGGCTTCCTTGGGAGCCATCATAGGTCTAGTGGGCAAAGCGGCCTCCTTTTGTAGCATTATACACACAGTGGCCACTTTATTAAAAATACCTGTACATCTACTCATTAATGCAAACTCCTAATCAACCAGTCACGTAGAAGCAACTCAATGCACTAAGGCATGCAGACATAGTCAAAAGGTTCAGTTGTTCAAATATCAGAATGGGGAAGAAATGTGATCTTAGTGACTTTGACAGTTGTTGCCAGATGGGGAAGTTTGAAGATCTCATAAACTGCTGATCTCCTGGGATTTGCACACACAACAGTCTCCAGAGTTTCCAGAGGATGGTGTGAGAAACAAAAAGCATCCAGTGAGCAGCAGTTCTGTGGTTGAAGTCCATGAAATTACACTCAGTAGCCACTGAGTACAAATATAGGAACTGTGAGTACTCTGATCGCAGATTGCCAATATACTACAGCTCTGAGACAAAACAAAATCAATTGCAAGTTTTTAGGGAAAAAAACTGCAGCTTCAAATAAAATCATTATCAGAGGTACAAAGTAAAGCAAAGGATAATTTGCAGGATGAGTTTTGAGTTTATTTCAGATTTTATAACTTTGTGATTTCTTTTTCATATGCTTAAGTACATTTCAGATAAGTGAAATTTGAATTGCCATCAAGACATTTTTAAGTTCGCAGTGTGTGATTGATGGCAAACTGATGGCCAGGATATATCAAATCACTGTAAGTAGCAATAGTTGTGTGTCACGCAACATGAAACCCTTAATATTGAAAACATGCATCAGAGTGCCACTGGTGGGATCAAGCTGCAGAATTTAAGATGAATTTGTAGTGAAATATGGTGCTCTATATTCCAAATTCAAACTGCAAGAAATAAGTATTCAATAAGCCCATTAAGCGTAAATAAAAGTAAAATAATAAAGTATCAAATATGTAAAATAGAGGTCTGTAATACTGAAAACAGAAAATTTCAATCTCTGCATTCCAAGGGAAAAAAATTCAAGTGCATTATAAGAAGTGTTAAAATAGTTTCCTGCTACCATACTGTTACATTAACACTCAGTTGCCACTTTATTAGGTACAAATGTACACCTGCTTGTTAATGCAAATATCTAATCAATCATATGGCACCAGCTCAGTACATAAGAGCATGCAGACATGGCCAAGAGTTTCAGTGTTGTTCAGACCAAACATTAAAATGGAAAAGAAATGTGATCTAAGTGACTTTGACTGTGGAATGATTCATGGTGCCAGATGGGGAGGTTTGAGTATCTCAGAAACTACTGATCTCCTGGGATTTTCACACACAGCAGTCTGTAGGCTTTACAGAGAATGGTGGGGGGGGGGGGAAACAATCAGTAAGCATCAGTTCTGAGGATGAAGATGCCTTGTTAATGAGGGAGGCCATAGGAGAATGGCCAGACTGTTTCAAGCCGAAAAGAGGGCGACATTAACTCAAATAACCACACGCATTACAACAGTGCCGTGTAGCAGAGCATCACTGAATGCTCAGCTTCTCGAATCTTGAAGCGGATGGCCTACAGGAAGAGAAGACCACAAGCATACACCCAGTGGCCTCTTTATTAAGTAGAGGAGGTACCTTATCAAGTGGCCACTGAGAATCAATCATTTAACTGTAGACCACGTGCAATTAGGATATTGTACAATTGTTCTATTGTACATGATATTAGTTTCATGTATGATAAAGTGCCATATTTCTCATTGAAAGGAAATTATACTGTCCATAGGAATACATAAGATGAGGTTTGGCACAATCTAGTTTCTCCATCATTTAGTGATTAATGATCTACATATTGTATAATTTAAAAAGTGTATTTATATTCCTAGACTGAACACTGTGAACCCAGATTTCATCAATGCATTTGCATTCTCAAATCCAAAAAAGATCCTCAAAGACATGTCTTACAAAGTTAAAAACCAAACAATGAAACACAGCTGAAATCTTTTGTAGTTTTGCAAAGTAAGTGCATTTTTCCCTACCCTAGGTTACTGAACTTTAGAATCAGATCTGTATTTATATAATAGGCTTTCAAAACAGTCATTATCATTACTTATTTCTGGAGAGCTTTTTGCACCGACGACAACACTCCTTGAGAAAATGACATTTTACTGATAAAATTGTTGTCCTCTCACATCAATACATGACCATAAAAAAACATGCCTCTCAACGTGCACTCATTAAGCAGATATGGGCAATTCTCTTTCCTACACTAGATAATTTAGGAGTAAGCACAAAAGACAAAATAAGGACAAGAATAAGTATTTTGAGAAGTTAAAGGGAGTCATTTTCCACTTGGTGTACAGTGAAATTATCAATTCTGACACTTGCCTTTACCTCTCATCACAATTAATGGATGCAAGATAATGGGCTGCGATGTGCAATTTCCTTTTACACAATCCATATCAATTTAAACAAAGTCTCTCTTTAAATTCCTGCAGACTCAAAGGAATCCCAGAAGAAAAAACTGCATCTGAATTGAGCTTCATAATATATTCTTCTACATTTTAAAACAAGTCGATAAAAAGTAAAGCATGGGCATATTAAAACCAGAAAGATTTAACAGCTGCAACCAAATATTTAAAACAAGCTTGAGTTTCCCTCCTTCCAGGATTATCTGGGGATCTCTGGGAATTAAATATGAATTTCCCAGAAACTACGGCATGCAACAGTAGAATAAAATCATTAGGATATTGAAGCCAATTGCATTGACCCTGAACATTTTCATATATATTTCATATGCTCACCAGCATCTCTGCTTCATCAGGAGACTAAAGAAATTCAACATGCCCACTTTGATCCTCACCAATTTTTACAAACGCACCACAGAAAGAATGCTAATCAGATGCATCGCAGCTTGGTGTAGCAACTGCGCTGCACGTGACCCCAAGAAACTGCAGAGAGCGGTGTACAGAGCTCAGCTCAGCATTGAAACCAGCCTCCCCTCCTTGGACTCTGTCTCTACTTCTCGCTGCCTCGGTAAAGCAAACAGCATAATCAAAGACCCCGCCCATTCTCCGTTCTCCCCTCTCTCATCAAACAGAAGATACAAAAAGCTGAAAGCAAGTGCCATCAGACTCAAGGACAGGTTCTGTCCTACTGCTTTCAGATGATTGAATGGTCACCAAGTACAGTAAGATGTATCCTTGACCTCACAATCTCCCTCTTCATGGGCTTTCACCTTATGGTCTGCCTGCACTGCACCTTCTTTGTAACTCGACACTTTATTCTACGTTCTGTAACTGCTTTTCCCTTGTACTACCCCAATGCATTGCTGTTATCAACTCATCTACGCACATGGATGGCATGCAAAACAAAAGTATTTTTTACCATACCTCAGTATGGTAAAACCAATTTACCGGTTTACCAGTGTTAGTTCTGAGTAAAGGAGATAATCAAAAATGGCTAAAATTGTGATCATAAATTATTCAATAATTCAGAGTGGAAAAGCAGGGCTTTGTGAAGATCAAGTGGATTGGAATAGGAGAAGGGATGATAGAAGTCATGTGACAAGACCAACCAGATGTGTTAACAAGAGTTGGTTACTTTGATACAGGAAATCCCAGCAAACCAAGGGACAGAAGTGCCTCATACTGCTCGGCATTTGCTTTTTCTGTTATCGCCTGCTCAGTCTGGTTTTTCAGTGCCTACATGAGTGGTCACAAAGTGTTTTGTAAACTAAAGCAGGTTAAAATTAAAATAGCTGACATAAGAAATTAGCCTTTTCATAAAGATTGCTTTCTGAGGCCCTCTGTTGCTTGAGGTCGGCTAAGGGTATTACGTCCTAGCTGTCTATGTTATACACAAGCCAGGGCAGTATTGTTTGCAGAGCAAGCTGTTACCCATGTAGCCGGCTCCCCCTCTTCACACAGCCGATGTATCCAAAGGAACGGCAGAGACCGATACACAGTTTAGCACCAGTGGCATCGCGGGAGTTGCCAGTCGGCATTGAACTCCACATACGACTGCCTTTAGGACGCCAGCTCCGGAATTTTTCTCAAGGTTTACTCCCAAAGCTTTCCCCATGAGTGAGTATAGCTGCAAGTGGAAGTTTGAGATCAGAATTTTCCTTCTCGTAGATGAATTGACAACAACGGCTGAGGGAACCCTCTGCTCAAAATGAATGGATTTAATGTGCCAGTAACCAGCCCCTTCTCCTGTCAGTAGGATCAGTTCCTCTGGGCCTAGGAGCTAAGCCGCACACGAGGGCCAAGAGTTGAACTTGATTATCAGAGGCCATTTGAGACACATACCACTGGGAGTATTTAATAGGTAGAAGGAGCTTATCCCCACTGTGATAACCTTAAAGAACCTTAGAGCTTACAATTTAAAGATTGCCTTAGAGCTGAACTAAACTGAATGTTCAATTTAGAATAATGCAGTAAAACACTTAAGATTAGACTTGGTAGCAGCAGGGATCCAAGTGAGTCAAACAACATCCTGAATGGACTGCCCTAAAAACAAATGATAAATAATCTTTGTGTACTTGAAAGTTTCCTTCTGCTATTGCAGTGAAAATCTTCACACAGAAATTCACCTGGTGTAGAATGACCATCTGTTGAAATATCAACTGATAAGAATGAAAACTGTGTAATGTTTATGTCAGTGGATCCACCAGGAATAATCTTGTTCACACCCCCTTCTGACGTGAACATTCATCCCCTCTACTCTGACAGGTTAGCACATCTCTTCAGGCAAACCAGTCAATTCCTTCCTAGCATGTTGCACCAGACAGTCAGCTATTCTTGTCTGGCCCATAGTGTCAGGATTGGTCTCCTTTCAGATTAACCGGGTCACGATATGAACGTTCCTGACTCGACCCTTTGTTTTTTTTACGAGGCCGCTCAACCCGGCACGGATGGAAAGCGTGCTCTGGGGGTGGCCCGACTTGGATTCGAACTCGGGAGCCTTCGCTCCGAAGTCCGGCGCTGATGCCACTGCGCCACCAGCCGGCCAAACCAGTCAATACCACACAGTGATAGAATCATTCATGAGATCTCTCATATACCAGCTTATGAATTTACACTCGGGTGCCTATACTCGGTTCAATGTCAAGAAACAGCTGTTTGCACAGACTTATAGGTTGTTTTCCATTTCCAAAAAGAACAAACACATAAAAATGTTGTTTAAATATGGCATTACAGAAAGGGTCAGAAGAATAGTTGGGGAGAGCCACCTGGTAACATATGTATCAACAATGAGCTTAGTTTTACTGAAACTACCAAGACTAACTTGCAAGTAAGATCCTGATCTACTGTGGGCAAGGACTTGTTCAATGTAATGCCATCATGTTGGAAGATGAGGAGTCAATTAAAACATCTACTCACATGAGACTGCCAAAAATAAAACTTTTGACTGACAGGAAAGCCATGCCTCCAGGCTTTGCCAGCTGTCAAAGCTGTCATAAACTTGATATTCTTGATATTCATAATCATTTAAAATGTATAAAATCCAATTAAACAAATGAAAACATTTTAAAATTTTAAAATAACTTGGGCACCCACAAACAGAAAATAAAAGCAATAAAGTAAACTCATTTCATTGAAACAAATGTAAATAACTTTATTAATGTTCACCCTGCAGCAACATCTCTCTGTTTAAATGAGTAGTCACACTGTTCATGAACAGTTCATTCCAAGGCCAGGGACAAAGTAGCACATTCTGCATTCAAGGAATGGTAGAAAATTCATGATCCACCATTGAACTCCATGAGAAATCCTAAAATTGCAAGGGAACTCCTGCAATAGTTTTTGGGATATGGTGTGAGGTTGAATTCATGGCGTCCTTGACTTCCCAAATTCACACAGGAACACTCAACTGCTGGCACATCCTGTGGTGTTCAGCATTTCCCAGCAGACTCCAGGTTTGTGTCTTTGAGTGGGAATAAAGGGAGCCTTTCTGACTGGCTGCCAGTGACTAGTGGTGTTCCACAGGAGTCTGTGTTGGGACCAATTCTTTTTACGTTATTAGTCAATGACTTAGATGAGGGAATTGATGGCTTTGTTGAAAATTTTGCAGACAACATGAAGATAAGTGGAGAGTCAGGTAGTTTTGAGGAAGTAGAGAGGCTACATAAGGACTGAGATTGGGCAAAGAAATGACAGATGGAATACAGTTTTAGGAAGTGTCTGGTCATGCACTTTGGTAGCAGAAATGACAGGGTTGACTATTTTCTAAATCGAGAGAAAATATAAAAAAACTGAGCTGCAAAGAGGCTTGGGATTCCCTAAAGGTTAATTTGCAGGTTGAGGTTGCAGGAAGGCAAATGGGATGTTAGCATTCATTTCAAGAGCACCAGAATATAAAAGCAAGGATGTAACGTTGAAATTGTTAAAGTACTGCTGAGGCTTCACTTGAAGTAGTGCGTGCAGATTTGGGCCCATTATCTTAGAAAGGATGTGCTGAAACTGGAGAGGGTTCAAAGGAGATTCATAAAAATTATTCCATGATTGAATGGCTTGTCATATGATGCGTGTTTGATGGCTCTGGGCCTGCATTCACTGGAACTCAGAAGAATGAGAGGTGACCTCATTGAAACTTATCAAATGGTGAAAGGCCTTGATAGAGTGGATGCAGAGAGGATATTTCCTGTGGTGGGAGAGTGTAAGAGCAGAGGACACAGCTTCAAATAGAAGGGTGTTCTTTCAGAATGGAGATGAGGAGGAATTTCTTTATCCAGGGAGTGGTGAATCTATGGAATTCTTTGCCAAGGGAGCTCTGGAGGCCAAGTCTTTATGTATATTTAATGCAGCCAAGTCTTTATGTGTATTTAATGCAGAGATTAATAGATTGTTGATTGGTCAGGGCATAAAGGGATATGGGGAGAAGGCAGGAGATTGGGGCTGAGAGGAAAATTGGATCAGCCATGATGAAATGGCAGAGCAGACTCGATGGGCCAAATGGCTTAATTCTGCTCCAATGTCTTGTGGTCTTGTGGTATATTTAAGGCAGAGGTTGATAGATATTGATTGGTCAGTGCATGAAGGGATACTGGGAGAAGGCAGGAGATTGGGGCTGAGAGGAAAATTGGATCAGCCATGGTGAAATGGCAGAGCAGACTTGATTAGCCAAATGGCCTAATTCTGCTCTTGTATCTAATGGTCTTATGATCTTATGGTGTTCTTTTACCTTTCTCATAATTGTTGATGAAGATTTGGAATCAAAGGTTTATACTTACATTCAGCAGCATATGAATGATAAGACCATAAATAGAAGCAGAATTAGACCATTTGGCTTGTCAAGTCTGTTCTACCATTCAATAATGGCTGACAATTTTTTCAACCCCATTCTACAACCTTCTCCCTATAAGTCTTAACCCTTTGGCCAATCAAAAACATATTAACCTCTGCCTTAAGTACACCCAATGGTTTGACCTCCACCGTCCTCTTCAGCAATGCGTTCTACAGATTCTCCACACTGTGACTGAAGAAACTCCTTCTGATCTCTGTTTTAAAGAGATGACCCTTTATTCAGCGGCTGTGGCCTCGGATCATAAACTCTCCTACTAGTGTAAGCATCCTGAATTGACACATTAGCGTGGTTGTTAGTGCAGTTACTTTCTAGTGCTTGCTGTCACAGATTGCGGTTCAATTCCCTCTGCTGACCGTAAAGATGCTGTATGCTCTCCCTTGATCGTGTACGTTTCCTCCTGGTGTTCTGGTCTCCTCACACATTCCAAAGACAGATAGTATGCTGTGAGTCATAGAGTCATAGAAAACTACAGGATAGAAAGAGGCGCTTCAGACTATCTAGTCAATGCTAAACCATTTAAACTGCCTAGTCCCATCGACCTGCACCAGGACCGTAGCCCTCCTTACTGCTCCCATCATGTACCTTTCCAAACTTCTCTTAAACATTGAAATCAAAATCACTCTCACTTCTTGTGCTGGTAGCTCATTCCACAATCTTACTACCCTCTGAGTGTGGAGGCTTCCCCTCATGTTCCCCTTAAACATTTCATCTTTCACCCTTAACCTATGACCTCTAGTTCTAGTCTAACCAACCCCAGTGGAAAAGTCTGCTTGCATTTACTCTATCTATACTCCTCATAATTTTGTATACCTCGAAATTCCCCTCAGTCTTCTACATTCTAGGGAATAAAGTTGTAACCTATTCAATCTTTCCTTCTAACTTAGGTCCTGTAAAATTTCTCTATATTCTTTCAATATTACTTACATCTTACATCCAACCATGCCAGCTTCCGGGATTTTGACACTAACTCTCTGGAATATGGATAACCGGCTTGGTCCTTTCTAGGATTCAGGACCATCCTTCTAATTGGCAACCATGTTTTGATGCCAGGATTTCAATGTTTAAGGAACACGTGAATGGAGGTTCAGTGCTCAATGATCATCTCTACTTGGGTTATCATCTAGTGTCTAATTTAGTATTCTGTTCTTGTTTCAATCTCGCATTGTATCTCCATTCCAGCCTCGGATACTCCAGCACTTGGTTCAACCATCCTCGCCTAGGTCTCTCGTCACAGTATGATTGAGCCAGACATGGAACCAATGGGGTATCAATCTTTTGTCCGCTGTGGCCAGCCACAGCGAAAGGATTTCTAGAGAGAGCCTGGAGATACATGACCTCCAGGTCACCGTGTGCCAACTTTCACAAGGGGGAAGCCAGAGCCAGTCAGGTGAGGCTGTCAGTCACTCTGCAGAGTCGATACATCTTCCAGCCATGGAGAGATTTGATGGTGACCTGAGTTCTTGCCGTGACTTCCTCGCTCATTGCTCATTGGTGGTCGGTACAGCCATCCTGGTTCCCTTCGGAGCATGGAAAAGTGCCCTTCATTATCTGTCTCCTGACTGGGAGAGCCCTGCCCTGGGCTACCACACATATGGGAATGCAGGTTGGAGATTTGCTCGGATTCAGAGGAATTCATGCCTGCCATGAGAAAGGTGTTCTATCACCCCAGTGGATCAAGCCGAGCTGATGAATATGAGAGGGCAGACATTCAGTGCCCAACTACGCCATCTAGTTTCGTACTTTGGCTCAAAAGGGCAGCCGAAATGGGGAAGCCTTAACCACCCTAAACTGTCATGAACTCCAAGACGCACTGAAGGATGACTTGCTTTGGGAGAGCCCACAGAGGTTTTTATCAACTAGTCCATCCACTTTGGTAACCATCTAGTGGAGCAGAAGTGGGACTACTTCAAGAGGTTGAAGAGGTCTAGCCGAGCCCGAACTCAATACATTGCAGTTGCACTGGCACCTCTTGGACAATGAACAGCCTGTCTCCTGCTCAGGATCCTGTAAAACCCATGTAAAGCAGCTGCACAAGACTTTCCGCTGATGAGAGGTCCTGTGTCAGAGTCATGGTGGCTGCTATTACTGCGGGGAAGCAGGTCACCTGCGGGCCGAAAGTCCACAGCTTCAGCCTTTGGGAGAACTGCTAAGACTGTCCAGTGTCAGGACTGTGATGGTTGCAGCCACTGCTCCCAAACCCATGGATTCTGGTATCGTACTGAGGGCGGAGATCTCCTGAGGAAAAAACCGAAGAGAGGTGAATGCTTTTATGGACTCTGGGACAGCTGGCAATTTCCTGGACTTGGGGACCACCTGTCAGCTCAACACAACACTGCAGGAGTTGAGCCAGTCCATGTCCACAATTGTCCTGCATGGCTGTCTGCTAAGTTCCGGGCAGATCCAGCAGCAGATGTTGGTTTTGCGG
Organism: Mobula hypostoma; assembly: GCF_963921235.1. Lineage (NCBI taxonomy): Eukaryota > Metazoa > Chordata > Chondrichthyes > Myliobatiformes > Myliobatidae > Mobula > Mobula hypostoma. Next base: position 28,252,423 of record NC_086115.1, on the reverse strand, counting down.
ATGAGGATTGAGGATCATATGGAGGACATTAGTTTCTATATCGCCTCTCATACCCCTGATCCTTGGGGATCCCTGGCTGTCCCAGCATGACCCTTCTGTGAACTGGAAGGAAGGGAGGATCATTGTTTGGTCCAGTCATTGCAAGAGGGTGTTTTTTCAGCATGGTGTTTTGACACCCAGGCTCTCCCGAAACCACCGACCAACAGGGGAAGACCTCAGTTCAGGGTAACCTGGAGCTTTCTAGAGACCCAGTCCTACCTACAGGGACAGACAAGCCGGCTCCGGCCAACTGTTCGAATACGGATCCTGTCTAGTCAGGTACGTGCTGGAGCTAGAGACAGGGGTTCTCTAGTTCAGGAGCAAACCAAGGAAGCACCCAAGCAGTCTGGAACTCTAGCAGCTAAGCGTAAGTGTCCACCCACCAGGTCCTGACTAAAGGAAAGACTTCTAAACACAGACCCTCGGAGCCTAGTTCTGGGGCATAAGGGCCATTTGTAGTGCCTCATTGCTGTTGCCTGAGGATATGGATGAGGATTTGGACTGTGATTAGGCCACTCTGCGGTCTGTCGAATCACCCCTGCCACCTAAGGAGCCTCAGGGGTCATCCTCGAAGAAGGGTTTGGAGTTTATTGCAACACCCAGACTGGTTGAGATCCCTTCTGTCTACCAGGATTTGGAAGATGTCTTCAGCAAGAGAAAGGCCTTGAATCTTCCACTGCGCCAACCCTACAACTGTGCTATAGACCTGCTGCCTGGTACTTGTCCTCCGCAGCGCCAATTGTATGTGCTCTCAGGCCTAGAGAGATGGGCGATGGAGGAGTACATAAAAGAGGCCTTTGCCGTGGGATTTATTCAGCCCTCTACCTCACCAGCCAGCTCAGATTTCTTCTTTCTACAGAGGGTTGAATTGCTTAACAGCCAAGAAACATTACCCTCTTCAGCTCATGAATACTGTCTTCGAGATTCTCCAAGAGGCAAGAGTATTCACAAAGCTAGACCCTTTGAGTGCATACAATCTGATCCGCATAAAGGAGGGCGATAAGTGGAAAACTGTATTCAACACACCAACGGGCACTATGAGTACCTGGTTATGCCCTTTGTCCTTGCAAATGCTCCAGCAGTCTTCCGGGCCATTGGAAATTATGTGCTTTGGGATTCTCTCTGTAACTACACCTTTGTTTATTGGATGACATCCTAATCTTCTTGAAGTCCATGGAGGAGAACATCACTCATGTCAGGGACATTTTAAAGAAGCTTCTAGACCATGGACTTCATGTCAAGTCTGAATTTCACGTGGCCACTGTTTCATTTTTGAGTTTCATCATCTCTAATGGCAAACTCAAGATGGACCCTACTAAGACCCAGGCAGTCAGAGATTGGCCACAATCATCCAATGTGAAACAAATCCGATGATTCCTGGGATTTGCCAACTTTTACCAGATTTTCCAAGTTCTTCCACTTCAGCTCAATGGTGGCTCCACTGACACCTCTAACTAAGAAATCCACGGTCCTTTTTATTTGGACAACCAATATGGAGGCTGCTTTTGCAGAGCTCAAACAGCTGTTCATGACAGCTCCCACCTAACCATGACCTACTCTTCATCGTGGAGGTGGACACCTCAGACATCAGAAAGTGTGCAGTCTTGTCTCAATGGTCACCTTCAGACAATAAACTGCACCTGTGTGCATTCTTCTCCAGGTGGCTATCCCTAGCAGCGATGAACTATGACATCAGGAATAGAGAGCTGCTCATGGTCAAGTTGGTGTTGGAGGAATGTCATCACTGGCTTGAGGGACCAAGAGTCCTTTTATCATCTGGATAGACCACAAGAACCTTGCTTATATTCAGGAGACCAAGAGGTTGAATTCCAGGCAGGCCAGACTCTGTCCTTTAACCACTTTGATTTCATTCTGACCTGTTGACTGGGGTCAAAGAACGAGAAACCTGATGCCTTGTCCCATCAATTTGACGAACCCAAATGAAAGGAGCAGCCTCCTACCATTTTGTCCCAAGGCAAGGTGGTAGTGCCAATTAATTGGGGATCGACGAACTTGTTCACAAGACCCAGGCATGAGGGAAGGTTCCTGAGAATAGTCCTCTGGGTAGGCTGTTCACCGCAAGTTCTGTTTGGTCTCAGGTACTTTAATGGGGACACGCATCAAGAATGACCGCTCACCCAGGGATTTCCAGGATGCTTAAGTTCATAAAGAGAAGATACTGGTGGCCTAGAATGGTGATAGAGGTCCAACGATACGTGAAGGCATTTGCAAGGTGTGCACCTGGAACAAAGAGTCCTGCCTCAAGGACTCCACCACCCGCTGCCTGTTCCGGATAGACCATGGATGCATATCTCATGGACGTTGTCATGGGTCTTCCTCCTTCCAAGGGGAAGTCTGTCATCATTGTGATTGTTGATTATTTTTTGAAGGCTTGCAGATTCATCACCTTGAGCAGACTACCATCTGTGGTGTAGACGGCTGAAATTGTCCTGCACCAGATCCTCAGGTCCATGGTTTTCCAGTGGACCTTGTGTCAGATTGAGTTCTGCAATTCATGTCCCACTTTTGGAGGGCATTCCGTAAGCTGATTGAGGCAACAGTGAGTCTTTCCTTTGGATTTCACCTGCAGTCCAATGGCCAAATAGAGCAGGTGAACCAAATTTGGAACGAGCCCAAAGATGCCTGGCCTCAGAAAGACCAGACGAGTGGTGCGACCATTTGATGTGGGCAGAAGTCACTCACAACACTCAGTGCACAGGATGCCAATTTGGGAATTTTCCGCTGCTCATCCCTGAGCAGGAGGCCAAGGTCGGGGTTCCTGCAGTTGAAGATCTCATCCAGAGCTGCAAGGAGAAATAGACCAGGGCAAGGGAGATTTTGTTGGTCTCTACCCAAGAAACTGAATTAAAGGCTAACTGCAAGAGAAGACAGGGACCTGCTTTGCAACCTGGGCATCCGGTCTGGCCATTTGCTTAGGATTTGCCTCTCTGGGTGGAGTCCAGGAAATTGGCACCCAAGTTCATTAGACCCTCCAGGATTCTCAGGAAAGTAAACCTGGTTGCCTACACCTTGCAGCTCCGCGAGAGCCTCAAAATCAGTCCCACTTTCCACATTTCCAAATTAAAACCTACGTACACCAGCCCTCTAGCCCCACCACCATCAGTCCTGCCAACCTGCAGGTTTGTAGATGGGGAACAGGTCTTCAGCATGAGAAGAATTTTGGATTCACAAATTGTTTGGGGCATTCGGTAGTTCCTCATGGACCTCGAAGGGTTTGGACCCAAGGAATGATGCTGGGTTCTTGAAAGGCACAGCTTGGATTTGGTTTTCATCCATGACCACCGTTTCTCCCAGCAACCAAGGCCGTCAGGAGACGGCCATAGGAGAAGGGGTCCTGTTACAATACGTACCCAACCGTGCCAGCTTCCGTGGTTTAGACACTCTAACTCTCCAGAGTTTGGTTAACTAGCTTGGTCTTTTTAAGGATTCAGGACCATCCGGCTAATTGGCAGCCATGCTTTGGTGCCAGGAGTTCAACGGATAAGGAACACGCAAATGGAGGTTCAATGCTCAATGGTCAGCTCTACCTGGATTATCATCTAGCATCTAATTTAGTATTCTGTTCTTGTTTCAGTCTCGCATCGTGTCTCCATTCCAGCCTCGGATACTCCAGCACTTGGTTCAACCATCCTCGCCTAGGTCTCTCGTGAGGGAGGAGGTGTATGGGCAGGTGTAGCACTTAGACTGCTTGTAGGGATAAGTGCCGGGAGGGAGAATAGTGGGGAGGGATGAATGGACAAGGAATCGCAGAGGGAATGATCCCTGTGGAAAACGGAGGGAGGTAAACATACATTTAGTGGTAGGATAAAGCAACTGTGAATCCCCCAATCATATTGAAGGATTGTGAAATGCAAAGGGGACATGAAGGAAGGGTAAATCCAAATCAGAATCATTTAATATTAATTAATTTATGAATAAAATTAATATAACCGGCATTTGTCATGAAATTTGTTGACTTTGTAGCAGCAATACAATGCAATACATAATAGCAGAGAGAAAAAAAATCAATTACAGTAAGTATATAGAGTGTATATTGTATATTAAATAGTTAAATTAAATGTTGTGTAAAAATAGAAAGAAAAAGTAATGAGTTCATGGGTTCAATGTCCATTCAGAAATCGGATGGCAGGGAGCAAAAAGCTGTTCTTGAATCGTTGAGTGCGTGCCTTCAGGCTTCTGTACATCCTTCCTGATGGTAGCAATGAAAACAAGGCATAGCCTAGGTAATGGTGGTTCTTAATGATGGATGCTGATTTTTTTGAGGCATTACTCTTTGAAGACGTCTTGGATACAACGGAAGTAAGTGCTCATGATGGAGCTAGATAAGTTTGCAACTCTCTGCAGCTTACTTCAGTCCTGTGCAGTGCCCCCCCCCAACCATACCAGACAGTGATGCAGCCAGTTAGAATGCTCTACATGGAACATCTGTAGAAATTTTTAGGTGTTTTTGAAGACATACCAAATTTTCTCAAACTCCCAATGAAATATAGCCATTGACGTGCTTTCTTTGTAGCTGCATTGATATGTTGGGTCCAGGTTAGAGCCTCAGAGGAATTGACACCCAGGAATTTGAAATTAGATTAGATTAGATTATGAGGACACTCAGTCCTCGTTTATTGTCATTTAGAAATGCATGCATTAAAAAATGATACAGTGTTCCTCCAGTATGATATCACAGAAACACAGGACAGACCAAGACTAAAACTAACAAAAACCACATAATTATAACATATAGTTACAACAGTGCAAAGCAATACCGTAATTTGATGAAGAACAGAGCATGGGCACGGTAAAAAAAAGTCTCAAAGTCCCGATAGCCCCAACATCTCACGCAGACGGTAGAAGGAAGAAACTCTCCCTGCCATTAGCTGCCAGTGCCGCAAACTTGCCGATGCAGCATCCTGGAAGCACCTGACCACAGTCCGACTCTGAGTCTGTCCAAAAACTTTGAGCCTCCTACCAGCCCTCCGACACCGAGCACCGAGCATCATGTCTGCTGAGCGCTTCAACCCTGACCTAGGCTGCCAAGCAACAGGCAAAGCCAAGGATTCGGGGTCTTCCCCTCTGGAGATTTCAGATCACGCAGTAGCAGCGGCAACGAAGCAGGCATTTCAGAAGTTTCACCAGATGTTCCTCCATGCTCTCACGTCTGCCTCCATCAAATCAGAATTGTGCATGGCCTCCTACTTGACAGATTACAGATATTCAAATTGCTCACTCTTTCCACTTCTGATCCCTCTATGAGGACTGGTGTGTGTTCCCTCATCTTACCCTTTCTGAAGTCCACAATCAGTTCTTTGGTCTTCCTGACATTGAGTGCAAGGTTGTTGCTACACTACTCAAATAAATGATACTCCTGTAAGCCTTACTGTCACTGTCTGAAATTCTGCCAACAATGGTTGCATCATCAGCAAATTTATAGATGGCATTTGAACTGTGCCCAGCCGCACAGTCATGGGTATAGAGAGAGTAGAGCAGGGAGCTAAGCACACATCCCTGAGGAGTGCCATTGTTGATTGTCAGTGAGGTGGAGATGTTGTTTCTGGATGAAATGTCTATGTTTAATACTGATATGCAAGGACCCATTGTATATATCTCTCCAGTCAGCAGGACATCCATTTACCATGCTCTAACCACTATCTATTAGATAACAATAAAGTCATGAAGTTATACTGCACAGAACCAGCCTGCCAAGTCCACGCCAACCTTGATACCTTCTTTTGTACTAATCCAACTCTAATCCAGTTTTATCCTCCCTGCATTCCCATCAACTCTCCCTTGTTTCTACCACTTACCTACACACCAGAGTCAATTTACAATGGCCAATCAGCCTACCAACTTGTACATCTTTGAAATGTAGGAGAAACCTGGAGCATCTGGGAGAAGCCATGAGGCCACAGGGAGAATGTGAAAGCTCCACCAGGCAGCACTAAGGTCAGGATTGAAACCATGGAGTTAAGGGGCATCAGTTCCATTAACAGCACCATCATGCTGCCCTAATGTAACTAAATTAAAGATGTTTGGTACGGGTTTCTATGACTCAAGAACAAACCAGAAACAATGAAAAAAATAATTGTTTTTTTTCAGCATTTATTTCCAAACCTGTCACATCTAAATAAGAATCAGAATCAGATTATCATCAGTACAGTATGTGAAAAATGCCAGAATTGATTATGGTTTGTTGCCAAGCATAAAACAGACAACACAATACCATAACAGACAACACAATAGCAACCAACAATTTACAAGACAGTGCAAACAGCCATAAGCAATCAATAATTATTAGAAAGAATGGCCACATGCACAAATATCAAATATCAACTATAAATAAATGTGAATATGTGAACAGACTAAATAATTATCAACAAAACAAGGAGACCATTTAACAAAAAGCAAGAAAGAACATTTAACCAAAGTTGTGCAGGGGTAGTTATAGTATCACACCTGAGTGAGTTTTGTTGAGAAGCTGGATAGCTACAGGAAGGAAGTTTTGGAAATGACTTGCAGTCCTGGTGGTGATGGACTTGTAACATCTCCCTGATGACAATTTGATGAATAGTGGAGTCTGGTGGGTCGACTTAGCAGTAATTTTGTTAGCTCTTTTTGCTCTGTCAATTAAAAAGGTCTTTTAATGTTAGTCTGATTACAAATGAGAAAATATGAAAATGCTGGAAATCCAAACAACACACACGAAATGCTGGAGGAATTCAGCAGGCCAGGCAGCACCTATGGAAAAGAGTGCAGTCGACGTTTTGTGCCAAAACTCTTCATCGGGACTGGGGAAAAAAGATGAGGAGTCAGAGTAAGAAGTTGGTGAGGGGAGGAACAAACACAAGGAGATAGGTGAAATCGGGAGGAGGGAGAGGGGTGAAGTAAAGCACTGGGAGGTTGATTGGTGAAAGAGATACAGGGCTGAAGAAGGGGGAATCTGATGGAAGAGTACAGAAGGTCATGGAAGAAAGAGAAGCGGGAGAAGCACCAGAGGGGGGTGATGGGCAGGTAAGGAGATAAGGTGAGAGAGGGGAATGGGAATGGAGAATGGTGAAGGAGGGGCATTACCAGAAGTTCGAGAAATCGATGTTCATGCCATCAGGTTGGAGGCTACCCAGATGGAATATAAGGTGTTGCTCCTCCAACCTGAGTGTGGCCTTATCCTGACAGTAGAGGAGGACATGGACTGACATGTCAGAATGGGCATGGGAAGTGGAAATAAAATGGGTGACCACTTGGAGATCCCACTTTTTCTGGCGGATGGAGCATAGGTGTTCGGTGACGATCCCCCAATCTACGTCGGGTCTCACCGGTATACAGGAGGCCACACCAGGAGCACCGGATACAGTGGATGACCCCAACAGACTCACAGGTGAAGTGTCGCCTCACCTGGAAGGAATGTTTGGGACCCTGAATGGTAGTGAGGGAGGAGGTGCAGGGGCAGTTGTGGCACTTGTTCCGCTGGCAAGGACAAGTGCCAGGAGGGAGATCAGTGGAGACGGACGAATGGACAAGGGAGTTGCATAGAGAGTGATCCCTGCGGAAAGCAGAAAGTTGAGGGGGAGGGAGGGAAATATGTGCTTGGTGATGAGATCCCATTGGAGATGGTGGAAATTACAGAGAAATATATGCTGGATGCAGAGGCTGGTGGGGTGATAGGTGAGGACAAGAGGAACCCAATCCCTGGTAGAGTGGTGGGAGGATGGGATGAGGGCAGACATGTGCAAAATGAGTGAGATGTGGTTGAGGGCAGTATTGATGGTGGAGGAAGGGAAGCCCCTTTCTTTAAAGAAGAAGGCCATCTCCTTAGTTCTGGAATGAAAAGCCTCATCCTGAGAGCAGAAGCAGTGGAAATGGGGGAATTGAGAGAAGGGGCTGGCATTTTATAAGTAATAGGCTGTGAAGGGGTAGAGTCTAGGTAGTTGTCAGAGGGTTTATAATAGACATCAGTAGATAGACTATCTCCAGAGATAGAGACAGATCATTATTAGAGATTAGACCAACTTCAGTCATGTCATCCGTGAACTTTAGGATTTTAATAGATTTGTCTCTGGAGGTACAGTCATTTGTATAAAGTGAGAACAGAAGGGGTGAAAGAACACAGCCCTGGGGAGAACCAGTACTTACAGACAATAGATCAGACAAGTAGGATCCCAGCCTTACATACTACATCCTTCCTGTCAGGAAGTTCATAGTCCACGGACAGATACTATAATGTATAGCTAGCTATGTTAGCTTGCTCGGGAGCAACTCTGGAACAATAATGTTGGCAAAAAGTTTTGTCCCTACCTTAGAAATTACTATGCTTACCTATAGCCCTCTATTTTTCTAAGCTCCACGTATCTATCCAAAGACCCTGTCGTATCTGCCTCCACCACCGTCATCGGCAGCCCATTCCATACACTCACGACTCTCTGAGTAAAAAACTTACCCCTGACATCTCCTCTGTACCTACTCCCCAGCACCTTAAAGCTATGTCTTCCTGTGGCAACCATTTCAGCCCTGGGAAAAAGCCTCTGACTATCCACATGATCAATGCCTCTCATCATTTTATACACCTGTATCAGGTCACCTCTCATCCTCCGTTGCTCCAAGGAGAAAAGGCCGAGTTCACTCAATCCTACTCTCATAAGGCATGCTCCCCAATCCAAGCAATATCCTTGTAAATCTCCTCTGCACCCTTTCTATGGCTTCCACATCCTTCCTGTAGTGAGGCGACTAGAACTGAGCACAGTACTCCATGTGGGGTCTGATTCTCCTGTCCAATCAGATTACAATATGAAGGCATAAGTGAATATAGTCATGCTAACAGATATACTGCAACAAGATACTAAATGGGTTGACATATTCAGCACAAGTTAACATGCCATACAGAAATTTGATTTCTCTCATTTTTAAGCTTCACGAGCTCTGGAAAATCATTCCTTTTTAAGACTTTAGTCTGCTTATTTCAAACGCACACTTACCAGAAATAAAAACCTCATGATCTATCAGTTTTCAGATCCTTTTCCAAGCAGTATATTTACATAAAAGATCTTACTTCCTTGCTTCAAAGCTTTCTTCCACAAACAAGACTTCAAGCTGTATCTATTTTTAAGAATAGTTTATTATGAGTTTATTTACGTAAACATGCAGACTGTACCAAATTTCATTGATTCCCCTGCCTGTACTTTCTGTACCAGCCATTAGAGTTATACTTTATTTAATCATCCCAGTCATTTACCCACTGTAAATGAATTCCTTGTCAAGATTAATAAGAGATTGAGAGCTGAATGTAATTCATTCATCCTTTGCTTTGACACCTGTTTTCCTGTTTATTTTAGATTAGAAGTGCTATGATGCAGCAATTTGATTTTTAACCCTTAATTCTCCAACATACTTGATCATCATTATACCCGATCATCATTATACCCTGACTGAAAATTATGCTATCGGAAATCCCCTGCGTTGATGTCACTCTTGGTGGTGTGGCACAGTAACGTGGCAGTTAATGCAAGCAATTTACAGTACAAGCTGTAGGATTGGTGTTTAATTCCCACTGCAGTCTGAAAGGAGTTTGCTCATTTTCCCCCTATCATCACATGGGTTTTCTCCACATGCTCCTGTTTCCTCCCTCATACCAAAGACGTACGGTTAAGAGTTAGTGAGTTGTGGGCATGCTATGCTGCTGGTGGAAGCATGGCAACACTTGCAGGCCGCCCAGCACAATCCCCACAGATTTGATCTGATGTAAAACAATGCAGTTCACTGTATGTTTTGATATACAGGTACACCTGACAAATAAAGCTAATCTTTCTTTTCTTCCTCCTTTATAAAATTCTTTAGAACTTACTTCTTTGACCAAAGTTTTGATGACCTGTAAGAATAGCCTATTGGTTAGACATACCTTGAACATTTAAGATTTTACATTTATTTTATGTAACTGAAAGTGCAGATTTATTACATTGCAGAGAAAGAAAAGAGGCATCTGAAACCTCTGGGAATGAGGCAAACAATCAACTACTTCAATAATTTGAGTGAATGATTATGGTTTATTATTGCAAAGGATAAGATGGAAGTGTAAATTAAGATTGGGTGAATCGTTGGATCACTTTTTTCAGCCATTTGGTAGGAAAGAAAGGTACCTGTCCTGATTCAACTTTCCAAGTACTTGTCCATACTCTTCAGATCACACAATGACTTCTGTTTCCACTATCACTTCAATAATTGATCCAGTGAAGTTCAGTTTATTGTCCTGTGCCCTAGTACAGTGAGGTACAATGAAGAACTTGTTTGCAACGGCATCACAAGCATATAGATTCAGACAACACACGGAACATAAATTAAACATGAAATGACTGTAAGGAGTTGGATATTAATGCAAAAATACACCATCAGTGACATGTCCGAGTGATCTATTGTGTCCTGTTACTGAGGTAGGATTAGGGTATGCAGATTTGTTCGAGAACTTAGTTGAGGAAAGTAGCTGTTCCTAGACCTGGTGGTGTGGAATTTAAAGGTTCTGAACTTCCTGGCCAATGGGAGCAGTGAGAAGAGGGCATGACCTGGACAGAAGGGATCCTTGATATCAGATGCCAACTTCCTGACACTGCTTCCTGTAGGTGCTGTCAGTAGTGGAGAGGGCTGTGCCCATGATGGGTTGGGCTGTATCGACAACTCTCCGCAGCCTCTTGCATTCCTGTGCCTTGGACTTGACGCATTAGGCTGTGATGCAAACAGTCAGGATATCTTATGAGGGAATTTGTTGTTGCATTAGTCACATGCCAAAACTCTCAAGCTTCTAAGAGAGTAGAAGCACTGATATGCCTTCCTCGTGATTGCCTCAACACACTGAACCCAGGACAAGCCGTGCAAGATGTTAATGTGCGGTCATATTTGTGAAACAAATTCCTTATCTTCCTGCTAATTCTGCCATTGGTTTGCGAGCCTGCTGCAAAAATATATAGGTTATTCTTATTTTCTATATTTAGGCCCACAAAATTTCAGACATTTCAATTATACCTGCCCTCAGTCATGCCATTGCAAAGAAAGAATCAACAGTCTATCCAAATTTTCCCCATAGCTAGCACTTTCCAGTCCTGGGAATACCATAAAATGCCCTTTGTTCCCTCTCTGATGCAATCATGTGTTTGCTGTAATAAAATATGGGCTACTGTCCACTGTTGCATGCACTTCCCGAACTGATTCACTATACAGTATACAACAGATGAGGCAAAGTTTTTTTTTTCTGTTGGACATTTGTAAGACCAGGAGCAGAGTTAGATCATTTGGCCCACAGAGTCTGCTCTGCCATTCCATCATGGCTGATTTATTATCCTTCTCAATCCTATTCTCCTGCCTTCTCCCTGTAACCTTTCACGGCCTGATTAATCAAGAACCTAGCAACCTCCGTTTTAAATATACCCAATGACTTGGCATCAAAGTTGTCTGCGGCAATGAATTCCACTGATTCACCAACTTCTGGCTAAAGAAATTCTTTCTCATCTCCATTCTAAATGGATGTCCCTCTATTCTGAAGTTGTGTCCTCTGGTCTGACTCCCCAATTATAGGAAACATCCCTCTGCATCCACTCTGTCTATGCCTTTCAATATTTGATAGCTTTCAATGAGATCCCCTGTCATTCTTCTAAACTCCAGTGAATACAAGCCCAGAGTCATCAAATTCTCCTCATACCTTAACCCTTCCATTCCCAGAATCATTCTCGTTTACTTCCTCTGGACCGTCTCCGGTGCCAGCACATCTTTTCTTAGCTAAGGGGCCCAAAATTGCTCACAATACTCCGAGTGTGGTCTGAACAATGCCTGAAAAGCCTTCGCATTACATCCTTGCTTTTATATTCCAGTCCTCCTGAAATGAATGATAACAATGCATTTCCCTTCCTTACTACTGACTTAACTTGCAAGTCAATCTTTAGAGAAATCTGCACAATGATTCCTGTCCCCTTGTACCTCTGATTCTTGCATTTTCTCCCCATTTAGAAAATAGTCTATGCCTTTATTCTCTCTACCAAAGTTCATGACCATACACTTCCCCGCAATATATTCCATCTGCTACTTATTTGCCCATGCTCCCACTCTTTTTAAGTCCTTCTGCCGACTCCCTGCTTCCTCAACATTACCCCCGCCCCTCCACCTATCTTCATATCATCTGCAAACTTGCCCAGTAAGTCTGCAATTCCATCATCCATATGGTTGACATATAACATGAAAAGAAGTTGTCCAAATACCAACCACTGCAGAACATCACTATCTCCAGCAGCCAACCAGAAAAGGTCCCTCTTTGTTCCCACCCCTGGCCTCCTGTTCATCAGCCAATCTTTTATTCATGCTTATATCTTTCCTGTAATACCATAAGCTCTTATCTTGTTAAGCATCCTCATGTGGGACACTTTGACAAAGGTCTTCTGATAATGTAAGTAAATATCATCCACAGACTCTCCTTTGTCTATCCTGACTGTTATTTCCTCAAAGGGTTTCAACAGATTTGTCAGACAAGACTTACCCTAAAGGAAACCATGCTGACTGTGGCCTATTTTATCATATACCTCAAGTATCATGAAAGCTCATCGTTAATAATGGACTCCAACATCCTCCCAACCACTGAAGTCAGGCTAACTGGCCTATAATTTTCTTCTGCCTCCCTTCTGTCTTAAAGGATGGAGTGATATTTACGACTTTCCAGCCCTCTGGAACCACTCCAGAGTCTAGTGACTCTTGAAAGATTGTTATAAATGCCTCCACAATCTGTTCAGTTACCTCTTTCAGAACCCTGGGCTATAGTCCGACTGGTCCAGATGATTTATCTACCTTCAGACCTTTCAGTTTCCCAGGCACCCTCTCCTTAGTAATAGCAACTACACTTGCTTCTGCCCTTCTGACACTCAAATTTCTGGCTTGCTGCTAGTGTCCTTCACAGTGAAAACTGACACAAAATACTTATTAAGTTCATGCACCATTTCTTTGCCCCCATTACTGTCTATCCAACATCATTTTCCTGCAGTCCGATATCCACTCTCACCGTTCTTTTTCCTTTTATATATCTGAAAAAACTTTTGGTATCCTCTTTTAATTTATTGGTTAGCTTACTTTCATATTTAATCTTTTCTCTCTTATGGTGTTTTTAGTTGCCTTCTGTGGGTATTTAAAAACTTTTCAATCCTCTAGCCACACTAAATTTTGCTCTATTATATGCCCTCTCTTTTGCTTTTATGTTGGCTTTAATTTCCCTTATCAGCCACAGTTGCATTATCCTGCCTCTAGAATACTTATTTAGGATGTATCTATCTTGCCCCTTCTGAATTGCTCCCAGAAACTCCAGCCATTGCTGTTCTCCTTCCAGTCAACTTTGGCCAGCTCCTCTCTCATGCCTCTGTAGTTCCCTTTACTCCACTTTAATACTGATACATCTGACTTTAGCCTCTCCCTCTCAAACTGCAGGGTGAATTCTATCATCTTATGATCACTGCCTCCCTATATTCTCTCTTCATGACCTCCTCCCTATGCCGTTAGTATCATTGGTACCAATATGTACCATAACATCCGGCTGCTCACCCTCTCCCTTTGGAATGCTGTAGACCCGATCTGAGACATCCCTGACCCTGGCACCTAGGAGGCAACATACCATCTGGGTGTCGCTTTCACATTCACAGAGTCTCCTGTCTGCGCTTCTAACTATGGAATCCCCTATCACTACTTCACTCCTCTTCTCTTCCTTCCCCTTCTGGGCCGCAGAGAGAGACTCAGTGTCAGAGATCTGGTTGCTGTGACTTCCTCCTGGTAGGTCATCCCTCTCGACAGTATCCAAAGCAGTATCCTTATTACTGAGGGAGTGGCCACATGTAATTCTGCACTGGCTGCCTATTCTTTTCCCTCTCCTGACAGTCACCCAGCTATGTGCCTCCAGCTACTCAGGGGTGGCCACCTACCTGTAGCTCCTATCTATCGCCTCCTCATTCTCCTGTATGAGGTGAATGTCACTGAGCTGCAACTCCAGTTCCTTAGCAGGGTGTTCAAAGAGCAGCAACTGGTTACACTTTGTGGAGGTATAGTCATCAGGGAGACTGAAGATCTCCCAGAGTTCCCACAACTCACACAAAGAACATATCACTAACTCTGGACCCATTCTTGCCACACCAGCTATGTACTAATAGACAAAAAAAAGAGAGAAAAAAGCTTACTGGAAACTTACTTAGAGCCTCTGCCTGTTCTCACACAGGCCTTGTATCATGAGAATTTAGAATTCTCATCTTCAAAGAGCAGTGGGAGCAGAGTTTCATGAATATGTTTGAGACAGAAATAGTAAGATTTGTGTTAAACAAAAGGGTGAAAGGCTGTTGAGAGAAATGTAATGCAGAACTGAGGTCACAATTAGATCAGACATACATTTGTTGTTTTATTAAATGGGATAACAAGTCTGATGTCAGAATTATCTACTCCTGCTCCTGAGTTTAACTCATTTGTCCCTCACCTGAAGCAGCCCTAGCATTAGCCCACAAGGAAATTCAACTGATTTAGTCTCATCATTACATTTATGGGAAAATCTGGATCAGGGTCACCTCATGCCAGAATCAAGTCACCTCCAGAATGCTTCTCAAGGCTGTTTCCCGCACCTAATGTCACCAACATTACTTGAGAAACAATTACATGAAAAATAGCTAATAAATATACTAACTACAAAAAGATGTTCGCAACTAATTGTTTACCCAGCCATCACCTCACACCATCCAAATGCCAGTCTAGCTATAGTGTTTGTACCAACTGTTTTGTTCAGGTGGATTTTTGAACATCCCTGACAAGATGATATTTTGCTTATATTTTGCTCATTATTTTGCTGATATTTTCCTGAAACAGACTCAGTCAGAAGAAAACTCTAGTGACATTAATATTTCAACTGCACCTATCAACTGTTTGTTGAAAGCAGATAAAGCATGAACTTTATCTGATATCCCAGATAAGTGGTGTCAATTGTATTTATTGAGGGAAAGCAAAGTAAGGAGAAAATCTTTAATGAAATTCTGTCACATCATTCAAAACCCATAGAGCCTAAACTTTAAAACCTTAGACTTACTGCAATCACTCTGATTAGGAAAAGTCAGAGTATGTACAGTAAAAATAAATTAATGACTCAAAATTCATCAGTGCAGTATAAACACAGTTAACTTGATGGAGATTTATGTATTCAATGATTTTAAGGTTTTGATATAAACCCATGAATTAGACAGGTACATCAAAGCAAAACATCCAACTGGGTGTTTTATTAGATGTGCTATATAAAAGGTGGCATAATTGAAAACAGATGACTTAAATAACTTATGGAAAAATGACCAGAATTTGGTTATAAGGTCAATGATGTCAGTATATTTCAATTCTCTCAGCATGTGATTGCTGAGGGAAAGACTGGCAATTATTACCCACCCCTGGATTACCCAGAAAAGGTGATGTCAATCCATCTTTTTAAATCACTTCATTTCCTTGCTAAACGGAATGTTTGGAAGACAGTTGAGAATCAGGCAGAGTTAGAAAGGGTCAAGACTAGGTGAAGGTAGCAGGTTCATTCCTTGAAGCACCCATTTGGATTTTCATTTCTATCCAACAGCTTTATCCCTTTTTTAATTTCCAAAGATTTTATTAAACTGAACTCAATTTTTCATACAGCTGTATTGTGATTCCTCTGTAAGCCTCTCTACAAGAGGCAATCAGTGTACTCTTCTTTCCCTTCCTACCAAATGTAAACAAGCCAGGTCCTTGCTTTCAAAGTAAAACATCTAATCTCCAATTACAAAGGGTTATGTCAGATAACAAGGGAGGAAGTATGTTCTCAGAGGTGTTGCCCTAAAGGCCATATACCTCTGACCAAACGAAAGAGATTGATCTTCAGAGTGCAGCAGGAAATTTGAGAAATTACTTTAAGATCATTACAAATTTACAATACACAATTACTTGATCTAATATTTCAAATAAGATAGCATGCTAGTGTTAGAATATTACTTCTTGAATTGTTTTGTAGATGAAAGAATATGTTAGTAATTAAATCTTCTTTTGAGACATGGCATGATTATAGGAATGGTATAGCAATCTGAGGTGGAAGCAGTGACTGGAAAACATAAAACATAGAACAGCATAGAAACAGGGCCCTTCAGTGCATGACGTCTGTCCTGACCATGATGACAATTTAAAGAACACATCTGCTTATACATGATCTATATCACTCCATTCCCTGCACGTCCATGTGTCTGTAAATACCTCAGAAACACTGCCATCACTGTCCATCGCCTTCCCTGGCAGTATGCTCTCAGCACCTATCACTCTCTGTGTAATAAATTGCCTCATAATTCTTCTTTGAACTTTCTCCCTCTCACCTTAAAGCTTCGTCCTCTAGTATTTGACATTTCCACCCTGGAAAGAAGCCTCTGACTACCTACCCTGTCTATGCCTCTCATAATCATATATATTTCAGTCAGGTCTTCTGTCAGCCTCTGACTTTTCAGAGAATACAATTGAAGTTTGTCCAACCTGTCCTTATACCTAAAAACCTCAAATCCTGATGAACCTCTTCTGTATTCTCTTCAAGGCCACCACTTCCTCTGTAATGCAGCAACCAGAACTGCATACAATAATCTAAACGTGCTCTTTCTAAAGGCTGCAACATCCCTTCCTGGATTTTATACTCTGTCCCCCATCTAATGAAGGCAAGCATGTCATACGCTTTCTTGATTACCCTATCCACTTGTATTGCCTCTTTCAGAGAGTTATGCAATGATACCCCAAGATTAACAGTGTTCTTAAGGGTCTTACCATTTACTGTATACTTTCTCTTACATTTGACCTCCCAAAATGCAACACCTGACATTTGTCCATATTAAACTCCGTCTGCCATTTCTCTGCCCATATTTCAGAATGGCTGACCCTGCTGATTCCTTTGACAAACTTCCTCATTAACTATTATTCTGCTTATTTTTACGTCATCTGCAAATTTGCTAATCAGCCTGCCTAGATTTTGGTCCAAGACAATGAAAGGTGCAAGGGGACAGCTTTAAAGGGAGACCTTGCAAAAAGTGATGGGATAATGGACAATGAAGATGGTTGTTGGAGATTACAACAGGATGTAATTCAGCTGGAAAGAGGATGGAGAAATGGCCGAAGGAATTTAACTCAGGCAAGTGCAAATTGATGTGTTTTGGGAAAGTAAACCAGGCTAGGACATACACAGTAAATTGACAGAGCCCTGGAGAGTGTCGTAGGATAGACAGATAGAAAGGAGTCCAAATATATAGTTCTCTGAAATGGCAGTGGGGAAGAAAGTGCTTGCTTTGGGACATCATAACACGGCTGTACAAAACATTGATCAGAGTGCACTTGGAGTATGGTGTGCAGTTCTGGTTGCCTCATTATAGGAAAGGTGTGACTACTTTAGGAAGGTTGCAGAAAAAAATCACCAAAATGCTGTCTGGACTAGAGGACTTGAATAATAGGAGTGATTGCATGGGGTGAGATTGTTTTGCCTGGAGCAAAGGTGCTGAGAGGTGATCTTTTACAGGTTGATAATAGATAGGGTAGATAGTCAAAGTTTTTCTTCCAGGGGTAAGAGTCTAAAAACTAGAGGGCATAGGTTTAAGCTGGGAGGGAAGAGATTAAAGGGGACATGAGAGGCAGGTTTTTCACAGAGGCTGTCAGTGGAGATGATAGATATAATTTGGACAAGTACTGTACCTGGATAGAAAATCCTTAGGGGGGTATGGACCAAATATAGGCAAATGGGATTAGCTTGGCTAGCAGAGATGAGTTGGGCTAAAAGGCCTGTTTCTATGTTTTACAACTCCATGATTTGAAATATATAATTTTAAGCAAGAAAAGCAATATTAAGAAACAATGGTAAAATGGATTAAAATCAAATTCATTGCATCTTTTTCTAAAATAGATTTTAAGCTTGATAATTCCCTAAAGTCATCTGGCTCTAAGAAAAAAACTTTTTTACAAAGTATCCCAAGGTGGACATTCCTTCTCCACCATCAATGAATTAAAACGCATGGCAAGAGAGGATTCAAATATGAAACAGTTATTCAGAGAAAGTCTTCTTAGGGAGTGTATTGGGGGCAAGAATGATATGTTTTCTTTCTGGATTCTGAGAAGGTTGATAAGGCCAATGTATGACCCAAATATTTTGCCACAAGTAGGGCAGGAGCAGCATGTTGGAGGGGATGGGTGAATAGTGTGAGGGGTGGTGTGTTCCTGCCGATGGGCATCTGTGTGTTTCCTACAAAGAAATGTTAGATTCTCAGTACCTTCCCAAATGATTCTTGACCACTTGCACAGTCAAAAGTCCGTGAGGTTGTTATAGTAATGGGACAATGATCCTAAAACGTGAAGTTATCTCCTTCCCATTAGCAAGCTCTTGCCTTTACATTTCTTACCATGCTTGTTTCTGGGGAATGTGACTAATATGGCCCACCCATTACAGTTGATCTCGTGAGATAAGGACCTTGATAATGGACTCACTGGTTTGGGAGTGGACACAGAGAGTGGTTCACTCTTTCTGACAGTGGACGATTATGTTCAGACAGCGAAGGTTGTACCTCTTCAGTAGTCCGATGTCCCTGCTCTCAAATGTCCAAGAATCTGAGAAACCACAGGAGAATAAGAATCCCTGTTGCCTGGGAGACTATGCCCCTACTGCTGAGTGTGAAGTTTGGATATTCAAACACTCACTTCTTCTGTTGGAAACACAAGAGGTTCTGTAGATGCTGGAAATCCAGAGTAACACACTGGAGGAACTCAGCAGATCAGGCTGTATCTAAGGAAAGGAATAAGACATCAATGTTTCAGGCCAAGACATTTCATCAGGGCTGGAGAGGAAGGGGGAAGAAGCCAGAATAAGAGGGTGGAAGGAGGGGAAGATGAAAGGTGATATGTGAAGCCAGGTGGGAGAGGGAGAATGAAGTGAGAATCTGCTGGGAGGTGATAGGAGGAAGACATAAATGGCTGAAGAAGACATCTGACTGGAGAGAAGGGTCAACCATGGGAGAAAGGAAAGGAGGAGGGGCACCAGAGGGAGGTCATAGGCAGGTAAGGAGAAGAAAAGGTGTAAGAGGAGAGACAGAATGGGAAGAGGAAAAGGACAGAAGGGAGAGGGGGAGAAATTACCAGAAGTTTGGAGAAATCGATGTTCATGCCATTAGGTTGGAGGCTACTCAAACAAAATATGAGGTGTTTCTCCTCCAATCTGAGAGTATCCTCATTAGGGTAGAAGAGGAGGCCAAGGACCAACATGTCAAAATGGGAAGAGGAAGTGAAATTAAAAAGATTGGTCACTGGGAAGTCCTGCCTGTTGCAGATAGAGCAAAGATGCTCAGCAAAGCAGTCCCCAATCTACATCGGTTCTTATACATCTCATATTCCACCTGGCTTCACCTATCACCTTCCATCTTATACTCTCTCCCTGCCTCCACCTTCTTATTCTGGCTTCTTCCCCCTTCCTTTCCAGCCCTGATGAAGGGCCTCGGTCCTCCATAGATGCTTCCTGACCTGCTAAGTACCTCCAGCAATTGGTGTGTGTTTCTTCTGTCAGGCAAAGGTTGTGCTGGCACACTGATGCCAATGGTGAGTATTGTCATCAATGTCTGTATTCACCAAGAAGCAGCTCCTGAGATGTGGAAATTAGTTCCCATTTTCCAAGGTCTCATCATGAGTTTCATTGTGTTGGTAGGTTGGCAGGTGGCATTTGCTTGGTGGTGCAGTCTTTTATTGATCCTATTATGGTTATTATTTTATTATGGATTTATTGAGTATGCCTGCGAGAAAATGAATCTCAGGGTTATATATGGTGACTTATGTGTAGTTTGATAATAAATTTACTATGAACTTTGAACTTTAACCCCTATTTCCAATAAAATTAGTAATGACTAGGATCTTGTCCTCTGAGTGTGCAAATAAGCATAAGAGTTGGTAAGAAGGAGCTAAATCCAAACAAGGCATGTGCTACCTGAAGAGAGAAGTTAAGGGTCATAAATTGGAGTTTATGGGATATGATTCAAACTTTTTCATAGCATGGGAGAAAGCCAATTGGCCAATCATGTCCGCACCATAACTCCACAGTATTCTTAGCTGTACCATTCCCCCACTTATTTCGCTGTAACATATTCCCTTTCACATGCCCATCAGCTCCCCCAGATTCTACTTTTTTCCCACCTACTCTGAGTAATTTGCAGTAACCAATTAACATACCAATTTACATGTCATTGGTACGTGGGATGAAGACAAAGCAACCAGGGGAAAGCTAAGTGCTTACAGAAAAACGTACAAACTCCACACAGATAACACCAGAGGTCAGAATCGAAACCGGGTAGCAAGAGTTGTGAGACAGAATCAGGTGTATTATCACCAACACTTTGTAGCAGCAGTATAGAGCAATATGTAAAATATACAAGTAATTAACATTAAAATGATACATGTACATAATTTCCTTATTGGTGGATGTCACCTTTGAAAGATGTCCTCAGTGGTGGAGAGGCTAGCATCCATGATGGAGCTGGCTGAATCTACAATCCTCTGCAGGAGCCCCTCCAGACCAGATGGTGACGCAACCAGTTAGGATGCTCGCCACTGCAAATTTGCAGAAATTTGCTACAAGGATTTTGGTGATACACCAAATCTCATCAAACTCTTAATGAAATATAATCATCATAATTACATCAGTAAGGACCCAGAATAGGTCTTCAGGGAGATAGACAACTTGAGGAAATAGTAGCACTCTCTCTTGTGCCACCGCACCAAACAACTTGGTTTGGACTCTCTACAAGTTTCATTAGTCTCACAGCACTTTAATGATACCAATTAAAATGCATAGCTATCTGATGCTAAATTAAGAGGAAATTATAACAGTCTGAAATTCAATCAAACATGAATTTCAATGCTTTGGACTGATTAGTGCCCTGTAGTTCCATGAAAGTCAGGAGGTGGGTCAATCCAAAGAAAAGGCCGCTTTCGTACAGAGATGTAGATTTAAATGATATACACTCAATAGCCACTTTATTAGGTACACCTGTACATTAGTCTAATCAAAGGATTCAAGGTACATTTATTATCAAAGTATGTATGCAGTATACAACACTGAGATCCGTCTTCCCACAGACAGTCATGAAACTAAAAAGAACTGTGGAATCTGTTCAAAGAAAAACATTAGCACTTCCCCTACCGCACCCCACCCCACGTACGAAAAAACCCAAAAATAAACAAATCACATAATCAGCAATAAAAGAACGAGTGAAAGCACAGAATATAAAACACAAAATCAAACAGAATATTTCAGTCAATCGGCCAATCGTGTGGCAGCAGCTCTGCATAACATCATGCAGATATGATCAAGAGGTTCAGTTGTTTTTCAGACCAAACATCAGAATGGGGAAGAAATGTGATCGAAGTGAATTTGACTGTGGAATGAATGTTGGTATCAGATGGGGTGATTTGAATATCTCAGAAACTCCTAGTAGCTTTGGATTTTCACACACGACAGTCTCTAAAATTTCCAGAGAATGGTGCGAAGAGCGAAAAAAAAAATCCAGTGAGCAGCAGTTCTGGGTGTGAAAATGCCTCGTTACTGAGAGAGATCAGAAGAAAATGGCAAGACTGGTTCAAGCTGACAGGAATGTGACAGTAACTCAAATAAATACACATGACAACAGTGATGTGCAGAAGAGCGTCTCTGAATGCACAACACATCGAACTTTGAAGTGGATGGATTACAGCAGCGGAAGACTCAGTGGCCACTTCATCAGGCACAAGAGGTGGCCACAGAGTGCAATATTTCAATTTAAGACCATGTCCCCGTTGATCAATAGATGGACAACAGAAATGTAAGGGTCAGGGCAGTAAAGGAAGAGAAGTGACAGAAAATGCATAGGTCACCTATCGCCATACACTTGATCCAGTCTGATCTGATAATGTTGCATGATTGTGTGTCTGCATTGTTTATTGCGATATCTTATGCAACAATAATGATAACTCCTTTTGTCACCAAATTGGTTTCTGCTGTGAATCCCTCCAAACTGGTGCCCAGAGGATTAGACTATCATTCAGGCAGTATGAAATACTAAAATTCACGTCACCAGGGTTGTGAAAGCCTATTTGGTTCATTAATCTAACATTTAAAGAAATCTACTGCCCTTACTTACTCTGGCTTATAAGTGACTTCAAACCCACTGTACTGTGATTGCTTAATGTTGTCCTCTGAAATACGACTCACTTCAGGAGCAGTAAAGGATGACCGAAAAATGCTGGTGTATCAGCAATACCCATGTCTGACCAATGAATGAGAAAAGCTTGATACAATAACTAAACCAAAATATTTTAACAGTAGCAGCTGCACTCAAAAGCTAATCTCTGAGCACATATATCCTCTTTTTCTGACATCAGTTGATGTAAATCTTCAGTTTCCATGGATACAACACACACAAAATGCTGGAGGAACTCAGCAGGTCAGGCAGCATCTGTGGAAAGGAATAAATAGTCAACGTTTCAGGTCGAGACCCTTCATTGGGATTAGAAAGGAAGGGGGACGAAACCAGGGTAAGAAGGTTGGGGGAAGGGAAGAATACAGGCTGGCCAGTGGTGGGTGAAGCCAGGTGAGAGGAAGGTGGGTGGAAAAGAGAGGATGAAGTGAGAAGCTGGGAGGTGATAGATGGAAAGGAGAAAGGAGTGAATAAGAAGGAATCTAATAGGAGAGCAGAATGGACCATTGGAGCAAGGGAAGGAGGAGGGGCACTAGAGGGAGGTGGTTGGCAGGTGAGGATAAGAGAAGGGGTAAGAGGAGAGACAGAATGGGAAAAGGGGAGCAAAATGACTGGAAGTTAAAGAAATCAATGAACCTTCCACCAGATTGGAAGCGACACAAACGGAATATGAGGTGTTGCTCTGCCGACCTGAGAGCGGCTTCATCACAGCAGTTAGAGGAGTCCATGGACTGACATATCGGAATAGGAATGGGAAGTAGAATTAAAATGGTTGGCCACTGGGAAATCCTGCCTGTTGTGACAGTGTTTGACAAAGCGATCCCCTAACCTACATGAGGTCTCACCGATGTGGAAAAGGACACACTAGGAGCACCGGATACAGTAGATGACCCTGACAGACTTGCAGGTGAAGTTTTCATGGATCCCTGGCAGCCAGCAGCCATAATGACTTTGCACTGGCTGAACAGCCAATCAGATTGAGGAACACTCTGAGGCAACAGGCGGAAAGGAAGAAAGCAGAAGATATTCTTTTAGCTAACATTTCAAATATTTTACAAACTTTGAAATATAAGTTGGAACATGTTAATGAATTATAAATAGAAGCTGTAGTATAATTAACGTTTTAAAGAACTAATAACTTATTTTCAAATCCATTAAATTCTGAATTATTTATCTAACAAAATTACTATTCATGTATATAAAGGAAGGTTTTAGGATGAGTCAATTTGCTAAGTAGTAAAGTTCACCATTATAATTTCTCTTAATGCAACGAAGTGCAACATTTTAAATGTATTTTACAGCAAGAATAATTAGTAAATAGCTGTATCTCGACAGATTTCTTTTATTACAATAGAGAAAATAACGTAGCCTATGACCATATAGATCAGCAGTAATAGGAACATTTCACGTGGCACATACACTCAGTGGCCACTTTATTAGGTATCTATAGCTAATAAAGTGGTCACTGAGTATATGTTTTGATTTTCTGCTTCTGTGGCCCATCCACTTCAAGGTTTGATGTGTCCTGCATTCATAAATATTCTTCTGCACACCACTGTTATAATGTATGATTTTCAGAGTTCCTGTTGCCTTCCTGTCCGCTTGAACGAGTCTGGCTATTGTCTTCTCAGCTCTCACATTAACAAGGCATTTTTACCCACAGTACTGTCTCTCACTGGATGGTCCTTGTTTTCTGCACCATTCTCTGTAAACTCTGGAGACATGAAAAATCCCAGGAGATCAGAATATTCTGAGTTCCTCAAACCACCCGGTCTAGCACCACGGTCAAAGTCACTTAGATTACATTTCTTCCCCATTCTGATATTTGGTCTGAAGAACAACTGAACCTCTTGACCATGTCTGCACGCTTTTATACATTGAGTTGCTGCCACATGATTGGCTGATTAGATATTTGGCTGACAGATGTACAGTTGTACCTAATAAAGTGGTCTACAAGTGTACATTAGATTACGAGGACACGCAGTCCTCTTTTGTTGTCATTTAGTAATGCATGCGTTAAGAAAAGACACAATGTTCCTCCAGAATGATATCACAGAAACACAAGACAAATCAAGACTGAAAAACTGACAAAAACCACATAATTATAACATATAGTTACAACAGTGCAAAGCAATATTGTAATTTGATAAAGAACAGACCATGGGCACAGTAAAAAACAGTCTCAAAGTCTCTCGAAAGTCCCATTATCTCACGCAGACGGTAGAAGGAAGAAACTCTCCCTGCCATGAACCTCCAGCATCGCAAACTTGCCGATGCAGCACCCTGGAAGCACCCGACCACAGCCGACTCTTGAGTCCGTCCGAAAACTTCGAGCCTCCGACCAGCCCTCCGATACCGAGCACCGAGCACCATCTCTGCTGAGCGCTTCAACCCCGGCCCCAGCAACAGGCATTAGGCAAAGCCGAGGATTTGGGGCCTTCCCCTCCAGAGATTCTCAGTCGCACAGTAGCAGTGGCAGCAAAGCGGGCATTTCAGAAGTTTCTCCAGCTGTTCCTCCGAGCTTCTCACGTCTGTCTCTATCAAATCAGGATTGTGCACGGCTCCTACTTAACAAATATGATATCATTTCAGAGCAACCGCACCCGCTGCGTTGCGTCGCCATCTTCTCCTCCCCTCCTTATGCATGGTAATGCCAAAGTTAGCGTCAGTTTCATCATGAATGTTGGTGATCACTGACAATTTCAGATTCAGATTCTCTTATTAATCACATGGACATTGAAATGTAGTGAAATGCATCATTTGCATAACATCCATCACAACCTGAGGCTGTGCAGGGGCAGCCTGCAAGTGCTGCCACACATTCTGACACCAGCAGAACAACACAAACAACATTACAACCGCAACAAAAGAAAACAACAACCCGCTTTCTTCCTTCCACTTATCCACCCACTCACACATACAGACCAAGCTCCAAAACCAGGACAGGTTGCCTCCAGCCTCCAGAGGACCTGCAGATTTGCAGACCTCAGGCCTCCGACTTCCAGACACACCAACTTCAATTTTTGACCTTCAGGCTTTGATCTTCGGTACTCCAAACTCCAGGCCTCAAATTCCAGATTTGCACAGACCTTCAGCCTCAGAATTCACTGACCTGGGGGGTGGGGGGTCAACAGCCCTTGTGTCCCTGCCCACACAGTCCACAGATCCTGGGACCCACCACCCTGAAAGGACTCGCCAACCATGGTGGTCACCTGCTCTCATCTGCGGTGCCATCCAACCTTGGTCATTGACCTCAGGAAATTTGTCCACATCTCTTGCCAACCCGACATCCATCTATGGGAGAAAATCAGCCTTCAACCATGGAGTGCTCCAATTTGGACTCCAGCCTAACCTCTAACCCAGCCTCATCCTTGTTCCTGAACCTTCATTGACCTCTATCTCCCTGCACTGTCCCCAAAAATGCAATACCAAAGCTGTATTCAGTTAACACAGCTGCAAGTTCTAGGCCATTGTTATGTTATTTATTGGATTTGGTGCTCCCATTGGGGCCTCCTCTATGTTGACAAGATGGATGCAGATTGGGTGATTACTTCACTGGGCACCTTCGCTCTCTGTGCCATACCAACTGGATTCTCCCACTGGCTAGCCATTTTAAGTACACTTTACATTCCCACACACATCTGTCCATGGTTTCCTCCACTGCCAAATTGAGCCTGAATGCAAATTAGAGGAAGAGCATCTGGGCAACCTCCAATCTGGCAACATGAACATAGATGAACATAGTTACCATCAGGTAGGAGGTACAGAAGCCTCATGGCACACACTCAGCGATTCAGGAACAGCTTCTTCCCCTCGGCTATCCAATTCCTAAATGGACATTGTATCTTTGGACACTACCTCACTCTTTTTTTAATATATGATATTTCTGTTTTTGCACATTTTTTAAAATCTATTCAATATATTTAATTGATTATTATTATTTTTCCTTCTCTGCTAGATTACTTATTGCGTTGAACTTCTGCTGCTAAGTTAACAAATTCCACATCACATGCCAGTGATAATAAATCTGATTCTGATTCTGAGAATTCTCAATCTTAAGGTAATGTCCTCCCCTCTCTTTTACGATTTTTCTTTACTCACTCCTCCTGATTCAAATGCCCTCATCACCCCATCTCTTTCCCCTCTCCCACTCTCTCCATTTGTCTATCAGCCATACACTCCTCCCATTAGTTCCCCATCGCACCTCTCTCCATTTCATGCTTCACCATCCTCTCCCATCGGATTCTATCATCTTCAGCCCATTGTCTCTTCCAAATATCATCTACCAGCTTCTGCATCATTCCTACTCTCCACCCTCCCTCATCTGCCCATCACCCTGCCCATCACCTGGATCCACCCATCACCTGCCAGCTCTTGCTTCACCCCTTCCCTCCGCCTTTCTATACTGGTTATCTCCTGTCTTTCTTTCAGTCCAGATACTGACCCTCCACTGATGCTGTTTGACCCACTGAGTTGCGCCAGCATTGCATTATTATTTTCACTGGTAATTCTGATGTGCTTGTAATCCGTAATTAATACTCACAATTAAAAAGACATATTTTACATTCTGCATTCCAAAACTAGTGACTTTGGCCTAAGGTTCACCAGTTTGATCAATGAAGAAAGTTTAGCGCAATAGCACATCAGCTAATGAGACTCATGCAAATGCAAGAAAAAATGAAAATTCAGCAGACTAGACAAGCTATTGAAGATAATTAGGATCAATTAAGAGATTCTTAGATAGACACATTAATGAAAAAAATGGAGGGCTCTGTGGGAGGGAAAGGTTGGATTGCTCTAGGAGTAAGTTAAAGGTCACTGCAATATAGTGGGGCTGAAAGACCTGTATTGTGCTGTGGTATTCGATGTTCTATGGAATTCTACACTCTCCACAGCACCAATGATCTTCCTGTCATCTACAAACCCACTAACCTACTCTTCCATTCCTCCATCAAGTCATTTATAAAAATCACGAGGAGCAGGGGTCTCAGAACAGATCACTGTTCAGCACCAGAATGTGGACTGAAACACTGTTCTATGTTCTATTAAAAAGCAATGAAGTTTTGTGATGGGTTATTCTGAAATAGTAACAACATTTCTTGCTCCACAAATGCAAACTGACCTACTGAATATTTCCAGTGCTCTCTGCTTTTGTTACAAGTTTAATGCAATTGGTGGAAAAGAATTCTGGAGATCTAGAGCAGATTATCTTAGTGTATGGTAGAGGCAAAACAAAACCCTCAGCACATTTAAAATTGCTTGAGGGCTACAAGACCAAGTATTAGAAGCGAGATTGTGTTTGGTAGCTCCTTTCTGGTTAGGACGGACCTGATGGGCTGAATAGCTTCCTACTATATTGGAAGTTTTCTGTGCTTTCTCTGATAAAATAATAATAATATTCTCAGAAAGGAAAATGAGAAATGCTTGGTAGGGAGAGCAAAGTGATAGCAAATGCTTTTCATAAATATTTCAAGGGAAAGCAGGAAGGTATGCAGGGACGTGATATTAAAGAGAGATACAGTGGATGTTGTCGTGAATAAATAAGTAAAGGCAGGAATCCTTTCAAGCCAATTCCCTGGAACTGATTTCAGTTGTGGAGAAGTTTATAGAATCTATCAACAGGAACAAAGACGGGCATGTGTCAATAGATCAAAAAAAATCAGTGTGGATTCACGAGCATCATCCAGGATGAATACAGAAGATGTGCTGACGCGTGGCCAAGTGGTTAAGGTGTTCGTCTGATGATTTGAAGGTCACTAGTTCGAGCCTTGGCTGAGGCTGTGTCCTTGAGCAAGGCACTTAACCGCACATTGCTCTGCGACGGCACTGGTGCCAAGCTGAATGGGTCCTAATGCCCTTCCCTTGGACAACATCGGTGGCATGGAGAGGGGAGACTTGCAGCATGGGCAATTTCTGGTCTTCCATACAACCTTGCCCAGGCCTGTGCCCTGGAAACCTTCCAAGGCGTAAATCCATGGTCTCATGAGACTAACGGATGCCTATAAGCAAGATGGGAGGACAGTGTTCTTGGGTGCTCTCCACATAGATGCTTAGAAAGGATGCAAATTTTAGTCACCACAATTTAGAAAGGATGCAAAGATCTCACAGGAAACATAGACAAAATAAATGATTTATTACAGTGTTTCTGGGATGTAGCTTTTCAGCTGCAAGGAGAAACAGGAGAATTTGTGACTGTTCTCCTTAGAGCAGAAAAGGATGAGATAAAAGTATGCAAAGTCTTGACAGTTTGAGATAGACGAGTAACTAGAGAGAAGCAGATCCCATTAGCAGAAGAGGTCATGGACCAGAAGACACAGATTTAAAATAATGGATGAAAGATCCAGATCTAACATGAGGAAAATCTTCCACACACAGTGAGTGGCTGTGATCTAGAATGCACTGTGTGAAAGTGTGACAGATGCCAGTTCAATTGGAATTTTCAGACAAGACTTGCATATGTATTTGAAAGTTAAGAAAAAAAATCCAGGGCCATAGGATAAGTGTTCAGAATGGGTGAGCTACAAACCTGAAAAGCTGAAAAGCATCCTTCTCAACTGTAATGATCCTGTCATTCTCAAAGAGATTTTATATATATACACACACACACAAGCAGTTAGTATTTTTGTGTATTGCACTGTACTCCTGCCGCAAAACAATAAATTTCATGACACAAGCCAATGATATTAATCCTGATTCTGATTACACAAGAGGTGAGAGGAAGGCAGAAATTTTAAGGGATTCGCTGACTGGTGGAACGTGGCAAGTAATGATCCTGTAATTAATCAGAATTCCATCTTTACATCTAGTTATTAGAAAATTGGATGAATGAATGGAAAATTGTATACCTCTGTCTGCTTTTGACCTAACTTACCTAAGTTATGTAGATAGGAGCATAAAGTTGCAAAGATTTGTTAATGGCTAGTATTTTTTAAAGACTCACTACCAACACAATGTCATTTAATCCAAGCAATAAGCCTGTTGTAATTTATCAAAACTAAACAAGGAATCAAGGAGGTGATCATGATGTATAAAGAACCTAATCCAATTAACCAATGTTGTATAGCCTACATGCCTCATTGAGATTCTTTTGACTCTTAAACTAAAGAAATAGATATTGCCAGGTTTCTTTGAAGGAGGTTTTAATTATACATTTAGAAGTAAATTTGACACAAAATAAAATAAACATGAAGCATATTTAGGAGTATTTGCTATTCAAAACAATTCTTTCTTTTAATTATCCCGTATTCTCCGAAAGCTTTCTCTTCTTTGCTAATGGAGGTTACATTACCTGCAGACTACACTTCAGACATACACCATTTGAAAAGTTCTAAGGTCTTGAGAAACTGTTAACTAGACACAAGTCTTAATTCTTTTAATAACTAATGCTGGGAGCGCAGCTGTTATTCATGTACAGTTTTACTAATATTTACTGATTTGTGAGATTTTCCCTCCAGTTTGTTTTCCAATACTGGAGAAAATGCAACAGATGTTCTCATGCAGAATCTCAATCTGAAATTCCTTTTTGAGAGAGCAGGCAGTGCAGGTTGATAATAAAATCTCCTTCGTTCTGGCAGTGCACCTCAAGGATGCATGTATAGCCCACTGCTCTACTGTCTACACTCTATTCTGCGCAGGTAAGCACAGCTCAAATGTCATCCATAAATTCATTGGTGGCACCACTGTTGTTGGCAGAATCTCAGGTGATAATAAGGAGGCTTACAGGAGTGAGATAGTTCAGCTAGTTGAATGGTGTTGAGACAACAACCTCACACTCAATGTCAGCAAGACCAAGGAATTGATTGTTGGAAAACACGTACCAGTCCTCATTGAAGGGGGTCAGTGGTGGAAAGGGTGAGCAGTTTCAAGTTCCTGAGTATCAAAATCTCAGAGGATCAATCGAGGCTCAGAGGCTCAACATATCGATGCAATCATAAAGAAGGCATGCCAGCTGCTCTAAATCATTAGGACTTTGAGTGGATTTGGTATGTGACCAAAAACTCTTGCAAATTTCTATAGATGTACTGTGGAGAGCATTCTGACTACTATAGAGTCTCCAATGCACAGGATCACAAAAAAAGCTGCAGAGTTGTAGTGTCAGCCATCTCCATCACGGGCACAACATTAAGGACATGGTCAAGAGGTGGTGCCTCAACAAGGCAGCACCTATCTTTAAGGAACCTCACCAAGGGGGTATGCCCTCCACTCATTACTACCATCATGGAGGAGGTATAGGAGCTGAAGACCCACACTCAGCAATTTAGGAACAGCTGCTTCCCCTCTATCACAAGATTTCTGAATGTTCCATGAACTCATTATTCCATTTGATTGACACCATTTGCTTATTTTTGTAATTTATATGCCTCTGCACCAGACCACTACAAAACTACAAATTCCACAATATGTATCAGTGATAATACAGTTCATTCTGATGTGGACCATTCCTTTACCCCCACAGATGCTGCCTGGCTGGCTGATTTCCTGCAGCACTTTGTTCCTTGTAGCAAGATGACCAAGTTCAAGTTGATGTGAAAAACAGGTATACACACGGTGTAAATGGCATGAAAATTAGCTTTTTGCAGGAGCAGCACTGTGCTTCTCAAACAGAACTTAATATAAACTTGAATTAGCATCAATTAATTTAACTTAAGGCTGGAGCCGAAGAAGATGGCCTGCCCTGGAGTTGGAGGCCAACGTATGTGTGTGGCCTCCAAGAGGACCACAACCTCGTAGTGTTTGGAAGCTTGCGTGCCTCAATGACCCGGAGAACTATGTTGGCTGGAGTCAGGGCTTAATGCTTTGGCTCTCGGTGGGGTCACCCATGCCAAAAACATCAAAGCATTGAGGCTAGACTAATAGTGGTCCGCCACTCCCCCACGTTCAGGTGCTCAGCTCAGGGCTAACCACCCTGAATGGTAAAAGAAGGTTGTTATGGAAACAGCAGTGAAGGTTCCTTCCTCATCTGAGTGCGGTGGAATTTATCAGTCTCCACCCGGGTCTTGCATGACTAACTGTAGTGAAAACCAAGAGGAGACTACTGACACCATGAAGGAAACTCTGAACACCACCAGAGATGGAGGACATTCATATATATATATATATATATGGCATCCGTTAGTCTCGCGAGACCATGGACCTGTGCCTGGAAAGTCTTGCTTCAGTCTCTCCAGGGCGCAGGCCTGGGCAAGGTTGTATGGAAGACCGGCAGTTGCCTAAGCAGCAAGTCTCCCCTCTCCATGACACCGATGTGTCCAAGGGAAGGGCAAGGGCCGATACAGCTTGGCACCAGTGATGTCGCAGGAGTTGCCAGAGCAAGGTTGAAAGCAAAGTCGGACTGCCTTAGGGACCAGGAGTTGGACTTGGTTGTCAGAGGCTATTTGAGGTGCACGCCGTGAGGAGCACTTTTAGGTAGCGGGAGCGTGTCCCCACTACCACCCCTCGGCTCGACAGCCTTGGAACCAAGGACATTCACTGCTGCACTAAACACCAGTGGTGTAATGGGCGAGACAGAGAGGGGTTAAGCATAGATGGGTGGGAGGGGGTAATGGAGCTTGGCTTGTGATTGTTGCTTTGTCACTTGGAGTATTCTGTGTTGTTCTGCCGAACATGGTGGGCATGTTATATTGGGGCCAGGATGTGTGGGGACACTTGTGGGCTGCCCTCAGCACATCCCTAGGTAGTGCTGGTTGTTCATACAAATTGCCCATTTCACTGTGTTTCCATGTCCATGTGATAAATAAATCTGAGGTGTACAAAACCTGCAGGAGATGGAGGACTACAATTCAGCATCCTGCTTTATGAAAGGAGCTCTCTCACAGTGAAATCTTGCTGGTGATGAGAACCGTCGTGTCACCTTTCCCTTTGCACATCCACTCACCGGGATAATACCGAGTTACGGGTACATTTTGGACTGCCATTTTTTTAAAAATTGAACTGTTTTCACCCAGTGGGATGCAGAAAGCTCGGAAATCCGTCAACAAACCAGAAGCAACCAAAAAAAAAGTAAAATATGCGCAATCTTTTAAATTCCGGGGGCTGTTTTGACAGCATGAATCTCGGAGTTGTATTTGGTGATAAATCTGTAAACTTACTTTGAACTTTGAATATTTAGGAAGAGCTGACACGACGTATCAAGCAGCTGCCTCGTTATATTAGATACGTCGACGGGGGCGGGGGGGGTGAGGGGTGCAGTTACACGGGTTTGGACACACTTTAACCCTCTTCTCCCTTCTCCGTGGGGCTCTGTGTGAAAGATATTGAGTGTAGTTTGGTTTTAATACAGTGAAAAGCAAAATGAAGTTCCTCGCGTTTAACGGTGCTGCGTACGAACACACAGCCGGCATTTTATTTTAATATGACTAATGATCGGGAGCTGCACAGACAGCAGACAAGAAGTGGTGGCCAACTGGATTGGTAATAGTTACTGTGAAGCGTTAGGCAGGCGAGGCTGCTGATCAGCGAGCCCCGAGAAATGCTAACTAACAGCGGAGTGATGGAAGGACAGGGCCGAGAGGGCTGATGCTGCCGCCAGCTAAGTCGGACTCTCCGCTGACGTTGTGAATAGTCCCCAGCTGCTCGCTGGGAGGGAGCGGGGAATAAGCAGCATATTCAGAAAAAAGAAATTAAACATGGTTAACTTCAAGAAGAACATGACGTATGTCAGCGCTTACAGCTCCCGGCGTCAGCTAACAAGAAACTAATTGCTTCTTGAAGCAGCGTTTACACTTATTCCCGCGGTCAGTGTTGGGAGACGGAATTTATTTAAATAGAGTCTTTGCTCTTCACGGTACGGACTGGCGTCGCGACTGCCCGCTGATCAGTGCTGTGAGCCGGGTTGGCGTCCCTGACAGCGCAATGCCCTCATTCCAGTGCTCTCCTGCCTTCAATGCTAGACAGATTACAACTCATCGACCTTTCCCTAATGCTCCGGCTCTATTCGCGCAGTAGCATTATAGTTATACAGCAGGGAAACAGGCCGTGCAACCCCAGTGAGAGCCAGACGCGTTTTCTTGCTTTTGGCCAATATCACTCTAAATCTCTTCTATCCAGGTACCTGCCCAAAATGTTGTTTAAACATTGTAATTGTACACGCCGCTACCACTTCAACACTCAACGAGAGATGTTCCTTCTAATTTTTCCCCTTTCGCCATAAATCTACACCCTCCAGTTTTAAACTCCCCTGCCCAGCGGAAAAGACTGTGACCATCCATCCTACCTCTTAACCATCCATCCTACCTCTTAACCATCCATCCTATATCTTAACCATCCATCTTATCTCTTAAACATCCATCCCACCTCTTAATCATCCATCCTATTTCTTAACCATCCATCCTATATCTTAACCATCCATCTTATCTCTTAACCATCCATCCTACCTCTTAACCATCCATCCTATATCTTAACCATCCATCTTATCTCTTAAACATCCATCCCACCTCTTAATTATCCATCCTATCTCTTAACCATCCATCCTACCTCTTAACCATCCATCCTACCTCTTAACCATCCATCCTATCTCTTAACCACCATTCCTACCTCTTAACCATCATGATATTATATACCTCTATCACTTTGCAACAGGTGCCACTATAACACACGAGCCCACTTCTCCCAGCTCTCAAAAGTTCGAAGTAAATTTATTATCAAAGTACATATATGTTACCATATACTACTTGACATTCATTTTCTTGCAGACATTTAAAGGAAAAAATAAATACAATAGCATTTTACGAAAAACTACATATAGACAAAGACTGACAAACAACCAATTTGCAGAAGAAGACAAATTTCGCAAATATAAAAATAATATTGAGGGCCCCAGTTGTAAAGCATCCTGGAAAGGGAGTCTGTAAGTTCTGTGGTATCAGCTCAGAGTAGTGGTGATCGACGCTGGTTCAGGAGCATGATGCTTGTAGGATAATAACTGTTCCTGAACCTTTCCACAGCCTTTTCCTTTGTTGGGCATGGGTGTTTCCATGCCAGGCTGTGATCCAACCAGTTATGTGCATCTATAGGATTTTGTCAAAGCTCTGACTCCTTGGCAGTCCCTCAGGATGGAGAGTGAATTGCTTCCACTGTTCTGTGAGATGGTTAATGAGGATACCGTTGGTACTGCAGGCTCTTCCCTAACACGTCAGCAGCTTCTTGCTCGGACTATGAATAGTTTGTGTGCTACTGTGTTCTTTACACTGCCTACTAAGTGCTCCTGTGTGATCCTGATGTGGACTTGACACTCTCAATCCCAGCCAAAACACACCTTCTCCACTTGGAGGGGTCATGGGCCAATGAGTCTCAGGAGTCAGAGGGATTGTTGCATTTCTTTAAGGAAGCTTCGAGCACATTCCTGAATATAATCCTCTGGCAATCTCCTCTGAAAAAAAAACTTGGAGTATGGTGTGTTTGTTCTGGGTGTTCTGGTGCCAGCCATTCAAGTGAAATGACCTGCCCAACATGGTCAACTGCGTGTAACTGAGCCCCAGTCTTTGGGATGTTCACCTGGGGGAGGACACCCCCAGGAGATGAGTTATACAGCTCTTGTTACATGCACACGCAGTTCAACGCTTTGAGTGATTATGCAGAATGTTCGAAGTTAATAACATATCCTTCTACCTTAGGCCACGAACTTATTAATCACCCCTCACATATATGATTTATAGTAATTTTATGTCTTTGCACTGTACTGCTTTCTTCTCCCTCTTTCCCTCGCTCCCTATTTCTCTTATTTCTCTCTCTCTCTGTCTCTCTGCCTATATTTCTTTATCTCTCTCCCTCTCCTTTTCTTCCTCTCCCTTTCACTTTTTCTCTCTTACTTTTAAGATGCCCCTTATAACTTACCATTTGACCATTTTACCCAGGATCTCCATGTTTCATTGGCACGCAAACTCTATTTGATAGCTTTACTGTAACATGCATCAGGATGCTTGATTCTATTCCTTTCCAGGATCTAAAATTTCTCCGTAATTCTTGCCTGAAAGAGAACTCGTACATTTCCAGGTGATTAATTCTTCTACTACATCTCTCTTTGGGGAGTCTTTCAAAGATTTATATTGAATTGTTAAAACCCTGAAGCTATGTAATGCCATTATATTTGCCTAATCATTTGTTAAAACTATGTTTCTTCCTAACCGTATTTAAGATTACATTGGAATGTATTCATTAAAATGCGTTCTTTTAAGATGTTTCCATTACTGTGGTTCAATAACAGAAGACTCAGAAGACAGCACTCCAGAGATCAGTGTACAAGGTTTTGATGAACTTACTAGTTCACAATTGCAGGCTGCACTGTCAAGAGCTGACTTCCTTAGGATGAAGTGTTAAAATAAGGCTATTTCTGTCTTTGCGGGAGGATATAAGAAAACAATAGATTATTTTTCCTGAATCAATATTCATCCCTTAACCAGCATAATTAAAACAGGTCTTTTGTTTGTTTATTTTATTGTGACCTGTGCTGTGCAAATTGGCAGCTGCATTTTCTATGGAACAGTGACTACCCGTAGACGCACTGCAGTGACTATAAATTGCTTTGGGACAATAGGGAAAGGAGCTCTCTAAATACAAATCTCTCTGGCTGTTTATTGGTACACCTTGAAACTAAGGCTGAACTAAAGTACAATTACTTAGAATATCTTATTCATTTTCAGGATCCAGGCATTGGTGGCTTAGACAGCATTAATTGCCCAGTCAAATTGCCTTTGAGAACATGGCAGTGAGCCATTTTGTTGAACTTCTACAAGCCTTCTGCTGAAAGTACACCACGCTGTTGAAAGGATTATGATAATGTGAGACTTCAAAATGATGAAGGCCTAGTGATACATTTCCAAATCAGGATGATGTACAACTTGAAGGATAATGTTCCTGTGTGCCTACTGCCTTTAGTCCTTCTTGGTGGTAAATGTATTTGAATAACTGCAGCACTTGTTCTACAATTCATGCTCTCAGTTTTATTTATCTGTTTGTTTGTTTATTATTATTATTTTGTATTTGCGCATCTTGTCTTCTTTTGACATTGGTTGTCAGTCTTAGTGTGCATTTTTTCATTGTTTCTATTATATTTCTTTGCTCAACTGTAAATGCCTGCAAGAAGATGAATCTCAGATTAGTATATGGTGATGCACACATACTTTGATAATAAATTTATTTGGAACTTTGAACTTTGTTATAGACAGTGCACTGTGCAACCATGATGCAGTGCTGGTGAAGGGGTTGTATGTTAGAATGGCTGATGGGGTACCAGTCAAGTGGACTGCCGTGTCCTGGATGGTGTTGAGCTTTGTTTAAAAACTGAGAGCTGGCTCATCGAGGTCTCTGGAGAGGATTCCATCATGCTCCTGATTTGTGCCCTGTAGGGGGTGAAAAGATTTTGTAGTGTCAGAAGGTGACTTCAACTATAATGCACGATGCTCTGGTTTTTCAGCCTGCACGGTTGAAAGTATTTGTTTTCTGAAGGGAAGTGCAATAGCAAGGTTGCTTCATGATACTCCAAAAGTTCAACAGGTTGTCTCCCAGAAATGGTCGACCTCGTACAAATTTTCAGAATCAGAATCAAAATCAGGTTTATTATCACTGGCGCCGTGAAGTTTGTTGTGCAGCAGCAGTGCAGTGCAATACATTAAAAATAACTATGTTACAATAAGAAATATATACAGTGTAGAGTAAAAAAAAGTCGTGCAAAAAGAGAGCAAAATGTGAGATAGTGTTCATAGTCCATTCAGAAATCTGATTACAGAGGAAAAGAAGCTACTCCCAAAACATTGAGTGTGCGTGCTTAGGCTCAATATAACCCCTCCCTGATGATAAGTATTGAGAAGAAGGCATATCCTGAATGGTGGTGGGGGCCCTTAATAATGGATGGCACCTTCTGGAGACACTACCTGTTGAAGATGTTCTCAATGCTGGGAGGCTGGTGCCCATGAAGGAACTGGCTGGTTCTACAACCCTCTTTTTCTGATCCTTTATATTGGCACCTCCATACCAGACAGTGATTCAACCAGTTAGAATGCTCTCCACGGTATATCTATAGAAATTTGATAGAGTCTTCAGTGATGTATCAAAATTCCTCAAACTCCTAATAAAACATTGTATTTCTGACATTGGATGCAGATGTAGTGTGAGCCATCCCCAAGTAATGCCAGCTGTCCTGAACTCTCATGTGAAATTTGATCTCATTATTCTCTTGCTGGCATCTCACAGACCTTCCAGCTATTTAGAATGGTTCTTGCTCTGCTGCTGCACGACTGAAAGGACCACTCATTCTTTCATTTACAACTACTGCAGTGTGCTTAAGGCTACCATCCTTGCCTAATTCCCACTCCCAGGCACCGCTGAGATTTCTTAGAACTTCCACTACCATATTGGAAACTTCTTACAATGGATGCTGATTTGACAATTTGTTGGGCATTGCTGAGAGATTTGAGTCTGCTTTAAACTTGCTAAAGAATTGGCCTCCACAGCCATCTGTGCACTAAGTTCCACTGATCCATAAATCAGTCCTATCCAATCTCCCATCGAAATTGAAATGCCCTATCCTGGTGAACCTCCTTTTCATCTTCATTAGTGCAATCGCTTCCTTCCTTTATGCAGTATTCCAGATGTGGCTCAACAGATGTTTTATGAAGTTGTACTATAACCTTTCTGTTCCTATAATCTATACCTTAGATGATGTACCTCCTTTACTACCTGATCAATCTGTGCTATCTGTTTCACAGTACCTTGGACTTGTCAATCTGATCTTCAATAAACCCTCAAGCCCTATAGTTCATTGTGTATGTCCTACCCTTATTTGTCCTCCTAAAGTGCATTACATGTAAATTCCACATCCAATGGGTCTGCCCATTTTGCAAATTGATCAATAACTGTAACCTATGATTGCTCTGCAGATAAACTCTTCCCAGGTTTCCAGTGGGTACAGGTATCGATTATAACCGTCGTTTTGATGAAAAACTCTGCCACCTTCATCAGGGATGACACCTGGATATGTCTAGTCCAGTGGTATTTATAACCCCTTAGTCCATCTCCCTTATTGGTTAGTCCTCATCCAATCAGATTTCCACTGTCCCACTTTGTTTATGATCAAATTACTGTTCTTACTTAGAGTGAGACCTTTGTCTTTGATAAAATTCTTTTCCTCTAGTTTTACTTCAATGGCCTCCTTTACCAGGCAGTCCCAAAAGCCATTGGCATGGCACAGTAGTTTTGTGCTGTCACAGTCAATCCTATGGCTATCACGAATGTGATGTTCTACTACTACCAATTTCTCTGGGTAACTCAAACAGATATACATCCTGTGCTTCTTGATGTGGGTTTCCACCGTGCTCCGCATTCATAGGGAATCCTGTGAACACCAGCTGTCCTGAGTGTCAGGTCATCTTTGACCCACATAACCTGTGATTTGAGCTTCCTTACGGGCTTGTGGATGGTATTAACCCAGTATTTCTATAAGATCCTGGCGATCCTTCCAGAAACTGTGGAAATATAGGGAAGAGCGGCAGTAACGAGGGGTTCCTCCTTGTTGTTAGGTTTCCTGGCTTTTCCATCAGACCTGGATTGATTTCCCTAACTTTGTAGCAATTCTTTAGGAACATCATGCATAACCATCTTATTTCCTTGGGTGACTCTCTGGGTCCAAAATAGTTTTTGCACGGTTAATCAAAGTAGAAAGAACCTCTCTACATTGGGAGGCGTGATGATGGCTGTAATTGTTGAGGTATAAGTCTATGTGAGTGGGTTTCCGATAAACGCTGTGTCAGAGGCTACCACCTGGTTTTCGTCGTATTAGAATGTCCAGGAACAGGAGGCAACCATTCTTCTCCATCTCAATCATATATTGAATGTTTGTATATATACTACTCAGACGGTCATGGAACTGTTGGAGTGCCTGGAGTCCATGAGGTCCATGAGGTCACACTACGAAGGTGTCTGATGTATCTGAAGAAGCATTTGAGGTGTAAGGGTGGTGGACTCAGAGCCCTCGCCTCAAAGTCCTCCATGTCAAAATTAGCAATAGCCAGTGACAAGGGTGATCCCATGGCCACTCTATTTGTTCATAGTAGTCCCCCTTATAGAGGAAGCACATCAGTATAATTGTTCTCTTCACTATCAAACCTTGAAAAATTATCAATTTTCAACTCATCTTCCAATTTACTAATCAAACCTTCAAGGATATCATGGAGCAAATGTCCCA
The DNA here is from genome assembly GCF_963921235.1 of Mobula hypostoma. Classification (NCBI taxonomy): domain Eukaryota; kingdom Metazoa; phylum Chordata; class Chondrichthyes; order Myliobatiformes; family Myliobatidae; genus Mobula; species Mobula hypostoma. The sequence goes on along the minus strand of NC_086115.1, from coordinate 28,212,973 downwards.
GCTTGGATCACTGTGGTGCTCCATTGGTCAAAGGCTCCCATTTACGAAAGCAACCCTCCACTATCATTTTCTCCCTCTATCACCAAGCCAGTTCTGGATCCAACTTGCCAACCTGCTCAAGACTATATGGGCTCTAATCCTTTGGACCAGCCTTCCAAATGGCACTTTTTGAAGGCCTTGGTAAAGTTCACATAGAACTACATCAGCAGCTCTGCCTCCATCAATAAATTTTGTCAGCTCTTCCATAAATGCAATAAAATCAGTGAGCCAGTATCTCCACCTAACAACTCAGTGTTGACTGTATTTGATTAATCCTTGCTTTCACAAGTGTAAATTGATCTTGTCCTTCAGAATTTTCCCATAATCTTCCCTGTCACTAGCAGTCAGAAGTAGGCCACCCGTCACTTAGAACCAGTTCTGCCATGCATCTAGCTGAGGCTGATCTTCTAACTGAATGGTATTTTCCTGCACCACCACCAAGTTTTCCCACATTATATTCCCACTGCTGTGTTCCTGCTTACCCACTTAGCTTGCCTTTATCCCCTTAAAGTTTCTTCACATCATCCTTATCATCCCACTCCATTTTGAATCACTAGCAAATCTGATTAAGTATCTTGTCTTGAACTGTCGACTGCTTATTCCTCTCCACAGATGCTGCCTGACGCATTGAGTTCCTCTAGCATTTTATGTGTTGCTTTGAAGCTGACATCTGCTCTCCTCAGCTGATGTAATTTGATAATAACAGAAATCCTTGTGGTAGCCCACCAGTTTACAGTATGTCACCCTTAGAAAGACCCACATATTCCTATCCTATGCCTAACTAGTTCTCAGTCCCCCACATTGTATTATCTTGTTTCACCCTCCATGGATGTTCCCTGACCGGTTGGGTATTTCCAGTATTTTTAAAAAGTTCTATTTCACCTTGATGTCAGTTTTTCCCACTTTGCTCCATGTTTCTTGGTGTTTTGCTGCTGAAGGTGACCTTCATTGTCCTCTCCTGCCCAGGTATGCCTGGCTGCTGCCTCAGGCCCACCTCCTGGTACTCCTGGCACGATGGGACTCTCCTCCACTAAAATAGAAGGATTTTCCTTTCAAACAGAGTTGAGGAGGAATTTCTTTAGTGAGGGGGGGTGAATCTCTGTAATTCATTGACACAGATGGCTATAAAGGCTGTATATTGTGTATATTTAAACTGGAAGTTGATAGGTTCTTGATTAATAAGGGTGTCAGTCATTATGGGGAGAAGGCAGGAGAATGGGGTTGAGAGAAATAATAAATCAGCCATGATGGAATGGCTGAGCAGCCTGATTCTGCTCCTATGTGTTGTGCTCTTATGGTCTTGTTCAGTGAGTGTGGAGGTTTCCCTCTAGGACTGTAACACTGAGAGGTAAGTGCAGGAAATTATAAAGCACACGTCACTCCAGACTACACTAAAGTGTACCCCTGCCTAATAGGAGTAAAAAAAATGACAGTGTTGCTCGTTGCACTGTTTGCAACAGTGACTTTTCTATTGCCCATGGTGGGTTAAGACTGTAAAAGACATGTTGAGGTGAGTTTAACAGGTGTCATTCGTTCATTAGCATAGCTAACGTTATTTAAACTAGCTGGCCAGCTGCTAAGGAGCTACTCTATTGCAGGCATCCCACGTCTCCCGGATGTTCCGGGAGTCTCCCGCAAATTGATGGTGCTACCTCCCTGAAATGAGTTTTTGCAGGGTGGGATGTCTGTTAACTCCAATCCTGCATTCACCACTTTACTATGTTCTTATTAACTCTACCAAAATCTACCATTCTATCAAGTCCACCATTTTCTTCCAGTACATTCTACTCAACTTCTCCATGGGCTAACACATACCTACACACTAGGGGCAGGTTACAGTGGCCAAATAATGTACACAACCACGTGTCTTTGGGATGTGGAAGGAAACTGGAGCACCTAGAGGAAACACACGAAGTCACAGAGAGAATTTGCAAACTCCACATAGACAGCGCCCGAGATTGGGATTGAATCTGAGACTCTGGTGCTGTGAGACAGCGGTTTTACTAGCTGCACCAACTATGCCGCCCCAGACATACAGAAGATGTTGCAAGTTTGTAAATAAGGTAAAAGTTGGCAAAAAGGCTGAGTCGGTGCTGTTGAATGAAGATCACGCAAGCACCATGATTAACCACATTTTAATGCCCTGAGATTCTGGAGCAAATAAATTTCTAGGCTCACATCGGAATGAATAGCGTATTGTTAAACAAAAGCTTGTGTGACTCAGTTGTACTGATATAAATTGGGCACAATCGGAGCCAGGCAAGCGGTTCGAAGAATATGTCAGGAAACATTGATTCAGCATTGAATGATATTGCCACTAATTTTTCTTTGTGGCTCTCAGGCAAATGGATTCTCAGACCCTGGGCCATTTTACATCCATCACAGCCACCCGAAGCTGTCTTCCTGAAACTGCAAGCTTAAATCCTGACATCATCCTTGCCATGTCATACTTCGGATCACTTGTTCACTGTCACCCTGAAGCTTGCTTCATTTCTGTTTTGTTCATTTCAGAATCAGAGGTCATACAGAGGTACAAATCCCAGTGCAGGAATGACCTGCGTGGTCAGAATTGTCCTACGGTAAAAATTCACATTTTATTTCTGCTGAAAACTGTGCTTGTTCTTTCTTCACAAAATGGCCACTCTCGTGGATTTAGAACAGCAGCTGGATGGACCCAGACCTGAGAGTAAGGACCGTTGTCATCATTCAGAAATTAATTAACTTTGAGGTGTGTGGAGCCAGGTGTAAATAGAATTTGTCTACCATCTACTGTGGGGTATATTGAGATGAATAACCAGATTTGCTGATACGATCTTACTGTGATTATATAATCCATATCTGTGTATTGCCATGCAGCCCATAAATTACATCCTGCATTGAGATGGAGAGGCTTTATTAAATGAATCTGTTTTAGGATATGACGTAGGAGACTAATTATACTCCTGTGGCATAATATTCATACTTGGGAAGTCTCCACAAGGCATTGCAAGATAACATGAAGGGGAGAAAATGCATAGAGTCTTTTGTAGTAGCACATGCAAAATGCTGGAGGAACTCAGCAGGTCAGGCAGCATCAGCGCCTGCTGTGTTCTGCCAGCATTTTGTGTGTGTGTTACTCTGGTTTTCCGGCATCGGCAGAATCTCTTCTGTTAACAATATTGTAGGTGGCCTAGAAAATTACGTTAAGCCTCAGAAAAGAGGAAAGAGAGACAGAGAAAGTTCCAGAGCTTGGTGCTGTAACATTGAAAGCAGGACAATTGGTGGTGGAATGATAAGAGTTCAACGATGTGCAGGAAGTTCCATTCAAAGGAAGGCCCTTAGTTAACTGTCTGGGTTACCTCTCCGTCACATACTACATACCGTTCTCCAATGGAACATGTCGGCAGAACTATAGGTCACATCTGAAGGACAGGGTGAATTCGGTGAGGGTGTCGATCAATGGATGTTTTGAACTGCATTGTCAACTTCACATTCAGACTCAGATTTATTTATCACATACATCAAAACAAACAGTAAGATGCGTCATTTGCATTAACAACCAACACACCCAAGGATGTGCTGGGGGCAGCCCGCAGGTGTCACCACACATTCCAGTGCAACACAGCATGCTCACGTTGCTCGGCAGAACAACACAGAACAACAAAGCAACGACAGCGACACAAGCCCCAGTCCTCCCTCCCATAGTACTCCTCACGGTACTCTAACCCCAGGAAAGGCCATCTTCGGCCTCCACTCTCCAACAATCCTGTGGATTTGCAGACAGTAGGCCCTGACTTCCTCAGCAGACTCACATAGGTTCACAGACTTTGGGCCACGACTTCTGACCAACATGCGAGAGGCATAGACAGAGTAGACAGCCGACATTTTTGTCTCCAGGGTTGAAATGTCCAATGCAAGAGAGGATGAATTTAAGGTGAGAGGGATAAAGTTCATAGGAGATGTATGGAGCAACACACATAAAAGTTGCTGGCGAATGCAGCAGGCCAGGCAGCATCTCTAGGAAGAGGTACAGTCGACGTTTCCGGCCAAGACCCTTCGTCAGGACTAACTGAAAGAAGAGCTACTCTTCTTTCAGTTAGTCCTGACGAAGGGTCTCGGCCCAAAACATCGACTGTACCTCTTCCTAGAGATGCTGCCTGGCCTGCTGTGTTCGCCAGCAACTTTTATGTGTGTTGCTTGAAATTCCAGCATCTGCAGTTTTCCTCGTGTTTAGGAGATGTGTGGAGCAGGTTTGTTACACAGAGAGTTGTGGGTGCTGGTAATGCACTCCCAGGGATGGTAGTGGAGGCAGATACGACAGAGGCATTTGAAACTCTGAGATGGGCACGTAAATATACAGAGAATGGAAGGATATGGATCATATTCAGCAGAACAGATTAGCTATCATTAACTTAATTAGTTTGGAACAGTATGATGGGCAGAAGGGCCTGATCCTAGGCTGTATTATTCTATGTTCTGTTAGGGCTGAGGTGAGCATTAATGCTCAGGGGAGTATCAGAGATGGGGAGATGATGAACTGTGGAGGGTGAAGACTGAGGGGTGATGTGACAAAAAATGACAAATCAAAATAAACGTGGTTTTAAAGAGTGTGGCTGAGCTCACCTTTCCTAGCCCAGTAAGGTCAGTTAAGACTGCATTCTGTTTGTTTGGGACATGATGCTTCTGATTACCTCTCGGTTCCACCGAGATGTCATGAGATCATGACTGCTGTCCACGCTATACATTCTCAAATCCATTCCCATTTGTAAACAGTCCCTTTAAATACAGCTGGGATGCTGCCTTGCCCTAATTGGAGACATATAATTAGAAAGTCAAAACTAATTGATTCAATTGAGTTGAGATTGCAGATTCCAACCCACTAGAGTCACCTCTGACCTCCTCTCGTGCAGTTCCACGCAGCTCCACACAGAAGCTGCCTTCAGATAAACACCAGGGTCACAATGTCACATTCTGCCTTTGAATGGGAGCTAATTTGGATTCATGACAAACAGTTTGCATAACACAGAAATCCACAGCATGTGCTATATCAATGCATGAACTCTGGCATGTTAATAGTCAGCTCATCCATCACAATCTAGTACCGCTTGCGCCCGCAGGAGAAATCGCAACTTATAATCGTAAACCTGTACAATTCACCCCATTGCTATTACAACTAACAATCCTGTTGGCGTCAAACATGGCAAGCTAATGATTCGTGCAGGAAGACTTGGGTGCTGTTGAAATAAAATAATGGGTTGGCTAACAGCATTAAACGACATCTCTGAGGAAAGAACAGGTTGCCATATTGTCACTCACGTATTTACAATCGTTGTAACATTGATTTCACAATTGAGTTTTCATGTTCACTAAATCTCAACAGAATTATTTCAATGCCACGAATTCTTGCTACTTAATTATTACGCTTCGTTGGTTAACTCTTAAACTGTCTTAAAGGACTTGACTTTTCAAGCTTTTCCCAGACCACTATGGTACTAAAACTAATTATAAATTTCCAGTTATCCCATCACAAGGAGTATGAGAGTTTCTATGTTTCTGACACAAACTCAACTTGAATTTTTTGAGTGAGGCAGATTTTACCAAAGTGCTAATTATTGATCACAGGTGGAAGAATCCAGAAGTCCATGAGCCTGTTCTCGTTAAAGGATCAGAGGTGGAGAGAGCCAGTAACTTTAAATTCCGTGACATTATCATTTTGGAGGATCTGCCCTGGGACCAGTATCTGCCATTACAAAAAAGGGATAGCAGCACCTCTACTTGTTTTAGAAGTTTGCGAAGTTTCAGCATATCATCTAATACTTTGACAAACTTCTGTAGATGCACGTCAAGAGTACCCTGACTGGTTGGATTATGGAATGGTATGGAAACTCCAATGCCCAAGAATGGAAAAAGCTACAAAAGGCAGTGGATACTACATTTTACTACTTGAACTAGCGTGGATAACTTCAATCGTCTCAACACTGAATTGATTCCAACAACCTCTGGACTCACTTTTAAGGACTGTAAAATTCATGTTTTTAGTGTTAATTAGTCAGTTAGTTAGCTAGTTATCTATCTATTTATTTATTTATTTACTGTTCAGTTAATATTATTATTCTTTGTTTTTTTCTATTTGCAAAGTTTGTCTTCTTTTGCATATTGGTTAATTGTCAAACTTTGTGAACAGATTTTAATTGATTCTATTGTATTTATTTGCTCTACTGTGATTACCAGCAAGAAAATGAATCTTAGAATAGTATATATGAAACATACATACCTTGATAATAAATTTACTTTGAATTTAAGCATATTGCTCACCACGTTTAACAAGATTCTCACTCCCACTTTGTGTATCTGGGCAACTTTGGGTAAGCCAGTATTAGTATTGGCAGTAAATCAGCTTTGACTTGTCATTGCATTTCCAGCCCGCCAAGTCCTCAATCTAGACAACATGACTGGCTTGGATCTGAAAATTTTGACTGAGTTCCGAAGGCCAAAGCCAGGATCTTGTAGCTTCTGTGTGTCAACATGTGAAAACTGCAACAAGAGTGATACCACCACAGACAACTTTCCCTCACCCCCCCACCAAATCTCTGCTTTCTACAGGGATCGCTCCCTCTATTATTCCCTTCTCCATTCAGCCCTCACCACTGATTTTTGCCTCGGCAGTTATCCCTGCTAGCAGAAGAAGTGCCATTCACCTCCTCCCTCTCCTCCCTCACCTCCATTCAGGGCCCCAAATAGTCCTTCCAGCTGAGGCAGCAATTCACCTATGAGTCTGTCGAGCTCTGGTGCTCCCAGTGTGGCCTCCTGTACATCGGTGAGACCTGACATAGATGGGGGTGGGGATGGTGGGGGGGTGGGGTTACTTTGCTGAGCACCTTCACTCTGTCTTCAACAAGCAGGATCTCCCGGTGCCAACTATTTTATATCCAGTCCCCATATCCCCATTCCCATTCCAACTTGACAGCCATGGCCTCCTCTGCTGCCAATATGAATCCCCTCTCAGGCTGGGGGAGCTACATCTCTTATTCCATCTGACAGCGTGAACATTGATTTCTCTAACATCCAATAATTTCTTACCCCTCCCCTTCTCTCTTCTTCCATTCCCCATTCTGGCTCCCCTCTTATCTCTTCTTTTCACTTTACCTGCCCACCGCCTCCCCCTGGTTCCCCTCCTCCTTCTCTTTCTCCCATGGTCCACATTGCTCTCCCATTGGATTTCTTATTCTTTAGACCTTTGCCTTTTCCACCTATCACCTCCCAGCTTCTTACTTCACTGCTCTCCCCCACTCACCCACCTTCTTACTCACATGTCTTCACCTATCACCTTCCAGCTTATACTCCTTCCCCTCCCACCGCCTTCTTATTCTGGCTTCTTTCCCCTTTCTGTCGCATCCTGATATGGGGTCTTGGCCCAAAGCATCAACTCTTTATTCTTTAGATGCTGCTTTGACCTGCTGAGTTCCCTCAGCATTTTTTGTATGTTACTATGAATCATCAAAACATTTATGCTTAAAGACAACACCACATCATTATTTTGGTGCCATAATTAAACTCATACTCAAGAATATCTTCCAACTGGAAAGTCAGGAACTAATTGTATGATATTACTATGGATCACACACAAAATACTGGAGAAACGTAGCAGGTCAGGCAGCATATTTGGATAGGAATGAAGAGTCAATATTTTGGCTGAGACCCCCTTCATCAGGACTGGTTCATTGCCTCATTGCTCCCTTTCCTAATAAATCTCCGTAACATGACAGAGATTTTTGTACTCCTCTTCAGATACTGCCTATCTTCTTCAATATTCAACGCTTCCCCATTATTAGCGTCGCCTTCAACTATTGTGGTCTTTAAGTCAAGAAATCCTTCTCTACACCTCTCTTCCCTTCCACTTTCCTTTAAGGCACCTATGCGATCACATCCATCTGAACAATCCCTTCAGTGGCTTGTGTCAAGCATTGTTTGAGAACATGTCCATGAATCACCTTGGGAACTTGAACCACATTCTGGATGCCACATAATTGCAAGTCATAGAACATAGAACATAGAAATTTACAGCACATTACAGGCCCTTCAGCCCACAATGTTGTGCCGACCATGGTAACCTACTCTAGAGACTGCCTAGTATTTACCCTAGCACATAGCCCTCTATTTATCTAAGCTCCACGTACCTATCTAATAGGCTCTTAAAAGACCCTATTGTATTCGCTTTCACCACCGCCACCGACAGTGTATTCCACGCACCCACCATTTACCTCTTTGTGAAAAACTTACCTCTGACATCCCCCTTGTACCTATTCTAAGCACCTTAAAACTATTCCTCCTCGTGTTAGCCATTTCAGCCCTGGGAAAAAGCCTCTTGCTATCCACACGATCAATGTCCCTCATTATCTTATACACCTCAATCAGGTCACCTCTCATCCTCCGTGACTCCAAGGAGAAAAGGCCAAGTTCACTCAAACTATTCTCATAAGGTACGCCCTGCAATCCAGGCAATATCCTTGTAAATCTCCTCTGTACTCTCTCTATAGTATCCACATCCTTCCTGTTTTGAGGTGACCAAAACTGAGCAATTTCTTATATAGCTAAAACATTACCTCACGACTTTTGAACGCAATTCCACGGCTGATGAATGCCAACACACCATACACCTTCTTAACAACACTGTCAACCTGTGCAGCAGCTTTGAGTATCTTATGGACATGGATCCCAAGACTTCTCTAATCTTCCACACTGCCAAGAGTCTTACCATTAATATTATATTCTGTCTTCAAATTTTACCGACCAAAATTAACCACTTCACACTTATTTGGATTGAAGTTCATCTGTCACTTCTCAGCCCAGTTCTGCATCCTATCGATGTCCCACTGAAACATCTGACAACCTTCCAGACTATCCACAACACCCCCAACCTATTTTGCGTCATTAGCAAAATTGCTAATCCACCCTTCTACTTCTTCATCCAGGTCATTTATAAAAATTACAAAGAAGAGAGGTCCCAGAACAGACCCTTGCAGAACACCAATGGTCACCGACCTCCATGCAGAATACAAACCACCTACAACCACCCTTTTCCTTCTGTGGGCAAGCCAATTCTGGATCTACAAAGCAAGGTCTCCTTGGATCCTATGCCTCCTTACTTTCCGAAGGAGCCTTGCATGGGGAACCTTAAAGAATTTAATCAGGCTTGTAAGGCACAACCTGCCCTTGACAAAGCCATGCTGACTATCCCTAATCAGAATATGTCTCTCCAAATATAAATCCTGCCTCTCAGGATCTTCTCCAACAACTTGCCCACCACTGAAGTGAGACTCACTGGTCTATAATTTCCTGGGTTATCTCTAATCCCCTTCTTGAACAAGGGAACAACATTTGCAACCCTCCAATCCTCTGGTACTTCTCCATATGGATGATGCAAAGATCATTGCAAGGTGCTCAGCAATCTCCTCCCTCGCTTCCCACAGTAGCCTGGGGTATATCTCATCTGGTGTCGGTGACTTATCTAACTTAATGTTTTTCAAAAGCTCCAGCACATCCTCTTTCTTAATGCTCAAGCATTTCAGTCCACTGTAAGTCATCCCCACGATTGCCAAGGTCTTTTTCCCTGGTGAATACTGAAGCAAGGTATTCATTAAGTACCTCCAAAATTGAGTACCTCAATTTTGATTAACACCAGAATTGGTTTTACAAATACTCATACACCAAATTAACCACTGCAACTGTTGATATTAGGCTCCTGAATTTTCAAACCAATTAAAACCAAAGAAGATATTGCAAATGTATGAAAGAAACATTAATTTGGACCATGTAATCACTGTAATCACCGGAAGGTTTAATGCTTTCCTGCAGTTCCAACATTAGCTTTATCCTGTTCTGTGCCATTTCACAAGAGGCAGCATTTGATTGAAAACAGAAGAGAGAAATTAAATCTGGAGACATACAAAGATCGGCAAATAAATAATCGTTTTCACACCCAAATATTTGTTGTTTTCATTGGGATTTCAGGGTTGGCCGGAGCCTCCAGGAAGTGTAGGTTAATTTCCTGGACTCTTCAAGCAGAAGTAATTGATGGGAAACCGTAAGGGCATTGAAAATGTGGCTGTATTTTTATTTTATTTTCTCTGACCACTTTCATTTATTAGTTATAAAAAATGCAGGAGGTGTAAAAGAGGTCTGTGTGACTCACACTGAAGGACCATCTTGATATATAATAGAGGGTTTGTTTGCTTTCCATCTGTCCAAAGAGAGCTGGACACAAAGTGGTAAACACAAAATGCTGGAGGAACTCGGCAGGTCAGGCAGCATCCTTCCAGAAGAATGAAGTCCTGATGAGGGGTCTTGACCTGAAACATTGTCTATTTATTCCACTCCATAGATGTTGCCTGCTGTGTAGAGTTCCTCCAGCATTTTGTGTATGTTGCTCTGGATTTCCAACATCTGCAGAATCTCTTGTGTTTAGGACATGAGTGGTGGAAACACAAGGGTGGGACTGCTGAAGGTCTTAGCATAAGCAGTTGGTCATTGTGCACTGAAAGAAAGAGAAATGTCTTTAATCACTGCAGAGGAAGTATTTGGAATTCCCTGTCCCTGGGATTGATTTAGGCCAGGAGTCGGCAACCTTTTTGCCTCTGTGGGCTGGATCGCGTATTAATGAGCGGACGGCGGGCCAGATAAATGCCATAAAAAACTTGAAATGTGGGAATTATCCATTTAAATACATCTAGTTATGTTTTGCATCAAATTAATGAATAACGCATGCTAGAAAATCATTTGTGCTTAACCAAGGATGCCAATTAGTAATCAAAGAACTCAGTTTAGTTGCAATTTATTTCAATCAAGGCATCTTTTGAATCTATTAAAAGGACACAAAGAATCTTTAAACGTAAAACGTATGAACATGATGCATTGAATAGTTGTAAATTAAGTAAAATGAAAAAGAAAATTTTAATGGAAACAGTCAATAAATCAATGTGAAACTTGATGCTGTTTGTTGCTTGAAATCTTCTCAATATTGGGTGTCAGACTTGTTGATGCCAAGAGCAAGACATTATCCAGATGGCCATCAAATTTCCACTATGGCGGGTCTCGTACTGTCACCTGATATTTGCCACCTTCGTCACAGCAACATTTTCTGGGCAAATAAGACAAACTGGTTTCCCAGCTTGCTCGATGAAGAAGTAATCTAATGTCCAAGTGTCTTGAAAATTTCGGCACTCAGTGTCTACCTTCCTGCATTTTGCATTCATTGCCATTGGAATTTTTTTCTTCGATTTTATTTCGAAACGCGAATTATTCAACAAGTATGGTAGCACATGTAAATATCTGGATACTTAGTGTGGATTTCTTGTTAAAACACAGTGACGCTGTTTCTGTTTACAAATTTGAATGAACCCATCTGAAAACCTGTGCGTGCACAGAGAGTATCTAATACATATTAATAAGGTAGTCTGCCCTCCCGTCATTCGTATATACCAGTGTTTGGTATGGAGCAAAACAGAGCCTGGGGCCAGTGTAACAAGACGCCATGCATGTCCATCAGTGTGGTCGCATGAAACACTAAGAATAAGGAAAAATCGCTCAGGGGCCAGATAAGCATAGTATCCCAATATTTGCTCGCCGGCCGTAGGTTGCCTACCCCTGATTTAGGCACTCAGTTATTCAGAATGTTTTAATTGTCTTTCAGAGCACACGCATCAATTACTGCATCAGTGAGGCGACATCTATCATCAAAAATCGGCATTATTCAGGCCATGCCGTCTTCTTGCAGTCACCATTAGGCAGGAGGTACAGAAGCGTGAACTGCCCCACCACCAGATTCAAGAACAGCTACTTCCCTTCAACCATTCAGATTCTGAATCAACCTGTACAACTCTAATCACTACCTTAGCAGAGAAAAATATGATCACTTCAATCACTTCACACAAGAATGAGCTTCATTGTTCTGGTTTTAACAATGTTATTTCTTGTAATACGCGTATAATTTATGCATTTCTTATGAATGTTGTTTCTCATGAGATGTGCTAGGATACTACTGCAAGTACGTTTTTTATTGCACGTATGTAAGATCATAAGACGTAGGAGCAGAATTAGTCCATTCAGCTCATCAAGTCTTCTCCACCATTCCATCATGGCTAATTTATTATCATTCTCAACCCTATTCTTCTGCCTCCTCCCCATAACTTTTGATGCCCTGACTAATCAAGAACCTATCAATCTCCACTTTAAATATACCAATAATTTAGCTTCCACAGCTGTCTGTGGCAATGAATTCCATAGATTCACTACCCTGCTGTTTAAGAAATTCCTCCTCATTTCTGTTCTAAATAGACGTCCCTCTATCATGAGGTTGTGCCCTCTGCTCCTAGAGTTCTCCACTATAGGAAACAACCTCTGTGCATCCACTATCTAGGCTTTTCAATATTCTATTGATTTCGATGAGATCCCCCTCATTCATCTAAACTCCAGAGAGTAGAGGTCCAGAACCATCACATACTCCTCATCTGTTAACCCTTTCATTCCTGGAATTATTCTAGTTAATCTCCTCTGGATCCTCTCCAATGCCAGCAATCCTTTCTCAGGTAATGGGCCCAAAACTACTCACAATACTCCAAGTGTGCTTGGGCCAATGTCTTATAAAGGCTCAGCATTACGCCTTTCTTCTTATATTCAAGTTCAGGAAATGAATGCTAACATTGCATTTGCCTTCTAACCTGCAAGTTGACCTTCATGAAATCCTGCACCAGGGCTTATAAGTCCCTTTACAACTCCGATTTTTTAAAATTTATCCCCAGTTTGAAAATAGTCTATGCCTTAATACCTTCTACCAAAATGCATGTCCATACACTTCCCCACACGATAGTTCATCTGACACTTCGCCTGTTCTCCCAATCTATCCAAGTTCTTCTGCTTCCTCAACACTATCTGTCCCTCCAGCTACTGTATCTTCAAATCGTCTACAAATTTGGCCACTAAAACATCAATTCTGATATCCAAATCGTTAACATATAACGTGAAAAGAAGTGGTCCCAACACTGACCCTGCAGAACACAACCAGCTACTGGCAGCCAATAAGGAATGAAAGGGTTACCATATGAGAAACCTCTGGCAGCTCTTGGGCTGTATTCCCTGGACTTCAGGAGAATGGGGGGGGGGGGGTCTCATAGAAACATTTCAAATGTTAAAAGGCCTGAACAGATTAGATATGGCAAAGTTATTTCCCATGGTAGGGGATTCTAGCAAAGAGGGCACAACTTCAGGATTGAAGGATATCTTTTTAGAACTGAGATGCGGAGAAATTACTTTAGTCAGAGGATGGCAATTCTGTGGAATTTGTTGTCATGAGCGGCTGTGGAGGCCAAGTCATTGGGTGTATTTAAGGCAGAGATAGATAGGTTTTTGATTAGCCAGGGCATCAAAGGGTATAGGGTGAAATCAAGGGAGTGGGGATGATTGGATGAAGTGGATCAGCCCATGACTGAATGGCAGAGCAGATTCAATGGGCCGAATGACCTACTTCTGCTCCTAAATCTTATGGTATTAAGAAAAGCCCCCATTATTCCCACTCTTTGCCTTCTGTCAATCAGATAATCGTCTTTCCTGTAATACTTACTTACTACCTGTTACACCACTGGTGTTTAGGACAGTAATGAAGGTCCTCCATCTCTGGTGGTGTTTAGGGATTCGCTCATCATGTCAGGAGCTTCCTCTTGGTTTTCACTACTGTCAGTCATACAAGTGCCAGCTCGAGACTCAGGAATACCATCACACTCAGATGTAGAAGGATTCTTCATTTCCTCAAAGAATTCCAAAAGATTTGTCAGGCAAGATTTCCCCAGAATCTCCTGCACTGTAAATTCTATCTGTCATATCAATTTTTGTGTGATTTTATTCTCTTATATATTGCCTGAAATCTGATTTTTATAACTCACTTTATGTAAAGCACTTTGAACTGCCTTATGTTTGAAAAGTGTTATACAAATAAACTTGTTTGCTTGCGTAAGGAAACCATGCTGACTGACCTACTTTATCATGTGTCTCCAAGTACTGGAGAGCTCATCCTTAATAATAGACTTCAACATCTTCCCAGCCACTGAAGTCAGGCTAACTGGCCTATAATTTTCTTTCTTCTGCCTCCCTTCCTTCTTAAAGAGTGGAGTGACATATGCAATTTTCCAGTCCCAGATATATCCCAGAATTTATTGATTCTTGAAAGATCATTGTTAATGCCTCCACAATCTCTTCAGTTACAGAAGCTCTTTCAAAACTTTGGGGTGTAGTCCATCTGGGCCAGTGACTTATCTACCTTCAGACCTTTCAGATCCCCAAACACCTTCTCCTTTGTAATAACAACTACAATCACCTCTGCCCCCTGAGACTCTCAAGTTGCTGGCATACTGCTAGTGTCTTCCACAGTGAAGAAAGACACAAAATACTTATTAAGTTTGTCCACCATTGTTTTTCCCCCATTACTTCCTCTCCACATCATATTCCAGTGGTCCAATATTCACTCTCACCTCTCTTTTACTCTATAAATCTGAAAAATCTTTTGGTGTCCTCTTTTGTGTTATTGGCTAGCTTCCCTTGATATTTCATCTTTTCTCTCCTTACATTTTCTTAGTTCCCTTCTGTTGGTTTTTGAAAGCTTCCCAGTGCTCTAACTTCCTACTAATTGTTGCTATTTATACCAGCAATGAGTAGGAAGTTAGAAATCGGGCATTTTACATGCCCTTTCTTTTGCTTTTATGTTGTCTTTGACTTCCTTTGTCAGCCACAGTTACAACATCTTCCCTTTAGAATACTTCTTCATCATTGAGACATATCTATCCTGCACCTTCCATATTGCCATATACTACACTGAGATTCATTTTCTTGCAGGCCTTCACACTCAAACAAAGAAATACAATAGAACCAATGAAAACCTACATGCAAATAAAGACTGATAAGCAACCAATCTGCAAAGGAATTCAAACAGTGCAAATACAATAAATAAATAATGCAAACATAATACATACATACTGAGAATACGAGTCCAATGTTCAGGGATCATTTCGGTGTTGTGGCGAATGAAGTTGTCCACGCTGGTTCAGGAGCCTGATGGATGTAGTGTACGAATTGTTCCTGAACCTGGTGGTGTGGGACCTAAGGCTCCTGCACCTCCTTCCCAAAGGCTACAATGAGAAGAGAGCATGGCCTGATGTTGGGGATCCTTGATGATGGATGCTGCTTTCTTGAGGCAATGCTCCTTGTAGACGTGCTCACTGATGCAGAAGGCTTTGCCTGTGATGGACTTGGCTGCATCTGCCACTTTATGTAGACTTTTCCATACTTGGATTTACTTTCTTTCGTATGTGAAAGAAAGTAAATGTTTTACTGAAGGTTTTCAATTTTTAGACGGCCGCTGAGCAGAAACTGTTTCCAATATTCAACCCAGATAACAAAAAGCCTTTATGATCCAATGAGATATTGGGATGTGGGCACTTCTGTGCTAAACCAATTTCTCAAACTTTGCAAAGTTTGCTCATTACAGTGCATACTCCAATGGAACATCAGAGTGAACGAGACCCAAGGTTGATCCATGTTATCGATTCACTTTAATCTAATAACAAACTTTAACCAATTAAGTAACATTTTTAAAAATACAGTAAAACAAGTTCCCATCCAAATCAAAAATAAAGGAAAATTCAAGCACTGAGTTATTGTTATTGTACCTAGAACATAGAAAACTACGGCGCAGTACAGGCGCTATGTGCAACCTTTTAACTTACTCTAAGATTAATCTAACCATTCCCTTCCAGATGGTCCAATCTAAGAATTTCTTAAATGGCCCAAATGTATCTTCCACTACTACCACCCCAGCAGCACGTTCCACACACCACAACATTCTCTTTAAAGCTGTACCTCTAACATCCCCAATTTACTTTCCTCCATTCACCTTAGAATTCTTCCCTCGTGTATTAGCCATTTCCACCCCAGGAGAAAAGCCTCTTAAATGAACTGAAAAGAATCAGGAGATGTGGAAAAATGTCATAATGGGGCATTGGGAACGGACCCAAATGCAAGACACAGACACTGAAGTACAAGGAACAGGACTTGACTAGAGTAGGGACGTGACAGGATACAGACAAGGAGCAGGGACAAGAACGCAGACTAGGGCTTGGACCCCGAGCCAGAGACTGGACAAGGACCCAGAACCTGGGTCTTGCCTTGGGCTCAGGCCCCAGAACTAGGCAAGGACATGACATGACTGCAGGACTGGAGGCTGGGGTCTGGAGGCTTGAGCTTGGAGACAGGCTCGGGGTCTGGAGGCTTGAGCTTGGAGACAGGCTCGGGGTCTGGAGGCTTGCAGGCTGGGATCTTGGTCTTGAGGCGGAGGCTTGGGTGTGGACTCTGAGCTGGAGACTGGGCAAGGATCCAGAACCTGGGACTCGGGCTCGGACTCCAGAACTAGGCAAGGACAAGACGAGGCTACAGGACTGGACATGGCTTGAGTGAGGAGCTCCTGGGTAGGGCAAGATACAAGAATAGGTAAAGGCACATGGACAGGA
This sequence comes from Mobula hypostoma, assembly GCF_963921235.1. Lineage (NCBI taxonomy): Eukaryota > Metazoa > Chordata > Chondrichthyes > Myliobatiformes > Myliobatidae > Mobula > Mobula hypostoma. The sequence continues at coordinate 28,196,405 of NC_086115.1, read as the reverse complement.
CTCGGATAGGACTGGACTAGGCACAGACTGGACAAGGGCCTTCATGAGCACAGAGCCTTGGACTAGACAAGACAGGAGCACGAAACACAGAGCTGGGACCCCTCCTTGGTAACAGGACGTAGGGCTGGGACTCACACACATAACACAGAGCCGGGACCCCTCCCTGGGAACAGGACGTAGGGCCAGGACTCATACACAGAACACTGGACATGAAGAGACAGATCCCAACACAAGGACGGACCCAACTAGCGAAGGCGTGGACACAGAGAGACAATTCCATGCAACGAGAGACAGTTCCTTATCTTGACCTAACAAGGCTCTGGTCTTGCTCTGGCAGTAAAACTTCAGTGATACAGGCAGGATATACAGGTGGGGAATCCAGGCTAGGTGAGCAGGCAGAGGGGAGAAAAGACAGGGAGGGGAACAGAACAGTCCAGCAGGGAATCGCTGGTTTGCAGAGGTATTTATGTCTCAGCCCCAAAACAAGAAACATGTGCCCACTACAGAAACTGGGGAAAACCAGAAACCCCGGAACAAGGAACCATGGACCGGGCCGTGAACCAGAGCACAGACCTCACGGACTGGACTATGACAATAAAAGGTAGGACAAGATGATGAAAATAATGCTGGAGAGGTAGCAATGGGGGACAAAGAAATGGCAGATGAACTAAATAAGTATTTTGCTTCAGTCTTCACTGTGGAAGACACAAGCAGTGTGCCAGCAAGTTGAGAGTGTCAGAGGCAGAAGTGAGTGTAGTTGCTAATACTAAGGAGAAGGTCCTTAAGAAGCTGAAAGGTCTGAAGGTAGATAAAGTTATCTGGACCAGATGGATTACAGCCAGGGTTCTGAAAGAGGTAGCTGAAGAGACTGGGGAGGCATTTGTAATGATCTTTCAGGAATCACTAGATTCTGGAATGGTTCCAGAAGACTAGAAAATTGGAATTGTCACTCCACTCTTTAAGAAGGGAGGGAGGCAGCAGAAAGGAAATTATAGGTCACTTAACCTGACTTCAGTGGTTGAGAAAATGCCGAAGTCTATTATTAAGGATGAGGATTCAACGTACTTGAAGGTGCATATTAAAATAGGCCAAAATCAGTATGGTTTTCTTAAGGGGAAATCTTGCCTGACAAATCTGTTGGAAGTTTTTGATGAAGTAACAGGCAGAACAGACAAAGGAGACTCAGTGGATGTTGTCTATTTGGATTTTCAGAAAGGCTTTGATAAGGAGGTGCAAAGGAGGCTGCTTAACAAGATAAAAGCCAATGGCATTACAGGAAAGATACTAGTATGGATAGAAGACTGGCTGACTGGCAAGAGTCAAAGTATCAGAATACAGGGGGCCTATTTAGCTGCTGATGACTAGGGATGTTCCACAGGGATTGTTATTTGGACCGCTTCGTTTCTTATTTTATGTCGATGATTTGGGTGACGGAATTACTGGCTTTGTTGCTAAGTTTGCAGACAATATGAAGATAGATGGAGGGGCAGGTGCTGTTGAGGAAGCGGGGAGTCTGCAGAAGGACTTGGGCAGATCAGGAGAATGGGCAAAGAAGTGGCAGATGGAATATAGAGTAGGGAAGTGTATAGTCATGAAATTTTGTAGAAGGAACAAGGAAGTAGACAATTTTCTAAATGAGGAGAAAATTCAAAAATCCGAGGTGTAAAGGGACTTGGGGTTCCTTGTGCAGGATTCCCTGATATTAGAAGGAATTCCTCTTGCCAGAGGTTGGTAAATCTGTGGAATTCATTGCCAAGGACGCCTGTGCAAGTCAAGTCATTGAGTATATTTAAAACAGATGCTGACCGGTTCTTGGTTAGTCAGGGCATCAAAGGTTACAGGGAGAAGGCAGGAAAATTGGGTGGGAGGAATAATGAATCAGATTTAATGGCCCATGGTCCTGTCAACTCCTATGTCTTACGGTCTTATGAAACATGATCAAGGCACCCCATTATCTACCCCGGCTCCTACCTCTTGTGTTTACCTTCCGTTACTCTGATGAAAGAAATTAAAGTGAATTGCACTACTAAAGTAGAGCCCTTCACTTTGGGATGCAGAAGGAAAATCCAGTCAAGATGATCAAGGCTGTGTCCTTATGTGAAGAGTTAATCCTGGAATTCCAGAGTGCCATTAGGGAATGTTGCAGATCAGATACTTCCACTCTCCCCACAGCAAAAGGAAGAACTGGAAACAATATGAAAAGCATCAAATTGGTTCTTCAGTTAAGCCAGGACCTCCAAATTATCTTTGAGCTATGATACATTTTACAGCAGGATGCAACTTTATTGATGGTAATTCTTTGCAATGTTGGCTGCTATTAAATGCTCATAAAGAAATCATTTTATCCCTGAATATTACTGATTCATAAGAGAGATTTGAAATGTGCACCGAGTTTTCAGCAGGTAACGGAGCTCCTCTTTGACCTGACAAGAACTTCTTTTAATTTTAAAATATAGTGTTTACTGATAAAAACTGTAGATATGAAATAAATGCAGGATATGGCTCTAAGTCATTAGTGTTCTCTGTTCAAAATATTATGTGCTGTCAAGTTGAAGCATTGTATATCCATAGCACCAATGACCATAACCAGTCAGGTGGTCTCTTTGAACAAAACACTCCATATGTAACTTTTGGAGCTGTGTACACAGTACCCAACAAGGAGTGAAGGGGTGTCCGTGGTTGGTTAGCACCTCTTGTGAAATGGCTTATCTCGTCCATTCTGAGGCAGCTCTCTCATCTTTGGTCGCCACTGGGCACTCCGCTCACCTGTGGCTCCATGTAGCTGTGCATATGCTACAGCAGCCACACCCTGGTACCCTGCATCAACAGGTGGGCTGAACTAAGTGATGATAGCCAGTGGGTCTCATATCCAGATGAGGTGTGGACACGCCTGTCCTAGCATGTGAGGTGAGCTCCAGTAGACTGGGTGGATGAGACCAACAGTTAGATCCAATGGCCGGGAAGGCAGTTCTGCAACACCTTTTGGAGAGCCAAGGGCATGTCAAGACACTGAAGAAGTGATAGTCATCCATTGCTACCAAGGAAGACCCCAGTGGTGATGACTACTCATACCACTGGACCTGAACCTCCGAGGTTGAGAGAGAGTGGAACTGCCCAGTGCAACAGTTTTTCCACTTTGAAAACTCTCCACACAGGTTTCTTCGTGCGTTTCATGGCTTCTGGAAGAAATGTACAAATCTAACTGTCACCACTGGACCAATCATACACAGTACCCATTTTCTCAGTGTTCAGTGACAGTAGAACCTTAGATCGCCACCATTCTCTACTAGACCTTTGCAGTGGCTGCACCAAGCTTTAATGCATCCCTCAGCACTTTCTCCTGCAGCCTGGAATTTGCCTGTTGGTGACATTCAGTTACAGACATCTCATTGTGCAGAAAGGCCAACAAATTTCGGGCAGACTGAAGTGGATCTTTCACTGAGCTGATAATCTTTCAGCTCCATTTTCTGTTTGTCTCAGTATGAGTTCATGAGGACAGTACATAGCTCATCAGCTGAATAACAAAAGCTGAAAGCAAAGAAGGAAGCAAACTAATCTCCTACATGCTTAGTTGTTATTCACTTCACTTAAGCAGACATTTTTAATGCTACTGGTGTGTTGACAGTCAAAGTTCAAAGTTCAAAATTCAAAATCCAAAGTACATCTATTATCAAAGTACATACAGTATATGTCACCATATATGAGATGAAGAGTCCTTGATAGTGAATCCATAGGTTGTGGGAACATTTCAATGATGGGGCAAGTGAAACTGAGTGAATTTATCCCTTTTGGTTCAAGAACCTGATGGTTGAGGAGTAGTAACTGTTCCTGAACCAGGAGGTGAGAGTCATGAGAATCCTGTAGCTTCTCCTGATGGCAGCTGTGAGAAGAGATCATGACCTGTGTGGTGGGAGTCCTTGATGATGGATGCTGCTTTCCTGCAACAATGCTCCGTGTAGATGTGCTCCACAGTGGGAGGGATTTAACGGTGACGTCCACTACTTTTTGTAGGATTTTCCGTTCAAGCGCATTGGTGTTTCCACACCAGGCTATGATGCAGCCAGTCATTATACCCTCCACCACACATCAGGAGTGCGTCAAAATTTTAGATGTCATACCAAATCTGCTTTCTTCATAATTGCACTTATGAAGAAAGCAGGTTTCGGGTCAGAACAGGTCCCCTGAAATGATAACACCAAGGAATCTGAAGTTGCTGATGCTCTCCATCTCTGATCCCCGATGAGGACTGGCTCATGGACCTCAGCTTCCTCCTCCTGTTGTCAATAATCAGGGTCTTGTTGACATTGAGTGAGAGGTTGTTGTTATGGAACCACTCAGCCAGATTTTTAATCTCCCTCCTAAATGCTGATTCATCATCATCTTTGATTCGACTAACAACAGTGGTGTCGTCAGCAAACTTGAATATAGCAATGGAGCTGCGTTTAGCCACACAGTCGAATGTGTAAAGCGAGTAGAGCAGGGGGCTAAGCACACAGCCTTGTGTGCACCTGTGCTGATGGAGATTGTGGAGGAGAGGTTGTTGCCGTTCTGAACGGACCGGGGTCTGTAAGTGAGCAAAATGCAGGATCCAAATGCACAAGGAGGTATTGGGGCTTATTGACTAGTTTTGAGGGGGTGATGGTATTGGATACCGAGCTGGAATCGATAAACAGCAATCTGATGTATGCACCTTTGCTGTCCAGATGTTCCAGGTTTAAGTGAAGAGCCAACGAGATAGCGCCTGCTGTGGACCTGTTGTGCCAGTAAGCAAATTGGAGTGGATTAAAGTCGCTTCTCAGGCACCAGTTGATATGTTTCTTCAGTAACCTCTCAATGCTCTTCATCACTGTGGGTGTAAGTGCTACTGAACGATAGTTACCTCCTTCCTCTCAGGCATTGGTATAATTTAAGCCTGAAGCAGGTGGGTACGTCAGATTGCTGAAGCAAGAGGATAACAATATCAGTGAACACTCCAGCCAGTTGATCAGCACAAGTCTTTAGTACTCAGCCAGGCACCCAGACTGGGCCAGAAACTTTCCGTGGGTTCACCCTCCTGAAGGATGTTCTCACGTTGGCCTCACAGACTGAAATCACAGGGACATCAGGTGCTGTGAGAGTTCATGATGGTTCCTTCATGTTTTGGCATTTCCTCATTCCTGGTTCCACATCTGAGAATCTCCTCTGGTATAGAAGGTACTTGCAAAGATCCAATTGCTTACCATCTCGCTCTCTTTAGGACAGGGGCTCCCAACCTTTTTTATGTCATGGACCAAGCAAGGGGTCATGAACCATAGGCTGGGATCCCTTGCTCTAGGGAAACAATTTCCCAGTTAAAGCAGTCAATTTTAACTGAAAATTTGATGGCTTCACCTGCTTTGGTCCTCACCACTCTCTTTTATTTGCTTTCCAAATCTCCCCATCCCTTTTCTTCCTGCCTCATGCCTTCTATTTCATCATTACATTGCCCTTTTCCTACATCATTATCTCTCTCTCTCCCTCTCTCCCTCTCTCCCCCCCCTCTCTCTGTATCTCTGTCCCTTTCTCACTCTCTTTCTTTCTCTGTCTATCTCTATCTATCTATCTTTCTATCTCCCTCTCTATCTCTATTTCTATCTCTCTATCTCTATCTCTATCTCTACCTGTGTCTCTCTCCCCGGGACTGTGGGGACAGTTCTTTTGAGAATCCTTGACCATTTCAGAATGTTGCAGCACTGCAAGGATCTAGGAGCTGCCTGACTTTGCTCTCTGCTCCCTCCAAGAGTACACGTACTATTGTGGGAACCCTGCTGATAATACTGGACAATGTTATGTTTTGTCACCCAAGTTCCTCGCCTTACCGGGGATGGCCCAATTTACAGTGTGCCAGAGCTACACCTAGTAATGCGTCAGACCATGAGAAAGAAGGGTGAACTCCTTTACACTCAGCAATGACAACCTATATTTCTGAAACTCCAAGGTGTTACACAGAAACTTCACTCCAAATGTTTTCTTTCTGGTTGGTTGTCTCTGCTGGCAGGCTGCGTCAAGGAAATTGATCTTTCCTGACGGAGGGCCCTGCATTCCAGATAGAAATACATGACCTTTTGAAGTTTTATCATCCAAATGGCCATGCTTTGCATTTCAAAGGAGGAGCAAAGTCATTGAAGCTTATTGTTCAGAGCACCTATAGGGCTCCATTTTACGTAGCAGCAAATATTAAGTAGCCGCACGCCCCCTCACATCTCTTCTCTTTCATCTCCAGCTCCTGCACAAGATAAAAATTATTCATTTATCAGTTGGACAGATGTGAACTTAAGTGAGAAAATGTTCAGAGAATTTCTTTATCCTTATAGCATTAGCAACGATAAAAATAGCTTCCTTTCTGTTGCTGTATGAGGATAAAAAGTGGGTTTGTTTCCACAGTTATTTGATGGTCTTAGTCGCCTTCAAAGATAGAAATAGCATCACATGTACAGAATCCACGCAAGGCTAATGTCATGTTTTGCTCAGGATGCCTTGGAGCTTTACGGTCAATTTCAGACATACAGTATCATTCTTAGTTTTAGACTTCTCTGTATCGCCACTCATCAATTGCACCACAATGGACTTGTTGAATCATTCAGCATGGCATAGAAAGAGGTAGCTCATCGCTTCAGACTTGCTCCATCTCTTGTTTGCTCAGCAGAAGACAAGCAGGCTGCTGCAGCGTTCATGGACTCGGGGTCTTGGACAATATTTATCTTGTGTGACTGTATTTCACTGATACTTTATCTGTGTTTGCGACCTTATATGTGCTAGATTGTGCCTTGTGCTGCATGTGACTTCATAGACTCTTGATTAATCAGAGTGTCAAAGGTTACGAGAAGAAGGCAGGAGAATAGGGTTGAGAGGGATAATAAATCAGCCATGATGGAATAGCAGAGCAGACTCGATGGGCTGAATGGCCTAATTCTGCTCCTATGTCTTATGGTGTCTGAGGATAGTTATATGAGCAAACGTGTTTATATGTTGTCATTCTGACCTACAATGAAGAAGGCACAAGAGCCTCAGGACCTATACCACCAGGTTCAGGAAGATAGGTTGAGCAAGCTAGGGCTTTTCTCTTTGGAGAGAAAGAGGATCGGAGGTGGGATGTGATAGAGATGTACAAGATGATAAGAGGCTTAGACTGAATGGACAGGCAGAGACTTTTCACAGGGTGGAGATAACTCATACAGGTGGACATAAATTTAAGGTGTTGGGAGGAAAGTATAGGGGCATGTCAGCGGCAGGTTTTTTACACAGAGAGTGGTAGGTGCATGTAACATCTGCCGGGGTAGGGGTAGAGGCAGATACATTAGGAACATTTAAGACACTCTTTAATAGGCACATGGATGATAGAAAAGTAGATTTTCACGTAGGAGTGAAAAGTTAGATTGATCTGGGAGTAGGTTAAAGGGCTGGCACAGTGTGGGCTGAAGGGCCTGGACTGTGCTATGTTCTGTGTCCTATAAAACAATTCAACTTTGTCCAGCCTTTCCTTACACTTAATACTTTACAAACCAGATACCATGTACACCCTCACTAAAACCTCCACATCCTTCCTATCAGGCAATGGCCAGAAATGTATACAACACCAAAGCTGCCCTCACTGAAGGTTTATACAGCCACAGCCTGACTTGGCAACTTTCGTACTCAATGCCCTGACCAATGAAGGCAAGGCGATGGCACCCATCTCCCCACCTACTAAGAACAACCTTATTAATAAGACTGAAGGAAGCTGCATTCAGGATAGAAGGTGTCATTGTACCTTAAATCAGAGAGTTACAGGAAGGTGACAGCATGGAAGTTAATTGAAATCAGAATTAATTGAGAATCCAGAAATATTTTCCTTTTCTGGAAGCACTCAGCAGGTAGGGCAGCATTTGGAAAGCAAAACAGAGCTAACATTCAAATCGAAAGCTTTCATCAAACTGGAAAAATGAGTAAAAAGGATTCAAATTGAAAAGAGGATAAGGAATAGATCAAATAAGGGGAATATTCACACAGTTTCCTCTTTCTGATTACACTGACCTGCTGGATCTTCCTTTCGGCCTCCATGGTTTGTAAAAGCACTGAACGATATTTCACAGTCTCTCTCTCTCTCCCTCTCTCTCTCTCTCTCTCTCTCTCTCTTTCTCTCTCCCTCTCTCTCCCTCTCCTTCTCTCTCTCCCACTTTCCTCATCCATCAATCAGTCAGACAGATTTGTAAATAATCTATTGCAATGAGCTTCCAGGCCTCAGTCAGTCTGAAACAATCAACTTGTCGTATCCATCCCCCTGCACCTTAGTGCAACTTAAAACAAACCACCTTTTCTTACCTGATGAGTCACGGTGAAGGGTCTTGGCCTAAAATGTTGACTGTTTATTCCTCTCCATTGATACTGCCTGATCTGCTGTGTTCCTCCAGTATTTTGAATCAGAATCAGAATTAGAATCACAATAATAAGAAAAACCATAATTTACAAAAGATATATATATAATTAAAAAAGAGAGCAAAATAAGAACAAAAAATAGTGAGGTAGTGTACATGAGTTTATTGTCCATTCAGAAAACTGATGGCAGAGGGGAAGAAGCGTTTCCTAAAACACTGAGCGTGTGTCTTCAGACTCCTTTACCTTCTCCTTGATGGTAGCAATGAGAAGAGGGCATGTCCTGGGTGATGGGTCCTTAATGACGGATGCTACATTTCGAGGCATCGCCTTTTGAAGATGTCCTCGATGCTGAGGAGCCTGATGCCCCTGATGGAGCTGGCTGGGTTTGCAACGCTCTGCAGTTTTTTTCTGATCCTCTGCCGTGACCCCTCCAGATCAGATGGTGATGCAACCAGTCTGAAAGCTCGCCACGGTACATTTGTAGAATGTTGCGAGTCTCATTGGTGACATGACAAATCTCCTCAAATATAGCCACTGTTGTGTCTGCATTGTAATTGTTTCAATATGATGTGCCAAGGATAGATAGGTCTTCAGAGATGTTGACACCCAAGAACTTGGATTACTCTGGATTTCTAGCAACTGCAGAATCTCTTGTGTTCTCACTCTACCAGTTCAGGTGAAAGATGTTTGGCCTGAAGCAATAATTCTGCTTCTCTTTCAGATGAGGTTTCCTGAGGCCTTGTTGCTACTAATGGCCTCCTTCCCTTTGGGAGAAAGCTCTCCGGTTCATGCTCCCTAGTCAATTCTGGGTCATCACACAACACCCATTCCAGCATTGCTGTTCCTCTAGTAGGCTCAACCACAATTTAAAAATCCATCTTGCAGGCATTCTACAAATTCTCCAGCACCAATGAGTTTTTCCGAATCTCTCTGCAGTTTAAAATCCCCCATGTCTATCACAACATTGCCCTTTTTACATGTCTTTTCTACCTCCCATTATCATTTGTAGCTCACATCCTAGCCGCTATTCGGAGGCCTGTTTATTACTCTCATCAGGGTCTTTTTACCCTTGCTGGTTCTTAACTCTACCCACAAGGATTCCACATTTTTTGATCCTATGTCACCTCTTTCTAAGGATTTGATTTTACTTTTTACCAAACAGAACCACCCCACCCCCTTTTGCCCATCTTCCTGTCCTTTCAATACAATGGGCATCCTTGGATGTTAAGCTTCCAATTATGATCTTCTTTCAGCCATGGCTCAGTGATGCCCACAACTTCATACCTGCCAATCTCTGTGGTATATCATCTACCTTATTCTGTGTACTGCGTGCATTCAAATATAAAATCTTCAGTCCTGTATTAATCACCCTTTTTGATTTTGGCACATTACATTGTAACTCATACCACTCACTGCAATTTTGCCCTGTCATCTGCCTGTCCTTCCTCACAGCCTCACAACACACTGCATCTAGTTGCATACCAACTGCCCCATCCTCAGCCCTATCACCCTGTTTCCCATCCTCTTGCCAAATTAATTTAAACCCTCCTCAGCAGCTGTAGCAAACCTACCCACAAGGATATTGTTCTCTCTCGGGTTCAGGTAGAACCCATCTTTTATTCACAGGTCATACCCAGTCCCAATGATCCAGAAATCTGAAACCCTGACAGTACAGGTCTTACCATGACATTAAAAACTACAAGAGTGAGACATAACAGTGAAAAGCATTGTGTGGATTGCAGACCCACTTAAACAAAGGGAGCAGTATTTATTTTTAAAAGTAACAGAGATCAAAGTAAATTGAATATTTTGAGATCAAAAAGATTTATTCCCTAAGCAAAAATATGCAATTTAGCTTATACAATATGACATTCGAGAAAATTATGAACAGAATAATTCTGGAAAAAGTTATTTTTATGGAAATGTGTATGTCATGCTAAGACTGCAGTAAGTACACACAGTGAGAAATAGAAGACATCAAAGAGTTCTCCAATCTTACCTAGCTTTAAAAAGTTTCAAACCTTGGACCTAATATTACCATTTTAAGATCGATTTCTCTAAACTGTAGGGAGCAATAAATAAACTAAATCCTTACTCAGATTCTGAAACTAGAAAGGTAGGTCTGCACTCCAAACAAAATCCTTTTCCAGTTTTTTTATTAATTTTCAAAATTTTAAACATAACAATAATATTGATAAACAGAGAATGGGATTACATTATTGATAGCTAACACTTGCAAATATAAAATTGCTGATAGTACAAGTATGTTAGATCTCCCCAACTCTAAATATAATTGAACATGGTAAAAGCTAAATGGAAAAAAAACACTAAAAAAAAACCCAAACTAGAAAAGAGAAAAAACACTAAATTAAGCTAAGCAAAGCTAGACTAAACTAAACAAAACTAAAACAAAGTCGGGTAACATATTACATTGGATACAATCATCAGTGTCGTTAACTCCACTCCTCTATCCGTATATTTTTCAAAAAGGTCAAACTACATCATATGAAAGTGTTGAATAAATGGTCTCCAAGTTTCTTCAAATTTAACCGAAGGATCAAAAGTGCCACTTCAGGTATATCTGATAAAATTAAGACTGAATAGGAAAGGGAACTTCAACTTCATTTACCTACAGAAAAATGGGGGAAAAAATTTCAATTAGTTAATCTGTCCTCTTTTGTGCTAAACATATTGATGCAATTGAAGATGGTACATAGGGCTCATATGTCTAAAAGATAAATTAGCTTGTTTTTATTCTCATATAAGCCCTATTTGTGATAGACGTCATTCTGAAGTTGCTTCCTTGGCTCATATGTTCTGGTCTTGCCCTTTTTTGGATAAGTATTGGAAAGATATCTTTGATATTATTTCTACAGTTTTGTGTATTGATTTACAACCTCACCCTATTACTGCAATTTTTGGGTTACCAATGATGGAAGATAATTACTTCTCCCCTTCAGCCTGCCGGATGATTGCATTCCTTACATTAATGGCTAGAAGATCTATCTTATTGAATTGGAAAGAGGTCAATCCTCCTACTACATTTCAATAGTTTTCTCAAACTATATCTTGCTTAAATTTAGAGAAAATCAGAACTCCAAACAAAATCCACCATCATGGAATTTTTAAAAAGAATAAAACTTCAAAGGTTGGAATCTGAAACACAAACAGAAATGCTGGAAATACTCAACCACTCAAGCAGCATCCATGGAAAGAGAATCCAGTTAACCTTTCAGGTCAGGGACTCCTTCTTAGAACTGGGGAACACTCAAGGTGTTCTTTTTTACATATCAAAATGAAGGTTATTCATAATTTTAAGAAAATACAAAAGTAAGCTGGCAAATTCCTTTCATTCTTATATTCTTTGTCAATGTGTTACGTGGTTGTTCGTAATATTATTTAAAACCAATAGCACTATTGCTACTCATGTGACCCACTTGGGGCGGTACACTGCTAGAATAACTGAGGGGTTTCTGGACCCAACTCAACCCCTCTCTGGCCAGTAACAGGAAAACGCTACACTGTGGCCCTTCCCAACTGATTCCTTGCAGCGGCTGCATCAAGTTTCACTGTGTTTTGGTTTTTCGTAACAGAGCCAGGACAGGAAGTGAGGTGTAAAACTAAAAACATCAGGAAGACTGGTTAAGACAGATCGGGTGATGGGGAGAAAAGTACTGACCATTAGTAGGGCAAAGAGCATCAGCATGATAATGGGAAACAATGAGAAAGGAGTTCTCCCGAAGTTAAAAAAAACTCAATGTTCATTCCAGAGGATTCAAAGTGTCCAGAAGATGATGTTCACAGCAGGCCAGGCAGCATCTCTAGGAAGAGGTGCAGTCAATCTTCCTAGAGATGCTGCCTGGCCTGCTGCGTTCACCAGCAACTTTTATGTGTGTTGCTTGAATTTCCAGCATCTGCAGAATTCCTGTTGTTTGCAGAAGATGATGTTCCTTTAGTTTACAATGGATGTCACTGGTGGAAGGGTTATTTTGGACCTAGTGGAAAGTATTGCAGAGGATGTCAAAATGAACCTATCATCAGTTACAGAGTCATACTGTAGAATTACACAACCCAGAAACAGTTAATTTTGCCCAATCCTTCCATGCAGATCAGTTCTTTTCTGAGCTAGTCCAATTTGCCTGCATTTACCCATATCTTTGCAAACCTTTCCTATCCATGTGGCATCCAAGTGTCTTTCAAATGTTGCAATTGCTACCCCTCTACCACCTGCTCTGCCAGCTCTTTTGCATATACTCACCACTGTGTGAAAGACTTGCCCCTCAGATCTCCTTTAAAGATTTCCCTTTTCACCTTAAACCTCAAGCTTTTGACTTCAAACATGATTGTCGTTATATACCCTATCTGTGGCCCTCATAGTTTTCTAAACCAGTATCGGATCATTCCTCAGCCTTCTGCACTCAAGGGGAAAAATCCTACTCTGTCGAATCTCTCCTTACAACTCTTGCCCTTCAGTCCCTGCAATATACTTGCGAATCTTTTCTGCATCTTCCCCAGATTAATACTCTAGCTGTGATCTAATCTGCTGTATGTAACATGACATTGCAACCCTTGCACCCATACCACAGCAGATGAAACAAGCTTGCTATGGTCTTTGTTTTACCACCCTGTCAACATGTGTTGTCACATTCAGGAAACTATGTACTTGTGCCCCCAGATACCCGTTCCACAATACCCCCCATAACACTGGCATTTACTGTGTATATTTTAACATCACCTTGCCCTTGTCTGAGTTAAAATTCATCTGCCATTCCTCAGCCCACTTTCCCAATAACATAGAAAGCAGAACATACTACATAATACACTTTTGCTGCATATTGGGTGTTAGTCTTTCTATTTTTCTTAACTGGGTTCTTTCAGGTTTCTTGCTTTGAGGCTGCCTGTAAGCAGACAAATCTCAAGGTTGTATAATTTATCTAGACAGTACTTTGATAATAAATATACTTTGAATCTTTGAATCTTTAAGAGCAATACAAGAGCAGAATCTTCACGATGCCTTTGCCGACCATGATGCCAAATTAAACTAATCCTGTCTATCTGCACACGATCTATATCCCTCCATTTCCAGCATATTTATGTCCTTATCCAAAAGCTTCTTAAATGCCACTATCATATCCACTTCTACTACTACCCCTGGCAGTGCATTCCAGGCACCTACCACTTTCTGTATAAAAGCTTGCCCCACGTTCCTCTTCTTGCCTTTAAGTTATGTCCACTGGTATTTAACAATTTAATCCTGCAAAGGAGACTCAGACTGTCTCACAATTTTATAGAAGTTCCTCAAGGTCTCGTTGTGGACCTTCATTGTCGGAGGTCAATGTTGTTCAGCATGCCAGATTGGTGGTCGATATTAGATTTTGCAGATGACTCTTTCCCTCTTGAACTTCAACGAATTCAGTGAATCTCAGCTGCCAAACTTCTGATGGTGGGATGACCTTGGTACTAGTGTGGAGGTGATATAGGATAAATGGATCCCCATTTGTCTTGCTGATTAACTCCATTTCATTGAGAAATTTATTGAAGGCTGGCGAGCCCTCCGTTAGCCAGGGTTGACCATGGATGTTGTGATCGTGGCTCTCTAGATACGCAAGCCTGGCAGTACAATATGGGGAGCAAGCTGTTGCCCATGTAGCAAGTTCCCTTCTCCACACATCTGATAAACCCAAAGGAACAGGCAGAGACCGATACAGTTTGAAACCAGCAACGTCACAGGAGTTGCCAGTCAGCATTGAACTTTATTACTTTATTGTCGCCAAACAATTGATACTAGAACGTACAATCATCACAACGATATTTGATTCTGCGCTTTCCGCTCCCTGGAGTACAAATCGATAGTAAATATGAATAATTTAAATTATAAATCATAAATAGAAAATAGAAAAGGGAAAGTAAGGTAGCGCAAAAAAACCAAGAAGCAGGTCCAGATATTTGGAGGGTATGGCCCAGATCCGGGTCAGGATCCGTTCAGCAGTCTTATCACAGTTGGAAAGAAGCTGTTCCCAAATCTGGCCGTACAAGTCTTCAAGCTCCTGAGCCTTCTCCCGGAGGGAAGAGGGACGAAAAGTGTGTTGGCTGGGTGAGTCATGTCCTTGATTATCCTGGCAGCACTGCTCCAACAGCGTCCGGTGTGAAGTGAGTCCAATGACGGAAGATTGGTTTGTGTGATGTGCTGGGCTGTGTTCACGATCTTCTGCAGCTTCTTCCAGTCTTGGACAAGACAACTTCCATACCAGGTTGTGATGCACCCTAGAAGAATGCTTTCTACGGTGCATCTATAAAAATTAGTGAGGGTTTTAGGGGACAGGCCAAATTTCTTTAGTTTTCTCAGGAAGTAAAGACACTGGTGGGCCTCCTTGGCAGTGGGCTCTGCTTGGTTGGACCAAGTCAGGTCATTTGCGATATTGACCCCGAGGAAGTTGAAGCTTTTGACCTGTTCCACTTGCGCACCACCGATGTAAATGGGGTTGTGCGGTCCGCTACTCCTCCTGAAGTCAACAACCAATTCCTTCGTCTTGCTGACATTGAGGGATAGGTTATTGTCTTCGCACCATGCCACCAGGTTCTTAATTTCTTCTCTGTACCCAAACTCATCATTACCCGAGATACGGCCTACAATTGTGGTGTCATCAGCAAACTTATATATTGAGTTTGATGGAAACTTGGCTACACAATCATGGGTGTACAGTGAGTGCAGCAGGGGGCTGAGTACACAGCCTTGTGGGGCACCGGTGCTCAGAGTGATTGTAGAGGAGAGCTTGTCCCCTATTTTTACAGCCTGTGTCCTGTCTGTGAGGAAGTTGAAGATCCAGCTGCAGATCTGAGTGCTAAGGCCCAGGTTCAACTCAATGTAGGATTACCTTAGGGAATCTAGTTCCGGACTTTTTTCCCTCAGGGTTTAGACCTGAAACCTTCCCCATGAATAAGTATAGCCACAAAGCAGTGGAGATTTGATTCAGTTTTCCTTCTCCTAGATGAGCTGCCAACCACGACTGACAAGTCCCATCTGCCTGAAGCCATTGGTTTTGAGCCAGTAATCCACCTTTGCACCTTCTTCTGTCAGTAGAAATGGTTCTGCCGGGCTTCATAGCTAAGCCACACAGAAGGCCAGGAGCTCGACTTGGTTGTCAGAGGTTATTTGAGGCACGCACCATTGGGAGCTTTTAATATGTAGTAGGAACTTGTCCCCGTTACCATCCCTGGCTATAACAAGCTCAAGGAACCAAGGTGCATCACTACAGCAAGAAAAATTTAGGAAAGAGTGGAATGGTCCATGAATCCATAAACACTAACCCACTATTCCACTTTAGCAGTATTTATTTATTTATTATGGGAACTTAGGGTAACTTTTTATGTCTTACAAAGAGCTGTTACCACTAACAACAAATTTCATGACATATGTTGAATTGACTTTATTACTTGCATCCTTCGTATACATAAGTAAAAATTTTTACATCTCTGTCTAAATGTGCAATGTGCAGTTTATAGTAATTTATAATAAATAGTATGTATAACAGGACAGACAATATAGCATAGAAATATGATTGTATCAGCATGAATTAATCAGTCTGATGGCCTGGTGGAAGAAGCTGTCCCAGAGCCTGTTGGTCCTGGCTTTTAAGCTGCAGTACTGTCTCCCAGATAGTAACAACTGGAATAGATTGTGGTTGGGGTGACTTGGGTCCTTAACGATCCTTCAGGCCCTTTTTATGCATCTGTCTCTGTAAATGTCCTGAATAGTGGGAAGTTCACATCTACAGAAGTGCTGGGCTGTCCGCACCACTCTCTGCAGAGTCCTGTGATTGAGGGAAGTACAGTTCCCATACCAGGCAGTGATGCAGCCAGTCAGGATGCCGTGAATTGTGTCCCTGTATAAAGTTCTTAGGATTTGGGGGCCCATACCAAACTTCTTCAACCGTCTGAGGTGAAAGTGGCACTGATGTGCTTTTTTCACCACACAGCCAGTAAGTATAGACCACGTGAGATCCTCGGTGATGTGTATGCCGTTAATGATTATAGACCTGATTCTGATTCTGAGCTGGTTCTGCGGCCTTCCTCGATGCCTGCTGAGATTAGCATTGTCAAGCAACCTGTGGGTTAAGCACACAGCCTGCGTGCTATCGGATAGCAGACGTGAGCTAATGGACAGCAAAGTTGAAAAGGCTGCTTCCCAGTCTTTCCTGGCTTTTGTGTGGTCAGGAAAGGTGATGTTCAGTGGTTGATGCTGCTTCAGGATATCTCTTGGAATTGACATATGATGAAATTTAGATCAATTAAGGTCCTAGATACACAGAATTCACATTGAAATTAGGGAGAAGATCTTCAGTCCGTGAGGGGTTGGCAATATCCTACTCT
Organism: Mobula hypostoma; assembly: GCF_963921235.1. Lineage (NCBI taxonomy): Eukaryota > Metazoa > Chordata > Chondrichthyes > Myliobatiformes > Myliobatidae > Mobula > Mobula hypostoma. The sequence continues at coordinate 28,179,662 of NC_086115.1, read as the reverse complement.
GTGTCAGATCGCAGGAGAATCCCTCTGTGGTTACAATTATGGCAGCTCTGAGTTCCCTGACCATGGGAGATGAGATTGTGAAGTACGAGGGGTGATTGATAAGTTTGTGGCCTAAGGTAGAAGGAGATGTGTTATACCGCTCTCATTACATGCACGTGCAGTTCAACTCTTTGAGTGATTATGCAGAAAGTTTGAAGTTAATAACTCATCTCTTTCTACCTTAGGCCACGAACTTATCAATCGCCCGCTGTGGACCACTTTCTGGAGGTCCAAGAAGTCGACTTCTACAAAGAAGGGATCCATATGCTCCACAAGCACTGGACTAAGTGTGTAAATATAGGAGGGGACTATGTTGAAAAATAAATGTGCTAAGTTTTCTAAAATTGACTTCTTCTACCTTAGGCCACGAACTTATCAATTACCCCTTGTAGTTACTATCAGGCAGAAGATACAGGAGCCTGAAGTCCCATACTGCCAGGTTCAAGGTCAGCTATTTTCTGTAAGGGAGTATTCTGGAGTTATGTGAATATAGTCTACATTAATTCAAACAAGAACCAGTATTCTGTTGTTACAAAATTGCAAGAAGAGAATTGAAGTTAAAAGTGCATCTTTGCAAATAAATAATATTGTCTGTAAGAGGTATGGTTTGCAAAATGATGCCCATGAGATATTTGCATATGCAAATGAAGAAGATAGTGCCAGCAAACAACAGAACCAAAGGTGACATCCTTCAGATAGTTCATGAAGCTACTTTTTGCTTCTTTTACTTCTTCTTCTCCTTTCAAATATGTTTCTGCAACCAAACTGTGTGTGATTGGAACCTGTGATTTACATTTTGATGGTGTGTATACCACTTTTTTTTGCACATTGGGTGCTTGTTGCTTTCTTTGAATGGGTTCCATGGTGGGATTTTTTTGTTTTCTGGCTGTTTGTGGAAAGATGAATCTCAAGGTTATACACTGTATACATACTTTGATAATAAATATACTTCGAATCTTCTAACCTTTAAATGCTAAGACAACGGGGTTATGTTAATTGACCTCATAAATCCAGGCAACTATGGGTTCATTACATTTCATTTAGGTTCACTTAATATCAGAGAATGTATACAATATAAAACCTGAAATTCAAGCTCCTCACAGACATCCATAAAACAAGAGACTCAATGAGTGAATGATAGAACATTGAAGCCCCTAAGCCCCCCTTCCCCACAAGCAGCAGCAGAAGCATTAGCCCCCCTCCCCTCCACGCGCCAGCAAAATCACTGACCCCACCCTCCTGTCACCGTGCAAGCAACAGGAGAAGCCCCCAAAGAGACCTTGATCCAGAGTCCATCAAAGCTACAGTCCATAATCCAGCACTTTGGTATCTCAGACAAGTACATTTTTGTGTTTTTCTTTTCTTTCTCTCTCTCTCTCTCTCTATCTATCTATCTATCTATCTCTCTCTCTATCTATCTATCTATCTCTCTCTCTCTCATATATATGCTGCTTATGTGCCTTTGATGCTGCTGAAAGTAAGCTTTTCATTGCACCTGTGCACACATGTACTCGTGTATATGACAATAAACTTGACTCTGACTTTGAATTTATGACTGAGGTTCCTCTCCACTCAGCTTTAGACTTACAGCGGGATAACGTCTTCCGGGGGTCTTGTGTTTCATTTTGCGCATGGCCTTTCAAAACTTATCGGTTTGCGCTGGCGGCAAGACTAGACTAGATTGTGTGCCATGGGGTGAATCAAGCACATGCATGCCAAGGACACCTGAGATCTATGAAATCCACCTTGCAGCAGGTACTGGCTACTTCTCTGACTTTGAAAAAGTTCCCAGTGGACAATAGATGGCCGTGACTGGGATGAAGAATCCACGCATGTCATGGTTAACAGTAATTTGCTGGACTTCCTTTCTTCTTGTATTTTTTACTTTCTTTTTAATTTCCTCTTTCCTTTCTTATCTTTCTTCCTTTCTTTTTCTATTATATTTCTTTCTTTGTAGCTTGGCTAGATTTCTTTAGGCTAAGTACACGCTGGTGAAAGCAATCAGAGCTGCCAGTATCAATGTTCAGTCAAGCTGCAAATGACTGTTCTTCAGCCTAGAGAGGTACTCTGTCCATTGCCAACTACAAAAAGGAATGCCCCCATCTGATGACCCCCACCTAAAAAGCTAGTTAAACAAGTTCCACTTTTAAAGACCCCTTCCATTGTCCACTTATCCAGATCACCACCAATACCCCACACTCTTTGATGTCAACAAAGAGGAGGTGAGGAAACCATCCAGGAAGCAAAAATTCAGTAAGACTGCTGGTCCTGACTCTGCCTCCACTGTCATTCTTAAACACTGCGCTGACCAGCTGGTCACAGTCTTCACAGATATTTTTGATCAGTTTCTTAAACTATGTAGTATTCCAGCAAGTTTCAAAACTCCTGCTATTATTCCAGTGCCCCAAAAATCAAAGATCACTGGACTGAATCACTAACAGGCCTGTTGAATTCACATCAAAAGAAGACTTTTGAAAGATGTAAATGTATATGGTGGATAAAGTTGATCCTTGATTCTTTTTCTCAATCATTCCAATAACATTCTTTCTTTCTTTTTCTGCCATCTTTCTTTTTCTATCTCTGCTCTATTTCCTTTTTTCTTTCTTTCTCTCTTTCTTCCCATCATGTTACTTTGAAGAAGAGCAACCATGCTATCCCAGGTATCCAAGCCAATATTCACTTCTTAGACAACCTGGTTAATATCATAACTGAGTAGATTGCAGCAGAGACCTTCAAAGATACTCCATCAGTGACTGTAACATGTAATGTAGGTTCATGAATGCAAATCTGAGTCTTTTCAAGTATTACTGGCTGGGAGTAGAACACATACCTAATAAATGTTTACTATAAGAGAAAACCAGTCACTCTATTTTGCATACACATGCACGAACAGCCTAGTTTTCTGATTAGTTTTCCGTTTGTGGTTATAGATATTTTGATTTTGTTTAGAAGTGTTGAACAGCTGATTGTGAGTCACAGCCTGGTTTGCATGATTCAGATTTATATTTCTATTACTATCTTGCACATAAATCTATAAATTTATTCCAGATTGCAGTGGTACCTTATTTATCTTTGAACAGTGTTATTAATCTTCCTAAATAGCAGGACTGTACCAGTATTATTAAGAAAATAAGAAAAAAATTTTAAAGTAACTTAATTTTCTATGAAGAGACATGAGATGAATACATTGGAAAGTCATCAACACACGATTCCCCAATTCTGAGCTAGTGCAGCCTAATGAGTTGTGGATCAAGTATCAACATCAGCAAGAGATCAGATGAAATCCGTTCTCTTTTAATAAATTGCCTTTAATTACCATTCTCTATATATAACCTTAGCAGAACAATCACAAAACATATATTCTGACACCAGTGGGTAACACATTAATTAAGTGTTTTTGCTTCTGTTGCTGAGGCCCTAACAATTAGCATTGAAACGATTGCAGTCAAACTGACCATTATTTCTTTTCTTGAAAACCCTCCAGTATTTATCTGATAATTTTACAACCACCCACAGTCTTTGGTTTCTTTATTTTCCCCCTCAGGCCTTTGTTATTCCAGCTATCAACTCATTCTGAATGTAATATTTAGGTAAGGCTGCTTTCATTACCAGTTATATGTGAAAAATGTTAAAAATGAAATATTAAGTATGCTTGCTGTTCTAACTAAAACTTGTAATCAATCACCTGATAACCCTCCTCCCCCAATCCCAAAAAGCTCACCTAGACTCATAGACATCACGTCAAATAAATATAAATATTGCCACTGAGAACAAGCCTCAAAGAAAATCATTTTGATGATTAACGTTGGCCCTACAGATCAGAGTGGGGTGTATCACTAAAAAGACAAATTGAAACAACAGTTTAGAACAAGAGGAATTTCAATGTAAAACAGGATCTACTTTAATTATGTTTATTCATTTACATGACATGGGACTTCGCTTGGCCAAGAAAGCAAAGTTTGACTTGTCCTTAACAACCCCTGAGAGAATGGTGGTGAACAGCCTTCTTGAAATGCTGGTAGTCTGTGTACATCCTCTTCACTTCTTCCTTCTTTGGGACCTGGCTGTCACGACACATCCCTTATTGTCCGTGAAAAGATTATGGTTAGTTAGGCAGTTCCGAGATTTAGATCCAGTGATGATAAAGGAGCAGAAATATAAATTAAGCTGGCAGTCAACTTCAAGAAGAAAAGCTGCGATGCATCTTGTGGAGGGTACACAAGGCTAACAATAGTGTTAAGGATCCCTGCTATCCTGGTCATTCCTTTTTCTCTCCTTTACCTTCCAGGAGAAAATACAAGAGCTTGAACGTCCAGATGACCTAACTCAATCTGCACCATTACAACGGGTCAATGGCAATGCTGTTTTATTGACTCTTCACTCAGCTCTGGAAAATCTGGAGAGTGAAAATGCATACAGCAGGATGCCCTTCATTGACTACTGCTTGATATTCAGTGCTATCATATTCAATGTACTCGGTGTCGGAGGGCTGATCGGAGCTCGAAGTTTTCGGACGACTCAGAGTCGGACTGTGGTCGGGCATGGCAGGGAGAGTTTTCTTCCTTCTCCTGTCTGCGTGAGATGTGGGACTTTCGAGAGATTTTGAACTTTTTTACTGTGCCCATGGCCTGTTCTTCATCAAGTTATGGTATTGTTGCACTGTTGTAACTATATGTTATAATTATGTGGTTTTTGTTAGTTTTTCAGTCTTGGTCTTTCCTTTGTTTCTGTGATATCACACCGGAGGAATATTGTATCATTTCTTAATGCATGCATTACTAAATGACAATAAAAGAGGACTGCATATCCTCATAATCTAATCTAATCTATCATCCTCTCAAAACTTATCAATAAGCTCCAAGACCTAGGCCTCAGTACCTCCTTGTGCAAATGAATCCTTGATTTCCTCACTTGCAGGCTCCAGTTAGTGCAGATTGGCAACAACATCTCCTTCACAATCATCATCAACACAGGTACACCAAGGAACGTGTGCCTAGCTCCCTGCTCTATTTGCTTTATACTTATGACCGTGAGGCTAAGTACAGTTCCAATGCCATATTTAAGCTTGCTGACAATGGCTAGATCAAAGGTGGTGATGAATTGCAATACATTGTAAGAGGGAGATTGAAAATCTGGTTGAATGGTGACACAACAGCAACCTCTCACTCAACATCAGCAAAACCAAAGAGCTGATTATTACTTCAGGAGGAGGGAACTGGAGGTCTATGAGCCATCCTCATTGGGAGATCTGAGGTGGAGAGGGTGAGTAACTTAAATTCTTTGGTGTTATCATATCAGAGGATCCGTTCTGGGATCAGCACGTACTTTTTCAGAAGTTGGCGCAAATTTGGCATGTCATCTAAGACTTTTACAAACTTCCATAATTGCACAGCGGAGATTATCCTGGGTGGTTGCATCACAGCCTGGTGTGGAAACACCAAAGCCCAAGAATGGAATAACTTGCAAAATGTGGTGGATATAGCCCAGTCCATCAGAGGAAAAGCCCTCTTCTCCAATTGAGTGTACCTACCAGGAGTACTACAACAAGAAAACATCATTCATTATCAAGGATCCCCACCATCCAGGCCATGCTCCTTTCTCACTTCTGTCATTAGGTAAGAGCGACAGGAGCCTTATGTCCCATGCCACCAAATTCAGGAACAGTTATTACTCCTCAACCATCAGGCTTCTGAACAAAGTGTGGACAACTTCACTCACCTTAACAGTGAACTGATCATGGAGCACAGCCTATGGACACACTTTCAAGCAATCTATAACTCACGTTCTCAGTAGTACTTACTTAAATACGCATGTATGTTTGCAAATATTTATTTATTTGCACAGTTTGTCTTCTTTTGCCCATTGTTTGCTTGTCAGTCTTTGTGTGTAGCTTTTCATCGATTCTATTGTATTTCTAGCTCAACTATGAATGCCTGCAAGAAAATGAAATTCAAGGTTGTATATGGTGACATGTACACAGTTTCATAATAAATTTACCTGGAACTTTGACCTTTGAGAAAAGGATAGTCTTGTGAATAGGTAAAGGTTTATAATTGAAAGAGTTGAGAGTAAACAAGATCAAAAGGATAATATACTCATGGGAGCAGAGGACATACTGATGCACAAGCCAAGTGCTTTTCATAGCAACACCCACAACGTGTTGGGGGAACACCTCAGGTCAGGCAGTGTATATGGAGGAAAATATGCAGACAACATTTCGGGCTCAGACCCTGAGATCCTGAAGAAGGAATCTGAGAGGAGAGGACGTGGGAGCAAGGGAAGCAGGATGGGCACCAGAGAGAGAAAGATGATGGGCAAGTGAGGAGAAGAAAATGGGTAAGAGAGGAGCCAGAAAGGGGAATACAAAATGAGAGAAGGTGGAGAGGGGAGAAATTACTGGAAGTTAGAGAAATCGATGTCCGTGCCTTCAGATTGGAAGCTACTCAGGTGAAATATAAGGTGCTCCTCCTCCAGCCTGAGTGTGGCCTTATTGTGGCAGTAGAGGGCCAACATTTTGGAATGGGAAGGAGAAGTAGGATTAAAATGGGTAGCCACTGGGAAATCCTGTATTTTGTGACAAGCAGAACAAAAGCATTCAATAAAGTCCTTTTCATCAGTCTATACCAAGGAAGTTGATGCTACTAGAGTCTCAACAAAGGATGATGATATTGAGATTCCAGATGTGCTGGATATTGATAGAGGTGGTAGAAAGGCCAGCAGTACTTAATAAGATAAATCTGCTAGTTCAGATGGGATGCAAACTGAGTTGCATAGAGTTTGGCTGTAACCTTCCTAACAGTTGTGGATGCAGGACTGGTGTCTGAGGACTAGCATATTTTATATTATAATTCATTAAAGGGTGTACTTTTAAAATGCACATCGGTCAGTTTAACCCAGTGGTGAGGAAGGTTTGAAGAATCAAACTTGAATCATGGTTACAAGTTCTCTGTCAACATTTGAGAATAATTTTAAGTGGCCATGTGCAATAAATGGCATTATTACATCTAACACTTCAGCTCAGAGATGCAATGTAGAATTAGTTAACCCCCTACCACATACAGTAATGAGACTATAGGTCTTATATCAGTTGGACATATCTCCTGCGGTAATCAGCAACATTGCAATTTTTTTTCATTTGGCCCAACTCTTACCTTAGCAAAGTCGAAATAGGTTCACAGGTTTAATCAGGACCCAGCAGTTTCAGGTCATACTCTCAACAGGGTCCTTAATTCACAAGGCATTGTTCCCAAACTGACAGAAAGAGAGCTATCATTGCAAGGCTTTTCATGTGTCAGCTGGCTACTGAGTCCAAGCCGATGTAGTTAAAGTTTTATTTGTCACATGCACATCAAAACATACAGTGAAATGTGTCCTTGGCATCAGTGACCAGCACAGTCCAAGGATTGCTGGGGACAGCCTGCAAGTGTGATCGTGCTTCCAGCGCCAATATAGCCTGCACATAACTTACTAAACCTGACACGTATGCCCTTGGAATGAGAGAGGAAACTGGAGAAAACCCACATGGTCATGGGGAGGATGTACAGATTCCTTACAGACAGTGGCAGATTGATCACTTCTCTGTTTACCATTATCACAACTCTGGTAAACTAATTCTTGGGAAAATTGCCAATTGAAAATTATCAATTAATCTACAGTTACACACAATGTGAACTGAAACACAACATGCCTGTTAGGAAATAACATCAACACAGTCCCGCAGATCAGTGAGAAATACTAAGCTGTGGTGTAATTCCAGTCAGAAATGTTCCCAAGAAGGAGGGGTGAGGAAGAGCAGCAGGAGGGAGGAGGAGGAGGAGGAGGCAGGGGAGGAGAGGGGAAGGGAGAGGGATGGACAAGCATATTAACATATGAACAATGCCAGATCAATAAAATCATTCACTCTCTCCTCTCCCACAATATTTACTATATTGCAATATACTGTAATATACTGTACATTCTCCACCACGTTGCAATTTCCATAGACTGGCTAGTTGGGGTGGATTAAAATTAGGTTGGCTGAGAGGGGTAAGGAATGTATTGTGGACAAGGAGGCAGCCAATGCAGTCTCCAACTGTAGATTGAGAGAGTCAAAAGCGTAGAAGAAAGAAAATATAGAGTGAGCAATGCCTTCTAATACATTGTGATAATAACATAAATAATTTTAAACTAATTCGATAACTTGGCCTCTAATATTTAGTGGAATGGGAAATATCTAGAGCAGTGTAAGAGGGATCCAACTAATATTTTCCTTCCTTTTTCAGGGAAGTATTCCTCTCACATAATTTTGTTTCCAATTGGAATAGGTAAAATAATATTGATGGAATGACACAAAATGATCTGTGTAATGAATCTGCTGCTAAACTTAAATTTTGTTTTCACCAAGTTTCCCATCCTCACCTAGGCTTGATTACCAAGCAGAATTCTAGTTGAGGAAGTGGCCAACTTTACAGATTGTTTGAACAATAACATGAAGGTGATGCCCAAGGCACCAGTTAAGCCTCAACCTAATGCCAGAACAGTTCTCTGGCCAACCACGGTGTTTTAGTCTAACACCACTTCTTAATGATAACAGCTCCTAGGGCAAGATTCCCTTATTCTGCACTCAAGTGAAGGCATAGTTTTTACAGACTAGCAAGTTAGTTTACTGGTGATTATCCTACGTCTTGAATTGCTGCCTCCATTTTGTATGCTGTCCAAACCTAATTATAAACAAAAATCCCTGTTTTGTACAGAAACCAGGATCACAGCTGCTCTGAAATAATTGAATGGATGTCATACTGTAACATGTCTAGCACAGAGCTTTAGGGAATAATTAATTTATGGTATACGTAGTAGGACGCACTGACCTCCAGATCAATAGATCTCAGTCACATCGCTGCATATTCTGAATGATTTCATGAATCTTAATGAAAAACTCAGCACCAGCTTAAAAGAATTTGCTGTACATTAGGGTGGGTTCCTCTCTGGCTTAAAATAGCTTGATCTAATTTACCAGCAGAAAAGTCCAAACTAATTCCACTGCCCAGTCTATTCGCATTGTTATCTTTTCTTCAATGGATTGACTCTTTTAATGTTTAACCTATATGCACAGACACATTAATATTTCTTTATCAATCATCAGCTCTAACACCATATGCAGAGAAAGATTGTATTGCAGTTTATATGAATGAGAGCCTGCTTCCTATTAAACATTTCAATTGGATCGAATGGAAACTGTCTATCATGACCATCGACTCAATATTTACTAATTTGGAGAGGACTGTTAAAATTCCATCTGAGCATAATAATGATAGAGTTGGAAATCGCAATTACACTTGAAAAGACATTAATTTCTAGCCTATTTCCCTAGAAATCTTGAAAGTGGCAATTTTGCAAAAAGATTCAGAAATAAATAAAGGGGAAATTATCATGTAGTTTTGGAAAGACATGGATTTGAAATTTTTGCAGAAATAGCAAATACACAAAATATTTTCAAAGGTGTCATTATCTCAAATACTTGGCAGATTCTAATTTTAATTTTGAAATACAAATTAAATTGATCAGAGGTGATATTTCAATGACAATACCAGTTGCCAGAAATATGACGTTGATAGCACATCGAACAGCAAAGCATGCATGAATGACACTTAACCCATAAATTCAAGAGATTGCATCAATTTTCATTCAAAACAGTGTCGGTCAGAAAATTGTCTTCGGTACTTCAACGAGCTATTCACTTTTGCACTGTAAATGATCTCTGGATGTGATTCATGCAGCTAATAATGTCGTCACTATGCACTGCTTCCATTTTCAACCTTAATGGACTTCTTGAATGCAACTAAATATCTCAGGAGTTCAGCAGAGTTCAGTGCTACATTGCAGTTTTATCTGTGATTCAAGGATGCACAGCTAACATCACAACATCTGTCTGTCCTTTCTAAGGACTCACGGTCGCTTCTCAAACACTATCCAAAGACCATGTGCAATGCTGAAACCCAAATCGTACACAATGTTTAACAGCTCAATTCCCTTTAGTGCCACCATAAGAACTCTCCACACTCAGCGGCAACTGTATTAAGTACACCTGCTCACCAATGCAAATATCTAATCAGCCAATCGTGTGACAGCAATTCAGTACATAAAAGTATGCAAACATGGTCATGAGGTTCAGTTATTGTTCAGATCAAAACATCAGATTGGGGAGGAAATGTGGACTAAGTGACTGACCGTGGAATGACTTTTGATGCCAGATGGGGTGGTTTGAGTGTCTTGGAAACTGCTGATCTCCTGGGATTTTCATGCACAACGGTCTCAAGGGTTTACAAAGAATGGTGCGAGAAACAAAAAACATCCAGTGAGCAGCAGTCCTGTGGGTAAAAAAGCCTTGTTAATGAGAGAGGTCAGAGAAGAACTGTTTCAAGCTGGCAGGAAGGCGACAGTAACTCAGATAACCATGTGTTACAACAGTGGTGTGCAGAGGAGCACCTCTGAACGTGCAACATGGCGAACCTTGAAGTGGATGGGCCACAGCAGCAGAAGACCACAAACATGAACGCAGTGACCACTTTATTAGGTAAAATGGCAACTGCGTGTATTACATCAGCAATTGATTAGCTGATAATTAACTACCCTACCCACAAGAGATGACCATCAAAAAGCCTTTATTTGATAGGTATGTCTTTGATAAATGCAAGTTAATCTAAGAAAATCCTATTTCTGGATGCTATTGACTCAGCATTTCCTATATAAACCCCTCTGACAATGAATGACTCTAGGCTCAGGTTTTCAAAGGCAGTCATGACCAAGAGGTGTTACCTGGTCAGGGAAGACCTTCTTCTATACTCTCATGTCAGCAATGTTCTCTCCATCAAGGTGAAGGTCACCTTGGCCAGCAAATTCTTCTGCGTAGAATCATCCGATGAGGTTGCAGCAAATCTCTGTTCTGCTTCTCAATTTGCTACTGGTCACTTCAACAGAAAGGACACCAACCCTAGGAGGATGACTTCAACCATTTCCATTCCTCCTTGTTGCAAGGAGGCCACTGTGGCCAGAGACCTTCCACTCATCAGCTTCAGACCTCTCTGAGTGGGGTTATGCCAGGTCTCCTTGCTCCTTGCTGCATAATTGGTAAATTGATAAGTTGATCTATTATTGTCACGTGTACCAAGGTGAAAAATTTGTCCATACAGATCAATTCATTACAATACCACATTGAGGTACCACAAGGTAAAGCAATAACAGAGTTCAGAATGAAGTGTAAAAGCTACAGAGAAAGTGCAGTGCAAATAAGCTAGGGTTGATGAAGCAGGGAGTCTGCAGAAGGACTTAGACTGGTTAGGAGAACGGGCAAAGAAATGGCAGATAAAATATAGTGTAGGGAAATGGATGATCATGCACATTGGTGGATGGGATAAAAGCAGAGATTATTTTCTAAACAAAAAGCGAATTCAGAAATCAGAGGTGGAAAGGGACTTGGGAGACCCTGTGCAGGATTACCTAAAGGTTAACTTGCAGGTGGAGTCAGTGGTAAGGAAGGCAAATGTAATGTAAGCATTGATTTTGAGAGGACTAATACATAAAAGCAAAGGTCTAATGCTGAGGCTTTATAGGGCATAGGTCAGATCACACATGAGTATGGTAAGCAGGTTTGGGCCACTTATCTAAGAAAGGATGTGTTGGCATTGGACAGGAACCAGAGGTGTTCACGAGAATGATACCAAGAATAAAAGGTTAATGTATGAGGAGCATTTGATGGTTATAAGCCTATACTTACTGAAGTTTAGAAGATTGATGGGGATGTCATTGAAACTTATCGAATACTGAAAGGAACACACACAAAATATTAGAGGAACTCAGCAGGTCAGGCTGCATCTATGGAGAAGAGTAAACAGCTGATGTTTCAGGCCAAGACTCTTCTTCAGGAATGAGAAGGAAGGGGGGAGATGTCAGAATAAAAAGGTGGGTGGAGGGGAAAGAGGCTAGCTGTAAGGTGTTAGGTTAAGTCAGGTGAGTGGGAAAGGTCAAGGGCTGGAGAAGAAAGGAGCTGACAGGAGAGGAGAGTGGCCAATAGGAGAAAGGAAAGGAGGAAGTGCCTTGGGGGAAGTAATAGGCAGGTGAGAAGTGAAAGGTCAGAATGAAGGATAGAGGAAGGGGTTGGGGGGGAAATTCACAGGAAGTAGAAATTGATATTCAGATTCAAGGGTACCCAGACCCCCAACCACAGCCACGTATCCTTCCTGGGAGCTTGTCTTCACCGCCATCTTGTGCCACGTAGTTTCCAGATCCATTTTCAGACTTCTCAGTTCAAACCCACAGAAGATCCCAGGTGCTCACATTGAATTGACTGCTTCTCCCTCCGCATTCTACACACCACCCTTTCCACCATACAGAGACAGGTGGTGGCCCTGTCCCAGTCACTGCCACAGCTCCCAGCCTCTGTCTCCTCTGCCTGCCATGGTCCTCTCTGATATTTTATCCTTTGCTGGATCCACACTTTCAACCGCCTGTTCTTCACCTTCCTTGTGTCCAGCAAGGATGGGAAGTTCGCCCATCTCCAGACTGCAGATTCACAGCCCCAAACGCTCTGAGCACCTCCATGTTGGTGACACTACCATCGCCAATGCTGGTTCCACAATCCCAAGCAGATCTAGAACCCGGACTACACCACTGTAAATGGCGGTTCCTATGACCTCGGACACCTTCAAACTGCTATTTGCACGACATCCAGCTCCTGCTCCAGCCTGGACTTTGACTGCCAGCACCTCCAGGCCAAGACTTAACACACTGCCGCTGGACCCCAGTCTACCCTTCCCCCACCACAACTCTGCAATCCCGTTTCTCTCAGGCCCCACCTGTCAGCTCTTGGGTCCTCGGAGCCTCTATCTTCCTCCCACCCTGCCTTCCTCTCCCATCAGACACTGCCTACTCTCTTTCCCACTCTGATCCCAGCTCTCATCCACACTGGGTCTTCATAATTCCCTCCAACCTTCCCCTCTCTGAGGCAGAATGTCCTGTCCTTAATAGGTACCTGCCCTTTGCCCCCTTTGCCCGCACCTCAGTGAGTTCTGCGCCCACCATGACTTCGAGCTCTTATTCACTCGCCTCCATCTCTGAGCCCACTTCTTTGACAAGGATTCCACACCACGCTCTCCCGCCTCCAGCCCTCCTCCTTTTCTTGGAAACCCTGCTCTGGTTCTCTACCTGCTCTGGATCTTTTCATCTGTAATTGTCGACAAGACATCAACCGTCTCAATTACAACACTCCTCCTCTGACCTGACCCCTTCCAAATGCGCTGCCCTCCACTCTCTCCACACCAATCCCAAACTTACCTTCAACCCCACAGACAAAGGGGGTGCTCTTGTAGTGTGGTACACCGACATCTACCTTGCTGAGGCCAGGTGGCAACTCTCAGGCAACTCCTCGTATCTACCCCTTGAGAAGGACCCCACTCTGCACCAGTAGAAAACTGTATTTCACATTGTCACTGACCTCCCATCCACTGCCACCAAACTCATAGTACCCTTACCCCACACTGCTCGCTTCTACCTCCCACCCAAGATCCACAAACTGGACTGTCTGGGTAGACCTATCGTCTCTGCCTGCTCCTGCCCCAATGAACTCATGTCCTCATATCTCAATTCCATTCTATCCCTGTTGGTCCAGTCTCTTCTCACCTACATCCCTCGATCTCCTCATAACTTTCAAAGCCTTGGCCCTGACTGCCTCAATTTCACCATGGATGTCCATTCCCTATACACCTCTATCCCCCATCAGGGAGACCTCAAAGCCCTCTGCTTCTTTCTTGACAAAGGAACCAACCAATCCTCCTCCACCACCACCCTCCTCCAACTGGCAGAACGAGTCCTCACCCTGAACAATTTTTCCTTTGGCTTGCCCCTCTTTCTCCAGCCCCAAGGGCTAGTCATGGCCACTTGCATGGACCCAAGCTTTTCTCAGTTCCTTCATCTCTGCAGCATCTGTTCCCATTCAGGGCCACAAACCATTTTCCAAGTGAGGCAATATTCACCTGAGAATCTGTTGCGGTTGTTTATTGTGTCCGGTGTCCTGTTCCCAGGATACATCTTTCCATTCCAGGACATCATGACCTCCTTTAAAGAACAGGGTTTCCCTTACTCCACCACTGATGCTGCCCTCACGCATCTCCTCCATTTCCTGTACATCCGCACTTACCCCATCTTCCCGCTGCCATAATTGTGAGAGAATCTCCCTCCATGCACTTATGGCTGCAAGAAGGCTACGTGCCACAACCTCCTCCTTCACCTCCATTCAGGGCCCCAAACAGTTTTCTAAGTGAAGCAACAATTCATCTGCTAATCTGTTGGGGTTGTTTATTGTGTCCTGTTCTCCCAATGCAGCCCCCTTTACATTGGTGAGAAAGGTTGTAAATTGGGCAATTGCTTTGTTGAGCACCTCTGCACCATCACCCCAAGTGGGACTTCCTGATTGTCAAACATTTTAACTCTGATTCCCATTCCTGTTCCAATGGGTTCATCCACGGCCTCCTTTTGTGCCAAGATGTGGCCACCCTCAGGGTGGAGGAGCAACACCTTATATTCTGTCTGGGTACCTTCCAACCTGATGGCATAAATATCAATTTGTCCTTCCGGTGAACAAATCCCCTGTCCTTCCCCTATTCTCCACTCAGACACTTCACCTTTTCTCACCTGCCTATCACTTCACCCCAGATCCCCTCCTCCTTCCCCTTCTACTATTGTCCATTCTCCTCTCCTATCAGGTTGTCTCTTCTCCCACCCTTGACCCTTCCCACCCACCTGGCTTCACCTATCACCTTCCAACCAGCCTCTTTCCCCTCCACCCAGTTTTTTATTCAGGCAGCTCACACCCCTTCCTTCTCAGTCCCGAATAGGGATCTCAGCCCAAAGTGGCGACTGTTTACTCTTTTTCCAAACATGCTGCCTGGCCTGCTGAGTTCCTCCAGCATTTTGTTTGTGTTACTCCGGATTTCCAGCATCTGCAGATCTTCTCATGTTTGTGAATATTGAAAGGCCTAGATAGAGTGTGCATGTTTCCAGTAGTGGAAGAGTCTAGAATCAGAGGGCTCACCTCAGAATACAAGGATGTCCCTTTAGAACAGAGATTAGGAGGAATTCCTTAAACTAGAGGATGGTGAAATTGTGAAATTCATTGCTACATGCAACTGTGGAGGTCAAGTTATTGGGTATATTTAAAGCAGAGGTTGATAGATTCTTGATTCGTAAGGGCAACAAAGTTTACAGGGAGAAGGCGGGAGGATGGATTGGATTAGATTAGATTAGATTATGAGGACACTCAGTCCTCCTTTATTGTCATTTAGAAGTTGAGAGGGATAAAAAAATGAGCCATGATCGAATGGAGGACCAGATTCAGTGGGCTGTATGCCTAATACTGCTCCTATATCTTATGGTTTTATGGTCTAAAAATAAGCTGCAAGATCAAAACAAGATAGATTGGGAGGTCAAGAGTCAATCTTATACTAGGGAACTATTCAATAGTCAGTAACAGCAAGATGGAAGCTGTTCTTGAGCTTGGTGGCACATACTTTCAGGCTTCTGTATCTTCTGCCCAATGGTGTGAGAAGAGGGAATGTCCAGGTTGAGTGGGATCTTTGATTGTTCAGGCTGATTTACTGAGGCAGCAAGAAACGTGGACCTGTGGGGTAGAGCCTGTGGAAGGGAAATTGGTTTCTGTGTCCGTAGCTCACTGCTGTTTTTTACAGTTATGGACAGAACCATTGCCTTACTAAGCCTTCCCGCATCTGGATAGGATGCTCTCTGTAGCACATTGATAAAATTTGGTGAGGGTCAAAGAGGACCCTCCTGAGGCTAAATTTCTTTAGCCTCCTGAGGAACAAGAGATGCTAGTGCACTTTCCTGACCATGGTGTCAATGCGGTCGTACCTGGACAGGCGATTCGTGATGTTCTCTCCTTTGAAGTAGAAACTCACTTTAGTTTTTGTATCATTAGAGAACATTGGTCCAACAAATTGAACTTCCTTCAGTTACCAGGCTGATATTTGCTGGAGTCACAGCTCAATCTAATAATGATTAATATTTTGAACTATTATTTATAATTCATGCTTTGCAGTTAATTCTTTTTTGCATTCTATTTCCCTTTTCATTTACATAATAACTGACTGAAATGGAACAGTGCTGAAATCCCATTTAAGAACGTCCAGTGTTGGCGAAGATAATGTTTCTCAATCTTCTTTCTCTCTTATTATCTGAATACTTGAATTATTGGCATTACATGAACATGCTTAAACAATATTCAAAGAAAGCCACCACTTGCTTGCTGTCACTGACAAAGATGATATGCACCAGGACAAATTTGACATGACAAATGGAATGCAAAGCAAAATGCACATTTTCTCAGGATTACATTACAGCCTGTTGTACATTCTGTGTGATATCTATTTAGTTTATTACATGCAACCTCAGAGCCTAAGATCCAGTCTGCTTGTGGATGTTTAGTTGGTAACCTGATGAAAGAGAAACAGCTTCAACTCTTTCACTAAGCATGAGGTCAGAGCCGTCTCTATTTCCTGAGGAGACTGAGGTCCTTTAACATCTGCCGGACGATGCTGAGGATATTCTACGAGTCTGTGGTGGCCAGTGCTATCATGTTTGCAGTTGTGTGCTGGGGCAGCAGGCTGAGGGTAGCAGACACCAACAGAATCAACAAACTCATTCGTAAGGCCAGTGATGTTGTGGGGATGGATCTGGACTCTCTGACGGTGGTGTCTGAAAAGAGGATGCTGTCTAAGTTGCATGCCATCTTGGACAGTGTCTCCCATCCACTACATAATGTACTGGTTGGGAACAGGAGTACATTCAGCTGGAGACTCATTCCACCAAGATGCAACACAGAGCGTCATAGGAAGTCATTCCTGCCTGTGGCCATCAAACTTTACAACTCCTCCCTTGGAGGGTCAGACACCCTGAGCCAATAGGCTGGTCCTGGACTTATTTCCTGGCATAATTTACATATTACTATTTAACTACTTATGGTTTTATTACTATTTATTATTTATGGAGCAACTGTAACGAAAATCCAATTTCCCCCGGGATCAATAAAGTATGACTATGACTAGGTCATCTACATTGGCATTGGTTCCCCATCAGCAATGGTGTGGGGTCACCCATGACAATCTCATCTCAGAACCCAGGTCACTGGAATCACCAAGGCATTGAAGGATACCAACCAAGTGCTGGGAAATGAGTTCCTGATGGTCAACCTCAACATAGTGGGCTGAATAGCCTTGTTCTGTACTGAACGACCTATGTCTCCATGAGTCATTGACAGAGCGTGCAACAGAAAACCTAGACTGAAGCCTTAGTGCAATACAGAGAAAAGATAATCAGGATAGGAAGTTATACCAATCCTTTATCTATTTTATTAGATAGACAGAGAAGATCTCATCAATGACAATAATGGAGTTCTTGCCACTATTTTGGCTAACATCCCTCAGGAGCTGAAAAGGTAGAAACAATAGTGATGGTCTAAATTTAACGGTCAGGGTCGAGGAGTTACTCAGATGACAAGGTGCTATTCATCAATTTACATTGTTCTTCATTGGAACAGTTTTGGAGGTTAAGGACATATAGGACAAAGTGGGAGCAGAATAAGAATATTAAAATGGCTGTGACTGGGCAATCTGGATCATACGCAGATGAAGCAAAGGTATCCCTGAAGTACAACTCCAATTTTGATCTCTTGAGTGCAGTGCAGGGCAACAGTGCAAGGTGGGTAGAGAATACAGCCTGAAAATGGGAAGAAATGCTTTAAACTGCTCCTTTATAGAAAAAGGAGATCTGGGGATCCAAAAGGTGGGGGTCTTAAAAGATTTTAAATGGCAGGTGGTACACCCTCTTGTGACCTTGCATAATAGGATGGAAAAAATAAAGACAATAGTAAAGATATTCAGCATGCCAAACATCAGTAGTTATTCAAAATTCTTATTTCTTGTGAGCATGCTAAGACATATGGAAATGAGTATTTTGTTGTCAACCAGTCACAGGCTGAGCTAATTTGGCTGATGGGTAGGAAATGCTTCATAGCTGCTGTCAGTTGCGGTAATATCCCTGCACACTGGCCACATTTTAAAACCTTTAGTGCTAGTTTGCATCCAACACTAATAAACCAGACATTATATTGACCTTCTCAGACTGTGGCCTATTTCGCTCACAGTTGAGGCGAATCTCATTGACTGAGCTTTAGAATCTCTCTAACTAGCAAAAGGTTAAGAAAGCAAGTAGCCTACAAATCCAGAATTAACAGAGATGTTAGAGACTGACAGCAGAATAGACTGGGTGAAACCCTGTTCACATAAATTCCGACCTAATGAGTTGGTCAAATGCTAGCTGCCTGGCTCACCAGGTTTAAATGAAATGGCCCCTGGCTCATTTATTAGTTCAGAACATGGGATAAACAGACATAATTGGGATATGGGATGTGGCTGGGACTGGAGCGTGCATTGTGGGTGAGCGCCTAGTGTTGGTGTCCAGAACATTGGGTGAGGAAAGCAGGTAGCTTTGTAATAAAACCAAGTCATTATTTATTTTTAAATGGAGGTTGATAGGTTCTTGATCAGTAAGGGTATCTAAGGTTATGGGGAGAAGACAATGGAATGGGGTTGAGAGGGATAATAAATCAGAATCAGAT
Source organism: Mobula hypostoma (assembly GCF_963921235.1). NCBI lineage: Eukaryota > Metazoa > Chordata > Chondrichthyes > Myliobatiformes > Myliobatidae > Mobula > Mobula hypostoma. Next base: position 28,160,962 of record NC_086115.1, on the reverse strand, counting down.
TTAATATCAGAATCAGATATCAAACTCAGATTTAATATCAAAATCGGTCATGATGGAGTGGCGGAGCAGACTCGACGGACCGAGTGGCCTCGTTCTGCGTCTATGTCACATGGTCGTACCTGGTCAAAACCAGTCTGGAGCGCTTGCATGGTCCTCACTCATTTTAAACTCACCGGATCACTGGAAACTCCTTTCGGCCACCATGTAACTAGCAAAAAAGAAGTGACATGAAAATGTGTTTGCGTATTAGCAGGAAAAACATTCCCATGGCTGGGGAAATCTGCCACACTTGTCCAGCAGCAACAAAGTCCCAAGAGAGCTGGGTTATCAGAGGTTTACTGCATTGGGAAAATGAGTAAAGTTTCCTGAGTAAACTGACCTCAACAAGCACTGAACCTCAGGATCATGAAAAAGAAAGCTCAGGCCAGCTGAGTGTCTTCTTGCTAAACCTTCACTGTGGGAAGGAATCCTTGCTGCAGTGACAATCAAGAGAGAGGAGGAAAACTGGGAACAGACTCAGGCAGACTAAGTAGTCATCCTTGAGACTTTGAGCAGTGGACTATTCATGCCCCCTTCATGCCATCCACAGGACACCCTCCACACCACTCCATTCCTCCCCAGCATTTCCAGGATTCTTGTTTATTATAAGTTTCCACTAAATGCAATACCCTCCTGTATCACACCGCTCCAGCACTGTTTCATTGTTACACCTGCCCTCGTTCGTCTCCCACACATTTCACTTCATCCAGGGGGGTCAGCTCTGACTGGCAAGCATTGACCACCCTCTCACAGCAGCTATCTACTCCACCAGCACTCTCCCAGCTTCCATCCCATCATGGGCATTCACTTTGTTCTCGTCACCCCACCTCTTCCCTTCTCATTCTGAAAACCGCTTTCTTGTTTTTTTCCCAGTTCTGACGAAAGGTCTTGTTTAGGTTTCTCTCCCTCCGTTGATACTGCCTGACTTGCTGACGACATCCAGCATTCCCTGATTTTATTTCAGATTTCCAGCATGTGCAGGATTTTTAGATTATACCTTGGATCGTCTCAGCACGGGATGGGGGGAGGGGGAACTATATAAACTTCCCCTGTGTGAGTTCCTGATCTCCTGTCTCACTCTAATCCCTCACCCATTGTCCAACTCAGCAAGAGTGCCTCAGGGCACCCCATGAACCCATAGGCTAGTAGAGCCCTTGGGTACAAACAGGGGATTTGCAGAGCAGCCAGATGTTGTCATTTCTGTCATCCTCTCACCCAGTTCCCATGGGGAATGGGCTTTCTCACAGCTGCTCCCCAGGAATTAGAGAGGAAACTGCCTCCTGATTAAGTCTCCCGGCAACAACAATTATCAGCTAGACATGGAGAGAATTTGTATTTACTGGCAAGTACCTTTATTGCCTCAATTAACAAGCAGGTACATTTACAAAACTAAATACCAGTGCAGATACCCACCAGGTCTCTAAGGCCCTGTGCGAACAGTCAAAGAATAAAAAAGGTTATACCTGAGAAAAGGGGTCTATGCTGACCAGGCATTCCTCTGGATCCTGACGCAGTCTCCACGTTTCCTTACCAGCGTGAGGTCCTTCTCTACTTAGTTGGTCTCCACGAGTTATCACTGCCTGTACTCCCAAAATCCTCCATTCTTATCTGTGGTAAACCATATATCTATGTTGTAACTGGGTTACCTGTTTGGACATGTCTGGACACGCCCCTCTGCTGACTGCTCCTGTGGCTCCTCCCACAGACCCCTGAATAAAGGTGATTGTGCCACTGCTCCTCCCTCAGTCCAGGACAGATACTCAGCATAGACGTTGGTCCATTTACTGTTAATGAAAGCCTTTCAGTATTTACTCTACTTCCAGTCTTTTGGAGTAATTGATAGTGCATCATTATCCTTTTCCTTATCAGATCAATCTGTTATGTTTCGATTTCCTAGGCTCAGGCTTATATGACTGACCTGTATCAACTTCTCATTAGATCTGGCCCAAGGCTACAAGTAGTATTTCTTCATGACTTTTCCCCCAAACTTGTGCCTTCTTTCCAACTCAGACTAGTTCAAACCAATCCAGCTAGGTCAGCTAAACGCTGGGCCCAGGCCACTTCAGATCACAGGCTGTTCTTTTTACAAGCCTGCCATTTTTATATAACTGAATGAATAGCTTCTCATCTGGAAATAGTCTCATGTTTAGCAGATTGTCAGCAGAAAACTCATTGTGTCCATATCTAATTGCTCTGATTAAGCTATCCCTGAGCAAGAGCCAGTTCACCAAACAGTTCACAAAATGGTGGCTGCATAACAGTCTCACAAAATGGCAGCAGTCTCCATTCCTTCAACCACATGGCAAGAATAAAGAGATTTGCTTTGTCTGCTTCCACTGTTCTTGCCTCATTCCTGTTTGCTGACTTAGTTTGCTGTTTCAATTCTTTCTGGCCAACATTGCAATATGTACCAAGAATGGACAGAACGTGTAGACCATCTTCATCTCTCTGCTGGCAACACTACATAATAGGCACTTTATGTCTGTTCATTGCCAACAAGGCATCTTTAATGAAAGATCATCATCTTCCTCTCCACCATAACTTCTGCCTTCTGTCCACAGTCCTGCCTCTGCCTTTCTCCTGCCTGCCGCAAATCAGCAATGAAAGGCTTTCAGGAAGAAATGTTCAACAGGAAGTATTTTCATGGGATTGTGGAGTTGGACAAGATTAGTTAGCCTAAAGGCAACTACCTAACATATGATAAGTAGATAAGGATGTCGAGGGATCCCATTTTGCTGATGTCAAATCTGGCTTCAGCTGATCCTGTGTTTAATTCAAATTCGTAAGTTATTCTTCGAACAACACACACAAAATGCTGGAGGAATTCAGCAGGCCAGGCTGAAAAGAATACAGATGGCGTTTCATGCCGAACCTCTTCAGCAGGACTTTCAGCCCGAAACGCCGACTGTACTCTTTTCCACAAATGCTGCCTGGCCTGCTGAGTCCCTCCAGCATCTTATGTGTGTTGCTCGGATTTCCGGCATCCGCAGATGTTCTCTTTTTAGCTGCTCTTTGAAGTTTTGTCACTGCTGTAACTTAAAGGGCTTGTTGGTTAATTTGCACAGAGCAATCAAACATCAATGTGATAACTAATACAAAGTGATATTTTAGTAATATCCCCTGTTCTTCTTTAAGAATTTATGTTACTTCATTTGAGGTAAGTGCATATGGAGTCTTAGTTCAAAATCAGGTTGAATATCACTAGCATATGTGGCAACACTATAATGCAATACTTGACCATAAAAACTATATATTACAGTAAGAAATATACTGTATACATAAGAAATTAAACTAATTAAGTAGCGCAAGAAGAGAGCAAAAATAGAAAAGAATAGTGAGGTTCATTGCCCTATCGAAAATCCGATGGCAGAGGGGAAGTAGCTGTTCCTAAAACATTGAGTGTGTGCATTCAGCCTCCTGTACTACCTCTGCAATGGTATCAAGGAGAAGTGGGTATGTCCTGGGTGATGGGGACCCTTAGTGTTGGATAATGGATGCTGCCTTTTTGAGGCATCGCCTTTTAAAGGTGCCCTCAAAGCTGGGGAGACTAGTGCTGGCTGAGTTTACAACTTTCTGCAGCTTTTTCCAATCCTGTGTGGCCATTTCTCTCCATCTTCCTTCTCTCTTTTTCCATTCCTCATTTTGTTTCCCCTCTTATCCCATCTCTTCTCACTTGCCTAGAACATCCCTTTGGTGTCCCTCCTCCTTCCCGTTCTCCCATGATACACTCTCTTTTCAGATTCGTTCTTCTTCAGACCTTTTCCCCTTCCAGCAATCACCTCCCAGCTTCTCACTGCATCCCTCTCCCTCAATCAATCTACCTTCCCTCACCTGGCTTTACCTATCACCTATCATTCTCCATACCTGATGCAAAAAACATCTCACACAAAAGAATGCACTCCCAGTTCGTACTGCACCCCTCTGGCCACTCACGAGATAAACCTGTGATATTCTACTTTCAGAGACAATTTTGTCACTCATTGAGAAACCTCACCACTTACAGCATCTTTTGCAGCCCATCAATCCTTATTACACACTCTGGAAATTTGGCTTGAGAAACAGAGTTAATTCACGCAGGATAATCACTTCAGGCCTCAACTGCAAACCACAGTTTGTACAAAAACTGTAATTCATGCCCCGCATTTTAAAATGTCACACTTTAGTTAATTATCCGCTCAGAATGTTGCAGGTTTGTCAGCAGTGTGGCTGATAAACTTGCCATTTCGTTCTAGATTTATGACATCCCCTTTCTGAATTTATTACTAAAGGGAGCTAGCAATTTTTAATTACAAAGCAAATGGTCAGATCTATTTAACAGCAGGCTCCAAGCTTAAAAGTCAGAACAATTTCAGTGCAAATTCCTGATTATAAAACCAGTCCTCTCAGTAAGGTGCAGGCTCTGATTTCCAAATACACTGCATTGCAGGTCCCAACACATGATTGTGACTCAAGCTGGCTTGCAGACAGACGCGCACCTGTCCTGCATTTTCAAACCTATCTTGTCCTTCATCAGGATAGAGCCATCCATGTATTGAGCTGCAAACTTGCAATCTGCCTGTACATCAAAACCATCCACAGTAATACCATAAACATGAGGAAATCTGCAGATGCTGGAATTTCAAGCAACACACATCAAAGTTGCTGGTGAACACAGCAGGCCAGGCAGCATCTCTAGGAAGAGGTACAGTCGACGTTTCGGGCCGAGACCCTTCGTCAGGACTAACTGAAAGAAGAGGTAGTAAGAGATTTGAAAGTGGGAGGGAGAGTGGGAGGTCTGAAATGATAGAAGACAGGAGGGGGAAGGATGGAGCCAAGAGCTGGACAGTTGATTGGCAAAAGGGATACCAGTCTCTCTCCCCCTCCTGTCTTCTCCTATCATTTCGGATCTCCCCCTCCTGCTCCCACTTTCAAATCTCTTACTAGCTCTTCTTTCAGTTAAGTCCTGACGAAGGGTCTCGGCCCGAAACGTCGACTGTACCTCTTCTGAGAGATGCTGCCTGGCCTGCTGCGTTCACCAGCAACTTTTATGTGTGTTGCACAGTAATACCACGTTAACAAAGTGAAATCACGGTAATCACAACTTACTTGGATGTTCCTCAAATACACTACAAGGAAACAGGGAATTTGGTCCATTGAGATTTTTTGAATGTTGATGATCTACTCAAGATCCAGATATTTCTTGTGTTCGTCCATCGTTGACGTCGATGAGGACCTCGACACCATTATGATGGTGCCGAGACTAGCGCTTGATTTGGATTTAAGTGAGGGAGAGTTGCACAGCATCAGCCTCACTCTCTCTTCCCACTTCCCATCTGGATCCAGTGGCAAGACAGAGTCAAGATGGCTGGAGATGGGACTAGGCGCAGTGAATGAACAGGACATCTTCTGTGTCTTGTCCTGCTCTACACATTCCACAACACTTGCAGAGACCGCCTTCTTGACCGTTGGACCTTCTATTGGTCTCGTCCGCTCAATCCACTGGAATCTGTCGTCACATGCTGGGATAGACAACTCCCTATCTCACCGAGGGTTTGAGACCCATCGGCTACCTCACTTGGTTTAGCCAGCTTGTCAAAGCCGTTGCCTAGGGTGTGGCCGCTGTCACATGCAAACAGCTATGGGGAGCCACAGGTGAAAGCTGAGTGCCAGGTGGGGACCAAAGGTGGACTAACTGCCTTGAAAAGCACGCGACATGCTCCCCCACCAGGTGCTACCCCTCCCTGACACCCCATACACCCCTCCAGATATTTAGGGATCATAAAGCAGCAGAATATAATTCAGATCACACTCAACCAGCCACCAGTGCAAAATGTGAGGTAACTAGTTTAAAAACAGTGTGATAAAGTCCAGAAATCCTTCTCCCAATCCACTATGGCAACCGCGGTAGAGCAAAGCCTATCATGTCCCCTTGGAGGAAGCCAAGCCTCACACCATTGGATAAGAGGGTCATTTCTCCCCATCCTCCTTCTCTCTTTTTCCATTCCTCATTTTAGTTCCCCTCTTATCCCATCTCTTCTCACTTGTCTAGAACATCCCTTTGGTGTCCCTCCTCCTTCCCGTTCTCCCATGATACACTCCCTTCTCGGATTACTTCTTCTTCACATCTTTACCTCTTCCAGCAATCACCTCTCAGCTTCTCACTTCATCTCTCTCCCTCAACCAATCTACCTTTCCTCACCTGGCTTCACCTATCACTTGCTAGCTTGTACTCCTTCCTAACCCCCCACTTCACCTTCTTATTCTGGTTTCTTCTCCCTCCCTTTCCAATCCTGATGAAGAGTCTCACCCTGAAAAGTCCACTGTTTATTCTTCTCCATAGATGCTGCCTGAGCTGCTGTGTTCCTCCAACATTGTGTATGTGTTACTCTTACTATTGGCCATACAGGTTGGAGCATTATATAAAAAAAAACTCACTAAGAATCTTGTCTCAGCACTGAACAACCATCTGGAAAATTGCATGATCCCTCTCCCAAATTATCCCACTATTTACAGCTACTATCAGGCAGGGGATGCAGAAGCCTGAAGTCCCATACCACCAGGTTCAAGAACAGCTACGTCCCTCAAACATTCAGTTCATGAATCAAACAGCCCAATCTTAATCATTACAGCTTAGAAATACTATGACCACTTTGATCACTTTGCATTAAAATGGGATTTATTCTTTTTCTTCCTAACTATATTTTCCTGTAAAAGTTGTGTGTAATTTATGTTTAATTTGTTTTATGTGAATGCCGCTTGTAGGGTGCCATGTGACCGTAATACTGCTGCAAGTTTTTCATTTCACCTGTGTAGACATGTTCTTGTGCATATGACTGCGGAACCGACTGGATGGGCCAAATGGCCTAATTCTGCTCCTATGTCTTATGACAATAAACTTAATTTTGACTTCAACCTCAAAATTGTCCGTTGATACTTTTTTAAGCCTTGCTACTACTGGAATCCGCTGACTGTAAATACATACTTTGCGTGTGGCATGTGAGTACAAAGATGCTACCAGGATTTAAGGACCTGGGTTATAGGAAAGGTTGACTAGGTTAGGACTTTATTTCCTGGAGCATAGGAGAACGTGGGGAGATTTGATGGAGGTATAGTATATCAAATTATCAGTGGTATCAGTAGGCTAAATGCAAGCAGGCTTTTTCCCCTGAGGTTGGGTGAGCCAATGGAAATGGTCGATCTGTGTACGATTTCAACACTTAAGAGCTGTTTAGATAAGTACATGGTTGGGAGGGGTACAGAGGGCTGTGGTCCAGGTGACGTCGATAGATGGAATAATAACCCAGTGTGGATTAGATGAGCCAAAGGGCCTGTTTCTGTGCTGTAGTGCCCAAGTATGATGTTAAAAAATTCTCTTTCCCCTGTGTGATGATTAACCAGTGCATCAAGCGGTTAAGTGCTGATTAAGTTGCAGAAGAATGAGATTCATCAAAAGTTAGAGACATTGGTTAGAAACACAATTATTTTGTCTTTCTCTGAGGATGCTGAGGAACAAATTTAGAACGATTTCTCACATTTTTGGTTTTCATTGCTTTTCAGAATTTGAATAAATTTTAATGGCAGATCTATTCTGAATATATTTCTAATATTGTAGAGATATAGTTTCTAACAAGAACATGTTCATTTTCTTTTATCAGTTATCCTAGTCCAGAAATTTATCTTACTGAAAACTTTTTTTTTGTTGAAAACTTGCAAGCAGTAATTGGTCAGTGGAGCAAAAAGACAATCTTCTGGAAGTATGAAGATGGTGAAAGTCATGCTGTCCTTTGTTTAAAAGACAATAAAAGGCCACTTGTTTCATTCTGAGTTAAGCAATATTAGAAGTTTAATTATGTGCTAAGACTGGCAGTGAATCAATGAGCTGATGTGAGACTGGATAACAAGGAGAGACACTCCAACCTACGGAGCAACACAAACAGGCAAATCCAGGGAAGGAAGAATATCAAAGCTTCATCAAGATCATCAATATTGACAACCTCGCTCAGAAACACAGCACTCTGTAGGCAGCATCTGACACTCCCGTAATTCAGCCACATCAGGAAATAAAAACATTTATAATAGAATATCTCAAAAGCAATGTCTCGTACCGCCAACTAATTCAATTTCTGATGCAGATTTTTATCCATTGTTACAGAATTTCCTCTAAAATCTCTTTTGTACTGAGGTCATCGAAGCAGAATGAAAGAATTTGCATTTTAAATAGCACCTTGCAAGACCTCAGGACTCTCAGCCAATGGAATACCTTTCAAGTGTCCTGCTCTAGGGGAAATGACAGCAAAATCCCACAAATGGAGATGAAATGATGGACAGACAATCTGATTCAACGATGTTGGCCAAAGAATACAACTCTGCAGTCTAAGCATCACTCACTCCACAGAGATGACTTCTCTTCTGTTATTTTCAGGACATTTATTACCCTACAACCATCAGCCTTCCAAACCGACATAGATAACTTCATTCGCCACCGACTCTGCAACCTATAAATTCACTTCCAAGGATTCCTTACAACTCATATCCTCCAGTATTATTCTTGTTATTTGTACAGTTCATCTTCTTTTGCACGTTGGTTTTTTTGTCAGTCTTCATTTGTGCATAGTTTTCCATTTTTTTTACAGAATCAGAATGAGGTCCATTATCACTGACATACATCATGAAATCTGTTGTTTTGCAGCAGCAGTACAGTGCAATATATAAAATATACTATAAATTACACCATTAAATATATATTAACAATGTAAATAAGTAGCACAATGTGAGAATAAACATAGTGACGTAGTGTCCATAGGTTCATAGGATGGCAGATTCTTTTTTCCTGAAAGAAAATGAAACTCAAGGTAATATATTGTAGCACATCTGTACTTTGATAATAAATTTACATGAACATTGAACTTTGAAGTTTTGAATAATTACTGTGCCCTCATTATCACTGAATGGAGTGGACACTTGGTATAAACCTCATTGGAACGACGATATTGCTGATGATGTAATTTTCCCATATTACTTAATGAAATGTCATCCCAGAATTTCCCTTAAGGCCTAAACCATTGAAGTGAGGTAGTGCCAACAGTACCAAATCTTGTTTACCATCTGAAAGAATGAACTCTATCTCTTTCCTGTTGGTGAGCCCCATCACTTTAGAAATATTCTAAGCAATCTAGTCCCGAGTGTGAATCCTAATTCCCCATATCTACATGGAATGGACAATTACTTTCTTGGATGTGAAGAATTTGCTGCATGGTTGAACAAAACCAATGCCATTTTGTATTTACTGGTGTGGCCACTTAAAGGTTAAATTGTTTGTAAGAGGGCACACCAATAAATAATATCTTTGACCACACTTCTGAGCAGGGTTCTCAACCTGCAGTCAACAGACCCCTTGCTTAATGCAGTGGTCCCCAACCTCCAGGCCACGGACACAATCGGCAATCGCCTCTGATCTGGGCCGACATTTACGTGCCGGGCGGCACCTAATTAATTAGCTTGTTTATTTCGGCTCTTCTCTTAAAGATGTGCAGAGTGTGTTCCGGTTACTGCTGCACCCCTGCATGTTTCGCGGCCCGGTATTGGTCCGCAGCCCGGAGGTTGGGGACCACTGGCCCTTTTAATGGATTGGTCAGCGGCATAAACCAGGTTGGGAACCCCTGCCTTAGAGTCAGAACATTGTAGAGCACAGAAACAAGCCCTTGGATCATCTCTTCGTATTATGGCGAGCATTTAGTCCATAATGACAGACAAAGAAGCTCTTTAACTCAACAGCCATTTTATTGTGATAGACACAAAACAGACTGGGTACCATGACCCGGAGAGTGAACCCAACCAGTCTCATACAGGTGGGGGAGGTGACCATCACACACCCCGGTTACAGTTAGGGTGACCCACAAATACACATGAATAACTGTATAACCCAAGCAAAATGTAGCAATAAATGAACTGGAACTTCCCACCATAATCCCACAAAAGCATTTTAACACAAGAACAATAAAGTGTACTGGTCATTAGAAATGCAGGGGCACGCTGTCGACCATGCCCCAATCCAGAACGCCACAATATTTTGCTTGGACAGTCTCCAACCTAACAACATAACCATCAAACTCTCAATTTGCTGGAAATGTGTCCCCTTTGTCCCTTTTCCCCTATTTTTTCTCTCTTCTCCTGATTCAACTGGCCTCTATTATCCTATCTCATTACCCTTCCCCACCATCACAATCTGCCCATCCTCCCACTCGTTCCCCTCTGTACCTCCCTCCTTTTATTCCATGATCCCTCCTCCTCTCCTATCAGATTCCATCATCTTCAGCACTTTTGTCACTTCTAGCTATTATCTCCCAGCTTCTGACCCCATTCCCACTCTCCCCGTCCTTTATCTGCCTGTAACCTACCTTACCAGGATTCATTTATCATCTCCCAGCTTTTGTTCCCCCCTTCCTTTGACCTTTATATATTGGCTGTCTCTTCCTTTCTTTCCAATCCAAATGAATTGTCTCAATCCAAAACAGTGACTGTCCATTTCTTTCTGCAGATGCTGCCTGATCCATTGAGTTGCTCCGTGTATTGTTCCAGATTCTAGCATCTGCAGTCTCTCGTGTCCCTACCACATCATACTGACTCTTTTGCCCATATACCATAACCACATCTCCCATACTCCCACATTGGGAGTCCTACCTAAATACCTTTTAAATGTAATAATTGCTTCTGCTTCCACCACTGTACTCAGGCAGAATGTTCCAGAAATCTGTCACTCTCCCTTTGAAAAGAAGCATATCCCACAGACACCTTTAAAGGACCCTTTGGGATGGTGTGGTAATGTAGTGGTTAGCATAACACCATTACAGCAACAGCAACTGAGGTTAAATTGTGCCACTGTCTGTAAGGAATTTTGTAATTCTCCCCATGACCACCTGGGTTTCCTCTGGGTGCTCCCGTTTCCTCCCACATTCCAAAGATGTATGGGTTCGTAGGTTAATTGGTCACATGGGTGTAATTGGTCACATGGGCTCATTGGCAAGAAGGGCCTGATACTGTGCTCTGTCTCGAAATAAATACATTAAAATAAAATAAATGTTTTCTCAACTTCAACCTATCCCTCATGTTTTTCATATCCCTACCACGGGAAAAAGATTCTGACGATCTACCATATACATGCTTCTTATAATTTTATATACCTCTATCAAATCACTGCTAAGTTTCCTTCAATCCGAGAAAAACAATCTCTCCACATAGCTAAAGTTCCCCAATGCAGGCAACATCTGGTGAACAACACACATCAAAGTTGCTGGTGAACACAGCAGGCCAGGCAGCATCTCTAGGAGAAGGTACAGTCGGCGTTTCAGGCTAAAGTCCTGACGAAGGGTCTCGGCCCGAAACGTCGACTGTACCTCTTCCTAGAGATGCTGCCTGGCCTGGTGCGTTCACCAGCAACTTTGATGTGTGTTGCTTGAATTTCCAACATCTGCCGAATTCCTGTTGTTAACATCTGGTGAATCTCCTCTGCACTCTCTCCAGCACAATCACTCCCTTCCATTAATATGGAGACCTGGACTGCATTTGAGATGTCATTTCCATAAAAATTCAAATTGGCCAGATTATGCTGTTACATTAATAGCAAAACTAATGTTGAAAATCATAATATCACCTTCAGTGAAGTGACAGTTCAATGTTTATATTCAAATATATAAATGATACTTCCTGCATTTTATTAAAATTAGCATCATGCTCCATATCTCATTATGGAAATGTTTTGAATGATGGGAAGTTGCGATATTCACACAAATGAATGATATAAGGACCTCACTAACGTATACTATAGTACTATTGTTATAATTGGTAAAGGTTCATGACTATCACTTCATTCTATTTGTGAATTGTTTTATACTTATTTAAGAAAATGTACTTGTCAATTTTCCTTTCTCCTTCTTTGTTCTCCCTCTTTCCCTTGCTTTATCATTTAACAGTGAATTCATCCTTCTTTAAAGTCTCTTCATATTAAAATATACAACCTCACCCTCGCAAGGCGTCAAGCCCTGAGGGCATACCGGCTGGTGCTTTGAAAACCTATGCAATCCAACTGGCAGGAGGGTTCGAGGACATCGAAGGTTCCCACCTGCTTCAAATCATACCAGTGCCCAAGAAGAGCAGGGTGAGCTGCCTCAATGACTGTCACCAAGGGTCACTCACATCTACTCTGATGAAATGCTTTGAGAGGTTGGTCATGGCTAGAATCAACTCCTACCTAAGTAAGAACCTGGACCCACTGCAACTTGTCTATTGCTACAGTAGATCTGCTGCAGATGCAATCTCACTGGCTGTCCACTTGGCCTTGGATCACTCAGACAATAGCAATACCTCTGTCAGGTTGCTGTTTACTGACTGAAACACAGCATTCAACACCATCATACCCTCAGTTCTAATCAACGAGCTCCAAAACCTGGGCCTCTCCCTTCCTCTGCAACTGGATCCTTGACGTCCTCACCAGGGGACCACAATCTGTGCAGATTGGAAATAACATCTCCTCCTCAATGTCAATCAACACTGGTGCACCTCAGGGATGTGTGCTTAGCCCTCTGCTCTACTCTCCCTACACCCACAATTGTGTGGCTAGGGACAGCTCAAGTGGTATCTATAAACTTGCCGACGGCACACAACTGTTGGCAGAATTTCAGATGGTGATGAGTAGGTGTACAGGACCAAGATAGATCAGCTTATTGAGTGGTGTCGCAGGAACAACCTTGTACTCAACGTCTGTAAGACCATTCACTGAGCCTGTGGTTGGCAAAGATGTGAGTGAATAGTGTGTCGCATGGATCAGTGTTGGAGCCTTGGTGCTTTACAATTTATGTAAAGGATGGCACAAGGCACCGAAGCGAGTGTTGCTAAATTTGATAACACAAAGATAAGCGGGAAAACAAGTGGTGGTGAGGACATAAGGATGCTACAGGATGATATGGCTAAGTGAATGGGCGAAGATCTGGTATATGGAGTATAATGCAGGGAAATGTGAAATTGTCCATTTTGACAGTGAAAGTAAAAATTAAGCATTTTACGTCAATAGTGAGAGGTGGTAGAGTTCGCTATACAGAGGGATCGGGTTTTCTGGTGTACTAGTGTACACATAAGGGTTGTTCTTGGGAAAAATAACAAAATATTATTCATTACTAGTGTTCTAGTATTTGAGTAGTCAGACTTAATGCTCAGGGTCCTATCATCGGCAAGATCAGAGCTCAAGGCCTGGACTTTGGGTTCTCATTCAAGGTCCTTGTTCATCTTCAGCAATTCCTGCATTGGTGCCGAAGATTGTAGCCCAAAGGTCGATCAGAAACCCAGATTGAAGCCTGAAGGTTGATTGGAAGTCCAGAAGTCAAAGCCCAGTGGCTGGAGCTGTGAGTCTGCGAATCCCCGCGAGCCCACTGGGGAAATCAAATGCCCATTTCCCTGTGAAGCTATGACACTGCTGGAGGCTGGAGGCTGAAGGGGTTAAAGGACAGTGTCTGTGGACAGGTAAGTGGGTGGGTGGCAGGGAGGGAGGAACGTGGCTTGTTTGCTCTTGTTACTTTGTCACTTGGTATGCTCTGTTTCTTGTGTTTTGCGTTGCTCTGCCGAGCACAGTGGGCATAACATGTTGCAATCAGAATGTGTGGTGACACTTGCAAACTGCCTCCAGTGCTGTTTGTAATGCCAAAACAGAAAACTAATTAAAAGAAAAACAAGTGAGCTGGGAGATAACTCTTGTAAGCTTCTTTTTACTTTAAGCGAGGCGCGCACTTATCACATGGTGTCATGATGACTTAGCCAATTACTTACGTTTACAGATAACCTGCAATGATATATGTAAACAATGATCAAACAATATAGTTATGGTATTATTACTGAAATATTAACTACACAACACTCCTCCCTGCTTAGCTATCAACTCCATCTCAATATAGAATGCATCTCTACTTATTTACATGAAGTATGCTACATAATACAGCTACTATACGAACATCTACAGCATAATAAATTTTAAATTGTCTCATTCAGCCTAAAGATTTAATCACTGTAGAGAATTTCTTACCCTTGTAGGATAACATCTCTTCTTGGCAGGAGGAACCTGTGGTTGTGAAACAATCTCAGGTTCTGGGGCCTCCTCCGTGATGTTTGTGGGAGTTGACTCTGGGTCTGCAGGAAGTGGTTCCGACATCTCTGGATACCTTTCTTCTGGATATGTTGGCATCCTGAACACTACATGGCAAGCTTCAATGGACAATCTGGATCATAATGTATGAGTACAGTGTCTGATGTCACCATTTCTTTTGCCTTTTGGAAAGCTACCTCACACTACTATGTCCGTTGCCATGTCTTCCAGAGCTCTAGTAATGAGTTCAAGAGGTGGAGCACAGTGGCCAGGTTTGGCAGGAACCTGTTGTAGTAACTGACAAATCCTAAAAAGAACCATAACTGTGACCCTGGGGCACCGACTATTGTTTGCATTATCTCAGCACCCTTGTGTAATGCTTATGTGTCAATAGTGTGACAACAGTAGGTGATGATTGGTTTAAAGAATTCACATTATCCGATGAGTACTTTGTTACTGTATCTCTTTCTTTTTGGCCTTCCGTTCATCCAACTAGGCGTTGCATCCACTTTTAGAAGCACTTGAAGTTCATGCAAAGCTTAATGCTTGCAGTGTAGATTCTGGTTCTTTATACTCACAAAAGCAGAATGCTTGCAACTTTCCTGAAGCTCCTCAAATTCTCTTCCAGTTTAAAATCAAACCACATTGTGCAAGTAACTACCTGATTAGCATATCAGAAGCTTTCTCAGATATGTTGACGACAAAAACTGTTGTAGTCAGACCACTGTTTTTGGCACTTCTACAATTCCTCTGAGCAGCATGATCCTTCCTTGGACCAATATGCTTTCCGACCAGAGGACAGAAGTTGGCAACAACACCCATTTGCCTTCTGTTGGACAATGGTTCATGGTGTACAGCAAGGACACAGTTATGGCATCATCCTGTACCTTTTAACTATTCACTTTCAGTTGACTCTATTACAGACAATGTGGCATGCAAATGGTGGATGGCTTTCTAATCAAGTTGTAGTTGTCTCAGTCAGTTATGACCCCACAATGCTGGCCCTCCTGTTTTTACCACATACAAGCCCAATGTGGCTTGTTGGTTATTGTATTTCACTGTTATGAATGACATTCCCACAGGAGTTAAATTTTCTTCAGTATAAGTTCTTAGTTTGGTATCTGCAGGCTTCAGCTGGGCATCTTTGGAATGTCATGCACACTCATTTTGTGGAATGATTGAAGTAGCCGAGCTCGTGTCCCACTCCATTTTAATTAGTTTGCCCTTCATATCTGGTGTAAACCCTATTGCTGTCTATTGTTAGTTTTCACATTGTATATCTCAAGGCTATTCATCCTATGTCACTCTCATCATTATCAGGTATTTCAACAACAACTTTCAGATTAGTGATCTTTTTGAAACTGCAACTTGACTCTTTTTTCCCTTCTTTGAGCAGTCCATTTATTCTTGTCTGCCAGACATGCCTACTTTGTTGCATTTTCTGCAAGTGTCTCCTTTAAACCTGCATTGGTTTGGTGTATGTGAGTCCCTGCCAAACTGTAACACAAACTGTTTGGCCAGGCTGGTTTCTGTTTAATATTGCAATTTTGTTTACGCTCACTCGCATTCCTGATTGCAACTCAGTTGCATCTCTGGCTGTTGTTTCCATTGATACAGCTAGATGATCTCTCAGCATATCATTAAGCCCATCATTGAACAGATAATGCTCAGATAATCTCTTCAATTCAGCCACGTAAACTGAAATGGATTATTCTTCCCTTTGATTTCGCTTATGAAACCTAAAGCATTCTGCAATCAACGATTACTTTGGTTCGAAGGCTATTTTCACACTAGACCGGATAAATCCATAACCGAAGCTTTTTCTCTTCATTTTGACCCTCCGTCCGCACTGAAATGGCATTTTCCTCCCCCGAAAACGGAGCTTTTCAAAAACGCTCTCCGGAGTGAATAAATCTGAAAATGCCTAATGGCCGGTGTAGTGTGTATGGGGTAACCAGCTCTTTTTAAAAACGCTGTCATGATGTGCCGGAACAGGTGGTGGCGGCCGCGCGGCATTTCATTGTTTTCTTGAACGCAACCTCCAAACACCGCAACAATAATTTCAACCCCCCACACAATTTCAGAACAGACGGCAACGAGAAAGAAGCCAGAAGAGTTAGAAATGTACTTACCAAATACTTTGATCCATAACTTACTGAATACTGAATAAACACTTTGCCCTGTTTTCTGACCTTGCTTGTATGGAGGTGGTTTACCTATTTATGCAAGTACTTCTCTGCCAATAGGTTTGTAACAGCCTAATGTAACATTGTACGGAAATGCAAGATAAAACTGATGCAGACATGTTTTATACATTTAACAAGGTGCTTTATTAATGTATTGCTTGTGCAAACATTCAATAGATGCAATTGTGACTACTTCCAAAATGTCATTTTTTAAGTAGTAGCTCATGTTTGGCATAGACGTGAAAATGTTAAGGCCAAAAAGAGAAAATTGTAAGCTTCACTTTTACTCAGGTAAAAATAAAAACACTTTTGCATAGCAACTCGTTTTATTGCACGTTAAATACAGCAAAATAATACAGAAAGACATGGCAAAAGTAAAGGCAAACAAATGAGGTAACAGCAAATTTCACTTTTGCCCAGTAACGAGCCTTATTGCATTTAGTTGTAGCTGTCGTCCCTTTCATCGGTGAAGAGACTATGGCTGTAGGAAATGTTTCCAGGGTGACCCCTCTGTGGGAGTGGGGAATATGTTGGTGAGGCCACCCGGGGGTCTGTGTGCCCGTATGTGTAGCTATTGTAGTGGCTGTGGGGCTGGTGTTGTGCCGGTGAAAAGTACTGGGGGGCGGGGCGATCATATTCCTCATCATTGCAAATCCCTCTGCAACAGAGTTAGTCAGTTTTTCAATGTTCGTCATCAGCCGGGTCGTACTGTCCGTGAACATCCTGTCGGTTGCCTCCATACGCTCCAGTGTTTGTTTTTTTTTAGTTTTAAGTCCTACTGCGTGAGAGCCAACAGCAGTCCATCGTTTGGCAATTTCCTTTTAAGTTTTTCTAGTCTGTAACTGGACAAACGCGCACCAAATCTTTCATGGTGAGATTCCACACCAAACATGTCGCAGCCATCACCTGTTGCTTGGTCCAAACTTTCAGAGTCGGGCGTACTCGTCGAAGCGGGTGAATTCTGTAGATGTGTCCTGCGCATGCCCAGTAGGAGGGAATGCGCCCAAATACCTGTTTTAATGTGGACGGAGGTATTTTCAAAAACGCCTGGTGTGGACGCCTATCGTTCTTACATGAAACAGGCGTTTTCAAAATTATCCGGTCTAGTGTGGACATAGCCTAAATGTTCTTGCAATACTTTCACGATATCAGTTAAGCTCATTTCAGGTGGTTTGGTTGGAGCAGTCAAACTTCTAAAAACTGTATGCCTTTAAATCCAATGCACTCAGCAAAATTGGAACTCACTTCTCATTGGTTATTCCATTTTCTTTAAAATACAGCTCAATCCTTTCATCATAGAAAATTCCATTATCTCTTATGCAATTGAATGCATCAATCTTTCTGAAGTAGCCATTTCTGCTCTTTTTTGTGTTTATTATCACACGGCACTCACTATTTGTGAAGCCGTGAATTCTTCTATTTTCTGCCTTTTTTTAACCTGATGGTGTCTGTCTCCTTTTCAGAAGAGACGTGTGCTGCATTGCTTTTGTTTTAAACTCAAATCCGTCCCACAGCACTTCAGCAGACAGGTAGTCAACTTAGGTTCTTTTAAAATGTACTCATCACCATTGTTAAGTTCTGTAACTCCAAAACAAAAAAACTAACTAGAAGGAAAACAAGGGACGTGTGAGATAACTTGCCTACGTTCGTTTTCACTTTAAGTGAGGCACCTACTTATCATTGGAAGCATGATTTAAAAAATTTTTAATTTATTTATTAAGGTACAGAACAGAATAGGCCCTTCCAGCCCTTCGAGCTGTGCAACACAGTAATCCACCTATTTAGTACTAGCCTAATCACAGGAAAATTTACAATGACAAATTAATCTACCCACCAGTATGCCTTTGGACTGTGGAAGGAAACCCATGCAGTCACAGGGTGAGTGTACAAATTCCTTACAGACAGCGGCAAGGAATGAACCCTTGTCACCGGTACAGTAAAACGTTGTGCTAATCACTACACAACTGTGCTGACCCACAAAGGGAGAGTGTGAATGCAGTCCCCCTCTAGCACAAATTTTGCAGATGAGTATCTCCCATTTGGAAATATCGCAGGCGTTGGCACACTCGAAGTGCAATGGGATAGCATCTTCCTGCAATCTCGCCCTCTTAATCAGCGGCCGTCCCCCACCCGGTAGGTATAATGACGTATGCCATTTATGTACATTTGCAGGTAATCTGCAATGCATTATGTAAACAACAAAGAATCTTTAATCAAACAATATACTTACAATGTTACTGAAATATTAAATACACAACACTTAGCACATCATCAGGTCTGTTGGTTGTTAGCATAAACGACACATTTCACTATGATAAATAAATCTGATCTGAATTTGTTACTAAAGGAAATAAATACAAATGTGGGGACATTGTGCTTCATTGACATGGAGCATAGGTAAGACCATTTCTAGAATGTTGTACCAGCAGAACGTAAATACACTGGAAGCAGCTCAGAGGACATTTAGTAACTGATACCTAAACTTAGATTATGAGGACACTCAGTCCTCTATTATTGTCATTTAGAAATGCATACATGCATTAAGAAATGATACAATGTTTCTCCAGAGTGATATCACAGAAAACAGGACAAACCAAAGACTAACACTGACAGAACCACATAATTATAACATATAGTTACAGCAGTGCAAAGCAATACCATAATTTGATGAAGGACAGACCATGGGCACAGTAAATAAAGTCTCAAAGTCCCCGAGTCTATCGACTGCCCCCAAGTCCCCGATAGCGGCAGCAAAAGGGAGAAACTCCCTGCCATAAACCTCCAGGCACTGTCAACTTGCCGATGCCTTAGAAGCAGCCGACCACAGCTGACACTGAGTCCATCTGTCCGAAAACTTCGAGTTTCCAACTAGCCACTCCGATACAGCCTCCTGAGCGCCATCCTCTGCCGAGCGCTTTCGACCTCGCCCCGGCTGCTGAAACACGGAAAGCCGAGGATTTCAGGGCCTTCTGCTCCGGAAATTCCAGTGACCACACAGTAGCAGCGGCAGCGAAGCGGGCATTTCAGATGTTTTCCAGATGTTCCTCCGTACTCTCACGTCCGTCTCCATCAAATCAGAATTGTGCACGGTCCCCTACTTGACAGGTAACAGACATCACCACCGAAGTGGCCGCGAAATGGTGAAAAGGTTGAACAAGCTCAAATCCAGTGGAAGTTAGAAGAGTGCGAGATGACTTGATTTAGAATCTTGAAGAATCTTGGCTTGGTAGATGTGGAGAGGATATCCCCTTTTACAATCTAAAATCAGGCATTATTGTTTACAAGTAAGAGGTCATCCATTTAAGACAGGCTAATTTTTATTTTCTCTTCACTTTCTTTCTCCAAAGGAAGTGAAAAGAGAAGCACCTATGTTCTGTCTGCAGAAGGCAGGATTTCCCGATGGCCACCCATTTTAGTTCTACTTTCTATTCCCATTCTGATATGTGGGTCCATGGCCTCCTCTACTGCCAAGATAAGGTCACTCTTAGGTTGGATGAGCAACACCTCATATTCCGTCTGGGAGGCCTCCAACATGATGGCATGAACGTCGATTTCTTTAACTTCTCCCTCATTTCTCTTTATCCATTCCCTGTTTTGGCTCCTAATGACCCCTTCTCTTCTCCTCACCTGCCCATCAACTGGTACCCCTCCTCCTTCCCTTTCTCCCATGATCTACTCTCCTCTCCTGTCAGATTCCTTCTTCAGCCCTTTACCTCTTCCATCTATCATCTCCTCCCCTACCCACTTACCTTCTCCTCCACTTGGTTTCAGCTATCACCTACTAGTTTGTGCTCTTTTATTCTAGCTTCTTCTCCCTTCCCTTCCCTTCCAGTTCTGATGCAGGGTCTCGGCTGAAACATCAACTGTTCATTCATTTCCATAGATGTTGCCTGATCTACTGAGCAATTTTGTATGTTACTGTGAGCGGAAACTGAATGATTGATTAGTTTTAAAACAGAGCTCAATAAATACTTGATGGGCTAAGGGGTGTAAGCTTATTATGAATGCGGAGTGTAGTTTCAGTCAGAACAGCCACAATCTCATCACATACCATAGACTTAAGAAGCCAAGTGGCTTGGCTGCTCTGAACCCAGATGTTTTTATGTAGCCAGCAAGCTCAGCATTGGTAAGAAGATTATCCACCACAGTACAAGTTAAAAGGCAAAGGAGCATGTCTAACTTATTATGGAGCAACTTCAACATGCCCCAGACTCAGCGATTGCATTTTATAGAGCAACATTGAACCCGGCCATTTCTCTCCTGCTATGAATACAAATAATGATCTTGATATGGATGGGATCCAATCAGTAATTGTTTGAAATAGGATACCTATCATTATTGCAAACAATTCATTATTCTATTATTACATGTGTTTTATCCAATTACTGAAGTTAACAAGTGGGATATTAATTGAAAATAATTCAATTGTAAATTGTCTAAGAATTAATATTTAGTCAATTTATCATTAGAAGTTTTAAGTCATGTAAAACGGAATTGTTAATTATTGTGGCTGCACAATTTTATTATGAAATTTCTGCTGCTGGGATACATGGAAATTCAAGAAGTTTGAAATTACTATTTTGTGTTTTATCAGTTGTTCTTTAATTCAGACCATTCTGTAAAATCAGGGGCTGAGGCATTTAGATAAATGTTTCTCTGACATGATTGATAAAGTAATCGTATATAACATTGGCAGACATTTTTATTAAATGGTGCTCTTTTAACTTATGACTCTTTCAAATGAAAAACAATTCAATACTATTTTTGAAACAGGTTATTTAATTCCAGTGAAAATGAGAAACATTATTCCATTGAGTTATTCATTGTTCGATATTGTCAAGGGTTACGGGTAACTAATTACCCGGCATAATTTGTAAAAAGGGAGCAAATAGAAAGATGTCCTTTTGTGTAGACTACCAAATCGGCAGCATGACTGCATTACTCATGTTGATTTTCTTTTACATTCTTGCTGCCACGGTTGACTTCCCAGGAAACTGATGAAAGGGACAGAAGGGAGCACTACCGACCATCTGAAAGACAAGCCTTCAAAGCAGCACACATTTACTTACACAAAAAGAAAGGCTGAATTTTCTCAAAATCTTTTGTGACAATCAGGAGTACTAAAGTCATGATTCCCCGGAGCTCATTTCCTGGAGAAGTTATGCCCCCTGGTGAAAAGAATACATCAGTGTCAACCAAACCTCTTGCATCATTTCTTCTATTTTCTTAAATGACCTGCAGGCATTTCACTAGGAAAACTATGATTATTCATTAATAAGCACTGATAAGTAATAATTTTATCATTTCTTTTAAGTTCTTAGCACAGAAGTCTTTGAGAAGACTTTTACTAATTTGCCATTTTGACAAAACAGAACAAACTGCAGACTCTCCATAGTTGTTGAGGACAATGGGAATCATGAATACTGAGGGCATGTTACTGATTCAGCAACACGTGAAGAACCATCCCTGTGATTCCGTGGTGACATTCCCAACACTGATTCAGAATGTAGTAGACCGTGTAGCTCCACTGGTATTGGAGTCATGGTGACTCACACAAACTGCTGGAGCAACTCAACAGGTCAGGGACCATCTATGGAGAGGAATAAACAGTTAGTGTTTCAGGCCAAGATCCTTCATCATGACTAGAAAGGAAAGGGAAGACAGAATAAGAAGGGTCCTTTCCGGTCATGATGTAGAGTCTCAGCCCAAAACGACGACTGTTCATTCCTCTCCATTGATGCTGCCTGGCCTGCTGAGTTCCTCCAGCATTTTGTTTGTGTTGCTCTGGATTTCCAGCATCTGCTGAATCTCTTGTGCTTAATAAAGACATAGCTGCTACTTCAATGCAGTACCTAGTGCTACACTGTTGAAGCTGGAGAGGAGATTAGAACCACAGAAGGTAATTAAAGATCCTATTGCACACCTCTGAAGGATAGAAGAATTCTCCACATGCCTTGTCCAATATTTATCCTTCAATCTCTAAAACTGATTATGCAGCATTACGCATACATTGGCTCTCCCATTGTCTTATCACAATGGTGACTCCATTAATATTTTGCTACTGTTAGAGCATTTTAGAACATGCTGGAGTCATGAAGTCTGTTCTATAAATATAAGCTTTTCTTTCTTTGTTTTCACAGATTCTAGATGTGCACCTGGTGTAGACACTGTTACATCTCAATGACCTGACTGGCAATCTGCCCAACAGATGGCTTTTCGCTAATTGTTACAGCTGTATGTTACATGAACTTAAATAACATCTAATGTGTGTTTATGTCATTCAGCTTCTTTTGATTGCAACAAGCTGACTTTGCAATCAGCTACTTTTCATTGGGAGGATACGGTGCCAGCCATGCATTAGCCAAATATGCCACCTATATGACATACAGCACCATGAATTCATTAATGCTGCACCACAAACTTGGAGGGATTTCAGTGGGTGTAGACTCTCAATGAACAACATTTAAAAGCCATTTGGACAATTTCCAATCCGATCCAATGTAATAGTGTCCCTATGCAGTACTTCTCACTTCCTTCTCTTACCCTAGATCCATAAACAGGTTGTCCTGGTAGGCACATTGTTTCTGTTTGAATTTGTCCCACTGAACTTACTTCCTCGTTGTTTGACACTATCGAATCTCCCCTGGTCCAGTCCTTCCCAGCCACATATATCTGGTTCCTGCCCGCCACTATTTTGATAACTTCTAACTTCTAATAAACTCCGGCAAACTATCGGCAACTGCAGTCTCTTCTGTCTCTGTTTCACATGACTAAATGGTAAGTGAGTTTCCCTGGAATCAATATTGAGTCTTCCATAGACCGACATTTATTTGGCAACTGGAACAAGGTTCCTGCAGTAACTGGTAATCGTCAAATGAGATAAACTGCGTTATTGTTAACCCAAGGTTTCAAATTGCTAAGAAACTCTTAAGAAATTCAGCTGGCTCAAAAAGCAAATTTTAAAGCATAAAATATCGTGACATTGTAGTATAAAGAAAAAGTAGAATAATGACAGAACTTTGGTCAATTTATTAACCAGAATCTGTCAAAGCAATATTTTCAATTCCTGTACAGTATTCAGAATTAACAATACTGTACAGGTGTCCCCCGCTTTTCGAACGTTCGCTTTACAAAACCTCACTGTTACGAAAGACCTACATTAGTACCCTGTTTTCGCTTTCAGAAGATGTTTTCACTGTTACGAAGAAAGGCAGAGCACGATAAAAAATCAGCGCGTAATAAAAGGCAGCGCGCGTCCTGAGCAGCCACTCTTCCTGGATTCGGAACGGCATTGCTTTAACACATGCTTGTGAGCAGCCGTTAGCAAGATGAGTTCTGAGGTATTGGCAAAGCCTAAAAGAGCTCGTAAGAGTGTTACACTTAGCGTAAAACTAGACATAATTTAGCGTTTCGGTCATGGTGAATGAAGCAAGGACAAAGTGAGTTTGGCTTGTGGAAGCTGACAAAGATGATGTTGAAGAGGTTTTGGCATCCCATGACCAAGAACTGATAGATGAAGAGCTGATGCAATTGGAAGAGGAAAGGATAACAATCGAAACTGAATGCAGTAGCGAACTGAACATGAAGCAACCCTGTGAGATTTTCGCTGCAATGATAAAGTACAACTGTAATTTTGAAAGGGTATGTAGGTTTAGGGGATATTTTCAGGATGGTTTGAGTCCTCACAAACAACTGTATGATAGAAAAATGCGCGAGGCTCAGCAATCAAGCAAGCCTTCCACATCAGCCACAGCAGACGACAAACTTCGATCTTCGACATCGAGGCGGGCAGTCATAGGAGAGACTGCATCGCCTCTGATCTGGGCGGACAATTACGTGTCGGCGGCACCTAATTAATTAGCACGTTTATTTCGGCTTTTTTCTTAAAGATATGCTGTGTGCCTCCCGGCTACTGCTGCGTTCTTTGCAGCAATGTATCGGGTCGGCGGCCCAGAGGGTGGGGGCCATTGCACCACCCAACCTGCGATGACTCAGCCTAACACACCATCATCAACTTGCTCAGCAAGCTGTCTTCCCGATTCCGGTAAGTGATACTGCACTGTACATACATTATTTCTGCTATATATAGGCTGTGTATTTTTATGTGTTATTTGGTAGATTTGGCAGCCTCATAGCATAAAGGTTACTGGAGAGCGTGTTTATGCCAAGAGCGCTTGCGTGAGATTTTCTGCCAAGAGTGCTTGCGTGAGATTTTCACTCAGGAGATCTGTGCAGGCAATCGTTGTAGAGAAGTATTTCTACTTTATATAGGCTGTGTATTTATCATATCATTCCTGCTTTTACTATATGTTACTGTTATTTTAGGTTTTATGTGTTATTTGGCATGATTTGGTAGGTTATTTTTGGGTCTGCAAACGCCCGCAAAATTTTCCCATATAAATAAATGGTAATTGATTCTTCGCTTTACGACATTTCAGCTTACGAACTGTTTCATAGGAACGCTCTACCTTCGGATGGCGGGGGAAACCTGCATTATAAAATTAACAGCTTTCACATGGAAACTTTATTCTCTCTAAACAGAGCAGAAGACGAGACTGTTTAATGTCATTTCCAGTACAAAAATGTAAAGGAGAAAAAAAAAATTGTTACTTCGGATCTGAAGCAGCACAAAAAAAAACACAATTGGATAAATAACACAATGAATATAAATACATAAGGTAGCTCATACATATAGATTGATTGTATATCCATAAAGGGACATTAGGTACATGAGTTTCTACATAAGGTGACACTCAGGAAATGATAAAGTAGTGGGATGTGGGGGGTGGAGGGGTGGGTTAGTGGGTGGAGGTGTTAATCAGTATTCCTGCTTGGGGAAAGTAACTATTTTTGAGTCTGGTGGTCCTGACGTGGTTGCTACATAGCCTCCTCCCTGATGCAGTGCAGTTTCTGTATCATGCAGTGATACAGCATGTTAGGATGCTCTCTACCGCACATCTATAAAATGATGTGAGTATGGATGTACACAGTCCGGATCTCTTCAGACTTCTCTGAAACTAGAGATGTTGGTGAGCTTTCATGATTTTATAAAATATGTTCTGGGACCATGAGAGGCTGTGCAAGATGTGCACTCCCAGGAGATGTGGGTCAGGGGTGAGACAATGGCTAGTGAGTGACCTTTAGCCACCCTTTCAAAAAATTCAATATAAAACATAGAATAACATTGGTATCACCATTGGGAGTAACTACAGATGGTGAGGATCTTTGATCATAGGTGTTGGCTTCTTGACACAGCATCTCAAGAAAGCAACAACTATCATGAAAGATCCTCACCATCTGGGCCATGTCATCTTCTCACTGCCACATCAGGCACAAGGTACAGAAAGCTATAGTCCCACACCATCAAATTCAAGATGAGCAGCTTCCCTTCAACTGTTTGGTTCTTGAACGAACCAGCAAATCCTTTATCTCTATAGATTAACAACACTTTGATCTCTTTGTACTAAACGAGTTTTTTGTTTGTTCTGATTGTGTTCTTTATTGTAAAATAGTGTATAACATGTTTAATTCATGATTTTCCAGGAAATGCTGCTTACATAATGCTATGTGCCTGTGGCGTTGTATCAAGTCAGGTTTTCATTGCACCCGTACATACATGTACTTGTGGATATGACAATAAACTTGACTTTGACTTTAACATATGTTAGCTAAAATGCTGAAAGCACAGACTGTATCATTCCTGACTGCTTCCTATCCCCAAACCCTCTCAATGGGGTCATTTAGTTAGAGAACTGGTCATCGCGTGGAGCAATTCAGCTGGAACAGAG
This sequence comes from Mobula hypostoma, assembly GCF_963921235.1. Classification (NCBI taxonomy): domain Eukaryota; kingdom Metazoa; phylum Chordata; class Chondrichthyes; order Myliobatiformes; family Myliobatidae; genus Mobula; species Mobula hypostoma. Next base: position 28,134,842 of record NC_086115.1, on the reverse strand, counting down.
TCTCCCTGCTGGGCAGCTCCCAATAGGTGGTTAGGCAAGCTAATGAGGATCAAAGGATAATGTTCAATATATAATGTAGGTTCTGCACCTGGAAGTTCAGAGTCAGCCTGTCCTCCCTCACTACCATTCAGGGCTCCGAGCAGTCCTTCCAGGTGAGGCAACACTTCACCTGTCGGTCTGTTGGGGTCATATACCGGGTCCGGTGCTCCCGGTGTGGTTTCCTGTATATCAGTGAGATTGGGAGATCGCTTCGCTGAGACCCTGCGGTCTGTCTACCAGAAGAAGTGGGATCTCCCAGAGGCCACCCATTTTAATTCCACCTCCCATTCCTTTTCTGATATGTCTATCCATGGCCTCCTCTTCTGTTGTGATAAGGCCACACTCAGGTTGGAGGAACAACACCTTATATTCCATCTGGGTAGCCTCCACCTGAACATCCATTTCTCGAACTTCCAGTAATGCCCCCCCTTCACCATTTCCCTCCCTCACCTTATCTCCTTGTCTGCCCCTCATCTACCTCTGGTGCTCCTCCTCCCTTTTCTTTCGGCCATGGCCTTCTGCCCTCTCCTATCAGATTCTCCCATCTCCAGCCCTGTATCTCTTTCACCAATCACCTTCCCAGCTCTTTACTTCATTCCTCCCCCTCTTCCAGTTTCACCTATCACCTTGTGTTTCTCCTTCCCCTCACATCACCTTTTAAATCTACTCCTCATCTTTTTTTTTTCTCCAGTCCTGCTGAAGGGTCTCGGCCTGAAATGCCGACTGTACTCTTTTCCATAGATACTGCCTGGCCTGCTGAGTTCCTCCAGCATTTTGTGCGTGTTGCTTGGATTTCCAGCATCTGCAGATTTGCTTTTGACTGTGTTGGAGTTGGAGGCCTGTCTGAGTGTGTGAGTGGGTGGGTGGGACGGTGGGAGGGATAGGAAAGGGGCTTGTTTTGCTGTTGTCGTCTTACTTTCTTTTGTTGTTGGTGTTGTCGTTAATTTGTTGTTCCGTGGAATATTGTGGGCATGCTATGTTGGCACGGGAACATGTAGCAACACTTGCGGGCAGCCCCCAGCCCATCCTTGGGTGTGTTGGTTGTTACACATGTTACCCATTTCACCTATGTTTCAATGTACATGTGAAAAACAAATCTGAATCTGAATCTGAACCAAGGGCCGGATGGAATCAAATGCGTGAGCAAGGGAGCTTTTGTCATTCAAGGACCCTTACTCTTGGAAAACTCTCACACAAGATCCCTGCAGACTCAATAAGATGCTGCAACTGTCTTCTGCCGCGTAGCCTAGCCTCTTGCATGCACACCTAGTAGAATTACTGTAAATCAGAACTTCAGTGACAGCACTGGGGTGGCTGCCTGCGGCTACACTTCACTTAAGTGAAGTTGAGACTGTGGGGAAAACGTGCATTCAGCAGTTTAGTGCTTGGGTGGTCATTGCTTTTATCCTTATCTCCAGGGCAAGTAAACAGAGGATGTAGGGTGTAATCTAACAATAATTACACACAAAGCCATGAAACTGGTCAGTGGGAGCGCTGTCCTGTTAATTGCATTTACCCTGTCGATCGAGGCTGGTGAGCTAACTGCATTATCCTTCCTAACGAATTTAGAATTTTTTTTGGTGTTCACAGAAATTGTTTCCTTTCTCTTTTTGTTTCATGACGACAATTTTTTTCACCCTGCTGACAGATTTTTCATGCCTTGAGATTGTAGCATATGGAATGCAATTGCCATAAAAATAATTGGTTACAGCATTTAAGAATGAGCCAATTAACCGACAGACGAATCAGCAAAAGTTCTTTGCATGAATGGCACTAGCACTGGTCTCAGTGCTGGGTTCAAGGTACATCAGTACGAGGGCTGTTTCGAGAGCCCATGCCTCTTTTAAGGGGAGAGCCATGTTGGAGAGAAGTCATGGAACACAGAACACTACAGCACAGTACAGGCCCTTCAGCCCGTGATGTTGTGCCAATCTTTTAACTTACTCCAAAATCAATCCAACTCTTCCCTTCCTACATAGCCGTCCATTTTTCTATCATCCATGTGCCCATCTAAGAGTTTCCGAAATCCCTTAATGTACTTGTCTCTCCCGTCACCCCTGACAGGGCATTCCACACACCCACCAATCTCTATGTAAAACACCGCTCCCTGACATCCCCCTGTACCCTCCTCCGATCACCTTGAGATTATGTCCCCTTGTATTACTAGTCTCGCTAGTTTAATGGAAAACACAAAAGATTGCAAATGTTGAGATCTGGAGCAAGAAAATAAACTGCTGTAAGATTGCAACGTTCGGGCCACATCTGTGGCCGATGGTTCAGGAGATCCTGTGTGGGAACTAAGAGTGTGAAGGGGATGTAGCCTGTAGAAAGAGGTGGGAGGTGGGAGGTGGGGGACAGGGGACGGGGGAGTGATGATGACAAAGGAGCTGGTAAGGATCCAGGTGAGGAGTGGTTTCTGGGTAGATGGAACCAGGTGGGAGCGGGACGGAGATGGGGGTTGGGGAGAACCTCAGAGACAGGGATGTCAAGTGGCAACAAATTATGGAAGTAAAATAACAAGTGAAACCAAATAAGAGAGGGGTGCTGGATGGAAGGGAGCAGCAGAGAGGGGGAAGGAGACAGGGTGGCTGAATGTTTGGGTGATAGGTAGAAAGAACTGGGTAGAGGAGGGGAAAGAAACAACATAACAAAGGGCTTGAAGGTGGGGTGTGAGAAGATCTGGTTGGAGCAGAAGGAGGGACAGCTGATGTAGGTAAGCTGAAATTGGAGAAGTCAATGTTCATGCCATTGGATAGTAGACTACTCATGAGGAATATGATGTGGGGCTGTTCCTTTAGTTTGTGTTTGGTCTCACCCTGGCAGTGGAGAGGACCAAGGACAAGAATATCTGTGTGGGAATGAGGAGGAGGGAAGTTGAAAGGGAAGTGAAGTGATAGATGTTGAATCTCCTGTGGATGAAGGGGAACGAGCTCGCAGAGTGGTGGGGTAAGTGGATGGGGGGGACAGGGATGTCCGAACCAAGAAGTCACAGAGAGACTAATCCCTGAAAATGGGAGGGGGAGGGGAGGGCTGGAGGTAGAAGGGAAGGCGTGGTGGGTGATGGGATCCATCTGAAGTTGGTGAAGGAGGAAATGCTGGATGCAGAGGCTGGTGGTGTGAAAGGTGAGGCCTAGGGGAACTTCATCACTAGCAACACACACAAAATGCTGAAGGAACTCAGCAGATCAGGTAACAGTCGACATTTCAAGCCAAGACCCTTCACCTGGACTGGAAAGGAGGTGTGCAAAAGCCAGATTAAAGGACTAGGGAGAAGGGGAGAAGCAGGGAGGTGACTCCAGCTGTGAAAGGGAAGGCAGATGTGTGGTAGAGAGGATATTGACTGGCTGCATCACAGCCGGGAATGGAAACACCAATACCACTGAATGGATAATCCTACAAAAACCAGTGGAAGCAACCCGGTCCATCAGGGGTAAAGCCCTTCCCACCATAGAGCACATCTACATGAAATGTTGTCGCAGGAAACAAGCATCCATCCTCGTGGACCCCACACCTAGGACATGTTGTCTTCTCACTTCTGCCATTAGGAAGAAGGTACAAAAGATTCCGGACTCTCACCACCAGATTCAAGAACAGTTATTACCCCTCAAACATCTTGAACCGGAGGGCATAAGTTCACTCAATTCACTTGCCCCATCATTGAAATATTCCCACAACCTATGAACTCACTTTCAAGGACTCCTCATCTCATGTTCTCGATGTTTATTGCTTATTTATTTATTTAATTATTTATTGCTGTTATTTCTTTACTTTTGTATTTGCACTGTTGGTCATCTTTTGCATACTAGTTGAACACCCAAGTTGGTGCAGACCTTCATTGATTCTAATATAGACTTATTGCATATGCACACAAAAAATTAATCTCAGGGATATATATGTTGACATATATGTATTTTGATAACAAATTTACTTTGAACTTTGAGATGTCTGGATGTAGGTGGGAAGGGGCTGGCAAAGGGAGACAGAAGAGAACCAAGGTATGAAGAGATAAATTTCAACACGAGGAATTCTGCAGATGCTGGAAATTCAAGCAACACACATCAAAGTTGCTGGTGAACGCAGCAGGCCAGGCAGCATCTCTAGGAAGAGGTACAGTCGACGTTTCGGGCCGAGACCCTTCGTCAGGACGAACTGAAGGAAGAGCTAGTAAGAGATTTGGAAGTGGGAGGGGGAGGGGGAGATCCAAAATGATAGGAGAAGACGGGGCGGGGGGGATGGAGCCAAGAGCTGGACAGGTGATTGGCAAAAGGGATATGAAAGGATCATGGGACAGGAGGCCCAGGGAGAAGGAAAAGGGAGAGGGGGGAAAAAACCCAGAGGATGGGCAAGGGGTATAGTGAGACGGACAGAGGGAGAAAAAGGAGAGAGAAAAAAAGAATGTGTGTATATAAATAAATAACGGATGGGGTACGAGGGGGAGGTGGGGCATTAGCGGAAGTTAGAGAAGTTGATGTTCATGCCATCAGGTTGGAGGCTACCCAGACGGAATATAAGTTGTTGTTCCTCTAACCTGAGTGTAGCTTCATCTTTACAGTAGAGGAGGCCATGGATAGACATATCAGAATGGGAATGGGACGTGCAATTAAAATGTGTGGTCACTGGGAGACCCTGCTTTCTCTGGCAGACAGAGCGTAGGTGTTCAGCAAAGCGGTCTCCCAGTCTGTGTCGGGTCTCGCCAATATATAAAAGGCCACATCGGGAGCACCGGACGCAGTATATCACCCCAGCCGACTCACAGGTGAAGTGTCGCCTCACCTGGAAGGACTGTCTGGGGCCCTGAATGGTGGTAAGGGAGGAAGTGTAAGGGGGAAGGTGTAAGATAAACTTGGTGGGAAAGAGTAGGCAGAAGCAATTAGACCACTAGGACAATCTTGTTTGAGGAAAGAAACAGGCAGTGTGGGTTGCGGCACGATCTGGCTGAAGGTCCTACACCATGAGGTTCAGGCTCTTGAATGAGTGCAGATAACTTCACTCACCTCAAAACTGAACTGACTCCACAACCTACAGACTCATTTTCAAGGACTCTACAGCGCAGGTCCTCAGTATTATTTATTTACTTTTTAAATTTATTATTTGCATGATTTATCCTGTTTTACACTTTGGTTGTCATTCTTCGTTTATGTATAAGTTTTTCATAAATTCTATTGTCGTCTTGTGGTGACCCACTTTCTAGCACACATGAACCGGTTCATGAAACAGCGCGCACAGGCAGAGGGCCGGCCCCAAAAAGGGCGCCAGGCCATCTTCACCAGCAGGGGGAAAATCCCGCGCGCGGAAAGGGTCTGGGAATATGCATTCCCCATAGCAGTCCCGCCTAGGGAGGGCGGGAACGGGAAGGCTTTGAAGCAGGCCGCAAAGTTTGAATAAACCTCTTTCATCGCAACTCTAACTCACCGATTACGTGTGGTTATTTTAGCGCTGTGTGTAGCACACCACTACAATTGGTGACCCCGACGGTCTAAACGATATTTGGACCAGAGATGACCGACGCCTCATCTGTTCACGCAGTTTCGTTAAAACTGCCAAGCTTTTGGCCACTGCGACTCCGTCCATGGTTCGAACAAGCAGAAGCTCAATTCCACATTCGGCAGATAACCTCAGAGTCCACTCGCTACTACTACGTGCTGAGCTCCCTCGACCAGGAGACAGCTGCACAAGTTGAGGAGTTTATACAGTCGCCCCCGGAGGACGGCAAATACACAGCATTCAAAGCCCTGCTCATAAGGACTTTCGGACTCTCACGGCGTGAACGAGCACGCCGCTTAATGCACCTGGATGGTTTGGGAGACAGGCCGCCGTTGGCATTAATGAACGAGATGCTGGCCCTGGCTGAAGGACATAAACCCTGCCTCATGTTTGAGCAGGCGTTCCTAGAGCAACTGCCCGAGGACATATGCCTGCTGCTGTCCGACGCAGATTTCAGCAACCCCCGGGAGGCGGCGGCCCGAGCAGATGTGCTGTGGAATGCCAGGAAAGAGAGAGGGGCATCCGTCGCACAGATCACCAAGCCGCGTGCCCAACGACAGACCAGACCGGGCCCGGCAGCAGAGCCTACAAAACCTGGCGACGGGAGTGAGGATCCCAACGAACAATGATGCTTCTACCACCAGCGGTGGGGCACAGAGGCCCGCCGCTGTAGACCACCCTGCAAGTTCCCAGGAAACGCCAGGGCCAGCCGCCGCTGATGGCTACGGCGGCTGGCCATCGGGACAGCCTCCTGTATGTCTGGGACAAGCAGTCGGGACGCTGCTTTTTGGTTGACACCGGAGCGGAGAGCAGCGTCTTACCTCCAACAAGTTACGACACCCGCAACAGAGAACCGGGACCCACCCTGAGGGCCGCAAATGGCAGCACAATACGAGCCGACGGCACCCGCACGGTGCGGCTACAGTTCAGCTCCAGCTGGTTCACATGGGACTTCACACTGGCCGCCATGGCCCAACCACTCCTGGGGGCGGATTTTCTGTGAGCCCACAGCCTGCTGGTCGACCTGCAAGGGAAGCGATTAGTCCACGCCAAGACTTTTCAAACGCTCTCCCTGGGTGAAGCAAAGTTGCCAGCCCCACATCTGGACTCCATCACGCTGTCCGACGATGAATTCACCAGGGTCCTGGCGGATTTCCCATCAGTACTGACACCGCAGTTCATGGCAGCCATGCCCAGACACGGAGTACAGCACCACATCCCGACCCAGGGACCACCCCTCCACGCCCGTGCTCGAAGGCTTCCCCCGGACAAGCTCCGACTGGCGAAGGAGGAGTTCAAGAAGATGGAGGAATTGGGGATCATACGACGGTCCAACAGCCCATGGTGCCCAAGGCAAGGGGGGGGGGGGGCTGGAGACCATGCGGTGACTACCGCAGACTGAATGAGGCTACAACGCTAGACCGCAACCCTGTGCAGCACATTCAAGACTTCGCAGCAAACCTACACGGCGCAAGGATCTTTTCCAAGGTAGACCTCATCCGGGGATACCATCAAATCCCGTTACATCCGGACGACATCCCCAAAACAGCACTCATCACCCCGTTTGGACTTTTTGAATTCCTCCGAATGCCGTTTGGTCTAAAGAATGCCGCACAGACATTCCAGCGGCTAATGGACGCGGTAGGACATGACCTGGACTTTGCATTCATCTATTTGGACGACATTCTCATAGCCAGCAGTAGTCGGCAGGAGCATCTGTCCCACCTCCGCCAGCTCTACTCCCGCCTGAGCAAATTCGGCCTTATAATCAACCCAGCCAAATGCCAGTTCGGACTCGACACCATCGACTTCCTGGGCCACAGGATTACTAAAGACGGGGCAACCCCGCTGCCCGCCAAGGTAGACGCGGTCTGCCACGTCCCCCGACCCAACACAATCAAAGGCCTGCAGGAATTCGTGGGTATGGTGAATTTCTACCACCGTTTCCTCCCCTCAGCAGCCCAAACTGTGCGCCCCCTGTTCACCCTGATGTCGGGTAAGGGCAAGGACATTACCTGGGACGAAGAGGCCGCAGCCGCTTTCCTTAAAACCAAAGAAGCCTTAGCAAACGCCGCAATGCTAGTGCACCCCAGAACGGACATTCCTACTGCCCTCACGGTGGATGCATCCAACACAGCAGTCGGTGGAGTGCTGGAACAACTCATCGAGGGTCGCTGGCAACCCCTGGCATTCTTCAGCAAACACTTACGGCCACCCGAACTCAAATAAAGTGCTTTCGACCGGAGCTATTGGCACTATACCTGGCAATCCGGCATTTCAGGTACTTCTTAGAAGGTAGGCCCTTCACTGCGTTCACAGACCGCAAACCGCTTACCTTTGCGTTCACTAAGGTGTCCGACCCCTGGTCGTCCCGCCAGCAGCGACATCTGTCCTACATCTCTGAGTACACGACGGACATCCGGCATGTCTCTGGAAAGAACAACGTCGTGACGGACGCACTTTCCGGAACTACCATACAGGCCCTGTCCCAGGGGGTGGACTATGCAGCGCTGGCAGAGGCACAGCAGGCAGATGCTGAGATCCCCAGTTACAGGACTGCAGTCTCAGGTTTGCAGCTTCAAGACCTCCCTGTAGGCCCAGGTGAGAGGACCCTACTATGTGACGTAGCTACTGGCCAACCCCGCCCCGTCGTCCCAGCAGCCTGGCGCCGGCGGGTTTTCGAGTCCATTCACAACTTAGCGCACCCCTCCATCAGGACAACCGTCCGGCTGGTCGCCAACAGGTCCGTGTGGCATGGACTTCGTAAACAGGTCAGTGAATGGGCCAAAACGTGCATGCAGTGCCAAACGGCCAAGGTGCAGCGGCACACCAAGGCTCCACCGCAGCGGTTCGAACCCACCCGCCGGAGGTTCGACCACATCCATGTGGATATCGTGGGGCCCCTGCCAGTGTCACGAGGAGCGCGGTACCTCCTAACTATGATAGACCGGTTCACCAGATGGCCAGAGGCAGTCCCGCTCAGCGACACCACCTCCGAATCCTGTGCCCGAGCACTGATTGCAACCTGGGAAGCCCGCTTCAGGGTACCGGCCCACATTACCTCCGACAGGGGCGCCCAGTTCACCTCCAGCCTGTGGTCAGCTATGGCCAGCCTTTCAGGAACACAGCTACACCACACAACTGCCTACCACCCACAGTCGAACGGACTAGTGGAGCGTTTCCACCGCCACCTGAAATCGGCTCTCATGGCCCGCCTGGAGGGGCCTAACTGGGTGGACGAACTTCCCTGGGTCCTGCTCGGAATCTGCACGGTGCCCAAGGAGGATCTGCACACCTCATCGGCCGAGTTGGTGTACGGCACACCCCTGGTAGTCCCAGGAGAGTTCATACCAGCCCCAAGGGGGCAAGAGGAAGAACCTGGACAGACTATGTGAGAGGCTTGGTAACCTGGCCCCCATCCCCACTTCACAGCACGGACAGAGCCCGACCTGCGTACCCAAAGACCTGCAGAACTGTAAGTTTCTTTTTGTACGACGGGGCGGACACCGGGCACCGCTACAGCGGCCCTACGAGGGGCCGTTTAAGGTGATCAGGAGCAACGGGTCCACATTTGTGCTGGACACTGGGGGGAGAGAGGAGGTTTTAATGGTGGACTGACTCAAACCGGCCCATGTGGACTTGGCGCAGCCGGTCCAGGCTCAGGCACTGCGGCGCAGGAGCAGACCTCCCAAACAGAGGCCGATCCAGACTGTGGACACTGGGGGAGGTATCGCCGGTTCTGGGTGGGGGGTGGGTTATGTGGCGACCCACTTTCTAGCACACACGAACCGGCTCATGAAACAGCGCGCACAGGCAGAGAGGCCGGCCCCAAAAAGGGCGCCAGGCCATCTTCACCAGCAGGGAGAAAATCCCGCGTGCGGAAAGGGTCTGGGAATATGCATTCCCCACAGCAGTACCGCCCAGGGAGGGCAGGAACAGGAAGGCTTTAAAGCAGGCCGCGAAGTTTGAATAAACCTCTTTCTTTGCAACTCTAACTCACCGACTACGTGTGGTTATTTTAGCACTGTGTGTAGCACACCGCTACAGTCTTTATTTTTCTGTAAATGCCTGCAAGAAAAAGAATCTCAAGGTAGTGTATGGTGACATTGATATGTACTTTGATAATAAATTTACTTTGAACTTTAAGGCCATGGAGGGGAGATCTCATGATGAGATCTGTAATGGTCCATAAGAATAGGGGCCTGCTGTTATGCTATGACCTGCTATTTATGAGTGAGGTGATGAGTCAGTTGAAAGCCTGACATCTAGTACTAGAATGATTAACACCTGCAGGATCCTAAGATTCACGAACTATAGAGATCCTGAAGTTTGATAGGACTGGAGGAAGTTATAAAGATATCAAATAATCAAACCAGGGTGATTTTAAAGCAAAGGTGAGGATTTTAAAGCTTGAACATTCTTGAATCAAAGCCACTGATCAACAGCTATTGAGACTTGAAGTAAGTTAAGATAGAAACATCATATCTTTGGACGAAGATCACCATGTAATGTGAATGATGGGAGATCTGCCCACATGAGCAGTGGAATAATCACTCTTAAGGCAAGGACTGGGTGATATCTCAGCAATAAAAGAGCTGAAGGAAAGTTGGCGATGACTGATGTTATGGAAGATATGAACTTGGTGATGACAGTACATGAATCAAAGCTCATCCCTGGATCAAAACAAAGATCTAGCACTTGTGAGGAAATGTCTGACTGTATACATACACAGGATGCCAGCAGAAGTTGTGGATGCAGGTTCAGTTTCAACTTTTAAGAGAAGTTTGGATAAGTACCTGGATTAGTAGAGTATGGAGGGCTATGGTCCAGGTGCAGTTTGACGGGATGAGGCAGAACAAGTTTAGCATAGACTAGGTGGGCTGAAGGGCCTATTTATATGCTTTATAGCATGATGACTAAGATGTGCTAAATGTTGGTTTATCAGAAGGCCAGCTTTATCTGATGATAAATACATCTGCCTTTTTTAACCCTACCATGGAGTCAGAAGAGAAACCTGATCATTGCTGTTGTGGCCACCAGTATCAATACACTTCGTGTTCTCCACCAATATCCTACCTTTTATTTTAAATATCAAGCCAAGTCCCAGCAGAATGGAAACATCAGCTGGGAAAATGGATTGCACAGTATCTGTGTAAGGTGCAGTGTGATCTACTCCTCAATACATCCAAATCACTGATTAAAGCAATGCTTCACAGTGCCAGTTGTAAGATCGGGGAACGGTTCCCCCACTGTCTGCATGTTCTCTTCATGACTGCATAGGTCTCCTCCAGCTGCTCCGGTTTCATCCTCCATTCTGAAGATGTATGGCTTCAGGTTAGTGAGTTGAGGGCATACTATATTAGTGCTGGAAGCTTTTCAACACTTGTGGGGCTGCCCAGCACAATTCCACTCATTTGATTTGACACATTTCACTGTATGTTTCAGTGTACATGTGACAAATGAACCTAATCTTTAAAATCTTTTTTTTTTAAATTGCAACAATTATTACATGTAAATAAATGTTCCAGGAAGCGTAACATTCGGGGAAATGAGCAAAATGAAAATGGGTGATCTTGTTATTAAAGAATGGGACAAGGGCTGTACAAGGAAAGGACTTCAGCTCAGAAAAATCAGGTTTATGTGGAGCGAAGCACAACAAGAGGCAGAAAACATTGATAGGTGTTGAACAGAGACCCTAAGCAGTCACGGTAATGCACAGCATGGTATAGATTAGTTTTCAGGAGTGTAACAAGTGCAATGAGCAAAACAGCTAAGCCATAGTACTGTGGATGCTGAGCTCATTGACTGTATACAGGATGAATGGTGCTGAGAAAGCAATGAGGTGTGAGGTACTTGTAATAGTTAGTGTGAAAAGATTAATTGATGATCTGCTGGTCAAAGAACCCTTAGAATTATATAAAATATTTAAGTGATTAGTTCTATCTGAAACTCAAGTCTTAAGTTTCAGTAAAAACCGCAAAGGCATGAAGTGCAAGTGAGCTATGGTAGATTGGGAAACTACATTAATGGCTCGATAGTATACAAACTAGGGCTAGCGTTTAAAGAATTAATACATGATTTTGTATTTTCTTCCTGACTTGCATTTCCTCCTACATCCCCAAGCCATGCTGGTTGTTGGTTAGTTGGTTGTTGTAAGTTGATTCTAGTGCTGTGTATGTTGATGACAGAAGAATGAGTGTGTGTGTATTGTTACGAGAATACACATAAAATTAAGATGTTTGCTGGCCTGGGCTAGCATCAGTGGCATCAGCAGTTGGTCTGCCACCTACCCTCAGGGGAAGGAGAGATAAGGAACAATGGAGCAGCGTCTGGAGATGTGTAATGAAGGGATGTGGGAGAGAGAGCTGTCTGGAGCGGCTCCCCCCTTTGAACCCTGAACTGTTTGAAGTGATGGACAGGCGATACCCCAGCAGGGGGATAAAAAGGGGACAGGTTCGCTAAGACAGACACACACGCCACCCGAGGTAACGAGACCCTGGAAGCGGTGCGCTTCTCACGAGTGGGTGAGAAGTAACAAACAACGACCAGGGTGGAAAGGTACGATCAGCGGGAACCCGGTGTGTGTCCACCCTTGCCTGGGTGCCGGGTTCACTGCAGAGGATCGACCGCATCTGGAGGAGGGGTCACAGTCGGTGACCTCAGGTGACATCACCAAGGACCCGCCCAAAAGTTGCTCGTGAGCAATCTCGCTGGTCTGTGAGTGAAGCTGTGCTGAATGATGAGTTGTTCCTATTCTATGTCTCTCTTCCCCCACCTTGTCCATCGCCATGGCAACGATTACTGCAAACTGAACTACTAACTGGACTGAACTTTGAGTCATTTTGAAATTGGTCATTTACCCCTAGACAACGATATAGCTTGATTGATGCTGTTATCTTAATTCTGTGCACATGTGCGTTTATCATCGCTGAACTGTTGCATTTATTATCCTTTCGATTAATGTGTTGCTTGTTTCTTTAATAAAACTTTCTTAGTTCTAGTACTCCAGACTCCAACTGAGTGATCCATTTCTGCTGGTTTGGCAACCCAGTTACGGGGTATAAATGGGGAAATGGGATTCAAAGGTTCAAAGGTTCATTTATTATCCGAGTATACAATTCTGAAATTCTTCTCTGGTTGGAATTGATGTGATTGCTCTAATAGACAAATGTCCCCTTTCTCTACCATAAGGAAATATGAACATAAAGATAATATTGAGCAAGAATGTAATGTTGAGGCTTTATAATGCACTGTCAGACCACACTTGGTGTACTGTGAGCAGTTTTGGGCCCCATATATAGGGAAGGATGTGCTGGCATTGGAGAGGGTCCAGAGGAGGTTCAGGAGAATGATTCCAGAAATGAAAGGGTTCATGTTTGAGCATTTGATGGCTCTGGACTAGTACTTGCTGGAGTTAGAGGGGGGATCTCATTGAAATCTATTGAATATTCTAAAGCCTCGATGGAGTGGATGTGTAAAGGAGGTTTCCTATAGTGGGGGAGTCTAGGACCAGAGAGCATAGCTTCATTACAAAGATGAGGAAGGATTTCTTCATCCAGATGGTAAATCCATAGATTTCATTGCCACAGACCACTGTGGAGAGCAAGTCATTGGGTATATTTAAGGTGGAGGTTGATAGGTTCTTATTTGTAAAGGCGTTAAAGTTTCGGGGAGGAGACATGAGAATGAGTTTAAAAGAATTAACAGATCACCATGATGGAATCATAGAGCAAACCTGATGGGTCAAATTATCTAATTCTTGGGATCTTCTGGTCTTATGGTATTTGTTGCCAGTTCTCTCTTGTGAACATGTTTCTCCATCTCTATGAGCTTTTAGTTTCCCCATTACTGGTTCCTGCAAAATTCCCAGTCGTCTGGCCCACCATTCTGCTCGCATGTCTTATGATCTTATACTGTAAATCCATTATAGATCAAAATAGAAGAAGTTAATGGGATTAATAGTCAACAGACACAGAGGACCTGATGTCTTGCATCCTAGAGTAGATGCACTGGTTGTCAACTTGCAAAATTCTTTAATGGTTGCCTCTAATTGGAAGATAGCAAGTTAAGGAAGAAGTGAAGGATTGAAAATGGAGAATTACAGCCATGTTAGCTTGTCACCAGGGAGACTGCTGGAAACTAAAGGAATTTGTAACTGCGCACTCTCTGGTCGAGAGTGTCCTGACCAGCTGTTTCGCCATCTGGTATGGGAACTGCAAGGCATCTGGCCGCAAAAAAACCTGCAATGGATTATGAGGACTCCCGAGAGAATCATTGGGGTCTCTCCCTCTCTCTCCCTCCCCCTCCCAGCCAGAACATGTACCACGAGGACGGTTATGCTGTAAGACTTCTGAATACCTTGCTACCATGCAGCACAAGTATTTAGCACAGTGCTGATAGAATTATACTATTGTATATTTAACTATATGTCATATATGCACATTATCTCAACTTGTACATTTTCAGATTTTTTTATTATCTGTTAATATTATTGTGTTAATATTTTATGTGCTGCATGTGACATACCTACTGTTTTGCACTTTGGCCCCAGAGGAACGATGTTTCAATTAGCTGTACACATGTGTATGGTTGAATGACAAAAAACTTGAACTTGAACTTGCAGAAAGTAGTAATTAGTTACAGTCAACATGGATTTATTTAACAAATCGGAGAGCTTTTTTGAGGTTATGGTTAAGAGTAACCCAGCTGATGAGGTGCCCTTGGACTTGCGACATGGTACTACACAAGAGATTCTTAAACAAAATGAGAGAGAACTATATTGGGAATAATGTGCTGGCGTGTATTGTGACTGGTTAACAAACAGTATATGGGAGAATAAAAACAAGTATCTTAGTCAGGAATCAGGAGTCAGATATCAACCATTCCAGAAAGTAATGAGAAAAATTTTCTTCATACAGAGGGTAGTGAATTTTTGAAATTCCCAAACCAGGAGGCTTTGTCGCTAAGAATAATGAAACCTAACTTTGACAGACTTTCAGATCACAAGGAAATCAGGGATTAGTGCAGGAAGGTGTGCTGATATAAAAGATCAGCCATGATCACATCGACTGATGCAGCCGCACTAAGGAATGAATGGCTGACTCTGAAGACATCATTTTTCTTCTGGAGAAGAATCAGAAATACTAATAGTTTTAAAATATAGAATGCACCTCCTCCAATCTGGTCCCGACGAAGGGTCTCGGCCCGAAACGTCGACTGTACCTCTTCCTAGAGCTGCTGCCTGGCCTGCTGCGTTCACCGGCATTTTGTGTGTGTTGCTTGAAATTCCAGCATCTGCAGATTTCCTCGTGTTTCCAATCTGGTCTGTTAGGTTTGGTTCTCTCAGTGTGGCCTCCTCTACATCAACAAGATCAAGTGTAGATTCAGCAGTCATTGCTCCATCTGCCAATGGCCATCTTGACCTTCTGGTTGACCATCATTTCAGCTTCCCTTCCCATTCCAGTCTATCTATTGATTCTTTACCTTCTCCACCACCAAACGCAAACCAGAAGAACATCTCATTTTCCACTTGGGTAGCCTACAGCCCAATGGATTGAATATTAAGCTTTCCAATTTCAGGTAATCCATTCCCCCTGTGTTCCTTTCCCACTCCTTCTGGTCTACCTACGTTCTCTTGTGTTTCCTATCACTCACACACCTGTCTACCTGCGGACTTCTCCCTTAGGCTACCTCATCTGGTTCCATTTGTCCATCACGCCTTTCTTATCTGGTTCCAGTCATCATTTTCTTTCTTTTCAAATCTTTTTATTACTTTTTTCCAAAATATACATGAGTACATCGATGTAAACAACACTTACAATGTCTCAATGTCATCATTTTCTATCTCCTTTCTCTATTTCCACCACACTCACCCCCCATTTTCATCTACTCCCCAGCTGTATCCACTCTTTCGTCCTTGTGTTCCTCCTATTACCCCCTCCCCCAGCCTCTGACTCCACACTACCACCTCCCTCTCCTCCGTCTGGCCATCATCTGCCTGTCATTCATTACACCACCACCCCTCCCATCTGGTTACACCAATCACCTGCAATCCCGTTTCACCTTCCCTTTCACTTCTATATACTGTCCATCTTCCCCCTACATTCCCAGTCTGTAGGATCACGGTCCAAAGTATTGGCCATCCCTTTGCCTCCACAGATGCTGCCTGACTGCTCAATTTCTTCAGCAGTTTTTTAAAATTTTACATATTAAAAAACCATAAATGTGTTCACGTCTTCCCTCATTAATTCTAATCAGTTTTTTCTTTTCTTTATAATTTACATATAATTTTTGATTCCAGGCAGCGAATTAACGTCTGTTCAATGCAACATCTGTTTTCATGCAGCATTATGAGGGAAAATAATTTTCAGTACATTGTTCTGGGACAAAGAATTGCTAAATATAAACTAGGCAATCCCTGAGCGACACACACAAAATGCTTGAGGAACTCAGCAAGTCATGGTGCATCAATGGAGGGGATTAAACAGTTGACGTTTCAGGCTGACACACTTCATCAGGATCATGAGTGTGATTTATCTCCCTGAAAGCGCCAATTTATCAAAGCATGGTTCCAGTTCACTTGTCTATATAAAAAGAAACAGCAGCTTTCTCGTGAATACACAAGAGATACAACAGAGGCTAGAGATCTGGATCAACACACACAAAATCCTGAAGGAACTCAACAAGTCAGGCAGCATCAATGAAGGAAAATGAACAGTTGATGTTGCGGGCTGAGACCCTTCATCAGGACTGGAAAGGAAGCGGGCAGAAGCCTGGTTAAAAAATGACATGGGAGAGGGAGAGGAGGAGGAGGAGGAGCAGGCAAGTGAAAGGTGAATCCAGGTGAGAGGGGAAAGCAGGAGATTGGAGATGTGGAAAAGAAAGCTTTTTTTATAGACAGTGTCTTCAATGGAGTTCTTTATTGCACCATTAATTTTTTAAGTGATACGGTGGAAGTGAACTACCAGCATCGCAGACACAAGGAAATCTGCAGAGGCTGAGAATTCAAGCAACATAGACAGAAAATGCTGGTGGAATGCAGCAGGCCAGCAGCATCTATAGGAAGAGGTACAGTCAACGTTTCGGGCCGAGACCCTTCATCAGGACTAACTGAAAGAAGAGATAGTAAGATTTGAATGTAGGAGGGGGAGGGGGGATCTGAAATAATAGGAGAAGACAGGAGGGGAGGGGTGGATCTAAGAGCTGGAAAGTAGATTAGCAGAAGGGATACCAGGCTGGAGAAGGGAGAGGATCGTGGGACGGGAAGCCTGGGGAGAGAGAGAAGGGGGGAGGGGAGCCCAGAGGGTGGAAAGCAGGCAAGGAGTTATAGTGAGAGGGACAGAGGGAGAAAAGAGAGAGAGAAAAAAAAGGGGGGAATAAAAAAATATACTAAATACATAAATAAGGGATGGGGTGTGAAAGGGAGGAGGGGCATTAATCTCTTACTATCTCTTCTTTCAGTTAGTCCTGACAAAGGGTCCCAGCCCAAAACGTCGACTGTTCCTCTTCCTATAGATGCTGCCTGGCCTGCTGCGTTCACCAGCAACTTTGATGTGTGTTGCTAGACTACCAGCATCCTTCATCTGTGGTTATAAGTCTGGTAGAAACTGGGTCTCAGTCATTAATGAGAAGATGGTAAGGATTTGCACTAATTCCTTTTCACAATTCATTTTATTGATTTAGAGATACAGTAAGGTAACAGGCTTTCCAGTGCAACAAGACCACATGCCCAGTCTCTCCCATGTAACCAATTAACCTACTAACCCATACACTTTTGAGACGTAGGAGGAAACCGGAGTACCCAGAGGAAATCTACTTGGTCACGGAAGAGCGTACTATTCCTAACAGAAAGCAGTGGGAACTGTACCTGCATCGCTGGTGCTGTATTAGGGTTACGCTAAACGCTCGGCTACTGTGCCTCCCCAGGCCAAACTCGGGACATATGAAACACGTTTCAGCCAAAAACACTTGCATACCTCGTTCCCACAAAAAAAAAGCACTGTGAAGACACACAGTAGTCTGTTCTACTAAAGTTGGTTGAGGAAAAAAATACTTGTCAGGACACAGAGAAAATCTTTGCTGTTCCCGCACTGAATAGTGCCATGGGATCTTCTACCACCAAAATTATTCAGTTTGCTTTCTCGGGTATAATGACTTAACATCAATTCTTGGTGCAGTCAGTGCTGGTCACATCATCATCATAGTCATGCCTGGCATCAAAAAATAATTGTCTCCAATAAAATGGAATTCTCTCCTCCAAGTCAGGCCCTCACATGTAGAGATGAACTTTGGTTTGAGGCACTTCATACCAGTGATACAACCAGTTAGTGACAGATCACACAAGTACCTCTAGGGTCCACTTAGCACAGCATGATATAAAGTATCAGTTACTGGTGAAATTTGTTGCTGCTTTAATGACATCAACTGCAGTTGTTAACCATATAGGAATCTTCAGGAATTTGCATTCTTCGTCCCTGTTGGAAGCGACAGCAATAAACTACAGCTTTACCCAAGGCAATCTCAGGCTTAAATCACTTTTAATTAGTCCTTTAACAACACGGAAACAGAGGGCATAGCTTGGCATGAGCTTTGAATGTGATTGTTTTTTTTTGGTGGAATAGCTGGTGCAAAGGACCATGAATCACACTAACAGCAACAGCACAGTTCTCTCTTTGATAAGTGCTGCCCTTAAGGTACATGCAGTCAGCTTAAAGTTGCTTTGTAAGCCTGAAAATATTTTATGAAGAAGCAGCTCTAAGGTTTCAAAGGTCGTGGGGCAGAAACTGAAGGAAATGTGCATTCTGGACAGAAATATAGAGTTAATTAAATTGAAGCTGGATGCTATCGGTCATATCCAATTAGATTTACAAACAATAATGATCAACAGCCGTTTCAGAGTTAGGCTATGCTGTTATGAGAAATATGGACTACATTTAACTAGTCAGAATCAGAAGAAGCAACTATTACAATGAATGAAAGAACAGAAATTCACTTGAATTAAGGAGATAAGACCTCTAATTATAGATAAGCAGGGCTTGGAGAAGTCAAGAGCTGAGAAAGAACAAAAAGCATTGAATAAATCCATGTAGTAAAGGAAATAATCAGTTGTAATGGAAGAAAGCTGAAAACATTGGTTTAAGATCCTTGAGCTGCAGCAAGAAATAATGAAGTTGGATCCCCATAGCATGGCTCAGTTCAGTGCAGACGGTGGGTCCAAACTCACTAAATAGACATTAGAATGATCAAATGGTGGAAAAGCATGGAAACGGTATTTATTGATGATAATTCAGAATCAAAGTCAGAAACAGGTTTATCACTGTCACACAGTACGGAGTGAAATTTGCTGTTTTGCAGCAGAAGTGCAGTGCAATACATAGAAAAGTTTACTATGTTACAATGAGGGATTTTATATATATATATATATATATATATATTTTTTTTTTTTTTTTATTTATTTATATACACACACACACACACTGGATTCCAGTTAATTGGGGAAGCTGCTTATTTGAAACAACTCATAAAGAACAGAGTCCTGATCTTAACATCATCAAAGCTGTCTGGGATTACCTAGAGAGACGAAAGCAAACAAGACAGCCAAAGTCTGCAGAAGAGCTGTGGCAGGTTTTCCAAGATACTTGGAACAATCTACCTGCCATTTTTCATATAAAGCTGCACGACAGTGTATCTAAGAGAATTGATGCAGTTTTAAAAAGGGTGGTCATACCAAACATTGATAAATTAGGTTTTTTTACTGTTTACTGCTCTTTATGGGTTTTTTTGCAATTTAGAAACTTTTCATTATCTTGAAGCTAGTAAACAAATCTCCTGAGATTCTAGACTCATTAGCCTGACAATAGTAGGCAAAAGAATGGAAATTATACAAAGGCAAAAAGAGGCAGATTACTTCCAAACTGAGCTATGAAGGGGGACCAAAGGATGATCTCATTGATGAAAAATTACATTTCTTTTTCAAGAGTACCTAATTTCTGAAAATGTTAAAATAACTCAAAGTACAGGAAAATATCAGCAACGTTAAGTCGTTGGATTTGAATTAGGGGTCTGAACTCACCAATATCCTTCCAGGAACATCTCTGATTACAATTTTTTGATTAGCTAAAGCAGCTTTGAAGACTGAATGTCCAGCCACTGAGTAAGCAGACTATCAGTGATTAGCCTTGTTCTAAAATGGCCTTTTAAAATGTACTTTTGAACGACTTATCACAAAAAGAGAATATGTGCAGAATTGAAAACACAATTTGACCAAGGAGAATGAAAACACAAATATGAATCATCTCAAGCTTGAGCCGTGAGGGTTTTAAGGAAATCAATTGCAAATAATTACCCTCACTATTCTTGTTCCTTACTTCATCCAGACAGCCGTTTAACATATGCAACAGGGTAGAAATTAACTGTGAGGTAAATTAGCATATGCAGTTGAACAAAAATCATGGAATTATGCTGAATAATAATATTAATTAGCATCAAAGCATCCACAAGTATTGTGCTCTGATATCATCAGAGGTATCCTTTTAGTGAGGAAATATGAAGAGAAGAGGAAGTTCAAGGGAATTTGTAACTTCTTCAAAATTACAATCATTACAAGACAGAAAAGCTTGAAAGCATATTCCACTAGGTTTAAGGTCAATTTCTATCCCGCTGTTGTAAGACTACTGAACTTTCCCCTAGAATGATAAAAATGGGCTCTTGGCCTTGCAATCTACCTCATTATGGCTTGCACCTTATCTACCTGAACTACACTCTCTCTGTAACTATAACACCCTATTCTGCATTCTGTTTTTCCTTGTACTTCCTCAATAAAGTGTTGGAATGAAATTATCTGTATGGACAGAATGCACAAATTACACTACTCTACCTTGCTTATGTAACAATAATAAATAAATTATACCAATTACTTTAAAAACTGATCTCACTAGTTTCTTGAAGGAGCTTGTGCTTTATTTTAAATAAACTTTCACTGCAATACCGCAGAATTTTAAGTAACTAAGCCCGGTTTAATGACACTTTCCAGAAACAGCAGATCAGTTTCTGGGATGAGAGAGATATCTATCTAGAATAGTCACATTTCAACCTCTCTTTAGTTCTTAACTGAATAATTTCAGGTCTTTTGCTTTACTGAATGTTTGGAAGAATATTCCAATTATCAATTAGTGGGGAGTGTGTACCTAAACTGTTGAGTTTAAACTGATTGATTATTCATTTAAAACCAAAATTTGAATCAAAATCATAAAATGCTAGAAATACATAGCAAGTAAGTCAGGCAGCAACAATCGAAAGAGAATCAGAGTTACTGTTTCAGTCAATAAATTTATTAGCAAAAGAGGTAATAGTTTATGAGTGGAAGGTGTAGAATGAGAAATGTTTCACATGCCCATGAACAGGCATAGTTTGGAACCCTACACAATCCAACCAGTTATCTATTTTATTTGGAAGAAGAATAAGGGTTAAAAAAAGGTTGCTCAATATGAGAAAAACAAATTTCTACAGATGTACCATGGACAGTATGCTAACTGGTTACATCACCATCTGTTACCAAAAGACCACTGCACAGGATTGGAAAAGGCTACAGAGGGTTGTAAACATAGCCGGCTCCTTTATGGCTACTAGCCTCCCTACCATCGATAATCAAGGACGCCTTCAAAAGGTGAAGTCTCGAGAAGGCAACATCAATCATGAAGCACCACCACAGAGATGTCCCCTTGTCATTGCAACCATCAGGGAGGAGGTGCAGGACCTTGATGTTTGAGAATCATTCAACATAATAGGTACAGCTTCTTCCCTTCTGCCATCAGATTTCACCAACTCACGAAAACCTCAATAATTTTGAATTATTTATTTATTTTATATGTTATCCAAATTAAATATATTAAATAGATATATTATTTATATATTTTATGTTATATATTATTAATAATTATACAGTACCTATAAAAGTATTCACCCTCCTTTGGAAGTTTTTATGTTTTATTGTTTTACAACATTGAATCACAGTGGATTTAATTTGGCTTTTTTGACATTGATCAACAGAAAAGGACTCTTCTTTGTCAAAGTGAAAACAGATCTCTACAAAATGATATAAATTAATCACAAAATAATTGATTGCAAAAGTATTCACTCCCCCGCCCCAACAAGTCAGTAAATAGTAGATGTACTTTTGGCAGAGGAGGAGAAGATGGCAGCGCAAGGGCAGCGCGCGGCCTCTCCGGTGATGAATATCTGTAATCTGTCAAGTAGGGGACTGTGCACAATTCTGATTTGATGGAGACAGACGTGAGAGTACGGAGGAACATCTGGAAAACTTCTGAAATGTCCACTTCGCTGCCGCTGCTACTGTGTGGTAACCGGAATCTCCGGAGCAGAAGGCCCCAAATCCTCAGCTTTCCTTGTTTCAGCGGCCAGGGCTGGGTCGAAGGCGCTCGGGAGGCTGCATCAGAGGGGTTGGTCGGAGGCTCAAAGTTTTCAGACGGATGGACTCAGTGTCAGCTGTAGTCAGCTGCTTCCAAGGCATTGGCAAGTTGACAGTGCCTGGAGGTTTATGGCAGGGAGTTTCTCCCTTTTCCCACCTGCTCTCTGGGACTTGGAGATTTTGAGACTTTTTTTTTACCGTGCCATGGTTTGTTCTTCATCAAATTATGGTATTGCTTTGCACTGCTGTAACTATATGTTACAATTATGTGGTTCTGTTAGTGTTAGTCTTTGGTTTGTCCAGTTTTCTGTGATATCACTCTGGAGAAACATTGTATCATTTCTTAATGCATGTATGCATTTCTAAATGACAATAAAAGAGGACTGAGTGTTCTCATAATCTAATTACAGCCTTTAGTCTGTGTGAATAGGTCTCTATCAGCTTTGCACATCTGGACACTGCAACTTTTCCCCATTCTTCTCTACAAAACTGCTTAAGTTCTGTCAGATTGTATGGGAATCATGAATGAACAGCCCTTTTCAAAACCAGCCACAAATTCTCAATTGGATTGAGGTCTGGACTCTGACTTCGCCACTCCAACATTAACTTTGTTGTTTTTAAGCCATTCCTGTGTAGCTTTGGCTTTATGCTTGGGTCATTGTCTTGATGGAAAACATATTTATGTATAGGTATACTGCTTGCAGAACCATAGCTTTAGTCAAATTGGTTGGTGTGTTGGAACTTAAAACACAGAACAGTACAGCACAGTAAAGGTCCTTTAGCCCATGATGTTGTACCGATCTTTTAACCTACTCTAAGATCAATCTAACCTTCCCTTCCCCATAGCCCTCCAATTTTCTATTGTAGGGTCCTTAAGTGTTCCTAGTGTGTCTGTCTCTAGCATCATGTCTGGCATGATGTCCTATGCACTCTCCACTCTCTGCATAAAAAAAAACTTGCCTCTGACATCTCCCCTATACTTCACCTCCAATCACCTTAGAATTACCTCCTGTTGTATTAGCCATTTCTGTTGTGCTGCCATTTGAGTTGAATTTGCACATTCTTTCTGTGATTGGAGATGAGATTCTACACATGCTGGAAATCTTGAGCAGCACACACAAAAGGCTTTGATACATTTGAAGCTGCAAACTTCTAACACATTTAAAGAACATAAAGTACTTAATCAGTACCTAATAAAGTACTTTTAATGTGATGTCTAATGTCAAAATGTAGGAAAGCAGCAACAAATCCAAGCAATGCACGGGTTCCCAAGCAACAATGTCTCAATGTGAGAAGTGGTGGCAAGGTGTTATTCTGGTTGAAGGTCCGTGACCAGTGATGTTCCATAGGTAGCTGGCTGGGGCCTCTGTTGCTTGTGATGTATATAAATAACTTGGATAAAAATGTAGAATTGAACTGTATTTATTTCTTACATCCTTCACACACAAGTAAAAATCTTTATGTTCCGTCTCCATCTAAATGTGCCATGTGCAATCATAGTAATTTATAATAAATAGAACAGTCAACATAATATAGAGTACACTCAAATCAGCGTGAGTTCATCAGTCTGTTGGCCTGGTGGAAGAAGCTGTCCCGAAGCCTGATGGTCCTGGCTTTTATGCTGTGGTACTGCTTCCCAGATGCCGGCTGGTGGCGTAGTGGCTTCAGTGCCGGACTTCAGAGCAAAGGCTCCCGAGTTCGAATCCAGCCGGCTCCCTCGCATGCTTTCCATCCATGCTGGGTTGAGTGTCAAGCTAGCAACTTGGCCTCGTAAAAATAAGAAAGCCTGCTAAAAAAGCACTGTCATGACGGCATACCGATGACTCCACTCAGAGTTAAGGGCTTTCTTCTTCTTCTTACTGCTTCCCAGATGGTAGCAGCTGGAATAGATTGTGGTTGTGATGACCAGGGTCCACAATGATCCTAGGGGCCCTTTATACACACCTGTCCTTGTAAATGCCCTGAATGATGGGAAGTTCACATCTACAGATGCACTGGGCTGTCTGCACCACTCTCTGCAGAGTCCTGTGATTAAGGGAGGTTCAGTTCCCATACCAGGACGTGATGCAACCAGTCAGGATGCTCTCAATCGTGCCCCTGTAGAAAGTTCTTGGGATTTGGGGGCCCATATCAAACTCCCTCAACCATCTGAGGTGAAAGAGGCACTGTTGTGCCTTTGTCACCACTCATCTGGTGTGTACACTAGCTGGCTGACCAGAAGTGCACTGAGAGCGGTAAGCGTAAAGGAGTTGGGTGCTTACTGATCTGGTTAACAACAGATGGTGCAATCCGGGTCATATTACAATCGAGGAACGTGTTTGTAGACCGGATATTGAACTTTTTACTGTTGGACTTTGGCCACATTCCACCATGATACAACACTTGGCGGCATGGGAGGTCATTCCTGCCTGTGGCCATCGAACGTGCAGCTCCTCCCATGGAGGGTCAGACACCCTGATCCAATAGACTGGTCCTGGACTTATTTTCCATCTGGCATAGTTTGTATTTTGTTGTTTGATTGTTTGTGGTTTTTGTATTGCTATATTTACGCTCTATTCTTGGTTGGAGAGGCTGTAACAAAACCAAATTTCCCTCGGAATTAATAAAGTATATCTATCTATCTATCTATCTATAGACCACATGAGGTCCTTGATGCCAAGGAACTTGAAGCTGTTTACCCTCTCAACCCCAGATCCATTGATGTCAATGGGAGTTAGCCCGTCTCCATTCCTCCTGTAATCCACAACCAGCTCCTTTGTTATTGCAACACTGAGGGAGAGGTTGTTTTCTTGACACCCTTCTGTCAGAGAGATGACTTCTTCCCTGTAGGCCACCTTCCTGACCATTGGTAGGTCAGGGAACTTGCAGATGACACGAAGGTTGGTGGAGTTGTGAATATAGCGGGCTATCAAAAGATACAGGAGGTATACCTTGGCAGCATTCTCTCCTGAGAAGCAGACATCAACTCAGAGATCAACCACTGCTTGAGTGGTACTAATGGAGCCTATGGAAGGTTAAGGAAAAGAGTCTTTGAAGACTGCAACCTACAGATCTGAACAAAACTTTTGGATCATAGAGCAGTGTCCTTCCAACATTTCTGTATGGAGCTGCATCATGGACTACGGACAGTAGGCACCTGAAAGTCCTGGAACAATAACACCAATGATCCTTATGGAAGATTTTGAGAATCAGCTGGAAGGACAGATGCACTAACATCAGCATATTGGAAGAGGGCAACGTGAACAGCATCTCCACCACAATAAAGCAGCACCAACTCTGAGAGATAAGCTATGCCGTCTGGAAGCCTGACTCATGTCTCCCCAGAAAGATTCTTCGCTACCAGTTGAAGGAATATCAGGGAGCCCCTGGTGGATTGAAGAAACACTTCAAAGATAGCATCAAAATCAGCCTGAAAAATTCAACATTGCACTCAATAGAAACACCTGGTGAAAATATGTTCAACAGGGAGATATGCTACATTAGAATGACCTCCACTCTGCCACAGAGAACATGCGGCAGCTGCAACAGGAAAGAAAGCCATGTCCATTGCTCCCTGAAAGTGGTCACACAAGTGATAAAGAAGGGACATGGCAATGCTTGCCTTCATTTGTTAGGCCTTAGACTAGAAGAGAAAGGAACATGTTACAGCTATATAAAAACATTGTTAGGTTGCACTTAAGAGTACAGTATTGTGTGCAATTCACTCCATTACAGGAAAGATATGGAGGCTTTGGAAAGTGGGCAAAGTTTACAAGGATGCTCCCTGAATTTGAAGACATGCTGTAAGGAGAAGTTGGACAAACTTGGGTTGTTTTCTGGAGTGGTGGAGGCTGAGGGAAGACCTGATTATGTTAGCTACTCTGCTGCTGTGTCCCCATCCCAAATAAAAAACATAACCTTAACTCACATTTTGAAATGTTTTCAACATTTATATGACTGAGGCCATGCATAGTACTCCAGCAACAACTGGCTTAAGTTGAAGGGTCCATTACGAAAAGTGTCCAGCTCAGGTTGATGAAACCCAGAGGTGAAACCAAGGACAGAGAGAGAAGTTAGGCACTTTGGGATCTGAACTTCAGCACATTCCATTTTTGAAATAATTTAAAAGAATAGAGAATTTATGAACAATCTAATTGGTGAGGAAGACAGGCAATTTAGACCATTAGCTAGGACACAGGAGAGAAGTCACCTGCACTTTGAAGTGTTGCCATAGAACTTTTCAGACCCTAGCAATGAGAGTGCCTCAATTTCCTATATAATTGAAAAGATGGCAGCATCCTCTCAGTACCGTCAGCCCAGATTTTGTACTCCACATTACAACTCAGAAGCTAGAACACTTCCACCTGAGCCATTGCTGAAGGAACATAATTATATGCAAGTTCAGGGCAAGTTTGGAAGGCAGTTGCGATCCATCACAACTATTTTGGCAGTGTTGTCAAGCATGTTGCAAGTAGAGTTACTGAAAGCTAAAATACTCAATTGACTAACAAATTTAAAGACTAGTTGAATGTTAGATTATTAAGATAATGGGGCAAGAGATTCAATACTTTGATGCAGCTAACAGACTGCATCCACATGCAAAGATGTCAGGAAGGGGTTAATCTTCACAAAGGGTATAGGCAATTCTCACTTCAAAGTGCCATGCAAATAGCTTGATAGCTATATTTTAAAATAAATACAATATATCATATCAGTCATATGAAGACAAATCAATGATTGCCCACATCCATTTGCAAGATCTAAGTTAGCCTGTGATGTTTGATTTATCTTGTCAATAATGGTAAGTGAAAGTGATTGAGGATAAATTGACCAAAAGCTACATTGATCGGTCTAATTATAACCTGTGGTTCTGCCATGTATTGGGAATTTCCAAGTGCTTCAGTGATTAAACAGGAAAAGTATTCAAAGCAATGTTCTTAGTTTATGCTGAGAATTTTAAAAGTTACAGTCAGAAACCATTGAGGTAATATGATTTAAGTTGAAGCAAATAATAGATTAAATGCATTCACAAGGGAGATGAGAATATATCTTTGATAGCATTTTATGGTTTAGAATACACTAACAAGTGATGGAAGCAAACCTGTTAACAAATAGCTGAATATATATTTGAAGAAAATCGTAGGATCAGAGGAATAGAGTAGGGACTGGAACTAGTTAGCCAACTCATTGAAGAGTCTGCACAGAGAGAATGAGCTCAATGGCTTACTATTCATTAAAAATATTAACTAATGTAGTTTCCTTTTATAAAGTCATTTTATATTAGCTATCATTTCAAGAATTTCAATTGATATGGATTATTATAAGCTTTCCAATTTTATAAAGGAAATAGTAATTGTACACCCACATTAGGATGTGTGTTCCATTAGAATTCCCATTCTGAAATTAGAATTGGTTTATTATTGTCACATGTACCAAGCTACTATGAAAAGCTTGTTTGGCATGCTATCCAAATCATTTCAACAGTGCTTTGATGTAGTACAAAGGAAACCGATAAAGAATGCAAAATAAGGTGCTGTAGCTACAGAGGAAGTGCAGTGCAGGCAGGCAGACAGACAATAAGGTGCAAGCTCATAGTGAGGAAGATTGCAAGATCAGGAGTTCATCCTATCATACTAGGAGATATTTAATAGTCTTATGAGAGGTATAGAAGCTGTCCTTGAGCCTGGTAGTACATGCGTTCGGTCTTCGGTATCTCTGCCTGATGGGAAAATGTCTATTTCTATACTATTCAAACAATCATGTAATACTATCTTATGGATGATATCTCAACCACTTGGCAATGATATTCCAACCACTCTAATCTTTGCTTAACCCTTTGCATATATTTGTCATGGGACTTCCATATAGTAGATAGGATATGCTGGCCTTGGAGTTACAAACCCAAGTGAAATTATATTTCCCCATAGTGTCAATGCAATGAAGACTTACAGGATTGATTCCTGAGACGGAGGTTGACCCACATAATGCGATTGAAGCTTGGGCTATGCCTGTTTTTTGAAGAATGCAAATTTTATCTCATTGAGATGAACATATTTGGGGGGGGGAATGTTCATGTGCGTGTGTGTAGTGCAGTAAGAAAGCAAAAATAGTGAGGTGATGTTCATGGACTATTCAGAAATCTGATGACAGAGCGGAAAGAAGCAGTTCCTAAAACATTGTGCGTCTTCAGGTTCCTGTACTTCCTGCCTGATGGTAGTAATAAGAAGAAGGCATGGCCTGTGTGGTGGGGGATCCTTAATGACGGATGCTGCCTTTTTCAGGCAACACCGTTTACTCAATAAAGGGTAGATTGGTAAGCCAATCATGACTGAAATGAGAAATTTCTTTATGCATAAAATCACAAACTTTTGAAATTCACCACCTCAGAAGACTGGCAATGTTCCATGGTTAAGTGCATTCAAGGCTAAAATCAAAATACATTTGAACATTAAGGGGATCAGGGATCACAGTGATCTGATAGGACCAACCATGACTGGAGTGTTCAAGGACATCTTCAACCTCTCACAGCTGTAGTCAAAGCTTCAGTGTGTACGCAGAATACAACTCTGAGATTCGTCTTCATTAAAGAATCTCACCATCCCGGATATGCCCTCTTCATGTTACTACTGCCCCAGAGAGTTACAGGAGTCTCAAGATCCACACTCAATGTTTTAGGAACAGCTTTTTCATCTCCATCATCAGATTTCTAAACAGTCCATGAATGCATAAATACTTCCTTGCTATTTGCCTTTTGCACTATTTATTCATAGTACTTTTATGTACTTTGCTGCAAAAAAAAAATCACAACACATTAAATGTTAATAAATCTGATTCTGACTCCACTGAACAAACAGCAGGCTCAAATGGTAATGTGGCCTAATCCTGCATCTTTTCTGATGTTTGAAAAGTTAATCAAAAATTGCTTCCCTAATTCCAGTCAGAAAGATTTTTTTTCCAAACATAATTAGCTGTTCAGCCAGCTCGATCTCATCACAGGCACAGAAATTCACAATTTCTTAGTTTGCAGCTGGCAGCTCATTAAATGAAAAGGAGGGAAGAGTGATCAAAGATGGTTCAATAACTATGAGCAGTTTTCACGGGCAGCAGGAGGTGCTGCCAATTTACCACTGACTGCATGCTCTGTTCTTTTACTGTTGGCCTGTAGTAAAATGCATCATCTTTGTAGTTAATTCCCATTAATCGGTCACTCAGCATTGTTTAAGGAGTAACTTACATGGATAATATATGGAACATAATCAACTTCAAGTAATTCCTTGTCTTGTATTTATTGTTTCTACACCACAGTGAGGACTAAGATTTTCATTCTGGAATAATCACACAAACTTTCTCCTTAATTTGTATCAGATATGGCTCTCAAACATGCACTCAGTGGTCACTTTATTAGGCACACTTGCTCATTAATGCAAATGTCTAATCAGCCAATCACACAGCAGCAAATCGATGTATTAAAGCATGCAGATATGGTCAAGTTCAATTGTTGTTCAGACCAAATATCAGAATGGGGAGAAAATGTCATTTGAGTGACCTTGACCATGGAATGATTGTTGATGTCAGATGGGGTACTTTGAGTATCTCAGAAACTGCTGGGCTCCTGAGATTTTCCACACACAACAATCTCTAGAGTTTACAGAGAATGGTGAGGAAAAATAGAACATCATCCAGAGAGTGGCAATTTTGTGGGCAAAAACACCTGATTAATGAGAGAGTTCAGAGGAGAATTGCCAGGCTTGTTCAAGCTGAAAGAAACGTGGCGGAAGCTCAAATAACCATGTGTTACAATGGCAGTGTGCAGAACGTACAGCACTTCGAACATGAAAGTGGATGGGTGACAGCAGCAAAAGAACCACATCGGGTTCCACTCCTGTACCTAATAAGGTGACTGCTGAGTTTATTTCTAAATTTTAATTCAGTAATGAAGCAATGGTCAAATGGTATTTGCATTCGAGACCGAGTATGAATGTAAAAATGTTGATCAAAATTAAACTCTCATACTCATTTCACCTGTGTAATGCTCTGGTTAAGTTTTTTTACTGTTATGCTGCAGCTATTTCATTTTAGCAGCTCTGTAAGAGCAGTCTATGCTGCTTTCAGCTTGTTTGGGTTTGAGCTGAGACAGAAGGCTGTTTTCAATTTAGGGATGTGGTGTCAGCCAATCAGGATCGTAGAATTGGGAGAAGGTTCTAGAGAATGCAGGGTGGAGAGGTCTTTGTTTGTTAGTAACTTCAAACTTCCTGCATAATCACTAAGAGTTGAACTGCCTGTGCATGTAACGAGAGCTGTATAACTCATCTCCTTCTGAGGCCACAAACTTATCAATCACCCCTCGTACAGTGCTGGAGAAGGGGAAGTTTGATAGGAGTGGACATAAGGCCATGAAAGAAAGAAGAAGGGGGAGGAGCACCAGAGGGAGGTGATGGACAGGTAAGGAGATAAGGTGAGAGAGGGAAAAGGGGATAAGGAATGGGGTGGGGTGCATTAATGGAAGTTCGAGAAATCGATGTTCATGTCATCAGGTTGGAGGCTACCCAGATGGAATATAAGGAATGGGAAATTGAAGTGGAATTAAAATGGGTGGCCATTGGGAGATCGCGCTTCTTCTGGAGGATGGAGCATATAGGGGCAGGTGTCCTCCCTCACTACCATTCAGGGTCTCAAACAGTCCTTTCAGATGAGGCTATTCTTCATCTGTGAGTCTGTTGGGGTCATATACTGTGTCCAGTGTTCCAGGTGTGGCAGTAAAATATGTATCCGTGAGAGCCATCGTAGTTTGCGAGACCATTCACTGAGCACCTACTCTCCACGTGCCAGGAGCGGGATCTCCCAGTGGCCACCCATTTTAACTCCACCTCCCATTCCGATATGTCAATCTATGGCCTTCTCTACCGTCGTGTTGAGGCCACACTCAGGTTGGAGGAACACCACCTTATATTCCGTCTGGGTAGCCTCCAACCTGATGGCATGAACATCGATTTCTCGAACTTCTGGTATTGCATCCCCCCCCCTTAACTTTCCCCATCCCCTTTTCCCTCTCTCACCCCATCTCCTTGCCTGCACATAGCTTCCCTCTAGGGCTTCTCCTTTTCTTTCTTCCATGGCCTTTTGTCCTCTCCTGCCAGACTCCCCCCTTCTCCAGCCCTGTATCTTTTTCACCAACTTCTCTGCTCTTTACTTCATCCCTCCCCCTCCGTTTCACCCATCACCCTGTTTCTCTCTCCCCTCACCCACTTTTTAAATCTGCTCATCATTTTTTTCCCTCAGTCCTGCTGAAGGTTTTTGGTCCGAAATGTCGATGTACTTTTTCCAGATACTGTCTGGCCTGCTGAGTTCCTCCAGCATTTTGTGTGTGGGGCTTGGATTTCCAGCACCCACAGATGTTCTCGTTTGCATTTCTAGAGACGCCCAGTAAAAAGGGTTTTCACCTGTATGCCAAAGTTGTGACTTAATTTATCTAAGTGGAAAAGGCTGCAACATAACTTCTTTTTTTGAACTCAATACCTCGTCTAATAAAGGCAAGCATGTCATATGCCTTCTTAACCATCACATCAGCTTGGGTAACCTCTTTCATGGAGCTTTGAAATTGGGCCCTAAAATCCCTCTGCTCATCAACACCGTTAAGAATCTTGCCCTTATCTATATGCTGCCTCTTTGCATTTGACCTACCAAGATGCAACACTTGATATTTGGCTGGGTTAATCTCGATCTGCTATTTCTCCACCCATATCTGCAAGTGATCTATATCCCGTTGTACTCTTTGCCAGTCTTCTACGCTAGCCATAGCACCACCAAGCTTTATATATCACCTGCAAACTTACTAACCCACCCATTTACATTTTCATCCAGGTCATTTATATGCATCACAAACAGAAGTCCCAGTACAGATCCCTGTAGAACACCACTGATCACAGATCTCCAACTACAATAAATCGCTTCTGTCTTCTATGGGTAAGCCAGTTCTGAATATAAACTACCAATTCACCATGGCTCTCATGCATCTTAATCTTCTGAATGAGACTCCCAAGAGGCACATAATCAAATGCCTTACTAAAATCCATGTAAACACCATCCACATCCCTACATGCATTAATTGCCCTCATCACCACATCAAAAAAAAATCATTTAAGTTAGTAAGACAAAGCTTGCCCTGCACAAAGTCATGCTGACTCTTCCGAATTTGGTTATATTTTTCCAAATGCTCTTAAACCCAATCCCGAAGAATTCTCTCTAATAACTTTCCTATCACTGATGTGAGACTCACTGGTCTAGTTTCCAGTGAGTCTCACGTCAGTATGTAACATCAATATGCAACATATTGATACCTATGCAAATTTGAATATAGAAAAATAAAGATTTAACAAGCTGAGGTTTCAAGGACATCTTGAATAATGGAATAATATTAGCTACTTGCCAGTCTTCCAGGACCTCACCTGTAGCTAGAGAGGACATGAAAATATTGGTCAAGGCCCCAGCAATCTCTTCGCTTGCCTCTCTCAATAACCGTGGATATGTACTATCAGGCCTTGGGGACTTATCCACCTTAATGTTCTTTATGTATAAAATGCCTTGGGATTCTCTTTAATCTTACTTGCCAAGGACTTTTCAAGACCCCTCCTGGCTTTCCCCAATTCCCTTCGAGTTCTTTTCAGCTTCTTTATGGTCAAAGGCTGTTTGAATCTAGCTTCCTAAGCTTTACAAATTTTTCCTTTATCTTCTTTTCAAAATTCATTATCTGGTTGTCTACTTCCCAACACCCCCCACCCCCCAAATTGGTTTTAACCCACCCAAGTAGCACTAGTAACCCTCCTGGCCAAGATATTGGTTCCACTCCAGTTGAGGTGCAGCTTGTCCCTCTTGTACAGGTCACACCCGCCTAGAAAATGTTCCAATTATCCAAGAAACTTAAACACTGCACCAATTCCTCAGCCATTCACTCATCTGTACTATCATCTTATTCCTGCCCTGACTAGTACATGGCACTTGGAATAACCAGAGATTACTACCTTGGAGGTCCTGTTCTTCAGTCTCTTTCCCAACTCCCGATACATTACTCACTATTCAGGACCCCTTCTCTCTTCCTGCCAATGAAATTGGTGCCAGTGTGCACCATGACCTCTAGCAACTTACCCTGCCCCCTGAGAATATTCTGCAACTACTCTGAGACAACCTGGACCCTAGCACATGGGAGGCCACACACCACACTGGTGTCTCATTCTCAATCACAGCATCTCCTGTCTGTCCCTCATTCTTTTCAGTCCCTTCATAATCCACATACCCCGATCCCTGACTCTTCAGCCACTGTGGAGCTGAAGCAGACTATTTACTGGTTTCATGTCATGTTTGACACTGACCTTGTTTTGAAGTCGCTCCAGGGCATTACCTCTCCTACGCTTTCAGCCTTACAAGTCTCAATTTCTGTAATTCCAGCCTTTTGTGCCTTTGCCTCTAGTAGCCATGCCCCGAACTGCAATAGGTCCTCAGCTCTGCAATTTCCCTTCTAAACCTTTGATGATGCTTCTTAAAATTTAACCTTTTGATCAAGTCTTTGCTTGCCTGAGCTAAAGTCTTACATGGATGGGTGTCAGACGATCTTTTAAGTATTAACACGACATTCCCTGAACACTTTACTATGTGTAGGGAGAAAGTAATCAGTTAAATTCTCAGTGTGATGGAATTTTGCATGAGATAACATATGCTTTTTAAAAAGGTAAAATACTTTCAGCTAATACCAATACAACATATTGATGTCTATGCAGATTTGAATATTGAAAAATCAAGCTGTGGTTTTGAAGACATCAAGCAACTTCACATTCTCAATCTCAGATGATATTTTGTTCAAATTAATAGATAGATAGTTTATTTTTCCCAAAGGATATTACAGTGTCACAGTAGCATTACAAGTGCACAGATATAAATATTAGAAGAGAAGTAGAAAGAATAAAAAATAATTTACCACAAACAGTCTAACAGGAGGAGGTCATCACTTCCCTGTCTATAGGTTGACTCATTATAGAGCCTAATAGCCGAGGGTAAGAATGACCTCACACAGCGCTCTTTGAAGCAGCACGGTTGTCTTTAGTCTACTACTAAAAATGCTCCTCTGTTCAGCCAGGGTGGCGTGCAGAGGGTGAGAAATATTGTCCAGAGTTGCCAGGATTTTCTGGAGGGTCATTTGTTCTACTACAATCTCCAGTGTGTCCAGTTTGACTACTATAACAGAGCCAGCATTTCTAATCAGTTTATTGATATAACCCGTGTTGATATCATTGCCCCAGCACTCCACCGCAAAGATTGTACTGGTGGTAACAGACTGGTAGAACATATCAAGGAGAGGCCTGCATACTCCAAAGGACCTGTCTCCTCAGGAAGTAGAGGTGACTCTGGCCCTTCTTGTACACAGCCTCTGTGTTGGTGCTCCACTCAAGTCTGTCATGCAGGTGCACCCCCAGATACTTGTAGGTCCTCACCATCAATAATAACAGGGTGCAGTGCAGGCCTAGTCTTCCTAAAGTCCATCACCATCTCCTTTGTCTTACTAATGATGAGCTGTATATGATTCAGCTTGCACCATTTGACAAAGTCCTCCACCAGCGCTCCGTATTCATCCTCCCGTCCTCCCTTTATATGCCCAACTATTGCTGAGTCAGAGAATTTCTGCAGATGTATCTAAAGTCCGAGGTATACAGGGTAAACAGGAAGGAAGCCAATACAGTCCCCTGTGGCTCCCCAGTGCTGCTCATAGCCATATCTGACAGGCAGCTCTAAAACCGCACAAACTGTGGTCTGTCAGTCAAATGAATTGAAATGTTAAAATATTTAAGAGGAAACAAATCTTGTGGCAGAAAGACCAATGTGTAAAGCTGAAGGTCTTATACTGCCCATTTAAAAAGCTGATGCACAAGCAAATTGGATCGATCATGATTAATCAGGGCAGCAA
Organism: Mobula hypostoma; assembly: GCF_963921235.1. Lineage (NCBI taxonomy): Eukaryota > Metazoa > Chordata > Chondrichthyes > Myliobatiformes > Myliobatidae > Mobula > Mobula hypostoma. The sequence continues at coordinate 28,099,962 of NC_086115.1, read as the reverse complement.
AAGAGTGTAAGAAAGCTGTTAGAAGAATTCTTCTGAGTTCTTGGTATAGTCACACAATTTTGGCTTGTTTATGGAAATTTCCACACTAAAGAATTGAGGAAACCACAGCAGTATATACACAACAAAATAAATAATATCTATCACAACCAGTTGTTCACAATATACAAATAAAATGATCATTCACTGTCACTTAACCACTGGCATCATACTACTTCCTGGGGCATATGGATGTCCACGGAGGGGTAGCACCTCTGGTGGAGGGGCTTGCCATGTCCATTCTGGGGCAGCTCACTCACCTTTAGTCCACATCAAACACACAGCTCTCACCTGTGGCTCCAGTTAGCTGTATGCATGTGACAGCGGCCACAACCTGGTACATCACTTTGACAGGTGGGCTTTAGTCAAATAGGTGAGGGTAGCCATCGGGCTTCATACCCCATTGAGAAAGGGATATGCCTGCCCTAACACATCAAGTCAGCTCTGGCAAACTGGGCAGATGATATTAACAGTGAGATATAACAGACAGGAAGATGATCCTGCAATGCTTAGTGGAGAGGGAAGGGCATGACAAGGCACAGAAGCAAATATGATCATCCACTGCAACCAAAGACGACCCCAGTTGTGACGACTACTCGTACCCCTGGAACCAGACTTCTGAGGTTGAGAGAGTGGAATATATCTCAGTGCAATGGTTCTTCCGCTTTAAAAACTCTCCTGCACAGGTTTCACTGTCATCGTCAGATACGATGGACAACCAATCATACTAATTCTTTCACATTACAAAAGAAAAAGGAACTACCTAATTTGAATAAGCCTATACAAAATGATAATCAATGACCATAAGGCCAGAATATAGCTGCTGTAGAATTCTTTTCAAGTGACTCTTCCATTTGTTTGTACCTGTAACATCTGGGTGCGAGAGATGACAAATTCAAGACACCATATTTACAGAAAGTTTATTAGTAATTCCATTTCTGCCAAATATACAGCTATGTAATTTATCTAAATATCTTTTCATATTAAATTACAAAATTAAGCAATCTTTCAGTTAGTACGTTTGATTCCTCTGTAAAATAGCACCCATTACATCAGCAATTCCCCTGCATTCCATATGTAGCAAAACAAGTTATGCATATAACTCACAATCAAAACAAAGATATATTAGAAGATAGACTAGTTAGACTGAGATACATTATGTATGATTGATTATAAATAACCACAGTAAATAAATGTGCATTTGCTGCTTTTGTGATACTTTCATTCTACTTCCAGCATCATTTCCCATAATACTAAAGTGTCTGTGTGCATGCTCATTAACAAAAGGGGGCAATGTTACCATTTGTTGGCCCAACTCTGCTGCAGTTAAAATCTTCCTTTATCTGAAATTTCTAAATGCTGCTGTTAAAAGTCATAATTTATCCAAGTATTTAGGCAAGTGTTTTCTTTACCAAATAAACCAGGAAATACGATGAATTTCACATTAACTTATACAAATTTTATTTGGATGTTTTAAAAAATTTGAAATTGATGCAATAGATGATCTATCTCACAAAGAATGGTGAGTATACTGTAACACACATCAAAGTTGCTGGTGAACGCAGCAGGACAGGCAGCATCTGTAGGAAGAGGTGCAGTCGACGTTTCAGGCCGAGACCCTTCGTCAGGACTAACTGAAGGAAGAGTGAGTAAGAGATTTGAAAGTTGGAGGGGGAGGAGGAGATCCAAAATGATAGGAGAAGACAGGAGGGGGAGGGATAGAGCCAAGAGCTGGACAGGTGACAGGCAAAAGGGGATACGAGAGGATCATGGGACAGGAGGTCCGGGAAGAAAGACAAGGGGGGGGGGACCCAGAGGATGGGCGAGAGGTATATTCAGAGGGACAGAGGGAGAAAAAGGAGAGTGAGAGAAAGAATGTGTGCATAAAAATAAGTAACAGATGGGGTACGAGGGGGAGGTGGGGCCTTAGCAGAAGTTAGAGAAGTCGATATTCATGCCATCAGGTTGGAGGCTACCCAGACGGAATATAAGGTGTTGTTCCTCCAACCTGAGTGTGGCTTTGTCTTTACAGTAGAGGAGGCCGTGGATAGACATGTCAGAATGGGAATGGGATGTGGAATTAAATTAATCCTCCTCTACTGTAAAGACGAAGCCACACTCAGGTTGGAGGAACAACACCTTATATTCCGTCTGGGTAGCCTCCAACCTGATGGCATGAATATCGACTTCTCTAACTTCTGCTAAGGCCCCACCTCCCCCTCGTACCCCATCTGTTACTTATTTTTATGCACACATTCTTTCTCTCACTCTCCTTTTTCTCCCTCTGTCCCTCTGAATATACCTCTTGCCCATCCTCTGGGTCCCCCCCCCTTGTCTTTCTTCCCGGACCTCCTGTCCCATGATCCTCTCGTATCCCCTTTTGCCTGTCACCTGTCCAGCTCTTGGCTCTATCCCTCCCCCTCCTGTCTTCTCCTATCATTTTGGATCTCCCCCTCCCCCTCCAACTTTCAAATCCCTTACTCACTCTTCCTTCAGTTAGTCCTGACGAAGGGTCTCGGCCTGAAACGTCGACTGCACCTCTTCCTACAGATGCTGCCTGGCCTGCTGCGTTCACCAGCAACTTTGATGTGTGTTGCTTGAATTTCCAGCATCTGCAGAATTCCTGTTGTTTGAGTATACTGTCCTCTGTTCAAATTTAGGTGTCCAGTTTTGAGAAGTCAACATTAAGGAGGAAAGTTTTGTTCTTTTCACATGACAATAAATTCCTCATTTTATTACGAATACTGTAGGAAGAGGATGCCACTCACATCTTGGCTCTCAAACCCACAGATCCCACCAAGGCTGCACTCCAACCTAAGTTAACAGCCTTGTTTCACAGCTCTCTGGTACATTGCAGAAGGCTACCATTTGCAACAGGTTGAGCAGAAATCAAACTTGGATCTGGTTCGTACATCGATCTCTGTTTGATAGCATGCTTCAATATAAACAAGTGTGCACTAATGAAAATGGCAACCCAACTTCACCCCAATCCTCTTTTAGTATAAAGAAAAGTGAATGGAGCTTCAGTGTCATATCTGCCACTGTGGAAAAAGTAGCATTTGTATTCATTATTGGTTTACACAAAGATAAAAATTATGCTGCAGCACATACATGAAATAGTACAAAAAGCATTGATTAATGTGAACAGTGACCAAGATTAATCAAGATGGTCTGTAAGAATGTGGCTTATTGATAATTTCACCAAAAGACAAGAAACTGTAAAGCATTTTAAATATGAAACGCCAAATATTGTAGCCAGTCAAAAGATGCCATATAATCTACATTTTACATGTTATTGCCATACTTTTCACCTTGCCAAACACACCATTTTTAACAACTGAAATATACATACATTATCCTTTTTTCTCCAAAATACCTGTTATAATAGTAATTTCTGAGGTATCTTGAGAGAATACCAAAAAATTCCATTCTGCACATTGCAATGCTGTCTTCAATATTAATGATACTGAAGGAATACCTCACAGAACGTTAGGGGTGGTGATTTTGTAAGTGGTATAGTTCACACTCAGTAAGGCCTTTCTACCATTTCACCGACTGAATATGAGAATAGCAAATGCAGAATTTCTGACACAGTAGAAGACATTAATGAACATCGTATGACCACAACTGTTCAAATATTTAAAGTCTTCTGCAACAGTAGCAAAAAGCAAACAGCCATACATTGGATGTTTTGCTCACTGCAGTGAAGCTTCTATGGAGAGTTCAACTGTTTTTGCAAAAATCTTTGATCTGGGGACAAAAACATATTGGGCTCAGGGATGCCAGGTGGAAGAAAACCTATCTTTTTTTCCAGATTATCATGTGAATGAATGTAGATTTGTACTGAAATCCTAATAATCCACAGAATCCTATTATATTTAATAACCTTCAACATAAAAATTAAGTTGGGCTACAAAATCCCCATCCATGTAAAATATACCACATCCAGCAGAGAAGTAAAATTTCAGTAGTTGTTTGGTGTAATTTGTAAACACGTTTCTTTAATTTACTGGTTGCATTGTATGCTAGGTTCCAATAAAATTTATAGCCCAAAGTGCAAGGACTTTAAACAATTTTGTCCAAGATAATGAATTAGAATGTTTACTGGCACTTGATTACACATTTCCTATGCTTCTTAAACTTGCTTTAAACAATATGACCCTGAAGAGCAAAACACAAAGAAATACAGTGATATTACTTGCATAATAGACCAATATGAGATGACAAATCGCATCATTTGGAATTCTTAAATGAATGGAATATATTCCTACAGATAAGGAAAGTATAATGGAAAGACCAACTTCTCCAGCTAATACTGGTGTTGGCTAAGTGAAGCCTTTCTTTAGCCGTCTATCCCCTTGCTAATTCAATCAGATGTAGGTTCATTGGGAATCATAATTCTTTATTATAAATTGTATTCAAGCAATTATGCTATACTTTAAAGCCGAGGTCATAAAAAATCAATTTTAAAAATGAGGTAACTAAATCAAGGAATACTTTATTTTAAACAGATTGAAAGGATATTAAAAAAGACCCTTCATAAACAAATACCCAAGCTTGTCCATCAGGTTTTTCTAAAGGATCAATCCAAAGGTGATGCCTTCAAAACTCACCAGCCTCTGATCAAACTTACAGCAAGCAAAGTCCAATTCCTGACTACAAATGGAGAATGAAATGATTGGTATAATAGGAAGTTTGAGGGGCAGAGGGGTAGGTGGGAAGAAAGGGAGGCTGAAATCAACATTAAAATATAAAAAACAATAAAATCAGTAGCAAAGCAAGCAAAATTATGAGAGAAAAATTAAGTAAAACTTCATATTCCCAATGTAGTATTTTGTAGCAGCATTTCTTGTACTTAACTGTCTAGATAAAGAAATAACTGAAATTATGTTTTACACAAAAAATACCCTGCAGTTCCTATTTTCTCACCTTTCACCCACCACTCAATTTGGATGCCCATTCTTGTTCAGAGGAATGTATCACTCCAAGAATTTTTTTTATACCTTGGGTAAGAAAATAATTGAATAACATCAAAGAATTAAGACTAGAAGTATTAATTTTTTTGAAGCCTGGATAAATAGTCAATCGTTCAAAGAGATGTAATATGTTCTATAAGAAATGTACAGCTGAATTATGTAAACTTCTGTTAACAAACATACAAAAAAGCATAGTATACAATTAAAAAATATTACAGAAATAACTTTGTTTTTAGAAAAAGCACACATTATTCGATAAATACATTTATATGACTAACATAATCTCCACATGCATTACTCACTTCTACCACATTTTCACTCCACATTTAATGTCACAAAATTCACCCTATGAACCTGGCAAAGCAATAGAAATTAAAATAAATGAAAAATCTTTAAAAGTATATTGATAGTATATCGGTCTGTGCAAATGTAAATGATAAATGAAAGGAACACAAAATTTCAATATCTAGTGCATTTTTAAGAATTACACAAAAAGTTTGCATTTTAGTGCCCATGTGTTATTCTGAAATACACATCTTGATCCATGTCAAGAATTTGGCTATTTTTAATCTTGTAAAAATTTATCAAATATTTCCCACCATCCAGATGCAAATATTTGAAATGAAATAGGCCATCTGATTAGTAAAGATGAAGGCTATCTTATTGGAGCCACAAGTCAGTATTGGTACATATATTTTTTTGTGAGTGCAGTTTCTTGTTTACTTAAAGACATGTCAAAGAGACTATTAGTTATTGATCCCCAAAGTTTAGTGTTCATGTAATGAAAATTCTTACACACGTGGTTGGCCCAATGCACCAATTCCCTTTGTACCAGTTTTATAAAAAGTAAATACCAACATACCTTAGCCCAGAGGCTAACTTGAGGAAACAATATCAATAACTTGGTAAACTGAGTGTTCAAAAAATAACTTTGGAAATAATTAACAAGATAAAGCACTGCTAGCACATACAAAAGGGGTTGTGAACAAGTCAAAGCATGCTCATTTTGAAGAAAAACAAGCACTGGGACTACGACTGATTACAATTTTGGTGGAGTATTTTAATGTTACAAGTTGAACTTCAACAGAAGGCTGTAGATGGATGGCCTGCACCACAAAGTATTGTCTTTTCCTCCCTCATCGTAGGTTTTGACTACTAATAGACTTTTAAAAAAAAGGAAAAGCACTTTAAAATATATCTGTTTAACATGCATGTGTTGTTCCAGACAGCAGAAAATCTTTGCAAATGGGTAACCAGGTGACTCACTCACTGGTGATATTTTGCATTAGCTTTCATTACATTCATAAATTAACAAGCCATTGCAATACTCCATGGATTTCAGCTGAATGCATCAGAGACAACCGACATTTTATATTAAACATTTTATACGAATTGCAAGAATTCAACTGTAAAAAAAGGCTAGTAAAATACACATCTCAGAAAAGTGGCAGCAACATCCTCAAAACAATCAAAAGTCTGACTAACCTGGTCTTCACTGAAGATAGAATTATTCCATAGGCACAAGTTCTATGCCTAGGATTGGCAGGCAGTTGGTTACATATCTGAAAAACCAATTATCATCACTGAAGTCTGTGGGTTTGTTACAAACAGCGGGAACTCATAAATTTCCTTGTCAGTAGTTATGAGGCGTGAGCTGCCCTCTGCAGGTTTCTGGCCCTGTTTCAGCGGCTGTCAATGATGAGTTGATAAATTTTCCTGAGCTATTATAAACATCAAATCAATCACAAGTAGTACTGTACAGTGAAAGAAGCAAACAGTACACCTGGAATCACATTATAAACACAAAATGATGGATCAGAACTTGTGCAGAAATCAATATAATTCCCCTGCATTTATTTGCTTGCCAACAATCTACCCACCAATATTTTTTTAAAAATTAATCATCCAGCATATTTTGTAACACACTGATTAAGTGTTTCAGCCCATATATATACTCTTCATCTTTTGTGTTGCTAGGAAACACATGTGCAAAGTCTATCATTCTTACAGCAACTTCTGGAGGCTCTGGAAACATGCTCGATGCATGAATGAAATCTTTGTCCAATGGTTTTGTTTCATTGCCATTTGGCTGACCAGGTGGAATGAGATTTAAGCATTTGCATATCCCATGGTCTTGTTCGGTATTCTTCAGCTGTAGTGGGACCACACTTTGGTGTGCCCGGAAGCAGCCCTTCCTGTGAAGTGCATACATATTGGAGAGGCTTTGACCAACCGAGGCTTCCACTATTCCGTTCTCAGTAGAATCCATCACATGAATGTTGTTGTTGTATTCCATCAGCTCTCCAGTTCTCCGTATACCCTTTGGTGCTGCTGGTTTGTCAGCTTTGTTACCTGTCGCTCTCAGCTCAGGTGATCCCTCATACACAAACAGTAAGGAGCTTGCATAGAAACAGAGCTCACTTTGCCTCTCAAACCAGTGCAGTATCTTTTTAATCTCTTGAATACTTGAAGCCACAGCATCTTTCCTCAAGTAGCTTCCATTGTGGAAGAATTTAGACAGACCTACAAAACGACAAGTAAAACACAATCCACGTGAGTAAAACTTTGAATATCCACATCAAAAGCCCAGCCCAGTCCATCACAAGCAAAGCCCTCCCCTTCACTGAGCACACTGACAAGGGTCACTGCCACAAAAAATAGCAGCATCCATCAGCAAGGATCTCCATCATCCAGGCCATGCTCTCTTCTTGCTACTACCATTGGGCAGAAGCAGCCACACCACCAGGTTCAGGAAGTTATTACTCTACAACCATCAAGCTCCTGAACCTGTCTGGACAGCTTCACTCACCTGAATGCTGAACTGACCCACAACCAATGGACTCACTTCCAAGGACTCTACAATGCAAGTTCTCAGTATTATTTATTTACTTTTTTTATTATTTGCAGGATTTGTCTTCTTTTGCACATTGGCTATTTGTCAGTCTTTGTCTGTGTATAGCTTTTCATAAATTCCATTGTATTTCTTTATTTTCCTGTAAATGCTTGCAAGAGAATGAATCTCAAAGTATAATATGGTGACATATACACACTTTGATAATAAGTTTACACCAACTTTGAGAATCTATTTTCAAATGTAATACTTTCATTGAAAATAGAATGAACAACATTGCGGCAACAATGCAAGCAGCAGTGGTGAAGTTAATCATTCAGGTCTACCTTTGCTGACAGATGCGTCCCAAGGTTTCCCAGTGAAAGCTGACATCGATGAAGTAAAATCTACTATCCCCTTCAAAGCACCCACAAACCCTTTTGTCAATCTAGGGAAAGGATATTTAAAGATCAAAATCCGTAAACTTGCACAAATTTCATGGTTTATTTGGCAGCAGTTACTCCTGCCGTCCTACATATTTCTGAAGCACAGACCATCTACAGCAGGTATCTCAAAGTGCTGCAAAATTTACCAACACTGCCTCCAGAAATTCCTCCAATTACACTGGAAGGAAAAGCCAGCTAATGTCAGAGCTCATCCAGGCCACCATCCACAGTACCGACGCCCAACTTTACGCATATAGGTGATACTGGGCAAATCACATCATGTGCTAGCTCCGCAGCAAATCTCCGGGGGGGAAAGGGGGAGAGGGGAAGAGGGGGAGACACACTAGCCCAAGCTGTCATGGAAGCAAATCAACAGATAGACAAAGAAAGATTGAAAGATGCTCTCAGAGTCTCCATAAAGACGTGCAACATTCACAGTAACTGCCGGGAATCTCTGTTCATGACTAGATAGGGAAGAAATGTTGAAGATAGTGAAGAAATGTTGAAGATAGTACTGTGAAGGTCAAAACTATGCAATGGGAGTACACAAAAGCTCGGCAGGAGCTGCAGGGAGGGAAGCATGCCACCCTACAAACCAACCACCTGCCAGCATCTACCTTTTGCTGCATCTGAGGTCAGGATTGTCAGTTCTCACTTTGGTCACTTCACTACCTGGAGACACATGAGAAGATAGGCTAAAACCAGCATGGTTTCCGACTAACCTACTGCAATACTTTGAGGAAATTACAAGAAGGGTATACAAAGGAGATGCAGTAGATATGGTGTATTTGGATTTTCAGAAGGCCTTTGACAAGGTGCTGTACATGAGGCTGCTTAGCAAGATACGTGCCCATGGAATTACAGGGGAGTTACTAGCATGGGTGGAGCATTGGCTGATCGGCAGAAAACAGAGAGTGGGAATAAAAGGATCGTATTCTGGCTGGCTGCCGGTCATCAGTGGAGTTCCACAAGGTTCGGTGTTGGGACTGCTGCTTTTTACGATATATGTCAATGATTTGGGCTATGGGATTAATGGATTTGTGGCTAAATTTGCTGATGATACAAAGACAGGTAGAGGAGTGGGTAGTGTTGAGGAAACAGAGAGCCTGCAGAGACTTGGATAGTTTAGGGGAATGGGCAAAGAAGTGGCAAATGAAATACAACGTTGGAAAGCGTATGGTCATGCACTTTGGTGGAAGAAATAAACAGGCAGACTATTATTTAGATGGAAAGAGAATTCAAAATGCAAAGATGCAAAGGGACTTGGAAGTCCTTGTGCAGGAGACCCTAAAGGTTAACCTCCAGGTTGAGTTGGTGGTGAAGGCGAATGATGTTGTCATTCATTTCTAGAGGTACAGAATAGAAGAGCAGGGATGTGATGTTGAGACTCTATAAGGCACTCATGTGACCACACTTGGAGCACTGTGAGCAATTTTGGGCTCCTTATTTTAGAAAGGATATACTGACATTGGAGAAGGTTCAGAGAAGATTCACAAGAATGATTCCAGGAATGAAAGGGTTACCGTATGAGAAACGTCTGGCAGCTCTTAGGCTGTATTCCCTGGAGTTCAGGAGAATGAGGTGGGATCTCATAAAAACCTTCCGAATGTTAAAAGGTCGAACAGGTTAGATATGGCAAAGTTATTTCCCATGGTAGGGGAGTCTAGGGCAAGAGGGCACAACTTCAGGATTGAAGGACGTCCATTTAGAACAGAGATGCGGAGAAATTACTTTAGTCAGAGAGTGGTAAATCTGTGGAATTAGTTGCCACGAGTGGCTGTGGAGGCCAAGTCATTGGGTGTATTTAAGGCAGATAGATAGGTTCTTGATTAGCCAGGGCATCAAAGGGTATGGGGAGAAGGCAGGGGAGTGGGGATGACTGGAAGAATTGGATTAGCCCATGATTGAATGACGGAGCAGACTCGCTGGGCCGAATGGCCTATTTCTGCTCCTAAATCTTATGGTCTTATATAAAATTCAGTGCACACATGTTGTTGTTACTGGGCAAAAAATTGCACAGCTCAAGATTTTTGTGCTCACTGGTCATCACAAATTAGAGGGAACATTGCTCTCAACCCCACTCACCTGCCTTCTCCCCATAACATTAATCAAGGACTTATCAACCTGCACTTTAAATATTCAAATAACTGCTCTGAAACTTTGCTGCTATTCATGCCTCTACAACCTCCTTTGTCAGCTCATTCCTACAATTAGTGTAAATTTTATCCCTCAGATCCCCTTTAAATCTCCTCCCTGTCACCTCCAATCTGTATCATCTAGTCTTAGGCCGAATCAAAGGTGGTGACAAATCAGCATATAGGAGGGAAATTGAAAACCTGGCTGAGTGGTGCCACAGCAACAACCTCTCAACTCAATGTCAGCAAGACCAAGAAGCTGATTACTGACATCAGGAGGAGGAAATCGGAGGTCCAAAAGCCAGTCCTTATTGGAGGATCAGAGCTGGAGAAGGTCGGCAACTTTAAATTCCTCTGCGTTATCATTTTGGAGGACCTGTTCTGGGCCCAGCACGTAAGGGTAATTATGAAGAGAGCACGGCAGCGCCTCTACTTACTTAGGAATTTGCAAAGATGCGGCATGACATGTAAAACGTGTAGTGCAAAGTATATTGACTGGTTGCATCACAGCCTGGTATGGAAACACCAATGCACTTGAATGGAAAATACTACAAATAGTAGTGGATACAGCCCAGTCCGTCACGAGTAAAGCCCTTTCCGCCACTGAGCACATCTCCATGGAGTGTTGCCACAGGAAAGCAGCCCCCCACCCAGATCATGTTGTCTTCTCACAGCTGCCATCAGGAAGAAGGTACAAGAGCCTCAGGATTCACTCCACCGGGTTCAGGAAGTTATACCCCTCAACCATCAAGCTCTTGAACCAAAGGGGATAACTTCACTCGCCCCACCATTGAAATATTCCCACAACCAATGGACTCACTTTTAAGGGCTCTTCGTCTCATGTTCTTGATACTTATTGCTTAACTATCTATTACTATTATTTCTTTTTGTAATGGCACAGTTTGTCATCTTTTGCTTACTGGTTGAGTGCCTAAGTTGGCGCAGTCTTTCATTAATTCTTTTATAGTTATTATTCTATAATGGATTTATTGAGTATGCCAACAAGAAAATGGCTTTCAGGGTTGTATATGGTGACATATATGTACTTTGATAATAAATTTATTTTGAACTTTATATACTCCTACCATGGGAAACTGACAAGGACTATCTACTCCATCAATGCCCCTCAATTTTACATACCTCTTACCAGTTCACACTCAACCTCCCTCGCTCCAGGGAAAACAGACCCAACCTATCTAATCTCTCAAGCTCTCTACAGAATATTCTTGTGAATCTTTTCTGCATCCTCTCTAATCACGTCTCCTCTAGTGTGATGACCAAAGCTGCACACATTATTCCAAATGCAGTTCAACTAACATTTTGTTCAACGGTAACATTCAGTCCTAAATCTTATATTCAATGCCTTAGCCAATGAAGGCAATAACGTTATATGCTTTTTTTCAAACTATCCTGCCACTCTCAGGAAACTATGCACTTGTACCTCTAGGTCTCCCTGTTCAACAACATGTCCAACAGCCCTTTTCAACTACATTAACTTATTATATGATAAACAAGGTCCAAGCACTGATTCCTATAGAACATCAATGGTCACATGTCTCAACCTCCCCCCTCCACAAGCCAGCATCCTCTGATTACTACTACCAAGCCAATTTTGTATCCAATTGGCAAGCTTACCCTAAATCCTACATGTTCTAACCTTTGAGACTAGTCTACCATGCAGGACCTTGTAAATTGCCTTGTTAAAATCTATGTAGACAATGTTTACTGCCCTGTTCTCGTTAATCCTCTTAGTCACCTCTCCAGAAAACTCAAGTCAAATTCGCAAGACACGATTTCTCGCACACAAAGCCATTTTGACTTAACCCCAGTTCATCCTTAAGTTATTAAATGTAAATAGATCCTGTCCCTAAGAATCCCTTCCAGTAACTTTCCCACCACTGAAACAAAGCTCATTGGCCTGCAGCTCCCTGGCTTATCTCCACTGTCCTTCTTAAATAAAAGTACACCCTAGCTGTCTTCCAATCTTCCAATAAATCATCTGTGACAAAGTTTTAAAAATCTCTACCAAACCCTTGCCATCTCCTTCCTTGTTTCCCAGATACAGTTGCCAGGCCCTGGATATTTACCCATATTTATGTGCTTCAGTTTCTCCAACACTTCCACCTTTGCAACATTGATATGTGTCAAAATATACCTGTTCCCTCACAGAATCTCCTTTACTTTATCTGCCAGGGATATCTCATGGCCTCTTTTTGCCTTCCTAACTTCTTGCTTAAGTGTGTGCTTACATATCTTGAACCCTTCAGGGGAATTACTTGATCCAAGTTGCCTATATCTGAAATATACCTTCATTTTTTTCTGATCAGACTCTCGCACCCCTTTATCTACCAAGTCTTCTTTGACGATATTAGATGGAAACACAGGAAAACTCAACTGCTCTTTAAAGATTTTTTTAAGTTAGTTCTGCTAACATTACAATTCAAAAATAGGACTAATTGTAAGCTTTTCATTTCTCCTCACTCAACAGGAAATTTCTCAAATTTCTCAAATTTCCTGTTGTGAAGATTTCTCAAAGAACAATTTATTTCAATCAGTGATAAGTCAATATTCATTGCTGACTGAAAATTCTGATTCACAATGCCTATCAAAATGGACTTACAAATTCATCTTAAACACAAGAGATTCTACAGATGTTGGAAATCTTGAACAACACAAAAATTGCTGGGGGAATTTAGCAAGTCGGGTAGCATCTATGGAGAGGAATAGACAGCTGACAGTTCAGGCCAAGATCTTTCCCCAAGACTGAAAAAGAAGGGGACAGAAGCCAGAATAATAAGGTAGGGTGAGGGCAAAGAGTATAAGCTGGTTGATGAGGAGGAAGATGGGTGACGGAGGGTAATGAAGTAAGATGTGAGGGGATAGGTGAAAGAGGTAAAGGGCTGAAGTAGGAATCTAATAGGAAAAGACAGTGGACCATGGAAGAAAGGGAAGGATGAGAGGAACAAGAAGGAGCTGACGGGCAAGTCAGGTGAAGGGAAGGAATGCCATGTTCATACCATCAGGTCAGGGCCATCTATTGCACCCGGTGGCCCCAGTGGGACCTCCTCTACTTTGGTGAGATAGGACACGGATTAGGGGACTTCTGTCAAGCACTTTCACTGTCCACCGCAAAATATAGCATCCCCCAGTGGCCACCCATTTCAATTCAACTTCCCATTACTACATGCTTGGCCATTGCCTCCTCTACAGATGTCAGACCACATTCACGTTGGAGGAGCAATGCCTTATATTCCATCTGGGTAGTCTCCAACTTGATGGCATGAACATCGATTTCTCCAAGTTCTGGTAATTTCCCCTCCCCTCCCCCCATTTTCTTTTCCCCCATTCCAATGCCTTCTCACCCCTTCTTTTCTACTCACCTGCCCAACACCTCCCTCTGTTTTCCCTCCTTCCCTTTATTTCATGGACCACTATCCTTTCCTATTACATTCCTCCTTTTTCCCATTAGTTCTTTTACCTATTCCTTCCTAACTTCTTATTCACCACCTTCTCCCACTCACCTAGCTCTTCCCTTACCTGCTCACCTATCACCTGTCAGCTTGCACTCATACTTCCTCCCACCCCCCCCCCCCCCCCCCGCTTTGCCCATCTCCGAAAATCCACTGTTCATTTCCCTGCATTGATGCTGCTTGACTTGTTGAGTTCCTCCATCACTTTGGTTGTGGTGCTCACAATTCGATCCACTAGATTCAGTGCCTGGAGCTAAAGATTATATGGGGAGGGGGAGGGATGGTAAAAGGACATTCTCTGAAATATACGACAAGCTAGTTTTCCATTTCAAATAATTAAATGTCCCATCCAATTTGGTACTGCAATCAACTCTGCAACAAGAATTAAACAGCAAGTGACTGGACTGGAAATGTGACATAGCTGACATTCAAGGATATTACAGGTGCCTGCACGCTGGTGCCTTACCTTGAAATTCAAAGTTCATAGTAGATTCAAGTTCAAAGTAAATTTATTACCCAAGTACATATATGCTACCTATCCATTACTACTCAGATTTATTTACTTGCAGGCATTTACAGGAAAAAAATTTACAATAAAATAGAATTTTACAATAAAACTATAAATACACAGACAAAAACTAAAGGCAAAAGATGACAAACTGTGCAACTGAAAATAACACCAAGAGCGTGAATTGTTAAGGGCCCTTGAAAGTGAGTCAGTAGCATTAGTGGTTCAACTGCCGAATGGTTATAGGGTAATAACCGTTTCTGAACACGGTGGCAGGCGACCAAAGGCTTCTGTGCCTCTTGGATTAGAGAGAAGAAAGGCATTAGTGAGAAGAAAGTACATATATCTGGGTGGGAGGGATCTTTGATAATGGATTCTGCTCTTTGATGGCAACACTCCATGTAAATATACTCAATGATGGAAAGGGCTTCACCTGTGACAGATTGGGCTATACTTTCCACTTCTTGTAAACTTTCCCATTCCTGAGCAACGGCAGTTCCATACCAGGCCATGATGCAACTATTCAGGATACTCTCCACTGTCCAGCTATAGAAGTTTATCAAAGTTTTTGGTAACATGCCAAATCCACACAAACTTCGAAGAAAGTAGAGGTACTGTCTTACCTTCTTTGTGATGGCAATGATGTGCTGAACCCAGGACAGATCCTGATATGCTGATGCCAAAAAATTTTAAGTTACTGACCTTCTCTGCCTCCGTATCCCTAATGAGAGGTAGCTCATGGACTTCAGCTTCCTTCTGCAGTCAATAATCAATTCTTTCACTTTGCTGATATTAGGTGAGAGATAGTTGTGTGGCACCACTCAACCAGATTTTCAATCTCCCTCCTATATAGATTCCCAGCAGCACCTCTATAAACTTTCAATCTATTTTGAGGTAAGTGGCAATGTCTAAATGGAATATTCTGTTGGATCGTTCCTTTTCTATCCCAAGACATCTTCTTTGTAGGCTGGGTGCCCAAGGGGCAGCAATAGTGTACTTTCAAAGTGATTGGGCCTATTAATAAAAAATTATTAAACCTATTGTTTTCACAACCTTCCGCAAAGAATCAGTTTAGGAAAGATGCAGTGAAATATTTCTCTCATTATACTAACAGGAAAATGCCTTCAAGCTGTCATTTCAATACAATAAATAGGCAAAACTTGTTCACAGTATACTACCAGATGTTTCACAAATTAAATAGTCAGCCTTTATTACTATCCTCATTACAAATCTTTCTCAGTTCATGTTGCAATAAGCACTTGCCAATTAAAGGTGCATGCAAAAATTTACTACTGGAAAGATATTAAATTCAACATCTGTATGTATTCAAATTTTTATGCCTTTTAACTCTCGTTTATTTACATGGTTTACAGGATACACTTGATTTCCAAAATAAAGGAGGCTTTTTCTGTCATTACAAACCTGAAACCTGAAAGCAAAAGAAGAATAGCCAAATGATTTAACTGTAAAAGCTGGTGTAATGATAGGGTTAAATGCCTTTTCCAACTCAAAGAATGCACATCTCATTAAATCAATCCAGACTCACTTATCTCTAAGCATAACTTCAATAAGGGAAATGGTAGTTTTATGCTTTCAGTTTTTCTTCATTTTCTTATGGTCATTAACTTAAGTAAATCTGTTTTGTAGCTCATTGAGTACGATTTAGCTTCATTGCCTGGAGGCCAGATGACTTTACATATACGACAAGTTGAACAGCCTCTTGGATAAGAATTGAGTCAAACAACTCATAGATGCTGGAAATGCAAAACAAAAACAAGAAATGCTGATTGCACTCAGCTGGTCAGACAACAGGAGAAAGAAAGGTAGCTATAATGAAGGTTCTGGGGAACTTATTCCAGTTTTCTCTTTTGCTATTTGCCCTGTGGAGTGATGGCAGCATTTTGTTAACTGCTGTTGTATATATGAAGTCAGCTGGTACTATCTGATCAGTTCCAAGTTTCTCCTCCTCTGTAATCCTGCGTTCATCATGCTTGACCATCGAGGACATCTTCAAAAGGCAATGCCTTAAAAAGGTGGCAACCATCTTTAAGAACTCCCACTACCCAGGACATGCCCGCTTCTCATTACTACCATCAGGGAGGTGGTACAGGAACCTGAAGACACACACTCAGCATTTTAGGAGCAGCTTCTTCCCCTCTAAATTCTTCAGGTTTCTGTACGGACAATAAACCAATGAACACTTCCTCACTATGTTTGCTCTAGTTTTATATAGATATACACAATTTATGGTATATTTTACGTATTACACTGTACTGCTGCCACAAAGCAAATTTCATGACGTTTTTATAGTGCTCATAAACCTGATTCTGCTTCTGGTTCCCACCCAATCCTTACCCTAACTGTTTCTAGACCAAATACATCAAGTTCATTTTCAGAACTCGTGGTAAGATCTTAATCCCAGCTCAGTCGGTTACAGATACTATACCACAGTCAGGCTATCATTCTCAAAATGCAGAAAAGACAGTATGAGGTACAGTAATTAGCTTCAGAGCCCAATTGGTTGAGAGAAAAAACAGTTAATCCTCATGTTTCCCACTGGAAAAGGAAAAACAGGATCTGCAATGTACTTTGTGATTTATTTTTTTTTACAATCATTGCCTGTCCAGGCTCAGCAAGAAGAATGGCTGGCTGGATGGAGAACTTAATACATCCAAAAACTTTTATCTTTTGAATGAAAGAACACTTGGGATAGGTTACGAGAAGATGGCTGGGCTTGGAGGAGCCTACTATTCAAAAATTCAAAACATAACACAAAGATCCCAGGTATTAGGAAACAGACCGGTTCTGATATACAAATATAAAAACTAAATATGTTTATTATATGTGCATCAAAGCCATGCCAGGATTGAGGGATAAATTATTGCTCTGGATGCATCCACATGCAGATCAGATATAACAGGATCCAAGGATCGCAGAGTACCCAAACTAGCACAGTTAATGGACTTGTTGAAGTTATAGTCCTCAGTACCTTCCATCAGGTCCTTCCACAATGATCCAGATCGGTCAAAATGAGAAGGCATAGCCAAACAATATTACCGTTTCATAAAGCAAAACAGTAGTTTACGGCAGTTTGAAATCTGAACTACTCACTCTGGTTGCTAAAGGCTTGTGATGATGGAAAGAGACCACCTTAAGCCTCCCAGCGGGTAGTCTGACTTCAGAACCACTTAAATATTCCGTCTTTCATATACAGAAAGTCAATAGTACAATCATGAGATGGAAATGCAGTCATGACTTCTCAGTTCATATCATAACAGATCAAAGATGAAAGCCCACAGCACAAAGACACAATGTGAAATGAATTTGGCCAGTTGCTATGTAGTTCCAATTAGAAAGTAGAATGCTGCACATAACACAGTAGGGAAGATGTCATCCTCAGTTAGTATGGACATCTACTTCAGTAAGTGAAAAACATTGTGCATCCCTCTGTTAGTCCACAAATCAATCCATAATTAATTTTACCTTTTTATTATGCTGAACCTCACCCAGCCAAAAACTGGAAGTTACTGAATCTCTGAGAAATAAGATCTATCATTCCAATGAACATAAATATTTTGCAACTTCTCCATAGCAATTAGCTTTCTGCCTTTTACATCTTTTCCATCACAATTATGGATGTGGACCTCTCTGCATGGGCATTTTGGTGTTACAGAATCAAAACTGGATCCTCAGGTGAGGCACTGTAAAACCACCCTAACAATGAACAGATCTTGCTTTCCCACAGGGCAACTTCCATCAGGCTACAGCCAAGTTCCTTGCCTCAAAGGCAGAACAAAATAACTTTTAACTATGGTTCTGTATGTTCTTAAAAGCACTGCAAAAGATAAACGGCAGTTCTAAGATAAAAAAAAGTTATCAATAAGAACAATGTATTATAGTGTCCTGGCCAGCTGAAGTGGGTGTTACACACATCTTAATAATGATGGCAGAGGTGGAAAACACAGCAATTGAAAACTCACTTGAAAAATCAGTCATACAACCATAATCCTCCAATCCTGACTCAAATATTGAAATAACACTATGAAAATTCCTCAATCTACACCCAGTATCACCTCACTGCCACTAGCTCCACCCCCACCCCACCCCCATTTTTCTCTATGTGCCAATTAGAAACTCATGCATGAACCAATGTTGTGAGTCATCCATTTCAATAAGGCAAATTATTCATGATTCTCAATCACCTCAAATCCTTAAGATTTTGCTTAAGAGTAGAAGGTAGGATTTCTACATTGATTTGTTCAACACCATTGCAACAAACCTGAGCCAGTCAATCATGACCTCCAACTCTTTCTCAATGAAGCACAAACTTCAAAGCCGTTCTTTTTTTTATATATACATTTCGATAGTGAAACTACAAGAACCCAGCAGCAAAATGGAAATTTATACAGTGCAAAACAAACAAATCCAATATATAGTTCATAACAGTAAGAAAAAAAGTCTAATTATGTAAAATTAATATCCACCCCAACCTCCCACTGAAAAAAGAAAAACCCAGGCCAACCACTTTACATATATATAAAAAAAATCAATCAGAACATTCAACCCCAGAGAACTGTAAATATACATAAAAAAATAACATAATGCCCACTACCAAAAGTGTAGTATAATTCATAACAAAAAAAAACGTACAACTTTCAAGAAAAAAAAAGCTGAAAGTAAGGGCTTGTAGCATGCTAAAAAAAAAGGATAAACTTACCCTAAAGCACTGTGAACATATTCAAGAAAAGGTCCCCACACTTTATGAAACTTTATGTCCGAATTAAGAAGTGAATAATTAATCTTTTTGAGTCTAAACAGGCCATAATATTATTAAGCCATTAAGCATGAGTGGGTGGGGCAGCATCTTTCCACCTAAGAAGAACCAACCGTCTGGCCAAAAGAGAGGCAAAGGATAATGTTCGGCATTTAGTCGTACTCAAGTGCATATTTATTTCACCCAAGGTGCCAAAAAGAGCAACCAGAGGGATAGGTTCTAAATGACAGTTAAGAATATGAGATGGGGTTAAACAAACTTCTCTCCAGAATTTCTCAAGACTAGGACAGGTCCAATACATATGAATAAGAGAAGCCTCAGCCCCTTTACACTGTTTAAGCTGTTACACTTTTTAAGCTGTTCTATTGAACTCTGGCTGGGACGTCTAGAACACAGGATCACAGTCTTGGGCTACAGGACAAGAGATTTAGAACTGAGATGAGGAGAAACTTCTTTACTCAGAAGATGCTGATCATGTGGAATTCTCTACCAAAGGGCTTCAGAGTGAAAGTCACAGAATTTTTTTATGAAAATACATTTAAGGACTCAAAAGTCATCTAGGGATATGGGAAAAGTACTTTGTACAAATGTATTATTGAGAAAAATGATAATTCACTGGGAGGAGACCTGAATGGCCGAATGACCTGCTTCCACTATTTCCCATGTTACAGAATATTATGAAGGAACGTGTAAATTTAGTCACTTTGATAGAAGAGCAGAAACAGATACAAGGTAAGGAAATTACGAACTGGAAAACCCTTGTACACTAAAACAAAGCTTCTGTGAAAAAGTAAGAAACAATTAATCAAAAAAGTGAAACTGTAAGGCCTTTTTAGCATGAAGGAAGGAAGTCAAGTTAGAATTTTAAAGGGCCAAGGTGAGGAGACTGGTCTGAGGATCTGTAGTTACTTGTACTGGAGTGAATGCAACAAAGATTATCTATTAGTTGTCTCCTATGATGAGTGGGTTATCCAAATTTGGAAGGTCAAGAATAATGAGCCAAAATTCTTAGAAAAGCATTGTAAATGTCCTGAAGGACTTGCCCCCCCAAACTGCAGCTCTCTGACTTGGAGATCACAGCCCTAGGATGAGTGATCAGACATATAGGACCAAACAGAAACGACGTGTGAATTTTCAGAATTTGTTTTTTCCACAATGTAACATAGCAATTCAAACCTTCCCATTGTTCACTAAGAGCATTACAAATACTGTTACTTTGTCCATTTTCATATCATTCCACATCAAGCCCAGATAACAAAAATCCATTGATCTCAACCCTTGAACGTATTTCAAAAGCACAGTGTTCACTCGCCTCTGAGGGACAGAATCTCAAAAACTATAACCGGCGTCAAAAGAAACAACCTTTGCTCAGCCCTGAACAACTAACCCCTTAACCCAAATCTAATTTGGGACTTTACACTGAGAGGGAATACTCTCTCATCATGCACTAGGTCAACCTCAGTGAGACCATTTTCCATTCTTCTAAACCTGAGAATAGGTTAAGCCACCTCAGCTGTACTTCACAAGACAACCCTTGCACCTTAAGAACCAATTGTGGAAATGTATATTTCTCAATTAGTGTATCCTTCCTGAGGTACGAAGAACAGAACTGTGCTCAAACTTCAAATCCACTCTCCAGCAAAACCCAAAATGATATCAACAACACTTCCCTACTTCTGTGCTCCGAGCCAATGGGAAGGAAGACCAAACTGACCCACTTCATCAACTTGCACATTTAATTTCTGAATTATTGAATCAATTAATCTAGATTCCTCTGTACACCAACATGGTGCAGTATTTAACAAACTATTATTGCTAAAGTGCACAATCACACATTTTCCCACATTGTGCACTATTATAGAAACACAGAAAACATACAGCACAATACAGGCCCTTCGGTCCACAAAGCTGTGCCGAACATGTTCCTACCTTAGAACTACCTAGGCCTTACCCATAGCCCTCTATTTTTCTAGGTTCGGTGTACCCATCCAAGAGTCTCTTAAAAGACCCTGTCATTTCTGCCTCCACCACCACCGCCGGCAGCTCATTCCATGCACTCACCACTCTCTGCGTTAAAAACTTACCCCTGACATCTCCTCTGTACCCACTTCCAAGCACCTTAAAACTATGCCCTCTCGTGCTAGCCATTTTAGCCCCGGAGAAAAGCCTCTGACTATCCACACGATCAATGCCTCTCATTATATTGTACACTTCTATCAGGTCACCTCTCATCCTCCGTCGCTCCAAGGAGAAAAGGCCGAGTTCACTCAACCTATTCTCATAAAGCATGCTCCCTAATCCAGGCAACACCCTTGTAAATCTCCTCTGTACCCTTTCTATGGTTTCCACATCCTTCCATCCTTCCTGTAGTGGGGCGACCAGAATTGAGCACAGTACTCCGAGTGGGGTCTGACCAGGGTCCTATATAGCTGCAACATTACCTCTGGGCTCATAAACTCAATCCCACGATTGATGAAGGCCAATGCACCATATGCTTTTCTAACCACAGAGTCAACCTGCGCAGCAGCTTTGAGTGTCCTATGGACTCGGACACCAAGATCCCTCTGATCCTCCACACTGCCAAGAGTCTTACCATTAGTGCTATATTCTGCCATCATATTTGACCTACCAAAATGAACCACCTCACACTTATCTGGGTTGAACTCCATCTGCCACTTCTCAGCCCAGTTTTGCATCCTATCAATGTCCCGGTGTAACCTTTGACAGCCCTCCACACTATCCACAACACCCCCAACCTTTGTGTCATCAGCAAATTTACTAACCCATCCCTCCACTTCCTCATCCAGGTCATTTATAAAAATCAAACAGTAGGGGTCCCAGAACAGGTCCCCAAGGCACACCACTGGTCACCGACCTCCATGCAGAATACGACCCATCTACAACCACTCTTTGCCTTCTGCAGGCAAGCTAGTTCCGGATCCACAAAGCAATGTCCCCTTGGATCCCATGCCTCCTTACTGTCTCAATAAGCCTTGCATGGGGTACATTATCAAATGTCTTGCTAAAATCCATATACACTACATCTACAGCTCTACCTTCATCAATGTTTATGTTTAGTCACATCCTCAAAAAATTCAATCAGGCTCGTAAGGCACGACCTGCCTTTGACAAAGCCATGCTGAGTATTCCTAATCATATTATACCTCTCCAAATGTTCATAAATCCTGCCTTTCAGGATCTTCTCCATCAACTTACCAACCACTGAAATAAGACTCACTGGCCTATAATTTTCTGGGCTATCCCTACTCCCTTTCTTGAATAAGGGAACAACATTCAGAACCCTCCAATCCTCTGGAACCTCTCCCATCCTCATTGATGATGCAAAGATCATTGCCGGGGGCTCAGCAATCTCCTCCCTCACTTCCCACAGTAGTCTGGGGTACATCCCGTCCAGTCCCGGTGACTTATCCAACTTGGTGCTTTCCAAAAGCTTCAGCACATCCTCTTTCTTAATATCTACATTCTCAAGCTTTTCAGTCCACTGCAAGTCATCCTTACAATCGCCAAGATCCTTTTCCGTAGTGAATACTGAAGCAAAGCATTGAAGCAAACCTCCGGTTCCATACACATTTTTCCACTGTCATACTTGATTGGTCCTATCCTCTCACGTCTTATCCTCTTACTCTTCACATACTTGTAGAATGCCTTGAGGTTTTCCTTAACCCTGTCCGCCAATGCCTTCTCATGGCCCCTTCTGGCTCTCCTAATTTCATTCTTAAGCTCCTTCCTGCTGGCCTTATAATCTTCTAGATTCCTATCATTACCTAGATTTTTGAACATTTCATAAGCTCTTCTTTTCTTCTTGACTAGATTTACAACAGCCTTTGTACACCACGGATCTTGTACCCTACCATCCTTTCCATGTCTCATTGGAACGTACCTATTCACGCAAATATCCCCTGAACATTTGCCACATTTCTTCCATACGTTTCCCTGAGAACATCTATTTCCAATTTATGCTTCCAAGCTCCTGCCTGATAGCCTCATGTTTCCCCTTACTCCAATTAAACATTTCCCTAACTTGTCTGTTCCTATCCCTCGCCAATGCTATGGTAATCGAGATAGAATTGTGATCACTGTCTCCAAAATGCTCTCCCACTGAGAGACCTGACACCTGACCAGGTTCATTTCCCAATACCAATTAAGTACAGCCACTCCTCTTGCAGGCTTATCTACATATTGTGTCAGGAAACCTTCCTGAACACACCTAACAAACTCCACCCCATCTAAACCCCTCGCTCTAGGGAGATGACAATCAATATTTGGAAAATTAAAATCTCCCACCTCAACAACCCCATTATTATTACTCCTTTCCAGAATCTGTCTCCCTATCTGATCCTCGATTATTTCGTTTTCAGTTTGTATTTGCACTGTTTATCTTTTGCACACTGGTTTAACTCGTTAGCTGATGTGGTATGCCCGCAGGACAATGAATCTTATGGCTGTATATATGTACTTCGATAATAAATTTACTTCGAACTTTATGTCCAATACCATCTTGACCATTCACACCACCTATATCCACTTGTATTCTCTGACCCAATTGTTTCTGGATCAAATTTAGATGTTATATTCTATCTTTTCATCAGACAATTTATATAAGTATACAATATGAAGGCCCAGTGCTGACTCCTGTGGCATTCTGTGGAAAAAAAAAATGCACTTAAATCCTACAGCTTTTATACCAATTCCCTGTCCATGTTCACATATTACTCCCAAACCATTGAACTTTAGCTTTATGTACAAGTGGTTTTTCACTGAATGCTTTCAGAAAAAGTAGATATACATTAACAGCTTTCCCCTTATCCTACCCACTAGTTACAACCTTAAATCATGTTAACTGTGTCATTATTATTAAGGATGAGGTCCCAGGGTACTTGAAGGCACATGATAAAATAGGCCGTAGTCAGCATTGTTTCCTCAAGGGAAAATCTTGCCTGACAAATCTGTTGGAATTCTTTGAAGAAATGACAAGCAGGATAGGCAAAGAAGAATCAGTTGATGTTGTGCACTTGGATTTTTAAAAGGCCTTTGACAAGATGCCACACAAGGTTGTTTAACAAGCTATGAGTCCATGGTATTACGGGAAAGATTTTAGCATGGATATAGCAGTGGCTGATTGATAGGAGGGAAAGAATGGAAATAAAGGAAACCTTTTTTGGCTGGAAGCTGGTGACTAGTGGTGTTCCACAGAGGTCTGTGTTGGGACAGATTTTTTTTGCATCTTTTGTCAATGATTTGGATGATGGAATTGATGGCTTTGGTGCAAAGTCTGCAAACAACATGAAGATAGGTGGAGGGGCAGGTAGTTTTGAGGCAGTAGAGAGAAGTTAAGACAGATTTGGTAAGACAGTATGGGCAAAGAAATGGCAGATGGAATACAATACTGGGAAGTGTACGGTCATGCACTTTGGTAGAAGAAATGAAAGGGTTGACCACTTTACAAATGGAGAGAAAATACAAAAAAATGAGGCGCAAAGGGACTTGAGAGTCCTTGTGCAGGATTCCCTAAAGGCTAATTTGCACATTGAGTCTGTGGCGAGGAAGGCAAATGCAATGTAGCATTCATTTCAAGAGGATTAGAATATAAAAATAAGGATGTAATGTTGAGACTTTATAAAGCACTAATGAGGCCTCACTTAAGAGTATTGTGTGCAAGTTTAGGCCCCTTATCTTTGAAAGGATCTGCTGACACTGGAGAGGTTTCAAAGCAGGTTCGCAAAAATGATTCCAGGATTAAATGACTTGTCAATTGAAGAACGCTTGATGGCTCTGTGCTTGTATTCGCTAGAATTCAGGTGACCTCATTGAAACCTACTAAATGGTAAAAGGCCTTGGTAGAGTGGATGTAGAGAGGATGCTTCCTATGACAGGAAAGTCTCAGGCCAGAAGACACAGCCTCAGAATAGAGGGTCGTCTTTTAAGAATGGCGACGTAGGAATTTCTTTAGCTACAGAGTGGTGAATCTGTGGAATTCTTTGCCACAGGCAGCTGTGGAGGCCAAATTTTTTATGTGTATTTAAGGCAGAGGTTGATAGATTTTTGAATGGTCAGGGCATGAAGAGATATGGGAAGAAGGCAGGAGATTGGGGCTGGGAGGAAAATTAGATCAGTCATGATGACATGGGGGAGCAATGGGCCAAATGGCCTAATTCTGCACCTTTATCTTATGGTCTAATAAAATGGTGCCACAATAAAGGGAATATATATACATATTTATTTCTCACCCCTTATGGGTGGGGTATATGAGTATTTTTCCTTCAATCTCGGGTCCTCTACCAGAAACCTGGGAAGCTTGAGGGTTTGGTGCAGTATTCTTGCTGTTGCTGACAATGCACTATTCTGGATAGTAATCTCAGATGCTGTTCCCGGGATTTGTTGGAGCCACTCTCCCAGTCCAGGTGCTCCTATCACCACCAGGATTACTCTGGCTTTAACCTTCCACATCCTTTCTATCTGCTTTTTCAAGCCCAGGTATTTCTCCAGCTTCTCATATTCTTTCTTCCTGGTGTTCCTGTCATTCAGGATTGTCACACAATTACTATTGCTTTCTTCTGTTCTTGTCCAGTGTTGCTAAGCTGGTTGGTTGGCAACTACCTGTTTAACAATCTGTATTTGGATGTCCCACAGCATCTTGGCTTTGTCATATTCCACCACCTTCTTGGGTGTTTCCCCTTTAGACTTGGGAGCGTCTGGTCAGTGCAGATGCTCCTGTGCAATTCCTGCAACTCAGTTGTGCCATTCAGTGTATGCTGTCCCTGCCTGCATCTTCACCCTGCAACTATGTGTAAATGGTTCAGCGGATTCCTTGCAGAGTCTGCATCTTGGGTCTTGTCTGGTGTGATAAGAGCCCTGCTTTTATTGCTCTTGAGCTCAGCAACTGTTCTTTTGCAGCCATGAGCAGCACCTCTGTGCTGTACCTCAGGCCTGCCATTTCCAGCCACTGGTATGTCAGTCACTCCTGATATCTGGTGATGGTACATCCACATACTGGCTTGCCCTGCCATGGCCTCTGGTCCTCTGACTCTGCTTCATACACTTCCATTTCCAGGTCCCATGTCTGCTGTCTGAGGTGTTCTCCTAGATCATCCCTCAGGGGCCATCTTCCTGACATACTCACGGATGTTTCCCATTTCTTCCAGGACTGTGGCCTTGACACATCCAAGATCCCATCCTCCTTTATTCCAGCGGATGTACAGAAGCTCAACATGGAATTTGGGTGGACTCCTCCATGTATTGCTCATAGTTTCTGGGTCTTGATGTCTGTAGCTTCCAGTTCGTTCCTTGGCCAGCACACTATTGCGGCTGAGTATTCGACAACTGGTTGGGCAAACATGTTGATAGCTCTGATCTTGTTCTTCCCATTCAGCTGCCTTTTAGGACCTGTCTCACTCTTTGGAGGTACTTGGATGTTGCAGCTTTCCTTGTGCCCTCATCGTGGTTTCCATGCACCTGCAAGATCCCCAGGTACTTGCAGCTGTCCTGTACATCTGGTATGTGGCCTTCAGTTAAATTGACTCCTTCAGTCTTAATGGGTTTGCCTCTTTCCACTACCATCTGACTGCACTTTTCCAGTCCAAACACATCCCGATGTCTCTGCTGTACACCTTCGTAAGGTGGATTAGTAAGTCAATATATATTAAATAGATAAATTAAATAAGTAGTGCAAAAATAAAAAAATAGTGAGGTCGTGTTCATGGGTTCAATGTTGATTCAGAAATCAGATGGCAGAGCAGAAGCCTTTCGTGAATCATTGAGTGTGTATCTTCAGACTTCTGTACCTCCTTCATGATGGTAGCAATGAGAACAAGGCATGACCTGGGTGATGGGGGTCCTTAATGATGGATTCCGCCTTTTTGAGGCACTACTCCTTGAATGCATGGATCTTCCCCAGGTGCCCTGGTTTCCACAATCCAAAGACAATATATATTTGTGTCTGTATTTGCTTAATATATTTAAAATCTCCAATTTTCCACAAAGCTGCCAACCCAAAACATTAACTATTTCTTGCCTCCTTAACACTGCCAAACTGAATGAGTAAAAACATCTAATTGGTAAGCACTTTGAAATATCCTAAAATTATTAAAAACAATATACAACACACTTGTGCACTTTTTTATTTCATTAGACTGGAAGTGAACACAATTTTGTCTCAGACCGTCAATTGTTAAAATTATAAAACAACAGTCTTCCTTCCTGTGAAAAGTCTGAAGGCTCCTGTAATTTTTGAGCTAGAACTAATCAAATTCTGAATCCTTAGAGAGAAATGTCATGTCACTTTTCAGATCTCTGACAAATATTTCTGCATTGCAGAATCCTTACCTGTATTATTGTTGCCCCTAGATCATATGCATAACGGTCACAGAATCAAGCTCCATTTAATGCCTGTAAAAAGCAGTTGGCCAATAACTGAAAGCCAGTTATCCTGGCTCAACCTGTTTTTTCCAATGGAACTGTTCTTTTTTAAAGTTTTATTTTTATTAGCAAAGTATCTGGGAACTTTTCAAAAGTAGCCTGGTTAATGAGCCAGATGCACAGCACAATTTGGTGTGACAGCATTGATGCCTTCTATTAATTTGGATGTCACATATAAATAAAGTACTGCTACAAAAAGGGACACCATGGTGTCAAGATTTCTATCCTCAGGAGAATAAAAGAAGTTTTGAAATACATGCACACAGACATCAAGGTTTGTACTTGAAAACAGTATTTTACTAAATTTTGAAGATCATCTAACAGTTCAACCCCAGCTCTCCCGTGCCCATTTCTTTCACCATGCTGTAGCTACTGTGCTATACAAAATGCACATCAGCTACAGCCCTGCAGACCCTCGTGCCATGCTGAATTCATCTTATGAGAGACAGCACACCACACAATCAAGATTATCTATGCCTGCTCATGCCATTTCTATGCCTGATGCGAGAACCTACACACTGGATAGAAGCTTCCTTCACTGTGCTATCAGAATTTG
This sequence comes from Mobula hypostoma, assembly GCF_963921235.1. Lineage (NCBI taxonomy): Eukaryota > Metazoa > Chordata > Chondrichthyes > Myliobatiformes > Myliobatidae > Mobula > Mobula hypostoma. The sequence continues at coordinate 28,071,795 of NC_086115.1, read as the reverse complement.
GAACAGCCTTCCAGATGCTGTGGTTGGAAACATCTGCGACAATGGGATCCAAGCCTTCAAAAGTCGAGTGCACAAACACCTATCTTCTCTGGGAGGGAAGTCACATGCTTTTTCATAAGCTATCATGAAGGGGACCAGGATGGCAATGCTTGGTTGTTGGTAGGTAGGGTTAATACCCGACTTTCAAGAGCACTTGTGAGTTATGTTCCAGCTGGACTTGGTTCTTAAACTGCTGGAGAACAGTGCGGAAAGAACAGGTGCTGTTTTCTCCTGGTAGGGATTAGTTTTTAGTTCCAAGTGCTCCTGCCACATTTTGTCACCCTGCAACCTTATCCTTCAATCTCTTTGAATTATGGAGGACAGCATGTGTATAAATGTCTCTCTCCAGCAGACTTCATAACGATCATCATGACTCCAGCATTTCTACTATTTTTTAATATTTCTTAATTGTACATATGATTTTTTTGTGTTCTATCGCTGAGCAGCAGTGAACCATCTGATTGGCCTATCAGAATTCTCTTTGGGAACTAGTTGACTTGATCAGCATTTCTGATCTGGCTATTGTTCATGATCGCATTTAATAAAAAAAAAGACTGCTAAATTGCAGCATGTAGATTTCCTCCGTTGGCAACAGCCACAGACAAAGCTGACCAACTCCTTTGATCCTTTGACCTCATCAATGGCTTTCTCCCATGCACAAACACATCAAAAGCACTGTAGAACAGGGGACCCCAACCTTTTTTGCACCACAGACCGGTTTATTATTGACAATATTCTTGCAGACCAGCCGACCCGGGGTGGGGGGCAGGGGGCGGGGGGATAGGGTTGCCAAGAGTAGCAGTCAAATATGTTCTGTTTACCCGAGAAAGACTACCATGGCCATGAAGCCTTGAGCTGGCATTTGTGTGACTTGTGTGCACATGCGTATACATGCCGATTTTTTTCTACAAATCGTTTTTGGCGAATCTGTTCGGTGAAACTACACTGTACATACATTATTTCTACTTTATATAGGCTGTGTATTTATCATATCATTCCTGCTTTTACTATATGCTAGTGTTATTTTCAGTTTTCTGTGTTATTTGGTATGATTTGGTAGGTTATTTTTTGGATCTGGGAATGCTCAAAAATTTTCCCCATATAAATTAATTGTAACTGCTTCTTCGCTTTACGCCATTTCGGCACAAAAGATTTCACAGGAACACTCTACCCTAGCGGGGGAAATACGGGACAAGGGCGGTCTCATATGGGACAAACCAATTTAGCCCAATATACGGGATGTCCTGGCTAATACGGGACAGTTGGCAACCCTGGGGCGGACGGGGGGTGTTAATCACGACCGGAATATAGATGATAAGTCAACTATAAGTGGTTAATATACTCAATTCTGTTTCTAAAAGAGTTTATCTAACATTTAATATTAAACACACAGCGCATATTTTCCTCGCATGAATATAGTGATAAGTCAATTATAAGTCACTTATAAGTGAATAGCATCATAACATTTTAAGTAATGTTTGGATATTAAACACACAGCACATACTTTCCCTGTATGAACATATAAAATCATTGCAACACACCAATATCGCTGAATCAGTGGGAGCCCTGGGCGTGTTTCCCTGCAACAAGACGGTCCCATCGAGGGGTGATGGGAGACAGCGATACTCTAAGGGGGTTCCTTATGTCCAGTCTATTCCACAATTTAGTTTTCATTGCATTCATTGCAGAAAACCCCGCTTCGTAGAGATATGATGTTGGAAATGGAAGCAACGTTTTCAGTGCTTTCATGGCTATCTCAGGATATTTAGCCTTGACTTTGATCCAGAATGCCAGCAGAGATATTATGTCAAACATACTTTTCAGCCCGCCGACATTTGCAAGCTCGAGGAGTTGATCTTCTTCCCGCGCTGACATGGATGACGCGTGCGTTCAAGTTCAACAGTGGGCGTGACATGGAATGAGGAAAGGTGGAGCTGACTCGTATTGCCAAATCATATCATTTCCTCACGGCACGGGAGCACATGCTTTGCAGCCCAGTACCGGTCCATGGCCCGGTGGGTGGGGACCACTGCTGTAGAAGGAAGGCATGGTCAGAATGTTCTGAAGCTGTCCCAGCAGAGGATATCCCCATCGATCAATTGTCCATTCTTGGACAAAACTACTGTTGGTTTAAGAAAGAAGTGAGCACTGAGGAGTTGACCAGCAGATCTTTTTCAAATCTGAACCTTCTCAGATTTGTTCCAGGTCAAGCCTTGATGATTTGAAAGATACTCTAGAGCGCCAACAAACCCTGAAGCTCTGCAACATTCCAGTTAAAGCAGCCTGCTTGACTGGTGCTCCACCAATGATTGTATAAATGCATTCCCTCCACCACTAAAGCACAGTGGACACAGTGTGCACCAAAGCAAAAATGTACTGCATTCACTTGACTCAGTAGTTCACCTCCTGTTTCTCGGTGCCAGTGGGGACAGGCAATAAATGCTACTCTTTACAGCAATGCACATGCTGAAAAATTAATCTGACGATGTTTCAGCAACAGTATTTATATTGATCCTCCTAAAGTCGTAACATTCCTTAAGAAGCTTCACAGGAACATAGTGTTGGACTGAGGTGTAGAAATGTTATTTTTACTTGCAGTTTAACTTTCTTATGCTTGCTTGTATTTCTATAATTACCTCTGTACATCTTAATTTTCAGTGAATTTTCCAGCAATCATGGTACAGTTGTTTCTGTATTTTTCTAAAAACTTCTTAGCAACTTGAATCTGGCTTTTTTATAGGTTAATTGTTATCATTGGAATTTACTAATGTCTCTGATCTGAGTAAGAGACTACCGTGGCTACCTTTTCAGTCTGGCCTTTTTTAGTCCAATATTTGCAGTGAACAGTAGTAACACAAGTGTTGGCATACTGTTTGAATTATAATAGAAATATTACCTTTGAAATCTATCTTCATTGCAAATCTATTTCTCTACAATAAGCTGCCATTGCCCAATTTAGCCTAGCTTCAACATCCATTCAGCAAGAATAGTGAAGTTTATGAAGTTCAGTAAATTACAAGGGGAAGCATTGTTCGCTGCATTGCCTCATTACAATAAACGTCAAAATAGTTTCTGCGTTGTTATCAGACTAAAGTCTTCAGCAGTAGCATTCCCCGAAGCAATCTGCAGAACAAGCACTATTGCCACTTGTTCACTCAGTCTCATCACTGTCTGCAATAAAAATATTCCAATTTTCAGACCATTACTGAAAGAATCAATGTATGAAAGCAGACCAAAAATGGATAATGTCACATTAAAAATAGGTACCAGGACAAAGTAGGAAACAGGCTGTCCAGAAATTGCTCAAAAATAATTTTGACTTGAGGCGGGAAAATTACAGCAGACCAGGCAGGTATAAGCTGTATAGCTTGGAGATCTAAAAACCAATACATTTATGATTTATTCAACATACATGTTGATCAAATTCAAGTTCAGAAAGACAGTGTATAATACTTAAGAACTTTCACTTATCCACAAAACCCAAAGATAAGTTAAAAGCAAGAGTTTACTGATGATTTTCCAGTAATTTTAATTAAAATTTCAGCTCTTACTTCAATATGGAACTGAGTGAGAAGAATCCAGATTCCTCCGACTAGCCAGATTAGATAGTCAATTATCAACAGTTCCTTGAAATATTGTGATCCAACCTGCTTCAGACATAGTTTTACTAAACCTACCACATTAGATTAACAATGTTCAAAACTACCATTACCAAACTTCCATTTTCAAGCTAGTTCAGTTCCCAAAGATTCTTTGCTCCTCTTTTTCATTTATAACCTAGTCTAAAGGAGATCATCACTCATCATCATCATCAGGTGCCATGCCCAGTTTGAGCTTTGACTGTCATGTCCCACACACTCCTGTTTCAGATTGTGGATCAATTCATTGGCATTCCATTTCCAGTTCTCTGGCTCCTATCTCCATCATCATTTGTCTTTGCCTTCCTTTTGCTTTCTTGTCTTCAATCGTTCTCATAATTACCCTGCATTCTAATTCCTCTTTCCTAATCACAGGTTACGTTGCCTTTTCACAATCTCATACATTATTCCTCTTTTTGTGCTTGCTTTATTCATGACATCCTTGTTAGATATTCATTTCGTCCATGATATTCTTTGCATCCTCCTCAAAAACCACATCTCTGCCTCTCCAATTCGTTTCCTCATGTTACAAGATATAGTCCAACATTCTGATCCACAAAACATAACTGGATAAACGTAACATTTCAGTACTCTGAGGTGGGTTGTCATGTCTAGTTTAGTGTTGGTCAGTATACTCTTCATTCTCGTAAAGGTGTCTTTTGCCATCCCTATTCTATTGATGTCCATGTCGCACCTGCCATCTGATCTTACCCAGCTTCCGAGGTAGCAAAAGTTCTGTACTTGTTTTATGTCTACCCCACTTATTTTCAGCCTGCAGATAGGATTCCCCTTCTTTTTGGATATCACCATACACTCTGTCTTTTTGCAATTGATAGATAGACCCATTTTTGCACTTTCTTCAACAACTATATCAATTAAGTTTTGTAGTTCTTCCTCCATACTTGCAATTAACAGAGTGTCATCCACGTCTGAAATTATTGATGTTTTCCCCACCAACTTTGATTCCCAAGATGTCTCTTATTTTTTGTAATATTGTTTCACTGTATACATTAAACAAATCAGGGGAGAAAACACACCCTTGTCTAACGCCCCTCAATTTTCATAAACTGACTCACTTCTTCATCTATTCTTACAGCGGCAGTTTGTTGCCAGTACAGATTTCTGATTAGGTGGAGGTCTTTCGAATCTAGATCTAGAATTTCCTGTAATATTTCAAATAATTATTGTGCTTCACTGTATCAAATGCTTTTGCGTAGTTGATAAAACAAACAAATCTTTTTGCACTTGAATAGTTCGTTCTGATAGTACCCTTAACATCAATATCATGTTTCTTGTACCTTTGTCTTTCACAAAAACACATTGTTCTTCACCTATTTCAGCTTGTATCTTGCTCTTGTCATCAAAATTCTTCGAAGTACCTTAGTGATACGACTCATCAAACTTATGGTCCTATGTAATTCACATTCTATTGCTCCAGGTTTCTTAGGAAGCGTGATAAATACTGATTAATGATCATCACTAGCTGATCATTAGACAACTAATCAACTTTTGAATTCATATATAATATCCTATATATAAAACTCCAGCACGGACAGTACTAAGCCCAGCTGCAAAAGGAGGGTTGGGCATGGAGCTAGCATCTCTATACCATAAAGGCCCAGTGCTACAGAAACGCATCATCTCTGGGAGAGGAAAGGTACACGAAGAAGATAAGTCACACTTGGAGAAAATGTGAAAAACAGAGGACTCTGGTGAGCTACTGTCAGCAGACTATGCCCTAGTAGTGGTGATGGGCATAAGCAATCCTACATACAACAACACATAACAGCATATTAATTACATTTTTACACCTTGGTCACTTTTGAATAGATTAAAAAGAGGCTGTTCTCCCAATTACAGTGACTTGCAAAAGTATTTAGCCCCAACCCTTTGTTCATATAACTGAATATAACAACCAGGGATTTTGATCAATATAACTGAGAATTTTTATTTGTGAATAACATGCACCTTTTTCACCACAACAGAGCCCAATAAACAGGGAAATTTGTAAAGAATGAAAAATAATTCAAAAGTTTTTTAAAAAATCCAACTGAAATGTCCACAGATCAAAAGTATGCATCCCCCTTTGCTCAATACTTAGTTGAACCACCTCTCACAACTATCTCAGCCAGTAGTCTTTTTGAACAAGTGTCTACTAGCTTTGCACAACATGATGGAGCAAGATTTGCTCATTCCTCCTTGCAAAATTGCTCAAGTTGTGCCAAGTTAGTTGGGGAGTGGTGGTGGACAGCAATCTTAAAGTCTTGCAGACATTAAGACATTAAAGACATTTGATCAGGTTAAGGTCAGGACACTGACTGGACCACTCAAGGACATCAATTTTCTTCATTTGAAGCCACTCCACGGTTGCACTGACAGTGTGCTTTGGGTCATTGTCCCACTGAAGGATAATTCCCCCCCAAGTTTAAGCTTTCTGGCAGAGGCTAGCAGGCTTTATCCAGGATCTCTCTGCGTTTAGCAGCGTTCATCTTCGCCATTAACCCTGACCAGCTTTCCTGTCCCTGCTGCTGAAAAACATCCCTGTCGCACGATACTATGCTACCGTACCAGGACGGCACAAGTAGTGGTTAGCACAATGCTTTACAGTACAGGAGACTCAGGATCAAGTCCCACCACTGCTTGTAAAGAGTTTGTATGTTCTCCCTGTGGCCACAAGGGTTTCTTCTAAGTGCTCCAGTTTCCTCCCACAGTCCAAACCGTTGGTAGGTTAATGGGTCATTGTAAATTGTCCTGTGATTAGACTAAGATTAAATCAGTGGATTGTTGGACAGTGTGGTTCAAAGGGCTGGAAGGGCCTATTCCTCGCCGTATCTCCACAAATTAAACAAATGCTATCTCCACCGTACTTTACAGTAGGGATGGTGCTATCTGGTTGATGTGCAGTATTAGATTTACACCACACATACCACTTAGTGTTGAAGGCCAAAAAGCTCCAATTTAGTCTCATCTGACCACAAGACCACCTTCCACATATTTACAGTATCTTCTAAGTAATGCTTTGCAAAGTCTTCACAGGTAAAGGTATGCCTTTTTTTTTAAACATAGCCAGGGCTTCTTCCTTGCCACTTTTCCAGAAATACCCAGAGTGACTGTTGGCGTCACAAGTGCCATTCTTCTGCAGCAACTAAGTTTAGAGGGGCAGTGCTTTCATAATTTTTTCTACTTTTTCCACAATGGACTCCAATGAGCTCCGAGGTGCTTTTGAGATGGTCTTGTACCCTTTCCCAGATTTGTAATTCTCTATTATCATTTCCCTGATTTGTCTTGAATGCTTTTTGTCTTCATTTTGATTTGGTCAGGTGAAAATCTACCATACTGAGAGAGGGGGTACTTATTCTTATGAGTTCATTGAAAACAGCTGATTCTCCAATTTTTTTTTTACAACAAATTGGGTGAGTTGGTAAGGTAGTATACTGTACTGCACCCAATTACAAAGGGGGTGAATACTTTTTCAGCCTCACAATTTTGGTTTTTAATGTTTAGTAAACTGTTGACAGGTTTTGGATTTTTCTTTTGATTTGACATGATGCACAATGTTCTAAAAAATCTTACTTCAATATATTTCAAATTTAGAAAATGCGACAGTAAGGTATGAAAATAATTGCGGGGGTTGATTACTTTTACAAGGCACTATATTTCACAATAGATCATTTTAATTTTAACATTTCCAAGTTGACATTTTTAAAAGATATTGTTACCTAAAGTAGTTAATCAAAATTCAGATAAAATGCTTCAAATGGAGAGTTCTGATGAACTTATGATACTGAGCTGTTAGTGACCATGGGTAATTCAAATTTAACTGCTCCAGATTGCCAAAATCAAAGTTCAGTCAGACAATTTGAGAGAAAGCAGCCAAATAGCATTAAATTCCCAAATTTCCTGGACAAGACATACACAGACTTCTAAGTTTTTTTTTTATTTGCAGGTATGAAGGGAAGCAGGTTCTTGTGGAACATCCATATTTGGGAGTGGCCACATTTCTGCAGCAATCGGTGCAATTGAGTATAAACATTCAGCAGGCTGAACAGCTAAGAACAGGAAGGTGCAGGTAAGGTTTTCCTTAAACGTATTGTTCCTATTAAGTAGCTGGGATGGGAGTTAAGAGCAGTGGAGTTAAGAACAGTGGTATGCTCCTCCTGCAAGATGTAGGAGACCAAGGAGACTGGCAGTGTCCTTGTTGACTTCACCTGCAGCAAATGTGCACAGTTGCAGCTCCGAGCTAACTGTATTAAGAAAAAGGAGCTGAAATTGGACCTAACTCGGATTGTCTTACAAAAAGTTAATGAGCTGGTCACACATACAGGGTAGGCTGCAGATAGTTGGGTAACCACTAGAAGTTGTAAGGGGAAAAAGACTGACTGTGCAGTCTCTTTCTTCAGCAACATGTGTACTCCTTTGGATACTATTGGCTGGTTGGGGAGACGTTTCTGGACATAGCAGCAGTAGCCAGGATGGTGACACCGACATCGAGTCTGAGGACCAGAGGGTAAGGGAGTGTGTCAGGCAGGGTGGTAGTGATAGGAGACTCTGTAGTTAAGGGGACGGACAGAACATTCTATGGCCACATGGAGATGTCAGGATGGTGTATGCATCCTGGGTACCAGGATCAGGGATGTCTTTGAGTAGCTACAGAACATTCTCTAGGGGGAGGGTGTACAGCCAGAGGTCATGGTGCACGCTGGCATTAAGAACATAGAGAGAAATCAGAATGAAATTCAGATGTATTATTACTGACATGCAGGTGCAATTTGTCACTTTGTGGCAGCAATACAATGCAAAGATATATACATTAAAAATTAAATGAATAACGTAAAAAGAAAGAGGAATAAGGAAGTGATCATGAACCATTCTGAATTCCGATGGTGTGGTGGGAGGGAGCATGAAGCTATTCCTTCAGACTTCTGTACCTCTACCTTGATGGTAGTAGTGAGGAGAAGTGGTGACAGTGCTTAATGATGGATGCCACCTTCAAAAGGCTGATTTATACTTGTGCGTACCACCTTACGCCGTAGCCTACAAAAGTGGGCTACGCCATTGTGAGCATTTATACTTGTGCCTTGGTGTGTCTGCGTCGCTCTGCAATTTGGGCACGTACACGCATGTCACATATGTACGTACATGTACGTACATGCACGTCACATATTCACACATCATGCATGCGCACACACCTGCCCATGCAAGGCTTCATGGTCATGGTAGTGTTTCTCGGGGTAAACAAGTTTAAAGCGAGCGTCTTTTTTCGTAAAAGCGAAATGTGTCCTCCATAATTTCGAAGGTCTGTAAAGCTTTATGGAAAGCATTGCAGCCAGAGTTCCTTCCTGCCCTTCAGTGGTCCAACGGGAAGCTACTGCAGCATAGGAGGAAATGCGATGCTACCAAGCGGACCAATCACAGTTGTTGCGGTCTGCGTTGCCGCAACGCATAGTTACATTTAAGGAGAGGTGCACGTCAGGCTACAGCATAGGGATCCATGTAGGCACTGCGTAGGGTTCGCAGCTACGCCATTCCTATGGTGTCAATTTGACGCACAAGTATATATCAGCCTTTAGAGACACTGCCGCTTGGAGATGTCCTCAATGGTGGGGAAGGCTGTGCCCATGTTGGAGCTAGCTGAGTCCATCACACTCTACAGCATCTGCACTCCTGTATATTGGTGGGTATATACCAGGAAGTGATGTAATCAAAATGCTCTCCTCTGTGCACCCATAGAAATTTCTGTAGAAATTTGCAAAAGTCTTTGGTATTTCAGGATACGGTTACTACAGGTGTGACAGAGGTGCAAACAAGGGAGGAATAGTTGCTATCTTGATGAAAAAGGACATAACAATGGTCCTTAGCAAGGACATTCTTGGGGGGGAATCATCCAGTGAATTCATATCAAACTTAGAAATAGAAAGAGGATAGTTACTCTGGTGAGTTTGTATTATAAGTCTCTCACTAGTCAGTGGGAATTGGAAGAGTAGATATGTAGACCGATTGCTGATAAATACAAGTTTAATAGGGTAGTAGGTGGTCTTAACTTCCCTAATACTGACTGGGCCAACCATAGTGTGTTCGGCTCTCTGCAGAGTGGATTGAGAAATGTATCCAAGAAAGCTTCCTTGATCAATATATATAGAGCAGGGAATCCCAACCTGGGCTCCACGGACCGCTTGCTTAATGGTATTGGGCCATGCAGAAAAAAGCTTGGGAACCCCTAATATAGAGGGAACCACTGGAGAGGATGCAAAATTGAACCTCTACTTGGGGAACAGTGGAAGATTCAGCAAACACTTTGGGTCTAGTGACCATAATTCTATTAATTTTAAAATAGTTATGAAGGATCTGGTTAGTTCACAGGTTAAGCTTCTGAAATAGGGTAGAGCAAATTTTGGAGTCATCAGGCAAAATTGTTTGTAGGGAAAGCAGCATTTGTCAAGTAGGAAGCTTTTAAAAGTGTAATGTCAGGCATTTCGGGCCTGAATGTTCCTGTTAGGGTACAGGACAAAGTTGACAGGTTTACTGAACCCCAGCTGATAAAAGATATTGAGGCACTAGTTCAGAAAAAGGGGGAGGTATACACTGTGCATGAGCAATTATAATCAGTGAAGCCCTTGATAACTACAAGAAGTGTAGAAGTGCATTAAAGAGAGAAGTTAGATCAAAAAGAGGATATGATAAGGAGCTGGATAGCAAGGTGAAGAAAAAAATCCCAAGATTAAAGGTATGTTAAATAGGTGGCTAGAGAGAGAATAGGTCGTCTTAAAGGACAACATAGCTATCTGTGTGTAGAACCAAAAGGAAATGGGTGAGATTTTTAATGAGCATTTCTCTTCAGTTTTTAATTGTGGAGAAAATGATGGAAGTTTAAAAAATGGGGGAAATGAGTGGTACTGCTTTGGACCACTTACAAATTAGCAGGGAGGAGGTATTGGAGGCTTCACAATGCATTAAGGTGGATAAATCCCTACGATCTGGCCTGGTGCATTCTCAGACCTTGTGGAAAGCTAGAGAAGAAATTGCAGAAGCCCTTGCAGAGATATTTACTTTATCTCTGGTTACAGGCAAGATAACAGAGGACTGGAGAGTGGATAATGTACTACCATTGTTCAAAAAGGGTTGACAAACAAGCCAGGAAGCTACAGGCTGGTGAGTCTGACAATGGTGGGTAAACTACTAGAGGGGATGTTGAGGAATGTAACCTACCAATGTTTGCAGAGCTAAGGTCTGATTTGGGACAGTCAGCATGGTTTCGTGCATGGAAAGTCGTTCCAAACAAATCTCTTTAAGTTCTTTAGGAGGTAACCAAGAGGATAGATGAGATTAAGTCACCGGATGTTGTTGATGTTAACTTTAACAAGGCTTCTGAGAAGATCTTTCATGGCAAGCTGGTCTGAAAGGCTACGTCACATGGAACTTGGAAAGACAGCAGATTGGTTTCATAATTAGTTAATTGTGGTAGGAAGCACAGTGTGATGATGGAGAGCTCTTTCTCAAACTGCCACAGAGGATGGTGTTGGGATTTTTGATGCTTTCAATTCATAAAATATTTGGATACAAATGCTCAAGGTGCGGTTTGCAAGTATGCAGATGATATAAAATAGGTGATGTTGCAGATAGTATAGTAGATAATGAAAAACAACAGGGTGATTTGGATCAGCCAGGTATGTGTCTGTGGTTAGCAAATGGCTTTCAATCCAGATAAATGTGAGGTTTTGCATTTGGGAGATCAAATCAGGGTAGGGCTTATCCAGTAAACAGTGCAGCCTGGAATATAGTATGAAACAGAGGGACCTAGAAATCCAAGTGCATTGTTCCCTGAAAGCAGTGTCACAGATAAGTAGGATGATTAAGGCAGCATTTGAAAGGCTGACCTTCGTCAGGATACTGATTATAGGAGTTAGGAAATAGCTTTATAATAACTTGGTGAGGCTACACTTGGAATACTGGGCATAGGTTTGTTCATCCTATTATAGGAAAGATGCTGGTATAGTAGAAAGAATACAGAATACATTTACCAGGATGCTGTCTGGTCTTGAGGGTCTGAGTTACAAGGAGAGGTTGCGTACACTTAGGCTTTATTCCTTGGAACAAAGGAGATTGAGGGAATGCTTCAAGCAGGCTTCAACTAGATGGGTGCCTGAGAAGAATGTGGTAACCCCACTCAATGATCAATAGGACTTGTATCCACTGTGATGAAGTGTCTTAAGAGGTTGGTGATGAAATACATCAACTTCTGCCTGAGATGTGACTTGGCTCCACTCCAATTTATCTACAGTCACAACAGGTCAACAATAGATGTTATTTCATTAGCTCTTCGCTCAACCCTGCAACATCTGGCCAGCAAAGGTGCATACATCAGAATGTTCATTGACTACAGCTCAGTATTCAATACTATCATCCCCTCAAAACTAATCAATAAGCTCCAAGTCATGGGCTTTGATACCTCCTTATGCAACTGGATTCTTGAATTCCTCACTTGCAGACCCGTCAGTTTGGATTAGTAACAGCATCTTCCCCACAATCTCCGCCAGTATAGGTGCACCACAAGGCTGTGTATTTAGCCCCCTGCTCTACTCATTTTATACTGGCTGTGAGGCTAAGCACAGTTACAATGCAATTTTTAGGTTTGCCAACACCTGTCTCATTGACTGAATCAGCATATCGGAGAGAGGTTGAAAATCCGGCTGAGTGGTCCATACTGCAACGTTTCACTCAATGTCAGCAAGACCATAGAGATGATCATTGACTTCAGGAGGAAGACTCCAGAGGTCCATGAGTCTGTCCTCATCAGGGGATCAGATGCGGAGAGGATCAGTAACTTTAATTTCGTCAGTGTTATCATTTCAGAATGTCTGCCCTGGATATGGCACGTAGGTGCCATTACGAAGAAAGTACAACGGTGCCTCTATTTTCTTGGAAGTTTGTGAAGATTCAGCAGGTCATCACAAACTCTGGTCAGATGTATTGTGAAGAGTATATTGACTGGTTACATCATGCCCTGGTATGGAAGCCCTTTGTATGGAAAGGCCAATAAAAAGTAGTGGATACGACCCAGTTCATCACAGGTAAAGCTCTCCCCACTACTGAGCACATCTACATGGAGCACTGTCACAGAAAAGAAGCATTCTGCATCAAGGTCCCCACCATCCAGGTCATGCTCTCTTCTTGCAGCTGCCATCAGGAAGCTGGTACAGAAGCGTCAAGACTCACACCACCACGTTCAGGATCAGTTACAGGTGTCCCCGCTTTTCAAACATTCGCTTTACGAAACCTCACTGTTAAGAAAGACCTACATCAGCTACCTGTTTTCGCTAACAGAAGGTGTTTTCACTATTACGAAGAAAAGCAGCGCGCAATAAAAAAAAGGCAGCGCGCACCCCGAGCAGCCGCTCTCCCCCGGATTCGGAACGGCATTCTAGCTGGCATTGCTTTAACACATGCCTGTGAGCAGCCATTTGCAAGATGAGTTCTAAGGTATCGGAAAAGCCTAAAAGAGCTCGTAAGGGTGTTACACTTAGCGTAAAACTAGATATAATTAAGCGTTTTGATCGTGGTGAACGAAGTAAGGACAAAGTGAGTTTGGCTTGTGGAAGTTGACGAAGATGCTGTGGAAGAGGTTTTGGCATCCCATCACCAAGAACTGATAGATGAAGAGCTGATGCAGTTGGAAGAGGAAAGGACAACAATCAAAACCGAATGAGTAATGATAAAGTACGACTTTAATTTTGAAAGGGTACGTCGGTTTAGGGCATATTTGCAAGATGGTTTGAGTCCTTACGAAGAACTGTATGATAGAAAAATGCAAGAGGCTCAGCAGTCAAGCAAGCCTTCCACATCAGCCACAGCAGACAACAAACCTCGACCTTCGACATCGAGGAAAGCAGAGATAGGAGAAGATACCTGCCTGCCCTGATTGGTATCGGTTCACTGCCCAGAGGGTGGGGGCCACTGCACCACCCCAACCTCCGGTGACTCAGCCTAACACACCATCATCAGTGTGCTCGGCGCTGTCTTCCCGATTCCCATAAGTGATACTACACTGAACATACATTATTTCTACTTTATATGGGCTGTGCATTTTTATGTGTTATTTGGTAGCTTCATAGCTTAAAGGTTACTGGAGAGCGCTTGCGCCGTGTTTTTGCTGAGAGCGCTTGCGTGAGATTTTCGCTACGGAGAATAGTTCAGGCAATGATTGTGGAAAAGTATTTCTACTTTATATAGGCTGTGTATTTATCGTATCATTCCTGCTTTTACTATATGTTACTGTTATTTTAGGTTTTGTGTGTTATTTGGCATGATTTGGTAGGTTATTTTTGGGTCTGCGGACACTCCCACAAAATTTTCCCATATAAATAATTGGTAATTGCTTCTTCGCTTTACGACATTCCGGCTTACGAACCGTTTCATAGGAACACTCTACCTTCGGATGGCGGGGGAAACCTGTATTACCCTTCAACGATCAGGCTCTTTAAAGGGGATAACTTTACTCGCCTATCACCGAATTGTTCCCACAACCTACGGACTCACTTTCAAGGGCAGTTCACCTCACGTTCTTGATATTTATTGCTTATTTATACAGCTATTTATTTATTTACTGTCTCTTTTGTTTTGTGCCTGCAACTTATTTTTCTGTAAATTGGTTGTTGTCCACTTTAAGTGCCGTTTTTCATTGATTTTATTGTGCTTCTTGTATCTACTGTGATTGCCCATAAGTAAACAAATTGTATATGGTGACATATATGTACTTTGATAACAAAATTTTCTTTGAACTTTGACCCGATAAAGGTATATAAAAAGATCTACAAGATCATGAGGGGCATTGACAGGGTGGAAGTACATAACCCTTTTCCCCAGGGAGGGAGGTGCTAAAAATAAGAGGGCATTGGTTTAAGAGGCAAGAGATTTAATAGGGCATCAGGAGCAGCTTCTTCATGCTAAGGGTGGTGCAATGAGCTGCCAGAAATAGTGGTTGCGGTGGGCACATTAGCAACATTTAAAAGCCATCTAGATTAAGTACATGAATAGGAGGGAGTTAGAGGCCTAAGGGCTAAATGCAGGCAGATGGGACTAGCTTGCTCAGTAACACAAGTCAGCATGGACGAGTTGGGCCAAATGGCCTATTTCCAAGCTGTAAAACTCTATGACTTTAAACAAATTCCCCTGAGAATTCTGCCAAAACAACACATTCATCATAATGAACACTAAACCTATGAAGTTCAACACAGATCAACACCATCAGAGGGATGAACTTGTTCAAGATCCTGTATGAAAACAATCAGGGAGATTGCACACCTGAATCCCTCACAAGACCTAATTAATGCTACTATTCTCTAAATAGCCATCTTTCCACTTCACAGTTTAACTACACACCAGGGACCAATGAAAAATAATCTAATTTATGCATACATAAACATGCATAAGCAGGTTGAGTAGATAAAAGTAATTTTGTTCAATACTGGTTTTTAAAATTAGCCATGTTTCTTCAAGCAGTTCGAGTTATCACAGCTCAATGTAGGTTACACAGAACCAAAGTGAAAACGTAGGAACTACTCAGTCAAGCAGCACCAGTGCAGAAAGAAAAAGTTAACATTTCTGTTCGAGAAACACAAGAGATTCTGTGGATACTGGAAATCCAGAGCAACACACACAAAATGGTGGAGAAACTCAGCAGGTCAGTCAGCATCTATGGAAATGAATTAGCAGTCGAGGTTTCGGGCCATGACCTTTCATCGGGACTGCAAAGAAAGGGGGAAAATATGAGAATAAAAAGGTTGGGGCAGGGGAAGAAGCATTAGCTAGAAGGTGATAGGGGAAGCCAGGTGGGTGGGGGGTGGTGAAGTAAGAAGTTGGTATGTGATGGTAGGAAAAGGCAAAGGGCTGGAGAAGAAGGAATCTGACAGGAGAGAAGAGTGGACCATGAGAGAAAGGGAAGGAAGAGCAGCACCAGGGGGAGGCGACAGACAGGTGAGGAGAAGAGCTAAGAGACCAGAGTGGGGAATAGATGAAGAAGGAAGGCAAAGGAGAAATCAATGTTCATGCCATCAGGTTGTAGGCTACCTAGGTGGAATATGAGGTGTTGCTCCTCCACGCTGAGAGTGGCCTCAATGTGGCAGAAGAGAAGGCTATTGGTGGATGTGTCAGAATGGGAATGAGGATAGGAATTTAAATGACTCATAACCGGGAAATTCTGTTTTTGTGGATAGGGCAGAGGTGCTCAACAAAGTGGACCCCAATTTACATCGAGTCTTTTTGATGCCTTCTCATCATAAAAAGCCATCAAACTGAAACATTAACTCTGTTCCACTTCGTAAAGGTCCTGCAATATTCTGTTGAGAATTTCCAGCATTTTCTATTTGCTTCAGATTTCCAACATTCCAGGAAGCTTTTGAAAGGTCAAATCAGAATAACTTAGTGTTCTCGCTCTCTCCTCCTTCTATGCTGCACATTTCTTTTAATTTTTTTTTAATTTGTCAATATTAAGCTCATGTTTTCATATTTCTTAATTAACTTTATGGGACCAGACATTCATTGGGAAAGTGAGATTGAAGTAACAAAAAGAAAGTGGGTGGTTCATTAATCAAATTAAAAACTTTTGCTTTCCAATTTATGACTAATTCAGCTCTGATTTAAATAAAATATATTTTTATATCAACTGATTTTATTTTCCATATTGTTCAGTGCTGAGTGCAAAGTAACATTAAATATTAAGCTCTCAACTCTGGAAAAACTGGCCTAATGGCTTCCTTATAAAGCTAGACTATAGCACCACCTGTGGGCCATCATGAGCACAAGTTTGCCATTCTGGCCCCAGTGCCGGTCCTACCATTCTAAAAAAGATCCTAGCTGATTCTTTACCTCAGTGTCACTTTCCCGGATTGCCATCATAACCCTGGATTCTCTTATTATCTAAAAATCTTTTAATTATTTGAAAATCTATTATTATCTAAAAATCTACTGACCATTATCTGAAAATTTATTGATCCCTATTTGCATATACACAGCAAGTGTGCCACCTTAAAGCCTGGTTTATACTTCTGCGTTAACTGGACGCCGTAACCTACGCGTGTTGGGAACATTTATACCTGTGCGTTGGTGTGTCTGCGTTGCTCGGCAATTCGCGCAAGTCACGCATGCACACTCACCTGCCCGCGCAAGGCTTCACGGTCATGGTAGTCTTGGGGTAACAAGACGCGATCGTCTTTTTTCGTGCGAAATGTGTCCTCCATAATTTCGGAGGTCTGTAAAGCTTTATGGAAAGCATTGCAGCCAGAGTTCCTTCCCTGCCCTTCAGTCACCCAATGGGAAGCTACTGCAGCGTAGGATGACATGCAATGCTACCAAGCGGACCAATCACAGTCGTTGCGTTCTGCGTTGCCGCGACACGCTGTTACATTTTGGGAGAGGTGCGTGTCGCAGCAACGCAAGCTCTTGCATAGGGCTCCGCGTCGGCTTTGTGGCGACGCAGACGTTACAATGCGTTGACGCAGAAGTATAAATCAGCCTTAAGCCTCTAGATAGAGAACTTCTAACTTTCACAACCCTCAAGGTAAAGACATTTCTTCTCTTCCATTAGTTCTAAACTCCAGTATCCCCAACCTGGTGAATACTCTCTCTGCATTTGCCTTGTGAACAAGGAAGAAGAGGAAGCCTTCACCTAGGTCTTAGCACAGATTTCATATGAACTCTCTGAAACCAATGTTGTTTACATGTGTGCTGCCACCTGGGCTTTCCCTCCACCCTGACCCAGCTCCAGATCACCCATGCTCAGCATTTCACCATATGCAGAAACAGCCTCTGAATTAATTTCAGTGTCCTTCTGAACTGGTAGCTGGCAGTTAAAGAATGGTGATAGGTGAGTGATGAAGGTGTAATGCAATATACAATAGATGAGGCTACAGGAAAGGCTGATGGGAGTATGCACTTTATAAAAATCTACTAACCATAATCATTCACAAGGTTACTGGATCAGCTTGATAGTACCTTGGGACCTGCCTCCAGAGCCCCACACAATCCTCCACAGAAGGCAAGGCTGGAGACAGAGTTTCTGTCTTTGTCAAATCCTGTCATTTCTTCTTACACTTGAACCCATTTAAGAATATTCAAAGTAGTGCAAAGGATCAGAATCAGATTTATATATCGTAAAATCTGTTCTTTTGCAGCAGCAGTACAGTACGATACATGAAATACTCAATAAATTGCAAAAAGAAATATTTATTAAAAGATTAAATAAGTAGTTCAAAAAGCAAATATAGCGAGGAAATGTTCATGGGTTCATTGCCCATTCAGAAATCTGATGGCGGAAGGGAAAAACTGTCAATAAAACGTTGAATGGGAATAAAATGATAAATCATTTAAACGTTTTAATAAAACTAGAACTAAAATGTCTTGAAATACTTTAAAATTATTTTTAAATCTTTAAGGAATTTGATGTAAAAAAAATTCCATTCCCACTGGCTGAGTATCATTGTTGAAATAATGATGACCCTTAAAACATTCTAAGTTTGCCAGAGCATAGGATAGAAGGTGATTCCATAATGAGAGTCTGGGAAATCACAATACTATGTTCAACCACTCGATATGCTGAGTCCAATGAGGGAATAAAGGGATGTGGGATTAGAATACGAAAGTAGCAGCGAGTCATGAGTTTACTGAATGGCAAAGGAGCACAAGGATTTGAATGATCTATTTCTGTTGCTCAAGCTTAGGCACTTTTGTCCTTGATGATGACCAACCATTTTGCTGTTCAATGCTACCCTCTGGGATGTTGATGGTGGAAAAGTCATGCATTTCAATGTTATCTCAATTGATGGAAATTATCACTGTCTGGGATGTTTGTGGCACAAGTGTCACTTGCCATTAATCAGACAATGCCAAAATTATTTTTTGGTCTTGCTGCATGAAGCATGGCCTGCTCCATTTGTTGAGTCAAAAATTATGCAATCATCAGGGAACATCCTCTTTTTGATCTTTAGATGAAAGGAAGAAGCCAAAGAACAGTAAAGTAGCTTTTCCGATAAATGTATCATGAAAAGTTAGAAATCAAACAATCTTAAATTGTATAGATGGGGAAGGTACAGAGAAAAGAAATGGCAAGATAACAAGGCAAAGACCAGAGAGATCAAATTGCACAAGTGGTAGTGGTGCTGGCTGAAAGAGAATGGTGAAGATCTGTCTGGAAAAGGTACGAATGAAATGTGAAAAAGCAGGACAGGAAGAAAAGAAAGATGAAGGCAAGAAAGTGAGACATGTCAATGGAATGCTTCAATATCTAAATTTATTTATTTAGTGATACAGCATAGAGTAGGCCCTTCAAGCCATGTTGCCCCAGCAACCCCACAATCCTGATTAATCCTAACCTAATCAGGGGACAATTTACAATGACAATTAACCAAGGAAATCCAAGCATTCCTTGGGGAGAACGTACAGAGACTTCTTACAAAAGGTGCCAGAATTGAATTCCAAACTCTAGAACGCCCCGAGCTATAATAGCATTACGCTAACCACTACGCTCTTATTGAATCATTTAATATTGAATCCAGAAGGCCAGAAAGTGCTCACCTCTAGATGAGCTGCTGCTTTTTGAGCTTTTATCAGCCTGGTTAGTAGGGAGAAAAGACAAAGAAATCAAAGGAGGAGTTCAGAATTAAACAGGCAACTGGAAGCTCACGGCCATCCTCGTGGACTGAACTGTGGTGTTCCACAAAGTGGTTAATCAAACCCACTCTCCTAGTCTCCAACCAAAGAACTTCCCTCTTGTTCTCCTTGCCCTGCCTCACATTCTGCAATTTAGAGCTTGCTTTGTTTCTAATTTTCCCAATTCTGTGGAAAAAGGTTATCCACTTTAAAAAATTACCTGTTTCGCTGCCTGACCTGCTGAGAAATTCGAGCAACTTTTTTTTAAAAAACGATACCAGCACATCAATTGGGAACTCATTAGTCAATTTTCAGTGCAAGAATGATAGATGGTAGTACAATTTTTTTTAACACAAACCTCAACAAAAAGGGAAAATATTTACACTGTAGTAGGAGTGTTTAGATTTCCGTTGTAAAAATATGCTAACAGGAAGCCAGATTTCATCACTAATGCAAATAATTCCACTCTAGTTACAGGGATTGCTACTGAGATTGAGCCAACCAGTGAGCATTTTTTAAGCAGTGAGCAAAAGGAGAATATAAAATAATAATGGAAATAAAATAAAGAAACAATTTTCCCTTTTTGTGGGAACTAACAAAAAAAGCTGAGAAAATAATCCCAAAAATAATCTCAACATGGAACGGACAGACCCCAAACATCTGTGAAGTCAAAGTATTTGTAGATTTAATCCACAGATTTCATGCATATTGTACTTTTTTAACGTAGCAAAATCCCTGCACTATAACCTATGTACTTTTCACTTAACTAATGATAATTTTTGATTAAATTAATAGTAATTTCAGCCACATAAATTACTCACACTGTCAGTAGTTTTCAAAAAATATTCTAACCCAAAGTCTCAGCTTCATCTCCATACAACACTTAAAAATAACAATCCAAGTTTTCTGACCCACAGAATTATTCATTGTTCAAAATATTTAATGATTAACTTTTGGAAAGTATTCATTTATTTCTAACCACTGCCTGATTCTTTTTCTAATCATGCTGTGATGGATATCTCATGGATAATGAAGAATGTGGTCATCTCATTACCAATTAAACTGAAGTTGTCTTAGCAGTATTTTTGTAACATGGAGTTTCCAAACCAATTGACATTGGTTCACATACCATTGGCAGCATCAAATATCAGAATATTCTTTCAGGAAAGTTAGCAAAACAGGATCAAACAAAAACAATTAAGACAAAAAAAAAGACTAGGTTTTCTTAAGCAGTTATAATGCTGTATTAATCACTACTAATGCACCTTTAAGTAAATCTACTGCCATTATTTACTGAAGTGTGGGTAAGTGTGGGCATGCAGTTTTATTTTGTTCATTGTAGTTGGTCCTCTTAATTCTACAAGGATTTCATTGATCTGTTGAGGACACCACATCCAATGCTTTCTGTAAAACCAAGCTGGTCATATCTATTGGATTATACTCTTTCACTAATCATATTAACTTTTTAAAGTTTTTTTTTAAAAAAAGGATATTTTCTACCAGTCATGTCTTCATAACAGCTTCATGATGCAGTTTGCTAATATTCCTTTATCAAATGAATAATCAAAAATATTTGTATTTGTAATAATTTTAGAATGCATTCAACTAGAAGTTTAGATGACTGCTGTAAACAATTACCTTGTTGCCATAGTCTAACACTGTATATAGGTAGGAACACTTTCAGCACAGCTTTGTGGGCCAAAGGGCCTGTATTGTGCTGTAGGTTTTCTATGTTTCTAAAAAAGATGCTATACTGAGAAACTGGCACGTATACTTTCAATGACAATTCTAACTAATGTTAGTTTATTGTACATTCCAGTTCTTCACACAGTAATTATCGACTAGCATGGAGAAGACTTGGTTAATTAAATCCATTTAATATCCAAAACATACTGTGGAGGAGAAGATGGCGACGTGACGCTGTGCGCAGCAGCCACTCCGGTGAATGGCATCTGTAATCTGTCAAGGAGGTGCCGTGTACAATCCTGATTTGATGGAGACAGACATGAGAGAATGGAGGAACATCTGAAATGCCTTTTTCGCTGCCACTGCTATTGTGTGATCCAGAATCTCCAGAGGAGAAGGCCCCGAGTCCTCAACTTTGCTTGTTGCTCGGCGGCTGAAGTGGGGTCGAAGCTCTCAGCAGAGATGGTGCTCGGTGTCGGAGGGCTGGTCGGAGGCTCGAAGTTTTCGGACGGACTCAGAGTGGGTTATGGTCGGGTGCTTCCAAAGCATCGGCATTTGTCGGCACCTGGAGGTTTACGGCAGGGAGAGTTTCTCCCTTTTGCCGCCTGCTATCGGGACTATCGGGAGTCGATCGAAACTTTAAGACTTTTTTTTACCGTGTCCATGGTCTGCTCTTTATCAAATTATGGTATTGCTTTGCACTGCTGTAACTATATGTTATAATTATGTGGTCTTGTCAGTGTTAGTCTTTGGTTTGTCCTGTTTTTTTTGTGATATCACTCTGGAGGAACATTGTATCATTTCTTAATGCATGCATTTCTAAATGACAATAAACAAGGACTGAGTGTCCTCATAATCTAAGATCTAAGATACTGCTCTCTCTGCAACAAGGTACTAATGTTAATGTGGGCAAGACTGAGGTCAGATATCATGAAGGTAAATAACAAGCTTAGAATACGAACATGAAAAATAATTGACAATGCAAGATTCCACAGGACTTTAGACCCTTGGAACAACTGTATGAGCATGAACCATTTTAGTTTAAGGAGATGTTTTCAAAGCATTTCTGTATCTATGTTGTGAGACATGTGTACCATGGAACAAGGCTTTTGTGTTTTTTTAAATGAGTGTTTAATATACAACATCTGAGCATTTTTTAGAAATAATAATGGCGTTTGTGGTGAGGATCCAGTACAAGCATGCATTAAAACTTGACTACTCCTTGTTTTAGTATTGGGGAATTCGTAATTCAATAGACCTACCTTTTCCCTTTCACATGTATTCTTAATCAAACTTTAGTTTTAAAGACTGTTTATTCTTCCCCTTCCTTTCCAGTGCTGATAAAGAATCTTAACCTGAAACGTCGAATATGCCTCTCCACAGATGCTGCCTGATCTGCTGAGTTCCTCCACATTTTTTAGTTTCACAACTCCGCAGTCCAGTACTTATTTCAGTTCAGTAATAATTATGAAGCTTGTGGAGAAGGCTCATAAGCAAGATGTATTTATCATTGAGTTCCATTATAATCTTAGATTACATAAAAGAATCTCATATAGGTGCATGATGTTTAAAAAAATTAAGATTAGAATCTCACCATCTTTCAAAGTTTCCTTTGTTAAGCCTCTTCCATAGTGCTGATCATATGCCACATAGCTATCAGATGAAAACTGGTAGACCTGGACAGAAAAATTAAAAATAGAATCAAATGCCAGCACTTATTTCAATTAACACGATAAGCTGAATGCCGATCATTTGTTAACCATTTAAACAGAAACCATTAAAATTTACATAAGATGTTTCAGCAAAAATATTTCAATGCTCAAATGCACTCAGTAAGATAAGGGAGGACTGAGACCAAAACAAAGGATTTATTCATGAATCCTTCAGTTTCAGATGGGTAAACTTGAATTCCCATCAGTTCAACTGAACTGATATTTCAATCAGATGCATAGCCACACTGCCTAATGTGCACCGAAACTTTGCAGTGAAACCAGTGCTTTGACATGTTGATAGAACCTCATGTAACACACAGTGCTATCAGTTACACCAGTGCTACCACACTTCAAAACACAAATTAATGGAAGAAATTAACTCTTCTGGTCTACTGCTCTAAAATCACAGCTTGAAAAGCAGCACTTCATAAGCCTATGGAGAATTCCCTGTGTTACAAAAGGCTACAAGATAGGAATATGAATTATGAAACAAAACACTGGAGAACAAATTATCTTGACCCACTCTCCTGGAATTAGTACAGGTAGCAGCTATTCAACTCAACAAGTCTGAACAATCCCCATTTTCCCTCTAGCCTTCATCGTTAATTTTGCTTCTTAAGTGTTAACCAATTTGCCACTGAAAGCCATCATTGAACATAATAAACATGAAATGGTTTTCTGGTCCCTCATGCTAGCCCCACAATTCAGAAAGACATCGACTGCCCACCTAACTTGGTGTTACTTACCTGCACTAACTTCAAACTCCTTGATTTCTTTTCCAAAAATCCATCACTCTGTTGTGAATAGATGGAGCCTCAACCACCTTCTTGGACAGAGAACTTCAAAAACTGCCCACACAATGGAAGAAAAATTTCTTCTCATCTGTCCTGAATAGCTCCTTATCTTGAGTCTTTGATCACAGGATCTAAATACCTTTGCAAGGGGAAATACCATTCCTCCATCCACATCACAATACCTATAACAATTTTGCAAGTTTCACTGAGATCACCACTCATTCTGCTAAACGCAGAAAAGTTAGGTCCAGTGTGCTTAGTGTCTCACAGAAAACAACCTCCCAGTCCTAGGAACTAATCTGGTGAAGTACCTTAGGGCATGGGATTGTTCCAAGGGCATGAAAACTTGCTCACAATATTCCAGAGGGAGACTTCTCACAATATTCCAGAGGGAGTCTTGACAAAGTCCCATATAATTTTAGTACAATGCCTCTGCTTTTGTGCTCAAGTCCTTTTGCAGTCTTCCAAACAGCATGCTGTGTCCACATATACATTGCGTCTTGCGTCCAAGGCACCCTTCTGAACATCTAAGATTTTTGTTCTCTTACCATTCAAAAAAATATTTTCCATTTTATTCACCCAAAGTGTGTGACCTCGCATTTACACACATTGCATTCCATCTTCCACGACCTCACCCATTTACTTACCTGGTCTACACAGCGCCTTGAAAAAGTATTTAGTCGTCACAATAATTTCCATGTTTTACTGTCTCATTTTCTAAATTTAAAATATATTGAAGTAGCTAATCTATAAAACATTGTACTGTATGTCAAATCAAAAGAAACATTTCAAAACCTGTCAACAATTCACAAAAAATCAAAACCAAACTCATGAGGCGTTAAAAGTATTCATTCCCTTTGTAATTACTATACTAACCTTTCTCAGATGCAATACTGTATATTACCTTACCGACTCACCTAATTTTTTGATGTAGAAAATTGGAGAATCACCTGCTTTCAATGAATTCATCAGAATAAATATCCCCTCTCTCCGTAAGGTTCAAAAGTATGGCAGATTTTCAATAGACCACCCAAAATGAAAACAAGAGAGCATTCACGACAAGTCAAGAAAATAATAACAGAGAAGCACAAATCTAGGTAAGGGTACAAAACCATCTCAAAGGCACTGAACATCACTTGGAGCTGATTGCAGACTATTTTCAAAAAGTGGAAAAAATAGGAAACTACAGCCACACTGCTGAGGTTAGGCTGTCCCTTTAAACTTGCTGAAGAACAGCACTTGTAAGAGATGCTACTGTGACACCAACAGTCACTCTGAGTGAGCTGCAGAAGTCAGTGGCTGAAACTGGACATGAAGCTTATGGCTCCACAATCTCTAAGGCCTTGCACAAAAAAAATGGTATTTATGGAAAAGTGGCAAGGAAGAAGGCCTGGCTAAAATAAATATATCCTTGCCCATGAAGACTTCGCATGGTGTCACTCAGAAGATACTGCAAAAATATGGACCACAAATGTCGTGTGGTTGGATGAGACAAAAAAGTGGAACTTCTTGGCCTCAACAGAAAGGAGTACATGTGGGATGAATCTAATACCACACATCAGCTGGTAACACCAGCCCTACTGTAAAGTATGGTGGAGGTAGCATCATGCTATTGGGATGCTTTTCATAGCAGGGACTGGAAATCTGGTCAGGATTGATAGGAAGATGAATGCAGCTAAATAGAGAGATCCTGGATTTAAAAAAACCTGCTGGCCTCTGCCAGAAAGTTCAAACTGAGGAGGAAGTTTGTCTCTCAACAAGACTGTGACCCAAAGCACACTGTCAAGAGCAAGCATGGAGTGGCTTCAAATGAAGAAAATTGATGTCCTTGAGTGGCCCAGCCAGAGTTCAGACTTTAACTTGATCGAACATCTCTGGCAAGACCTCAAGGCTGCTCCCCAACTAATCTGGTACAATTTGAGCAATTTTACAAGGAGGAATGGGCAAATTTTGCTCTATCATGTCATGCAAAGCTAATGGAGACCTAACTAAAAAGATTACTGGCTGCAACAGCTGCAAGAGGTAGTTCAACTTGAACTGCTAACATTACAGTTACTGAATTTGCAATTATTCATATTTTACAATTTTCCATTTATAACCATATAACAACTACAGCACAGAAACAGACCATCTCGGCCCTTCTAGTCCATGCCAAACTCTTACTCTCGCCTAGTCCCACTGACCTGCACTCAGCCCATAACCCTCCATTCCTTTCCTGTCTATATAACTATCCAATTTAACTTTAAATGACAACATTGAACCTGCCTCAACCACTTCTGCTGGAAGCTCGTTCCACACAGCTACCACTCTCTGAGTAAAGAAGTTCCCCCTCATGTTACCCCTAAACTTCTGCCTGTTAACTCTCAACTCATGTCCTCTTGTTTGAATCTCCCCCACTCTTAATGGAAAAAGCCTATCCATGTCAACTCTATCTAACCCCTCATAATTTTAAATACCTCTATCGAGTCCCCCCTCAACCTTCTATGTTCCAAAGAATAAAGACCCAACTTGTTCAACCTTTCTCTGTAATTTAGATGAAACTCAGGTAACATTCTAGTAAATCTCCTCTGTACTCTCTCAATTTTGTTGACATCTTTCCTATAATTCGGTGACCAAAACTGTACACAATACTCCAAATTTGGCCTTACCAACGCCTTGTACAATTTCAACATTACATCACAACTCCTATACTCAATGCTCTAATTTACAAAGGCCAGCATACCAAAAGGTTTCTTCACCACCCCATTCACATGAGATTCCACCTTCAGGGAACTATGCACCGTAGATCCCTCTGTTCTCCTGCATTCTTCAATGCCCTACCATTTACCATGCACGTCCTATTTTGATTAGTCCTACCAAAATGTAGCACCTCACATTTATCAGCATTAAACCTCATCTGCCATCTTTCAGCCCACTCTTCTAACTGGCCTAAATCTCTCTGCAAGCTTTGAAAACCTACTTTATTATCCACAACTCCACCTACCTTAGTATCATCTGCATACTTACTAAACCAATTTACCACCCCATCATCCAGATCATTAATATATATGAAAAACAACACTGGACCCAGTACAGATCCCTGAGGCACACCACTAGTCACCGGCCTCCAATCTGACAAACTGTTATCCACCACTACTCTTTGGTGTTTCCCATCCAGTTACTGCAGAATCCATTTTACTATTTCAATATTAATACCTAACGATTGAACCTTCCGAACTAACCTTCTGTGTGGAACCTTGTCAAAGGCCTTACTGAAGTCCATACAGACAACATCCACTGCTTTACCCTCGTCAACTTTCCTAATAACCTCTTCAAAAAATTCAATAAGGTTTGTCAAGCATGACCTTCCACACACAAATCCATGTTGACTGTTCCTAATCAGACCCTGTCTATCCAAATAATTATATATACCATCTCTAAGAATACTTTCCATCAATTTACCCACCACTGACGTCAAACTCACAGGCTGGTAATTGCTAGGTTTACTCTTAGAACCCTTTTTAAACAATGGAACAACATGAGCAATACGCCAGTCCTCCGGCACCATCCCCATTTCTAATGACATTTGAAATATTTCTGTCACAGCCCCTGTTATTTCCACACTAACTTCCCTCAAGGTCCTAGGGAATATCCTGTCAGGACCCGGAGACTTATCCACTTTCATATTCCTTAAAAGCGCCAGTACTTCCTCTTCTTTAATCATCATAGTTTCCATAACTACCCTACTTGTTTCCCTTACCTTACACAATTCAATATCCTTCTCCTTAGTGAATACCGAAGAAAAGAAATTGTTCAAAATCTCTCTCATCTCTTTTGGCTCCACACATAGCCTTCCACTCTGATTCTCTAAGGGACCAATTTTATCCCTCACTATCCTTTTGCTATTAATATAACTGTAGAAACCCTTTGGATTTATTTTCACCTTACTTGCCAAAGCAACCTCATATCTTCTTTTAGCTTTCCTAATTTCTTTCTTAAGATCCTCTTAAACTCTTTATATTCCTCGAGCACCTCATTTACTCCAAGCTGCCTATATTTATTGTAGATCTCTCTCTTTTTCCGAACCAAGATTTCAATATCCTTTGAAAACCATGGCTCTCTCAAACTTTTAACCTTTCCTTTCAACCTAACAGGAACATAAAGATCCTGTACCCTCAAAATTTCACCTTTAAATGACCTCCATTTCTCTATTACATCCTTCCCATAAAACAAATTGTCCCAATCCACTCCTTCTAAATCCTTTCACATCCCCTCAAAGTTAGCCTTTCTCCAATCAAAAATCTCAACCCTGGGTCCAGTCCTATCCTTCTCCATAATTATATTGAAACTAATGGCATTGTGATCACTGGACCCGAAGTGCTCCCCAACACATACCTCTGTCACTTGACCTATCTCATTCCCTAACAGGAGATCCAACACTGCCCCTTCTCTAGTTGGCACTTCTAAGTATTGCGGCAAAAAACGATCTTGCACACATTTTACAAACTCCAAACCATCCAGCCTTTTTACAGAATGGGCTTCCCAGTCTATGTGTGGAAAATTAAAAACTCCCACAATCACAACCTTGTGCTTACTACAAGTATCTGCTATCTCCTTACAAATTTGTTCCTCCAATTCTCGCTCCCCATTTGGTCTATAATACACCCCTATAAGTGTTACTACACCTTTCCCATTCCTCAATTCCACCCAAATAGCCTCCCTAGACGAGTCCTCTAATCTATCCTGCCAAAGCACTGCTGTAATATTTTCTCTGACAAGCAATGCAACACCTCCCCCTCTTGCCCCTCCTATTCTATCACACCTGAAGCAACAAAATCCAGGAATATTTAGTTGCCAATCACACTCCACCTGCAACCATGTTTCACTAATAGCTACAACATCGTATTTCCAGGTATCAATCCATGCTCTAAGCTCATCCACCTTTCTTAATGCTCCAAGCATTAAAATAGATGCATTTAAGAAACTCTCCACCTCTTACTTTCTGTTTATCCCTAATGCTGCAAACAACTTTGTTATCTTTTTCTTCCTTCTCCCTTACATCTTCGGTCTGAGTGCTCCCGTTCTGTCCCCTGCCTATCCTCCCTCACACACTGTCTACTAGCTTTCTCTATTTGTGAACTAACCACCTCTCTCCTTGTCTCTTCAATTTGATTCCCACCCCCCCCAACCATTCTAGTTTAAAGTCTCCCCAGTAGCCTTCGCAAATCTCCCCGCCAGGATATGGTCCCCCCAGGATTCAAGTGCAACCCATACTTTTTGTACAGGTCACACCTGTGCCAAAAGAGGTCCCAATGATCCTGGAACTTGAATCCCTGCCCCCTGCTCCAATCCCTCAGCCACACATTTATCCTCCACCTCATTCCATTCCTACTCTCACTGTCGCGTGGCACAGGCAGTAATCCCGAGATTACCACCTTTGCAGTTCTTCTTCTCAACTCCCTTCCTAACTCCCTATATTCTCCTTTCAGGACCTCTTCCCTTTTCCTACCTATGTCATTGGTACCTATATGTACCACGACCTCTGGCTCCTCACCCTCCCACTTCAGAATATCTTGGCCTCTACTGTGAAAAAAGAAGCATGTGATTCCCAAATAAAAACAGTCATATAAATTGATCAAAATCCATGGGTGTAATACTCACTTATGTGACCAAAGGGTTGGGGGTTGAATACTTTTGCAAGGCACTGTATCCCCTTAAAGCAGGGGTTCCCAACCTGGGGTACACAGATTCCTTGCTTAATGGTATTGATCCATGGCATAAAAAATAAGTTGGGAACCCCTGCCTTAAAAGTTCTTTATATTCCATACTTCTGTATCATCAGCAAACGTACACATACCAACTTAATGTCCTTAACTAAATGTGTATACAACCCCCTATGAGGCACTGCATTCTAAATTATCAACAGTTATTATGCTCCAATCCTCTCAAGCGCATCAGCCTCAACCTTATGGATTGAAACCAAACCATGATTATGATTGCAATGCACGTTCTTGGCAGCTGGATCCTTCTGACTCCACTATAACCCATGAGTAACAAGAGGAGGTGCTTCAGCACCACTTCAATGAGCACTTCCAATGCTCATCCTGCCTTACAAGAAACTTGCAGAAGTAGCTCTGCCCATAGTTTATGGGGTGACCTTTGCACCATAACTCCAGAAACCAATATGGTGCATGTAGACTCCACTGGTGTCATTTACTAAGGCAAACAGAGGTGGAGGTATAGTAAAATAACATCCTTCATTGAAGGCAGTTCAATGCCCAACAGCAGTGAGGGGCAAATCATTATATTGAAGGTCTTCCTGCAAAGTATCCTGGGCTCTGAAAGGCATCACCAATCTCTAATCTAATTCTAATGTTAAAATGTATCAACTGATTTTCTGCACCAAGAATTATGCCGATGTGTATTTAGGAACAACTGGTGAGGATAATTTGGAGACCAAGAAATGGAAAGGAAAATATAAAGTAGTACAAAATCTAAACTAAAGGAGGTTCTGAATTAAAGCTTTACTACTAATCAAGAAGCAGAGGAATTCAGCTCATGCAATTGTAAATCTTAGACTACTGGAACTGTATTTGAATGCCTCAGGTAGTAAATGATATTTGAACAAATTATTGTAGAAATCATTACAGCATTAGCCCACAGTATCAGTACAATTAAGAGTAAATTGGGATAAGAGACACTAAATTACTTGTAAGTCTGTGATAAATAACATGATTAATTATTCAAAAAATGATAATACTCGGAAAGATTCAAATCAGAGTACTTACTGAAAGCCATGCATCTAGACAATACAACTGAACCAATTGTCAATGACTGCTCAGATAATATTGACGATTTTCAAAACCACAGTATATCTGTGGAATTCACCATCAAACGTAATCACAGCATGGTCATTTTCATCTGAATTATCTATTTTGTAATAAATTTCAGAGCACTGAACAGTTAATAGATCCTCATGCATTCTTAATTAGTCATTAGGATACAATTTTAACAAGCTAGCTGGTATAAAGCACACAGCTCACATCTAATGAGTTGCACTTTAAATTTGTGATCAAAAAGAAAGGCAAAGAAATCACAGCAGATCCAAAAGTGCAATGGTTAGTGACGGAGCAAGTAACCAAATCAGAGTCTAAAGCTCGATCGGATGTCAGGATCAAAGCTTGAAGGTCGATCGGAAATCCAGAAGTTGAATCCTGATGGCGAATCTCTGTGAGTCCACTGGGTAAAGTCAGGGCTCAGTGTCTGCTAGTCCATGAGTCCACTGGAGATTGAAGGCTGAAGATGGCTTGTCCTGGGGTAGAGGACTGTGCATGTCCATGGGTGGGTAGGTAGGTGGGAGGGAGGAATGGGGCTTGTTTCACTGCTGTTGCTTTGTTGTTGGTATGTTCTGCTTCATTGCTTTCTGTGGTGTTCTGCTGAGCACTGTGGGCACGTTATGTTGGTGCTAGAATGTATGGCGAAACTCGTGGGCTGTCCCCAGCAAATTCTTGGGTAAGTTGATTGTTAACACAAATGACACATTTCACTGTAGGTTTCAATGTACATTGATAAAATAAATCTGAATCTGAGAGTGGCTGGTGATCAGCAACAAATGGGTATTTCTACCTTTCTTTAAACTCATTCAAGGAGTCAACGACTGATTTTTTTTGTAGCAGCTAAGATCCCGACCATAATCAGTGCAATAACTTAAAGGAAGGCTGAGTCTAAGGGAGTGGCAGAACGGACTCGATGGCTGAATGTCCTAATTCTGCTCCTATGTCTTATGATCTTACAATATGGACACATTGAATGCTCTTCAAGCAGCACATGGGAAACCTGGGAGATTTCCTGTGTCCCTGGTGACCATGTGTACAAGTGTCCAGATGCAGCCCCTGACTGACTGCATGTGCATCTGGAGCTCCAGATGAACTCACAGTAGAACATCCATGATGCTGAGGACATGGAGCATTGTATGTTTAGCAAGTTGGTCACATGACAAGCAACATTTGAGGGAATCCACCAAGAGTGGTACAGAGATAGGACAGAAAGCCCCCTGTGATCATGCCCCTCTCAAACAGATGTACTATGTTGGTGATGGAGGGTAAATTTCAATATCATTAGATAGGACCTTGCAAACGTAAACAAGGGGTAGACAGATCTACATTCTGGAAGTGGGAATTGCTTTAAAATGAAACTATGAGAATTTAGGTCTATCATGCTCCCATAAAGGTGGCAGGTAAGCATAACAAATTCAGGAACTTCTGGATGTCAAGGGTTATAGAGAGATTAAAAAGAGAAAACAATTATTTTGGAGAACTGAAAACTGAAGAAGTTCTTTGAGATGCGGGAGGTGTTTTTAAAAATATTAGGGCAAAGATGGGTTATGAAAAATCACTGGCAGATAAGATTACAGAAATCCCAATGGTATGTACAAGCGCAAAGAGGAAACCAAAGAAAAATGGGGCTCTTTTGGGACCCAATGGGCAATCTACATTTGGAGCCACAGGAAATGGATGAGGTCTTAAATGAATATTTCTCTTCTATATTCAGAAAAGGATAAAGACATTGTAGCTAGAGATTCCATGGAGGAAGATGGAGATATTCTAGAGCATATTGTCATTCAAAAGAGGTATAATGCTGCTTAGTGTGCTTAAAGATGGATAAATCCCCAGGATCTGATAAGATATTTCCAGACTGCTATGAGAGACAAGGAAGATAAATGGGGTCCTGACATAGATTTTGATCCTGACTAGATTTGACAAGTCACAGAGGAGGAACCAGATGACCAGAAGACAGCAAATATGTTACTTTTAGACACGAAAGCCAGCAGATAAATGCGAGGTAATTATAGGTTCAAAGACTGTTCATCAACTTAATTATAGGTTCAGAGACGATTTAAGAACTATGCTTTGGAATATTTTGAAATGCTGGAAGTTGATTTATTTTTAATTTACAAATAGATTTTTGGGAACCTAATGGGTCCCTTTACACTCTGTTATTTCTTCTGCCAATTAACACACTGTTATTTAAATATCTCAACAACAGGCCTTGGGAAGTTATTCACTCTGATTTCTTTCCCCCCAGCATGAGGAAGAACATAGTTCATAAATGTCAGCAAAGATCTCTATTAGAAGATGGATGTTGATGAAAAGCTATGAAATGATGAATCACTGCAAAAAGTCACCCGTAACCCAATAGACACTTGTTTCTAGTTTCTAAAGGTAACTTCTTTAATAACCCAGAAAAATAACCTGCAAAATCTCCATCTGTCAATTTGTAAGAACAATTATAAATATTAGACCCAGATCTAATTGCAAGTGTTATAGACGGCTGCAGTGATTTGTGGATTCAAAGGGAATAAACACAGTATAAATTCTACCCAACAATATTGAAAGTACCAGAAACTGTCAAGACAAAATGATTTAGGAAACTGAAAATTGAAATAACCTTGGAAAAATAATGATGTTAGTGATGTCATCATGCTTAGCAACTCCTTTTAATAACGTATCAATTCTGAAAGATGTATGGCTATACAGCTTCACAGTAGGTGATCAATAAACATGGGAATTTCTTGTACTGTGTGTTGAGACCTTCAGTATTGCAAATTTATACAATTATAAAAGGAGGATCCACAAAGCATCATTTTATCTTAAGTTTGAATATTTGATTGAAGTCTTACTTTTGGAAAAGTTAATTACTGGCATATTTCAATTATGGTAAAAATCACAATTTTTTTT
Organism: Mobula hypostoma; assembly: GCF_963921235.1. Taxonomy (NCBI): domain Eukaryota; kingdom Metazoa; phylum Chordata; class Chondrichthyes; order Myliobatiformes; family Myliobatidae; genus Mobula; species Mobula hypostoma. The sequence goes on along the minus strand of NC_086115.1, from coordinate 28,038,571 downwards.
TAAAAATGATTAGAATGCCAATATGGAATTTTATATTTTAGTTATAGCTTTGAGTTCAGTCATGTCAGTAATTTCACAAAATGACCAGAAGATTGCAAATAGATTGCCTAAACATTTTATACTTGTACCATACAATGTTATAGCTTATAACATTTGCAAACATGTTTAGAATTTAAAATTTCAAATTACTCATTATTTTTAAAGTACTAAGCATTTAGCAATTCCACAATATAAAATGCAATTGACAGTCTCAGAAAGGAAGTTCAAAAATTCAGTGCACATACTTCAATATATATTACAACCATTACTGGGGTGCAAATCAAACAGCACAAACTATGAAATCCGCAAGAGGTTTCTTTAAAAGACAAAAAAAAACTTCGCAAGAGCAGATTTGTGATCTCTTATTGTGTGAAAAGCATTATAGAAAGGGTGGTATAGCTGTGAAAAACACATACATGAAAGATACTGTTGAAGAGCTGTGTTAACACAGAGCATTCATTGATAAAAAAGAGCTACTCATGCCAAGTGATGCATCTTCCAGTGTCCGTGTATAGTGTGCTGTTTGGATTAGCATTACTTGTAAGTGAATATGCAGTAATGTTAACATACCTGTCAATTATTGGTCTGAATTGAATTTTACCCATTTATACAATACTTTTCTGTACTGCTTTTTCCATTGGAAGATGTAACCTAGAGAAGGATGAAGCAGACTAACTGTCAAATATTACCTGCATCTTTTGAGACCTTACCCAGACATTCTGAAGCAAACTGATCTATTTTCCAAAACAGTGTCTATTTAAAGGCTGCTTTCACAAACAATAGTAAAATTCAGAAATTATATTGCAAGTTAACTGCTCTGAAGTTAACAGTTTTTAATTTATGTTCGAACATTTACAAAACCAAGAGAAAATAAACAGCAGCTTCTTTTAAATTATCGTTTTACTCTAATTTCATCTACTCAGCTCCGTGAAACCACCAAACCACGCAGACCAAATAGGCAGAGGTTGGATCCTCAATTACGCAGGGTTACACAATATCAAATTTTGGCTGCTGGAAATTATCTTAGTATCTGTGGGTAAGGTGTAAGAAAAGTAGTCAAGGGCCTTTCATTTTCCAACAGGTGGCAATGCAGGCAACAGTTACGGCCTGTCGACTTGGTGCTTTTCATCCCTACCAATGCTCAAGAGGGATAATGAACACCAAACAAAAGCACCAGAAGACAGCTGCCTCTTGACCCAAATATAACAGGATCTCAAAGTCAAATTTGTTGTCAAATGCATAAGTACATGTACGCACAGGTATAATGAAAAACTTGCTGGAGAATCACAGGAACATAGCATTGTAAAAGCAGTATTCACAAGAAAAACAAATTAAACATAAATTATACACCTTTTCAAAGAAGAAAGAAAAACAACATCCATTCTAGTGCAAAATAGCTATCTAAGCAACAGCGGTCACTTAAACAAATCTAAACAACATTCAGGTATGGGCTGATGTATGGCAAGTCACACAAATATGAGGCCATCTTCAACAAGAGACGACCTTGCTTGACCTTCAACAGCATCAATATTTCCATGTTCACCAGTGGGAGGTGGGGGGGGGGGCACTAAAGGCAACACTAACTGCCTCAAATATATAGTTGTAACAGCAGGCAATAAGCTGGGTATCTTCTGACTAACACAACAAAGCCTTTTTACCTGCAGGGCACCAATCAGAAGCATGATGGAATACTCTAAACTTTCCTGAAGAAATGAACTTCCAAAAACACTCAAGGAGGTCTTGGTGATTAAACGCTAGTGCAGTTAAGTCAAAACAGAGATGCATTGACTAGCTTCAAACATTCCCTAAATTCTGAAATAATCCCAGCAGACTGGAAAACCACAAATAAAAATAACCAAAGGAAAGAAAGAGGAAAATGCAAGAAACCATAGGCCAGTTAATCCAACATTTGCCATCAGGAAATTGCTGGAAAATGATGACTAATCTATGCAGAGATTGGAATGACTGGCCTTATATTTTCTAGAATTTAGATGAATGAAAAGGGACTTATTCAAACTTATAAAATTCTGACAGGACTAAACATATGATGCAGGAAAGATATTCCAGACATTGGGAAGTCCAAACTTGGGATTATTGGCATTGGTTTATTATTGTCACCTGTACCAAGATACAGTGAGAAGCTTGTCTTGCATAGTGTTCATCAGTTCAAATCATCACACAGAACATCGAACTACAATAAGGTAAAACAATAACAATGCAGAATAAAGTGAAAAAAGCTGAAGGAAAAGTGCAATGCAAGTAAATGATAAAGTGCAAAATCATAATGAGGTAGATCGTGGGGCCGAGTCCATCTTATCGTACAAGGTCAGGGTGGCATGGTAGCATAGCAGTTTATAGCAGCAGCAATCAGGTTCAATTTCTACTACTGTCTGTAAGAAGTATGCACATTCTCCCGTGACCGTGTGGATTTCCTCTGAGTGCTCTAGTTTCCTCCCAGATTCCAAAGATGTACAGGTTAGGATTAGTACATTGCGGGGATGCTGTCTTGGCAACATTTACGGGCTGCCCCCAGCACATCCTCAGACTGTGTAAATCATTGTCACAAAGCAACCCATCTTGCTGCATGTTTCGATATAGAGGTGACAAATAAAGCTAATCTTTATAAGGTTCGTTCAGTCTGATTACTGTGTCTTGAGCTGGTGGCACGTGCTTTCAAGCTTTTGTATAGGAGAGGGCAGGAAAGAGAATAAACAGGGTGGGTGTGGTCTATGATTCTGTAAGCTGATTTACTGAAGCGGTGAGAAATATAGACAGTCCATAGAAGGGAGACTCACTCCTGTGGTGTGCTGAGCCATGTCCACAACTTTCTGCAGTTTCTTGCAGCCACATACCGAGCTGTTGCCATGCCAAGTCAATATGCATCATACCCTGATAAAAACTGGTACGAATCAATGTTGACATATCAAATCTCTTCAGCCCCCAGGAAGTGAGCTTTTGTGGCCATGATGTCAATATGGTTGGACCGGGACAGGCTACCAGTGATGTTCATACCTTGGAACTTGAAGCTCACAACACTCTCAACCTCAACAATGTTAAGATAGATAGGAGCACGTACAATACCCCCCCCCCCACCTTTCTGAATGAACTGGGAAATTGATTGATGAAAGAGTTACAGGACTGGAGAAGGGGGAATCTGATAGGAGAGGACAGAAGGTCATGGAAGAAAGAAAAGTGGGAGGAGCACCAGAGGGAGGTGATGGGCAAGTAAGGAGACAAGGTGAGAGAGGGAAATGGGAATGGGGAATGGTGAAGAAAAGGGACCTGGGGGCGAAGGCGTTACCAGAAGTTCAAGAAATAGATGTTCATGCCATCAGGCGGAAGGCTACTCAGACAGAATTCAAGGTGTTGCTCCCCCAACCTGGGTGTGCGTGGCCTCATTGCGACAGTAGAGGAGGCCATGGACTGACATGTCAGAATGGGAACGGAAGTGGAATTAATATGAGTGGCCACTGGGAGATCCCACTTTTTCTGGCGGACAGAGTACAGGTGTTTGGCAAAGTGCACCCCAATCCCTCTCCCCGCAGGGATCACTCCCTATGTGACTCTCTTGTCCATTCATTCCTCCCCACTGATCTCCCTCCTGGCACTTGTCCTTGGAAAAGGAACTAGTGCTACAGTTACCGCTACACCTCCTCCCTCATTACCATTCAGGGCCCCGAACAGTCCTACCAGGTGAAGCGATACTTCACCTGTGAGTCTGTTGGGGTCATCTACTGTGTTCGGTACTCCTTGTGTGGCCTCCTGTGTGTGAGACCACTTAACCAAGCACCTATGCTCCGTCCACCAGAAAGAGCAGGATCTCCAAGTGGCCACCCATTTTAATTCCACTTCCCATTCCAACATGTCAGCCCATATCATTTTACACAGCGTTAATGAGACCATATGGAGCACTATGTTGATTTTTGATCACCTACTTTAAGGAGGCAGATACAGTGGATTCCAGTTAATCAGGGCAGCCACTTATTTGGGACAGTTCTTTAGGAACAAAATCTAATCAAAGAAACAGCCAGGATTCCCTTCATTTATTTGGGACAGGAGACAGTCGCCAAACAGTTTCTAACTAGCGTCAGTCGTGTGCACTTGAGTGGCCATTACACGCTACACCATGCTTAGAGCGAAAAGTTTTTAAATAGCGTCAGTTGTGTGCTCATGTTATCCATTTGGACCAAAAGATGCCGATTCAAAAAGCTGTGAAAATTTAATATTTTGTGTCAGGAAATTTATTGTTAGATTTTGACACTACTTCACACAGGAAAGTAATGAAGGCAGTCCATTATCTACACCCAGTGTCTGTGCTGATTTTGTTCATTTACAGTCAATCAAAAGAACACGGCAGCATACACTGGATGAATTCCTCTGTCAATAACTATTATAAACTAATACAGTTTTATAGGACTGTAGTATTGACGATGTTCTAATTTATTATGTACTCAGTTAAACATAGCTTTGGCTTTGTTTTATTACCCTTAACTATTCCCATGGGAGGGGGAAGGGGAGCAATAGCTTGACTAGGAACATAATTTCACATTGATTCTGGTACTATAGTGCAATTGTGTTAATAGGGATCAGATAAAAAGTGGTCATACAAAATTAAATTAACACAAACTTACTAAACGGTGGGTAATTCACAGAAACATATGACCTTATTCCTGGCCTTATTTTTTTACGTTCCTACACTCAGTATTATCTAGGACACGGTAATGTGGCATCACATCCACACCCCCCAAAAATTCAGGACCTTCACCATATAGCATTTGGGTAGCACCTCTCACGCTAACAAGAATAAAGAAACCAGGGTAAAGCAGCGCCACCGACTGTTGTGACTGTGATCGAAGACACCAGAAAGACACTGAAGCTGGTGATGCGGAAGTCTTTAATTATCACAGCAAGCTGGCATCATTCTGGAGACACTATCAGTGCTAAGTGATTCAATAAAACTTCAGTAGTTACGACAACATTGTTTTCTTTAATACTTTGGGTTGACAAATGATTCTTTTGAGATACAAAGTAGAAGCACATTGTAATTGATTAAACACCTCTGAAAGTCAAAACATCTTTGCTGGCAGAAACTAATTAACACATATATTCTAAAGACTTCTGACAACAAAGAGCTAGACAACCAAAATTAGTTGTCAGGGGTGTCTGAGTATACAAATATCATAAATACACAAAAACAATTAATTACCTACACCTGTGGCCATGTTTGAAATGCTAAATGACAACATCAAGCTGGTCTGCCAGTTTGAACTCAGTCACAATGGTGCAAATAACCTCGCCATGTTGCCTAGTTGATACAAGCGAATTAACAACTTCAGTGTCTCAACGTTAGGCTGCTACATATACAGTCTATTGGCCAGTTCAACTTCAAATTACTGATTTCCATTTAAAATAAGAATTGAAGGCTAATTTCAAGTATCCTGAACCTATGTACATCTACAATAAGAAATAAAGACTGGTTCTTGTTTGGGCAGAACTACGATAGTGTTAAAGAGCAACTTCTTCAAGCTCATCTGCAAAAACAGCTTAATTTCTACCTTTAATGTCTTTTTTTTCCCTTTTCAAGGCAGATGGGTTCTGTCAGCTGCACAAACTGTGGGTCTTAACGGCAATGGTTTCAGCTCCCAGGCTGACTGGCCGTTTTTCAAAATCCCAAGGGTGCAGCCTAGAAGAGGAGCATGCCTTTGTGGCCCGTGGATAAGCCAGTTCTACTCCAGTGCCACCAACTGAAGTGTCACAGGAGAAAACAGAAAATCTAGAACAGCAGATCGGATGTCAGAGGTCTGTGTACTCAGCAAATATCTCTCCCCCACCACCAACCACCCCCCCCCCCCGCCCCGCCAATTGGAAGAGTTTACTGGCAATTCTCAAGTCGGAGAACTTGAAAAAAGTAACAAGGCAGACCACAGGGCAGACCTTAACACCTTAATGAGTTGTTTTGTTTTTGTTGGTCTCCCCTCTTGCTGTGTGCCACCTCTCTGCCCCTTTATTAGGGAGAGAGAGGGAGCCTGTGGTATGTCGAATTGTTGGGTGAATGATTAGTTTTTCTGTACTGCAGATCATGGTCTTTCTTGGAGGTTTTGCTGTTGCTTCTTTGGTGGGTGGAGGGTGCTGATGTTTTGGTGGGTGAGGGTGCTGATGTTTTGGTGGGTGGAGGATGCTGATGTTTTGATGGGTGGAGGATGCTGATGCTTTGGGCTGCAGTAAGTGGGGCAGGGTGGAGGATGCTGATGCTCTGGGCTGCAGTAAGTGGGGCAGGGGTAGGGTTGATGCTTTGGGCTGCAGTAAGTGGGGCAGGGGTAGGGTTGATGCTTTGCTGCTGCTTATGCATGGGGGAGAAGAGGGTTTTGGGGGTTCTAACGTCTTTACTGTCATTCATTTTTTGTTTTCTGTCTTCGTGGATATCTGCAAAGAGCAAGAATTTCCGGTTGTATATATTCTCTGACATTATATGGAACTATTGAATTAATATCTGCTATATCCACATAACTCCAGAATACTCCCCAACACCAACCACAGACTGTCCTCCAAATCACATAACATCCTGATTGGAAGATACACTGTCATTGGTCATCATTACCTGGTCAAAATCGTGGAACTCCTTTTTGAATAACACTGCAATAGTATGTGGACCAGAAGTTCTGAGGAGGTTCCAAAGACAACTTACCACTGCCTTCTCTTGGGCAATCAGGAATGGACAAGAAACACTGGCCTTGCCAGTGACACACAAGGTAAATCATACACAAAACTAGCAACAGGTTTTGATGTGGTAAAGATAAAACAGCAGGAAAATAAGTATACTTGCAAAAAGATTTATAATTAAACACTGCAAGATATTTTCAGTCACTTCCATTCAAAGATGATTGAATGCCATGATATGAACTTAACTTCATTTTTATTTTCTAAGGAGATAATCAAAATGATTCCTAACCAGTGAAACAGAAGGAGGTCGTTGGCAAAACTACATTGAAACAAAGTAGTGTTTGAGAAACCCCAGTCAGAGTCTACAAGAACTACACTTACTGTTAAATATAATCAAATCCACCAATAGACTGTCTCACCATATCACTGCAAAAATTGCAATAGATTTTATAGTCAGCACTCCAAATGCAAATTTTAACCTTTACTTCAAACGAATATATTTGAACAATACTAAATGAATTGTTACAATTGATCTAAGGTGTTGAGACACGAGAAAAAAAATACTTAAAAATAGTTTAAACTAGTATTAATTAATTGGTGGGTCAAGAGTTCCCTCTTGAATGTAAATGTCTACCCTGGCATCCCTGCTCATCATAGCTTTCAAAATATTACCTTTCACAGGGAAATAACTTACTTTGAGGGCCAGTAATTGCTGAGAATTTTATTTTTTCCAAATGTAACAAACAGTGAAACTCTGAAAGCACTTCTAAGATAGCTTCTGCAGGCTACACGCAGATGCTTAAAATATGAATGCAAAATTAAATTTATTGATATGTTAACACTGTGCTTAAGGAAGCAGCAAGGTATCCAGAGGTCTGCACTGTTGTTCCAGAAATGTGGGTTTCAGCCCCAGTACACCAACTGAGAAATTTAAATTCATGTATTAATCGAGAATAAAGGGCTACCATTCACACAGGCAAGTATGAAACTACGATTGACATAAAAACCTTTTAGGTTCATTAATATCCTTTATGGAAGAAGATCTGTCATCTTTACTCATTCTAGACTACAGAATTACATGATTCCAGACCCACCAATGCAGTTAACTACTGTAACTGTCCTCTGAGGAATAACTGGGGAAGAATAATAATTGCAAGTCTTCTCACCGACAACCACTCCACTTGCGAAAGAAAGAAACACTCATATTTATCATCATTTGAGAACTTAGACCATAGGACATAGAAGCAGAATTAGGCCATTCAGCCCATCAAATATTCTTCATTCAATCATAGCTGATTTATTTTCCCTCTCAACTCCATTCTCCTGCATTCTCCCCAATACTCTTGACACCCTTACTATCAACCTCTGCTTTAAATAACTTATATCCAATGACTTGTCCTCCACAATTGTCTGTGGCAATGAATTTCATAGTTTCACCACCCTCTGGCTACAGAAATCCCTCATCTCTGTTCTAAAGGGATGTACTTGTATTCTGAGGCTGTGCTCTCTGGTCCTAGACTCTTTCACTATTGGAAACATCTTCTGCATGTCCACTCTACCTAGGTTTTTCAACATTTGGTAGGTTTTAATAACACCTCCCCCCCCCCCCCCCCATTCCTCTAAACTCCAGCAGGTACAGGCCCAGAGCTATCAAATACTCATATGTTAACTACTTCATTTTCGGGATCATTCTTGTAAACCTCCTCTGGACACTCTCTGATGCCAACACATCCTTTCTTGAATAAGGGGCCTAAAACTGTTTAAATACTCCCAATGTGGTCTAACCAAAGCCTCAGCATTACATCCTTGCATTTATATTCTAGTCCTTTTGAAATGAATGTTAACATTGCATTTGCCTTCCTTACGACCAACTCAACTTGCAAGTTAACGTTTAAGGAATCAAGCACTAGGACTCTCAAGTCCCCTTGCACTTACAATTTCTGAATTCTCTCCCCATTTAGAAAATAGTTCATGTATCAATGTGCATGTCCAGTTACTTCCCCACACTGTATTCCATTCTCAACTCCTTTGCCTATTCTCCTACTCTGTCCAAGTCCTTCTGCAGACTCCCTGCCTCCTCAACACTACCTGCCCATCCACCTATCTTTGTATCAGCTGCAAACTTTGCCACAATGCCATCAATTCCATCATCCAGATTATTAACACAAAACATGAAAAATACCAGACCCAACATAGACCCCTGCAAAACAGCACTAGTCACCAGCAGTCAATCTAAAAAAGTGCCCTTTATTCCCACCTACTCCAAGCCTCCTACCAATCAGCCAATCTTCTGTCCATGCAAGCAAACATTAATTAATTACAAACAACAGGAATTCTGCAGATGCTGGAAATTCAAGCAACATACATCAAAGTTGCTGGTGAACGCAGCAGGCCAAGCAGCATCTATAGGAAGAGGCGCAGTCGACGTTTCAGGCCGAGACCCTTCGTCAGGACTAACTGAAGGAAGAGTGAGTAAGGGATTTGAAAGCTGGAGGGGGAGGGGGAGATGCAAAATGATAGGAGAAGATAGGAGGGGGAGGGATAGAGCCGAGAGCTGGACAGGTGATAGGCAAAAGGGGATACGAGAGGATCATGGGACAGGAGGTCCGGGAAGAAAGATGGGGGGGGGGTGACCCAGAGGATGGGCAAGAGGTATATTCAGAGGGACAGAGGGAGAAAAAGGAGAGTGAGAGAAAGAATGTGTGTATAAAAATGAGTAACAGATGGGGTACGAGGGGGAGGTGGGGCCTTAGCGGAAGTTAGAGAAGTCAATGTTCATGCCATCAGGTTGGAGGCGACCCAGACGGAATATAAGGTGTTGTTCCTCCAACCTGAGTGTGGCTTCATCTTTACAGTAGAGGAGGCCGTGAATAGACATGTCAGAATGGGAATGGGATGTGAGAAAGCAGGATCTCCCAGTGGCCACACATTTTAATTCCACAAAGTAAATTTATTATCAAAGTACATACAGGTGTCCCCCACTTTTCAAACGTTTGCTTTACGAAACCTCACTGTTACGAAAGACCTACATTAGTACCCTATTTTCGCTTTCAGAAGGTGTTTTCACTGTTACGAAAAAAAAATCAGCGCGCGATAAAAGGCAGCGCACGCCCCGAGCAGCCGCTCTCCCCCGGATTCGGAACTGCTTTGCTTTAACACATGCCTGTGAGCAGCCGTTTGCAAGATGAGTTCTATAGTATCGGAAAAGCCTGAAAGAGCTCGTAAGGGTGTTACACTTAGCGTAAAACTAGACATAATTAAGCGTTTTGACCGTGGTGAACGAAGTAAGGACAACGTGAGTTTCGCTTGTGGAAGCTGACGAACATGATGTTGAAGAAGTTTTGGCATCCCATCACCAAGAACTGACAGATGAAGAGCTGATGCAATTGGAAGAAAAAAGGATAACAATTGAAACCAAGTGAGTAATGATAAAGTACGACTTTAATTTTGAAAGGGTACGTCGGTTTAGGGGATATTTGCAGGATGGTTTTGAGTCCTTATTAAAGAACTGTGTGATAGAAAAATGTGCGAGGCTCAGCAGTCAAGCAAGCCTTCCACATCAGACACAGCAGGCGACGAACCTCGACCCTCGACATCGAGGCGGGCAGAGATAGAAGAAGATGAGCTGCCTGCTCTAATGGAAACGGACGACGAGATGACACCCCTGTGTCCCACCATCCCAACCCCCAGGCCATGGACAGATACCAATTCGCGGAGAATGCAACAATAGTCGGGAGGCACACAGCACATCTCTAAGAAAAAAGCCGAAATAAACATGCTAATTAATTAGGTGCCGCCCAGCACGTAATTGTTGGCCCAGATCAGAGACGACGCAATCGGAAAGCGGCACCTAATTAATTAGCTTGTTTATTTCGGCTTTTTTCTTAAAGATGTGCTGTGTACCTCCTGGCTACCGCTGCATTTTTTCATGCTTCGCGGCAATGTATCGCTCAGCGGCCTGGAGGGTGGGGGCCACTGCACCACCCAACCTGCAACGACACAGCCTAACACACCATCATCAGTGTGCTCGGCAAGCTGTCTTCCCGATTTCTGTAAGTGATACTACACTGTACATACATCATTTCTACTTTATATAGGCTGTGTATTTTTACGTGTTATTTGGTATGATTTGGCAGCTTTATAGCTTAAAGGTTACTGGGGAGAGTGTTCTTGCCAACAGTGCTTGCGTGAGATTTTCTGCCAACGGCGCTTGCGTGAGAGTTTGGCTACGGAGAACAGTTCAGTAATGATTGTGGAAAAGTATTTCTACTTTATATAGGCTGTGTATTTATCATATCATTCCTGCTTTTACTATGTGTTACTGTTATTTTAGGTTTTATGTGTTATTTAGCATGATTTGGTAGGTTATTTTTGGGTCTGCAAACGCTCACAAAATTTTCCCATATAAATAAATGGTAATTGCTTCTTCGCTTTACGACATTTCGGCTTACGGTTTCGGTTTCATAGGAACGCTCTACCTTCAGATGGCGGGGGAAACCTGTATACGTCACTATATACAACCCTTAGATTCATTTTCTTGTGGCTTACTCAATAAATCCAAGAAGCATAATAAATCCACACCAACAGGGCAGATAACAAAGTGTGCAAAAAACAAACTTTGCAAATACAAAAAGAAAAAGAAAGCAATAAATATCGAGAACATGATATGAAGAGTCCTTGAAAGTGAGTCCATAGGTTGAGGGAACAGTTCACTGATAACTTCTGCACGTCCAAAACTTCCCCATAGACTTGAAGAGCTGGACCTTTGCTGACTTAGCTGATATCAATAGGTTAAGGACAGGACAGCCAGCTTCCTTTTGTAGGCATCATTATTTTCCATCTCCTAATGGACACTGTGCAAGAGTCAGCAGGCCAAACTGTTTTACTCCTGATAACATGATGATGAAACAAATCACTTTCAAGCCTGATGTATAAAATGTGGCGAAATTTCAGTAGACTTGAATACTGCATTCTGATCTGGTCACCACAGTGCAGTCCAGATGTGATTACACTGGAAAGGGTGCAAAGAAGATATTGCTAAGGCTGTTAAATTTTAACTATGAGGAAAGTTGCCATTGTTTTACTTGAAACAGAAGAAGCTGAAGGGTAGACTCAAAGGAGATGAGTAAAGTTGTTAGCAGCCTCGACAGAAGAAATAGAACAAACCTATTTCTCTTTTTTCTGGGGGGGGGGTCATAAACCAGGGGAACTGATGTAAAGCAACTAAGAAAAAGTGAGCCAGATAAAATTAAGAAGCCTAAATTCACTAGGTGAAAGAATAGCACAGAAGCAGAAACTCTCATCATATTTGGGTGAATATGGACACATACTTGAAGAACTATGAACTAACAGTTAGTTAGTCCTTCAGTTCCTTCAGTGAGTCCTGACGAAGGGTCTCGGCCTGAAACATCGACTACACCTCTTCCTAGAGATGCTGCCTGGCCTGCTGCGTTCACCAGCAACTTTTATGTGTGTTGCTTGAATTTCCAGCATCTGCAGAATTCCTGTTGTTTGCGTTTTAAAAGAACTATGAACTGTTGGTTTAAGGACCTAGTGACAAATGGGACAGAACTCAATAGCTCTTATCAATTGCCAGAAGCAATGGGGCAATTGGCCTCCTTTTGTGTCACAAATCTTTAAAACTCAAAAAAGATTGCAATTCACACTAAATCGTAAAATAAAGAGATGAGAAATCAAGAGGGAAAATTCTTCATTAGTGATACAAACAATATTAAAATGATCACTAAGTCCTGAATAAGAATTTACATTTTGGAAAAAAATGCAGAGAATGCTGGAAACACTCCACACATAGGCCAGCTGGTGGTGTAGTGGCATCAGCGCCGGACTTCGCAGTGAAGGCTCCCGAGTTCGAATCCAGCCGGCTCCCTTGCACACTTTCCAACTGTGCTGGGTTGAGCGTCGAGCTAGCAACTTGGCCTCGTAAAAATAAGAAAGCCTGCTTTTTAAAAAGCCGTCATGACGGCGTCCCGATGACTCTACTCGGAGTTAAGGGCTTTCTTCTTCTTCATTCCAGAAGTGCATTTGAAAATGCCACAAAATATTTATCAATACAATGAGGCCCAATGACATCCATATATTTGTTACTCTATTTCTGAGTTAAAATAACATCCTGGTCAAAGACAAGCCAGAAACGGATGTTTGAGCTAATCACTGTCAAATAAAATTGATGGGCTCCATGAAGTGTTTGATCCTCAGCTAATGATCAACGATCGTTTTGAAACATAACACAAGAACAAAGAGTCAATAAGCAGCTATAAATGGGTACATTTCTTCTCAAAATATTTGAAATGCCACTTCTCTTTTCACTTGGAGGAAGAATGAGCAAGGAAAACAAAAATCACTGAATTATTTACTACTGAAACAAACATGTCTATTTGAAAGAGTTTAAACAAACATGCTGTAAAAAAAATATAATTTTCAATGGACATTCAGACTTTAAATCTGATCCCTATCTCCCTGCCAAACTAGTAAAATTGTAAACATCATTTAATACCCAAGAAAACTAGTGTAACAAGTAGCTTCACAATCTTTGGTTTAACGTGGATATTTAAAAGTTATCCTATAAAATTTGTCTCTAAAAGGAAGAGGGCTGGCTGGGAAATACATCTATGACAAAGTATTTTGCAATCATTTGCTTTCTTTAAAAAAAATGTAATTTAGAAAATCTCCACATTTCAGTATTATCTTTGAACTTCGTAGATCTGACATTATGACCCAAACCATTTAAGGCGTTTTGCAATCTCTGGTTTAACATGGTCATTTGAGAGTCTTTTTAAAAAGTTATCATTTCAAATTAATACTTTTGATTTGTCTCTTAATGAAACAATGAAACCTGGGAAATACTTCTACAACAAAATACTTTGCAATCACTTGCCTTGTTAAAAACAATGAAATTTAACATATTTAAAAAACTTGACAGTTGTGACCCAAACTATTTGAAGCTTTTGTAATTACACACACGTGCTGCATCTGCACACGATGTTCTTTCTGCTTCTCTGTTCCGCCAATCCTATATCCTGTTAACTATTTAAAGAAATTGGAATAGAATTTCAGTAGCCAGTCAATGCAACAGACACAAAAAGTATGACTAAATATATTCAAACAATCTGATGCAGGATGGAATTTCCAACCCCACGAAAGGGAGGCTATAGAGTTGAAGAATCCCCATCAACTGCTTGTCATGCATTTGCATTGGAAATAAAAGTGGATGAAATATTAATAAATGACAACAATTAAGACAGCTGAACATCAATTTCACCTTTCAAACTATTCATCAAGCAGAAAATTTACGATATTCTGAGGAGAGTTAAAAGGGTATGTGTCTTGTAGCCATTTCCTCTGGCAGGGTCAGTTCTATTTTGTCCAGGAACAAAAGAAATCTCCACACATAAAGTACAGATGTTTTCTCGTTATTATGGATGCTCTGACCTTAAATTTTGGAGAATTTCAATTGTTGAAAAAATAGAGCCAAGGCTCAGGATTGGGACTGATCATAGCGAATGTTAAAGCTAGGTCAAGATGACAGGCCAACTCTTGAATCCATTTCCTATGCTCTTACAGCAACACTTAAATTAACCTATAAACAAGTACTTAACACTGCGTCCCCTGCCATCTTCCTTCATTAGCGCAATCCTCCATTTCCTTTAATACCTGCATAATTATCATATTATTCACTCCAAACCATCTGTAGAAGAAAACTACTCGTTCTCGGGACACCCAGTGAAATTCCCACTGGATTTCTTAGCATGGATATTGATGACTTCTAACTGTGATTCAATACACTGCCATGCTGAATAGTTATTCCTTGCTCCAAGGTTTTCCTTTCTGCTTTGCATCTCAATAGCTAGCCATTTCAAGACAATACTGAATTCAACAATATTAAGGACAAAATTCAGAAAGACCATAAGACGGTAAGACACAAGGAGCAGAATTAGGTCTTTCAATCATGATTGGTTTGTTTTCCCTCTCAACCTCATCACTGCTAGTGTCTCCTTTAGTCTTCTTATAAAACTCCCATTTGGGTCTTTTTTACCCTTGAAACTCTACCAACAAGGACACTATATCTTCTGATTCTACTTCACTTCTTTCTAAGGATTTGAATTCATTTTTTACCCACAGAGCCTCCCACCCCTCTATCCCCCGCCTGTCCTTTTGATACGATGTATATCCTTGGATGATAAGTTTCCAATTCGGATCGTTTCAGCTCATAATGTCATATGTGCCTATTTCAAACTGTGTGACATGATCATGTACCTTATTATGTTTACTACATGCATTCAAACATACTGCGTGCATTGAAATGGGAGCCGACTCTTGTGCAAAGTCAAAAGGGTTACATTCTCAGGCAAGACTGAAGAAAAATCTTGAATACCAATTACAGATCATTATGAGAGTGTTCTGACAAAGGTATTCAAAATGAAAGAAAGATTTGATCATCAAGGACAAAAGTTTGGAAAGCTGTATTAAACATTCTCCCAAAAATTAAACTCATCAAACACATATCCAGGAGGCAGTACAGCAGGTGCTCCCAACCTTATTTATGCCATGAACACCTGTCTTTAATCAAGGGGTCCATAATTCCCAGGTTGGGATCCCCTGCATTGCAGGAACAAAATGAAATTCATATAACACTTGTAATATAACTTAAATGAGGCCCAGAGCCCTTAACATCCAACAAAGTACCTTTATAATGTGATAGAACATAAGACTTTGGAACAGAATTAGGCCACTCAGCCCAATGAATTTGCTCCACATTCCATCATAGCTGATTTACTATCTCTCTTAACCCCAATCTCCTGTCTTTTTCCCATAAACTTTGATGCATTTACTAATCAAGAACCGAACAACCACTGTTTTAAATATTACCAGCGACTTGGTCTCAACTGCCATTAATGGCAAATGAATTCCACAGATCCACTCCTTCTTACTAAAGAAACTCCTTCTCATCTCTGTTCTAATCTGAGGCTATCCCTCTGGTACCAGACTCCCCCCCTACAGGAAAGATCTGCTCCACATCCACTTTATCTAAGCCTTTCGATATTTTGATCCCTTCTCATTATTCTAAACTCCAGCAGGTACATGCCCAGAGCCATCAAATGCTCCTCATCCCGGGGTTTTCATTCTCTTCAACATTCTGGATGCTCTCCAATGCCAGCACATTCTTTCTTAAATAAGGGACTCACAATATTCCAAGTGCAGTCTGACCAATAAAGCCTCGGCATTACATCCTTGTTTTATATTCTAGTCCTCTTAAAATGAATGCTAACATTGCATTCAGTTCCTTACCACCGACTCAACCTGCAAGTTAACTTTTAAGTAATCCTGCAAAAGGTCTCCCAAGTCCCTTTGCAACTTTGGCTACTGAATTTGTTCTGCATTTAGAAAATAACCTATGCCTGTTTCTTCTATCTAAGTGCATAACCATACACACCCTTACACTGTATTCCATCTGCCACTTCTTTGCCTATGCTCCTAATCCAAGTCCTTCTGTGGATTCCCTGCTTCCTCAACACTGTCTGCCCCTCCACTTATCCTTGTATCATCTGGAAACTGAGCCACAAAGCCATAATTTCTCCCATCCAAAACACTGACTTATTAAGTGAAAATAAGCAGAACCAACACTGACCCCTGCGGAATACAGCTAGTCACCGTCAGCCAATCATACAAGGCGTACTTTATTCCCACTCATTGCCTCTTGTCAGTCAGCCAAACTTCCACCCATACTTGTATATTCTCCGTCATATCACAGGCTCTTATCTTAATTAACAGTGTCATGTTCTGAACTTTGTCAAAGGCCTTCTGAAAATCCAAATAAATAACATCCACTGTCTATCCTGCCTGTTATTTCCTCAAAACAATTTCATCAGATCTGTCCGGTTAAGATTTCCCTTTAAGGAAACCATGCTCACTTCAGCCTATTTTAGAATGTGCCTCCAAGTACCCCAAAACCTTATCCTTAATAATGGACTCCAACATTTTACTAACCACTGAAGTCAGGCTAACTGGCCTATAGTTTCCTGTCTAGTGCCTCCCTTCCTTTTTGAAAAATAGTTTCAAAGTTTCAAACTAAATTTATGTCACGATATACAACCCTAAGATTCACTGTCTTGCAGGCATACTCAATAAATCCATACAATAGTAACCATAACAGAATCAATGAAAGACCACAACAACTTGGGAGTTCAACCAGAGTGAAAAAAAACAAACTGTGCAGATATAAAAAGAAATAATAATAGATAAAGAAGCAATAAATATCAAGAACATGAGTTGAATAATCCTTGAAAGTGAGTCAATAGGTTGTGGGAATACTTTAATGATGGAGTAAGTGAAGTTCATTGAAGTTATCCCCATTGGTTCAAGAGCCTGATAGCTGAGGGAATAACTGTTCCTGAACCTTGTGGTGTGCGTACTGAGGCTCCTGTACCCTCTTCCTGATGGAAGCTGTGAGAAGAGAGTATGGTCTGTGTGGTGGAGGTCCCAGCTTTCCTACGACAGCATTTCGTAGAGATTTTTTCAATGCTGGGAACTTCTGGCTACTCACCCTCCCCCTTTTAGAATGCTGTGAACCCTGTCTGAAATGTCCCTGACTCTGGAACCTGGGATGCAACATACCATCTTTTTCAGGTCCACAGAAATTCCTTTCTGCTCTCCTGTCGAATCTCTTATGACGAGACTCTTCTTCTCCACCCTTCCCTTCCGAGCCACAGATACAGACTCAAGTGCCAGAGACCTGTTCATTGTGGCTTTCCCCTCGTAGGTCATTCCCCCCACCCTTCACCAACAGTATCCAAAATGGTATACATGTTATTGAGGGGAACAGCCACAGGGGCATTCTGTATTGTTCGTCTATTTCCTTTCCCTCTCTTAATAGTCACTCAACTACTGCCTCCTACACCTTAGGCATGACTAACTCCCAGTAGCTCCTATCACTTCCTCATTCCCCGTATGAACCGAACATCATCTGGATGCACTTCATGCAAATGCAGTTATCAGAAAGACTGGAGGTCTTCCTGAACTCCAACATCTGAAGACACCACTGACCCTGAACCCATTCTCACTACACTACTAGGCAGTAGTAGACAAAGAAATAATAAAACTTGCCAGAAACTTACCTTAGCCTCTGCTTCTTTTCACCAAAGCCACTCTAACACTGTCCCACTTCAACAGTGGTGACCTCATACAACAGCCGTTCCACTTAAACCTAACGTTTTTTATTAGCCCTTGTGCAGTGACTAAGTACTTGGTGATCACAGGAGTGCCAAATGATTTGACTGGCCCCAGTCTTTTTTCAAAACTCGCTCTCAAAATCTGCAAAATCAATGTTGCAACAACCCTCAAGACACTTCACCTTATTTTTAATCAAATAGAAAAAAATTTAGTAAGTGTTAAGGAGAGAATTCCAATGTTTAGCCTTGGTTGCTGGCAGGCAAGTAATGACGGGGTGCTGAAATCTGGGGATCAGCAAGAGGCCAGAATGAGGGAGTAGAGATTATAGTGAAGGAGGGAGATCAGACAGAAGGAAACACAGGACAGTGGAAGGACATGAGAACAACTACTACAATAGACTACTAGACAGGTATATGGAGGAATCTAAGGTGGGGGCTTATATGGGAGGCAGGGTTTGAGGGTCAGCACGACATTGTGGGCCGAAGGGCCTGTACTGTGCTGTACTATTCTATGTTATAATATTGAGCCTTGAAGGGACTACATCTGCAGTATCTTGTTTTGTTTCATGAACAATGATATTGTGCCATAGACAGCATGCAATGAAGTTGCACTAACCAGTTCCAGGGATGGTGAGTTTACCCAATGCAGAGAGATTTAGTAGAATCTCCCCACATAGGGCAACAAGTTCCACAGTGCAGAAAGACAAAAGATGTCATTGAAACTTACAAAATTATTACAGGGCTCAAAAGGCTGGATGCAAAGAGGATATTTCCTATGCTAGGAAAAAAAATTCTACACAGACAGGTGTAGAGATACAGGCATCCAGCTCATCCACAATAGAGATCAACAAGGTTTCAAATAACTAGGAGCCTCAGTAAGATAGCAAATACAAAGATGGCAGGTAGTGAGAGAAATTTTCAGTTTGATGGCTTTACCTTAAATTCTGCTCTGTCGCCATTAATTTCATCACATTCTCTAGTAATAAGATTAATAAATTTCCCAAAATTTCAATGGAGAAAAATTTCTGTTCATCCACGACAGAATTATAGGCAAACAGTCTGATTAGCGGAGAGTCTAAAGGTAGCAGCACAGCAAAACTGTGTATTACTACCTAACATCTGGAAACCAAAGGACAGCAAGAAAATGAGAAAGATGAGGATCAAGTATACAGTTACAAGAAAAAGTTTGTGAACCCTTTGCAATTACTCGATTTTCTGCATTAATTACTTATAAAATGTGGTCTGATCTTCATCTAAGTCACAATAATAGACAAGCACAATTTGCTAAGCTAATAACACACGAACAATTGTACTTCCTCTCATCAATACTAAGTACACCATTTAAATTAAATCACAGTCTATGTGAGCCTCTGGGGTAATGCCTTCTACAAAAGCTATTTCGAGTCAGGTGTTCCAATCAATGAGATGAGATTGAAGGTGTGGGTTGTAGAGGTGTCTTGCCCTATAAAAAGACACATAAAATCATGCTACTGACAGAGCCTGCTCCTCTTTAAATAGATCTGTTTATGTGCACTATGCTTCGATCAAAACAACTTTCAGAGGACCTTAGAAAAGGAATTGTAGAGGTGCATGAAGCTGGAAAAGGCTACAAAAGCATTTCGAAAGACCTGAGTGTTCATCGGTTCACGGCAAGAGAAACTGTCCACAAATGGAGGAAATTCAGTACTGTTGCTATTCTCCCTAGGAGTGGGTGTCCTCCCAAGATCACACCAAGAGTGCAGTGTGCAATGCTGAAAGAGGTGAAGAAGAACCCAAAGGTAACAGCAAAAGACCTGCAGAAATCTCTAGAACTTGCTCAAGTCTCTGCTTTTTTGTCCACTATAAGAAAAATGCTGAACAAGAATGGTGTTCATGGACGGACATGATGGAGGAAACCACTGCTCTCCAAAAATAAAAACATTGCTGCTCGTCTCAAGTTTGCAAAAGACTACCTGGATGTTCCTTAATGCTTCTGGGACAATGTTTTGCAAATAGATGAGGCAAAAGTTGAACTTTTTGTCACAAATGCACAGCACTATGTTTGGAGGAAAAAGGGCACTCACTGCACACCAACACCAAAACCTCATCCCAACTGTGAAGCTTGGTGGAAGGAGCATCGTGGCTTGGGGCTGCTTTGCTGCTTCAGGATCTGGACAACTTGCAATGATTGAGGGAACGATGAATTCAAAATTGCACTAAGACATTTTACAGGAGAAAGTCAGGGTAGCAGTCTGTCACTTGAAGCTTAATAGAAGTTGAATGATGCAACAAGACAATGATCCAAAACGCACAAGTAAATCAGCAAGCACAGTTTAAAAAAGAAGATTTGTATTTTGGAATGGCCATGTCTGAGTCCACACCTTAACCCAATTGAGATGCTGTGGCCTGTGCTGAAGGGGGCTGCTCATGCAAGGTATCCCAGAAATATTGATGAACTGAGCGAGTTTTGTATGAAGGGATGGTCTAAAATTCCTCCTCGGCATTGTGCAAGTCTGATCAGCAGCTACAGAAAACATTTGGTGGAGGTTATTACTGCTAAAGGAGGTTCTACCAGTTATTAAATAGAAGGGTCGACATATTTTTTCCAGCCTGGACTGTGAATGATTAAACAATGTTTTCAATAAAGACATGAAAAGTACGATTGTTTGTGTGTTATTAGTTTAGGCAAATTGTGTTTGTCTATTTTTGTGAGTTAGACTACATTTTATGAATAATTAATGCAAAAAATCAGGTTCTTGCAAAGGGTTCACAAACTTTTTCTTGCAACTGTATATCCCTGTGATAACAATGCAGGCAGGTAGAGAAGAGATATAATTGAGATTTTATGGCTATAACTGGATCAATTTGAATAAACAGGCTAGAGCAGCCCCCAAACAGCAAACAGTGGAGAGGCTATGGAAGATGGCAGGGTGAATCAATCACAAACTAGAAGATGCAGAAGAGAATAAGAGATTATGTTCATTTCAGTCTTGCAGGATTTTATTCGTGACTTTGATTAGACCAGTTTAGTATTATAGTAGTGTACAAACATAGCTTTTATAAGAAAGGCATCCAGGATATAACATTATCGGCACATCAACAAATAGAAAATCAGACTCAAGCTCATAAAAAAAGGACATTACTTGAAGATAATGACAACATTGGGAGCCTTCATACAAGGATAATGGGTTTATCAAATTCAGTTTTAGGAATACAACACAAAAATGTAACAGGAAGCTATTGAAGCACCAGGAAGTGTGAACACTGCATGCTGAAAGTACAATTTTTATGCCTGTTTTTAAACAGCGCTATGCTATACTAACATTATCAGTATTACTTTTCAGTATTAGACCACAGATTACGGAAAAAAAATCTTCCCTTTTCTTCAGAAAATATTTTAAGACACTTAAGTTTCTAAATTAACACAATTACTACTACGTCCACTCAGGCCTAGAGAGACAATATGCATATGTGCTGACAACTTACAGCCTCATTAATCCATGAGAATAAACTGGAAATTCATGTAAAAAGACCCATGAATAAATCTAGGTACTCAAATTTAAAACGTCTGGTCATAGAATTGTAATGCTCTGAAAAACTTCATTTTCTCTCAACACCAAATAACTGGTGAGTTCATTTTTGATTCTTTAATTTTAATGGATTTATGTATTTTTATTTGGTTCTCAGTTCAAGTAGTGTTATTGTAATTAAACGCATATTCTTTATTTGTTCACATCAGTTGGTCCACGTTCTGATCATCACAGCTCACAACAGCTGCATTTATGTTAATCTTGTCCAGGCAACAATGACTTCATCCAGAACACCACCCTTTGAAAATTAAATTTATCTTTAATAACCAAAAGGCAAAAACAAATACAAAACAACACACACAAAATGCTGGAAGAACTCAGCAGATCAGGCAGCATCTATAGAAATGAATAAGCAATTGGCATTTTGGGCCAAGACCCTTCTTCAGAACTGGAAAGGAAGGGAAGGACACTAGAATAAAAAGGTAGTGGGAGGGGAAGGAGGATAACTAGAGGAAAAGGGAAAGGTCAAGGGCTGGAGAAGAAGGAGTCCCATAGGAGAAGAGAGTGGACCACACGAGAAAGGGAAGGAGGGGGGAACCCAAGGGGAAGTAATAGGCAGGTGGGCAGAGGTAAAAGGTTAGAGTGGGGAATAAACAAAGGGGGTGGGGGAATTTGTTTACTGGAAGGAGAAATTCATATTCATGCCATCAGGTTGGAGGCTACCCAGACAGAATATAAAGTGTTGTTCCTCCATCCTGAGGGTGGCCTCATCACTGCTCAAGAGAAGGCTGTGGACCAACATGTCGGAACGGGAATGGAAAATGTATTAAAAGGTTTGGCCACCAGGAAGTTCTGTTTTTGGAGGATGGAGCAGAGATGCTCGACAAAGCAGACCTCCATTTTAAGAGGGTTCTCACCAATGGAGAGGAGGCTGCATCGGGAGCACTGGACACAATAGATGAACCCAGCAGATTCGTGGGCAAAGTGTTGCCTCACCTGGAAAGACTGCTTGAGGCCCTGAATGGAGGTGAGGGAAGTGAATGCGCAGGTGTAGCACTTTGACCGCCAACAGGGATAAGTGCTGGGAGGGAGATTAGTGGAGAGGGACAAATGAAAAAGGTGCGATTCCTGCAGACTGCAGAAAGAGAGTGGGGGAGGTAAAGATAAGCTCGGTGGTAGAATCTATTTGGAGATGGTAGAAGTTGCAGAGAATGATGTGTTGGACGTAGAAGCTCATGGGGTGTTAGATAAGGACAAGAGGAACCGTCACTATTAAGGCGGTGGAAAGACTGGGTGAGCACGGATGTTCGGGAAATGGAAGAGACACGGGTGAGGGCAGCAGCAATAGTGGAGAATGGAAATTCTGTTCTTTGAAGAAAGAGGACATCTTTGATGTCCTGGAAAGGAAAGCCAGATCCTGGGAACAGATGCTGCATAGACAAAGGAACTGAGAAAAAGGAAATAGCATTTTTTTTAAAACGGGAGACAGGGTGGGAAGATGTATAGTCAAGATAAATGTGGAATTCAGTAGGCTTATTAAAGATATTGGTCAACATTTGTGTCCAGAGTTGGAGATAGAGATTGAGAAAGGGGAGGGAGGTATCAGAAACAAACCAAGTGAATTTAAGGGTAGGGTGGAAGTTGGAAACAAAGTTGAAGTTGACGAGCTCAGCATTTGTGCATGAAGCAGCACCAGTGCTGTCATCAATGTAGTGGAGGAAGAGTTGGGAAGGCTCGGAACATGGATTGTTCTACATAGCAAACAAGAAAGCAGGCACAGCTGGAGCACACGTGGGTACCCATGCCTACCCCTCAAAAAATGAGTCAAATTTATTGGTTTAACATTAAATTTATCTTACCCTCATGCCAAGTACCAAGAAGCCGATTTCTTCCATCAGTGGGTATTTGCTGATCTGTTGTTGTATTTTCTCAGCTGAAGCATCGGGGTCATAACTCTTCTTCCCAATTTTAACATCCATGATGCATGGTTTGCTGAAACAACGCGTCACATCTTCCAGTTTAAGATACAGTTCTGAACTCCAATGTTAAAGAGCAAACCTGCTCCAGTAGATCCCATGAAATATATATCTTAGTTTAAGCAACACACACAAAATGCTGGAGGAACTCAGCAGGCCAGACAGTAACTATGGAAAAAAAGTACAGTACACGTTTTGGGCCGAAATCCTTCAGCAGAACTGAAGAAAAAACACTGAGGAGTAGATTTTAAAGGTAGGGAAAGGCGAGAGAGAACCGGGTGATGTGAAACCTAGAGGGGGAGGGATGAAGTAAAGTGCTGGGAAGTTGATTGGTGAGATGAGGTGAGAGGGGGAAAAGAGGATGGGAACTGGGGAAGGGCGGGGGGGAGGGTTGGAGGGCATTACCAGAAGTTTGAGAAATCAATCTTCATGCCATCAAGTTGGAGGCTACCCAAACGGAATATAAGGTTCTGTTCCTCCAACCTAAGCATGGCCTCATCATGACAGTGGAGGAGGCCATGAATGGACATATCGCAATGGGAATGGAAAGTGGAATCTTAGTTTTGTTTACTTTCCAGGTAAAGGCACTACAATGTACTTCCTTTACAGGCCATATCACATTATTTATCCATTTATAATTTAACACTGGGAATGCACAGATCAATTAATCATAATGAAAAATTAAAGAGCAGATTTTAAATGGTGCTTCCTTTAATATAAGATCTAGTTCATCAGCCAGGAAAAGGTGCAGTTAAGATGAGAGGGCATAATTTCAAAGGACATGTGAGGCACAAGTTTTTTTTATATATAGAGAGAGAGAGGTGGGTGTCTGGAATGCGCTGCCTGGGGTGGTGGTAGAGGCAGAAACATCAGAGACTCTTAGGTGTCATTTAGACAGATACATGAATATGTGGAAAATGGAAGGACATGATATTGTGTAGGGAAAGAAGATTAGTTAGCCATTTGATTACTAATTTAATTGGTTTGGTACCACATCGTGAGCCAAAGGTCCTGTTCTCATGTTGTACTGTTCTATGTTCTATATAAAAGTACAAAAAGCAGCAATGTGATTTCTGTGCATTTTTTAAACTTGTGACACCTCGACCATTCAGATGTAATCAATTCTACTGATTATCTTCAGCTCAGAGGCACAGAAGCATTCTCAATGCAAGAAAAGGGCCTTCCTTTAAAAGTAATCACCTGATCATACATAAATAGATTTCAAAGCCATGCTGAGGAAGGGAGGGAATGACACAAGTCTACTATACTGAAACAAAAAGAAATACAATGCAAAATAAGAAAATGTGAAGACTGAATACATAGAGAACATGTTTATTATATTCAGGCATAAAGTTGGCAAATTAAACCCATTAAGTCAGTCACGAAAATGGGAACACAGTCACACTCAATACCACAGCTCTGTGCAAAGGATACCATTAGGTGCAGTTGTTGGTGCCCAGGTACCAAGGAACTGTGGCAGGAATTTACGAAGTTCCAAGAATGCCGGATCATGACACGAAGAACCAAATACCTGGAAACAGAAAGAAAAGAATGTTGGAAATTTAAATATTTAAAAATTAAAACTACAAAGCAATTTATTTTGTGTCATGGGATCATTTATCAAATGATCTCCAAAAAAACTTTTTATAAAAATTAAATCATTTGGAAAAATTAATGCCATTCATAATCAAGAGATGTA
This sequence comes from Mobula hypostoma, assembly GCF_963921235.1. Lineage (NCBI taxonomy): Eukaryota > Metazoa > Chordata > Chondrichthyes > Myliobatiformes > Myliobatidae > Mobula > Mobula hypostoma. The sequence goes on along the minus strand of NC_086115.1, from coordinate 28,013,502 downwards.
CATATATTTTTGAACTATAGAACTTCTTGAATGTCAATTGCTAAACCAATACACATTCAGAATTGGTCTGAATATTAATAGAGTCCATTTATTCCTATTCAAATCTTCAATGTACAGCAGCAGTACAGATTATAAAAATTAAACAAATGCAACTTCAGAAAGATGAATTAAAATGAACAAATTTAACTCGACTGTAAAACATTAAATTAAACCACGTGGCAAAATCGAAAACTTTTACATAAGAGCAATCTATGTAAGAAAGAGTCAACACCAAATATAAATATTCTCTAATTGATGCAATGTGGTAGCACAATGAAATCAGCAGTAAATTCGCCATCTGTGCCATTTAATTGCAAAGTCAGATTCTAAAAATGAAACAAAAGATGCTGGAAAAATTTAGGTCAGCAGTATTCATGGAAATTGAAAAGCACAATTATAGTTTCAGGTACACAGACTGCCCTTACTTGATAGTGTATTTCGCAAGCATCTTGATTTAATTTCAGATTTCTACCGTCTTTAATATTTTGTTAAAAGGCATTTTTATTTTTTGTTCCTATGCAACCCTTTTGCTCATTGTACAGCTGCTTCTATAGCAACTGATCTATATTAATACTTCAAGATGGGTAAGAATCCTAGTGATTAAGGAAAGTACTCCCCACGAAGAAAGGCAATGCCGGTTTGAAACAACACAAAGTGCTGGAGGAACTCAGCAAATCAGGCAGCATCATGGAGGAGAATGAACATTCAACGTTTTGGGCTGAGACTCTCCATCAGGACTAAAAAAGAAAGAGAAAGAAGCCTAGAGGAGGTTGGGGTGGGGTGGGGGGGCGGGGAGGAAGAGAAGACAGTACTATCTGGCAGGTGATAAGTGAAGCCAGGTGAAGGGTAAGCTGGGTGGCGGGGGAGGGGCTGAAATATGAAGCTAGGAGGTGATGAGTAGAAGAGGTGAAGGGCTGAATAAGAAGGACAATGATAGGAAAAGAGAGTGGATCATGGAAGAAAGGGAAGGGGAAGGCAGCAGAGGAAGGTGATGGGCAGGTGAGGAGAAGAGAAGAGGTTCTGTTGTTCCGTTCTTCTGTTGTTATGTTATTCTGCTGAACATTGTGGAAGTGCTATAGTGGCAGTGGTATATGTGGCACTTGCAGGCTGCCCTCAGTACATCATTAGGTTGTGTTGGTTATTAACAGCACATTTCACTGTATGTTTCTAAGTACTGTACATGTGATAAATAAATGAATCTGAATTTTAAAGGGGTGAGAGAGAACCAGAACTGGGATGGGGGGGGTGGGTAGGAGAGATTACCGCGAGTTAGAGAAATCAATGTCCATGCCATCAGGTTGGAGGCTTCCAGACATAATGAGCTGTTGCTCCTCCATCCTGAGTGTGGCCTCATCATGCAGTACAGGTGGCCATGGATCAATATGCCAGAATAAGAATAGGAAGTTGAACCAGCAAACCCCACCTTTTGAGGCAGACTGAGCGAAGGTCCTCGACGAAGTGCTCTCCTAATCTACATTAGTTCTCAGCGATGCAGAGGAGGCCACACAGAGTGCAGGGTACCATTTTTTCAAGTTTCATATGATGAACAAGGTAAGAGATGAAACATGGGAACTAAGCTGCAAAGTGCACCCGTTGATAATCAATACATCCATCTCAAAGAAGGCCACTCACAGACATTAAAATATCTTCTGCATAGTGGTACAAACTGGCTCTTGTAGGCTTAATTACTTGCCGGGTTATGGTCCTCTCCCTCCCCCTTTTAATTCTGGTTTCGAGCTTGTGCCCTCTTCCTTTCTAGTCTCGATGAAGGGTCGTGGCCCAAAACATCTGTTCACTTCCCTCCACAGAACCAAGGAGTTCCTTCAGCATTGTGTGTGTGTTGCTTTTGAATAATTTCTTGCTTATTTTATTACCATATCTACAGCAATCAATATTGTAAAACAGAATAACACAATGATACGTTTGATTTCTAATCTCTTTTCCTTGAATGTTTTGTCAGTTTAATTTTAACAAAAACAAATCAATAGTGCCAATTACATTCAATATCTATTAAGTCTATTTTTTTTATCACTTATTACACCAGAACTGCCAGAAAATAAAACTGAGAGGTAATTGAAAAAAGACCTGTAGAGTTTGAGGACATGCTAACTCTTTCAAATTACAAACACAGTCAAACTGTTTCCTTCCGCATTGCAATGATTAGAGATTGCAGGAGGACTTACAAAGATCAGTATACATGTGTAAGGGGTCAGCCCATTCTAAACCAGGCCACAATGAAGAACACACTTCAGAGCAAATCTTTATCAAAAAATGATTGTGATAGTTTTCATACGAATTTCAGGTCAATTGCTTTCAAGGATATACTTCAAGCAAATCTATTATCATCTGGCAAAACTGTTAAATAATCAGATTATCCGTGCAGGCTCAGCATATCTAATCCTCTTTTCCGCTTTTCTACAATTACAGTCCATAGAAATTAAACTGTTTCCAATTCTGCAAAGCTATACAAATCCCATCCAATCAGCTATAATATTTACTTCTTTTGGATCTAATCCTGTTCAGCCCTCAAATCATATGTAATTCAACTGCAGTATTTCCTTTGGGTAACACAAATATTTAAAATACAAGTCAAATATTTCAGCTAAACTTAATGAAATATGGTTGAGAAAGACCTAATTGTAATTTACAGAAACAAATAATGACAGGTTCAGTTGGTCCTCATTGGGGGGGGGGAGGGGATTGGTCAGTGGTGGGCAGGATGAGCATCTTCAAGCTCCTGGCCATCAACATTTCAGAGGATCTGCCCTGGGCACAACATAGCAAGGCAATCATGAAGACACACCAGCAGCTCTATTTTGTTAGGAGTTTGTGGAGATTTGGTACAGAGATTGCTTAAAAATTTGTAGATGTACTCCAGGAATTCCGTGTGGGCAGGAGGCATCCAACATCATCGATACCGAAGATCGAAGCCCGCAGGTCAATCGGAAGTAAGGAAGTCAAGAGCCGATGGATGAAGCCCTGTGTCTGCAGGTCTGTCAGTCCACTGGGGAAGTCGATGCCCAATGTCTGCGAGTCTGCTGGAGGCTCAGAGATGGCCTGTCCTGGGAGTTGAGGACTGTGGGTGGGTAGGTGAGAAGGATGAATGGGGTTCACTTTGCTCGTGTTGTTTTGTTGCTGTTGTTCTGTTGTCCACAAGGTTCAGCAGAACAGCACAAGCAACAATGACATTTTATGTTGGCACTTGCAGGCTTGCACATCCTTAGGTTGTTTTGGGTACTAACACAAACAATACATTTCACTGTAAATGTGATAAGTAAATCTGAATCAGACGTTCCAATGCACAGGGCTCCAAGAGGCTGCAGAGGGTTATTGACTCAGCCAACTCGAACATGGGCACAACCCTCCCCACCACTGAAGACATCAACAGGCTGTGCCTCAAGAAAACAGCATCCATCATTCTTAATTTGTTTGTTCAGAAATGCAGCAGGGGAACAGGTCCTTCAGGCCCAATGAACCCCCACCACCATATTCTATCCATGCAACCAATTAACCTGCTAACCCATATGTTTTTGGAAAGGAAGAGGAAAGCGGAGAGTCCAGAGGAAACCCACGCAGTCACAAAGTGAACGGACAAACTCCTTATAGACAGTGGCAGGAATTAAACCTAACACTAACCACTACACTGCAGTGCTGCCCCATTAAGGACCCTCACCATGCAGGACATGCCCTCTTCTAATTACTGTCATCAGGGAGGGAACGCAGCATGAAGATGTATACTCGCTGATTTAGAAACAGCTTCTTCCCCTTTGCCATCAGATTTCTGAGTCGTCCAGGAACACAAGTTCATTGTTCCTTTTTTTTGTGCAATTTATTATTAGTAATTTATAGATTTTTATGCATTTGCACTGGACTGCATCTGCAAAATAACAAATTTAAGGTCATGCGCCAGTGCTAATATATCTGATTCTAATTCTGAATCTCTTTCAGGCCTCTGCATTTTCATTCGGAATTTAATTTGAAGCTATAGCCCCTGAGGTTATCTGAAATTGAATCCCATCTCATTTATTACTTGAAAAGTGCCAGGATTGAACCTTTATACAAAAGTGATTTGGATATACTTTTTTTTAAACTCTGAATTATACATTTCAAGCTTGCCTTCCAGTATGAAACAAGGACTGTTTGTTTTATTCCCTCACACAAATTAAATAACAATTTTCAGCAATTTGAATGGGATCGGAGTTTTCCAAATAATTCAGTGAATTATACTGAATCACGAGAGGAATCCATTTAATTTATATTACTATGCTAATTAAAACAAAGTCTCCAGTTTCTCTCTAACCTCCTGTGGAGATGATTGATCTTTGCTGAGAATACAATGTAAATACTAAAATTTGACCTAAATATCATTAAAAAGAGAATATCGTTAAAAAGAGGTCCACAATCACCATCACAAGGGCACAAGCTGTGTGCATAGCCCGCAGCCCTACTCGCATTTAACTTATGACTACAGCTCCAATGCCATACTTCAGTTTGCTGACAACACTAGTGTTACTGGCCCAATCAAAGGTAGTGCTGAATCAGCGTATAGGAGGGAGATTGAAAATCTGGCTGAAAGGTGCCACATCAACAACCTCTTACTTAATGTCAGTAAAACCAAAGAGCTGATTGTTGACTTCAGCAGGAGGAAAGCAAAGGTCCATGAGCCGGTCCTCATTAGGAGATCAGAGGTGGAGAGGGTTAGTAAATCTTGCCCCCCACCCCCTCGATGTTATAATCTCAGAAAATCTGCCCTGAGTTCAGCACCCAAGTGCCATTACAAAGAAGGAGTGGCAGTCCTTCCACTTCCTTGAAAGTTTCTGAAGATTCAGCACGTCATCTACAAACCCCATTTCCAGAAAAGTTAGGATATTTTCCAAAATGCAATAAAAACAAAAATTTGTGATATGTTAATTCACGTGAACCTTTATTTAACTGACAAAAGTACAAAGAAAAGATTTCCAATAGTTTTACTGACCAACTTAATTGTATTTTGTAAACATACACAAATTTAGAATTTGATGGCTGCAACACACTCAACAAAAGTTGGGACAGAGGCATGGTTACCATTGTGTTACATCACCTTTCCTTTTAATAACACTTTTTAATCGTTTTGGAACTGAGGATACTAATTGTAGTAGATTTGCAATTGAAAATTTTGTCCATTCTTGCTTGATATAAGACTTCAGCTGCTCAACAGTCCGTGGTCTCCGTTGTCTGATTCTCCTCTTCATGATGCGCCATACATTTTCAATCGGAGATAGATCTGGACTGGCAGCAGGCCAGTCAAGCACACGCACTCTGTGTCTACAAAGCCACGCTGTTGTAACCCGTGCAGAATGTGGTCTGGCATTGTCCTGCTGAAATAAGCATGGACGTCCCGGGAAGAGACGTCGCCTTGATGGCAACATATGTCTCTCTAAAATCCTAATATATGCCTCAGAGTCAATGGTACCTTCACATACATGCAACGCACCCATGCCGTGGGCACTGATGCACCCCCAAACCATCACAGATGCTGGCTTTTGCACCTTTCACTGATAACAATCTGGATGGTCATTTTCATCTTTGGCACGGAGAACTCGACGCCTGATTTTTCCTAAAACTATCTGAAATGTGGACTCATCTGACCACAGCACACAGTTCCACAGTCTTTCGGTCCATCTGAGATGAGCTTGGGCCCAGAGAACTCGCTGGCGTTTCTGCATAGAGTTGATGTATGGCTTCCTCCTTGCGTAATACAGTTTCAAGTTGCATTTCTGGATGCAACGACAGACTGTATTGAGTGACAATGGTTTTCCGAAGTACTCCCAAGCCCAGGTGGCTATAATTGTCACAGTAGCATGACTTTTCTGTGCACTTTTCAATCTTATTTTAACTCTGTCGCAACTTTTGTTGAGTGTGTTGCAGCCATCAAATTCTAAATTTGTGTATATTTACAAAATACAATTAAGTTGGTCAGTAAAACTATCAAAAATCTTTTCTTGCAACACACATCAAAGTTGCTGGTGAACGCAGCAGGCCAAGCAGCATCTGTAGGAAGAGGCGCAGTCAACGTTTCAGGCCGAGACCCTTTGTCAGGACTAACTGAAGGATGAGTGAGTAAGGGATTTGAAAGTTGGAGGGGGAGGAGGAGGGGGAGATCCAAAATGATAGGAGAATACAGGAGGGGGAGGGATAGAGCCGAGAGCTGGACAGGTGATAGGCAGAAGGGGATACGAGAGGATCATGGGACAGGAGGTCCGGGAAGAAAGACAAGGAGGGGGGAGGGACCCAGAGGATGGGCAAGAGGTATATTCAGAGGGACAGAGGGAGAAAAAGGAGAGTGAGAGAAAGAATGTGTGCATAAAAATGAGTAACAGATGGGGTACGAGGGGGAGGTGGGACCTTAGCGGAAGTTAGAGAAGTCGATGTTCATGCCATCAGGTTGGAGGCTACCCAGACGGACTTCTCTAACTTCTGCCGCATGAACATCGACTTCTCTAACTTCCGCTAAGGCCCCACCTCCCCCTCATACCCCATCTGTTACTCATTTTTATGCACACATTCTTTCTCTCACTCTCCTTTTTCTCCCTCTGTCCCTCTGAATATACCTCTTGCCCATCCTCTGGGTCCCTACCCCCTTGTCTTTCTTCCCGGACCTCCTGTCCCATGATCCTCTCGTATCCCCTTTTGCCTATCACCTGTCCAGCTCTCGGCTCTATCCCTCCCCCTCCTGTCTTCTCCTATCATTTTGGATCTCCCCCTCCCCCTCCAACTTTCAAATCCCTTACTCACTCTTCCTTCAGTTAGTCCTGACAAAGGGTCTCAGCCTGAAACGTCGACTGCGCCTCTTCCTACAGATGCTGCTTGGCCTGCTGCGTTCACCAGCAACTTTGATGTGTGTTGCTTGAATTTCCAGCATCTGCAGAATTCCTGTTGTTTGCGTGAAAATCTTTTCTTTGTACTTTTGTCAGTTAAATAAAGGTTCACGTGAATTAACATATCACAGATTTTTGATTTTATTGCACTTTGGAAAACATCCCAACTTTTCTGGAAATGGGGTTTTTAATATTTTGGCAAACTTTTACACACACATGCTAGAGAGTATACTGACTGATTGCATCATGGCCTGGTATGGAAACACCAATGCCCCTGAATGGAAAAGCTTACTAAAAGTAGTGGATTAAGTCCATAACAGATGCAGCCCTCTCCACCACTGAGCACATCTACAAAGAGCGCTGTGGCAGGAAAGCAGCATTCATCAAGGACCTCCACCATCCAAACCATGCCCTCTTCTCACTGCTGCCATCAGGAAGGAGGTACAGGAGCTGAGGGTCCCACACTATCAGATTCAGGAACAGTTATTATCCTTCAACCATCAGGCTCCCGAACCAGAGTGGGTAACTTCACTCACCTCAACACTGAACTGATCCCACAACCAATGAACTCACTTTCAAGGCCTCTGCATTTCATGTTCTCAGTATTTATTACTTATTTATTAATATTTTGTTTTTTTCCCTTTTTTTGTATTTATACAATTTGTTGACTTTTGCACATTGGTTGTTTATCCGTCTTTGTGTGCTGTTTTTCATTGATTCTATTGTGTTTCTTTGTATTTACTGTGAATGCCCGCAGGAAAATTAATCTCAGGGTAGTAAATGGTGCCATACGTGCACTTTGATAATAAATTTACTTTGAACTTTGGGTATAAAATTAAAACACTAACTGAATCATGCTCAAAAACAACACCCAACTCATTATAACATATACAAAATACTGGAAAAACTCAGATCAGGCAGCATCTATGGAGAGTAATAAACAGTTGATGATTTGGCCCAAGACCCTTCATCAGGACTGGAAAGGAAGGAAGAAGAAACCAGAATGTCTTCATTTACACTTTGGTACCTAATTTGATACCGACATCAACACATGTAATTGAGTCCCATCGGAGAAGGGTCAGGTTAGATAGTGATACCCTGTATTGAGATTCAGATGATTTATTATGAAGAAATGACCCAACCCAATCTAAACTGAGCCAAATCCAGCAACTTCATTTTTTCCCCTGGCACCAGAATTGACCTATTGAATTCAAGTTAGTTAGCCAGCCTATAACGTAATCATTTATGAAAAATGCCAAGTTGGCCATAATTATGTCTAATTCGCAGAAATTCAACATAGGTGCTGTAAAATCAAAAGTACTACAAAAATATTTGCGGTTGTTTCCTAACTCTTTCCTATTCTCAAGCTTGCTCATTATCTAATCATCTTTGTGGAATTAAGGTTAATCTTTTAGTTAGACACCAAGGGACTAAGTTTCCCTGAGAGTTCATATTTCTCAATGAAATGTACATTAAAAGCTATTCATAATTCCAAAAGGGTGGTAATTGCCTATTTCTTGGAACACCTTTTCACCTAATTTCCCTAACTTAGCAAATCCACTCCTTGTAATTTTTTAAATTGATATTAAGTTCAAAAATCTAATTCCTAATGAACTGCATACATCTCAAATCTCTTATACCCCCAGACTGGTCCTATTTCCTGCTTCTCAGTACCAGTTTTACCTCACTGTCCATTATCAAGGATATCCCACCACAATCCCCTATCATCTAGTTTGTCTGTTGGAAATACTTCCTAACAGTTTTAATTACACTGCTAAATAATCACAGAACATAATTTTTGGATTGTCCAATGCAATGCACATTATTGAAATAATCAATAACATTTTGTGTATGTGCAAATCCCTCTCCAATTTTGCTCTCTTCTATATCCCTTAATGCCTTTGTCCAATCATATGTAAGTGATTAAATTTAAATATCAAATAGCTTGAGTGAATAAATGTTAAACTCTCAGACTATGAATACAGATTTCTGAATCAAATTATCAAGTTAAACAAACAGAAACTCAAACAAATATGGTTAGGGCTAAATAGATCTTTGTGGCTTCTCTGAATCACCTTACTTTTCAATATTAATGTGTTTAACATATTAAAAAGTGACTTGATTTGTTGCTGCATTAGTGAAGGTGTTTTCTGTTGAGCTCGTAACCTTCCCTTAGCCCAAGATTAATGTATATAATTGAAAATCAATTTCCAAAATTACAGCAGTCAAATTACAAAAGAAGTGGAATTTATACAGTCAGTGGCTCCTTTATTAGGCATCTCCTGTACTGAATAAAATGGTCACTGAGTGGATGTTCGTGGTCTTCCGCTGCTGTAGCCCATCCACTTCAATGTTCAATGTGTTGTAGTTTAGAGATGTTCTTCTGAACACCACTGTTGCAACTTCCTGTCAACTTCCTGTCAGCTTGAACCAATCTGGCCATTCTCTTCTGCCCCCTCTCATTAACAAGGCATTTTAACCCACAGAACTGCTGCACACTGGATGTTTTTTTTGCTTTTCACGCCATTCTTTCGAAACTCTAAAGACTGCTGTTTGTGAAATTCCCAGATTAGCAGTTTCTAAGATATTCAAACCACCTTATCTGGCACCAACAATTATTCCACAGTCAAAGTCACTTAGGTCACATTTCTTTCTTCCCCATTCTGACGTTTGGTTTGAACAAAGACTGAACTTCTAGACCATGTCTTTTTTTTATTTTATATTTTTATTGAAGGAATGACACAATACAGAATATATAATGGATTACATTTTCCTCCATTTTGCTTTAGTATCGTACCCCCAAAACAAACCTCCCCCCAACCGCCCTCCCCGAACATATCATGGCAGCTAATATATTTACAACACAACAATTCACAAATACAAGTACGGACATTTCACAACCATACCCCAACACTACTTCAATACGACGGCTCACACACATCTGCAACATGTCAGATGATCCAAACTATACTCATATTTACAATTCATCAACCACCGTGAGGTAAATTATAAGCGTGTTAAATGGGAGGCAACTTCCCAAGTACAATCAAATGCCCTCAACTAGTAGGTAATTCCTTAAGACTCCCAAAATATGATAAGAAGGGTCCCCATTTCGAATAGAACTTTTTCACAGATCCCCTCAAAGTGAATTTAATCTTTTCTAATTTCAGAAAAAACATTACATCTTCTAACCAAGCAGCAGCAGTTGGGGGAGTGGCAGATTTCCAAACCAGCAAAATTCTCCTACGGGCCAATAGCGATGTAAATGCAATGATTCCGACTGGCTTGCATTTAAACCCAAATCATCATCTGCCACACCAAATACAGCTATAAGCGGGCAAGGTCTCAGTGTCACCCCCAAAACCTCACTGATAATTTTAAAAACCAGGGCCCAATAGTCATCAAGCCGAGGGCATGACCAAAATGCATGTACTAAACCAGCCGGAGAGAAGGAAAATCTGTCACAGCCAGCGTCTGTCCCAGGGTATATGTCTGCAAGTCTGGCTTTACTTAAATATACCCTGTGTAAAACTTTAAATTGTATGAGCCCCAGTCTAGCACATGATGATGAGAAATGAACCCTATTCAATACTTTTACCCAATATTCCTCCGAGATCCATACCAAGGTCATCCTCCCACCTACTCTTAGTTTTGTTTAGATCTTGAACTCCCAAAGACATCAGCTGAGAGTAAAGTTCAGAGATCAGCCCCTTATTGTTAAAGCTAAGAGTGAATTTTTCCCATAACATAGCAGGTGGTAGAACAGGAAAAGAGGGAAATTTTTCCTTGACAAAGTGGCGAATCTGCAGGTATTTTAAAAAATGATTATGCGGAAGGCCATACTTACCGCGCAGGTTATCAAAACTATCAAATATGTTATCAGTATACAAATCCTTAATGCGCTTAAGACCGTTCAAACCCCATTGTCTGAAAGCTGAATCGAATGTGGAGGGAGGAAATAAATGGTTTTTATGAATGGGGCCCAAAACTGAAGCTGATATGAACTTATAATGGCAGCGAAATTGATTAAAAATTTTGAGGGTGGAGAGCACGACCGGGTTAGATGTGAATTGAGAGGATTTCAATGGTAAGGAAGAATACACCAAAGCTGGGAGAGACGAGGAGTGGCAAGACCATGACTCAAGCAGGCACCAGATTATATCTGGCCGGTGAAGCCAAAATAATACTTTTTGAATGTTCGATGCCCAGTAATAATGAATAAAGCTGGGAAGACCCATTCCAACTACGTCATGACCTCTTTGAAGAGTACGCTTATTCACCCTTGGGACCTTAATTTCCCAAATAAAGGAGGTTCTACACCATGTCTGCATGTTTTTATGCATTTAGTTGTTGCCACAAGATTGGCTAATTAGATATTTGTATTAACGAGCTAGTCTAATAAAGTGGCCACTAAGTGTAGGTTAACAGTATGTCCTTTGAAGTTGGTCTCTGTAATCTAAAGATTAAGGTCAACCATCACACAATTCCAGCACCTTTATGTGACAACATAACATGTGGGGACCATATTTCTTATCGTAATTTACAGTATGTTTTATTTATTGTAGTGGATTGCTAACGTAAAACAACTAATTTCACAACACGTCAGTGATAATAAACTGATTCTGATTTAGCGGGGAGCATAGTGAATCAACAATTTTACAGAAAATGTAAATCCAATTGCCAAAATCATTACTATCCTCTGCCCTATAGTTTCACCCCAGAATATTTTTAACTGTAGACAGTGTACTTGCTGTGAACTGAAATTTCTTGTCTATGATTTTTCTCTGGTTCATTGCTCTTCTTGTCATAGGTTTCATTACATTGTTTTTGCTTTAATAACAATTGCACAATTCTTTAATATTTTAAGGTTGATTATCATTCTTCTACGTTCAGCGTTTTCCTCTTTTTCCTCAGCAAATATACTTGCATTTCTGCGGAGAAATTACTTTAGTCAGAGCGTGGTAAATCTGTGGAATTTGTTGACACGAGCGGCTGTAGAGGCCAAGTCACTGGGTGCATTCAAGGCAGAGATGGATAGGTTCTTGAGCAGCCAGGGCACCAAAGGGTATGGGGAGAAGGCAGGGGAGTTGGGATAACTGAAAGAATTGGATCAGCCATGATTGAATGGTGGAGCAGACTCAATGAGCCGAATGGCCTACTTCTGCTCCTATATCTTATGGTCTTATCCTTTCATGCACGAATTCAAACCATAACAAACAGAAGAGTCTTATTACAGGTAAAAACCATAATTACTCTTTCTTCACCAAGAATGAAATTCAAAATTTCTGTAGTACTTTACAGTAAGCACAATAACTATCTTTGAGACTGGTCATACTATCAGAATCAGGTTTATTATCACTGGCATGTGACGTGAAATTTGTTAACTTAGCAGCAGCAGTTCAATGCAATACATAATCTAGCAGAGAAAAAAAAATAATAATAAACAAGTAAATCAATTACGTATATTAACTAGATTAAAAAATGTGCAAAAACAGAAATACTGTATTTTTAAAAAGTGAGGTGGTGTCTAAAGATTCAATGTCCATTTAGGAATTGGATGGCAGAGGGGAAGAAGCTGTTCCTGAATCGCTAAGTGTGTGTCTTCAGACTTCTGTACCTCCGACCTGATGGTAACAGTGAGAAAAGGGCATGCCCTGGGTGCTGGAGGTCCTTAATAATGGAGGCTGCCTTTCTGAGACACCACTCCCTGAAGACATCCTGGGTATTTGTAGGCCAGTACCCAACATGGAGCTGACTAGGTTTACAACCTTCTGCAGCTTCTTTCGGTATGTGCAGTAGCCCCTCCATACCAGACAGTGATGCAGCCTGTCAGAATGCACTCCACAGTACATCTATAGAAGTGTTTGAGTGTATTTGTTGATATGCCAAATCGCTTCAAACTTCTAATAAAGTATAGCAGCTTCTTTATAACTACATTGATATGTTGGGACCAGGTTAGATCCTCATAGATCTTGACACACTGGAACTTGAAACTGCTCACTCTCTCCACTTCTGATCCCTCTATGAGGATTGGTATGTGTTCCTTCGTCTTACCCTTTCTGAAGTCCACAATCAGCTCTTTCGTCTTACTGACGTTGAGTGCCAGGTTGATGCTGCGGCACCACTCAACTAGTTGGCATATCACACTCCTGTACGCCCTCTCGTCACCACCTGAGATTCTACCAACAATGGTTGTATCGTCAGCAAATTTATAGATGGTATTTGAGCTATGCCTAGCCACACAGTCATGTGTATATAGAGAGTAGAGCAGTGGGCTAAGCACATACCCCTGAGGTGCGCCAGTGTTGATCATCAGCGAGGAAGATACGTTATCACCAACCACACAGATTGTGGACTGAGGGAGGAACAGAGGCCCAGGCTCTGCAACCTCTCAATCAGGATTGTGGGAATGATGGTATTAAATGCTGAGCTATAGTCGCTGAACAGCATCCAGACGAATGTGCATGTGCTGTCCAGGTAGTCTAAAGCCATGTAAACAGCCATTGGCATTGCATCTACCGTTGCCCTATTGTGGCAATAGGCAAATTGCAATGGGTCCAGGTCCTTGCTGAGGCAGGAGTTCAGTCCAGTCATGACCAACCTCTCAAAGCATTTCATCACTGTTGATGTGGCCGCTACCAGATGATAGCCATTAAGGCACCCCACATTATTCTTCTTTGGCACTGGTATAATTGTTGCCTTTTTGAAGCAAGTGGGAACTTCCGCCTGTAGCAGTGAGAGGTTGAAATTGTCCTTGAATACCCGCTAGTTGATTGGCACAGGTTTTCAGAGTCTTACCAGGTACTCCATCGGGACCTACCACCTTTCGAGGGTTCACTCTCTTTAAAGACAGCCTAACATTGGCCTCTGAGATTACAGGGTCATCAGGTACAGGAGGGATCTTCACAGCTGTAGTTGTGCTCTCCCTTTCAAGGTGTGCATAGAAGGCATTAAGTTCAGCGGGTAGTGAAGCATCGCTGCCATTCGTGCTATTGGATTTCGCTTTGTAGGAGGTAATGTCTTGCAGACCCTGCCAGAGTTGCCGTGCATCTGATGTCACCTCCACCCTCATTCGAAATTGTTTCTTCGCCCTTGAAATAGCCCTCCGCAAATCATACCTGGTTTTCTGGTACAGGCCTGGGTTGCCAGACTTGAATGCCATAGATCTAGCCTTCAGCAAATGATGTACCTGCTGGTTCATCCACGGTTTTTGGTTTGGGAATGTACAGTAAGCCTTTGTGGGCACACACTCATCCACACAGGTTTTAATGAAGTCAGTAACAACTGTAGCATACTCATCCAGGTTCGAAGACGAATCCCTAAATACAGCCCAGTCTACTGATTCAAAGCAGTCCTGCAGGTGCTCCTGTGCTTCCCTTGTCCATACCTTCTTGGTCCTCACTGCTGGTGCTGCAGTCTTCAGTCTCTGCCTATACTCAGGGAGTAGAAGTACAGCCAGGTGATTAGACTCTTCGAAGTGAGGGCGTGGAATAGCATGATAGGCATTCTTGATGATGGTGTGTTGCTTCCTCTGGTATTGCAAGTGACCTGTTGATAGTAGTTGCTTAGTGATTTTTTTCAGACTGACCTGGTTAAAATCTCCCAAAACGATGGTGAAGGTGTTAGGATGCGCTGTTTCGTGTATGTTGATCCCATTACTCAGATCATCTAAAGCCTGCTTGACATTGGCCTGAGGTGGAATGTAAACTGCTACCAAAATGACCGCAGAGATCTCCTGTAGTAGGTAAAAAGAATGGCACTTTACGTCTGGATATTCCAGGTCTGGTGAGCAGAATTGGGACAGCACTGATATATTTGTGCACCAAGAAGAGTTGACCATGAAGTACACTCCTCCACGTCTGTTTTTGAGAGACTCTATAGATCTATCCTGATGGTGTATAGTAAACCTATTGATTTGGATCACTGCATCCGGTATGGAAGGGGTTAACCAGGATTCCGTGAAACAAAGGACACACGTGGTCCTAATGTCCCTCTAATTCAGCACCCTGGCTCTGAGATCATCGATTTTATTCACCAGAAACTGCACGTTCACCAGCAAGATAGTCGATGCAGGGAATTTAAAACCCTGTTTCCTTAAACACACTTGTAATCCTGATCTACACCCACACTTCCTCCGAGGTGTCCTCCATGGGCATTTCTGACCACAATCGGTGTTGTTTCTGTCAGTTTTGAGCAGCAATAGTCTGCTTAAATGCATTAAGACATCTTTGTTGACTGTACTGACCTTGGAAGCAGTTGTGTTTTCAGCTGTATCAAGCCGAAACAGGAATATTTAATTGTCTATAGGAAGAGGCGCAGTCGACGTTTCAGGCCGAGACCCTTCGTCAGGACTACCTGAAGGAAGAGTGAGTAAGGGATTTGAAAGCTGGAGGGGGAGGGGGAGATGCAAAATGATAGGAGAAGACAGGAGGGGGAGGGATAGAGCCGAGAGCTGGACAGGTGATAGGCAAAAGGGGATACGAGAGGATCATGGGACAGGAGGTCCGGGAAGAAAGACGGGGGGGGGTGACCCAGAGGATGGGCAAGAGGTATATTCAGAGGGACAGAGGGAGAAAAAGGAGAGTGAGAGAAAGAATATGTGCATAAAAATGAGTAACAGATGGGGTACGAGGGGGAGGTGGGGCCTAGCCGAAGTTAGAGAAGTCAATGTTCATGCCATCAGGTTGGAGGCTACCCAGACGGAATATAAGGTGTTGTTCCTCCAACCTGAGTGTGGCTTCATCTTTACAGTAGAGGAGGCCGTGGATAGACATGTCAGAATGGGAATGGGATGTGGAATTAAAATGTGTGGCCACTGGGAGATCCTGCTTTCTCTGGCAGACAGAGCGTAGATGTTCAGCAAAACGGTCTCCCGGTCTGCGTCGGGTCTCACCAATATATAAAAGGCCACATCGGGAGCACCGGACGCAGTATATCACCCCAGTCGACTCACAGGTGAAGTGATGCCTCACCTGGAAGGACTGTTTGGGGCCCTGAATGGTAGTAAGGGAGGAAGTGTAAGGGCATGTGTAGCACTTGTTCCACTTACACGGATAAGTGCCAGGAGGGAGATCAGTGGGGAGGGATGGGGGGGACGAATGGACAAGGGAGTTGTGTAGGGAGCGATCCCTGTGGAATGCAGAGAGAGGGGGGGAGGGAAAGATGTGCTTAGTGATGGAATCCCGTTGGAGGTGGCGGAAGTTACGGAGAATAATATGTTGGACCCGGAGGCTGGTGGGGTGGTAGGTGAGGACCAGGGGAACCCTATTCCTAGTGGGGTGGTGGGAGGATGGAGTGAGAGCAGATGTACGTGAAATGGGGGAGATGCGTTTAAGAGCAGAGTTGATAGTGGAGGAAGGGAAGCCCCTTTCTTTAAAAAATGAAGACATCTCCCTCGTCCTAGAATGGAAAGCCTCATCCTGAGAGCAGATGCGGCGGAGACGGAGGAATTGCGAGAAGGGGATGGCGTTTTTGCAAGAGACAGGGTGAGAAGAGGAATAGTCCAGATAGCTGTGAGAGTCAGTAGGCTTATAGTAGACATCAGTGGATAAGCTGTCTCCAGAGACAGAGACAGAAAGATCTAGAAAGGGGAGGGAGGTGTCGGAAATGGACCAGGTAAACTTGAGGGCAGGGTGAAAGTTGGAGGCAAAGTTAATAAAGTCAACGAGTTCTGCATGCGTGCAGGAAGCAGCGCCAATGCAGTCGTCGATGTAGCGAAGGAAAAGTGGGGGACAGATACCAGAATAGGCACGGAACATAGATTGTTCCACAAACCCAACAAAAAGGCAGGCATAGCGAGGACCCATACGGGTGCCCATAGCTACACCTTTAGTTTGGAGGAAATGGGAGGAGCAAAGGGAGAAATTATTAAGAGTAAGGACTAATTCCGCTAGACGGAACAGAGTGGTGGTAGAGGGGAACTGATTAGGTCTGGAATCCAAAAAGAAGCGTACAGCTTTGAGACCTTCCTGATGGGGGATGGAAGTATATAAGGACTGGACATCCATGGTGAAAATAAAGCGGTGGGGACCAGGGAACTTAAAATCATCGAAAAGTTTAAGAGCGTGAGAAGTGTCACGAACATAGGTCGGAAGGGATTGAACAAGGGGTGATAAAACAGTGTCGAGGTATGCAGAAACGAGTTCGGTGGGGCAGGAGCAAGCTGAGACAATAGGTCGGCCAGGACAGGCAGGTTTGTGGATCTTGGGTAGGAGGTAGAAACGGGAAGTGCGGGGTGTGGGAACTATAAAGTTGGTAGCAGTGGATGGGAGATCCCCTGAGCGGATAAAGTCGTTGATAGTGTGGGAGACAATGGCCTGGTGCTCCTTAGTGGGGTCACGATCGAGGGGTAAATAAGAGGAGGTATCCGCAAGTTGTCGCTGTGCCTCGGCAAGGTAGAGGTCAGTACGCCAGACTACAACAGCACCCCCTTTATCAGCGGGTTTAATAATAATGTTAGGATTAGTGCGGAGGGAGTGGAGAGCAGAGCGTTCCGAAGGAGTGAGGTTGGAATGGGGACAAGGTGCGGTGAAGTCGAGACGGTTGATGTCCCGTCGGCAGTTGGCAATAAAGAGATCCAGAGCGGGCAGAAGACCAGAGCGGGGTGTCCATGAAGAAGAGGAGGGTTGAAGACGGGAGAAGGGGTCATCGGTGGGGGTGGAAGAGTCCTTGCCGAAGAAGTAGGCTCGGAGACGGAGACGGCGGAAGAAAAGTTCCGCATCGTGGCGAACACGGAACTCGCTGAGGTGTGGGCGAAGGGGGACAAACGTGAGGCCCTTACTGAGAACAGAGCGTTCTGCCTCCGACAGTTGAAGGTCGGAGGGGATGGTAAAGACCCGGCACGGATGAGAGCTGGGATCAGAGGGGGGAGGGGGGAGGCTGGGGCTGTCAGTGGAGAGGGGAGGGTTGGGGTGAGAGGAAGATGGAGCCCCTGAGGGCCCAGGAGCTGACGGTGGGATCTGAGGAAGACGGGGCTGCGGAGTGGTGGTGGGGGAAGGGGAGACGGGAGTCACAACAGCAGCACATAAAGACCCGGCCTGGAGTTCAAGGCTGGAGTCGCAGTTGGTGGTTGCGTAATCACTTCGAATGTGTCCATGGTTGTTGCTGGAGTCCGGGTTTTGAATATGTCCTGAGGTGTTGGAGCCGCCGAGATCAATGGCAGGGGCCGCAATTGAAAGTTCATGCCTGCTAGCATCGGGGCCGGCAGGCTCTGGAGTCCGTAGATGTAGGATCTTCCGATCTTTGCCTAACATGACAAAGTCAAAAAAACGGCGATTGCAGGCGTGGATCCGACGGAGGATGAAATAACGGGTAGGACCATTACAGACGGCGAAGAGAGTGTCCCGAAGGTGTGGAAGGGTCTGGGATTGGGACACCAAGTACCTCCTCATGGCGGAGAGCGTCGCCTTCAGAGCTTGACGGGAGAAGCGGCGAGAGGCAGAGTCAATAAAATGTGAGTACCTGGGATCCTCAGAAGGTCCAAATTGAGAGGCTTGGAAACGAATCCTAAAGCCAACTGGAGTAAGTTGGCGACGGATACTCCAGTTGGCTTTAGGATTCGTTTCCAAGCCTCTCAATTTGGACCTTCTGAGGATCCCAGGTACTCACATTTTATTGACTCTGCCTCTCGCCGCTTCTCCTGTCAAGCTCTGAAGGCGACGCTCTCCGCCATGAGGAGGTACTTGGTGTCCCAATCCCAGACCCTTCCACACCTTCGGGACACTCTCTTCGCCGTCTGTAATGGTCCTACCCGTTATTTCATCCTCCGTCGGATCCACGCCTGCAATCGCCGTTTTTTTGACTTTGTCATGTTAGGCAAAGATCGGAAGATCCTACATCTACGGACTCCAGAGCCTGCCGGCCCCGATGCTAGCAGGCATGAACTTTCAATTGCGGCCCCTGCCATTGATCTCGGCGGCTCCAACACCTCAGGACATATTCAAAACCCGGACTCCAGCAACAACCATGGACACATTCGAAGTGATTACGCAACCACCAACTGCGACTCCAGCCTTGAACTCCAGGCCGGGTCTTTATGTGCTGCTGTTGTGACTCCCGTCTCCCCTTCCCCCACCACCACTCCGCAGCCCCGTCTTCCTCAGATCCCACCGTCAGCTCCTGGGCCCTCAGGGGCTCCATCTTCCTCTCACCCCAACCCTCCCCTCTCCACTGACAGCCCCAGCCTCCCCCCTCCCCCCTCTGATCCCAGCTCTCATCCGTGCCGGGTCTTTACCATCCCCTCCGACCTTCAACTGTCGGAGGCAGAACGCTCTGTTCTCAGTAAGGGCCTCACGTTTGTCCCCCTTCGCCCACACCTCAGCGAGTTCCGTGTTCGCCACGATGCGGAACTTTTCTTCCGCCGTCTCCGTCTCCGAGCCTACTTCTTCGGCAAGGACTCTTCCACCCCCACCGATGACCCCTTCTCCCGTCTTCAACCCTCCTCTTCTTCATGGACACCCCGCTCTGGTCTTCTGCCCGCTCTGGATCTCTTTATTGCCAACTGCCGACGGGACATCAACCGTCTCGACTTCACCGCACCTTGTCCCCATTCCAACCTCACTCCTTCGGAACGCTCTGCTCTCCACTCCCTCCGCACTAATCCTAACATTATTATTAAACCCGCTGATAAAGGGGGTGCTGTTGTAGTCTGGCGTACTGACCTCTACCTTGCCGAGGCACAGCGACAACTTGCGGATACCTCCTCTTATTTACCCCTCGATCGTGACCCCACTAAGGAGCACCAGGCCATTGTCTCCCACACTATCAACGACTTTATCCGCTCAGGGGATCTCCCATCCACTGCTACCAACTTTATAGTTCCCACACCCCGCACTTCCCGTTTCTACCTCCTACCCAAGATCCACAAACCTGCCTGTCCTGGCCGACCTATTGTCTCAGCTTGCTCCTGCCCCACCGAACTCGTTTCTGCATACCTCGACACTGTTTTATCACCCCTTGTTCAATCCCTTCCGACCTATGTTCGTGACACTTCTCACGCTCTTAAACTTTTCGATAATTTTAAGTTCCCTGGTCCCCACCGCTTTATTTTCACCATGGATGTCCAGTCCTTATATACTTCCATCCCCCATCAGGAAGGTCTCAAAGCTGTACGCTTCTTTTTGGATTCCAGTCCCAACCAGTTCCCCTCTACCACCACTCTGTTCCGTCTAGCGGAATTAGTCCTTACTCTTAATAATTTCTCCTTTTGCTCCTCCCATTTCCTCCAAACTAAAGGTGTAGCTATGGGCACCCGTATGGGTCCTCGCTATGCCTGCCTTTTTGTTGGGTTTGTGGAACAATCTATGTTCCGTGCCTATTCTGGTATCTGTCCCCCACTTTTCCTTCGCTACATCGACGACTGCATTGGCGCTGCTTCCTGCACGCATGCAGAACTCGTTGACTTTATTAACTTTGCCTCCAACTTTCACCCTGCCCTCAAGTTTACCTGGTCCATTTCCGACACCTCCCTCCCCTTTCTAGATCTTTCTGTCTCTGTCTCTGGAGACAGCTTATCCACTGATGTCTACTATAAGCCTACTGACTCTCACAGCTATCTGGACTATTCCTCTTCTCACCCTGTCTCTTGCAAAAACGCCATCCCCTTCTCGCAATTCCTCCGTCTCCGCCGCATCTGCTCTCAGGATGAGGCTTTCCATTCTAGGACGAGGGAGATGTCTTCATTTTTTAAAGAAAGGGGCTTCCCTTCCTCCACTATCAACTCTGCTCTTAAACGCATCTCCCCCATTTCACGTACATCTGCTCTCACTCCATCCTCCCACCACCCCACTAGGAATAGGGTTCCCCTGGTCCTCACCTACCACCCCACCAGCCTCCGGGTCCAACATATTATTCTCCGTAACTTCCGCCACCTCCAACGGGATTCCACCACTA
This sequence comes from Mobula hypostoma, assembly GCF_963921235.1. Taxonomy (NCBI): domain Eukaryota; kingdom Metazoa; phylum Chordata; class Chondrichthyes; order Myliobatiformes; family Myliobatidae; genus Mobula; species Mobula hypostoma. The sequence continues at coordinate 27,992,716 of NC_086115.1, read as the reverse complement.
AGCACATCTTTCCCTCCCCCCTCTCTCTGCATTCCACAGGGATCGCTCCCTACACAACTCCCTTGTCCATTCGTCCCCCCCATCCCTCCCCACTGATCTCCCTCCTGGCACTTATCCGTGTAAGTGGAACAAGTGCTACACATGCCCTTACACTTCCTCCCTTACCACCATTCAGGGCCCCAAACAGTCCTTCCAGGTGAGGCATCACTTCACCTGTGAGTCGACTGGGGTGATATACTGCGTCCGGTGCTCCCGATGTGGCCTTTTATATATTGGTGAGACCCGACGCAGACTGGGAGACCGTTTTGCTGAACATCTACGCTCTGTCCGCCAGAGAAAGCAGGATCTCCCAGTGGCCACACATTTTAATTCCACATCCCATTCCCATTCTGACATGTCTATCCACGGCCTCCTCTACTGTAAAGATGAAGCCACACTCAGGTTGGAGGAACAACACCTTATATTCCGTCTGGGTAGCCTCCAACCTGATGGCATGAACATTGACTTCTCTAACTTCCGCTAGGCCCCACCTCCCCCTCGTACCCCATCTGTTACTCATTTTTATGCACATATTCTTTCTCTCACTCTCCTTTTTCTCCCTCTGTCCCTCTGAATATACCTCTTGCCCATCCTCTGGGTCACCCCCCCCCCGTCTTTCTTCCCGGACCTCCTGTCCCATGATCCTCTCGTATCCCCTTTTGCCTATCACCTGTCCAGCTTTCGGCTCTATCCCTCTCCCTCCTGTCTTCTCCTATCATTTTGCATCTCCCCCTCCAGCTTTCAAATCCCTTACTCACTCTTCCTTCAGTTAGTCCTGACGAAGGGTCTCGGCCTGAAACGTCGACTGCGCCTCTTCCTATAGATGCTGCTTGGCCTGCTGCGTTCACCAGCAACTTTGATGTGTGTTGCTTGAATTTCCAGCATCTGCAGAATTCCTGTTGTTTTAATATTTAATTGTATCCATTGAGTGCACTGCTGCTACTTGAGTCGTGCCTAGGCACCCCAGACCAGCCTATTTGAAAGTTCAAAAGTCTGTGTTCTTGCTGAATACACCAAGTCTGTCATACAGAATTAAAACTTCAGAAAAATAAACACTGGCCTGGTACACGCTGTGAAAGGCTTGCCGATCACACTCATCGCTGAGGTGTTTATTAGTTGGCCACCTACCAGAAATATATACACTAAACTGAACATGCTGAAATTTGGATCCAAGATGCTGAGGCCCTGCCATCAACGCATTTTACAGCTGTAAGTGGATAGTTGAAAGCAAGCTTTGCTCAACTAAGGAGAATGTTAACACTTCACGAAGACATACCAACAAGCTTTATTGCATTAAGTTGTTAATGAGACAGCTGGAAGATGACAAAGATTGGCTCCATTCCCCTCCCCTCCTCCCCAACACACATCTATTACCATACCAAGACCTGCTGTTTACAACACAATACTTTTGACACCCTTTAAGCATTTCCTGTTTCAGATTTCAGACATCTTCAGTTTTTTTAACATTTACAACTATATACAGTCAAGATCAGACCAAATCAGCTACTACCAGTCTATCTGCACGTCTTCAAGAGCCTCTCTTGATTGCCCACTTCTTCTAACCAACTCAGCACTGTTCAGAAGAACAACAATGGATGACAGGCTTGCCGCTGTCTCCACCCCAATACACTTACCTGGGCTGCATGTGGAAGGCTGCTTAAATGACTTCCACATCAGGAATTTGCCAGCAAGGTGTAGTGAAGCCACAACAGTCACTGGACCCCAGGATACATATTCTTGAGACACTAACCCTAGATTACCATTACAGCTTTTGACTGGAGGCAAGGCTGGAGTGGGGCTTCAAAATTGGCTTCTAAAAAACTATTTAGAATAAAGAATAATACTATTACTCAAAAGAACTAAAAACATTAGAATAAAATTAAATAAATGAGAAAGCGAATCTCCAGAATGGGCATCACACTCAAATAAATAGGAACTTCAGACCTGACTGCGTGGAAGTGATGGATTCGGCATCGTTGGGGAACCTTAACACAACCATTCACAAAGGAGAAGGTGAGCAGCCAGAAGTCATTGTGTACACTGGCAGAAATGACAGAGGTAGACATAAGGATGAACTCCTGCAGAATGAATATAGGGAACTAGGGAAGACGTCAAAAACTAGTACCTCCAGGGTTGCAGTCTCTGGATTGCTTCTGTGCCACGAAGTATTGAGGAGAAAGGAGAATACAGCAGATGAATGTGTGGCTGAAGAATTGGTGTATGGGGCTATTGTTACAAGGGAGAGTTTGAACTAGATTGGTGGGGGGGGGGTTACTGAAGCACAAGAGGCAAGATAGTAACAGAGAAGACAACAAAGAGTGAGAAAGGTTAGGACAGAATAGATCAAGACAGAAGTCTATGTGTGGAGCCTCTGGATATCAGTCAAGTTCTCAATGAACATCTCTCCTGTTTTTACCATGGAGAAACATATGAAGACTTGAGAACCTAACAGAATGAATGAATGTGCTTTGGGGAACAGTCCATAATAAAGTAGAGGAGGGGTTCCATGTGTTAAGATGTAGAAAGGCAGACAAATCTCCAGGTCTGGCCAAAGTATATCTGAGATCATCATGGGAAACAAGAGAAGAAACTGCAGGAGCCCTTGCTGAGGTATTTGCAACATTCTGACCAAGTGTCAGAAATCTGGAGAATAGTAAATATTGTGCATTTATTTAAGATGAGCTGAAATTACAGAATTATTATCTTAACATTCATGGTAGGCAAATTGCTGAAAGCATTCTGAGGGATAAGATACATCTATATTTGAAAGCTATGGGTTGATTAACGATAGCCAGAATGGCTCTAGGCGAGGGAGATCTTGTCTTATCAATTTGATTGGGTATATGTTGACGAAGTGATGAGGAATATTGATGAAGGGAGGGCATTAGATAAAGTATAAATAGATTTCAGTAAGGCTTTTGATAAAGGTTTCACATGACAGTCTGCTCTGGAAGGTTAGATCACATGGCATCTAAGGAGAGCGAGCAAACAGCATACAAAATTGGTTGAATGGTAGTGAACAGAGGGTGATGATGGAATGACGCTTCTCAGATTGGAGGACCATGACTCGTGGTGCATCCCAGGGGCCATTTGTCACATATTCATGACTTGGATGAGAGTATACGATGAGCAATTGGTAAGTTTGCAGGTGACACTAAAGCACGTGACATCACAGACAGTGGAATATCAAGAATTGCAGCAGCAACTTGATTGGCTGGTTACGTGTACTGAAGGATGGTAAAAGGAATTTCATTCACAGAAGGGCAAAGTGCTACATTTTGGAAAGACAAATCAAGATAGGATTTTTTATGCTGAATGGAAAGGCCCTGGGTACTGTTGTGGAACAGAGTAATCTTGAAGTACAGGTGTATGGATCCATTAGAGTCACAGGTGGATGGATCAGTGAAGCAAGCTTCTGGCACACTTATCTTCATCAATCACTGCAGTGAATATAGAAGCTACAAGGTTATGTTGTGATTGTACAAGACACTGTTGAGATCACATTTGGAACATTAAGACCATAAGACATAGGAGCAGAATTACGCCATTTAGCCCATCGAATCTGCTCCACCATTCAATCACAGCTGATCATTTTTATCCCCTCCTGTAACCTTTGATGCCGGGGCCAATCAAGAACCTATCAATCTCCGCCATGAAGACACCCAACAACCTGGCCTCCACAGCTGCCTGTGGTAACAAATTCACCACCCTTTGGGTGAAGAAATTTCTCAGCATCTCTGTTTTAAATGGACACCCCTCTATCCTGAAAAGTTTGAGAAGTTACAATGAGATCCCCCCCATCCTTCTAAATTCCAGAGAGTACAACAGGCCCAGAGCCATCAAACACTCCTCTATAACCCTTTGATTCCCAGAATCATCCTTGTGAACCTTCTCTGAACCCTCTCCAATGCCAGCACATCTTTCCTTAGATAAGAAGCCAAAAACTGTTCACAACACTCAAGGTAAGGCCTTACCCCAGTGCCTCACAAAGCCTCCACATCACATCCCTGCTCTTGTATTCTAGCAATGAATGCTAACATTGCATTTGCCTTCCTCACCACTGATCACTCTGCAAGTTAACCTTTAGGGTGTTCTGCACAAGGATTCCCAAGTCCCTTTGCATCTCAGATTTTTGGATTTCCTCCCCATTTAGAAAATAGTCTGCACATTTATTTCTACTGCCAGAGTGCATGACCATGCATTTTCCAACACTGTATTTCATTTGCCACTCTATTGCTCATTCTCCTAATCTGTGTAAGACCGTCTGCAGCCTTCCTGTTTCCTCAACACTACTTGGCCCTCCACCAATCTTCATATCAGCGGCAAACCTGGCAAGAAAGCCATCTATTCCATCTTCTAAATCATAATATACAGCAGAAAAAGCAGTCCCAACACCAACCCTTGCGAAATATCACTAGTCACTGGCAGCCAACCAGAAAAGGATCCTTTTGTTCCCACTCGCTGTCTCCTACCAATCGGCCAATGTTCTAACCATGCCAGTAACTTTCTTGTAATACCATGGGCTCTTAACTTGGTAAGCAGTCTCATGTGTGGCAACTTGTCAAAGGCCTTCTCAAAGTGCAAATATACAACATCCACTCCATCCCCCTTTATCTATCCTACTTGCAATCTCCACAAAGAATTCCAACAGGTCGTCAGGCAAGATTTTACCTTAAGGAAATCATGCTGACTTTGTCCTATCTTGTCCTGAATCACCAAGTATTCCATAACATCATCCTTAACAATTGACTCCAACATCTTCCCAACCATCAAGCTCAGGCTAATTGGTCTATAATTTCCTTTCTTAACAAGTGGAATGGCATTTGCAATTTTCCAGTCCTCCGGAACCATGCCAGAGTCCAATGATTCTTGAAAGATCATTACTAATGCCTCCATAATCAATACCACTTTCAGAACTCTCGGGTGCAGTTCATCTGGTCTGGGTGACTTATGCACTTTCAGGTCTTTCAGCTTTTTGAGCACCTTCTCCCTTGTAATAGTAACTGCACTCACTTCTCTTTCCTCACACCCTTGAACACCTGGCACACTGCTTGTGTCTTCTACAGTGAAGACTGATGCAAAATACTCATTTAGTTCATCTGCCATCTCTTTGTCCCCCATTAATACTGCTTTGGCCTTATTTTCTTGTGGCCCTATATTCACTGATCTTCCTTTTACTTTTTAATATACTTGAAAAAGCTTTTTCTATCCATCTTGATATTGTCTCCTAGCTTGCCTTCATATTTCATCTTTTCCTTCCTAATGATCCTTTTAGTTGCTTTTCATAGATTGTTAAGAGCTTCCCAATCCTTTATCTTCCCACTAATGTTTGCTTTGATGTATGCCCTCTCTTTTGCTTTTACATTATGCTCGACTTCCCTTGTCAGCCACAGTTGTACTATTTTGCTATTTGAGTATTTCTTTGTTTTTGGAATACATCTATCCTGCACCTTCCTCATTTTTCCCAGAAACTCAAGCCATTGTTGCTCTGCTGATGTCCCTGCCACCATCTCCTTCCAATTTACTTTGGCCAACTCCTCTCTCATACCACTGTAATTTCCTTTACTCCACTGAAATACTGGTATGTCAGACTTTACTTTTTGCCTATCAAACTTCAAGTTGAATTCAATCATATTGCAATCACTGTCTCCTAAGGGTTCCTTTACCTTAAACTCCCTAATCTCCTCTGGTTCATTGCATAACACCCAATCCGGTATCACCGAGCCCCAGGTAGGCTCAATAACAAATTGCTCTAAAAAGCCATCTCATAGCCATTCAACAAATTCACTCTCGAGATCTATTATCAATCTGATTTTCCTCAATCTACTTGTATCTTAAAATCTCCCATGACAATCATAACATTGCCCTTTTGACAAGCCATTTCTATTTCCTGGTGTAATCTGTAATCTACATCCCAGCTACTGTTTGGAGGCCTGTATACAACTGTCATCAGGGTCCTTTTACCCTTGCAGTTTCTTACTCAACCCACAAGGATTCAAGAACTCTCGATCCTACGTCACATCTTTCTAATGATTTGATACCATTCTTTACCAGAAAAGCGCACGCCACCCCCTCTGCCTACCTTCCTATCCCTCCGATACAATGTGTAACCTTGGACAATTAGCTCCCAAATACAACCATTCTTCAGCCACGACTCAGTGATGGCCTTAACATCATAGCAACAATCTGTAAAAGTGCAACAAGATCATTCACCTTACTTCTTACATTGAGATATAACACTTTGAGTACTGTATTTACTACCCTTTCTGATTCTGCATCCGTTATGCACTGATACTCACCATGCTGGATGTAATTTTATCCCGTCATCTGCCTGACAGTCTGACTACTTGCTATCTTTGCTTTTTTGCCATCCAACCTATCCCGCGTCCCTTTACTCTGGTTCCTATCTACCTGCCAAATTAATTTAAACCCTCCCCAAAACTCTAACAAACCTACCTGCGAGAAAATTGGTCCCCCTTGGGTTCAGGTGCAAGCCAACCCTTTTATACAGTTCAAACCACCCTCAGAAGAGATCCCAATGATCCAAGAACCTGAAGCCCTGTACTCTGCACGAGCTTCTCAGCCACACATTTATCTGCCAAATCATCCTGTTTCTATCCTCACTGGTGTGTGGCACAGGCAATCCAGAAATTACTACCCTGGAGGTCCTGCTTCTCAGTTTTCTACCTAGTTCTCTAAATTCTCTCTTTAGGACCTCTTTGATTTTCCTTCCTATGTCATTGGTACCAATATATACCAAGACATCCGGCTGCTCTTCTTCCCCCTCCAAAATGCTGTGGACGTGATCCGAGACGTCTCTAATAGGAAGAATGTGATTAGACTGGAAAGAGTGGAAAAAAAAGATTTGCAAGGATAACGCCAGGACTCTATGCACTAAAAACAGAATAGATAGACTAGGCTATCACTTGGAGCATAGGGTGATCTCTTAGAGAAATATCTCATGAGAGGCACAGATAGGATGAGTCAACTTTCTTTTCCATAGTTGGGGAATTGAAACCCAGAAGACAGTTTTAAGGTTTGAATTAAAAGCTTTAATTAGAAGCTGAAGGGCAACTTCTTTGAAAACACAGCAGATGATAGATATACAGAACCAGCTGCTAGACTAGGAAGTGGTTGAGGCCACGACCTTAGATGTATTTGAGAAGTATGAGACGGGATGAGAAGATTTTAGACGGATATGAGCCAAGTGCTAGGAAATGGGATTAACTTGAATATATACCTTAATTGACCTGGATACATATTGGTTGAAGGGCCTTTTTCCATTGTGTACAACTCTATGACCAGAAACGGCAGATTTTATCCCAATATCTTAGGATGAAATATTTGTATCAGGATGCACATCTTTTGATTCCTCCACCTCATATCTTTTAATTTGCAACTTAAGACTATATGGTACTTCGAGTTTTATACATGGCTGAATAGTTATTTCCTCATGCATTTCATACATGTGTAGTTGCGCGCAAACGCGCTAGTGAAGAAACACATGGAGGCAGAGAGAGCTGAACTCAGAATACCTTTACTGATTCAAAATCGCACGCTTATATTTCCCCTCCCATGGGCCCCTACGACCCGCTGGGCAGATGTGACGTCAGACTGCCCCCGGAAAGTCCGCCCTGAGCCGGTAGTTCCAAACACGCTACCGCGTGTCTGCCCACAGCTCCCGATGGTGGTTCGAGTCCCACGTGTGTGGGCCGTCACACCATCCACCCCCCCCCCAGAAATGTCCATCGGGGGAGTGGAGCCCCCAGTCTGTGTGGCTTGCCCAGGTGGCCAGCCTCGCCGGCGCAGAGCAGGTACCCTCACTGGTTGCTCAATGTCCAAGTGCGCCGGTTTGAGGCGGTCCACTGTAAAAGTCTCTTCCCGGCCACACATCTCCACGACACACGTGGTTCCTTTGTGCCAGATCACCTTGAAGGGTCCCTCGTACAGCTGCTGTAGAGGTGACCTGTGCATGTCCCTGCGAATAAAAACATACTCAGTCTCGGAGGTCATTGGGAGTGAAGGATGGCGTGGGACCATGCCTGGAGGCACCGCCCGGAGTGTCGGTCCCAGAGGTACAGGAGGCTGTCTCAGTGGCCAGCCGTCGTAGCCATTAGTGACGGCTGGCCCTGGCGTTTCCCGGAAAAGCACATGGTGGACGGCAGCGGCGCGTGCCCGAGCCCCATCTTTGGTGATAGAAACACCATTGTTCTGAACTTTCGTCTTTTTTCCACATGGGTCTGCAGGGCTTCAGTTGCGGGGCCTGGGCTTTGGGGCGCTTGATCGTGGCTAGGCCAATGGAGGCTGCACCACGTTGCTTGCTCTGCCAAAAGACGTTTGCTTTAGCCGCGATCCTCTGTGGGTCGCTGAAATCCTCACTCGCGAGGAGGAGGTGAACGTCCTCTGGCATTTGCTCGAGGAACAACTGTTCAAATAAAAGGCACGGCTTATGGCTGTCCATGAGCGCCAGCATATCATTCATGAGCTTGGATGGCGTGCAGTCGCCCAGGCCGTCCATGTGTAGGAGCCGCATGGCCTGTTCGCGGTGGGAGAGGCCGAAGGTACGGATCAGGAGCACCTTAAGCTTAGTGTACCTGTCCTCCATTGGTGGCGGGCGTAGGAAGTCGATAATCCGGCCTGCCGTCTCCTGGTCGAGCATGCTGACCATGTAGTAGTACCGCATGGCGTCGGCTATAATGTCTCTGATACTGAACTGGGCCTCAGCCTGCTCAAACCAAACGTGGGGCTGAGTGGCCCAGAAAGTCGGGAGCTTCAGAGAGACCGTGCTGTGTGAGTTGCTCGAACTCATGGCAGGTCGCTGAGTCGCCGGCTCCAGATGCCGTCTGGAACGTCGGGGTCACCAATGTAGTCGCGCACAAACCCGCTACTAAAGAAACACACGGAGGCAGAGACAGCTGAACTCAGAATGCCTTTACTGATTCAATCTCCCCTCCCATGGGCCCCTGCCACCCGCGGGATGGACGTAACGTCAGACTGTCCCCGGAAGCTCCGCTCTGAGCGGGTAGTTCCAATCGCGCTACCGTGTGTCTGCCCGCAGCTCCCGATGGCGGTTCGAGCCCCACGTGTGCGGGCCACCACACATGTATTATTTGCATTCCGCAATACATTTTAGATTCCTGAAACACTTATCAACAATCCCTACTGATCTCCCCAGCAATGAGAAATTTAGGTAGAGAGAAAGGAGAGTGAGAGATAGTTGATTTTCATATGGAGTGGGATTTCAAATTTTTAAAACTGTCATAATATGCATTACTGTTTTGCATCATATTTTGTACACTCAGTACATTATGCAGTTACATTTATCAGAAGTAGAATGTTTGAGAATAGTTTTAACTAAATTACAACTCGTTTTCAAATTTATAGAAGCCAGACTTTTCTACATTTTTATGCTAGATGAGGAAGACAAAGAACATCACTACCAGTTTGAAGCTTTATAAAGCATTAGTCAGACCACACTTGGAGTATTTGAGCAGTTTTGGCCCACTTATCCAAGGAAGGATGTGGTGGTTTTGGAGTGGGTCCAGCAGAGATTCAAGAGGATGATCCTGGTAATGACAAGGTGAACATATGAGGAGTGTTTGATGGCACTGCACTGGTAATCACAAGACTTTAGAAGAATGAGTGGGGAGCTCATTGAATCCTACCGAATATTGAAAGGCCTAGACAGAGGGGTTGTGGAGAGGATATTTCCTTTAGTAGGACCAGAGGGCACAGTCTCATGATAATAGGATGCCCCTTTTGAACACAGGTGTGGAGGAATTTCTTTAGCCAAAGGATGTTGAATCTGTGGAATTAATTGCCACAGATGCCTATAGAGGTCAAGGTTGATAGGTTCTTGATTAGTAAGGGCATCAAAAGTTATGGGGGGAAAAAGGCAAGAGAATGGGGTTGAGAGGGATATAAATCAACCATGATGGAATGGTGAAGCAAACTCAAAAGTCCAAATGGCCTAATTGTGCTCCCATGTCTTATGGTCTTGCATGCAAAACCGCAGCATTTTGACCCTCCACTTGAAGACAAACATCTAAGCCAAGCAATCTTTCTTACTGTGCATAAATGCAAACTGACCTCCCACTGCAGCATCTTATTTTAAATTACATCGCTTAAGTACCATGACATGTTTTGGTCATAAATGTCTGATAGGTAATGTATGTATTTTACAGGTTAAACATTCAAGTTGTACACTGCAGCAGCATAAAGGAAAATAATACATACAATATATTTTGATAGACTGCTTACTCAAATCAAGAATTACAGGAAAATAAAATCAGAAAATGCTGGAAATGCTCAGAAGTCAGACTACATCTGTGGAAGAAGAAGCAATGTTGAGATTTTAGATCAAAGACCTTTCATCAAAACAGATGGGTTCTGATGAAAGATTAATTGTTTCTCTTCCCACATATGCAGTCACACCTGTGGAGTTCATTCAACATTTTGCTTTTATCTTAGATTTCAAGCATCTGTAGATTTTTTTTCAATTTTCATTACCTGTGAAAAAAAGTTTTATTTTAATCTGCAGCAATTGAGACAGGTCATCTACAGCAAAATAGCAGTGACCAGATAAATTAACGTTGTGGTGACATGGACATATTTTGATAATAAATTTACTTTGAACTTCTGCGTTTTTCTTTCTAGAACTGTGTCGTATTTCTCAGGGATTTCTCAGAGTAACCACCACCTCTTGAAAGAATCCAGAGAGAAAAAAAATCAGGAAATGCAGGAAATCTACACAAAACCAGAAAAAAATCTTAAAATTAGTATGTGGCCATTAAGAACTGAATAAAGGAAGCCCCCCACCCCTCCCCTACAATTTGTCATGGAAATCTGAACTCTTTCTCCCAAAAGGCTTCAGGTAGAAGATTAATAAAACATTAAGACAAAGATCAAGTTCATTATGCGATTTGCTATTGGAGGCCATGGCTCAAAGATTGCCAGAAGCAGCTGAGAAACACATCTGTCATTGTCTAGTCGAGGACCAGGGTCAAGGATCCAAAATGCATCCTATGTCTCACAATTTCCCAGCCACATATACTTGACATAAAGTTCAAGTAGTAAAATTAATGCATTGTCTTCAACTTACAAACCATATGATTTTTTTTGGCTATACAAACTTTTAATGAAGAGAGACAAAAGTCACATTTTGGGTACGGGGGGGAGGGCAAGGGAGATTAATCAGCAGAGGCTGAAAGAATAATGCCTCTCACTTTACAAAACACACTGTTCAAGGTAATACAAGATGGTTGCATCACAAAGCAGCTTCAAATCATTACCTATTGTGTAAATGTACATCATTTTGATCAACAATGTAGTTATTCATTATTTATAAAAATGATTAGGATGTGAATGCACAAAGCGTAATCAGCAGGTATGCAGATAACACAAAATTCAGAAGTGGTGTTGACAGTGAAATGCTTATAATGGATTACAGGGGGAGCTTTATTAGTTAGAGAAGTGGGCAAAGGAGCAGTAACTAAATTTTTGATACAGTTAAGTATGAGATAATAGCCTTTAGAAAGTCAGAGTAGGGCTTATACCATGCATGGTAGGGCAATGAGGAGCATAATGGAAGAGAGGGATCCAGGAGTACAGCAGAATAGTTTGTTAAAAGCAGCGTCATGGTAGATTGGACATTCATGTATCCATGCTGTATTGCTCTGAGACGCTGTGTTCTATTTTACCAATATACCTTTCTGTTCAAAGTCGCTTAACATTTTATTACAAACAGTATCTTGTGGAAATTTGAGATCTTTTTGAGAAAATTAAATTTTCAAAAATTGTATGTTCAGGTAAAAGTCAAGGTAATGAAATTCTACTCTCAGCCAGATTTCAGATATTCCTTTTTAGTGAAGTGATTTACTCAAATACATTGCCTGTATCTTTTATAAACCTCTGAAGAACAAATTGGAAAGTGTGCAAAAAAAGTGTTGATCATTGTTGGAGTTCAATAGGACACAGAATCAATCAATAAACAACTACTGCAATCTCGAGTTTTATTGCACCTGCTGTGTAATAAAACAAATACTGAAATTAAACAAATGAAATTCAATGAAGCATTTAACAAAACCACTTTGTGTTACATGACGTGCTTGTCAAACAATAGATGTTTTGTTTAAAAACCTTCACCTATAGATCTTGAATAGTGAGTGGCACTGAACAGAACAGGAAATTGGAAATGTTGCTTGATCTGTGGAAAGAATTGTGCTCAAAGGAGTATTTCAGGTTTCGAAAACTTAAAGGTGAGATCAACAGGGAAATGGACATATTTGATATCATTACCTAGAAACAAATATTTAAAAACAAGGAGGGACCAGAAATATGTGTGACAAAGATAATTAAATCCCCATTCTAATTCACAATTTTTTTTCCTCAAAACAAGCTGCAAGATAAAACAAAAGGAAGTCTTATCAAATGGGTTGCTGTCATAGAATCCGAAGACGCAGGACAAAATTTTCAGCTCATCCCAACTGTACTGCCTGTGGAGAGCTATATGTTCAGTCTTTATCTTAACTTGACATTCTTCATAAATTAGGATGTTCCTTGTGTAATGCCCTGGTCCATATTTTTACTGTTATGACGTATATATTTCATTTAGCAGTTCTGTAAGCACAGTGTGTTCTGTTTTCAGCTTGTTTGGGTTATTGTTGAAGATAAAAGATGAGGAGAAATGTTTGCCATTCAATTAGGATGGTTGAATTAAGGGGAGGTTTCTCTGGTGAGGGAATAAGATTGGTCTTGGGCTTGTATTCGGCAGGAGATGGAGAGAGAAGACGCTGCGGGGAACCGGTTGTAGCATAAGAATCAGTGGGAGACCCGTTTGTTTGAGATGGATTGCGAGTGACATTCGGAAGGTGGTGTGTGCTTTCACGTTGACTGAGGGGCCAGTGTGTGAGTGACAGAGAAGTTCAAGATGAACTCCAACTTGTGCACATTTGAATGTTTAATTAGAAAGGCCCTTTTTTTTTGTTATTCTTTTATCCGAGTTAAGATTCATAAATATAATTCCTTTAATCATTTGCAGTGTACTGTCTGTTATTTCGTGGCACTAATTTGTAACAGGGTAGCAAATTACACAACATCCACAACACACTGGGGTTTGGGGGTGGGACAAGCTGTCTCAATCTCATGAGTTTGGTGGGAATTGAGAGCGTCTTCCCCAGGCTTACACAGCCAAAAAAACGAGGGTGTTACACTTTTATTTGTTATTTCCTATTTTATGATATATATATTTTATGATATCATATATCATATATATATATATAGTGCCAGTAACCTCCCTTTGAGAATTGAGCTTTTGAATCACCTATATGACCTGGCATTTTTTGCAGTGTGAACTGAAGTCTCAAAGGTGCGGGATGGTTGCGGCATGGCAGAGTCCAGATCTGAGAGCAAGGAATGTTGCAAAGTTTGGATGATTTAAGCACCAGTCTGATTGAATGTACTTTGAACTTTGAAAAGTAGTGCTCATCGATGCTCCTCTAGATTTAAAGCAACTTTTGTACTCTGTGTCTCAATTAATAAAATTTATGAGTGTGTGGTTATGTCTTTTTAAAGAAAAAGTCTAATTTCAGTACCCACCTTTGAAAATTTATTGACCTGAGCCCTATCCCCAATCTCTATTTTTTAATCTTTCATCATGTTCCTCGAATTTCAGCAGGTATTTATTACCCCTCCTTACAAACACCTCAGGAACGACAAGTTTTATTCAATATCTGGACGACATGCAACTACATTTAAACTAGTTAGGGTGGAGTTTATTGACAGTTTACTTAGAAGTCTTCTTGCAATGAACATGCATTTAACTGAAATTTCATAATTTAAAATGTCATAGGGAAAAAAAAGTATTAGGTCTATCTGACCTACGAGGGTCCAAAGCTACTTCAAATATTCCCAGAATACAGAGTACATATTGACACTGATGACAAGTTGATAGCATGTATGCAAGTCATATCACACAGGTCTATTCAGGTTTTTTTTATAATATATTATAATAGAGTACAATAGTTTACAATTGTAAATAGCTTCAACTTATAGATTGACTTCAGAAAATTGTACATAATGTTTCTTCAACCATACAAGTTGTCCAAAAGGGGTTCTCTGTATTTGAAGGTGATGCTAAGTTTTGCATGTTAAGATTCCATGCAATCCTAATGGAAGCAGCCCAGTTGCACCTCTTGTACAGATACTTTGACTCCATGAAATTGCACATACCACCCCGAATGCTAAGTTTTTTTATCCCTCTCTACAACTACAAAACCTTACCACAATTTTAATATCAAATGGCACCACTAACGCAACCAATATCATATCACGCCAGCATGATGATACTTTGAGAAAAAAAATTACTTGCAATTTTTTCTTGATTTTTCTTATGGAATTCCCATCAAGTTAAAAAAGCTCGAGTCCTGCTGACGGGTTTCGGCCTGAAACATCAACTGTGCTTTTTTCCATAGATGCTGCCTGGCCTGTTGAGTTCCTCCAGCATTTTGCGTGTGTTGCTCGGATTTCCAGCTTTTATTCTCGTTTGATTTTCTCTTGTTTGTGAATAGACAAGGCAAGGTTTTTTTTATATAGAAGTAAATTTAAATTTTGTTTGTGGTGCTTATACCATATCCAGCGTCGGGAGCTCAATACATTGACAAGCTAGGAGAATTGAGCCAAAGTAACAGGAAAGGAAAACATTCGGGGTCGAGCACCGTCCATCGAAAGCAATGGCTATAACAAAGCCAACTCAAAGATGCTCTGCTGGTGAAATCCCAAGTCTAAGCAGCATCTCATACCCGTGATTAGTGGTGTGCTGCAGGGTTTGGTGCTAGGTCCGTTGTTGCTTGTCATCCATATTATTGATTTAGATGGTAACATTTTAAGCTGAATCAGCAAATTTGGGGATGATGCCAAGGTTGATGGTGTAGTAGACAGTGAGGAAGGCTGATAAGGCTTGCAGTGGGTTCTGGACTAGCTGGAAAGAGGGGTTGAAAATAGCAGATGGAATTTATTGCAGATTTATTGTACTCAGGCAGAACAAACCAGGGTAGGACTTACTAAGTAAATGGTAGGGTTCCAAGGTATGCAGTAGAACAAAGAGATTTGGGAATACAGATTCACAATTCCTTGCAAGTGACATCACAGGGTTATATAAAGCACTTTTGGAGCACTAATCTTCAAAGATCAGAGTATCGGGTATAAAAGTTAAGAATTACGCTGAAGTTGTACAAGACATTGCTGGAGATGAATTTGGAGTATTGTGTTTTGTGCTGGTCACCTACCTACAGGAAAGGTATCAATAAGCTTGAACGAGTAGAGAGAAAATTTACAAGAATGTCTGAGGACTTGAGCACCTGAGTTATAGGGAAGGGTGAAACAGGTAAGGGCTTTATTCCCTGGAGTGTAGGAGGATGAGGGAAGGTCTTATTGAGGTATACAAAATTATGAGGGATTTGGATAGGGTAAATACATGCAGACTTTTTCTCCTGAACTTGGTTGAGACTAGAACTAGAGATCATATGTTTAGGGTGAAGGGCGGAATATTTAAGGGGAACCTTTGGGGGAACTTCTTCATTCAGAGGGTGGTAAGAATCTAGAACAAGCTACCAGTGGAAGTGGTGAATGTGGATTTGATTGCAACATTGAAGAGAAGTTTGGATAGGTACCTGGATGAGAGGGGTATGGAGAGCTATGGTCTGGGTGCAGGTAGATAAAACTAGGCAAAAAAAACAGGACAGCCCAGATTAGATTGGGGTTCCCAACCTTTTTTTATGCCATTGACCATTATGCTATTAAGCAAGGGGTCTGTGGACCTCAAGTTGGGAACCCCAGGTCTAGATGGACAAAAGGGCTTTCTTCTGCGTTGTAGTGCTCTAGGATTCTGACAGTTTTAGGGCTACCTGACCTAAAACTTGCAACTAAACTATGTGTGCCAGGTGTACAGAAATTATAAATGCTCAGGCTCCAATGAAATCTGAAAATATTTCTAACACAGATGAGAGATACATCAAATAGACCAGCGGTCCCCAACCACCGGGCCGCGGACCGGTACCGGGCTGCAAAGCATGTGCTACCGGGCCGCGAGGAAACGATATGAGTCAGCTGCACCTTTCCTCATTCCCTGTCACGGCCACTGTTGTGCCATTACGCATGCGAGGTCATTACCCGCGCGTCATCCGTGTCAACGCAGGAAGGAGATCAACTCCTCGAGCTTGCAAATGACGGCGGGCTGAAAAGTATGTTTGACATAACATCTCTGCCGGCATTCCGGATCAAAGTCAAGGCTAAATATCCTGAGATGGCCACGAAAGCACAGAAAACGTTGCTTCCATTTCCAACATTTTTCTGCGAAGCAGAGTTTTCTGCAATGGATGCAATGAAAACTAAATTGCGGAATAGACTGGACATAAGGAACCCCCTTCGAGTATCGGTGTCTCCCATCACCCCTCGATGGGACCGTCTTGCTGCAGGAAAACAAGCCCAGGGCTCCCACTGATTCAGCGATATTGGTGTGTTGCAATGATTTTATATGTTCATACGGGGAAAATATACACTGCGTGTTTAATATCCAAACATTACTTAAAATGTTATGATGCTATTGACTGATAAGTGACTTATATAACCATATAACAATTACAGCACGGAAACAGACCATCTCGGCCCCTCTAGTCCGTGCCGAACGCTACTCTCACCTAGTCCCACCGACCTGCACTCAGCCCACAACCCTCCATTCCCTTCCTGTCCATATATCTATCTAATTTTTCTTTAAATGATAATATCGAACCTGCCTCTACCACTTCTACTGGAAGTTCGCTCAACACTTACTTCAAGCTCCCCTGATAATTGAAATTGACTTCTCATTATATTCATGCAAGGAAAATATGCGCTGTGTGTTTAATATTAAATACATTAAATAAACCCTTTTAGAAATAAAATTGAGTGTATTAGCCACTTATCACCTATATTCCAGTCGTGATTAACATCACCACCCCCCCCCCCCCCGGACAGAATCGCCTAAAACGATTTGCAGAAAAATAAATCGGCAGGTACGCGCAAGGGCACGCATGCACACTGGTGCCAGCACAAGGCTTCATGGTCATTGTAATCTTTTTCTGGGTAAACACAATGTATTTGACTGCTACTCTTGTCCATTGGCAACCCAACCGCCCCCCCCCCCCACAGTCGGCCGCTCCGCAAGAATATTGTCAATATTAAACCACTCCGCAGTGCAAAAAAGGTTGGGGACCCCTGAAATAGATGTCCCCTCTAAATTGGAAGTAGTCCAACGCTGCTACCAGCTCTTAACTCACACAAACCACTAGAACCCAAGTGCACCCCACTGTAGTCCAGAGAAGTCTTGTCGGAAGTGGTCTTCTTAGGAGAGTTGCTGCCAAAAAGCCATTCTTCCGAACTGGAAACAAAGCCAAGAGACTCAAAAACACAAGGACAGGGGTGCTGAATAAGGGCAGCAGGTGCTTTGGACTGACCAGTCAAAACTTGAAATTTTTGGCTCAAACAGGAGGTAGTTGGTCCATAGAAGAGCTGGAGCATGTTACATTGATGAGTGTCTGCAGCCAACAGTGAAGCACAGCAGAGGTTCCCTGTAAATGGAGTCAGTGATCTGGTCAGAACTAATGGAATTCTCAAAGCTGAGAAGTACAAGCAGATTCCCATCCAATACCATCAGCGAGGTGTCTAATCGGTCCCAACTTCATTCTGCAGCAGGACAATAACCTTAAACGCATGACCAAGGTCATAAAGAACTACTTTCAGTGAAAAGAGCAACAAGGAGTTCTGCAGCAGATAGTACAGCCTCCACAGAGCCCTGATCATTGAGACTATCTGGGACTACCTGGAGAGACTGAAGCAAGCAAGATAGCCAAAGTCTGCAAAAGAATTGTGGCAAGTTCTTCAAGATGCTTGGAATAACCTACCAGCAGATTTTCTTATAAAACTGCATGACAGTGTACCTTTGAGAATTGACGCAGTTTTAAAGGCAAAGGGTGGTCACATCAAATAATGATTTGATTTCGTTTTTTTTACTGTTTACTGCTAGCATCAACTCTGGCCTAAGCAAGGACTTAGACCCACTGCAAATTGCCTATTGTCACAACAGGTCTATACAGGTTGTGATCTCCTGGGCTTTTCACACGGCCTTGGATCACGTGGACAATACTAATACTTGTGTCAGACTGCTGTTATTGACTACAGCTCAGTGTTTAACACAATCATTACTACAGTTCTGATTAAAAAGCGCCAAAACCCGGGCCTCTGTACCTCGTCTGCAACTGGATCCTTAACTTCCTCAACGGAAGACCATAATCGGAAAAAACATCTCCATCTTGCTGATAATCAACACTGGCGCACCTCAAGAATGTGTGCTTAGCCCGCTGATCTACTCTCTCTACACACATGACTGCGTGGCTAGGCACAGCTCAAATGCCATCTATAAAATTGCTGACAATATAACTATTGTTGGCAGAATTTCAGACGGTGATGAGAAGGCATACAGAAGCAAGATAGATCAAGGGGGAGTTGTGTCACAGCAACAACATCACACTCAATGTCAGTAAGACCAAAGAATTGAATGTGGACTTCAAAAAAGGTAAGATGAAGAACACATACCAGCGCTCATCAAGGGATCAGAAGGGGAAAGGGTGAGTAAATCAAGTTTCTGGGTGTCAACATCACTGAGGATCTATCTTGGGCCCAACATATGAATGCAGTTACAAAGAAAGCAGGACAACAGCTATATTTTATTAGGAGTTTGAGATTTGGTATGTCACGAAAGACTTTTGCGCGTGTGCGTGTGCTGTGTGTGTGTGTGTGTGTGTGTGTGTGTGTGTGTGTGTGTGTGTGTGTAGTTTACAGTTTTTATTATGCATTGCAATGTATTGCTGCCACATAACAAACTTGATGACGTATGCCGGTGATATTAAACCTGATTCTGATTCTTTATACTAAATGCTATGATATTTAGAAACATTTCATTTCATTTTTGAAAAAATCTTTGCTTTAACACAATTTTTTTTGCAATGTGCCTCAGCCTCTTGCACAGTGCTGTATGCTTAAAACAATAAACTTGTATTAAAAACAAGAGAGCCTGCGAGCTAAACCGAGTCTTGTTTATAAAACTAATCTTGTTTCCCATCCAGGAATCTGAAGGAAGCGAGAGAAGGGCGCCTCCAGATACTTGAAGGAAGCAAAGTCTTAAGAGTTAATGAGCAGGAAGCCTATTTCAGCTTAAATGTAATTAGGCTTATGTAATTTTACTACTAGATTTCCAATTATGGTGATAAGAAACCAAGAATACCAAAAAGTGAAAAAAAAGGTTGAAAGCAGATCCAAATGTTAAAAGAGTTTAGTGCTGACTAAAAAAATAGATTTGAAGACCTGAAAAACCAAGATATTGACTGTTCCATTGAAGAAAGAATCAAGATATCATACTTACAATTGGGCCCTGCAATAGAGAGACTACGTGCAAAGTGAGTGATTGGGAAAATGTTCAAATAAAGACATCCAAAGTGGAAGTTGGGTTTTATTGTCATATGCACAGGTGAAATGAGAAACTTACTTGCAGCAGCATCATCGGCACATAGCATCACATGACGCTCCTGTAAGATGGTGTCGCGCTTTGTCACAACGGCCTCTCTGGGTACAAACAATGGTGTAATTGTTCGTCCTTTACACCTTTTTTTTCCTAGGGAAAAGGGCTTTGGAAAGCAGTCAGAGCAAACAGATCAATGGGCAGCCTCAGTATTAAAAGAGTAAGGAGTTGGCAACCAGAGACGGAGGAAGCAGTGTCTGGGTGTATGAGAATCAAGCTGAAGGAATGGACTAAGAAGGTGAGTAAAGCAGATTTGGGGTTTGTGATGAGGGGTTGGGTCGGGGCGGGGGGGGTCAGAGAGGGACAGTGACCAAGCAATGAGGTTGTTATTGATTAGAAAGGGATAAGACAGAGGCACATTAAAAGAAAGGACCAGCATGGAAGACTGAAAGAGACAGCTGAGAAGAGTGTGCAAATATTGCAGCTGTGTTTATGGTGAGTGACTGGTCAGAGTACATATGTGTGTAGGTAGGTATTCATGTGTAGCACTGCCTGGTCTCTATAGGTCTTGGATCTCCATGCCAGTGGACTAACTACTCGCTATCAGAATCACAGGATGACTGGTTTCCAATAACTATCTCACATTACAAGAAATCACACAAAAGCAGCTTCCACTCCTTAGTGAAAGCAAGTCAAACTCAGGTCCAAATAAGTGCCCAAGAAAAATTAAACACATAATGCAAAATATGAGATAAACTTTGGGAAGTTGTCAGGATTTCTGAAAGAAAGCAAAGAAAAACTGTGTGCCAGCATCACTATATAAGGTACATGAATCAAAGGAAGAAAGACACTCCAACCTGATGGCATGAAAATAGATTTCTCTAGTTTCTGATCATTTCTCCCCCCACTGCTCTTTTGCCGTTCCCTTTTTGGCTCCCCTCTTACTCCTTCGCTTCTCCTCACCTGCCCATCACCTGCTTCTGGTGCCTCTCCTCCTTCCCTTTCCCTCATGGTGCATTCTTCTCCCCTATCAGATGCCTTCTTTGGCCCTTTGCCTCTTCTACCTAACACCTTCTCACTTCATCCCCTCCCCCCCAACCCACCCATCAATCCCCCTCACCTGATCTCACTTATCACATGCCATCTTGTACTCCTTCCCCTCCTCCCATCTTCTTATTCCAGCTTCTCCCCCCACCCTTCCTTTCCAGGTCCTGATGAAGGGTCTTCCTCCCAAATGCCAGCAGTTTATTTCTCTCCTTAGATGCTGCCTGACTTGCAGAGTTCCCCCAGCATTTTGTGTGTTCAAAGGAAGAAAAGCTGGGAATCTGTAACTTCAGATGGCATAGCAGAACCACTGTCTCACGTTGCTAGAGGCATTTTCAATCCTGACCTCGGGTGCTATCTGTGTGAAGCCCGCATGTCCTCTGTGTGATCACGTGGGTTTCTTCCAGGACCTCTGGTTTTGTCTCACATCCTTAGGACATGCAGCTTAATTGGTTAATTAACCATTGTAAACTGCTCTTAGTGTGTAGGTGAGAGGCAGAATCAGGGAGAGCTGGTGAGAACTAGAGTGCACAAAAATCAGGATTAATGTAGATTTAGTGTAAATGAGCACGGACCAAAAGACCCATTTCCATGCTGTATCTCCATAGCTAATGATTTACTTCTGAAATTTCCATGTGCTTCACACATGAACAGAGCTGATGGAGCCATGGAATAGTGTAGGTCAATGGTTGAGTAATTCAGTAGTTTTATAAAAGTTAATTAGCAGACAGATTAAACTCAATTGGCAGGAGTACGGGAGCCTTGAGCAGTTACAAAAGGGAAAGGTAAAATCAGATGCCAAATGTTGCAGATTGGTTAAAAAATGTCTGGAAATGAGGAACAATTTTGAAAAATGGTAGAAGAGGTAAAAAAAAATTGCATTGTATAATAATGTGTACTTTAATGCAGGGAATCATGAAAATATGAGTGCAGATAAGCATGTTGGACTATAATTTAATGACTATGAATGAAACAAGGCTTAAGAGGGCAGGAATGGCAACTCTGGTTTGTAAGTCCTCCAAATCCACAAGTAAACTGCTAAACAAACCAACCAGTAGCTCTGACCACTCCATGTTGACTAAGAATTTATTTAGAGCTGTGAGAAGGGATCATGTGCTATTGCAGAGGTTCCCAACCTTTTCACGCCATGGACCAATACCATTAAGCAAGGGGTCTGCGGACCCCAGGTTGGAAACCCCTGTGCTAGAAAGATCAACAAGTGAAGCCATGTGGGTTGAGGACGAGCAAATAAAATGGGGCAATCACATTATCTGAAGTGAACTTCAGGCCCCCTGAAGTCAGGCAGAGATAGAAAAGCTTACAGGATGCTCTCATTATGCACACCCACCTTCTCCCGCCATGGGTGCCTCCTTGGCCTCATTAACCATATTAGAACTGCAGTGGAAGAAAATCATCCTCAATTTCAAAGGAGTGAATAAACAGGAGAATAAATGTAGAGGCATATTTACCTGGATGTGTACTTCAACAACCATGATCTACAAGTCTACAGACTGAGCACTGTCTATATTTATCCTAGAAATTAAATCTTTAAAAAACTGCGAACTGCTGGAAATTTGAAATAAAAGCGGAAAACATCAGAGATACTCAACAGGTTATGCAACATCTGGGCAAGGAAAAATAGAGTTACTATTTCAGGTCAAGGTAAGTAGCTCTATCTTTGCTCACTGACCCTTCTGCCACTGAATGGGTTTTCTCCTTAATTATTCGTCTAAAATCCTTGCACTTACAAATAACACACATCAAGGTTGCTGGTGAATACAGCAGGCCAGGCAGCATCTCTAGGAAGAGGTACAGTCGACGTTTCAGGCTGAGCCTCTTCGTCAGGACGAAGGGTCTCGGCCTGAAACGTCGTATGTACCTCTTCCTGGAGAAGCTGCCTGGTCTGCTGCGTTCACCAGCAACTTTGATGTGTGTTGCTTGAATTTCCAGCATCTGCAGAATTCCTCATGTTTACACTTACAAATATCTTAATTAAATCTCATCTTAGCCTTATGTGCTGCAATAACACCCTCAACTTTCAGACACTCCATATAACTAAAGGCTTGTGACATTGGTTCCATTCCAGTAAAGCTCCTCTGCCTTGACATATTCCAGCTACACACATCAAAGTTGCTGGTGAACGCAGCAGGTCAGGCAGCATCTCTAGGAAGAGGTACAGTCGACGTTTCGGGCCGAGATCCTTCGTCAGAACTAACTAAAGGAAGAGCTAGTAAGAGATTTGAAAGTGGGAGGGGGAGGGGGAGATCCAAAATGATAGGAGAAGACAGGAGGGGGAGGGATGGAGCCAAGATCTGGACAGTTGATTGGCAAAAGGGATATGAGAGGATCATGGGACAGGAGGCCCACGGAGAAGGAAAAGGGGGAGGGGGGAAAAAAAAACCCAGAGGATGGGCAAGGGGTATAGTCAGAGGGACAGAGGGAGAAAAAGGAGAGAGAGAGAAAAAGAATGTGTGTATATAAATAACGGATGGAGTACAAGGGGGAGGTGGGGCATTAGCAGAAGTTAGAGAAGTCAATGTTCATGCCATCAGGTTGGAGGCTACCCAGACAGAATATAAGGTGTTGTTCCTCCAACCTGAGTGTGGTTTCATCTTTACAGTAGAGGAGGCCGTGGATAGACATATCAGAATGGGAATGGGATGTGGAATTAAAATGTGTGACCACTGGGAGATCCTGCTTTCTCTGGCGGCCAGAGCGTAAGTGTTCAGCAAAACGATCTCCCAGTCTGCGTCGGGTCTCGCCAATATATAGAAGGCCACATCGGGAGCACCGGACACAGTATATCACCCCAGCCAACTCACAGGTGAAGTGTCGCCTCACCTGGAAGGACTGTCTGGGGCCCTGAATGGTGGTAAGGGAGGAAGTGTAAGAGCATGTGTAGCACTTGTTCCACTTACAAGGGTAAGTGCCAGGAGGGAGATCAGTGGGGAGGGATGGGGGGGACGAATGGACAAGGGAGTCGCGTAGGGAGCGATCCCTGTGGAAAGCGGGGGGGGGGGGAAGGGAAAGATGTGCTTAGTGGTGGGATCCCATTGGAGGTGGCAGAAGTTACGGAGAATAATATGCTGGACCCGGAGGCTGGTGGGGTGATAGGTGAGGACCAGGGGAACCCTATTCCTAGTGGGGTGACGGGAGGATGGAGTGAGAGCAGAAGTGCGTGAAATGGGGGAGCTGCGTTTGAGAGCAGAGTTGATGGTGGAGGAAGGGAATTCCAGCTGTATTGTGCCTTTTATTATGTACAGCCTTGCCTCATTATCCCTACAAATAAGTATGTACTCCTTCACACTTCCCTGCAATACTGGTCCACTTCAACATTCGAAAATTCTTTTCCCCCCCAGCCCCCCGTTACTACTTTTCAGAAACTATCTTCTACAAGCTATGAAATTATACCATGAAAACCCAAGTCAATAATAATTAACAAAGCATGGCAGTAGTCCAAACATGGACCCTTGGCGGAACTGCTGAATATTTATCCTAGAAAAGAAAACTTTAAAAATCTGCAAATACTGAAATTTGAAATAAAAGCAGAAAACATCAGAAATACTGAACACGTTATGCAATATTTGGGGAAGGGAAAACCACGTTACCACTTCAGGTCAAGAACCTTCATCAAAATTTCTAACAATTTTCAATCTCAAATGTTAACTATTTCCCTTCCACAGATGCTGCCTCATCAGCTGAGGGTTTCTGATATTTTCTGCTTTTACTGCATATTTCACTCCAGCCAAAATAGGCAACCATATCTGCTTTCAAGATTCAAGATGTTTAATGTCATTTCCAGTACACAAGTGTAAATGAGAACAAAGTAATTGTTACTCCAGATCCGATGCAGCACAAAAAGAAATACAATTAGATAAAGAACGCAATAATAATAAGAAACAATAAATATAAATACATAAGACAGCTTACATACGCATGTGGGTAAAGTGATGCTAGACACGGGTGTCTGACAGGAAAAGATAAAGTAGTGGTGCTGGGGTGTGGAGGGATGGGTTAAGCTGGAGGTGCTGATCAGCCTTACTGCATGGGGAATGTAACTGCTTAACTGTTAAAGTAACTGTAAGTATGACCTTTGGCCAATTTAACATTAGAGCTTTGATAACTTGCACTTCAGTTTTGATGACTTGTTGTTTATATGACATTTTAACAAGCCTTTTGAAAGGTTCTATAAACATCAGCAGCAGTGCCCTCATTATTGACTCATTTCACAACTTTAATCAGACACATCTTGCCACTAACAAATAAAACTGATTGTTCCCTGTTAACCCGTGTTCTTAAAACTGACAATTAATTTTGAACTAGATTAAAGTCTCTTCACCACAGTTAACTCCTACACCAACCATCATGTTGAGCTGCTATTTTTGAATTATTTAGAACAGATGTTTTCAATTTTAAATTTTGCAGTCAGTGGCCACTTTATTAGGACAGCAGTGGAAACTGATGCAGTCTTGTACGACTGAAGTCCATCAACTTCAAGATGCGTCACGTGCATTCAGAGACGCTCTTCTGCTCACCACTGTTGTTACACGTGGTTGAGTTACTGTAGCCTTCCTGTCAGTCAGCTTGAACCAGTTTAGCCATTCTCCTCAGAAATCTCTCATTTTCGCACCATTCTCTGTAAATTCCAGAGAATGAGGTGTGTGAAAATCCCATCAGATCAGCAGTTTTTGAGACACTCAAAGCAACCCCTCTAGCACCAACGCCGATCATCCCAAGATCAAAGTTACTTAGATCACATTTCTCCCCTATTCTGATGTTTGGTCTGAACAACAACTGAACCTCTTGACCATGTCTGCATGCTTTTATACATTGAGTTGCTGCCACATGATTGGCTGATTAAATTTACATGAGCAAGCAAGTCTACAGATGTACATAATAATGTGGCCTAAATGTGTATCTAAAGAGGATTGGAAACTTCTGACCCAAACCTCTGCTATTTTTACCCTTCCATGCCTTCACAAAACACAGGGCAGATTTACAAACAACTCAAAGGAACACCAATGGGATCACAGATACCCAGCTTCATTATCGAGGCCGTCATGCAAAAGCCAAAAAAGATAATACTACCAGTCCTCAAACCTAAACTCTGGATAAAATATGTAAATGATACCTTTGTCATACTCAAACGAAATAAAATAGAGGCTGCCTTAACCACCATGAAGCCGCACCATGAAGAATACCACAAAAAATGGATTGAGTTATTTTGAAGGTATTTTGGAAAGGTTTTGTTTTTGTTTAAACTTGTACTAAAGCAGAATAAACCTAAAATAAGCTTCTTTGTTGTAATTTGGGTGACACGGTAACATAGAGGTTAGCACAACGCTTTACAGTACCAATGACCTGGGTTCAATTCCCATTGCTGCCTGTAAGGAGTTTATACGTTCACCCTGTGAGTGTGTGGGTTTCCTCCGGGTGCTCCGGTTTCCTCCCACAGTCCAAAGACATACCAGTTGGTAGGTTAATTCTTCATTGTAAATTGTCCCATGATTAGGCTAGGGTTAAATTGGGGGTTGTTGGGCAGCACAGCTCGAAGGCCAGTAGGGCCCACTCCGTGCTGTATCTCAATAAATAAATAAATAAACAAAACAAATTTGCACGCAGCATTGATTTGATAACAACACTACCTTTCTGAAGCATACCCGTATCTACTTTAGACCTCGCACAGTTGAAATCATGCAAATCTGTAATGAATACTTAGCCCAATATGAAAGGATCAACCACTCACTGTTTGGTTGCAGGCTGTTTTTATTTTCTGGCTGTGCTACAATTACATTAGCATTTGGTGTTTCCTATGGTTATCTGAAGTACATTTCTACAGAGAATGTTATGATAGGTGCTGAAGGACATTTTGCTAATTTCAAATTTCATAGACAAGCCCCAGAATACACAATGTCTAGAAGAATAAGTAGAGGCATGCAGAGCAAGATGAACTGCTAGAGGTGTCCAAAGGAGAAAGGAGAAAGGAGAAAGGATCTGTTAAACCTCTTACCGTAACGTCAGCAATGAATAGTGAGATATCCGAATTTCAAAAATCTCTGCAATATCTCACTTGCTACCATCTTAACCAGAGCAGGACAGATTTACCTTATCAGTAACTGTAGCCATAAACCAAATGTGTTACTCCAAGGCTAGAGCTAGACTTAGAACAACATTTCGTGCTGCTGTCTAAAAAAGCATGCAGAAGTGTACTGAGACTCTATCTTCGAAGATAAGGAACTACTTTTCATTCACACTTGCCAATGGAAGCTAGGGGCACCGCAGCAACATAATAGTTCGGGATGTCAGACTTCAATTCCCGTATTCTCTGTAAGAAGTTTGTACATGAGTGTGGGGGTTTCATCCAGGCACTCCAGTTTCCTCCCACAGGCCAAAGATGTACTGGTTGGTAGGTTAATTGGTCATTGTAAATTGTCCTGTAATTAGGCTAGGGTTAAATAAACGGGTTGCTGGGTGGTGTGCAGCTTGTCGAGCCAGATGGGCCACACTAGCTCTAAAATAAAAATAAAATTAAGTTACAAACAAGTGTCCCTGTTACTACTCTAAGATTCCTTGTGGTCCACAGAATAGATTGCTAAGTGGACATCACATACCAGCTCTATCATATACTGCAGCCAAAAGGAATGTTATGTCCTTAACATTCAGCCATTAGGATAGATGACAAAGGTCAATGCCTGTTTTCCAGTGCTGTGGCAATGGTACTGAGGTCATCAGTCTACAGTTATTCACACATAAGCACAGAATGAATCTATATTTCTCCAAATCTTTAATGCAGGCTTAAGAGAATAGCCCAGATATTTCTGAACAGGTCATTTTTCTTTATTAATTTGAAAAGGATTAAAGAATTTTTTTTTTAAATTTCACAAAATATAACAAAATCCGAACTAGGAATCAGAGACTAGAAGTTCAGTGTGTACAAACAGAAATTGTTTAGAACCATTATTTTGTTTAATCAAGACTCAAACACTAACATACTTGAGATGTGGATTAATTATCAATGCTCAAGAAGATTTTGTTATCAGGATCTTGCAGCTCAAGGAACCTAACAAACTTGAGATGTAAACAACTGGAACAGCACCATGCAATGTGTATAATGTTCTAACAGAAAAACAATAAACCTACTTCTGGATTAATACAGAGAAAATACTGTTGTTTTCATACTAATTAACCAGCTCATCTGAAATTGCTGTGGAATGCTTGTTTATTTTAGATAAAATTAAATTCAATCAATTGTATATATGAACTTCTACTCTCCATATCACTATACCACGAACTCAACGATGGAGCTGGCAAAAGATGTCGACATATCACAATGGCAGAGAAAATGAAGGAAGGCTACAGCAGTGAAGGGTTCCAGTCATCTTGCACTCCACACCAATGGACCCTGACCCCCGATCTATCAAGGACAGTGTCAGGGATGCCCATGGATCAGCCTCCCAATGTTAAACAACAGGATGAACTGGCGTTCTCCATTCAGGCTAACATCATACTCAACATGATCGCACTTCTACTACCCAATATATGTATAGTTATCAGACTAATGCAAGGTGGGGTAGCTTGAGAGGCTGAGGTGAGGTTATAGGCTTCTACATACAAGAAGCTTCCCATTTCATAAGCACGCATTTAGAAGACATGCCCAACTTTTCTATAACGCTAAGTCTGAATCAATAAGTCTCACGACAGCACCGCGGTTCGACTTGCAAAACAACATTCATTCCGTATCGGACCAGCTGGGATAAGCCAGCCACACAAAACTAAGTCTATTTATCCATTGTTTCAGATAGCATCCGCAGACACAAATTTTC